>NC_140588.1:315448603-318232152 GCF_964204655.1 Triturus cristatus | reverse complement strand
CTTGCTTTTTGTCTAGTAGGCCTGTGATCATGCGTGGCCATTCTGTAATCAACACTCAAACTGAATTGTGAGCACGCGGTGGACCCTCTTCGACACACACCGGTGGAAGAAAGGTGAGCTCTGAGGATTTTTTCCACAGTGTCAATACTCACTCTCCCTCTCCGTCTCTTCCTTTCTGTCACTCACACTCTTTCTGTCTCTCACTCTCTATCTCTTCCTTTCGCTCTCTCATACTCTTTCTCTCTTTCTCTGTCTCTTCCTCAGTCTCACTCTTTCTCTCTCTCTCTTCCTCTCTCTCACACTGTTTCTCTCTTTCTCTTCCTCTTCCTTGTATCTCCCTCTTTACCTCTCTCTTCCTCTCTCTCTCACTCTTTCTCACTCTTTCTCTCTTACTCTCTCTCTCTCTCTCTCCTTTGCTGGACGCATGACGCACCATCTTATCTTTTTTTTATCTAGCAGGCTGTGACTAAGCTTGAGGGCTACCCTATATCCCGGCACGTGGTTGGAGACACACCGGTGTCACAAAGGTGACCTGCGAAGATTTTCTCCAGAGTCAACACTCCCTCTCCATCTCGTCCTTTCTCTCTCTCACACTTTTTCTATTACTCTCTCTCATTCTTTCTTTCTCTTTCTCTCTCTCTTTCTCTCTCTCTCCCTCTCTTTCACTCTTTCTCTTCCTCTCTCTCACGCTTTATCTCTCTCTCTTCCTCTCTCACACTCTTTCTCTCTCTCTTCTTCTCTATTACACTGTGTCTCTCTTTCTCTCTTCCTTGTATCTCACTCTTTCTCTGTCTTTTTCTCTCTCACTCTTTCTCTCTCTCTTTCTTCCTCACTCTCACTCTTTCTCTCTCTCTCTCTTCCTTTCTCTCGCTTTTTCTCTCTCTCTCTTCCTCTCTTTTACTCTTTCTCTCTCTCTCTTCTTCTCTCTCACTGTTTCTCTCTCTCTCTTAATCTCTCTCACTCTTTCTCTCTGTCTTCCTCTCAATCTTTCTTTCTTTTTCTCTCTCTCTTCCTCTCACTCCCACTATTTCTCTCTTTCTCTCTGTCTTCCTCTCACTCTCTCTTTCTTTTTCTCTCTGTCTTCCTCTCACTATTTCGTTCTCTCTCTCTCTCTCTCTCTCTCTCTCTCTCTCTCTCTCTCTCTTTCTCTCTCCTTTGACAGACGCATGGCGCACAATCATATCTTGCTTTTTATCAAACAGGCTGTGATTCACGAATCAACGTTGACCCCCCCAACACAATCAAAGCTGAATGCGTGAAAAATCTGCGATGAATCGTGGGCATCCTGACAACGCCCCAGTAAGTTGCTTCGACACGTGGTGCACCCACTTACACACACACCGGTGGCGGAAGGTGAGCAGAGAGGCTTCTTTCCGCAGCAGCGGGCAGACACCTCTGGGCAGTAGAAGTGGATAGTGTACAGAAGCCTGGGCACACAAGAGTGCACAGACACCTCCAAGCAGTGGGAGTGGATGGGCTGCAGCAGCCTGAGTGCGCATTCCCAAAATAGGGAATTAGGCGTATGCAGTTGTATGTACTCTGCAATTACTAATTCTATACTATCTTTCAGATGACTAAATTTGAGGGTGCACTATGTCCCGGCACGTGGTTGGAGACACACCGGTGGCACAAAGGTGAGCTGTGAAGATTTTCCCCAGTGTCAATACTCCCTCTCCATCTCTTCCTTTCTCTCTCTCACACATTCTCTCTTTCTATTACTCTCTCTCTCATTCTTTCTTTTTCTCTTCCTCTCTCTCACTCTTTCTCCCTCTCTCTTTCCTCTCTCTCTCACACTGTTTCTCTCCTTCTATCTTCCTTGTATCTTACTCTTTCTCTCTTTTTTCTCACTCTTCCTCTCTTCCTCTCTCACTTTCTCTCTCTTCCTCACACTCACTCTTTCTCTCTCTCTCTTCCTTTCTCTCACACTGTTTCTCTCTTTCTCTCTTCCTTGAAACAGAGAATTATGCATGTGCAGTTGTATGTACTCTGCAATAAATAAATCTATACTATCTTTCAGATTACTAAACTTGAGGGTGCACTATTTCCCAACATGTGGTTGGAGACCAACCGGGGACACAAAGGTGAGCTGCGAAGATTTTCTCCAGTGTCAACACCCCCTCTCCATCTCTTCCTTTCTCTCTCTCACACTTTCTCTGTCTCTTCCTCTCTCTCTCATTCTTTCTTTCTCTCCCTCTCTCACTTTCTCTCTCTCTACCTCTTTCTTTCTCTCTCTCTTTTCTTCTCTGTCACACTGTTTCTCTCTTTATCTCTCTATCTCGTCCTCTCTCGCACACTGTTTCTCTCATTGTCTTCCTCTCTCTCACTCTTTCTCTCTTTGTCTGGTTTCTTCTCTCTCACTCTTTCTCTCTTCCTCTCTCTCTTCCTCTCTCTCACTCTTTCTCTCTCTCTTCCTCTCTCTCACACTGATTCTCTCTTTCTCTCTTCCTTGTATCTCACTCTTTCTCTGTCTTCTTCTCTCTCACACTGTTTCTCTCTTCCTTGTAGCTCACTCTTTCTCTCTTCCTCTTTCTCACTCTTTATCTCTCTGTCTTCCTCTCTCTAGCACTGTTTCACTTTCTCTCTTCCTTGTATCTTACTCTTTCTCTTTTTTCTCTCTCTTACTCTATGTTATGTTATGTTATGTTATATGACTTTGATATAGCTCAAATCACCTACAGGTCTCTAAGCGCTTCTAGAGAAGAGTGAGCAAGTCACTGAAGCAGAAATAGAATAGGAGCGGCGGAGGCAGAAGATTATGTGGTGGTTAACGCTTCTCTAAATAGGAAAGTTTTTAAGCGCTTCCTAAAAATGAGTAGAGCCGGTTCCCTGTGAAGATACTCTGGCAGATCATTCCAGATCTGTGGGAGAAGAAAAGAGAACGCTCTACCCCCTTTAGCTTTAGAGATGTACCTGGGGGGAGCTAACCTGCATGCCTCAGAAGAACGTAGAGTCCGGCCAGGTACATATTTCTTCAGGCGATCTTTTATGTACTTGGGTGCCTGACCGTAAATTGCCTTGTGGGCAATACATAGACCCTTGAACTGCGCTCTCTGTTTGATAGGGAGCCAATGTAGTGTATGTAGCAGGGGGCTAGCGTGTGTCTTCTAGGAAGTCTAAAAATAAGCCTGGCCGCATCGTTCTGCACCACCTGCAATCTCCCAATGAGCTTCTGAGGGAGGCCAATGTAAAGGGCATTGCCGTAATCCAGCCTCTCTTTCTCTGTCTTCCTCTCTCACTCTTTCTCTGTCTTCCTCTCTCACTCACTCTTTCTCTCTTCCTCTCTCTCTCTTCCTCTCTCTCTCTATCTCCTTTGCTGGATGCATGACGCACTATTTTATCTTTCTTCTTGTCTTGCAGGCTGTGAATCAAAAATTTAGCCAGCGATGACATGTCACGGTTGTACAAAGTTGTATTTGTTGTTGTTTTGTTTTAATAAAATGCTTTATATGTAAATCTATGCATGACTAAGATTCTTATTTCTCAAACCTCACAAGCATCTTTTTATTAATAGTTCGTAGAGGGACACTTCCGCGCCCAAGAAGGTTGTTAGGGGTATGCTGGTGATGTGCGAAGAGGGTGCGTTACCTGCTAATGTGGGGAGACGCAGCGTGAAAGGGGTATCTCTCACAGAAAGAGCTCCGATATGTTTTCAGAAATGCCTCAGACAGATGCCAGCTGATGGACTGAATCACAAAATGACTTTTCAATGCTCATATAGTGTGACTTATGAACAGTTCATACCCAGGCTCGCAGAGGGATAACTGCGGCCTGTCCTCTCGACTCACAGACACAGAGCTACGAGTCATCCGCTCCCAAAGGAACAGCAGCGTACTAGCTCACAAAGGTAGACAGCTGCGAGCCAATGGACTGGCTTCTAAAGACATAGCTGCGTAGTGGTGATGTTGGGCACAGGGAGCGTGATAGGGTTATCTTCTTACTGGTGTCCTGGAGTGGAAGTCGTGCTGCCAGATGCTCACCTGTTTCTTCTTTATTGTTAATAAATTTTAAACCTTCACTACGTCCAAATCATCATTACACAGAGTTCCACTATATTAAATTGCCCCCGGAACCTTTCTTTTATATTTTCACTTGATGCGAGGCACAAGATGGCTGCTAACAGTTCCTGGTTTGAAGTGTTAGCAGCCAATCAGAGGACACTTCTTGGTTTGAAGTATTAGCAGCCAATGAGAGGCAAGCTTGTGCTTGGGAGTTAGGCACCGACCAGTATATATATTGATTTTTCCCTTAACATCTCAAAAACTAGTGAACGGATTGGGCCAAGACCTTTCTCCCTGCCAAATTTGGCGTAATTCCGTTCAGCAGTTTGACCTGTAGCCTTGTCTAAAGTTTCCTATAGAAAATGCATCGAGAAAACACGTTTTGACTCCCCCCTTTTTTCTCAGCCTCCCTTCACCAATCACCCCTAAACTTTCAAGATAGGAGCTAATCAAAAAAGAGAAACTTTTTAGAAAATTTTGTAATGAATCGTCAAACGACGACAAAGTTATAAGCAGCTGGAGGGCTCCAGTAGGGGGGCCGCGCAACCCCCCTCTCAACATGAGTGAAGCCCCGAGACTGTGGGGACCCCAGAGGGCCCCCGCAGACCCAGCGAGCCCCCACTATTATTTTTTAAGTAATTACCCCGGGACCTAGCCCACCCCAGATTCTCATTAAAATAAAACACGGGAACCCGCGACCCCAGCGCCAATTGCGCCGATTATTTTATTTTTTAAATTTTTTTTTTTACCCTGGGGGTCCTTCTGGGACTCCCTGAGCAGGCCTAGGGGGTCAGGGTGTTTCTACCCTGCCCCCTTCTCTTCTTTTCTACCTTTGTTTCTCTTGATTCTCTGTTTTCTAGCCGACTCGCTTCTACCGAGCCACAAGATGGCCGCCAACACTTCCTGGTTTGGAGTGTTGACAGCCAATCACAGTGACGCTCATGCACGGGACTTAGGCTCTGCCCAGATATCAAAACTTTTATTTTTCTAATTTCTCAGCAGCTACTGAATGGATATACACCATTTTAAACAAGGTCGCTTTCTGTCCCATGCACTACCTTTGTGCCAAATTTGGGGTAATTCCGTTCAGTAGTTTCAGCTGTAGCCTTGCACAAAGTTTCCTATGGTAAATTGATTTTTTGACTCTTATTTTTTGAATTTCTCAAAAACTACTGAACGGATTTACACCATTTAAAAAAAGGTCGCTTTCCCAACCAAGCTCTACCTTTCTGTCAAATTTGGGGTAATTCCGTTCAGCAGTTCGGGCTGTAGCTTGTCGCAAAATTCCCTATAGAAATTAACATGGGGAAAACGTGTTTTGGGACCCCCCTTTTTACTCAGCCTCCCCTTGACGAATCACCCCAAACTTTCAGGATAGGAGGTGACCTGGATAGATTTTTTTGGGGGGAGAATTTCGCAACGATTCGTCAAACGACGCCAAAGTTATTAGCAAATCAAAAAATGCTTTTCCTATGGAAACCAGGTTGTAACTATAACTACCTACTGGCGCCCGCCAGTGGGTAATATATATATATATATATATGTATATATATATATATATATATATATGGAGCAACACAGAGGACCATTCCAAGGTATTAACTTTATTTACAAAGGCGCAGCAGCATGTCATGCCTCCTTCTCTCCTTACGCGTTTCGGCGTTGGCCTTGTTCACAGGAAATAGAAGTCATTTGCAAAGTGCGTCGTGCGTGCTTTTAAAATTAGAGGTCACGTGACTACAACAATACTGCATCTCCCACAGTGCATTTCACAAGTTTAAGATTTCTTTTAGGAAGTCCATTATACCTTTGCACATTGCTCAATTATATCATTATGTAAAGTGCACTTGTATTGGTGTTTTAAATCCAAATGGAAAATAGTCACGGAAGTTTTCATTTCATATCCGACTAATGTCCGATTCCTTTAACTGCCTTCAAACAGAGTGCATACCTTTGGAACGATCGGCGTGGGACATCCTCCCCACCGAATCCCTTCCTCAGCCCTCACATTTTCGCTATTTAGCATTCCTTTCCTATGCTATGCAGGTACGATGGTATTTTTTGCATAAAAGAATGAGGACTTCCAGTTTTTACACTAACTTAACTGGCGGTGCACTCTGGAACTTGTATTCCTGAACCAGTCACGTGAGTCACAAGAACTATAAAGCACGCAGGTGTGGAATATGCAGTTTGTAATGTCTGTCCTTCTGCCTGTGAACAAGGCCGGACGAGGCCGAAACGTTAGGCAATTGGGAGGAATCTGCGATGCAAAAACGTTCAATAAATGCCGTTTTTCAGCCAGCAATGGGCCTCTAATTCTGTTTTGCTGTTGAGTGGATGGGCTGCTCCGTGCCCATTGTTTAGAGGCCGCCCTGAAGGGTCGGGGGCTCGGAGACTTTTGCTTTGGATATATATATATATATATATCACTGAAAAAACCATGGGTTTCACACACGTTATAGTTAGGAATTAGCATTTAAAAAACCTTTGAAATTCAGTGAAAAAACCATAGGTTTCACACACGTTATAGTTAGGAATTAGCATTTAAAAAACCTTAGAAATTCAGTGAAAAAACCATAGGTTTCACACATGTTATAGTTAGCTGGACATTTTACTCGTAAAAAACCAATGAAATTGCCCCGTTATAGTTAGTTCAGCTAACTATAACTCGCGCGCCCGCAATGCACTGCTGATGACGTCACATATTACATCACTCATGACATGGTCAGTGACATCACTCATGACATCACTGATGACATCTCAAATGACATCACTGATGACATCATCCTTGTGATAGAGTGGCAGACCTCCTCTCACCCTAATATAACCTTTGATACACACATTCAAAAATAGAGACTAAAATTTTCAAAACAATGGACATACCAATACCAGTTACAACAACCTCTTCAGTAATTCTAAGATCCACATACACATCCACTCATTCACCAACAGTCCTATACAGTCACTCATACATGTACTCACTCATTATATGTACTCATACACCTATACATCCTGTTACACAATGCCACTCATCCATAGAGTTACTCACACACATAGTCACTCGTGCTAATAAAGAATCAAACATACATTTACTTGCATATACAGTTATACACACACCACCACACTTACTTCTACGGAAACTTACACATACTTAGTCTTTTAAACAATCACTTATAGAAACACATACTTATTCATACAGGAACTCTTTCAATCTCTCACTCTCACATATACTCACATATATACACCAATAGTCACATATACTAGTTTAAAACATATGTAGTTACTCATAAAGACACTATTGAGACAGTCATTCACTCACTAACACACCCATACACACACTCATCCACCCATACAGTCCTGCACACATGCTGTGTTCAACACATACAAACAGTGAGTCACTCATTCATGCACCTATGCACTACGTAATACCTCCACCGAACCATGCAGACACTCAGACTGATACTCAAAAAACCAACTAATAACCTATATAGACACCCATGTAGCTACTCACCAACCCATGCAGCCACTTATACACAAAGTGAGAGACTGATACAGATATATACATATTTAAACATTACTCACTAAAACATGTATTCACTATGATACACTTAATCAGTCAGTTAAACAATCAATTTTTCAAAAACAAATCATCCATTTAGACACTTATATACCCATTTATTCTTCCATCGACCTTGAGATATACATATATAAAACATATTTAATTTTCAGAAAAACACACATTCACTGGATGATGTCATCAGTGATGTCATTTGAGATGTCATCAGTGATGTCATGAGTGATGTCACTGACCATGTCATGAGTGATGTAATATGTGACGTCATCAGCAGTGCATTGCGGGCGCGCGAGTTATAGTTAGCTGAACTAACTATAACGGGGCAATTTCATTGGTTTTTTTACGAGTAAAATGTCCAGCTAACTATAACATGTGTGAAACCTATGGTTTTTTCACTGAATTTCTAAGGTTTTTTAAATGCTAATTCCTAACTATAACGTGTGTGAAACCTATGGTTTTTTCACTGAATTTCAAAGGTTTTTTAAATGCTAATTCCTAACTATAACATGTGTGAAACCCATGGTTTTTTCAGTGAATTTGCAAGGTTTTTTAAATGCTAATTTTTTTTTTATTCTTCAATTTTTTCAAACATATTTTTCATTTAATTTTCTTACCTTTTATAAAGACTATGCTTAAATTTTTAAAATCCTTAAATATTTTTTTTTAATATATTTTTTAAAATAAACATGTAAAATTTATTTCCAGTTTTTTTTTTTTTTTTTTATTTTTTTTTAGTGCGCGTACCGTAAGCTCACGGTAAGCGTATGGTTTACGCAACGTCCGTAATCTATCTACGCTGCTTGCGTACAGTTACGCACTTTGCGTAGCCGCGCGTACTGCGCGTGGGACGCGTGCGCGCTTACGCCACACGCGCACGTTACGCGGAAGTGCCGGGGAGTGACTGTTATGCGCATGCGCGCAAGCGCGTGTCTTTTTTACGCGCACGCGTACTTTGTGCCGTAAGCGTACCGTAAGCGTACCGTAAGCGTACGGTAGGTCATGTGATCTTGAAACACAACTTTTGATTGGTTGAAACTACTTTCAGTTCTAGAACTCTCCTACACCACACCCATTCCCCTCATTTCTGCTTGTGATCCCTTGGGAGAAGGAGCTGGTTTGTCTTTGGGATACGATGGCAGAACAGCAGAGCTCTTCTGAGAGTGAGGCTAGCACTAGCAGCACTGTCTTGAGGCAGAGATCGAGGAAACAAAAGCCTTCTTATGTTTGGGATTATTTTACTTTTCCAGAAGGCCAGCAAAAGGTGAATGCACCCTTAGTTACTTGCACGCTGTGTAAGCGTGTACTTTCTAGAGGTAATCCTGACAGGAAGTATTCCTTTGGGAATCACACCATGAAGAGACACCTCCAGGATGTACACAGAAGGACACATGGTCATCTTTTTGGAGGTAACTCTTCAGAAAGACGAGCCAGTACATCCACAGCAGCTCAGCCTGGACCATCATCTGCAGGGCTTACTCCTTCTTCTGCAGGTCAGGTGAGCCCTTCATCTGTGGGGGGAGAATCTCCTTTTGCTGGCCCTCTGGAAATGAACCCTCGATTTCGGAAGGTTGATATTCATTGCACATTTTGTAAAGATCTATTTTGCCATAGGGAGACCAGTGTTTCCCTAGTGAACAACAAAATAGATCAGCACATTTGTCGCTTTGAATAATTTTCCCATGCTTCCTTTCCTCTGTCCCTGCATGAACACAACGGTTCTTTTAAGAGCCAACCTTATCTTTCATCTTTTTTTTACATATGTTTTTAAAAACTTTTTTTTATTTTTTTTTACCGTACGCGTACGGTGCGCGTACTTTTTTTTTATTTTTAAAAAAAAACACTAAAAATCCTTTATCACATTACATTGTCCTTGAGAGACTACAATTATTATTATTGACTTACCATACTCACTGAAAAAGTATTTATTCATTTCTTTTTTTAAAAAATAGTTTTAAAAATGTTTGTAGTTTTCGAAAATTTTCTATATCTATCTGGAAAAAAAGAAAAAAGTATTAATATTTTTTAAACATTTTATAATACAGTACACATATTTACATTTTTTACCAAAAAATGTTTTTGCCTTATTTTTGCCGTTTTCAGAATATATTGCATTTCATTATAAATTGTGAAAGCAATTGCATTCATCATTTTACAGCGGGCAAAAAAAAATACCAATCACAAAGATTGTATTAAAAAAGCCCTGATTCTTTTTTTACTTAAACTTAACATTATAGAAATGCATAATATTGTAAAAAAATATCATCTAATACCAATACTTATTTCTTTAAAATACCGTCTGATATGTTTGTTTCAGAACTATAATCACAATATTATATCTCAAATTACTCCAAAATACATCTGATTTCATTTCCTTTAGGCCAAATAGTAATTTTTTTTTTTTTTTTGGAATAAATTTCCAACGGAAATCCAATAAAATTCTAAAGTTTAATTTGTCCAGATCTCACCGATTCTCTGTAACATTTTGGTTCACGAAAATTTTTTGAATAATTTATTTAGTCCACAATAGAATTGGTTACTTTTCCACATGGCCAAATAGTAATTTTTTAAATCATTTTTGAAAAAATTTCCAATGGCAGTCCAATAACATTCCAAAATTTAAAATGTGCAGAAGTTACCGATAATCTCTAAATTATTGGTTTTTCAAAATTGCATTAAAAATTTAAAAAGTCCACATTACAATTGGTTATCTTTCCATTAGGCCAAATGATAATTTTAAAAATCTTTTTTTTACAAAATTGCAATGGTAATCCAGTAAAATGGTAAAATTATTTTGTCCAGATCTTGCCAAGTCTCTCTAAAATTTAGGTTTCAGGAAGATTAGATAGGAATTTGCTAAATCAAAAGGCAAACGTTGTTTGAAAATCAATTGGGAATCATTACACAGTGTCCAGCCTTTTTCACATTTTAGATAAACTGTGTAATGTCCAGAAGTAACAGTAGGTCCATCATGGAAAATTATTGCAACAGTTACAAAAGTTTTTCCTGAAATTGATAATTGCTGTCCTGTAAACTTCTTTATTAAAGTATCCAATTTTGAACCATCAGCTCTACATTGTTGCATCATTAAAATTACATACTGTCCGTATTCCTTTAAAATTAATGTTGAAAACATGTCAGAATTACACTCACCACATTTCATGCTATGATTAGCATCTTTAACTAATTTTGCAAAAGTGACTGTTTTACTCTCTGGCAATGTCAAATAAATAAACCTTTCATTATCAACAATAGAGCCACTTATATTATAACAATTATCACTACTATGTTCCCATTTATAAGAGAGACCAAAAAAAATGTCAATGGGAACTCCTTCTTCTTCCACTACCTGAAGAAAATACATCAAAAATTCATGTGCATCTTGCTGTTCATTTTGAGAAAACTGTGTTCGTCCTGAACATACATCTAAAAGTTTTCTAATGTCAGTAGCACTTTCTATTTGAGTTTTATCTTTACTCAGCTTTTGAAAAAGGAGACTCAGCTCTGAACAGAATCTTTTTCCCTGATTTACTATTATCTGCTCTTGCAAACTTTCCAGATAAAATGCAACATTCAGCACTACATTTGCGTAGCAGTTGACACCAGAGCTATTTTCAAAATGACATCCTACAACCTGTTCTTCATTTTCCTTTTTCTTTTTGCTTGCAATTACATCACTCCTCTTTTTTTTCCTCTTCTCTACATCTTCACTACAGATATTCTCATTTTTCCTTTTACGAGAAACTACACGTTTCTCCAACACAGGATACTGACCTAAATGAGGAGCATAGCTTCTTCTTAATCTATTATACTCCTTTACACAATTTGTATCAGCACTAACTTTTGAGTCATCAAAGTCTATCATGAATAAACCTGATAATGTTTTCACTCGTGACAAAGCAACATATGCCATACCTTCTTTGAACACAGTTGAACCAATGTTCACAAATGCACAATCTACAGTCAATCCTTGAGACTTGTGAATATTTACAGCATATGCTAGAGAAAACGGAAACTGCTTCCTACGTACATATAAGTCTTTCACAAGCATAAAACGAACTGTACAACGACAAATATCTTTAACTTCATCTATCTGATCAAATTTTATTTTTAAACATTCAATTCCTTCTTTTTTCTGATAATTAATAAAACCCACAACTCTTCCCATCGCTCCATTAACTAAACCTTTCTCAACATCCAAATTTCTCCTTAAAAACACTCTACAGTTCATGCAAACATATAGATTTTTTTCTAATCCAGCTGTTTTGGAGATGTTCTTCTCTAGTGAGTCCAATTTATTTTTCAGTTTGCCTGTTACTGTGACAGTAATTCTTCCATCCTCAATTTTGTCCACTGCTTCCAATTTCCTGATCTCTTCCTTTTCCAATTTCAAAAGCTCCTCATTGAATATTGAGCATTCACGTAGAGTAGGCATTAAGCAGATGACACTTTTGTTTTCTGCAATGTTCTTGTATATCTTCTCTGCAACTATTTCTTCCTTTGGAAATAAATTATGTAGCAGCCGAGTCTGTAATGCTTTTTTGCCAGCTTCTGTGAGTAGTCCAATCCTGATATCTTTCAGAATACTTCCATATTCTTCATCGTTTGCTTGCCTCATATTAGTTGTAAGTTCCTTGTACTCAAAGAAGGACCAAATATTTGTATTACCGATGCTTCCCAATAACTTCTTCGTGTCTTCATGTGTCACAGTATTAAACACTGGTTGTCCTTTAACTGGAGTAAGTTGCAAAAGATCTCCAAAAACTATGACGTGTTTTCCACCAAATAACACGTCATAGTCTGTCTTCAAAATTTGCTGCATTCTTAAATGCACAAAGGCAAGCATTAAGTTTGATACCATGCTCACCTCATCAATAATGAGAACTTGCATCTTCTTCAATACTCGTGAAACTTCCAAGGATGCTTCTCCAGTTAGCTTGTTGAATTGTATTTTGTTCTCATGCTCCACTGGTAACATTAGCAAACGATGTAAGGTGATTCCTTTTATGTTATATGCTGCTAACCCAGTTGGAGCAGTAACCACACAAGACAAAGTAGAATCCGTTTTTTGCTTTAGGTAGCTTCTGATGACTTTAATTAGGAAACTTTTTCCAGTGCCAGCTTGTCCGCTTACATACATCCTGATTGGATGAAATGATGTGCATGAGCACTCTTTTTTTACATGTAGAAATCCGTGATCAATTTTGTTTTTGATCTCTTCATAAATTTGTTGCTGCTCTTGATTCAGTTGTCTTTCCAAATTTTCTAAGTCTATAAATTCTTCTTGAGCTTGATTCATAGCTGTTTCCACTTCATTCATGGCTATTGATGCTTCATTTTCAAGGATTGGTTGTCCTAGGGGATCTTGACTGTGTGTTCCTGAACTTTGGCTGTCCTGAGAACTGTCTCTAGCTATTTCTGCTGCAATTGTAGTTTCCTGTTCAATTTCTTCATTTAACATTTGCAGATAAGTTGTGAATGTATTGCATTGTATGCTGTCTTTGCAAGCATTAAATGAATCCTCATAGCTTTGAAATTCTCCCAGTAGTTCATCCTCTGTACGCCATGGTTTAAACAACTGTAAAAGAGCCAAGTAGTAAAATTCTTTCTTGTCGGTAGTGTCGCAACTCAGCTTCCGGTGATTTATCAAACTTCCTTTGGTTTGCTTCACCAAACATCCTTCTTCACCAACAACTTTATATTTTCCATTATTAATGTCTTCTGCAGCTTTCCGTGAATAAATGTAGTTCTGCAACACTTCATAGAGACACATGTTCTCCAGATGATGACTTCTCTTGGGATAATATGTGTCCAACATGTTTGTTTTCAATATATCTGTACTTTCTGGGTCATTCTCGGCCAAATATTCAATTTCTCCAACAGATTTCAGTACCCGATTTCTCATTGCTGCAAGGCCTAAACTTGCCCAAATTATTCTTCTTGACTTCGAGTAGAGACTTGCAGAAGATAACCTATCTGAACATTCGTAGGATCCAATTTCTCGATGCGATAACATCTTCAAACTGAAACTGTACAGCTTCTTACTGACAGTCTTCTCGTGAGAAATCTCTTCCCACATTTCCTTCAATTCTGTTTTTTCTGATTTTGTAATGTAAGACGTTACATATCGTGCAACAGCAATGGAATTGTCAGCTACATACTGTATATCCATGTTAGCGTTCCACATGGATAAAATGACTGGGTTGTAGTCATTTATATTTTTTGATTCTTCTTTTCTTTTAAGGTTGTAGGTATTCTTAGGTGATTTTCTTGTGATAGTATGTCTCACAGCTGACATAAAACTGTTTACTCTTCCATTTGAAAGAACAGGTCTAGGAAATCCAAATCGACATTTAGTGTAGTATTTTTCTTTGCTCTTGTATTTCCGTCGACAGTATTTTCCACACCGATGACTTTGGAAACGTAAAACTTGCTCCTTTAACTTGTTCTCTTCTGTGCTTTTTGGTATACCACATGTTGCATATTCTTCAATGTAAGATAACACTGCTTCATCAGTATCTGTTCCAAACTTTGGGGCATCCTTGATCCACAACAGCATATGAATATGAGGAGCACCTCTTGCCTGGTACTCTTTTCTCCAAAAGAAATCCACTACTTCTCCAAGGGGTGGATTTTTTTTATTGCAGATGAAGGACATCATAGCCTCAAATCTATGATTGAAATATCTGCAAACATTAACCGGATCCAATGAGCACAGTTCTCCTGCTGTCTTGTATTCGATGTTTTTAATGTTTGAATTGGCCTCTCGTAGAAAATCCAGTAAATCATCCCAAGCGTACTCGGCACAGCTTAGGGTAAGGAACCATGTTGGTGTTCCTAAATTGCGTAACATGCATTTTAGTTCACCATGGCGTCGGTACCAATATTCATTTGTCCCACGCTGACAAGCCATCAGATTGATCAGTTGTGTTTCCAAATGATCATCTCGGTGCTGCACTTTCTCCATAAAATCCTTAGCAGACACATTTTGTAAATGTACTCCACTTTTTAAAATGTGATTTACTGCATAAGACAGTGCAGACAAGTCGCTTTCAAATAAAAGATGGAACAAATAAGGAATACTTTGTCGAAATCTGGGATCTTCAGCATATAGTCTTGTAGTCCGATACTCTGAAGCTGGAATCTGTTCTGGACGTTCATCGTATCGTCCTCCTTTTCCCGTAGGAAACAGCTGGGGAAACCATCGAGCTTCCAAGCTCTCCTCCCATACACTCACGGGAGTTCCTTTTGCTTTCTTCATCTGAAAGAGATCAATATTGTCTCCCATAACTTCTTTCGAATGAAGAGGATGTATGCTAAAATGTTCATAAATTTCTTCTTCCTTTGTCTTGTCCACTTTTTCAATTTGTCCAGTTGGTGTTTCTGTGTCTTCTTGAAAATCTTCGTCTTCTTCTTCTTCTTCTATATAAATTGATTCATACCATTTGTTATTTTTTTTCAAATACAAATTTGCTCTTTGTACTTTCCGCACATCTACCAGCTCCTGCCAAATCTTCTTATTCTTTGTAGGTACACCATTAACCAGAATAATTA
Source organism: Triturus cristatus (assembly GCF_964204655.1). Classification (NCBI taxonomy): domain Eukaryota; kingdom Metazoa; phylum Chordata; class Amphibia; order Caudata; family Salamandridae; genus Triturus; species Triturus cristatus. Next base: position 318,217,029 of record NC_140588.1, on the reverse strand, counting down.
ATGGTTCAGTTTCCAAAGTATCCGCATCAATAGTTTCCATATTTTTTTTCAAATCCAAGGGCAAATACACCACTCTACCTTTTAAACCTCTCAGTAAATCTGAAGGAGGTAATTTACCAGTTTTGGGCTCCATACGTACTATGGTCTGGAACGGATGAACACATTGAATGAGTATAGACTCATATGTATTTAATTCAGAAAGTTCAGCAGGAATAGCATCCAATTCTAAATTATTATGTACAGCTCTGGTCGGCATTCTATTTTCCTCTAACTTGTTGTAACAGTATTTACAAATACGCTGATCTTCACCCAATTCAAAACAATTTTCAAGAAATATATATGTGGCAAAATCCATCCACTTATAATTATCTTCATTTTCACTCTTTCTGTAGAGATCAACATTCCTAGTTTGTTTTCTATAATGAGTTCTGCGGCAACAAATACAAGTAACATTTGGTCTTTCATTAGAGACTATTGCAAATTTTGTTATGTGATCATTAAATGTCTTACTTACAGAAGGTTCTACATTCTCTTCCACTTCTTCCTCATTTACTGTGTCCTTCTCTGCACTGTTTTGTTCAGGACCAAAGTAACAAAACTGAATTTCATCAACAACCTTCTCTACATCTGATACCGTTCCTCGGAACAGAGCCCTATTCAATTCATTTAACTTTATTGCTGGACTTTTGGCAAAATACAACCGTCTCACAAACTTTCTCATTTCAGTATGATGAACAGCCAGCATCCTAAAATGATGGAAAACACTATTGCACACTTTTCTAGATAGACAAGCCAGAGAATGACCCTGCAAACCAGTATTCTCTCTCACTCTGCATGGATCCAGAATTTGAAGCACCTTAATCTTCTGTTTTACACTTTTTTTACTATATTCTCTTAGAAACTCTCGAAATCTGTCAATAGATTCCTGACGCACAGTGCAAATACTACTACAATTCCAAGTGTACACTGGGGCTTTAGGACGTCTCCCCATTGCCTCATCTGCCATCACTTGTACCTCATCTCTTGGAACCATTATCTCCTTCTCCATTATGCAACCATTTTTTACTTCGTATGAACGACCTCTGGTGTCAACTGCATGCAGCAAACTATTACTTTGAAAATAGCTCTCTTCATTAAAAAAAGGTTCACTACTTGAACTATGCTTCCACTTTCCTAAAAACACTTTACAAAAGTTTGTTCTGTTCACTACTCTTTTGCTTTTGCTTTGTGATTTCAGTACATTAACCATTTTATCTAATGTACGCATCCTATTCAAAATTAATATGAATAGTTTCCTTTTTAATTCTAATGCTTTTGCTGCAATGGCTTCAATTTCTTTTTTTCTCTTGTGATATTTTGCCTTTTGCTTATATTTCTTCACATCCTTTATCAAATTGGACATAACTCTTCTCTGAAACATTTTTCTACGTATCTCTTTAAACGCTGTTTTTCTGTTTATGTAAAACTTTTCAGTTGCAGAAGGTATATTTGCATTAACTAAATTCTCAATTTTTTGCTGTTCTCTTCGTTTTGTTACATTCTTCCCAGGACAGACATTTTGTACATTTTTCTTTGTTTTGAATATTTTTTTAAGAAATTGTTTTTTCTGCTTACCAGAAGATTTTTTCTTTTTCCCAACATGAGCATCTTCTACTAACTTTGGTCCTCCAGTTGTCTTCAAATATAGTTTTTTTTTTAGCGTTTTTTGAACTCGAGATTTTGTAGGCATCTTAAATTTTGTTCACTGTTCTTCAGCAATACCTGAAAAAAACTAAAAAAAAATCCTTTATTGTATTTAAATATATTACTACATTTCTTTTCACAATAGTCACAAAACAAAATTTCTTTGCCAATTTGAATGCACACAAACTGCTCTTTTTTTTGGGCAAGTGAAAATCTCTTTTACAAACTGTCACATTATGAAACCACTTTTCAGATTTTTTAAAAAGCCCATGTCCAGAGTGCTACACTCCAGCAAGGGCAACCAGCCTTAGTGAAGCTCAATGTATTTGCATTACAGACTGAAACCTGAAAACCCCACTCGCTTCTAAATACTGTGCATGACTATACACGGCAAGCACATGGGTGTGTGCTAAGACTCTGCTTCTTCCCCCAAAAATTCACTCCCCCTTTCCATCTAATGCAACTGTGAAATCACCAGAGCAAGACGCAATAAATCTCTGCCTATAATTCCTCTATGCACACAGAGTCATGTTTTCACATTAGTCCCAAAACGAAATTTCTTTGCCATTTTTAAAGCACACTTACTGCTCTTTTTTTTTTCGGGGCAAGTGAAAATCACTTTTACAGACTGACACATTATGAAACCTTTTTTTTTAATTTATTTAATTGCACTTGTCCAAGCTGTTTTTTTCAGACCACCACCATGTGTATTCGCGGTGACTGCCTACACTCCAGCAAGGGCAACCAGCCTTAGTGATGCTGAATGTATTTGCATTACAGACTTAAACCTGAAAACCCCACTCGCTTGTAAATACTGTGCATGACTATACATGGCAAGCACATGGGTGTGTGCTAAGACTCTGCTTCTTCCCCCAAAAATTCGCTCCCCCTTTCCATCTAATGCAACTGTGAAATCACCAGAGCAAGACGCAATAAATCTCTGCCTATAATTCCTCTATGCACACAGAGTCATTTTTTCACATTAGTCCCAAAACGAAATTTCTTTGCCATTTTGAAAGCACACTTACTGCTCTTTTTTTTTCGGGCCAAGTGAAAATCACTTTTTACAATTGGAAATCACTTTTACAGACTGACACATTATAAAACCACTTTTTTTGATTTATTTAAATGCACATGTCCAAGCTGTTTTTTCAGACCACCACCATGTGTATTCTCTGTGACTGCCTACACTCCAGCAAGGGCAACCAGCCTTAGTGATGCTGAATGTATTTGCATTACAGACTTAAACCTGAAAACCCCACTCGCTTCTAAATACTGTGCATGACTATACATGGCAAGCACATGGGTGTGTGCTAAGACTCTGCTTCTTCCCCCAAAAATTCGCTCCCCCTTTCCATCTAATGCAACTGTGAAATCACCAGAGCAAGACGCAATAAATCTCTGCCTATAATTCCTCTATGCACACAGAGTCATGTTTTCACATTAGTCCCAAAACGAAATTTCTTTGCCATTTTTAAAGCACACTTACTGCTCTTTTTTTTTCGGGGCAAGTGAAAATCACTTTTACAGACTGACACATTATGAAACTTTTTTTTTTAATTTATTTAATTGCACATGTCCAAGCTGTTTTTTCAGACCACCACCATGTGTATTCTCTGTGACTGCCTACACTCCAGCAAGGGCAACCAGCCTTAGTGATGCTGAATGTATTTGCATTACAGACTTAAACCTGAAAACCCCACTCGCTTCTAAATACTGTGCATGACTATACATGGCAAGCACATGGGTGTGTGCTAAGACTCTGCTTCTTCCCCCAAAAATTCGCCCCCCTTTCCATCTAATGCAACTGTGAAATCACCAGAGCAAGACGCAATAAATCTCTGCCTATAACTCCTCTATGCACACAGAGTCATGTTTTCACATTAGTCCCAAAACGAAATTTCTTTGCCATTTTGAAAGCACACTTACTGCTCTTTTTTTTTCGGGCCAAGTGAAAATCACTTTTTACAATTGGAAATCACTTTTACAGACTGACACATTATGAAACCACTTTTTTTGATTTATTTAAATGCACATGTCCAAGCTGTTTTTTCAGACCACCACCATGTGTATTCTCTGTGACTGCCTACACTCCAGCAAGGGCAACCAGCCTTAGTGATGCTGAATGTATTTGCATTACAGACTTAAACCTGAAAACCCCACTCGCTTCTAAATACTGTGCATGACTATACATAGCAAGCACATGGGTGTGTGCTAAGACTGCTTCTTCCCCCAAAAATTCGCCCCCCTTTCCATCTAATGCAACTGTGAAATCACCAGAGCAAGACGCAATAAATCTCTGCCTATAATTCCTCTATGCACACAGAGTCATGTTTTCACATTAGTCCCAAAACGAAATTTCTTTGCCATTTTTAAAGCACACTTACTGCTCTTTTTTTTTCGGGCCAAGTGAAAATCACTTTTTACAATTGGAAATCACTTTTACAGACTGACACATTATGAAACCACTTTTTTTGATTTATTTAAATGCACATGTCCAAGCTGTTTTTTCAGACCACCACCATGTGTATTCTCTGTGACTGCCTACACTCCAGCAAGGGCAACCAGCCTTAGTGATACTGAATGTATTTGCATTACAGACTTAAACCTGAAAACCCCACTCGCTTCTAAATACTGTGCATGACTATACATGGCAAGCACATGGGTGTGTGCTAAGACTCTGCTTCTTCCCCCAAAAATTCGCTCCCCCTTTCCATCTAATGCAACTGTGAAATCACCAGAACAAGACGCAATAAATCTCTGCCTATAATTCTTCTATGCACACAGAGTCATGTTTTCACATTAGTCCCAAAACGAAATTTCTTTGCCAATTTGAAAGCACACTTACTGCTCTTTTTTTTTTCGGGGCAAGTGTAAATCACTTTTACAGACTGACACATTATGAAACCACCATGTGTAACTACAACAAAAACAATTCCCATTTCTATTATTCATTTCTTAAGTTACCACATACATCCCCTCTCAAACTGTAAACTCACCTTTAAAATTAGTTAGTTGTGAAAGAAATGTGACACTCAAACAGCAGATTATCAGAGCCAGGATCTCTGTTGTGTTCACCTCTCTCCTCTCAGCAGAACCAGATAATGGCAAACTTTCCCTCTATTTTTCCACACATATACATGTAAGTTTCAAATCTCAGTGCTTCCCCCTTTTTTTCAAATGTAATCACACATTTCTATTGGTTGAAAACCAACCCTTTTCCAAAAGTACCCTTCCCCCAACTTGACTTCTGCCTAGTACCCTTCCCCCAACTTGACTTCTGCCTGCTACCATAGCAACAGCTCATGGAACACTGCTGTGTAGAGTTAGGTCAGAAGTTCGACACACAATGTTTCAACTCCACAGAGCAAGAGTGCTTGACTTTTCAAACCTTACAGCAAATCCATAGTACTGTTCTTTGGTTACACATTTTTTTGTACCAATACAAAACATGCTTCTATTAATTTACACATACAGCCTAGTTTTTATTCTAGAATGGTATGAAACAGCCAATCAGTTCTTTTTGTTTTGAAAAAAATATGTATGCCTCCATTTCCAAACTGTCTTTCTTTTCATATTGCCATTCTACTGAAAGACACCTCCTGAGTGCATCCAGTTCTCCTTTGAAGATGTTCACAGTGTGGATTGTAGGGCACAGCTATGTCTTCTGGAGTGAAAAGTTTGCAGAGAAAACAGGTATGGTGAGAGACCTTGCTTTGCCAAATGTAGACATTAAATGGATTGGTCAGAGAGGGTTAAAGTGGCACCAATTGATGCCATTGGTGAAATCCTTCATTCAAATCCAACACCCTGACCTCATAATAGTGCACTGTGGTGGCAATGACCTAGGCACTTTGACTGGGGTAGGTCTGGAAATGCTTATGAAGGACACCTTTGCACAACTGTTTACACTTTTCCCTAAAACTGCCTTTGTGTTTTCCAACATATGCCAAAGGCAAAAATGGAACTGGTCCAATCATTTCTGTCCGCAGATTGACAAAGCAAGAAAGCACGTCAACAAATCTGTTTCTGCTTTCCTCCGTGACTATGGTATGGGTGCCATTTACCACAACAACTTGCGTTATGACATGCAAGACATTTATAGAGGAGATGGTGTGCACTTCAATGATGAAGGGAACAGAGTCTTCCTCTTGAACCTTAGACTCTGCATCGGTACTTACTTGTAGGTACCACTAAAAAAATGACTTCATAAACACAACAGCTCTTTTTAGAGCTCCCTAATTTCTAAACTCTTAAATCTGCTTTTCATTTATTTATTTTTATTTTTTTTACCGTACGCTTACCGTAAGCTTACCGTACGCGTACCCCGTGATTTTTTTTAAAATCAATAAATGTTTTTTTTGTACTTTTCTGTCCTTCTTTGACCCCCTTACAAATGTTAGGGGGTCTGTAACTCTCCTCATTGCTCCCTTTCCTTGTTTTCTCTGTTTTTTTTCTGAGTGAAACACACAAAATGGCGGCCGCCGCTTCCTGGTTTCGGCCGATTCGAATGTTTACTAAGATCTATGGGCCAATCAGAATCTCCTTCGCGCACGCCATGTTTCTTCCGTACGCTTACCGTAAGCTTACCGTACGCGTACCCCGTGATTTTTTTTAAAAATCAATAAATGTTTGTTTTGTACTTTACAGTCCTTCTTTGACCCCCTCACAAATGTAAGGGGGTCTGTAACTCTCCTCATTGCCCCCTTTTCTTGTTTTCACTCTTTTTTTTTCAGAGTGAAACACAGAAAATGGCGGCCGCCGCTTCCTGGTTTCGGCCGATTTGAATGTTTACTAAGATCTAAGAGCCAATCAGAATCGCGCTCGCGCACGCCACCGTACGCTTACCGTAAGCGTACGGTAAGCGTACCGTAAGCGGGCTCAGATATATATATTAATTTAAAGGCTATTTTCTCAGAATCTACTGAACAGATTTACACCAAACCTACAAAAGGCACTTCCTTGACCTAGGGACTACCTCTCTGCCAAATTTTGAGTAATTCTGTTCAGCCGTTCGGGCTGTAGCTCGTTCTAAAGGTCCTATGGAAAAATGCATGGGAAAAACGCGTTTTGGGACCCCCCTTTTATCTCAGCCCCCGCTTGACGGATCCCCCCGAGACTTTCAGGGTAGGAGCGGAGCGTAGCGCCCCACCTATTTTGAGAAATTCGCGAGGATTCGTCGACCGGCGCCAAAGTTATTCAAAATAGAATGTTGAGGTTTTCCTATGGAAACGTGGTCCTAACTATAACTACCTACTGGCGACCGCCAGTAGGTAATATATATATATATATATATATATATATATATATATATATATATATATATATATATATATATATATATACACACCAGTCCCACTTCAAGAATGGGCCCGACACATGCTCCGAGGTTCAGGTAAAGATTTATTGCTTCTTCAGGCATAGAACAATGTCCTGTAAAATGCGGTGAAACGCTGGGCAGACGCGTTTCAGCCTGACGGCTTTCCTCAGTGCCCGCTTCACTATTATTGTTGTTACACCTGGGGGCTCATTTTAAAGATGCAATTACTGTTTTCTCATTGGTGCAAACAATATGGCCCGCCCTCCACTACTTCCAGCCTCGTCAGTCCTGCGTTAGTCCATGCCGGTTTTTCCATGCCTCTCGCTGTTGAATGCTGGTCCAGTGAACAGCATATTCAAACACCCAGTGGTGTCCCAACCTCTGCTATATATATATATATAGATATGCAAAGAACTTCGTCTTCGAACTCCCATCCACGAGGAAAGACGACCACGGACCCAGAGAAATAGAGTGCAAGGTGTAATTTTATTTCATACGTGCACCTCGAACCACCATAGATATATCCGCTCAATTACACCTTGCCAGCGCACTCATGAACAGGTGCTTGAATCGCTGAGGTGCGTCCGCAAAACATATCCACGCTCAGTTTTCTTGTTTATATATCTTCAAGAAAAGAAGCACTTTTGGGGATTTTCTCCATCCATATTCCTTTATTTTGGAGCAAACATGACGCGTTTCAGCATCCGCCTTATTTTAATGTCGAATAGCGCGCCAAAAGGACGGTGCATTTTTTATAAAACAACAATTTGTCACATGATGTGTATCGATATCGTCAGTAACAACCGACAACTAAAGACAGCAGATTGTCTAGTAAGTATGGGCGCCATATTGGTGCACTTCCCAATTGCATGTAGCTGTCCCCTATTACAGATTGTGTTACTTGTCATAGATCTTATTGTAATTTAGCGCCAAATCAGCATGTCGATCGCTTCATTAATAAACAAAATGCATAGCACCAGAGTTTCTTATTCCAAATTTGACAGTATTTGTCTTGTTCTTTTTGGGTGACACCATATACACATAATTGCGCCATGTATTGCCCTCAATTTATATACATTTGCCGTTAGCTAGATTTCTGCTATGTATCCTTATAATGCCGTGTATCGGCCTATATAATTTGATCACCTTTGCAATAAACATATGCCAAACAGTAAATTATGATTCCAAACTCCTTCTCCTCCTCTCCGGTAATGGAACATATTTCAAATTTTAAAGAATCCATACAATATACATTTGATCTTCAATCATTAACCACAGATATTCACATAATTATATATATACAAACTACCACAGCTAATCTCCCAAATGATTTGCCAGCTCTTCACCACAATTCATCCCTTTTGGTATCTTGGTCTGCAAATCAATTATATACCTTGACTCTAGCCTTCTTAATTTAAGTACTCTGTCACCTCCTCTCGTACTGGATTGCACTTGGTCAAAACCAAAGTAACGCAGAAGATCACTATTGCTGCCATGATTTTTTACGAAATGCCTAGCCACAGGATATGTTGCATTTGGCTATTGCCCGCATATTCTCTAAAATACGGATTTTGATGGGGTGGATAGTACTTCCAATGAATCTCAGTCCACAAGGACATATTAGACAATACACTGCAAAGGCAGTGTTGCATGTTAAGAATGTATTTATAGTTCTTGGTCTTTTTAGGCCTGGTACATTGTATGTGAGTGTTCTTTTACCATATTAGTATGACTTCCATTCACCATCCTGAGAGTAGCAGTTAATCTCACACCTGCCCTCAATATTTTTTCCAAAGAGGAGCTCCAGGATTACTTTTAACTTTTACTATTTAGAGCTGTGAATAAAGGTTCTGGGCTCTACATAGCATTTTTTAACGCACCAAACTCACCTCCCTCTGGATAGGCCCACACACCCCCATGCACAACTGTGGCGTCTCCAAAAAAAGATCTCCGATAAAGAGCCCTCTTGCGGGGCCCGTGGGGGACAGCAGCGCCACCCCCACGAGGAGCAACGCCCTCGTGGGGGTGGCGCTGCTGGGGGTCCACAAGGACCCCCAGGCCCTATGATGAAGCAAGACACTCGAAAGGGTGTGTGAGGGCACTATATTTCTAAGGAGAAATTCCCCACATTCACTTTCACCCGACCATACCTAGAGAGAACACACACATTTACTCTTTCTCGTCTTCAGGAACAGTTACCCTCTCAATATATACAGTGTTCTTTTACTGCCAAGACATGCCTTGCATGTACCGCAGGGTTAGAACTCCCTCATTTCCCTCAGAGTACCTGCTGAGTTGGATTTAGCCCCCAAGTGGCTATGTACTAGGCAGTGTCTCAATGATCTTGCTTTTTTGATGGTTATCTGAGGTGTTACAGGTATATTGGACCCTATGACATTATCTGTCTTCAGGATATGGCAATTTCTTTTTAGTATCATTCTAAGATCATTTGCATGGTCTGAGAAAGTGGTTATCATCCTGAACTGTGTTACATTTGCATCTTTCTTTCCTTTTCCTTTCATTAAATTCTCTCTTGAGATGCCTTCAACCCGCTGTAAAGTGGTATTCAGCAAATTCTCATCATTCCCTCTCTTTTTGAATCTGTCCTGACTGGTTCGTGCTGCAAGTCCTTCTCCTCCGTGCTGTTTCTTTTTAATCCTAAAAACTCCCCATGGGGGATGCTTTTTATCAGTCTGGGTGGTTGATTGCTTTTAGCATGTAAAATTGAGTTGCCGGCTGTAGGCTTTTGAAATAGTGACATGCTAGGTTTTCCCTCAATTATGCTGACTTTTAAGTCCAAAAATTGGACTGTCTCTGCACTGACCTCCCCACTGAACTTCAGATTGATGTTGCTGTTATTCAAATGATCAATGAATTGAAAAGCTGATTCTGTGGTCTCTCTCCAGACTATACACAGATCATCGATATATTGATGACAGGATATTACATTGCTCATCCATTCATCACTCTCAGGTGATCTGGACACCTGCTTCTCCCACCAGCCCATGAACAAGTTTGCGTAGCTGGGGGCGAAGCAGGTGCCTATCGCTGGCCCAGACACCGGTCTGTAATAGTCATCTCCGAACATAAAAATATTATTCGTGAGACAGAACTCAGTAAACTGCAACAACATCTTATTGTGTTCAGTAAACTAAAGTAGTATTTTTGACAAAAAATAACCTACAGCCTCTAGGCCATGGTCATGATTAATGCAGGTGTATAGACTTGTAATGTCTAGAAAAATCAATTTGTATCCAGTGTCCCACTGCAGTGCTTCCATTTGACAGAGAAAGTCCTTAGAATCTCTAATGTATGATAATAACTCAATTACAAATGTAAACAGGCATCTAAGAAACAAGTATTCGTCAGTGTCCAACATCATTTTGTCATACCATATTTTTATTAGGTCATAATATCTGTGCACACTTTCCTGATAGGTTTCTTTAGTTATTTTCTTATAGCAAGTCTCATCCGATAGTGATCTATACGCTTCAGTACAGTTTTGCTTTCTCGTCTGGAGAACAACATTACCTCCTTTGTCCGGAGGTTTACGTACGATTGACTCGTCTTTTTGTAAATCGATCAGGGCTTTTTGTTGTTCTTTCATTACATTATACTTTTTCTTTCTATTTGGCTTAGTTCGTAATGTTAGAAGATCTTTATTGACCGCTTCAGAGAATATGTCTATGGCGTCCAAAGGTAGTTGAGGTAGGAACTGAGAAGTTCATTTAAAACGACAACTATCCTTTTCTTGTTCAATTCCCAATTGTATTGTTCTTTGTACAGTGCCCACAGCGGATCTGTCTTGGCCACTGTCATCTACTCTTAATGATTCCATATCCTCGAGAGCTACCAGATCTTCGCCAGTTAGTGTATCCGTTATTCTAGGTGTACTCTGTATTTTCTTAGTTTTGATGACATTAGGTTTTAATTTGAAGTATTTGTGTAACTTTAGTTTTCTTATCATTTTAAAGAGGTCAATCCGGGTCTGGGTGTATTTGAATGTGTTGGAGGGACAGAAAGTGAGGCCCAACCTTAACACTGCCTCCTCATCAGGCATCAAGAAATTCTGCTAGTACAGTTGAGTTATAGCTACTACGACTACTTCTACTAAGATATATAGATGGCGGTCGCCAGTAGGTAGTTATAGTTTCCATAGAAAAAGCATTTTTTGATTTGCTAACAACTTTGGCGTCGTTAACGAATCTTTGCGAAATTCTCAAAAAAAAGGTCCATTCAGGTCAGCTCCTATCCTGAAAGTTTGGGGGTGATTCGTTAAGCGGGGGCTGAGAAAAAAGGGGGGGTCCCAAAAAGTGTTTTCTTCATGTTAATTTCAATAGGAAATTTTAATACAGGCTACAACCCGAACTGCTGAACGGAATTATACCAAATTTGGTAAAAATGTAGGTCTTGGTTCAGAAAGTGACCTTTTTTTTAAATGGTGTAAATGCGTTCAGTAGGTGCTGAGAAATTCAAAAAATAAAAGTCAAAAAATATTTTTCCCGCAGGAAACTTTAGGCAAGGCTACAGCCCGAACTGCTGAATGTAATTACACCAAATTTGGCAACAAAGTAGTGCTTGATTCATAAAGCGACTTCTTTTTTTAAATAGTGTAAATGCATTCAGTAGTTGCTGAGAAATTCAAAAAATAAAAGTTTTGATATCTGGGGCAGAGGTGGGTTTGCGCACGCTTCCGACCATGTGCTTCACTGTAATTGGCTGCAATGACCATGAGCTTCGGTTGTAGAACCGAGTCACAAGAAAACAGTTGAAAAAAGATTAAAAGAGAAGAAAAGGGGGCAGGGTAGAAACCCCCTGACCCCCTCGTTCTGCTCACGGGGGTCCCACAAGGACCCCCAGGCCCAAAAATTATTTTTTTATTTAAAAATAAAAATGTCAGAATGCGCGTTGGGTGCGCGAATCCAGACAAAATAAAACTAAACGGGGGCTGCCCCACTTAATTTAAATGAGCCCCCAGGTGTGCCAGGTTCTGATGGGCAATCATATAATTATATTTTGGGGGCCTGCCGGGCATATATTAGTTTAGAATCAGTAATGGCAGAGTACATACAACTGCACACGCCTAAATCGTTGTCCCGCCCCTGCGCACCCAGGCTGCTGCACCTCATCCACTCCGTCGCCCAGAGGTGTCTGCCTGCCCCTGCGCACCCAGGCTACTGCACCCCATCAACTCCCACCACCCAGAGGTGTCTGCCCACTCCTGAACACCCAGGCTGCTGCATATCATCCACTCCCACCGCCCAGAGGTGACTGCCCGCCGCTGCACAAACAAGCCTCTCTGCTCACCTTCCATCACCGGTGTGTGTCCAAGAGGGCCCACCACGTGCCAAAGCAACCTCCTCAGCCGTGGCATACACACGTTCCAGCCGAGCTCACAATTCAAATTGGGTCTTGATTGCCAGGATGGTGTATCAAGGCCACTCATCATCGCAGGCTGCACACCCACTCAGCTCTGGTGGCACTAACTCAGTGGAACTCAAGTCATCAGCACGTGGCAGGAGGCCCGTGTCGGGGGGGTCGACAATCAGTGAATCACAGCCTGCTAGACAAAAAGCAAGATAAGACTGTGCATCATGCGTCCATCAAAGGAGAGAGAGAGAGAGAAAGAGTGAGAGAGTGGAAGAGAGAGAGAAAGAAAGAAAGAAAGAGTGAAAGAGGAAGACAGAGAGAAAGAGTTAGAGAGAGAGGAAGACAGAGAGAAACAGTGAGAGAGAGAGGAAGAGATAGAGAAAGAGAGAAAAATTGTGAGAAAGAGAGACAAAGAGAGAAAGAGTGAGAGAAAGAGGAAGAGATGGAGAGGGAGAATGAAAATGAGTGCCGACAATGCGGACAAAACACTCACAGCTCACCTTTCCGCCACCGGTTTGTCTCCAACCACGTGCCAGGAAATAGTGCAGCCCAAAAGCTCACTGATCTGAAACATTGTATAGAATCAATAATGGCAGAGTACATACAACTGCACACGCCTAAATCGCTGTCCCATCCCTGCGCACCCAGGCCGCTGCATCCCATCCACTCCTGCCGCCCAGAGGTGTCTGCCTGCACCTGCACACCCAGGCTGCTGCACCCCATTCACTCCCACCACCCGAGGTGTCTGCCCGCTCCTGCGCACCTAGGCTTGTGCATACATACCATCCACTCCCACTGTGGCGTACACACGTTCCAGCCGAGCTCACAATTCAAATCGGGTCTTGATTGCCAGGATGGTGTATCAAGGCCACGCATCATCGCAGGCTGCACACCCGAACAGCTCTGGTGGCACTAACTCAGTGGAACTTAAGTCATCGCCACGTGGCGGGAGGCCCGTGTCGGTGGGGGGTCGACAATCTGTGAATCACAGCCTGCAAGACAAAAAGCAAGATAGGATTGTGCGTCATGAGCCCATCAAAGGAGAGAGAGAGAAAGAGAAAAAGAGTGAGAGAGAGGAAGAGAGAGAGAAAGAAGGAGTGAGAGAGGAAGACAGATAGAGAGAGGAAGAGAGAGAAAGAGTGAGAGAGAGAGAAAGATAGAGAGAAAGAGAGAAACAGTGTGAGAGCGAGGAAGATAGAAAGAGTGAGAGAGAGAGGAAGAGAGAGAGAAAGAATGTGAGAGAGAGAAAGGAGGAGATGGAGAGTGAGAGTGAGTGCTGACACTGCAGACAAAACCCTCACAGCTCACCATTCTGCCACCTTTGTGTCTCCAACCACGTGTCAGGACATACTGCAGCCCTCAAGCTCGCTCATCATGGCAGAGTACACAAAACTGCAGACGCCTTCTGTCCTGCACCTTCACACCCAGGCTGCTGCACTCCATCCACTCCCACCGCCCAGAGGTGTCGGCTCACCTCTGCACACCCAGGCTGATGTCCATCCACTCCCGCCACCCAAAGGTGTCTGCCTGCCTCTGCGCACCCTGGCTTGTGCACACCATCCACTCCCACCGGCCAGAGGTGTCTGCCTGCCACTGCGTACCCAGGCTGCTGCACACCATCCACTCCCACCACCCAGAGGTGACTGTCTGCCCCTGTGCACCCAGGCCTCACTGCTCATATTTCCGCCACCGGTGTGTCTCCAATAGGCCTGGGCAAAAATTTCGTTCCGTTCGCGGAAATTGCGATAATTTGACATTTTTGCGTTCCGCGGAGAGCGCGAAAATGTCAAAAATTCCGGTTTCCGCAGCTTGGCGATAATTTGTTTCTTGCTCGCGCTGTAAAATGATACATTCTCGCGCGCGCGCGATCGCCTTACCTGAATCCCTCCGGTCGCGTTCTCCATGAGATGTTGTATTGTTTTTAGCCATTTGCGCTGTCTCGCGACAGTTCGCGCCCGCAGTGACGTCATGCGTCGCGCGATCACGTCTTTCTTCTCGCGATCATGCACCGCGAGAACAACTCAAAACAAGATGGCCGCGCCCGCAAGCAACCACATGGGTAAGTTGGCGACCCGCAACCATGCAGAAAATCTCGCGAACATGCCGGAAAAAAACTTCCGCATCTTCGCGATATTTCTGCTTGTTTGCGATAATTTTAAACATTCTCGCGATAATTTGCGAAGGTTAATTCCGCAAATTCCGCCCACCCCTAGTCTCCAACCACATGCCGGAACATACTGCAGCCCTCAAGCTCACTCATCTGAAACATAGTATAGAAACAGTAATGGCAGAGTACATACAACTGCACCCGCCTTCATTGTTGTTCCGCACCTGTGCACCCAGGCCTCACTGCTCACCTTCCGCAACCTGTGTGTAGAAAAGAGGGCCCAACACGTGCCGCTGCAAGCCCCAAGCCCAGGGCCCACAGACAGGGCACCCTCCATATCATGCAGCCCCGCTCCACAGGCCACCAGGTCTCACATTTGGTGCTGGGTCTTGATTTCGCCATGCCAGAGGACATACCAGTGCACCTGGCTTCATCGCAGGCTGCACACCTGCTCAGCCCTTGTGGTGCTACTAACTCTGTGACCAGCGAGGCCATGCCACGTGGTGGTAGGCCCCCACTGTCTGATGGCCCAGGCCTACACTGCGGACCAGCAGGGCACACAAAACCTGAGCTGTCCGGATCGCCAAGACAGGGCATCATCGCAGGCTGCACATCCGCTCAGCAGTTACGGTGCCCCTACCTCAGTGCACAGAAAGTCACCATCCTGTGGTGGTGTGCCTGTGCCGGCCGCAGTGCATCCAGTGCCACCAAGTCTGTGCCCCAAAAGTCATGGACCCTCTATGATTGGGTAATTTGGTGCGGATGCCATCATGTTACCTCCGGGCTGGCGGAATGTGATGTCGTAGGCCCCTGGGCCCCCATGCCCACATGCACACCACACGGATACACCCCGAGAGAGGTAAAAAATGGCATCGGGCACATGCGCTCGGCCCTTTTTATTGGCAGGGTCACGTGTCCTGTGACACCTGTGCTGCATGGGAGTTGGTGTGGGTATAAAGCAGCCGTGAGAGAGTGGCTGTGGCATGCTGACAACTAGACATGTGATCAGCAGATCACTACAGGGAAGACTTGGGACATGTAGCGTTGTCACTCCTCCCTGTAAGCGTAAGTGGAGTGGGCTGGCCTGGCGTATGCCAGTCCTGTGTGAGGGTGTGAACAATGACTCCAGAGCTATGGGCACGGTTCCGTCCTGGACTGTGTGAGGAATTAACTGATGCAGGTGTCTCTGTTGTAGTGTTGGCGCCACGCGGGCCGCAAGTGCCAATGTGTCACCCTGTGACACAAGTCCTACAACATGGCCAACATGGAAGGTAGGGGGAATTACTGACCCTACATTCATCCATACTTCCACACATGAAAGATCGTGCACATGACATATCTGTGTGGATATGAATGTTTATTGCACATTCAGTGGAGTGTTGCAGCTGTAGCAATACAGGGTCATGCAAAGCCCAAATTTCCATTTTTGGCACATGGAGGACAGCCAATTAGAGCCAAGCTTGTGCTCTGGGGTTAGGCTCTGCCAACATATGTACTTATCCAATCACTCCGCCAATCCCGAAGCACTTAGAAATTCACTATACACTCTCCTTGCAGTACTCTAATGATCCAGTCTCTACCTATGTACTTATACAATGACCGAGACAAAGTTATGTAACCAAAGTTTTCCCCACTGCCAGAGGAAACATGGTTGTGAGCGCTGTCCACAGCGCAATGAAATGTGGTAGGGCCCAGGGGAAGCATCATGCATACATAATAAACACACAAACACAGTTAGATAGATAGTGGAACTGGGTACGGGCACATGCGCACGGCCCTTTTTATTACCAGGGTCACATGTCCAGTGATGTCTGTGCTGGGTGCGTATGGGGTGAGTGTAAGCCAGCCCTCATGGAATGGTTGGTGCTGGCAACAAGTACGACAGTATTCATCGGATCACAAACAGAGCTTCAATCATAAAGGGTCCGTGACTTGTGATGCACTAAGGTAGAGGCACCAGATGTGAAATAATACACAAAAGATTCTATCATAAAGTGTTCATGACTTGTGGTGCACTGAGGTAGGGGCAGCAGATCTGAAATCATACACAAAATATTCTATCATAAAGGGTCCATGAGTTGTGGTGCACTGAGGTAGGGGCATCAGAAGCATTCCGCATGTGCACAGCTAGCGATGATGTGTGGTCCGGGAGGACCGCACTGGTAGAAATGTCTGTTGCCTACTGGACTGCGTCATCTACAATTGCAACTCGATCTGAATCGTGAACCCTGCTGTTTGCAATGTAGATCGAAGGCAGTAGTCAGCACAGACATTGCGGAATGCTTTTTGTCACTTCCTCTCGACAATATCCGAGGACATTGAGTACAATTCTGTCTGCAATTAATAAATCAAGACTGAATTTAAATTGTGAGCTCTGCTGACCACAGTGTGGGTGTATGGAACAAAAGATGAAATATGTATGGACTACATTGTCGAAATATGTAGGTTTCAGGGACGTTATAGTTAGTTGCCTACCGGACTCTGAAATTAATGAATCAAGACTGAATTTGAATTTTGAGTCCTGCTGACCATAGTGTAGGCCGGAGGCAGCAGTCAGCAAAGGCCCACAGCCATGTGGCATTGACTTTAGCTGCACAGATTTGGAGCATTGGTCTTACTAACTGATTATACTCTCTTACACAATTTGCATTGGTTCTAATCTTGAATTGTGAGCCCTGCTGACCGCAATATAGGCCGGAGTCAGCGGTCAGGAAGGGCCCTCTGCCACGTGGCGTTGACTGGAGCTGTACAGAGTTAGTGGCACCTGAAGCACTCAGCGTGTGCGCAGCCAGCAATGATGCGTGGTCCGGGCGGGCCGCACTGTAAGCAATGTCTGTTGCCTACTGGACTGTGTCATCTGCAATCGCGACTCGATCTGAATTGTGAGCCCTGCTGTCTCCAGTGTAGATTGAAGGCAGTAGTCAGCACAGACATCGAGAAATGCTTTTTGTCACTTCCTCTTGACACAATCCGAGGACATAGAGTGCAGTTCACTCTGCAATTAATAAATCAAGACTGAATTCAAATTGTGACCTCTGATGTCCGCAGTGTAGACTGCCAATTAGTGTTCCTTTGGACTTGCAAGATGAATTTGGTCATTGTACTAAAGCTATAACTGATATAAAACAAGTTCTTGAAGCAAGGATACTAAAAGGATATTATGTAGGTTTTAGGGATGTTATAGTTAGTTGCATACAGGACTCTGCAATTAATGAATCAAGACTCAATTTTAATTGTGAGTCCTGATGACCGCAGTGTAGGCCGGAGGCTGCGGTCAGCAAGGGCCCACAGACACGTGGCATTGAGTTGAGCTGCAAAGTTAGTGGCACTTGAAGCAAGCAGCATGTGCAGAGCCTATGATGATACGTGGTCCGGGTGGGCCGCACTGGTAGCAATGTCTTTTGTCTAATGAATTCTGCCTTAATAAGGCTATGTGGCGATGACTTGTGGTGCAGTGAGTTAGCGGCACCTGAAGCACTCAGCGTGTGCGCAGCCTGGGATGATGTGTGGTCCGGGCAGGCCGCACTGGTAGCAATGTCTTTTGTCTAATGAATTCTGCCTTAATAAGGCTATGTGGCAATGAATTGTGTAGCACTAAGTTAGTGTCACCTGAAGCACTCAGCGTGTGCGCAGCTTGCGATGATGTGTGGTCTGGGCAGGCTGCACCGGGAGCAATCTCTATTGCCTACTGGACTGCGTCATCTGGAATCGCGACTTGATCTGAATTGTTAGCCCTGCTGTCCACAGTGTAGATCGAAGGCAGTAGTCTGCACAGACATATCTCTGTGGTGCTGTGCCATTGGGCTCGCAGGGGGCCTGTGTCGAAGAGGCCGGAGGTCACAGTGGCAGCCTCGTGGCAGGGTGAGGGCAGCCGCTGTGGCAGACACATTGGTCTTCCCAGAAGTGAACCACACCCAGAGCCCCGGCCTATTTATTCACACTGCTATGCTGGAGTGGTGAACGTTGGATCAGCCCCTCCACTTCTGCTTCCCTTACAGGGGGGGACGACACAGCTACATGACAGAGATCTTCCCCACTGCCTGAGGTAACATGGTTGCGTCCACTGTCCACAATACTACAAGCACCAGCAGAATATATGCACATGGAGAGTTCTGTGCTCTGCATAGTGAGGTCTGTCCAGCACATCACCGCTACACTTGGCATTGTGTACATTGTTATTGATGGGTGACTTGCTTCTTTCACATATACTTGGTTGCCACATATCCCAACATTCAGCAATTGTGTGGCTGAGGGGCCATGCCGTTTTGGGAAGGTCAGCTGTCCCATTCTGCACTGCCTCGGTGGTAGCGGGGGGGGTGGTCCAGGGGGAGGTCCTGGGGGTGGTGGCGTGGGTGTTGTGGCCTTCTTGGGTGGCAGAGCTGTATGATCAGTAGCTCTATGACATGTGTTGGTCTTCAGATGTGGCTCTGGGCTGGGCTCCCTTTCATACTGTAGGTAGTTGTCCTGCTTTACACCAGTAAAAGGCAGATGTTAAATTCTTACTGCTTACCGCTGGTCGTTGAAAATATCGGGAAAGGTGTTTTGGTGTTATTTTGGCACGGGAATGCCTACTCTGCACATCATTAGCATTCGTTTTCGCTCTCATTTGTGGCAATTTTTTTTGCGGAAACTATCGCTGAAAAACTGGCGATATCAGCTGTTTTCACCAGGTTGAGAATTGGATGATAATTTAAATTCACAGAAAAAACTATAGGTTTAATGAACATTATAATTAGAAATTAGCATTTAAAAAACCTTTGAAATTCACTGAAAAAACCATAGGCTTCAGGCACGTTATAGTTAGAAATTAGCATTTAAAAAACCTTAGAAATTCACTGAAAAAACCATAGGTTTCAGGAACGTTATAGTTAATTGGACATTCTTCTCGTACAAAACCATAGAAATTCCCCCGTTATAGTTAGTTCAGCTAACGATAACTTGCGCACCCGCAATGCACTGCTGATGACCTCACATATTACATCATTCATGACATGGTCAGTGTCATCACTGATGACATCACTGATGCCATCTCAAAAGACATCACTGATGACATCACTAATGACATCATCCACGTGAAAATCTGATGCACCTCTTCACACTCTAATATAACCACCCACTGTAAAATACAGACTACCATTTTCAAAACCATTGACACACCAATACC
The DNA here is from genome assembly GCF_964204655.1 of Triturus cristatus. Taxonomy (NCBI): domain Eukaryota; kingdom Metazoa; phylum Chordata; class Amphibia; order Caudata; family Salamandridae; genus Triturus; species Triturus cristatus. Next base: position 318,197,385 of record NC_140588.1, on the reverse strand, counting down.
AGTTACTACATACGTATTCACTGATTCCTAGGTCTACACACACACCCACTCATTCACCCATACAATCACACATACATGCAGTCACTCATCAATACAACACTCATACACCTATACATGCACTCACACACCAAGACTCACCCAGAGTTACTCACACACGTAGTCAGTCATGCAAAGAATCATTCACACTTCCAATTACTGTCCTATACAGTTATGCACACACCACGTCACTTATTCAAACAGAAAAAAATGCATACTTACTCTCTTATACAATCACTCATACAAGTACACACTCATCCATACAGCCACTTTCACAATCACTGACTCTCACGTATAATCATTTATATACTTCAACTCTCACATACTCTGCCTTTTACATATGTAGTTACTTGGAAATGTACCATTCAGACATCCATTCACTCACCAACACACCCATACACACACTCACCCACTCATACAGCTGTTTCCACATGCACTCTTGAACCCATACACACAGTGAATCAACCACTCAAACATCTATGCACAGAGTCACACACCTTCCACCCACCCACACACACACTCAGGCACCCATACAAATACTCAGGCAACCAATCGATAACCCATATAGACACTCATGTAGCTACTGAGCAACCCATGCAGCAGCTTATACAACAACAGACAGACTAATGCAGACATTCGCACAGTTTAGTCACTAACCCATGCATTCAGTAAGACACATGTAATCACTCACTTAAACAGTCACACACCTACTAAATCCTCAGCCAGACACTTATACACCCACTCATTCTTCAATACACCTTGGCATATATATAATACATATTTACACTTTAAAGAAGAATACTGTCACTGGATGATGTCATCAGTGATGTCATCAGTGATGTCATTGGAGATCAACGTGCCTGAAACCTATTGTTTTTCAGTGAATAAATATATATATATATATTTTTCTTTTTTTTCACTGAAAATATCATAGGTTTTACAGATGTTATAGTTAGGAATTAGCATTTAAAAAACCTCAGCAATTCACTGAAAAAACCATAGGTTTCAGGGACGTTATAGTTCGTTGGACATTTGACTCGTATAAAACCAGAGAAATTCGCCTGTTATAGTTAGTTGAGCTAACTATAACTTGCCCGCCCGCAATGCACTGGTGATGACGTCACATATTACATCACTCATGACATGGTCAGTGACATCACTGATGACATCACTGATGACATCTCAAATGACATCACTGATGACATCATCCAGTGAATGTGTGTTTCTGTAAAGTTTAAATATTTTTCTTATATATCTATGCCAAGGTGTATTGAAGAAAGAGTGAATTTACAAGTCCCTGAATGGATTATTTAGTAGGTGCGTGACTGACTGAATAAGTGAGTGATTGAACATGTGTTACTGAATATATGGGTTAGTGACTAAACTGTGTGAAAGTCTGTATTAGTGTCTCAGTTGGTGTATAAGCGGCTCCATGGGTTGGTGAGTAGCTACATGAATGTCTATATTGGTTATCGATTTGTTGTCCGAGTATCTGTATGGGTGCCTGAGTGTCTGTATGGGTGGATGCAGGGGGTGTGTGACTCTGTGCATACATGTCTGAGTGGGTGATTCACTGGTCGTATGGATTAAAAGGTGCATCTGGGAATCAATTAATCAATCAATCAATCAATCAATCAAACAACATTTGTAGAGTGCACTACATACCTGTGAGGGTCTCAAGGCACGGGGGGCCGCTACTGATCAAACAGCCAGGTCTTGAGTAGCCTCCTGAAGGTCAGCAGGTCTTGGGTCTGTCGTAGGTTCAGTGGGAGGGTGTTCCAGGTCTTGGCGGCGAGGTGAGAGAAGGACCTCCCACCGGTGATTGTTCTTCGGATGCGTGGGACGGTGGCGAGTGCGAGATCGGTGGAGCAGAGCTGGCTGTTGGGGGTGTAGAAGGAAAGTTGTTTGTTGAGGTAGGCTGGGCCGATCTTGTGGAGTGCCATGTATGCATGGGTGAGGAGCTTAAAGGTGATCCTCTTGTTGACGGGCAGCCAGTGCAGGTTTCTCAGGTGGGAGGTGATGTGGCCGTAGCGTGGTACATCGAGGACCAGTCGTGCCGAGGCGTTTTGGATGCGTTGAACTCGTTTGATGAGCTTGGACGGGGCTCCTGCGTAGAGGGCGTTTCCGTAGTCGAGTCTGCTGCTGACTAGGGCCTGGGTGACTGTTCTTCTTGCGTCTGTCGGGATCCCCCTGTAGATCTTACGGAGCATGCGGAGGGTGTTGAAGCAGGAGGAGGTGATGGCGTTGACTTGCTCGGTCATGGAGAGCATTGAGTCGAGGATGATTCCCAGGTTGTGTGCGTGGTTGGTGGGTGTCGGGGCTGTCCCCAGTGCCGTCAGCCACCACGAGTCATCCCAGGCTGAAGGGTTGGAGCCGAGACGGAGGACCTCCATTTTGTCTGAGTTCAGCTTCAGTCCGCTGGTCTTCATCCAGTTGGTAACGGCTTTCATTCCTTCGTGGAGGCTGGCTTTGGCGGTGATGGGGTCCTTGGTGAGGGAGAGGATTAGTTGAGTGTCATCAGCATAGGAGATTATGTTGAGGTTGTGCTGTCAGGCGACATGTGCGAGCGGGGCCATGTAAATGTTGAATAGTGTCGGGCTGAGGGAGGAACCCTGGAGTATGCCGCAGATGATCTCGGAGGCTTCGGATCAGAATGGGGGGAGGCGGACGCTCTGGGTTTTGCCGGAGACGAAGGAGTTGGTCCATTCCAGGGCTTTGTCTCGGATCCCTACGGCGTGGAGGCGTGCGTGTAGTGTGCGGTAGCAGACGGTGTCTAAGGCGGCGGAGAGGTCCAGGAGGATGAGGGCTGCGGTCTCACCATTGTCCAGCAGTATCCTGATGTTGTCAGTGGCTGCCATGAGGGCAGTCTCGGTGCTGTGGTTGCTGCGGAACCCTGACTGGGAAGGGTCCAGGATTCTGTTTTCTTCGCGGTATCGGGTTAGCTGTCTGTTGAGGATCTTCTCGATGACCTTGGCTGGGAACGGGAGCAGAGAGATGGGCCGGAAGTTCTTGAGGTCTCTAGGGTCTGCCTTGGGTTTTTTGAGTAGGGCGTTGATCTCGGCGTGTTTCCAGCTCTCTGGGAAGGTCGCGGTCTCGAGGGAGAGATTGATGACGTTGCTCAGGTGGGGGGCGATAGAGCTGCTGGCTTTGTTGAAGATGTGGTGCGGGAATGGGTCTGACGGGGAGCCGGAATGGATTGTGCTCATGGTCTTGATGGTGTCATCGATGCTCACGCTGGTCCAGGCTAGCAGGAGGTCGTGGTCGATGGTGTGTGGAGAGGCTGATGTGTTGCTGTCTGTTGGGGCTGTCTGGGTGTTGAAGCTGTTGTGGATGTCTGCTATCTTGCGGTGGAAGAAAGTGGTAAATATGGGTATGTGGGAGGGAGGAGCAGCTGGGAGGCGGGAGGTGGAAGGCAGGGGCAGCGAATGGACAGTGAGGGGGGCGGGGCTGCAGGGGACACATCGGCGGGAACAGGAGCAGTGGGGGCAGCTGAAGGCAACTGGGCACAACAGGGGCAGCGAGGGGGAGACAGAAGGCAAAAGGGCACAGATCAGGGCAGCGAGGGGGAGACAAAAGGCAAAAGGGCACAAATCAGGGCAGCGAGGGGGAGACAGAAGGCAAAAAAAGGGCTCAAATCAGGGCAGCGAGGGGGAGACAGAAGGCAAAAGGGCACAATTCAGGGCAGCGAGGGGGAGACAGAAGGCAAAAAACGGGCACAAATCAGGGCAGCGAGGGGGAGACAGAATTCAAAAGGGCACAGATCAGGGCAGCGAGGGGGAGACAGAAGGCGAAAAACGGGCACAAATCAGGGCAGCGAGGGAGAGACAGAAGGCAAAAGTGCACAGATCAGGGCAGTGAGGGGGAGACAGAAGGCAAAAAACGGGCACAAATCAGGGCGGCGAGGGGGAGACAGAAGGCAAAAAACGGGCACAAAGATACAAACCTAGGGCCTACCACTTGCCACCAGTGATGAGGTGCAGGTAGAAGCCTGCGGGTGGAGGAGTGCCTCGACTTCAGACAGCAGCGGCAGCTGTATGGGTGAGTTAGTGTGTGTATGGGTAAGTTGGTGAGTGAATGAATGTCTCACTAGTATATGTGTGAGTAACTACATATGTTTTAAGGCAGTATATGTGAGTGTTGGAGTATATAAATCACTATACGTGAGAGTAAGTTATTTGAAGAGTGGGTGTATAAAAGAGTGTCTGCTTGTATCAGTGATTGTAGAAGACAGTAAGTATGTTTTAGTATCTGCATAAATAAGTGATGTGGTGTGTGTATAAATAAAACAGTTGGTGTGTATAACTGTATACATGAGTAAATGCCTTTGAGATTGATTCTTTGCATGACTGACTAGGTGTGTGAGTAACTCTATGGATTAGTGGCAGACTGTGACTGTATGTATAGGTGTATGAGTGCATATTATAGTACTGTATTGATGATTAACTGCATGTATGAGTGAGTGGATGTGAGTGAAGACCTAGGAAATAGTGGGTGGTATGTTGTATCTGGCATTGCTCTGTGTATGGATTCAAAAATAGTAGTCTGTATTTTAGAGTGCGTGAATCAAAGTTTATATTAGCCCATTAGTATGTGCATCAGATTATCACGTGGATGATGTAATCAGTGATGTCACTGACCATGTCATAAGTGATGTAATATGTGACGTCATCACCAGAGCATTGCGGGCGCGTGAGTTATAGTTAGCTCAACTAACTATAACAGGCGAATTTCTCTGGTTTTATATGAGTCAAATGTGCAACGAACTATATCGTCCCTGAAACCTATGGTTTTTTCAGTGAATCTCTAAGGTTTTTTAAATGCTAATTCCTAACTATAACGTCTGTAAAACCTATGTTTTTTTCAGTGAATTTCAAAGGTTTTTTAAATGTTAATTTCATATTTTAATATTTATAAAACCTATATTTTTCTATTTTTTTGGTAATATTTTGCAACTCTATTATCCTTTTTTTTATTTGAAAAATTATTTAATTTTTTATAAATTCCAAAAAAAGTATGTATATATTTTTTTCTTTTTAAAAAACTAGACTCCCGTACCGGTAGTGTACCAAGCTCCATCACCACACGAATCCTATCCGCGATGTTGTGAAACACGTTAAGGATGCCCATTTAGTTTCCGACAGCTTCGTAGCACCGTGTCCCGCCTAACATCATATATGTATAAGGTTGTGCCAGCTCCTAGTTTGGTGTGCGACTACTGTGCGGTACCAATACGTGCGTTACGTCATCTACTTATACGGTCGCGCCGGCTGCGAGTTCCATATGCGACGAGTGCACGCTGCCAGGCCCTGTGTTACATCATAGACGTATTGTTTCGTGCCGGGTACGCCATTCCCTCAGTTATTTTTTTGTCTCAAAACTATATCTAAATAAGTTTAAAGTGTATATGAGAGCAAGCGATAATCTAAAATATTTTCCACATTTATATATTTCTAACTGTAATAAACTTATATTATGGTAAATATATTTTCTTAAAATCGCGTCGGGTGTGGTCTCCTAGCTCGCTCGGTTCGCACTTGCCATGTGACCTAAAAAGAAAGCTTTTGATTGGTTCATAACAATTCCCATTGTAACAGTTGTAGGACCCCACCCATTTTAGCCATTCTCTCTACACCGTTTTATGAGAGACACCTCTTCTGCTTACAGTGCTTTTTTGAAAACTTTTTTGCTATGTACACATATTTTATAGTACACACAACATGCAACGATCATCTTGATCAATAATCATGCTCTGTACAGTAGCCTTCCACGTGTGAAAGCCATGCATCTGAAACGTTACATCAAAAAACAAATGTGTGTTACACTATGCCCCTGGTGTGTGTGCGCACGCATTATTGTGCTGCCTTTCGGCCTGGGTATTGGTGGCTCGAAGGGGTATCATCAGCCACGGGCAGAGTGCACATCCTAGATCACATGTGACAAACAGTAAAGAGTAATGTGTAGATTTGTGTTGCAGTATGCTCTGTTGTCAGGCTTTGCCAGTATAGTAGTGTGTCATATGTGAGACTTTCAGATTCAAGTTTGACAAGCATTGCTTGACTGTCATGAGCATTATCACTGTGTATGACGTAGCCTCACTGCTGATACTCCCTCCATCTGAGCACATTCGCATGTGTGCGCTTCGCAATAGTAACACTTTCAAAAATACCACACACCATTGACATGCGTGTCTGCGCATATCCACAAGCTTGACAACAACATGTGATGTTGTCCATTCAATGTTTTCGAACCGCATCTCATTAGCGATAGTTGCAGCTCTCCCGGTACATGCAACATTAATATAAAATGCTGATTGTGTGACGTCAAAACTGCAACAGGGACACACACATAAGTACACTTCCTGCCCAGTCAGGAACTGTACAACGCCCAGGTCCCCGGAAAATGTATTCACATCTCTACGCTGGCCTGGCGTACGCAAGCCCAGACCACTTTGCGTACGTATAAATAGGATAACGACGACGCCATATGTCCCAGTTCTTCCACACTGCTTCAGGTGATATGGCCGCATCCACCTCACATATCACAATGCGCAATAAAAATAAGGGATCCATGAGGTGTAAATCATCCTGACAATTAAAACTACATCTGAATTGTGAACCCTGCTGGCCGTTGTGTTTGGACACAAACCAATGACAGCAGGTGAGCAGTGGGGCCTGCGTGCACAGGGGCTGCAATTGAGTGCGCTGCGGTGAATGGGATGGGGTGCATCAGACTGGGTGCACAGGTGCAAACAAGTGATGTTGTCGTGCGTACTGATGTGATCTCTGACCTCATTCAGTCACATCTCTCTCTCATTTTAGGGACCTGCTGGACCGTACGGTAGGCCTGAGCCAGCGTGCAGAGATGCCCTACAGACACGTGGCATTGGCTTTTGGGGCACTGTAGTGAGCTGATTACTAAGTGTACATGCACACAGGCTTGCCCAACTGCATTGCACGTGCACATTATCCTTCTAGCATGCGCTCTGTTCCTTTGTATGTGAACGTTGGCATAATATATTATTATTTACCCTTGTGTATTCTCGTGCACTCCAACTCCTCTTTGAACCGCAATTACCACTAACAGTTGGTAGATCGTACTTCAAGAAGGAAGGTTGCACTCAACTGGTGTTCTCTCTTAAGCTTGAAATAAACCTTCATTTACCTTAAGATGTTTCCACAATTATATTATTTCTCCCTTTTCAGACACTGAGTTAGTTGCACAAAAAAGCACGCAGCAGGTGCTCAACCGTTGCTGAAGCTCTGGCCTTTCTGACACCTTCCATCGTGGTATCAAGACACCGTCCCCGACCGGAGACCTGCTGTGCCACCCTGAGAGCGGCACCCCAGAGTTGGAGCTCGCACCGGCACGTCCTTGGACACACCGGCTGTGGCAGGTGAGCAGTGAAGCCTCAGTGTGCAGGAGCTACAATTGAGTACAGTGCAGGGGAAGGGGCTGGGGTGCAGCAGCCTGAGTGCACAGGTGCAGACAAGCGATGTTGCCGTAGACAATAATATAATCTCTGGCCTCATTCATATCTCTGTTTCATTTGAAAGACTTGCTGGACCGCACTCTTTCTCGCGGACCCCAGCGTCCCAGACACACGGGTGACGGGAGGTGAACAATGAGGGCTGGATGCAGTAGGCCGACGCTCTGTCTCCTCCTCCCTCTGTTCTTTTGACTCTTCCCTCCCCTTCTCCCTTCCACCCACTTGCTCTCTGTCCCAATCTCACTTTCTTCCTTTAATTCTGACTACCTTTCTTTTTAGATCTTGCCTACACAGTGCGCATGCTCTGCATAGGAGTCCTTTAGTCGTCGTGCAGCTCTTTTTACAAAGCACATACTCGTGCTTGTGGCGGCATACAGCTTGCAGGAGTGCGCAGCCATGCGCCACAAGCACAAGTATGTGCTTTGAAAAAGAGCAGGATGCACGATCACGCACCCGCTCATCGCCATCGCACTCACTCAAACGCCTCTGAGCACCACTCGCGTGCTATTTTAAATGTTCTCTACTCCCGGGCTTGTTATTTTATTGTATTTATTTTGACATTTTTAGAGCGCCTAAGTGGCGCCTTATGAGAACTTCAGGGCGCGTGCTTGTATTGCCTCTTTTCTGATGCCAGATCATAAGCGTGGCTTAAGGCTGCCTCTGGTCTCATGCAGTGAGCCAATGATGGTGAGTTTTAGGGCTAGGAACCTCATACTGTGAGCAGGAGCCAGTGTCACTGGGCAGGGTGCCTTGGGTCAAAGGGCGAGGAGCCTTTAGTCTCATGCAGAGGGTGCTTGCTTGAAACATACAGTGCGCAGGTCTTTAAGTGGGCCGGGTCCCTCCTGGTTGTAGACCTGCCCGCAATTAGCAAGCATTTGCAATGCAATAGGTCTCGCATTTACGCGAGTTTGAGCTATTGTCAATGCCATTAACAATGCTTTTTATTTTTGTTTTCGTTTTTAAAACATCAATAAAAGCAGCAGCGGTCAGTGGAGTGAGTTCCGTGGGGTGGAAAGGTGGGGCGGGGGAGGGGCAGGGTGGGGGGTACTAAACACCGGAATATGGATAATTGGAGGTAAGTAAACAACTAAATAAATAAAACGAATTTCGTAACACGCGCTGCACCGCATTTTGTGATGAAGGGTGCACTCCGAAATTCGTTTTATTTATTTAATTGTTTACTTACCTCCAATTATCCATGTTCCGGTGTTTAGTACCCCCCACCCTGCCCCTCCCCCGCCCCGCCATTCCGCCCCACGGAACTCCCTCCACAGACCGCTGCTGAATAAAAGGCATTGTCATTTACAATGCCTATAGCTTAAAGTCGCGTTAATGCGAGACCTATAGCATTTCAAATGCTTGTTCTCTTGGACATGGCACACATACTTATGTTTCTTTTTTCTCTTGCAGGTTGTGTACGCTGCTTCCGGAGGAGTTCCACCCACTTCTTTCATGTTTTACTGTTGTTCGAATAAAGTTACGTTTCCATTTATCTGTGTTGTTTTAATAAAAGTTATTTTTTTTACCAATAAATAATTGAGTGTATGGGTCTTCTTTTTCTGACAACACTTGTCTGTAGTTTATTGTGAAAATCGGCAGTTGAAAGTAGGTTATGAGGAAAAACATTTTTTATTTTGAGGTTCACCTACCAAATATAAACCAACAGACTATTACATAAATGAAGCCTGGGTAATTCTACAACGGCAAGGGTTCTATGAGTGTATCACTTTCTAACACCATGAGTACTGCCTGTGTGATTTCAGAACCAATAAGGCACTTCCTAGGGCCACCGAGGCTTCAAGGACTGGCGAGGCCCACCCTGCATATTTAAGTAGAGGCCCGGAGGTTGCCGATCTCCTGTCTTGAGTTGGCCTTGGACCCCCCCGGACAATTCATAAACAGTACCCGGGGAGATGTCGATCCCCTAGTCTGCGAAACGTCTCTGTGCCCTCCCGCGCCTAATTTACATGTGAGATTAAGATCCCCAGTGCTGCAGAGACCCTGCAATATAATAATAGGATTAGCCCTGGAACATTACCAACCAGTGGGCTCATTTAAATGAACGGGTAAGACCCCACTTCATTTTTTTTTCTCCATTTTTACCATCCGGATCCGCTTTATTGAAGCGATACGAGGTTTTCCTCCTCTCGCTTCAACGAGGCAGACAAGAATTTACTATCACAGGGTGGAAGCAATGCTCCCGCCCTGTAATAGCAAACATAATTGTCCTGCGGATGCACACCCCGGGACATTGTATGACCAGCACCTGGGAGGTGGCGCTCCATAGGCCATGATGCATTGGTTAATGCATAACTACAGAATTAGTATAAACGCATAATAATACTACTTGCACACGTGTCGTACAGCAACCAGAGTGTAGTGAAGAGGCAGAGGAAGCCCAAAATCAAAAAATATAAATCCTACCAGAGGTAGGATCACATAGTTCGATCAGTCGACGTTCCTGGGATGAGTAGAAACAGCTTCACCAAGAAAACGGGTCTTCAGCACAATGCAAGCAAGCTCAAAATCTTGGTGAGTGCTGCCTTCTTTTTACCTTCTCCCGCTTGTCGCCAAATTTATGAAGTGAAGAGGAATACAGCAGTGGATCCTATAAGTAGATTTATTGCAGGAAAGAAGACAGCCTAAACAGCCATCAACAGGACCAGACAGCAAGGCAAAAGTCTTCTCCAGCAACGTGTACAAACTCCCCAAGATTCCCATCATGAAATCCCTACATTCTAACATTACATACTTACATTATAGTAGCATTACATACTAACATTCTACTATGACTTACATTGGAATACTACACATAGCACATGACTTTACAGCAATGAGCTCATGGTTTCATCCACGAGTCTTGAGACAGGTAGGGGTGAGTAGTTTACTTCCCACTCCCTGTATTATATAAACGCAAACTAACACTACTTCCACAGGTATTCTACAGCGCCCATAGCGCATCACTTTACAGCAATGAGCTCACGGTTTAATCCCCTAGTCTTCAGACCAGTAGGGGTGAGTAGTTCGCTTCCCACTCCCTGTATAGTATAAATGCATACTAACACTATTTACACAGTTATACTACAGCGGCCAGTATGCTACAACGCCCACAGCCCATCACTTTACAACAATCAGCTCGGTTTGATCCCCGAGTCTTCCCACCGGTAGCTATGAGTACTTCGCTTCCCACTTCCTGTATAGTATAAATGCACGGTAGAGGTCAGTAGTTCGCTTCCCACTCCCTGTATGGTATAAACGCCTGTACGATATGTACTAACACTACTTCCACAGGTATGCTACAAACACCAGAGCACATCACTTTACAGCACTGACCTCACAGTTTAGGCTCTCGGTTTCATACCCGAGTGTAGCAGCATCTCATCTCAGCACCATGTCACTCTGAGCAACACTGCACTTTCAGTCTGGTAGGAGTGACTACTTCGCTTCGCACTCCCCCACAGAGGTTACAGTGCTGCTATCCTCCTGTTTCCTACTCTTTTCGCCCTTTTTCCCCCTTACTCGTTTCAAATAACAAAATGGCTGCCAACACTTCCTAGTTGCAACCGCTCGCACCGCTCGCAGCCAATAAGCAGCAAGCTCGTGCTTGTAACCCCTCAGCCAATCAGATGGCAGAATTCACAAATATTGATATCTGTAAATTTCGATATTTCTCCAAAGCTACTGAACAGATTTACACCAAATAAACAAAAGCGTGCTTTCTAGACCATGACCCCTCTCCCTGCCAAATTTGGGGTAATTCCGTTCACCCGTTCAACCTGTAGCCTTGTCTAAAGTTTCCTATCGAAATTAAAATGGAGAAAGCATGTTCTGGGACACCTTTTTTCTCGGCCCCCCCATGGCGAATCACCCCCAAACTCTACAACATAGGAGCTGATATAAACAAAGAATTAGTTTGGAAAATTTCATGAAGATTCATCAAACTACGCCAAAGTTATAAGCAAAACAAAACATGCTTTTCCTATGGAAACTTGGTCCTAACTATAACTACCTACTGGTGACCGCCAGTAGGTAATATATATGGGTGGGAGGAGCTGGTCCTCAACGTGACACACAAGACAGTAATGGACAACAATGTTAAACTCTTTCTCAGATATATCGATGATATTTTTGTTGTCTGGGATGGTCCGCTATTTGAAGCAAATGAATTTGTAAAAAACATCAATATCAATGAGATCAACTTGAGCTTTACGGCAACAATTGCCATTCATACTATTAACTTTCTAGATGTAGAGGTCTTTGTGAAAAATGATAAACTGGAAACTAAACTCTTTAGAAAAAAAACAGCAGGAAACTCGGTGTTACATTCTACGAGTTTCCACCCAAGACATCTGATCAATAGTATCTCCTATGGGGAAATGATAAGAATCAAAGGTATTTGCAGTAATTCAACTGACTTACAAAAAGCACAGGCAGACAGCAAAAAGAGATTCATTTGAAAGAGCATACAACATTAAAATAATAGATGCAGCAATAGCTAAAACTATGAGTCTTGAGAGGGAAACTCTTTTAGCCATTAAGCCAAATAAACAGGACCATGAGCAAGAACACCTATTGCGTTTGATTACTACATATAATCTGCAACACAAAACAATCAGAAATATAGTTCAGCGCAATTGGCCGGTAGTGCTAGATGATCCAGTAATAGGAACGCTTCTTCCTAAAACATCAGGTGTAACATATAGGGAGGCCCCTTCCATGAGTAGTAGGCTAGTGACCAGTAGCCCTGAGGTAGTCGAAACACAGAATTGGCTTATGCAAAGGAAAGGGTTTGTTACATGCAAAAATTGCAAAGCGTGCCTACATGGCACAAATAGGAAAACATACAAAACACCCTTCTGCGATAGGGAAGTGGAAATGAATCGAGCCCTACATTGTAAAACTGATTATGCCGTGTACATTCTTGAGTGCACATGCGATCTTAAATATGTGGGCAGTACAAAACTTCCAGCAAACTAAAGAATCCTGCAACACCTCAGAGCTATAATTAACAAAGACCCTACCTATCCAGTCGCCAGACATTTCCAAGAAATACAGAATAGCGACCCAAAACACCTGTCCTACTACCTCATTGATTCGGTGCCTAAAAATAGAAGGGGAGGGGACAGAGAAGGCATATTACGTAAACTAGAAACCAGATACATCATAAAGATGCCTGGAGGTCTTAACGCCACAGAGGATCTCTATACTTGTATTTGAGCTGCCCCCATTTCCGTATGATTGTGTCACACATGGATTTATGTATCGCTGGCGTTCCTGACTATAAGAACTTAATGGCTTTACTTATATATTTTTCTATTATAGATAAAATAGGCTATTGCCTATTTAGAGAGACGTATAGGGGGAGCAATTCAACTGTGAGAACATTTCCCAAACCAACATATAAGTACTCGATGTATCCTTTTTAACGATATTAGTTGTCAGAAAAGAAACAGCGAATAATGGTAATTTAACTTTGTAATTTCGGGCTGCCACCTGATCTTAAACCGAAACAACTACGGTTTTATAACATTTATTTTGTATCATCTCTACATTTTTTAGGGCAAGCTTTGTTAGTTGCTCTCTATATTTTTAGGTCACTTAATAGGCCCATAACTCAGATTTGAGTTCACCCATTTAGCACCTTTTTTCTTTTTTTCACTTTATAAAGGGAAACGGCACCAACATAAAGTTGAGCAACAAACTTCGACAAGAATGATAAAAATAACAAGCTAACTAAGCTTTGAATACTGCGATATGCATTCATGCAATTATTGATATTACGATGCGCTCAACACTAAGATCTTAGCACTTAAATAATATATATTTAAAATATTTTATTATGTTTTATTAGTAAATTGGTCATATACAACGTTTATGTACTCATTTATTGATGCAAAATTATTAAAAATTATTTATTCAAGTGTCAAAAGTGCTTTTAAATCTATTTAAGCAGTGTATTTATTCATTTTATACATTTACCTATTTACAGATATCAAATGGCTATATGTAAAAGCTATGTGAAACAAAAAGAATGTATAGTGTTAGCAGGCTTCACGCGAAGTATGTCTTCACTGTCCATTAGGTGGAAATTGTTGCTGCTGTTTCTATTTGCACTAAGCACTGTCACTTTAAGAACTATAAAATGGTGGGTGAAGCCAGGAAGTGCTGTCATGTGATCAAGATCCAGGAAGGACCGAAACGCGTCATGGCCGACTAGCAAAAATAAAACTATTGCACAGAAACGTTGTCCGTGCCTGATTTATATCCCGGAGATTGGGGATTTCAAGAAGCAGTTAATCAAGATATATATATATATATATATATCTTAGTAGAAGTAGTCGTAGTAGCTATAACTCACCTGTACTAACAGTATTTCTTTAGGTGACTCTACACTGGTCTCAAGTGCAATCATGAAAGGATGCTTTATTCACTTCTCTGTGCTCCGTGTTGGCTTGGGGTGCATGTTGGCAAAGTCATTCACTTCTGAGGGCTAGGCTAGCAGAGACTTAACAAATAGCTGACCAAGATGAAATTATAGACCCATTTCCACAATACAGAAGCACTGATAGCAGCAGAAGCCACCACGTCTGTATCCAGAAAGTGTTTAACAAGCTGGAAGGAAAGCTTATATTTCCAAGACCTGACAGTTGTGCTACAGCCCACAGTCTCTAAGTGTTTATGCATGCCACAAAAGTTCAAAAAAGCTTCCAATTAGGCTGGTGTTGAATGCCCCTCCTCAGAGTGGCTCCTAAGAAGGACATAATTTCCCAGAATGTACTGTGGGCGGGGAACAACCTTTACAACGCAACTTTTACAACGCACTACCATTACAACGAAACTGTTACAACGCGAATGCATTGGCAACGCAGGACATTACAACGCAAGTCTTTACATCGACTTGCACTAGATGGCATGCTAACATTAAAAATAGTGTAGTTTACTATCCCAACACCTTCCCTACTGTTACGTGGACTGGAGTTGGAATAGTAAATTACACTTTTTTAATGTTAGCACGCCATCTAGTGCAAGTCGATGTAAAGACTTGCGTTGTAATGTCCTGCGTTGTCAATGCACTCGCGTTGTAAAACTTTTGTTGTAACAGCATGCGTTGTAACAGCATGCGTTGTAACGTCATACATCCCCCACCGACAGCCCTGGAAGCAAAGAAAAGTGAAAGAGAGGAATTAAGGAGAGGTCATGTTTTTATTGTGCGTCATCACCCGTCTTTCTGTAAGCTATTACCATTATTGGAGACAAATAAAAATTCCCATATAGCTCACGGTTTGCCTCATTACATTTCCATAATTGGTTGTGGCAAAGCATTAACCATGCACACACATTCTTATGATCATAAGTAATAATTAAAAATAAATATAGAGAATGGTCATAAACATCTCAGCCGCATACAAAATAGACACAAAGGGGTCCTTTTCACCCAAAGTGTATGGATTTAGTTTACAAGAGGAAGCCATGAGGCATCTTCGCTACAGCAACAACCTATGCAGGAGGGGGGAAGCTGAACATTAGGGGCAAATGTCCTGAGGCTACAGATTTAGTAGGTCAATGGAGGGCCTTCCCACCTAAGGGTAAAGGGTGTCCTTGAGGAGCACATATTCGCAATTTGAATAATCCCTCAGGATCAGGTACCCAAAAGCTGGTGCCAAAATACTAAAAAACAGGAGTATTGATTGAGAAAAGATGAAATGGCTTGAGCACTGATTTGCAACTTCCTGTTTGCTGCGACTCCATTTGTTTCGTGAGGCCTTGTATGTCTATATTCCAATACTGTGAATATGTCACTTGATACATTTTGTATTCTCCGTGTTAATGGAAGTCTCAGTTTACAAATTAAAAGCCAGGCCAATGTCCCTTATCAACGCGTATTTTTTTTAAGAAGACATCCCGAGTAGAGAAAATAAAACAGTTTTCTTTATCTTGTCTAGCATCTCTAACAATCACCAACAAAAGGCGTTCATGATTGCTGTTTGGTTTGGTTTTGCCTGGTGGGGTTTTGACATGTGTTGAGACATCATTCACTCGATGCCCATTCAAAGTTTGTCAACTCTTTCAAGAGCCTGCAGGCACTCTAGCGACATCTAAGGAAATGTGGCTAAGCGAATTTCAGGGTTTAATACTTGTGTTAGGAAAACCCTAATCTTTAAATCTAATCCTCGAAAATCGTGTTTTTTTCTGTTTTGATTTCCAATTCGGGAAGGGTATGTCTCTCGGCTGTTTACAAAGTTACTTCCGTTCTTGTTAGATAGCCCATGATGTGGTTTTTGAGTTTCAATGCGTTGAGCAAGTGATTTGCTGTTTCAGTGAAAGGGGGATGATGCAATTGTTTTTTTCAGGTTGTCTCCCAACCACAATTGTAAGCAGAAAAGGGAGTCTGTGACTTTTTATTCCACTGTTGAACTGAAACTGGGTTAGACCTATGTTCAAGAAAGTAGGTCTAGAATGGTTGACGTCCTTGAAAAATTGACTCCGTTTCTAAGGACATTTCTCGGTGTTTGGCCCTTTGAGAGGACTGACCTTATATGAGAGTGCAAGGAAGCAGGTAACTGCTCAGCACCGTTTCACTGGGGACGAGAGGGGTCCATTGGTCCTGACAGAAATGGATGAGCTCTTGCATGCACGCGCACACAGACACGCACGCACAAGGTTGCCAGCTACAAGCTGAGGAAAATGAGGCGAAATGTGCTGTCCTGTTTTTTTGTTAGAAAAAAGTGTATTAAAAGAATATGAGAAAATGACCGAGAGCGAACGAACGAGGGCGAATCTGAAGTAAGAAAAAAAATAGCAGATTAGATCAAATGCAGTATTGAAAGAGTGACTCAGTCCCAAATCCACCTCCAAGTAGCAACAATACAGCTGATCTAATCTACCAGGAAAAAAATCGCAACAGTTCCCGTGCTGAACTGCATTACAATGCCCACAAAAGCACTGCACGTCTTGGACATGATGAAAATCTAACAAAGGCTTCCGTGCAAAGCTATCTGCAGACACAACCCGCAGAGCCGCATGTGAGGGCATGCAGATAAGGAAACAAAGCACCGAAATTGTAAGGTGCCTGGCAGAAGGTTAACTTCGGTATTAGGCTTTTCGGGTTGTGTGGCATGGCAGCCTGTGCTCTCTGATAGCCGCCGAGCAGCCTGGCATCGTCAATGTAATTCACTTCAACTCATTTGCTGTAAGGGAAACTATTTCATCAAACGACATACAAGGTGAGCAATCTGGCTATTTAAAGGTATGTAGTAAATAATCCGGTCATTGTAAGAAAACCTATTCATGCTGTGCTGCATTTACTGTTCAGCCGATTATGCCTGGGTGCGAACTGCTGTGGAGTCTATTTTTATTAAAAGCGGCCAAGTTTCATGTAATGTCAGTGATGATAGAAACTCATCAATTCTTTATGTATTTTTTTATTTTATTTGGCTAGAGAAAAAAGTCGAGCAAATATGATGTACACAGCAACAGAAAAAGAGGTAAGAAAGTTCCTATGAAGCTTGGGTGGTAGCAGAGAGATTATTTTTGATAAAATGTGCTATTGGTGTTGATTGAGGGATAAAATACAAACCTGAGTTACACCAACTCACACATGATATGCTATATTGATATTTATAGTGCGCGAATCACCCAAGAGGGTTTTAGTGCTTTCCACACTAAAATAAACATGTCTCAGTAATGTATGGGCCTTTTCCCCTTTAAATTATGGGAGCGTTGAACTGCTGAAATTTAACAGGAGTTGCAGACTTTATTACATCCTGTAAACACCAGTTGCGATAAAATCTACACAATTCGTAATGCCCAAAAACCGTGCAAACAAGCGTAGGCGTAGAGGTCAGAATATTCCTATCCACTCATATTCAGGGGCAAATTTACAAGCCCCTTACGCCAGATTTGCACCGCCGTTGTGTCACTTTTGTTTTGCAGCGGCAGCGCAAAGCCAGCGCCGTGCTGCGGGCCATTTACAACGTGGCGCCTCCGAAAAGTGGCTGAATGAAATCTACAAGATTTCACTCAGTCACTTTTACGGCCATGCTGCGTCAAAACCCTGCACCTGCTTGAAGCAGGCGTAAGGATTGACGCAGCATGTTAGGGATAGGGGTACCCCGAGCATTGCTGGAGCTGCGTCGCGCTTGTGACGCAACTCCAGCAATGCGCCGCCTTTCCGTGTGGGGGATGTGACATGCATCTATCCATCCGTGCGCCACAGTGCGGCGCATTATAAATGCGGCGCATCAGTGGTTGCGCATGAGTGGGGAGATGCGTCGCAACTCTTCTGGCGCATCCCTGCTGATTAGCAGAGATGCACCAGAAGTAGTAAATCTGCCCCTCAGAATCGAAGATAACCCTGCTGTACTTCCAGCTTCTTTACTTGAGAGCCACATTAACTGCTCGCCATCAATCGGCTTGCGTCCTACACAAAAGCATAGGTACAGATCCTATTTTATTCCATCTGTTGCTAGCCATGGAATGAAAACTGGACTGGGAAAGCAGACGGTCTTGTCTCCTACCCAAACAATGACTGCTGCCCACCAAAGGGAGACCCCCTTCCATCACCAACCTCTCCACTGCAAAATTGTAATTTGCTACATTTGTTTAGCACACATTTATTTTCGTTAAATTTAGTTTATTTCAGATTTTTCCTTATTGCTTTTAAGAAACTGGCTTGGAGAGGAAGCAGACATTCATGCTCACATTTTATAGAACAAATTCTACATTAGAAGAAAATATAGTCACATCTGTCAAGTTTGATTTAATGCCACTTAACTTAATTCGCTTGTTCCATGTACTTTCCAAACGAAATGCAATAATAATTTTAGTTAATTTTAAATTGGATTATTGTGACCTGTTGATTTCTAAGCCAACTTTTGCAGTAAGCGAGCGCACTCCACTTAATTATCAGTAGAAGAAATATGAATACTGTAAAGCTAGCAACATGATATGGACATATCTGTTATATTTTGGATTGCCTACGTGAAAAACAAAGATGGAGAGTCCCCACCAGGAAACACAAAACTGGTAAATCTCCATTTTGGTGAGTTACCAAAATAAAGCAAAAATATGTTTGTTGTTCTTTTGACAATTCAAAAAATGGATTACACAAAGTACTGAAATCGGATCAACTAAACTGTAGAAACATATGTCATACCCTAGATAGTGTGGAATTTATCTGTTTATATTCTATTACACACCTCCATTGAAATACAGTCAGAGTTATGAAACAAAACCTAAAAAGCAATTAAATCAGGCCTCTATGTTTAGTAACACAACCATTTGTAAGGCTTTTATTTTTCATTTATTGTCATTCAAAATATAATAGTGCCAAAAAACATAAACTATCGACCTGTCTTCCTGAGCGTGAAAAACTCTACTGTTGGAAGCAGATGTAGATACATCTGGCAAAACAATCTCCCAATAGAGCGCAATATGCATGGAACGTGTGGCAATTATGTCAGTTATAAATTCTTTCATTGCAAATATTTCCATAGGGTGTACATTCAGCAGCCATCTTGCAGCTACCCCTAGTCTAACATATCCCATTCCTATTCTTGTAACATGCCAACTAGAAATCAGGACCACCCAGCATCTCTGCCATAGCCCTTTCTCTTCAATTCACTTGGATCTGGTTGTTGTGTTTCTTACCCCAGTTGTATAGCAGTGTCTGGCTACATGTGGGGTGAGGGTATAAACATCCATGTGCACCATTATCATAATACCATGCCTTATACGGTGGTCTAGTGTTTGTAGTAATGTGATTATAGCTGTGCTGTCAGTGGCCAATCAGCTAAATCCTCCATAGGTTTATCATCGGTTCTAGTATGTAATTTCTGCATATCTAGAGCAGGCTAATGGGCGCCAGGGTCAGGTATGTTCTATATAATAGTTACATTGGAATGGTTTAACCTGGCATTACTTGAGATTTTCTTATTCTGATAGGCATGCAACTCTTTATCAGATACTGGTCTTTTCACAATGCATACTTGGAGGACACCAACATGTCTGCCACAATGACACAAAACTCACTCGTGTCCAGATGCACTGCTTACAGCCTCATACATGATGTGAAAGGGAACTTCACAAATTGCATTGATTGTATTATCAGCCATATCACATATCAGCTTAGCATTGACATCATGGAAGATGTAAATAGTGATACAGTACCGTCTTTTTTTAGAAAGGGCTATTATTCGATGATGTTAGGTTACACGTTTCTGTCTAACATTAATGGGACAAATTCAGGATTTTTAGGTTTTGTTTTGTAAGGTTAACTGCGGGTTAACTGTGGTTATTTAATCACATTTCTGTGCTTTTTTAAAGATACTCTATAGTGTTATGAGCAGAAGAAAACAGAGCCTCCCTTTACAATGTTTTACAGTGAAGTTCTGGACGTTTGATGATATGCAACATCCATCTTCCGTGAAAGATGAATAATTTTGTACATTATTTGGAAACTGTAGGGAAGCTGCGGTCAATTTTCAAATGCCCCGCTCATTTATCAGCAAACAGCCAGAGCACATCTTGCAACTAATAACTATAAATCTACTGAGAGTCCCTCTTGTATTAGATTTGAACTGCTGCACTTCAATCTCCAGGTCTTGCAACCTATTTTTTACCTGGAACCAGCAAACAAAAAGCATAAACTGAATGTAATACTGCTATCAGAGCTACTTACACATAATCACCAAGGGGCATATGTATCAACATCACCATTTGCGATTCTCAAATAGCGATTTTTAAAGAATCGCTATTTGAGAATTGCAAAACGGGATGTATTTAAAAAATTGCAAACTTTTTGCGATTTCTTAAACTTCCTTAATTGCGATTAGCAAATTGCGAAATCGCAGTTAAGGAATACCTGCCCATTCATTCCTATGGGCCAGGAGACCCATAGGAATGAATGGGAAGTAATTCTCAAATAGCGAATCGCAATTTGCTAATCGCAATTTGAGAATAATTTCAAAGGTGCAAGGGTGTCATGATGACACCCTGATGCACCCCTGAAATTAGCATGTGTGTGCATATGGCACACATACGTGCCCTAAGGGCATGTATGAGCGCCACGTGGCACTTTGTGAAATTAAAAAAAGTGCTTTTTGAAAGGAAATCGCAAATTACCACCAACTGGAAGTTGGTGGTAATTTGCGATTTCTTAAGGATAATTCGCACAACTTGGGTGCTTTTTACATATCATTTAAGAAATCGCAATTTGCGATTTCTTAAATGCTTACGCAAAATTAAGAAATCGCTAAATTAGCAATTCCTTAATTTTGCGATGGGATTTGCCTCATACATCCCGATTACCGATTTTTTAATCGCAAACGCTGTTATTTTGCGAATCGCAGCGTTTGCGATTAAAAAATCGTTTGATACATATGCCCCAAAGTGAAGTAATGTTACCATAATCACCTACTGCAGGCCCCAAGATACAATTTCAGAGCTGTATCGACTAAGCAAGCTGCACATGCAAATTGTGGCCGAAACATTTTAAATATATTCAAGTTTAACACGCAATAAATCGCTATTATCATTTACAGACACAACATAATAACATCTAGTCCTTTGCACAGTGCTTGAAATGGAAAAAAAAGTGCATGTACTCTGTAACAGAGTACTTGCTTGTTTCTGAGAAGAGCCGGTACTCTCTATTTAAAAGTATTACGTTTTTCTTGAGAAGAGCAGGTACCCTCCTGCTCAAAATAAAAAAGTTCTGGTACTCAGTACCGGACAGTACCTGCCCATTTAAAGCACTGCCTTTGCACAAATAACATGAAAATGCTTGCTTCACATCTATCGATCTTATTGTGCTTACACATGTTTATAGTTGACTTAATCTAGCAATGATTTTACAAATGGAATCAGGATTTAGCATTAACTCTCAGGCAATCATTGGTCTTCTTGATTCCAACAAATACTCACACGATCAGGAAGAATTGAACACTAACCACCAGGGTTACATGGAGCAAGGAAAACCACACAAGGTGACCTATTTAATTGTCCGTGTTTACCAGCTCTACAGGGTTATTACATGTGCGGTGGTTGCACCACTTGTCAATTTACTACCAGCTCAAATGAATTAAGCATCAATGGTATTCATCATACAGAAACAGGTCTCCAACTGTATCACTAGAAACGTTGTGCATTGCATGCGCGTGTGACATGTTCTATATGGGACAAACCAGCCAACTATTTAAGAGTTGGATCCTGCACGCGGTGTCACATTGCTTCCCCAGGAGTCTAGTTGAATATCGGCAAAGAAGGTGACATGCACTTCACCTTTTACATAGAGAATGTCCTAAGTAGGTTCCTGTTATTGTCCAAGATTCAGTCGGGACTTCTTAGCTCATTTTAATGGTGAATAGGAAAATGGATACCCTTTCGAGATGGCACCCGGGAGGGCACAGTCAGCTGACGTGATGTCACACACCACCGTTGCACTTTAGGTTAAGGCAGGGACACACATTGAGCTTGATTACTGGCACAAATGATCAGTTATTCTAGGTGAGTAGGCCTACCGCCATTTGTGTTTATGTTCTAAGCATCTGTTGCACCACTCTTTGACCTGATTGGTTTAGCCTGCAGATTTTTGAGCAGCAACATAGCCTGCAGAGTTGTTGGGAGGGACAAACCAGCTAGTAACATGTCTCTTCGTTTTTTGAGAAGAAGAAGGGTATCTCACTCCCCTGGCCACCACCCATATATATGGATGGTTTATAACTGGTGCAGAGAAGGTTTTATCATTGGGTCTTGTTTATGGCTGCCTCATTATTGACAATTAGGAACACCACAGATGGGTTCATAAAGAAGCTTTGTATGGAGCTGAGGACTTGTTTTCTGTACAGATAAGTTCAGGTGGGCCACTGTGCTTGGTCCCACCTGGCAGGGGACTGTGTACACTCCGGGTCACACAGGTTTGGTAGGTTGCTGCCTTGTGAGATCACTGAAGTTCTAGCACAATAGATGCATAGCTGACATGCGACCAGGAGGTGATATTCACATGCAGCACTTCACTAACTCTTGGAGCACTTTGGAGAGATATGTCAGGTGTTGGAAATGTCTCTTCAACATTGTGGTGACATTGGCCATATTTGATTTTAGTGAATACATGACCATTTGACCCGACCTTGTTGTCCTAAGGACACCGGTTAATAGGAGCACATCAACGTACTCTTGAGAATATAATGGATATATGTCTGGAGATTATTACCTCATCGTGAAGTAGGCGTTTATGTACCTTCATCACTGTTTGTCGTGCAACCAACAGGCTGGACCACATGTTGAAATTGGATATTGGATGCCTAGAACTTTTAAATGATGTAGCGACAAGGATAAAGTGCATTGGGACATTTTAATGACTGGATTAATTTTAGAATACAAATGTTCTTTTATTATATCATGTAACTTGCCATATCTAGATAAATGCGTTCATTTCAAAATATTTGATGTTTATATAAAAGCGGATGTTTGCAACTCAATCTGAAATAACACTTATGGCTGAATTAAATCACCTGTCCAGTAAGATGATTTTATTGTTGAACAAATATCTTTTGAATTCATTCCCTCTGAGGACCCTTTTGTTCAGTTGTTACCAGTGGTAGTCTGGCATTTGTCCACCGGAACTCTCCAAAACGCCTGAAAATTCCAACACCGCCCTAACTCTTGTTGGAAGGGCTCAAAGTAGCTTTCAGCAACTGCCTTAAGAAACTATTTCCATTCACTTCAAATACCCACCCACTCAAATGAAATAAAAAGATGTTGAAGACATCTCAGAATACAGCACATTTTAGCAAGTAATCCCTGCCCACAGCATAAACAAGGGCGACTTCAATATAAAAATTATTTTGACCAGTCCTGAAAATAGTAATAAAAACAACAACCTAGATCAATTTTCTTCTTCTGTAACTCACAAAAAAATAATGCGGCTTAATTTCGGTGAATGCCAACATCAGCTGTCAACAAGCATTTACAATGCAACGGTCTCGGTATTGTTAAAGTTAGAGCTATTGGCATTGCTCATGACATTATTTTTGTTTATGTTTTTGTTTTTAAAACATTTAAAGAAACGTCAATAAATAAAAGGAAACAACATATGCTTTGCTAAAAGCACAGCACAATCTTGTATTTCAGTTCTTAAAATCCCAAGACTTCCTTCTACCCTGACAGGCAGCAGGTTTTCACAACTTTCAGCCTCCGGAGAGAACAGGCTACACAGCTGTCAGGTGTCATTTGCAAAAAAAAAACCAAAGAATTCTGGCAAAAGGCAAAGATAGGACCTTGGATTTTGCTCAGAGCGAAATGAGGTTCTGCAGATGGCTCTTCTACTGTGAGAAACTGCTGCCCTAAACAAATTTCTTGCACATTTGGCATTTATTAGCAGAAGCATCGTATTCCACTGAAATGGGGGGTTTCTTTTGGCCGTACCGGTCCAGGCAGACAGTTTCTACGTACCCATCAGCAGAGCAGTAGCACATAGGAGGCCAAATATGCCACATACGGATGTACAGTAGCCATAAGGTGGACGAAAGATGTGAAGAAATGTAAATGAAGAAAAGAAAATGAGAAACAGCTTATCTAGGCCAGCAAAATCTTTCACGAACTAGGTTTACATTTTACAAGGTATTTTCTGTGTCTCAGCTGGAAACCTAGCAAGAATCACTGGTTAAAGCAGCCCGGTTGTGTGATACTGCCGATTATAGTGCAATACTAAGTTTGTTAATGGTATAGCGCTTCACGATATGTAAAGTAAAAGAATTATCCATCTTCTCTCAACAAGATTGTAGGAGCATGCAAGAAATTGAAACAAGTTTACCTTGTTACAATAAGCCTCATTCACAAATGATTACGTTCGAAAATTTGCATTTTGCTCCCATAGGGCAAGTATATTTGGAGAAAAAATCCGACTTTTGTGGAATTCACTAAATTGCCAATAATACGAAAGGAACTCTACAAAAGTCTGATTCCAGGAGTACTCACTTTAACAGAATTTTATTTCTAAGCGGCCAAAACTCCTACAATACTGCTTTCACATACTTGTAAATGTGTTTGTGACTTGACCCAAAACACATAAATTGTGACTTCTTCACACATAGTACCAAACGAAATGACAGTCACGCTTTGTATTTTTATCAATAGAGCATCGGACATTTTGGGGCAAATTCACAAAGGCATATAAAGAGTTATCATGTACCACTACTTCACATCACAAAGGATGTTTGCAAAATTGACCTATAATTTTCACCTGGTTGAAGTTCTGCAGGCTACAATTACATAATATTACCCATTATCAAAAACTTTGTCACTGCCTATGATTTTTTTGTTTTACTCCGCCAGCCAATGAGAATAGAACATATCCTTATTAATCAATTTCAAGGGCAGAACACCCCACCCCTCACCCCTATGTGTGGAACAACGTGCAATCCTCGGGTTTCCTACCCGGCACGCTCTGCCTCAGAGGAATGATGCTCTTTCCTATCACCACATGAACATGAAAACGTAAACAAGTCTCAACCTCTAGTGCTGAATGAATGACTCTTTGCCTTGCTGCGTGGCGCTTATTGCAGACAAGTGCTGAGTCAACCAGTCGCAAAGTGCACTGCTGATAGGTTGTGGTACGTATAAACCAGGGGACGCCTCCAATAATCAATAAATACATTATTGGACGTCGCATCAGACGTCACCCAAATCCAGCCAATGGGAGGAATGAGACAGGCAGCGCCTGGCAGAGCACAGGGTATAACAAAAACAAAGGACAACGAGAGGTCTGTAACGATGAGAAAAGCACCGAGTGCCTCCAACAAGCAGCAGAAAGCGAACACGGAACAGTGGAAGTAACCTCGGCCCAGGGGCG
This sequence comes from Triturus cristatus, assembly GCF_964204655.1. Classification (NCBI taxonomy): domain Eukaryota; kingdom Metazoa; phylum Chordata; class Amphibia; order Caudata; family Salamandridae; genus Triturus; species Triturus cristatus. The sequence goes on along the minus strand of NC_140588.1, from coordinate 318,172,012 downwards.
CAACAACAGGGAACCTCAGATACTGCCGGGAGGGGTGGTGGGGGCGCCAGCAGACGGAACTTCAGCAGCAAATGGGGGGGGGAGGTAGCAGAAGAAACCACAGTCAGCAAGTGGAAGGGGGCAGCAAAGAGAACCTCATTGGCACTCAGAGACAACCTCAGCCACTGGGAATGAGTACAAATGAGGCCTCGGGCATCAAGGGGTAGACAGCAGAGGCGACCACATCCAGCAGGGGCATCGAGGTGGCAGCCGAGATAACCTTGCCACCAGCAGACAGGAAACAAAAGGAAAATGCCAAACAACTGGGGAGGATTTCAGGCGAAGCCCCAAGCAGGCTCCCTCACTCCAGGAGGAAAGGCGTCTCAAAGAGACAGGCAATCAGAAAACAAAATGCTCCCCAGAGAGGCACCAGAAAAGATACTGCGCAGGCAAAACGCAGATACTACCCAGACAGCCAAATACGACTCAGGGGCTACACAAACTGCCCAAGGACAGCAGGGACAAGGCAGCCAAATCCTGCCGCACGGACAGACAAAGGCAGATACTGCCCAGAGCCAAGCTACGCAAGGAGACACAAAGCAATGCACAGTTCTGGCAGCCAAATACTGCCCTCGGAGCCACAAAGACAGATACTGCTCCGGGTCACGGAGAGAAAGAGATGAACGAGATGAACAGTCAGAGGGAGGGGATGCGCACAAGCTCCATGTCCAAGCAGTCACTTCTTGAGACAGGTCTTAATCGAGGTCCCAGGACTGAATAAGAGAGACAGACGCCTGAGCTTCGGGGGCTTGAGGGCAACACACACAAGTTTAAAACAGCTAACCGTGGCGGTGGGACTAACGCTGCTGGCTAGGTACGCAGCGCCTAAGGATAGCAACAGGGATGGGATTAGAGGGTCACCATTCGTGAGGGACCACATTCCTTTGCCAGAGTACGGGAGGGGCTTTTGAGGCAGCACACCTAGGTGGGGCGGCTGCACACTTCTGGGAAGAGGGGCGCGGCCTAGAGGCAGCGCAGCTGGGCAGGGAGGGGGAAATCACTGCAGCGAGGCAAAGTCCTGTCTGTGGTGAGGGGCGGACGGGCGGGCGCTGCCGCGGCACTCACCTGCTGGAAGCCCGTGGGGGCGGCATGAAGACCCGAGGGCTCCACTCCAGGAAAGAAAAGACGAGAGCTGCCCAGGGAGGAGGGAAGGAGCCCGGGCTGCAACCGAGTATAAAGAGCCTTATACGCCGTTCTCTCAGCCTCAGCTGAGGAAGGAGGGGGCGGGGAGAGAGAAGGGTTGGGTGGTACGTGGGAGGGAGAGGGGAGGAGCTACAGCACCACGGCGGGGCAATTGGAGAAGGAAAAGGAGAGAGGGTCGCGGGAGGGGGGGGGACAAGGCAGTGGAAGCGATGGGAGAGGAGGCTGTTGACAGCCTGCACAAGTAAACAAAACTGCGACTTAACAATTCAATGTAAGGTGTTATTAGGCTCAAGTCCGACGGGCAGAGAACAGATCGGCGTTAGAGATGTCCGAGCAAAAAGGCAGGACTGAACAACACAATGCTGGCTTGTGAATTAATGTTTGGTAACATTTCTCATTCCGTATACCGGAGGTGCGCAAGGACATGCAACGTACTGAAAGGTTGACATTAGCAGTTCCTCCCAATAAGGAGAACATAATTTTGATCCTTCTGAAGAGATAAGGCTGCAGTTCGTAATTCGAGCCGTTAGGGTCCATCGGATGGCTCGCACAATAGGGAAAACGCACAAAGGAGGAAAAACAAGCACACCACTGCCTTTCTCCGAGGCGAAGCAGAAATGCCTCGGAGAAACGCAGTGGCGGTTTCAAATTCGGGGGCGTGTTTTCCTTTTCTCTCCTCTTGCCATTGGCTGGAGGAGATAATTAGAAAAGTTGGAAAAAACACGCCCCCGAATCCGAAAAGGACGGGGCCTGTTCGGAGTGACGGACCTCTTCGCCAATGGCTGGCCAGCATTCAAGAGGCCAGCCAATGGAGAACAGGGGAGAAGAGGGGCGGGTTCAAGCCCCTCTTCTCCAAGTCATTAAATCTCGGACCGAGACTGCGCAAGCGCAGCCTTCGAGCCGAGACCTAAAAAACCACTGGAAGTAGATGACTGCTTTGATTATTTCCTTATCCTGTTTGAAAACAAGTCACATCGACTACTCATGAAAATGAAACCCTCTTCAGAGAATCACCTCAAGATATCCTTCAAATAAGGTACCCGAAAAACGTTATAGCTTTCCCTCAGAGAATCCATCCACCGGAATGCACTGACGGCTGTTGTTGCCAAATGTGGATTATTATAACAAATCCGTCTTGTAATTTGCAGACTGACTGGCTCATTAGAAACAGGAAGCAAGGAATGCCCTGATGATGTCAAATTTCAAGTCCAGAAACCTCTAGAAGCACACAAAGGTAAACTACAATAGGCTTTCTTAAAATCATTGTGTAATTGATCGAGAGTTCGTGTGCAAAAGGCTCATCGTCTAACCACTTAATAAAACCAGCATGGGTTGGGCAGAGGCTGGGATTTTTAATACAATATTTTATTCAACTCTTCAGTTTGCAGTCAGCATACCCTCATCGAGTACGTATGTACATCTTTTCTCTAGATTTGTCTTTTAACTCTAATCCCTTTTAGTTATCAGTTTTTGGCGATTTAGAAAAAGGTTAATGAAAACACACAACAAAATCCTTATGTATTTGCACCTTTCTTTACACCCTAAATGCACTTGGAAATTAGGGTTCACTGCTTTAGTTTTTTGTAAACAAGATTCTCTGAACAGGTGTTCATTTCGGCCCTCACCACAGAACAGGAAGTAAAGTTCTGCTGCTCTATTTTAAAGTGTTTTGACCCTGAAGGCCCGCTTTTACCTCAGAGTCGCCTAGGGGAAGCAAATGAGCAACATACAAAAACTGCAACTTAGCATCTCACACATATTAGTTTTTACTCATTAGTAGAAAATATATAGGGTGTGATTACAATGGCGGGTAGACCGCTACCAACAGGCTGTCGTTGGCGGGCTCCCCGCCATCGTAACCAACTTTACCGCCGGCCATATTATGATGGCAGGCGGACGTGTGGTGGTCATAAAGACTGACCGCCATACATCCTAAGGGCTCCTTTAGCCCTCGGGTGTAGCAGAGGGGTTCATAATCCGCCAAAGGGATTACGATGTCCTTTTCCGCCAGGCGCTTCATGATGGGTTACCCACCATGAAAAGGCTGGCGGAAAGGGACATTGGGGGCACGTAGGGGCCCCCCTTCCCCCCTGGCCCTTAGTTGTGGTTGTTGGGGGGCACCTATGGTGCACCCCTATTTATCCCTGTACCATGTGGCAAGCACCGCATGGTTCCTGCCATGAAGTGCAGGGATATGTAACATGTCCCATTTTTACAGTGCAGTGGGTTCTGCAGCCAGCAGTACCCGCCCCAATGTAAAATATAGGCATTGCAACAGCTGTTTTGGAGGCCGCATTGTAATGCCTACTATGGGACCACCGACAGCATGTAAGGTGGTCTCAATCTCCAATACGATGGCGGAATCGTAATCAGCCCCATAGTTATCTGGACTATCCAATTAATACTTGACGCACTCATTCATAGATGTGCACTTCCAAAAATGTCCTTATCGAAGATAGAAGAGACTTCCTTTCAACACATCTATTCTGACATGAACTAAAGACATAGTAGCGTAACATTCCATGCATCACCCTTGTGTGCGACATTTTCTAGAGCCTGAAGATAAGTTACTTTCATATCCTCAATTACAAGTTATAGACAATAAGCAATTTCGACCTAGTTAGTTGTGCTGTGGCCAATCCTTTGGTTTCAGGGAGAGTTGTCTCAGCCAATTGTCGCTGACATATTTTCAGGACAAATGTTACAAACAATTGTTCACATTTCAAAACAGAACTGCTTATTATCTCAGAATAGACTATCGTATCTGAAATATTTTTCTTCATTTATTAGGGGTTATGCTCATAGTTAAAAAGTATGACTTTGCCTTGACTTCTCTGGATTAATTGTAAGAACCTAGTGAGATGGCTTTATTTTGACTAATAGATGTGCCAACAGGAGTTACTTGCTTATTCATTAATTGAAATTAGATTTTGTTTACAGATTGCCTATTTATGAACAGATTCCTGTTGAAACACACAGGACTGCCCAGAATTAATTGGGCCAAATGACGTGGCAATGGATTTGTAAGTGTAATGCTCAATAATACGTAATACATATCTACAAAGAATGAAAAAAGGCTGTGGTATATTTTCTCTGAGAAGAAGACACTAGGGGCGGCTCCTCACCTACCTCTTTACCCTGGGTAGCCTGACTTTCACCATTGGGTCGGTATATGCCCCGGTATATGCCCCTAATGAGGGACAGGAGAAGTTTTTACATGAAGTGATCACAGAGGCTACAGCGATGGCAGAGCGCAGGATCTTGCTGGGGGGTGACTTGAACTTGGTCTTTGATAATATCATGGACAGATCATGCCAGCGCACTAGTCAGACGGGCGTAGTTTCTGCGACTGGCTTAGCGCGTCTGCAGGACTTAGGCTTCAAAGACCTCTGGTGCTGCTTCCATCCCCAGAACCGCGAGCACTCCTATTACTCTAGTGCACATAAAACATACGCTAGGCTTGATTATCTCTTAGGTTCATCGCCTATACACGTGCTCGCAACTGGCATAGAGATAGGTGTTGCCTCTCTATCTGACCATGCACCAGTAACTGCTACCCTTATGCTTCCTCTTTTGCAGCGACCTACCTGGCAGTGGCGCCTACGAGACACCCTCTTACACCACGCAGCTGTTGTCGAACTGATCCAACGCGCCATCAAGGACTACCTCTCACACAACGCTCCTCCCTCTCTACGCAGTGGGCAGCACTCAAAGCGGTCATACGCTAGGAATTTGAGTTCATTTCTACAGCAGATAATGCGAAGCCGTAGGCATAAGAGAGGCGATCTCACTCAGCTAACAAAGGAGTTAGAGCAGATGCACCAGAGAACAGGGGCACCTAGAGTGTGGCGTCAGCTGAGGGCTATGCGACAGCAACTTGCGGCACTAGACCAGGACAGGGCTGAATACGCAGTTCACCGGTTGTGACACTCTTATTATACTGGAGGGGATAGGTGCGGTCGACTCCTCTCCCATAAACTTAAGTAGGTCAGGCAGAGACAGGGGGTCCCGGAGATTCGTAGGGAGGACGGTAGGTGAGCATTGAAGGATTCCGAAATCAGTGAGACCTTCCGGGATTTTTATACCCAACTGTATACAAGCCTATCACTGAACAATGCTGACAGCGCCGACTACCTTGCGGAGAGACATTTACCTACCCTGACCAAAGCTCAGGCAGATCATTTGGAGAGATACGAATAGAAGAGGTTATAGCACCCATCTCGCGCCATAAACCAGCTAAGGCCCCGGGGCCTGATGGCTACACCGCTGCTTTTTATAAAATGTTTTGTGCGCTGATGGCTCCTACTCTGACTAGTCTGTTTAAATCCTTCGGCAAGCCAGGGGCGATCCTGGAAGAAATGCTCGAAGCTTCCATAGTGGTCATCCCGAAGCCGGGACGAGACAGGACCGCTTGCGGAGTTTACCATCCTATATCTCTCCTTAACATTGATATTAAGCTATATACTGGAATCTTAGCTGCTCGCCTAGCGCCCTACATGCCGGGGCTCATTGACCCGGGTCAGGCTGGTTTTATTCCCCAGTGACAAAAGAGAGACAACACCAAACGGGCCCTCCGCCTCATCGAGAAGGCCTCCCGGACTCAGGGGGAGTACATGTTGCTTACCATCGACACCGAGAAGGCCTTTGATAGGGTCCATTGGCCATACTTGGAACAGGTGCTCATGCGCATGGGGGTGGGGGATAAACTCAGAATGCATATCCTAAACTTTTATCGCTTCCCAACAGCCACGGTCCGGGTGAATGGCCACACATCGTCCCGCTTCCCTATAGGTAGAGGTACCAGGCAGGGGTGCCCCCTCTCACCCCTCCTCTTTGCGCTCTATATGGAGCCTCTGGCCCAACGTTTCTGGCATAACCCGGCAATAACAGGGATCAAATTCGGGGGGGATACCCATACAATTAGTCTACATGCCGATGACATCCTGATTTCACTATCAAATCCGATTCCTGCGTTACGCGCCTGTTTTCTGGAACGAGCCACATTTGCGCAGGCGTCAGGGTTCAAGGTTAATGTGGACAAGTCTGTAGCGCTCGATCTTTCCCTGTGACCTTCCACCCGGGCATATTTTCAAGAGTAACACCCTATCCAGTGGGTGTCAGATACAGTTCCCTATCTAGGGATCCAGTTAGCCCCCTCTATCTTGGCTGTAACCACCATTAATTATACGAAGCTGCGATCGAAAGGAGCTGGGTCAATGGAAACACTACCCGCTCTCCTGGCTCGGCAGGGTGGCAGCCACTAAAATGACTATACTGCCCCAGATCTTATATCTGTTCCAGACCCTGACCCTTCATCCTCCCCCAGGTTGGAACCAACAAACCCAACCACGGATGAAGCATGCTCTAGCAATCCTCCCACCGGGCCTTGGTTTCCCCGACCTCCAACTATATTTCCAAGCGACACAACTACATCACTTGATTGAATGGTATCGACTGGAATCGGAGAAACATTGGCTATTCTAAGATCAAGCAGTTACAGCTACACCCCTTCAGAGGGTTCCCTTCCTTCGGCATGCACACAGACCGCCCAATCTCTATGCGTCCCACATTACTTGAGTTACCTTAGAGGCCTGGGATCACACTAACATTAAACATAACCTGACCACCTTCCCCTCCCCGCTCACCCCGCTATTCAATAACCCCGAATTTCAGCCAGGCATGGGTGAAGCAGCTTTTGTAGGGTGACGATCCTCGGAGTGCCGATCCCTGGGCCATCTTTTTGATGTTGACAGGTTCATTCCATTCCAGCGGGTCAAATCGGAATATGGGATCCCTGAAACTGAACGACTGTGATACCTCCGGATTAGTCACTGGGCACTACACCCTCAAATTAAGCCACACTCTCACAGACACCTCTCCACATATGAGAAATGGCTTCTTACTCGCACATCAGATAAAAAAGTATCTCTGATTTGTATAAAATGCTGCTAGCTAGGAACACACATATGTACAGCGCCAGCCGTGCACGATGGGAATGGGATCTGGACAGGTCACTTAGCAGCAAGAAATGGGAGGGGGTGTATTACAGAGTCCGCCACTCTGCCTACCACACGGGATTGACTGAAACACTAACCAAACTGGCTACCTATTGGTACCAAATTCCCGAGGCGTCTCCACATTTATAATAAGTTTCATTTCATGTTAAGCCATTCTATTCATGTGCTCCGATTTCTTGGCTCTAGTACTTCAGCCTCTTTTGGCCTATATTGCCCTTGTTATGCCATATATTTTGAGATGCCAGATATGCTGTTTGTTGATAAATTTCAATAAAAAGATTTAAACCATAAGAAGAAGACACTGGGATTTGGTGAACAGGGATACATATCATAAAGTCTGTATGAGAGTGCAGAGAGACAATTGGGTTTAGAAGTCCAAGTCCTTACATTCCAAGATTCACCTAAAATAAACCACAAATGAAAAGATCTCAATAAACACAATGAAAATAAAATACTAATACAGAGCTACAGTATATTAATCGGTGAATCAGGGATTTTTTTAAATATATGATGTGGGAGAGTAGGATCTGCACTTATGTTGCCCCCACTTTTTTTCTGATGTTAACACTGGTTTCTGGCTATAGTCTGGCTGGGTCCCTGCTAATCAGGGCCCCAGTCTCTCTGTTCTCTCTAAACAACTTGGAGTGCATATGAGATGCACTAGTGATTGGATACTGTGGTACCTTATGAGCCCCTAGTATATGGTACCTTAGGTACGTAGGGCATAGGTACTTCACAGGCCTACCAGGGGCTGAAGCATGTATTATGCCACCCCTGGGAAGCAGACTAAATCTGACACCACAGGCCTGCTACTGCAGCCTGGGTGAGGTAGTGTTAGCACTCCTCACTGAGATATAGGTTCACTATATCTCTACCTGCACACACATATAAACCTATCAGTCACCCCTAAGGCAGGCCCTATCAATCCTGAGGGCAGGGTGCTTGGTTTGCAATGTGAGGGGGTGCCTCTGCATGAGCAGGGCCCCTCTGCAGCTGGCAGAGTCTATTCTCTGTGGCTGTTTGTGGATGCGGTTAAACCATATACTCTTGAGTGCATTATAATCTAGCGGTAAATGCTAACTTTGGAATGACTGCATCGAAACATGTTGTGTTTGGTGTCAAACAACTTGGAATCATACCCCCACACCAGTAACTGGTGTGGGAGTATGATCTCACCCTTCTAGAGGGGACGACATGTACCCACTGTGGAACCACGGTAGAAATCTGAAAGAGCCCTGGGATTACAAAATGGATGCCACCAGCACAGACACTAGGCTTCCCTCCTGATGCTGACCGAAACTCACAGTGGAGAAGGCCCAACAATAGGCATCCTGTCACAGGGAGGTGTCACCACCTTCCAGACAGGATTTAGTGTATTGGGGATGGGTGGGTGCACTCCTAGAGTGCTTTGAAGTCCTGCACTGGGGGAGCAGTAGGCTCCTCTGTGCATATGCCAGCTCAAACCGGTTCAGGGGCTACCTGCCCCTGATCTGGCGCGAAACTGGACAAAGGGAAGTGGCCATAGGAGTGGTCATAGAGCTAGTCCCTCCCTTTCCTTTAGTATAAGATAGGGAAACCTTGCCATTGCAAATCAGATATCCCTGGACAATGCTCTACAAGAAGAATCCTGGACCTTCGACGTTCCACAACCTTTGGAAGATGGAAGAATCTCCCTTGGAGTCAAGGAGTGACTCCCGTTCTTGGCAGGCACCAAAAACTTGAATCAACGGTCGCAAACTTTCCCGCTCCCGCTGGAGTCCAAAGACCCTGCATCCCCAGAAGTAGATTTTCTGAATTCACGATAGCTATTGTGAGTCCCCAGCAGAGCTGAGGCGAGTGGACCCCACGAGTGACGAGGAACAGCAATACCCGGGGAAAGTGCATTGTTATCAAGTGCAATCACTTCACAACGTTCTACAAACTTGTGCATTGGACCACGTGTGGTCCAAGCCTCCAGCAGGATTTCCACTGAAGATCAGAGGCCTACCTTGTCCCGAGTGACCGTGGGCTCCTGTGAAGCGAATCCTCACAAGGCGTCTTCGCGATCCCTTGCCCATTGGCTTGTGGGTCCTCTGAAGACTTTCCTATCAAACCAAAGGGCTCCCCTGGTTGTTTCAGGCCTGCCCTGATGTACCCTTGCTGGGTGAGTCCCTCAGACCTTGCTGGTCTGCACCGCTGACTTTCTTCATTTTCCACAAGACTTGCTGTTGCCAAGGCTTGTTGGCTCCAATCTGGTTGCCGACACCTCAGTAAGGCTTTGTGGGAAACTCCGAATCCAGCTCCTGGTCATCGTCGATGCCTCCTGGACCTCGTGGCTGAAGAGTCAAAACACCCTTGATCACCTGAAATCACCCGACTTCCGTGGGCATCCATCTTCCTGACCCCGGATCACTGGCAAGTGACTGTGAACACTGTCCCTTCTGCTTTCAGGTCTTTTTCATCTTGAATCCAGCCTTGGATTCCACCAGACACTTCTCCGGGCTTCGCAAGCAGCAAATCTTCTTTGGCCTACATTGAAAACGACGACGCGACCCGACACCAAAAGACACCTATGCACCCGGCTTTCCTGGGTGAGGTAACTCGTGCACTCCGGTGCTCCTGTGTATGTTGGCCCTCGAAGTACTTACCTTGTAAGTGGCTTGTCTGTAGACTTCCTCGAAGTACCCTAGAACTTTAAAAATCCAACCGCGACTTGCTCCATTGAAATCAATAGGGAACCCGTGGCTGTTTTTCTCACACTGCACGCCTCTCCCGTGGGTATTTTACTTACCTGCCTTGGGTGGATTAGTGAAGCCCCAGCGATTCTACAGACCCTAGGCCTTGTCCCCTTGCAAGTCGACATTCCTAAACCTCTTTTTTAGTATATGGTCTGGTACGCCCCTAGGGCCCCAGTCATATTGGTGCTTAACTTATTGTGAAACCTTGATGTTTGCATATGTTCCTGTCTTCTAATCTCATAAAGAGATTAGTAGAGTGTGTCTAGTAATAAATACATATATATTTGATATATATACCTGTGTGGTGTCCTTTCATTTGGTAATTCAAGAGATTATAAGGTAAAACAAGCTGCTTTACAATCCTCAGAGACTTAGCCTGAAGGCTGCTCTCCACAGCTACCACTAGGATAGCTTTCTTTAAAAGGTTGTCTTAAACCTATCTACCATAAGAGTCGAATCCGACTGGTGCAAGGTGGCCACTATAACTAGTGACCAGCATATGCCAGGCCAACTTCTCACATATGATTTTAATGTTTTTAACTACAATAATTTTTGATAATCAAGCAATAAAGAATTTGTTACTTTCTGTTACTAATACAGCATTCAAATCACTAGGGGGCATATTATCAAGCACAGTGTTAAAATTATCGCCGCATTAGCGGCAGAAAACTGCCGCTAAAGCGGCGATAATGGGCTTGATAATATGCCGCAGAGAATTCCCATAGAAGCCCATGTTGACACCAGAACATGGGCTTCTATTGGAATTCTCAAAGGCATATTATCAAGCCCATTATCGCCGCTTTAGCGGCAGTTGTAAGCCGCTACAGCGGCGATAATTTTATCGCCGTGTCTTGATAATATGCCCCTAACTGAGTTAAAGAAAGCCAGAAAAATATAAAAGAGGTAATTGTAAATTTTAAAGAACCTCACACATCATCAAATTCAACAAACCTCAGTGAGGAATACATAGAATGTCAGAACTTCTTCTTTGACACAAGCCATTGATATGCAAACAATTAACTGTTTGACACTTGAAAGACTGTAAATTGCTTCTCCTCCCATTAGGAAAAAACATTTCACAAAAAAAATATGGTCTGAAGTAATGAACTCCTCCCTAAGGAAGACATTTCACCAGGCTTGTTAAAAACTGGGTGTAAGAAAACAGGCCCTTCTTGCAGACACTCCCCACTTTTTGCTCCCATTTGGGCAACTAAATGCTGGTTTTTGACTCTGAAAGTGCACTGGAACCTGATAACCAGGCCCCAATGTCAGTGCTCTCCCCCTAAAACTGGTATGTGGGAATTAGCTACCCCAATTGACAAGGACTTTACCCCTATTATAAGTCCCTAACATATATGGTACCAGTGTTGCCTAGGGCATGGGTGGTAAAGGGGTCCCCAGGGCTTGTGGCACTGTTTGTGCCACCCTGAGCGACCCAAGTAAGCTACTGACAGCAGGTCCGCCACTGCAGGAGCAGTGCAAACTGCTTGAACTCGACTTTGCCCTCACCATGTGTGGCAAAGTCAATGCACTGTCTTTAATATATGTCAGTCACCCCTAAGGAAGGCCTCCTAAAGCCCAGACGGCAGGGTGAATTGTATTAAAGGTGTGGATATGTAAGTGCTATGTGTCCCTATAGCGACATTTACAATTAAAGGACACTATAATTGATAGATGGTCCATAGGATAACATGGGCTGGCCCCTGGGCAAACCTGAGGTTGGCAGATTCATTATTGTACAACCTAAATACGTCATGTTTGGTATCAAACTATGTACCTCCTCACCCCTGACATGAATCTCATGTAGAGAGTGATGTGGCATGCACCCAGGTGGCTACCTTAGAGGTTGCCCACCTGGTTGCCCCAGCTTTCCTGTGCTCTGGATGACAGCCCGCGCTTGCTGCTGCCAAGACAGGATTTTGACTTCCTGACAGGCACTGTGAACACTCCCACGGAGTCAGGTGCATAGGCTTGGACAGGATGGCTAGTGAAGTGGCACATCAAGGTGTTTAGCTTCAAAGATTTTAGTGCCTTTTATAAGCTTCCAGATAGCCTCCCAAAGGAAGGAACAGCCGTCCCCTTCCCCTAGCCACAATCACACCTGGGCAGGTAGGAAAATTAGATATTCAGGAGGCACACACCCCCAGAACATCTGCCAGACCTCTAAAATTGGCTACCTAGTCTGTAGAGCTGAGGAAGACTTCTGCCATTTATAAAAGTAGTAGAATAAAGGGTTCTGGGTAGAAAAGGTGACCTACATCCCCTGCATGTGGTCCCTTAAGGGATAGATTAGCCACTGGGGCTAGTAGCCCATTGTCCACTTGCACCCGCATGCCTAACACCGCTAAGTCTGTGATTTATATCTAAATTAATAAACAAATCTGCTTTATTTTTATAAATTGGTATCGCATTGCTTTTGAGTCGTGTCAATTACTTATCATCCATGTTTGTACTCAGAAATGCTTAACACATGTTCTTCTAGTAAAGCCTGACTGATCGTTGCCACACTACCAGGACTGAGCTAAGGATTTATTAACGTGAATCTAAGGACTATCTTTGGGATTTATGATAGTATTGCATGGTAAACCTAACCAGCATCACCACATAATAATAATCACATTCCTACACTGGGCTGATCATTCGTTTGTTTAACAAAACGCAAGTTGATCTACTCCTACTAAAAACCCCAGACAAGTAATGAATTTCTTGCGGATTGGGAAAATCATAGGCTATTATGGTGGCATTCAACTCTTGCAGGACCGAAGGAGTATGCAATTCCTGTAGGGTGGGGAAAGAAGAGAAGGAGGCTAGTTTGGTCAACATCCTCATTCAGTAGTGGAGTGTGGGTGTCTCCCAATTTGGGAAGTGGGGCCCTCACACACCCATTTGGGTGTCATGCTTTATTATAGGGCTTGCTCCTCATCAGGCCGGCACTGCAATGCCTGATGGGCACCCTATGAGGGCCTCTTTGTCGGAGATCTTTTTCCCAAGCTGTATAGGTGAGGTGCGTGTGAGGGGCCTAGTGGTGTAGATGTGAGGTGATGTGAGGAGAAATAAAATGATGCGAGATTGTGCTCCAAAATTAATTTTAATCTGCAAGCCCACTCATCTCAATTAAAACCAGAATGGGGTTACCGCCGATTATAATGGTTGGAGGTGTCTATATGTGTGTAGTCATGGTCAACAAGTTTCTTGCCCTATGTGTGTAAATCACTTGACAATTCTTCAGGACCTATCTTGATGCACTATCTACACGGGTGGTGGGTTATGGAAAATGAACCAATCACTCTGATGACCTTTTAAAAAGGTACCTTAATAATACAAATCATGAAACTAACCAAATGAGATTCAAAACAACGAAACATGAATAAGGTAAGCACATACAGTAATAATGCCTCCAGAATGAAATTAAAAACATGCCACAAACACATCCACAAGTGGTTAGTGCAACTCAAGAGGTGCATGGCCAGACAAACATAATAAGCAGGCTTGTGGTACACATGACATATACAAAACATACTGGTGTCATTGGTGGTAACCGGCCACCCTAGGAAATGGTGTGATGGAACTCACCCGATTTGGATTCAAGTCATGCCTCATCAATAGTTAGGCAGAGCAACGACCGTTACAAAAATTAACGTCATGCTGGATTTGAGGAGAGAAAGGGGGAAGATAAAAACAAGATGGGTATAAGCAAAGATAGAAGGCTGCCCTAGGATGAGCATCCTGTTAAAGTGGCATAGGTCTCTGGTGCAAAAGGAGTGGGGGAAGGGGGAAGAACAGTGGGGACCTTTCCTGGAAAACAGGTGCCAGGAACCTACCCCTTGCTCTGACTCATTGGGAGGAAGCAAGTTTTGTGAAGCCAGTGGGTTTAAGTAGCAGAGAAACGACCCGGAAGTGGAAGGTCGAGGGACATCTTTGAAGGGGTTGAAGCTACAAGCTTCCGGTTAAAACAATGTCGGCTGTCTTAGAACATAGAATGCATGTGGCATCCACAGGTCGATAAATATACGGCAACCATCTTTGAAGGGGGTAAAAGCATAAAGCTATTGATTAAAGCTATGACGGCCATCTTATAATGTGGATTGTACATAGCATCAGAAGGTGGGTACTATATTGAATGGGTCACACATGCGCGTGTATGTGCTAAAGTGTGCCCACCCTCATGGGACATCTAGAGGCCAACGGCATTGGCAATCTAAAAAGGGGTGAAGGAAGTACCCAATTGACTGACATTATCGGTCTGCAGGCCGAAGTCAGACAATCATAGTGGGACACACAGGTGACGCAGTGGAGTGATTTCAAGTGGGTGAGATCCTGGCATTGGGATGTAAACACTGACACCTCTACATGTGATAAATCCCGATGGGATGTCATGATAGTTATCACACGTAAGAGGTGAAGGGCATATGCATCAAAATCTCCATTTGCGAATCTCAAATAGCGATTTTTTGAGAATCGCTATTTGAGAATTGCAAAACGGGATGTATTTAAAAATTCGCACATATTTTGCGAATTCTTAATATTCCTTAATTGCGATTAGCAAATTGCGAAATCGCACTTAAGGAATACCTTCCCATTCATTCCTATGGGCCAGGAGGCCCATAGCACTGAATGGGAAGTCATTCTCAAATTGCGAATCGCAATTTCCTAATCGCAAATTGAGAATAATTTCAAAGGTGCAAGGGTGTCATGATGACACCCTAATGCACCCCTGAAATTAGCATGTGTGCGCATATGGCGCACATACATGCCCTAAGGGCATGTATGTGCGCCACATGGCACTTTGAAAAATGCCAAAAAGTGAATTTTTCAAAGAAATCGCAAATTACCACCAACTTGAAGTTGGTGGTAATTTGCGATTTCTTAAGGAGAAATCGCACAACTTGGGTGCGTGTTACATAGCATTTAAGGAATCACAATTTGCGATTCCTTAAATGCTTACGCAAAATTAAGAAATCGCAAAATTAGCGATTCCTTAATAATGCGATGCTAAAAATGGCTCATACATCTCATTTTGCGATTTTGTATTCGCAAAAGCTGTTTTTTTGCGAATCGCAGCGTTTGCAAATACAAATTTGTTTGATACATATGCCCCTTAGTGTGTTACCTGTCATATTTTCTAATTATCATTGTCCCGTCTGTGTCTCCAATTATGTGTATTGTCTCATTATTTATGATTGTCTGTGATTTACACATCCAACAGGACCATCAAAACTCTGCAAACTCAGAAAATACTGTCCAACACAACTGCACTAATAGGCATAGAGTGCTTGTTGATTAATAAGTGAACAACATTTAGAAAGGAGTTATGAAAATAGGGATCTGGGTCCTGAAGAAAACCATTGTACTGCCATTACTTAGGCTGAAACATGTCGACCCACTCTGATGAAGGGATAGTAAGCAGACTCATGCATCACCATAGTTTTTAGTCATCCTTTGGGTCCACCAGTAATAAATGAAAATCTTTGGGTTACAGCTTAGGGATTTTTAAGTTCACTCGATCCTGGTTCTACAGACAGCCACCGTCAAAAGTACTCCCTGTAACAACGGGGAGCCCATTCACCACTATAATTTTCTCTGGTGAATGAAGAGCAGTCAATGATGAAACATGCCACCCAGGGAAGCATTTGAGGCCACGCCTGTCAATTTTTTGTGAATCCCATTGGTCTTAAACATATCGAGAGACACAATATGGATCAAAAGGGCTCATGTTCGTTTTTGTTTAGACGTTCCTCCAAATTAGACAGGAAACTGCAAGTGTGGCTGCCTAGGACATCCTTGATTTGCGGTGGATGTCCCATCTGTAAGATATATATAAATATATATATAAATATATCTCAGTTTCCAGAGCAGGAGTAAGGCACATTAGTCTTTGCTAACACAGTTGTAAAAGTTACAGCCATCACTGGCAGCTCAATTTCATTTTAAAGACACCCTCTGTGTATGGTTCATGGGAACAAGAAAAATAACAACACAATAATAAATTAGGGCTATAAAATAATAAACATCGGCTGGGAATTAAAGATAGCTCTTTGATTCAACCCAAATACACATATCGAGAGACACAATATGGATCAAAAGGACTCATGTTTGTTTTTGTTTAGACGTTCCTCCAAATTAGACAGGAAACTGCAAGTGTGGCTGCCTAGTAGGACATCCTTGATTTGCAGTGGATGTCCCGCTAAGTACGGTCTAAGGGCATATGACCACTTGGAGCTAATAAACACACTCACCTGTGATCAAGGCAGAGCCATGCTGAAACGCGTAAGGACTACGAGTGTGGTGTATGCTGCAGCGCAGACGTTTATTAAAAGTCAGCTTTTTCCATAAACCGAAGTTGGGCTCTGTTGCTGTTCGGCTGTGAGGTTTCATTGTGACAGGATTTCCATTCCTGTTTCAAGAGCCCGCCCTTCAGGGTCAGGGTCTCCAGCAAAATGGAACTGTTTGGAAGCATATATATTATCTACTGGCGGTAGCCAGTAGATAGTTATAGTTAGGACCTATTTTCCATAGGAAATCCGCAACATTCTATTCCCAATAAGTCTGGCGCGGATTGACGAATCTATGCAAAATTTTCCGAACTTTTGGCCAGCTCCACTCCGCTCCTACCCTGAAAGTTTTGTGGTGATTCGTCAAGCGGGGGCCGAGAAAAAAGGGGGGTGCCAAAATGCATTTTCCCTATGCAATTTCCCAAAAGGATCTGTTGTCGCAGCTACAGCCCAAACCGCTGAATGGAATGACACCAAATTTGGCAAAGAGGTAGTCCTCAGTTCAGACTCGTGCCTTTTGCATAAATGGTGTGAATCTGTTGAGTAGTTCCTGAGAAAATTAGGGTAAAAATGTTAGTGATATCTATGGCCGGGGAGGATCGGCGGACCCTACCCGCACCGTAAGCGCACCCTCCCCGAACCAAGCGTGCACCCTCCCGATCGCGTGCTGAATGCTAATTGGCTGTCGAGTGTCTCTCTACATTCGAAACCAGGAACTGTTGGCGGACATTTTCTGCCTCGGTAGAAGCGAGGCTGAAGAAGCATGGGGAATAAGTGTGTAAAACATATAAAGGGGGCAGAGTGGAAATACTCTGACCCTCTAGAGGTGCTTAGGGGGTCCCAGAAGGGCCCCCTGGGGCCCCCTTTTTTAAAAAAAACTAACGGCAAAATACGCGAACCGTGCGTGCATCCTAACGCATTGGGTGCACGGATTCTCAAGCGATGGGTGCGCGGATCCACGGCAATGTTTTTTTAAAAAAGACAAGAAATCATTGGTTGTATGACTACTTTCTACACTGAAAGGTAGGGTGTATATTTCTGTTTTTTAAAGGTATGATTCTTATTGGTTAACAAAAGCAGATTGTAAGGAACATTATATATGATAAGCTGATATGTTGAAAAGTCAAGCACACTTCCTGTCTTGTTTAGTAACATTGTGTGCTGAACTTGTGACCTGTGAGCTCAGTGCAGTGTTCCATGACCTGTTTCTATGGTAACAGGCAGAAGGCAGATTGGGGGAAGGGTTGAAATGTATTTTAGTTGGAAAGGGTTGAAATGTTTAACCAATAGAAATGTGTGTTTGCTTTTGAATTTATGTGTGAAGGATTGTGATTTGATGTTTACATGTATATGTGTGGAAAATGAAAGGGAAACTTTTCCATTCTTTGTTTTTGCTGAGAGGTGAACAGTGCAGAGATTCTGTAAAAGAAAATATGGTGAGTGATTGATATTCTTCTTAATCTACAAAAGAACTTGAAAGATGAGTTATTTAATTGTGAGGGGATGTATGTAGACTATTTTGATTTTAATCAGACTAATGTATTTCTCCTGCTAAAGTGTAGGGAGTACTTTTTTTCTCTACAATGTGTGTGCATGTAGAAACCATTCTGTGATAAGCATTTGTGTTTTTCATGTGTTTGTAGACAGATAACTGTGCTGTTTTTATATTTTGGTAGAATTAGAAACCAGTCATTGTTTATGAATTTGTGAAATGAGTTATGTTATGTTTCTATACTAAAATGTAGTACTACTTCTAGATGAAGAAATGTGTTTTGGTATAGTGCAAGGGATAGTGTTGTTTGTCTAGAATCACACAGTGAGTCTGTGTGCATTTTGGAACCACTGTGAGAGAAGCATTTGGTAACATCGTGTATTTGCTGACAGATAACTGTTTTAACTTGTCATGTTGTGAAGTTTTAGTAGCATTAGAAGACAGTTATGGCTTATGACTTGATTAAATGAGTCAGGCTTTGACAGAAAAGTGCAGCCCTGAAATATGTAGAGTGTGTGCAGTTCCCTTACCACTTGCACTGTAGTGAATGAGTTTTGATAAACTCCTAGGGATAGTGGTGCTTGTCTAGAATCACACTGTGAGTCTGTGTGCATTTGGGAACCATTGTGAGAGAAGCATTTGGTAACATCGTGTATTTGCTGGCAGATAACTTTTTTAAAACCTGTCATGTTGTGAAGTTTTAGTAGCATTAGAATCCAGTCTTTGCTTATGCGTTGATTAAATGAGTCATGCTTTGACACTGATGTGCTGTACTTAAATATGTAGATTGTGTTCAGTACCATTAACTCTTCTAGACTAGTGAATGAGTTTTGGTAAACTCCTAGGATAGTGTTGATTGTCTAAAATCACACTGTGAGTCTGTGTGCATTTGGGTAAGGATTGTGAGAGAAGCATTTGGTAAGATCGTGTATTTGCTGACAGATAACTGTTTTAAAACCGGTCATGTTGTCAAGTTTTAGTAGCATTAGAAGCCAGTCTTTGCTTATGCTTTGATTATTTGACATAAAAGTGCAGTCCTGAAATATGAAGATTGTGTGCAGTTCCCTTACCACTTCCACAGTAGTGAATGATGTATAGTAAACTCCTAGGTATAGCGGTTGTTGTCTAGAATCACACTGTGAGTCTGTGTGCATTTGGGAACCACTGTGAGAGAAGCATTTGGTAACATCGTGTACTTGCTGACAGATGATTAATTTAAAACCTCTCATGTTGTCAAGTTTTAGTAGCATTAGAAGCTAGTCTTTGCTTATGCATTGATAAAATGAGTCAGGGTTTGACACTAAGGTGCAGTACCATGTACTATTCTGTTCACTGTGGCAGAACTGAAAATTTTAAAGTTTTACCTAAGCACTGTCCTAGAAGTAGTCTGATTATTTAGTCAGTTTCTAACTACCAAATAGACTGCTTCAAATGTCTATGCAGTATGCATGTAGTGTTCTAACATACTATACACTTGTCTTTTACACCTTCAATTCCCTAGTCAGTATCCATACACTTCCTGGAAACATCCTGTCACTTCCTTTGCAGTCCTCTAGAGACCCATTCAACAGCATGTACTAATCCATTCACTGTGCCAAAATCCAAACACTTATAAATTCACCAAGACACTCTCTTTCCAGTACTCTAATGATTCAGTCACTGCCTAAGTATTCATGCACTGAGCCAGGTCTTAGCACATGGACTTCTTCAAACCCCTATCCACTATGCATGCAGTCCTCTAACCACCTACACAATTGTCTTTCACACCTTCAATTCCCCAGTCAGTATCCGTTCACTTCCAGCAAACACCCTGTCACTGCCGTTACACTCCTCTAGTGACCCATTCAGCATCATGTACTAATCCATTCACTGCGCCAAACCCTAATAAATTCACCCAGGCACTCTCCTTGCAGTACTCTAATCATTCAGTCAGTACCCAAGTACTCATCCAGTGACCCAGGCCTTAGTATATGGACTGCTTCAAACCCTTATCCACTATGCATGCAGTCCTCTAACCACGTACACAATTGTCTTTCACACCTTCAATTCCCTAGTCATTATCCATACACTTTCAGGAAATACCCTGTCACTCCCTTTGCAGTCCTCTAGTGACCCATTCAGCACCATGTACTAATCCATTCACTGTGCTAAAACCCAAACACTTATAAATTCACCAAGATACTATCTTTGCAGTACTCTAATCATTCAGTCAGTGCCTAAGTATTCATACACTGAGCCAGGCCTTAGCACATGGACTGCTTCAAACCCCTATGCACTCTGCATGCAGTCTTCTAACCACCTGGACACTTGTCTTTCACATTTTCAATTTCCTAGTCAGTATCCATACAGTCCAGCACTTGTCACTGCCTTTGCACTCCTCTAGTGACCTATTCAGTAACACGTACTAATCCATTCCCTGTGCGAAAAGCCTTGCACTTATAAATTCACCTAGGCACTCTCCCTGCTGTACTCTAATCATTCAGTCAGTACCCAAGTAGTCATGCAGTGAGCCAGGCCTTAGCACATGGACTGCTTTAAATGCCTATGCAGTATGGATGCAGTCCTCTAATCACCTACACAGTTGTGTTTCACACCTTCTATTCCCTAGTTAGTATTCATACTCTTCTAGCAAACACCCTGTCACTCACCCAGTGTGTCTCCTTATAGTACTGTAATCATTTAGTCAGTTAGCATGCAGTCTTTTAGTGAGGTAGGCTTTAGGACATGAACTGCTTCAAAGTAGTATGCACTATGCATGTAGTGTTTTAACGATCGTCACACTTGTGGTTCAGGGCTATAGTTTCTTAGTCAGTTTTTATATAAAATGTGTTTGTACAGTAATGGAATAGTATACATTTGAAAGTTATTAATATACATTTATTTGTGATTCTTTTTTACAGATACAGAACAGGAGTGTTTCTCATCTGTTTGCACTCTTCTCGTGCAAGATTGTTTGGATGAAGGGCCCTTAGGTGGTTCATCATACTTGCTGTGCCGCACGAGTATTTTTTGTTAGGATCCCCTCGTAACAGAACTCTTTGGTAAATCTTGCGAGTGACAAAGGTGGCATTGGTCTTTGTTTGCCTCTTGGGAAAAGTGAAACATTTCCTCACCACTGAAGAAAAACGTTGTGGGCATGGTGCCTTCTGCAAAAAAAATTCCTCAGATTCAGTAAATATTTTAAAGCAGCAACATTTACAGTTTTTGTAAGTTAAACTTATACAATTTTGTTAGCTGTATGCATTTTATATATCTGTGATTTGTTTCTTGTGGTATTTTGTTGAGAATACCATGTTGTTGTTTTTTTAACAATCTTTCTGATTTTCCAGGTCTGTCGTCGACATCCATGGTCCCCACAGGAGTGTTCCGCCTTGTTGTTTTGTATTATTGTTGTTACATTTTGTTTATTAGTTTATTGTTCATATATATGTTAATAAAAAAATAAAGTTTGAAAATAGTTTATCGTTTATATATTTATTATTATAAAAAATAAAGTTTGAAAAAAAATTAATAACATTTTTTGTTGTTCTCTTAACTGCTGTGTGACTCTTTCTTGTTCTTATTACTGTTATTTGGTGGAGTCCACCATGGTGTTAAATTTTGGGGCACTTATCGCTGGAATACTGGTGATATCTGCAGTTTGCACCAACTTCTGAATAATGTGTTAGATTTAGCTCAACTTTACTTCCGTTAAAGTGCTGATAATGAAATGGAGAGTAGCCGTTCCCATGCAAAAAGACACAAGGTGCACCTTTCCGATTTATTCTAAATACTAAAATCCTGTATTGAATTGCACTGAGGTATTGGCTGCAGTTATAGTGTACACACAAAATCTATTAAGAAATCTCATTGTATTTATATTGATTGGGAATAGTGTGTCAGGTGCTGGATCTTGACGAGATACACTGCTCAGTTTGTATATCGTTCTGCACATGAAAAAAATCACATCACAACTTTCACACCAATTGCAATGCGAAACAAATTCCGGCGATAAGACACATTAGCACCAAGGATTTTACACCTGCTTTCTGCTGGTGTTAAGCAGGACAACTACCTGCAGCATGAAAGGGAACACAGCCAAGAGCCACACCAGAACACCCACAGGTGCCATAGAGTCAATGAGCATGATACAGGGATACTCATGAGGGCCAGAAGACTCATCTTAACAACTCCAGGACCACCAATGCCCCCCAAACCCACATCTTAGTAAGTGTGTCCCTGTGTTCATTGTCTTAGCATGATAGGCACGAGCCCTGCAACATCACAGTGTGCTGTCACCTCAGCGTTGGCAGTGAGCCTGCATGTGTAGCTACATATGCATCCTCCTGCATGTACAACTGGCGTGTGCTGGTCTGGGGTTCACAGGTCAGTGCAGGGGTGTGCCTATCCGACAAGGGGAATGGGGTGTCTCGGACATGTCCGTGTACAGGAAGTGCGGTAAGTGTGTCTCTGTGTTCTGGTGTGGCCTGCTACAAGAGCCGCAGCAGTCGATGTTGTAAAGTGGCATGCACCACCTCCAAACGGCACTGCGATGTTGTAGTTGGAATGTAGCAGGACATGCGCAAATAGGCATTACAATGGTGTGCCGTACGAGTGCCCGAGATACAACAGCGCACCGCACAAAAGTGTGGGGGCTCATGGGAGGGAGGAGCAGCCGTTTGGCAACATAACACACAGTGAACTCGACCATGTGCCACATGCTGGGCATCTCATCCATGATGACCACGGTCGAAGACATCCCAAAACACCAACGACTGGCCTTTATACACATCCTGTATGAATGCAGCGTGGTTTTCACTTCTATGCTCGTTCAGTGGTGTGATGTTGGCGGGTTGTGTGACTTGTGCTCCTTGTTGGTGTGTTTCATTTTGGCCATTGTTAGTCTATATGTGTGTTGTACTTAATTGTGCATGTGTGCCATTCTGCCCATCTCCCCCCTCCCCCCACTCCCTGCTTCTTCCTAGTGCTGTTGTGTCTATCATTTTGTTGCTGCACACATAAATACATGTAAAGAATAAATTAGAATAGTTCCTTGATTCTTTTAGGTTTCAAAACTTCTCTATTGGTTTCTTTTTAATTTTCCATATGAACCCTTTTTTAATATTCAACAACACATAGAAGTCAGAAGTGCAACGTATTCTATCAACACACTTTCTAGAACATTCTACAACATGTGCAGGTTAAAAGTTCATCAATTTTTTAAAACTTAACGATATTTTTTTGTAACATTTTCTTGAACATTTAACGACACGTGCTGGTTAAAAGTTCACGATTGTTTTAAGTTCGAACAGTGCCTTCCAAATGCAAGTAGCAGGTGTGGTTGAGCTGAGCAAATTTTATCCTATGATATGTACTCCACGTTGAAACTGCATTTTCTTAACCAATCACAAAGATGCTTTTCCACAAAACTAATGTGCACCCTACTTTTATGAAAGAATGCTTTTCATGATATCTTTAGAGATAAGTTATAGATAGGAATTAGCATTTAAAAAACCTTTGAAATTCACTGAAAAAACCATAGGTTTAATGCACGTTACAGTTAGGAATTGGCATTTAAAAAACCTTTGAAATTCACTGAAAAAACCATAGGTTTCAGGCACGTTATAGTTAGGAATTAGCATTTAAAAAACCTTAGAAATTCACTGAATAAACCATAGGTTTCAGGGGCGTTATAGTTAGCTGGACATTTCCCTCGTACAAAACCCTAGAAATTCCCCTGTTATAGTTAGTTCAGCTAACTATAACTCTTGCCCCAGCAATGCACTGCTGATGATGTCACATGTTACATCACTCATGACATGGTCAGTGACATCACTGATGACATCTCAAATGACATCACTGATGACATCACTGTTGACGTCATCCATGTGATAAATTAGTGCATCTTCTCACACCCTAATATAACCTTTGATACACCGACTCAAAATTTCAGACGGTCATTTTGAAATCCATAGATACTCCAATACGAATAACTACATACCCACTCATTAACTCTTAGGTATAGACATACACCTCCACTCACTCACCTGTACAGTCACTCATTCTTACAGTCACTCCGTACAAGACTATCATATGCATTTATACACCTACATAGACACTCACACACCACCAATCATCCTTAGAGGTACTCTCACACCTAGTCAGTCATGCAAATAATTAATCACACTCCCATTTACTCACCTACGCAGATATACACACTCAAGTTCACTTACTCATAAAAATAGTACCACATTTTTACGCTCATATACAATCATTGATACAAGCACACGCTCATCCATACAGCCACTCTCACAATCACACACTCTCCATATAGCCTCTTATATACTCTTACACGCATATATACTGCCTTTCACATACATAGTTAGTCACACATGTACCACTGAGATATACATTCAATCCCTAACACACCCATACATACAGTCACTCAACCATACTGTTCATCACAGATGCACTCTTAAAACCATGCACCCATAGAATCACCCACTCACACATCTATGCATAGAGTCACACACACCCTACCCACACAAACACTCAGGCACCCATACAGATACTCAGACAACCAATCAATAATCCATATAGACACTCATATAGCTATTTACAAAACCATGCAGCCACTTATACACCTACACACAGACACATACAGACATTCACACAGTTTAGTCACTAGTCTGCAGTAAGATACATTTAATGACTCACTTATAGAGTCAGTTACGCACCTAGAAAATCATCCATTCACACACTTGTACACCCACTCATTCTTCCACAGGCCTTTCACTATAAATATATAAAACATATTTAAACTTTACAGAAACACGCAGTCACTGGATGACGTCATCAGTGATGTCATCAGTGATGTCATTTGAGATGTCATTAGTGATGTCATCAGTGATGTCACTGACCATGTTATGAGTGATGTAATATGTGATGTCATCAGCAGTGCATTGCGGGGGCGCGAGTTATAGTTAGCTGAACTAACTATAACAGGGGAATTTCTGGGGTTTGGTACGAGGGAAATGTCCAGCTAACTATAACACCCCTGAAACCAATGGTTTTTCAGTGAATATATAGAGCAGGAGTAAGGCACATTAGTCTTTGCTAACAGAGCTGTAAAAGTTACAGCCATCACTGGCAGCTCAATTTCATTTTAAAGACACCCTCTGTGTATGGTTCATGGGAACAAGAAAAATAACAACACAATAATAAATTAGGGCTTTAAATAATAAACATCGGCTGGGAATTGAAGATAGCTCTTTGATTCAACCCAAATTACTGAGGTATATAACAAACAATATTTACTATATAGTGTATTATAAATGCCTAATTAATCACTTTAGATCACAAACTATAGAAATCTACAATATATGAAATGTACCCACAGAAAGAATCTACTTCTGTTTTTACTAGCATTTTCTGTTTGGACAGAGGAATAAGTGGTGGATTAACAATAACAAATCCTATCTCTGAACTTTCAGTGCAGAGTACAAACATTTGTACCTGAGGGAAATCTGCCAACATTGGCCTTCCAAAAACTTCTTTTGATAAAGGCAATAAAAGGGTGCAGTTATTAAGAAACATAAGATCAGATGTACCAAACAGATTTTGCGAATACAAGGCCAGTCTTGTGCAAAATTACTTGGTTTGCAACCACATCATCCCCATTTAATATGCACAAAACTTGATTTATGAGTCAAAAATGTTTTTCAGATTTGTAGAAAGGGTATTGTGACCCATACCAACCGCAATTTGGGAGAGGCGTGAAAGGGGCGTTACTTCTATTTTGTGATTTGCTATCCTATGTATCAATGATTAGTGACCATTATTCTGGTTGCAAACTATTGACTAGTCTCCAGCTCCTCAAAGCAGTGGTAACTAAGGAACTCTTTTCTTTTTAAGGATTTCAGCTTTTTTTTGTTTTTAAAGCAAAACTGGTTCCTTCAAGGAACTTGGGTTGCTTTAAAAATAAGCTTCCCATTTGGGAATCAAAACACAGAGATGGTTGTCTGTTGTCCTTGCAGGCCTCCATTCCTGTGTTGGCAGTCACCACAGTGAGTCACACACTGTGAACTACTTAAAAAATATTATTCAGGCAAATATTTTTCAGACCTCCTATGAATGCCGATTTTGCAAACCTACCGAATAGTGCAAAGGTCCGTTCGCCAAAATCAGATTGCAAAAACTCTGTCTGCTATTTTCATACACATTTGCAAATTGAATCTTAGTACATCAAATTCTAAACCTCTATGATGATAGGTTATTTTCTCTGAAGTGATCTTCCTGTGCAGATGATTTTTAAGAAGGCTAGCTAGTTTGGTTTACTGGGCATACAAACTGTCCTTGGTCTCTTTGGAGAGAATAAAATACATTAGGTTTTTTCTTTGGAAATGGCTGTTTTGTTCTATTAATTTTCCCACTAAATTGATTTGTTCACCGACGTCTCTGTGGGATTTAGAAAACTGAAAATTAAATCTCACAGGACTTCAGTTATTCCTTTTCACTGGATAGATATGTATGTTTATACTGGTACGTATTTTAGAATTTACTAATCTTATCTGACATAGAATGATTTTTCGATAAATACAGCAGCCCACTAATTTCTCCATCTACAACACTTTAAGAAGAGGAGGACTATGCTGAATATTTCATAGTTATCTGTGGATGAAATGCTTATAATTTTCCAGCCTTCCCCTTACATATAGTTATTGGAAATGACTTAGATCAGCAACGTTCTACTACATGCATTTCAACAAGGTCTCAAGGTGACGAAACACAATGCAGTCTGTGGAGGTATATTTGCCACTGGGGGCAGTTTCTGATCATGGACTCTTTAGCTGGGAAAAGCTTCTTAGCATCCAGACAAGACTGTTTAACTCTGCTGGATGTCCAGTTAACTTGTTTGATGAGGATTAGAAATGGTATATATCTCGAAGTTGATAGTAAAATGGTCCTATATGGATTGGGTTCCTATGGTGCAACATAACTAAAGCATTTCTTCTTAGTGAGACAAGGTCACTGAAGCTCTCCCCCAAAATTTACAAGACTATCTGATCATTTTCAATTTTTTAGTTGTTGAGCCTTAAAACTGCAATCTTGAGGCTATGAGTTAAACAAGTGAACATCTGAAGAAGAGCTAAACTGCGGCTTGAATTTTTACTTAGTACTGTTTGGTACTCTTTATTTCAGATGTCCATAGTTAACTAGGAGAACCAGCATACTATGTATAGATTCTGGAGGACAAAGTGGACCATGACTTTCAAATTTGGCATGGTCAGAGCTTTTTAATTTGGATTTTACTGGTTGACTGAGAAATTGAGTCTTAAAGAACCCTAATCAAATACAGCCAATGTTTGGTAATGGTTAAGATATTCGGCTCCACAAAAGATTCAAGTTTGAAGGTACAGTCAACTGCATCTTATTTTCCAATTGTACCATTTGATTTTTAGAGCGTTTTTTTTATTGGGTTTGGATATGCTTTGATTTTGCGTTAATCATTTATTTATGAGCTTATACTTTAGCTTTGATTTTATTTTCACTTGTGTAAGTTTTCATTATTTTTACATATTTTGTTTTCACAATGACTGTTGTGGTAATGTGGTTACTATTATTTTCTTTTTTGAATATTTTGGAATTCCAATTGTGGCATTTTTGCTTTTGATTTGTTCCTATAATTTTTACAAAACATTTCTACTGATAGATCTCAATAGAAAAAATATTACAATGTTGTTATCTTGACACCCAATCAGAATGCTTCTCTTTGGGACTATAATTACTGTTGTAGGGATGCTCTGGAAGCATTCCATGGCTGTGAGGCGACGTCCCTGTCCCACTGGTGTGCTGATGTTACCTACAACATTGGCTGCAGTTTCAACTTTCACATCTTTATAATTTGTTTTTCATATTACCGAATGGCTGCAGTAGATCAGGGGTGTCACAAAGACCCCTGCAGTCCCTGTGGCGTAGCAGGGCCCCAAACCTCCAGAGGGGCTGGGGGGGCTTAACCCTTCAGGAATTCATGGCTGATCCAGCAGGCCTGAGATTGTGTGTTTTCTTTCCTTGCAGGGCAAATAACTGCACCTGTCCCAAGGGAGGTGCTTACTCGTACCTGTAGCACAAGGTAGTGCACTTGCGTCATAGAAGGGGTGTGTCCTTTTGTCAGTTTCTGTAGCATGATCGCCCCAGTGGTGATTATGGTTGTAGCCCTGTGTAGGGCCAACTCAGTGTTACTAGTTTCAATGATTTAAGGGCAGGACTGTCTAGCACTGTCAAGTGATTCATTGGTGGTGCAGGCTTGGAGGAAATTCCTGGGCTCAACCCTCCTTTTACTTTCTGCTAACAGTTAATTGGGCATTGTGAGGGGTTGGGGAGGCGTACATTAGGCAGATGGAATCAAATACTCCTCCCCAGCCCTTCATATTATCCAATCAACAGTGTGTACAACCTCAGCAGAAGCACAAATTAGCAGTAATCCCTGTTTCCATGAGAAGGCCGCTGGGAGGGTCACTGTCTCATGCAGTAAGTGCTCCCATACTGGTTCAAAGCCTACTTCATAAAATATATGTTTCCCTCTCCCCCACAGCTAGTAACATCAGCAACATGCAGTGTGAAGGTAATTATGCTCTACTACTTTCTAAGTTCCCCAGCTGTGGCTCATCTGCTAAGACGAAGGAGCGTCGACCCACAGGAAAAATAAAATGATAATAACAGCACGTTATTATCATTTTATTTTTCAAAACTGGCTCTGTTTAGGTGTAGGCGGGCCAGGGCTGGGCTGCACACAGAGAAGGGGAGGAGTGGTGGGCACTTTTTAAGTGTGCATGACGGTTTGGCCGGCCATCTTGGGCTGGCCAAACTGTCATGCGCACTTAGCATGTTTTCCACCCAGCAGTTTTGCACAGCCTGGGTGGAGAACATGCACAGGCTTCCAGTCGCTGACCTCCAGGGGGGCACTGTGTGTAGAAATAATTTATATGTTTGAAAGCACCTGCTGCAGAGTTCCTTGTATGTTCAGCCATTTTCAAGGAACAGTAAAAATGTCAAGATAACTCTGGCGATTAACGTTCCTGCTAGAGAGAGATCAGAGTTTTGTCTAGAGGCAAATTAGATTCCTGCAAACTGCATGGTATAGGTTAGAATGTTGTTCTTTCCACAGTCTTTCTTTATCATAGTATTGCTAAAAAGGATTCCTTGGTGTAGAGATATATTCTTATTAGTGAAGCCAACCATTTTAAATACTGAGTTTGTGCTTCTCCAGACCAAACACTATAAAAATATACTGTCTACTGGTATGGATGACACATGATTCCTACACCTTGTAACCCTCATTGTCTGACGTAACATTTTCTATAGATTGATTTACACATGTATGAATTCAAATTCAACTTACATTTTTTATTTGATTCAGACTTCGACTGAGGTCAACAAATTCAAATACATAATATGAAGTAATTATATTTAGACTTTTAGGGCTGCTTTAAAACTCATTATAGGCATAGTAGATTAAAGTTGACGAAAAAAATACATGATTATGATTGTTGGATTATGCATTTTTAAAACAATTTTAAAAAACTCTTTAAAAACGTATACAAGTTATGGCAAACAAATTCATCTGTGGGGGGACTTGCACAGCGTAATGAAATCTTGAGTTAAAATAGCGTTGCATCTAAAGCGGATGGGTTTTATAAGACATTGTCGAGCCTCTACCAAAGTCTGATTTGGACAAATAAAATGCACATGGAATAGATCTTGTGCTCCACCACTACACAAGTCACAGATACCTGAAGAATGTTCAAGGGAATTCCAACTAGAGGAGTAAACTTTCAAAGGGAGGATTCCTATTCGCAGAAGAAGAATACAGCGATTTACTCTATGTTCTTGCTGAAACTTTAAATAATGCTCGGGAGTTTTATATATATTATATTTTCTGCAAATGTTTTGTAAGGATTTAATTGTGTACAGTGCTCCTTATCTAAGGCAAAGCTTATTTTTGGGGTCATATGTTTTAAAAAGAGCTTCAAATGCGCTAGAGACCAATACTGCAAAAGTGCTACAGTGCGTTGTGATGCCTCAAGGGCTATTTTAAGGTTCCTATTAAAAGGGCGCAGTGCTGATTCTTCTCTAAAAGCTCTAGTTTTAATATATGTCTTGAAGAGTAAGGAGCTGCATGTAAAAAATTAAAAGCCCATCTTATTATATTAGAAATGGCTCGAACATAAGTGCTCATTAAGGAAAGCTCGAAGCGTAAAGCTTGTACAGGGACGGATTGGGTGACTTTCATCAGTTTCCGTAGGATAATCCCTTCTTTCACTTTTATTGGTTGCCAGGTTTTAATCTTTATATAGTCCAAGGCATAAGATAAAATGGGTGGATTTTTCATACTGTAGACCTCCAACAGGGATTTAAAATGTCTATTCCCAGTTAAGAAGTAGAATCTGTGTAATGCCCTAACACGGGAGTCTGCCTTTCGCCCAAGGTGCTGAAGATGGGAAGCAGTTTGAAGGTTATAGGAAAAGATTCTGCCCAAATAAACATATTCTTTCACTATCTCAATCGATTTACCTCCCAGTGACCAGATGAAAGGTCGAAATTTCCTTCTTCCTCTAAATGGTATGATGTTTGTTATAGAGATGTTAGGGACCAGAAAGTTTTCTTTTGCATATCTATTTAATTCAATACATTTCTTTGTAAACCAGTTGGGGTAAGATCGAATAAAACAATGTTGTCTGCATAAATTAAGCTATAAATATCACTATGCGCTAGTTTTGGGGGAAAATTAATAATTTTGGAGAAGTACCCTGGTAGGTCACTTACATAAATGGAATCAAACAAGGGGGCGAGGAGGCATCCATGTTTCAGACCATTTATCGTGGGGATTGGACTAGTTAGTCCTCTATCTCCCCCCCATTTTGACTCCACACCATGTTTCTGTATGCAAAGATATGATTATTGTAAGGAGATCGTGGGGGATCCCTAAACTCTCTAGCTCTTTCCATAGCCTTGGCCTATCCACGCTGTCAAAAGCGGTTGAAAAGTGAATAAAAGCGCAGTAAACTATTTGTGATTTTAGAACTACATACTTATCAAGGACAGTCTGAAGGATCGCAATATTGTCTGTGACTGACTGTTTTGGGTGGAAGCTAGCCTGTGTCGCAGAAATCACATTGTTTGAGAATGCCCAGTCTTTTAAGTGGTCCAATACACATGCTGCAAAGATCTTTCCAGTGGCGTCTGGAAGAGTAAATTGTCTGTAGTTAATTGGATTTGATCTAGAGCCTTTTTTCAAAAGGGGGACCACAATGCCAGGATTTTGGTATATTCCAGGTGCCAAAACAGTATTGAAAAAAATAGGTTAGAAATTTGCTCCAGTCTTCAGGGTTTGATTGAAGGACTTTGATTGGGATGTTATCTGGACCCATTGCAAAGGATGCTCTGGCAGATTTGATAAAAGCAGCTATCAGTATAGATGAAGTAACTAGCATGTCCTAATCTGATTGGCCCTTTTTGTCCAGGGTACTGGCTGGGTGAGGCTTGGATTTGATTGCTAGATTTATATAATTTTAGGTTATGCTTTTCCCATTCAGATGATGGAACTGGCAACGCTTGGATTTACTTTCTTATCCCCATTTGTGCAGCTACTACATTCCAGAATTCCTTGTTATTTCCACTTTTTACTGCCGTATAAATGTCTCCCCAGTTTTTATCCTCTTGGGTATGCTTTACTTTTTCTTTGTTTTGTTGAAGGAGTTTTTTCAACTTTCTTATTTCTCTTTGTCTTTTGGTACAGAAGGATAGAAATTGCGTTCTGGTCCGGTTATTTAAATGTATTGACAAATTATCTGTTTGCTTTCCGTAGTGGTTGGTTTTGCCTTTATCGTTGCTGATTGTGTTTGCCCGAAGGATGGCCACGACTGATTGCACTGTGTCTTCATATCTGGTTATGGGGTCATCTTCTTCACTTGTAAGGTTTGGTGGAAAGACAGCAATTACGGTGTTCATTTTGTTGATTGCTTTCGAATTCTAGTGGATCCTACCTGACTTTTGATTTATGGTCGCCAGACCCTTTAATGAGCTTAGTAACCAAGGGGGAGGAAGGATGCATTAAAATTTCAATTCCCTAAGTCAAATATGCATGATCACTTTTGTACGTATGCTGAATGTTTAATGACTGAACTTTCATGAAAAGATCTATGCTGCAGATTGCATAATCTAAAACAGAAGACCTATGATTGCCCATTTTAGTGAATGCTCCCGGGATGTCTCCTTCTTCTCTTCCATTGAGGACAACGCTGTTTATTGCTGCAATGTGGGATAGAAGCAGTTTCCCTCATTTATCTGCTTTTATCTTGGCTGGAAATATGGGGATTGAAATTGGACATACTTCCTCTTGTGCTGGCATCCCCCATAGTTCAATAATGCGTTCAAGATTTTTCCATTAAAGTCTCCAGCGATGATTGTAGGTGGGAACCCCCTGGACTCCAGAGTTTGGCTGAATTGCGCAAAG
Source organism: Triturus cristatus (assembly GCF_964204655.1). Classification (NCBI taxonomy): domain Eukaryota; kingdom Metazoa; phylum Chordata; class Amphibia; order Caudata; family Salamandridae; genus Triturus; species Triturus cristatus. The sequence goes on along the minus strand of NC_140588.1, from coordinate 318,139,838 downwards.
GATTTTTCTAGTAGGGAATCGTTTGAACAGCAGAGTGCAATGTATATATTGAAAAGTAGTAAATCTAGGGCAGGCTCCGTAATTTTTTTTTTCGTTACTTGATGTTAACACATTGCACATTCGGCAGAGAGAGCTCTATTTCCTCAGGGTCCCAGTCAAATTCTTCTTTTAGCAGGATCTTGTATGACCACTTCTTGTGGCCTCTGCTGTTTTGACAAGCACAAATTAGTCTTTTTGAAAGAAAGGGGCCAGGGACCATGTTTTTTGCAGCAACACTATGGGTGGGGACCTTTCCAGAATAAGAGATAACTTTTCTGAGGTTTTCCCAGCTATGTTCCATGATACTATTTTTAAGTTGCTGCTAAAAGGGGAGTTTTAGGTTTTTTCCCAGTTTATTGCTGTTTAAGGTGCCTGTGATCCATGCCAATGGTCTTTTCATCAGCTTGAGACGTCTGTTTATGTCAGAATAGTTCCAGATTCGGTGCACTCCGTCTTTAAGTGAGATCATTAGGGGGCCATCTGTTATATTCCTAGGTGTTTCATTGCCCTTGGATTGCTGGGTATAGTTATATGGGAGAGCCTCATCCCCTACAGTCCCTTTTGGACATTTGTTGGGATCGTCGATTTCTTTAACTTCAGAAATATTGAAGCTGTTTTTGTGAAGAGTGTCGCTTTCTTTTATTATTATAAAAGGAATTAAGTTAGACCAGAACTCTACAATTGCCACCGAAAAGAGAAGTTTATTTGGGAAAGAGACTAATTTTATTCCTGCTGTGGTAAGTGATTGAAGAGAACGTATTTTATGTAGTAGGTTGACTATTCTCCTGCGATTTAGTGGAATGTTGTCACTGGGAAATAAATCCGTTAATTCCAGAACACTTGATACTGATTGTTCCCCGCTGTCCTGTGATTTCTGATTGACTAAGTGCTTTACAGTATCTGGGTAAACATGCTTTACGGATTTTGTTGTAAAACTTGGTGCAAGAGGATTTAAAGCTAGTGGTCTTCTTGAGTTTCAAGTAGAGCGGGACGCTGACATATGGATTGAGTTGCATTTGTGGCTTTCGAGTCGCAGCTGTTGTCTTCTTCTTCCTGCTCTGCATAGCATGATTAAGAAAATATTACTTTTCTTGAGTATCTTCTTGATATTCTTTGCCTGACTCTTTTCTTCTTCTTGTTATTTTTGTTAATTTCTACCTGCATTTTTTCCCTTTTTTAGTTTGCGGTGTTATAGACTCTATTTAATTTATTTGAATAGAGTTAGATGCTCCCTCCAGGGCCTATCATCTTTTTGAGGAGAGAGGTTGGGGCCTCCTTTTTTGGAACTTTTGTTTGAAAAATGGGAACATCAGGGTACTAATATATGGAGCACTCTGCAGAGTCTTCTCTAGCAGGGGTTCTTCGAATAATTTACAAAGAGAATACATTTTTTCACCACTGACATTTTTAGTTTTCTGTCTGATAGAAAAGCCCTCCATCTGAGTCGCTCTCTCTGTTGTTTTTTGAGTAGGAGAAATACTAGGCACAGGGGGAATATAGAGACTCTTATCTTCTCTGCCTTTATCGATCTCAGAGTTTGTAGGTAAGATATGGGCGTCGTGGAGAGATTGTTTTTTACTTTTTTTATCCGAAAGGTGTTGTAATATTCCAGTTTGGGTTTCAAGTATCTGGTCTGTATTTTCCATGTTCTTTTCTAAGAATAGTAATATAGATTCCATGATTCTCTAAAGAAACAGGATGGTACTTGAAATAAGATGTTGCCTGTTTGGTGATTGTCCTACAATGAATGACGGAAATTCGGAAGATTGTGAGAGATTTTTTGCCCCATCAATGAGGTTGCTTGGTGTACTAGAGAGCAAGTGCAATCGATTTTTTAAAGATTCTCCAGAATCGGAGTGGGTAGGCGGCAAATGATCAATGTCCAGAAATGTAAAGTCGATGGCTAAAATTTGTGGGGCCAAGATTTGTGAAGGTTCCTCCATTTCTTCTGTTGCAAAAGTCTTTGGGGTATGCTGTTGGATCACTGTAGAATCCATGGCCTCTGCTGGAGCCATAGGCTTTGTGCCATTACTGTATTCTGTAATGTGCCTTCTTTCATGAGCTACTTCCTTATCTGGGTCAATGTAAGCCATCAAGATCTACCTGCCTACGGCTGATTTGTCTGTAGCTTTAATTAGCTCTCGGTGTTCTCCCTGCACAATTGGGACAGATGGATCCACGGTTTTCAGGGTTTTTGTGAAGATGCTTGTAATAACGGGTTCCCCTACTGTGGTTCTTGTGAGTGCTGCATTGCAAAAGCTTTTTATTGATACTTGTGTTGTGCCCAGTTTCTTTATGTGTACTGTTTGGGACAGTAAATATTATAAGCCATTACGTGGCTTTCCTTTGGTGGTCTATCCTTCCGTAGCTTAGTGCACAGTTTTATGTCATGTGACCATAAGTCCACTTATGAAGCAGCGTGTAGGTGTTGTTAGGAGAAGACGTAATAATGCTTAGTTAGCCGCAGCACTGATTGCCTCATGCTTTTAACAAGAAAAAAGGAGAAAATGGTTCCGATTCTACTGTGGTGGCGAAGAGGAGTGATTAATTACTTCTGCTCTGGTGGCTCTACGATCATTGTCCTTTCCTGTTTTATTTCAACTAATCAGAATTAAATACTGTGCTCCCTTTGGATCATCGATTGCACAGTGGTGCGAGTGGGAGCCCTCGGACAGACCTCGATCCGTACCTGAACCTAGCCAGGCCACCTCTGCAGGTCTCCAGGGGTTCTCCCTTTGCCAGAACTGAGTACAACTCCTGCACTCACAAGCCTTTGAGAGTAGTTCTGTAGCATCCTTGAATAATCCTGGGGAGGAGAAGATGGGCCATTGGATGGGCCTTCGGGTAGGGCTATGACTCCCGGTCAGCCTACCAACTGCCGGGTCACTGGAGGCAAAACTCAGGAAATGTTTGCGAGTTGAATATCGAGATGCCAGAAACAAAGGCTCAGAGCTCCAAGGGCACGGTGCCGGCTTACCCCTCCCCCCCAAATTTGGCTTTAATGAAGTGGTGTCTGGTGCCCAGTGTCCGGTCTTCACTGCTCCCGCTGCCGTTGCCTCCTAGACAGTCCTGGACAGTCCTGAGCGGTCCCCTGAATTGCTCTGAACTGCTCCATGGGTAGCTGCTATACTAGTTCAGCTAGTTGAGAGGGAACAGCGCCACCGGCTAGGCAAGAGGGAGGCAGTTGAGCAGTAAGTCATCTGAACTGCCACAAGCCTCCCGGCCTGAGCATAGAGCGTAGAGCAAGCCCACTCAGCACACTTGTATGAATATTCATCTTTGTATAGTGTGTGCTTGGTGTAATGTGCTAAAGCACCCTAGACTGGTATGAGTAGTGCCATAAAACACATGAAATGCATGTGAAAGAGGAGCTATGGAGAGATGAGGGGCACTGTTGGATGGTGGTAGTAAGGGAATGCATTTGAGAAGGAGGCAATTGGGGGAGCACCTAAAAAGATTCTCACACTAGTTTGCCACTACCTTTTGAAGACAGGTTTGTATGCCATGCCAGTACATTAAAACATAAGTGTGAGCATAGTTTTACGTGGGAAACCCCCTCTGTGTAGGCCACACTGCCCTGCAGGCCAACATGTATGTGAATTACTGAGGGCAGCATAACGTCATAGAAAAATAATTGTGTGGTAAAACTCAATCAAGCTAGCTCTCTCCTTTTTTTAATGTGTAGTGCTCATATTTAGATTGGTGGTTAATGTACATTTGTGCTTTGCTCTGGCTGGGTGACCCTCTTGAAGTGTCTCCACCAGTGAGCTTCTGTGGCACTTCGCTTTTAAAATTACTAAAATTGCATGAAAACTATAGTGAAAAATATAGTTGCCTTTCAAAATGAGTAAAATAATTGTGATTTGTGAATTCTCCAATTAGCTTTCATGAAACCAAATTATAGTAGGAAATTGCATTTCAAAAGGGAAACCAAGAGAGTGCTTGAGTTTCCCAGAAAGGCAATCTAGGATAAATCCATAGAAATGTTCACCCTGTATTGTCGTACTGGGGGTTCACACTTTGGAAAAGAGGAGAGACCAGCTATTTAAGTGCAGCCACACTAATGTTTGCACTATGAAGTACTGCTGACATCTTTACTTTTTCTGGGATTTAAGAAATTGGTTTGTTGGTTAAGTGGGATGAAAAGCCTGCTAAGCAATAGCCACACTACGTGTCAGGGTGAACCACTAACATCACTATGTTAACCTGTGCTTAACTCTCTGGTAGCTTGTCATAAAAGTGATCAGGCTTATCTTACTGGCAATATGTAAGTATTTATGCAGCACACATACTGTAATGAAGGGAAAAGACGGGCGAGGAAGCAAAAGACACACAATTGATGACTGGAATAGAGAACACATCAAAATATTCACCCCCAGTCAAGAGATCTGGGTTAAATCCATCATTCTTTTGCTCACCATGCCACCCCAGTTTAGATCTGGCCATATGCAAATCAGTCTTGACCCTGTGCCTCATGGGAACAGTCCAGCCCGAACTGCCAAGCCAGGTCCTCTCTGGACCGGAAACAAGCATCCTAGGACCAGTTTCGGGGTTTCACCCCTCATCAGCCAGGATCGCTTAAATCCAGTGGCACAGTGAGCCCGGGACCCACATCTGGGCATGCCGGGCACACTTAGGGCGAGGAAGCAAAAGACACACAATTGATGGACCAAAGTAAAGTGAAAAGAAAACACAAGAAAATTCCCACACCAAGTTAAAGAAATAGACTACATTTTAATATATTTTTTGACACCAAAAATACAAAAGTCTAATCAGTAGAACCGGAGTACTGATTTTTTAAATTTAAGGTGAAAGCTAGCACCTAAAAGATCATAGCGCCAATCACAGACATCTAGTTGTGCTAGACCAGGACAAAATCAAAAGTTATGGCCGACCGCAATGGAGTGCAGGTCAGATATAAGTAGTGGGTTGGGCCCTGTCTGTTCTTACCTTCAGACTTAGAAGAAATTTCATGGAAAAAGGTCTAAGAAGGTAAAGTTCAAAGGGGTGATGCTGCAGGTGCTGTTCGAGGATGAGTCTTCATAGTCGGAGAGCCGGTGGATGATGTCATGGGAGAAGATTTTTATGTTCAGACTTAGGGCCTAATTCCGAGTACCGTGGTCTGAGGACTGCTGTACTCACAGTGGCGGTCCAACCGTCGCCTCCTCTGAAGTTTGACTCCCCAATTATAACTATGGCAGTTGGACCACCTCTAGACCGCCACCATCACCAGGATCATGGATCCCACCGCCGCAGTGGCAAATGCGGCAGGGATGGGAGGCGGTGCCGATGCCGACACTGCTGCCCCAATCATGACTTACCTTTTTGCAAATCTTTTTGTGGAGGGTACCCTGCCATGAAATGGTCAGCGGAAGGGTAGGGAAGGGTACCCAAACAGGGCACCAAGGCAATTTTGCTCTTTGGGCAAAGTGCATGGGAGCGCATGTTGTGCCTCCCTCTTATTGCACTGTTGTGCGTTTACTGTGTGCCATGCAAGGTATGGTACATGGTACACATTGCAACGGATGTACAAGTGGTACTGCCACAGCAGCGGCATATGCTTCAGGCTCTCTATGAGCAGAAGCATGCTGCTGCCCTGGCACCGCCATCACAACAGAACCAGCCTGGCAGTAGAATCATGATGCGGCGGTCAGAATGCCGCCTACTTGGTGGTGTACTCTCAACTGCTGCAACAGTGGTCCAGTGGTCAGACCACCAATATCGCAATTGGGCCCATTGTCTTTTTTTGGAAGTCAAAAATCTCCAGTGGGATGAAGCTGCAGGATATAGCCAATGTGACCTCCACAAGGTCAGCGACCCTGACTGCGAAGAGCCAGCTGAACAGTATTTGCTGCAGCAGAGGAGAAAGTACGCCGACCGGAGATGCACCTTTCGCAGATTGATGAGCAAGTAGGTCCCAGTTTCTTCTTGGTTCTCAGAGTATTTTTTAGCCAAAACGTTTCGAAGTCCAAAATTTTGGCTCCAAGGCTCCAGGATGATAGAGGAACCAATTGAAGGGCCAGGACTCACTCAGGCTGGGTCCAATTGAGAGTTTGAGATGGTTGGCAACTTTTCTGTCCATGAGGCTCTGATCAGGAGGGCAGCCAAATATCCCTTAGAGTTACTCTGGTAGTCCTGCATTCAAGCAGTGGAACAGGACTCAAGCATCAGAGCATGCCTCTGAAGGTTGAAGGCAGGCTTCAGGCATCAGAGCAGTCCTACCAGATGTAGCAAAGCAGTCTTCTGCATTACACAGGAGGCCACAGTAACAGGAAGTCCTCTGAGAGACTTTCCAAATGTCCACAAAGTGAATTTAAGAGTGGGTCTGAGTGTCCTATTTTGATATCTGGTGCCGTATTTGAAGTAGGAGAAGTTTCAAGAGATTCCCTTTGAAAAGTGCTTGGAATTTCCTGCCATCCTGTCCTTGCTCCAGCCTGGATACAGGCACAATGGGCCAGTGCGAAGTTCTTTGTCTGAAAGCAGGCACAGCCTATTGAGTTGTAAGTGGGACTGTGCCAGCTCTCCCCCCCATCCAGTGATGGCCCATACAGGCACACCTAATCCCTTTATGTGTGGCTGTCTGGGAGGAATGTACAAAGAGCAACTGCCAACTATACATCGTTGTGTGACCCAGGAGGCACCTGGGTCACACAACGAGGTATAGTTGGAAGGCATCAAATTGCTAGGGCATGTAAATGACAACTTTCTAAAAGTGGCATTTTCAAAATTGTGACTTAAAATCCGGCGTTACCATTAAAGAAGATTTTAAATTACAGTTTCGCAGATATCAAACATGACTTTCCTCCCAGATCCCAATCAAAAGTTAGCACTTATTTACTGTAATAAGGTAATCCAATGTTTTCCTATGGAAGAGATAGGCCTCGCAGTAGTGAAAAGTGAATTTAGGAGTTTGTCATCACCAGGGCATGTAAAACTTAAAAAGTACATGTTCAACCTTTTAATTGCAATGCCACACAGTCTTAGGGGCTGCCTAGGGCCTACCTTGGTGAGAGGGGGTTTGTAATAAAAAGGTCGTTTTAGGCTTTGCAATGGTTTTATATTGACAAGTTGAATTTGCAGTTTACAACTGCATACAGGCTGCAATGGCAGGCACGGGATATGTTTTAAGGGGCTACTTAAATGGGAGGCAGAGTAAGTGCTGCAGGCCCATTAGTAGCATTAAATTTACATACCCTGAGTATATGGTTTACCACTTTATTAGGCACTTATGAGTAAATTAAATAGGCCAATCAGGTGTAAGCCATTTTTACCATGTTTTAGAGAGTGAGCACAAGCACTTTAGCACTGATTAACATTGGTAAAGTGGGGGCGTGGCCAACCGCCGAGAGCAATGGCCGCTTCCTAGGGTGGCTCCGACCGAGTGCGCCCGTGCCTGTGTAAATCCATCCATTTATCTACCCTTCAACTGGTTCTTGAAATCTTTGGTGGCACCGGATCACTCCGAGGACTGATTGAGCCGTGTAACCACTGATTCCGACTAGCGGATCCGGCTCTCGGTCTGATGATGCAAGCTGTGGCCAGTGTAGCTGCTGCTGAGATCAAGCTCAGGAATCTCCCGAAATGCCGCTGGTGGCTCCACCCTGGGTGGGGGCCCCGATCGGACCCGGCTGACTTCCTGTGGCCATGTGAGGGGGCCGGGGACTGCTACAACACCAAGCGGCGGCCCGAGGTAAATGATTGAGCCGCACTGCGCTCGGCTGAGTCCTGTGACTCGCAGCTGCCTACTCAGATGCTGAGCGGGCCTTGGAGCTCACGAAGCATTGCACGGATGGCGCGGACCTGAACAGTGCTCACCTGCGCATTTAATGTTGAAGACGCCAGACAGTGAGAGCGCTGGGCCTCTGAGGGAGAGTTGGTGAAAGCCTCGTAACCTCTCCGGGGGGGGGGGGGTGCCCCAGAGATTTACAGTTGGGCCCCAAGGCGGAGTTGTGCATCACCTGCTCGGAAACGGCCGGAACAGGCCCTACTCACTGCCTACTGTTCGGGGTGGAGGAGGGAAGAAGACAAGCGACCCCTGTTGTTCCTCTGTGCCTGGGCTCCGCGGGTGGCCTGCCTGGCTGATTGCAGCCGCCGCGGGGTGCAGGGGTGGTTGTCGCTGGAGGCGGTGCAAACAACAGGTCCGCCCCCCCTGAAGCAGTGAGACAAGCGGCCAAGAGGCCTCACGGCCGGTTTGGGCTGTGTATAGCTGGAGAGGACCCACAACGGTGAAACTGCAAGCAACAGCCCAGCTGCCACTAGAATTTCTGCGTGCCTGTTGCACCTGGCCCCTTGCGCTCTGTTGGGGTGTTTTCTTGCAGCCTGGATGAGGCCTTACTACCTTATCCTCAGGCGTCTGGGCTACCGGCCTGACAAAATTGCCTGTCCCTAGGCTGCCCCCTGCCCACATTACTATCGTTGGCCTCGCTGTGGGAGCTCCATCTATGTCAGGCGGTTCTGGGTGGAGGCGCTGAGCTGGGCCCCTCCCTGTTCCCCTGGCCCGCACTCGGACTAAGATGGCTGGGACATGTATGGTGGTCGTGGTATGAAAACAACGGTCCAGGCCAAGTTGAGCAAATTTGCATGGGATAAGACCCCTGGTGCGAACCCGAAGGTGGGAGTGGCCACAATGGAGAAGCTACAGTCCAAAGGAGAAGCGAGAGAACCTACACTCCAGGATATTCTCACTGCCATCACGACCGTCCGTACTTCGTTGGAGTCACGAATTTACTCTGTGTCCTCTGAGGTCTCCCTTATTCAGGCGGATATGTGCTCCATGAACACACTACTGAAGGAAGTGGAAGTTAAGGCAAGCTCCTTGGTCGAAGACACTTCTGAACTGCAGCGCAGGATGGATGACCTTCAGGCCCACACTACTAAACTAGAAGCGCAGCTGGACGAGTATGAATGTCGCTCTCGACGCAAGAATGTCCGCATACTGGGGGTCCCGGAGAAGGCTGAGGGGCCGGCGGCATACCTTTTCATGACGGAATTGATCACCACTTACCTCAAACCAAGCGATCTCTCCAACTTCTTCTCTGTGGAAAGGACGCACCGGGTGCCGGGTGGCAGGTCTAAACCGGGTGCCCCTCTGCGGCCTTTTCTGGCTAGGATTTTTAACTTCAGGGATAGGGACCTCATCCTTCAAGCAGCCAGATTGGCACCCCCAATAACTTTCCAGAACAGAAAAGTAACCTTTTTTCTGGACTTCACCCTTAAGGTGCAGAGACAGCGCCGCAGCTTCCTTGACATCAAAAAGGCACTTCGCGAGAGAGATCTGAAATACGCCATGCTCCTACCAGCCAAGTTGAGGGTGGAATCGAACGGGAGAGCTTGGTTCTTTGTCACCCCAGAAGAGGCCAAGAAATGGTTGGACGGTTGGCGCACTGTGGGCCAGAAGTGTAATCGTGCCCAAGGAGCGAGGAGCGAGAGGAGCGCTGATGAATCCAACGACGGCCGCTGCCCGGCGAATGGGAATAGGTGACCGGAGGGTGTTAATGACTGGTCTGTATACAATACTCTTTGTGGGCTGAGGTACTTTCAACTCAATGCTGGACTGAGTTGTGGTCAGGGCCCTCTCAGTGACCATTTTGCTATTGACTGATGATTCCCGGACTTCATTGAGATGGACATAATGTGTTGTGGTTATTGAATGGTGCCTAACGATTATCTCTGCCTAAATTGTGTGATCACCAGTTGCTAAGTCTTAGGGAAGGGTGCCCGGTTGATTACACACACCCATAAGTTTGAGGGGTGGGCGATAGGCGCTCTGCAAGTTTGGGTGGGCAGGAGGTTATGACACCGCCATGCAGGGAGGCAGGGAGGGGGGGTTCAGGTCCATGTTTTTCAGGCTCTTGTGACGGTTAGGGGGGATTGTTTCAATTTGTGTTGTTGTTTCTTTGTTTTTCAGGTGTGACACATTTGACTGGCTTCATGTAGTGACAGGTACAGGTTCCATGCTCATGGTATATCTATTTGTGAAATGGGAGGTGGTCTACGGGGATGTCTCCCCCTGGGGGCCTTCTGGGTGGCTACTACCGCAATTGTGGGTACTCATAATAAGAAGTGATGGGCACGGTGGCTAGACAGGAGCTCAAGTTGCTGTCATGGAATGTCAATGGACTGGGAGATAAGATCAAGCGGGTATAGCTCTCCAATTTCTAAAACGTCACTCCCCGGATGTTGTCCTCCTGCAGGAGACCCACCTGCTTGGGAATGCCTGCAAAGCCCTGGCGCGATGGGGCTTCCAACTGGTGGTGCACTCGGCCTTTGGTTCTGGGTCCCGGGGAGTGGTTATACTGGTCCAAAAATCATTCCCCATGACTGTTGACTCGGTCCGCACTGATGTCCTGGGTGGATTCGTGGCTGTCTCCAAGACCTGGGAGGGGCATACGCTCAATCTCCTTTCCGTCTACATACCGCCGAGACTAGACACTCTGGCCTTCATAGATCTTGATGAGCTCCTTTTAGACTTGCCGGATGGCAAATTGTTGATCGGGGGCAATTTCAATTGTATTGTCTCTGATTCCCTCGACCGATGGCCCCAGAGGGCACTGCCGCCCACCCGCAGGCAGATCCACAGCTTTCAGGGACCATTGGGCCTCGTGGATGTCTGGAGGGGCCTGCACCTGGCCGAACTACAATACACCTACTTCTCTGGGCCTCATTGCAGTATTTCCTGTATAGATTATGTACTGACACTAGCGCATCAACTCCACACTGTCAGAGACATACAACACCTGGCTAGGGGGATCTCCGACCATTCACCCATACAATGTCACCTAGCAGCAGCAAGAATACTATTTAGCCAAGTCTGAAAATTTCAGGTATCTCCAAATTAGGCATGCCATGCTCGCTGTGCTTCCCAGGGGTAGTGAACTCCCTGAATCCTCCCCACTCGAAGACAGATTTGTGGACGGTGACCTACCGGAGAAAGCCATATCACTCATTTATAAAAAGCTAATCAACAACATGACGGATCCCCTGACCCGCTTGAGAGCCAAATGGGACCATGATGTGGAGGGTTTGGATGATGAGGAACGGCAGCCGGTGATGGCCTCCCCTCGGGAGGTGGCTATCTCTTCCAGGCTCCATCTGGTGCTGCTAAAGCTTCTCCATAGAACCTACTTGTTAGGGCCTCTAATGGTTAGTATGGGTTACACTCCGGATAGTGGCTGTGTGCGACAATGTGGGCAGGAGGACACTTTTATCGATACTATCTGGGAGTGCGCAGTGATCCAGAGCTACTGGGAGGCGGTTATGAGCCTGATGAAGGAAGCGTTGGGGCAGCAGATTCATTGTAATATTAAACAGGCCTTGTTGAACGTATGGGACCCTACTGACTTGAATTCCAGGGAACGAACGTGGGTTATCTTGGGGCTGATGGTTGCAAAAAGAAACATTGCCTGGTTGTGGAGGGCCCATAGCCCACCGACTTCAGCAGACTGGGGCAAAGATATGAACTGGTGTATGGTCACGGAGAAGTCAATTTACAAAGCCAGGGGGTGCCCAAACAAATGGACGCAAATATGGGGGCAGTAATATGTCCATAGGGGGGAGATTTGTGAACCTCCGAGGTCCAGGGAGTATTTTATCAGTGGAACCTAACCTTGTACAATTGTAACTGTCACTTTCATTTTGCGAAGAGTATGATTTAATGAACCGCTTAAAATGTAACACACTGTTGCCAATTTGCAGATCAATGTTTTACCTATGTGTCATGCCTACATTCAATAAAAAATGTTAATTAAAAAAAAATGTTGGTAAAGTGCACAGAGCCCTAAGGCCAGCAAAAACGGATTCAGAAAATGAGAGGGCGAAGGCAAAAGGTTTGCGGCAAGACCACCTTAAGGCTGACAGGTCTAACATGAGGTCTGGTTTAATTGGTTTCTGGTAATTTTGCTACAGTCATTCGACAGTGTCCTTGCCTTCACCAATTGCTTTTCTACTCTTTTTGTTCCGTTGGGCTTGTTTGCCGTTTCCAATAATTATTTTTGAGAAATGTCTATTCACTACTGCCTTACACTAATAGCAGATATTACTTTTTATCAGACCTAGAGGTCAATCCAGCTAAGGCTCTGCCTATTTGCTGAGCAACACATCACAACCCATGGCTGGTTGTTTTCATTTGGTACACAACTCAATAGAAGCAGAGTTTATGACTCTATTATTCCTTCAAAGCTCACTTTAAGGGGTTTGTAAATATGACGCTATTGCAATAGTCTCAAAGTGTCATGGAGGATACTGTGATGATTACAATCTCTGATCAGTGCTAAGAATCGAGGTTATTTGTTCTTCCTCATAAGAATGAATATTTTGTATTAATCCAAAGCACAAGGAATTATATCTTGTGTGAGATTCTTGTCACCCATCTGCTGCCCTATTCGGGGAGAGGTCCACCATTCATGGTTGCATTAGGAGGAATTGATTCCAAGAGTGGAGTCTCTTTCCCCTAGTAGTGTTTGACAGCTATTTCCTTGAATTAAAGCAAAGAGGCCTGGTATATTTTTTCGGGGTGGGAATCAAATTGAGAGACTCTATAAGGCCGCATAATTGTGAATGTACTCAGGTCTTCAGGAGCAGGCTCTCTGGTTAACAGCAAATGGTCTAGTAACATGGTTGAACAGACTCAATATTCCATACACACTCTTTTCAGACATAGGAATTGGTGCGATACATGTGAATTTGTAGGTCTATCTGGGTCATTGCATCTACTACAATCATACTGTTTTCTCTGCAGTGAATGTTTCTCAGGATTTAACCTTAGACTTTGCATGAAGTTCTGATGTATGCATGCTGATCTCAGTAAACTCAGGAGCAGGTTCAGAATTGTTTCATATACTTAGTGCACTTTGTTGATATTAATGTTCTTCTTCTTGGTACATTTATTATCCCTTTCCTAATTATTTTTAGTATGATTTCACTTTTTGTCAGAGCAATGCAGTTTCTACTTGCTTCACATATCTTTCCGGCTTTATGACATCCAAAGACTGATAGTTCTGGTTTAGCTTCTTCTACAGTATCCTACTTATTTCCAGGCGAGAATCAGGGGCTCAGGCAACCTCACCCTACTGGGCATATCTAAGTTACAACCATAACTGCTTTCCACTATCCTCTGTCTTAGTTTTATTTCACCTAAATATGCATCCTCCCCCAGTTAGTCTATTACTGCCAGAATGAGACACATAGCATATGTGTTCTTTTATGATATGACCCCTGTCACTTTCCAGGGTGATAGTGTGGCTGCACCGCAGCACCCCTAGATGTAGCTCGAGAGGACACAGTTGAATCTCCATGTCATTTTGAGATTTCATCCCCAAGACACATTTGTCCACCCACCATTCAGCAGCAGCGTGCTGTAGCTTCCAATATCACCTTGGAGGCTCAGACCATCAGGTGAGCCACTGAACCATTCCTTAGGCAACAAATTAATAATGATATCCTAGGCTCTGACTCTTCCTGTATTTTCTACACACATGTTCTCATGTGGCTTTTTTGAAGTGCTTGTTTGAAGCAATGCCAGTGGTGTATAGTTAAGTTCATACATTTGATTCATGGCAGCGTGCTTAGAACCTATAAAGCTTTTCAATAAAATTATATTAAAGGAGAATACAATGTTATAGAAGCAACATTATTTAACAGTCATCCTAAGGGCCTAATCACGATGCAGTTGGAAGCGGCTTCGACCGTTGGTCAGAGCCGTTCTGACCGCATCGTAATATGCCATTCGGATTCCTTTCCAACCAACCCATTACGATGGAGTCAGTCGGAAAGGAATGTGAATGGTCATTCCGACTGGCTTCCGATGGGCTTGGAGAGCCCGTCCACCAATTGGAATGCAGACAGTATTTTTAAGGGCGGCTCTTTCCTCCCGATGGATTACAATGTTGGGTTTACAAAACCTTTCTGTGCCGGCCTTTCCGACACAGAAAGGCTGTCAGAAATTGACTTTGAGGGCCTCAGCATAGCCCCCTTTGGTGCGCGGCCTCTGGTTGGGAGCCGAGGGTTCCCCCCCTGTTGATCCCTCCACCTTGTGGCAGGCACCTTGAGCTATCTGCCACGGGGTGCAGGGATGAACTGCACCTCGTATTTTACTGTGGAAGCATTAATTTCAGCCGTAATGCATGCTCCCATTGTAAAGAATAGGAGTGCGACCCAACAGTGTTCAGTCGCATCCTAATAAGTCAATCGGTCCCGCCCGGGAAACTCCGCTCGACATCATAATGAGACCCTTAGTTGTGTAAAGTGGTAATGCCAAAGTGTGCATGTTCACCCCCCTGAGCCCATAAATATGCCTAGGATTTCACGAGAATGTGGTGCTAGTTACAAAGGGGCAGGTTACAAATGTTGTCAGATCACTTTTAAGCAAGGAGACAAATAGTAATGTTGTCCCTTCTGCATATCTCAACATTAAAGGTATCTGGGCATGATTCACAAAGAGTTTGCCATTCATTTCTCTTGTAGTTCTCCCGGCTTAGTCCTGATTTGCACTCAGAAGCCACAAGTATTCCCAAGAGTAAGTCATCACTACTCATACCAAAATCTCCATGAATCAATGCCTCTAGGTCCTGGTATTTACTTTGCCTGCATTAACTATCCAACTGTCTTTAACTCATTTAGGAAGAAAACATTTTGTCGCTCCTGATTCTACTCTATTAACAGCTATTTGGATGAAAAAAGCAAGCACTTAAGGGGGTAACCATGTGTAGTGTGGGAGACAACGGATCAGGATGTTACCATCATCCAGTTTGGAGAGTATGAGTGTTTGAAAAGCAGTTCTGAAGTCATTTCGTGAAGAAAAAAAATCACTTTTGTTTAGAGCAGAAAGCAGGTACCAGCAGCCAACTTTGACTTTTGGCTATGGGGCTAATTACAAGTACGGCAGTCCTGGGACCGCCGTACATGCGCTGGTGGTCTGATCACCACGGCGGGTCTGCCTGCCATATTATATAGTGGTGGTGGGACAGCCACACAACTTTCGCCGGTATCCTGGATACCACAGCGGTCGCGTAGCGGAAAGGGGCCTCAATGTGCTGGTGTTGCTAGTGCAGTACTGCTGAGCATATTCCGACTTGCATATTCACCGTCCATTTCATGGCAGGGAGCCTGACAGGAAAAGGTTGGTGGAGATGCAGGTATGGGGGCCCTCGCAGGGCCCTTGGCCAAATCTGGTCCTGGGATGCAGGCAGGGGGTCACATGTTATAACCCCTTGGAATTGCACCCTTGTTCCTGCATGAGGGGGCATACACAACAGGGTGCATGCCTCGCTGTGCAGGAACTTGCTGCAGGCACTCTCACAGCGGCAGTCTAATGTTAAGGTTCTCCTGTGAGCCTAACACAGCCACCACTGTGAGACCGCCACAAGACTGCCTCCCCACCCTGGATTAAAGTCATAGCCTGGGGGGCAGGCTCACCACAGGCTTGGCAATTGTCCTGGGACCGCCACAGTGGTGGTCCAAGTGAAAGACCGCCAAACTCATCATAAGTCCCTATATCTTCCCTGAGGGTGGGGTTTCTTTCTAAGGATAAACCAAATCACTTGACATTCAGTGAATGTTGGATTTTCAAACCCACCAAGGTTCACACCATTGAGCAATGTTAATGTCATTTCTTTCTTGTTGCTCTTGGCAAATTACAGGAATTATGTCTTTCTACCTATTTACTGTTAATAAGAGTCAGAATGGTGTGTCAACATGGTTCCCATCACTTCATATTGTTTCTTCTCTCTTACAGCAATAATAATAGTTAAAGTTCACCCTTAACAGTAATCAATTGTCTGCCTATTTGCAACTCTAACTTTTGGGCAAATTTGCTAACCACCACATAGAATCTTTTGAGATCCTGCTCATATGATGCTCTGATGTTAGATATATAGAGGAACATCCTCACTCTTGTCAGTGGGAAATTTCCATGGAGAGTGGTCAAATGTCATTATAAATTGATAAATATGTTGGCCCTCTCATTTGATTTTAGAATCCTCAACCATTGGAAGGCCATATTTTAATTTGTTGAAATGTCCGGGGTGTCTGAAAGGACCATATGAATGGTTGTGCTTGTAATACATGATTTTAAGTGAGCGTGGAATACATTACTTTCAGTCCTTCAATAATATATTCAGTGTTTTTATCTTCTTTTATACAATAGTTTTGATTTAGAGCTGTAAAAGGTGAGTGGTTTACAAACAAAGTTTAGTTGTGAGGATAGGAAAAATGTCCTCAATATATAAAGGGTAAATTGATGTACTATGAAAAGTACAATATAAGAGAGCAGAATTCTGAACAGTGAAATAGTCTTCTTACCTATTGTCACATTGAACACAGCTGAGAGGGAATCTACTTCAAAAGTTATGTTATTTGTTTGCATTATATTTTTCACAACTAAATAAAGCACTTACATGTTCATTTCCAAGAATCTTGAAAATGTGTTCTTTGTTTCATTATAATTTTCAATCTCTTACTCATATAAACATAAAACCTGAAACCAATTTCCTGACTAGCAGGATTCTGTGGTATGGATGCTTATGCTGACACCATGCCTTTTTGTGTGTCTGATTACATGTACTCACTGGAAAAAGCATTATAGATGTAAGACTCCGAACAAAACAGGTAAGAAGGATAACAGAAGGTAGAAACACTAAAATGGCCGCAGAGAATTCTCAGGGCTGATGGTTGTTATTGTTGTGGCAATATTGACAATTGACACCGAAATAATTAGAAAAAAAATCAATTGCCTAAATAACAGTATTCATTACTTAAAAGTAAATGACAACATATTGACATCCAAAATAAAGTCAGAAAAATATAGCATGTGCATAAACATCTACTATAATAATATAGAAAACAAAGATGTAATATTTAAACAATAGATTTAACTATAACATTTCTTCATAAATGTACTATACACTTACAGTTTGAAAAAGAAAATGGTTTTAGATATGAAAAATAACTGCACTTACCAGACTATACATTTAATTCATGAACTTAACTATAATTAACACTTTTACATTTTAAAAATGGTTTAGATGCAGAAAAGAGCAAGTAATTTATATTAAATAAAATAAAGATATTACATTTTCATTACATTTTGAAAACAATATTGGAAAGAATTAGAAAGCTATTTCGTAAATTTTAAACATTTGTTACTTTTAATTATGGAATATTTCATATTTAAGATTAAATTAGAAATAAACATATACTAAAATATAATTGAAAAATACATATACTGTAGTTTCATTTTTTATTTAAAATAAATTTGTCAATAACGTAGACATTATTTACTTTTAAAATATCTAATAAACAATGAAATAATGATATATAAGACTCACGGACTTAGCCACCTTGCCTTAATTTAAAAGAAATAATAATATAAGGGGTCTGTTTATGGATATCCTCCCCCCCAGTCTTGAGGCCGCAATATGCTTGGTGGGACAGCTGCGGCCCTGCAAAGCTTATTATGAGTTTCCTCATCACTACACTTTTCATGGTGGTGTGACCACCATGAAAAGTGTAGCGCGGAGAAAACAAAGGCGGTCCTACAGGGTCCCCTTGAGCCTCTGGCCAATAGGGTGCATGCAGAGGGGCATATGTTGCCCCCCCTGTGTGCATGCACCCCAATGCCTGCATGGCATGAAATGCAGCAGTCCATGCCGTGCAGAGACTGATTTTGACATTCCCATTGTGGTGCCAATTTCATAGGCATTGCATTGGGAAGGCCAAATAACTGCCCGACAGACGGGAGAAAACTCCAAATCTGGTGGGTGGTTCAACCACAGGTTTAGGGTGCTGAAACTCTGTGGTACCGCTCCTACACCGCCAAACTCAAAAAGAGGCTCTAAGTCTGCTCCTAGCCAGTGAGGGATTTAAAATGCTCCAGATGGCTGGAAGCAGATTTGTGTTCAGTTTTCCTGATAACACTGATTGGAGCAGGAAAATAAAACACAAATTTCTCCCACCTGGCGGTAGGATGCAAATAGCCTTCCCCACCAACCCATATGTGGTGCTTGGTGTGTAGTCTGGGTGGGCATCAGGGCCGCACCTATTATTAATGGAGGCTCCAAGGGATGGGGTCATAGAGTGAGCCCACCCACTCCTTTTAAAAAAACACATTGCCCCGGGGGATTGGATCCCTGAAGCCTAATAAGGCGCGCAAAAGGGGTTCTCTTCCATTTTGTATTGGATTTGACTTCAGGGGATGGCATCTCTAGGGCTCATCCCTCCGAACCTTAGATTTTCTCAGTGAGGAGTGGGGTCTCCAGGGACCAAGAGGGTTGTGTAGGGGGAACCGCATGCCCCCCTCTTTTGCATTGGTTGTGGCTCAGGGGTTTGGGTTGCCTGGGACCCAAGAAGGCTTGGGCAGGGGGTTTTGCAGCCACCCTTCCCTTTCTTATTGTATTTACACCCAGAGATGGAGGTCAATGGGGCCCAGCAAAGATCTGGGTGTTGGGGGTTGCATGAGTGCTCCCCTTAAAATTTGGCCCCGGGGAATGGGATCTCAAGGGCCATTTAAGGCTTGGGAAGGGGGACCATGCAGTCCCCCTCCTCTTTTTATTGGAATTGGCCCAGGAGGATTGGTCTCTGGTACCAACTGAGGCTCAGGAGGAGAGCTGCATACCCCCTACCCCTAAATATACATGTATTAGCCCTGGGATATGGGACCCAAAAGCCAACTCTATGCTGTGCATGTTAAAGGCTGTGCATGTCATGGGACTGGCAGCCTGCTAGGGGCTTAGCTGCAGGGCCTGGCAGTAGGTCAAGCCCTGTAGCCAACCCCCCAATGTGCACGGCCAAAGCCTGTGCGAAGTATGAAGTTGGCTGTTTATACTCCTGAAAAAACAAAGGTTAAACTAACATTATAGTTCAGTATGATAAACAAATCTGTTTTTGTTCATCAAAACCATAGAACTTCACTGAAAACAACAAAGGTTAAATTGATGTCATCGTAAGTTGAATAAGTTGTTTTGAACAACAACAGAAAACACGCAAATTCTCTAGTTATAGTTAGGAGAGCTAACTATAACTTGCACCACTGCCATGTCCTGCTTATGGGCTCACATATACCATTTCTCAAGATATGTTCTATGACATCATTTATAACATCCCTGATGACATTTCAAATGTCCGCTGAGGGGTTGCCTGCACTCAGCTATGTCATGTAACAATATAAATTGTGTCATTTTAAGATAAGCAGACCTACTTAGTTTGTTGAAGGGCCAAAACACCAAAATCTAAAAAGCAGGAGGCCTATTTGCTTTATCAAGGGGCCCTCACATGAACATATATAAATCAGACCTATGGCTTTGTCATAAAGGCACCACAAAATAAAATCTTTTTATTTTATAAAATCACACATTGCAATGTTTAGTAATAGTGATTGAAACAACATGTTTTCAATAAAGAATTATGTTAAAAAATTGAAAAGAAATTGTCTTTGAGTCTTTTTTAACATTTCTCAAGCCATGAAGTGAAGCCATAGAACCAAGCACAAGGGGACCCTGCACTCTAGATGAAGCACATGCAGCTGCAGCTCCAAGAGCTTAAACAAATATGGTAATTTCTCCTGGGGTCGCAGATTCAATGACCCAGGAGACTTAATGTGTTTTTTATTGTTCCTGTGTGCTGGTGGGGGGCCGCTGTGCTCCCAGCAGCCCTCCATACCATTAGGAAACATGCTTGGTTCCACAAAATATCAAATAAATATGTGTGAAAAGCTCTCATGGGGTTTTATATGGGGCTCCATGCAGGAGCAGTGAATAATAAATGAGCCGCTCATTCATTTTTTTTCATTTTCTTTATTTTGTTCTGGGTGCCCCTGCTGGCCCCCCAGCCAAAACCCATACGAATGCTGGTGGGAGCGGGTATTTTTTTTAAAGAGGTTGCCCTGGTGCCCCTCCGAGGGCAATGACAACATGTGTCTGATTCAAGGGATGTAAGGGAGCCCCAATGCCCCCATGCTCATGCAGGCTCCCCAGCTAGAACCCATTGGAGTTGTTGCAGGAGCCAGCTCTTTCTCTTGGTTTCTGCACAGGCAAGAGCAGCAATTTTCTGTGATCGTCCCCAGGGCAGGAGCAAAGTTGTGTTTCCTATCCCGGAGAGTGTGTAAATGGAATACCTACACTATCTTGGGGAGGAAACAGCAATGTCCCAAGGGACGAGGTCCTCAGGAGACTGCTTTCAACTGGCCCCGGGGGATGGGGTCCCCAGGACTTAAGTACAGCTTGGTGTGGGGGGTCTGCATGCCCCTCCCCTAAACTGTGAAGTCTGCTTCGGGGGAATGGGGCCCTCGGGGCCTCAATGAGGCCTAAGGAGGGGGCCACACAACCCCTCCGCCAATTGTAATTATTGTCCCCCGGAGATGAAGACCAAGGGAGCCTTAATAAGGCACAGGTAGGAGTGCCGCATGCCCCCTTCCATAATTCTAATTATTGGTCCCAGGGGATGGAGTCCCTTGGGCTTCAATCAGGCTGAGGGAGAGTGGCTGAATGCCCCTTCCACTAAAAAAAAATGAACATGAGGACCCACCCAAGCCCTGGCCCAAACCAAGGGGAGCTCATGTTAAAAAAACGTGAGGGGCATATTTTTAATTATAGCGCAGCTGATCCTCAGATCTGCCATAGATCTGCGGTACTGAGAAAACAAATATATTTTTAGGCTCAAGGGAGTTCCTCTGGGACCGCTCACCATTATGGGGGCAGGGTATCACTACCCTACCCCCTGAAGGTTTTTGTACAGGTCAGGAGTCCTAAAATGGCTACCGTCACATCTTTGTTAAGGCAACAGTGTATCTATAGTTAGGATCATGCTTTCCGATGAAATGTAGCTTTTTGTTTGCTAATAACTTTCATGCCTTTTGACCAATTTTCACAAAACTTTACAAAAAAGTCTCATCCACCTCAGTTTCTTCCAGGAAAGTTTTGCGATGATTTCTTAAGTAGGAGCTTAGACAATGGGGGATCCCAAAATGCATTTTCCTCAGGTAATTTTCCATAAGAAAATTAAACAGTGATACAGCAAAAACAGCTGGACGGAATTACAGCAAATGGGCTAGATCTTGATCTATAGAAAACATGCTAATTAAAATTTGGTATAAATCTATTCAGTAGTTTCTAAGAAATTAAGGTTCAAAAGGTATATATATTTCATGCTGCTGAGGATCCGCAGAACCGACAGATCAAAGAATAAGATCTGATTGGCTATTACAGCTTCCACAAGAGGATGTTACAGCAGTCATTTTAGAACTTGAGGAATCAGTGCCCTGTGCTGAAAAAAGGTTGCAAAATTCATATAGGGGGCAGGGTAGCGTTACCTTGACCCCCTTGGCCTGGTGTGTGCTAGAGGGACCCACCCTATTATCAACAATTTTTTAATGGTACCATGGCTCCTGAACGTTTCAATATTACCCCACCTGGGATGGATCAGGACCCAGTGGTTGTTCCTTGTTAAAAAAAAGGGAGTTACATGCGCCCCCCCCCCCCCCGAGTCATGTTATGGCTCCGGAGACCCCATCCCCTGGGCTGAAGTCATTTCTCACCAGTTTTTTTAAAGGGAAAAGAGCACACTCAAGAGTGATGAATGAAAGATAAATCCTTTTGCACAGCGTCTTGAGTGTGTACTTTTCCTTTTGGATATTGCAGGAATTAAATTATATACATATAATCACTTTAAATACAGGTAAAGCATTGTAAATATAAAACACGTGCAAAACACTGCCCACCTAATATCCTAATGGAACCCTTAAACCTTTCAGGGTAATAATAATTAATAAAAATAAATAAAACCCAATATTTTATTTTATAGTTTCAAATATTTGTATGAATTTAAGTAATTAATGACAATTTTACTGGTCCATTTTGAATTAAAAATGAATCACTTCAAACTAATTACTAACATTTATAATTAAAAACTGCCAGCTCAATTTCACATTAAACCCATAAACTGTCAAATAAAATAAGAAAACACAGTTCAGAAACTTAACACTCAAACACATTTAGATAGTTAATTAAAATGAAGGAAATAAAATACATAACAAACATATCAAATTCTCAAAACTTGTTTTTCTGAATACTGCCCAACTGGTACTTGCAAAGCAACTTAAAAAATTACCCCCGCAAACAAATGTAAAATAAAATATGAAAAATATTTCACATATTTGTCTTTTCTTTTTTTTTTTTGTGTCCTCATATTCAACCCACTCGGGCTCATCCAAGCTGATGATTAGAGAGAAATACAACCGTCTCAGTATACTGGATTTGCTGGCTTATACCCAATAAGGGCGGAGCCTGCCGGTGTTATCTCAGTCAACAGTGAAAGGACAGCGCCCACTTGGGAGGCCCATTACTCAGCTTAAAACTGCTGGAGCGTCTCAATCATACCCATGAGAGGGCTACAGGGTATACCAGAGAAGGCGGGCTGTGTAATCCTTGGACTAGGGAAAAAAACAAACCCTAGCTCCATTTCAACAAGTTCCAAAAATCTCGTTTCTTCTTATTTCCTGCCCTTGAGAGATCTAATCTGGATGTCCTCAACAAAGAGGTCTGCCAGTCTTGATGCGTAGGTGGTAACGAGTCTTTCCATTTAATGCAGATCTCTCTTCTGGCAAGTAAGATGGCATAAAATAGAAGTTTCTTCGATGGACCTTCCAAGTTATTTGCAAGGCCGAAGATAAGCATAGGTAGGTTGACAATAATGTATCCCCAATGACCTAGTAAGTGTGTTACTCACCCCTTCCCAAAAATCAAGAAGGGCAGGGCAGTTCAGAAACATGTGGATATCTGAGGCTGCAATTTCCCCACATTTCGCACAGCATATTGATGGACTATTTGAGAATTTTGGTATCCTCTGGGGTGAATAATAGGCCCTGTGGATTGTAAAAAGGTGATTCCTGCGAAGCCAGGCTGATTTTACCGTGTCCCACATAATTTTACATGAGTTTAACCATAATGACTGAAGGTCTTGTTGTGGGATACAGCTCTCCCAAAGTGAGATAGGCAGTTGAAATTCGCCATCCTCCTCTTCTATAATGCATCGATACCAAAACGCAGCTTCTTTCTTTGCTGGAAGTTTATGCAGGATCAGATGCTCGAATTGGTTGGTACCACCCAATAGATGTTTATTGCGGGAGGCTTCAGCAGCAGTGGCCCAGCTAGTTAGTTGGAAATATTTGAATCTAGAGAGAGATGGACCTACTTTATCTCTAAGAGCCTCCCAGGGAACTAATGTGTTTTCCACAAAAAGATCTCCCCACCTCTCAATGCCAGCCATCCTAAGGGGAATTGATAGACTATCCAACAAACATTCTGGATTCCCTGGAGAATTCCAAATCGGAGCATATCTCGAAAAATAGCCCAGCTTCAACAAAGCCTTCAGCTTAACCCATGTTCTTGCCACCCCTTGTAATACCTTCAGCCTAACTTTTTTGAAAAATTTGGGTTGCCATACTTGTATAAAAAGCCTTCCTCCGGGATACCGGACCCTCTCAACATAGCCAGAAACATAGTGCCAACTCCCCCACTAGCAGGAGTCTTTAATAACATACGCGAGTAGGAGAGTTGAAACGCCCAAGCATAGAGCTGTAAATCAGGGGCTACTAGACCTCCCTTCTCTCTCCACCTTCTAATTTTTTTCCAGGCTATCCTGGAATGTCGAGAAGCTCAAACAAAAGTATTGAGTTCAGTTTGGAGTTTAGCCAAAACACCCGTATCAAAAAATAAAGGAATAGCATCAAAGAGAAAAGTATATCTGGGTAAAATAGACATCTTGATTAAATTAACTCGCCCCAATATTGAAAGCGGTAAGAGAGCACAAGATTTCATTAACTTACGGGTTTCTCTTGCGACCATCATTAAATTGTGGGTGGGTATCTTGTCAATGTCATAGAGAATATGTATTCCCAGATATCTCATATTAGTTTTCAGAGAAGGGAGCTGATGATTAATCTGCATGTTCCATGCCATTATTTCAGTTTTGGTGGTGTTAACCTTGTACCCTGAAACTGTACCGAATTCTTGTGCCAATTCCATAACTACGGGGTAAGCGCTATTGAGATCTGATGTAAATATTAAAACAACATCGGCATACAAGGCCACTTATTTTCCCATTCTCCATACTTAAAAGACAATACTCTGCACTCATCTCTCTATAATTGGGCAAAAGGCTCAATATATAAATCAAACAACAAAGGGGAAAGGGGACACCCCTGACGCGTACCCCTCGAGATCAGAAAAGGTTCTGCTAGAGAGCCATTTATAAGTAGGTTAGCCGATGGTTTACTATACAAGAGTGCAATAGAACGCCTAAACTTATTTCCGATCTTATACTTCGCCAGGGCCTCCGACAAGAACAACCAGTTGACCCTGTCGAAGGCCTTAGCAGCGTCAAGGGTCAGGACCGCCAATGGTAGAGACCACGTTGAGGCCAGATCTATGGCACCAATTAGGTCATAGGTCAGTTCTGAGAGATGACGCCCCACAACAAAGCCCATCTGGTCCTGATGTAAGAGATTCCCTGCCACACTTCCAAGCCTAGCAGCCAAGATTGAAGCGTAGATTTTATAATCCGCATTTAATATAGAAATTGGCCTTTATGATTCACAGCTTGTAGGTGGTTTTCCCGGCTTTAATATTAGGGTTATAGATGCATTATTCCAAGACAGCGGAGGCGCCATACCATCTTGAAGGATTTGATTGAATAGAATTGTCAAGATCGGAACGACCTCCTTAATAATACATCTATATATCTCAGAAGGAAGACCGTCCGGACCTGCTGCCTTGCCCTTCTTTGATATCATTATTTCTTTGTAGACCTCCTCTTGAGTTATCGGATGGTCCAAGACCACTTGTTGTTCCGGGGTTAGTGCACGGACCTTTATCTTACTTAGCCAAGATTGAATCTTCATAAGGTCTGAATCGCCATCCTCCTTATAAATTTCCTGAAAGAAGGACTGAAGCACACCTTTGATGTCATCGTCAGAGGTATAAAATATACCATCCTTGAAGACCGCATTGATATGATTTCTTGCTTGATCAGATTTAACTTTCTAAGCAAGTAATTTCCCTGCACCCTCACCATATTCAAAATGGGCTATTTTGCTAGCCTCCCACCTTTGCAATAATCGTGAACTCAGCACCATTTCAAGCTGCCCCTTAAGATCATGCAATTTGGCTTGTATCCCACTAATAAACCGGGGCTTTGTAAATCAAGCGATGTTTGAATAGTTTTAATTTTACACTCTAACTCAGATATATCTTCCTTGTATTTTCTCGTTTTATAAATGGTAATACTAGTAATACTACCTCTCAAAAAGGCCTTAAATGACTCCCATACATTAGCCACCGAAGCCGTGTCCTGATTCCTTGCCATAAAACTCTCGGTCTCTCTCTGAAGAGTAAGTAAGATGTCTTCTGTTGCCATTAATGAACGGTCCATAGACCAAGTCCTTGGCGAAGGAACCACAATTCCCTCTATAACCAAGCTCACAGCCGAGTGATCCGAAAGATGTGCAGGAAGATAGGAAATATTATTCAAAGAGTGGCTAACAAGAATGTAGTCAATTCTAGATTGATGTTTATACTTGTAGTTACAAAACGAATATTCACGTCTAAGACCTGACCTGACCCTCCAAATGTCTAGGTACCCAAATTGTTTCATGACACCCATGAGACAAGCTCTAGTTTTAGGAGAAGTTAACGCGCGGCTATTCATAGATTTGTCCACTAAAGGATCTAGAACTATATTAAAATTGCCTGCTAATATAAATGGTTCTGAAAAATCCAACAAGACTGATACCAAGCTTTTAAGTGAAGAAGGGTCGTCCTGATTCGGACCATAATAGCCGGCGATCGTTACTCTGAGACCAATCAACTGAAGTTCTGAAACAGCCCATCTGCCACTTGGGTCCACTGTTGATGATCTGAGAGTCGCACGCGCAGCTCTTTTAACCAGGATTGCTACCCCTTTTATATTAACTAATTGTGTAGTGCTAATTACAAAGTCAATCCACCTTGACTTCTTAGCTAAAGCTAGTAGCTCCTGTTCGATCAAGTGTGTCTCCTGCAATACAATGATCTGCGCACTACTATCACGTAAATATTGAAAAATCCTTTGTCTTCTAGAATTAGTGCGCAGACCATTGAGGTTCCAGGAGAGAACATGGATCGAGTTCATAAAACTAGCAATATATACAATTTCACCTGCCCAACTAACCTAGGAAAACCACAAAACAAGCAATAATACACAAAAGCACTATTTTCCTTTGACTTTTTCAAGACTGCTGGATAAAGAGAAAAACGTTTTATAACTGAAAATAAGGACATTTTAATTTTTTCCCCCTGCAAACCCCTCGTGACCCTATCCCTAACCCAACCCCCAAAAAGCCCAGTGAACCCCCAACCGCCCCTGAAAACCCTTCCTCCTAATATCTGGACCATGTCCAGTATTCGGCACCTAGCCGTGTACGGCCCTTAACTACTTAATATATTATATTTATATTTATTGTTACTGAATCCAATGCCGCCTAAGTGTACGAAAATGGTTATAACAACTAAGCCGTCATTGCTTACTTAATTCTATCAAAAGCGCATCTGCTGCCATCACTGAGCTCACATTATGCATTTTATTGTTAAGCATTATTTTTAAGGTTGCAGGAAATTTCAGCTGGGCAACAGCACCCAGTTTCCTGAAATCATCTAATCTCTTCCCTAGCTCCCATTGCCTTTCGAGAGTGGTTCTTGACAAATCTGATCTTATTTGAAAGGTACAACCACATGCTGTTAAAGATTTTTGCTTGAGTGCTAGAGTAAGAATTTGTTCTTTGAGAGCGTATGTCTGAAAGTTGATTAAAATCTTTCTAGGCTTCGGCCTTTGCAAGTTCCTTCGGAAAGGGTCCCTGTCTATTCGCTGGATGTCGCTAGATAACACCTCTTCTGAGACCTCCAGATCCAGAGCTTCTTTTAGTAGAGCAACAACAAATCGCTTAAGGTTGCCTCCTTCTTTATCCTCCGGAACATTTAGTATTCAGAGATTATTTCTCCTTGCGTTATTTTCTAAAGTCTCAAGACGCTCAGATAGTACTGCCTCACTCACTTTTAGAGACTTTATTTTATTCTCGGCAGATTCCAAATTAGCCATGAGGTTAGTAACATTTTCCTCTAGTTGAAGTGCTCTAGTATCTAAGATATCCACTTTTGACCCAAGCGTCTCACAAAGAGTTCTTATTTCAGCTTGATTTGATGTAGAGACTTGAAAACCCTTTTTGATATCCTGGGATAAAGCTCTAAGCATTTCACCCACAGTATACTCAGAATGATCATCAGATATATGCTGCTGTTCGCAAACTTTTAGGTCTCCACACTCGTCTGCACGCCGAGAAATTTCAACAATGCTAGCTGAAGGCGGAGATGATGAGGAGAGATCAAACTCCCCAAATCCTGTTTGTGGCGATATCGGCTTTCCAGTGTCAGGACCCCCTGGGGGAACGAGAGCCTGTATATCTGGAGATTTAGGAGAAATACCCTCCATTGATTTAATTAGAGCTGAATCCCCTTTGGTCAGCTCCAGAATCTGTGGAAGTACCCTAAAATAGGACCTTAAAGAGGGCGTTATTTTATTAGACGCCCCTTATTTTCCATGGAGCCGCCTCGACTAATAGGGACGATGACTCCCCCTCTTCTTTCCTTGTCGGAACACCTGTGTGCTCAGAAAATCCCCCCAGGTCTTTTTGCGTCGGGTGACTCCGATCTTCCTGGTCTAAATTTAGTTTAAGAGGTAAAGTAGTAGACACTCTGGTGCTAGCCTTCTTCCCCTTCTTTTTAGAATTTTTGGCTTCTAAATGACCAAATGTCCCAGCTTGCGTTCCTTGGCGTCTGGATCTAAGCTTGGGAGGGACTATTGCAGACTCAGGCTCGGGGTCTGATATAACCGCATTGGAAAGACTGAAACCCTCTCCCGTAGCCTCGAAACCACTAACACCCCCCTTCGATGGCACCTCCAGGGCGGCCCGCCTTACTCCCACAACCTCCACAATGCCACTAAGCGGACCCCTACCTCGAAGAAAGCCGAGACTGGCGCTTCATGTACGGCGTAGTTCCCAGGATGCCGAGATCCAGCGAAGGGCGCCAAGAGCAGCGACGGAGTAGCTGGAAAACCTGGAGCCCGGTCCGCACATCAGCGGGAAAGGAGAGGCACTACTTTCCGCCAGGAGAAAAGAAAAAATACAGACTTTTGCTAAAACAAGCACATCAGGACGCCAAAGGCCCTCAAGGTGCTAGTTGATTAATTTTTCGGTAAAATCAGCAATTGGCAGAACAAGACAACAAAAATCAACTTTACTTAACCATAACGGTTAAGCGGTAAAACGAAGGGCTCCATACACAGGAGAGATGCCACGGCCCCTCAGCTCGCAGCCGTCATGTTTTCTCCTGGAGATGATCCTGACTGATTCAATATTTAACATATTTGTAAAGATGTAACATTATAACAAAATACTCACAATAATGTACATCTAAAATATAATATAGATGATGATGTTTTAAAACAGTATGGGACCGATTTTACAAACGTGTCCAAATTTAAGTTAGTATCAAGTTACACTTATGTGGGTTCTTAACGTACTTCTCATATCCCAACTCAAAAAACTATGAAAAGCAAGGACACATAACTTAAGAATATTGTGGGATGTCTTCTTATATTAATGCAAAAACAACAATTGATGGACAGAATGCAGAACAATGTCATACATTCACCCCAGTACAGAGATCTGGGCCTAAATCCATCGTTTTTTTTTTTTTTTTTGCTCACCATGCCATTCCAGTTTGAACCCAGCCATATGCAAATCAGTCTTGACCCTGTGCCCCATGGGAACAGTCCAGCCCGAACTGCCAAGCCAGGTCCTCCCTGGACTGGAAACAAGCATCCTAGGACCGGTTTCGGGCTTTCAGCCCTCGTCAGCCAGGATAGCTTGATTCCAGTGGCATGGAGAGCAAGGGACTCACGTCTGAGCATACCCTTTCCACTCGGGGTGACAAATGCAAAAACAACAATTGATGGACAGAATGCAGAACAATGTCATACATTCACCCCAGTACAGAGATCTGGGCCTAAATCCATCGTTTTTTGCTCACCATGCCATTCCAGTTTGAACCCAGCCATATGCAAATCAGTCTTGACCCTGTGCCCCATGGGAACAGTCCAGCCCGAACTGCCAAGCCAGGTCCTCCCTGGACTGGAAACAAGCATCCTAGGACCGGTTTCGGGCTTTCAGCCCTCGTCAGCCAGGATAGCTTGATTCCAGTGGCATGGAGAGCAAGGGACTCACGTCTGAGCATACCCTTTCCACTCGGGGTGACAAATGCAAAAACAACAATTGATGGACAGAATGCAGAACAATGTCATACATTCACCCCAGTACAGAGATCTGGGCCTAAATCCATCGTTTTTTTGCTCACCATGCCATTCCAGTTTGAACCCAGCCATATGCAAATCAGTCTTGACCCTGTGCCCCATGGGAACAGTCCAGCCCGAACTGCCAAGCCAGGTCCTCCCTGGACTGGAAACAAGCATCCTAGGACCGGTTTTGGGCTTTCAGCCCTCGTCAGCCAGGATAGCTTGATTCCAGTGGCATGGAGAGCAAGGGACTCACGTCTGAGCATACCCTTTCCACTCGGGGTGACAAATGCAAAAACAACAATTGATGGACAGAATGCAGAAATGTTGGAAGGCGGACCCCGAGGAGTCGGTGCGACCACCCAGGGGGGGCCCTCACACTGCACGAAGTAGCCGAGCGCTGCCGAGAAGTCTCCTGAGAGATCCTTCTCCTATCACGTCCTAGCACAGTAACACCACCACACAGGACTCAAGGGGGTTGTCTTGTGACAAGCAATTCTTTATCAGCAATAAAAAGGTTACGAGGTCAATATTTACACGAAGGGATCGAGGGATCCACCAAAAGTCTCAGTGTCTCTTTGGAAGGGTCGGGGTAGCGGGACAGTCTTTGGCAGGAATGCGGTACGAGGGTACCTGGGGCCCAGTTCCTATCCTCAAGCTGGAGGACCTCCGGATCTCGGAGGGGTTGAGCCGCGACGGCGTCAGCAGGGCTCTGGCGTACAGTTCGTGGAGAGCCGCGATCCAATCAGCAGGGCTCTCAAGATGGTTTCTGCTCAGCTCGAGCCGCGACGTCGTCAGCAGGGCTCCGAGGGAGGTTTCAGCGAGGTTGGGCCGCGACGGCGTCAGCAGGGCTCCGATGTTCCAGGTGGTTCAGAAAGGGTTCACAGGAAGGAGCCGCGACGCAGTCAGCAGGGCTCGTGATGGTTCCGACAAGAGTTCTTCTCCGTAGGGTCACCCGCGATTCAATCAGCAGGGCTCTCGACTCCGGGATACAACTGCCGAGCTGTGGTGGGGTCGCCCCAGATATAGGTCTGGAGCCCTTTGATGTCCGGACCTATGCGCCCGAGGGGGCGGAGTGGCCGGGTGGAGGTGGCCAGACGCCCAGCAGGAGAGGCGCCAGGCCCATGGGAGTTGCAGGGCGATCACACCTCGAGAGGGGAGGACAGTTGGGGGTCCCATCGATACTGTCCTCCGCCGGGGGCGATGAATGGTTCCTGCGGCACCCCCTGGCTAGTTCGTGGTGCCTCGATGTCGGGGCTTCGCTGGGGTCGAGGCCGGGTTGAGCGGGGTCGCGCCGGCTGGTGCACGGTGTGACGTGGATGCCAACAAGATGGCGGAGCCACGAGGAGTATGCGTCCACGTGCAGCTCCGGGTGAAGGGCCTTGGTGCAGTTCAGACGGGTGGCCCGTGACGGCCGGGGCGGGGAACGGGCACAATCCAGGGGGTTAAGGACCACGCCACGAGGCCGGGTCCAACAGGCGTCCCCCCCAGCCGAAGGCATGGAGAGTCACCCATCTCCTTGGGGATTCTCCTCGTCAAGGCGGAAGAAGCGGGACAGGCCGTCGGCGTTGGCGTGGTCATTGCCGGGCCGGTGTTCGACGTCAAAGTCCATCCCTTGTAGCGAGATGGACCACCGCAGCAGCTTGGGGTTCTCGCCCCGCATTTGCATTAGCCATTGCAAGGGCCGGTGGTCGGTCTGGACCCGGAAGTGGGTGCCAAAGAGGTAGGGCCGGAGCTTCTTGAGGGCCCACACCACAGCGAAGGCCTCACGCTCAATAGTGCTCCAGCGTTGCTCTCGGGGCAGTAGTCGTCGGCTGATGAAGGCCACTGGTCGGTCGAGCCCCTTTTCGTTGGCTTGGGATAGGACGGCCCCGATCCCATACTCGGAGGCGTCCGTCTGTACCACAAACTCCTTCTGGTAGTCCGGGGCCTGCAGCACCGGAGCAGTACACATGGCTGTCTTTAGGGTGTCGAAGGCTGTTTGGCAGCGGGGTGTCCAGTGTACCTTCTTGGGCTGCTTTTTGGACGTTAACTCTGTGAGGGGGCCAACAATGCTCCCATAGTCCCGGATAAACCGCCGGTAGTATCCGGTGAGGCCCAGGAAGGCCCGGACAGCGGTCTGGGTAGTGGGGGGTTCCCAGGTCTGGATGGCATCTATCTTTGCTTGGAGGGGGGCCACCTGCCCGCTCCCCACTTGATGGCCCAGGTAGGTCACGGATCCGTGGCCGATTTGGCATTTGCTGGCCTTGATTGTGAGCCCGGCCCGCTGAAGGGCGGCCAGGACGGCCTTCAGGTGGAGAAGGTGCTCGGCCCAGTGGTTGCTGTACACGGCAATGTCATCTAAGTAGGCCGCGCTGAAGGCCTCAAGCCCGGCCAAAACCTTGTTCACCAGTCTTTGGAAGGTGGCCGGGGCGTTCTTCATTCCGAAGGGCATCACCCGAAAGTGGTAATGCCCATCCGGGGTCGAAAAGGCGGATCTTTCTTGGGCGCCGGGGGTGAGCTGGATCTGCCAGTACCCGGCGGTGAGGTCCAGCGTGCTCAAGTAGCGAGCGGCCCTTAGGCGGTCGATGAGTTCGTCGGCCCGGGGTATCGGGTGTGCGTCTGTCTTGGTTACTGCATTCAGGGCTCGGTAGTCCACGCAGAATCGCAACTCCGGGGGGTGACCGGGAGCTGCGGCCTTGGGCACCAGGACGACAGGGCTGGCCCACGGGCTGTCGGAAGGCTCGATGACCCCCAGGGCCAGCATCTTCGCTACTTCGGCCTGGATGCAGGCCCGCACTCGGTCAGGCACCCGGTAGGCTCTGTGTCGTATGGGGGGGCTCTCCCCGGTGTCGACATCGTGGACGCACCAGTGGGTCACCCCCGGGGTGAGAGAGAAGAGGGCTGCGTAGTCCCGCAGTAATTGCTGGCAGTCGTTGCGCTGTTCCGGGGTCAGGGACGAGGCGAGTTGGACCCCTTCGATCGATCCATCGTGAATGTCGGATTGCAAGAGGTCGGGCAAGGGCTCGGAGTCGTCCTCGCCCCCTTCGTCAGTCGCCAGCAGCAGGCTCAGTTCGGTCCGGGCGAAGTGGGGTTTTAGCCTGTTAGCATGTAGGACCCGGAGGGGGTTCCGGGGGGACTCCAGATCGACCAGGTAGGTGACGGGACTTTTCTTCTCCACCACCTTGAAGGGCCCGGTCCACTTGTCCTGGAGGGCGCCGGGTTCGACCGGGGCCATGACCCATACTTTCTGCCCTGGCTCGAATTCTATAGTAGAGGTGTTGCGATCGTACCACCGCTTCATGTCCTCCTGGCTGGCCTCGAGGTTGGCTTCGGCCATGGCTCGGAACCTGCGGGTCTGGTTTCGGAGGGTCAGGAGGTATCGGTAGACGTCCGGAGGGGCTCCTCGGGGCTTCATCTCCCAGCCCTCCTTGACCAGGCTGAGCGGTCCGCGGACCGGGTGTCCATACAATAGTTCAAACGGGCTGAACCCCAGGGACTTCTGCGGGACCTCCCGATAGGCAAACAGGAGGCAGGGCAGCAGGACATCCCATTTCCGCCTGAGGGGTTCTTCCAGGCCCTGGATCATCCCTTTTAATGTTCGGTTGAACCGCTCAACCAGTCCGTTCCCCTGAGGGTGATAGGGGGTCGTGAACTTGTATGTGACCCCGCACTGTTGCCACAGAGACCGCATGTACCTGGAGATAAAGTTCGTGCCGCGGTCGCTCACCACTTCGCTGGGGAATCCCACTCGGGAGAAGATCCCCATCAAGGCCCGGCCTACCACAGGGGCCGTTATAGTTCTTAGCGGGACCGCCTCCGGGTACCTGGTGGCGTGGTCCACGAGGACCAGGATGAAGCGGTGGCCCAGGGCGGTTTGGGGGTCCAGGGGTCCCACAATATCGATTCCGACCCGTTCGAACGGGGTGCTGACGGCTGGAAAGGGCTGGAGGGGGGCCTTGACCCGACCCCCCGTCTTTCCGCTGGCTTGGCAGGTCTGGCAGGACCGGCAGTGGTTGTCCACATCTCTCCGCATCCGGGGCCAGTAGAAGTGGGTCACCAGACGACTGTACGTTTTGTCTTGCCCCAAGTGTCCGGCGAGGGGCACATCATGGGCCAGGTGGAGAAGGAACTCCCGGAAGCGGAGGGGGACCACCAACACGCGGCTGGCCCCGAGTTCTGCTACTTTCTGTTCACTGTACAACAGGCCCTCGGTCCAGTAGATCCAGTGGGTGCCGGTCTGGTCACCGTTGGCTTGCGCGGTCGCCTGTTGTCGGACCCCTTCGAGAGAGGGACAGGACTGTTGTTCTTGCTGGAACTGCTCTCGGGTGGGGCCCCCTTCGTATCGCCATTGTGTCAGTTCTGGGAGGGCGCTCGGAGAAGCCATCTCTTCGGGGGAGGATTTGCTGGGTCCAGGGTCGGTGTCCGCCTCCTCCTCGCTGCTGGTGGGAGGGGGTGTGAGCCCCTCGGGCTGGGCGGTCCCGGAGGTCGAGGATGAGCGGGGGGCCTGGGCGGTCATGGACCGGGTGATGGCGCAGGCCCAATCAGCCAGTCCCAACATTCGGAGGTGCTCTCGTCGCTCTACTTGAGCCCAGGGGGAACTTTCCAAGTCGTTCCCCAGGAGGCAGTCGACCGGGGCGTCGTCGCGCACTGTCACCTTCAGCAGGCCCGTCACCCCTCCCCACTCGAAGGGGACCAGGGCCATCTGGCATAGGCTTTCACTGTTGTCGGCCGTCCGTACGGGGCACAGCACATTCGGTAGAATCTGCCCAGGGGTCACCAGGTGGCAGCGGACAGCGGTGATACTGGCGCCTGTGTCACGAAGGGCTTCGGCCCGTTGTCCATTGACCGTGACCTGCTGCCGGTACTTCTGGGTGTTGGTTGGGATGGGGGTGCAGGGTACCATCTCTCGGCTACCCAGGCAGACCAGGGACATGGCTGCCGGCTCCCACTCAGTGTTCTCTCGGTCGAGGGCCTCCTCTTCCTCTTCTCCTCCCCCCAAGGCGGCGGCTGTCAGCTGCCGGGGCGGGTGCCCGCCGGCCCCGTTTCTTCGGTTCAGAGGGCAGGCCGGATCGCTGGCAAAGTGTCCTGTTTGTTGGCAGCCGTAGCAGGTCACTGGCGGCCGTGGTCCGGGTCGGGCCGGGCCCACCTTTCGGGCTAGGCTCGGGGAGAGATGTGGCTGCGGTGGCCCTCGAGGGGGGCTCCTGGGGGCCCCGGCGGGAGGGTCTCGGTTCCTGTTCGGCCCTCCCCCCCACCGCGCTGGCGGGGGGGTCCGTTGGGGTTCCTCTGGTACTCCCCCATTGAGTTCCGGGGGACCCGGGAGTTGACCCATCGATCGGCCTCGACGGCAAGTTTTCGCGGGTCGGTCATTTTGCTGTCGAGGAGGTGCTGTCTCAGTTCCACGAAGCAATTGTTGGAAAGGTGTTCCCACACGATGAGGTCGACCAGCTGCCCGTAGGTGGTTACTTTGCTCCCTTTGATCCACCCTTCTAGGGCCCGACTGAAAAAGTCCACATATTCCACCCATGTGGTACCCGGGATTTTCTTGCAGTCTCTGAACCGCTGGCGGTACATTTCCGCTGTTAGCCCGTAGCGGGTGAGCAGGGCCTCCTTCATGTGATCGTAGGAGGTCATCACCTCCTCCGGTAGCTGGAGCAGCGTGTCCCGCCCCTCACTCAGGAACCGCCCCCACAGGCCCGCGCCCCAGTCCTTTCGGGGCACCCGATGAGAGGTCATGGCCACCTCGTAGGCCTTGAACCATTGTTGGATGTCGTCATTCTTGTAATACTCCTTGACGACTTCTTTCGGGATATGTACCTTGGCCTCGGAAGGCGGTAGAGTGTCTCTAGTACTGGGGGTGTCAGTCCCTCCATTCTTGGCCTTGATCTCGAGCTCCTTGAGACTGCGCTCGTGCTCAAGAGTTAGTTTCTTTTCCTCCAACTCCCGGTGTCGTCTCTTCTCCTCTATCTCTTCTTGAAGGCGCAGCTGCTCTAGGGCCAGTTTCTTTTCTGCCAGCTGGAGTTCCCCGTCCAGCCGCAGTCGGGCGAGCTCTAGCTCGTGGCTCCGGACCTTTTCCCGCTCTCGTATTTCTTCTTCGGAGAGGCCGGTTTCTAGGCTCTTTCTTCCTCCGGTTGCCGGAGTCGTGCGGTTGCTGCGGTCTCAGTCAGGGGCAAGGGCCCTTCTTCCTGGGAGGGGCCTGCCCCGGCCTCCAACCATGCCCTCAGAGCTTTCTGCATCTCCTCTTTGGTACCTAGGCTGGTGGTTGCAATGCCTTTGTCTTTGCAGAACTGTTTCAATTCTTTGTGCGTATATTCTTCCAGCCGTTCGGGCTGGAACTCCATTGTCGCGTTGTTTTCCTGGCTGCTCATGATGCTGTTCGTTTGGATGGGTAGCTAGTGGGTACTGGCTGGTACGTACTGCGTTCGGCTCGGATCCCACCGCTGCCACCAAATGTTGGAAGGCGGACCCCGAGGAGTCGGTGCGACCACCCAGGGGGGGCCCTCACACTGCACGAAGTAGCCGAGCGCTGCCGAGAAGTCTCCTGAGAGATCCTTCTCCTATCACGTCCTAGCACAGTAACACCACCACACAGGACTCAAGGGGGTTGTCTTGTGACAAGCAATTCTTTATCAGCAATAAAAAGGTTACGAGGTCAATATTTACACGAAGGGATCGAGGGATCCACCAAAAGTCTCAGTGTCTCTTTGGAAGGGTCGGGTAGCGGGACAGTCTTTGGCAGGAATGCGGTACGAGGGTACCTGGGGCCCAGTTCCTATCCTCAAGCTGGAGGACCTCCGGATCTCGGAGGGGTTGAGCCGCGACGGCGTCAGCAGGGCTCTGGCGTACAGTTCGTGGAGAGCCGCGATCCAATCAGCAGGGCTCTCAAGATGGTTTCTGCTCAGCTCGAGCCGCGACGTCGTCAGCAGGGCTCCGAGGGAGGTTTCAGCGAGGTTGGGCCGCGACGGCGTCAGCAGGGCTCCGATGTTCCAGGTGGTTCAGAAAGGGTTCACAGGAAGGAGCCGCGACGCAGTCAGCAGGGCTCGTGATGGTTCCGACAAGAGTTCTTCTCCGTAGGGTCAGCCGCGATTCAATCAGCAGGGCTCTCGACTCCGGGATACAACTGCCGAGCTGTGGTGGGGTCGCCCCAGATATAGGTCTGGAGCCCTTTGATGTCCGGACCTATGCGCCCGAGGGGGCGGAGTGGCCGGGTGGAGGTGGCCAGACGCCCAGCAGGAGAGGCGCCAGGCCCATGGGAGTTGCAGGGCGATCACACCTCGAGAGGGGAGGACAGTTGGGGGTCCCATCGATACTGTCCTCCGCCGGGGGCGATGAATGGTTCCTGCGGCACCCCCTGGCTAGTTCGTGGTGCCTCGATGTCGGGGCTTCGCTGGGGTCGAGGCCGGGTTGAGCGGGGTCGCGCCGGCTGGTGCACGGTGTGACGTGGATGCCAACAAGATGGCGGAGCCACGAGGAGTATGCGTCCACGTGCAGCTCCGGGTGAAGGGCCTTGGTGCAGTTCAGACGGGTGGCCCGTGACGGCCGGGGCGGGGAACGGGCACAATCCAGGGGGTTAAGGACCACGCCACGAGGCCGGGTCCAACAAGAACAATGTCATACATTCACCCCAGTACAGAGATCTGGGCCTAAATCCATCGTTTTTTTGCTCACCATGCCATTCCAGTTTGAACCCAGCCATATGCAAATCAGTCTTGACCCTGTGCCCCATGGGAACAGTCCAGCCCGAACTGCCAAGCCAGGTCCTCCCTGGACTGGAAACAAGCATCCTAGGACCGGTTTCGGGCTTTCAGCCCTCGTCAGCCAGGATAGCTTGATTCCAGTGGCATGGAGAGCAAGGGACTCACGTCTGAGCATACCCTTTCCACTCAGGGTGACAAATGCAAAAACAACAATTGATGGACAGAATGCAGAACAATGTCATACATTCACCCCAGTACAGAGATCTGGGCCTAAATCCATCGTTTTTTTGCTCACCATGCCATTCCAGTTTGAACCCAGCCATATGCAAATCAGTCTTGACCCTGTGCCCCATGGGAACAGTCCAGCCCGAACTGCCAAGCCAGGTCCTCCCTGGACTGGAAACAAGCATCCTAGGACCGGTTTCGGGCTTTCAGCCCTCGTCAGCCAGGATAGCTTGATTCCAGTGGCATGGAGAGCAAGGGACTCACGTCTGAGCATACCCTTTCCACTCGGGGTGACAAATGCAAAAACAACAATTGATGGACAGAATGCAGAACAATGTCATACATTCACCCCAGTACAGAGATCTGGGCCTAAATCCATCGTTTTTTTGCTCACCATGCCATTCCAGTTTGAACCCAGCCATATGCAAATCAGTCTTGACCCTGTGCCCCATGGGAACAGTCCAGCCCGAACTGCCAAGCCAGGTCCTCCCTGGACTGGAAACAAGCATCCTAGGACCGGTTTCGGGCTTTCAGCCCTCGTCAGCCAGGATAGCTTGATTTCAGTGGCATGGAGAGCAAGGGACTCACGTCTGAGCATACCCTTTCCACTCGGGGTGACAAATGCAAAAACAACAATTGATGGACAGAATGCAGAACAATGTCATACATTCACCCCAGTACAGAGATCTGGGCCTAAATCCATCGTTTTTTTGCTCACCATGCCATTCCAGTTTGAACCCAGCCATATGCAAATCAGTCTTGACCCTGTGCCCCATGGGAACAGTCCAGCCCGAACTGCCAAGCCAGGTCCTCCCTGGACTGGAAACAAGCATCCTAGTACCGGTTTCGGGCTTTTAGCCCTCGTCAGCCAGGATAGCTTGATTCCAGTGGCATGGAGAGCAAGGGACTCACGTCTGAGCATACCCTTTCCACTCGGGGTGACAAATGCAAAAACAATTGATGGACAGAATGCAGAAAAATGTCATACATTCACCCCAGTACAGAGATCTGGGCCTAAATCCATCGGTTTTTTGCTCACCATGCCATTCCAGTTTGAACCCAGCCATATGCAAATCAGTCTTGACCCTGTGCCCCATGGGAACAGTCCAGCCCGAACTGCCAAGCCAGGTCCTCCCTGGACTGGAAACAAGCATCCTAGGACCGGTTTCGGGCTTTCAGCCCTCGTCAGCCAGGATAGCTTGATTCCAGTGGCATGGAGAGCAAGGGACTCACGTCTGAGCATACCCTTTCCACTCGGGGTGACAAATGCAAAAACAACAATTGATGGACAGAATGCAGAACAATGTCATACATTCACCCCAGTACAGAGATCTGGGCCTAAATCCATCGTTTTTTTGCTCACCATGCCATTCCAGTTTGAACCCAGCCATATTAATGGCATTCACAAAAAAGAGATCTTATGTATGAAAATATTTCAAAGTGGTGCAATGTACTGTATGCATACCTTATTTTAGTTTCATGATTTCTACAAAACCAAGTAAACATTTTTATCTCAAACAAAATAATTTTTCTATTTCATACTTATTCCTTCATCATCCCTGTGGAGTTAGATGTGATTTGATTTCCATCACACATGGTCACCCAAAGTTAAGCCATCAATTTCCATATTTTAACTTAGGGCATACACACGCACATAGACACACACAGACACCACACACACAAATACAGTTTCAATACAGTTTTTCAGTGTATTTTCCAAAATCATGGGTAGAATATACACATATTGTGTGCGTATTTGGCACACCCATGTGAATTTTACATATCCATGTGTAAGATATGCATGCTTGTCTTGATGACAGATGTATCATAGCATGACATTTGCATGTGTGGTTTTCTTAAGCATTGATTAGCTGTTCAAATTTTCTATGAATATACATGTACATGTATGACCATTGATGTTTTGAGTAAGAATTTCAAATATAACTGATGTGTTTTGATATCTATATATCCTTGCATTTGATCATCATGCATTCTTTGAAAGTCGATGTTAGTATTGAGCTTGAGTATGATTCCCAGATAGTAGCACTAACTGTAAATATTATGATGCACAACCCACATGCCATCTGTGATATTTATAGTTTTCTAATTTTATCCTGGGTATTTTCTGATAAATGTTTAATTCTATATGGATTCATTATGGCATAACTTATCCAAACATGCATAAGATATGTGTTAGACGGTGCTTAATTTTTGCCAACGTTAGCTGGTGCTCTGCACCTGCAATTATTTCTTAATACCTGCATTTATTTATAACACTCCACCACATGGTGGCTCTGCCAGTCTATTTAAAAAAAGACACACACAAGCAGAGTGTTTAACAATTCAACGTGTGATTAAAATTAATTAATTAAGACCAGCATTTCCAATCCATTGTTATAGCTTTAGGTCATCAGCTATACTCAAAAGTCCTTTCAGGGAGTTCAATGGTTAGTAGGTGGCATTGGTACTGGGATTTGGTTGTGGTGGTGGGGACCATAGATGGTGGAAGCTGCACTGGACTCCTGAGAAATATCATGGGCTCTGGCACCTATTTGTTTACAAATAAGCACTGGTGTTAGACTTTACCACTGTTAATCAGTTCTTAAATGCTTGTGCCCTTTCTTTAAAACAAGATAAAATTGGCCTACACTTAACTGACACATTTAAATTATGTGTAAGTCCCTAATAAATGGTACTATATGTACCCAAACACTGTAAATTAAGTGCTACTAGTGTGCCAGCAGCACTCATTGTACCATCCAAAGAGATAGCACTTTTTAATATCTCAGGCCTGCTACTGCAGCTTACAGTAAAGTTTTAAACTGTCATTTCAACCTGGAAAATACATCTTTGCCAGGCCTAAACACACCTCTTTAATACTTATAAGCCACAACTAAGATATGCCCTAAAAAAGCTCTCAGGGTAGACTGCATGGTATGTAAAAAGTAGGAAATGGAGGTTTACGTTTTACATGTTCTAACAGTGAAAATCTTCTAAAGTCATTTTTTCACTATTGTAAGGCCTATCTCTCCCATAGACTAACACTAGGTTGCCTTAGTATGGTTAATAAGTGATAAGTTGGGAGCAGGTCTGTAAATTAAGTTTTAGCCATAATTCTGAAAATGGCACTTTTAGAAAGTTAATGCAAAAACAAGGTGATAGATCTAATGCTTGCTTGAATATGAGGGGTCAAGACCCCCACAACCTAATTCACAGCTGTAAAGTTACTATTAGTACATTTCTTGCTCTTTTTGGATGCTTATCTGTGCATAGAAATAATAGGACAAATTAGCAAATTAGCATCCGTAACTCATCTTCACCAAAAACTATGACGAAAGAACTAACACACTAGTTCAAAGCGTAACATTCTAGTTAATTATATGTTAAATGTCGATTTCATAGTTAAAATATTTGCAATATAATATATTAGTCACAATGCTAATTCCCCTTTACAGTATCAGCT
Organism: Triturus cristatus; assembly: GCF_964204655.1. NCBI lineage: Eukaryota > Metazoa > Chordata > Amphibia > Caudata > Salamandridae > Triturus > Triturus cristatus. The sequence goes on along the minus strand of NC_140588.1, from coordinate 318,099,065 downwards.
GTAATTAATGTATTGAATGCTTTGTTGCTAGTTATGTTTCTTTTTGACATTATTATAAATTCATTTATAATGTACATTATCATTTCAATTAAATTACATTAAAATGTAGGTTAATGGTTAAAAAAATATTATTCTAAATGATAATAAATGATATTTTAATTTAAGAGCATTATAACATTGTATATATTAAAACTGGATCATATAAAATGTCATTTATTTTTACTTATTTCATACATGTTACTATATTTTGTTATTTTTACAGAAACGTTTTGCATTATTCGTGGTTGTCATGTGTGGTACATGACTTACTCCAAGGCTTGGCTGGAGTAGATTTAAACTTGTTTTGTCAATAGTACTACCATAGTGGAAGCAGCTATGCATTTTGTCAATTGCAATAGTTTTACTCATTTGTGGGTGTGTGTTCATATGGTATGTCTCAGTCAAGAGCTGTCCTTAGATTTCTGTAAATCCCATCCCTTTATTAGTAAGAATCTCCCATTTCCCTATCATGCACCCTTGTTCCTTTGACATTTAGTACTAAAACATATACCTTTGTGTGCATAGATCTGCACACCTGAAGCAGAGATCTTTTTACAGAAAAGGATAGGAGTGGTGGCTGAGGAGATCTCCTACAAACGTTTGTGTGATGAGTAATTAAGTATGTAAAGTAGTACTGCTTTATTGGCCTTTTTTTAAAAGACCCCTTTATTTTATTAACATATCTGTGATATGAGCCATCAATTCAATTTGTTGGTTTTCAAAATGGCTTGGCTTTGGAGATGGATTCTAAAATGGAATCAAAAAGTGTATAGCATTCCTGAACAAGAATTTTCTATTCTATTAAGGATTCTGAGGCTAAGATTCGGCAGTCTCTTTTTCAGCTTTATTTTTCAGCAGCCAATAAATAACGTGAACGAAAACAATGTATTCGAGTAAAAACTACAAGATCTATGAATATACAGATATTAAAAATCTCAACAAAGATTTAGGGTAAAGAGCTAAACTTTGCTGTAACAGATTAATGTGATCTTAAACAATGCACCACCCATAATTAGTATCTCCTGGAAAAGCATGATATGTAATGGGTTTGGTAGCATATTTCATTCTTTTTTAAATGAAAAAAGTAACTTCTTCAAGGGAAAAATATCTACATTTAACATCAAGAGCACTGATATCTGAAACTCTTTTACAAAAAGCTCAACAAAGGAGAATCAATAGTTTGGTGGACAATTGTTTTCTAGAAAGAAACCTATCATCAGCCCATAATTGAAGGAATTTTAAAACTATAGAAACATCCCATAAAGATGAGTATTTGGGACAAGGCGGAGAAGTATAACGAACACCTGTCAAGAATTTAGGAATGAGAGGATGTTCTCCATTAGGGTGATAGGCTACTGAAAGGTGACTTGCTGGAATTGCAGAATTATATGAATTAATAGATCTGTAACAAAGCCCTTCAGAAAAATACCAATACATTTACTGCAAAACTAAAATCTGCTGCCACAGGGTTCAAATCCCATTCCAGGCACCAGCCAGACCATCTGTTCCGAGCTGAACAATATTGCTTGTGTGTTGTATCAGACCATGCTTTGTCGATAAGATTACCAGCTTCTTCTGAATGTTCTGGCACTTGCCAGCATCTCCGAGATGTCACCATGCCACTAGACGTGGATGTTGTTGAGTTATTAATGGATGAGGATAATCCATTGGAACTAGCTAATGAAAAGAAAAAACTGGGAGTATGCTTTGACATTTTCAAGTTTTAATTACAGGAGTAGAGCAAACCAGCTGTGAGTTCTCCAAAGAGGGGTTTTATCAGCACCTCTTATTTCTGTCTCCTATTTTGAAGAGCTAACCTCACAATCATAGAATTTGGCGGGAAAGCATAATTGAAGTCTTTCCAACCTTGAAAGAATGCATCCATCGCTAGAGCTAACAGATCCAGTCTCCTACTGTAGAACATAGGAAGCAGAAAAGTCAAGCGAGAGGCAAAAAAATATATCCATCATGGACCCCAAATCTGCATTATCTTGGAGAACAAGCAAGGATTCAATTTACATTTGCTGGAATCCCTGACCTGTCTTGAGTTCCAGTCTGCTACCCTGTTTATTATGCTGGAAAGATGAACTGCTAGAACTTAGACGTTGTACATGAGGCAATAATGACAAAATTATTTGGCTATATCAGCTAACAAAAGTCCCCCAGGACGATTTATATATTGGAAGGCAGAAATGTTGTTCATTCTCAAAAGGATACAACAATGGGATCTTTGGAGGGAAAACAACTCACTGCAAAGGAACAAACTAAGGGGCAGATTTACAAGCCCCCTGCGCCACTTGTGCCTCACTTTTAACTTGGGAAAAGTGACGCAAAAGTGGCGCAGGGGTCTTGTAAATCTGCCCCTAAGAGTTCTAAGTCATTTACAGGAAGAGAGGTTTCTTGAAAAGACCATCTGCCTCCTGTAGATATCTCTCTACATTTTGCTCCCCAACCTGGCCATTTTGAAAAACCTGTGAAATATTCACGAGTTTAAATGTTTTAAGTTTTTAACTAATTGGTATCCTAGTTTTTTGTCAACTAAAAATAAATTGCTGAGAAATTCTTTGGGATGAACAGAAGTTAACAAAATTGCTTGCTTGTGCACTAAGGAAGGTATTTCTTGGCCTTTGAATATTTTTTTTTATTTTGTTTTGTGAAATATATCTTTATTGGCCTACTTGTTTGCATTGGAGTTCAATAAAATTCCAGACAAACCCCTATTACAGTTTGAAGAACCCATGAAGCATTCCAGTTATTTAAAAAACGTTTAATTTGGAGAGAAAGAAAATTGTTGACCTACCTGGAATGAAAGAGCAGGAAGCATTTCCATGGAAGTTTCCATATGGATTGTATCCTCTGTATCTCCATCATCTGAAAGGGAAGAATGTGGTTGATCTTTTACCTTCAGACTGGGAGCCTCTGTGGCATTGGAAACCTCTAAATGAAGCCTGATAGCTGAAATGGTTGGCTGTGCAGTTCCTACTTCTGCCAGCCCCAGTGAAAAGGTTAGGCTGACAAACATTTTTCAGAGCTGACTGAGCATTGTCCAGGGAAGTAAAAGTATTTACAAATTGTGAATCCTCTTTACAAAAGGATAACCACAAATTAAACCATCAGCAGAAGGACCTGCTTTGTTTGTAGCTAAATCACAGAGTTTATGATCAATTCTTAAAAATATAAATCTCTGTCCCTCTGTTGATAGTAAGGGTGGGCGGAATTTGCGAAATTGACTTTCGCAAATTATCGCGAAACTGCACAAAATCTCTGCGAGCATGCAAAACTTTCGTGAAGATGCGGAAATTGCTTTTCCCGCCTGTTGGCGATGTGTTTTTGCGTGCTCGCGGGGAAATATATCTCCAACTTGCCCATGCGGTTGCTAATGGGCACGGCCATCTTGCTCGCAATGCTTATTTCCTGTTCGCGATCGCAAAGACGGGTCCGCGATCGCAAACTCTCGCGGGATAGCGCGACCGGCTACCAACAATCCAACATCTTGTGGCGCACGCGAACGGATAGGAAAACTCGCCAGCGAACGCAGGGAGCCGATAAGTTGCGACCGCACGGCGAGTATGCATTTTTACAGCGCGAACAAGAAAAATACTTCCGTTTCACGGCAGGTTGCGAAAGTTTTGACATTTTCGAGCTCTCCGCGGAACGCGAAAATGACAAAATATCGCAAATTCCGCGAACGGAACGAAATTTACCACCCAGGCCTAGTTAATAGAGTGCAACTAGCATTGTCCAGAAAGCAAACAGCCTTTTGAACCCGACAAGACAAGATTTCAGGATCAAAAGAACCTTCTTGATCCTTAGCTGTAACTCTAATCTTCAGGTCTAGTCATTTATCTTGACAGGGTTTTCAGGATCTGTCAATTTCTTTTTTAGGAACCTTTAATATATTTTCCCAGAAAAACAAATATGGCCTCATTATGATGGTACTCAGTCTAGCTCCTGCAGTCCTGTCGGTCGGACCGCTGCGGTACTGTTGAAAGCCATTTTACGATGCATGCGAATAGGCAGTGTTCTGACAGCTGCAGTTCCCCTGACTCTGACAGGAAATTCCGACTGAGGTGGTGTCAAAAAGGACCAATGGAGCCCATCAGAGAATGAAACAGCTCACAACCGCCCGCCCAATTACGATGTGCTATTCCGACGAGCCGATCGTGGTGGTGCAACTGGTTCATTAGAGCTGGCGGAAAGGAAGGGAACAGAGTGCCAAACCGACCTGTACACAGATCCGCACATCCTGTGCTGCCATGGAGCCCATCATACATGTCCTGCCGCTGCCCTACCTGCTCGATGCCTTTCAAAATCCACACCCTCATGAACTCAACCACTGGTAAGTTTCACACTTCTCCATGTACACAGCCAAGCGATGCATCACAACGGAGAAGCAATGGCAGAGCTTGCTCAGTATGAGTGTGGGGGATGTGAGCAAGATTTTCCCAAATCATTGCACTGGGAAATGTAGCCAATATATAGTGCATGAGAAGCAGGATGTGAGGGGGCCTGAAGGTACAGTAGACAGAGCGGGCACTGAGAGTTGCGTAGCAGGGCTTGAAGTGGTTGGGTGTTTGCCAGTTGTTCTTCCTGCATGCCAAAAAAGCTGATGCAGACAGAGCTCCCATCAGACTGTCCATATTTGCCCTCACCCTCATGGCTCTACTTTAAATCAGCTGTGCAGCAGAACCTCTATGGCAGATGTAGCTGCAAAGACACTTGCAATATTCCAGTCCCAGTGTTGGCAGCTAAGTACTGAGGAAGTATCATAATCCAATGCAATAATACCAACGTTTGAAATCCCTAATAACTAATGCTACTAACAACCATTAGCAAATCCAACAGTCTTGGCTACATGTATGTGCAATCCAACTCCTTGTATCACATACCTTAATGTTGTGCAATGGCAGAAGGAGCACAAATTAGTGATCATCTCTTAATCTTGTGTACTGACGTGTGCAATAACCTGCGTAACAAAATAGCATCTTCTCATCAATGATGTAGCATTCAATTTAGGTGACACCCTCACATGTCTCATAAGCTAGGTTCTGTTGTTGCATCGAACAGACATCAGAATGGATGTCTCAGGAACATAAAACCCACTTCTACTGCTAAAGCATCGGAATTGGCCTTCACACATCACTCACATGAAAAGGGAAAGGCTGGGAAATGGTATTCATATAAACAAAAGTGTCAAACATTTGAAGACCATAATGTAAAGGGTCGCTGCAGAAATGGGTTACTCAAACCAGGGGCACTCATGGCAGACGAAGGGCCAAGGCTGCAGGCCAAATTGCATCAGCCTCACAGTCTCCATGTACACAGTTGCTGTGGCATGAGGTTAAGCAGGGATAAGCTATAAGTGGCATGAACATGTGGCTATTGTGTAAGTGCAAGTCCTTAAAATAAATACATAGCAGCAACAGCAGTTGTCACGCATTTACTAAACATATGTGAAAATAACACTCATGTAAATGGTTACATGTGCATCCAAAGTACCACATAGGTATGACAATACAACACCCCCCATGTGTGGAGAAAGAAATCCCAACTTTGCACACATCAATCACATATCCACCCTACGTCCCAGGTGCTATTGGAAGCCCAAACACATGGACAATGGGAAAGGCAAGCTGCAGTACATACCATAGCAGATACAATGCAATGATATGCGTGCCCCAATAGAAACTCTTCCTACATTTACAACCATTGAACCTTCACTCTCTGCCTCTAGAAATCCATAACTTGTAACAATGTCTGACTATACTTATCACTGCTAATGGATCAGCTATCATGGTCAAACAAACACAACTGTAAAGTACACACATTTCAAAATATCCAATGACAACAATTGGCACCAGTAGCAATGGCATGGCAAAGTTCTTCAAAAACAAGAAAGTGTTTGTTGCAGACAAGAAAGTTCTGTTGTAGAAGGAAAGCCAATGGCCGCCTGTCCAAAGTCTTTTGTGTAGTTCAGCACACTAGTACACTGTCAGGGAAGCCTCCCCAGAAAGGGGCATCTAGTAGGCTGGCCAGGGACCTGAATGATGTCACTTGGGTGGGCTGGGATTGGGATTGGGAGGGCTAGATTGGTCTGTGGGAGGCTGGGTGTTGGGATGGGGAGGGCTGTGTTAGGCTGTGTTTGGCTGCGGGAGAGTTGGATCTGGGATGGGGAGGATATGGTTGGGCTGTGGGAGGGCTGGGCTCGGGATGGAGAGGGCTGGGTGGACCACTTGGGAATTTCATAGCCCTTAAGGGTAGTTATGGGTGTATGGAGGTGGGGGAAGCTGTCTTTTTCCTTTTTTTGTTTTTGAGGATCTGGGGTGGGCAGGAGAAGAGGTCCTTTAAGTTTTGGGAGGGGGTACATTTGTTTGGGGGCTTTGACCTTACTTTTTACTTTGATTTTTTGCAGAGGTAGAAGTGGGAGGGATGGGTAATGGTGGGAAACCCGACCTGGGTTTGGGAGAGGGGCAGTCAGCTGTCGCAGGGAAGAGGTCAAGGGCAACAAGACAGACTTCTTGAGGAGACTAGAAGGTGGTGGAACAAGGGGTGGGTTTTTGGAGGTAGAGAGATGTGAGGTCTGAGGTGTGACTGTGCATGTATATGTCTCTGAGTCTGATGTATGCATGGTTGTGGAATGTGCCTGGTCTGCAGCAATGTATGATGTGTATGTGGCTGGTGGTATTGTTGTGTCTGGGTGTGTGACATGGGTAGTGGCAGTGTCTGGTAATGTGGTGTCTTGCAGCAAGGGTGTAATGTCTGGAGGTGTGGTGTCTTGCTACATGGGTATAGTGTCTGGTGGTATGGTGTCTTGCTGTGTGTCGGTTGGCTCCTCCAGGGCTCTCCCATCACCCTCTTTGGCCCTGATTCCCTGAGAGTCACTGGTGGGATGGAAACCAGTCTGGTCAGCTGCTTCCCCAAAGGTCACTACCCTGTCTCCTCTGCTGCCCTGGATTGATGCTGCAAGAATAGGAGGAATAGGTTAATTGCTATTGCGTGAATACACTGGGCAAAAAGATCCTAACGCAAGGCATTACACTATTGCACAGATCACACATCCTACAAGGATGACTACATTGGCTCAAACATTGGCATAAGCACATGCATAATTTTTACATGACCTGTGCACAGTCACACATACTGGTGTAGGTAGTTGGTGGAGGACTGTGCCATCTTAATGATTTTCCCGTAAGTGGAATGATTTCCAAAATTCATTGGTTGGTTCCAAACATGGTGTGTTTATTCAAAAAACAATTCACACATAGAACAAAGGACAGCCGAAACGTGTTTCGCCCATTTGGCCCGACGGCCATGTGATTTCTCAAGGCTGATTGAGTGCAGAGACATCATAGATACATATGTTAAGGCAGGGATTCAAGTGATGGGACTCGCTTGGTCTCCCATGCTCCTTAAACACCTGATTCTCCTAACGCCATGACATCTATCTCACACACCATATTGTGAAAGGATAACACATCATGTTAACATCTTTGGTGTTTTTGACCCCTCACCCGTATCCTTACCCTTTACTCATCTCATCTAGGTTGAACCTCACCCAAGGAACCCTGTGACCATACAAACATAAGATGAGTATCTTCCGACTCACGCTAGGGAAGATAAGACTATAACTTTCAAATAATTGTGTTTCTACTCTTCAGTATTAAGCTCGTATCTCGTATCTAACTGACTGATATATTCCTGATGACTCCCTATTGTTCGCTAGAAGAAACAACTATTTCCCCAATAGTAACTTTTCCATTGCCACCTTTTGCCCAATATAATGGCTCACTTTGTTCAACAGTTTGGCTTTCAGAACTAATCCCATGGGCTTTAGATCGTGACCTTTCATAGATCTGGCCAGTGATGAGAAGTCATAACGAAGGGCCTGCGCTTTCACCCCATTAGGCTAATAGGCAACTCTTTCAGATGGCTCCTGTCTCACGCACCCAGTACTAGACAGTTGAATGTTTTTTTTTCTCTCTGTTTAAGTAATACTCCTTATTCCCATGATGTAATATAACACTTAAACGTTGCAATGCATCTTTCAATGTTTCACATCAAGTGTATTTTTCTTTAAAATGTACGTCGATTATGATGAGACTGAAACGTCATGGACCATTCAACCCTCATGGATTTAAGGGATAGTATGGAATTAAGAAACATGAATAATTTGCTGGTTAATCTCTCATGCTTATGTCTTTTTGTGTTTGCTTGTCTTCTTCCCTCTCATTCTTCCCTTCTTCCTCTTTCTGGGGTCTTTTCCTGTTTTTTCCTGTCTTTTCCTTTACCTTCTCCCTTTCTCCGGTTTCTCTCCCCCAATCACTATTACTTTACTGTGACATATTTTCACTGCTCCTTACACTTTAGCTATCATCCAAACATTCTCACTATCCTCTCACTTAAATCCCTGCCTTAACATATGTATCTATGATGTCTCTGCACTCAATCAGCCTTGAGAAAGCCCACGGCCGTTGGGCCAAACGGGCGAAACACGTGTCAGCTGTCCTTTGTTCTATGTGTGAATTTTTGGGGGAATAAATACACCATGTTTGGAACCAACCAATGATTTTTGGAAATCATTCCACTTACAAGAAACTCATTAAAAAGGCACAGTCCTCCACTAACTACCTAAACTTGTAAGTCCTTAATGGCTTTTAGGTGTAGCCATTTGTGAGGCACGTGCCACCTTCAACATTGGGCCATGACCACTGTAGCACTAAAGCCCAGAGTCTGCCACGCATCTCAGACACATACTGGTGTCATTACCACTGTCAACTCCAGCTTCATGTGTGACCTTGTTTCAAATCAAGCCACATGTGTCTAGCAGGAGGTATCATCAGCCTGTAAACCTAGGTCCTTGTAGTGAACCATAGTAACCTGATTTCATCAAATGGGATGTCCACATGGAATACATCTCTGCAATCAGAAAATGGTCAGGTGTCCCTAACCCACAACATGGAGAACTACTCGGCACCTACTACAGCTCAGTCACAGCAATGTGTGACTACCAATAATGAGGAGACATGGAAGCGCACACTCCACACTGTACACACTTCCCAAGTAACAATTATACGTCTGTCCACTTCCAGAAGATCTAGTTAAAAGCTGCACATGAGTGGTTTAGCTAGATGTCACATGTAGTACCAAAGATTAGAATGGACACATTGTGGATCCAAGTGGTGTAGGATATGAGTATAAATAAGCCTTATACATTAGTCTTGCAAGGAACATCCCCAGTGTATAATGTCCCATGTCAGCACACCTTTTGAACATTGTAAATGGCAATGTAATTAGAACATTGAAAGTACTTGAGGATTAGGAAATATCCAGCTCAGGAAATGGTCTCACTTGTGTCCAAAAGAGAAGGGATTTTATTGTACCTTTCTAGTCTTGCAAACACTCATACCAATGTTAGTGCTGACACATACATATGGCTCCAAAATGTCAGCAAATCTCTCCCTGTTGCATGTAACTAGCCAGTGTATCATCCTCACAAAATGCACATGTCCATCACATCTCAATGAATGCAACCATCTCAATCAATCAATCAATCAATCAATCAATCAATCAGGTGTTTATTAAGCACGCTACTCACCCGTGAGGGTCTGAAGGCGCTGGGGGTGGAGGGGTGTAGGCTCCGGTCCATCAGGGAGACAGTTCGTCGAAGAGCCAGGTCTTGCGGTGTTTTGCGAAGATGGGAAGAGAAGTTATCTGTCTGAGGTGGAGCAGAAGGGCGTTCCAGGCTTTGGCCGCGAGGAAGGAGAAGGGGCGGCCTCCTGATCTGGTTTTTCTGGTGCGTGGGACCACGGCGTAGGAGAGCTGGGCTGATTGTAGGGTCTTTTGGGGTGCGTGGAAATTGAGTCAGCTGTTCAGGTATGCTGGTCCGGTGTCGTGGAGGGCCTTGTCTGCATGGGTGAGCCTCTTGAAGGTGATTCTTGCCTCGATTGGGAGCCAGTGTGGTGTGCGCAGGTGCTGGAAGATGTGGCAGGGTCTTGGGAGGATGAGCATCAGTCCTACGGTGGCGTTATGGATGTTCTGTAGCTTGCAGATGAGGTTTTTGTTGATTCCGGCGTAGAGTGCATTGCCGTAGTCAAGTCTACTGGTGATCAGGGCATGAGTGACAGTCTTTCTGTGTTCGAGGGGGATCCATTTGGAGGTCTTACGTAGGAGGTGGAGAGTGTGGAAGCAGGAGGCTGAGACGGCGTTGATCTGGTGGTCCATTTTGAGCTCGGAGTCCAGGATGATTCCGAGGTTGTGTGTGTGGTCCGTGGAGGTGGGTGGGTTTCCGAGGGCGGGGTGCCACTAGGTGTCATTCCAGTCGTTGGGGTTTGGCCCCATGATGAGTACTTCTGTCTTGTTGATGTTTAATTGTAGGCATCTGTTTTTCATCCATTTGGCAATGGCTTCCATGCCTACCTCGAAAGTTGTGTCTGGCGGTTTTGGGTTCGTTGGAAAGGGAGAGGATAAGTTGTGTGTCGACTGCGTATGACACAATGTTGAGTCTGAAGGTTCTGACGATGGGGGCATGTAGACGTTGAAGAGCATTGGGCTGAGGGAAGACCCCTGAGGGACTCAGCAGGTGGTCGGTGTACGGTTCGAGAGGAAAGGGGGGAGTCTGACCCGCTGCGTTCTGCCATAGAGGAAGGAGCGGATCCAGTCGAGGGCTTTGGCCTAGATCCCTGCATGGTGGAGTCTGCGTATTAGGTTGCGGTAGGAGACTGTGTTGAATGCCACTGAGAGGTCGAGGAGCATGAGGGCTACTGTTTCTCCTTTGTCCAGTAGGGTGCGGATGTCTCTGTTGCGTCGAGGAGGGCAGTTTCCGTGCTGTGGTTTTTTCTGAAGCCATATTGGGAGGAGTCGAGGATGTTGTGCTCTTCGATGAATGTGGCTAGTTGGCTGTTGACGGCTTTCTTGATGACTTTCGCCGGGAACGGGAGCAGGAAGAAGGATCTGTAGTTTTTGAGGTTGGTAGGGTCTGTCGAGCGTTTCTTTAGGAGGGGGTTGATCTCGGTGTGTTTCCAGTTGTCAGGGAACAAAGCGGTCACCAGGGAGCGGTTGATGGTGTGGCTGAGCATGGGTGCGATAATGTCAGCAGCTCTGTTGAAGATGTGGTGGGGGCAGGGGTCCGTGGGGGCCCCAGAGTGGATTGGCTTCATCGTCTTCAGTGTGTCTTCAGTGGTGAGGGCTGTCCAGTTGTCCATCGCTGGTTTCAGTTTGTCGTGGGTGGTTGGAGGGGGTTCCGTGTGCTGGTTGTCTTCATCGAAGTTGTTGTAGATGCTTTTGATTTTGTAGTGAAAGAAGGTGCTCAGTTTGTAGAGGTCTTGTGAGGGAGGAACGTCAGTAGACTCACTGGTGGGCTGGGCGAACTTCTTGATGATGTTGAAGAGTTCTTTGCTGTTGTGTGAGATTCTGTCTTCGATTGCTTTTTTTCTCATTTTTCTGATGAGTTGATAATGGGTGTTGGTAGCGGCTTTGAAGTTGTTGTGCATTTCTGTGGATTTGCTGTTCCTCCAGGTCTTTTGGAGGCAGTGGCAAGTGTGTCTGGACTCTCGAAGTTCGGTGGTGAACAACCTGGCTTTCTTGGCGTGGGTGTTGTTTTTCTTGAGGGGGCAATGGTGTTGGCGCTGTCATAGATCCATCTCTGCAAGGTTCGGGCTGCGGTGTTAGGGTCGTTGTTTCCTGCGTTGGTTGGGGTGGAGCTGCTGAGTGAGGAGGTGAGCTGGTTGTCTGTGATTCTGGACCAGTTTCTACGTGGGAGCAGGTGCTGCTGCTTGTGGATGGTTGGTGTTCTGAAGGTGAAGTGGACGCATCGGTGGTCAGTCCATGGGAGTTCGGTGGTGTGGCTGAAGGTGATGGAGTTTCCTGTTGTGAAGAAGGGGTCAAGGGTGTCCCTGCTGAGTGCATGGGTTCAGTCACGATTTGGCGGAGTCCAACATTGTGGAGGTTGTCGAGGAGGGATGTGGTGTTGGGGTCCAGTTGGTTGTCGAGGTGGAGGTTGAGGTCTCCCAGCAGGGTGTAGTTGGTGGATGCGATGGCGTGCAGAGAGATGATATCCGTGATGGAGTTGGTAAATGGTCCGTGGGGCCCAGGGGTCGGTTTATGAGGGTTCTTCGGAGGGTGGTATAAGGGCTGGCCTGTATCTTGAAGTGCAGGTGTTCCATCAGGTCTGTGGGTTCGCCAGGGAGCGTGCTCAGGCAGAGGGTGGATTTGTGGACAATGGCGATTCCTCCTCCCGGGTGGGTGTGGCAGTCTTTCCTGGTGATTTTGTACCCTTGGGGAATGGCGATGGCGATGTCTGGGCCCGAGGTGGTGTTGGTCCAGGTTTCGGTGAAGATCGCTACGTCCAGGGTGGTACTGTCGAGGAGGTCCCAGTTTTCGGTGGCGTGTTTATGGAGGGATCAGACGTTGAGGATGATGCATTGCAGGGTCTTTGGTTCAGGTGTGTTCTTGCGGGTGGGTTGTTCTGGGTCCGTGTTCCTTGCGGTGCTGTAGGTTTGTCGGCAGCGGTGACAGCTGAAGGGTTCATGAGTGTCAGCCAGTGAAGCTATCTTGCAGTTGTTGTTGCGGCCCGGGTTGAATTCGTGGAGTGCTTCTGAGTCGTATCGTTGGTGGTGCGGAAGTCCAGGGTTCCTGGTGCTGGTCATGGTCGGGTCGCGGATAGGTGCAGACAGGCTTTGGCACGCCAGCAGTGCCGCCGCGCAGCTGCTGGCATTTTATGGGGGAGGTGGGAGGGAGGTGCAGCTGGGAGGCAGGAGCAGGAGACGGCGGAGGGGAGGGGCTGTGGGGGCAGCAGCAGCGGGTGAGGGCGCATGAAAAACAGGTGGAAAATGGCACGAAATGGGAAAGAATGCGGGCAAAAACAACAAAGTTGGCAAAATGGAAGGAAAGTACAACACAAGGCAAAACAGACAATGTGGGCAAAAGTAGAGAAAAGTCACAGCACAGGGCAAAACAGACAATTTGGGCAGAAAGCAGTGAAAAATACAGTAAAAACTACAATACAAGTCACAACAGGCAAATGTGGGCAAAAAGGGAAGAAGCTACGACAGGGGGCAAACCTAGGCTCGAACCCCTACCAGCATTCGGCAGAGGTACAGCACGACAGACCTGGGCTACGGGGGTAGAGAGTAGGTCCCTAGCCGAGGTCTCAATGACATGCAAACTCATATTTCCAGATAGTACTGCAAGTGTTCCAAACCATTTTTGCCATTGCCACAATAGTTTGCCCTTCCTAATGACATCCAAAACTGTCATTGGTTATGTGTGACTGCATTTGGTTACACCTACTCTGTACATCCCTAACGCAAGACCTATTCTCATGTATACATTGATCAACAGATACCCATATGATGGAATCAGAAGGAAATGCATATAGGCCCTTTGATCATGGATGGAACAATTTTTCATATAACAGTACATCACATAAAGGTACCCATGTCAGCATGATGTCAGCAATACAGGTGGAATCAATGGTGTCAGCCACATCAGAATACTGTGCATTCCACACTTACCAGGGGGAAGTAGTGCACAGTTCCTGCATCTAGAGTACATTGTATGCCATGCGACAATTCTGTGGTCCACCTTCACATGAGACAGCATCACTCCAAACCCAAGGATTACAAGTGGCTGCTAAACTCTGGTTGCTGTCATTTGATTGGACCCTGCTTAGTACCGGGTCCCATGAACAATAGTCTACGGGTGTCAGCATGCACCTACACATACAACAGCTCTCCCATTGCATGAGACATGAGTCACCTCATACTTGATGTGGGAAATAGCTGCCTGAAACAGAAAATAGATGGCTATGCAGAAAGTTTGTCTGAGGGCAATACTCACCTCCTATTAGCTGCTTTCGGGCTCGCAAATGCCCAACAAGGTCCGGGTACACCACGGCTAGGATGCGGGTCATCAGGGGATTCGGGGTTCAGTGCATGCACCTTCTGCTTGGGGAGGACATCCCCAGCTGGACCTCCATTAACTTCTGGTCCAGCATCTCAGGTCTTCCCAACGTTTTCTGCAGTAGACACTGCACTGACGAGCGACCTCCAGGGTCCACATCCTTCTGGGTGATGGCTTTCCACATGGACACCTTCTGAAGGCGTTGACCTACATGGATGCAATAGATGAAGAAATTGAGCTGACATGAAAGATATAGCTAATGTGCGAGGTTGACACAGAGGTTGTAAGCAGATAGCATAACAATTGATCAAAAGTGCACACACTACATGCGTACTGGCCACAAGCTGAGCACTACAACAACTGTTCAGCACACTTTTAAAATCATCTGAGGAGTAGCCTCAAGCATGATCATGCCAATACTAACTATTCCAGCCCAATGACATTACATAGCTCTGGGCTACACCAAATGTACTCTGAAATGAGTCAGCATCTAACATAGCACACCATTGTGGTCTCCTGAAGGGAACAGTATTGGCGTATTACTGGACAGACACCTGAACAGTCTGGACACATGACTTGATTCATACAGTCCAAAACATCACTGCTATCATTCTAATTACTACATTTCAATATTTGTGTCACAATGAAAAGGCTGGCATGTGTGTCACTGAGAGCTCCCAAGCTGAGGATCGGTGGACAAATGATGTACTTATTAGCACATCATACTATGTCAGAGTTTATCTGTTTGGGAAGTCCTGCCATAACGGTACATACCTTATGGCAAAAGTGGCAGTATCTAATGGATGACATAAACATTCAATTTTATATACTGAATGCTTGTTCATTTTGATACAGCTGGTGTTGCACTTCTGAACTACACTGCAGATGTAACAAACTGTCTGCAGTGTAAATATGTCATATGAGCAAAGTTCCTGTACATTGCCACCATCACTCATATGACGGTAAGATCCCGGACATGTAATAATAATAATAATAATAATCCATATTTGTAAATCACGAACATATCACCACTTTCAAGGAGCTGAGGGCGGTCAACGCAATTAAATGAGCTACTGCCCAAATATACATGATGTTGAGCTGCCGTCGGCATTCAAACCATGATCCCCACGTTCCAGAGTCAGCCACTCTTGCCGCTGCACCACACCTCTGCATGTGGGAATACGGTGCCTGTCCTAAGGCAATGACACACAGTGACCTTAAGGGTCCAAGTACAGCAGTCTCGGGTCTTGCCTTCTCATCGTTCACTAAACAAAATGAGCTCATAGAATATGCAAATAGGCCAACTCATGTTCATGTTACGCTGATTTAAGCCTGCACCAGATGGCGGTTCGATGGGGCAAGTTAGGTGACAAGTGAGTTCTTGACCTTGATGAAAATTTGACAACAGGAGAGACCCACCCCGAACAGACCATGAGGCACCTAGCTAAATAGTTCTAGGTCATCACTAATTAAGATACCAGTTGAGAGGTAGGTCCTCTGTTTATATCTAAGCCCACCGAGCACTTACTAATTGTAGTGTAGGGGGCATAGACAAGGCCCTGACGAGTGCCCTAGACACATGACTGATTTGAGGCAGAAACATGTTGGCATCATTATTTGTACAGTGACGCATACAGGTCATTACACCTAAGTATGCCTCCAGTATGTACCCCTTGGTAATCTTTTAATCAACCAGGGATACCATGAAATTAAAGGGTACCTTAGTGTATTATCCCATGTTTTTTTTAAATAACAAACTAGACCTAAGTCATTGTCCTGGGAGAAGAAATATCTAAGAACTCCCTCAGAAAAGCCCCACTCTGAGGTTGTGTTTGCCTAGGTAGTAACATCTTACCAGGGTGGGACGAGGTGGCAAATGATGAAGCATGTCACATTTTGTGAGTGAGCCATCCTCGTTCAATTCTTGGAATTGCCTTGAATTTAGGTAACAAACAACTAGCAGCATGCAGAGAACTCATTGGGTCTCTGGTACTAACCTGCTGACTTGCTGATTAAGCAAACAGCATTTCTCTGAGGGTATCACACCAATTTTGTTGTGTTTGTTTACACTGATTTAAGCCACATCTGAGACTCAGCAGACCTACAGGTACTGTACTCTGTGCAACAGTTCCATTAGCACTTCAACTATGCTACAGCCTGGGCCACGTACCATACAGAGCACATATAAGTGTCAGTGTATGCTCTCTGCATGCTGAGCATACTGTTTGCACATGACGATTATATACCCACATATTCAATACATAACAGTACACCTTGTGGCCAACCTATGTGTGACATAACCATTGTGGGTTACTATAGAGGGAGCTGTGGGGTGATGGTAGCCCCCCTGATAGCAGGTTGGGGAAACCTCATTTGTGTATCTGGACATGTGGAACTGTACATCTATCTAGCATCATCCTCACATGCTACTCATAGGACACCTACACAGCTTAGGTTGTAATGCCTACACATTTGCTAGCACATCTGCCATTCCCTGATTAGCCGTTTCATCATAGGCAACAATAGGTTTAAACTTGCATAGATATGTGCAGGGTCTTGGCCTGTATACACATCACCATTTTAATTTGATGTCCACAAAGTACAGTGCGACAGAAACCATTACACCATAGTCCTACATTTGGCCCACACTTTCTGACATAGACAACAATAAGTTCAGTCTGGGACTCAGAGCCACAATGTGGCCTATGGGCTTGGATACTAAACATTTTGCAGGATACAGGTAGTATTAGCAGTACTCACCTGCTTTTCTGGTGAGCCATAAAGCTGGCGGTAATGGGGAAGGACCTCAGACATCAGGGTCTTCATCTCTGAAGTGAAGGCAGGGACCCTGCTCCCTTTACAGCGTTATATTACTGCTCCCAGACATCTGATGATGAAGAGTTGTAGTAAGCAACAGTGTCTAATGGGAAGTGATTTGATGCTCACATGGCCACCTATAAGTACGCCACATAGGCAGACTTCTGTGCGGATGGACACAGCCTTTGGATTGCAACAATAGCATTTTTCAATATTGGCCTATGGCTGTGATGACCGTGGTCGATACCGCCTACCGCGTCGGTCAAACAGCCAGCGGTCAAAGTATCCGCATGTCCCATTCTATGCTCAAGGCATCCACATAGGCGGTCTCCTCTGGAGGCAGACATAGGCCTTGTACCGCGACAGTCGTATTTTTCAGCATTGCTCTATGACTGTGACATCCGTGGTCGATAACGCCTTTCGTATGGTTCAAACTGCTGTCAGTCTACGCACCAGCATGTCTCATTCTATGAACCAGGCATCCTCATCGACAGTCCCATCTGGAGGCAGACATAGGCTTTGTACCATGACGGTCGCATTTTTCAATGTTGCCCTATGGCTGTGTCCAGTGTGGTCGATGATACCTACCACACTGTTTGAATCTCCAGGCAGTCTGTGATTCTGCATGCCCCATTAGTGAGGTCAGGCATCCAACATGTCAGTGTTGGAGGCCTTGAAAGAGAATGTTGTGATCCATTACAATACGCTCACAGACTCATTGACAAACAATCTCTTAAGTGCACCTCCACCAGTACATATATGTTGGAACATGTCTCCTAAAGTACAACACTATTCATTTGCCTATACCAATCCTCACACATCGGTGTTATGCATGACTGTACATGAACACAGTTAATGCAGGCCAGGGTAAACTGGCGGTGACTGCAGGAATGTGTGCAATACAAACTGATCAACATGACGGTGTCTACCATACAATATTAGATTGTATGATAGGCACAGTGTTCTAACAGACATATAAGGAGTCCAGATTGGGGATGATAGGTGGAATTTGCAGTCATGGCAATGGGTCAGAATCTTCTCGGTTATTTAATTAGTTCTCTGGAAAGTGAAAGTAATGCTTTAGGATGTTCACCACAAGGAATAGCCTCTCCTACTACAGTGATCATTGGGTTATATGTATCAACCATACCATTGGCAGGAATCTCTTCCACTTTACTCTTCCAAGAAGTAGCTGTGTATGGTATGGCATGTCATACACTGATGCTGTGTATGGGTGTATGATGGTACAATGTATGCTTGAACAACACATGCCTATACCACGTGGTCTCTACCACAACTGTGTCTTTACCACGCATGCCTTTACCAAGCATGTCTTTACTATGCAATTCTGCCAATCCTGTGGTAAAGACGTGATGGGTAAAGGGACATGAGTGCTAAAGATCACACCCCTGCCTCCTGTACTGTAAACTGTCCCATTCCCCCCTGCCCTGAGCCCTAAAAATTAACCCCAACCCCAACCCCAGCCCCTTTGAGCCTTAAACACTGCCCCCTATATACCTTAAGTACCCTGACCCAGCCACTCTGCCCTGAAGTCTAAAACTACCCCTTGCCCTGTAAACTGTCCTTTTTCCCTGCCCTGCCCTTAGGCTTAAAAACTGTCCCTGCCCTAAAAACAACCCCCCGCCAGCCCCCCTCTCTGAGCCCTAAAAACTGTCCCCTACACCTGCTAAGTATCCTGAACCAGCCCCCGCCCTGAAAACTGCTCCATGCCCTACAAACAACCCAGAGTGTGTAAATTTTGACCAATATCCTTATGTATGTACATTCCGTCTATAAGTATCCTTGCAGAAAGAGGAGACATCAGCCTGCTGGATACCTGCCGCTTCCTGACCTACAAACTATGGAAGAAAGAGATATCATAAGGAAGTTTCCTCTTAATTGGCAGGCAATACAAGATCTATGTGACCAGATGGAGTTTCAAATACGTCCTAGAAGAACCTATTCCACATCGGTGACACCAATGGTAAAACTCATAGCAGCACTGCTTTTCCTGGCCACAGGTTCTTTTTAGGACACTGTAGCCAGAGCTGGTGGAATGTCACAACCTATGTTCAGTTATGTACTAAATGATGGGCTGGCATCACTATTGAGACACATGGACAGCTACATTCAGTTTCCCAGACATGAAGATTTGGACAATCTGAAAGGTGATTTTTTATGGATAGGGTTGCATCCCACATGTGATTGGATCTATCGAGGGCACACATGTTGCCTTAGTGGCACGGCAACTCAAAGAACAGGTGTATATGAACAAGAAGCACTTCCATTCTATCAATGTGCATGTGGTGTGTTTAGCAGATTTATACATCTCACATGTCTGTGCCAGAGTCCCAGGATCTGTCCATGACTCCTTTCCACTACGGAACAGCACCGTTCCCCAGCTGATGTCACAACTACTATCGGAGAGGGCCTGGCTTGTTGGTGAGTATGATATGTCCAACGTTTGTGTGTGTGATGTCAGGTTGTATGTTTTGCACATGTGTGACTCATATTTTCACATGTGTGTCTTCCATCTAGGAGACACAGCATATCCCAATCGGCCATAGTTGTTGACACCGCTGAGGAATGCAACAACGCATGGGGAAGTCTGCTTCAGTGAGGCCATGGGAAAACACCGCGGCCAGTGGATCGGGCCTTAGGGCTCCTGAAGGCCAGATTCAGATATCTGGACTGGACGGGGGCCCTCCTCTACGTACCCGGGACGGTGTGTCAGATCACCGTAGCCTGCTGTATGCTTCATAACCTTGCACTGCTACGGAACATCTCTCTCATCGCAGAGGATGGAGACCAGCAGGAGCCACCGGGTGAGGATTCAGAAATGCCAAATGATGATGATAGTGGGGAAGAGGAAGGAGTTGACATGCGACAAGAGCTTATCAACAACTTCTTCTCTTGAGTGTATGTATGCTGTGAGATGTCATGACTTTGACTGTTACCATGACAGTTGTTGTGTTGCTGTGAGGTTGACTTCAGTGGATACATGTTAGGTATGTACAGCTGAGGGAAACTCTGTGCACGGCTGTTTGTGGAGTTAGGTTTGGAGACATACACACATAGCTTTTGCAGCTTTGAGTAGGTGACATGTTCCCATGTACTGTGTACTCCACAAGTAGAGTGTGATTGCTATCATATATGTGGCTTTCTGGCTAATGTCTTTGTATTGGTCAGTTGTAGGTACCTTCACCCTGTCAGCTTCATGTAGATATTTTAGAAATAGGACATCAGCAGGTACATGAAGTTGTTTTGAATTACAAAGGGGACATGGAATGTTCTTGGGAATGTGTGGCAGAGACTTTGGGTGTACTACTCCGGTATTGAGCCACCTTGTCCATTAATAGGATGTAAATCGCTATCATTCCATTGGACTTGTTCTCTGTCGTGTGGTGGTCCTATTGCAATATGTGTGCCATCATGTTCACCAACACAATGTTTATGTTGGGCCAAATAATGCTGATCTCCCTTTGGCTAAATCCTCAATATGTATGAGCTGGATGTCACTGTTGATGTGTCTCGTCACTGTATGCCATAGTGTCTGTGGCACACCAAAGACATATGTTTGTGATATTCAATCTGATGCAGCAGGCCAGGATTGAGGCGAGCCTGTGCTCAGACACTGTTGTTCTGCCATGTTTTGGTTTCTTGAATCTATAATGTGGGATACCTTTTGTGAGGTAGTCAACATGGCTCCAGCTGATGACAAGAACCAATTGTCAGTTGCCATTTCAATTTGGCATTGTCAGATGAGTCCCTTCCGTCCATGTTTTTGAAATCTGCACATTACATTTGTGGTCACTGACAGAGATAGTATTTTGTGGTATCTTGTTTTGGTCTGTTTGTGACATTATGCCAGCCTAAGGTTGGGACTATGGAATAAAGTTGTCCTGAGACTGTACACTTGTATGTCTGTCTTGGGTTGGCATAGTCGAGTTAGTGTGTAGCACAATGTTGACAATACACATGCACATTCTTACCTAGGTAGCTTACATTTTCATCTGAATAATCACACGGGGATAACAACATATTTTGCCAGATGTAAATGATGCTACATGAGCTAGTGTTTTTGTAGGAAGTGAATTTATTGCAATGTACATGGTGACAACAAGAAAAGAAATGAAAACAGACAAAACGTGACCACAATGGAGTGCAGTTGTCAGTGCTGGTGGATAAAACCATTTTTGTCCTGGCGTCCAAAGTCCAACACACTCCTCCCATCTTAGGTCAGAACGTGTACAGGAATTGTCAACAAAGTGAACGGGTTGCGCAAAAGTAGGACATCAGGAGCAACGTTTCTTCCTGGCAGTGGTGAGTGTGTTGCCATCCAAATCTCCAGGAAATTTCCGCAGTTGTGCCACCTTATGTCGGGTGGGAGGAACCACAGCTGCAGGGTCGGTGGGTGTCTGAGGAGTCTCCCTCTCACATGACCTCCCTTCCTGTAGCTGCCACAGACATTGAAGAGACAGATGTAGTTGTGCCACAGGAAGGGGTAGGTGGAGGTGGGAAAGCCCTGCAGAGGGAAGTATTAATGTCCCGCAGCACCCCAACAAGCTGGTCTGTTTGGTTGCTATTCATATCCAGTCTCTTGTCTATGGACCTCTGCAGTTGCTTCATGTACCGGAGTTCCTCAAGTACCTGGCCCATCACATCCTGTTATCCCTCATATGCACTCATGACTCAAGCAAGGTTGGCCTGGGTATCAGGGGCACTGATAGCCTTAATTTGCAGGCCCACAGTTGCTCTCCCACCACCCCTGCCCCCACCGGCATGTACCCTTGGCCCTGCCTGCCCCCTCCCACTTGCTCCTCCATCTTCAGTGAGTATGTTGTGTCTCCTCACTTCCCGGAAGTGTGAAGGGGGTGCAGGAGATGCTGCTGCCCATGCTAAATTCCCTGGTTGCTAGGGTAGGGGTCAGCTGTGATGTTGAAGCTGGAGTGGGAGATGTTGCTGTGGGCACAGTTGGACTCACATGCTGATCAGATGCGCCAGGTTGGTTCTCACGTCCATGTGTCCAGGAGAGTCTGCATCGCTGAAGGTTTGATTTCAGGGTGGAGTTAGACCCTGGAGGGTGTCCTCACTCTGGCTGGATGCTGTACCTGATCAACCTGTTGGGACATAGATCATATTGTTATTGTTGTAAGTGTGGTTTCTACATCCACATCATTTGGGCCACAGTGAGTTCTTGACTGGGAGATAAAAAAGAGGCGGAGGTTAACATTGTCAACTATCCCCGTTATGAATTACTCACTTTCATGACATTAGTATACCTCCATGACACGAAGTGGTATTGGCCTGCTCATTAGCTGTGCTGATATGGTTCATTTTGAGATGAGAGATGGAAATTCCTACACCCAGTGACTTGCACCCAGCACAATGTAGAAGTTACATGAGTATTAGTAAATTCCAAGCCCGCGTTGTGCAAAATACAGGCATACACACGACTTGGTAGTAGATTTGTCATGATTAATCATGTGTGCTGTGCAGTGTCAATGTGCCTCCAGGCAAATTGTACTAGCGGGGTTACCTTCATGCATTAAAGATATTTCAGGTGCACATTTGGCACGGTGCCACTAATTGACTCATTGTTTCCTGCTCTGGAGACCAGAGGAAGTTAAGCCTGAGTAGGAGACGTGTCTAAGCAGAGCATTATGTGTAGAATGCTAAGTCCATATGACTTGGGGATCAGTTGAGACATGACTGACAAGTGAGTATGGACAAAGAGCCCAGGTGCCTCTTGCTCAGAGTTAGAAGTATGTGGCCACATTGTAGTTGTAGTCATTTCGTTCTCTCCTACCACACGCTTGGGCAATGGCTACCTATGTGTGAGGTGAACAACAGTAGTAACATGGCTGACAAGTGAGTATGGAGAAACAACATAGGTGCCTCTTGTTCATAGTTAGAAGTACCGGGCCTCATGGTAGTTGTAGTCATTACATTCTCTCCTATACTGCGCTTGACCAATGGTTACCTACCTGTGAGGTGAACTTCAGTAGTCACATGACTAACAAGTGAGTATGGAGGAACAACTCTGGTGCCTCTTATTCAGAGTTAGAATTACTGGGCCTAATGGTAATTGTAGTCCTTGCATTCTCTCCTACCCCCACGCTTGACCAATGGCTACATACCTGTGAGGTGAACAACTTGTTCAGAGTTAGAAGTACAGGGCCTTATGGTAGTTGTAGTCATTTCATTGTCTCCTACCACATGCTTGACCAATGGCCACCTACCTGTGAGGTGAACCGCAGTAGTCACATGGCTGACAAGTGAGTGTGGAGTAACAACACAGGTGCATCTTTTTCAGAGTTAGAAGTACAGGGCCTCATGGTAGATGTAGTCATTTTATTCTCTCCTACCCCACGCTTGACCAATGGCTACCTGCCTGTGAGATGAACCTTTGTAGCCACATGGCTAGCAAGTTAGTATGGAGAAACAACTCTGGTGCCTCTTGTTCAGAGTTAGAAGTACAGGGCCTCATGGTAGATGTAGTAATTTCCTTATCTGCTACGCCACGCTTGAAAAATGACTACCTTCCTGTGAGGTGAACCTCTGTAGTCACATGGCAGACAAGTGAGTATGGACAAACAGCAGTGGTACATCTTGTTAAGTGTTGAAGCAACAGGTCCTCATGGTAGCTGTATTAATTTTATTCTCTCCTACCCCACTCTTAACCAATGGCTACCCACCTGTGAGCTGAACTTCAGTTGAGACATGGCTGCAAAGTGAGTATGGAGAAGCAACACAGGTGCTTCATGTTTGGAGTTAGAAGTGCAGGGCTTCATGGTAGCTGTAGTCCTTTCAATTTCTACTTTTCAACACTTGCACAGCTATATGCAGTTGAGCTGGGCCATACTATTGGATATTCAGGCAGCACTTCAGCATGAGAGAATGTAATTGATATTGATACTTGTGATCATATGTGCAGGGCTACTGATTGTAAATGTCAGTTACACATCTCAGAAACTTTGGCTACTCCATATTGGCCCAATTGATGTACAGCACTTTTGCAAGAGCTGTGATGAGTGCTAAGGGAACATTGGTATGTCGTGACAGTTGTTGAGTTGTTACTTACCAAACTCCTGCCTTCCAGGTATTCCTATCCGGACCTCTGAATGCCGGATGCCGTGCACCTTCTTCTCCCAGGCTGTGAGTTGTAAAGGTGGCCCAGGAGGACCACCGCCTGTCTTCTGGGCGGACAGGTGGTGTCTGTTGGCCAGGTTCTTGACCCTGGCCTTCAGGTCGTGCCACCTCTTCCTGATGTCCTCCTTTGTGCGTGGGGCGGTACCTACAGCATTAACATTGTTGATTATCCTGTCCCACATCTCATTTTTCCTAGTGAGAGGAGTTTGTTGGACTTGAGCTCCAAAAATCTGTGCCTCTACTCCAATATTTCCATCCACCATCACTGACAACTCGGGGTTAGAAAAACGTTAATTGTTTTGCTGGTGACAGTGTGTGAACTACAGTGAGTGACAGTGGCAAAGAAAGAAATGGGGTTTACAGGAAAAACAACATAACAAAATATATACAGTGAATGGTGCAATGAAGTTTTGTGGAGTGTGAATATGGGGCTATGGCTGGTTACTCTGACACAAAAAGAAATGCTGAGTCCTGCTGTGCTAAAGGTTAGTGGCAAAGGATCATGGTCTGGGATGTGGTGTGTTTCATATTTTGGTTTGTAAGGTGTGTCCACTTTGCCAATTGACATCAGCTGTGTTGTTATATTAACGCATACAATAGGGAGTGTTTGCTGCTCTGCGGTAGCAGTACCGTGGCGGACTTGCACTGCAATGTAATGGCCGACATGGGCCCGCCAAACTATTGGATGTATTGTAATCTGCTCAGCGGTGGAACCACAGCCATGGTAGCCATGGAGGTCCTATCGGCACCCTTTTAGACTGCTGCGGTCCATGCGAGTCAACTCCAACTGCCGCGGACGGAGATTCCGCCTGCATGCATCATAATTATATGGCGGTGTGAAATGGCAGTCAAACGGTCGATCCGAACCCCATCATAATAAGCCGTATAGTTTGGAATCAATATTTAGATTAGTAGCTAAATGGTCAGAAAGAGTAAGTCTAGGACAAACTGCTGTAATCGTGTTCTGGCAACTTTTAGAAAAGATTTCCTTATTCTGCTTTCAAATGTAAGCAGCAGCTCTGGTGGAGGGTTTTCACTCTATAGACCTATCAATAATGTCTTAAGGATTAAAAGTACGAATTTGTAGGGCATTAGGATTTTTAAAATTGGAAGGTCTTTCTTCTGCTTCATCCTCAATATTTTTTCCTTTCTTTTCTTTTGAACTACTTTCCAAGACCTTTCATCTTCATTGTCAGAAGGATCAGAATCAACATTATCATCATAAATCTCTTCCGAATTGGAGTTTTCATTAATGTCCTCATCATGACCATAAAGGTCAAGAAAAGCATCCAAAATATGCTCTTTTTAGATCTTCTAGAGCGTCTGATTTTGATACGGATTTTTTAGATATTTGATCTTTCATTTTCAGATTTTCAATTGAGTCACGCATGAGAAAAAGTAATGTTTTTAACTGATGGGGCATAGGACCTAAGAGCACTGTTGATTGATTTTCGCAAATAATTTTGCAGTATTTCACTAAACAGATTTTTCAGGACCAAGTATAACATCAGAAACATTCTCTAAAAAATAATATTTGATTTTGATAAGGGCTTCTTTTGTGACATCTTTGACATATATATAGAAGCTGAAATAGGCAGAATACATTCAAACTTCTTTTGTTATTTAAAATGTCACCTTTTAATGTATAGGGTGCTCACTTCTGCCAAAGAATTGTCTCTATTATTAATTCTATAGTGAGTAATTCAGTATTTTAATATATATAGTTGTCACCCTTTAGCTGAAAAGAACGTCTCTTAATATTTCAACTCTATTTAAAACCAGGGAATCCATAAAAAGTATGATTGGAGAATTTAAGGGGTTAATGTGGGTATTTATGAGGAACAGAGGAGAGGGATAAAGGCGGATACTGATGCTTGCCAAAACTTAGGGGCAGATTTATGACGTCTGGCGCATCTCTGCTAAGTTGCGACGCATCTGCCCACCCGTGCGCCACCACTGATGCGCCGCATTTACAATGCGGCGCACAGTGGCACTCGGATGGGCAGATGCGTGACGCATCTCCTGTCGGAAAGGCGGCGCATTGCTGTAGTTGCGTCGCAAGCGGCGGCGTAAATGAGGCGCAAGGGGCTCATAAATCTGCCCCTAACTACGTTACCCGAGGAGAATGTTGACTGAGTCACAGTTCGATCAGACAATAGAAGATAAATGAACAACTGCTTCTGTTTTAATGGCAGGAGGAATCAGACAGACCCTGACCGCTGTAGGGTAAGGAGTGTCGAAACAAGAGAAGGGAGATGATGGTCGGTAGCTCACTCTTGATCGTCTGAAGAGAGTGGTCTCAAAATGGCATCGTCCTGAGCAACTATGGAAATATTTAAGAGACCATACAGGGGCAATTAAAACTTTGAGTAAGTGTATGATGTTGCTGACAAAATCCACATAATACTATTCTCATGCTGTAAAGGAAAAATGATTAATATCATCAACAAAATGAAACAATCATACTAGTATAATCAGTAGAGAATAACATTCTTCTTATCATGGCTGCAGAGCAACAAAGAAGAGGAAGGATTCTATTGAACATCACCACTTACATGAATTACTTAATGCTGACTGGCTATATTATGGTGTTTTGATGGGATTTGTAGTTTCTCTGCCTTCACGGATCTTGTAGTTTTTGCATGAATTCATTTGTTTTCATTCACGTTATTTATTGGCTGCTGACAAATAAAGCTAAAGAAGAGACTGCATAATCTGTAGACTCTAGCCCTGACATAGAATCTGCTTCTGGCAGAAGTCTGTTTAGAGACAAAAATCCTGTGCGAGTGTTAAATGTGCCACTTTAAATGAATCATTGAAGTTCATATCTCTTACGGAATTGGGCATAAAAGGTAGCTGCGTGTGGAAACTAGCAGTGGTGGCTTTCTCTTCAACATTCCTTAGAGGAGTGGGATTTTGAGCCGCAAAGAGGAGTTGTCCTCAAACTAACAAGTCCCGTTAGACTGCATGTTGCCCTTAATAATATTGACAGTAATGCTCTTTTCACTATAATGTTAAATTAGATTAAATGCTTTTAATTACTATCACCACTTTCATAGGAACTCTAAATCAACCTGTGTCTAATGCCGATTTGCTAAAGTATTGAAAATGATTGACATTATTTTAAAACCTGGCTGACATTGTTATTTTCCTGTGCTCTCCCTATACAGCTGTGCACTTTTGGTTTTTTAAATGTCCTGATCCAAAATGTGCACCACACTATTAAAGGAAACACATCTATCTGATCCCATTTCACATTCACAATCACTCATATATTTCCTTCCCGTCCTTTCTTGTTTATTTAACCAGCGATTAACTAATAGCTTGTTTTGTTGAGGATAATGTATGCGTCCCAAATCTGTTTTTGCAGACCAGATGGCATCTTGGGAATTAGACAGACTTTGTTGACATATAATAGCACATTTTCTAGACGTTCTCCAAATTTGAAAGAATCTGACAAAGCAGTGCCATATAGCTTGATAGTAGTGATTTAATGAACCCCATTGGCCTCTAGGTTTTCTTTTAAGCTGACTGGTAACATCACTAAAATAACGTTCCCGATTCTGCTGTAAGGAGATGTGACTTTCTCTTCCAGTACTCCTGATTTAGTGCATGATTTAGAGTTTGGCAGACAGGTTACTTCATCACAAACGTGATGGATATCCTATCCGCCTTATTACAAGTGCATTACATCCTATGCCACTTGTAATAAGGTGGGCGGATGGCATATCCCTCGTGTTTGTGATGGAGTAATCGATCCGCAACACTGAACCAGGTCCTTACTTAAAAAACGAAAGGGGGCATTAACCAAAAATCATGTGACTTACATTTCTAATACTCCTAGCTCATTACTGCTTTCGGACATAAGTCAGTAGTGAGCCAGGCACATTCCTGTCTTACTTTACCATGGAATACCTTAGTAATATAGGAATACTACAAGGTAAAACCCCTAATGCACTTAACATGAGTTGAGCACAGCCTTTTGCCAGACTATACACCCAACCCTCCACGTATGGCGATACACCAGTCAAGCATGTACTCCAAGCACTGCAGTGAACAACCTTTGACCATGGACAGCAGGGGTGTGCTGCAGGGCCTGGTCTTTGGACAGACTCTGCGTCTAGCTCCCTCAGCCTTCAACTGTCTTCTGTAATGGTCACCCACCAGGCCTGGCCTTTGGCCAGGTCCTGCCTCCATCACTCCTCAAAGGTCTAACCCACATTCGAATACCTTTTTTTATTTTCACACGTCATATGTGATTTATATGTGAGGTCATAAGCAAAGCATAAAGAGAGTGAAATTTATAGTTAGGTGGCTAAACTATACCTGATGTTTTTCAGTGGTTCTGAGTTTTTATCATTAGCGCATGCCTCATTACAACACCTGACTATAACATCACTTTTCAATGAATATGTGGGGTTTTGATCATATTCTGAGTTAGAATAATGAACAACACTTTGCATTCAGTGCACTCCAGCTGTGCATGACCTTCAGCTGTGTGTATCCGAGTTTAGTCATAGGACCTGGCCTTCTGTGCGCAGCAAGGGTTAGCCACAGGGTCGGGCCTATGGCCACCCCCAGTGTGCTTTCAACCCCAGATACGCATGACCTTGGGTCATGATCGCCCAACCTGCAATGTCTACTGTCTTTTTATTTTAAAAAAACAAGTCACCCCTCGGGAAAGCTTACACAGTCCTGCAGTACTATGGGGTGGATGCAAGAACAGCGAGTCCTGCTGTCTTGCTCTGGGCCCAGCTCCAGCAGAGTCTCCAGGGCCATATTTTTAACCCCCTGAAGAAAGATCTAAACTCAATGCAAAAATATGAATAAGAAATCCAGTTGGTCTTCGACCCATACACAACCCGCTGAGCAGTACTTTGTAGGAAGTGCTTTCTGGTCATGATCAATCCCACTAAATGTAAAATGTAAATGTAAATGCGCAGATATTTATATAGCGCAAATCACCAACCGGTCTCTAAGCGCTTGCTTAGGGAACCCGTCCTGGTATTCCCCTGTGAGATAACCCTGCAGGGCATCCACAAGGTGAAAGCCAGGCATCCCGCCGCGAGGGGCCATTGTGGAGATTAAGCAAGCTATTGCCCAGAGTCACAGAGTGTGAACCCATGAACCGAGTATGCACTGGAGCGAGAATTATCGAGTCCATGGACAATTTATGGACTCAAGACCCAGCCGAGCCGGGAATTGAACCCTGGTCCTGGGCTGACCTCTGCTTCCAGGTCTGCCTACTCTAACCAGTGAGCCACACTTCTCCACAAAATGAGTTCAGGGGCACAGTGGAACTCCAAACACCTCTTTCATAAGTGAATAACACACTCAAAGTAGAGATAAGAATCAGGGTATGAACTTTAATATGTTTATTTCTAAAAGCCAAGTCTAGTGCATAAACTATAAATCATAAAAATGCAGAATGAGAAAATTAATATAGTAATGTGTGAAGTGGCTGGCTAAAATAATATGAACATTCCTACAATGGCTACAAAGTTCTTAGCATCGTTGCACTCTTTCTCTACTTCTAAGTGCTGTGATAAATTTTACCAGAAGCAGAAAATAGTAAGTCTATAAATTGAGTTTCTTAGGATGGATCGCACAGCATACCTACATTTAGTAAAAACAGCTGTTTAGCTATTTGGTATCACAGCTCTTGCCCAGGAATGATGAGCAGTGCAAGTCTGAAGACCACTTGTCTGCTTCGCTTTCAGATCAAGCCCTAGACTGAGGTTGCTTGTCACTAAAAACTGATGTGGCCTCTAGTTTGATAGTTCCAGCAAGAAGCCCACCAATATACCTCGGTTTTTATAGATTCAATCTGATCACCAATTCTATCTCATATTTATAAAATAAAACAGAACTTACAGACACTGAAGCATCAACAAGACTAAACGAATATAGCAATAAACGTGTCATCTAGATTTACATATAGATTATATCTTTCTATAACTAAAAAAAAAATAGAAATATGTTATCGTCTACTGTAAGTGGCCATGATGTTATAGCAGCATCCATGGCAAAAACAATAAAAATATGTTAGCATAGAAAGGAGGTGATACATGTGTCTAAAACTTGACACTTTCTAATAAAAAGAGATAAAATAACCAGCAAACAAGCACATGATACAGTTAGAAGAGGTTTAAACAGTCCTTCTCACAGTGTTCGCAACACATTGTAGGAGTCCCGCAGTACCTCATTGGAGAGCTGTGCCAGGTCTCTCAAGATTACAGTGGAACCTGTGGCCCAATTTTGATCTTGGAGCAGGGAGTCCATCTGGAGCCCCCTCTCCCCTCCGCACCCCCAGGGTGTCCCGACTCTGCCCCCACCTATGCCTTTTTGGCAATGTTTTTTTCAGGACACAGTGACTAGGAACCAGAGTCCTTCCATAGTTGCCTCAACATTTTGATGAGATGTTGCAGCTGGCCAATCAGAATGTGATGTACCACATACCGTTATGGGTACTGCTGGATCCCATTAGCTGATGTGAGAAAAGCCTCCTCCAGTCAATAGTATTTCAATGATTTCTAAAATTACTGCGTAAATCCTGTTATGTGGTTTATAAAGGTCCAGATGGATCACTGACACAATATTGAAACCAAAAATATTGCGATACAGAAATATCGTGTCAAAAAAATCAATCACAAAAATATTGTTTTTTAATAAATATAATGCTAAGTAAAAAAATATCGAAAAACTATCGTTTTACACTAATTTTGAAAAAATATATACAATAACATACTTTTTCAATATATAACAAATCGGAAGATTTTCAGCGTATGTGATGGAATTGTCTTCCCGTCCTGCACCCGGATTTGGAATACCCATGGACATTCGGTGACTGGGCACCGTGAAAAGCCGATGCTCTAACGGTGAGGCTGGTATGGCTTGGACCATTTTTGTCTCGATGTGGCCTCCCACAGCCCTGGATTTGTAAAAACATGCATGCATAACAATAGAAGGCAGGGGATTAACTGTCAATATTGAGATTGTAATTGGGGCCTGATATATGCCAGCACGATTAACGTGATAGTTACAGGTATTCCTTCCTTGATGGCTGTGATTGGCAAAGCTCACACTACGTCTGCATGCTAGTTTTCATTCATTCATTTTTTCATTTATTCATTTAGTAATGTGGACATTCATGTTCACAGAGTTCGAACCTTCATACTGCGTTTTTATATTATTTTATTGAAAATTTAGGACCCAATGTTTCTTTTATGTCTATGATTCATTTGGAGCATATATTATGAATCAAAGATGATGCCAAAAACGAGATTGACAAAGGCTGCTGTGACAGCCGAAACGCGCGTCTCTGTGCTTCCCGGGCTGTGACAGGCAAAATGAAATAAAGAAGCTTTAAGTCCATCAGCTTTGTGTGCGTGCTCTCTATCCTGATGATGTGGGAGTTGTTTGAAATATATATAAACATATATATATATATATATATATATATATATATATATATATATTCACTGAAAAAACCATAGGTTTCAGGGGCGTTATAGTTAGCTGGACTTTTCACTCGTTCAAAACCATTGAAATTCCCCCGTTATAGTTAGTTCAGCTAACTATAACTCGCACTCCCGCAATGCACTGCTGATGACGTCACATGTTACATCACTCATGACATGGTCAGTGACATCACTCATGACATCACTCATGACATCACTCATGACATCATCCAGTGAATGTGTGTTTTTCTGAAAATTACATATGTTTTATATATGTATATCTCAAGGTCGATGGAAGAATAAATGGGTATATAAGTGTCTAAATGGATGATTTGGTTTTGAAAAATTGATTGTATAACTGACTGATTAAGTGTATCTTAGTGAATACATGGCTTAGTGAGTAATGTTTAAATATGTAAATATCTGTATCAGTCTCTCACTTTGTGCATAAGTGGCTGCATGGGTAGGTGAGTAGTACATGAGTGTCTATATAGGCTATTAGTTGGTTTTTTGAGTATCAGTATGAGTGTCTGAGTGTCTGTATGGTTCGGTGGGGGGTATTACGTAGTGCATAGGTGCATGAATGAGTGACTCACTGTTTGTATGTGTTGAAGACAGCATGTGTGCAGGACTGTAGGGGTGGATGAGTGTGTGCATGGGTGTGTTAGTGAGTGAATGACTGTCTCAATAGTGTCTTTATGAGTAACTACATATGTTTTAAACTAGTATATGTGACTATTGGTGTATATAAGTGAGTATTTGTGAGAGTGAGAGATTGAAAGAGTTCCTGTATGAATAAGTATGTGTTTCTATAAGTGATTGTTTAAAAGACTAAGTATGTGTAAGTTTCTGTAGAAGTAAGTGTGGTGGTGTGTGCATAACTGTATATGCAAGTAAATGGATGTTTGATTCTTTATTAGCATGAGTGACTATGTGTGTGAGTAACTCTATGGATGAGTGGCATTGTGTAACAGGATGTATAGGTGTATGAGTACATATGATGAGTGAGTACATGTATGAGTGACTGTATAGGACTGTTGGTGAATGAGTGGATGTGTATGTGGATCTTAGAATTACTGAATAGGTTGTTGTAACTGATATTGGTATGTCCATTGTTTTGAAAATTTTAGTTTCTATTTTTGAATGTGTGTATCAAAGGTTATATTAGGGGGAGAGGAGGTCTACCACTCTATCACAAGGATGATGTCATGCGTGATGTCATTTGAGATGTCATCAGTGATGTCATGAGTGATGTCACTGACCATGTCATGAGTGATGTAATATGTGACGTCATCAGCAGTGCATTGTGGGCGCGCGAGTTATAGTTAGCTGAACTAACTATAACGGGGGAATTTCAATGGTTTTGTACGAGTGAAAAGTCCAGCTAACTATAACGCCCCTGAAACCTATGGTTTTTTCAGTGAATTTCTAAGGTTTTTTAAATGCTAATTCATAACTATAACGTGCCTGAAACCTATGGTTTTTTCAGTGAATTTCAAAGGTTTTTTAAATGCTAATTTCTAACTATGCCTACAGAGATAGGACATGTGAAGAAAGAAGAAAAAACGCACAGAAAGAAAAAAAAGAAATGCAGAAAGAAGCAACAGAAGTCCTCAAAGACGAAGAAAGTGCAGGAAGAAGGATAACGTGCAGAAAGAACAAAAAGAAGAGCAGAAAGAAGCCTTGTTGCAAAATCATCCTGTACCCTCAACTTTTTCAGACGGATACTGGTGGTAACTGAGTCTGACTAACGAGTCCTAGAGCCAGTGCTATGTTAAAAGACACTCAGAATACAGTGAAAACACCTACATACACTAGGGAACACTATGCGTTGGGGTCCCCCTGTGATCAACATGACCTCCTCTGTAACCCCCTAGTATATAATAGGGCAGGGGATTAAAACTACCTCTTAAAACGCGCCACAGGGCGTGTTTGCACACGTCATCTCAGGCCCCGTCCCCTCACTTCCCCACTGTGTAAACACGCCCTGTGGCCGTTTTAAGTTGGGAGATTAAGTCCCCTTGAATCCTGAAGGTCCCTAGGGTCCAACTAGCCCACTAGGTACCTCTAGTAAGCGCCACAGAGCTGCGTTGCAGAGAGGTGTAAAAAGTGGCACGGCCTGGACCACCTCTCTGCAACGCAGCTCAGTGGCGCTTACTGGAAGCACCTGGTGGGCTAGTTAGCCCCCAGGGGCCCTCAGGATTGAAGGGGAATGATTTCCCCAACTTAAAATGCGCCATAGGGCGTGTTTGCACACGTCACCTCAGGCCCCGTCCCCTCCCTTCCCCACTGTGTAAACACGCCCTGTGGCTGTTTTTTAAGTTGGGAGATTAAGTCCCCTTGAATCCTGAGGATCCCTAGGGGCAAAATAGCCCATTAGGTACGTCCAGTAAGCGCCATTGCAGAGAGGTGTAAAAAGGGGCACGGCTGCACCACCTCTCTGCAACGCAGAGCAGTGGCGCTTACTGAAAGCACCTGGTGGGCTAGTTGGTCCCCAGGGTCCCTCAGGATTGAAAGGGAATTATTTCCCCAACTTAAAACGCGTCACACGGCGTGTTTGCACACGTCACCTCAGGCCCCGTCCCCTCCCTTCACCACTGTGTAAACGTGCCCTGTGGCCGTTCTAAGTTGAGAGACTAAGTCCCCTTGAATCCTAAGGGTCCCTAGGGTCAAACTAGCCCACTAGGTACCTCCAGTAAGCGCCACAGAGCTGCGTTGCATAGAGGTGTAAAAAGGGGCGTGGCCTCAGAACACCTGTCTGCAACGCAGCTCCCTGGTGCATACTGGAGATACCTGTTGGGCTAGATGGCCCTCAGGGACCCTCAGTATTAAAGGGGAATTAATTCCCCAACTTACAACTGGCCAG
Organism: Triturus cristatus; assembly: GCF_964204655.1. NCBI lineage: Eukaryota > Metazoa > Chordata > Amphibia > Caudata > Salamandridae > Triturus > Triturus cristatus. The sequence continues at coordinate 318,064,832 of NC_140588.1, read as the reverse complement.
GGGGCGCGTTTGCAGAGTGCTGCAAGGAGGGGGCGTGGCCTCCAGTGCAATGCTGGTCTTTTATTTATTTAATTTTTTTAAGAAGTAGGGCTGTGTGGCCCCCCTTCTTTTTCTAATTTACTGGCCCTGGGGACCCCATCCCCCAGGGCCTGCACCCTAATTTTTTTTGTTGAAAAAAATAGATTTGGCCCTCCCAAGGCCTTAATCGGCCCCGGGGACCCCAACCCCCGGGTCATGGCCTTTTTAAAAAAAAAATCTTTAGGAGGGGGCTGCGTTGCCCCCCTCTTCAGGCCACTTATTGCCCCGGGGACCCCATCCCCCGGGGCCGGCCTTTGTTTTTTATTATTTAATAAAATATATATTTATAGAAACACCTAGGACATGCTGGACAAACCGTATGTACCTATCACCATGACGATTTGCGTGATATTCATTAAAAGGCGACTATGCATAGAATGAATCCACATGGAATGTATTTACACCGCGAGTGAATCTCTGACGTGTCTGACGCCCTACCGTGCCTAATCCCGGCGCCCCCGCCGGTGGGTACTCTCCAAGTAGACACCCTTGTTGTTTATTTATACAAACATGGGTAGCTATTGACGGGCACATTTAATATACACACACACCAAGCTATTCAAAGGGGATTCGACAAAAATTCGACCAAACTATGCAAGAAACCCCCCTCACGGTTAATAAAACACACATCCACCGCCGGATGTGTAATACTTTTTATTTTACTCTCTGGAAAGGAGACGAACCTCACTGAAGAGTCACAGCGTGCTCCTCGTTGAGCCCAATGCTGTGTTACACCCACCAGTGCCCGCCGAGTGCCTCACACCTCTGTGTTGTATTCCACCAGCTAGTGCGTATGCTATGACACTCTCTAGCCCATGTGCACTGTAACACCACCCCGTGAATATGTCATGCCACACTTGCCTTTGCACAGGTTATATTGCCCCATCTAACGTGCCTTCCTCGATGCCTATGTTATAACGCACAGCGCTATGCCATACATTTTACAATCTGGGATCCATATCTTTGTCACAGTGCATATGCAACATTACACTCCCCAGCACATATTTTATATTACAACTTTAGAGACTAGTTAGGTTACACAACACTGCCATGTGAATATTACACTCCAAGGTGCATATCCCATAGCATGCGCTAGTGCCTGTGCTATCTCGCGCTCTCTAATGAATCTGTCATTGCGCACAATGTAATGCATATTATATTTCATACCCCGGTTCATCTTATATCACACTTTTTGGTGCATAGTTTATACCATATACTATATCTAGTTTTCATTTTCAATCGTGCTCTCAGGACTATGTTCTATATACCACTGCGTCCACCTACCCTTTTCACAGGCATTACATTTTGCGATGGGGGGTGGAGTGTCAGGGGGTGTTTCTGCCAAGTGAGCCCGGAGTCACAGTCACAAACGTCCTCTTCTTCCTGAATAAAAGTGAGATTATGCTGCATACTTGTTCATATTTTAAGTAGTTCGCACAGACACACATTTTAAAAACAATAAAGTTCCTAATACCCACCTTCTCTGAACAGTTAGCTTGCTACCCCATCCACCTCCTCCCTATCCTCTGTTGTCTGAATCCATGGACTAGCCTCCTCCCTCCTGCCATGCATGGTCTGATGTGCTGCTCTCCATTTAGCATGATGTACCAGTCCACTCCTCCTGCCCTCCATTGCCCAATTCAATGGCCCATTATTGACCTCCTGCTTAGCCTCTGTGCTTAGCTTGCTGCCCCTATTCTCCTTCCCCCTGCCCACCGATGTCTTTGTGCATGCCCCTGCTCCATCCTTTTTGCCCACCATGTTCCATGGCCCTGCCACTCCTGTCTACTCTGAGTGTTCTGTTGAGCTGCCACTCCCCTCCCACCTGCCTAGCATTGTCAGATGACTGTAACCTGTCCCTGCCACCTCCACCCTGCCTGTCCACAGGCCATGCCCCTATCCCCTTCCTCCTGTCCTCCATGGTCCATTTTACTGCCACACCCTTCTGCTCTCCCTGGTCTGTTGTGCTGCAACTAGGGGTGGGCGGAATTTGCGAAATTAACTTTCGCAAATTATCACGAAAATGTTTAAAATTATCGCAAACAAGCGGAAATATCGCGAAAATGCGGAAGTTTTTTTCCCGCATGTTCGGGGGATTTTCTGCATGGTTGCGGGTCGCCAACTTACCCATGTGGTTGCTTGCGGGCGCGGCCATCTTGTTTTGAGTTGTCTCGCGGTGCATGATCGCGAGAAGAAAGACATGATCACGCGACGCATGACGTCACTGCGGGCGCGAACTGTCGCGAGACAGCTCAAATGGCTAAAAACAATACAACATCTCATGGAGAACGCGACCGGATCAAGAAAACCTGTTGGCGAAAGCAGGGATTCAGGTAAGGCGATCGCGCGCGTGCGACAATGTATTATTTTACAGCGCGAGCAAGAAACAAATTATCGCCAAGCTGCGGAAACCGGAAATGTTGACATTTTTGCGCTCTCCGCGGAACGCGAAAATGTCAAATTATCGCAATTTTCGCGAACGGAACAAAATTTTCGCCCAGGCCTAGCTGCAACTGCTCCTCCTGCCTGCCCCACATGGTCTGTTGTGAGGCCCCTTCTCCTGAACTCTCGTCTGTGGCCAGGTCCTGACCCTCCCTTCTATCCTCCATGGTCCTTTGTGCATGCCCCTGCACCCTCCTTCTTGCCCATCATAGCCATTGGGCTGCCACTAACCCTCCTGCTTGCCATGCATGGTCTTCTGTGCTGCCATGGCCCCTCCCACCTTCCCTGTGTGGTCAGCTAGCTGCCTGTGTATGCCACCATAGTCTCATTGTTGTTCTCCATGGTGTGTCTTATTTCTAGTGCCCATCCTGCCTGACCTCCATGGTCATCTTGCTGCTCCTGCCCTGCCCCCTTGCCCCCAGCCCTCTGTTTCCATGTGCAGACCCCTATTCCCTCCCTCCTGGCTTTTCCGTTCCATTGTAATGCCCCTGATCCGTCCGTCCTGCCCTTTATGGTCTGTTATGCTGCAGCTTTCTCTCCTGTCTGTCCATTATGGTCAGCTAGCTACCATTGCCTCTTTCCCCTCTGTTCTCTGTTGTCCATGTGCATGGTCCTGTCCCCTCCCTATTGCTTTCTATGGATTGTTGTGCTGCACTCCCGTCCCGCATGCGCTGTGTGGTGTATTGTGCAGCTGCAAACCCTGATGCCTGCCCTGTAGGGTCAGTTTGGTGCACCTCTCCATGTCCCTCCTGTCCTCTGTTATCCGAGTTCATGTCCCTACCCCAATTCCTCCTGCCTACCATGATCCAATGTACCATACTTGCGAACATTTTGAACTTGGTAAGAGGGAGATTTTGAAAAAAAACTGGGGTATTGATTTTCCCCTTTGAGTTACATTGAAAAACAGGAGATTGTAGACAGGAGACAGATCAAATAAAGCCCATTTGAGCTTAAAAACATTGGACGTTTCCTGGCTGAAACGGGTCTGTTGGCATGTATGGTTGTACTACCACTGCCTCTTCCTTCTGCCCACAATGGCCTATTATATTGCCACAGCCTCTCTTGACAGTCCTGTATTGTTGGTTTGTTACCCCTGCCCCCCTTTCCACTGCCCTCCATAGTCTGTTGTGCTGCCACTGCCCTTCCTGCCTGCCCAGTGTGGTCAAATTGTTGCCTCTGCACTCTCCTACCTGCCTTCAATTTTCAGAGTCCGTGCCCCTGGCCTCTGCCATTCTATATTTATTACAAAAGTGTGGAACGCCTGACGTCATCTTGATGTAATCAAAACTGTAATACCTAGAGTATTTCCTTTAGAAATTACATATATGAAAGGGTCTTATTTGCATCAAAATTATGGTTAGTGCTTTAAAAAACTAAAATGAGGACATATTTTCTGAGTTTTCAAATAGCGACAAAGAACTTTTCAATTATTTGTAATCTTTATGTTTTTTTATCCAGTTGACCACTTGATTAAATGTTGCACCTAGGGGAGAGCATGTGGTGTTACTTCCAGAGCTGCAGACTTTGCAACTGGGGAACCAGGTTGGAGTTTCTGCTTCAGCTCAACATTCTGTGATTCTGGTCAAATCACTTAATCTCCCCATGTCTGCAACCAAAATGAATTTGATCTTGTGTGATGTAACCAATGCTCATGTAAAGCACTCCAATACCTGACGAGTCTGCACTATATAAAACTGCAAATACACAAAAAATAAGTGTTTTGCACACTTCTGTCATTGGGCTACATGTGGGCTACATCTGGGTGATATTTGGGCTACATTTGGGCTCTTTTGTCTCTGGTGGCCATCTTGGGAGATTTATTTGTTATGAAGTTTCCTAATTTCTTCATTTACTGCAGTTTCCTCAGTGGGAATACTTTCAGTTTTTAATTTTGGTTCCATCAAGAAGGCATTCAGATGTGTCACACATTTGCCATAAGTTCTGAATGTTAGCACTCTAGTTGCTCATTAGATCACTGTAGTAAAACTACCGCTCATCAGGGAAGTCTGCTGCTGGTATTCAAAGTGCATGTTTCAGTCTGCATGTCAGAATTTTTTTAAGAAATAGAAGAGGATTTGAGAAGTCAAAATGTGCCCTAATTTTTCTTTCTGCAGCACTAATCATAATTTCTATGGCAAAATGAACCCCCTCATTTTGTTCCTTTGTAAATTAAATGTTTTAACTGTTGCCTCTTTATTCCATTCAAGATGGCTTCAGGTGTGCCATACTTTTGTCATAAGTAAGACTGTCAGCGCTCTAGTTGTTCATTAGAACACTCTGGGACATTCTGTCATTGGGCTATACTTGGGCTACATCTGGGTGATATTTGGGCTACATTTGGGCTCTTTTGTCTCGGGTGGCCATTTTGGGAGACTTATTTGTTATGATGTTTCCTAATTTCCTCATTTACTACAGTCTCCTCAGTAGGAAATACTTTCAGTTTTTTACTTTGATTCCATCAAGAAGGCATTCAGATGTGTCACAAATTTGCCATAAATTCAGAATGTTTGCACTCCAGTTGCTTATTAGACCACTGTAGTAAAGCTACTGCTCACCAGGGAAGTCTGCTGCTGGTATTGAAAGTGCATGTTTCAGTCTGCATGTCAGAATTTGTTTATGAAATAGAAGAGGTTTTGAGAAGTCAAAATGTGCCCTAATTTTTCTTTCTGCAGAACTAATCATAATTTCTATGGCAAAATGAACCCCCTCATTTTGTTCCTTTGTAAATTAAATGTTTTAAGTGTTACCACTTTATTCCAATCAAGATGGCTTCAGGTGTGCCATACTTTTGTCATAAGTAAGACTGTTAGAGCTCTAGTTGTTCGTTAGAACACTCTGGGACATTCTGTCATTGGGCTATACTTGGGTTACATCTGGGTGATATTTGGGCTACATCTTGGCTCTTTTGTCTCTGGTGGCCATCTTGGGAGATTTATTTGTAATGAAGTTTCCTAATTTCCTCATTTACTGCAGTCTCCTCAGTAGGAAATACTTTCAGTTTTTTACTTTGGTTTCATCAAGAAGGCATTTAGGTGTGTCACACATTTGCCATAAATTCTGAATGTTAGCACTCTAGTTGCTCATTAGATCACTGTAGTAAAGCTACTGCTCACCAGGGAAGTCTGCTGCTGGTATTCAAAGTGCATGTTTCAGTCTGCATGTCAGAATTTTTTTATGAAATAGAAGAGGATTTGAGAAGTCAAAATGCGCCCTAATTTTTCTTTCTGCAGCACTAATCATAATTTCTATGGCAAAATGAACCCCCTCATTTTGTTCCTTTGTAAATTAAATGTTTTAAGTGTTACCACTTTATTCCATTCAAGGTGGCTTTAGGTGTGCCATACTTTTGTCATAAGTAAGACTGTTAGCGCTCTAGTTGTTCGTTAGAACACTCTGGGACATTCTGTCATTGGACTATACTTGGGCTACATCTGGGTGATATTTGGGCTACATTTGGGCTCTTTTGTCTCTGGTGGCCATTTTGGGAGACTTATTTGTTATGATGTTTCCTAATTTCCTCATTTACTACAGTCTCCTCAGTAGGAAATACTTTCAGTTTTTTACTTTGATTGCATCAAGAAGGCATTCAGATTAGGCCTGGGCTAAATTTCCGTCCCATTCGCGGAAATTGCGATAATTTGACATTTTCGCGTTCCGCGGAGAGCGCGAAAATGTCAAAATTTCCGCATTCCGCAGCTTAGCGATAATTTGTTTCTTGCTCGCGCTGTAAAATAATACATTCTCGCGTGCGCGCGATCGCCTTACCTGAATCCCCGCGTTCGCCGACAAGTTTTCCCGATCCGGTCGCGTTCTCCACGAGATGTTGGATTGTTGGTAGCCATTTGCGCTGTCTCGCGACAGTTCGCGCCCGCAGTAACGTCATGCGTCGCGCGATCACATCTTTCTTCTCGCGATCATGCACCGCGAGAAGAGTGAAAACAAGATGGCCACGCCCGTGAGCAACCGCATGGATAAGTTGGCGAGCCGCGACCACGCAGAAAATACCGCGAACGGGCGGGAAAAAAACTTCCGCATTTTCGCGATATTTCCGCGTGTTTATGGAGATTTTTAACATTTTCGCGCTAATTTGCGAAAGACGCTTTCGCAAATTCCGCCCACCCCTAATTCAGATGTGTCACAAATTTGCCATAAATTCAGAATGTTAGCATTCTAGTTGCTTATTAGATCACTGTAGTAAAGCTACTGCTCATTAGGGAAGTCTGCTGCTGGTATTGAAAGTGCATGTTTCAGTCTGCATGTCAGAATTTTTTATTGAAATAGAAGAGGATTTGAGAAGTCACTCAAAATGTGCCCTAATTTTTCTTTCTGCAGCACTAATCATACTTTCTATGGCAAAATGAACCCCCTCATTTTGTTCCTTTTTAAATTAAATGTTTTAAGAGTTACCACTTTATTCCAACCAAGATGGCTACAGGTGTGCCATACGTTTGTCATAAGTAGGACTGTTAGCGCTCTAGTTGTTCTTTAAAACACTCTGGGAAGCTGCAGTAGAACACAAAGGAATCAACTGATAGTCTCTGCCCTTGTTGGATGTACATGTTTGACTGAGAATGTCAGGCTTCATTCTCATATGACTGAGAAAGATAATGTGAATTTACAGAAAATATGCTCTCAGTTTAGCTTATAGATCACCTTCCAAACCTCTGTGGGAAAAGCATGAGAAAATAGTTTTCTCTCAAACATGATTCATGATATCACAGCAGAAGGCTTTTTCACATGGTAAAATCACCTTAGAACACACCACAATTCCTAAAATGAGTATGGTACCATCAACAAATGATTTATAATGTAACTAAAGTCTTAAAACCTTCTATTAACTGCAATGCTTTTTAATGAGGTGCTATCATGTATATTGGTCCCAAGATGGCTGCCAACACTTCTTGGATGAAGTGCTGACAGCCAATCAGATCTCACGATGAGATGTGTGGTTAGGCTCCACCCAGATATATATGTGATTTTACTTTTGATTTTCTCAGGAACTACTGAACGGATTTACACCATTTAAGCAAAAGGCACGAGTCTGAACTGAGGACTACCTCTTTGCCAAATTTGGTGTAATTCCGTTCAGCACTTCGGGCTGTAGCTGCGTCAACAGGTCCTATGGGAAAATGCATGGGGAAAATGCGTTTTGGGACCCCCCTTTTTTCTCGTCCCCCGCTTGACGAATCACCATGAAATTTTCAGGATAGGAGCGGACCGGAGCTGGCCAAAAGTTTGCAAAATTTTGCGAAGATTCATCAATCGACGCCAACGTTATTCCAAATAGAATGTTGCGGATTTCCTATGGAAAATAGGTCCTAACTATAACTACCTACTGGCGACTGCCAGTAGGTAATATATCTATATATATATATATATATATATATATATATATATATATATATATGAACATACAATCCTGCTCCAAGAACGAAGAAGGCACGTACACGAGGCTGCTAAGATACGGCAACTTTATTTTTTCAGGTCACCCTCGACCTCGAGGCCAAAGAGAAGCCTTTTTCTCAATCTACTGGCACCATAAACATGTAAGTATATATAGCGCTTTCCACTGCATTCATCAATAAACATAGAAAACATACTGTGATGTCAATACAATGCACTAATGCAAAAACATTAGTAGTGTTAAAATGTTCACTTCACAGATCTTTAGACCATATGGCTGGCTATGTCCAAACATTACAAATGTAGTTCTATGACACAATGTGTATATATTAGGCCTGGGCCAAAATTCCGTTCCGTTCGCGGAAATTGCAATATTTTAGCATTTTCGCGTTCCGCGGAAAGCGCGAAAATGTCAAAATGTCCGCATTCCGCAGCTTAGCGATAATTTGTTTCTTGCTCGCACTGTAAAAAAATACATTGTTGCATGCGCGCGATCGCCTTACCTGAATCCCCGCGTTCGCCGACAAGTTTTCCAGACCCGGTCGCGTTCTCCACGAGATGTTGGATTGTTGGTAGCCATTTTGCGCTGTCTCGCGACAGTTCGCGGCCGCAGTAACGTCATTTGTCGCGCGATCACATAATTTATTGCGCGATCACGTCTTTCTTCTCGCGATCTTGCACCGCGCGAGTATGAGAAGATTGAGATCTCGAACACGTCATTCTACATCGAGAGCGAGAAGGTGAGGACGCGGGCACGTCTAATCAAACGCGAACAGGAGAAAGAGACCCCGAACACGTCATATCCAACGCGACAGGGACAAAGAGAACGCGATCATGTCATTTTCGACACGCCGGCGGAAGTAATGTGAAGCTTGCGATTTCGAACATGTAAAATTTTCAATTTGGAGAGGAATATCAGCTCTAGCAGCATGAAACCTTCTGCAAATGCTGATTTTGGATGAAAACAACTCCTTACATTGACATTTGGCTGTCCTTTTTTGTACAAGGAGTCCTTTTTTTAAAAGGTGGAGAGAGGGAGGAAGTGACACAGAATCTCCAACTTCCTGTTCCTGTCCAGCAGGCTCCTCCCAGTGCTTTGTCCATCTCCTGCTCATTCTGCCTTTGGATTTGGAGCTGGAAAGATCACTCTTTTTGTCTGCTGCATCATTGCAATTGGATTTGAGGATTTTTTGAATAGGATATTTTACAAGTAAGTGGTTGTTGTGTCTGTTTGATTGTGGGCATTGCAGTTGTTGTAACTACAATTTATTTTTGATAATTATTATCATCATTCCTTTTAAATTTTGTGGGTAGTAGTAGTAGGCACGAGCTAGCCCTGGGCATGGCCTCATGGGTGTGTGCATGATGAAGCAACTGTTCCTTTTGTAGTTTTTTGAATGTATTTCAATTTCAAGCACATTTAGGGCATGGATGGCATAGGATTGAGTTGGGGAAGTGTGCTTTTTGGGGGTGGCCTTTCTGATGTTGTTGGGCCTGGCCATGTGGCTGGTGGCCATTTTGAAGCCTAGGCCTGCAAGCTTGCCTGGCCTTGTCCGCCAACAGGCCTGCTTTCATCCACTAGGACCAGAGCAGGTAGCCACAGCTTTATTAATCTACTGTTTTCTGTGTGGTCTGTTGAATTTAGACTTCATTTAGGGCATGGATTGCATTGGATTGAGTTGGGGAAGTGTGCTTTTTGGGGGTGGCCTTTCTGATGTTGTAGGGCCTGGCCATGTGGCTGGTGGCCATTTTGAAGCCTAGGCCTGCAAGCTTGCCTGGCCTTATCTGCCAACAGGCCTGCTTTCATCCACTAGGACCAGAGCAGGTAGCCACAGCTTTATTAATCTACTGTTTTCTGTGTAGTCTTTTGAATTTAGATTTCATTTAGGGCATGGATGGCATTGGATTGAGTTGGGGAAGTGTGCTTTTTGGGGGTGGCCTTTCTGATGTTGTTGGGCCTGGCCATGTGGCTGGTGGCCATTTTGAAGCCTAGGCCTGCAGGCTTGCCTGGCCTTGTCCGGCAACAGGCCTGCTTTCATCCACTAGGACCAGAGCAGGTAGCCACAGCGTTATTAATCTACTGTTTTCTGTGTGGTCTGTTGAATTTAGACTTCATTTAGGGCATGGATGGCATTGGATTGAGTTGGGGAAGTGTGCTTTTTGGGGGTGGCCTTTCTGATGTTGTTGGGCCTGGCCATGTGGCTGGTGGCCATTTTGAAGCCTAGGCCTGCAAGCTTGCCTGGCCTTGTCCGCCAACAGGCCTGCTTTCATCCACTAGGACCAGAGCAGGTAGCCACAGCTTTATTAATCTACTGTTTTCTGTGTGGTCTGTTGAATTTAGACTTCATTTAGGGCATGGATGGCATTGGATTGAGTTGGGGAAGTGTGCTTTTTGGGGGTGGCCTTTCTGATGTTGTTGGGCCTGGCCATGTGGCTGGTGGCCATTTTGAAGCCTAGGCCTGCAGGCTTGCCTGGCCTTGTCCGGCAACAGGCCTGCTTTCATCCACTAGGACCAGAGCAGGTAGCCACAGCGTTATTAATCTACTGTTTTCTGTGTGGTCTGTTGAATTTAGACTTCATTTAGGGCATGGATGGCATTGGATTGAGTTGGGGAAGTGTGCTTTTTGGGGGTGGCCTTTCTGATGTTGTTGGGCCTGGCCATGTGGCTGGTGGCCATTTTGAAGCCCAGGCCTGCAAGCTTGCCTGGCCTTGTCCACCAACAGGCCTGCTTTCATCCACTAGGATCAGAGCAGGTAGCCACAGCTTTATTAATCTACTGTTTTCTGTGTGGTCTGTTGAATTTAGACTTCATTTAGGGCATGGATGGCATTGGATTGAGTTGGGGAAGTGTGCTTTTTGGGGGTGGCCTTTCTGATGTTGTTGGGCCTGGCCATGTGGCTGGTGGCCATTTTGAAGCCTAGGCCTGCAAGCTTGCCTGGCCTTGTCCGCCAACAGGCCTGCTTTCATCCACTAGGACCAGAGCAGGTAGCCACAGCTTTATTAATCTACTGTTTTCTGTGTGGTCTGTTGAATTTAGACTTCATTTAGGGTATGGATGGCATTGGATTGAGTTGGGGAAGTGTGCTTTTTGGGGGTGGCCTTTCTGATGTTGGTTGTCTTAAAGACATGCTTTTTTTATGTGTCTGGTCACTGGTGTGTTGGTGTGCAATGCATGCACCCTGCAGAGCTTTTTGGGGCCTGTGAATGTTCGTATTTACATTTTGTTGCATTAAAAAGGCAGAGCAGTGTGCTTTAGCAGGCATCCTTTACCTGGCTTTTATAGGCCTTTTGTCAGCTCCTGGTGTTTCCCAGGCCCCCGGCTTGTTTGTGATTTGTGTGTGTCCATGTGGGTGGTGGCCTTTTTTGGTGTTTGGACTGTGAGTTATTAGTGTCCTGCTTTTGCCATAGGCCTGCATGGTTTTCCTATTGGCTCTTTGGCTTACTGCTTCCATCCATCCACCCCCTTTGCCAGCAGCAGCTCCATGGATGCTGAGATGCTCAAATAATGCAATGGTCTACCCCACTTCCCTTAAATTTTTATTTTGTTGTTTATTATTAACTTTCCTATCCTTCCTGACAGTGTAGTGTGTGGCTGCACACAGTACTAGTAGTATAACATAGCTCTTGTTAAAAAAAAAAGTCATAAATGGCTAGACTATCTTTTGTTTGCACTAGTAAAGTACTAAGTAACTGAACCACAACAACAAATGCAACATTTCACTGATGTTCTTCTCCTGTCTTATTTGCTTTTAGGTTCACAAAAGACAGAGTAGGAGGTGTCATCAGCATCACCCGGCTACCCGTTGTACTGCCAGCCAGACAGAAGTCCTGCTGCACATCACGTCCACGTGTGACCAGAACTTGTTGTGCATCTGCATCCTGCCTGACATCTGAAGAAGATGGCCCCAAAGAAAGGTACCAGGTCCAGTACCAAGAAAGTTGCCGGTGAGAAGAAGGAACAGAAAAAGGAAGTGCCATTAACCACGACTGGTGGTGTGCCGGCCAATGTTTTTTTTGGCAACAAAGCGTTGTCCGGGAACCAAGCTGGGAGCAGCACAGCGGTCCAACCCCACCAACCTAGGCCCAAGGGCTTTAGTGTCGCAGAGGTAGCCAGTCTACTAACGAGCAGCGATGTTGAAGAAATGTCATTACCGCAAAGTAGTACACAATCAAGTTCAACGCAGGCGCAAACTCAGCAGATCAGTGTCAAGCCGCCGCAACAAGAACAGCAGCAGCCGCCGCAACAAGAACAGCAGCAGCCGCCGCAACAAGAACAGCAGCAGCCGCCGCAACAAGAACAGCAGCAGCCGCCGCAACAGCCCACCATAGTAGTTGTTGCTCCTGACGTAGGGACATTTCAGGAAATCGAGCTTCCTGCAGACAAAGTGGAGCAAAGTCAAACCACTGTTTCAGAAGATCTATTGTCTTCCAGACCACCAGCAAGGAAAAGGAGGCTTAGTCCATCATCTTCTTCTTCAAGCCCCGCTTCTGATGATCGTGATGACACTTGGGTCCCACCAGTTTGGTCTGAGAGTGATATACGCCACAAGACAATGCTTCTGAAAAGGAAGGTCCCAGAAAAACTTAGAGTTATGGAGGTAGATGTAGAAGAGGGGGGTGATGATGTTGATGAAGACGAGCCAGTCATCACGCACATTACTCCCGCCCCAAAGGGATTGGAGACCGACATTCTCACCCTATGCAGAAAGGCTGCTACTGAGCGGGATGTAGCACGGATCTCACCAAGACAGGTTACACCACCATTACCTCCAGCTGCCATATTTTCCAAGGCCCGGCAGTGACCTACATCCAGCTCAACCATCTCAGTAGGTAGTGGTAGTAAAAGTCACAGTCTAGGTGCACAGGGTCACATTTCAAGCACCCCCTCCAGTTCATCTGGTGTTGGAAGTGGCACATCCAGCAGTGCCAGAAAGTTCTCCTCCCCAGTTTGGGACTTCTTTTCTGTTAGTGCCAAGGAGGAGAACATTGCTATACGCTCAATTTGTCGGCAAGGTGTTCGGCGTGGTAAGCTTGGTACAAACTATGGTACCGGAGGACAAGCAAGTCATCTAAGAATACACCACAATATCGTGTGGGATGATCACCTACTTAAGTTAAAAGAAAGTAGAAAAACTCAACCCATTGAAGATGGTCAGGATGAATCAGAGAGCGATATTATTGCGGTGGCAGGTGAAGAAGAGGGAGGCATTTCTAACCCTGTCCCCAGTAGTGCAGTGGTAACGCCCACATCCTCCTCAGTAACATCAGAGTGGCACCGCAGTAAGAGCCATACTCAGAGTCTGGGTGAGACACCAAGGCGACCGACGAGTACCTCAATGAGACAATCTGTGTTGTTGAGCCTTAGTGGGTTAATGAAAACAGCACCACTAAGGAAAGTAAGCCAGCCTACCATTGAGAGCATGTTTAGGTTGGAGGGGCAGTTCCAACGCAACCACCCAACGGCACGATTGTACAATGCGAAGCTGGCTAAAATGTTAGCGCTGGACCTTCTTCCTTTTTCATTTGTGGAAGGGGTGGGTTTCCTTGAATTTGTGTCTGCCATCTGCCCGAAATGGAAAGTTCCCAGCCGGTCCTATTTCGCAAGAATTGCTGTTCCGGCACTACATCATGATGTGCTGGAATTGGTTGGTCATGGTTTGCAGCAGAGTGCTGTGCACAATATCCACCTGACAACAGACATGTGGAGCAGTTGCCAAGCCACAGATTACATGTGCATCACTGCACACTGGATCTCTTTTGTGGGGGTTAGAGATAAACTATCTGCACGAGGTGTTGTTGACACAGCTGAGATTTTTGAAGGTACTCGGAAACATGCAACTGTAGCCATGTTCGCCATGGAGAAATCTCATACGGCTGAAAACATTTTAGAAGAGTTTCGCACCAAGGTTTTGGAATGGCTGCTGCCCAGAGGGCTTGGTATTGGTTTTGTTGCCACAGACAATGGCAGTAATGTACTTAAGGCCATGGAACTTGGATCCTATTTCAGGGTTCCGTGTTTGGCACACTGCATAATCATTATAGTGCAAGACTTTCTGAGAAAAGAACCCATAGTCAGCAATTTACTGGCCATCTGCCGAAGAATATGCACTCATTTCAGCCATTCTTTTAAAGCTCGGAAGCAGCTGAGGATCATCCAACGTGAATTTAGGATGCCAGTCAAGGCGCTCATCCAGGAGGTGGCAACACGTTGGAACTCAACGTATTACATGCTTGATCATCTGTACGAACAGCACAGGTCACTACATGAATATGTCTGGTACAGAAGCAGGGATGCTAGTGTTAAAGGCATGACCCTTGAGAGGGAGCAATGGACCCTCATTAAATGCCTGACTGAGATGCTGTCTCCTTTTGAGGTCTTCACACGTGAAGTCAGCAAGGAGGACTGTACAATGGGCCAAGCTATCCCATTGTTGCAAATGCTAGAGCATGAGCTGAATAATGTGTCTGAATCCTACAAAGGTGTAGAGGACAGAAGGCAAGCCCATGACTTGGTGGAGAGCTTATCCAGGCGCTTAATTGAAAATGTAAGGATACAAAATAACATTTTGTCACAAGAACATTACATTTGTGCCACAATTCTGGCTCCACGTGCAAAATTAGGACTAGTGAAGACATTCCTTGCTTTTTCCGACAATGATGTTGCCCGCTAAAAAAGTTGTATAGCTGAAGCAGCCATTAAGTTTGAAAACGAAGGACTGCTAATTAAAAGCCCGCCACATCAACCCACAACAAGTACTGATACTGAAGCAGGCCATGCAGAATCAAGTGCAACTTCGTCGGCTGAGGGCAGTGCGGTTGGCTCAGAGTCACAATCACAACACTCACCATCACTATCGACTACAGAAACAATAACTGGATCATTAGGTCGAGTACAATCATTACAGGATTGGTATGTAAAGATGGGCCTTTGTAAGCACAGTGCTGATGCACAGAAAAAACAGCACAAAAGCTTACCAGCAGCAACCCTGAACATTGAGCGGATGGTCCAGGCCTATCTGGACGACCCAACAGAGGTGTACGTTGATCAAAACCCATTGCAGTATTGGTATAGGAAAAGGTCTGAATGGCCACAGCTCAGCAGGCTGGCGATAAGCTATCTGGCTTGCCTGTCGCAAGTGTCTCTTCCGAACGTGTTTTCAGTGCTGCTGGTTCCATTGTAACATTGAGAAGGACCAGTCTATCTCCAAAAAACGTGGAGAGGTTAACAATGATCAAAATGAATCAGCACTTCATACCACCGAATTACACAATACATGAATCAACAGAGGAAGATGAGGACAGCGGCTCAGGTGACGGAAGTATTGTGTCAGATGATTACCTACTACTGGAAGAACCCCCAGAGTTTGAGGACGAGCTATACTTCCCTGACAATTAGGCTCGCACTTACTGTCTTCCTCCCTTTTTTCCCGCTTTGTTTATGTGTCTGTCGTTCCGGTTATAAACTTGTGAATCGCAGCAAATCCATTATCACCGTCTTCTACTCTTCTAATTTAATATACAAGTTTCAGGTGTCTGCTATTTGACAGTACAGTCCTCCAAATCCAGCTCCTCCGCTCCATCATACTGAATCTCCTGCTCAATTCCATTTCCCTCATGAATGATGATTGATGATGGTAACAACAAATTTAAACTTTCCTCGTCCTTCCAAAACAAGTGGACCATGAATCAGATGACTACTATAGCTATCCTCCTTTCAGAGCCGAGAGACACTGGCCATTAACTGAAAATAAGATGGAACAGGTAATGATCGATGCCATGCATTGGACGCAGAGTCACAGACTGAATGATTTAGATTTTGTTGTGTTTGTTGTGCATGAATTTATGTAATTGTGCACTGCCACTAATCAACTTCCTACAGAACACACTATTTTTCCCCTTCTTGCAAATAAGAAATTTGTACTTCTCCTGCAGCTTGGTGATACATTGCTTTTAATTCAATACAGGAAGGGTACTCACTCAATCTGTGCAATGCGTATGACTGTGACACAACAGCACCGTCCATGATGATGATGGCGAAATAGACGGCCCGTTAACTTAAGATGAGAAGGAACAGGTAATGATTGATGACATGCATTGGCTGCAGAGTCGCAGACTGAATGATGTAGATTTTGTTGTGTTTGTTGCGCATGAATTTATGTAATTGTGCACTGCCACTAATCAACTTCCTACAGAAAACACTATTTTTCCCCTTCTTTCAAATAAGAAATTTGTACTTCTCCTGCAGCTTGGTGATACATTGCTTTTAATTCAATACAGGAAGGGGACTCACTCAATCTGCGCAATGCGTATGACTGTGACACAACAGCACCGTCCATGATGATGATGGCGAAATAGACGGACCGTTAACTTAAGATGAGAAGGAACAGGTAATGATTGATGCCATGCATTGGCCGCAGAGTCGCAGACTGAATGATGTAGATTTTGTTGTATTTGTTGCACATGAATTTATGTAATTGTGCACTGCCACTAATCAACTTTACAGAACACACTAAACTTAACTCAAGGTGAATTCAATTTTCCCCTTCTTGCAAATAAGAAATTTGTACTTCTCCTGCATCTTGGTGATACATTGCTTTTAATTCAATACAGGAAGGGGACTCACTCAATCTGCGCAATGCAAATGACTGTGACACAACAGCACCGTCCATCATGATGGCCCGTTAGCTTAAGATGAGAAGGAACAGGTAATGAATGATGACAATTAATGGCATGCATTGGACACCTGACTCTGAGCTATTGGTCTTTGTGTTTGCGTTGTTTGTTTGTTGTGCACAAAGTGATGTCAAAGTGTACTAGTAGTAATCTA
The DNA here is from genome assembly GCF_964204655.1 of Triturus cristatus. Classification (NCBI taxonomy): domain Eukaryota; kingdom Metazoa; phylum Chordata; class Amphibia; order Caudata; family Salamandridae; genus Triturus; species Triturus cristatus. Next base: position 318,048,082 of record NC_140588.1, on the reverse strand, counting down.
TCTTTCTGTACACAATAAACAATGACTCAAGTCAGTAATATTTATATTTCTACTCTTGTTGTGTCATAAAAATGTTACTTATACTGCAGGCCGACCTTCACAGTAAGTCAGTAAAAGTATCAGTGATGATGATGAAGTCAGGAGGATGTTTCAGGAGTGGCATAAAACGGAAAAGCCTAAAGGTAAACACGTCAACAACAACCACAGCAGACCCAAATGTCTGTGTAGAAGTTGAATAGAGTGTAGCGGTGGGATGACTGCAGTGCATTGATTTTACTAACTTAAACTGTAAAATGCTATGTTTGGAATGGATAATGTGCTTTGCGTTTGTCCAACTGTTTGAGAGAAAAAAAAAGGACTGTAAAGTGTTAACGTAGGATGTGCTAATGCTAAGAACTGTGGGCCTGCTCTCTCCTGTTACTGTTGAAGGTCAATGCTGGAAACAGACTAGAGTAGAGATGATGCATACATGCCACCTCGGAAAGTGTTCTTGTTGCCCTACACCATCACTTGTGCATTTGTTTTAACTTTCTTTCTCAATATCCCCTTTGGTTTTCCATCTACAATTACAGGCCGGGCCTTGCCCTAAACTTTGTAAAACATTACAATGCATATTAATTACCTTACCAATCCATCACCTTTTTTTTTCCAGCCGGGCAGTGGCGAGGCGACACACCCAAGATTGATGGACGAGAGGAGCAAGAGGAATGCCGAGATGCAAATCCAGTCCACATTTTTGACCAGGATAAGACAGTAACAGTATCCACTTTTATCTTCTTTTAAATAATTTGATTAATATCTTGTATACAATCTTTACAACAGTGTGTTCTTGGAGTTGTCATCATCATTAGGTTTGCTCTGTGTTTACGTTTCTTCCCTACCAATATTTAAAATTTCTATTTGCTATGTGTTAAAGTATTAAGGCCGGAACAACAGAACAAGAACTAGAAGTGCATGTAATCCGGGTCTCTCATCATCATGCATGCATTGCCTTTTTCTCCCTTATTATATGGATATGGTAGTCTTCAATGATTGTCGTTTGTTTGGCTATGTATGCATACTGTTTTTCTATGTCAAAACTTTCCCAAAAACCCCCTTCCCATCCATTCAACAAACCCTAACCCTCTTCCCCCGGGCTGTATGACTTATTGTCGAGGTGTAACTAAATTAAATGTACACCAATACTTAATCACACACTTGCTGGAGCGGATGTGGTGAAAGCAACACTACTTCAATTTCAAGGCAGAGCGATGATCTTCTTCTGCTTCGCCACCCATGAGTAGGATATTTCAGAGGTTATTTTATTTAACAAAGGAACATATACCTCAGCATGAATTGCCGGCATTGATTGGATTTGTTTGTTGTCATTCCTCATATACAGCACTAACTGTTAGACTGTAGGCATAGTCAAGTGACTCGACACAACTATAGTTTGTAACTCTGTCTAGTAGGCTATCCTCCTAACCACCATTCAGTTTTTTTGTCAAATATTTGAGCATATTATTGTTGCTCGGTAAGTTCTGTACTGTACTTCATTCAAGTACTCCTCTAACAGTCTCTCAAAGGCGATTGACTGTCTCCTTTTCTTTTTATGGAAATGCTGCCACCCTGCCAGTGTCTACTACTACTACTATACTACCACCACCACCACCCCAATCATGGCATGTATGAAAAAGGAAACCATCTTCACCATCCAGCCAGTGCTGTGACACAGTTGGACATAAACATCAAGCACCGGTAAGAGACAAGTTTGGGGGAGGCAGAATTAATAATGGACATGTCAATGATTTCGTTTTCACACACCAGTACAAAGAATGCATAGACTAGAGGACAGACTGAAAGTACTAGAAGGACCAGTCAATGAGTGAGGTGTGTCTTTCATCTATCTGTTTGTGTCTTATACAGCCAGCCAATTATTGAAATCAAACACAGGCTATGGGCGGCCATGCACCAGCAAGGAAACAGTGTGATGTTAAACAGTTACCCCACCTACAAAACATTAACAACATTGCATGTAACATAGAAAAATATATTTAATTTACCCTAACAAAAATAAACTAAACCCACAAAAGCTGACCCACCCCCCTCCCTAACCCCAACCACTGTCCATAGTAGAAAAAAGTCTGTAACGCCCAAACGAGTTAAGAACAAGAATTAAAAAAGGGGCAGAACAGAATGACAGGGACTAACTGGTGGGGCGGGAATCGAGGAGGACACGCATCTGGTGCATCTCGCCCTCTAAACGGGCGACGCGGCGTCTAAGTGTGCGGCAGTTGCAGCCACAGTGGGGGGGCACTGGAGATGGCACGGTGGCAGCGGGCAGCCGCCAGATGGTGGCACCGTACTGCTGGAGGGTGGTGGCTGGGGCCCGGGCCACGGGAGGAGGCTTCCACAATTGCAGCCGCAGTCTCCTCCGCCTCCTCGGCTAAGACCACAAGCCGCCGGTATTCTCGCTGGATTGCCTCCAGCTTCCGGCGCCGTGCCTTGGCGGCCAACTCCCTTCGATTTAGTTTAGGAGTAGCTGTGTATCAAAAAGAAAAAAACAAGACAATTGTAAAATATACTCTTAGAAAAACAGTATGACAAGTTAATTATTTATACACATAGTGGCATGGTAGAGTAGCACAGTAGTACATAACATTTTAAATCGCGCCCGTCCTTCTTCCTTCCACCCGTCTTTCACTTTTTAGTTAAACAGTGCACCAGGTGCTCTTCTCCATAAAACTTTCAAAGCGGAGTTGAAATTAGATAGATGAGGCCATTGGTTACTCAATACTCCCGCTCCTATGCCAATTAAAGGGATTCTAGTCCTATAGTTCACACTTCAAACGTTCACAACAACTCATACTTACTACTTACGACATCGTATGGCAGGCGGACTTTGTCCGCCCGCCATCCTCATGCTAAAAAGGGTGGGGGTCCCGTGGGGACAATTAATTAGGATGATGCGCCCTGCACAGTGGCTGGCGCATCCTGTTTTTTTTACATTCTGGTTGGCGGTGCCGAAAGCAATGCTAAAAATAGATGTTGTGCTGCTTTTCCAAGCACAACATGATGGGCCCCGCACGGAGCCTGTCACGTTTTGCTTGGAAAGGCAGGGGGGTACCATAGCATAGGTAGGTACCCTCCATGGGGGCACCCAAGCATACTCTGCAATGTCTGCATGCCTTTCCGTGGCGGACGGCAATGCCGCCACGCAAAGGCATTCCAAAATGCAGATTATATGGCTGGCGGTGTGTTCAGAGAGACACCACCGGCATATTGAACCCTTTTCCGCCTGGTCGACATGTGGGGGGTCTGAATAATTTCTACAGGGATGGCGGAGGTTTGCCCCTGCGGTGTCGGCAGTGAATTCCAGCCGGCCCGGCGGGGGCAATACGCCCACCATCCTAATGGGGCCCTAAGTCACAACTGTACAGTATACATATACATACAGTACACCCTTGCAGTGAGTGTGCTGTCAAGTTCAACAATAGTTAAGGATTATGAATCTAACTTACCACCGCCTGCCACTGGTGCTGCCACTCCCCCTACCACTCCATCGTCGGTATCGGCAGCAACTGCCGCATCCTCGCCCTCCGCGTCGCCTTGTTCGCTGGCCCCGGCACTGGTGGTCGGTAGTGCGGCTAGAAAACATTACACATTTATTAGGCGTCATATACACCTCCCCCCTATTGATCAGTTGCAAGGTTGAAAAATGAGTTAATAATACTAACATACATCACTAGTACAAATCAGGTAGTAGTAGAGTAGACACTAATAGTTATATATGATCATTGTAGCCTTTGCTTAATTAGCCCTAGCCATGCTACCATTTTACCTTTGTGGCTTTTATTTTTGCACATGTGACGTTACCTTTACCTTGCAGCTTCTTAAGACACCTTTGAGCCCACATGACCTGCCTCACACTGCTACTGTCTAGTCTATGCGCTGCGTACAAGCGGTCCACAAACATTAACAAGCCACTTTTTTAGGAAGTACTGGTGTACTACTGTTACTGTTAGTCCATATTGCTTATCCATAGATGCTACACTTTTTGGCACGGCTGAGAAATGCTTGCAAGTTGCAATATACTAACGCACACCATTTCTTTTTTCGCATTACAGACGCAAGATTCCCTTCTACGAACCAGAGCTTCTGAATGATGCAACAACTACCAGTACTAGGTTCTTCTAAGGTGAGGGGTCCCTTCACTCACATCTTCTTTTATAAATATATATAAACTAAATTGCTATGGGATGGTGGTGCTGCCTTCCACCACTGTTAAGTTATCATGATTTAATTCCCAACTGTATAAGTGTAACAATGTATATTGTTTTAATGTTATTGATTTTCCGGTTGGTGCTGCTAAGAAAACAGTGTACAGACCTTCTCAAATTGAAATAAACATTTTGAACTTACATAGACTTGGTGGTATTTGGTGTGGACTAACTTACACGAGTGAGCAAATTAAAGTAAGGGTGTGCATGTGAATTGCTTCCACGACTGAGAGGTTGGGTGTGTTATGTTCTGGGTTGTCTACTTGTTGGGTATCTTGGGGGGAGGGTTCCGAGACCTAATAGTTATGACAAGACAGTACTATAGTCAAGCAGTGGAATTGTGGTGGGTGCGGAATTTCTGATTGAGGTGTGCAAGGAAGGTCCAACCTACCATCACCAACATCCTATTTTCTGGTGCGAATGTATGTGCAAGATCCCTACAACAGTAGTATGTCCTATAGGGTATCATATCAAAATAGTAATAAATCTGGTAGGGCTGTTTTTGCTGTGAATTTTCAAAGCCTCAAGATCAATAAGAGTAAAAGTAGTACAAGACGATGACCCAACGGATTGGACTCAATGGCTCGAGCTACTGGTGAATATGAGTTTTATATTACAACCTTTCACAAAGAGTAGCACTGGCCAACTGGGCAAGACTAGCTACTACAGCACAGACAGACTGATAGTATGTAGTAGTAGTAGTACTCAGAGTCATCATAGCGGAGGCAGGGATAAGATTTTTGAAACCGTACAGATCGAAGGATAATTGGTGGTAAAAAAATAGCATTTGGAAACAAACAATAGTTCGGGAAAAATATGGGGCAGTAAAAGTTATGGAATAAGAAATATTATTAAAAACAAGAAGACTTACTGGGGCCAGCAGAGGAGCCCTCAGCGGTGTCCTCCTGGTGGTGTTGTTCCTGTCCCGCCGACTGCCCAGTCCCTGTCGGTCTGCCCCTGGGTGCTGATGAACAGGAAAGATATAAGAAAGAGACAAACATTGATGGATGGTGTCAAACAAATACAATATTTTTCAACAACGGTCAAAAAACACTTATGTAAACAACAATTGCAATAACTACATTGACCGATCTCATCTGGTCAACATGTAATATCGGGGGATCCGCAGTTCGACTACTTACGTTACTATTTATCAACAGTAATCCAGTCTTCCATTCTGATTCCAGAAAACTAAGTTACAACAAAGCCTAAGTACAACGTACCACCCAACCTAGCCCACCTATTCCAGGCATGCCAATTGTACATTAAGTATGCATTTCCACTGTATTCCTCAACAATGCGTATGGTCAAATCATGGAGGACACATGAACATGACTACATTTTTTGTATACACCAAATTTTGGTTTGATTGATGCTGATCTGCTACTGCTAAGTAACTGCTAAGCCTACCACCACTCATTGAACAAACTAGAAAAGGTTCTAAAGACTGCCGTACTAGCAGCACGTCACGTAACTGAGTGAGGGGGCATCAAGCATACCACTAACAAATTAGAAGCTCATACAAAGTAGTGTACCTAAACATCAATCCGCCCCTATCTATTAGTGACGGGACAAAGTAAGGAGTGGACTAGAGTCACTGTAGCATTACGTAACTTAATTTCTCTAAAATAACTCGTAAAGAATCACGCTAAGCAAGCGCAAACGCAAAGCTGCAAACAAGTAAGATTAGTAGTAGCGCAGAAGAGCACCTTAATCACAGAAGACTTTTAAACGTTATTAACCTGGAATGTATTGTAAGCAGCAACATTCTAGCTGGTTGGAAGGAAAAAAAATATTCGCAATATATAACACAGAGCAGAAGAACAGACACAAAGTTGTAGTAATTTAATATGTACTCACCAAGCCCCGGGACCTCCACTCCTAGCAGGTCCAGCAGGTCCTGCTCACGGTCCAGGATGTCGGACCACCGGTGCGTCAGCTGTGCCTGGGTGCGCCAGACCCCAGAGATGCGCGACACTGCCCGGCGCACCTTCCCCCACCGCTGCCGACGCTCCCGGAGGCCGTACCCGGACCCAGACCTGCCACCTGCTGCCAGGGTTGAGGGGAGGTGGCGCTGCACAAAGAAAATTAGTGCAGCCAACTCCTCCTCCCCAAATAAGGCCCATGCCTGCACCCCTTGTGGGCGCCGCCTTCCGCAAGAAAGGCGGTCGCGGCTCTGGCTGCGCCGGCGAACAGCCCTACCCTTGGACATGGTTCTGGGGACGGGGCGGGAAAGAAAAGGTGAAATAAATAAAGGAGTAAAGGAAATAAATAGCAGGCAATAGAAAGAGAAAAAGTAGCTAAAAAACAAAAAAAAAAGTAGACAAAAACCAAAAATATAGAAGCAGGAAAATAGTTAGAGAAATAATATGGCTATAAACAAAGGATTGAAAAGATTTTGGGAGGATTGAAAATCAGGCCCCAGAACCATGCAATAGAGTGAAAAACAAGATGGCCGCGCCCATTGCGACCACGTGCGCAAGTTCGCGCGATATTTTCTCCCCGAGCAAGCAAAAAGCCACGCGATCAAGTAAAAGCGGTCACGAACAGGAAATATCGACCGCGAACGGGCGCGAACATGCATTGCGCGACCCGGAAAACGAAGTAAGCATCACGAGAGGGCGGGACAAGTGAAAACAAGATGGCCACGCCCTTGAGCAACCGTAAGTTGGCGACCCGCGATCACGCAAAATATACCGCGAACAGGCGGGAAAAAAACTTCTGCGTCTTCGCGATATTTCCGGCGTGTTTGCGGAGATTTTCAGCATTTTCGCGATAATTTGCAAAAGTTAATTTTGCTAATTCCTCCCACTCCTAGTATATATGACACAACTCTGTGCATGACCAACTAACCAGAATTACCATTTTAACACCATAGATTTGTAGACACGTGACTGCAGACAAATTGGGAACTTTCCATTAATAAAGAATGCCACCAGTCTCTGAAAACATATTTCCATCCTATGTAAAACAACAATAAGCATATAATAAAATCCTATTGCTCATTACCACAATTTCATAAAATTGAGACAACCCCCCTCTCTCAGCATTAACTCGAATACTCTGAGGGCAGGCCATCCGGTAATTGTCAATTGACCTGCACTACGGGAAACATGTCAATAAAGGCCCCATTTGCTCGCGTCAATCCGTATTCAGGAACTAAGAAGCAGTTGGATATGGTAGATTGCTGCTGCTCCCGGGGACCTAACAACACAAAATGTGCATATTTCAGACATAAATGCGGGCCACTCGGTGCGTGCACATATCCTCAAATGGACTACCAATCTCAAATCAAATCAAAACAGCTTTATTCGGTGACAAGGCAAGCACCATAAAAGCATACAAACACATATATATATATATATATATATATATATATATATATATATATATATATATATATGTATATAAAAATATATATACATTCTGATTAATATTCGTGTACAATAATTAATTCTTATAAAAAAATATGTACAGACTTGGACTTTGTGGGGTGAATATACGGTAAAATAACTAGTCACTTTTTCAGAGTTCTATAAAATGGCGATCAATCACACTTTCATACGATAAAGTGCAAATGCAAACAGTGCAAGAATATACAGTTGGGGAGAAATGTTAATCATCTTCTTTTTCATACAGCAAAGCATCCAAAAGTGCATAGTCTTTTCTTTTTTTAATTGATTGTTGTATGAAGCGGATTACGGAGCTAATAATTTTCATTGTATCCAAGCTGCATATAAAATTAAGCGCATCCTTATAGTTAAAAAGCATATTTTTTAAAAAGAGTGGTTTCAATACAGTTTTTCGAATAACCATATAAAAAGGGCAAAAGAGAATAACATGGTCATAATCTCATAATGCTGCTGAGCGATCTATGCAAAACATTTGCCATAGGCTCAAATGCCAAATGAAAAAGAATAATCTTCTCACTGTCAAAGTCTCAATGTCTTAAGTAACGGGCAGCACAGTTGTGAAATCAAATCATATATATATATATATATATATATATATATATATATATATATATATATATATTTTGCTCCACTCCTGCTGTTTTCGTCCAAAGGAAAATATCGCACTCACGGTGGCATTTTCAACAAAATTTATTTACGTGACCAAATGACCAGCAACAGACGCGTTTCGGCAGAAGTGCCTTTCTCGATGTACATCGAGAAAGGCATTTCTGCCGAATCGCGTCTGTTGCTGGTCATTTGGTCACGTAAATAAATTTGGTTGAAAACGCCACCGTGAGTACGATATTTTCCTTTGGATGAAAACAGAAGGAGTTGAGCAAAATATTGTTGCGGAGTCCACAGCTGCAAAGTCTGTACCTGCCTGAGAGTGCTCCGCTTTTGTGTGGAAAGAGGAGCGTGTATATATATATATATATATATAGGTAAAAACAGTAAATAATAAATATTTTAACATGTGACGTTAATATAATGTAAATTAAATAGTTTAACAACTCCATTAAATACCCCAAAATATTACTACAAAAATGAAATGTCCTAATTTTAATTAAAAATTAAAAACATGTATAAATAATACAATTTCTTATAACTATTATCAATTAACACAAATATTATTAATATAACTAAACTACCACACTATTCTCCCATAAACATAACAGCCTACAATTAAAATGTACTAGAAATAAATACAATTTAACAAAATTAATATATTCAATAATAAAAAATTAAATGTAAGTTGTTTTCATTTAGGATTGCTTTAAAAACGTTGCTCTAATTCCTCTACAAACTAAAGAACACACACCTAAAATACAACTTTGCAAAATATGAGTTTACAATTAACATAATTACCAATTGAATAATTAATATTAAAGTAATCATTAATTATCAATACATTATTTCTTAATTAACTTAACACCCTGTAACCCTAAAAATACAACTCACACCAGACATATAATTTATACAATATCTCCATTACACAATATACACAATTAATTATAATCAAATAATTAATAATTTACAGCAATACATTGAATACATTCAAATTAATTTGACTCCCACACTGTTCCCCTATAAACCCCACAACCAGCACCTAAAACATGGCTTAAAATATAAATTAATTACATAATTTACATAATTAATCTTCAATTAAAGCATTACTATTTAAAATAAATTAAAGTTCATTTACTTCTGACCCTGTACCCCTACAAACCCCACAACCTGAACCTAAAACATACCTTAAAAAATAAATAAATTACACAAGTTAAATAAGTAATTAGCAACAAAATAATCAATAATGAAAAACGTAATTAATTGTAATTAATTTACTTTCCACCCTATGCCTCCACAAACCCCACAACCCACATCTAAATCTATGTTGCAGATGTAGCATTTCAGGCTCAGGGTTTCTTGAGCTTTCGGTGCCTGATAACTAGCACAAACATATCCGCTGCCTAAATAGGGCAAATAAATAAAAGAGGCAATTCTCCAAATTGGTACATTAACTAGACACTAGAAAATTAAGGGTTCTATGGACCTGATTTAGAGTTTGGTGGATGGGTTACTACCTCACAAATGTGAGGGATATCACGTCCACCCTATTAAAAGTGCACTATATACTTTAGACTGAATATCCACCACATATTCAATGGGCTAGAAGTATTAAGCACTGGTCGCAAAATACTAGCGACGAGTATGGTATTTTGAGACCTGAAATGTGGTAATAGGTTGGTTTGCAAAATACTGAATTTCAGGGGATCATAATTCAACCTACTTCATGAATATTAATGAGGTAGGTTGAATATTGACTGGGAGGGTGTCCTGCTCACATCTAAAACAGAGTGTTTGAAGCAGTACATGTATCCAAGAAACTGAGGGCTTGATAATGTCTTTGGCTGACCATGGACCGCTGGGAGTCGGCGGTGGCAAGGTCTTGTTGCAAGTGTGAAATGTGAGGGTGTGACAGAAAATAATATGTGGGGTACTCATGGGGTGCTGCTGTTCTGTTATACCAATCAATGCACATTACATGATCCATAAATCTTTGTTCTGTACACATGTAAATTGTGGTGAGATGTGCCTGTGCAGTGTCCGTGAACTGGCTATAGGCGGTATGATGGAGCAGTGCTTGGCATATACGCTATTCATTGTGGGCATGGGCACACATGAAATGTCTGGGTCGGGTCACCAAAATACCATGCCATCTTTCTATTTGCTGTGGAGTCAATGGTGACGGGTAAGTATAAGGCTTACCGTGGGTTGCAGCGACAACGGTGTCCATGGGCATCAAGCAGGATCAGTAGCAGGAAGACATTAAGGACCAGCTCCATGGCATTTCAGGGCGTGCTGAGGTGTGTGGGTTGTGTCACATCAAAGAGACAGGTGAAGGTATGAGTCATGAAACTGAAATACACCCCATGAAGTATATCAGGGACTACTAATAGCATTACCAAATGCCATGCATATATGTGGCCAATGTGGAAGTGCAAATCAGAAAGGCAAACACAGCAGGAACAGGATCTGTCTTGCATATACATCAAGTATGTGTAAGCCATTTACACCAAAAAGGACACATCTCCAAAAATAATTTTTGTGGAAAGATATGACAATTGAACACCCTTCATGTTTGAATGTAACAAATAACTACTTGGCACACACATCAAACCTACATCATAGGGAGAAGAGCAAGCTAAATGAAGGACAGTTTACCCAAAACAAGTTGAAAAAGTTACCATATGAGATCACATACATATCAATCCCAAGCCATCTTTGAATGCATCACACACATGCTTCCATTGAACAGTTACCCCTCTCCTTGGAAATTCCAGCACTGGTTCCAAACCCAGATTACTTCAGCCCCTTCAAATGGATCACCAATCAGGGTGAAACAGACAGAACTACTGTCACAACTCCCAAAATATACAATAACATATACTAGTTAGAAAAGTAAGGCAGAACCATGTGTACAAAACCAAAGAAAGGATTTTATTCATCCAATAAATGAAAATGCAACCAAATGCCAATGTCCTGTCTGTCTTCTTCAAATGTTCTTGTTCAAATGTTCTTCAAATGTTCTGTCTTCAAATGTTCTGTCTGTCTTCAAATGCCAATGTCAATGTCTTCTGGTTGTGGTCCAGCTAAATGCTGTGCCACAAAACATACCCACATGACACTGCTAGAGAACATCCTCCTAACGGGGCATCTATACAGCATTCCAGGCACCTCAAACTTAAAATTTGGGAGGGGGACGGGGGTTTGGGAAGGGGATCCTACTTGCGGGGAATGGGGCCATTGAGAGCGGAAAAAGGTGGCTTATGTTTAGGAGGGGAGGTGTGGGAGTTGGGAGGAGTGGAGCAACATTTAATAGTGGTAGGCTTGGAAGTGGAAGGGGTGGATGGGTCAGGAATATGGCTGGATTCTGAGGCTGCAGGGTTGGACTTGGCTGTGGAAGGGGGAGGACCAGTCATGGAAGGGATGGCTGCAGGTTGGGGAGGGGTGATGGCAAGGAAGAGTCTGCAGCAAGCAACTTGGGAGGGGGTGTGGGAAGGAGTGGTGACTGAGAGATTGAGGGAGTATGTGTGTCTGTTGACTTTGGGACATTGGGCAGCAGACAAGGACGATGGTGGCAAATGTACTGCGTTGTCCACCAACACTCAGGAGTGCCCACTTAAGGCTAACTCTGATGATGACGAACTGGATCTTGCATCCTCTGTGGCACTCCCTACACCCTCTGGGCCACTGTGTACCTCTGTGTTGGTAGTGTTGTACACAGAACCAGGGTTGACAGCTGTATCCCCACTGATGTTAGCCTCTCATCCTCCGCTTGCCTGAGTTGATGCTGCAATTAGAAAATAAATAATTTTATTGCATATACAGTAACACACTTAACCATGTGATGTACATAATATACTTATCAAAGCTACATTGAGTGCATAGCCCAAAGGTAAACGCCATTGGCCCCAACATGAGCCTCACCACATGGATGTATGGTACATAACCTGTCACCAGTTGATCATAGTGATGTCGTCACTCAACACATCCACAAGACCATGAGTGAAGTATACTTCACGTCATCCAGATGTATCTACTACCACTGGTTTTCACCTCCTATATGTTTGGCCATGTAGGCTACCAAAGTTGACATCTCTCCACAAGTGGTAAGGGGATACAACATATGTATGGGCAGTGTACACATAAGGACATGAAAATACCAAATGTGCCCATCAAATTACACATCATCATGTACTGCATGTCAAGTTGGACATCTATGTTACATCCCTTTTTGCAGTTGTAGAAACATGGTCACTTTTCATGGAGTAATTCACACTGTTGGGACATCCCATACCTAAAGTCATCATGTATACACTGTCACATTGGTCCAATCAAACTTAATATGCATTAGCTTAGCAAGGTTTCACATCTATCAGTGAATAGTAGACTGAACACAATCAAGACCGAATGTGTGTGATCAGTGAATGATAGTGTCACAGTGACTATTAGTTACATTAACAGGTTATAGAAGTTTGTTCCTATGGTATATGCCTATCAATGTACCCATTGGTTTAGAAAACACACACTGACTTGGAATACTCAATGAAGGTAGTAAGATAATGTCCTTTCAAACCTCTAGATCAACTCAAGACTGACCTGACCACTCATAGAATGCACCTGCTATCATCAACATGTGTACCTCACATCACTGGATAACACACGAGTCATGTCAATTAAAAATGGATCTTCACACATAAGTGTAAGTTTAGCTCTCATGTATCCTAGTATTTACCCAACTATTTGACATTAGCATCTCATTTTCAAAAAAATGATCAGGGCAGGAGTCAGACACCCACTATTGCATACCAAGTCATAGCAGTGGGAAAATATCAACTTTGGAAGTAACACAATAAACTCAGTGACCTAGACACACATATGTCTAAATATGACTCAGACATCAAGCTAACAATGCAGTCACATCATGCTTAACACATACCTTTTGCGGTGACACAACTACAGGAGCAGGCCCACAGCCAAACATGTAGGTACAAAAAGCTAGTGAACCAGTGCTGTGACAGCAGCTATGTGATGATACTTATGCAGCTTACCACTAAAAAGTGCTGTGCAGTCACTGCACCTAACAGCATATAACACATAGTAGTGAATGAGTATCACTCATCTCACAATGTAGACATTTAACCCGTCTGGTCCAATGGTCAGCAGGGACATTCCACAACATCAGAACAATCCTTCCATGAGTCAAACATGTAACTGCCCAAGTCTGGTTCATGGATAGGTCATTTAACACTGCTGTATCCCAGATCAATGCAGACAATAGGCAAAGCATATCATCATGCACCTACCACCTTGCCTACACATTTGAGACCAACACTTGTGGTTTGGACTTTGGGTCATTCTCAGCTTAGATGGTGACATGAATGCTTGTACACCAAAATGTTGGTCAGAACACTTGCACAATTCTGGTAATGACTTACACCCTTGTTGCAGCTGTTTGGCCCGCAACTGCCCATCAAGGCCAGGATAGGCCACCTCTTGGATGCAGGCCATTAGGGGGGTCAGGGTGTGATGTGCGCCATGCACACATTGGGAGGACAGTCCCAGCTGGACCTCTGCGATAATCCGAGTCCAGCGTTTCAGGTCCTCCCACCTCTTGCGGCAAAGGATGCTACACCCCTGGTACAACCGCATGGACCACACCTTCTTCGCAATTGCCTTCCACATATCCATCTTCTGATTTGCATTGACCTGTAAAGAAACAAGAGAGGAAGCAAATAAATAGCATTCCCATGAAATTTCCCTTTCACGTTGGGTAACTTCTGACGTGTGGGGAACAGGATACAGCTCTTGCTTTATTGTTAAAGGAACCAAAGAGTAATCCTAGCACACAACTGAACATTGTTTGTGACATGACACCAGATATGGGTCCAGTTTACTGGAATGATGAATTGGAAAACAAATGCAATGCTGCTATCTGTTTGACTATAGGTGTGACACATGCTTGATTTGTGTTGCTAGTCAGGTGTGCAGGGAGCAGGTATTCGCATTGATCACTGATGGATACCCTAATTGCCTGAACATTTTCAAACCTGTCCCTTTCTTCCATGTATGTTACATCTGTGAATAAACATTTTGTTTACTAGCACAAATTTTGTGCCTAATTCCTTCATTTTTTAGTCCAAACAATGGTTCATAAAATTATCACAACACAAACATATAAAAACAATTAATGAAACAGAAATTATATGTATAACGATGCACACATCGAAATGCAAAAAGGAAAAGAGAAAAGGGGCCCATATAGGAATAAACATACAAAATGTATTCTGTAAAATATATCAAGAGGCTCAGTATTATAAGCTGGTACATATAATATATAATAAACATACATAACCAGACAAGTGGCAGACAAGGAGAAATTACATAAAAGCAGGAGTTTCATTACAATACAGGAACTCCAGCAAACAAAACAATGTGTCCTCCATTAATAGCGGCCACAATTGCGTCGACGGTGTTTCAACCTTTGCAATCTTAAATGGTCATCTTCAGGACATAACGTTTAACTGAGCATCCCAAATAAGTAATTTATTCAATAATTGAGATTAGTTATTATTTTAATTCAGCTCATTAGGTGGCCTTCATAGCTGCTTAAGTTAATAAAGCTGTCTTGGCCAATGAAGAGTGAATCCTTTTGTAAATATGCCCGTCATGCGTCCGAACGAAATCCAAATCGTATCGAGCAGCAAATCAATTGCAAAATGACAGCGGCTTCAATAATAAGAATAATAATTCCTTCATTTGTCATTTAGTGACATCATGGCAGCCCATTTAGTTTTTGATGGGAGGAAGGAGGTATTTTAGGACACATTGGTATGGATGTTTTGGTGGCACATGGTGTGCACCTATGGCAAACATTGTGTACATGCTAAATGTACATACCTAACCAAGCACGTGTTGGTAGACTTGTAATGTTTAGCTGGAGATACAATAAAGGTTTGCTAGATAAGAAATTTAGTAGATCAGTCATTGAGATTTGTGAAAAGTGCTTTTATTGTTAATGACCAATGAAAATTAAACAATGGGTGAAATAATAATCTGTGCAAAGAAACAATGAATGAGTCAGTCATGGTGCATGAAATCCTTGTTGCAGACACATTGTTTGAAGTCCAAAGTCCAACAGACTCAAGGCATCAGGAAGCGAAATGGGTCTAGGAATAGTTCACGAAGCCATTGGTAGGCAGGTGCAGGGGTAATTAGGAATGGGTTTTCTTGCTGGTGGTGGTATTATCCTGGCCATCTGAAGGGTCTGGATATTTGTGTGGATGCCCCGGTCCCAGCTAGGCAGGGCAGGAGGCATCTAGAGGTGCAGTGAGTGAAGTGTTGGCTGTTGTTAGTCCCTCTTGCAGGGCCTCCTTCCTGTGGCTGCTGCTGATGTAGAGGGCCCTGATGGTTGGACATCACATGAAGATGTGGATCAGGGTGCAAAAGCCCTGGCCAGAATGGTGTTTATGTCCACCATACCTCAATGAGGTTTTGCCAAGTTGGAAATGAGGGCAGCCAACTCAGTGTGTTGGTCCCTTTGCACCTGTTTCCCCTCCCTGATCTCAGTCAGTATCTGGTCCATTTTGTCTTGGGGCTGATGGTATGCTTCCAAGATGTGGTCATGTTCAGACTGGGCAATGGTGTCCCCAGTGACCTTCCTCTGCTGGCCCACAGTTATCCTTTTATTACACCGGGTCTGACATACCTATGTCCTTGGCACAGGTCGTGGTGCTCCACTGGTTCCTGGCTCTTCGTTTGAATGGGAGGTGACTGGCACCTCCTGAGCCAGGACTGTGTTGCACAAGATGTGTGAATCTGTGACAGGGGAACAGTGTGTGTAGGACATTTGTGGCTGGGTACTCGCAGGGGGGGGGGGTTAGTGGTGTTGAGCCGGTGAGTCTCACTGCTGTCACAGTGGTTTGGCCAGTCTGAACTGTTGGCGTAGCATCGTCGTCCACATTAAGATGTCCAGCACTTTCCTCATCATTGTTGGCATGCTCCTGGGGTGCAATAGGGTAGCTCCTCAGTTTCAGAAGTGTGTTCACCTGTTAGGAGTGACTAAATTGCTGGTAAAAGGAGAACATTGTTATTGTAAAATGTGTGATATTTGCCTCCAAATCTTTCAGTGTTAAAGCACATGTTGCACAGACAATTTGTTATTCCTTACACATGTATTTCTGATAAGCAGCTCATAGCATTTCCTGAGTTGTGGTCTGTTTGGTTATGACATATACATCACATCGACAATACATTATATCCAACACAGTTGAGATGTGCTATGTGAAATGGAACATTCCAAGGCCCATCAGAGTACAAGACAAAAGATGAAACAACTTGTTTATGTCTTTGCTAATACTGATTATTTGAGCAGTGCAGAGAAAAAAGGTCACCTGCCACTTCAAATGTTTTGCATTTTGTTCATGTCTTTGGCTGTTGAAAAACACACTTGTTGTGTCGTCCATCATGGCATGATATATTTCAGGTGATGCGACCTGGACTACATACAGGACAGTATGGTGACCTGTCTTTGAGGAGGACATTGCATGTAGATCTATCACTCCATGGGACTGGAAGGCTAAGTTGTTATTTGTGTTACTTTTGACATTGTACACAATCACAGTTTAATCTTGTTTTGGATGACTGAAATCGTGCATCATCGTAGTTGTAGTCACGTTAAAAATCCTTAGAGACTATAAAATCTTGCTAAGTACTGTAACATACCTGTAACGTTGTTATGTTGGTTTGGGCCATAGCTTAACATTGGGCCACATTATATACTTCAGGGGTTACTGTCCTTTTGTAATACACTTACAGGCATCATGGCATGGTGTGGAGGTTGTTACAACATATTGCAAAAAATGGGGGACCCCCTCTGTAAGATACTTTTCAGGCTAGGCAGAAGAGGGAAAAAGACTACAAACAACTAAATATACTCCCTCATAGCCTATTTGTTACTTACATCAAGACTTAGTTCTTTTCAAATTATCTCATCCATTCACTCACAACAGTGACAATAAACATTGAATTTTTCATTATTTTTAATATTTCATTGCTTTATATATTTCTCATAACATTTCAATTTTTCTTTTTCATATATATCTTTTTTCTTCAATCAAACTGATAAGACTGATAAAAATAATGAAAAATTCAATGTTTATTGTCACTGTTGTGAGTGAATGGATGAGATAATTTGAAAAGAACTAAGTCTTGATGCAAGTAACAAATAGGCTATGAGGGAGTATATTTAGTTGGTTGTTACAACATACCCTATATTCGACACAAAACCTTCACACATTATGATTCACCTCTCTGATACTGACACTTTGCTGATTCTTAGTTAGGGACATGTTTGCTACACACATTTTTTTAGAGCTGGTTTGTGAACAAACCGGGGGATAAACTTTCCTGTGAGTTTGTGATGTATCACGTACCATACACCCACTCCCACAGCTATTCCATGCATGGCTTTAGTGTGGTGCATGGCCAAGGCTTTCTCCTCCCAGGGTAGATACAACACTGGTGCATTGTTGAGTGCCACCACCAGTTTTCAGGGCCTTCAGGTGCTGCATAGAGGCCAGGTTATGCACCCTGGCCCTGAGGTCATGCCACCATTTCCTAATAGCCCCTTGTGTGTGTGGGATTGTGCCTACCGCATTTACTTTGAGGATGATTCTGTTCCACATTTACCTTTTCCTGTGGTGAGGAGATGTTGGGTTTCAGCCCCAAACAAATGTGGTTCTACTCTTAAGATTTCATCCACCATGATAGGCAGCTCTTGCTAAAACATCTTGGGATTTTTGGTTTGAGGCATAATGAAAGGGTAGAGGGAGTAACACTGTAAAAATAAATGAACAGACACCCAGGAGAAAATAGTGATGGAGCAGGGAAGCAAAAATTGCGGTGAGTGACCAGTGAGCTAACTGAAAAAAAATGAAAAGAACATTTTTAAACAGGCTTCTTTCACCTTTTTTTACCTCTAACTGTGGCAGAAGATCCTGGGTTGGAATGCTGTGCTTTTTATAGTGTGCTATGCAGGTGTCTTTAATTGGCCAGTCTACACCAAGAGAGTTGTATTTTTGTTCTTCCAATGGCCACCATTCTATTGCTTTGCTTAGCGCCAGCCGCAAATGTTTTCCGTCGTTGGGGAACCGCCGCTGGGAGACAGCAAGTACTACTATATCATTGTAATGTGACGGGTAGAAGACCACCACATGCATGGCATCAGCGTACTCTTCACCTGAATTGAAGACCCCCGATGCATTGGTGGTGTGTACTTCACCCTGGTAGTCTGCCGCTCACACTCCATTCATCTAATGCAGTGGCTGGAAGACCGCTTTCTCGGCTGTTCGGCAGGAACCGTCAAAGTCATAATCAGGCCTTACTTTATTAGCTTTCTAGTTTCAATACTGAATTGTTGTTCATACGTCCCAGATGATGTTGCATATTCCCATGAGATATTCAGATAGGCTTTCCACAAAGAGATACCTCGTAAAGTTAGCAGTGACTATGATGACATCATGAGAAAATATTTTCAGTATTTAATTTACATTGACAGTAAGGTTTTTTCTAATATTCCCGAGAACTGTCATTATCAAAACATAGGTTTGCTATGGATTATCAAACAGCTGTAAATTAATACACAATTATTTTCTTCTTCTTGTATAGTTTGTGTCCCTTTTATTGGATTATATGAACTGGTGGATGGAAATTATATGGAAACTGGAGTGTTATGAGATAATATTTCATCAGTGTGAGTTTCACTGGTTAGGCAGAGTACTCCTAGCTAACTCCTGGAATTCAGGTGTAAACCAGGAGTGTAACAGGAGTTAGTCACAGCATATTGATTATGAATCAGACTCCTAATGTTCATCTCCACAACGGATGATGATTCTGACTTTAAAAAACATCTTGCTGTTTCTCTCTCCGACCCTTCTCTTCAGGAGAAGCATAACTAAAACCTCGGGCAGCCTTTACTTTACTCTTGTAATAGTCATGTTTAACTCCTGAACTCCAGGAATTAGCCAGGAGCACTACAAGAGTGAGTAACAAGTACTTATAACAAACTCTTGGTCAATCAGGTCCAATTTTTATTGGATTTCCTCTAAAGTGACATTTGAGAAAATGGTTCACTAGTAAAAAACATTCAAATTCAAAGGTTGGCCCACTTTTTTTTTTTCTTCAAAATACTTTATTGATTTTCACAAGGTATACAGAAGTCATATATTCGGTTAAGCAAGTGTGTCCCCGTTTACATGTGCGTATAAGGCTTTATGTGCCTTTATGGACACCATGAGCCCAACCAGGCATCCATTGGTAGAAGAGCGAGGGACAGGCTAAGGAAGAGGAAAAGGAAAGAAGAAGTAATGGAGAAAAAGTAATGAGGAAAAGGGGGGGCACAGATAGACAGTACATATTTGATACACAGGAGAATTATTGGCGACTTTACATACTTTGAAGTTCTAGTACACATAATAAAGAACATTTCACATACATACAATAATTAAAGTGTAACGGCAGTGAGGTCCACGATCATATTTAATACATCAGGTTGTGCTGAGAAGTTATGTTTTTGTTGGAGAGTTTTATAATGCTCTTTTTTAGATTCAAATAAATCTACCTTTCCCAGTGTGATTATTTTGACATTTGTTTTATCCATTTTACTTTATTTTCATATTGGTAGTACAAATTACGCACATTACGCGCATAAAATGATGGTCGTGCTGATCTGTGAACGCTTTGTGAATGTACCGCATTGTATTTAAGAAATATTTCAAACAAAAGCATTATGTTAAAAAAAACATTTAAAATAAATGGAGCCTGCAAACCTAGAAACATAATGCACACATAAATCTTTTGTTTCATTTTATATTCAAAGGAAAACACGAGTTGCGTTTTCAATCATACAGCTATTTCTCTGCAGTTGATTAACGAATTCACAAATCAGGAAAGAAGATGTATTTTGGTGATTGGAACTTTTATAATGAGATGCATTTGTATATGTAACAAACGTGCATTAAATCCAGACACACTTTTTCAAAAACATTAAAAACATCGTAACTCAGTGTCTAGATAACAATATGATAATATTTTGACAAACATTCAAATCTGAAATGAGAAGGAGCCACGATCAACCACATCACTTTAGCTTTGTTTATTTTATCTTTTAACTTATTTGACCCTGGTGCATCTCACATGCAAAATTATTTTTTCGATTATTCTGTTGTGAAGATGTATACCAGGTATGCTTGTTAAATATACAAGAGGCCTATGCTGATGTCATGTGGGTAACCAGTTAACTCCTGACCATCATTTATTGTTTTTAGAGTTTTGTATAGTGTGAACAAGAACCTTATGGGTGACAGAGCGCTTTACAAGGAAAAACCAAATAAGAATGATACTAACAGTGGGTGGGGTACAAAAACGGTGTATATGTCATGAAGAACAATATTTACATGAGCAAATGGTGCGGGGAGAGATAAGAATACATAGTCAAACATAAGTACTAGACTGAGCAAAGTCCAATAGGTTACAGAAAGGTGTGGAAATGGCTGAGAGACACAGGATAAATATTGTTGCTCTCGGGGTACGGACGAAGGCATGACAAGAAGCAACAAAAAAACAGGCAGGAAACAGCTGCTCATCAGTCGAGGGGAATATGTCCTCAGTGTGAGAGGAACTTGTTGGATAATAGAATGTGTACTTCTTTCCTGAAGAGGGCTGTGGATGGGTTGCATCTGATCTCAGAAAGAAGAGATTTCTAGATTTTGGCTGCAATTCCGGAGAAGCAGAGTTTGTAGGTTTTCTCTTTGTTGAATTGTTGTGACTTAAGAAGTAAGGACCTTGTCCTTCTGGAAGATCTGTTTCCACCCTACATGGTCAGTTTTGGGGTCAGGTAGAAGGGGGTATTGTTATGCAGCACAGGTCATGTGATCATGAATACAGGTCTTTATTTAGGGTTATGCACACAGGCTAATCTGCTTTAACGCCCTGGCCACAAAAATATTGGATAACCTGAACAGTTAAGAGTATAACAAACTTATGTTTATTGCACACAGAATGAGGGTAGAGGCTATAGATACCGCACTATGACAAATGAAGAGTGTTTTCTTTAAGTAGAGCTATTACAGTGCAAAGAACCAAGGAACACTGCCCTCTACGTTCCTTATCAGGACAAGGGCCCTGTTACAAAATTTCATTCAAGAGGGTTCAGCACCGTTTCGATAATAGTCAATAAATGTTCAAAGAAATGTTCAAGACGTCAGTCATTTTCTTGAGAAGATTCTCTTTTTTTTATTATTGTGCAGTCACATGGAAATGAAGAGTCATATTCACAATTGACATGAAGGATCTTAGCCGACGCGTTTCGTCTCTTACAAGGAGACTTCTTCAGGGCTAATAGAAAAACATATATAACATATAGTTATCACCATGAAAAGTAGAGCAATATGTGCAAAATTACAATTATCAAAATACACACACCTAGAGTTCCTAAACCAATAATACAATTACATAATAAGGAAATACAATAAAAAAGCATAACCACAAATGTATCCACGTCATGTAACATGTCTTGTGAAATAACAAACCCAAATTAGAAGTGAACAACTTTCACGTACAAGTGCTCAATTCAAAACGTTTATAACAAACATAATCGGAGATGTTAATCAATTTCCATGTTAAGACATTTATCATCCTTCTTGTGAATATATAGTTTCATACCTTTCTTTTAATAATGAACTGATGTAGACTGTGAGTTGTTTGCAAAATAGACCCAGTAAAGCAGGTTTTCACGCTGGCAAAGGGAATTTCAAGGATGATCATTAGTCTATGTAAGTCCGTGTTTGAAGCAAGCCAGACATCAAAGTTTATACACAGAAACAACATTAAATTATATAAATCCTGTATTTTTTGTTGTCATGGGTTTGTTCAAATCAAATGGGTTATAGTAAACCAACCAGAGTCAACTCGAAAAAATGTGAATAACTAGCAACAATCTGAATTAACATTAGCACAAATAGGGGATCATTGATAATAATCCAAAGAACTTATTATAAGAGAAATTGTCAATCAAATGAGAGCGAAACCTAAAAAATCACATCTTGATGATAGTTCAAATAGGGTTAATAGCGTGGCAACTGTGACCTCATGCTACCAATGGAGCAGCAGTTGCTTGCATCCTATTTAAGTGCACAAATAGAAATATTATATAAAATTCACAAAAAACTCCCTATAACGATAAATTATACAATTCCAATAATAAAAATATAAACGATTTATCAATGCGATCATACATACCAATTCAAGGATAATCCAACAAGTAAGTATCTACAAACAAATTGACAAAAGGTGCAAGATTACTATTTGCTTTTATAGCTTTCCTAAATTTTTAAAAACATCAAGCAAAATCCGGAACAGTGAATGTCCTAAACGCCTTTTATTTGCATAAAGGTTTAGTTTGTGCCCGCCGTCCTTAATGGAGGACGCTATCATTGAACGAGAAATCACTCGTTCCCTCCAGGATCGTGCGTAATTTCTGACTTCTATTGGTAAAAGAGTGTGGCCAATCAGTGATAAATGAGCTGTCCCTAGTGGATTCATACATGGGCTCAGTACGAAAAAAATGATATATTGTCTAAGCTTGAAAGCGGTTAAGTTAATTCTATTAAACCGGCAAGTTTGCGCAAGAGGTACTTAGGTTACACACAAATCAATGCGCCTTAATACATGAAGGTCTTTGCAATATAATTAAAAAAAGTTTTAGAAGAAAAGACGCTCGATTGTTAACTTACTCCTAATAAGGAGATGCATATCAAGATCTTAAAAGAAATGACCTATTATCAGCTTGCTAGCGCTTACCTAGTAGTGATATATTTAAGTAAGTCTTGATGACAAACGTTGTTTACTTCAGAGTTTCAAACTTAAAAAAGTTAAACAAGTTTGAAACTCTGAAGTAAACAACGTTTGTCATCAATCGAAGATTAAAATAACACTCTGGTTAATGAACCAACCGACACGTAAACAATGAACTTTTAGAGATTTGGCCCGTCGTTGATGTCCAAATACACACAGGTGTATGGGTTTTAGAGCGGATGATTTAAAAGCGCTCATCTTTGGTAACTCTGTTCATCCACTGAAAAGATCGAGAGCAGTAGACACGGGCTATCATACCCTACTAGGTAAGCGCTAGCAAGCTGATAATAGGTCATTTCTTTTAAGATCTTGATATGCATCTCCTTATTAGGAGTAAGTTAACAATCGAGCGTCTTTTCTTCTAAAACTTTTTTTAATTATATTGCAAAGTCCTTCATGTATTAAGGCGCATTGATTTGTGTGTAACCTAAGTACCTCTTGCGCAAACTTGCCGGTTTAATAGAATTAACTTAACCGCTTTCAAGCTTAGACAATATATCATTTTTTTCGTACTGAGCCCATGTATGAATCCACTAGGGACAGCTCATTTATCACTGATTGGCCACACTCTTTTACCAATAGAAGTCAGAAATTACGCACGATCCTGGAGGGAACGAGTGATTTCTCGTTCAATGATAGCGTCCTCCATTAAGGACGGCGGGCACAAACTAAACCTTTATGCAAATAAAAGGCGTTTAGGACATTCACTGTTCCGGATTTTGCTTGATGTTTTTAAAAATTTAGGAAAGCTATAAAAGCAAATAGTAATCTTGCACCTTTTGTCAATTTGTTTGTAGATACTTACTTGTTGGATTATCCTTGAATTGGTATGTATGATCGCATTGATAAATCGTTTATATTTTTATTATTGGAATTGTATAATTTATCGTTATAGGGAGTTTTTTGTGAATTTTATATAATATTTCTATTTGTGCACTTAAATAGGATGCAAGCAACTGCTGCTCCATTGGTAGCATGAGGTCACAGTTGCCACGCTATTAACCCTATTTGAACTATCATCAAGATGTGATTTTTTAGGTTTCGCTCTCATTTGATTGACAATTTCTCTTATAATAAGTTCTTTGGATTATTATCAATGATCCCCTATTTGTGCTAATGTTAATTCAGATTGTTGCTAGTTATTCACATTTTTTCGAGTTGACTCTGGTTGGTTTACTATAACCCATTTGATTTGAACAAACCCATGACAACAAAAAATACAGGATTTATATAATTTAATGTTGTTTCTGTGTATAAACTTTGATGTCTGGCTTGCTTCAAACACGGACTTACATAGACTAATGATCATCCTTGAAATTCCCTTTGCCAGCGTGAAAACCTGCTTTACTGGGTCTATTTTGCAAACAACTCACAGTCTACATCAGTTCATTATTTAAAGAAAGGTATGAAACTATATATTCACAATAAGGATGATAAATGTCTTAACATGGAAATTGATTAACATCTCCGATTATGTTTGTTATAAATGTTTTGAATTGAGCACTTGTACGTGAAAGTTGTTCACTTCTAATTTGGGTTTGTTATTTCACAAGACATGTTACATGACGTGGATACATTTGTGGTTATGCTTTTTTATTGTATTTCCTTATTATGTAATTGTATTATTGGTTTAGGAACTCTAGGTGTGTGTATTTTGATAATTGTAATTTTGCACATATTGCTCTACTTTTCATGGTGATAACTATATGTTATATATGTTTTTCTATTAGCCCTGAAGAAGTCTCCTTGTAAGAGACGAAACGCGTCGGCTAAGATCCTTCATGTCAATTGTGAATATGACTCTTCATTTCCATGTGACTGCACAATAATAAAAAAAAGAGAATCTTCTCAAGAAAATGACTGACGTCTTGAACATTTCTTTGAACATTTATTGACTATTATCGAAACGGTGCTGAACCCTCTTGAATAAAACTTATGTGTATGCTTGTGCATGCTCCTCTGGCTCTGCAGACGGAAAACCTTTGACCAATGGCATATGGAATCTAGTTCCTTTGGTCAATGGATGCAAAATGAACAAATTATAGATGGAATGCTGAACAAATCCCACTCACAGATCTGGATTTAATCTATTTTTGCTGCTAACTACGCCACCCCAATTTGGACTCAGCCATATGCAAATCAGTCTTGACCCTGCTCCCCATGGCAACAAAATTGCCATGTCAGCTCCTCCATGGACCGGAAATAAGCATTCTGGGACCAGATTCGGGGAATCACCCCTCATCAGCCAGGTTAGCTTGAATCCAGTGGCATAGTGAGTATGGGACCCGCGTCTGGGCATAGCCTTCCCACTTAGGTCAACAAAAGCAAAAAGAACAAATGATGGATGGAATGCTGAACAAACCATAACAGTCACCCCTGTTCACATATCTGGGTTTAAACCGTTGTTTTTTTGCTCAACACACCACCTCAATTTGTACTCAGCCGTATGCAAATCACTCTTGACCCTGCTTCCCATGGGAATAGTCCAGCCTGAACTGCTAGGCCAGCTCTTCCCTGGACCCAAAACAAGCATATTGGGACAGGTTTTGGGGTATCTCCCCTTCTGCTATTGTAAATTTCGGAACCACGTATCTGGCATGATTCTAACATGACGATTTCTTTATCAACAGACCAAGAATGTTTAGGATACTATGCACAAGCATTTGCGTCACATTCGAGTGACGAGATCGCCTGAAATCAGAGTTTCTGTCCTAATACCTCGAGCTCCATTTTAGGACGACAGCCATTTTGTGATTGCCCTCTCATAGGCAACAGGACTACGGCCGAGCATGGGTCTGAAGGACACACACACCTTCGCTGACTCCTCGGTGACCTGGGTGAACTGACTCCGCTGCCTAAGGCCAAACCTGATCGGTCAGTTCCCTTCCCGCGGCCGAATGAGATTAGTATCAGGGCCCAGCATATCACGAAACCTTTCATCACACACAAACCATGCCTAATCTTCTACACACCTGCCCCTGTTTCCCTCTTTATGACCCGTTTTACGAGGAGGAGGTGCCCATTTTTATTGGGTGTCCGTCGATATCTGATGAAGGCGCTAAGCTTTGCCGGGTAATTGATTAAGGGCTGAACGAATTGAAATATGTACTTGCCATTATGACTCTGTCTTTTCCTTTGTAATGAATGCATGTGAATGATCATACCGTAAAACGAGGAATGTTTGCCTAAAGCATAATATTTGGTATATAAGGAGAAGGCTGGTTTTCGTAAGTGAGCAGTCTCCTGAGAATATACACGTGTTGTACTTCTAGGATACCTGTTACTGGCTGCTGCCAATAAATACGATCTTTGACTTCACCAAGAAGACTCTGTGTTTCTGTAGTCTGAAACAGGAAGAACTCGAAGTCTTCGGGTGTGTTCCCTGGCACCGCTGGGTTCCGAAAAACGCAGTACTTCACCCTCATCAGCCAGGCTAGCTTGAATACAGTGGCACAGTTAGCACGGACCCACATCTGGGCACACCCTTCCCACTTAAGACGTCAAAAGCAAAAAGAACAAATGATGGATGGAATGGTGGACGAATCTAACATTCACCCTTGGTCACAGATCTGGGTTTAATCCATCATTGCTCACCACGCCACCCTAGTTTAGACCCAGCAACATGCAAATCAGTCTTGACCCTGCTCCGCTTGGGAACAGTCTAGCTCGACCTGCAGGCCAGGTCTGCCCTGGACTGGAAACAAGCCTCCTTGGACAAGTTTCAGGGTATCACCCCTTTTCAGCCAGGCTAGCTTGAATCCAGTGGCACAGTAAGCACGGGAACCAATGAACATCATACCATGCGATGTATCAGAGGCGCAACTAGAGCCAAATTTTGGGGGGCTACTAAACATTTTGGGGGGGCTGACTCTTCCATCAATATGTAGAGTGGAGATGCAGGGGCTCTAAGAAGGGGTGAAAAATAACACAGCCTTGATTACAAGTAAATGGTCTATTTAAAGACCTGTGAAGTACTCGGGTGTGTGTGTGCCTGGGAAGCTGTCTCGCCCGGGCTGACACACACAACAGGGGGGCTGAAACCCTTTGAGCCCAATGGGCGTTGCGCGCCTGCTATGTATTGAGTGTGCATGTTTCTAATACTTTTTTCATCTTTGTGACAGCCAGAGAAAGGCAGTTGGGCCCAAACATGAAAACAAAATATCTCAGAGCTTTTGAAGTGTATGATTTAAAAAGTTCTAAAGAACTCTTGGTTTGCTGGTTTTGTTAAAAACGTTCATGAATGACTACATTAAACATGGTAGCGGATCATTAAACGTGCAGTGCTTTCTCAGTCCCTGCTCTGGCATTGCCTCCTCCAAAACCACAGAGATCGCTACCAACAGGTGTAGACCTATAATACGGATGTATGTCTTCCAAAGGTGGAGCTCAGTAGATATATAATCTGGCCTATGGAACCAACGGATCTTCTACCACACTTTAAGCATGGCCACAAGGCTCTAATCCTGAAACTTTTAACTACAAAGCTTTGTTTTGAAGTGTGTTGATAAAGATCTCAATGGGTGCAGAACAATGTTGCAATACCCAGAATGCAATAGTTTATAAAACAAGGTCTGGATTCTGAAAATAGTAAGATAGTTAGAGAGAGGTGGTCACCTTTCTTCATACAAAAAATAAAATCAAGAACTTTACAAGAGACATCCAAAGTTGAATAAAGAATTTCACATTTGTCATTATATGCAGTGACGGCTGGTGTTAAAGGGTGTGATGGGCGTCATCCTACCACACTGGGGAAGCAATAAAATGGTGAGAAGAAACAACGAGCAGCTAGCAATAAATAGTGTTTGCTGCTCAATGACTAAGATGTGTAAATCTATGGGGGGTAGGGTTTAGGGGGTGGGGGAGGATAGCCCTACACGTGCTGACTGGGATCAGTTTTTCTCGACATGGAGGCATAAGTCAAGACAGTAATGACTAGGCCTGGGCAAAATTTCCGTTCCGTTTGCGGAATTTGCGATAATTTGGCATTTCCGCGTTCCACGGAGAGCGCGTAAATGTCAAAATTTCCGCATTCCGCAGCTTTGCGATAATCTGGTTCTTGCTCGCGCTGTAAAATAATACATTCTCGCGCGCGATCGCCTTACCTGAATCCCCGCGTTCGCCGACAAGTTTTCCCGATCAGGTCGCGTTCTCCATGAGATGTTGTATTGTTTTAGCCATTTGTGCTGTCTCGCGACAGTTCACGTCCGCAGTGACGTCATGCGTCGCGCGATCACGTCTTTCTTCTCGCGATCATGCACCGCGAGACAACTGAAAACAAGATGGCCGCGCCCGCGAGCAACCGCAGGGGTAAGTTAGCGACCCGCAACCATGCAGAAAATATCGCGAACGGGCGGGAAAAAAACTTCCGCATCTTCGCGATATTTCCGCTTGTTTGCGGAGATTTTTAACATTTTTGCGATAATTTGCGAAAGTCGCTTTCGCAAATTCCGCCCACCCCTAGTAATGACACACTTGTGGGCACTGTGTGTGTTACTGCCAGGAATATACTTTTACTTTGGTGTTATTCACATTGCCCAGGGCAGTGTCGGAATACCTCCATTTATCTCAATGGCTGGGGGCAGGGCAGGCAATTTGAAACAATGTAGGAGTGGGTTTGTCAGTAGCCTCTGCCTTTTCCACTGTGACCCAACAACTTCTGTTGATTTTCTTATGATAGGAGGCTGTTGTCTGAGGGAGGAGTCCAGTAGGTTCCTTCAAGGTTCGTGCCAATGCAGTCCAGTCACCAGGCCCCGGGGAGAATCTGTAGGGTAGGGATTTTTGTATGAAGTTTTCTTGCATTATTCATTTGGAATTTGGTTGCATTTATTTTATGTGCATTTTGGTGTTTCATATCTTGATAACTCACAGGAGCATGTCTTGTTATCCGTGAGTGATGACAGACAGTCAAAAACGATGCGCAGATCTCCAGTGTAGTGATCGTCCGATCACCATTCTAGTGTTCAGCATGTTGTAACACACACTGAACACCCACCCACCACAGGCGTCACCAGTCAGGTGACCCTGGCAATAAAAGGGGCCGAGTGCACGTGCTCTGGGCCAGTTATCTACCCAATACTACCTGTGTCTGCGTCCCTCATTTAGCAGCATGTGGGCCTAAGGACCAAATACCACAATGGAGACGAGCGGGCGAATCCCGCATATGCAGCCGCCTTTTGGAAGGTGGTGAGGGGGAGAGCTGCCCGTGCGAAGGGCACCCCCTGTGAATCAGCGAGAGGTGGCTAATCGCCTGTGGGGCATGTGCAGAGCCCAGGCGTGAAGACGGTGACCTGGAGCACACCCCGCACCGCCACGAAGACCCGCGGGGCTTGCAACGTGCACCGGGGTGAAGGCGAGGAAGTTGGGTGCCCATCCCGACCCCATAGTGCCTGCCACTGACTACACCCCCCCCAACAACCAAGCGCCAGATGCGCCGCACTGTCTGAGGGCGTGCAAAAGAGCCCTGGGGGTGTGAAGAAAGCCAAGCGGGTGCCCACCCCGCATCAGAAGAGCCACAGACTGCGGTGGCAGGCAAAGAGGCCCGCGGGGCGTGTGATGTGCCCCGGGGCAAAGGTTAGGAGATCAGGAGCCCACCCCGATCCTGAAGTGCCTGCCTTTAATCTGCCCCCTGTGCAGAGATGCCCAGTAGCCCACTGGCATGTGTAGAGCCCCGGGGGTGCAGTCGAGGCGGCGGGAGCCCACCCCACCTCTGAAGTGTCTGCTGCCGAGCAATCTGGCGTGAAGAGAGGCCCGGGATGGTAGAGATGCAGCGCGACCAGGGTCGGACTGCCAGGATGCCAGCCACCGCCACAGACTACAAGAAGTGAGCAGGCTGGAGTGGTGATTGGGCGGAAGGTGAGCCCGCACGAGGAGGTGAACGTAAGCGCAGTGAGTGCAAGGCATAGCGCCTACATGCCAGCCCCTTGCCGACACACACAGGGGCGAAAGCAATACTACCGGCAGGCAGTTCAGAGCATGGGCGAGGGGACTCCGTGCCTCAAGAGGGGCATGTCAGCAAGCTACGTTCCCACCCGAGCGGCAAGGAGGACGAGAGCAGAGCGTCGACGCGCTCCCTTCCACCCCCACGAAGACCACGGCAAGTAGCGAGATTCCGGGGTTTCCGTGCAGCAACTCCGGCCCCTCTCCCCCGTTACCAATTTGTCTTCTCTCCCACAGGTTCGGACTTCATTTGTTTTAACCTTCATTAAAGTTTGGGAGGGATGTAGTGATTGTCCGATCAGCATTCTAGTGTTCAGCATGTTGTAACACACACTGAACACCCACCACAGGCGTCACCAGTCAGGTGACCCTGGCAATAAAAGGGGCCGAGCGCACGTGCTCCAACACCCACCCACCACAGGCGTCACCAGTCAGGTGACCCTGGCAATAAAGGGGCCAAGCGCACGTGCTCTGGGCCAGTTATCTACTCCATACTACCTGTGTCTGCGTCCCTCATTTAGCAGCATGTGGGCCTAAGGCCCAAATACCACATCCAGTACACTGGGCGCCCCTGGCAGGCGGCCGCTCATTTAGTTCTTTCAACTAAGCTATTGAGTTTGTTTGTATGTCTGTCTGTGTGTCCCTTACTGCAAACCATGTAGGTAAATAAAATATATAGTACGCACCAGCAGTGTGTGCGCACAGGTTCATTTGAACGTGTAAAGCACCAAAAAGATCGGATACTGATTTCCAAGAACACACAAGGCTCTGGGGTTCTAGGCCAAATTCGAGAGTTTTTATTCCATTTTTCGTTGCAAAATATATGAAATGTGGATATTCTGAATATAAATGGGGATATAAAACTGCTTTTAGATTGAATTCTTTCATGATGCAAGGTAGAAGAAACAGATTAGCAGATTACATAGAGCAGCAGTAATATTAATAACAGGTCAGAAGGACAGAGTCAGACATACGGACCTTATGGTTCCTCCTGCAGGGTGTTCCAACTCCTCCAGCGCAATGCATTGTGGACGTGTAGTCCTATACCTACGGTAAGGGAATACTTGCCAGTAACACATAACGTTAGGCCACTCAAATGCATTCTGGGACCAGTAGTCCTACGTTTACGCTGAGAGTCACAAACGTGTAGTTCCAAGAGCACAAGATTGAAGGGCCGGTTTTGCCGGAGTCAAAGCCACTCAAGTTATCTATATTTTCCGAAGTCCTTCCCTATTTTTTCATTCTCCCTGCCCTAGGAAATGACACAATCTCTTGTATACCCAGTTATCTCTGAGGCTCACTGGATGCAGACATCCTCCCGAGGAGAGATGTCTGCACACAGAGGTCACAGGCAGGTACTTCTGCCCCAGTCCCTATTCCTCTTTCCAGCCTGGTTAGAGCGCGTTAGGCACCTGCAAGAATCCCCCAAGGAGGAAGAATCCA
The DNA here is from genome assembly GCF_964204655.1 of Triturus cristatus. NCBI lineage: Eukaryota > Metazoa > Chordata > Amphibia > Caudata > Salamandridae > Triturus > Triturus cristatus. The sequence goes on along the minus strand of NC_140588.1, from coordinate 318,016,515 downwards.
CTCTGATCCTTACCTCTGGATGAAGGTGAGGCTCGGTGTGGAGAGACTGTCGCTGGTACCAAAGACTAGAGGCTTCGGGCCCGCGAGGACTAACCTGGTGCACACTCTCTCAGCTATCGGACAGGAGATATATTTTCTAAAAGTGGCTCCCACACTTGACTATATTGTGTGATCATGTGTGATTATCATGGAAGAATGTGATCCACGCTGTTGGGATTAGAGAGACCTGTGTGGCAGGCTTGATGGCAGCCTACAGCTGTAGTGAAGTTATGGCTACCTGTCGCTGTCACGTCTTGGGGAAAGTGTTTTATACAACTCAGTGGACTCACAACTTCACTGCAGGGTGTTTGACCCCAAGGTCACAGGTCCCCATCCTAGCACGTCGATGCAGACTTTCATCCTCACAAGGTCGATGAGTACCGTTGAGATTGGTAAAATAAACATCTGTTATTCGGTGCGAAGATATCCATGGAGGAACACGCAATTTACAGGAACACAGGGGCATCTTATAAAGACAGGTGATAAAATTATCCAATTGAAGCTCAGGTTAGATGTCCTTCACATCTAACATGGGCTTCAATTGGAATTCCATAGAGCATATTATCAAGCCCATTATCGTCGTTTTAGCGCCTGTCTTGATAATATGCCCCACATTATGCCAATGCCCTAGTTTCTAAAATTCAAAGACTTTCAAAACGTTAATTGTAGTCACGAAAAAAAGCATTTATATTCAACCACTTCCTATTTTTAGAATGGAGATTGGTTGAGGTCCCTTAGCAGGATTTGAAGGTTGAAAAGGTCATCAGATTTGCAGTTGCTCTCTGGGCCTTGCCACAAAGTGTGTCTGGGTCATGACAAAGGCTCTTGTAGCCCCTGCTGCGCAAGCGACCCTCCTAACCTTCAATATTTGTGTGATATTGCAGACTCGTTGTATTCCACAGGGGTGCCCCATCATTTTGCGTTACATCACTGCATCTCCATTTTTTGGCTCTGAATTTGACAATGGAGCCAAGGGAACAGCTGGATACTGGGAAGTGTATGAGCTTAATTGCTCACATGTGGTGAACCCATGCCTAAAGGGAGGCCACTATAGTTATAACAGGCCCTCCTGGGAAGAGGCACACGTATTTCATACTCAGAAGAGCAACTGTGCGAGTTATCTTGTTAACACCTTGACTGTGAACAATATTCTGGCCCACCCACCCACTCCCTAGGGAGAGTCCCTATTTCTAAAAATAATGAATGGTAAGTGGTCTGTTGGAAGGTCAAACCTTGAAAGTAGATAGTGCAAGCTTTATCAGTGGACACCTATGTGTTTATAGCTAAATACACAGGATTATCTGTCATGGGATAACCGCCAAAGCAGCCAGTATATTCCAGGGGTGGCTGATTGGGAAGTAACACAGCAGAGCATTAGTATATGTTTATAGAACCATTCAAGATGCAGGAGGTCTCTCATCGTCTTTAAAGTATACTGTAAAACCATAAAATATGATATCTCAGTAAGTTTCTAGGGACTGTTTCTGTGAACCTCTTTTTGCCTCCCTGCACAAGGCTACCCCTTTTGCAAGGGCTCATGGTATGACCTCGTCTCTCCAGTGTTTAATCCCTCCACAATATCAGACCCAAATACCTCAACGAAAGAGTCTCCTTCCACGTACCCAAAAGGAACATCCGCTCCGCCAACCTCGCCCTGGCAGAGACCCCATTCATCCGCAGAACCAGAGCAGGCATAAGAGCCTTCTCCGACATCGCAAAAAGAACAATTGATGGACAGAATGCAGAACAATGTCATACATTCACCCCAGTACAGAGATCTGGGCCTCAATCCATTGTTTTTTTGCTCACCATGCCATTCCAGTTTGGACCCAGCCATATGCAAATCAGTCTTGAACCTGCACCCAATGGCAACATGCCAAGCCAGGTCCTCCCTGGACCGGAAACAAGCATCCTAGGACCGGTTTTGGGGTTTCAGCCCTCATCAGCCAGGATCAATTGTGTGTCTTTTGCATATGGCCGGGTTCAAACTGGAATGGCATGGTGAGCAAAAAAACGATGGATTTAGGCCCAGATCTCTGTACTGGGGTAATTGTATGACATTGTTCTGCATTCTGTCCATCAATTGTTCTTTTTGCATTTGTCACCCTGAGTGGGACGGATATGCCCAGTCGTGGGTCCCGGGCTCACTGTGCCACTGGATTCAAGCTATCCTGGCTGAAGAGGGGTGAAACCTCGAAACCGGTCCTAGGATGCTTGTTTCCGGCCCAGGGAGGACCTGGCTTGGCAGTTCGGCTGGACTGTTTCCATGAGGCACAGGGCCAAGACTGATTTGCATATGGCCAGCTCTATACTGGTGTGGCATGGTGAGCAAAAGAATGATGGATTTAACCCAGATCTCTTGACTGGGGGTGAATGTATTGATTGGTTCTGCATTCCGTCCATCAATTGTGTGTCTTTTGCTTTCTCCTACGTCACAGCAAAGACCTGGAACGAGCTCCCAGTCAACATCAGACACTCCCCAACTCTGCACACCTTCAGGAAGAACCTCAAGGCCTGTCTCTTTGACTGATCCGGAACCACACCCCTCACCCCCAGCACCTTGAGACCCTCACGGGTGAGTAGCGCACTTTATAAACCCCTGATCGATTGATTGATTGAATGATTGATTGATGAGGAGGGGGATATCACAATCACACTTTCGGCCAGTATGAATGCAAGATCCATAAGCCTGGTGTGAAAAATTGGGTTATTGGTTGTGTAGGAGAGTAGGATCTGCACCTTATGTTGCCCCCACTTTTTTCTGATGTTTACACTGGTTTCTGGCTATAGTCTGGCTGGGACCCTGGTAATTAGGGCCCCAGCCTCTCTGTTCTCTCTAAACCACTTGGAGTGCATATTAGATGCACTAGTGATTGGGGACTGTGGTAACTTACGAGCCCCTAGTATATGGTACCTTAGGTATCAAGGGCATAGGTACTTCACAGGCCTACCAGGGGCTGATGCATGTATTATGCCACCCCTGGGAAGCAGACTAAATCTGACACCACAGGCCTGCTACTGCAGCCTGGGTGAGGTAGTGTTAGCACTCCTCACTGAGATATAGGTTCACTATATTTCTCCCTGCACACACATTTAAACCTATCAGTCACCCCTAAGGCAGGCCCTATCAATCCTGAGGGCAGGGTGCTTAGTTTCCAAGTGAGGGGGTGCCTCTGCCTGAGCAGGGCCCCTCTGCAGCGCTCAGAGTCTATTCTCTGGGGCTGTTTGCGAATGCGGTCAAACCATATACTCTTAAGTGCATTATAACCTCGCGGTAAATGCTAACTCTGGGATGGCTGCATCAAAACATGTTGTGTTTGGTGTCAAACGCTTTGGAATCATACCCCCACACCAGTAACTGGTGTGGGAGTATGATCCCACCCTTCTAGAGGAATAGACATGTACCCACTGTGGAAACACGGTAGAATCCTGAAGAGCCCTGGCATCACACAATGGATGCCACCAGTCACAGACAATGGGCTGCCCTCCTGCTGCTGACCGAAACTCGCAGTGGAGGAAGCCCAACAATAGGCATTCCGTCACATGGAGGTGTGGTCACCTCCCAGACAGGATTTAGTGTATTGAGTAAGCCTGGGCGTTGAACTACGCTCCGTTCGCGGAGCTTGCGAAGTTTAGGTAACTTTGCGATTCGCGTAGAGCGCGAAGTTGCAGATTGCTACGCAATCTAGAGCGTAGCATAGTAGTTTTGCTTCCTCGCGCGCTCAATATTCATTCTCGCGCGCGCGGTAACGTCTTACCGTGATTCTGCGATCGCCAACTTGCTTTTCTGTCCGTTCGCGAGCGCCACGAGATTTGTAATATGGCTGCCCAAGCCCGCGAGAGTGTGCGAACGCGAACACGTCATTCGGGCGCGCAAGCTGACTTCCGACGGCTGTCTTGGTAAGATCGCAATCCCGAACATGCAAAAACTACAATCTGGCGAAGAATATCTCTCGAGCTTCATAAAACCTTCTCTAAAATGATCATTTTGCTCGGAAAAACTCCTCAGATTGTGATTTTGCTGTAGTCTTTTGTGTAAGGAGGAGTACTTTAATTTTTTTAACTCTTTTTTTCAAGAGGAAGGAAGTGCCCCTGAGTCTACAACTTCCTGTTCCTGTCCAGCAGGCTCCTCCCAGTGCTTTGTACATGTGCTGTTCACTTTAATTTGGATTTGGAGCTGGAAGGATCACTTTTTGTGTCTGTCTGCTGCATCATACCATTGGATTGGATTTATTTGAGGACTTTTTGATTTGAGATTTAATTTACTACAAGTAAGTTGGAGAATTGGTGTGTTTGTTTCATTGGGGCTTGTTTGTACCTACATTTTTCTGGGATTTTCATTGTTTTTAAAAATTATTGTGGTGGCGGGTGGCCTGTACTTTCAATAGGGGCCTAGTTGTTTTTCTCTGCAATTTCAGCCAGTAGGGTACACATGGGTCCCTGTTTCTTGGTGTCTGTAGAATTTCAACATCATGTAGGGCATGGATGGCATAGGAATTTGAAATGCTAAATGTGGCTGTGGTATATTTCACTGTTGGTGTGTGTGTGTGTATGAAATACCTTTGTTGGAAGTGTGTGCTTGATGTGTAACTTCTTTGCAATCCTTTCGTAGCCCTGTTGATTTTCATTTTTGTATTAAAGCTGTGTTGTTTAGCAGGCCTCCTTTGTCTGGTCATATTTTATAGGCCTGCTTCAGTTCATTGTTTTCCATGGCCTGTTGTGACTGTGAGTGCCCATGTGGCTTGTGGCAATTTTGTGGTGGTAGTTTAGTAGTGTGTGCTTCTTTTTCCATAAAGGCCTGCATTTCTTTTCTTTGTTCCCCTCGGCTTATGCTTGTTGTTGTTGTGTCCTCCTGGCCATGTGTGTGGCGGCCATTTTGTGAAGGCAGGCATTGTGCTTTTACCATAGGCTTACATTGACTGTTCCAAGCTTGTGGCCTAGTCTGCCAGTAGGCCCAGAGGTAGTCAGCCTCAAATCTTTGGTGCGTTATTTAAATTTACAGTTTGTGTTGTCTGTTGATTTTTGTTTACACCATGGATGGCTTTGGATTTTATTGCAAAAGGTGTTTTTTGGGGTGGAATAGCAGTTTTTGGTTGTGTATTAAATAAATAAGGCTTTTCAGCCAGTAGGTAACCCTAGGGATTCAGCTTGCGTTCTTTCGGTAACTCTGCACAGCGCGACAACGCGGACTTACAGTTTTCGTCATTTTCGCACTCTCAATATACGTGTTCGGGCACGCGATAAAGCCTTTTTGTACAGTTAGTGATCCCGAAAACGCAGCATTTGCAATCTGGCAAACAATATCTCGCAAGCAACATAAATCCTTCTCGAAAACGCTGATTTTGTGCATTTGGCTAAAAAAACTCCTCAGGTTGTCATTCAGCTGTAGTTTTGGAGCACGGAGTCACTTTTATTTTAAAAAAAATATTTTTATGAGAGGAAGTTCCACAGACACTACAACTTCCTGTTCCTGTCCTTTGTAATCCCTTTTTGGTTATTATTGTGGTGGGTGGCCTGAGCATGTGTGTGGCGGCCATTTTAGGAAGCCAGGCATTGTGCTTTTGCCATAGGCTTACATTGACTGTCTTCCATTTCTTGTTGTTGTGGGTGTGTAACGGCCATTTTGTGGATACATCCAAGCAGTGTGCTTGCTTTTGCCATTCTGTTCCAAGCTTGTGGCCTAGTCTGCCAGTACGCCCAGAGGTAGTCATCCTCAAATCTTTGGTGCATTACTTAAATTTACATTTTGTGTTGTCTGTTGAATTATTTTTTTACACCATGGATGGCTTTGGATTTCATTGCAAAAGGTGTTTTTTGGGGTGAAATAGCAGTTTTTGGGTGTGTGTTAAATAAATAGGGCTTTTCAGCCAGTAGGTAACCCTAGGGATTCAGCTCGCGTACTTTCGGTAACTCTGCACAGCGCGACAACGCGGACTTACGGTTTTCGTAATTTTCGCGCTCTCAATATGCGTGTTCGCGCACGCGATAAAGCCTTTTTGTACAGTTTGCGATCCCGAACACGCAGCATTTGCAATCTGGCAAACAATATCTCGTGAGCAACATAAATCCTTCTCGAAAACGCTGATTTTGTGCATTTTGCAAAAAAAACTCCTCAGGTTGTCATTCTGCTGTAGATTTGGAGCACGGAGAAGCTTTTATTTAAAAAAAAAATATTTTTAGGAGCGGAAGTAAGTCCCACAGAGACTACAACTTCCTGTCTTTTGTAATCACTTTTTTGTTATTATTGTGGTGGGTGGCCTGAGCATGTGTGGCGGCCATTTTGTGGAGGCAGGCATTGTGCTTTTGCAATAGGCCTGCATTGTCTGTCTTCTATTCCTGACCTTTTCTTGTTTTTGTGAGTGGCCTGGCCGTGTGGTGGTGGCCATTTTGTGGTACCAGCCACTGTGCTTTGTGGCCTAGTCGTACAGTAGGCCCAGGGGTACTACTCATCAATCATCACGGGTGCATGGAATTTAAACAACTGTTTTTGTGTTGTGCGTTAAATTTCAACATCATGTATGGCTTTGGATTGAATTGTAAAATGTGGGCTTTACTTTTTTTCGGGGGTACATTTCACTTTTTGGGTGTTGTAAATAAATGCCTTTAGTTTTTATGTGTATATGTTCGTTGTTGTTGCTCCCTGATGCTGCATCCCTCCCATAAGATGCACACATTTTTATTTAGGGCAAACAGGCTACACTACATTTATGTTTTTGTTCTTTGCTATTCTCCTTCCTGAGTGTACACAGTACAAGTACACCAGGAGCCCGGGCCTTGTCAGTCTCTTAACCCCTTCAGTGCCCATGACGAGATAGTCTTGTCATGGAGCGCGGTTGCGCTGTGCCCATGACGAGACTATCTCGTCATGAACCCCACCCGCTAATGAAACGCCCGGCACAGGGCGTGGAAAGGACGGGGCACAGAAGGGGTTAAATGGCTATACTGTTGTTGTTCACTGACTTCATAAAATGTAATAATTGTGACCACCCACCAGACACTAAGAAGTTATATATTATATTATTGATCTTTTGACTGATGTTCTTCTGGATTTTTTGCTTTTAGGTGCACAAAAGACAGAGGAGGTGTGTCATCATCATCGACCGTTGTGGTGCCAGACCGACGTCCTGCTGCTGTGCACAACGTGACGTGTGAGTGACCTGACCAGGCATCTCTGCAACTTGTGCAACTGAGTGCTGTTTTGACATCTGAAGAAGATGCCCCCAAAGAAAGCAGGTAGCAGGTCCTCCGGTACCAAGAAAGTTGCCATGGAGAAGAAGGAACAGAAGAAGAAGGAAGTGTTACTTAAGTCTGGTGTGCCTCCCAAAACCTTTTTTGGGACACCAAAAATGACGCCTGCAGCAGCGGTGTTGGGGGGGCAAGCTGGGGGCAGCACCTCCACATCAGTGGGCCCAACCCACCAACCCAGGCCCAAGCAGATGATTGTGGAAGAGGTAGCCAGCCTTATGGTGGAAAGCAGTGATGCTGAGCCTGAACTAAACGTATCGCTATCTCAAAGTAGTACACAATCAACGCAGGAGGGAACACAGCAGATAATTGGTCAACAGCAACAACCACCGCCTGCAATAGTAGCTGTAGTTCCTCCCGAAGTAGGGGCAGTTCAGGAAATTGAGCCTCATGCAGAGGAAGAAGAGGAAGCCACTCCTTTAGAAGTTCCATTGGCTTCCAAATCCTCAGCAAGGAAAAGGAGGGTTAGTACATCAATTTTTTCACCAAGCCCCCCTTCTGATGATCTAGATGCCACTTGGAAGCCACAAACTGAGTCTGAGAGGGAAACACGTCACAATAGCAGGCATGGGAAAAGGAAGGTTCCAGAAAGCCTTACACTTATGGAGGTTGATGTAGAAGAGCAGGATGATGATGATGATGATGAGCCAGTCATCACGAACATCACTCCCAGGCATGAGGAGATGGAGACCAACATTTTTACACTATCCAAAATGGCTGCGAGGGATGTAGCACGCATACCTCCAACACAGTTAACACCAACACGTCCTCCAGCTTCCATATTTACATTAGCAAATGGCCAGCAGCGTCCTACATCCATCACAAGCACCACCTCAGCAGAAGTAGGTAGTGGTACTGCACAGAGTCAAATGCAACACACACCCTCCAGTTCATCCGGCATTGGAAGTGGGAGTGGCACCTCCAGCAGGAGACAAAAGTTAAGCTCCCCAGTGTGGGACTTCTTTACGGTTAGCGGAAAGGAGGAGAACATTGCTATATACTCAGTTTGTCATACCTCTGTTAGTCGTGGTAAGCTTGGTACAAACTGTGGTACCGGAGGCCAAATGACCCATCTGAAAAAACACCACGCAATCCAGTGGGAGGAGCACCTTAGTCACATGAAAACTGGAACCATTGCTGTTGGGCATAAACAAGTAGAAAGTCCGCTAACGGTGGAACAGGAAGAAGAGGGAGACATTCTCTGTGGTAGTGGTACACAAAGTAGCCCTGTCCCCAGCACTGCAGTGGTAACGCCCACATCCTCAGCCACATCTCATTTGCACAAGAGCAAAAGTCAGCCTGAGACACCAAGGAGTACTGCTGGCCCAAAAAGTGCGACGTTGACCACAGGAAGGAATACCATGCAGCCTACCATTCTTAGCATGTTTACTAGGCCGGAGGGGCAGTACGAACGCAACCACCCAATAGCACGTTTGTACAATGCGAAGCTGGCTAAAATGTTAGCACTGGACCTTCTCCCTTTTTCTTTTGTTGAAGGGGTGGGTTTTCTTGAATTTGTGACCACCATCTGCCCAAAATGGAAAGTTCCTAGCCGCTACTATTTCACAAGAGTTGCTGTTCCAGCACTACATCACGATGTGCTGGAATTGCTTGGAAAAGCCTTAAAACAGAGTGCTGTTCAGAGAATACACCTGACAACAGACATGTGGACTAGTTGCCAAGCCACTGATTACATGTGCATCACTGCACACCGGGACTCTTTTTCGGGTGTTAAAGATAAGATATCTGACGGTCTTGTTGACACTGCTGAGATTTTTAAAGACACTCGCAAACATGCAACTGTAGCCATGTTTGCTATGGAGAAATCTCATACTGCTGCAAACATTTTGGATGAGTTTAACAGCAAGGTGTTTGAGTGGCTGCGACCAAGAGGGCTTACCATTGGTTTTGTTGCCACAGACAATGGCAGTAATGTAGTTAGGGCCATGAAAGATGGTGGCTATTTCAGGGTCCCATGTTTGGCACACTGCATTAACATTGTTGTTCAAGACTTTCTGAAAAATGAAAGCAAAGTCAGCAGCTTACTGACTACCTGCAGAAGAATATGCACACATTTCAACCATTCTTTTAAAGCCCGGAAGCAGCTGAGGGTCATTCAACGTGAGCATAAAATGCCAGTCAAAGCACTCATCCAGGAAGTGCCAACACGTTGGAACTCAACGTATTACATGCTTGAGCGTCTGCTTGAGCAGTACATACCACTTAATGCTTATGTCATGAAAAGGTCAGGAGATCCTACTGTGAAAGGCATGACCGTTGAGATGGCCCAATGGGACCTCGTCAAATGCCTGACAGAGATGCTACTTCCTTTTGAGGTCTTCACACATGAAGTGAGCAGGGAGGACTGTACTATGGGCCAAGCTATCCCATTGTTGTACATGCTAGAGCAAGAGCTGAAGGAGGATTCAGAAATGTACGCAGGTGTGGATGACAAAGTAGACGCATATTATTTGGCAGACACCTTAGTCGCTCGCTTATCTGACAATGCAAGGATTCAAAATAACATTGTGTCACATCCACATTACATTACTGCGTCAATTTTGGATCCACGTTACAAATTATTGATGCGCAGTAATGAAGTAATTCCTTTTTCAGAAGTGGATGTTGCCCAGTACAAAACTTTGATAGCTGAGGAAGCCACTGACTCTGAAAACGAACGGATCTTTATTAGAGGCCCGCCCCCCCAGGGCAAAAAACGTACTGTAGGGCACCCAGAGTCAAGTTCTACTTCAGAGGCCGAGAGCAGTGCGTTTGCCTCCCAGCAGTCAACAACACTGCCAGCAATAACATCAACAGCACCAACAGGATCATCGGGCACATTTAAAAAAACAGCAGGTGATTGGTTTCTACGGAAAAGGTTTTGTACGTCCATGACTGATGCAAAGGCAAAAGAGGCCAAGCAAATCGGAGCACCCCTGAACATTGAGCGGATGGTTCAGGCCTATCTAGATGACACAACAGAGGTATGCATGGAGCAAAGCCCATTGGTGTATTGGTATGGGAAAAGAAGCCAATGGCCAGTGCTCAGCAGGCTGTGGCTTGCCCTGTTGCAAGTGTCTCTTCAGAGCGTGTTTTCAGTGCTGCTGGTGCCATTGTTACTGTCAAAAGGACCAGTCTCTCGCCCAAAAGCGTTGAGAGGTTAACCATGATCAAAATGAATCAACACTTTATACCACCGGAGTACAAAATACGTGAATCACAGCAGGAAGAGGAGAGCAACTTCGATGACATAAGTAGTGGGTTGTTAGACGTACTTCTGTCGGAACCACCAGAGTTTGAGGACGAGCTCCTCTTCCCTGACAACTAGGCTTTCACATTGTTCTCCCTTCCTTTATTTGTGTGTGACTGTGTATCTGTTTTTCTGGTTCAAAATCTAATCACAACAAATCCATCAACAGTCTCCTCTTTTTATTTCCCTACTGGAGTTGCACGTCTGTGCATAACTGTCCACTCCACTCCTCAGGGTCCTGCTCCATTTTCCTTACTCTCCCTAAATACATTTCAAGCAAGCCAAACATTGGATGGAGATGGAGAATAGTACAATACATGTTGCCTCTAACAGTCCCTCCATAAGAAGTGAAACGTGACTCCAGCTATATTCCGTTTTGTTTCCAGCCAAAAGAAACTCATCACTGACTGTCAGAAGGCTAGGCAGGCATCAGATCTGACAGCCAAAGAGAACAGCAAGACAGGTAATGAGTGATTATTGTGAATGATGGCATGCATTGCATTGGATGCTGGCTGACTACGAATGAATGTGCATGAAGTAGAACTATACTAGTTTATCGACAAAGTTAAAGTGACTCAGGTGAGGTGACAGTTAATGTTTCCTTGTTGTTTAATAACCACATTGTACTCCTACCACTGCAGGTGCCGGCCAATATCCATTGCAATTTTTTAATATGGAATATATTATAAACTTAATCAGTCACTACAGACTGAGTTGGTGTTGGAGAATATGCGTACCACACGGACATCATCATGATGCTGCTGAGCATACTATCTTTTCACACAGTCAGTTGGATCGGAGATAGTGGTATGAGGGACAGTGGTGCATTGATTTAGTCACTTCATTTGGAAAAAGCTAGGTTGCTGCAGTGCATATGACATTTCTCTGGATCGGTCAAAATGTAAGTAAGGGGTAGGGTGCCTGGCCTGTGCCGCGGTTCTCCTGTTCTGTGGCTGTGCTGGCTCCTGAGTCCTGTCCGGTTGTTGTTGTAGCTTAATGCTGTAGAGTAGACACTATGTATCCTATCCAAGCTGCCTCAGTCTGAAAGTCTTCTCTCCAGAGTCTTGTCTTCTCGTCTTGCACTCCACTGTAATTGAGTATATTGTTTTAAATGCAGTAATTTTTCAATACCCCGTTTGTTTTTCCATCTACACTTACAGGCCGGCCTTTAACCTGTGCTATAGTGGGAGAAACAACTCACATTTACCTTACCAATCCGCATCAGACAGGCAGTGGTACCCAAGATTGATGTGCGGAGTGTCCATGAAAGGGAGGACCAAGAGGAATGACGAGAATGATGCAACTCCACATTTGGACCAGGAAAATACAGTAACTTTAGTATCATTCATCATTCGTCTTTACATTTATTTGATTCCTTTTTTCTCTCCAATCATTATGACTGTGTGTTGTGGTTTGTTTGGTAATTGATCCCTACAACTATTTTTTCATTTCCTTTGCTAGCTTGAAAAATAAAAGTAAGCCCGGTACAGCATGTAATTTGGTTCGGTCTGAGCTCTGAGGGCGGCAGACTGGCAACGCAAATTTCATATTAATAATTTCTTCCCTGTACTGTCTCATTGGGTAATAGTAGTTAGTAAGTTCAACTCATTATCATTAACCATCAAGTTCTCTTCCTCAGCATGCATGCATTTGCCTTTTCTCACTTTATACTTTGATTTCTTTGATAATGGATCATGGTCGTCTTACAAGATTGTGTTTTACTTTTGTTGTGTCCATGCATACTGTCTGTTTTTCTTTCTCAAACCTTTCCCAAAACCCCACTTCCCATCCATTCATCAACCCCTAACCCTCTTCCCCCGGGCTGTGTGATTTATATTGAGGTGTGATGTGACTACATTAAATGTACACCAACAATTGATCACACGCTTGCTGGGGCAGATGTGGTGAAAGCAATACTAATTGAATTTCAACTAAGGCAGGGCAAGGATCTTCTTCTGCTTGCCCACCCATGCTGTAGTTTACTTTGTTCTACTACTCCTCCTACAGTCTCTCAGTCAAGTGACTTTCTCTTTCTTTTTTCAAATGCTATTGCCAGTGTCTACTACTACCAACACAATAATGGCATCTTCTCCGTTCATTTGGGAAACCAACCATGCAGCCATCAGTGTGCAGAACTTCATCATCAATCACAGGTAAGATAAGTTTGGTGGGAGGTATGGACTAGGAGGAGAGACTGACAGTACTATTATGACAATTAAAAATAACTCAGTGAGGGGTACTGCATCTATCGGTTTGTGTGTTACAAAATCGGCAGATCTTTTAAATCAAACACTGGCTGTGGGCATGCAGCAGCACGGAAACAAAGTAACAAACCATGTAACTTAGATTGAATTCGGAAAACAGTAACCCACCACAGAACATTAACATTGTATAAGTAAATAGTATAAAATGTAATATCCCCTAACAAAAGTCAACTATCCCACTCTGACCTAACCCACCCCCCTCCCTAACCCCAACCAATGTCCACAACGAAACAAAATGAAAGTCCTAGAGCCCCAATGTTCGAACGAATCCACAACGCCCAAAAACCCACCCACCAACAAAAGGAATTAAAAAAGGGGCAAATGACAAGGTCCTCATTGTCGGCGGGCCTTCAGGTGTTTGTCCACCAGGATTTTGACCCGCTCCTCTAGGTTCTCCTCTAAGCGGGGCATCCAGCGGAGCAACTGGCAGCGAAATGCCCTGCAGTTACATGCAGGGTGGGGGCAGCAGTGGTTGAGATGGAGGCGCGGCGGCGGGCAGCTGCCGGACCACGGCGCCGTGAGACTGGAGGCAGGGCCTGACTGGGGTCCGGGGCATTGGAGGAGGCTGCAGCTGCAGCCGCCTCCTCCTCCTCCTCCGCCTGAGCCACCAGCCGGCGATATTCTTCGCAAATGGCCTCCATTTTACGGCGCCGGGCCCTGGCGGCCAACTCCTTCCGAGATGGTTTTGGTGTGGATGTGAAAGGAGTATCTATATCAAGAAAAAAAAAAAAGAACATGTTGTAGCCAATACTCTTAGCAAAACAGAAACACTAAAATCATTCAACACATAGTGTCACAGTATCACTAGCAAGCACAGTTCATAACATTTGTGATTTGGTGGTAAGTATCTCTACTCCTACTTCCTTCAACTCTAACATTTGTGGGAGTTTCCGACATAATAATCGTACTATGTACTCTGGTACACCAGTCGTGTTGTTCTTATCTGTAGTTTAGCGCAATTACATAACCTTGTTGTAGCCGGCATGCCCGCTCAGTCAGCTAAGCTTGCACCCAAGAGAAACAGATATGAGCCACATGATGCAGACTCAGTTAGTTTTAATTACTACTACTGTCGGCAGGTGGGGAAGCTCATATTTTTGTATGACGCCTTACGGCCGGTGGCACTGGCCATACTCTGTCTGTTACATGAGGGCAAATGAACAATTTCACTTACACCCTGCCCTGGATACTACAAAAAAAAGGCTGATTATTTATCTGATCCAATGATCATTGCTTATATTCATATTATAGATGGTAATACGAGTCGACATCAGGTCAGTAGCGGTCGGTGGTGGGAGTGCTGCCGGGCGGTGACGTGGGAAGGTGCAGGGTGGGGATAATAAACTATGGATTTAGGAGAATCACAGGTAATTAAACAATACATTAAAAAAAAAAATTGTTGCACCCACTGCATCGCATTTGGCGGTGCAGTGCGCACAATGAAAATAATTTTCTTTATTTTTATGTTGATTACCTGTATTTGGCCGTAATACACAGTTTACTCGCCAGTGCCACCCACCCTGCCCCTCCCCATGTCACCGCCCGCCAGCACTCCCACCACCAACCGCTACTGCAGAGGGTACTTTGCTTTCATTGATTGTGTAACAAATAACCATAAACAACAGATAGGCCACTCTTTGCAGGCTGGCTGACCCAATCGAAAATACATTAATAATAATAGGTAGGGAGTGGTCCCCAGAGTGGGAGGAAGGGGCTTCCACTTGATAATATATATATATTATATATATGATGTGCTTGCAAACTACTGCAAGTCTACTGTATTCTGATAATACTACCTATATTCCCCTACGCTTTGCTACAGTGGCACAGTTTCTTTTACATTTTCTTCAAAGTAAGAATCTCCAGTGACACTTTCCACCTATACTGTCTATTGATGATAGTACATCCAGGCATACATCCATTAAAGTAAACGTTTATCCTTCTTTTTTATATATCTCATACTTAGTTGGTTTCACCAACAACCACCCGTGCTTCCGCACCTTCCTTGCTTGACTTGGCTTTGAGTTTGAATTTGAACCAAACACCGCTGATTCTTGCTATCTAGCACTATCCACCCATACTGTGTCGCCCACCCAGGCAGGCATTCTCTTTCACCTTCCACCCATCCTTCGACAACCCATGCATCTGATCTGATTACTATCAGCCACCTATGCATGCTTCCAACAACATATCCTTCTCTGCCAGTCAGTCATATTATTTATCTCGCCCGTCCTTCCACCCTTAGTTCTTTCCCTCTTTGTTCAACACATCAATCAAGGTCATCTGATCTGAGTTTGTCTTCTCCATAAAACCTTCACAGCTGATTTTGGAGTCAAATAGAAGAGGCTACTGGTTACTCAACTCACGCTGCTAATGCTAAGTAAAGGGTGTCTTCTTCAACCTTTGTATAATGTTCACTACAACTTAATAAGTTGCACAGTACAGTGAAATAGTGAACACACTTCCATCTAGTAGTAATGTCAAGAAGTAATGAATATAACTTACCGCCGCTGGCCACTGCTGCTGGCTCCCCCCCTGTCTCTCCTGCAGGTGCCCAATACAACAAGGGGAACCCCTGCAGAGCAAATGTAGGTAGAGACTCAGGGGAAAATACTGAATGAATAATGAAGGAAAAATACTCTACCTATTTCTTCCAAAATGTACAGTGTATCATTTAATAAATAAGCTAACACTCAAACTAAGGCTGGTCATGAGAAAACAAAAAAACAAACAAACAGTTTCAAGGTAAGAAACGAAATCAATTAATGAATGTTTTTATTTCTCAATAATGATTGATGTTCAAACAAGCGTATTCAATACATGTACTGATTCATAATTTAATAAAGTAGACATCAAAAGATACACAAAAACCAAAAGTTCAAAAGGTCCCAGACATCATCCACTACACACAAATTCACACACTTATAACACGCCAAAATCAAACTTCATACTAATAAAGATACAAAGATACAAAAATGGTCAAAAAATTACCCAAATGAGAACGGCTCAAAATGGCCACAATAAACAATGTATAAATAAAATCATGGAAAAAACATTTGTAACAATGTTGAGAGGTTCAAATTGCATCTAAGGAATTGGGGCACGGGTGAACTTCAAAGAAGCGCCGACGCGCGTTTCGGTGAACGCACCGAACAATGGGTGCCACCTTCCTCAGGGCAAAACAGTAGGGAATTTGAGTATATTTTTCTGGGACCTAGCAAAAAAATAATACATCAAATTATAAACCAAGTATTGATCAATAACAAAAGAACGACATGATTTGTCTACTAAAAATATACTTAAGAACAGACCATTAGTTACAGGTGTCAAAAGCTAAACATGAAAAAAAAATGTAAAAAACGCAGAGAAAAACTAGAATGTCCTGATAAAAAGGCGGGAGAAGGGGAAAACAAAAAAGGAGAGTATGGGGGAAAAGAAAAAGAAAGAAAGAGAGAAAAAAGGAAGGAAAAAACAAAAAGAGAAAAAAGAGCAAAAAGACAAAAAAAGGGGAAGGGAAAGAAGAAAGAAGAGGAAAAAGAAAGAAAGAAGAAAGAAGGAAGAAAAAGAAGAGCATGTCAATTGCACCTAATGGGATTCTAAAGTCGTTAAAGGTGTAAAAAGAATGGCCGGAGTAACGGAGGCTTTCCTGCTTACCTGTATCGGCTATAACTCTAGCTATCGAGTCAAGCTGGCGAAGTGGCGGCAAGGACAGTCTGCTCACAGACTGATAGTAGAAGCGTACCAAGACAAAGGTCTTCTAAGTGAATTGAACCTCAAGCTCTAAAAGGAACAATGAAAATAGAAGATTGAGAAAACATAAACATCTAACAGGGGCATAGGCATGGTGATAACGGAAGGCTTTTAATAGGTCAGGTATCCCACAAGAGAATAGGACGGATCTATGCAAAGGCACGAGAATAGGGGCAATGGCTGAAATAGTTGCACGGATACAGCTCAGGTGTGGTAGTTAATTACATATTATAAAGTTCCGATGGCGCGAATATGCTAAAAAGAATATGAGGGCCAAATAGGGGTCTCGTTAAGCGACAAACTCAATTTATATCACACAATGCTATCAGGAACGTCGTAATCAAGTAACAAGACTTCACCTGTTAGGAATTGTTTAGGGGCTCAAGATCTTGATCGGAGTTTTTGGAGAGAGGATTAAAGAAGGTCCTGGATGGTCAAAACAGAGAACTAATACAGAAAAAATAAAAAATAAAAAATAAAAAATAAAGAGTAACTCAGTAGAGGTGATAACAACGAAGCATGCTAAATGAGCAAAATAACATAAAAAAACTGACCATGCCAATCCGGACGGATTTCACTATTGCTTTGAAAAGGCGCCGTAGGGAGGTCCACTTAAGAGACTCCTCGTCACGGTGCTCTCACTGAACTGAAAAATATAATAAAATGAAAGCTATGAAGTGTAATGCACAAGGGGGAAGTGCAATGCACTGAGGTACGGCGCACCGTCTAAGTACGGTACCTTTTGGGAGATGTATCCATCGCGGAGACCGCCCGACAAAAGGATCGCCGAAACAGGGAAAATCTCTTTGGGTAGACAGGTGAAAATACTCGTAGCCAGATGGTCCGAGGAACAATGTGACGTATTGCAAGGCCATTTAAATAGACCAGTGGCCGATCAGTTCTAGACGCAAGGGGGCGTATCTTATGCTTAAAGGGCCAGCGGGTCAAATCTGTCCGTGACCGATGAAAAGAAAATATTTCAGCAGGTCTTGCAAACGTCATCGCAACAAAGCGTGGGCTCATACCATGAAGAGGCATATCTGTGTAAGAGGACGTATCTAGTGCTTAAAGGGCCAGCGGGTCAAATCTATCCATGACCGATGAAAAGAAAATAATTCTAAAAGTCTAGTTGCAAACGTCATCACAACAATGGGTGGACTCATACCACGACGAGGCGTATCTATGCTAAGAAAGCCTGCGAAACAGGGTCTGTCCGAGACTATTAAAGAACAACAAATTCCAAAAATCGCATGGAAAAGGCGGTAACAAACAAAGGGGTCCAAGATAAGAAATCAACAGATAATATCTAATACAGATGCAGTATAGTGAGCAAGGCTGCAATTTAGTATCTGTTCGAGGGAGGACAAAAAAGCACCCAATATAATTTCAAAAGGACAACTGGTGACAGTCGGGGAAGATAGAATCTTAAGGTAAAATCGTCAAATTGCTGAGAAAAAGAAGCACATGAATACAGATAAATGTAGGGGCACGAATTAAAGAATGGCATTTTCCCAAGGGAGGGACTCATTAAGTCCCTTTTCCTTGGCTTTAAGAACAAAAATCCAGAAGACTTCTCGCTTCTTGCGTATGTTGTTGTTGTCAGTTCCTTTTTGTTGGCGGATCTTTTCTAGGATCGTCCAGCGAAGATCCGATTCCGAGTGTCCCTTTTCAATCCAATGGTCTACTAAGGGGGCTCCATGTTTGGAGCGACTGATATTAGATTTATGCTCGCCTATCCGTATCCTTATTTCTCTAGCTGTTTCGCCTACATACGGAAGGAGGCAGGGGCATTGGATGGCATAAATGCAGTTGGATGTCCTGCAGTTGGTCATGTCTTTCATTGTGATGTTATAATCATTGATACAAATATGGTCACTGACTATAGCATGGGCACATGCATGGCATGTGCCACATTTGTGGTTGCCAGTGATAGGGGCAGCTCCCTCAATCGACTTTTGCACCCATCCTTTAGATTCAGGTTGTTTTGCTCTGACTACCCAATTCTTAAAATTTTTATTTCTGCGGAATGCAAAAATGGGTTTGAAAATATGTGCTGTTTCAGACTCAAGGTTCAGAAGGTGCGATTGTGAGTTGACTATCTGTCTGATTTTATTATTCATGACAGAGTGTTTGGTGACACAGATCAACCTGTCTGGTTGGTTTTGTGTTTTGGGTAGAAACATAGAGTCGCGATTGTAGAAGCGGGCTCTCTTGAGAGCGTTCCTGACCATTCTGCGGGGGTATCCTCTTTGGATAAATTTTTCTTTCATGATTTCGGCATGAAGAAGGTAATCGTTGATAGTCGTGCAATTCCTGCGCAAGCGAAGGAATTGGCTGAATGGTATTCCATCCTTTTGACTCCTCGGATGGAAACTGTCAAAATGAAGAAGTGTGTTTCTGGCTGTGGGTTTGGTGTAGAGAGAAAAGCAGAGTTTGGATTCCTGGTGCTCAACCCACAAATCAAGAAATTCTATTTTGACAGTACTCATATGTGCAGTAAATCTGAGATTATCGTCAGCTGCATTAATCCACTCAATGTATTCGTCAAGGGACGTTTGGCCTCCGATCCAAATAAAGAAAATATCGTCTATGTATCGTGACCAAAGACGTATATTTTCAAAAAATGGGGCAATTTCGTTATAGATGTTACATTGCTCGAAATGCCCCATATAGAGGCAGGCAACACTTGGGGCACAGGCTGCCCCCATGCTAACTCCTTGTACTTGTTGATAATAGTTGCCATCATATTCAAAGAAGTTTTCTTCCAAAACTATTTCCAGACAGCGTGCTAGAAATCTGCCATTATGTAGGGTTTGATCTCTTTCAATGATGTTAGTCACAACCCAACAGGCTTCTGTCTGAGGAATATTTGAATACAGAGATTCAACATCAAGCGTCACTAGAATTTCTTGTTGTGGGTTGAAATGCAGTCCTTCTAGCTTGGAGATAAAATGTCCTGTATCTTTCACATACGAATGTAGGGATTCTACCATTGGTTGTAGGAATTTATCGATATATTTCGATAACGGTTCCGTAGCGGAGCCAATGGTAGAAACAATAGGTCTCAGAGGAGGATTAGCCTGGTCTTTGTGTGTTTTAGGAATCCCATAAATTATTGGAATACGGGTATGTGTAGGGGTAAGGAAATGTGCTTCTTGGATGCAAATTTCACCTCTGTCCATAGCTTGTTCTACCTCAGATAGGATCCTACGTTTTACTCTGGGTTCTGGATTGGACATGATTTTTTGATAGTGTCTGGGGATCCAAGAAGGTCCAACATTTTTTCTTTGTAAGTTTTGCTGTCAAGGATGACGATCCCCCCTCCCTTGTCACAGGGTTTGACTGTGAGATCGTGATTGGTTCTAAGGGATTTAAAAGCAGCATTTTCTTCCTTGGAGATGTTATATGAAGGAAAGGGAACGAATTTGGTCGCTTTCTGTACCTTGTTCAGGACAGCTTTTTCAAATAGGCTCACTTCGCTTCCAACCTGGAGTGAAGGTGGAAGGTGGTTTAAAACCAGATATGTTGTTGATGTCTATATTAGGATTCCTGTTGGCAAAATATTTCCTCAGCCTGATTTTGCGGAAAAATGTATGTAGATCCCTAAAAAGCTCAAACTTATTCATTCCGACAGATGGTACAAAGGATAAACCTTTAGAAAGGAGGGAAACAGTGGAACAGTCCAAAGGTTGAGACAATAGGTTGAAGACAGGGATTTTATTTATGTCCTCCAATATTGTCGTTGGCCCGTCTGTATGTATCTTTGAGGAGGAGCTTGCTCCTGGTATTGGCCTCTGTATTGTGTGTTCAAGGCCAGGTCTTGATACTGCCCCCTGAAAGGAGAGTTCAAGGGTGGGTTCTGAAAGCGGTTCTGATATCGGGAGCGGAAATTGCCTCGGCGATTGCCTAAAAAACGGTTGTCTGATGTTGGTCTGTCTGATACCTGTCTATATTGCGGATTGCTATATGTTGGGCCTTCGCTATCTGAATCTGTGGTATCGGAAAAGGTGATGACTCTCTTGTGGCCCCAGGAGGAATACGCGTTGTTAGTGGTGTTATCCCCGTTGTTGGTATAAAAATTCTCGTTTAAAAACGGATAAACACGCTCTTGAGAGAAATTTCTTATGTCCTTTCTCAACTTTTCAGTTTTTCTCTTGAGGAGATATTCGTTGAAAGAATCAAGTCTCCTGCAGGTGCCGCCAGTTCTCCAGCCCCCTCCGGAATGGCTGCATCGCCGCTGGCACCACCTGCACTGGTGGATGGTAGTGTGCCTAGAAAAAAACATCACAAATTTTTAGATGCCTGGAAACCTCCCCCTATTTTAATAGTGTTCACTTGGAACATTGAAAAAAAGGTTAATCCAACATACATCAGCACTAGACAGTAAATACAGTCAGTAGACAGACGCTAGTAGTGATATGGTTCCTAGGGTCATCTAGTCCTACTCTACTCTTTTGAAAGTTAGCCTGAGCCATGTGTAACCCTTTTAGATTCATCATGTCGACTGCTACTCTTTTGGTGCATATTTAATTATACCTGCCAGCTTATTGACATGTGCAGTAGATGCCTTTGAGGCCACTTGACTGTTGCGTACAAGTGAAGAGGTCGAACAACAACCCACTTATTGACTTTGTTTAGTCCATATTGCTTAGCCATCACATCCATGTTACACTTTTTGCCATGACTGCAAAATGCTTCCATTCACCAGTATACTATCTAACGGCTAACGCGCAGCATTTTTCTCATATAATAGGCGGAAGATTCCCTTCTACAAACCAGAGATTCACAGAGCTTATTATGATGCAAGATGATGTAACCAGTATTTCTACGTTCTACGGTAAGGGGTCTTCCAGAACTCAAAAGATCTTGGCTCTTGTTCTTGTTGTCATGCACTTGTAAATGTTTACTGTTTTAATCTTAGGCTTTTTGCTGGCTTATTGACTATGGCTGTAGTAAATTAAATTTCATATTAACGATGTACAGAGTTTGTTACTTGTTTCAAATAAACCTTTTGAACTTACACATAGACTCTGTGGTATTTGGTGTGGTGGGGTGGACTTACACAAGTGAGTGAGCAAAATGGTGTTATTATGTTCTGGGTTGTCTGTCTCAGTCATCATCAACATTGTGTATCTTCTTCGTGGGGGGGGGTCGGGAGTGGGACCCTAATGTGGGACACTATAGCTAGTCGGTCAGGGGATCGTGGGTTCTTCAGACTGAGGTATGATCAGTAAGGTCCAACCTCCCATTACCAACATCCTATTTTGTTGTGCATAGTTCTGCATGTGGCTCTGCAGAATCACTAGACAATAGTAGTATCATGTACTATCCGATTAAAAATACTAGTCAAATATCTGGTTGGCCATTTTGTTTGTGGTAATTGTCAAAGCCTCAACATTGAGAAGACTAGAAGAGGACATACCCAAAGGACAGGACACAGTGGCTAGAGCTATTGGTCAATCAGAATAGTATTATTTCAAAGAAAACCTTCAATAAAGAGTGGGCAACTGTGGAAGCTTCGCTACAGACAGACTAATAGTAGTAGTAGTAGTACAGAGAGTCATAGCAGAGGCAGTTAGAAGCAACTTAGTTAGAGGCAGGGATAAACAGAATTTGGAAACAGATAGTCAAGGTCAAAGAAGTAAGCTTTTGTAAAAAATAGAATTAGAAAGTGGAACCATAATTTATAGTTCGGAAAAAAAAGATGCAGTAAAAGTTAGGGAAATCTAAATGTCAATATAACCACTGGAGGACTTACTGGGGCCAGCAGCAGGAGCCTCGGTAGAGGAGCGGTCCTGTGGTTCCCCCGCCGACTCCGACCCCGTCTTCTTGCCCCTGGGTGGTGCTGATGATCATGTAAAATATAATAAAGAAAGAGACAAACATTAAGGTGTGCTGTGAAATAAATGATAATAAATCATTTGGAAAAATAAGTCAAACAACATTTTAGGAAACAACAGTTGCAATAAAATTGACCTATCTAATTAGATGGATCGACTACTGGCTTCTTCCTGCATTCACAGATCGTCTACTTATTTATTAACACTCCAGTGTTCCTTAATCATTCTGATTACAGTACGAAGCCTAGTAAGTACCACCTGACCTACACCACCTATTCCAGACGGGCCAAGTGTTCACTAAGTCTGCATTTCCATTTTTTTCAGCCATCAAATGCATAGATGAGATGGAGGACACATACAAACATTTGTGCATACATATATACAACAAATTATGGGTTGGTTGCATGATTCTGATCTAGTTCTGCTACTGACTGACCATGCTAAGCCTACCACTCACTAAACAAAGTACAAAAGGTTCTACGGAGGACTGGGGTAAGCAGCACTCAGTGACAGAGGAGGCGTCACGCAGACCGCATGATAAAACAATTATTAATTTAACTAATACTAACAAACTAAACCTAGTATCCAATATCCATCCACCACTATTTCACAGTAGGACAATGGAAGGACTAGAGTCTCTCTAGCAAATCGCATTACCTAACTTCAGTTCTGTAAAATAAACTCTTACATAATCCGCACAAGCTAGCGCAAACTAAGTTGCAAACAAGTAAGAGTACCACCGAGCACCTGGGTCCTTAAATCAAAGAAGATTTTGCTTTTTGGAAAGTTACCAGCAACGCTTGGCACGCAGCAGTAATCTTGTTGTTCGTCAAATTTAATTTGTACACAATAAGTTACTCACCAAGCCCGACGACCTCGACACCTAGCAGGTCCAACAGTTCCTGCTCCCGGTCC
This sequence comes from Triturus cristatus, assembly GCF_964204655.1. Classification (NCBI taxonomy): domain Eukaryota; kingdom Metazoa; phylum Chordata; class Amphibia; order Caudata; family Salamandridae; genus Triturus; species Triturus cristatus. Next base: position 317,993,212 of record NC_140588.1, on the reverse strand, counting down.
AGGATGTCAGACCACCGGTGGGCTAGCTGATTGTGGGTGCACCGGACCCCAGAGCACCGGAACACTGTCCGGCGCACCTTCGCCCACCGACGGTGCCGCTCCTGGGTAGCGTACCCGGAGACGGGCCTGCCGCCTGCTGCCAAGGTCAAGGGGAGCTGGCGCTGGATGAAAAAAACAAGGTCGGCCACCTCCTCCTCCCCAAACAGTTGCCGGGCCTGCACCCCTGCAGGACGCATTCTGCCGCAAGGCAGGCGGTCCTTGTCTGCTGCTCTTGCAGGTCCCTTGCCCTTGGCACTAGCTGTGCCCTTGGCCATGGTTCTGGGGTGGGTGGGAGGCGGAAAAGAAAAGTTAGAAGGGGAAAAAAAAGTTAGGGGGAAGAAGAAAGAAAGAACTTTATAAAAGTAAAAAAAACACAGTAAAAGTAGAAATAAAATGCAAAATATAAACTTAGGCAAAGAGAGAGATAGAGGAGAACTAAAAAAAGTCAGAAAAAATGCTTTAAAGACAAAGGATTGCAAAGATAAAGGGAGGATAGAAAAGTAGGCTCAGAACCATAGCATAGAGTGAAAAACAAGATGGCCACGCGCATTCGCGACCGCGTGGGTAAGTTTGCATGATATTTCTCGCGAACATGCACTATTCATCGCGAACAAGTAAAATGAGCTCCCAAACACGTCAATGCACATCGCGAACACGCTATCCGCGAGCCGGAACAGGAAATAAGGCATCGCGAGCGGGCAGGACAATTGACAAACAAGATGGCCGTGCCCATTGGCAACTGCATGGGTAAGATCGCAAGATATTATCCCCCGAGCATGCAAACAGCTCCCCGAACACACTCACCGTGCTCCCGAACAAGAAAAAGCCATCGCGAAAGGGCGCCCCATGCAACTATGCAAGCTCGCGAAGCTACGCGTAGCTCGCGTAGTGCAAGTATATCTTCCCAAAGCTTCGCGAAGCTTAGCGAAGCGCGACTACGCGAACTATGCCCAGGGTTAGTATTGAGGCTGGATGGGTGTACTCCTAGAGTGCTTTGAAGTCCTGCACTGGGGGAGCAGTAGGCTCCTCTGTGCATATGCCAGCTCAAACCGGTTCAGGGGCTACCTGCCCCTGCTCTGGTGCAAAACTGGACAAAGGGAAGTGGTGTAGCCACCCACTCCCCTGACCCTCCCATAGGTGGGGTCATAGAGCTAGTCCCCCTTCCTTCTAGCATAAGTTAGGGAACCCTTGCCATTGCAAACTAGATATCCCTGGATGACGCTCTGAAGAAGAATCCTGGACCTTCGACGTTCCACTACCTCTGGAAGACTGAAGAATCTACCTTGGAGTCAAGGAGTGACTCCCCTGTTTGGCAGACACCAAAACTTTGAATCAACAGTTGCAAACTTTCCCGCTCCCACCGGAGTCCGAAGTCCATGCAGCCCTGGAAGTGGCTTTCCTGACTTCTCCAAGGCCATCGTGAGTCCCCAGTGACTCTGGGGCAAGTGGACCCTACGAGTGATGAGGAACTGCAATACCTGGGTACCGTGCACTATTTTCGAGTGCAACCCCTTCACGACATTCTACAAACTTGTGCATTGGACCACTTGTGGTCCAAGACTCCAGCAGGATTGCCATCGAAGATCAGAGGCCTACCCTGTCCCAAGTGACCGTTGGCCCCTGTTGAGTGAATCCTCCCAAGGCGTCTTCGCGATCCCTTTCTGGTTGGCTTGTGGGTCCCCAGAAGACTTTTCTACAAAACCAAAGGGCTCCCCTGGTTGCTCCAGGCCTGCCCTGACTTACCCTTGCTGGGTGAGTCCCTCAATCTTTGCTGGTCTGCACCGCTGACTTTTTACACTTTCCACGAGACTTGCTGTTGCCAAGGCTTGTTGGCTCCAATCTGGTCGCCGACACTTCAGTAAGCTGCAGACTTTTTGGGACACGCCGAATCCAGTGCCAGGTTGTTGTCGACGCCTCCTGGACCTCGTGGCTGAAGAGTCAAGATACCTGTGGATCACCTGAAATCACCCGATGACTGTGAGCATCCATCTTCCTTGCCCCGGGTCACTGCCAAGTGACTTTGAACACTGTCCTATCTGCTTTCTGGTCTTCCTTTTTCTGATTCAAGGCTTGGATTCCACCGGACACTTCTCCTTTCTTCACAAGCAGCAAGTCTTCTTTGGCTCCCATTGAAAATGACGCCGCGACCAGACACCAAAAGACACCTATGCATCCAGCTTCCCTGGGTAAGGTAACTCCAGCACTACGGTGCTCCTGTGGGTGTTGGCTCTAGAACTACTTACCCCGTAAGTGACTTGCTTGTAGACTCTCACGAATTATCCTAAAACTCTAAATTTCCAATCGCAACTTGCTACATTGAAGTCAATTGGGATCCGCGGCTGTGTTCTCACACTGCATGCGTCTCCTGTGGGTCCTTTACTTACCTGCCTTGGGTGGATTAGTGAGGCCCCAGCACTTCTGAAGGCCCTAGGCCTTGTCCATTCTCAAGTCATTATTCTTAAGTCTCTTTTTTAGTATATGGTCTGATACGCCCCTGGGCCCCAGCCATATTTGTGCTTAACTTGTTGTGAAATGTTGATTTGTGCATATGTTCCTGACTTCTAATCTAATAAAGAGATTAGTAGAGTGTGTCTAGTAATAAATACATATATATTTTACATATATACCTGTGTGGTATCCTTTCATTTAGTAATTCAAGAGATTATAAGGTAAAACAAGCTGCTTTACATTGCTCTAAAGACTTAGCCTGAAGGTTGCTCTCCACAGCTACCACTAGGATAGCTTTCTTTAAAAGGTTGTCTTAAACCTACTACCATAAGAGTCAAATTGTACTGGTGCAAGGTGGCCACTTTAACGAGTGACCAGCATATGCCAGGCCAACTTCTCACAGGTTATGAGGTAGAAGCCTCACACAGGCAAAAACCATGATCCTTGTCAGGGTGAACCACAAAAGTCACTAAATAAATCTGTGCTTAACCATCTGGTAGCTTGGCACAAAGCAGTCAAGCTTAATTTAGAGGCAAAGTGTGAAGTATGTATGCAGCACACAAACTGTCAAAGTGAAACAAAACACAAGAAAAATCCCAAACCAATTTAAAGTAATGAAGTATATTTTTAATAAATGAAATTATACCAAAATGACAAAAATCAAATCAGTAGAACCAGAGATATACAAAATAAACGTTTTTGGTAAAAAAATATCTCTTAGAAGCACAACGCACCAACAGATGTAATCTGGTCGCACTGAACCTGGACAAAGTCACAAGTTCAGGATGACCACAATGGAGTGCTGGATGGATAGAGGAAACAGGATAGTCCTACTGAAAGAATTGTACTCTATTCCCTCCCTACTTTGTTTTTTATAGGAGGATCTGCGAGGGCTGTGTTGTGAGGTCTTGTATTGAATTGTGTAGCGATGATCAGGACTGGCGATGGGCTGCTATGCAAGATACTGTGTCAAGATGAGCTGCATTGCATCAGTTTTGATGAGGCTGCAGATCAGGAACTTCGAGGAGCTGCCATGCTAGGTTCTCCATCGAGTTGCATCATGCTGCATCAGTTCTATTGAAACCCACAGTTAAGCAGGGGGGAGTACACTCTGATGCCAGCCAAGGGTTCAGGTCCTTGAGGGCACCTTTTGGGTATCAGGACTCACTAAAGGCAGAGACAATAAGCAGGGCTCAGGCAGGTCCAGATAGAGGTCCGGGCAGGTCTGCATGCAGCAGGTCAGCTAGGCAGTGTCAGGGAGGCCCCTGGAGATTGTTATGTCCCTGTAGCTCAAACAGAAGGTCAACCAACTGACACTTGGAGTCACGCAGGTAAGCCTGGAATGAAGGCAAGCAGGTCCAGTCTTCCTCCTCAGACAGCACAGTAAGGCAGTCAGCAAGCAGCAGGGCAGTCTCATATGGTGGCACAGTCCTACTTCTATAATATCCACAGGGTCAGAAGTTTACTGATGAGTGGCTCAGGATGTCCAATATTTATACCTGTGTTAGCCTTTGTGTGTGGGGGAACACACTGTCCTATCCCCAATTCTGTGTCTGGAAAGTTCTTCTCTTCCCCTGTCAAGGTTCAATGAAGTCTGATGTGACAATAGACTGGTGTCAGTGTCCTTTGTGTGTCCTGGAGGCAAGCCCTTTGAAGTGCAAGTGGGGCAGGGCACAGCTCTGCCCCAGCCATTCTGACAGGATGTGTCATCCTGTCCACACCAAGTCTCCTTCGAGTCACTGTCTTTGAGGAATGTACAAACCCCAACAGCAAAGGCATTCACAGTCATGTAACCCAGGTCATTGACAGAAGGCACAAATGGTTAGGATAAGAACATTCTACCTTTCTAAAAGTGGAACAAACACACAAAACAGTACTGACATTACTCTACCACAAAATTATTTGTCTTTCAAGGTCACAAAAGGAAGCAGCATGATCACTTATTTGGAAAACACTACTGCGATTTTTTACTGAATCTATCAGAAACATTGGAGCATCAAATAATATACAACAGAATGAATAACTCAATTTTATAGCCCTTACAGTACACAAAAATAAACAAAACATACAGTATGACAATGAAAGATTTCACATATGTAACATAAACTAAAAGAAAGAAGAAAAAAACAAACGTGTTAGATTCAACAAAAATGGGGCAGGAGCTCTGTGGTCATAATTTTTTGTTAGCAATATTTCTATATTTCGCCAATGGGCTAATTCTCATTTCACCACGCCGCTCAACTTTGGAACTTCCATATTCTTCTGTCATTGGGGCTTAACTTCTAAATTAGATGAAGTAGTTGTTTGTTTCTATTGTCAATCAACTGAATATAAACATAAATGCATACAACTGGTTACCATCATCAACGGTTCTTTTACAACTTTCACCATAAAGTTATTTGCTCAAAAAGTGAAGCACTTGATTTTAAAAGCAGCAAAGGGGTTCACAAGTGGACTTTCATCATCATATATGACTATGATATTGGGGCAGTCAAATTGGAAAGCATTCCATCTAGGGTTAGTGTACATCCATCAGAATTTGAAAACATTCTGGTGGAAACAATGGGCAGGATGAATCGCAGTAGAAGCTAATTTTTTGGAGCAGTGTGGTGATTATAATTGCACTTCTGCCAAGATTGGTAAAATCGTAGAAAAGTTTGAAATGTCATCAGTGATGTCACTGGCCATGTCATGAGTGATATAATATGTGAGGTAATAAGCAGTACATTGCGAGGCATAAGTTATAGTTAGCTTCTGTAACTATAACTGTTGAATTGCACTGGTTTTGCACAAGTGAAATCTGTGCCTAACTATAATGTCCCTGTAACCTTTGTTTTTTTTCAGTGAATTTCTATGTTTTTTAAATGTTTTATTTCCTAACTATAACATTCCTGTAACCTTTTTTTTAAGTGAATGTATACTTGTTTATGTTATTTGCTAACTGTAATCTGTAATCTTTGAAAATGAGTGTTTGAGTGAATGCATGTATTTCTCAGTGGGTGTGTGAGTGAGTGTGTGAGTGTCTCAAAGGCTGTGTGTGAGTGTCTCAGTGGGTCTGTGAATGCCTACATAAGTGGCTCACTGGGTGTGTGAGTTTCTGAGTGCTTCTGTGAATAGGTGCTTGAGTGACTGAGTGGGTGTCTGAGTGTGTGCATGAGTGTCTGAGATTGTCTGCATGGATCTGTGAATGGGTGTGAGAGTGTCTGAGTGGGTTTGCGAGTGTCTCCATGAGTGTGTGAGTCAGTTTGTGAGTGGGTGCATGAGTATCTCAGTGGGTCTGTGAGTGGGTGCATAAGTCTCCGAGTGGGTCGGTGAGTGGGTGTGTGAGTCTCTGAGTGGGTCTGTGAGTGGGTGCATGACTCTCTAAGTGGGTCTGTGAGTGGGTTTATAAGCCTATGAGTGGGTCTGTAAGTAGGTCCATGAGTGTCTGAGTTGGTCTGTGAGTGGGTGCATGAGTTTCTCATTTGGTCTGTGAGTGGTGAACATGGAATTGCCCAGAAAACTCAGTTAAAGAAGGAGGAGTCCAGCATGGCCACCCCAGACTCATAAAGAGACTCACACAACCACTCACTCACCCATATAGCCACTCATACAACCAGTAACTTACCCATACAGCTACTCATACAGCCACACAGTCAGCCATACTGCTACACACACACACATACACTTATTCACCTATACAGTCCCTCACACACCCACTTACTCACCCATACAGACTCTTAATACTGCCACTCACTGACCCATACAAGCGCTCATACACCCACACAACCACTTGCATACCCATTCAAACCTGCATAAAAGCACTCAAACATCTGCTCATTTACCTAAACACCCATTCACACAGATGCTTACTCTACAATACAGTCTCTCACATACCAACTCACTTAACCAAACACCCTCACTTACCCATACAGCTGCTAACACAGCCAGTCAGTCACTTATACATCATTTGAGACACCGTCTCACTTACTGATACAGTCACGTATGCACCTACTCATCCACCCATACAACCACTCATGCAGTTACTCACTCACTCATACAGCCACTGATATACCTACTTGCTCACCAATACAGTGACTCACACACCCACTCATTCACCCACACAGCTACTCACACTCCTACGTATACACTCATACAGCCACTAAGACACCCACTCACACAGTGGATGATATCATCAATGATATCATCAATGATGTCATTTGAGATGTCGTCAGGGATGCTACTGACCATGTCATGATTGATGTAATATGTGAGGTCATAAGCAGTGCATTGTGTGGAAGTCATGTATAGCTATCTCATGTAACTATGTCTGCTGAATTTCAGCTGTATGTACAAGTGAAATCTGAGCCTAGCTATAATGTCCCTGTAATCTTGGTTTTTTTCAATAAATTTCTCTGTTTTAAAAAAATGTAATTTCCTAAAGATGACTTCCTGTAACCTGTGTTTTTGGGGGAGAATTTGGAAGTTTTTTTGAAATATTATTTCCTAACTATACCTTCACTGTAATCTTTGTTTTTTTCAGTCAATTTATGCATTTTTTCTCATGCTATTTCCTAACTATAACGTCCCTGTAGCATTTGGTTCCTTTAGCTCATTTTAGAGGTTTGTTTTTAAGTGATTTTTCTAACTATAACATCCCCTGTAACCTTTGTTTGGTGAATTTTGAAGGTTTTTAAAATTGTATTTCCTAACTGTAACATCGAATCTTTGTGAGCTAGGTGTGTGATTGCCTGTATGGGTTTGTGAGTGACTGTATGGGTCTGTGAGTGGGTGTGTGAGTGGCTGGATAGATCTCTAAGTAGGTGTATGAGTGACTGGGTGTGTGAGTAGTTTTCTGGGTCTAAGAGTGGGTTTATAAGTGGTTGTATAGGTCTGTGAGTGGCTGTTGTAGTGGCTATATGGATCAGTGAGTGGGTGTGGGAGTGGCTTCATGGGTCAGTGAATGGGTGTGTGAGTGCTGTATGGATATTTAAGTGGTTTTGTTGGTATGTGAGTTGGTATGTGAATGGCTGTATTTGAGTTTCATACCACTAAGGTGGACAAGACAGGGCAAATGGGTGATGCCTCAAGGTGATTTTGCACTTTTACATACTCATAATAATTAAAAGGCAGATCCATGGATTCTGCTCTCACCAGGAGAGGCCAAGAAAGAACCCACTCATCACAGTCACCACAGATTGTTCTCTTATAGATCAGTGATGCATTCAACTTCATGAAGGCTTCAAGATCATTATTCAATGTGGAATTGCCCAGAAAACACACTTGCTTTTCCTTCGCTAAGCCCGGGGGTTTAGGATCAGTTGTCCATTACAGAAGCGAAGCCTCAACTGGGGCACCTGCTATGTTTATATTTGTAAGTGCTTCCCGTAGAGGTTTAATTTCTGTGAAATTAGAATTAGGGCCAGAAAGGAACCTCTCCTGCATGTTTATTGAACAAGAGCCCACAGTTTTGCACAAAATGTCTTCCCAGCTGGAGTAGTTTCTACTGGTTAATCAGTAAGTGCTACCTAGTTGGGTAAATGTCCAGTGCATATTCCACACTACTGCTGCGTAATGGACCACGAGGAAATGTTTCTAGCAACCTTGTGTGCATTTCGGCAATCTGATTGTTCCTTGTGTGTCTTCATCCAGAAATCTGCAACAACTTGAATCCTCCTATAGCAAAGACAACAAGACTACAATGAGGTGATTCTACACCAAACAAGGGTTCTTCCTCTTAGCTATATGAAATTAAAGCTTCTTTGTTTGGTGGAGATGTCCTAATATTCTTTGCCATCAAGAAGGTGTCACCAAAATTGACAGGAATCGTGCTGGGGGCCTTTTGGTAAGGTATCCATCATCCTGCTAAAAGGTGGGAAGACCTGTTGATACTACTAAGGTAAATGGATAGAGCTTCAGGTGATTTTGCACATTTGAGTACCCGTAGTCATTTAAAGGGAGAACCATTGACCCTGCTCTTACCAGGAGAGGCCAAGGAAGAACCCATTCATCACTGTCACAACATATTCCACTCTGATAGATCAACGATGCAGTCACCTTCATGAAGGACTTCATATCATTTTTCAATGTGAAACTGCTGAGAAAACACACTTGCTTTGCCATCACCAAGCCAAGGAAGTTAGGATCATTTGACCTTTACAGAAGTAGAGCTTCAACTGGGGTACCTGCTATGTTTATATGTGAAAGGGCCTCCCATTGAGGTTTAATTTTCATGGTATGAGCATCAGGGACCTGATGGCCTGGCAAGAACTTAATGGGGGCCACTCCGCCCCTCTCACTTGGCCGATTTCGGCCCAGGTACCCCATACCCTCAGGCCCGGTCTCTTTATGGCTGGTGGTAGGAACATTGTGTAATAACTGCCTGCTTGTGTAGTCCTTCACTCAAGCTTTTAATTTCCTTGCATGCGCTAAGAGCACAGAGGTGTCTGGCTTCAGTGGAGGGTTTGGTGGCATCTGAGCAAGATCACCTCGACTCCTTTTTAACTTTTAGGTATTAATTCTCTCCCTCACATTTACTTTAAAGTTATTATTTTAGCTATGATAATTTCGCCGGTATCGCCTGCCTGAAAGGGAAGCCTTCCTGACAGGTAAGTGGCTGCTGGGCTCCTGTTTTTTTTTCTCTGCCCCTCCCAGGTTTCTCCAACCTCTCACCTATGTCACAGCCACGCCCCTTGGAAGGCAAACTACGTATTCATAGCTGGTGCGTGGACGTATGCAGCTGGCATGCCGCAGACGTGCCAAAGGCAGGTCTGTTTGTGCCCGTCCGTGCCTGGACGGCACCAGGGGCCAGGACCCCTGCCCATCCAGTACCCTAAACCATACGGTGAATGGCCAAAGAACTCTCCTGACTGGTGTCCACTCTAGCCATGAAATGCTGCCACACCCTAGACACATCTCAAATAAACAGCAAAAAACACATGGGATGCATTTAGTGCGAGTTTGTTTTAAAAGAACTGTATTCGGCAGCCTTTATGGGGCAGTGTGCTCAACCCCGATGGCCCATTGTTATTCAATTAATTGCCGATGACTACCTAAGCACAAAAACAAGATTTTCACGTTTCTACCAGATAATCAGCCAGATGTTCTCTTTCCATCAGAGACCTGGCTTACTGAAAATTCCGCCCTGGGGATCCTCAGCTCAATACCGACAGACTACTAAATAGTCAGACAGGACCGCATCGTTCAAAGCGGAGGGGGGATTGTGATAATTTTTAAACAATCCATCAGTTGTACCATGCATGATGCTAGTATGTGAAGCAGTCTTTTTCACTCTAACTATTTCCAATAACACCATGCTAGCTGTATTCCTAACCCATCATCCACCTGGACCTTCCCTGAATTTTACTTTTTCACTAGCAGATATCCTGACCTCTTACGCCCTGCGCTAATCTGATAGTCACATGCAATCTGAATTTACACTTCGATAAAGTAACCTGTCATCCGGCTTCTGCCCTCATTGAGGATTTCGAGATCCTCAGGATTTCTCAACGTTTGGCTGCTCCCACCCACCTCTTTGGCCACACGTTGGATCCAATTTTTTTCAAATTCCACCGCACTGGTAGCTGGAGACCCTATTCCTGTCATTTGTTCTGACCACTATATCTACCCTTTAATTTCCCTCTGGCCAGTCCCTCCCATTTCAACCTGTAGGGAGGGTGTGAAATGTAAAATCAGGAAATGGGATAAGGCCACCCTAAAGGCCTTTACCGTTGCACTCACAAATGAGGTTTTTCAGCCTAAAAATGACACCTTGAAGAACGGATCACGGGGGCCCTTAATAAGATTGCACCACTGGGGGAACATTGCACGACCCGCTCCAAACAATCTGCAGAATGGTTTATGAGGAGCCTTTGTTACAAAAAAAATCCTACAAATGTATAGAACACATATGGCATAAGCATGTCAGTGCTAATAGTAAAGCCAACTACTCTCTGTCCTTGAAGGAATATCACCAGCTTATCCGTACCAAGCAAAGCAAATTCTATGCACATAAGATTGAGTTCTCATCCAACTCCTCAAAGGGCCTTTTCTTAATTGTTTAATCTCTATCAGCCCTGAAATGTGTATCGTCTCACATAGTTCCATCTCTAAAGAGCTGCCATCTAATTGCTCGCTTCTTTTTTGACAAGGTCACAAAAATCTGCGACTCCTTTCCTGAGACAGTAAGAGAATCCTGATGCCAAAAGGACTGGTTTGATGCTCCTGCCCAGAAGAAGGGCCTTGACACTTTCACCCCTCCCTTCTTAGATGAACTTTGCATGCTTCTCGTCAAGATAAAATCGGGATCTCCCTCTGATCCAGCCTCTCCTAGAATTCTGGTACACGGACCGGAGATTATCGTGCCTAGTTTGAGCAATTTGCCTAACATCTCTTTCTCAAAGGGTGAAGTTCCAACTAAGTGGAAGCACACTATTGTAAAGCCCCTCCTTAAAAATACTTCACTAGATCCGTCCTTTCGTGGGGATTTCAGGACCATCTCGCTCCTCCCCTTCTTCTCACAAATTGCCAAGAAACTTGCCAATACTCAACTGATAAGTTTCATGGAGTCAAACAGCGTGCTTCATGAAACACAACCAGGTTTCCGGGATCAGTACAGCACAGAATCAGCCTTACTATTGGCCTCCAAACCTCTCAGATTCTGTGCTGACTGAGGCCAGCCACTCTGATTATGCTGCATTTTATATTGTATCACATGGCTTCCTTTAGAAGGACTATGGAATTACGGAAACAGGGGCCTAGCTCTGACGTGGCTGGCCTCTTTTCTCCAGGACTGCACTTTTCAAGTGGGGCAAACTTCCTTCGCCTCTAAAGCGCTGCCTCTGCTTCGGTGGTGCCTCAGGGCTCGACATTGAGCCCTACACTTCAGTCTTTACATGTGCTCCCTGGCTGATGTCATAAAGTGACACAATGTCACAATAGTGTCCTATGCAGATGACACGCAGCTCATTGTCACTCTCTCAGGAGGAGGGGTGCATCCCAGTTCAGATCTTGCCTGTGAGTTCATGCAGAATGGATGAATAAGAGTTGCCTCAAGCTGGAAGCAAATAAAACATAGGCACTCATTGTTGGGAAACGACCATCCATCTGGTCATTAGCTTGGCGGCCAAAGGAACTCCGCCCTACTGCAGACCCCAAGCCCAAAGTGAAAAATGCAGACATTCTGTTTGACTCTATTCTTACTTTTGGCAGCCAAATATCATTTGTGGCTGGGAAGCGTTTTGGCACTTTCAAGACTCTGGCCAAAATCAAGGACCTCCTTCCTATATCCTTCAAGCTGTACAAAGCACCATTATATGGCACCATCTCCCCAGCAACATCTCAGAGTTGCAGGATCAAGGACAGCACAACTGTCAACCAAGTCATTACCAGTCACTACACAGGGGTCGCTTGGCATTTTCGGCTGATGCCAACTCTAAATGCAACCACCAAGGAAAGGAAGAACTAATGTTATCCTGCAAGCCTTGATCTTTGAACCTTTATGTCACTCTAACCATGTGATGGCTAAACCTTTCTCTTGCTACTCTGTACTTAGTTGCCTGCTCCTTGACTCTAAGCAACTATGACCTTTCTTTACATACACATCCACCATTTATAGTACCTCAATCTCATAAAAAGACATTACATTTAAAATGCAAATATTCTTAGTAAATAGGGTCCTAATCTACAGAACGTTTGAGTGGGCACAAACTGTACACATCGCTGAATTTGAGGGTTGTTACCTATGTACTAAACTAATTTTAAAAGTCACTAAAGTTTTGCTAGGTAAAGTTTTAAAGGTTTAGAAATGGTTTATGAATCACTATTTTGTAAGGGCATGTTGTTTCTCCAAAATGTGTATTCGGTATCCTATATATCAATGGTTTGTGGCCAGAATTCTTATTGTAAACCATTGCTAAGTAATCAACTTATACATTGGGGTGTTAACTTTTTCACAAAATGGAAAGGTACCCTATGGACTCTTTCTTCTTTGCAAATTTGGGTACAAGATTAAATGGGAGAAAGTGGAGGTCCAAGAGACCACTGCCAACTCTCATTGAAACATTTCAAAAAAGAAAAATGATCCTGTTTTGATTGTGAAGAAATGGATAATCTGTGAAAACTTTTATTACAAACCCCATGTTCTTTCTCTTTTTCTTACCAGCAGGATAGCGTACTTCAATGTACTGAAAACCGTGTCAAAAAGTAGTGTTTCATTCACTATTCATAGTGTGTGGTGATTTTTCATTTTTATACCAACAAGGTGTCTGCTGATTTGCTGACCTAAAACGTTTATCGAAGATCTGACAGACATTTGTAATAGAATTTGAAATGAACATTTGCACTTTATCTTCCATAGTGCCCTTTGCACTTTAATTGTTTCACTTGCACTTAACCCCCACACTGTCTAAAGCAACTTGCAGGGGACGTAGGGCCTGTTTGGGTAAGACAGAGCATTTCTAGGCATGCCTGCTCTTGCTTTTATGGAAAGCCTGATAGAAAGCATTTTCTCTGGCCAATTCCCACATTGTAATGTGCATTAACAATCTAATTTGCACCTTGCTATATGCACTTTAACTGGTGCAATCGCCCTTTAGGCCCTATTCTGTCGTATGCACTTTGCGGGGGAAGGAAGGCACATGTTTGGGAAGGCACTAGCATTTAAATGACAATTCTCTGTCCGATACAATGGAAGGTTGATTAGTATGGCTGTCCTGCGGCCAACTTGAAACTTACTATGAGCATGCGCACTTTAATCCCCACTTTCCCCTATGAATTCTAAACCTTTTGCATTAGCTGTCAGGCATCAGTGCATATATGTTTATGAGGCTAACAATATTGAGTGGTGGGGTAGGTAGAGGGGTTCCTCTCTCAACTTTGCTTCATTAATGCATGTACAAGAGGCTTATAAGCTTTGCATGTGTCATTTTAAATAGACTTACAGATGATAAATCTTGCAATGTATTCTTTTATGAAGACAGCTTGGACGTGAATGTTTCATGTGATTTATAATGTGTTTTATTGAGCATCACATTGCAATGCTTTTTTATTAATCAAACAAGAAAGATATGATTTGATTTGATTTGATTTGATTTGATTTGACAGACATTGAGACATAAGTGTGTAAATAACTCATAGGCTTTGTCCCCTTTTAGGTTTCAAATTTTAAATTTAAAATGTACATATTTTGCACCACACTCTTAAACTGAAAAACACTTAGGGCCTGTTTACGATGTCAGGCGGACTTGCGTCCGTAGGACACCGTTGCAGATTGGAACTGCCCGACCATAGGTCAGCAGTTCCGACCACACAATTTGGATGTGACCGCCTTATGGGCATCAGAAACATACATTTCTCAATGACAACTTGTGCAGCAGTTGGAAAAGGACAGCAGCACAAGCTACCATTGAAAAATGGATGTTTGTAAACATCCCTGCACCTTGTGGCAGGCACTGCATGTTTAGGGGGGCACCTATTGCCTCCCAACCCCTATAGCGGAGGCCTCTGAGGGACAGGGGCCCTGCTTGGGGACTCCAAAATCCCTTGCCAACAGCATTTCCATGTTGGAAAGGGTGACATAGAAAGGCTGTCGGAAAGTGACATCATAATCCCGATGGCGGAGCCGAGGCAGGCTCCACCATCATTATGGGATTGTGATTCTTTCTGATGCTTCGATAGACTTCTTGAGCCCGTCAGAACAGCAGCGGACGGTCCCTCTGCCCAATGCCTCTGCCCGCTGCATCGTAATGCAGCGGGTGGACTGCAGGGGCAGATGTCGGGCAGACCGCAACCGCTGATCGGTTGGTTGCGGTCCACCCACCAACTTAATTAGGCCCTTAATGTTTTAATCTTTCTTATTTGAATTGTAATCAAGCATGTTATTAAAATCTATGTGGAATTTCATTAAAACAATGGTGATTTGTATAATTATTTTTAAAGATTTTTTAAAGTACCGACATACTCAGTGTGGTGCATGCACCCCAAAACTACTGTGCTTTCAGATTATCTATCATCATAAACAATCCTCTGAAGGCAGGTGGATGTCTAACAAGCAGGCTAAAAATAATAAATATTGCCTATGAACTTGCCAATGATGTCCTGCAGAGTCCAGTCTGTAAAGGCATATCATTTTCTGAACACATTAATGCACTTGTAATCCTGCATTTGTGACATCATCCTTCTTTTTGTACAATTACCCATTTGACAACACTCACATTTAAGATCATACATCTTTAGAAAAAATCATTTTGAATATTCTCTTTGCCCACTAAAAAATTCTACACAACCTGTATAAAAAAGCAAAATAATTGTTTTGGAAAATTATTACATTTTAAACCAGGGCAATCATATATCAACATGTCGCAGATAACTCCTCAGTTTAATTAAGAAATTAACTTTACCGCCCTTGTTTTTTGACAGATGAATCTTTTCGCGCATTTCAATGTATGTTTCCATCTGCTAAAATCTAAATAAGCCAAAACAGATATGTTTAAGGACATATAAATAACTTTACTAGGTCTATGATCTCATTGACCAGCATTTCATGCATTACTGCACTATGTATTGACCTGCTCATATGCTGGGGCATATAATTGAGGCATGCTTTGTCAAGTCCAGGTTATTTAAGAACTGCAGCTCTTCCTAGGTGAAGCTGGATGTCCTGTCCTGTCACCATTTCCTTCATGCATGAAACATTCTCAGAAGACCAAACTGGCAGCAGCAATGCAGGGGAAGTTTGAGGTCTGTTGTGGCAAGGCATGTAAAGTTTTAAACAAGTAAGGTCAAGAACATCAACATGATGGGCTTCTACCAGTGGACGCTACAAGGCAAATGGCATGCTTCCGTCAAACTGTAAGTCATTCAGTAAGTTCACCAATGACAGTGCTCAGCCGCCCGATGTGGATTTTACTTCATTGATGAAAACGACTTCCTTCCATGACGGTCAAGGACTTCAACCACCATAGTGTGTACACAATTGAAGTCAGTATCAACAAGGTAGACGCCTACCATGTTGCGATGGTGAGCAGTCACAGGCTTTGCAGGAGGGTAGAGTGGGGCTGTTTCAAACTCAGAACTCAAAAGTCACCCAGCAGTGCAATAATTAATTGTCCAGCTCAGTGGTTATGTTTTATTAAAAAAAAGGACTTTAATACAATCAAAAAACAAAATAGTAAACATTACAATATGAAGCTGCAAAACCTACTTGCATGGGGCCACCATACCCATTGATAAGACCCCCCCCCCTCTCCTAAACTCGAGGTTGGATCTGGTATGGTAAGTTTCAGGCCCAGGTGTGTGGTACTGAAAATTCTGGATCCGTGTTATAAACATTGTCGTATCATGACGATTTTGGTATCAGCAGACCGAGAATGATTAGAATACTATGCACAAGTATTTTCGTCATATTCGGGTGACGAAATCACCCTGAAATCAGAGTTTCCATCCTGAACCCTCGGGTTCCATTTGAACGGCAGCCATTTTGTGATTGCCCTCACATAGACCAATGACTAAGGCCAAAAACGAGTCTGAAGGACACGTACACCTTTGCTGACTCCTCTGTGACCTGGGCAAGCTGACTCCACTGCCTGAAGCCAAACCTGTTCGGCCAGTTCCTTTCCCAGTGGCCGAATGAGATTAGTATCAAGGCACAACATATCATAAAACCTGTCATCACACACAAACCATGCCTAATCTTACACACACCTGTCCCTGTTTCTTTCTTTATGACTTGCTTTACGAGGAGGAGGTGCCCGTCTTTATTGGGGGTCCGTCGATAACTGATGAAAGTACCGAGCCTTGCCGGGTAATTGATTGAGGGCTGGACAAACTGAAATATGGGCTTGTCATCATGACTTTGCTTTTTCTTTGTAGTGAAAATATGTGAATAGTCAACTGTAAAATAAGGAATGTTTGCCTAAAGCATAATATTTTGTATAAAAAGAGAAGGCTGGCTTTGTAAGGTTGAGCAGTCTCCTGAGAATATACACCGTGTTGTACTTCTAGGATACCTGTTACTGGCTGCAGCCAATAAATTGACTTCACCAAGAAGACTCTGTGTTTCTGTAGTCTGAAACAGGAAGGACTCGAAGTCTTAGGGTGTGTTCCCTGGCACCGCTGGGTTCTGAAAAACCCAGTACTTCAGTTGGCGCCCTACGTCGGGCAATTTCAGCGGTACCGGTCCAAGCCAGAGGTTCGTGAGGAGCTTCGTGTGAAAATTCTGGAGGAAGGCCGCCACTTCATCGACCCCTGTATGTCGACGTGGTCCGAAAGTCTTTGCTGCGAGGTTCCCCGCTTCCCGACGGCTACGAAGGACTGCTGCCCTGACTATCGCCCTGTTTTGGACCCTTGATGATTGGTAGAGTGAAACGATAGACGAGTCTTCTGGTGACGTCATCGATACCTCAGTTAAGTATAAGTGGAGCATCTCCCAGTCCTTAGTTTGGTTCTTAGTTTGGTATCCCCTTGGGATCTTTGATTTGGAACTTGCAAGTACCAAAGCCGAGGGACTCGTGTATTCACGAGACTATCGTATTCGATAATCCTTTGAAGTTTGAAGCTAGACTAGAGAGCGAAGATGCCTGGTCTTAGCAGACTTGGAAATTTGTTTTGTCTTGGTTGTAATAGGGATTCCCGATTGGAGGACTCGTGTCCGGTTCCTCCGATTGGAACTCCAACCATGAACTATATGTGAAACATGGCATACTCCCCCTCACATATAATGAAGTATGGATCCGATACACCAGGAAAGATGTTGTTTTAAAATGGCCCCAATAAGGTAGTTTTGACACATAGGTTCTGGATAACCTGGAGGTTAAACTTTTTAAGAAGAAAGCCCGGCCGGCGATGTTTGACGTTAGCCAAACAGAAGGAAATTAAATTAGCAAAGAGAAATAAGAGAGAAAAGGGTATCTCGATAATACAAGCTGCTATGCAGTTTAAAGATAACGAAGAAGAACAGATGAGTGAGCAGTTGCACAGGCAACATAAAATGGTGATCGATAAATGTTATCCAGTTTTGCCGCTTCTTCAGCAAGATGCAGCAAAAGAACTTGAGAAAGATCCTTTAATGTCACACTTGTTGAGTTCGCCACCCCCTTATGCGCAGAGTGCTACAGTACCTCCGCAACCTTTAGTTGTGCAACCTCCAGTTATTGTGCCTCAGGTTTTTCCACAGCCACCAGCTCCTCTTAAGTTGGCTCCTACTCCTATGGCGCAGCCCCCTCAAGGGCCGCCGACTTTGCTACCTGCTCCATCTGTAGTTCCTACGACTTTGTCTACTACATCGACTGCCTCTTCTGATGTTCTTCCTGATACTGCCTCTGCGTCTGCATCTGCGTCTGCCTTGCCTCCCTCTGTTTTTCCTCCTGTTCTTTCGTAAACTTCTCCTTCTGTCCGACAGAGAATGACTGATACTGTTGCTAGCCTCATATTTCCTCTCTTTGGGTCATCTGGTATGACCCCTGATTCGGAGCGTAACCAGTCGCGTAGTCAACTGCCTAATTCTCGAGAGAGAGAAATGTTTGACCGTATGGCGCCTAAATGGGTTACTTACCCTTTTAGATATGATGTGGAGTCTGTTATGGATGTCTTTCGTCAATGGGAAGCACCAAAACAAAGATACGTTTTTGAGAAAATGTGTGCTTTCCTTTGTGAGGAATTGGAGGATAATGATTTGGAAACAAATCTGCCTGATTTGTGCCGTGCACGGTTTGAGTTTGCAAAGGGCACGATTGTGGGTTCCGATGTTGAGAAAGCAGTTGTGACGTTGTTGTCCTTTAGGAATAAGGATCCTTCTCAGTCACTGTTTGAACATGACTCCTCTGTTCGAAAAAAAGTGCGACAGTACCCAATGAGAGAAGTCCCTCCGGTATGGAAGGACGCCGTTGCGGCTGATGTCGCTAAGCAAATTGATGCTGTTCCAGCTCATTTTCAGCGTGTTTGGGTACATGTTCCTTGGAAGCGAGCTGAAGTTTTAGCCCTTAAGCAGACTTTGCCTGACCCCCGTAAAAACCCTGCAGGGTATTATAAGGAATTATCACAGACTGCAGACTCATGCATTATGAATTTAGCCGACATAGACATGTTATTTGGGAATGTTGTTCCACAGCCTTTGTGGGGATTGATTCGCCATACAGATCATGTGCAAGAGTTAGGTGACTCATGGGCTAATATTAGTGCTGCAAATGATAGACAAGTTGGTGGTGCCAAGCCTGAGCCTTTGGTATCAGAACTTCCTGCTAGGATCATTACTTACATGAAGACTGTAATGCCTGCGATGCGTGTGAATTGGGATAAATTGTCTGCGTGTAAGCAGAAGAAAGATCAAACAGTGTCTGATTTCTTCACTAGGTTTGAGGAAACGTTTATCGACCACAGTGGTCAAGATATGAGTACAGAAGGTGGTCAACGGTTGTTCGTTGACAAGTTTGTGCACAATTTGCTTCCCGAGCTGTGTAAGAAATTGAAAGATTCAGAGAGTTCTTGGGCCGTTTCCTCTTCAGCACAAATATTGGCTACTGCACAGTACTACGAAAATAGGGATAAAGATGAGAAGGATAGAGCAGACAAGAAAACTAAATAATTAAAGACGAAGGTTCTTTTACAACAGGCGTATCCGCCACGTGGTGGTCAGAGTAACTATCAGCAACCTCAACAGTTTCAGAGAAACTCGCAAAGGTTCGAGTTTTCTCAACCACGTATTCCTGTAGGTCCCAATCAGTGTTCATATTGTAAAGAAGAGGGTCATTTCAAGTATAGTTGTCCTATTTTGTTACAGTGTACGAATGGTGCTTCTGGCGCAAGAGGTCGTGGTGTTCAACAAGCTCCTAGAGGTAGAGGACGTGGAAGTTTCGCCCAGAACGCGCGTTCCTTTCCGTCTCAGAATTCAATGAATAGCTTTGACCAGCAAAAGAACGCGTCTGGTAGGACGGCTCAGTTCTATGCTGACGACTACTATGCAGAAGATGAGAATATGGAAGGTAATGATTGCTAGGACAGCCATAGACAAAGAGAGGGAGTTGTTTCAGTTCCAGTAGATCAGAGTGGACCTTATGTTGAGGTGATTACATCAGGTGTGTCAGAGCCTTTTCTGTTGGATACTGGTGCTACAAAGAGTTCTATTATGCACTCAAAACTCCCTGGCGCACCTTTGTCTGGCGAGATGAATGTTTCAGTAGGTTTTTCTGGTGCCCCGTTTATGAACCCGATTTCTAGTCCTATGTCCCTTTATGTTGGACCTTGTGAATTGGAAGCACCCCTTATTCTGACGACAGGTTGTGGTGAAAACTTGTTAGGATTGGATTTGTTGAAAAGATTGTATGCAACATTATATTGTTCTCCTTCGGGAGTACAACTTACACTGGGTAGGAAAGTGATCTCTCCAATGTATTTGTCGAAGGATAAACTTCCGACCGAATTGTCGTTTCTTCCTGATATTCTTTGGGCTACTGGTCCTAATGATGTGGGTCTTTTGGAAATACCGCCATATGTTGTGACATTGAAAGCCAATGTTAAATTGCCACGCATTCCCCAATACAAGATCTCTAGTGAAGGTGAAAAGCCGTTGCTAGCGATCATTTATGATCTGATTGAAAAAGATGTAATTGAAGAGACAAGAGGCAACGTTTGTAATAGTCCTGTTCTGCCTGTTTTGAAACGTACTGACCCTTCTCAGCCACCTGTTTACAGGTTCGTGATTGATCTTAGAGAGGTCAATAAAATAGTTGTGCCACAGTTTCCAGTTGTTCCTGATATCACTGCCCTATTGACTATGATTCCAGCTTCCGCCACCTGGTTCTCGGTGATTGATTTGAAGAATGCCTTCTTCAGCATCCCGATTGCCGAGGAGAGCAGGGATATTTTTGGCTTCAGTTTAGGAGGCCAAAGCTTCCGCTTCAAACGCGCTCCTCAAGGCTACTGTAAAAGTCCATCAATATATAGTCAGGCTTTAAAAACACAGCTTGATGCAATTGTTTTACCTGATGGCGCTACCCTTATTCAGTACGTCGATGATTTGCTAATCGCTGTAGATACTGAGGAGATTTGTAAAGAAGCCACCTTGTCGTTGTTGCGTCATTTGTCTGATTTACATCACAAAGTGTCTCTTTCAAAACTGCAATATTGTCGACAAGCAGTGACCTACTTAGGTCATCTCTTATCGAAGGAGGGAAGGAAACTGACCCCAGAAAGAATTCAGGCAATTGCAAAATTGAGTGTGCCAAGGACACAGAGAGAAGTACGTGCTTTCTTGGGCATTACATCATACTGCAGACAATGGATACCGAATTTTTCTTTGCTGGCCAAACCTTTGGTAGCATTGACCTGTAAAGATACACCGAATCCCGTTCCGTGGTCTGAAGATTGTCAGAAAAGTTTTTCCGAATTGCGTAATGCATTGTGTTCGGCTCCTGTGTTGGGTACCCCCGACTACAGTAAGCCCTTTACACTGTATGTCCATGAGAAAGAGGGTTGTGCATTGTCAGTGCTGACACAGTCTTTTGGAGATAAGCAGCGTCCATGCGCGTATTTTTCGTCGACTTTGGATCCGGTAGCTAAAGCATTGCCGAGTTGCTTGAGAGCCACAGCGGCAGCAGCTGTTTCTATTCGACAGTCTGCTGGGTTAGTGATGAATAATATGTTGATTGTGATGGTTCCACATGCAGTGGACACGTTGTTAAACAGGACCAAGACACAGCACTTAACTAGTGCTCGATTGTCAGGTTACGAGTTGACACTGTTAGCGAGTCATGTGCACATAAAGAGGTGCAATACGTTGAATCCAGCCACGTTATTGCCGATTTCAGTAGAGGCAGATGATGTTGAACAGCATGATTGTTTTCTCAGGACAGAAGAAGAAACGAAAGGGAGAGTAGATCTTAAAGACACTCCTCTTGTAAAGTGTGATGGTACCTTATGGGTGGATGGTTCATGCTTCAAGCTTCCGAATGGTGATACGACTGCAGCATATGCTGTCACGACTTTGCATACGATTGTTGAAGCTGCACGTATACCACATAATTCAGCTCAAGCAGCAGAGTTGATTGCACTTACGAGAGCGTGTGTGTTATCGAAAGGAATGAAAGTGACCATATATACCGACAGCCAGTATGCGTTTGGTGTGGCTCATAGTTTTGGACGATTGTGGAAAGAACGTGGGTTCCTGACTTCGCATGGAGCTAAGATTCAGCATGGTCAGTTGGTGAATGAGCTTCTTGAGTCACTGACCTTGCCGTTACAAGTTGCGATTGTGAAATGCAGTGCACACAAGAAGGTTACTGATGATGTTGGTCGTGGCAATGCATTTGCTGACGAAATCGCAAAAGAAACAGCAAAAGATGTGATGAATCGAATGTATGTTGCAGGCCCTGCAAGATGGCTTGGTGACGTTGGAATGTGTGAAGATACGATAGAGAGTGTGAAGTCTCTTCAAGCTGAAGCTTCAGAGAAAGAGTTGAGTGTGTGGAGAGAAAGTACGGGTAAATTGGATGAAAATGGTTGTTGGGTTGACTTGTCAGAACATCAGCGATGGTTGTTACCCGATGCGTATGTGCTTGCAGTGGTGACAATGGCTCATGGAATGGCCCATATCAGTGTGAAAGGGATTTGTAAGTTGTTGGCTCCAGTATGGCAAAATGCTGGAATCCCTAAATGTGCAGAGAATGTGGTCAAGAATTGCATGGTGTGTCTGAAATACAATCCTGGATGGGGAACCCCAACTCCAGCTGGTCATTTTGCACCTCCAACGTATCCATTCGAGGTTTTGCAGCTAGATTTCATCCACATGGAAAGGTGCAACAATTTGAAATACGTACTCGTTGTTGTTTGTGCCTTTTCAAGATGGGTAGAAGCATATCCCTTAAAAGACAACACTGCCTTATCCACAGCTAAAGCCCTTGCCAAAGAATTCTTCCCTAGGTTTGGAATGCCGAGAATGGTCAGGAGTGATAATGGGAGTGAATTTGTGGGTCGAGTGATGAAAAAAGTATGTGAGGGGCTAGGTATCCAGCAAAAATTCCACGCTGCAAATCACCCCCAATCAGCTGGACTAGTAGAGTGCTATAATGGCACGCTAAAACTGAAATTGGCAAAGATACAAGCGAGCTCTGGTCTTAAATGGCCCGAGGCTCTGCCTTTAGCACTCCTATCAACAAGAATGACTGTGCATTCGCGAGTGGGACTTAGTCCCTATGAAATTGTGTTCGGCCGCCCGGCCAACATATGGGGAGTGCCAAGGCCGACAAAATTCAGTGAGATCGAACACCCTGTACTGCTTGATTATTTGTATGAATTGACGGCTAAATTGCGTGTTTTACACCAACAGGTTCACGATACTCTGCCTCAGGTCTCTGAAGCTCCAGGACATCTTATCGATCCTGGATCATGGGTGCTGGTCAAGAACTTCCAGCGGACAAAGAATGACCAGCCCCGTTGGACCGGCCCCCACCTCGTCCTTCTCTCAACAAGATCAGCTGTTCGAGTGGAAGGGAAAAAGAACTGGATCCACGGCGTACACTGCAAGAGGGTCCCTTTGCCTCTACCGTACGACCGGTGGGTCCAGGAGGGGATCGCTGACTCTGAGACTGAGACTGTGCCTCGTTTTCTGCCTTTTAGCGATGCACGTGTAAAAGGAACAATTTCTGAACGAGAAAGTGACATTATTTTGCAAGAAGCTGTGCCACCATCAATTCGATTGAACACTACAGAGCCTGAACTCTTGTTCCGGAACCAGACAGTACCTGGAAAAAGCCGTTATAATTTGAGGCCGAGAACTATGGACAAATAAAAAATTCTTTTTCTTTGCTATTTTTGAAAGTGCAGCTCTCTCATTTGAGAAACTTTCTTATTTTTGTTTTTCGAACCGCCATCCGGGTTCAGCTGTAGGGTCGTGGTTGCCCAAGTCTTTGGAGTGCAGCTGAAGACGTTAGGTCGACAGTTCTGGTCGGTCTAAGGGAGTTGCCCTGGACTGACAGAAGCATTCCTTAGCATAGAACACCCTACCACCGCGAGCAGCAATTAGAGAGGATGGAGTTTTTCGAGAATGAGAGACCTGCCAAACAGATGGGGCCCGATTCACAGAACTAACTTAAGACAAAATCCTAAACTTACTACCATTTTGGTATTCACAGAAGGCACTTACTCATTTTGGTATTCACAGAAGGCACTTACTCATTTCGTTATTCACAGAAGTTAGGAGTCCTAACTTTAGGACTCCTAAATGCCTTCTGTGAATACCGAAAGTCTTAAAATTAGGATTTTTCTCAGTTTAGTAGTAGTATAGTTAGGACTCCTAACTTTAGGACTCCTAAATGCCTTCTGTGAATACCGAAAGTCTTAAAATTAGGATTTTTCTCAATTTAGTAATCAGAGTTTCCATCCTGAACCCTCAGGTTCCATTTGAACGGCAGCCATTTTGTGATTGCCCTCACATAGGCCAATGACTAAGGCCAAAAACGAGTCTGAAGGACACGTACACCTTTGCTGACTCCTCTGTGACCTGGGCAAGCTGACTCCACTGCCTGAAGCCAAACCTGTTCGGCCAGTTCCTTTCCCAGTGGCCGAATGAGATTAGTATCAAGGCACAACATATCATAAAACCTTTCATCACACACAAACCATGCCTAATCTTACACACACCTGTCCCAGTTTCTTTCTTTATGACTTGCTTTACGAGGAGGAGGTGCCCGTTTTTATTGGGGGTCCGTAGATAACTGATGAAAGTACCGAGCCTTGCCGGGTAATTGATTGAGGGCTGGACAAACTGAAATATGGGCTTGTCATCATGACTTTGCTTTTTCTTTGTAGTGAAAATATGTGAATAGTGCACTGTAAAATAAGGAATGTTTGCCTAAAGCATAATATTTTGTATAAAAAGAGAAGGCTGGCTTTGTAAGGTTGAGCAGTCTCCTGAGAATATACACCGTGTTGTACTTCTAGGATACCTGTTACTGGCTGCAGCCAATAAATACGATCTTTGACTTCACCAAGACTCTGTGTTTCTGTAGTCTGAAACAGGAAGGACTCGAAGTCTTAGGGTGTGTTCCCTGGCACCGCTGGGTTCTGAAAGACCCAGTACTTCAGGTGCAGCGCTACCTCCCTCTATTAAAGTTTGTCTGGTGAGGTAACAGTGTCAGTCTGAAAGTTCATGTCTCACCACAACAACAAATTTGAAAGGGCCAGTACTGGCTAAACATCGGAGCTGACAACGGGTTCTTATCTCTTCTCTGAAAGGAAACACACATGCTTCAAATGCTTGATTACTCGGATCCCGTCCTGAAAAGTAGCAATAGTGGCAGCCACCAGAAGTCTGTTCTGGTGGGCAGGTTCCACCATTATTGATGGCCCCTGGCTGGTCACCAGCCCTTTTCTGGGCTTTAAGGAGGTAGAGCTTTAAATTGATACTTGTATAGCACACTACTCACCCACAAGGGTCTCAAGGCGCTTGTACGAATACCGCTGTGGAACCCATCCTGGCTTTCCCTGTGAGGCGTCCACTCCTGGGCACCCCCAAGGTGGAGGCCAGGCATCCTTAGCGTTGTGGGGGCCATTGTGGAGATTAAGCAAGCTATTGCCCAGAGTTGCAGAGTGGGACTCCATGATTGGAATGGCACCGAGGTGAGAATTATCAGGTCCGTGGAATTTTTGAGCCCAAGACCCGCCGAGGCGGGGAATTGAACCCTGGTCCCGGGCTAGACCTCTGCACCAGGGTCTGCCGCTCTAATCATTGAGCCACACTTCTCCACAGCTTTGAGCTTTGAGGGGTGGGAGGTCATTGGACCACTGCAGTCACTTCTATTGTGGTAATGCAGCTCTGACTCAGCACACGGCAATAGGACAGCAGCACTGTCCACATAGGTCAAGGCAGTGTTAAAAAAAATGCTGTCCACTTCAGGCATAGGTCTTACAGCCTGGTCCGCTCAGGCACATTGTTCAAGTTCACAGTGCCACAGGCTGCTTGGGCTCTCTGGGCACTGCCATGGTGCAGGCTGCTTAAACATGGCTTCAAGGTAACCGCAGTGCTGTTTGCTCGGGCACCCTTATAGGCAGTGCCATTATGCAAGACACTTGGGCAAGAGTTTGTGCTCTAGTCTTGGATGAAACACAGAGAAACACAGATTGCTCTCTCTTGAGTCTCCTTTACTGGATGCGCCCACCACTCTTTTGTCAGCTGTTTCTGCTCACAATGGATTGGTTGTGCCTCTTGTAAGCTGGGGCACTCCCTCGGTTTCTTCTAAGGCAGGTCAACCATGAGGCCCTTTGGGATAGGGAGAGAGCTGGTTAGACTCTCGCTGATGTCCTCTCACCCACCTCTGGGAAGCTGACTACCAGGTAGATACTACCTGTGGTTGCAAAAGAGTCCTCTAAGTACTTTGTGGGTCACTCCCTTCTATGGTAAAAAAGAACTTGGAAGTGGAACAATGGGGTCATCTGCTCTCACTTTCATACAGTAAAAGAAGACAGGAGATCTATATTCCCTGTCGGTGCTGTCAGAACTGGCTTGGGTTGGTTCTTCTTTTATATGTCCTTCCCATGCTGACTGTCAAGCTCCTCACAGTAGGTTCATCTCCAGTTTGGAGCACCCACAATGGAGGCACAAACAATTGTGAACATTCTGCACTGGCGTTCAACAGCCACACTGTGTAGTGATCAGGAAATACACAAAATGGTGGCCTCACATAAAGGACACTTAATGCTCTGAGAAGTAAGGGCTGTAGCCCCACTGATAAACCCCACCATCTACCAGAATTAAGTGCTCAGGAAGGCTAATCAGTAGCCCCTCTTAGCAAAATGACCTGATTAAATTTAAATGGGAACCATGCCTATTTACTCAGTTCAGTGCCTTTGTCTCCTACCTCCAGCTTCAGGAATGCCAGCAATATGCTACAACTGTCTGTGAAAATAACCTCACCTGCATATTTTGCACATGAGTAGGCCAGGGGCTTCCAAAATGGAACCCACAGGCCTTTATTACTTTTGTTTATTTGTACACATATTGCATACACCACAAAAGTGCGCATATCCACACATGCATAACATGATGTTAGCTCTAAGATCCGAGTTAGCGCTGAAAAGCAGAACTTTACATGAATGGACCTGTAGGCCTCTACTCCAGTGGCACAGATAAAAAGGGGTGGCCACAACTACTGATTAACAAAATTTGGTATGCTAACTCCACTGCTCTACATGTGAAACCCATGACAAGGACTATACTCCGTTGTGAAAGAAATGAGAACAGTATTGAGAGGCTCCTACAAGTTCAGAAAAAGCCTAGGCCCACACTCATGTCAAGGTCACGCCTAAGCCATTTGGTGCATACACTAGATTAAAGTGAGGCTGGAGCCAAAACTGAAAAATCAATATACCAGATATCCACAGATGAGCACTCAGGACAAGGGAACACAACTGTACATGTTGCAGGATGCAGGAGACACTCCGTCCTAACAATGTTCATAGAATAGGAATCATGTCTTGCTAAGATGTAGTTGTTGGAAATGGCCCTTTTTGCAGGGTTATCCCCAAACTTTTTGCTTCTTCCTCCTTTATTTTTTCTGACCCGTGGTTGTTGGCAATAGGACTCTGGGCACTATACCACTGCTGATCAGTGCTAAAGTGCATATGCTCTCTGTATAAATTGTTATATTGATTGGTTATCCATGATTGGTATATTTGTTTCACCTGTTAGCCCCTAGTAAAGTGCACTGAATGTGCCAGGGCTGGTGATTCATATGCTACTAGTGGGCCTGCAGCACTGATTGTGCCACCCACATGAGTAGCCCTAAAATGATGTCTTAGGCCTGCTTGCAGTGCCTATGTGCAGTCCAGGACTGCCATGTCGACCTGGCCAGTGCAACCACTGACCGGGCCTTATGCTTCCCTTTCTGTAGATGTCAGGCATCCCTATGGTGGCCCTAGGTACCCCCCTGGGCTGGGTGTAGTGTATCTGAAAGGTAGGGCATGTACTGAGGTGGGTAACATGCCCTGGTAGTGAATTACAGCCATTTTCGTTTTTCACTGCTGATAGGCTATCTTGCCCATAGGACAGAATGGGGGAGGCTGTTTACATGCCTATCTTCCCCTAAAGGCAAGATAGAAGACCAAGTTTGGTATCTTTGTGTTCAGAATTTATTTATACATCTTTTTAGCAAGATGGTTTTTAAATTCACTGTGTGAGAATAGCTACAGACCTGTGAGGTGGAAGAGGTTCAGTGTAGCCAAGTTAGGTCCCAGTGTAGTGGGAGGGGTGTAGGAACTCACGTCCTGTCTCAGTGGAGAAGGGGTGAGTGTGGGACTGTGGGTCCCAAGGTGCCCATAACCCAGTCTCAGGGCCTGGAGGGTTCCTTAAGGGAACACCAGGTTGGGGGCCTAGACAGTGCTAGTAGGCCATTTGAGGAGGAACTCCTAGTTTCAGGAGAACCTGGATCCTCTGTAAACAGAGCTCCAGTGGTTCTGGTGTCTGGCGGTACCGCTCCAGTTGGGAGGGTGCAGAAGTCCAGACTGAGGGGTGAGAGGTGGATGTGTTCCCCAGTGGGAGAACCAGTGGGTCAGGGACCAGCCAGAAGGGCTGAGTCCCCTAGGAGTGACCATGGTGACACCACTTCTGTCCTGGGGGATCTTCGCGCACTGTCAGGTGGACAGGGGCCGGGAGATCTGCGCCAGGCAGACTGTCACGAGACACATGAGTCATGTGTCACCCTCGGGGAGATACTGTGTGAGTCCCCAGAAGTCCTGGCATGCCAGGCAGGTGTGCAACCGCAGGGTTTAGTCCCTGGGTTGGGAGGTCAGGTTCAGGATCTGCCTGACCTGGAGGGAAGGACATCTGTAAACTGTGTCCTGACCGGTTTGGCTTCCATGGGTACCACTCCAGTGGGGAGGGTGCAGCACTCTGGAAGGGGGTGCAGAGGGAGAGAGTCCTCGCCTCTGACCCCGGTGCATCCTGAGGGTTTAGACCCTAGGTTGGGAGACCAGTTGCTGGAGAGAGGTCCTGAACTGGTGGCTGAGTTGTGTTCTGAGGGTGACTCTCCGGGGAGGAGAGGGCAGGACCCCAGAAGGAGAGGTAGGGGGAGGAGAGCCCCGCCTGTGACCTCTGGTCAGCCTGAGGGTACAGACCCTGGGCTGGCGGGCCAGTGTCAGGATGCCCTAACTGACTTGGCAGGAGGGAGAGTGGAGGAAAGGTGCCAGGCACCTGGGGCTACTGCCCCCCACTTTCTGACGCCACAGAGGTTGGAGAGGCCTGACAGGCATGAGGCCTGGCTCTCATCACTGACAGTTGTCAGTGGCCCCTGTGGCTGGTTGCCTGGTGGACAGGGTTGCCCCTGGAAGGGGGGCAGGAGTCACACCCTGGGGGTGGACTGGGCCACACCGTTGTGTTGGCCAGGTGGGTGCTGTCTACCAGTGTGGACACATCTGTGAGTGAAGTCCTGGTGCACCGGGCAAGTGTTCAACCGCAGGGGTTGGTCCCTGGGGTGGGAAGCCAGGTGCAGGTGTTTCCTGACCTGGAGGGAGGGACATCTGTAAGCAGTGTTTCTACCAGTTTGTCTTTGAGGTGTACCACTCCGAGTGGGAGGGTGCAGAATTCTGGAAGGGGGTGCATAGGGAGGGAGTCCTCACCTCTGACCCCGGTTCACCTATGGGGTGTAGACCCTAGGTTGGAGGGCCAGGTCCGGGTTGTCCCCCCTGACCTGGAATCCCAGTTGCAGGAGAGAACCCCTGAACTGGTGGGCGAATGGTGCAGGACACCTGCCACAGGTGCCCTGACTATTCTAGAAGGGGTTACCGCTCCAGGTGGGAGGGTACAGAGCCCCAAGGAAGAGGAGGAACGGGTATGGAACGGCCCACCCCAGCCTCCTGTCCAGCCACTGGATACAGGCCCGGGGCTGGTGGGTCAGTGCCAGGTTGTCAGACCCGACCTGACAGGGAAGGGAGTGGACAAAGGGTGCCAAGCACCTGGGGCTACTGCCCCCCACCCTCTGACGCCACAGGGGTTTGAGAGCCCTGAGAGGCATAAGGCCTGGGTCTCATCCCTGACCACTGTCAGTGATCACGTCAGCTTGCTGTCTGTCTGTTGGGCCACACCTGTGAGCAAGTTAAGGCTAGGTGCTGCACAGGTGGTGTCCACAGGTGAGGAGAAGGGTTCCACATGGGTTGGCTTGGTGGACCCTGAGAGTATGGATGGAGAGATCCAACCGGGTTCAGGAAGGCGTAGAACAGGAATAGTGCCCTGCTGTTTGGGCCAGTTTCTGTGTTCTATCGCCCTAAGCAGGGAATCCCATCGAGGTATCGCTTGGTCTAACCTGGCTTTAGGCTGGAAGGGGGTTGTGTTGGAAATGGCCCTTTTTGCAGGGTTATCCCCAAACTTTTTGCTTCTTCCTCCTTTATTTTTTCCAACCCGTGGTTGTTGGCAATAGGACTCTGGGCACTTTACCACTGCTGATCAGTGCTAAAGTGCATATGCTCTCTGTAGAAATTGTTATATTGATTGGTTATCCATGATTGGTATATTTGTTTCACCTGTTAGCCCCTAGTAAAGTACACTGAATGTGCCAGGGCTGGTGATTCAAATGCTTCTAATGGGCCTGCAGCACTGATTGTGCCACCCACATGAGTAGCCCTAAAATGATGTCTTAGGCCTGCTTGCAGTGCCTATGTGCAGTCCAGGACTGCCATGTCGACCTGGCCAGTGCAACCACTGACCGGGTCTTATCCTTCCCTTTCTGTACATGTCAGGCATCCCTATGGTGGCCCTAGGTACCCCCCTGGGCTGG
Source organism: Triturus cristatus (assembly GCF_964204655.1). Taxonomy (NCBI): domain Eukaryota; kingdom Metazoa; phylum Chordata; class Amphibia; order Caudata; family Salamandridae; genus Triturus; species Triturus cristatus. The sequence continues at coordinate 317,962,991 of NC_140588.1, read as the reverse complement.
GTGCAGTGTATCTGAAAGGTAGGGCATGTACTGAGGTGGGTAACATGCCCTGGTAGTGAATTACAGCCATTTTTGTTTTTCACTGCTGAGAGGCTATCTTGCCCAAAGGACAGAATGGGGGAGGCTATCTTCCCCTAAAGGCAAGATAGAAGATCCAAGTTTGCTATCTTTGTGTTCAGAATTTAATTATACATCTTTTTAGCAAGATGGTTTTTAAATTCACTGTGTGAGAATAGCACTTTTTAGAAAGTTTAACCTGTTTAACCTTCCTGTGTGCCTGTGTGCAGATTGGCTGACTGGTGTCATGTGATGGGCCAGGTGGCTCCAGGAGTCTGGATGAGTCAGCAGCAGGGTGAATAGGGAGATCTGCTCTAGATGGGTGGGAGGAGTAGCCCCTGGGTTTGAGTAGGGCTGCCTCTGCCAGCACAATGCTGGCTCCACCCCCTGCTGGCCAGGCTGAGGACTCTGCCTCTGCCAGCACAAAGAAGGCTCCACCTCCTGCTGAGCATCTAACGACCCTGCCCCTCAATCTGAAAGGAACCAGGTGCTCCAGGGCAGAGCACACCCAGGAACCGGTTTGAGCAGGAGAATCCCCCACTGAAACAAAGAGAGACAAAGACTTGGAGGGGTATAAGAAGAGGACCCCAGACACCTAAACTTTAGATCACTGTGGAACTAAGAAGGAACCTCTGCCAAGGAGAAAGCTGGAAGGAACTGAAGAGGAGAAGACTGCCTGCTTGCTTTTTTGCTTTGCTGCCAAGGAGAGGGGAAGGACTTTGATGTGTCCCCTTCTTTTGATCCTGATCTCCAAGGGCCTGAGAAGAGCTGGCTCCCTGTTAAGAAGTCCCAGGAACAAAAGGACTTCACCACCAGCTCCCCTGGAACTCTGCTGACAGAGTTCTGACCTGCCTTGGAGTGCTTGCCTAGTCTTGGGGCCTCAGGAGGTCGTTTTGCTGTGTTTGGGAGCTGGAAAGCAGAAGCGTGAAAAAGAGTAACTGGTACCCAACGCATCATCCGATTGCGAGTCGCAAGAACGAGAGTGTGAGGAGAATTTCATCGCGGCGTCATCGCAGCACCCGGAGTCCCCGCATCGCCGAGTGCGTCGAGCATCGTCCCGGTGCGTGAAGATTCCTGATGCTGCGAGGGTCGTCGCAGAACCAGTTTGCGGGCCGCACCACTGCCGGTGCGTGAAAGTATCCGGTCGCTGTGTGTGTCGACGCAGAGTCCCGTCCTGTGACGCATCGAGGGTTGCGGCGCCAGAAGTCAACGCCGCGCCGCGTACCGCGACGCATCGAGGGTGGCAGCGCCAGAAGTCAGCGCTGCACCGCGCATCGCGCCGCATCGAAGATCGTCGCATCTTACCTGTGCGTGAAGCTTCCCCCTAAGAAACCTACGTAACGAAAGCCAAAGTCATCGCATCCTCCCCCTACAGATCGGAGCCGGCGCATCCACCTCTGCTGCGTGAAGCAGGGCTGATGCAAAGCCTCCCCAAGATCTCAGGAGTATCGCATCGCCTTTGCCATCTTCCTTGTTATAGCTTTTGGGAACCGTAACGCAACTACAGGTACTGTTGGGCACGAGAGTGTCGCATTTTGTGCATTGAGAGTCGCATTGTGCAGGACACTGATTTTTACATCCTGGAGTACTTTCTACAAACTCTTGAACTATCTTTAAAGTAACCTTTTTAATTGTATGTTGGTCTTTCTGTAGTATTTGGTCTTGTGAAGTTTTTAGTAAAGATACCTTATTTTTCTAAAACTGGTGTGGAGTAAATCTGTGGTGTTTTCACTGTGTTACTGTGAGTGTTGGTACAAATACTTTACACATTGCCTTTGATAGCCTAGACTGCTCAGGCCAAGCTACCTAGAGGGTGAGCAGGGGTTATCTTAACAGTGTATCCCCCTTTCCCTGACTAGAAACAAGGGTCCCTACTTGGACAGTGGTACCTACCCTGCCAACTAGAGACCCCCAGATCTAACAGTAGTACTTTATATATTTGTCACTCATTTTCAGTATGTTGTGGTTTTGTGCTAATGGAATATTTCAATGAAATGTGGCTGAAGTGAATAGAAATTCACAATCAATATTTCCTTCTGTCCTCATACAGTTACTTCAAGTGATGCTTCTACATGTGGAAAAGTATATCTAATTCCCTGCTGTTGTGGCTCCATTTCACAATATTAAGTATGGGTTTTATTTTTTGGGAGGAATTTCAAATGTGGTTGGTGCTATTGATTGTCCCCCTGTAGTCTTGGTTCCACGTTATGAGTGGTAGCAGGTATACTGCAACTAAAAGCACTATCACTCTATCAACGTATGTGTGGTATGCTCTGTAGACCTCTTTATTACAGCATCTTTACAAGGTTGCCAGGATCAACCCATGACTTGATAGTTCTTTACAACAGAACTATACCACAAGCAGAATTAACCCCAAGGAGCTCCTGAATTCTTAGTAAGTTTAAAAACAAGAATGTTTTTTTATTGAATATACACGTGTTAAGTCTTCAGAAAAATAAAGATCTTTAAATATTTGTTAAAGGGATTCGATATACCAGTCAAACATGACTTTTAATATTTTTAACCTCTTTGCTGCAGGTGTCTGCCAATGGCCCATACCTGCACACCCTCCCCAGTGCAGGTGTCGACCATTCATTGGACAAGACTGTGGAGGGTTAGAAAGGGCCCTCTGGTTCTTTGCACCAGAGGTTTCCTGTAAGTGTCCCAAGGCTCGGGCTGCTCAGGAAGAGCTTCCTGAGCAGCCTGAGGTTTTTTTCTGCATGTAATGATGATCAGCGTGCAGAGTGTGCTGACCTCATTACATACAAAAGTGAAAGTAAAGCAAGCCCAGGGGCTCATTTTACTTTCACTGAATCAGTACTCAGGGGGCTCTCTCGGTCCCTGGTGCACAAATTCTAATGGGAGGGGTATTGTTGGCCTCTCCAATGTTACCTCTGCCCAGTGGATCCTGGCTTGGAGATCGCCTGAGTAGAGCGATCCCCAAGCAGGTACCACCCACTAGACACCAGGGAGAGGGGGAGCGGCCCCTTGGGCAAGAGACTGTGCTCCCCTTTGTAAATTTAATTGTAAAATTGTATATGTCAGTCTTTTTGCCCCCCCGGGGGCAGATGGGACAATTACCCACAGTCTGTCCCCCAGAGGGCAGAACGACCACTAGTTGCCAGGGAATTATTTTGAAAAAAAGATGGATAAGCATTGCACACTATGGGCATGACCATGCCCTCACCTCAAATAAATGGAAACACAGTCTTTGTTGCCCTCCAGAGGGCAAATGGGAGTAAGTACCCTATATCTTTCCCCCAGGTGGACAGATAACCCATTAGACGTCAGGGAAATATTTTTTTTTAAAAAGAGGGGTGGAGGGTGCACCATAGGCATGGCCTGCCCCAACCTATTAAATGGGTAAACAGTCTTTCTACCCCCGGGGAAGAACGCCCAGTAGACACCAAGGAATTATATTATTTTCAAATGAGGGTTGGGGGCTGCCCACCATTGTCATGGTCATGCCGCCATCCCAAATAAATTGGGTTAATTTCCCCTGATCTGGCCTGGGGTGTGCAGAAAGCCCACTAGTCACCTGGGAATTATGTTTTTTGAAAGAGGGGAGGGGGCTGCCTACCATAGGTGCAGCCATGCTCCCCCATAATGGAATAGGGCAGCAGTTGTTCTGCCGCCCCGGGGGGCATATTGGGACGATCACAACTAATGTGCCCTCCCGGCAGCAGAAAGCCCACTAGGCACCAGGGTTATTTAAATATATATATATAAAGGTATGGGGGCTGCCCAGCACAGATATGGCCATGACCCCACCCCAAATAAATGTGGACTCAGCCTTTCTGCCCCCCTTGGTGAGAGATGATGGTAATTACCCGGGATGTTCCCCCCGGGATGGGCAGAAAAAAAACTAGACCTCAGGGATATTTTTTTCAAAGGTGGGGGCTGCCGATCATTGACATGGTTATGCCACCACCCCCAACTAAAGGGAGCAACAATATTTCTGCCCCTTGGGGAGCAGATTGGATTATTTACCCCATCTGCCTGTCTGTTGGCAGAAACTCACTAAACTCCACAGATTTTCTTTTGTTTTAAAATATGAGGGTGGGCCTGACCAGCATAGGCATGGCCATGCTTCTCCTAAGTAAATGGGGCAACAGTCTTTCTGCCCCCAGGAGAACATGGGAGTAAATATCCCTGACCCCCCACCCCTCCACAGAGGGGCAGAAGCCAATTGTATGGCAGCAATATATATTTTTAATAAAATAATGGGGTGGGGTTTCCCCCATGCTATCATCAGGCCCAAACCTCACCACTAAAATCATAACAATGTCTGTCCCCTTGCAGACCAAAGCATCCCATCCCACCATCCCACAGGCAAGTAAGAGGACATTTGATTCTCTTGGGTGTTGTTTTTACATATGGGCCAGGAGAGTATGCCTAACTTCCAATATCGTCCCACTTGCACTGGCGAAAAGTTGTATTTTTCTGCTTGGATAGGCAGTCATCTGGAAAAGCCTACCAGACCCAGACAGTTCTGAAAACTAGACATCTGGGGGAGTCCAGAGGGGTGTGCTTCACATGCATCCCACACGATTTTCCTATGCACAATGCCCTGCCAACTTCAAATGTTGACTAAAACACACACATTTTCCTCACATTTCTGTTGTGTGAGGAGAACTTCTGGAATCTGTGGGGAGCCACACATGTCCTACCACACCACATTTCCCCAAGTCTCCAGATAAAAATGGTGCTTCACTTGTGTGGGTGGCCTAAGAAACCCTGACACAAAAGACTCTAAAGTGCTTTGTGGAGAGATCAGCAATAGTGTTAGCTGCCGTATTTGGTGCTGTGCTCTTCGGCCACCCTTGAAAACCTACCAACCACAGACACTTTTCAAAAGTAGACAGGCAGGGGATTCCAGGGTGGTGCGCCTTGCATGAATCCTGTGTTGTTTTCTTAGCCACAATTCATAGGAATCTACAAAATGTCTATCACCCATCATTGCCGTGCTTGTGCTGATAAAAACGATGTGCCACTTGTGTGTTTGGGCCTAGTGCCCGAGACAGGAACATTTCAATTTGAGGTCAATAAGAGTCCCCACACAATGGTTCCCACTGACCTTAGTTTGATGCGTTTCTGTCATGGGCACTAGGCCTGGCCACACAAGGGGGCAACATTTTTATCCGCACAAGTGGAGTAATGATGGCTGATTGGAATGTTGTGTATTCCCGTGGATCCCAGAAGTTTCCATCACAGAAATGTCAGGAAAATGTTTAATTTCTGGCAAAGTTTGAGGTTTTCATGGCATTGTGGTATAAACAAATGTCATGGGATCCACACAAGGCACATCACCCTGGAGGTGTCTGGGTTTCAAAATGTGCAGTTTTGCTAGTTTGCCCTAGGTGCCACCTGAGATCCACAGGTACCCACTTTGCAAAAACCAGTTCAGCTTTAAGCTGGAACAATATGATGTATCCATATTGGGGTTTGGTACGTTTCCGATCGCTGGCATCAGGCCTACCCACGCAAGTATGGTGCCATTTTTATCAGAAGATGTAGGGGAATGCTTGGTGGAAGGAAGTTGATGGCTCCATGCAGATACCAGAACTTTTTGTCACGGAAATGTGAGGTTTGCAAGCGATTTTGAGTAAAACAGCCTGGTAAGAGCCATGCAAGTCACCCCAACCTGGATTCCACTAGGTATCTATTTTTTTGAAATGTACAGGTTTGCTATGTTTCTCTAGGTGTCAGATAATCTACGGCCCAAAATCTGCAGCTATCCACTTTGCAACAAATTGGTCAGTTTTGAATGGAAAAATGTGATGCATCCCTGTTGCAATTTGGGCCGTTTCTTGATGTGGGCACTAGGCCTACCCACACAAGTGAGGTTCCATTTTTATCACAAGGCTTGGGGGAATGCTGTGTGGAAGAAAGCATGTGTCACCGTACAGATTACAGAACTTTCCATCATAGAAATGTGAGGAAAATTTGTTTTTTTAGTCAGAGTTTGAGGTTTGCAAGGGATTCTGGGTAAAACAGCCTCATGAGAAGTATGCAATTCACCCCATCCTTGATTGCCATGCATGTCAAGTTTTAAAAAATGTACAGGTTTGCTGCGTTTTCTAAGGTGCCAGATGAGCCAGGTCCCAAAATCCACAGCTACCCACTTTGCAAAAAAAGGGTTAGTTTTGGGTGGAAAAAAAGTGATGTATCTATGTTGTGTTTTGGGGTATTACCTGCTGCAGGCACTAGACCTACCCGCACAAGTGACGTACCATTTTTATCAGAAGACCTGTGGGAGCACAGAATAGTAGAATATTTGTTATTACCAAATGGATTTTGCTGCATTTTTGCCTTCTAAATTTAAGCGAGTCTGTAAGAAAGAAGACATTTTGAAAAATATTCTCTAAATCATATGCTAGTATGGGTACCTACAAATTCAGAGATGTGCAAATAATCACTGCTCCTAAACTCCATATATTGTGCCCATTTAAAAAATACATAGGTTTTCTTGATATCCATTTTTTACTCTACATATTTCACCATATGAATTGGTCTATACTCGGTACAAATTGAAAAACCATTGTGCAGTGCATCTCAGTTGTTGGCTCTGGGTACCTTGGGTTCTTGGAAAACCCTATATATTCTCACAACCAGAAGGGCCTATTGGATGTAATGGTACATTGCTTTAGTAAATTGGCTATTGTGACAAAAAGGTTATAGATGAAAAGTGGCAAGCACATTTTTTCCTACTAATTTTCTGTATTTTTTTATTTCAACAGTTAGGGGTTATTACGATGGCGGGTGGACTTGAGTCCGCCTGCCATCATAGCCGGGATTAGGACCGCCCGCCTGTAAGGCAGCGGTCATGCACCCCACATTAGGATGCAACAGCCACCATGACGGTCGCATCCAGGCACTTTAACATTGTGGCAGTTGCTGCTGGCAGCAGCACCCGCCGCAATGTTAAATTGCCATGCCGTGCTTTTCCTTGCACTACGTGGCAGGCACTGCAGTGCCTGCCTCTTAGTGCAGGGAAATTTAGGAGGGTACCATGGGTACCCCCCCAGTGCACCACCACCTCCCCCCAACACAAGGGGGGCCCGCAACGGGCCCCCAAAACCAATCCACACCAGCCTTTCCATGGCGGGTCCACCACCATGGAAAGGCTGGCTGAAGCCAGCATCGTAATTTGTCGAACAGTGCCTGCTAGGCACTGCCACCATTTTACAGATGCAGACCGCTCCACCAGTGGTGGATCTGTGGCAGGCAGTCTTTGCGCTGGCCACGGTCGCGGACCGATTCCCCCGTGCCATCCTAATTTGGCGGGTGTGGAAATCGAGTTACGATGGCGGAGGGCCCGCCACTGAACGGCTGGAGGGCCTTCCGCCATCGCAATTGGCCCCTTAGTTTGTTTGGAAAAAGCTTGAGGGATCTACACATATGACCCCTTAATAAATTTGGAATGCTGTCTGCTTTTGTAAAATCTATAGCTTTTCTGGATCACTCATGGGTTTCCTACTGGTTCTACTACAAACTGGAAGAAGGTTGAGAGCACAAAAAATAGGAAAAATGTGCTACCTCTTTGAAAAATGCCAAAATTGTGGTAAAAAGATCGTTTTTTTTATTCAGCTCTGCATGTTCCTGAAGGCTGTGAAGGTTGTCATTTTAGCACAGCAAACCATTTGTGGATCCCGTTTTAGGAAAAAAAGGCGACACTTAGATCCTAGCATTTTTTCCTTTATCTTTCCCCAAAAAGTCAAAATGTAGCTGTATTTTGGCTATTTTCTCTGTCCTTTCCAGGGAAATCCACAAACCCTGGATACTTTTAGAATCCTCAAGATGTTGGAATAAAAGGGAAAATATTTAGCATGGGTTCCCCATGTGGAAAAAAAGTTATGGGGCCCTAAACACAAACTACCTCAAATAGCCAAGAAAGGACTCAGCAATGGGGGGGCAACAGTTAAGGGATTAAGGCACTAAACAAACCTCCATGGGAGGCCCATCATAATGAAGCATATATCCATATCAGAGGACCTGTGGACGGAACCATTGATCTCTTATAGGATTGCGTAAGCTACCTTGATAAGACTTGTGGTGCTTTAATGTACTCTCCTGGCAAGGACTAAAAAATGTGGCTCTCTGTTGTATGCTGCAGAATAGTGCCCTGCGGAGAATTAGCACACGCATCACTGATGACTACTTGGCACAGCCTGAGGATGATATGAGTGGGAAGTGACAGCATGTTTACAGTGATTAGAAAGATGCATCTGAAGTCATTCATGATCTGAATGAACACATCTTAGACTAATGAAAGTTGCATCCATGCTGCATGATATTATTGTAGCTTATGATATTCAATTAGATCAGTAATGTAATCATAAAATGTCATCAAATATGAATGTTTGTGTGAATTGTTTGACATTACTGTCACATTCAGTTAGATACATCATGGTCATATGTATTGTATACTTTTAAATATTAATTTCAATACAGACTCAGGTAGTATATAGAATTTGCATTTAAAAATATTGGTGCTTATCTTTCCAAATGACTTTCACAGGCCATATTTTATGATCTTTTTGTTTGCTTATAGGCCGTTTTATCTTGTCATCTAATGCCTTACTATACACTCATGTGTGGATCCATTAATCATTGACTCCGCAATGCGTGGCATACTGGAGTTGGCCTAACCTGACTTACAGAGCAGCTGTAGACTTAAGTGCAGCAGCAAAGGGTAAACATCCTTTACAACGCGGATGTTACAACATGTTGCCATTATAACACTGTTGTAACAACGCAACTACCATTACTTCGTAATACCATTACAACACATCACATTACAATGCATATGTTTATACCACACATACCTTTACAACAAATTTTGATGTAAAGGCATGAATGGTTTAAGCATATGTGTTTCACATGAAAGTATAAGGTGAGTATAGGGGTTAGGGTAGGTTTGGGTTTAGGGGTGCAAAGAGCAATTTTAAGTTTTAGGGTGGGTATGGATTTTGGGGTAGCAAAGGTAATTTTAGGGTACAGAGTGGGTTTGGGTTTTGGGGTGTAAGGGTTAATTTTAGGGTTCAGGGTGTGTTTGGGTTTTGGGGTGTAAGGGTTAATTTGGGGGTTCAGGGTGGGTATGGGTTTTGAGGTTCAAGGGTTAATTTTGGGGTTCAGGGTGGGTATGGTTTTTGGGAAGTCAGGTAATTTTAGGTTTCAGGATGGGTTTGGGTTTTTGGGTGCAAGGGGTAATTTTAGCTTTCAGGGTGTGTTTAAGTTTTGGGGTGCAAGGATTAATTTTAGGGTTCAGGGTGTGTTTGGGTTTGGGGTACAAGGGTTAATTTTGGGGTTCAGGGTGAGTATGGGTTTTGGGGTGCATGGTTAACTTTGGGGTTCAGGGTGGGTATGGGTTTTGGGGTCCCGGCGGTAATTTTAGGGTTCAGGGTGAGTTTGGGTTTTGGGGTTCAGGGGTTAATTTTGGGGTTCAGGTCGGGTATGGATTTTGGGGTGTCATGGGTAATTTTAGGGTTCAGGGTGGGTTTGGGTTTTGGGGTGGAAAGAGAATTTACGGATTTTAGGGGGTATGGGTATTGGGGTGGTACGGGTAAGTTTAGGATTTTAGGGGGGTATGGGCACTGGAGTAGTAGGGGTAATTTTAGGGGTGTAGGGGGCATGGGTGTTGGGGTAGTAACTTTAGAGTTTTAGGGGGTAAAAAATTATATATATATATATATATATACATATATATATATATATATATATATATATATATATATATATATTCACTGAAAAAACCATAGGTTTCAGGGGTGTTATAGTTAGCTGGACTTTTCACTTGTACAAAACCATTGAAATTCCCCCGTTATAGTTAGTTCAGCTAACTATAACTCGCGCGCCCGCAATGCACTGCTGATGACGTCACATATTACATCACTCATGACATGGTCAGTGACATCACTCATGACATCACTGATGACATCTCAAATGACATCACTGATGACATCACTGATGACATCATCCAGTGAATGTGTGTTATTCTGAAAATTAAATATGTTTTATATATGTATATCTCAAGGTCGATGGAAGAATAAATGGGTATATAAGTGTCTAACTGGATGATTTGTTTTTGAAAAATTGATTGTGTAACTGACTGATTAAGTGTATCATAGTGAATACATGGCTTAGTGAGTAATGTTTAAATATGTAAATATCTGTATCAGTCTCTCACTTTGTGTATAAGTGGCTGCATGGGTTGGTGAGTAGCTACATGGGTGTCTATATAGGTTATTAGTTGGTTTTTTGAGTATCAGTCTGAGTGTCTGCATGGTTCGGTGGGGGTATTACGTAGTGCATAGGTGCATGAATGAGTGACTCACTGTTTGTATGTGTTGAACACAGTATGTGTGCAGGACTGTATGGGTGGATGAGTGTGTGTATGGGTGTGTTAGTGAGTGAATGACTGTCTCAATAGTGTCTTTATGAGTAACTACATATGTTTTAAACTAGTATATGTGACTATTGGTGTATATATGTGAGTATATGTGAGAGTGAGAGATTGAAAGAGTTCATGTATGAATAAGTATGTGTTTCTATAAGTGATTGTTTAAAAGACTAAGTATGTGTAAGTTTCCGTAGAAGTAAGTGTGGTGGTGTGTGTATAACTGTATATGCAAGTAAATGTATGTTTGATTCTTTATTAGCATGAGTGACTATGTGTGTGAGTAACTCTATGGATGAGTGGCATTGTGTAACAGGATGTATAGGTGTATGAGTACATATGATGAGTGAGTACATGTATGAGTGACTGTATTGGACTGTTGGTGAATGAGTGGATGTGTATGTGGATCTTAGAATTACTGAAGAGGTTGTTGTAACTGGTATTGGTATGTCCATTGTTTTGAAAATGTTAGTCTCTATTTTTGAATGTGTGTATCAAAGGTTATTTAGGGTGAGAGGAGGTCTGCCACTCTATCACAAGGATGATGTCATCAGTGATGTCATCAGTGATGTCATTTGAGATGTCATCAGTGATGTCATGAGTGATGTCACTGACCATGTCATGAGTGATGTAATATGTGACGTCATCAGCAGTGCATTGCGGGCGCGCGAGTTATAGTTAGCTGAACTAATTATAACGGGGGAATTTCAATGGTTTTGTACAAGTGAAAAGTCCAGCTAACTATAACACCCCTGAAACCTATGGTTTTTTCAGTGAATTTCTGAGGTTTTTTAAATGCTAATTCCTAACTATAACGTGCCTGAAACCTATGGTTTTTTCTGTTAATTTCAAAGGTTTTTTAAATGCTAATTTCTAACTATGCCTACAGAGATAGGACATGTGAAGAAAGAAGAAAAAATGCACAGAAAGAAACAAAAGAAGTGCAGAAAGAAGCAACAGAAGTCCTCAAATACGAAGATAAGTGCAGGAAGAAGGATAACGTGCAGAAAGAACAAAAAGAAGAGCAGAAAGAAGCCTTGTTGCAAAATCATCCTGTACCCTCAACTTTTTCAGACGGATACTGGTGGTAACTGAGTCTGACTAACCAGTCCTAGAGCCAGTGCTATGTTAAAAGACACTTAGAATACAGTGAAAACACCTACATACACTAGGGAACATTATGCGTTGGGGTCCCTCTGTGATTAGCCTTACCTCCTCTATAAGCCCCTAGTATATAATAGGGCATGGGGATTAAAACTACCTCTTAAAACAGGCCACAGGGCGTTTTTGCACACGTTAACTCAGGCCCCGTCCCCTCCTTTCACCATTGTGTAAACAAGCCCTGTGTCCGTTTTTAGTTGGGAGATTAAGTTCATTTGAGTCCTGAGGCTCCCTAGGGTCCAACTAGCCCACTAGGTACCTCCAGTAAGTGCCACAGAGCTGCGTTGCAGAGAGGTGTAAAAAGTGGCACGGCCTGGACCACCTCTCTGCAATGCAGCTCAGTGGCGCTTACTGGAAGCACTTGGTGGGCTAGTTAGCCCCCAGGGGCCCTCAGTATTGAAGGGAAATTATATCCCCAATTTAAAACGTGCCATGGTGCGTGTTTGCACACGTCACCTCAGGCCCCGTCCCCTCCCTTCACCACTGTGTAAACGCGCCCTGTGGCTGTTCTAAGTTGAGAGATTAAGTCCCCTTGAATCCTAAGGGTCCCTAGGGTCACACTAGACCACTAGGTACCTCCAGTAAGCGCCACAGAGCTGCGTTGCAGAGAGGTGTAAAAAGGGGCTTGGCCTCAGAACACCTGTCTGCAGCGCAGCTCCCTGGCGCATACTGGAGATGCCTGTTGGGGGCGCGTTTGCAGAGTGCTGCATGGAGGGGGCATGGCCTCCGGCACGATGCCAGTCTTTTATTTATTTTATTTTTTTAAGAAGGGGGGCTGTGTGGTTCCCCTTCTTATTCTAATTTATTGGCCCTGATGACCCCATCCCCCAGGGCCTGTCTCCTAATTATATTTTTTTGACCCCAATCCCCAGGGCCGGCCACTGTTTTTTATTATTTTTAAAAAATATATATTTATAGACACACCTAGGACATGCTGGACAAACCGTACGTACCTATCACCATGACGATTTGCGTGATATTCATTAAAAGGCGACTATGCATGCAATTAATCCACGTGGAATGTATTTACACCACTAGTGAAGCTCTGACATGTCTGATGCTCTACCGTGCCTAATCCCGGTAGACACCCTTGTCGTTTATTTATACAAACATGGGTAGCTATTGACGGGCACATTTAATACACATGCACACCAAGCCATTCAAAGGGGATTCGACAAAAATTCGACCAAAACTATGCAAGAAACCCCCTCACAGTTAATAAAACACACATCCACTGCCGGATGTGTAATACTTTTTATTTTACTCTCTGGAAAGGGGACGAACATCACTTGCGAGTCACAGCGCGCTCCTGACAGAGCCCAAAGCTGTGTTACACCCACCATTGCCTGCCGAGTGCCACACACCTCTGTATTGTATTCCACTAGCTAGTGCATATGCTATGACACTCTCTAGCCCATGTGCACTGTAACACCACCCCGTGAAAATGTCATGCCACACTTGTCTTCGCACGGGTTATATTGCCCCATCTAACGTGCCTTCCTCGATGCCTATGTTATAACGCATAGTGCTATGCCATACATATTACAATTTGGGATCCATATCTTTGTCACAGTGCATATGAAACGTTACACTCCCCAGCACATATTTTATATTACAACTTTAGAGACTAGTTAGGTTACACAACACTGCCCTGTGCATATTACACTCCAAGGCGCATATCGCATAGCACGCGCTAGTGCCTGTGCTATCTCGCGCTCTCCAATGAATCTGTCATTGCGCACAATGTATTGCATATTATATTTCACGCCTGGTTCATCTTATATCACACTTTTTGGTGCATAGTTTATACCATACACTATATCTAGTTTTCATTTTCAATCGTGCTCTCAGGACTATGTTCTATATAACACTGTGTTCACCTACCCTTTTCACGGGCATTACATTTTGCGATAGGGGGTGGAGGGTCAGGGGGTGTTTTTGCCAAGTGAGCCCGGAGTCACAGTCACTAACGTCTTCTTCTTCCTGAATAAAAGTGAGATTATGCTGCATACTTGTTCATATTTTAAGTAGTTTGCACAGACAAAATGTTTTAAAAACAATAAAGTTTCTAATACCCGCCTTCTCTGAACAGTTAGCTTGCTGCCCCATCCCCCTCCTCCCTATCCTCTGTTGTGTGAATCCATGGACTGGCCTCCTCCCTCCTGCCATGCATGGTCTGATGTGCTGCCACTGCCCTCAATTTAGTATGATGTACCAGTCCACTCCTCCTGCCCTCCATTGCCCAATTCTATGCCCCATCATTGACCTCCTGCTTAAACTCTGTGCTTAGCTTGCTGCCCCTATTCTCCTTCCCCCTGCCCTCCGATGTCTTTGTGCATGCCCCTGCTCCATCCTTTTTGCCCACCATGTCCCATGGACCTGCCACTCCTATCTACTCTGAGTGTTCTGTTGAGCTGCCACTCCCCTCCCACCTGCCTAGCATTGTCAGATGACTGTACTGCCACACCCTTCTGCCCTCCCTGGTCTGTTGTGCTGCAACTGCTCCTCCTGCCTGCCCCGTGTGGTCTGTTGTGAGGCCCCTTCCCCTGAACTTTCTTGTCTGTGCACAGGTCCTGACCCTCCCTTCTATCCTCCATCGTCCTTTGTGCATGCCCCTGCACCCTCCTTCTTGCCCATCATAGCCATTGTGCTGCCACTAACCCTCCCACTTGCCATGCATGGTCTTCTGTGCTGCCATGGCCCCTCCCACCTTCCCTGTGTGGTCAGTTAGCTGCCCCTGACCCCCTCCCACCTTCCCTCCATGGTCTGTGTGTATGCCATCACAGTCTCACTGTTGCTCTTCATGTTGTGTCTTGCTTCTAGTGCCCATCCTGCCTGACCTCCATGGCCATCTTGCTGCTCCTGCCCTGCCCCCTTGCCCCCAGCCCTCTGTTTACATGTGCAGACCCCTACTCCCTCCCTCCTGGCTTGTCTGTTCCATTGTAATGCCCCTGATCCGTCCCTCCTGCCCTTTATGGTCTGTTATGCTGCAGCCTTCTCTCCTGTCTGTCCATTATGGTCAGCTAGCTACCATTGCCTCTTGCCCCTCTGTTCTCTGTTGTCCATGTGCATGGTCCTGTCCCCTCCCTCTTGCTTTCTATGGATTGTTGTGCTGCACTCCCGTCCTGCATGCCCTGTGTGGTGTATTGTGCTGCTGCAAACCCTGATGCCTGCCCTGCAGGGTCAGTTTGGTGCACCTCTCCATGTCTCTCCTGTCCTCTGTTATCCAAGTCCATGTCCCTATCCCATTTCCTTCCATGATCCAATGTACCATACTTGCGAACATTTTGAACTTGGTAAGAGGGAGATTTTGAAAACAAACTAGGGTATTGATTTTCCCCTTTGAGTTACATTGAAAAAGAGGATATTGTAGACAGGAGACAGATCAAATAAAGCCCATTTGAGCTTAAAAACATTGGACGTTTCCTGGCTGAATCGGGTCTGTTGGCATGTATGGTTGTACTACCATTGCCTCTTCCTTCTGCCCACAATGGTCTATTACATTGCCACAGCCTTGAAGGAGGGTAGATTTTGTATCACAGGGGGCCCCTGGCCCGTTCTGTCCACACCTGAAGTATGAGACCCTTGTCCTTGCCCTGCCAGCCGCATTTGTAGGCCGTATTAAATTGACCAGCGGGTCCTGTGTTGCTATATAATTATCCTGAGACATCCTTACCACTCAGCCAGCATAAAACCCCTGTGTAGGCCCTTCTGTTCAATATGTAGGCCTCTTTGTTAAATTGACCATAGCTCTGCAATTTTAGTGTATAGCAGTCTAAAGGCAGGTCTGCGAGGCCTTCTGCTCCAAACTAGTAGCCCCCACCCTACCCGAGTGCTCCGTGCTCGGTATCAAAGTTCAACATCCCCCTGAAGCTGTCGACATACAGTAGGCTGCATCCTGGACTGGTACTTGCTTCCTGGGCAGGTTTCCCGCTTTTAAGGAAGTGGCAACGTCAGAGCGTCAAGTTAGGAGAACTGAGGAGATTTTATACATGAATATATTGAATTCCTGTACAATACCCATTATTTTCTGCTTGCTCTATGGAACTTACGATAAGCGATTGGCCTGAGAGACTGACCTTTTCACCCAGTCCATTGTCAGCATTAAGTGGGTAAATGACGAAATGTCTGGTAAAATCTGCAGACGAAGCTTTTGGGTAGCATACGTAGGTAGATGTAGAAGGAGCCCACAAAATGATATAAAAAGGGAGCACCCACAGATATCGACGGACAACCTCGCCGTCTGTATGTAGGTTAACAGGCTGTGCAGGTTTTCCCCAAGAACTGGGAGCTCTTGTCTTCCTTTGCTTAAAATGTCTTGCTCTGCTTTGCTTGAAGTATCTTATTCTATTTTACCTATATGAAATGTCATGTTATGTTTAACCATTGTTCTCTTTACTTTTGCATTTAAAAGATGTTGTATTGTAATTGCAGGAATGCTTGCTCTAAGAGTAAATGTGAGTGTCCCTAGGTAACATTTTCCTTGGTGTAACTTGTTTCTCATGATGCATTTATAGATGTGTTTTCTCTCTCTCTCTGTCAGTCCATTAATTGAGATACAGAGAATATCATGACAGCTGTATGATTATCTGGATTCTGTATTTTGTACTTTATGTCTCTATTCTGCGGTTTCTTTGAAGTTGCATCTTCTCATTAAACTGCCATTGTATTCTGCCTCCAATTCCATGTCTCATATGTCTGTTTTCTTCATTTTTGGAGCAAGCGTTCCTAGGCACCCCGGCTCAAATTAAGGTGCCCCTTTTGTCCCTGACTCACTCTCCTGCTCAGTTCTGTGGTGGCTCCCGGGGCTCTGGGGACCGCCCCTAGCTTCCTTGACCCGTAATAGATCTTCCCTCCAACAGCCTCTCTTGCAAGTCTTGTATTGTTGGTTTGTTGCCCCTGCCCCCCTTTCCACTGCCCTCCATAGTCTGTTGTGCTTCCACGGCCCTTCCTGCCTGCTCAGTGTGGTTAAATTGTTGCCTTTGCACCCTCCTACCTGCCTTCAATTTTCAGAGTCTGTGCCCCTGGCCTCTGCCTCTCAACAGTATCCTAATGAACAACTAGATTGCTAACATTCTATATTTATTACAAAAGTGTGGAACGCCTGACATCATCTTGATGTAATCAAAACTGTAATACCTAGAGCATTCCTTTAGAAATTACATATATGAGAGGGTCTTATTGGCATCAAAATTATGGTTAGTGCTCTAAAAGACTAAAATAAGGACATATTTTCTGAGTTTTCAAATAGCGACAAAGCACTTTTAAATTATTTGTTATCTTTATGTTTTTTTATCTAGTTGACAACTTGATTAAATGTTGCACTTAGGGGAGAGGATGTGGTGTTACTTCCAGAACTGCAGACTTTGCAACTGGGGAACCAGGTTGAAGTTTCTGCTTCAGCTCGACATTCTGTGATTCTGGTCAAATCACTTAGTCTCCCCATGTCTACAACCAAAATGAATTTGTTCTTGTGTGATGTAACCAATGCTCATGTAAAGCACTCCAATACCTGACAAGTCTGCACTATATAACACTGCAAAAACACAAAATAATAAGTGTTTTGCACACTTCTGTCATTGGGCTATATTTGGGCTATATCTGGGTGATTTTGGGCTACATTTGGGCTCTTTTGTCTCCGGTGGCCATCTTGGGAGATTTATTTGTTATGAAGTTTCCTAATTTCCTCATGTACTGCAGTCTCCTCAGTCGGAAATGCTTTCAGTTTTTTACTTTGATTCCATCATGAAGGTATTCAGATATGTCACACATTTGCCATGAATTCTGAATGTTAGCACTCTAGTTGCTCATTAGATCACTGTAGTAAAACTACTGTTCACCATGGAAGTCTGCTCCTGGTATTAAAAGTGCATGTTTCAGTCTGCATGTCAGAATTTTTTAATGAAATAGAAGAGGATTTGAGAAGTCACTCAAAATGTGCCCTCATTTTCTTTCTTCAGCATTAATCATAATTTCTATGGCAAAATGAACCCCCTCATTGTGTTCCTTTTTAAATTAAATGTTTTAAGTGTTACCAGTTTATTCCAATCAAGATGGCTTCAGGTGTGCCATACTTTTGTCATAATGAAGACAGTAAGTGCTCTAGTTGTTTTTAAGAACATTCTTGGACATTCTGTCATTGGGCTATACTTGGGCTACATCTGGGTGATATTTGGGCTACATTTGGGCTCTTTTGTCTCTGGTGGCCATCTTGGGAGACTTATTTGTTATGAAGTTTCCTAATTTCCTCATTTACTGCAGTCTCCTCAGTAGGAAATACTTTCAGTTTTTTACTTTGATTCCATCAAGAAGGCATTCAAATGTGTCACACATTTGCCATAAAATCAGAATGTTAGCACTCTTTTTGCTCATTAGATCACTGTAGTAAAGCTACTGCTCACCAGGGAAAACTGCTGCTGGTATTGAAAGTGCATGTTTCAGTCTGCATGCCAGGATTTGAGAAGTCACTCAAAATGTGCCCTAATTTTTCTTTCTGCAGCACTAATCATACTTTTTATGGAAAAATGAACCCCCTCATTTTGTTCCTTTTTAAATTAAATGTTTTAAGAGTTACCACTTTAATCCAAGCAAGATGGCTTCAGGTGTGCCATACATTTATCATAAGTAGGACGGTTAGCGCTCTAGTAGTTCTTTGGAACACTCTGGAAAGCTGCAGTAGAACACAAAGGAATCAACTGACAGTCTCTGCCCTTGTTGGATGTACATGTTTTACTGAGAATGTCAGACTTCATTCTCACATGACTGAGAAAGATAATGTGAATTTACAGAAAATAAGCTCTCAGTTTAGCTTATAGATCACCTTCCAAACCTCTGTGGTAAAAGCATGAGAAAATATTTTTCTCTCAATCATGATATCCCAGCAGAAGGCTTTTTCACATGGTGAAATCACCTTAGAACATACCACAATTCCTAAAATGAGTATGGTACCATCAACAAATGATTTATAATGTAACTAAAGTCTTAAAATCTTCTATTAACTGCAATGCTTTTTAATGAGGTGCTATCATGTATATTGGTCCCAAGATGGCTGCCAACACTTCTTGGATGAAGTGCTGACAGCCAATCAGATCTCAGGATGAGATGTGTGGTTAGGCTCCGCCCACATATATATATTAATTTAAATGCTATTTTCTCAGGAACTACTGAACAGATTTACACCAGACCTACAAAAGGCACTTCCTTGACCTGAGGACTACCTCTCTGCCAAATTTCAAGTAACTCTGTTCAGCCGTTCGGGCTGTAGCTGTGTCTAAAGGTCCTATGAAAAAATGCATGGGAAAAACGCGTTTTGGGACCCCCCTTTTTTCTCAGCCCCCGCTTGACGAATCCCCCCGAGACTTTCAGGGTAGGAGCGGAGCGTAGCGCCCCACCTATTTTGAAAATTTCGCGAGGATTCATCGACCGGCGCCAAAGTTATTCCAAATAGAATGTTGCGGATTTCCTATGGAAACAGGGTCCTAACTATAACTATCTACTGGCGACCGCCAGTAGATAATATATATATATATATATATATATATATATATATATATATATATATATATATTCCTCCAATCCCGCTTAATTAAAAACGGGTCTGACACATGCTAGGGTTGCCAAACTCAGGTTTAATGCCACCAGGATACACATAGCAATCTTTGCGATATCCACACTGTCAGCCCCTGGCAGACGCGTTTCGACGGATGCCTTCCTCAATGCCGGGTGTCTGCTGTGTGCCCCAAGCTGTAAATTTTTGCGGGGCTTTTGTTAAAAATCCTGCAGAGGATTCTCATTGGCTGAGGGTTATGGCAATAGAA
Organism: Triturus cristatus; assembly: GCF_964204655.1. Lineage (NCBI taxonomy): Eukaryota > Metazoa > Chordata > Amphibia > Caudata > Salamandridae > Triturus > Triturus cristatus. The sequence continues at coordinate 317,943,557 of NC_140588.1, read as the reverse complement.
AGCGGACAGAGAAAGTTCTTCCAGATAGTACTTGCCGCTTTCCTGCCCAACAATCCTCGGGTTATATATATATATATATGTATCTTACTCTAGTTCGGATTTTGTTTTGCCGCTTTGCTCTGGAGCACATCCGGAGGTGCAGGGAGCCTCCGTAATTATAAGACTAACGAATCTTAATGGAGGCATTGAGAGGACTGTGATAAAGCGACTAATTACACCATGGCTGCAGCTTTGGAGGCTAAATGTAAAATCACAGCAGATAAACTATTTTTTACAGCAGCAGGTGGAAATGGCAATGCAATGCATATACCCACTACAATTACGGAAGAAATTAAAACGCAGGCATTATTCAATCAATTGGAAAAACTCCATATAAAAGAACTCGCTAAGTGGTGGAAAGCGGAGTCCCTACAGAGGTATATAGATGTGGCACGTGTACCCAGGGGCCTGCGTATCTTCACCATACCTACATATGAGGATCCCGACCCAGAGATGTTGGATGAGTGGTCCAACAACTCCAATGCCTGTTCAATTACCATGTTACGCATGGTAAAATATGCCATCAAAGTTCGTAGTAAATTACTGGCGGCAAAAGACTTGCTATTGGCAGAATTAGAGAAATTAACCACAAAGGACATTATTGATGCTTTCATAAAGAATTTGACTACCAAAATGGAAAAGCTGCAAGATGAGATCACCGCCAAAAAACAACGAAAATTTCTAAGAGATTATAAAGTCTATCAGGCTGGCCGCACCTTAATGTTTCATAAGAAATAAGATCACCTTTTTGAGAAGGAGGGCAGGTTGGCGACTAATTCCATCGTATCGCCTCCGATCGTTGAAATCTCTGAGAGTGATGTTTCGGATGGAGACCTCTCAGATGCATCTACGTCAGCAATCAATCAAGTCAAAAACAATTTTTTCTTAGTCCAGTTCTAGTTAATGAACCAGGGAAGGACAGAACAGCAGCACGAGCAAGGTGCTCAGAGAGGGAGAGGGAGAGGCGGAAGAGGAAGAACCAGAGGAATAAAAAGCAAAACGGAGGAGCAAATCAAGACATACCAACTCCTGTGGGAATGATGACAAGGGGAAACCGTCGCAAAAATGACTGTCGTCAATATCTCACAGCGAACCTTATCGACAGAAGAAACTCAGCTCTTAGGACTAGGTTTGTCTTTTTGCCCTACTACGAATTTGAATTTTGCCCAGACTAGGATTGATCTGTTTTACTTTTCCCGTAATTTAAAATTGAAGAAATGGTTTGATACCAAATGTAAGACAGTCTGTACTAGAGCGGAGACAGCTTCTCTCAGGAATCCTAATGTGGATGATATGGAAGTTCTCAATATTTTAACATCTCAATATGAACAAATGGCAAGTAATGATGATATGATTATCAATGCACAAGAGTTTGATATTGATGTAAATGTGAATCCAGGAAGTGGGTTTAAACCAAAATCTGTATTCTTACCTCAGATCGAATGTGATGCCATTGAGGTGTTTAAGCGAGGGGTCTTAGCTGATTTAAAAAAAATGCAACATAAAAAGACTCCTTTTGGTAAGAAGGACCTCAATTTAGAGCAGATGAGGGCACTTGAGAACCTTAAAGCCGATCAGACTATCGTGATTCGACAGTCTGATAAAGGCAGGAATGTTGTGATATTAGACAAGAAGGCTTATTTAATGGAAGGTCTTAGGCAATTGTCTAATGTTACATGGTATTGCACCTCAGATAGGAATGTCATCTTGAACTCTAATGTTATGTACGGGGGTAGATTGGAGAGAGCGGGGATTGTTAGAGTGGGAGGAATATAATTATCTCAAATGCCCCCACCCACAGATCCCAATACTCTATCTGCTACCTAAATTACATAAAGATCCAGTTAACCCCCGGAGAGGCCTATTGTTTCGTCCATTGGGTCATTGCTTGAGCATACCTCACAGTTCATTGATCAATATTTACGTCCATTTGTGGTTAGCCTGCCAGCGTATTTGAGGGATACTACACACTTTTTGACCATCATTGATGGGATCTATTGGGAACCTAATTATATTCTGGTTAATTTAGATGTGTGTAGTTTATACACTTGTATCAAGCATGATATAGGTTTTCAGGCTATTAGACATTATTTGAAAACTCATTCCATTTCCTTGTGGTCACATTCTGAAATGATTCTTGCAATGATAGAATTTTGTTTAACCAATACCTTTTTTCTATTTGATGATGTCATCTATTGCCAGTCACAGAGCACAGCGATGGGAACCTGCTTCGCCCCCAGCTACACCAATTTGGTGATGGGCTGTTGGGAGGAGCAAGTGGTCTCACACATCGAGGATTATGACCGCTGTGTCCTGTGGCTACGCTATATAGATGATATCTTTATCATCTGGAATGGTGACATTGATTCAGTCAAATGCTTTGTCAGGAAACTTAATGACAACCCTTTTAATTTTGTCTTGACTGAACATATAAGTGAAACCAGAATTGAATTTTTGGATGTCCTTGTTGAAATCATGGACAATACCATACAGACACAGCTGTTCCGTAAAACAACTGCAGGGAACAGCATTTTGAATGCATCAAGTGCTCATCCGTGGAAACTGGTAGACAGTATCTCTTACGGGGAGCTGTTACGCGCAAGCGCAATTGTAGTTCTGAGAGTAGTTATCTGAAAGAGAAGAAACTTATGTCCCAACGCTTTAGAGAAAGAGGATACAGCCCTAGAACGATTTCTGAAGCATGTACCAGAGTTGAGTCGGTTACTCGTACACAGTAGTTATACCCGGCAAACTGTGATACGAGTTCTGAAAAGTTGAGATTCATTACCACTTACTCAGGACAAGCACAAGTTGATCGCCAGATATTGAATAAACACTGGCATATCTTGTTAACTGATTCTAACATTTGAAAATATCTTAACAGTTGTCCCCAAATTACTTTTCAGAGAAGTCGGACACTTAGAGATGAATTGAGTCCCAATCATGTGACCCAAAAAAGTGGGGCAATGAGTAATATCCGCCCTGGGTTTCGTTGTTGCAAAAAAATGCAAAGCCTGTAGGAATAGTATTGATTGCACAACATTAACTATTTCAAGCAGAGACAGGGTACATGTGATTAAAAAAGCTCTTACTTGCAACACGACATATTGTATTTATGCACTTTTCTGCCCTTGTAATAAGGCTTATATAGGGAGTACAATTCATTGTGAAAAGAAACGTGTACTTGAACATGTCAGGGCCATACATAATAACAGACAATATCCTGTTGCCAGACATTTTTATGATCAACATCTTCAAGATGAAAAACTTTTAAGAATGGTGGTGATTGATGCTGTTCTTGTAAATACAAGGGGTGGCAACAGACAACTTGCATTACGTCAACTGGAGTCAAAATATACTATTGATTTGGAAACCATGACTCCTTTAGGGCTAAATTCAAGTGAAGAGTTAGCAATGCACCTGCATCATTAAATATGTACTTGTAAAAATAGTTTTGCTGTCAATTTCTGCTGTGTAATTTTAAATTGTATATCTTAATTCTATTTTTTCACATTTTTTAGGTGATTTGCACTTGTTTAACTCAGGCCGTTCATACACATGTTATGTATGGAACTTCTCATCCAGTTGGGCAGCATTGATCTTTTGGATGAAATCCTTCGCCCACTTGGGCAGAATTGGTTATTGGTTTCATCCAGTATCAGGACTATGGACTGACGTTTACCACATTGGTTATATTGTTCATATCTACACAAAGTGCAGTTATGGTAACTTACATTTACTCGTCAAAAATATTTATAGGCTGATATTATGTTTCTCCAGATGCCTTACGTGCTGCTTTAATATTTACTGGATGTAGATATTATTAATTTCAACTGTTCTTTATGGTACGAATTATAAGTATTGAATGAATTATAATGAATTTATTTTGAAATTGCGTACTTTTTAACATATTGAATAACAGTGTTAAGATGGCCGCCATGGGTTGATATATGTTCATTTTGGTGTATTTTATAGTCCTTTCACTATGTCTGGTATGCATAAAAAATGTGTTGTCATTGCTTAGCCTTTAGCATGATCAAGGCATAAGCTAAAACGCGTTGCTGGTGCAGTCAGTAAAAGTGACACACTGCAACTCTCAAGGTGTCCTTTCGTTTTTTCTGGAACGTCGGAAAATTGTGTTTACGTGTTGCAGGGTTTCTTGTACCCTGAACGAGGACCGCCCTATCTGACAGCCTCTACCTGTATCGGATCTTTGGTAAAATATACATATATATATATTTATTACCTACTGGCGGACGCCAGCAGGTAGTTATAGTTAGGACCTATTATCCATTGGAAATCCACAACATTCTATTTGGAATAACTTTGGCGCCGGTTGACGAATGTTCGCAAAATTTTTAAAACTGGTGGGGTGCTCCGGTCCGCTCCTATGCTGAAAGTCTTGGGGTGGGTGCGTGGATCCTGCTGATGAAAAAAAAAACAAAGCGCGGTCTCCCGCGCTTCTTTTATATTTAGTCCCGGGGGCATGATCAAAAAAGTGTGGGGGGGCAATCCCCCCCCACACTGCCCCAGGAACTGCCACCCCCCAGGGCATTATCATAATATAGGCAGGGGGCTCACGGCCCCCGCAGCCCCGGGGACCGCCACCCCCGGGGTTTCTTTAAATTAGGTTTGGGGGATCTCAGGCCCCCAGCCCCGGGGACCACCACTCACCGGGGCTTCTTAAAATTCAGTGTGGGGGGCTCTCAGGCCCCCCAGCCCCAGGGACTGCCACCCTGGGGCCTCTTAAAATTAGGTGGGGGGCTCTCAGGCCCCCCCCAGCCCCGGGGAGCGCCACCACCCGGGGCTTCTTAAAATTAGTTGCGGGGGGGCTCTAAGGCCCCCCCAGCCCTGGGGACCACCATCCCCCTGAGGCTTTAAAACATGAATGGCGGGGGGGCTCACGGCTCCCCCGCGGCCCCGGGGACCGCCACCCCGGGGCTTTATTTTTTTTTTAAATACCCTGTTTGGGGAGGCTCAAGCCCCCCACACGCCCTGAGGACAGCCAAGTCCCCGGGGCACTAAAGAGTCAATTTGTGGGGTCCATGGGGAGCTTTGTAAAAATATGGGAGGGGGGGCACGCGGCCCCCCTCCTGGAGCCTTGTTGAGGCCCCGGGGACTGCCACCCCCCAGGTCCGGCTCCTGCAGTGTCCCGGGGTGCCCACCCCCGGGACACTGCTGTTTGCAATGACAGGGCGGGCTCCCACCCTGTCATTGCAAACTGCTTTGCTATTTGGAAGAGAGAGCAGGAAACCTGCTCTCTCTTCCAAATAGCAAAGCAGATTGTTTTTCCACAGGGGGAGCAGCATGTTAGCTGCTCCCCATGTGGAAAAGCAATGCCGGCTCCTGCACGGGGGCCAGCTGGGAACGTGGGGGGAATGGGGACCCCCCAGGTACCTCCAGTAAGCGCCACGGAGCTGCATTGCAGAGTGTTTTAAAAAGGGGCATGACCTGTGAACACCTCTCTACATCGCAGCTCCCTGGCGCATACTGGAGGTACCTGGTGGGCTAGTTGGTCCCCAGGGGACCTCAGGATTGAAGAGGAATGAATTCCCCAACTTAAAATGCGCCACAGGGCGTGTTTGCAGACATGTCACCTCAGGCCCCGCCCCCTTCCTTCACCATTGTGCAAACGCGCACTGTGGTGCGTTTTAAGTTGAGGAATTAAGGGGACTTAATCTCCCAACTTAAAACGGACACAGGGCGCGTTTACACAGGGGCAAAGGGAGGGGACGGGGCCTGAGGTGATGTGTGCAAACCTGAGGGCCCCTGGGGGCTAACTAGCCCACCAGGTGCTTCCAGTAAGCGCCACTGCGCTGCGTTGCAGAGAGGTGGCCCAGGCCGTGCCCCTTTTTTCACCTCTCTGCAACGCAGCTCAGTGGCGCTATGATTGAATCAATAGGTAAGTGATTAGATGTGTGTTTAGATCTAGGAATCACTGAGTGGGTTTTTAGAAACTTGTATTGGTGTGTCAATGGATTCAAATATAGTACTCTGTATTTTACAGTGAGTGATGAAAGGTTATACTACTGTATGATGAGGTTTATCTGATTGTCACATGGATGATGTCATCAGTGATGTCATCAGTGATATCATTTGAGATGTCATCAGTGATGCCATCAGTGATGTCACTGACCATGTCATGAATGATGTAATTTGTGACATCATCAGCAGTGGATTGCGGGCGCGTGAGTTATAGTTAGCAGAACTAACTATAACGGAGGAATTTCAATGGTTTTGTACAAGTGAAGTGTCCAGATAACTATAACAGCCCTGAAACCTATGGTTTTTTCAGTGAATTTCTAAGGTTTTTTAAATGCTAATTCCTAACTATAACATGTCTGAAACCCATGGTTTTTTCAGTGAATATATATATATATATATATATATTTATATTGTAGCTCCAAGGTTCCATCCGGAAAGAGACGCACTCAAACGGCAGTATTTGCAAAGGCCATTTAATGGGTATTGGCATAACAGTCAGGCAGATTCCTTTTCGCAGCTGTTGCAACCATAGAATGCCTAATGCGTTTCCGAGTCTCCTGACTCCTTCATCAGAGGCGGCGGTTGTTCAGAATGCTCATTCTGGTGACGCCCCTTCCTTTTCACCATAATCACACGCTCGGAATGGGCTGCTCTAGATGAGACTGTGTAAAGGTTTTTGGGAGTTGCAGTCCCAGAGTAGTTAATGGCAATGTCCTGCGGGTAAGTATTGCAAGCCCTCAGATGGGCCTCCGTCTGACAGGCATGCTCTAAATCCCACGTTGCGCACTATGGGCATGACCATGCCCTCACCTCAAATAAATGGAAACACAGTCTTTGTTGCCCTCCAGAGGGCAAATGGGAGTAAGTACCCTATATCTTTCCCCCAGGTGGACAGATAACCCATTAGACGTCAGGGAAATATTTTTTTTTAAAAAGAGGGGTGGAGTGTGCACCATAGGCATGGCCTGCCCCAACCTATTAAATGGGTAAACAGTCTTTCTACCCCGGGGAAGAACGCCCAGTAGACACCAAGGAATTATATTATTTTCAAAAGAGGGTTGGGGGCTGCCCACCATTGTCATGGTCATGCCGTTATCCCAAATAAATTGGGTTAATTTCCCCTGATCTGGCCTGGGGGGTGCAGAAAGCCCACTAGTCACCTGGGAATTATGTTTTTTGAAAGAGGGGAGGGGGCTGCCTACCATAGGTGCAGCCATGCTCCCCCATAATGGAATAGGGCAGCAGTTGTTCTGCCGCCCCGGGGGGCATATTGGGACGATCACAACTAATGTGCCCTCCCGGCAGCAGAAAGCCCACTAGGCACCAGGGTTATTTAAATATATATATATAAAGGTATGGGGGCTGCCCAGCACAGATATGGCCATGACCCCACCCCAAATAAATGTGGACTCAGCCTTTCTGCCCCCCTTGGTGAGAGATGATGGTAATTACCCGGGATGTTCCCCCCGGGATGGGCAGAAAAAAAAATAGACCTCAGGGATATTTTTTTCAAAGGTGGGGGCTGCCGATCATTGACATGGTTATGCCACCACCCCCAACTAAAGGGAGCAACAATATTTCTGCCCCTTGGGGAGCAGATTGGATTATTTACCCCATCTGCCTGTCTGTGGGCAGAAACTCACTAAACTCCACAGATTTGTTTTTGTTTTAAAATATGAGGGTGGGCCTGACCAGCATAGGCATGGCCATGCTTCTCCTAAGTAAATGGGGCAACAGTCTTTCTGCCCCCAGGAGAACATGGGAGTAAATATCCCTGACCCCCCACCCCTCCACAGAGGGGCAGAAGCCAATTGTATGGCAGCAATATATATTTTTAATAAAATAATGGGGTGGGTTTTCCCCCATGCTATCATCAGGCCCAAACCTCACCACTAAAATCATAACAATGTCTGTCCCCTTGCAGACCAAAGCATCCCATCCCACCATCCCACAGGCAAGTAAGAGGACATTTGATTCTCTTGGGTGTTGTTTTTACATATGGGCCAGGAGAGTATGCCTAACTTCCAATATCGTCCCAATTGCACTGGCGAAAAGCTGTATTTTTCTGCTTGGATAGGCTGCCATCTGGAAAAGCCTACCAGACCCAGACAGTTCTGAAAACTAGACATCTGGGGGAGTACAGAGGGGTGTGCTTCACATGCATCCCACACCATTTTCCTATGCACAATGCCCTGCCAACTTCAAATGTTGACTAAAACACACACATTTTCCTCACATTTCTGTTGTGTGAGGAGAACTTCTGGAATCTGTGGGGAGCCACACATGTCCTACCATACCACATTTCCCCAAGTCTCCAGATAAAAATGGTGCTTCACTTGTGTGGGTGGCCTAAGAAACCCTGACACAAAAGACTCTAAAGTGCTTTGTGGAGAGATCAGCAATAGTGTTAGCTGCCGTATTTGGTGCTGTGCTCGGCGGCCACCCTTGAAAACCTACCAACCACAGACACTTTTCAAAAGTAGACAGGCAGGGGATTCCAGGGTGGTGTGCCTTGCATGAATCCTGTGTTGTTTTCTTAGCCACAATTCATAGGAATCTACAAAATGTCTATCACCCATCATTGCCGTGCTTGTGCTGATAAAAACGATGTGCCACTTGTGTGTTTGGGCCTAGTGCCCGAGACAGGAACATATCAATTTGAGGTCAATAAGAGTCCCCACACAATGGTTCCCACTGACCTTAGTTTGATGCGTTTCTGTCATGGGCACTAGGCCTGGCCACACAAGGGGGCAACATTTTTATCCGCACAAGTGGAGTAATGATGGCTGATTGGAATGTTGTGTATTCCCGTGGATCCCAGAAGTTTCCATCACAGAAATGTCAGGAAAATGTTTCATTTCTGGCAAAGTTTGAGGTTTTCATGGCATTGTGGTATAAACAAATGTCATGGGATCCACACAAGGCACATCACCCTGGACTTCTGTAGGTGTCTGGGTTTCAAAATGTGCAGTTTTGCTAGTTTGCCCTAGGTGCCACCTGAGATCCACAGGTATCCACTTTGCAAAAACCAGTTCAGCTTTAAGCTGGAACAATATGATGTATCCATATTGGGGTTTGGTACGTTTCCGATCGCTGGCATCAGGCCTACCCACGCAAGTATGGTGCCATTTTTATCAGAAGATGTAGGGGAATGCTTGGTGGAAGGAAGTTGATGGCTCCATGCAGATACCAGAACTTTTTGTCACGGAAATGTGAGGTTTGCAAGCGATTTTGAGTAAAACAGCCTGGTAAGAGCCATGCAAGTCACCCCAACCTGGATTCCACTAGGTATCTATTTTTTTTAAATGTACAGGTTTGCTATGTTTCTCTAGGTGTCAGATAATCTACGGCCCAAAATCTGCAGCTATCCACTTTGCAACAAATTGGTCAGTTTTGAATAGAAAAATGTGATGCATCCCTGTTGCAATTTGGGCCGTTTCTTGATGTGGGCACTAGGCCTACCCACACAAGTGAGGTTCCATTTTTATCACAAGGCTTGGGGGAATGCTGTGTGGAAGAAAGCATGTGGCACCGTACAGATTACAGAACTTTCCATCATAGAAATGTGAGGAAAATTTGTTTTTTTAGTCAGAGTTTGAGGTTTGCAAGGGATTCTGGGTAAAACAGCCTCATGAGAAGTATGCAATTCACCCCATCCTTGATTGCCATACATGTCAAGTTTTAAAAAATGTACAGGTTTGCTGCGTTTTCTAAGGTGCCAGATGAGCCAGGTCCCAAAATCCACAGCTACCCACTTTGCAAAAAAAGGGTTAGTTTTGGGTGGAAAAAAAGTGATGTATCTATGTTGTGTTTTGGGGTATTACCTGCTGCAGGCACTAGACCTACCCGCACAAGTGACTTACCATTTTTATCAGAAGACCTGTGGGAGCACAGAATAGTAGAATATTTGTTATTACCAAATGGATTTTGCTGCATTTTTGCCTTCTAAATTTAAGCGAGTCTGTAAGAAAGAAGACATTTTGAAAAATATTCTCTAAATCATATGCTAGTATGGGTACCTACAAATTCAGAGATGTGCAAATAATCACTGCTCCTAAACTCCATATATTGTGCCCATTTAAAAAATACATAGGTTTTCTTGATATCCATTTTTTACTCTACATATTTCACCATATGAATTGGTCTATACTCGGTACAAATTGAAAAACCATTGTGCAGTGCATCTCAGTTGTTGGCTCTGGGTACCTTGGGTTCTTGGAAAACCCTATATATTCTCACAACCAGAAGGGCCTATTGGATGTAATGGTACATTGCTTTAGTAAATTGGCTATTGTGACAAAAAGGTTATAGATGAAAAGTGGCAAGCACATTTTTTCCTACTAATTTTCTGTATTTTTTTATTTCAACAGTTAGGGGTTATTACGATGGCGGGTGGACTTGAGTCCGCCTGCCATCATAGCCGGGATTAGGACCGCCCGCCTGTAAGGCAGCGGTCACACACCCCACATTAGGATGCAACAGCCACCATGACGGTCGCATCCAGGCACTTTAACATTGTGGCAGTTGCTGCTGGCAGCAGCACCCGCCGCAATGTTAAATTGCCATGCCGTGCTTTTCCTTGCACTACGTGGCAGGCACTGCAGTGCCTGCCTCTTAGTGCAGGGAAATTTAGGAGGGTACCATGGGTACCCCCCCAGTGCACCACCACCTCCCCCCAACACAAGGGGGGCCCGCAACGGGCCCCCAAAACCAATCCACACCAGCCTTTCCATGGCGGGTCCACCACCATGGAAAGGCTGGCTGAAGCCAGCATCGTAATTTGTCGAACAGTGCCTGCTAGGCACTGCCACCATTTTACAGATGCAGACCGCTCCACCAGTGGTGGATCTGTGGCAGGCAGTCTTTGCGCTGGCCACGGTCGCGGACCGATTCCCCCGTGCCATCCTAATTTGGCGGGTGTGGAAATCGAGTTACGATGGCGGAGGGCCCGCCACTGAACGGCTGGCGGGCCTTCCGCCATCGCAATTGGCCCCTTAGTTTGTTTGGAAAAAGCTTGAGGGATCTACACATATGACCCCTTAATAAATTTGGAATGCTGTCTGCTTTTATAAAATCTATAGCTTTTCTGGATCACTCATGGGTTTCCTACTGGTTCTACTACAAACTGGAAGAAGGTTGAGAGCACAAAAAATAGGAAAAATGTGCTACCTCTTTGAAAAATGCCAAAATTGTGGTAAAAAGATCGTTTTTTTTATTCAGCTCTGCATGTTCCTGAAGGCTGTGAAGGTTGTCATTTTAGCACAGCAAACCATTTGTGGATCCCGTTTTAGGAAAAAAAGGCGACACTTAGATCCTAGCATTTTTTCCTTTATCTTTCCCCAAAAAGTCAAAATGTAGCTGTATTTTGGCTATTTTCTCTGTCCTTTCCAGGGAAATCCACAAACCCTGGATACTTTTAGAATCCTCAAGATGTTGGAATAAAAGGGAAAATATTTAGCATGGGTTCCCCATGTGGAAAAAAAGTTATGGGGCCCTAAACACAAACTACCCCAAATAGCCAAGAAAGGACTCAGCAATGGGGGGGCAACAGTTAAGGGATTAAGGCACTAAACAAACCTCCATGGGAGGCCCATCATAATGAAGCATATATCCATATCAGAGGACCTGTGGACGGAACCATTGATCTCTTATAGGATTGCGTAAGCTACCTTGATAAGACTTGTGGTGCTTTAATGTACTCTCCTGGCAAAGACTAAAAAATGTGGCTCTCTGTTGTATGCTGCAGAATAGTGCCCTGCGGAGAATTAGCACACGCATCACTGATGACTACTTGGCACAGCCTGAGGATGATATGAGTGGGAAGTGACAGCATGTTTACAGTGATTAGAAAGATGCATCTGAAGTCATTCATGATCTGAATGAACACATCTTAGACTAATGAAAGTTGCATCCATGCTGCATGATATTATTGTAGCTTATGATATTCAATTAGATCAGTAATGTAATCATAAAATGTCATCAAATATGAATGTTTGTGTGAATTGTTTGACATTACTGTCACATTCAGTTAGATACATCATGGTCATATGTATTGTATACTTTTAAATATTAATTTCAATACAGACTCAGGTAGTATATAGAATTTGCATTTAAAAATATTGGTGCTTATCTTTCCAAATGACTTTCACAGGCCATATTTTATGATCTTTTTGTTTGCTTATAGGCCGTTTTATCTTGTCATCTAATGCCTTACTATACACTCATGTGTGGATCCATTAATCATTGACTCCGCAATGCGTGGCATACTGGAGTTGGCCTAACCTGACTTACAGAGCAGCTGTAGACTTAAGTGCAGCAGCAAAGGGTAAACATCCTTTACAACGCGGATGTTACAACATGTTGCCATTATAACACTGTTGTAACAACGCAACTACCATTACTTCGTAATACCATTACAACACATCACATTACAATGCATATGTTTATACCACACATACCTTTACAACAAATTTTGATGTAAAGGCATGAATGGTTTAAGCATATGTGTTTCACATGAAAGTATAAGGTGAGTATAGGGGTTAGGGTAGGTTTGGGTTTAGGGGTGCAAAGAGCAATTTTAAGTTTTAGGGTGGGTATGGGTTTTGGGGTAGCAAGGGTAATTTTAGGGTACAGAGTGGGTTTGGGTTTTGAGGTTCAAGGGTTAATTTTGGGGTTCAGGGTGGGTATGGTTTTTGGGAAGTCAGGTAATTTTAGGTTTCAGGATGGGTTTGGGTTTTTGGGTGCAAGGGGTAATTTTAGCTTTCAGGGTGTGTTTAAGTTTTGGGGTGCAAGGATTAATTTTAGGGTTCAGGGTGTGTTTGGGTTTGGGGGTACAAGGGTTAATTTTGGGGTTCAGGGTGAGTATGGGTTTTGGGGTGCATGGTTAACTTTGGGGTTCAGGGTGGGTATGGGTTTTGGGGTTCAGGGGTTAATTTTGGGGTTCAGGTCGGGTATGGATTTTGGGGTGTCATGGGTAATTTTAGGGTTCAGGGTGGGTTTGGGTTTTGGGGTGGAAAGAGAATTTACGGATTTTAGGGGGTATGGGTATTGGGGTGGTACGGGTAAGTTTAGGATTTTAGGGGGGTATGGGCACTGGAGTAGTAGGGGTAATTTTAGGGGTGTAGGGGGCATGGGTGTTGGGGTAGTAATGGTAATTTTAGAGTTTTAGGGGGTAAAAAATTATATATATATATATACATATATTACCTACTGGCGGTCGCCAGTAGGTAGTTATAGTTAGGACCACGTTTCCATAGGAAAACCTCAACATTCTATTTTGAATAACTTTGGCGCCGGTCGACGAATCCTCGCGAATTTCTCAAAATAGGTGGGGCGCTACGCTCCGCTCCTACCCTGAAAGTCTCGGGGGGATTCGTCAAGCGGGGGCTGAGATAAAAGGGGGGTCCCAAAACGCGTTTTTCCCATGCATTTTTCCATAGGACCTTTAGAACGAGCTACAGCCCGAACGGCTGAACAGAATTACTTGAAATTTGGCAGAGAGGTAGTCCTCAGGTCAAGGAAGTGCCTTTTGTAGGTTTGGTGTAAATCTGTTCAGTAGATTCTGAGAAAATAGCCTTTAAATCAATATATATATCTGAGCCCGCTTACGGTACGCTTACCGTACGCTTACGGTAAGCGTACGGCGGCGTGCGCGAGCGCGATTCTGATTGGCTGTTAGATCTTAGTAAACATTCGAATCGGTCGAAACCAGGAAGCGGCGGCCGCCATTTTGTGTATTTCACTCTGAAAAAAAAGAGTGAAAACAAGGAAAGGGGGCAATGAGGAGAGTTACAGACCCCCTAACATTTGTAAGGGGGTCAAAGAAGGACAGAAAAGTACAAAAAAAACATTTATTGATTTAAAAAAAAATCACGGGGTACGCGTACGGTAAGCTTACGGTAAGCGTACGGTAAAAAAAAAAAAAAAAAGATAAATGAAAAGCAGATTTAAGAGTTTAGAAATTAGGGAGCTCTAAAAAGAGCTGTTGTGTTTATGAAGTCATTTTTTTAGTGGTACCTACAAGTAAGTACCGATGCAGAGTCTAAGGTTCAAGAGGAAGACTCTGTTCCCTTCATCATTGAAGTGCACACCATCTCCTCTATAAATGTCTTGCATGTCATAACGCAAGTTGTTGTGGTAAATGGCACCCATACCATAGTCACGGAGGAAAGCAGAAACAGATTTGTTGACGTGCTTTCTTGCTTTGTCAATCTGTGGACAGAAATGATTGGACCAGTTCCATTTTTGCCTTTGGCATATGTTGGAAAACACAAAGGCAGTTTTAGGGAAAAGTGTAAACAGTTGTGCAAAGGTGTCCTTCATAAGCATTTCCAGACCTACCCCAGTCAAAGTGCCTAGGTCATTGCCACCACAGTGCACTATTATGAGGTCAGGGTGTTGGATTTGAATGAAGGATTTCACCAATGGCATCAATTGGTGCCACTTTAACCCTCTCTGACCAATCCATTTAATGTCTACATTTGGCAAAGCAAGGTCTCTCACCATATCTGTTTTCTCTGCAAACTTTTCACTCCAGAAGACATAGCTGTGCCCTACAATCCACACTGTGAACATCTTCAAAGGAGAACTGGATGCACTCAGGAGGTGTCTTTCAGTAGAATGGCAATAAGAAAAGAAAGACAGTTTGGAAATGGAGGCATACATATTTTTTTAAAACAAAAAGAACTGATTGGCTGTTTCATACCATTCTAGAATAAAAACTAGGCTGTATGTGAAAATTAATAGAAGCATGTTTTGTATTGGTACAAAAAAATGTGTAACCAAAGAACAGTACTATGGATTTGCTGTAAGGTTTGAAAAGTCAAGCACTCTTGCTCTGTGGAATTGAAACATTGTGTGTCGAACTTCTGACCTAACTGCACACAGCAGTGTTCCATGAGCTGTTGCTATGGTAGCAGGCAGAAGTCAAGTTGGGGGAAGGGTACTAGGCAGAAGTCAAGTTGGGGGCAGGGTACTTTTGGAAAAGGGTTGGTTTTCAACCAATAGAAATGTGTGAATACATGTGAAAAAAAGGGGGAAGCACTGAGATTTGAAACTTACATGTATATGTGTGGAAAAATAGAGGGAAAGTTTGCCATTATCTGGTTCTGCTGAGAGGAGAGAGGTGAACAGAACAGAGATCCTGGCTCTGATAATCTGCTGTTTGAGTGTCACATTTCTTTCACAACTAACTAATTTTAAAGGTGAGTTTACAGTTTGAGAGGGGATGTATGTGGTAACTTAAGAAATGAATAATAGAAATGGGAATTGTTTTTGTTGTAGTTACACATGGTGGTTTCATAATGTGTCAGTGTGTAAAAGTGATTTACACTTGCCCCGAAAAAAAAAAAGAGCAGTAAGTGTGCTTTCAAATTGGCAAAGAAATTTCGTTTTGGCACTAATGTGAAAACATGACTCTGTGTGCATAGAAGAATTATAGGCAGAGATTTATTGCGTCTTGCTCTGGTGATTTCACAGTTGCATTAGATGGAAAGGGGGAGCGAATTTTTGGGGGAAGAAGCAGAGGCTTAGCACACACCCATGTCCTTGCCGTGTATAGTCATGCACAGTATTTACAAGCGAGTGGGGTTTTCAGGTTTCAGTCTGTAATGCAAATACATTCAGCATCACTAAGGCTGGTTGCCCTTGGTGGAGTGTAGGCAGTCACAGAGAATGCACATGGTGGTGGTCTGAAAAAAAAACAGCTTGGACACGTGCAATTAAATAAATCAAAAATAGTGGTTTCATAATGTGTCAGTCTGTAAAAGTGATTTCAAATTGTAAAAAGAGATTTTCACTTGGCCCGAAAAAAAAAGAGCAGTAAGTGTGCTTTCAAATTGGCAAAGAAATTTCGTTTTGGCACTAATGTGAAAACATGACTCTGTGTGCATAGAAGAATTATAGGCAGAGATTTATTGCGTCTTGCTCTGGTGATTTCACAGTTGCATTAGATGGAAAGGGGGAGCGAATTTTTGGGGGAAGAAGCAGAGTCTTAGCACACACCCATGTGCTTGCCGTGTATAGTCATGCACAGTATTTAGAAGCCAGTGGGGTTTTCAGGTTTAAGTCTGTAATGCAAATACATTCAGCATCACTAAGGCTGGTTGCCCTTGCTGGAGTGTAGGCAGTCACAGAGAATGCACATGGTGTTGGTCTGAAAAAAAAACAGCTTGGACACGTCCAATTAAATAAATCAAAAATAGTGGTTTCATAATGTGTCAGTCTGTAAAAGTGATTTCCAATTGTAAAAAGTGATTTTCACTTGCCCCGAAAAAAAAAAGAGCAGTAAGTGTGCTTTAAAAATGGCAAAGAAATTTCGTTTTGGCACTAATGTGAAAACATGACTCTGTGTGCATAGAAGAATTATAGGCAGAGATTTATTGCGTCTTGCTCTGGTGATTTCACAGTTGCATTAGATGGAAAGGGGGAGCGAATTTTTGGGGGAAGAAGCAGAGGCTTAGCACACACCCATGTCCTTGCCGTGTATAGTCATGCACAGTATTTACAAGCCAGTGGGGTTTTCAGGTTTAAGTCTGTAATGCAAATACATTCAGCATCACTAAGGCTGGTTGCCCTTGGTGGAGTGTAGGCAGTCACAGAGAATGCACATGGTGGTGGTCTGAAAAAAAAACAGCTTGGACACGTGCAATTAAATAAATCAAAAATAGTGGTTTCATAATGTGTCAGTCTGTAAAAGTGATTTCAAATTGTAAAAAGAGATTTTCACTTGGCCCGAAAAAAAAAGAGCAGTAAGTGTGCTTTCAAATTGGCAAAGAAATTTCGTTGTGGGACTAATGTGAAAACATGACTCTGTGTGCATAGAAGAATTATAGGCAGAGATTTATTGCGTCTTGCTCTGGTGATTTCACAGTTGCATTAGATGGAAAGGGGGAGCGAATTATTGGGGGAAGAAGCAGAGGCTTAGCACACACCCATGTCCTTGCCGTGTATAGTCATGCACAGTATTTACAAGCCAGTGGGGTTTTCAGGTTTAAGTCTGTAATGCAAATACATTCAGCATCACTAAGGCTGGTTGCCCTTGCTGGAGTGTAGGCAGTCACAGAGAATGCACATGGTGTTGGTCTGAAAAAAAAACAGCTTGGACACGTCCAATTAAATAAATCAAAAATAGTGGTTTCATAATGTGTCAGTCTGTAAAAGTGATTTCAAATTGTAAAAAGAGATTTTCACTTGGCCCGAAAAAAAAAGAGCAGTAAGTGTGCTTTCAAATTGGTAAAGAAATTTCGTTTTGGCACTAATGTGAAAACATGACTCTGTGTGCATAGAAGAATTATAGGCAGAGATTTATTGCGTCTTGCTCTGGTGATTTCACAGTTGCATTAGATGGAAAGGGGGAGCGAATTATTGGGGGAAGAAGCAGAGGCTTAGCACACACCCATGTCCTTGCCGTGTATAGTCATGCACAGTATTTACAAGCCAGTGGGGTTTTCAGGTTTAAGTCTGTAATGCAAATACATTCAGCATCACTAAGGCTGGTTGCCCTTGCTGGAGTGTAGGCAGTCACAGAGAATGCACATGGTGGTGGTCTGAAAAAAAAACAGCTTGGACACGTGCAATTAAATAAATCAAAAATAGTGGTTTCATAATGTGTCAGTCTGTAAAAGTGATTTCAAATTGTAAAAAGAGATTTTCACTTGGCCCGAAAAAAAAAGAGCAGTAAGTGTGCTTTGAAATTGGCAAAGAAATTTCGTTTTGGCACTAATGTGAAAACATGACTCTGTGTGCATAGAAGAATTATAGGCAGAGATTTATTGCGTCTTGCTCTGGTGATTTCACAGTTGCATTAGATGGAAAGGGGGAGCGAATTATTGGGGGAAGAAGCAGAGGCTTAGCACACACCCATGTCCTTGCCGTGTATAGTCATGCACAGTATTTACAAGCCAGTGGGGTTTTCAGGTTTAAGTCTGTAATGCAAATACATTCAGCATCACTAAGGCTGGTTGCCCTTGCTGGAGTGTAGGCAGTCACAGAGAATGCACATGGTGGTGGTCTGAAAAAAAAGCAGCTTGGACACGTGCAATTAAATAAATCAAAAATAGTGGTTTCATAATGTGTCAGTCTGTAAAAGTGATTTCAAATTGTAAAAAGAGATTTTCACTTGGCCCGAAAAAAAAAGAGCAGTAAGTGTGCTTTCAAATTGGTAAAGAAATTTCGTTTTGGCACTAATGTGAAAACATGACTCTGTGTGCATAGAAGAATTATAGGCAGAGATTTATTGCGTCTTGCTCTGGTGATTTCACAGTTGCATTAGATGGAAAGGGGGAGCGAATTATTGGGGGAAGAAGCAGAGGCTTAGCACACACCCATGTCCTTGCCGTGTATAGTCATGCACAGTATTTACAAGCCAGTGGGGTTTTCAGGTTTAAGTCTGTAATGCAAATACATTCAGCATCACTAAGGCTGGTTGCCCTTGCTGGAGTGTAGGCAGTCACAGAGAATGCACATGGTGGTGGTCTGAAAAAAAAGCAGCTTGGACACGTGCAATTAAATAAATCAAAAATAGTGGTTTCATAATGTATCAGTCTGTAAAAGTGATTTCAAATTGTAAAAAGAGATTTTCACTTGGCCCGAAAAAAAAAGAGCAGTAAGTGTGCTTTCAAATTGGCAAAGAAATTTCGTTTTGGCACTAATGTGAAAACATGACTCTGTGTGCATAGAAGAATTATAGGCAGAGATTTATTGCGTCTTGCTCTGGTGATTTCACAGTTGCATTAGATGGAAAGGGGGAGCGAATTATTGGGGGAAGAAGCAGAGGCTTAGCACACACCCATGTCCTTGCCGTGTATAGTCATGCACAGTATTTACAAGCCAGTGGGGTTTTCAGGTTTAAGTCTGTAATGCAAATACATTCAGCATCACTAAGGCTGGTTGCCCTTGGTGGAGTGTAGGCAGTCACAGAGAATGCACATGGTGGTGGTCTGAAAAAAAAACAGCTTGGACACGTGCAATTAAATAAATCAAAAATAGTGGTTTCATAATGTGTCAGTCTGTAAAAGTGATTTCAAATTGTAAAAAGATATTTTCACTTGGCCCGAAAAAAAAAGAGCAGTAAGTGTGCTTTCAAATTGGCAAAGAAATTTCGTTTTGGCACTAATGTGAAAACATGACTCTGTGTGCATAGAAGAATTATAGGCAGAGATTTATTGCGTCTTGCTCTGGTGATTTCACAGTTGCATTAGATGGAAAGGGGGAGCGAATTTTTGGGGGAAGAAGCAGAGGCTTAGCACACACCCATGTCCTTGCCGTGTATAGTCATGCACAGTATTTACAAGCCAGTGGGGTTTTCAGGTTTAAGTCTGTAATGCAAATACATTCAGCATCACTAAGGCTGGTTGCCCTTGGTGGAGTGTAGGCAGTCACAGAGAATGCACATGGTGGTGGTCTGAAAAAAAAACAGCTTGGACACGTTCAATTAAATAAATCAAAAATAGTGGTTTCATAATGTGTCAGTCTGTAAAAGTGATTTCAAATTGTAAAAAGAGATTTTCACTTGGCCCGAAAAAAAAAGAGCAGTAAGTGTGCTTTCAAATTGGCAAAGAAATTTCGTTTTGGCACTAATGTGAAAACATGACTCTGTGTGCATAGAAGAATTATAGGCAGAGATTTATTGCGTCTTGCTCTGGTGATTTCACAGTTGCATTAGATGGAAAGGGGGAGCGAATTTTTGGGGGAAGAAGCAGAGGCTTAGCACACACCCATGTCCTTGCCGTGTATAGTCATGCACAGTATTTACAAGCCAGTGGGGTTTTCAGGTTTAAGTCTGTAATGCAAATACATTCAGCATCACTAAGGCTGGTTGCCCTTGCTGGAATGTAGGCAGTCACAGAGAATGCACATGGTGGTGGTCTGAAAAAAAAGCAGCTTGGACACGTGCAATTAAATAAATCAAAAATAGTGGTTTCATAATGTGTCAGTCTGTAAAAGTGATTTCAAATTGTAAAAAGAGATTTTCACTTGGCCCGAAAAAAAAAGAGCAGTAAGTGTGCTTTCAAATTGGTAAAGAAATTTCGTTTTGGCACTAATGTGAAAACATGACTCTGTGTGCATAGAAGAATTATAGGCAGAGATTTATTGCGTCTTGCTCTGGTGATTTCACAGTTGCATTAGATGGAAAGGGGGAGCGAATTATTGGGGGAAGAAGCAGAGGCTTAGCACACACCCATGTCCTTGCCGTGTATAGTCATGCACAGTATTTACAAGCCAGTGGGGTTTTCAGGTTTAAGTCTGTAATGCAAATACATTCAGCATCACTAAGGCTGGTTGCCCTTGGTGGAGTGTAGGCAGTCACAGAGAATGCACATGGTGTTGGTCTGAAAAAAAAACAGCTTGGACACGTCCAATTAAATAAATCAAAAATAGTGGTTTCATAATGTGTCAGTCTGTAAAAGTGATTTCAAATTGTAAAAAGAGATTTTCACTTGGCCCGAAAAAAAAAGAGCAGTAAGTGTGCTTTGAAATTGGCAAAGAAATTTCGTTTTGGCACTAATGTGAAAACATGACTCTGTGTGCATAGAAGAATTATAGGCAGAGATTTATTGCGTCTTGCTCTGGTGATTTCACAGTTGCATTAGATGGAAAGGGGGAGCGAATTTTTGGGGGAAGAAGCAGAGGCTTAGCACACACCCATGTCCTTGCCGTGTATAGTCATGCACAGTATTTACAAGCCAGTGGGGTTTTCAGGTTTAAGTCTGTAATGCAAATACATTCAGCATCACTAAGGCTGGTTGCCCTTGCTGGAGTGTAGGCAGTCACAGAGAATACACATGGTGGTGGTCTGAAAAAACAGCTTGGACACGTGCAATTAAATAAATCAAAAATAGTGGTTTCATAATGTGTCAATCTGTAAAAGTGATTTCAAATTGTAAAAAGAGATTTTCACTTGGCCCGAAAAAAAAAGAGCAGTAAGTGTGCTTTCAAATTGGCAAAGAAATTTCGTTTTGGGACTAATGTGAAAACATGACTCTGTGTGCATAGAAGAATTATAGGCAGAGATTTATTGCGTCTTGCTCTGGTGATTTCACAGTTGCATTAGATGGAAAGGGGGAGCGAATTATTGGGGGAAGAAGCAGAGGCTTAGCACACACCCATGTCCTTGCCGTGTATAGTCATGCACAGTATTTACAAGCCAGTGGGGTTTTCAGGTTTAAGTCTGTAATGCAAATACATTCAGCATCACTAAGGCTGGTTGCCCTTGGTGGAGTGTAGCACTGTGGACATGGGCTTTTTAAAAAATCTGAAAAGTGGTTTCATAATGTGACAGTTTGTAAAAGAGATTTTCACTTGCCCAAAAAAAAGAGCAGTTTGTGTGCATTCAAATTGGCAAAGAAATTTCGTTTTGTGACTATTGTGAAAAGAAATGTAGTAATATATTTAAATACAATAACAGATTTTTTTTTTAGTTTTTTTCAGGTATTGCTGAAGAACAGTGAACAAAATTTAAGATGCCTACAAAATCTCGAGTTCAAAAAACGCTAAAAAAAAAACTATATTTGAAGACAACTGGAGGACCAAAGTTAGTAGAAGATGCTGATGTTGGGAAAAAGAAAAAATCTTCTGGTAAGCAAAAAAAACAATTCCTAAACAAAATATTTAAAACAAAGAAAAATGTACAAAATGTCTGTTCTCGGAAAAATGTAACAAAACATAGAGAACAGCAAAAAATTGAGAATTTAGTTAATGCAAATATACCTTCTGCAATTGAAAAGTTTAACATAAACAGAAAAACAGCATTTAAAGAGATACGTAGAAAAATGTTTCAGAGAAGAGTTATGTCCAATTTGATAAAGGATATAAAGAAATATAAGCAAAAGGCTAAATATTACAAGAGAAAAAAAGAAATTGAAGCCATTGCAGCAAAAGCATTAGAATTAAAAAGGAAACTATTCATATTAATTTTGAATAGGATGCGTACATTAGATAAAATGGTTAATGTACTGAAATCACAAAGCAAAAGCAAAAGAGTAGTGAACAGAACAAACTTTTGTAAAGTGTTTTTAGGAAAGTGGATGCATAGTTCAAGTAGTGAACCTTTTTTTAATGAAGAGAGCTATTTTCAAAGTAATAGTTTGCTGCATGCAGTTGACACCAGAGGTCGTTCATACGAAGTAAAAAATGGTTGCATAATGGAGAAGGAGATAATGGTTCCAAGAGATGAGGTACAAGTGATGGCAGATGAGGCAATGGGGAGACGTCCTAAAGCCCCAGTGTACACTTGGAATTGTAGTAGTATTTGCACTGTGCGTCAGGAATCTATTGACAGATTTCGAGAGTTTCTAAGAGAATATAGAAAAAAAAGGGTAAAACAAAAGATTAAGGTGCTTCAAAGTCTGGATCCATGCAGAGTGAGAGAGAATACTGGTTTGCAGGGTCATTCTCTTGCTTGTCTATCTAGAAAAGTGTGCAATAGTGTTTTCCATCATTTTAGGATGCTGGCTGTTCATCATACTGAAATGAGAAAGTTTGTGAGACGGTTGTATTTTGCCAAAAGTCCAGCAATAAAGTTAAATGAATTGAATAGGGCTCTGTTCCGAGGAACGGTATCAGATGTAGAGAAGGTTGTTGATGAAATTCAGTTTTGTTACTTTGGTCCTGAACAAAACAGTGCAGAGAAGGACACAGTAAATGAGGAAGAAGTGGAAGAGAATGTAGAACCCTCTGTAAGTAACACATTTAATGATCACATAACAAAATTTGCAATAGTCTCTAATGAAAGACCAAATTTTACTTGTATTTGTTGCCGCAGAACTCATTATAGAAAACAAACTAGGAATGTTGATCTCTACAGAAAGAGTGAAAATGAAGATAATTATAAGTGGAAGGATTTTGCCACATATATATTTCTAGAAAATTGTTTTGAATTGGGTGAAGATCAGCGTATTTGTAAATACTGTTATAACAAGTTAGAGGAAAATAGAATGCCGACCAGAGCTGTACATAATAATTTAGAATTGGATGCTATTCCTGCTGAACTTTCTGAATTAAATACATATGAGTCTATACTCATTCAATGTGTTCATCCGTTCCAGACCATAGTACGTATGGAGCCCAAAACTGGTAAATTACCTCCTTCAGATTTACTGAGAGGTTTAAAAGGTAGAGTGGTGTATTTGCCCTTGGATTTGAAAAAAAATATGGAAACTATTGATGCGGATACTTTGGAAACTGAACCATTAATTATTCTGGTTAATGGTGTACCTACAAAGAATAAGAAGATTTGGCAGGAGCTGGTAGATGTGCGGAAAGTACAAAGAGCAAATTTGTATTTGAAAAAAAATAACAAATGGTATGAATCAATTTATATAGAAGAAGAAGAAGAAGAAGAAGATTTACAAGGAGACACAGAAACACCAACTGGACAAATTGAAAAAGTGGACAAGTCAAAGGAAGAAGAAATTTATGAACATTTTAGCATACATCCTCTCCATTCGAAAGAAGTTATGGGAGACAATATTGATCTCTTTCAGATGAAGAAAGCAAAAGGAAATCCCGTGAGTGTATGGGAGGAGAGCTTGGAAGCTCGATGTTTTCCCCAGCTGTTTCCTAAAGGAAAAGGAGGACGATACGATGAACGTCCAGAACAGATTCCAGCTTCTGAGTATCGGACTACAAGACTATATGCTGAAGATCCCAGATTTCGACAAAGTATTCCTTATTTGTTCCATCTTTTATTTGAAAGCGACTTGTCTGCACTGTCTTATGCAGTAAATCACATTTTAAAAAGTGGAGTACATTTACAAAATGTGTCTGCTAAGGATTTTATGGAGAAAGTGCAGCACCGAGATGATCATTTGGAAACACAACTGATCAATCTGATGGCTTGTCAGCGTGGGACAAATGAATATTGGTACCGACGCCATGGTGAACTAAAATGCATGTTACGCAATTTAGGAACACCAACATGGTTCCTTACCCTAAGCTGTGCCGAGTACGCTTGGGATGATTTACTGGATTTTCTACGAGAGGCCAATTCAAACATTAAAAACATCGAATACAAGACAGCAGGAGAACTGTGCTCATTGGATCCGGTTAATGTTTGCAGATATTTCAATCATAGATTTGAGGCTATGATGTCCTTCATCTGCAATAAAAAAAATCCACCCCTTGGAGAAGTAGTGGATTTCTTTTGGAGAAAAGAGTACCAGGCAAGAGGTGCTCCTCATATTCATATGCTGCTGTGGATCAAGGATGCCCCAAAGTTTGGAACAGATACTGATGAAGCAGTGTTATCTTACATTGAAGAATATGCAACATGTGCTATACCAAAAAGCACCTAAGAGAACAAGTTAAAGGAGCAAGTTCTACGTTTCCAAAGTCATCGGTGTGGAAAATACTGTCGACGGAAATACAAGAGCAAAGAAAAATACTACACTAAATGTCGATTTGGATTTCCTAGACCTGTTCTTTCAAATGGAAGAGTCAACAGTTTTATGTCAGCTGTGAGACATACTATCACAAGAAAATCACCTAAGAATACCTACAACCTTAAAAGAAAAGAAGAATCTAAAAATATAAATGACTACAACCCAGTCATTTTATCCATGTGGAACGCTAACATGGATATACAGTATGTTGCTGACAATTCCATTGCTGTTGCTCGATATGTAACGTCTTACATTACGAAATCAGAAAAAAACAGAATTGAAGGAAATGTGGGAAGAGATTTCTCACGAGAAGACTGTCAGTAAGAAGCTGTACAGTTTCAGTTTGAAGATGTTATCGCATCGAGAAATTGGATCCTACGAATGTTCAGATAGGTTATCTTCTGCAAGTCTCTACTCGAAGTCAAGAAGAATAATTTGGGCAAGTTTAGGCCTTGCAGCAATGAGAAATCGGGTACTGAAATCTGTTGGAGAAATTGAATATTTGGCTGAGAATGACCCAGAAAGTACAGATATATTGAAAACAAACATGTTGGACACATATTATCCCAAGAGAAGTCATCATCTGGAGAACATGTGTCTCTATGAAGTGTTACAGAACTACATTTATTCACGGAAAGCTGCAGAAGACATCAACAGTGGAAAATATAAAGTTGTTGGTGAAGAAGGATGTTTGGTGAAGCAAACCAAAGGAAGTTTGATAAATCACCGGAAGCTGAGTTGCGACACTACCGACAAGAAAGAATTTTACTACTTGGCTCTTTTACAGTTGTTTAAACCATGGCGTACAGAGGATGAACTACTGGGAGAATTCCAGAGCTATGAAGATTCTTTTAATGCTTGTAAAGACAGCATACAATGCAGTACATTCTCAACTTATCTGCAAATGTTAAATGAAGAAATTGAACAGGAAACTACAATTGCAGCAGAAATAGCTAGAGACAGTTCTCAGGACAGCCAAAGTTCAGGAACATACAGTCAAGATCCCCTAGGACAACCAATCGTTGAAAATGAAGCATCAATAGCCATGAATGAAGTGGAAACGGCTATGAATCAAGGTCAAGAAGAATTTATAGACTTAGAAAATTTGGAAAGACAACTGAATCAAGAGCAGCAACAAATTTATGAAGAGATCAAAAACAAAATTGATCACGGATTTCTACATATCAAAAAAGAGTGCTCATGCACATCATTTCATCCAATCAGGATGTATGTAAGCGGACAAGCTGGCACTGGAAAAAGTTTCCTAATTAAAGTCATCAGAAGCTACCTAAAGCAAAAAACGGATTCTACTTTGTCTTGTGTGGTTACTGCTCCAACTGGGTTAGCAGCATATAACATAAAAGGAATCACCTTACATCGTTTGCTAATGTTACCAGTGGAGCATGAGAACAAAATACAATTCAACAAGCTAACTGGAGAAGCATCCTTGGAAGTTTCAAGAGTATTGAAGAAGATGCAAGTTCTCATTATTGATGAGGTGAGCATGGTATCGAACTTAATGCTTGCCTTTGTGCATTTAAGAATGCAGCAAATTTTGAAGACAGACTATGACGTGTTATTTGGTGGAAAACACGTCATAGTTTTTGGGGATCTTTTGCAACTTACTCCAGTTAAAGGACAACCAGTGTTTAATACTGTGACACATGAAGACACGAAGAAGTCATTGGGAAGCATTGGAAATACAAATATTTGGTCCTTCTTTGAGTACAAGGAACTTACAACTAATATGAGGCAAGCAAACGATGAAGAATATGGAAGTATTCTGAAAGATATCAGGATTGGAATACTCACAGAAGTTGGGAAAAAAGCATTACAGAGTCGGCTGCTACATAATTTATTTCCAAAGGAAGAAATAGTTGCAGAGAAAATATACAAGAATATTGCAGAAAACAAAAGTGTCATCTACTTAATGCCAACTCTACGTGAATGCTCAATATTTAATGAGGAGCTTTTGAAATTGGAAAAGGAAGACATCAGGAAATTGGAAGCAGTGGACAAAATTGAGGATGGAAGAATTACTGTCACAGTAACAGGCAAACTGAAAAATAAATTGGACTCACTAGAGAAGAACATCTCCAAAACAGCAGGATTAGAAAAAAATCTATATGTTTGCATGAACTGTAGAGTGTTTTTAAGGAGAAATTTGGATGTTGAGAAAGGCTTAGTGAATGGAGCAATGGGAAGAGTTGTGGGTTTTATTAATTATCAGAAAAAAGAAGGAATTGAATGTTTAAAAATAAAATTTGATCAGATAGAAGAAGTTAAAGATATTTGTCGTTGTACAGTTCGTTTTATGCTTGTGAAAGACTTATATGTACGTAGGAAGCAGTTTCCGTTTTCGCTAGCATATGCTGTAACTATTCACAAGTCTCAAGGATTGACTGTAGATTGTGCATTTGTGAACATTGGTTCAACTGTGTTCAAAGAAGGTATGGCATATGTAGCTTTGTCACGAGTCAAAACATTATCAGGTTTATTCATGATAGACTTTGATGACTCAAAAGTTAGTGCTGATACAAACTGTGTAAAGGAGTATAATAGATTAAGAAGAAGCTATGCTCCTCATTTAGGTCAGTATCCTGTGTTGGAGAAACGTGTAGTTTCTCGTAAAAGGAGAAATGAGAATATCTGTAATGAAGATATAGAGAAGAGGAAAAAAAAGAGGAGTGATGTAATTGCAAGCAAAAAGAAAAAGGAAAATGAAGAACAGGTTGTAGGATGTCATTTTGAAAATAGCTCTGGTGTCAACTGCTATGCAAATGTAGTGCTGAATGTTGCATTTTATCTGGAAAGTTTGCAAGAGCAGATAATAGTAAATCAGGGAAAAAGATTCTGTTCAGAGCTGAGTCTCCTTTTTCAAAAGCTGAGTAAAGATAAAACTCAAATAGAAAGTGCTACTGACATTAGAAAACGTTTAGATGTATGTTCAGGACGAACACAGTTTTCTCAAAATGAACAGCAAGATGCACACGAATTTTTGATGTATTTTCTTCAGGTAGTGGAAGAAGAAGGAGTTCCCATTGACATTTTTTTTGGTCTCTCTTATAAATGGGAACATAGTTGTGATAATTGTTATAATATATGTGGCTCTATTGTTGATAATGAAAGGTTTATTTATTTGACATTGCCAGAGAGTAAAACAGTCACTTTTGCAAAATTAGTTAAAGATGCTAATCATAGCATGAAATGTGGTGAGTGTAATTCTGACATGTTATCAACATTAATTTTAAGGGAATACGGACAGTATGTAATTTTAATGATGCAACGATGTAGAGCTGATGGATCAAAATTGGATACTTTAATAAAGAAGTTTACAGGACAGCAATTATCAATTTCAGGAAAAACTTTTGTAACTGTTGCAATAATTTTCCATGATG
Organism: Triturus cristatus; assembly: GCF_964204655.1. NCBI lineage: Eukaryota > Metazoa > Chordata > Amphibia > Caudata > Salamandridae > Triturus > Triturus cristatus. Next base: position 317,915,755 of record NC_140588.1, on the reverse strand, counting down.
GACCTACTGTTACTTCTGGACATTACACAGTTTATCTAAAATGTGAAAAAGGCTGGACACTGTGTAATGATTCCCAATTGATTTTCAAACAACGTTTGCCTTTTGATTTAGCAAATTCCTATCTAATCTTCCTGAAACCTAAATTTTAGAGAGACTTGGCAAGATCTGGACAAAATAATTTTACCATTTTACTGGATTACCATTGCAATTTTGTAGAAAAAATATTTTTAAAATTATCATTTGGCCTAAAGGAAAGATAACCAATTGTAATGTGGACTTTTTTAATTTTTAATGCAATTTTGAAAAACCAATAATTTAGAGATAATCGGTAACTTCTGCACATTTTAAATTTTGGAATGCTATTGAACTGCCATTGGAAATTTTTTTCAAAAATGATTTAAAAAATTACTATTTGGCCATGTGGAAAAGTAAGCAATTCTATTGTGGACTAAATAAATTATTCAAAAAATTTTCGTGAACCAAAATGTTACAGAGAATCGGTGAGATCTGGACAGATTAAACTTTAGAATTTTAATGGATTTCCCTTGGAAATTTATTCCAGGAAAAAAAAAAAAATACTATTTGGCCTAAAGGAAATAAAATCAGATGTATTTTGGAGTTATTTGAGATATAATATTGTGATTATACTTCTCAAACAAACATATCAGACGGTATTTTAAAGAAAAAAGTATTGTTTTTAGATGATATTTTTTTAGAATAATATGCATTTCTGTAATGATAAGTTTAAGTGAGAAGAGATTCTGGGCTTTTTTAATACAATCTTTGTGATTGTTAATTTTTTTTGCCCGCTGTAAAATGATGAATGCAATTGCTTTCACAATTAATAGTGAAATGCAATTTATTCTGAAAACAGCAAAAATAAGGCAAAAATATTTTTGGGTAAAAAATGTAAATATGTGTACTGTATTATTAAATGGTTTAAAAATATTAATACTTTTTTCTTTATTTTCAGATCGATATAGAAAATTTTCGGAAACTACAACCATTTTAAAAACTATTTTTTAAAAAAACAAATGAATAAATATTTTTTTGAGTGAGTATGGTAAGTCAATAATAAAAATTGTAGTCTCTCAAGGACTTTATAATGTGATAAATGATTTTTAGTGTTTTTTTTTTAAAAATAAAAAAAAGGTACGCTTACCGTACGCGTACGGTAAAAAAAAAAAAAAAAAAGTTTTTAAAAACAAGTAAAAAAAAGATGGAAGATAAGGTTGGCTCTTAAAAGAACCGTTGTGTTCATGCAGGGACAGAGGAAAGGAAGCATGGGAAAATCATTCAAAGCTACAAATGTGCTGATCTATTTTGTTGTTCACTAGGGAAACACTGGTCTCCCTATGACAAATTAGACCTTTACAAAATGTGCAATGAATATCAACCTTCCGAAATCGAAGGTTCATTTCCAGAGGGCCAGCAAAAGGAGATTCTCCCCCCACAGATGAAGGGCTCACCTGACCTGCAGAAGAAGGAGTAAGCCCTGCAGGTGATGGTCCAGGCTGAGCTGCTGTGGATGTACTGGCTCGTCTTTCTGAAGAGTTACCTCCAAAAAGATGACCATGTGTCCTTCTGTGTACATCCTGGAGGTGTCTCTTCATGGTGTGATTCCCAAAGGAATACTTCCTGTTAGGATTACCTCTAGAAAGTACACGCTTACACAGCTTGCAAGTAACTAAGGGTGCATTCACCTTTTGCTGGCCTTCTGGAAAAGTAAAATAATCCCAAACATAAGAAGGCTTTACTTTCCTCGCTCTCTGCCTCAAGACAGTGCTGCTGGTGCTAGCCTCACTCTCAGAAGAGCTCTGCTGTTCTGCCATCGTATCCCAAAGACAAACCAGCTCCTTCTCCCAAGGGATCACAAGCAGAAATGAGGGGAATGGGTGTGGTGTAGGAGAGTTCTAGAACTGAAAGTACTTTCAACCAATCAAAAGTTGTGTTTCATGATCACATGACCTACCGTACGCTTACGGTACGCTTACGGTGCGCTTACGGCAAAAAGTACGCGTGCGCGTAAAAAAGACACGCGCTTGCGCGCATGCGCATAACAGTCACTCCCCGGCACTTCCGCGTAACGTGCGCGTGTGGCGTAAGCGCGCACGCGACCCACGCGCAGTACGCGCGGCTACGCAAAGTACGTAACTATACGCAAGCAGCGTAGATAGATTACGGGCGTTGCGTAAACCGTACGCTTACCGTGAGCTTACGGTACGCGTACTATAAAAAAAAAAAAAAAAAAAAAAAAAATCTGGAAATAAATTTTACATGTTTATTTTAAAAAATTTATATAAAATAAATATTTAATGATTTTAAAAATTTAAGCATAGTCTTTATAAAAGGTAAGAAAATTAAATTAAAAATATGTTTGAAAAAAATGAAGAATAAAAAAAAAAAATAGCATTTAAAAAACCTTGCAAATTCACTGAAAAAACCATGGGTTTCACACACGTTATAGTTAGGAATTAGCATTTAAAAAACCTTAGAAATTCACTGAAAAAACCATAGGTTTCACACACGTTATAGTTAGGAATTAGCATTTAAAAAACCTTAGAAATTCAGTGAAAAAACCATAGGTTTCACACATGTTATAGTTAGCTGGACATTTTACTCGTAAAAAACCAATGAAATTCCCCCGTTATAGTTAGTTCAGCTAACTATAACTCGCGCGCCCGCAATGCACTGCTGATGACGTCACATATTACATCACTCATGACATGGTCAGTGACATCACTCATGACATCACTGATGACATCTCAAATGACATCACTGATGACATCACTGATGACATCATCCAGTGAATGTGTGTTTTTCTGAAAATTAAATATGTTTTATATATGTATATCTCAAGGTTGATAGAAGAATAAATGGGTATATTACTGTCTAAATGGATGATTTCTTTTTGAAAAATTGATTGTGTAACTGACTGATTAAGTGTATCATAGTGAATACATGGCTTAGTGAGTAATATTTAAATATGTAAATATCTGTATCATTTTTTCACTTTGTGTATAAGTGGCTGCATGGGTTGGTGAGTAGCTACATGGGTGTCTATATAGGTTATTAGTTGGTTTTTTTGAGTATTAGTCTGAGTGTCTGCATGGTTCGGTGGGGGGTATGACGTAGTGCATAGGTGCATGAATGAGTGACTCACTGTTTGTATGTGTTGAACAGAGCATGTGTGCAGGACTGCATGGGTGGATGCGTGTGTGTATTGGTGTGTTAGTGAGTGAATGACTGTCTCAATAGTGTCTTTATGAGTAACTACATATGTTTTAAACTAGTATATGTGACTATTGGTGTATATATGTGAGTATATGTGAGAGGGAGAGATTGAAAGAGTTCCTGTATGAATAAGTATGTGTTTCTATAAGTGATTGTTTAAAAGACTAAGTATGTGTAAGTTTCCGTAGAAGTAAGTGTGGTGGTGTGTGTATAACTGTATATGCAGGTGAATGTATGTTTGATTCTTTATTAGCATGAGTGACTATGTGTGTGAGTAACTCTATGGATGAGTGGCATTATGTAACAGGATGTATAGGTGTATGAGTACATATGATGAGTGAGTACATGTATGAGTGACTGTATAGGACTGTTGGTGAATGAGTGGATGTGTATGTTGATCTTAGAATTACTGAAGAGGTTGTTGTAACTGGTATTGGTATGTCCATTGTTTTGAAAATTTTAGTCTCTATTTTTGAATGTGTGTATCAAAGCTTATATTAAGGTGAGAGGAGGTCTGCCACTCTATCACAAGGATGATGTCATCAGTGATGTCATCAGTGATGTCATTTGAGATGTCATCAGTGATGTCATGAGTGATGTCACTGACCATGTCATGAGTGATGTAATATGTGACGTCATCAGCAGTGCATTGCGGGCGCGCGAGTTATAGTTAGCTGAACTAACTATAACGGGGCAATTTCATTGGTTTTTTACGAGTAAAATGTCCAGCTAACTATAACATGTGTGAAACCTATGGTTTTTTCACTGAATTTCTAAGGTTTTTTAAATGCTAATTCCTAACTATAACGTGTGTGAAACCTATGGTTTTTTCAGTGAATATATATATATATATATCTATATATATATATATTCCTCCAATCCCGCTTAATTAAAAACGGGTCTGACACATGCTAGGGTTGCCAAACTCAGGTTTAATGCCACCAGGATACACATAGCAATCTTTGCGATATCCACACTGTCAGCCCCTGGCAGACGCGTTTCGACGGATGCCTTCCTCAATGCCGGGTGTCTGCTGTGTGCCCCAAGCTGTAAATTTTTGCGGGGCTTTTGTTAAAAATCCTGCAGAGGATTCTCATTGGCTGAGGGTTATGGCAATAGAAAGCGGACAGAGAAAGTTCTTCCAGATAGTACTTGCCGCTTTCCTGCCCAACAATCCTCGGGTTATATATATTTATATATATGTATCTTACTCTAGTTCGGATTTTGTTTTGCCGCTTTGCTCTGGAGCACATCCGGAGGTGCAGGGAGCCTCCGTAATTATAAGACTAACGAATCTTAATGGAGGCATTGAGAGGACTGTTATAAAGCGACTAATTACACCATGGCTGCAGCTTGGGAGGCTAAATGTAAAATCACAGCAGATAAACTATTTTTTACAGCAGCAGGTGGAAATGGCAATGCAATGCATATACCCACTACAATTACGGAAGAAATTAAAACGCAGGCATTATTCAATCAATTGGAAAAACTCCATATAAAAGAACTCGCTAAGTGGTGGAAAGCGGAGTCCCTACAGAGGTATATAGATGTGGCACGTGTACCCAGGGGCCTGCGTATCTTCACCATACCTACATATGAGGATCCCGACCCAGAGATGTTGGATGAGTGGTCGAACAACTCCAATGCCTGTTCAATTACCATGTTACGCATGGTAAAATATGCCATCAAAGTTCGTAGTAAATTACTGGCGGCAATAGACTTGCTATTGGCAGAATTAGAGAAATTAACCACAAAGGACATTATTGATGCTTTCATAAAGAATTTGGCTACCAAAATGGAAAAGCTGGAAGATGAGATCACCGCCAAAAAACAACGAAAATTTCTAAGAGATTATAAAGTCTATCAGGCTGGCCGCACCTTAATGTTTCATAAGAAATAAGATCACCTTTTTGATAAGGAGGGCAGGTTGGCGACTAATTCCATCGTATCGCCTCCGATCGTTGAAATCTCTGAGAGTGATGTTTCGGATGGAGACCTCTCAGATGCATCTACGTCAGCAATCAATCAAGTCAAAAACAATTTTTTCTTAGTCCAGTTCTAGTTAATGAACCAGGGAAGGACAGAACAGCAGCACGAGCAAGGTGCTCAGAGAGGGAGAGGGAGAGGCGGAAGAGGAAGAACCAGAGGAATAAAAAGCAAAACGGAGGAGCAAATCAAGACATACCAACTCTTGTGGGAATGATGACAAGGGGAAACCGTAGCAAAAATGACTGTCGTCAATATCTCACAGCGAACCTTATCGACAGAAGAAACTCAGCTCTTAGGACTAGGTTTGTCTTTTTGCCCTACTACGAATTTGAATTTTGCCCAGACTAGGATTGATCTGTTTTACTTTTCCCGTAATTTAAAATTGAAGAAATGGTTTGATACCAAATGTAAGACAGTCTGTACTAGAGCGGAGACAGCTTCTCTCAGGAATCCTAATGTGGATGATATGGAAGTTCTCAATATTTTAACATCTCAATATGAACAAATGGCAAGTAATGATGATATGATTATCAATGCACAAGAGTTTGATATTGATGTAAATGTGAATCCAGGAAGTGGGTTTAAACCAAAATCTGTATTCTTACCTCAGATCGAATGTGATGCCATTGAGGTGTTTAAGCGAGGGGTCTTAGCTGATTTAAAAAAAATGCAACATAAAAAGACTCCTTTTGGTAAGAAGGACCTCAATTTAGAGCAGATGAGGGCACTTGAGAACCTTAAAGCCGATCAGACTATCGTGATTCGACAGTCTGATAAAGGCAGGAATGTTGTGATATTAGACAAGAAGGCTTATTTAATGGAAGGTCTTAGGCAATTGTCTAATGTTACATGGTATTGCACCTCAGATAGGAATGTCATCTTGAACTCTAATGTTATGTACGGGGGTAGATTGGAGAGAGCGGGGATTGTTAGAGTGGGAGGAATATAATTATCTCAAATGCCCCCACCCACAGATCCCAATACTCTATCTGCTACCTAAATTACATAAAGATCCAGTTAACCCCCGGAGAGGCCTATTGTTTCGTCCATTGGGTCATTGCTTGAGCATACCTCACAGTTCATTGATCAATATTTACGTCCATTTGTGGTTAGCCTGCCAGCGTATTTGAGGGATACTACACACTTTTTGACCATCATTGATGGGATCTATTGGGAACCTAATTATATTCTGGTTAATTTAGATGTGTGTAGTTTATACACTTGTATCAAGCATGATATAGGTTTTCAGGCTATTAGACATTATTTGAAAACTCATTCCATTTCCTTGTGGTCACATTCTGAAATGATTCTTGCAATGATAGAATTTTGTTTAACCAATACCTTTTTTCTATTTGATGATGTCATCTATTGCCAGTCACAGAGCACAGCGATGGGAACCTGCTTCGCCCCCAGCTACACCAATTTGGTGATGGGCTGTTGGGAGGAGCAAGTGGTCTCACACATCGAGGATTATGACCGCTGTGTCCTGTGGCTACGCTATATAGATGATATCTTTATCATCTGGAATGGTGACATTGATTCAGTCAAATGCTTTGTCAGGAAACTTAATGACAACCCTTTTAATTTTGTCTTGACTGAAGATATAAGTGAAACCAGAATTGAATTTTTGGATGTCCTTGTTGAAATTATGGACAATACCATACAGACACAGCTGTTCCGTAAAACAACTGCAGGGAACAGCATTTTGAATGCATCAAGTGCTCATTTTTGGAAACTGGTATACAGTATCTCTTACGGGGAGCTGTTACGCGCAAGCGCAATTGTAGTTCTGAGAGTAGTTATCTGAAAGAGAAGAAACTTATGTCCCAACGCTTTAGAGAAAGAGGATACAGCCCTAGAACGATTTCTGAAGCATGTACCAGAGTTGAGTCGGTTACTCGTACACAGTAGTTATACCCGGCAAACTGTGATACGAGTTCTGAAAAGTTGAGATTCATTACCACTTACTCAGGACAAGCACAAGTTGATCGCCAGATATTGAATAAACACTGGCATATCTTGTTAACTGATTCTAACCTTTGAAAATATCTTAACAGTTGTCCCCAAATTACTTTTCAGAGAAGTCGGACACTTAGAGATGAATTGAGTCCCAATCATGTGACCCAAAAAAGTGGGGCAATGAGTAATATCCGCCCTGGGTTTCGTTGTTGCAAAAAAATGCAAAGCCTGTAGGAATAGTATTGATTGCACAACATTAACTATTTCAAGCAGAGACAGGGTACATGTGATTAAAAAAGCTCTTACTTGCAACACGACATATTGTATTTATGCACTTTTCTGCCCTTGTAATAAGGCTTATATAGGGAGTACAATTCATTGTGAAAAGAAACGTGTACTTGAACATGTCAGGGCCATACATAATAACAGACAATATCCTGTTGCCAGACATTTTTATGATCAACATCTTCAAGATGAAAAACTTTTAAGAATGGTGGTGATTGATGCTGTTCTTGTAAATACAAGGGGTGGCAACAGACAACTTGCATTACGTCAACTGGAGTCAAAATATACTATTGATTTGGAAACCACGACTCCTTTAGGGCTAAATTCAAGTGAAGAGTTAGCAGTGCACCTGCATCATGAAATATGTACTTGTAAAAATAGTTTTGCTGTCAATTTCTGCTGTGTAATTTTAAATTGTATATCTTAATTCTATTTTTTCACATTTTTTAGGTGATTTGCACTTGTTTAACTCAGGCCGTTCATACACATGTTATGTGTGGAACTTCTCATCCAGTTGGGCAGCATTGATCTTTTGGATGAAATCCTTCGCCCACTTGGGCAGAATTGGTTATTGGTTTCATCCGGTATCAGGACTATTGACTGACGTTTACCACATTGGTTATATTGTTCATATCTACACAAAGTGCAGTTATGGTAACTTACATTTACTCGTCAAAAATGTTTATAGGCTGATATTATGTTTCTCCAGATGCCTTACGTGCTGCTTTAATATTTACTGGATGTAGATATTTTTAATTTCAACTGTTCTTTATGGTACGAATTATAAGTATTGAATGAATTATAATGAATTTATTTTGAAATTGCGTACTTTTTAACATATTGAATAACAGTGTTAAGATGGCCGCCATGGGTTGATATATGTTCATTTTGGTGTATTTTATAGTCCTTTCACTATGTCTGGTATGCATAAAAAATGTGTTGTCATTGCTTAGCCTTTAGCATGATCAAGGCATAAGCTAAAACGCGTTGCTGGTGCAGTCAGTAAAAGTGACACACTGCAACTCTCAAGGTGTCCTTTCGTTTTTTCTGGAACGTCGGAAAATTGGGTTTACATGTTGCAGGGTTTCTTGTACCCTGAACGAAGACCGCCCTATCTGACAGCCTCTACCTGTATCGGATCTTTGGTAAAATATACATATATATATATTTATTACCTACTGGCGGACGCCAGCAGGTAGTTATAGTTAGGACCTATTATCCATTGGAAATCCACAACATTCTATTTGGAATAACTTTGGCGCCGGTTGACGAATGTTCGCAAAATTTTTAAAACTGGTGGGGTGCTCCGGTCCGCTCCTATGCTGAAAGTCTTGGGGTGGGTGCGTGGATCCTGCTGACGAAAAAAAAAACAAAGCGCGGTCTCCCGCGCTTCTTTTATATTTAGTCCCGGGGGCATGATCAAAAAAGTGTGGGGGGGCAATCCCCCCCCACACTGCCCCAGGAACTGCCACCCCCCCAGGGCATTATCATAATATAGGCAGGGGGCTCACGGCCCCCGCAGCCCCGGGGACCGCCACCCCCGGGGTTTCTTTAAATTAGGTTTGGGGGATCTCAGGCCCCCAGCCCCGGGGACCACCACTCACCGGGGCTTCTTAAAATTCAGTGTGGGGGGCTCTCAGGCCCCCCAGCCCCAGGGACTGCCACCCTGGGGCCTCTTAAAATTAGGTGGGGGGCTCTCAGGCCCCCCCAGCCCCGGGGAGCACCACCACCCGGGGCTTCTTAAAATTAGTTGCGGGGGGGCTCTAAGGCCCCCCCAGCCCTGGGGACCACCATCCCCCTGAGGCTTTAAAACATGAATGGCGGGGGGGCTCACGGCCCCCCTGCGGCCCCGGGGACCGCCACCCCGGGGCTTTATTTTTTTTTTAAATACCCTGTTTGGGGAGGCTCAAGCCCCCCACACGCCCTGAGGACAGCCAAGTCCCCGGGGCACTAAAGAGTCAATTTGCGGGGTCCATGGGGAGCTTTGTAAAAATATGGGAGGGGGGGCACGCGGCCCCCCTCCTGGAGCCTTGTTGAGGCCCCGGGGACTGACACCCCCCAGGGCCGGCTCCTGCAGTGTCCCGGGGTGCCCACCCCCGGGACACTGCTGTTTGCAATGACAGGGCGGGCTCCCACCCTGTCATTGCAAACTGCTTTGCTATTTGGAAGAGAGAGCAGGAAACCTGCTCTCTCTTCCAAATAGCAAAGCAGATTGTTTTTCCACAGGGGGAGCAGCATGTTAGCTGCTCCCCATGTGGAAAAGCAATGCCGGCTCCTGCACGGGGGCCAGCTGGGAACGTGGAGGGAATGGGGACCCCCCACGGCCCCCCAGGTACCTCCAGTAAGCGCCACGGAGCTGCATTGCAGAGTGTTTTAAAAAGGGGCATGACCTGTGAACACCTCTCTACATCGCAGCTCCCTGGCGCATACTGGAGGTACCTGGTGGGCTAGTTGGTCCCAAGGGGACCTCAGGATTGAAGAGGAATGAATTCCCCAACTTAAAATGCGCCACAGGGCGTGTTTGCAGACATGTCACCTCAGGCCCCGCCCCCTTCCTTCACCATTGTGCAAACGCGCACTGTGGTGCTTTTTAAGTTGAGGAATTAAGGGGACTTAATCTCCCAACTTAAAACGGACACAGGGCGCGTTTACACAGGGGCAAAGGGAGGGGACGGGGCCTGAGGTGACGTGTGCAAACCTGAGGGCCCCTGGGGGCTAACTAGCCCACCAGGTGCTTCCAGTAAGCGCCACTGCGCTGCGTTGCAGAGAGGTGGCCCAGGCCGTGCCCCTTTTTTCACCTCTCTGCAACGCAGCTCAGTGGCGCTATGATTGAATCAATAGGTAAGTGATTAGATGTGTGTTTAGATCTAGGAATCACTGAGTGGGTTTTTAGAAACTTGTATTGGTGTGTCAATGGATTCAAATATGGTACTCTGTATTTTACAGTGAGTGATGAAAGGTTATACTACTGTATGATGAGGTTTATCTGATTGTCACGTGGATGATGTCATCAGTGATGTCATCAGTGATATCATTTGTGATGTCATCAGTGATGCCATCAGTGATGTCACTGACCATGTCATGAATGATGTAATTTGTGACATCATCAGCAGTGGATTGCGGGCGCGTGAGTTATAGTTAGCAGAACTAACTATAACGGAGGAATTTCAATGGTTTTGTACAAGTGAAGTGTCCAGATAACTATAACAGCCCTGAAACCTATGGTTTTTTCAAAGAATTTCTAAGGTTTTTTAAATGCTAATTCCTAACTATAACATGTCTGAAACCTATGGTTTTTTCAGTGAATATATATATATATATATATATATATATATATATATATATATATATATATATATATATATATATATATATTATATTGTAGCTCCAAGGTTCCATCCGGAAAGAGACGCACTCAAACGGCAGTATTTGCAAAGGCCATTTAATGGGTATTGGCATAACAGTCAGGCAGATTCCTTTTCGCAGCTGTTGCAACCATAGAATGCCTAATGCGTTTCCGAGTCTCCTGACTCCTTCATCAGAGGCGGCGGTTGTTCAGAATGCTCATTCTGGTGACGCCCCTTCCTTTTCACCATAATCACACGCTCGGAATGGGCTGCTCTAGATGAGACTGTGTAAAGGTTTTTGGGAGTTGCAGTCCCAGAGTAGTTAATGGCAATGTCCTGCGGGTAAGTATTGCAAGCCCTCAGATGGGCCTCCGTCTGACAGGCATGCTCTAAATCCCACGTTGCGGTTCCAAATAGGGAATGGTTTTTACCATCCCCCTGGCCCCCTTTGACATGGGGTGGTGCAGTTTCGGCAGCTGGGCTCGCCGCCTAAAAATCGTAGCTCCAAGGTTCCCTCCAGAAACCTATGGTTTTTTCAGTGAATATATATATATATATATATATATATATATATATATATATATATATATATATATATATATATATATATATATATATATATATATATATATATATATATATATATTTATATTGTAGCTCCAAGGTTCCCTCCAGAAAGAGACGCACTCAAATGGCAGCGTTTGCAAAGGCCATTTAATGGGTATAGGCATAAGTCAGGCAGATTCCTTTTTGCAACTGTTGCAACCATAGAACACCTAACGAATTTCTGAGTCTGTCTCCTGACTCCTTAATCAGAAGCGGCCGTTGTTCAGAATGCTCACTCTGGTGATGCCCCTTCCTTGTCACCATAAAAAAAGGGGCATGTCCTCGCACCACCTCTCTGCAATCCAGCTGTGTGGTGCTTATTGGAGATACCTGGTGGGCTAGTTGGCCCCCAGGGACCCTCAGTATTTGGTAGAACTGAGTCATAAGAAAACTGAAACAGAGGTTAACAAACAAGAAAAGGGGAGCGGGTAGAAACATCCTGACCCCCTAGGCCTGCTCAGGGGGTCCCACAAGGATCAAAAAAAGCATTTGGGGTCACGTTGGTATCGCAAATCCTGCCGTGAATTTTCTTTAAAAAGAAGCGCGCGCTCCCGCGCTTTGTTTTAATGAGGCTGCTGGGTGGGCCAGTGGGATTGCTAAGAGGTGTTCGGAGGCCACGCTCCCCTTTCTCTACCACTCTGCAAATGCGACTGCTATGTTATAGTCAGTAATTAGCTTTTAAAAAACCTTTGAAATTCACTGAAAAAACCATAGGTTTCAGGGATGTTATAGTTAGAAATTAGCATTTAAAAAACCTTAGCAATTCACTGAAAAAACCACAGGTTTCAGGGACGTTATAGTTAGTTGGACATTTCACTCGCACAAAACCAGAGAAATTTGGCCGTTATAGTTAGTGGAGATAACTATAATTCGCGCCCCCGCAACGCACTGCTGATGATGTCACATATTACATCACTCATGACATTGTCAGTGACATCACTCATGACATCACTCATGACAGCTCAAATAACATCACTGATGACATCATCCATGTGATAATCAGATGCACCTCCTCACACCCTGATAAAACCTTTTATACACCCACTCTAAAATACCGACTACCAATATTGAAACCATAGACAGACCAATAGCAGTTAGTACATACCCGCTCAGTGATTTCTAGGTCTACACACACACATCCACTCATTCACCCATACAGTAACTCATACATGCAGTAACTCATCTATACAGCACTATCATATGCACTCATACACCTATACATACACTCCCACACCACCACTCATCAATAGACTTACTCACACACCTACTTAGTCATGCAAAGAATCAATCACACTCATTTACTCACCTATACAGTTATAAACAGACCACCTAACTTATTAATGCATATACTAACACATACTTACTCTCTTATACAATCAATGATACAAGCAAACACTCATCCATACAGCCACTCTCACAATCACTCACTCTCACGTATAGTCATTTATATACTCCAACACTCACATATACTGCCTTTCACATATGTAGTTACTCACACATATACCACTGAAATATCCATTCACTCACCAACACATCCATACACACACTCACCCACCCATATAGCTCTTCACAGATGCACTCTTGAACCCATACACCCAGTGAATCACCCACTCACACATCTATGCACAGAGTCACCCATCCCCTTTCCACTCACACAGACACTCAGACACCCATAGAGCTACTCAGACAACCAATCAATAACCAATATAGACAGTCATGCAGCTACTCACCAACCCATGCAGCCACTTATACACCAACTGACCGACTGATAGACTTTTACACAGTTTACTCACTAACCCATGCATTCAGTTAGATACGCTTAATCAGTCACTTATACAATCAGTCACGCACCTACTAAATCATCCATTCAGACACTTATATACCCACTCATTCTTCAATACACCTTGGCATATATATATATATATATATATAAAACATATTTAAACTTTAAAGAAGCACAGATTCACTGAATGATGTCATCAGTGATGTCATTTGAAATGTCATGAGTGATGTCATGAGTGATGTTACTGACCATGTCATAAGAGATGTAATATGTGACATCATCAGCAGTGCATTGCGGGGGTGAAAGTTATAGTTATCTCTACTAACTATAACGGATGAATTTCTCTGGTTTTGTATGAGTGAAATGTCCAACTAACTATAATGTCCCTGAAACCTGTGGTTTTTCAGTAAATATATATATATATATATATATATATATATATATATATATATATATATATATATATATATATATATATATATATATATATATATATATATTCACTGAAAAAACCATAGGTTTCACACACGTTATAGTTAGGAAATAGCATTTAAAAAACCTTGCAAATTCACTTAAAAAACCATATGTTTCACACATGTTATAGTTAGCTGGACATTTCACTCGTAAAAAAACAATGAAATTCCCCCGTTATAGTTAGTTCAGATAACTATAACTCGCTTGCCCGCAATCCACTGCTCATGACGTCACATATTACATCACTCATGACATGCTCAGTGGCATCACTCATGACATCACTGATGACATTATCCTTGTGATAGAGTGGCGGTCGCGTGAATTATAGTTATCTGAACTAACTATATCGGGGGAAGTTCATTGGTTTTTTACGAGTGAAATGTCCAGCTAACTATAACATGTGTGAAACCTATGGTTTTTTAAGTGAATTTGCAAGGTTTTTTAAATGCTAATTCCTAGCTATAACGTGTGTGAAACCTATGGTTTTTTCAGTGAATTTGTACGTTTTTTTAAATGCTAAGTTATGTATGTATTATTATATTTTTTATATATTTATTTTAGAATAAACTACGTATTAAAACGTTTTTTTGTTTTTTTTTATGGTTTTTCACCGTGCGCGCACGGTGCGTGCACCCGCGATTTTTTAAAAAAAAATTCTGCCTTCGGGGTCCTTCAGGGACCCCCTGACAAAGGCTAGGGGGTCAGGAACTCTCTACCCTGCCCCCTTTTTACGTTCGCCACCTTCCTTTTTCACTCTCGCACTCAAAACAAACAAAATGGCGGCCGACACTTCCTGATTTCGACTGATTCGAACATTGACTGACATGTAACCACCAATCAGAATTACGCTCGTGCACGCACGGTGCGCGCACGGTGCACGCCAGGTGCGCGGCTATATATATTTATGTACTTTTAACTGCAATTTTCTCAGGAACTACTGAACAGATTGACTCCATATATGCAAAAGGCACATCCCTGACCTGAGGACTACCTCTTTGCCAAATTTCAAGTAATTCTGTTCAGCCGTTCGGGCTGTACCTTCGACTAAAGGTCCTATCGGAAAATGCATGGGGAAAACGCGTTTTGGGACCCCCCTTTTTTCTCGGCCCCCACTTGACGAATCCCCCCGAGACTTTCAGGGTAGGAGCTGAGCAGAGCGCCCCATTAGTTTTGAAAATTTCGCGAGGATTCATCAACCGGCGCCAAAGTTATTCAAAATAGAATTTTGAGATTTCCTATGGAAACACGGTCCTAACTATAACTATCTACTGGCGACCGCCAGTAGATAATATATATATATATATATATATATATATATATATATATATATATATATATATATATATATATATATATATATATATTACCTACTGGCGGTCGCCAGTAGGTAGTTATAGTTAGGACCCCTTTTCCATAGGAAATCCGCAACATTCTATTTTGAATAACTTTGGCGCCGGTCGACGAATCCTCGCAAATTTTTCAAAATAGGTGGGGCGCTACGCTCCGCTCCTACCCTGAAAGTCTCGGGGGGATTCGTCAAGCGGGGGCTGAGATAAAAGGGGGGTCCCAAAACGCGTTTTTCCCATGCATTTTTCCATAGGACCTTTAGACAGGGCTACAGCCCGAACGGCTGAACAGAATTACTAGAAATTTGGCAGAGAGGTAGTCCCTAGGTCAAGGAAGTGCCTTTTGTAGGTTTGGTGTAAATCTGTTCAGGAGAATCTGAGAAAATAGCCTTTTAATCAATATATATATCTGTGGCAGCTTACCGTGCGCTTACGGTGCGCTTACCGTACGCGTACGGAGGCGTGCGCGAGCGCGATTCTGATTGGCCCTTAGATCTTAGTAAACATTCGAATCGGTCGAAACCAGGAAGCGGTGGCCGCCATTTCGTGTTTTTCACTCAGAAAAAAAAGAGTGATATCTTGAAAAGGGGGCAAGGTGGAGAGTTACAGACCCCCTAACATTTGTAAGGGGGTCAAAGAAGGACAGAAAAGTTCAAAGAAAACATTTATTATTTTTTTTAAAAAAATCGCGGGGTACGCGTACGGTAAGCTTACGGTAAGCTTACCGTACGCGTACGGTAGAAAAAAAAAATAAAAAGAGAAATAAAATTCAGATTTAAGTGTTTAGATATTAGGGGGCTCTAAAAAGAGCCGTTGTGTTTATGAAGTGATTTTTTAGTGGTACCTACAAGTAAGTACCGATGCAGAGTCTAAGGTTCAAGAGGAAGACTCTGTTCCCTTCATCATTGAAGTGTACACCATCTCCAGTCACGGAGGAAAGCAGAAACAGATTTGTTGACGTGCTTTCTTGCTTTGTCAATCTGCGGACAGAAATGATTGGACCAGTTCCATTTTTGCCTTTGGCATATGTTAGAAAACACAAAGGCAGTTTTAGGGAAAAGTGAAAACAGTTGTGCAAAGGTGTCCTTCATAAGCATTTCCAGACCTACCCCAGTCAAAGTGCCTAGGTCATTGCCACCACAGTGCACTATTATGAGGTCAGGGTGTTGGATTTGCATGAAGGATTTCACCAATGGCATCAATTGGTGCCACTTTAACCCTCTCTGACCAATCCATTTAATGTCTACATTTGGCAAAGCAAGGTCTCTCACCATACCTGTTTGCTCTGCATACTTTTCACTCCAGAAGACATAGCTGTGCCCAACAATCCACACTGTGAACATCTTCCAAGGAGATCTGGGTGCACTCAGGAGGTGTAATTCAGTAGAATGGGAAAATGAAATGAAAGACAGTTTGGAAATGGAGGCATACATATTTTTTTCATAAAAAAAAGAACTGATTGGCTGTTTCATACCATTCTAGAATAAAAACTAGGCTGCATGTGTAAATTAATAGAAGCATGTTTTGTATTGGTACAGAAAAATGTGTTACCAAAGAACAGTACTTTGGATTTGCTGTTAGGTTTGAAAAGTCAAGCACTCTTGCTCTGTGGAATTGAAACATTGTTTGGCGCACTTCTGACCTAACACCACACAGCAGTGTTCCATGAGCTGTTGCTATGGTAGCAGGCAGAAGTCAAGTTGGGGGAAGGGTACTAGGCAGAAGTCAAGTTGGGGGAAGGGTACTTTTGGAAAAGGGTTGGTTTTCAACCAATAGAAAGAGAATAGGAGAGAGGTGTAAAGAAAAGAGATCCTGGCTCTGAAAATCTGCTGTTTGAGTGCCACATTTCTTTCACAGCTAACTAATTTTAAAGGTGAGTTTAGAGTTTGAGAGGGGATGTATATGGTAAATTAAGAAATGAATAATAGAAATGGAATTCCTTTTGTTGAAGTTCAGTTTATCATTTTCTGTTTTGGGAGAAATTTAAATGTGAGGAACATGTAAAATAATATGGACTATGTTTTCACGATAAATTAAGGTGTACTGGTATAAAAAAAGAATAGTTTAAGGGTTTGAGGTTGGACTCAGTAATGCAAATACATTCAGCATCACTAAGGCCGGTTGCCCTTGCTGGAATGTAGGCAGTCACCCAGGTTACACATGGTGGTGGTCTGAAAAAGCAGTTTGGACATGTGCAATTAAAAAAATCTGAAAAGTGGATTCATAATGTGTCAGTCTGTAAAAGTGATTATCACTTGTCAAAAAAAAGAGCAGTAAGTGTGCTTTCAAATTGGCAAAGAAATTTCGTATTGTGACTAATGTGAAAATATGACTCTGTGTGCATATAGGAATTACAGGCAGAGATTTATTGTGTACTGCTCTGGTGATTTCATTGTTGCATTAGTAGTAAAAAGGGGGAGTCATTTTTTGGTGCAGAAGCAGACTCTTAGCACACACCCAGCTGCTTACCATGTGGAATCATGCACAGTATTTACAAGCAAGTGGGGTTTGAGGTTTCAGCCAGTAATGCAAATACATTCAGCATCACTAAGGCTGGTTGCCCTTGCTGGGATGTAGGCAGCCACCCAGGTTACACATGGTGGTGGTCTGAAAAAGCAGTTTGGACATGTGCTGTTTTCAGAATCTGAAAAGTGGATTCATAATGTATTTTTCTTTTCCAGAGGGGGAGAAAAAGGTGAATGCTCAATTGGTCACTTGCATACTTTGTGGTCTGGTCCACTTTATCTCTAAAAGATTTAAAAAAATTAGTTATTAATTTCTCAAGGATCTTGAGATGTGGTAATTGATTTTTAGTGTTTTTTAAAAAAAAAAAAAAAAAAATACGCTTACCGTACGCGTACGGTAAAAAAAAATAAAAAAAAAGTTTCAAAGAAAAAATAAAAAAAAAGTTGAGAGGTAAGGTTGGCTCTTATAAGAGCCGTTGGGTTCATACAGGGATGGAGGAAAGAAAGAATGGGAGTATTATGAGCGTCTACAAACATGCTGGTCTATCTTATTGTTAATAAGGGGAAGACTGATCTCCCCAAAAACAAAAGGACCACCACATCTTGTACACCTCATTTCAACCCTCCCAAATCGAGGGTTGATGTCCACAGGAAAAGAAGAAGGTGATGCTCCCACATCAGAGGAAAGGCTCAGCTGAGCTGCCGATGATGTACTCGGCTGAGCATCTGAGGCTGGGCTCTGGTGACTTACTGAAGGATTTTCTTCAGCATGTCGAGCAAAGGTCCTTGGGTGTCTGTCCTGGAGGTGTCTCTTCATAGAGTGATTTCCAAAGGAGTATTTCCTCCTTGGATTTCCTCTTGATAAAACACGACCACAAAGTTTGCAAGTGACCAATGGAGCATTCACCTTTTTCTCCCCCTCTGGAAAAGTGAAATACTCCCATACAAAAGAAGTCTTTTGTTTCCTCCTTCTCTGGATCATGGTGGTGCTGCTGGCCTCACTCTCAGAAGAGGTCTGCTGTTCTGCCATTGTATCCCAATGTCAATCCAGCTCCTGCTCCTAGAGAATCACAAGCAGAAATGAGGGGAATGGGTGTGGTGTGGGAAGAATCTGGAACTGAAAGTAGTTTCAACCAATGAAAAATGTTCTTTCAAGCAGTAATGAGGGGAATGGGTGTGGTGTGGGAAGTTTCTGGAAGTGAAAGTAATTTCAACCAATAAAAAGTGTTCTTTGTAAGTCACATGACCTGCCGTGCGCGCACGTGACGCTTACGGTGCGCTTACGCAGCGCGTATGTCACAATCGCGCATGCGCATTACACGCCCCTGCGTACCCGCGGCGTTGCTTCCGGGTGTACGCGTACGTCACTCACGTACGCGCACCGTACTTATGACGTACGAAGCGCGTACCGTCAGCTTCCCGTACGCGCACGGAAAAAAATGCATAAATAAAAAAATAAAAAACTTTCCATAATGCAGGATATAGTACATATATTATTTTATACAAAGGGTTACAAAAAATGACAAAAAAAAATTTGCATTTAAAAAACCGTACAAATTCACTGAAAAAAACATGGGTATCACACACGTTATAGTTAGAAATTAGCATTTTAAAAACCTTGCAAATTCACTGAAAAAACCATGGGTTTCACACATGTTATAGTTAGGGATTAGCATTTAAAAAACCTTGCAAATTCACTGAAAAAACAATAGGTTCCACACACGTTATAGTTAGGAATTAGCATTTAAAAAACCTTAGAAATTCAATGAAAAAACCAAAGGTTTCACACATGTTATAGTTAGCTGGACATTTCACTCGTAAAAAACCATTGAAATTTCCCCGTTATAGTTAGTTCAGCTAACTATAACTCACGCGCCCGCAATGCACTACTGATGACGTCACATATTACATCACTCATGACATGGTCACTGACATCACTCATGACATCACTGATGACATCTCAAATGACATCACTGATGACATCACTGATGACATCATCCTTGTGAAATAGTAGCAGACCTCTTCTTCCCCTAATATAACCTTTAATACACACATTTAAAAAAATGAAACTAAAATGTTCGAAATAATGAACATATCAATATCAGTTACAACAACCTATTCAGTAATTCTAAGAACCACATACACATCCACTCATTCACCAACAGTCCTATACAGTCACTCATACATGTAGTCACTCATCATATGTATTCATACACCTGTACATCCTGTTACACAACGCCACTCATCCATAGAGTTACTCACACACAAAGTCACTCATGCTAATAAAGAATCAAACATCCATTTACTTGCATATACAGTTATACACACACCACCACACCTACTTCTACAGAAACTTACACATACTTAGTCTTTTAAACAATCACTTATAGAAACACATACTTATTCATACAGGAACTCTTTCAATCTCTTACTCTCACATATACTCAGTTATATACACCAAAAGACACATATAACAGTTAAAAACATATGTAGTTACTCATGGAGACACTATTGAGACAGTCTTTCACTCACTAACACACCTTTACACATACTCATCCACCCATATAGTCATGCACACATGCTGTCTTCAACACATACAGTGAGTCACTCATTCATGCACCTATGCACTACGTAATACCCCCCACCGAACCATGCAGACACTCACACTGATACTCAAAAAACCAACTAATAACCTATATTGACTCCCATGTAGCTACTCACCAACCCATGCAGCCACTTATACACAAAGTGAGAGACTGATACAGATATTTACATATTTAAACATTACTCACTAAGCCATGTATTCACTATGATACATTTTAACAATCATTTACACAATACATTTTTAAAAAAAAATCATCCATTTAGACACTTATATACCCATTTAATCTTCCATCGAGCTTCAGATATACTTATATAAAACCTATTTAATTTTCAGAAAAACACACATTCACTGGATGATGTCATCAGTGATGTCATCAGTGATGTCATTTGACATGTCATGAGTGATGTAATATGTGACGTCATCAGTAGTGCATTGCGGGCGCGTGAGTTATAGTTAGCTGAACTAACTATAACGGGGAAATTTCAATGGTTTTTTACGAGTGAAATGTCCAGCTAACTATAACATGTGTGAAACCTTTGGTTTTTTCATTGAATATATATATATATATATATATATATATATATATATATATACATATATATATATATATATATATATTCAATGAAAAAACCAAAGGTTTCACACATGTTATAGTTAGCTGGACATTTCACTCGTAAAAAACCAATGAAATTCCCCCGTTATAGTTAGTTCAGCTAACTATAACTCGCGCGCCCGCAATGCACTGCTGATGACGTCACATATTACATCACTCATGACATGGTCAGTGACATCACTCATGACATCACTGATGACATCTCAAATGACATCACTGATGACATCACTGATGTCATCATCCAGTGAATGTGTGTGTTTCTGAAAATAAAATATGTTTTATATATGTATACCTCAAGGTCGATGGAAGAATAAATGGGTATATAAGTGTCTAAATGGATGATTTGTTTTTGAAAAATTGATTGTGTAACTGACTGATTAAGTGTATCATAGTGAATACATGGCTTAGTGAGTAATGTTTAAATATGTAAATATCTGTATCAGTCTCTCACTTTGTGTATAAGTGGCTGCATGGGTTGGTGAGTAGCTACATGGGTGTGTATATTGGTTATTAGTTGGATTTATGAGTATCAGTCTGAGTGTCTGCATGGTTCGGTGGGGGTATTACGTAGTGCATAGGTGCATGAATGAGTGACTCACTCTTTGTATGTGTTGAAGACAGCATGTGTGCAGGACTCTATGGGTGGATGAGTGAGTGTATGGGTGTGTTAGTGGGTGAATGACTGTCTCAATAGTGTCTTTATGAGTAACTACATATGCTTTAAACTAGTATATGTGACTATTGGTGTATATAAGCGAGTATATGTGAGAGTGAGAGATTGAAAGAGTTCCTGTATGAATAAGTATGTGTTTCTATAAGTGATTGTTTAAAAGACTAAGTATGTGTAAGTTTCCGTAGAAGTAAGTGTGGTGGTGTGTGTATAACTGTATATGCAAGTAAATGGATGTTTGATTCTTTATTAGCATGAGTGACTATGTGTGTGAGTACCTCTATGGATGAGTGGCATTGTGTAACAGGATGTATAGGTGTATGAGTACATATGATGAGTGAGTACATGTATGAGTGACTGTATAGGACTGTTGGTGAATGAGTGGATGTGTATGTGGATCTTAGAATTACTGTATAGGTTGTTGTAACTGGTATTGGTATGTCCATTGTTTTTAAAATTTTAATTTCTATTTTTGAATGTGTGTATCAAAGGTTATATTAGGGGAAGAGGTGGTCTGCCACTCTATCACAAGGATGATGTCATCAGTGATGTCATCAGTGATGTCATTTGAAATGTCATCAGTGATGTCATGAGTGATGTCACTGACCATGTCATGAGTGATGTAATATGTGACGTCATCAGCAGTGCATTGCGGGCGCGCGAGTTATAGTTAGCTGAACTAACTATAACGGGGGAATTTCATTGGTTTTTTACGAGTGAAATGTCCAGCTAACTATAACATGTGTGAAACCTTTGGTTTTTTCATTGAATTTGCAAGGTTTTTTAAATGCTAATTCCTAACTATAACGTGTGTGAAACCTATGGTTTTTTCAGTGAATATATATATAGATAGATAGATAGATAGATATAGATATATATTCACTTACCTTAAGCACTTTTACCAAGTGTATGCACTTACCACGCATGCCTTTGCGTTGTAATAGCATGCGTGGTAAAGGCATATGCGTGGTAAAAGTTTGCGATGTAATAGCAATGCGTTGTAACAACACTTGTGTTGTAACAACCGTGTTGTAATTGCATGCGATGTAATGGCATGCGATGTATCGTCATATATTCCAGCAAAGCTGTGAGTTTCCAATATGACATAATTAGTGCTTATACAAATGTGATCTTGGTATGAATGGTGAACAACCAAAAGTGTGGTTCTCTCTTTCTTGATGATGTTATGTTATGTTACCGACATTTATTGAGCACGCGTACACCAAACTATTTCAAGGCGCTAAGACAAGGGAGGACTAACCATTCTGCTGAAAGAGACACTAATTATATTCTTGTCGGAAGAATCAAGTTTTGAGAGATTGTCTAAATTTGATGTAAATTGGGGCTGTTCAAATCTCAAGAGGAAAGGAATCCATATGTTGGGGGCAATGTCCAGAGAATCTGTAGCCAGTCATTCTCTTTTTTTTAAACTCAGGTACAGGCAGAAGTTTCTTGAGGGAGGGACGCATTTTTCTATTAGGAATGTATTTTCAAAGTCAGGACATAATGAAGGCAAGACTTTCCCTTCAAAGGTTTTAACCCCTTCGCTGCCAGGCTATCCACATCCACCCTCCCTGTGCCAAGCCTTTTTTGGGCTATTTGGGGTAGTTCACGTTTAGGCCCCTATAACATTTTGTCAACATAAGATAGGCACAGCAAAATAGTGTCCTTTTTCTCCAATGTCCTGGGGATTCTAGAGGTACCCAGAGTTTGT
Organism: Triturus cristatus; assembly: GCF_964204655.1. NCBI lineage: Eukaryota > Metazoa > Chordata > Amphibia > Caudata > Salamandridae > Triturus > Triturus cristatus. The sequence continues at coordinate 317,892,665 of NC_140588.1, read as the reverse complement.
GGATTGCCCTGGAGGGGACCGAGGCATTAACCAAAATACAGCTACCTTTGTTTTTTGGGGGGGGAAATAGAAAAAAAGTGAGGCAGTAGAAAGAATCTGGTTTCTTTCCTTGAAATGGTTTCAACAAAGGGGTTGTGGTGCTAATATCATCATATTCCAGATTTCAGGAACAGGCAGACTTTTGTCAGAAAACCACATTTTTCAAAACTGTTTTGGCATTTTACTGGGATATAGCCCATATTTCCAAATTTGTGTGCTTTTAATCTCCTTCCAGTTATTGGTAGACATGGGTGTGAAACCAATGGTTGATCCTGGAAAGCTATACATTTTGGAAAAGTAGACAAGATTGTGAATTCAGCAAAGGGTATTTTGTGTAGATGCTTCAAGGTGTATCTATAGAAAGTAACAGTTGAAATTTTAAAAAAATGAAACTAAGTTGAAAAAACAGCTATTTGTGCCTATATTTTCACCTGTAACTACTAACTATAGCCAATTTTCAAAACAAATATACTGTTACATCTACTGGATCCTTCTGGTTGCACGGATATATAGGGCATGTAGGTTTACTAAGAACCTGAAGCACCCAAAGCCAATAACGGAGCTGACTCTTGCAATGATTTTTCATTGTGTACCAGGTATACATTAATTTATTTGGAAAAATATAAAGAGTTAAAAATAGGTATCAAGTAAACCTATGTATTTCTGAAATGGGAACAAGATATGGAGTTTAGAAGCAGTGGTTATTTTTGCATTTCTGAATTTGTGGATACCCATACTAGCATGGTAATTAAAGGGCCTTTTTCAAAATGACTTAATTTTTACACACTGTCAATTGGTAATAAAACTTGTTCTACCATTCTGCGTTCCTCTAAGTCTCCCAATAAAAAATGGCACCTCACTTGTGTGGGTGTAATGACAAACTTAGATCTCCCCTGGAACAAGGTATGTACCGTCACTTTCCCAGGGAGAGAATATCAGTTCCAAACTTATGGAATATAACATATACACAGCACTTCCTAAGGTGGGCAAACTTTCAACTCTCCCCCAAAGGCAAGGCAAGAAAACAATATACAAAGGAACTTTGCGCATCACTTGCCAGGAGTAGAACAACTTCCTGTAACACAATTACCTGCTAGAAGGGAATTCACCCATCCTTCTACAACAGAATACTTGGCCAAGAAGAGTCCACACCTCCTGCTACAGGGAAAAGACGAATTGGTATATCTGGGATGTATTTATTAGTAAATAGCACCACACAGTAAGCCAAATGCACCTATCATAGCAGACTCTAACATATCAATAGTATGATTGAAACACAATCAAGGCAAACATATATGTAGAAATATATATGTATGGATATAAGAATCAGAAAATATGAAGGAAAGGAGAGAATCAGTAAAGAATCAAGAGACAGTTAGTAGCAGAGACACCTCACCTAATGCTCCATCATTTCACCCCACTTTGCTCAAGGGGAGTCCATTGCTTGAACCGGGCGAAAGCTCAGAGGTGACACCACTTTTCCGTGACAACACGTCTGCTCCACAGAGTGAACTTCCACCAGGCCAGTGTAGGCTCCCCTTTTTAATACAAATTCAAACACAGCGAAGCTTCTAGCAAGCCTCGCCCCTTCGTTCTCATGAGAGCCCGTACCAGCCTGCTCCAAGCTCACAGCAACGGTTGATCAGGCCCTTGCTATGGCTCCAAGACAGACCATGTACATTCCTCTGATAAGAACCAGTTTGCTCTAGTCACAAAAATGCGAAAAACAGGAGGCAGAGCAAAACATGCCCTCTTCTTGGTGCAGGCACAGAAAGTTAGTTAAGCCATGCACACAAAGGCCCAAAGCAAGATGGAATCAGAAAAGCAAGGATGACATGAAACCATGTCAAAGGAGCACCTATAATTCTCATCCACACAACTTACAAGCACCACTGTGCACACAGAAAAGTTTGAAGCAAGGTAAAGTCAGAAGGCAGAATGACATTAGACCACGTCAAAGCCAATAGGTCAAAGTCATAATTCACCTAACCCAAATAACACTATAGACTTTATCCCTCAGTATACCACATTGAGCACATGTGTGCACCACCACCCACAAGACTGCACCTCAACATCCCATACCTTCTATTCTTGGCAAGACTATTCTACTAAAAGGCAGAAGAGAAGCAGGCATATGCAAGCCCATCCTACATTAAGGCTAGGGTAACATAACACACTTAAGTCAGTACAAAATGGTGGTGGTTGAGGGTCATCATAGGGTGTCAGACCACAAAAGTGGCTCATTCACTACAGTGGGTAGGACTAGTGGCCACGACAGAAAACAGCCCAAAATGCTACGTGGACACAACACATTTTTCCACTGAAATCTGACCCTTTTTTTGTAATGTGCCAAGCTGTGGATTTTGGGCCCTAGCTCAGCCGACACATAGGGAAACCTAGCAAACATGCACATTATTTGAACCCTAAACACCCAGGGGAATCCAGGATGGGGTGAATTGGGTGGTTCTCACCAGGTTTTGTTACCCAGATTCCCTTGCACACCTCAAAATGTGTCAACAATAACACATTTTGCTCATATTTCTGTGATGGAAAGTCCTGGAATATGAAGGAAGCCACAAACTGCCTGCCACCCAGCATTTCCCCAAGTCTCCCAATAAAAATAATACCTCACTTGTGTGGGTAGGCCTAGTGCCCGTGGCAGGAAATGGCCCAAAACGCAACATGGACCCATCACATTTTTCTACAGAAAACTGACAATTTTTTTGCAATGTGCCTAGCTGTAGATTTTGGGCCCTACCTCAGCCGGCATCCAGGGAAACCTAGCAAACATGTACATGTTTTAAAACTATACACCTAAGGGTAACCAGGGTGGGCTGACTTGCATGGCTCTCACCATGTTTTGTTACGCACAATCCCCTGCAAACTTCAAAATATTTATAGAAAAACAAATTTCCCCATCATTTATGTGATGGAAATTTCTGGAATCTGTGGGAAGTCCCTAATGTACTTCCACCTATTATTCCCCCATGTCTCCCTATAAAAATGATACCTCATTTGTGTGTGTAGGCCTCATACACGCGACAGGAAACGGCCTAAAACTCAACATGTACACTTCGCATTTTTCCACTGAAAACTGCCCTTTTTTGCAATGGGCCTAGCTGCAGGTTTTGGGCCCTAGCTCAGACGGCTTCTAGGGAGATGTTAGATCTGACATTTCTTGGCGTGGTTACCCCTGACTTTTTTGCCTCTACCTCCCTTATTTTTGATGCTGTGATGGATTTCGTTTTACTGGCTTTGATGCTTTGGGCACTTTGCCACTGCTGATCAGTGTCAAAGTGCAAGTGCTCCCTGTATAAAGTGTTATGGTAATTCGTTGTCCATAATTGGTATGTTTGCCTTACTAGTAAAGTCCCTAGTAAAGTGCACTATGTGTGCCAGGGCTGGTAATGCAAATGCTACTACTGGGCCTGCAGCACTAATTGTGCCACCCACACATGTAGCCCTAAAGAGAGAACTTAGGCATGCCAATGCAGTGCCTGCGCGCAGTTTGCTAACTGCCATGTTGTCCTGACAAGTGCACCCACTTGCCAGGCCTTACCCTTCGCTTCCCCTGAACATCAGACACCCCTATTGTAGACCCAAGGAACCCCTGGGCAGGGCGCAGTGTCTGGGAAAGGTGGGGCATGTTCTGAGGTGTGTACCATGGGCTGACAGTGAAATACTCTCCATTTCGTTTTTCACTGTTGCAAGGCCAACTTGCCCATACGACAGAATGGGGAAGGCTGTGTAATATGTTTCCAGCCTATCTTCCCATAGGCTTAAGATGGAGAGGTGAAGTTTAGTGTGCCTGAACTCACAATTTAATAACATATCTTTTTGTGAAGGTGGATTTTGAATTGTGTGTTTAGAAAACAAGCTTTTAGAAGTGGCTGGTTTTTTGTTCTAACAATTCTGTGTGTCTCTGCCTGGTTGTGGATTGACTGTCTGGATTTGAATTTGATAGGATCTGGGAAGTCTCTTGACCCAGGGGAGGAGTAGGTGAGCCAGCAACAGGCTGACCTGCATCTGGAGTATAGGGGGAGGAGTAGCCACTGGGGGTGAAGAGGCCTGGGCTGCTGCCATAAAACAATGGATCCACCTCCTGCTGAGTGATTGAGAAACCAGACCCCAACTATCAAAGGAAGAAGGTGTCACTGGCAGGGAGGCACGCAGAACTGGTTTAGACAGGGATCAGTGCCCCCTGAACACAAAAACTTCAAAGACATTTAGGGGTATAACTATGAGAGCTGAATCCCCTGGACATTGGACTGATCAAGACTGAAAAGGATTTAAACTCCTTCGCGGTCAAGAGGAACCTCTGCCAAGGAAGAACAGCTGAAGACACTGAAGAGAAGGACTGACCCTTGCTGTGTGTTCTGGGGCTGGCCTGCAGTTTGCTGATTTAACCAAGAAGAGGCTAGGGGACTTTGCTGTGTGCTGTGTCCCCCTGCTTGAAAGGACTTTCCTGTGTGCTGTGTCCCGAAGTAAGGTATCTCCAAGGGCCCGAGGAGAGCTGGCTCCATGTTGTGGAAACTCAGGTACATCAAAGTTTCCGAGTGTGTCTCAGTGACGCTGTGTGCGTGTGCTTTTTGCAGCCTGAGACCTTCGTAAGAACTGCCCAGTGATCATGATTGTGTGCACCCAGAGTCCAAGTGAGTCTCAGCAACGCTGTGTGCATGTGCTTTGTGCACCCTGAGACCTTCGTGAGTGTTGCCTCGGGACTGTGTGACCCGAAGCCCAGACAAGTCCCAGGAACGCTTTGTGCATGTACAGCCTGAGGCTGCTGTGGGGTCCGTGGCGCTGGTTGGAAAGTGCCCCGTGACTGCAGTGCCCCCGCAGTGTGAATCATCATCGACGCTACGGTGTAGTTGTTTGTGGCCTGAGCCATCATCGTAAAGGAGGCTGTGGGTCAAGATCGCCGCCGCCGGCCCGAGTCACAATGTGTTGAAAGATTTCGTAAAAGCTAAGGAAGTCGTGAGGTAATCGTGATTGTTGTTTGCAAGAGGAATCTGCCCAAGATCGTCAGCAATGGAGAGGTAGCCCTGTAATCTGTCTGGCTACAGCATCGCCTTGCATCGGAACTGCGTTGTCATCGGGAGCGCCCAGCAGGATGTCCGACAAGCGGGGAGAGAGAGAGAGCGAGCAAGCGCATCCCCCAGGTAAGGCTTAGACTCCGGTCTGGAGCCGCAAGTGTGTGTGGCCTGGGGAGGCGTTCAGGAGGAGTACAGGAGTGCTCCCGTATCTCTCCAGCTGCATCGCATTAGATGCGCTGAGTCCTCGAGCGGCCCGGACCTGCCCGGCAGCACCGGGACACGCTCGGAAGTTCAGAACTGTTGTCTGTGGTTGGGGCCTAGTGGTGCCTGCGCTAATCATGTCAATTGGCCTGGTAATATTCTTGCATTACGAACTGCCTTTTTACTTGCAGTAGGGATTGAATTATTCTCGCATTACGAACTGCCTTATTACTTGCATTAAGGAGTGTGTCATAACTTGCAATATGAACTGCCTGATTACTTGCTTTAAGGGTTGCATTATTATTGCATGACGAACTGCCTGAATAGATGCAATGAGGATTTACTTATTTTCGCATTACGAACTGCCTTATTACTTACATTAAGGAGTGCTTCATAACTTGCATTACGAAATGCCTGATTACTTGCATTGAGGATGGCATTATTCTTGCATTACGAACTGCCTGATTACGTGCATTGAGGATTGCGTTATGAAGTGCATTATGAACTGTCTGATTACTTGCTTTGGGGATTGCATTATTCTTGCATTACGAACTGCATTAGTCTGACAATACGAACTGCATTACGAACTGCATAGCATTGCATTAGGACCGCATTGGAAGATCATGAACTACTCATTAATACTGCAAGAACCTACAAGTGTTTGTTGGCCTAATAACCGGCTAAGAGGAATATTACGAATACACATATGTTAGATATTTATCGTTTGGTCTTACCATATTTTTCTTCTTGATAAAGATACCGCCATTTCAATACATCAGTGTGGTGTCCATTTGTGGTGTTATCACTGTGTCACTGGGAGTGTGGTTGCAAATACTTTACACATTGCCTTGAAGATAAGCCTGGCTGCTCATGCCAAGTTACCAGGGGGTGAGCAGGGGTTATCAAAGAGGGTTTCCCTCCTTTCCCTGACTAGAAGCAAGGGTCCCTATTTGGACTAAGGCCACTGCCTCAGCCAACTAGAGACCCCCAGTTCTAACATTGGCAGTCAGTAGTTGGAGATTTGAACGTGTATTTGCAAATTCACTCACAGTGATTGGTGTACATTACTGGTTGTAGGGCAGACCACCACGCAACCACATATCGTGTTTTTGATTTTTGGTTCTATTTTTGAGCAACCTTTAAACCACACATCATGTTTTAGAGGTGTCAAGTAGCCAGTGAGGTTGCAGAATTGGAATTCGACATTGAGGCATTGCTTACCTACAAAGCTGATCAATCGAGACAATTCTGCAGAGCTTTGTGATGTCCCATGAAAAGTAGCACCAAGAAGGAGGAGCTGCAAACTTCCTTGAGGGCCTGGTGGGAAGCCAGAGAGGCTCAGGAGACAGGTGATGCTGAGGTGGATGACGATGTCCAAGGGAATGGATTTGACATACAGGATTTGCCAGTAGGAAGGCCAGCCTTAGGGGATGGTAGTGACCATTACCGGCAGAGTTTTTCCCCAGAGGAGCTGGTGGAAAACCAAAGGGTCAGAGTGCATGAGTTGGAGGTTTTAAAACTTAAGGCTCAAGCAGAGAAGAAGAAGCTGCACATTGAAAGTGAAAAGTGAGCAGAGGAGAGCAGGAACGCTCTCGCCTTGGAAGAGAAGAAGATTCTCTTAGCTCGTGAGTTAAGCATGAGGGAACTGCACATTAAGGCTAAACAGGTGGAGTCCAGTTTGAATGGTGGCAACGCACAGCCAGTGCCAGCGGGTAAAGTATACATTCCCAAAAATTTAGTGTGAGATTACCAGAGGGGTGATGATATTTATGCATGGTTCACGGCATATGAGATTGCACTGAGGATGAATGAGGTGCCTGAGGAGCATTGGGCGCGGGCCTATGGAAACACTTTGAGGCTTCTGAAAGGGATGTTTTACCACACTTAGAGAGGGCAGGAACCCTGACCTATACCAACATGAAGGAGGCTTTATGCCTCAGGTATGGGCTCACCCCTGATTATTACAGGCAGAAATTCAGGAACTTCAAGAAACAGGAATCCAGTACTTGGGTTGAGTGTGTGAATGTGTACACCCATGCACTGGATGGTTGGATGACGGGCAGCAAGGTAACTGATATTAAGAGCTTATACTATTTAATTAGTTGGGAGCACTTGAGTAGTCTGTGTGTTCCAGAGTTGCACCAGCACCTTTTAGACAGTAAGCTGACTGATCCCGGTAAGCTTGCTGAGGAGGCGGACCGCTGGAACAGCACGAGGGTCCACAAGGGGATTGGAGGTACCACCACCAAAGGTGTACAGGGTCCCCCACAGAAGTTGGGGGAGGACAAGGGTAACCACAAGGAGTTCTCTAAAGGGCCCCAACGTAGTTCCCAGGTAAAAGGGTCCCAGTCCCCCAAGGCTAGGAGGTCCTGGCCCCATGAGGGCAAGCGGGACAACAAAGGTCCTCCTACGTGTTATTTCTGTAAAGAAGTGGGTCACATTGTTGTGTGTAGATTTAGATTCCGTATATAGGTTTCCCGATTTATGCCCTTATATAGGTACAATTCATATTGCCCTTATTTAGGCATAGAAAATCCAGTCCTTATTTGGGCATTGTCCATGCTAACCAAATACAGGCATGGTCTCCTACATCCGTCAATCCACGTCACAACGAGTTCTTGGAGAACCAGACTCTTAAGCCTTTAGGAATTTCCCTTGCTTGGATATTGATTTCTTTAAGAACTCATTATAATGCATGAACATCTATTCCTTAGGTGTTCATTCATGATGTTCCAATGCCTGACTTTTACGTCAATACAGGCATTCCTAAACACCTTCAAGGTATAAATATACCTGCACTTGCCCTGGCAAACCACGGTTCTGGTACGGTCCAGTTCGACTGCCTACTTGCGGGTCACCACGGCAAGTTCGGAAGGAGATCGAGTTTCAGCCTGATGCACTGACCAGATGCTGTCATCCTCTTCGCAGAGAATCCAGCTCAAGTGTTTCTGACTCCCCTTGCGGGGTGTTAGATATCGAGTCCCGGAAAGAGATTCCAACCTTGCACATTCTAAGGTATGGAGCAGACTAGAACTTAGAGAAACTTTTGGCAACTCTTGGCAAAACTAAACTATAGCAAGCTATACTTTAGAAAACAGCACCTACTTCTTACCTCGTACTACACTTAGGTTAGGTACACTGGGATAGAACAATTTAGAAGCATCAGATGAGTATTCACATTTTAGCCTGTGTTATTTATGTATGTATTTTATGAATACATGTCATAGCTAAAAACCATGCTATTGCAGTATTATTTTATCTTACTGCTAACTCTGTACATATTGTACTTCGCACCCTGTCTTGCGATTGTAGCAGTTCATATCTCTTGCAGAAGAAAGATGACTGTTCAATAAACCCTTTTTATTGAAATGCCCGTCTCTCTATTTCTATGCAACTCTGTAGAAACTAAGCATGCACGATTGACCGAGTGAAACTGTTATCTATTGTTTCCACGGTTCTGAGATTGTTCCGACTCTAAGGGAAACAAAGTTGTCATGTTTATGCGGTTGTCAGAAACAAATCCATTCTTGTTTATTCGAGAAGTTTCTAGTGACCTCTGAGTTAGCTGGCACACACAAGTAATTAAGTTTAATGTACTTGATAGAGACATACTGACCTCAGTCCTATGTCAAATCTATAGTGTCTGTTATTCCAATGCGCAGAGCCTATCAGGGATATAGGATCTACACTACATGGCGCCCAACGGTTTGGTAAGGCAGTAATGTAACGCTAGATACTGAAGTAACTCAGTCGTGCTTTTCTCAGAGACCCCTATTCATAATACTCCATAAGACGTCTGGAGTGGGTAGGGATAATATCCACCATAGCTGAGTAGGACAAAAATCCTGTGTATTAGCTGTTTGGTTTGTTCAATGTTGAAGGATACAGTGTTCCAAAATATTGTGCACCTTATCTTTGTTCCCTTGAAACTTGCTCTGCAAACTTTCATTAAACAATGTCCGAAAACGGCACAAACCTCGATACTGGTGAAGCTGTACCCACACGATTTTGCGGTACTTTTTCATAATACAGGTTTTAATGAAACCAATGAAAATGCTCCAAATTTAAGGAGAGCCATCACTCTAAAACTTATAAAACATGGCCTAACACCAAGAGGTGGTAGAGCAGTTTTTGTTATAGAGTCACATAAATCTCACCAGACAGAGGTATTCTACTCATGGATAGTATTCCCTGAATCAAATCCAGTAACTAAAACGTTTCACTTCTACAAAGAGGATGAACCACCTGAGGAATACAGTCCTTTCGAGGATATTGAAATTCCACTCACATACCAGGAACATAATCTCTGGTTTAAAGGCGCCCTAAAACATTACAATCACATTACCAGGCTCAGTCTACTAGGTAGACCAGGAGCAACATGGCCGATTTTAGCCAGCTATACACCTCATCCTGACATTGAAGAAATGTCAGACGTAGAATTACTTGCTCAACTCAAGGAGTTAATCAAAATCTACAGAAATTTAGTTCAATGTGTCATGCGGACTTTCACAGTCCAACCACCATTAACCATTCAAAATCCAGCCCCTCATCAGGGGAATACACTAAAAATCACTCCACAGACTTTACACGCAGTCATGGTTAAAATGCCCACAAAACGTGAATGAATTCCATTCTGGATAGCTTAAAAAATTACTCAAATCAAAGCAGTATTCCCTAATACTAGCCCTTATGAGAAACACAGAATTCTAACAATCTGTTTACCAATGGGGATCACACCACATCTAGAAGACTGCACCACTTGGGGCACAGTCTTTGCTGCAATCTACACAAAACACATGGTGGTCCATCTATGGCAGTAATACCTGATGTCCTGAAACAGATTCAAAACGAATACGGGGCAGATCCTGCTCTGAATTTAGGTACGAAGTTACTTAAAAATTACGACCAGCTCTCAACAATAATATTATCTAATATTAAAGGAGAAGCAGCATCAGTGGCAATCCGCGAGAAATTAAGGGAATTTGATGTAACAGAACAACCACAAGACCTAGCCAGAATAATTGAAAAATCCTATGAAGAAATAGGCAGAGACAGTTTGGAAGGGAAACCAGTTAAACCACAACTGTCTGAAAGTCCTGAAAAGGCCTTTACTAAAAACAATCCTACCTCTTCTAAAAAAAAAGAAGTGGGAAAATAACAAACAATATTCAAAAGAAAAAGATTCTCAATCCCTGAAAGGCGGTACAACTGCAGGAATGGGGATAATTTGAGAAAACCTGACAGGTATCAAGATACTGATACACATTCCTCTCGTACCTTTCAGATATCGTCACAGACATTCGAAAGAAGAGGACGGTCAGAGAACAAAGAAGAACGCGTGAAGTCCAAAGACGATCAACACGTTCAGAAAAACAAACAAAAACCTAAATTCTCCAAAAAGAAAATAGAAGGTCTGAAGATCAGACATGCCGAGGATTCTGAGAATACAACTCAAGAACGGAAAATGGGCTCAGACAATGTTGGACAATGCAGCAGAAGTTACAGTAGCTTGCCAGAACCTGAAGGGGCTTCTGGAGACAGTGGACTTGAATGAGGACATTCAAGTTGAAACTGCAGACACCAGGGTTAGTTCTCTGTATAGGTTATATGAAATAACACTCCGGATGGAGGGAGACATACCAAGAAAAGTGAAAGCACTCTTTTGGGAGCGACTTTCAAAGGGTTATGATATACTTCTAGCAGAACAAGACTGGCCACCAGAATTTGTCAGGGAGTGCCCACATGGCGATGACATAATTATGCCAGCCTTCTCCAATGATGTTCCAGTACACTTAAAATATACTTATGCCAGGAAATGGGCAGTGGCCCAGGCCCCAGCATTATATAAAAATCATGTAGGATGGGATGAGGACTCACCTCACCACAAAATCCAGTTAAAAAATCAACCAGCTGCACAAAGGCAGTACCCAGTTAAGTTAGAAGCTAAAAAACAAGTCAGGGAGATCTTAGATCAACTTGAATACCAGGGGGTGATTGAAACATGCACCTCATCAATGAACAATCCTTTGTTTCCTGTCTCCAAACCAGACAATACATATCGTCTAGTTTTGGATTACAGACACCTAAACTCTTGTTGTAAAACATTTGCAGTGCAAAATGCACACAGTACAGCATTAATGAATAACATTGTGCGTAAAAAGTACAAAACCACATTAGACATTTCAAATGGTTTCTTTTGTCAAAATATTGCACCTGAAAGTAGAGATTTGACCGCTTTCTCAATAATGGGGACACAGAGTCAATTTTGTTGACTCCCACAGGGGTTCAAAAACAGCCCGGGGTTATTCTCAGTAAGGGTAACAGAGTTACTACAAATTTATGATGACGAGGCATTGTCATATGTCGATATATATCTGACAGACGATGACCTGGACAGACACTTGAACAGCGTGAACACCATTATATTAGGTTTCGCCTCAGAGGGTTACAAATTCAACTTTAAAAAGTCCAGAATTGTCCATCTCAACATCCTTTTCTTTGGATATGAACTATCAAGTGAAGGAAAAAGCCTGGCAGCCAACTTTTTAGAAAAGTATGCGCTGCTACAACCTCCAAAAACGCTGAAAAACTTACAGTCGATATTAGGTTTTCTGAATTTTGGAAGAACATACATTCTAAACTACGCAGAGAGGGTTAAACCTCTCTACGAATTAATCAAACCTGATTTCAAAGCCACAACTTGGACACAAGAACACACAGAAATTCTGTGTGCACTTCAAACAGAAATGTTAGCAATAATACACTTGCAAACATGCGTAAACGTACGCAACTTAGTGATCCGAATCATTCCGGGTCAATGCGGATTTTACTTAACTTTTAACGAAAGTGAAAAAGTACCAATTGCATACAAATCACAATTGTATACACAAGCAGAAATGAAATTCACTTCTACAGAAAAAATTCTGACAGCAGTTCAAACCGCTGTAGCAGAAGATAGAGCCCCAAGCACAGGGGAAACGCATTATGGTTGTCACCCCTGTACCAGCCTTAGAGGCAGTTACTAAAGCTAGCATTCTGAATTTAAAAGCTTCACATCCGAGATGGATACAATGGGTTAATTCTCTTGCTGCTACTGATGTTGAATTTGTTTTTACTTGAAAACACAAGCATTCCTGCAATACGAACATGAATGTCCTCTGCCTACTGAAATTCTCCCTCTTGACCAGTACGAATTTATAATTTATACTGACGGATCTGCACAACCCGCTACGGAGAGTAAACAAGCTTACAATGCAGTATGCACGATCGTTCAAGGTCGCATGCGTGATGGCAAATTCAGACCAATGGTCACAAAAACGCAATCTCTAGGAGATTGTACAGCTCAGCGAGCTGAATTACAAGCATTCAAGATGGCATTTGAAAACACGGATCGCGAATTCCCCACACTCATGTGTGCGATTCTTTTTACTGTGTTTAATCTTAAAATGAATATTTACAGAATTGGCTTCAAAATGGTTTCAAAGATGCAAAAGGTGGCACAATCAAGCATAAAACGCTTTGGGAACAAGTAGTTCAGTTGCAAAACGGACTACAAAACACTCATGTGATACACACGCTGAGTCATCAACGTGATGGCGGTCACGTTGAAGGGAATTCATTGGCTGATTAAGCCGAGAAAGGGGCTGTGCAAACGGCTTCCATAGCTGCAATCACTCATTCAAAAATGAAAATAGACAGTGAAATAATGCTGGCTGTCAATGCTTCAAGCAAAGGCAGCGGTGCAGGGTTACCTAAAAAATTCCCACTCAAATACTCATATATAATTGATGTGAATAATGTTCCATTTGCTCGAATCCCTGGAGTGGGGGATAGGGTAGTACCAAACATGGAAAATAGATTAGGACTAATCCTAGAAGCACATGAAGGGATTGCCTCTGCCCATGCAGGTGTTTCCACCACAGTATCGTTATTAAAACAGAGATACTGGCGGCCAGGCATTAGGAAACAGACCAGCAATTATGTTTTGGACTGCAAAATATGCCAGAAGATGAAAGGCTCTACTGTGAAACGTCCTGCTCAGACCCCCCTGTTCATTTCAGATAAACCATTAGCATGTGTTTACCTGGACCACTGCGGTCCCTTACAAAGGGATGGTAACTATAAATATATCATGGTTGCAGTGGATTCATGTTCTAGGTTCCTATGGATGTGGCCTCAGCGCTCGGCTGACGCTCGAACTGTTATAATAGATTTGCGAGCCTTTATCGGCACATACGCAATTGGCACACTACATTCTGACCAAGGTCCTGTGTTTAGCTCTCGAGCTTACAAAGAAGCCATGGCCAGTTTGGGCGTAGCATTGCGGTATTCTTCTTCATTCCATCTTGAGGGAAATTCTGTTGTGGAAAGAAAAAACTGGGACATAAAGCAGTCTATAACAGCTAGGGTATTAGGTTCGGATGATGGGTGGGTCAAATACCTTTATGGTGTCCAGCGCGCACTTAACAACTTGCCAAGAAGTTCTCTAGGGGGTGTCACTCCATATGAAGTTCTATTTGGAACTAGAATGTTAGTACCGGACCTTGATATGCGAGGCACAGTGATGGAAAATAAGAAATTTGATATCAAAGATCGTTTGTCTGTTTTACAGGACATAAATGAACTAAGAACGAAATAAAGCATCGTGCTTCTGAAGCCAACCATCACTGGGGAAAAACCGGCCGTCCCAGCAAGGCCTGTCTGGATCCCAAAGCTTGGTGATCTAGTCAGAGAAAAGAAGGAATTTGGGCCTTCTTACAGACAACCAGTACCTGTCCTAGTAATCCACGGATCAAGAACAGTACTTTTGCCGCCCCTTGCTGGTAAAAAGGAGAAAAGATTTGTGTCCATCGACCTGATCAAACCACACTATGTGGCCGATACTAAGCAGTAGGCCAAGTGGACTCCACCAATGTAGCAGACGCACTCCTCTAGCTAAAATCCAAGAGGTTCAAACTGAGAGACTTATCACCTTTGAAGATTCTACAGTGAGAAATAAAGGACTAAGCAACAAAGCTATGGAGCTCGTCCCTCTTGAAACCCAAATAACATTTCGTCCTGATACACCTGTCTACAACAAAGTAACAAGTGATCACCTGGTTCCAGCGAATTCCTCAAATCCTGATGCAATTCCAACCATTGACAGAACTGCCTCTGGCTATTTCAAAAACTTTGATACGTTTTCTGAGGATCCCAGTGAACCTCAAACGACGCCAGCACAAAGAACTTTCAAAGAACAAGCAACAGACTTTTTTCATCTCATGAAAAAGACTTATCTGGTTTCACCATGGATTGAACTATTGATTGTTTTGGGAATATTCTTCTTTCTACTTTTGTTGGCTCTGGTATTAACTCTGGGTATGCTGATAAATGGAAGATATATTCAAATGGACACAGCAAGTAAAAGAGTGAACTTACTTCTCCAGCCACACAAATCATTCCATCGTAAAGCAAGAGACTTGTCAGCAGTGAACATCACAGCTGTTCCTATACCAGATGGTATAGTTTGGGACAGAACTGAATATGACATTTTTGGCCCATCGGAGCTTTTGAAGATTCCACATTTATTTAAGATTTCATTAAGTGACTTTATTTCCTCTAGTACCTTTTCTGATGATTGGGACTTCGAGACTGTTAATAACATGATGTCTGATCTAGAAATGTCTGCGGTATTCACAAATCATGAATATTTAGAGGGATCATCAGACAATGAACAAATGTATTGATATAACCACTATGGTCATCTGCAACACCTAGAAATGTATTTATGTATAACTAATGGAAACATTGTCACCTCAAAGGGTAGTTTGAAAACTTTTGCAATTAAATTTCCATTTTTTTCAGGCTACAATTTGTCTAATCCAGAAACGTTTTACTTTAAAAATGTGAACAAGACAGGAACGAAAAATATGTTAATGAATACGAAACAGATTTATTCTGCAGCCTTTATTGCCCAACTGTCTAGACAGGGTTTCGACTTTTGGAAAGACAACATTGAGACAAAATCTGTCTGTGGTTCCAAAGATTGGCAAGTACAGGAGGTGGAAGCTTTGTGTAGAGCCTGTATCATCCCTGAGCAAATTATGTTTTTGAATGACACTGTCCAACAAACGTCTTGTCTTGGATTAGCCAAGATCAAAGACATGAACACACCGACCATACCTATACCTACAAGTAATAGCACTACACGGGGGAAGGTCGACGTACATAATATTTTGCATCACAACAGATCAGATCCAGAATGGAAAAATTGGTTGCTCTGGCCCACAGACACAAACAACTGTCAAGCTCGATTCCTGAACAAAACACAGGGTTTCACTATCAATAGGCCAGACCCACGCTATGTTCAAAGACAGCATCCAGGGGTAGTAACAACATACAGTGTAGGGAAACTTTGCCTTGATTGGCTACAGAAAGCTACACTGAAGGATGTAAAACAACACTTAACTGTACTTCAAGAAGGCGTAGACCTTAGGGAATTCTTGCTAGGACCAAGAAAACCACGTCAAACACGTTTCATATATGCCGGTATCTACGCTGCTGATAATGAAGCATGGAAGGTTACCCAAGCAGAGACTGCAGAACGAATACGAGAAATTGATCGTATTAATTTAGAGAAAACTCTCTCTATGGTAGACAATGGGTTAACGACTCTGTCGTCCAGAATAT
This sequence comes from Triturus cristatus, assembly GCF_964204655.1. Taxonomy (NCBI): domain Eukaryota; kingdom Metazoa; phylum Chordata; class Amphibia; order Caudata; family Salamandridae; genus Triturus; species Triturus cristatus. The sequence continues at coordinate 317,876,724 of NC_140588.1, read as the reverse complement.
ATTCATTGGACAGCATTGTGTCTTCTGTCATAGACATCATGGAACAAGACTTGGTCATGTTGCAACATGGTCAGTCTCAGCTACGTTCTATCGTGCTATTGGACTGGACGCTATAAAACTTGCGTGCAGGCTATGTGCCTTGGCGTTTAATCAACACTACGTCACTGTTTTCAGAATTCAATCTTACTAATAAACAGATCAGACTGGCAAAAAGGGGAGCTGACTACACTATGCTGAGCATTGAAAAACTGGAAAAATTACCATTCACAGTAGCAGAAAAACCAGCTATTGAGTGGATTATACATGGTAAAATTACTCTGCCTGTTACAACTTTTCATTTTCAGTATTGCCTAAAACATATACCAGTAGGCAAATATGAAAGGTTGGGTAAAGGATACATCAAGTCATCCTGGGATTTACCGTACACACATAGATGTTGGAGTGGGGAACGTGAAGTGTTTCTTAGCGGTGAAAACTGTGAACACACACTAAGCAGTTCTCTCCTTTGTCAGGGTATTAACTTACATGGGGCCTGTGATGGTTCCACTACATACCTATCCTAACACCTGCAAGGTTCACCGGCTGCAGTGATTAATCCAATTTTTGGCCAACTTTCTAATGGGAGTTACATTATGTTGAATGATCATAGCTGCTCTGGCATGTTGCCAGGTATTCCATATCTAGTTACGGTTACATCCAGGGTCACTTGCTGTGGCAAGTCTTGTTTCCACAAACAGATACAGTCAGGGAGTCACCTTTATGGCCTTCACTGAACATCTCTTCTATATGAATTGATACTCTAAGCAGAATGAAAGACATTCTTTTACAGAAAACAGTGCCACTGTCCTCGGCCAGAGAAACCTATGATCTCCAAGTCGCAAGGACTTCTGCGTAGATACATACCCTTTTGTATACAAACTGCCCTCTACATTTCTCAGAAATGTTAGGTCGTATCTTAAACATGTCTGATACGAGCGGTATTATACATGTATTTAAGAACGTGTGTGCAGGACTGTTAGCACATTTTCAAGCAGTCCTCTGCAAATTTCCAAATTTCGTGCACTCTGTGTTTGGCGGACTGCTGCTCCTTTTAACACTCGCTGCAGGGATCCTATTTTTGCTTCTACTGCTACGATATGGCAACTCACCATCGACACCCAATTCACCTTAGAGAGAGCTCTATTGGAGATGACGTGTCGTGAGCGCATCGTCCAAACTTTGGGTTTACCTCGTCTACGAGAATTAAATACCACATGGTTTCTGTCATTCAGTCCAATCTGGCAAGATTGCATCTTACCTGTTCTACCCTGCCTGCTCTGTGGTGAAGAATGCGTGCTAGACATCTGTCTAACACTCCCATCAGTCATACCTATGGATATCGATACTCTGCTGGACCCAGTAACGGCCCATGCTCTGTGTTGTCCCCAGCGGCTACCAATCCTGATGGCGGCATTCATTGAGATCTCACAGACGCAAATTGCTACTGCTGAAGTACGAGAGGAGATATCAGGCATGCAGGTAACATCCAATTTGACCATTGCTGATGCAACCAATAATGAATACGATAGTTCACATCTATGTGCAGTTAATCTTCTAAACGAGGTATTCCAACTTTGACCTACAACGGTAGACAACTTTTTGTCTACAGGATTAGAAGATTTTATGTTTTCTCCAGGCCCACACACTGACCTTTGATTCCAGCACACAGTGTTCTGATGAGACTCTGAATTTGGCCTTCATTCTTTTCAGACAAGGGACTAACTTTGGAACTTTTTTCCTATGATTAATTTTTTTTTCTCCAAATTTGATTTTTTTTCATTTTTTGGCACAGTAATCTACTTATAGTACAACTTTTCATAGAGAACTGAATTCTTTGAAAATCTTCCCGGGACATTATGCCGCCTTGTCACATCAACAATTGATTTGTGTTAACCTGATATGAAATGGTTTTGGTCCTTTTTCTTCTGTATTAACGAGCCATTTCATCATGTGTATATATTTCTGGTTCGTTCTTTTTGGCATTTCCAATACACACATATGCTTAGAATGTAACATTGCTTTCAATATGTACAGCACCTTATGCATAGCAATGGTTTTTGTAATGCATTTTTAGGACATATGTTTTTAGATAGGTTTTAGCATGTTTTAGATTATCATGCGATACTCTCTTTTAGACATATTTAGTATGTTTAGGATTTAGTAATGTCGTTCATACGTAACTGGAGTGGGTGTTGTGTGTAGATTTAGATTCCGTATATAGGTTTCCCGATTTATGCCCTTATATAAGTACAATTCATTTTGCCCTTATTTAGGCATAGAAAATCCAGCCCATATTTAGGCATTGTCCATGCTGAACAAATACAGGCATGGTCTCCTACATCCGTCAATCCACATCACAACGAGTTCTTGGAAAACCAGACTCTTAAGCCTTGAGGAATTTTACTTGCTTGGATATTGATTTCTCCAAGAACTCATTATTATGCATGAACATCTATTCCTTAGGGGTTCATTCATGACGTTCCGATGCCCGACTTTTACGTCAATACAGGCATTCCTAAACAACTTCAAGGTATAAATATACCTGCACTTGCCCAGGCAAACCACGGTTCCGGTATGGTCCAGTTCGACTGCCTACTTGCGGTTCGCCACAGCAAGTTCGGAAGGAAATCGAGTTCCAGCCTGATGCACTGACCAAACGCTGTCATTCTCCTCGCAGAGAATCCAGCTCCAGTATTTCTGACTCCCCTTGCGGGGTGTTAGATATCGAGTCCGGAAAGATATTCCAACCTCGCACATTCTAAGGTATGGAGCAGACTAGAACTTAGAGACATTTTTGGCAACTCTTGGCAAAACTAAACTGTAGCTAGCTGTACTTTAGAAAACAGCACCTACTTCTTACCTCGTACTACACTTAGGTTAGGTACCCTGGGGTAGAACAATTTAGAAGCATCAGATGAGTATTCACATTTTAGCCTATGTTATTTATGTATGTATTTTATGAATATATGTCATAGCTACAAACCATGCTATTGCAGTATTATTTTATCTTACTGCTAACTCTGTACATATTGTACTTTGCAGCCTGTCTTACGATTGTAGCAGTTCATATCACTTGCACGAGAAATAAGACTGTTCAATAAACCCTTTTTATTGAAACGCCTGTCTCTCTATTTCTATGCAACTCTGTAGAAATGAAGCATGCACAATTGACTGAGTGAAACTATTATCTATTGTTTCCACGGTTCTGAGATTGTTCCGACTCTAACTGAAACAAAGTTGTCATGTTTATGCAGTTGTCAGAAACTAATCCCTTCTTGTTTATTTGAGAAGTTTCTAGTGACCTCTGAGTTAGCTGGCACACACAAGTAATTAAGTTTAATGTACTCGATAGAGACATACTGACCTCAGTCGTATGTCAAATCTATAGTGTATGTTATTACAATGGGCAGAGCCTATCAGGGATATAGGAACTACACTACAACATTGCCCCTAAATGCCCCAAGAAACCACCTGCACCCACTGGTACTCCAACACTGGGTTTAGTGAGTGTAGCGTTGGGGGAGGAATTGAGTCCTTGGCATGGGGAGGAGCAAGCAGTTATGACCCTGGTCTCATCGATGGTCCAGGAAGCCTCTCTGCCTGAGAACACTAAGAAGTACCGGCAGTGGATGACCATCAATGGAAGGAGGGTGGAGGCTCTGAGATACACAGGAGCCAGGTTGAAATCTGCCAGGTGTCAGTGGATGTCTGAGGAGCAGGTAATTCCCAATGTACTTAACCCTGTAGTTGCAGCAGACAACTCCGTGTGCCTCTGCAAGGTGGCGCTGGTTCCCTTTGAGTGGGGGGGGTCTCAGGTTCCTTGAAAGTTGTTGTAAGTCCATCCATGCCTGTAGACTGTCTGCTGGGGAATGACCTGGAGAGTTCCCCCTGGAAGGAGGTGGAGAGCCAGGCGCATTTGGAGATGTTGGGTCTGCCTGAGTGGGCTTGTGTGACCACTTGGTCTATGGCAGCCAGTAAAGGGGTTCAAGAGGACCTGGAGCCTGAAACAGTCGCCCAGGTGCCTGCCTTAAAGAGGCAGGGGGTGCGGAAAACCGACCCCAAAGTCCCCACGGTCCAGGAAGAGGCAAACCTTGAGGGGTAGCCCTGGAGCCTAAGGGGGTGCAAGTAGCTGAACACGGGGACCTACCTGAGCTGACCGAGTGGCAGCAGGAGGGAGGGCCCTCCAGGGAGGAATTCTGTGAGGAGCAGAAAAAGTGCCCTTCTCTTGAAGGTTTGCAGGAACAGGCCACAAACCAGGCAGCAGGTGATCAGTCTGGATCACATTGGATCTACTGGGAGAATGGTCTCCTGTATAGCGAGCCTAAGGTTGCTGAGCCTGGGTCAGCCCATGTGCTGGTAGTAGCCCAGCACTTCAGAGCCTTCCTACTGGGGCTGGCTCATGATGTGCCTTTAGTAGGCCTGGGCGGTAAATTCCGTTCCGTTCGCGGAATTTGCGGAATTTGGGTAATTTCGCGTTCCGCGGAGAACGCGAAATTGCCCAAAAATCTGCGTTCCGCGACTTCGTGAAATTTTTTGCTTGTTCGCGTTCTCAATATGCGTGTTCACGAGATATTTCACTCCGAGCACGCAAACAGCGATCGCAAACAGGAAAAAAGTATCGCGAACAAGCAATTCCGCGTGTTCGCAGAATTTCTGCGTGTTCGCGGAGATTTTTTACCATTTCGCAGAGATTTGCGTAACGCGGTTCCGCAAATTCCGCCCACCCCTAGCCTTTAGCAGGACATTTGTGCTGGACAAGACCTTTGGGAGGCTTGTCACCCACTTCTACTTGCCTCAAATGCGCAAGAGTTCTGATACTCATTGCAGGACCTGTCAGACTTGCCAGGCAAGTGGTAAGAGTGGGAAGAAGCGCAAAGCTCCTCTCCAACCTTTCCTTGTCATCAGCACCCCCTTTGAGAGGGTGGGCATTGACATTGTGGGGCCTCTGGATCCCAAGACAGCCATGGGCAACAGGTTCATCCTGGTCTTGGTGGATCATGCCACCCGGTACCCGGAAGCCATCTCTCTCCGGACGGTAACAGCCCCCGTGGTGGGCCATGCACTGATGGGGATTTTCTCCCACGTGGGGTTCCCCAGAGAGGTGGAGACCGACCGGGGTACTAATTTCATATCTCGGTGTATGAAGTCTCTGTGGAAGGAATGCGGTGTAACCTATAAGTTCACCACGCCTTACCACTCCAAAGGTAACAGTCTGGTTGACAGATTTAACCAAACCTTGAAGGGCATGATTATGGGCCTTGAGGAACCCATGAGGCGTAAGTGGGACGTCCTCTTACCGTGCCTACTGTTCGCTTACAGAGAGGTGCCATAGAAGTCCTTAGGGTTCAGTCCCTTTGAGCCACTGTATGGTCACCCTGTAAGAGGTCCCTTGAATTTGGTGAAGGAGGGCTGGGAGAAGGCTCCTAGTAAACCCCCCCAGGATGTATATAGCTACATGCTGGCCTTCAGGAACCAAACTAGGTGTTTCAGGCAACTCGCTCAGGCGAATCTGGAAGCCTGCCAGGAAGAAATGAAATGGTGGTACGACCAGAATGCCATTCTGGTTGAGTTTCAACCTGAGTAAAAAGTGTGGGTGATGGCGCCAGTGGTACCTTGCATGCCCCAGGACAAGTGGACTGGGCCTTATGAGGTGGTGGAGCGCAAGAGCGAAGTGATCTACCTGGTTGACTTACTGTCTCCTAGGAACCCTTTGAGGGTCCTCCATGTGAACCGCCTCAAACCAAACTTTGAGACGTCTGATGTGACCATGCTCTTGGTGACAGATGATGGGGCGGAAGAGGAGAGCGACCCCCTCCCTGACCTCCTGTCAGCCAAGGAGAAGGATGGGTCAGTGGATGGGGTGAATCTCTCGCCTACCCTGACCCCGGAACAGCAGAGGGACTGTCGCCAGGTATTGGGTCAGTTCGCCTCCCTGTTCTCCCTAACCCCAGGAGTCACCCATTGGTGCATCCATGATGTGGACACTGGAGACAGCCTGCCTGTAAAACAAACATTTTACAGAGTAGCTGATAAGGTCAGGGACAGCATCAAGGAGGAGGTTTCCAAGATGCTGGCGCTAGGGGTGATTGAGCCATCCAGCAGCCACTGGGCTAGACCAGTGGTTCTTGTGCCAAAAGCTACTGCGCCTGGTGCCACCCCAGAACTCCGGTTCTGTGTGGATTACCATGGGCTCAATGCGGTCACCAAGACTGATGCTCATCACATCCCCAGAGCTGATGAGCTTGTGGATCGGCTGGGTGCTGCCCCGTACCTCAGCACCTTTGACTTGATGTCTGGATACTAGCAGATTGCCTTGACCGAGGGAGCCAAGGAGAGGTCAGTGTTCTCAATGCCAGAGGGGCACTACCAGTTCAGGGTTATGCCCTTTGGGTTGAAGAATGCCCCTGCCACCTTCCAGAGACTGGTTAACCAGGTGCTGTGTGGGTTGGAGGAATTCAGCGCCGCCTCCCTGGTTGACATTGATGTGTTCAGCTCCAGTTGGGAGGAACATTTGCAACACCTCTGTGAAGTGTTGAAGGCCTTGCAGAGGGCAGGCCTAACTATCAAGGCAAGTAAGTGCCAGATAGGGCAGGGTTCTGTTGTGTACTTAGGACACCAGGTAGGGAGCGGCCAGGTGGCACCCCTACAGGCAAAAATTGATACCATCCTGGCTTGGGAACACCCATAGACCCAGACAGGAGTGAGGGCCTTTTTAGGACTCACTGGTTATTAAAGATGGTTTGTGAACGGGTATGGCACCATTGTTGTCACCTTGACAGAACTGACTTCAAAGAAACAGCCCAAGAAGACGATCTGGACTGATACCTGCCAGACCGCTTTTGATGCCCTGAAAACTGCCATGTGCACGGCGCCCATGCTCAAGGTGCCTGATTTCGCCAAAGAATTTGTTGTGCAGACAGATGCTTCAGAGCATGGTGTGGGAGCAGGACTCTCACAATTGAACGACGAGGGCTTGGACCAACCCATAGCTTTCATTAGCAGGAGGCTACTTCCCAGGGAACAGAGGTGGAGTGCTATTGAAAGGGAAGCTTTTGCTGTGGTCTGAGCGCTGAAGAAGCTGAGGCCCTACCTGTTTGGGACTCACTTCCTGGTTCAGACCGACCACAGGCCTCTCAGATGGTTGATGGAGATGAGGGATGTTAGAACTGGGGGTCTATAGTTGGCAGAGGTAGTTACCTTTGTCCAAATAGGGACCCTTGCTTCTAGTCAGGGTAAGGGGGCTACACTCTTAAATAACCCCTGCTCACCCCCTTGGTAGCTTGGCACGAGCAGGCAGGCTTATCTCAGAGGCAGTGTGTAAAGCATTTGTTAACAAATATAGTAATACAGTGAAAACACTACAGATGGACACCACACAGGTTTTATAAAAATAAGTATTCTTTATATAGATTTAACACAAGACCCAAAATAACAAAAAATCCACAATACTGTAACCAAAAATAGACTTAAAGATAGTAGAAATAGTTTAGTTCAAGGTGATGGTAAATGCGACACGTTTCTCACAAAAGTACCTGAAATGCGTAACGCAAAACAAACAAAAGGTTCGCAGGGAGGGTGATGCGTCGGTTCCTTGCTTCGGGGGAGGCTATGCGTCTGTTCCTCAGTGCTTGTGCAAAGAAGGCGATGCGTCTGTTCCTTACCGGAGAGGAGGTGATGCGTCAATCTCTTACTGAGTTCCGGTTATGATGCGACAAGATGGCGCCTCGATGCGATACGATGATCCAGTGCAATGCAACAAGATGGCGCCCTTGATGCAATGCGACGAAGTGAAGATGATGCGTGCACGCCCGACAGCAGTGCGGCAAACTCTGTAACTTCTGAGCCGCGACAGGCCCTGTGACACGCTTCTCCGGTGATACAACGGTGACCCTTGCGGTGGCGACACGCTTCCCCGGTGATGCGACGATCAGCAGATGCGGCGGAGACACCCTTCTCCGGTGATGCGACGGCGACCCTTGTAGTGGCGATACGCTTCTCCAGTGATGCGACGACCAGCAGGTGCAACGGAGACACGCTTCTTTGGGGATGCGATAGAGACCTCTGCAGTGGCGACGCGCTTCTCCGGTGATGCGACGGTAACAGCTGCGGCGGCGACATGCTTCTTCTTGTTGCGTCGTGCTTCCAGCTTTCAACAATATGCAGGCTTCTCCAGACAGAATCCCCGGCAAGGGAATTCAGGCGGGAGCTGGTGGTGAAGTCTTGTATCCCTGAGACTTTAGCAGGAGGCAAGCACAGTTCAAGCCCTTGAAACTTCTTCTTCAATATGATGAAAGATTTTTTTTTAAAAAGTCTTTCCCCTTTCCTTGGCAATCAAGAAACCACTGCAGGCCAACCCCAGAAAATAGCACACTGGCACAGGGGCAGTTCAACTCCTGCAGCTTCTCTGGTTCTTCTCCTTGGCTAAGGTCTCTCTTGTTCCCAGAAGTGATATAAAGTCTTGGGATCTGGGCCCCAATATTTATACTAGTAAATCCTTTGAAGGCAGAGGGTGCCTGTACCTAGCCAAAACCAGTTATGTGCAGCTTCCTGGCAGGAGGTGGAGACAGCATTGTTGGAGGCAGACCTGGCCCAGGTAGCTGAAAGAAACTCTCCTCCCCCTACTCTCTATTCTATGAAGGCTAGTGTCACTGAAAGGAAATCTCCACCCCCCCAGTCTCTATTCAGCCAAGGTCCTATTCAGCCCAGCCCTGACCCATCAGATTGCTGGAGCCCAAGCCCTCCTGTCACTCAAAAACCAAACATGCAATACACAACCTAGCAAAGGCAGGCTGGATGGTTAGACAAGAAAACACCTACTTTGCAAAAGTGGTATTTTCAAACATAGAATGTTAAAATCAACTTCACTAAAAGATGTATTTTATCATTCTGAGTTCAGGCATACTAAATTTGTTTTTCTACCATGTTCCCTGGGTCAGTTAGGATTATAGGATGGTATAATCAAACTGCCCATTCTGGCCTATGGGGACAGGTACCCTTACAATAGTGAAAAACGGAATTGGGTGTAATTCACTATCGGGACATGCCACACACATCAGGGCATGTCTCACCATTCACATACAATGCACCCTGCCCTAGGGCCTACCTTAGGGGTGTCTGATATATAGAAAAGGGAAGGTTTAGGGACTGGCAAGTGGTTGCACTTACTAAGTCAGCATGGCAGTACTGGACTGCACACAAGCTCTGCAATGGCAGGCCTGAGATACACTTTACAAGCTGCTTCAGTGGGTGGCACAACCAGTGCTGCAAGCCCACCAGCAGCATTTGATTTACAGGCCCTGGGCACACATGGTGCACTGTGCTAGGGTCTGACAAGTAAATCAAATAAGCCAATCATGGAGTCACTAATCCATTACATAAATTTAACATATGGAGCACTTGCACTGTGGCACTGGATAGCAGTGGCACAGTGCCCAAAGTATCTAAACCAGCAAAACATGTCAAAACAGAGGAGGCAATCAATAACAAATGGAAGGGAGACTCACGCCAATGGTACCAGGTCTAACAAGGGGTGAGAACCCAAAACTGTTGAGGTGGTCCATCTCCCTACAGGGAATGGACTTCACGTTGGAACACCAACCTGGAACAGAACACGCCAATGCTGATGGCCTGTCTGGATTTTTCCGCCTTAGTGATGAGAACTCCCATGAGGGTGGGTAGTTCTCCCCACTTTTCGGCTGCAGGGGACACGTGTTAGACCTGGCATTTCTTGACGTGGTTACCCCTGACTTTTTTGCCTCAACCCCCACTATTTTTGATGCTTTGATGGATTTCGTTTTACTGGCTTAGATGCTTTAGGAACTTTGCCACTGCTGATCAGTGTCAAACTGCAAGTGCTCCCTGTATAAAGTGTTATGGTAATTGGTTGTCCATAATTGGTATGTTTGCCTTACTAGTAACGTCCCTAGTAAAGTGTACTATGTGTGTCAGGGCTGGTAATGCAAATGCTACTAGTGGGCCTGCAGCACTAATTGTGCCACCCACACAAGTAGCCCTAATGAGAGAACTCAGGCCTGCCACAGCAGTGCCTGCGTGCAGGTTGCTAACTGCCAAATTGTCCTGACAAGTGCACCCAGTTGCTAGGCCTTACCCTTCCCCTGAACATCAGACACTCCTATGGTAGACCCAAGAACCCCCTGGGCAGGGTGCAATGTCTGTGAAAGGTAGGACATGTACTGAGGTGTGTACCATGTCCTGACAGTGAAATACTCGCCATTTCGTTTTTTACTGTTGCAAGGCCATCTTGCCCACAGGACAGAATGGGGAAGGCTGTTTAATATGTTTCCAGCCTATCTTCCCATAGGCTTAAGATGCAGAGGTGAAGTTTAGTGTGCCTGAAATCACAATTTCATAACTCATCTTTTTGTGAAGGTGGGTTTTGAATTGTGTGTTTAGAATCCACGCTTTTAGAAGTGGCTGTTTTTTTGTTATAACATTCTGTGTATCTCTGCCTGGTTGTAGATTGACTGTCTGGATTTGAATGTGATATGATCTGGGAAATGTCTTGACCCAGGGGAGGAGTAGGTGAGACAGCAACAGGCTAACCTGCATCTGGAGTGTAGGGGAGAGGAGTAGCCCCTGGAGGTGAAGAGGCCTGTGCTGCTGCCATAAAACAATGGCTCCACCTCCTGCTGAGTGATTGAGGAACCAGACCCCCACTATTAAAGGAAGAAGGTGTCACTGGCAGGGAGGCACCCAGAACTGGTTTAGACAGGGGCCAGTGTCCCCTGAACACACAAACTTCAAAGACATTTAGGGGTATAACTATGAGAGCTGAAACCCCTGAACGTTGGACTGATCAAGACTGAAAAGTATTGAAACTACTTCGCGGTCAAGAGGAACCTCTGCCAAGGAAGAACAGCTGAAGAGACTGAAGAGAAGGACTGACCCTTGCTGTGTGTTCTGGGGCTGGCCTGCATTTTGCTGATTTAACCAATTAGAGGCTAGGGGACTTTGCTGTGTGTTTTGTCCCCCTGCTTGAAAGGACTTTGCTGTGTGCTGTGTCCCGAAGTAACGTGTCTCCAAGGGCCCGAGAAGAGCTGGCTCTGTGTTGTGGAAACTCAGGTACATCAAAGTTTCCAAGTGTGTCTCAGCGACGCTGTGTGCGTGTGCTTTTTGCATCCTGAGGCCTTCGGAAGCATTGCCCCGGGACTGTGTGACCCGAAGCTCAGCCAAGTCTCAGCGACGCTTTGTAAGTGTGTGTGTGCAGCCTGATACTGCCGTGAGGTCGGTGGTGCTGGTTGGAAAGTGCCCCGTGACTGCAGTGCCCCCGCAGTGTGAATCATCATCCACGCTGCCGTGTAGCTGTTTGTGGCCCGAGCCGTCATTGTAATGGAGGCTGCAGATCAAGATCGACGCCGCCGGCCCGAGCCGCAATGTGCTGACGGATTTCGTAAAAGCTGAGGAAGTCGTGAGGTAATCGTGATCGTTTTTCGCAAGAGGAATCTGCCCAAGATCATCAGCACGGAGAAGGCAGGCCCATAACCTGTCCGGCTACAGCGTCACCTTGCATCGGAGCTGCGTTGTCATCGGGAGCGTCCAGCAGGATGTCCGACAAGCGGGGAGAGAGAGAGAGAGCAAGGCAGCGCATCCCCCAGGTAAGGGTTGGACTCCGGTCGGCACCCGCAAGCGTGTGTGGCCTGGGGAGGCATTCAGGAGGAGTACTGGAGTGCTCCCGTTTCTCTCCCGCTGCATCGCATTAGACGCTCTGAGTCCTCGAGCGTCCCGGACCTGCCCGGCAGTACCGGGGCCGCCCTCGGAAGTTCAGGACTGTTGTCTGTGGTTGGAGCCTAGTGATGCCCGCGCTAACCACGTCGATTGGCCTGGTAGTATTCTTGCATTACGAACTGCCTTTTTAATTGCATTAGGGATTTAATTATTCTTTCATTATGAACTTCCTTATTACTTGCATTAAGGAGTGTGTCATAACTTGCAATACGAACTGCCTGATTACTTGCATTAAGGATTGCATTATTCTTGCATGACTAACTGCCTGATTACGTGCAATGAGGATTGAATTATTCTCGCATTACGAACTGCCTTATTACTTGCATTAAGGAGTGCGTCATCAGTTGCATTACGAACTGCCTGATTACTTGCATTGAGGATGGCATTATTCTTTCATTACTAACTGCCTGATAACATGCATTGAGGATTGCATTATTCTTGCATCTGGAACTGCCTGATTACTTGCATTGAGGATTGCATTATTCTTGTGTTACGAACTGCATTAGTCTGACAATACAAACTGCATTACGAACTGCATAGCATTGCATTAGGACTACATTGGAACATTGTGAACTGCTCCTTAATACCCCAAAAACCTACAAGTGTTTGTTGGCCTAATAACCGGCTAAGTAAGTGGAATATCACGAATACGCATATGGTGGATTTTTATCGTTTGTTCTTTCCGTATTTTTCTTCTTGATAAAGATACCGCTATTTCCATACATCCGTATGGTGTACATTTGTGGTCTTATCACTGTGTCACTGGGAGTGTAGTTGCAAATACTTTACACATTGCTTTGAAGATAAGCCTGGCTGCTCATGCCAAGTTACCAGGGGGTAAGCAGGGGTTATCAAAGAGGGTGTCCCTCCTTTCCCTGACTAGAAGCAAGAGTCCCTATTTCGACTAAGGCCATTGCCTCAGCCAACTAGAGACCCCCAGTTCCAACAGGAGAACTAACAAGCCTGTACATTTTTAACAACTGACACCTAGGAAAATCCTGGGTGGGCTGACTTGTGTGTCTGTCTCCACGTTTTTTTACCAAGAATCCCGTGAAAACCTCAAAGTTTGTGGAGAAAACAGATTTTCCTCACCTTTCTGTGAAAGAAAGTTCTGGAATATGTTGAAAGCCACAAACTTCCACCCAGACAGGATTGCACAGAGTCTCCCGATATAAATGGTACCTCCCTTGTGTTGGTAGGCCTAGTGCCTGCGACAGAAAATGGCCCAAAACGCAACGAGAACACACCACATTTTTTTCTTCTGAAAAATGACTCTTTTTTTGTAATGTGCTTAGGTTTGGATTTTGTTCCCTACCTCATCCGGCATCCAGGGAAACCTGGCAAACCTGCACATTTTTAAAACTAGACACACAGGGGATCCAGGGTGGGTTGACTTGTGGTGCTCTTACCAGGTTCTGTTACCTAGAATCCGTTGCAAACCTAAACATTTGCCTAAAAAACATTTCCTCACATTTCTGAGATGGAAAGTTCTGGAATCTGAGGGGAGCCACAAACTTCCACTCACACAGCATTCCTCCAAGCCTCCCAATAAAAATGGTACCTCGTTTGTGTGGGTAGGCCTAGTGCCCGTGACAGGAAACAGCCCAAAATGCAACATTGACACTAGAACAGTTTTCCACCGAAAACTGACCCTTTTTTGCAATGTGCCTAGCTGTGGATTTTGGGCCTTAGCTCCGTCGACATCTAGGGAAACCTAGCAAACCTGTACATGTTTTAAAACTAGATACCTAAGGGAATTCAGGATGGGCTGCCTTGCATGCCACTCTACATATGTTTTTACCCAAAATCCCTTGCAAACCTCAAAATGTGTCTAAAAAACACATTTTCCTCACATTTCTGTGATAAAAAGTTCTGGAATCTGCAGAGAGCTGCAAACTTCCACCCACCCACATTTCCCCAAGTCTCCTGAAAAAAATGGTACCTCACATGTATGGTCAAAACCTGGATTTTTAATGCGCCTGACACGTTAGTCCTAAAACTAATCTAACCTAACTCTCCTTAGTTCTTTCTGTCAGCACTTTCCTTTTTCTTTTTCCAATGACACTCTCACCACTAGCGCCAAGATGCTCCTTGAGTGTAAGCCGCGCTTTACAAAAACTACATCATATCATATCATAGGACTGGTGCCCATGACAGGAAACGGCCCAAAATGCACCATGGACATAAAACATTTTACACTGAAAACTGACCCTTTTTTTATAATGTGCCTAGCTGTGGATTTTGGGCCCTACCTCAGCCGGTATCTAAGGTAACCTAGCAAACCTGTACATTTTTTAAAACTAGAGACCTAGGGATAACCATGGTGGGCTGATGTGCATGGCTCTCATCAATATTTTTTATCCAGAATCCTGGGCAAACCTCATAATTTGAATAAAAAAACTAATTTTCCTCAGATTTCTGTGATGGAAAGTTCTGGATTCTGTAGGGAGCCACAAACTTCCATGCACCCGGAATTTGCCCAAGTCTCCTGATAAAAATGGTAACAGGACTAACACACCAATCTCACCACCAAGCACCCAAACTTGAGTCAACTGAAAAACACACCTCAAGCAAGCCAATACTCATACTGGCTACCAGTCCATGCACACATACAGCCAAGTGCCAATCTATACACACTGCCAGCCAAGCACTAGTCCACATGCTCCATCTGCCAAGCGCCAGCCATGCTCCAGTCTATGCACACCATCAGCCAAACGCCAGTACACACAGATCGTCAGACGAACTCCATTTTACACCCACACATAAACGTTCCCTTGTGTCTAGTTGTTTTTTGCCCCCTTGGGGGCAGATGAGCCTAAAAATATGGCTGATCTAACCCAAGGAGGGGCAGAAAATGGGCACAATATTACCCCCATAATAGGGAGCGACCCTTGCCCAAGGGGCCGCTCATAGACATATAAAGAAAGAAAATCCCTGGCGTCTAGTGGCTTTCTTCCTCCATTGGAGACAGATGGGCCTAACAATATGGGCAATCTGCTCCATGGGGGACTAAAAATGGCAAAATATGGTCCACATAATGGGGAGCAACCCTTCACCAAGGTGCCGCTCCCAATAGGGGGAATTGGGGGGGTTAGGGTGGCAGCTGAAGTGCTTCCGTTGCCATCCTGATGGAAGCCCATTGATGGGTGGCCCAGTGTGTGAGTGCCAGCAGGACAGAATGGTAATGTGGTAAAGTTTAGGTTGTCTAAATATAAGGTGGGCTGCTTGGTTTTGGGCAATCTGAAGCCTGTGCAAAAGAGACTTAGGGAGACCCACATAGAGGGAGTTAGAGTAATCTATCCTGGATAGGACCAGGGCAATTACAACTTGGATGAGATCCTCTAAGGTAAGAAACTTCAAAATGTTCCTAAACCTGTGGAGCAGTAAAAAGCAGAAGGAGATCACAGCTCCAAGTTGGGGCTTCATTGATAACTCACTGACTATAAAAACACCAAAACCGTTTACAGATTTCTAAGGGGATGGGGGAACTCCCATCTTGGAAGGCCAAAATGATGCATTCCAATAATCAGACAATCTCTGTTTTGTCTAAGTTAAATTTAAGATGGTTACTGTTCATCCAGTCATGGATAAAAAGCATAGTATTTTGAAAGGTTTCCTTTGGCACAGGGAAGTCATCAGTTTTAAAGAGTAATTGCATATCATCTGCATAGTTGTAGATTGTACAGTTTACGTTTTTTGAGAGCATGGATTAAGGGGCGCATATATATAATAAAGAGTTATGGTGGAAGGGAAGAACCCTGCAGTACTCCACAGTCCAGGTTGAATTTTTGTGGCCTGAAAGAAGTTGGGAAACTGACTGAGATCTGTCCTTTAAAAAAGAGGTGATCCATTTCAGCTCTGGGTCTTGCAGCCCCATTGCCTCGGCATGATCTACCAAGAAATTGTGGAAGACAGTGTCAAAGGCCGCCGAGAGATCCAAAAGAACCAGACCTGTGTGGAACTCCTGTCGCATTCTCAATACATATCATCAACCACAGAGAAAAAGACTGATTCTATAGAATGAGCCAAGAGGAAGCCTGCCTGAAAGGGGTCATAAAATTGGACTGCTCCAAAAAAACAACAAAGGTATCATGCCACATGTTCCTCCAGTACCTTTGCTAAGAAAGGTAACAGTGAAATGGGGCGGTAATGTTTCCATATAAGAGGATCCTCCCCGACTTTCTTCTGGAGGGGAACCACTACAGCCTCCCTAAATAAACTACGTACTTTTCCTTGACAAAGGAAAAGCTTGAGAAGGGGCAAGGCTGGACCGGGAAAGCTGGAAAACACTGGTTTTAAGATTTAGGAGGGAAAGTATCATTAGGTGAGCATGATTTTACTTTGGTTAGCAAGTCCATGAGGCAATCCTTGCTGACAATGGGAAAGGTGGCTTGAGTGGAAGAATTCCTGTCTTCTTGTGTCAAAAGTGAGCTTGTTGGAATGTTGTCTTTAATGATCTTGATCTTGTCAACAAAAAAAGAGTTGAGTTCATCACAGAAATTCTGACAAGGGATGATAGTTAATGTGACTCTCTGAGGATTAGACTGTTCAGACACAATTTGGAAGATCTCGTTAGATTTGTTCATGGAGAGGAGAATTTTATTTGTAAAGAAATAAGGATTTAGTTTGCAGTATATGGACTTTTTGTAATCTGTGGGATGGTTTTTATAGACCATCTTCCTACTGCACGAATAGTCCTTCCATCACTTGCATTCACAATGGCGCAGTTCAAGCTTAGCTAGTTTTAGAGCATCAGTGAACCATTTAGATGTGTCATGCTGTCTAGCCAATTTGGATTTACATGGAGAAGCATAGATATTACTAGCGTCCTTTAGCCAGTCAGCTAGCTCCTTTCCATAAGGATCGATGTTATGTTTCTCAGTGCTCAGTGATTCTTCTGTCAGGCACAGAGCAAATGCAGTTCCTTCACTCATAAAAAGCTATCTCATTATGACAAATCTGCTGCCAAGCACGGCTATAATGCTTGTCTTTCCATGAGTCTCCTATGGTACGGAAGGCTGATGAAGACAGCTAGTGGTTGTGATCTCAGCAATGGCTTCCCCTAGGTCCCCTTGGGTCTATGAAGACCATGAGAATGCATTGGCAGGCAAACGCCATCGCTCCGAAGTCACTGAACGTGACAACAAATCAACTGCAGTCATATCACAAATGCTGAAGAGAGATTCCAGAAACACCAATTTTAATCGTTCTACCTATTCAAGACACATGCAACCAATATGGCAATCATTGCAATACTATGTGAAAAAGGAAACATTTTCAGCTGTATTGGTCTGAATAATGAACATTGTAAAACTTAACTCCCATTCATAGATCTGGGGCCATCATCTTTTTGTGTTGCTGTAGTTGCCCTAGGAAGCTTGGCTGATGAGGGATGATACCCTGAAATCGGTCTCATGATGTTTGTTTTCTGGACCGGGGAGGACCTGGCCTGTCCATTTGGGATGGACTGTTCCCATTAGGAATAGGGTCAAGACATATTTGCATATGGCTGGGTCCAAACTGGGGTTGCAGAGTGATCAAAAAACGATTAATTTAATCCATATCTGTGACTGGGGGTGAATACTTGACAATATTTAGCATTCCATCCATCATCTGTTTTTGTTGCTACATTTTTAGTAAATAGTCACAACACTTCCAAAGTATTGTGCTTGTTGTAATTGGAATATCCACTTACTAAGTAAATAGGGAAACACAGCCCCTCTCCATTTCTGAAACTAATACGTACAGGCAATGTGGCTCACAGCAGATGTCTCTGCTACATGCAAGCTCACATGTGATGCACTAACTACCATAATCCCACCAACACACATAGGGCCAGATGTACTAAAGTGTCACCCAACACAGCACCGCAGCCAAAAATGTTGTGCTGTTCTGTGTTGTTTGGCATGTAAGGAGAAGGAGAGCACCATATCTCCCTTACGCTTGTGTAGAATTTTGCCTCCAAGCATTACACACACACAACTTTGCGTCACAGTGCAAGGGTGTGTGCATGAGTCTACCATAGACTTGGTACTGGAAGAGTTCCCTTCCAGTGCAAAATACTATGCATATACAATTTTTAAAAGGTTTCCTACATTATATGTGTGCCATACAGTGCAACAGACATGCAAAGTCAGAAAAGACAGGAGTATTTAAAACACTTCTCCTTTTAAGACATGATTTTAAGTGGCATTAACTTTTGATTCAAAACCCTGTCTTCCACCCATGTAACACCCCTTAATGCTAAGTAACACAACACAGGCCTAGATCTTCTCAGTGAGGCCTCTACATGGGTCCGGAGGGGCATTGCTTCATGAGCCATATCCAGGCTGACACTGGATTTTCAGCGAAATAAGACTTGTTGTCATAGATTGCTCAGAACCTGGCAGTAAACAGGAGGCTATATTGGAGGCCTGTGGCCCTAACCTTCTGCTTGACCTCTGTGTAGGAGCAGCGTTGTTGTTGCACTTCCCGAGTGTAATCAAGGGAAAAGGAGACCCTGGCATCCCCACAGCGGAGATCCAGTTGGGAGCGGGCCTCCCTCAAGAGGGCATCCCTGTCTCTAAACTTAAGGACACGTGCAATCACAGGTCTGGGTGAGGCAGCCAGGGTGAGGTTTAGGAGCTATAGCCCGGTGGGCCCTTTCTGTTGCAAACCAGGAGAATAGATTGCTTGCGGACATCCAGGACTTAATCCACATTTTTAAAAAAGTCTGCAACTTGTTGAGGTTCAGTGCCCTCAGGGATGCCAGTCATGTGCACATTCTTGCTGCAGGAATGTTTCTCCATGTCTTCAGCATGACGATGTAGTTCTGATGTGCTTGTGAGGAGGTTGGTGACCTGGAATTTAAGAGTTGTAACCTCATCCTCCACTGTGGCTATCCGAGTCTCAGTTATCTGGGCCATGGCATTTCAGAGGTCCTGATTGAGCAATGCCAAGTCCGTGCGCACTTTCCCAATTTTAGTCTTCGTGGCTGCTTGTGAAGTTTGAATGGACTGAAGGATCGTGGCAAAATCTCCATCAGTTGAGGGGGCTTTGCCCCCCCAGTGCCTCTACGGATTCTATTTGTGGGTCCGGTGGTGTATTGCTTCATTCAAGTTTGCGAGGTTGCTGGGCAGACAGATTTTCTTTAGCAATGGTGTTAGCACAGGGACTTTATGCAGCACTGCTTGCAGTGGAGAGTCGACCCACTTGCCACAGCTCTACAGCAGCATGAGCAGACAATCTTGTAGTGGTAGATAGTGTCCTACAAGAATAGGAGAGGGTGGTGGAAAAGGCGATGTAGGTGGTCATCGGGCACCTCCAAGGTCTGCATGGATAGGTCTCATAAGATCTCACCCAGGCAGGGCAGGAACAGTGTGAGGAGAGAAGGGGGTCCTCAGCTCCCCAGCCCAGCCATTGCTCAGGGGAGGAGAAGAGGCAGAGTGTAGCGCTGGACGTCTTGGCAGATGGGCCAAAGTACGGTCACGGGGAGCCCAAGCAGGCACAGGGGGAGAATATACTCTCTCAGGGTAGTACAGCCAAAGTAGGCCGGTGTGGAGCACAGCAGAGGCAGCACGGGACCATTAGCCACCACCCCTTGCTAGTAAATGCCAAGCAGATTGCTGGATCCGTCAGCTGCTTCCAAAGCAAGCTGTGTAAGGGGCGATGGGGTGAGTCTAAGATTGCTGATATCGCTTGTGACTAAGGGAAATGTGGTACCTCAGCTCCAGCCATCAAAGGAGGCCAGTCACGCTATCCCTGAAGCAGGTCCAGGCCTGCACTATTCGCCATCTACACACGCAAGCGGTCCTATCACAAACATTTTCACTGCTTGTCACACACCCTTGCGGCCAAGGCACCAGCAGCGCTCAGAATGTCTTCGGATTGCGGAGGGCACAGGGGAGAAGATAGCTCCGCCCTCATAGCCAGCTGTACCCAGTCAACTCCAAGCAGTCACGACTCTACAGAGGGAGCTCTCTAGATCTCCATCCCACTCAAGGAAAGTGATGGAGAACGGGGACTTGTCACAGTGTCCCAGCCTCTCCTAGGCAGGACCACAGGCCACACCATGCTTTGCAGGGACTCGAACTCCTATGGTGGCAAGATGGCATCTCAGCTACGCAGGCCCCCTCCTGTATCTCACCAGGTGACACTGTAGCAGGCCCAAAGTCTAGGGGGGGCACATCAAACTTTAGAGCTGAGTCTCATGCAGCAGGCCAGCGAGGGGGGATGGCAGAGCAGGTCAGGTTCACAGAGCACCAATGCTGAGCACCCCACCAGTACCTTATGGCCTGGCCAGCCACTGGTGGCAGGGGTTGTCAGGGCCCCTTCACAACAGCGTCTTGGTGAGAGGCCGACAGGGGGGGAAACATTGCCACTGGCGTGTCACCTTCCTCTGGTACAACCAACTGTTCGCTTTCAAGGCCTCTGCCACGGAGTGACATCTCACCCTTGGTCAGCGGGGCCTACTCGCATTGGCTCTCTCAAGCCAGATCTGTAGGGTGCTACACCATTGCGGGTCACAACTGCAACTCCGTCCCACAGTATGAGGCAGATGGACTGCAGGTCTTTGGTCAATGGCAGGTGCTGCACTGGATGAATGCCGGATTATAGGAGTTCAACGTGGAGCTCCATTAGAGATCATCTGCCATCATCACCTCCCAAGCTACGTCCCAATCACCCTGTTTTAAAGAGAGAGTGCAAGCACTTTAGCACTGGTTAGCAGTAGTAAATTGTGCAGAGACCTAAAGTCATCAGAAACACAGTTAGCACAAAATGAGGGTGGAAGGCAAAGGTTTGGGGCAAATCCACGGCAAGGATACCAGGTCCTACACATGTTCCCCCAACTGTAAGTGGGGAGAACTGCTGAACCCCTTAGGAGCTCTCTTCACTAAGGCACAAGAACCTAGATAGACCATCAGCATTGTCGTGGTCTGTTCCAGGATGGTGTTCCACCACAGAATCAATTTCCTGCAGGAGATGAACCACCTCAACAGTTTGGTATTCTTACCCCTCATCTGCATTAGCCATCTGTGGTCCATCTGAAACCAAAAGTGAGCGCCAAACAAGTATGGTGTCAACTTCTTAAATGTGCAGACTACTCCAAAGACTTCCCTCTCTGGTGCACTCCACCTGCTACAGGTTGATCCAGGCCCTCTTCATTCAGGCTGTGAGAGTACAGCCACTATGCCATATTCTGAGGTGCCTATCTTGACAATGAATTCTTTGGAGACGTGAGGGGCTTGAGCATTGGTGTTGTGCACACAAAAGCATTCTGGCACCCCTTCATCCAGATCAACTGTCTGGGCTGCTTCTTAGAAGTTAGTGCTGTCTAGGGGTGGGTGAAGAATTCTGCTCTTCCAACAGAGATTGCAGAGTTTTGCCCACTCGGTGTGGAGTTCTGCAAATCTCATTGAAGTGACATGGAGCGGAGTTTGTTAATATTGCACGCTTGACCTCTTCCCGGCGAGATTTCTCAACGCGGGCGGTCGCAACAGGAAGCGACTGCTGACATGGAGAAATCTACCATTCATGTTGAGAATATCAACTCAAGCGGCAGACAGAACTAGCGCTCTCTGGCGAGATGCACAGTGCTGTTTGCTGTGATTTTACAGCGCGGGACAAACTCTCAGTGCTAAAAATCAGTACGAACAGAGCAATGTACCACACTTTGCTGCTTGCACAACTTTGCTGAGAGCCTGGAGTTTCATGCCCGGGCCTAGTTCTGTCAAGTGTTCTACAATGGTGCCACACCCCTTGATGAATCGCCTTTATTAACCAGTGAGCCCTTAGAAGTCTTTCACTTCTGTGTGGGTCTCAGGGAGTTCCCCAGCCAAAATTGTCTCAATTATGGCAAGGAGGGGATGAACCTTTCCTCCTCCCACTTGGTGAGCCAAGTAAACCACTGAACACTGCTGTATCTGGCACTTGGTGGCCTTGATTTCCAGGCCGGCCCTCTGCAGAGCCTGAAGCGCTTCCCTGAGATGGCAAAGATGGTCCTCTCAGTTCGAACCAAAGACAGCAATGTTGTCTACATAGGCGGCACTAAAGTTTTTCAACCAAGCCAGGACCTGGATGACCAACCTCTGGAAGGTGGCAGGGGCATTCTTCAATCCAAAGGGCATCACCTCACACTGGAAGCGCCATTGTGGGGTAGAGAACAGAGACCTCTCTTTGGCCCTCTTGGCTAAAGCAATCTGCCAATACCTAGACGTTAACTCAAACGAGCCGAGAACCTTGATAGCTCCCAACCGATCTATGAGCTCATCAGCTATAGTGATGTACTAGGCTTTGTAGGGTTGTGAGACTATGTGCCCTAGGACCCTTTTGGTTTTAGCAGACGCAACAGAAAAATTACATAATTTGGTGGAAGGTGTAAAGGTGTGGTTATTAATGGTTATGACATAATGAGAGTTTCATTGTGTGATTGTATGCTGAGGACTAAAGACATCTATTACAGAGCTCCATGTGCAGTGTATTTATTTGCATTCTCCTGGGCTGGGGAGGTTGCTAAAACTGGCAATGTGTCGGGGATACATGCCCTGAGAAACAAGACTGCTCTCGCTGAGTGTTTGTAACGGTACAGCAAACTGCTTATGTGTGCCTCGTGTGCTGTGTTTCTGAGATGACCACTGCCGTTGGACACCACCAAAAAGCAGAATATTGGCACTAGGTGGACTTCATGGATTGAGAAGTTCGATGGCTTCATAGGTGGCCTGGAAGAAGTAGATGATAAGAAAATCATTAAATACTTAAAGAAACTTGCCGGTGATGGAGTAAAAGAAGTGCTGAATGAAATCTCGCAGACTAATGCAATATCGTACCATCAGATCAAACAATGGGAAACAAGTTCAATCCAATGCCGAATGTCGACTATGAAAGGTACATTTTCAATCAAGCTAGACAGCAAGATGATGAAACGATGGATGAGTTTGTTGAGAGACTTGACCTGCTTATCAAACACTGTAAGTCTAATTAGTTTATTTCAAAATCTGTTTGTTGAAATTTAGGAGAGTGCGACAAAAAGCATTACATAGGCAACATCATTACAAAAACATTCAGTCCGGATGTAGAGGTCGCTCATGAAGGTTACAACTTTTCCACAAGGACCATGGTGAATGAATTATGATACATAAAACAGTACTCTCAAAACGTATTGCTTTCAGGCTCATGTTCTGAGAATCAATCTACCCTCCCAAGAGAGTAACAGAGAAAGGAGACCTAAGTATACCTAAAAATGAACAAAAACTGCGATGTCATGGTACAAGTTTAGAATAAAGTGAGCATGAGGGATTGGCTACCGGGGCCTCTACTCATGTGTGCCTCGCACTGTTCAGTGATCCCGTCCCTGTGATGTGATTAGATAAGGAACCCTAAGCCGTGAGCTGCATGACGTCAAAGGAAGCCCCTCTGATAGGTAGCTTACCAGTGGAGGCCAAATGTAATCAAAGCTTTTCCTAGTATTTTCAACTATATCTCAACGCCAAAGTCTTCCATAGACTCGCGTGCCATTGGGTTAAGGATGGGGCCTCTTGTTTTTTCCACGCGGCGGCAATTGCCATTTTGGCTGCCCCCAAGCAAAGCCACATCACTGATTTGTCACCCTGTGTTTGGCGTTTCAAATTGGGATCTCGGACCCCCATCGGGGCCTGTTCCATGCAGTTCAGAATAGGGCAGCCTAGGATAAGCTTAATTTGGGATAACATTTCCTTCCAGAATGGTTGTATGGAGGGGCAATCCCACCATATATGTCTGAAATCACCTAACAACCCACAACCCCTCCAGCACCTGTCTGACGAACAGGGAAAATCGTGTGAAGCTTCTGAGGGTATAGGTACCAATCATACATAATTTTATAGTGTGCCTCCCTGAGGTACATTGAGCGGCTGAATTTCACTATGTCCCTGCCTAAATGTTCCTAATGCTTATCCTCCAAAGGGATATCCGCGAGTGCGTCCAAAAGCTTTTGAAACATGGGATCGATCTGAAACTCATTGCTTGTATGAGAGCATATAAATAAGAGATACAACCTTTGGAAGAGGACCCAGATAGAGCGAACTTCTCAATTGGGAGCAACTTCCTAGTGGCTGCCAGCAGCACTAGGGGCAGCTGCACCCTGTGTTTCAGCTGCAAGTAGTGATATTCTTTTTTAGCAGTCAATGTGAATTGCTTCTTACATTCCTGAAAAGTGAGGAGTTCTCCTCTGTCAAACAGGTGAGAGATCATGTGGCAACCAACCTCCCTCCAGGCTTCAAAGGGACCCTCTTGTAGTGCAGGAGGGAATGCAGCGTTAAAATGTATAGGCGTGTGAGGAGAGGGGAAGGTCGTAACGTGCAATCTGTTAGTGAGGATATCCCAAACCTTCAGTGTGGTGGATGTAGGAATGCTAATGTAGGCATTGAGTGGTCTCTCCTGCTTTGGTTTCCATAGAAGATCCCAGATGGTGCGCCCTGTTATCTGTTTATCTATATTTAGGCAGTGCTTCTCCGAAGCCCGCAATGACCATTCCGTGATTACTCGCATTTGTGCTGCACGGTAATAGGACTGAAAGTCTGGTAATTCTAGACCATCTTCTTTGCGCGGTCGTATGAGCAAATTATAGGGAAGGCATGCCCTTTGCCCCTGCCAAATAAATTTGGTGAGCATATGTCACAGCTCCCTAAAGAGACCTCCCTCCACTGGGATAGACAACCCCTGAAAAAGTTAAAGTAAGAGAGGGAGAACATTCATCTTAATGGCATTAATACAGTGTCTCTCCAAAGTTTGGGTAAGAGAATATATGTTTGTTTGTATGAATATAAAGAGTACTTTTGTAATGGCAATCACAACATTGCAATTTTTAAACTTCACTATGGATACGGAAGGAGTGATGAAAGAGATTGAAATACAGTGATCTATACTTTGTAAACACGCACGGTCTGGCATGCAGTTAGTGTCAGTATGCAAGCAAAATGGCCACCACACAATAATCTGTCACATAGCAATATTATGTACAGATATAGATGCGAGTGGCACATGTTTGGAAGAGATTGAACGCTACTATGTTGCACAGTTATTGGGCACACGTGGGCTCGGTCTCCTTCCAAAGCACGTATATGGGAAACTGCATCATGGAAATACCACAATATGCTCATACAATGTTGTATGTTGTTTTTCTTTGTTCTCTTCACAGATGGAGAACCATGCATGACAGATAACTCATCTGTCACACACATAAGGAGCAGCTACTCTGCCCTTTACTCACTTACAGGATAGGGAATCCCCTTTTTCTCTGTCCCCCAGGGAGGCCGAACATTGCCCTGAGGAAAGGCCTGGTCCTTTAAGGCCACATATGGACTGAAACATGTTGGCACTAGGGTCATAGGACCATAACACTCCCATTGACCCATTTTTTTAAGACTTTTTATTAACCCTGACAGACCCAAGAATAAAGGGAAACTGGGGTTCTGTCGGAGGTGTTTTATCTTTAATGTCCCCCGGTCTTCAACTATTTCAAAGAGCTCCCAACACTGTGGTGGAGCCCACCCCGACTTATAGGCGTCGGGGTGACCCGATGATGAAGCATGACACCACTAGGGTGTGTGAGGGTAATTAAACAAAAAGGAATTGCTTCCTTGCTCACCTTTTGGTGAAGTTACACACCTATCCTCACACTTCATACTTCGCTTCTACCCATTTAAGTGCATCTTGATTGACCACTACGTGGTCAGTTGGAGTAATTTTTCGTGGTTTAATGATTTGACTTGGAAGGTGCTACTCCGGCCCAGGATCCTCCAACCCTCCAGGCATTGGAAAAAGTTTTTCCTTAGCCTTTTTGTGTACACTTAATCCTACCCAACCAGGTGATGTATGCCACGCTCCATTTACCCAAATCAGTCTTTAGCTGTCGCAGCAGGGGGGGAAGTTAGCTTTATACAGATCCCGTATTTGAGGGGAGAGATTAACACCTAAGTAGGTAATCTCTTTAGTGGTGCAGCGTAAAGGTGACACCTCCTCAACCCTTCGCCAATCGTCTTTTGATATTGTTAGGTTCAGTAAGAAGGATTTGGTCAGATTCATCTTGAATCCCACCACCCGATCAAACGTCTCAAGCTCTTCATGGATAGCCCGAAGAGAGACAATAGGGTGTGATACTGGGAGAAGCACATCATCGGCAAATAGCGATATTTTGTCATCGTCTGTGTCAAAACTTATTCCCCAGATCTCTTGGTTCCATCTGATCTTGTGGGCCAGGTGTTCTAGGCTCAAGGCAAAAAGGAGGGGGGATAAGGGGCAACTCTGTCTCATCCCGAGAGCAAGACTAAAGGGGTAAGATGCAATTCCATTAACCAGGACCCGAGAGCTGGGAGAATGATAGTTAGCTCGAATCACCCTTAAAAAGGTTTCGTTGAAGCCAAAGCGCTGGAGCACTTCAAATAAAAAGGTCCATTCCACGCGATCAAAGGTTTTCTCCGCATCTAACGAGAGAAGCGCTGTGGGGATGTTGTTCTTGCGGGCCTTTTCAATGATATGGATGATGCGTCGCATGTTATCATGGGTCTGAGGACCCTTAATAAAACTGGACTGATCCGGATCTATAAGACCAGGAAGAACTGGTTTGAGTTGAGTGGCCAGGATTTTATAATACATTTTTGCATCTAGGTTCAGGAGAGCAATCGGGCGGTAAGAAGAGCAAACTGAGGGATCCTTACCAGGCTTAGGAAGCACTGCCACTATCGCTTCTCCCATGGAGGGAATAACTTGTTGCGTGGAGGTGATGATATTAAATAGAATAGTTAAAAAGGGAACGAGCTCCGGCGCAAAGGTACGATAAAAGTGGGCTGAGACAGCATCCAGCCCGGAGCATTCTGGAGTTTAAGGGAGTCAATCGCCTTTTGTACCTCTCCGGCGGTTATGGGCACCGCCAAGTCGTCATTAGATCTAGCCCCCACCTGAGGGAGGTAAAAAGGGTCTAAATACCCCGATGGGTCATGCACCCCTGGAAGCTCTGACGTGTGTAGAGTTTTGTAGAATTGCTCAAAGGCCCGTGCCTTCCTTTCCAATGACCTATGGGAAATGCCTTCCCCTTCAACAATAAGTTTAATGTATTCCCTTTCCTGTTTGGCCTGTAATTGGTACGCCAATAAGGACCCCACTTTGTTTCCGCCCTCATAACCCCTAGATTGTAAGCGTAAGATGCTTTTCTCCGCTCTATTAGTGTAAATAGCCTGTAGTTTCCCCTTCAGGGCCGTGACTTTCCGCACTGCCTGAACGGAGGGGTTGGCCTTATGGACCTGCTCTGCAGACGTTAAGTCTCGCTCTAGTTGGAGGCGTTCTTGACGTTGCTGAGAACGTAAAGTAGTGGCCAATTCAATGCACTTGCCCCGGACTACTGCTTTGAGGGCATCCAAGGTAGTTGCATGGGAAGTAGCCTCAGGGTCATTTAGCTCGAGGAATTCCCTAATGGTCTTTCTAAGGTTGTCACGGAGAAGTCTATCTCTGCATAGGCAATTGGGGAAATACCATTGTGCATGATTTGGGTGTGGGTTCAGCCAAGTGTTCGTCATCTCTAGGGGGCATGATCCGATAGGCAAATCAATACGGGAGTAAGTTCTGTGGGAATGAAAAAAGAACAAGTAATCGTGCACCGTGGGATTAGTCTCCTTCCACATAGCCACCAACCCCATGTGCTGAAGCTGTGAGCGAAGCACCTTTCCAAACATCCCTCCCGATGCCCTCTGTGAGTGCGTCGTGTCCATGCTCAGATCCCAGACTAGATTGAAGTCCCCCAAGAGTAAAATGTCCCCTTGAGCAAAGTTCTCCAGAGTCATAAGAAAGGAGAGAATGAAATCCTGTTGACCTCTGTTCGGAGCATAAAGAACTGCGAATGTGCATTGGCGGCCCCTAAGTGCCCCCCGAACCATAAGGAATCTCCCACATTTGTCTGCTTTAGTATCCTGGACTTGGAAGGGAACCCCTGAGTAGAACAGCAGAGCCACCCCATTTTGTTTCGAGGAGTGTGAAGAGCGGTCTATGAGGGGATACGTTTTATGGCATAGCCGGTGTTCCTCCGACTTTTTGAGGT
Organism: Triturus cristatus; assembly: GCF_964204655.1. Taxonomy (NCBI): domain Eukaryota; kingdom Metazoa; phylum Chordata; class Amphibia; order Caudata; family Salamandridae; genus Triturus; species Triturus cristatus. The sequence goes on along the minus strand of NC_140588.1, from coordinate 317,848,895 downwards.
GCGTCTCCTGTAGAGCCGCTATTTGGACATTATGATCTAGCAGGCAATTCCAGAAGCATCGGTGCTTATTAGGGGCCATTCCAAGTAATAGTTCTAACCGTCATTGTCACCTTGAAGAGAGTGACTTCCTCCTGGTGAGGGGCTCTGATTAAAAACCACTTTTGCTCCCCCACCCCGCCCATAAACCATATAAAAGAAGGCACGATGACATCGAACTAAATTAATTAACCAGAACAAATACTTAAAATGAGTGTGTAGAATCCCCCTCCTAGAGGGGATTCCCAGTATCAAAATACACTCGATGAACAATACCATTTCCATTCCCCCAGCCCTTATCATAGCAAAGATCAAGGCATACATAGCATAAGAATTCCCAACTAAGTAACAATTAACACTGGAGTCTCGGCCCTTATAGTAATTATGATTAACAAGATTCCCCAGGTGCAACACCAGACGTCCAGGAGAATGCAAGTCTTTCTCCACCACCACCCCCCAACCGGAACCCCCTTAACTCAGGGTGGTTAAAACAGTCCCCGAACCTCTCAGCACAGATATAGAGTTCTTGCACGATGCCCGTGCCAAGCACTGAGTTTATGGCATCGTGAAGTGTCTAGGCACCCAGGCTCTATTCAGGTACGGAAAATGCAAGTACTCTGAGAGCTTAATGCAGCAAATCATAGAACTAGCCCATAAAGGACACTGTGGCATTGTAGCCACCAAAAGAACCCTATAAGACTGAGTGTGTTTCCCATGCCTCGATGAGCAAGTTTAGAGGGAAATAATAGAGTGCCATCTTTACAACTGCATTTCACCCAAAGTGACACAGCATCCATTGACAACGTCTTATCTTTGTGCACATGCCTGGTAAAGAGTTGCAGTTGATTTCTTTGGGCCATTAGGAAATGGACATCATTTCATGGTAGTCACAGATGAGTATTCAAGCTTTCCTTTAGCAGGGAGTTATCATCAAAATCCCATGATAAAGGTCATCGAGTGGCTGGGTGACATATTTGCAGGGTGTGGTATCCCTGTCATTCTTAAATCTGACAATGGTCATCTATTCAGTAGCAAAGAATTCAAGGAGTTTGTCTGCTTTAGTGTCCTGGAATTGGAAGGGAACCCCTGAGTAGAACAGCAGAGCCACCCCATTTTGTTTCAAGGAATGTGAAGAGCGGACTATGAGGGGATACGTTTTATGGCGTAGCCGGTGTTCCTCTGACTTTTTGAGGTGCGTCTCCTGTAGAGCCGCTATTTGGACATTATGATCTAGCAGGTAATTCCAGAAGCGTTGGTGCTTATTAGGGGAATTCAGTCCCCGGACATTCCAAATAATAGTTCTAACCGTCATTGTCACCTTGAAGAGAGTGACTTCCTCCTGGTGAAGGGCTCTGATTAAAAACCACTTTTGCTCCCCCACCCCGCCCATGAACAATAGAAAAGAAGGCACCATGACATCGAACTAAATTAATTAACCAGAACAAATACTTAAAATTAGTGTGTAGAATCCCCCTCCTAGAGGGGAATCCCAGTATCAAAATACACTCGATGAACATTACCGTTTCCATTCCCCCAGCCCTTATCATAGCAAAGATCAAGGCATACATAGCATAAGAATTCCCAACTGAGTAACAATTAACACTGGAGTCTCGGCCCTCATAGTAATTATGATTAACAAGATTCCCCAGATGCAACACCAGACGTCCAGGAGAATGCAAGTCTTTCTCCACCACCACCCCCCAACCGGAACCCCCTTAACGCAGGGTGGTTAAAACAGTCCCCGTAACCTCTCAGCGCAGATATAGAGTTCTTGCACGATGCCCGTGCCAAGCACTGAGGTTATGGCATCGTGAAGTGTGTAGGCACCCAGGCTCTATTCAGGTACGGAAAATCCAAGTACTCTGCACCATCCAACTCTCCACATCTTCAGCATGATGTCTCCTAGGGTGGAGAGGAGGGGGGTAGAGTGTGATGTCTTCTTATGGAAACGACGGAGCCTGTATAAGGTAAGATTAACCTTTATTAGCACCTTCACCAACGATGACATTAACTGCCACCCAGATAGCATCGAATTCCAAACACGTCAACGCTAACACTGAGGTTATCACATTCTAAGGGGGAGTGAGAAGATGACAAGAGAAGCCAAACTGTCACAGAGAGCCCCCTCAGTTTTGCAGTGGATCCGGTCGGAGGAGCTTCTGGATGGTTGTACCTCTACCGGGCGAGATGAAGGACCTCCCAGGCCCCTGGATCAAGGGCCTTCGACTGGTGATTTCGTGCCTCTCCTGCCCACTCTGCGCCATTGTCCTGCATTGTGCCGATCAGGTTGGCTCCTCACGACCACGTCCGATGAAATTGTAGGGAGCTCCAAACCCAGCAGATCCGCCGCCTCTGAAAGTTACACACAATGGTGCCGCTTGTTGTGCCATTGGAAAGTGATCCCAAAGGGGTACGTCCAACGGTATCTGACTTTCTTCTCTCGCAGATGTTCGGTGACGGGGCGGAACGGCTGGCATCGCAGGAGTGTGGACTGAGCGACATCTTGATAGAGCGTGCATGCTGCATTTTAGAAGGTGATCGTGTCAGCAACCCTCACCTTTTGCAGGACCATTTATTTCATCTTAAATGAGCTGAACTTTGCCAGGATATCTCTTGGTCGTTGATTTTCCCCTGGCAGTCACGGACCAACTCTGTGCATTCTTTCCAACCGTACCTCAGGGCCATCCTCCCCTAAAGCAGAGGAGAAGAGGTCCACCATGAATGCCTCCCGGTCCGGACCTTCACAATCCTCTGCTAGGCCCCAAGCTCTTATGTTGTCGCGGCGAGAGCGGTTTTCCAAATCCTCGCACATGAGTAGTGTATCCCTCAATTGTCCACGCAGCTCCCCGGTTCCAACTTCCAAGGATTTAATCTTATCGGTCTCCTCCTGCTGCTTCGCTTCGAGATCGAGGGTACGTGTACCCACCGAGTCGACATCCGCTTGTACAACAACCAGTTTCTCTCTCAGCTCTGTGTAGAATGTTTCGAAGGAGGCCTCCATATCTGCTTTAATGTCCGCTCAAAGCTCCGCATGCAGCTCCTGCTTGAACTCTCAAAGGGAAGCCATAAGATCGTCCCACGTCAGCGCCATGGTTTCTGGTCATGCCGTTGTCTCTTCTTCTAGCACCCCTGTTCCGGCCGATGCAAAGTAACTGGAGACCTTATTGTTGAGGGTCTTTTTGGGTGGCATAGGGGGATCCTCCGCCCGGTCAGCGCTTGGCCGCCCCTTCAGTCACGTAGAATCAGAGCACCTCTGTTTTCTGTGAATGGGGATCCCCCGTATACTCTGCCACTCCCGGCCCACTCTCCTCTTCGCTTCCAAGAACCCAGCCAGACCAATCCACCCCGGGCACCCAGCCGGCATCGTACGAGGAGCAGCACAGATAGCCAAAAGGCCAGGTGGTGGCACTGAGTGTCTGCCAAGGTACTCTCTATTGGGCCTCCCCAGCGGTGCCAAGACCCTTCGGGCAAGCTCCTCGTGTTAGTTGCTTGCTGGTAGAAGATGAATCCATGGCGGCCATGTTAGGGTCAGGCATCGAGCAGTGAGCACTAATTCGAGTGAGCCCTCCATCCCACTTTTGCCTCCCGCTTCACCACACCAGATTACCAGGATAACTTTGATCTGCAGGAGAGAGAAAGGCTCACAGCTCCCCTAGAATTACCAAAGGATCGATAGTTCAGCAAACGAGAAATTCCCCTGCTGGTGAGGGACCCATGGCAGATTGCGGTCATCCAACAGCTGTTCGTTCTTGAGGCTGGCTCAAAACAGGAGGGGCGCTTCACTATAAAGAGGGAAGGCCACCAGGATAAAGACCTCCCTCCCCAGCGGATTGCAGCTTCTCCGCAGCGGCAGTCTGCCATTTTGAAAGCCTCAGAGTTCAGGCCAAACCAACCCCTTGCACTGTGCCTGGTGGCAGCAAGAAAGCCGTTGCAATGAGGTGGGCTCCCCTACAGGCAGGCTCACCGAAGTTCCCAGTATAATCCAGCGGTAAGGAGGCGTGAGGACTTAGTCTCTTCTACCTTGAAGTTGGCACCCGGGTGGCCGGCATTTTCTCCGCCTCGCGGCTACGCGTCCCTCCTCTCGCCAGAGCCCCTCCATCTTTGCACAGGTGTCTTCGATGTTGTGGAGTGGCTCCCCGATATCACCGCATCTTTGGCATCGCTAGGAAGTGCTCTGTTTATTGCAGAAGGTGCCTTATTATGCGATTACAGCAGGGCTTCGGAAGGAGCCGATCGGATTCACGTCCGATCAGCCATGTTGGTTAGCCACACCAGTCTAATTAGTTTAATAACAAAGAAGCCATATGCATCAGAGTCATCAATGGCTATGTTTCAGACTCATTCAGAAGATGCATGTTGAGATCCTTAGTTTACAGAAAGTACAAGGGTAATGAAAGAGCAGATTGATAAGCTGCCGATATGGAAGCAGGAGCAACAAAAAGTGATTCAGGGTTGGCCATGAAAAGCATGCACAAGTACAAGGTAAATACATGCAAGTCGATGTATCCAAAGAAGAAAAAGTTGTGTTTTCGATGTCGGTTTTTGTTTCTCCAAGAAGGTAAATGTCCAGTCATAGGACAGTCATTCAAGGGTTGCAGGAAGGTAAACCCCTTCATAACAGTTTGCAAGGCAAAAGAGAATCCAGCAGCGTCATTGCGAGAAGAGGAAATGGATGTCTGAAGACTCCAGAAGCAATCTCGTGATGCTCACTAGGCCAAAATGCAACTTCAGTTATGACAAGTAGAAATCAAAGTTGATTGTCATCAAGTTCATCCTACAATGGATCATCATTATCAGGCGCCAGTGAAGAAGATGCATGTTCAATGACGGTATCAACCAAAGACTGACATGCACATGTAGGTTCGGCAAACCAACAAACAAAACATCAGAATTCATTTGGTCACTGCCCCAAGATTACAAGAAAGGTCAACTGTTGCCCTCAATAACCTTTATCATAGACAGTGATGCATCAATTAACATCATGCCAGTCAAAAAGTTTAAAAGCCTGTCTTATATGCCATGCTTCAACCCATCAAACACAAAGTTATATACATGGGCTGTCACCAAACCGTAGCACACTCAAGGCTCATTAAAAGCAACCATGTGACATAAAACAACGACAGTGCAAGCAAAAATTCACTTTCTTCAAGGAACTTCATCCAATACAAGCCTACTCAGTTTTGCCACTGCTGCTGACATGGGACTGATGTCCCTCAACTATAATCTCCATACTTAATCTGAAACAAAGTTGATTTATGGCCTAGGAAAGTTAAGAACATGAAAGTGCAACTTCAGATTAACAAGGACATTCTCCCTGTTGCCCAGCAGCACAGCAGAGTCACTTTTCACTTGGAAGCAGCCGTTGAACAAGAGCTGGAAATGATGTTGAAGAATGACATCATTGAGCATTCCACTGGTCCTACTCCGTGGGTCTTACCCATAGCGGTAGTGCCAAAAAAAGGAAATGGAGGTGCAGTGCTCATCTCTGTTGATATGTGCCAAGCCAACAAAGCAAATGAGAGAGAAAGACATCCTGTTCCACACATAGTGGATATGATAATGCAGCTGAACAGAGACATAGTCTTCTCCCGTCTTGAACTGAACAAAGGATACTATCAACTCAAGCTGGAAGAGAACTGTGAGCACATTACTACTTTTTTGATGTATGTTGGTTGGTTCAGATACAAAAGGTTGAGTTTTGGAGTGTCATCGGCTGCAGAAACATTTCAGGATGTCATAGTGTCGAATAATTCAAGCTGTTACACACGCTTTTAACTACAGTGATGACATACTGATATTTGGGACAATGCAAAAGGTGCATCACAATGCTCATACACAAGTGTGAAAAGAACAATTGATGGACAGAATGCAGAACAATGACATACATTTACCCCAGTACAGAGATCTAGGTCTAAATCCATTGTTTTTTTCCTCACCATGCCATTCCAGTTTGAACCTAGCCGTATGCAAATCAGTCTTTACCCTGTGCCTCATGGGAACAGTCCAGCCCAACTGCCAGGCCAGGTCCTCCCTGGACTGGAAATAAGCATCCTAGGACCGGTTTCGCTGTTTCACCCCTCATCAGCCAAGAAAGCTTGACTCCAGTGGCATGGAGAGCACGTGACCCAGGTCTGGGCATACCTGTCCCACTCAGGATGACAAATGCATAGAACAATTGATGGACAGAATGCAGAACAATGACATACATTCACCCCAGTACAGAGATCTGGGTCTAAATCCATCGTTTTTTTGCTCACCATTCCATTCCAGTTTGAACCCAGCCATGTGCAAATCAGTCATCGAGTGGCTGGGTGTCATATTTGCAGGGTGTGGTATCCCTGTCATTCTTAAATCTGACAATGGTCATCTATTCAGTAGCAAAGAATTCAAGGAGTTTGTCTGCTTTAGTATCCTGGACTTGGAAGGGAACCCCTGAGTAGAACAGCAGAGCCACCCCATTTTGTTTCGAGGAGTGTGAAGAGCGGACAATGAGGGGATACGTTTTATGGCGTAGCTGGTGTTCCTCCAACTTTTTGAGGTGCGTCTCCTGTAGAACCGCTATTTGGACATTATGATCTAGCAGGTAATTCCAGAAGCGTCGGTGCTTATTAGGGGAATTCAGTCCCCGGATATTCCAAGTAATAGTTCTAACCGTCATTGTCACCTTGAAGAGAGTGACTTCCTCCTGGTGAAGGGCTCTGATTAAAAACCACTTTTGCTCCCCCACACCGCCCATAAACGATAGAAAAGAAGGCACCATGACATTGAACTAAATTAATTAACCAGAACAAATACTTAAAATGAGTGTGTAGAATCCCCCTCCTAGAGGGGTATCCCAGTATCAAAATACACTCGATGAACATTACCATTTCCATTCCTCCAGCCCTTATCATAGCAAAGATCAAGGCATACATAGCATAATAATTCCCAACTGAGTAACAATTAACACTGGAGTCTCGGCCCTTATAGTAATTATGATTAACAAGATTCCCCAGATGCAACACCAGACGTCCAGGAGAATGCAAGTCTTTCTCCACCACCACCCCCCAACTGGAACCCCCTTAACGCAGGGTGGTTAAAACAGTCCCCGTAACCTCTCAGCGCAGATATAGAGTTCTTTCACGATGCCCATGCCAAGCACTGAGGTTATGGGATCGTGAAGTGTCTAGGCACCCAGGCTCTATTCAGGTACGGAAAATGCAAGTACTCTGCACCATCCAACTCTCCACATCTTCGGCATGATGTCCCCTAGGGTGGAGAGGTGGGGGCAGAGTGTGATGTCTTCTACTGGAAATGACGGAGCCTGTATAAGGTAAGATTAACCTTTATTAGCACCTTCACCAACGATGACATTAACTGCCACCCAGATAGCATGGAATTCCAAACACGTCAACGCTAACACTGAGGTTATCACATTCTAAGGGGGAGTGAGAAGATGACAAGAGAAGCCAAACTGTCACAGAGAGCCCCCTCAGTTTTGCAGTGGATCCGGACGGAGGAGCTTCCGGACGGTTGTACCTCTATGGGGCGAGATGAAGGACCTCTCGGGCCCCTGGATCAAGGGCCTTCGACTGGTGATTTTGTGCCTCTTTTGCCCACGCTACGCCATTGTCCTGCATTGTGCCGATCAGGTTGGCTCCTCACAACCACCTCCGATGAAATTGTAGGGAGCTCCAAACCCAGCAGATCCACCGCCTCTGAAAGTTCCACACAATGGTGCCGCTTGTTGTGCCATTGGAAAGTGATCCCAAAGGGGTACGTCCAACGGTATCTGACTTTCTTCTCTCGCAGATGTTCGCTGATGGGGCGGAACTGCTGGCGTCGCAGGAGTGTGGACTGAGCGACATCTTGATAGAGCGTGCATGCAGCATTTTAGAAGGTGATCGTGTCAGCAACCCTCACCTTTTGCAGGACCATTTCTTTCATCTTAAAAGAGCTGAACTTCGCCAGGATATCTCTTGGGCGTTGATTTTCCTCTGGCAGTCACGGACCAACTCTATGCATTCTCTCCAACCGTACCTCAGGGTCGGCCTCCCCTAAAGCAGAGGAGAAGAGGCCCACCATGAATTCCTCCAGGTCCGGACCTTCACAATCCTCCGCCAGGCCCCAAGTTCTTATGTTGTCGCGGCGAGTGCGGTTTTCCAAATCCTCGCACATGAGTAGTGTATCCGTCAATTGGCCACGCAGCTCCCCGGTTCCAACTTCCAAGGATTTAATCTTATCGGTCACCTCCTGCTGCTTCGCTTCGAGATCGAGGGTACGTGTACCCACCGAGTCGACATCCGCTTGTACAACAACCAGTTTCTCTCTCACCTCTGTGCAGAATGTTTCGAAGGAGGCCTCCGTATCTGCTTTAATGTCCGCTCGAAGCTCCGTACGCAGCTCCTGCTTGAACTCTCAAAGGGAAGCCATAAGATCGTCCCACGTCAGCGCCATGGTTTTTGGTCATGCCGTTGTCTCTTCTTCTAGCACCCCTGTTCCGGCCGATGCAAAGTAATTGGAGACCTTATTGTTGAGGGTCTTTTTGGGTGGCATAGGGGGATCCTCCGCCTGGTCAGCGCTTGGCCGCCCCTTCAGTCGCATAGAATCAGAGCACCTCTGTTATCTGCGAATGGGGATCCCCTGTATACTCTACCACTCCTGGCCCACTCTCCTCTTCGCTTCCAAGCGCCCAGCCAGACCAATCCACCCCGTTCACCCAGCCGGGCGTCGTAAGAGGAGCAGCACAGATAGCCAAAAGGCCAGGTGGTGGCACCGAGTGCCTGCCAAGGTACTCTCTATTGGGCCTCCCCAGAGGTGCCAAGACCCTTCGGGCAAGCTCCTCGTGTTAGCTGCTTGCTGGTAGAAGATGCCTCCATGGCGGCCATGTTAGGGTCAGGCATCGAGCAGTGAGCACTAATTCGAGTGAGCCCTCCATCCCACCGTTGCCTCCCGCTTCACCACACCAGATTACCAGGATAACTTTGATCCGCAGGAGAGAGAAAGGCTCTCAGCTCCCCTAGAATTACCAAAGGATCGATAGTTCAGCAAACGAGAAATTCCCCTGCTGGTGAGGGACCCATGGCAGATTGCGGTCATCCAACAGCTGTTCGTTCTTGAGGCTGGCTTGAAACAGGAGGAGCGCTTCACTATAAAGAGGGAAGGCCACCAGGATAAAGGCCTCCTTCCCCAGTGGATCGCAGCTTCTCCGCAGCGGCAGTCCGCCATTTTGAAAACCTCTGAGTTCAGGCTAAAACAACCCTTTGCACCATCCCTGGTGGCAGCAAGAAAGCCGTTGCAATGAGGTAGGCTCCCCTACAGGTAGGCTCGCCGAAGTTCCCGGTATAATCCAGCAGTAAGGAGGCGTGAGGACTTAGTCTCTTCTACCTTCAAGTCGGCACCCGGGTGGCCGCCATTTTCTCCACCTCGCGGCTAGGCATCCCTCCTCTCGCTGGAGCCCCTCCGTCTTTGCACAGGTGTCTTCGAAGTTGTGGAGTGGCTCCCCGATACCACCGCATCTTTGGCATTGCTGGGAAGTGCTCTGTTTATTGCAGAAGGTGCCTTATTATGCGATTACAGCAGGGCTTCGGAAGGAGCCGATCAGATTCACGTCCGATCGGCCATGTTGGTTAGCCATACCAGTCTAATTAGTTTAATGACGAAGAAGCCATATGCATCAGAGTCATCAATGGCTATGTTTCAGACTCATTCAGAAGACACATGTTGAGATGCTTAGTTTAGAGAAAGTACAATACAAGGGTAATGAAAGAGCAGATTGATAAGCTGCTGATATGGAAGCAGGAGCAACAAAAAGTGATTCAGGGTTGGCCATGAAAAGCAAGCACAAGTACAAGGTAAATACATGCAAGTCGATGTATCCAAAGAAGAAAAAGTTGTGTTTCCGATGTCGGTTTTTGTTTCTCCAAGAAGGTAAATGTCCAGTCATAGATCAGTCATTCAAGGGTTGCAGGAAGGAAAACCACTTCATAACAGTTTGCAAGGCAAAAGAGAATGACGATTCTCCAATTATTATGCAGAGAGAATCTTGATTTCATTAAAGACAAACGGAGGCTAACATTATGCAAATGCTTTTATTTGCTGCCCAAACATGCAGCCCTTTAAAGAACGTTAATACATCATAATAAAATAGAATGTTGGCAATATGATGAGTGTGCTGAGTAGGCTCTCATCTTCCTCGTGGGCTGCGATGACACAGCTGAACAACTTGAAGAAACTCCATAAAGATCCAATTAATCTTTAATATTGTTATCTGAGGATAAAAAAGGTACAGTGTATAGTGAAAAAGTATAAGGACTATTAAAGTAATGAAATACAATAATAAACTAGAAGATCAAAAGTAAATGAGTTCAACCCAAACCTCTTCAGGGAGAGGAGGGTGGGATAATGTTAGCCTCCGTTTGTCTTTAATGAAATCAAGATTCTCTCTGCATAATAATTGGAGAATCGTCATTTCATTACAAGACCGGAGGCTACCATTATGCATGTTTAAAGCCATGTAGAATCACACTGCTAACATGCTCAATAGGTCTTAAATAAAACTTAGAAAAAGTAGCTGCATTAGACCAATCTGCTGCTTTAAGTATTTCGGGCAGGGAACCTCCTGCCCAGAATACTTTGCTAGCCATTGCACCCCTTGAGGAGTGAGCTCCAAATTTAGAAAGGTCAAAACCTGCCTCATGCATGATTGTTCTTATCCACCTGGCAAGGGTGGCTGAACTTACAGGTTTAAAAGGTCTAACATAGGATAAAAGAAGTTGATCCGAATTAACATCTCTAAAATTTGCAATTTTATTTTCATAACATTTCATACAATTCACAACACACAGTTTCTCACATTCGTGGAAATAAGGATAAAAGATAGATTCAGACATTGTCTTCGTTCTTTTCCAGATGTCGAAATGGACTCCTTCAGAGGAGTAAAATTTCTAGAGCTCTAATATCAGAAACCCTTCTAAAGGAAATTAAGCACAAGAGAATAGCCAGTTTCATTGAGATTTTTTTAAGGGAAAGTAGCTCGTTGGCAGGCCAGGAAAGGAAGAGATTAAAAATAAGATTAACATCCCAAAGGGAATGGTAACGAGCTTTAGGAGGTCTTTTCAGTCTAATACCCTTCATAACTCTTTTAACAAGTGAGTTGCTACCAATGGCAGAGTTATTAATAAGAGCGTGACCTGAAGAAATCGCAGACCTATAACAATTAATAGTTCTAAAGGAAAGACCTGACTCAAAGAGGTGAGCAAGATAGTTAGCTATCTGTTGAAGAGGGCAAAGTACGGGATCCAAATCCCTTTCCAGGCACCAACAAGACCATTTCCTCCATATCCCCTTGTATCTTTTCCTTGTACCTGGAGCCCATGAATCTTCCAATAGGCTTTTAGCTTCTCTTGAAAGATCACAATATCTTTCTGAATTCCTGATATCCTCCAAGCAAGAAGGTTCAGATTCCCTTCCAAGACCAAGGGGTGTTCTTCTCCGTCTGGGCCCTTGAGAAGGCCCGGGGATGAGGGAATCAGAAGAGGAAAGTCTACTGCTAACTCCATCACCCCCGGGAACCAAACTTGTGATTTCCAGAAGGGGGTTATCAGAATGATTGAGTAAGACTCGAGTTTGACTTTCCATAAAAGTCTCTGAATCATTGAGAATGGGGGAAAAGCGTAGGCTTTGAACCCCACCCATGATTGAAGAAAAGCATCCACTCCTGACGCATATGGGTCCGGTCTCCAACTGAAGTATCTCGTTACCTGGTGAGTCAGTCTGCTGGCAAAGAGGTCTAATTCTATCTGACCCCAAATCACTTGAATCTGAGAGAAAATCTCCTTCTTCAATTTCCAATCGCTTGCATCGTGGAGGAAACGAGAGTTCCAATCCGCTCTCACATTTTGAGACCCAGGGATGAATTCTGCTCTTAAGGTAATCTTGTGTTCCCAACAAAAATACCATATTCTCTGGGCAAGTTGTGATAAAATTTTTGATTTCGCGCCCCCAAGGCGATTTATATAGGAGACAGCTGAGAAGTTGTCTATCCGTATTAGAATGTTGGAGTTTTTTAACATTTCTTTGAAACTCATAATTGCATTGAGAGCTGCAAGCATTTCCAAAGAATTTATGTGAAGGAGTTTTTCTTCCAGAGACCATCTCCCACCTGTCTCTAAGTCCTCTAAGCGGGCACCCCAACCCTGGCTGCTCGCGTCTGATTCTAAGGTAAAGTCTGGTACATTGCCGAAGATGGCTTTCCCGTTCCAGGCTTGAAGGTTTTTCAACCACCAAAAGAGATCCTCTCGGGCATCTTGTGAAAGAGGAACGGAGTCCTGGTACCAGAGCCCCTTCCTCAGGCCTAAAGCCTTTAGTCTTTGTAGGCCCCTGTAATGCAGCGGACCCGGAGATATTGCTTGGATGGACGAAGAAAGGAGTCCTAATATCCTGGCCAGGTCTTTTAGACGGATAGACTCTTTGGAGAGAGTCTGAGAAACATTTTTCCTTATTTTGGCAACCTTCTTGTGAGGGAGGGTTAAATTGGAAAGAACGGTATTCACGTTGAAACCCAGGAACTCTAGACTTTGAGAGGGAACCAAAACAGACTTTTCTAAATTTATGATGAATCCCAAATATTGAAGTAGATTCATAGTTGTGTTCAGATGATTCATAATTTCCAACTTGTCTTGAGACATGATAAGAATATCGTCTAAATAAATAATAAGACGAATCCCTCTTTCTCTGAGAAAGCTGACTACTGGGCGTAGAACCTTGGTGAAGCACCAAGGGGCTGAGGACAGACCGAAAGGAAGGCATTGGAATTGATAGAGGGTTCCTTTCCATGTGAAGCGAAGGTACTTGCGATAACCCTCGTGCATAGGAATGGTAAAATAGGCATCCTTCAGGTCTAATTTTACTAACCAGTCCCTGTTCTGAAGGATGTCCCTCAAAAGATGAATACCTTCCATATTGAAATGTCTGTATATTAGGAAATTGTTTAAAGACTTGAGATTTATGATGGGACGCCAGCCCTTGTCCTTCTTTTTGACAAGAAAAATGGTACTTAAGAAACTCTCTGCAGTTTGTGAATGTGGGATTACAATGATGGCACCTTTGTTTAACATCTGACAAATTTCTATTTCTATTAATTTTGAATTTTCCTTGTCTAAAACGACTTCCATTAGGATTTTCTTTTGGAAAGGTTCCCTCCAAAAATCTATCTTGAACCCGGATACGGTTTCTAAAACCCATGGGTCTTGAGTGATTGTGAGCCAATTGTTCGCAAAATGTTTGAGTCTCCCAGCCACTTGCAAAGAAGGGGAAAAATTCACACTTACCTTGGAAGGATTGGTACCTAGGTCTCCCACCACGGGACCTCGAACCTCTTCCTCTTTGTGGATAAAAGTTTGATCTATTTCCTCTGTAGCGACGAGTGTCTCTTCCTTCTTGCGGGTAAAATTGGGACTTGAAGTAGCCTCGGCTGACAGATTGTCCCCTTCTGTCAGCCCTGCCAAAAAGTGGTCTTCCACCGAAGACTCTGCGCATGTTGGATTGCGCCTTACTGAATGCATTAAAGGTTGAGACATATTTACCCAGAGATTTTACGAAGTTGTCACCAAACAACAAGCTTTTAGCATCACACATGTCCTCCTTCGCTGAAAGATCAGCGAGTTTTGGGTTCATTCTAAGAAGGACAGCCTTTCTCCTTTCTGTGATTAAATTCGCATTAGCATTTCCAATGAAACAAATTGAGCGTTGAGCCCATCCCCTCAAAGATTCAATGTCAATGGGAGAGCCATCAGATCGAGCTTGTTCAGTCATATCAAGGATTCTTGAAAGTGGGCCCAGAACGTCAAGAAGTTTATCTTGGCATTGTTTTAGGCATCTTTCAATACCTTTTCTTGGATCTCTGCTAGACTTAAACAGGAAGGTGATTAGCTCTGGGTCAAGGTTGGGTGTATTGCAAATCTTGTCCTCCGAAGAGGGACGAGGGCATTCATCACACAATAAATTGCGCGTATCTCTATCCAACGTTTTTCTTACCCATTTAGATAAATATTTACCCACGTGAGGCATAGGCCACCACTCTTTGCTGCGAGGGTGTCTAATGGCAGTGGGGTTGAACATGTCTTGACCAAAAGAATCTTTAACAGTGAGTGAGGAAGTTGAGGGTAGATCCAGATCTTCGTCAAGATCCTCAGGGGTATCTTGTGGGTCAAATACGAATTCATCTTCCTCTAGGTCAGAGTCATTCGTAAAATCATTGGTGTTATATAAAGCACCATTATCTATAATGCCGCTAAGGGCACCTCTTCTCCTAGTCCCAGGAAACTGAGATCTCTCTATTGTGCTCCTATGAGCACCAACATCTATTGTAGCGCGGGGGCTACCAAATCCAAAAGCATGGCTTGATGCCTCGTTCATGTGTTTTCTTTTCATAAGTACTTTACCCCTAATCTTGGGTGCACCGCCAGAGGGTGAATCCCCATCTGAAAGAGAAAAGTACGTCTCTTGCGGAGGTGAAATTCTTTTCCTTTTAAATAGAGCAGCATTAACTGCTTCTTTAATTGACACTTTAACCTCCTCATCAATAAATTTCTTTAAATTGTCCCCCAAGGGTTCTGTATTTGTCTGGTTGGCGTCACTATTCATTCTTCCCAAAGCTTATTCACAGCTTTTTTTAAATCTCTCAAAAGGATGCAGGCCTGAGATAGTCAGATTTACTCACAGTTATTGGAATTGTTGCCAATCTAAACGAAGGTCTTAGAAGTCCTTTATAAATAAATTTGAGAGAAAGCCACCGGGTGGCGATCTTGTCTCAATTGAAGATGAATTTTCAATCAAATACACCGATTTTTTAAGGAACCGAAAGGGGGGCGACTGAACCAGTTAAACTCACGCGCACGGAAGAGCAGCGTAACCATGGGAACTGATGACGTGAAGAGACGCGCTTCCTGTTGAAGCGCGTCTCGTTCCCCTCCGTGTTGCTATGACACGGAGTCGACAAAGGAATGGCCGACGTAGGAAACGAGACGCGTAAAGCGCGTCTCGTTTCCAAACATTTGAAAGGAAACACTGGTTTCCGCCTTTCAGTTTTCACTTGTAATTAAATACTTGAGCTACAGTAAATTTTGCGCCCCAAGAATACTCACAGAGCTGGAGATCGTAACAGGCACAATCTCGTGATCATTCAGGCACATTAGCAGTTGAGCAAAAAGGCTACAAAACGATAACATGAATAGAACGCTACAATGCGATATTAAGACGATGTGTGTAGGAAAATACTCCGCTTGCCATAAATTGGACAAGGGGTTAGTTACCTGAAAAAAAGGGTTTAATTAAAAGACATAGGCAATTTCTAAATACAAAGCAATGTCATTTTCTAAAACAAAGCCATTACAATAAGAGCAAACATACAATTTGAAAAAGGGTTACAGGGAGGAAGTACAGATAAACATCCTATATCAAATATGGCACAATTATCAAGAGAAACAGGAGATATATAGAAGAGTACTTAGCTGTGTCAGAGCAGCGAACAAAAGAGGAAGATGAGAGCCTACTCAGCACACTCATCATATTGCCAACATTCTATTTTATTATGATGTATTAACGTTCTTTAAAGGGCTGCATGTTTGGGCAGCAAATAAAAGTATTTGCATAATGGTAGCCTCCGGTCTTGTAATGAAATCCAGCAGCGTCATTGCGAGAAGAGAAAATGGATGTCTGAAGACTCCAGAAGAAATCTCGTGATGCTCACTAGGCCAAAATGCAACTTCAGTTATGACAAGTAGAAATCAAAGTTGATTGTCATCAAGTTCATTCTACAATGGATCATCATTATCAGGCGCCAGTGAAGAAGATGCATGTTCAATGACGGTATCAACCAAAGACCGACATGCACATGTAGGTTTGGCAAACCAACAAACAAAACATCAGAATTCATTTGGTCACTGCCCTAAGATTACAAGAAAGGTCAACTGTTGCCCTCAATAACCTTTATCATAGACAGTGATGCATCAATTAACATCATGCCAGTCAAAAAGTTCAAAAGCCTGTCTTATATGCCATGCTTCAACCCATCAAACACAAAGTTATATACATGGGCTGTCTCCAAACCGTAGCACACTCAAGGCTCATTAAAAGCAACCATGTGACATAAAACAACGACAGTGCAAGCACCAATTCACTTTTTTCAAGGAACTTCATCCAATACAAGCCTACTCAGTTTTGCCACTGCTGCTGACATGAGACTGATGTCCCTCAACTATAATCTCCATACTTAATCTGAAATTGTGAGTCAGTTCCCAAAGTTGATTTATGGCCTAGGAAAGTTAAGAACATGAAAGTGCAACTTCAGATTAACAAGGACATTCTCCCTGTTGCCCAGCAGCACTGCAGAGTCACTTTTCACTTGGAAGCAGCCGTTGAACAAGAGCTGGAAATGATGTTGAAGAATTACATCATTGAGCATTCCACTGGTCTTACTCCGTGGGTCTTACCCATAGCGGTAGTGCCAAAAAAAGGAAATGGAGGTGCAGTGCTCATCTCTGTTGATATGTGCCAAGCCAACAAAGCAAATGGGAGAGAAAGACATCCTGTTCCACACATAGTGGATATGATAATGCAGCTGAACAGAGCCATAGTCTTCTCCCGTCTTGAACTGAACAAAAGATACTATCAACTCAAGCTGGAAGAGAACTGTGAGCACATTACTACTTTTTATGTTGGTTGGTTCAGATACAAAAGGTTGAGTTTTGGAGTGTCATCGGCTGCAGAAACATTTCAGGATGTCATAGTATCGAATAATTCAAGCTGTTACACACGCTTTTAACTACAGTGATGACATACTGATATTTGGGACAATGCAAAAGGTGCATCACAATGCTCATACACAAGTGTGAAAAGAACAATTGATGGACAGAATGCAGAACAATGACATACATTCACCCCAGTACAGAGATCTGGGTCTAAATCCATTGTTTTTTTGCTCACCATGCCATTCCAGTTTGAACCTAGCCATATGCTAATCAGTCTTTCCCTGTGCCTCATGGAAACAGTCCAGCCCAACTGCCAGGCCAGGTCCTCCCTGGACTGGAAATAAGCATCCTAGGACCGGTTTCGGGGTTTCACCCCTCATCAGCCAAGAAAGCTTGATTCCAGTGGCATGGAGAGCACGTGACCCAGGTCTGGGCATACCTGTCCCACTCAGGATGACAAATGCAAATAGAACAATTGATGGACAGAATGCAGAACAATATCATACATTCACCCCAGTACACCGATCTAGACCTGAATCCATCGTTTTTTTGCTCACCATTTCATTCCAGTTTGAACCCAGCCATATGCAAATCAGTCTTGACCCTGTGCCTCATGGGAACAGTCCAGCCCGAACTGCCAGGCCAGGTCCTCCCTGGACTGGAAATAAGCATCCAAGTGTGGAAACGTAGCTCGTAACTGAACATTATCTGCACCATCTTGTCTCTCCCCAGCGCCACACACAGAAAAACGCACGGCAGCCATTTTAGGCACCCTGGTCTCTCTCCCCGCTCATTGCCGACCGCCAGCGCGCCCCTCTGGCGCTGCGAACATCCCCCCGCGCGCTGACCACCCCCGCTCTCTCAAGCATGGGCCATAAACCCTCTCCTCCTGCACGACCCTGCCATGGAACCACATCCCGTGCCTGACCAACACCTCCCTTCATCCCTTACATGGTCACACATCCCTTTGATAACCCCCTTCCTCTGCGCCCGATTGTCCGGACCGATCCCAGACCATCACCTAGCCCTGCGGATGCAGTTTATTGCCCCTACTGTAAAGGAAACACCTCACTTCAAAGGGATTACAGTTGATCAAGGCTCCCACCCCCTGAGACCCGACCGGTTGCACACACCCCCGGGAACTGGCGGAATGTCCAGCTGTGTGATAGCCATCTCCTACCGCGGGTGGGGTGGGGACCTCTACTGTAACTATGTGTGGGAGCGGACCTGAGCCGGGGGTTCCGAGGATATCCTTTCATGTATCAAAGCGATCTCAAGAATGTGCCATGTATGATAAACCTGCAATAAAGTCATAAACGTGTGTATAAGAGACCAGGTCTCAGAGATGCAGTTAGAGCACCTCGTGACGATACCTTGCTGTCTGATCTGATGTGTTCTACTCCGACGGAATAAAACTTTGTTTCCTGCCTTCCAGTCTCCGGCGCCTGCCTCTTTGTTGGTTAATTTTCGAATGGTATAAGAGGCGATTACCGCCGGGCAATACTTGAAAGGTTATCGACTGCAACTGCCACTACCATTTAACAATTGGCGTCCCAAGCGTGGGGCCCATCAGCGACACGTGGATCCAGTGGGAGAGGTCCCGACGACAGAGTGAACGACTGCAACGATCGGAAAGAGCTCCTGCCCGATAGACCCTCGTCTGGCAGCCGATCATCCGAACTTCACTGGTTCCGAGCAGACCTCTCTCGAGTGATCTACGGTCCTGACTGGGAACCATCAGGAGTGCCGCAGCAATAACGGAGAGTAGAGGACGATCGGGCGCTGGAGGCGGAAGACGAGAAAACTGTCCACGCGGTCCGGGTAAGGTCGTGAAATACGACGAATTGCTAAATGATTGACTAATTGATTGAAAATACTAGTATTGCTTATTGATTGTTCTTTTTGAGGTATTCGCTGCCTACAAACGGGGAAGAGTAGAAATACTCTCTCTTCCTTTGCAGATAGTGAAGGGTAGGTAGCGCGGACTTTTGTCCCCCATTGTAATCTGTCGCGCCTATTTTCCTCCCCACTGATTGATTGACCGAATATTGATTGTTTTGAAGAATAGTACTTCTTGAGATATTCTCTGTTTACAAATAACGTAGAATAGAAATATTCTGCCTAAGTCTTTGCAGACAGTGAAGGATAAGTAACGCGGACTTTAGTCCCCCATTGTAACCCGTCGTGCTTATCTCTTTTCTCACCATTGATTGATTGATTGTCCGAACACTAGTTGTTCGATATTGGTTGGAGGTATTCTCTGCTTACAAATAACGTGGAATAGAGATATTCTGTCTAGTCTTTGCAAGCAGTGAAAAGATAGGTAGTGCAGACTTTTTGTCCCCGTTGTAACCCGTCATGCCTATCTTCTCCCCACTGATTGGTAGTTGGTTCTGCCCGGACCGCTTATTAGAGGTGAACCATCCGGCTCCACTGGAAGGCACCCCTAATAAGGACATATTCACTAAATATGGACTAGTCGCCGTAGATTATAGCAAGCTATGGCATAAATATACAAAAAGGGACCCCGAGAGTCAGTGGCCACTGATGGGATCCTTCGATGATCATAAAATAGAAGCACTAGAAATAGCTCTACGTAGTAATAAAACGACGCCTACTATGCTTGACAGTATCGGCCTGTGGCGCAAAGAAGCAACGCAACGGAAAAAGAGGGAAGAAGTAAAAGCAGAAAGGGAATTACGAAAGGCAGCTCACCTTGCCGCTAGAAAGTTAGAGTAAGAGATAAAGGAGAGAAAGGAAGCTAAACTAAAACAAGAGTCTGAAACATCAGGCCAGTGCCCTGTTAGGACCTCCTCTACGCTCTACCCTGAGTTACCTTCCAAGCAACGAGCGAATGACGAATTGCTATTAGGTCCCCCGATCATCTACATGCCCCCTCCATACGCTCCCTCCCAACCTGTAGTACAGCACCCGCAACCCCCAAACGCAAGTGAAAACAGTACCAGGGCCTCGGTCCTCACGGCCTCCGCGCCGGCCGAGCCTCTTGTACTGAACACAACGTTAGCAATAACGTTAGATGACCCTGAGATGAGAAAGAAAGATTCCGCCAGAATGAATCGACTAACAAAGGATGAACAAGCCGGAATCGATAAGGTAGTAAGGACACTAGTAGAACGAAAAGAAAGTGAGGAATATGTAACAGACATGTATAACTCGTATGCCGACAACCGCAGACGACACTTTGTCATACGACTTTGTTATCACACCCTGAATGCCTATGAGGATAGGTACCAAGATAGAGGTCCCGAAGGCTTAGCGACCTTGTATAGGAAGGTAGACATTGGGGAGGAAGTAGAGGGCGATGTGACGAACCTCTTCACTCGTACACTCGAAGTCTTCCGGCATCTTAAAGAACACAGACAGACAACCAAAGCAGAGACCCCCATAGCGACTGAACCCCAGGCAGGAAAGGCTGATACCATGATGCCCATCAAAGAAGCCGCCCCCTACTGGGTCCCCCCACGAGGTCAGGGAACACACGACGACATCAACCACCAAGATGCGAAGGGAAGGGTTGTATATAACTGGGTTTAGCAGCCATGGGACCGACAAGACATCTTGACCTTTAGAAAAACCCTACCCGACTTAAGAAAGAACCCGACGGCCTTCTATACCGAACTAGGTACGGCCTTAGGTTCAACCATAATGACCTTAGCGGATATCGATTTGTTCTTCGGGTTATGTCTGCCGGCTGATGTGTGGAAGCAAATCCGGAAAGTCGACCACGCTGAGCCGTTCGGATATACCTGGGTACAACTCGATACCATAGATAAGCAGCGAGAACCTGGACAAAAACCCCTAAAAGCCATATTGGAACTCCCAGACAAGATTGTACAGAAATTGAAGACTCTAATCCCAGAAAGAAAGGTAGACTGGTCAATAGTGACGGCTTGTCGCCAGAAACCCCAGGAGGATGTGTCTGAATACTTCTCTCGATTCGAGACAGTGTTTTCCGATTATAGTGGCCAGGACATGACCACTGCAACCGGACATCACCTCTTTGTCCAGAATTATGTGAAGGGTCTGTCACAAGAAGTCTCCCAGAAGCTACAGACCAGCGAGAGTAGTTGGGCAGCCTCCAAACCCGCTGCTATCCTCCAGATGGCCCAATACTACGAACATCAAAAGAATGAGAACGATAGGGCGTCCGAGAAAAAGAAAAAGGAACTGAAGGAGAGGGTAATGATAGCACAGTTGCAAGGGGTGACCATAGGAAGGGAGCCCCCTAAAGGAAATTACCAACCAACCGCCCCTAGAAAGCTACCCCCTAGAGACCATACACTTGCACCCTACACTGGACGAAGAGACTTAGACGGGAACCAATGTGCGTTCTGTAGAGGGTTCGGACACTGGAAATCCCAGTGCCCGGTCCTTCTGGAAATGAACAAAAATAGAGACACCAGAGACATAGCATATGACCCCAGAAGTAGAGGACAGGGACGAGGGTACACGAATGACACCACCAACGACAGGCCAGGCAGACCAAACACCTTTGATCGCCCCCGACAGAACCAGTGCCAGCAGTCCGACTACGAAAACACCCATGACTTTGCATAGGACCGCCAGGGGCAAGGGAGGGATCCAGTCGAACTCCGTGTTGACCAGCAAGGTCCTTACGTCACTGCTAAGGTCTTGGGCACAAAGTCTCCATTTCTGGTAGATACTGGGGCGACACGTAGTGCGTTATCTAAACGACTGATTCCTAGGGCACCCTTGTCTGGCTCACACGTAACCTCATTAGGCTTTGATGGAACGCCCTCCACTAACCCCTTGTCAGCATCAATCTCCTTTGACTTAGAAGATAACACCACTGACACGACATTCCTGCTCTCCTCCAACACCCCCGATGCTATTATGGGACTTGATTTGCTAAAACATTTCCGAGCTACCATCAGATGTTCCCCAGATGGAGTGCGAGTCATCCTGCACGATAACCCGGATATGTTCAGGTCTTGTCTCACACGATGTATGTTCTCCATAACCAATGCTGACTTGTCCCTACTCGACACGTTACCCTCACACCTGTGGGCAAAAACCGACTCGGACGTAGGACGCATGGTGATCGACCCCGTACACATAACTGTCCGACCGGACGCGGTGCTCCCAAAACTTCCACAGTATCGGATATCGCCCGAAGGCGAGAAGGCATTGGTGAAAATCATCCAGTCCCTAGTCGATGCAGGAGTGGTAGAAGAAGTAGTCAGTAATGTTTGCAACAGCCCTATCCTACCCATTGTAAAGAAGCAAGTTGAGGGAGATGAGAAAGCATACCGCTTCATTGTTGACTTGCGAGAGGTTAACAAAGTAGTCATACCTCAGTACCCCGTGGTCTCGGACATCACCACCATCCTCACCCTGATTCCGTCCACTGCCACCACCTTTACCGTTATTGATCTCAAGAACGCATTCTTTTCCATCCCCATCCACCCAGACAGCCGCTACCTGTTCGGCTTCACCTTAAAAGCCCGTTCATACAGATTCTGTAGGGCACCCCAAGGCTACACTGAGAGCCCCAGCATTTATAGCCAAGCCCTCAAAAGACAACTAGATGCAGTCCAACTACCAGATGGAGTGGTGTTAATACAGTACGTCGATGACATTCTTTTGGCAGCCGACACCACTCCACTTGCAGTCACAGCCACCATTCACCTCCTCCACTTCCTCGCGGAGAACGGTCACAAGGTCTCCAGGAAGAAGTTACAATTCTGCCAACCCCAAGTGACATACCTAGGCCACCTCCCATCCAAAGATGGGAGGAAACTTACACCTGACCGAATTCAGACCATCCTAGAAACCCCTGTCCCCAAAACTCAGAAGCAAGTGCGGTCCCTGGTCGGCCTCACCTCCTTCTGTCGACAGTGGTTGCCAAACTTCAGCCTTATTGTAAAACCTCTGCTTTCCCTGCTAGCTAAAGACGCCCCCTTCCCCCTCCCCTGGACACCCGAATGCCAGTCCTCCTTCAAAGAATTGCGAAATGCCCTTTGTTCAGCACCAGTCCTAGGAACCCCAGACTACACTAAACCTTTCTCCCTCTACACCCACGAAAGGGAGGGATGCGCGTTGTCTGTCCTAACCCAGTCCATAGGTCCTAAACAACGCCCTTGTGCCTACTTCTCTGCCACTCTTGACCCTGTAACCAGAGCTTTGCCCGCCTGCCTTCGAGCAGTAGCCGCCGCTGCTGTCTCTATCCGGCAAAGTGAGGGGATCGTGCTCTCGAACCCCCTCACTGTGTTAGTACCCCATGCGGTTGACACCCTCCTGAACCAGACCAAGACTCAACACCTGACTAGCGCACGACTGACTGGTTATGAACTGACTCTGCTTGCACCCCACATCACATTGAAACGATGCACCACTCTGAATCCAGCTACTCTGCTACCTCTCCCTGACACTGACCCCAATGCGTCCCCTATACATGACTGCGTGACCCTCACCGACGAACAGACTAAGAGTAGGGTTGACCTCCGAGATACTGCCTTCCCGGACCCTGACGGAGAACTGTGGGTAGATGGCTCATGCATCAAGCTCCCCGATGGCACCACCTCAGCTGCCTATGCAGTCACCACAGCCCGAACAGTTGTTGAGACAGCCCGCATCACACAGTGATCCGCACAGGTGGCTGAACTGATTGCTCTCACACGAGCATGCATCCTAGCAGCGGGGACAACCGCAAACATTTACACCGACAGCCAGTACGCCTTCGGGGTGGTTCACCACTTTGGGCTCCTATGGAAGGAGAGGGGATTCCTGACTTCCCACGGCACACCCATCCTACATGGAGATCTAGTCTCCGCTCTGACCGAAGCAGTCCTCCTCCCCACACGGCTAGCTGTGATCAAATGCCAGGCACACAAAAAGGTGACGGACATTATAGGACAGGGAAATGCGCTGGCTGACATCACTGCCCGAACCACAGCCGAGAATAGGTCAACAACACGCATGTACGTGACCAGGTCACAAACTGAGAAATGGAAGGATGCTAGGGAAACGATTAGGGACATCCAATTAGCCAGCTCACCACACGAATTGACTGAATGGGCACGGATGGGATTGAAGGACGATGACGGTTGCTGGCGAACTAAAGACACGAACAAATGGTTGCTACCTGACTCATTCCTGATTCCCATGCTAACCATGACACACTCCCCCGCGCACATAGGGTCTGCCCCCATGATCGAACTCATCTCCAAGGTTTGGCACAACGACAAGATCCCAGACTCAGCCAAACATCTGGTCCAACAATGCCTGGTATGCCTCCAACACAACCCTGGTAAAGGAACTGCTGTACCCCGGGGAGGGTTTGGGGTTCCTAATCATCCCTTTGATGTCCTACAGATGGACTACATCCAGTTAGAAAGGTGCCAAAGCTTGAAGTACGTACTTGTCGTTGTGTGTGCTTTCAGCAAGTGGGTAGAAGCTTACCCGACCCGCGACAACACTGCTATGACTACCGCAAAGGTATTGCTGAAAGAATTCTTCCCCCGTTACGGCCTTTGTTGAATTTTGTGGAGCGACAACGGCCCCCACTTTGTAGCCGAAGTTATCCAACTCATCTTAAAGGGGTTGGGTGTAAAACAAAAGTTCCATGCGGTCTTCCATCCCCAATCTGCAGGCTTGGTTGAGCGACATAATGCCACACTGAAGCTCAAAATAGCCAAAATAGTTGCCACCACAGGACTGAAATGGCAAGACGCTCTCCCGCTAGCATTGCTATCAATGCGTTCCACTCCCACCAAACACCACTTAACCCCCTACGAGGTCGTCTTCGGGCGGCCCATGAACCTTTGGACCGCACCAAAACCAGCATCCATTCACGACGTCCCGGACGTCCTCATGTCTGACTATTTGTACAACCTAACTAAAACGTTGTCTGTTATCCATCAGCAGGTGCTGCAAGCCATTCCCGATGCTTCCAGGGGCCCCGGGCACGATATCCAACCCGGAGATTTCATCCTAGTGCGTAATTTCCAGCGTGCAAGGAGTCTGGAGCCCCGGTGGACGGGCCCCCTGCAAGTCCTGATCACCACCCGAACAGCTCTTCGAGTGGAGGGGAAGCGCAATTGGCTGCACGCACATCATTGCAAAAAGGTATCACCGACCCTGACGACAACCGACAACATCGCCGGCCAAGAAGAACTCCTGGACGAAGGCCGACCATCCCTGAGCTGCTACCCGGATACAAAGACACTTGAATTAATGAAATATCCCGATCCCACTGTGCCATCCAAAGAAGGGTATAACCTGCGACGAAAGGAGGGAACTTCGGCTAAGCAGACCACGAACTAAGTTGAAATCTCGAACCGGTAGCCTAATCACCTCAAAGGCCTCCAGAAGAGAAATTAAACAAAGTCTGTGTTTCTGCCCGCTACCGAGTCCCTTGAAGGTGATGGAAGCGCCCGACATGAAGATGACGGAAGCAACCGGACGTCCGAATATCCACTACAAAAACACAAAGACTGACAAAATGCACAGCTCAAAGACTATCGCACTTTTTATTACCCTACTCTTTTGCCTTCTCCTCATGATCACCTTCTGGATCGTGGAAGAGAGTGCACCCGCTCATGAGACATTGTTGACCACTGTCCAACCTACCACCATGAAAGAACACCATCTGATCTCACTTTCACCCCAACTCCGAGAAAGGCGTAAGGAGTTCTGGAATAACTCTTTTGTGCAGTTGCTCCACCAACACAATCTTGCCGCCAATGCCACTAACTGCTGAATCTGTGGATTGCTGCCACATGCCACTGGACATTCTATCCCTTTCATCCCTTCGCCCTTCTCTGTCCATGGCTCTTGCCTCGCTTGGCTAATCCTCCTGCAAGAAAGCTACAAGGACAATGCCACTTCCGGCCAAACTGTGTCACACTTTTACCATGGGTTCTGGCTGAACAGAACTGGAAAAACTTCTGCTCCCTTCTGTCCTCTGAGATCAAACACTTCCTTTCATATGGACATCCCTGCCAAAGAGCGAGTCGAAATGCAGGTGTTCAACAACCCAGCCAGACCCACCTTCTCTTACCTCCGGAAACGAACGGCCGCCACCCTAACAGTGGCCCTATCCGTCATCAACATCACAGGTCTTGTGTGCCTCGAAGGTCTGGGAACGCAGCTGGTGGGCCACAGTTCCTGTCTCATCACCCGAACATTGGACTCAGTTGACCCACCCTCCTTTGTTACCTCCCCAAATATGTACTTCGTCTGTGGTACTAAGGCCTACACCTGGCTTCCGAAAAGCTGGGGAGGCACCTGCTACATCGCTTTTATCCTTCCTCCATCATATGTGGCTCCAGCAAACCATCACCGGCAGAAACGTGCCAAGGACATTGTGCAAGCCGACTCCACCGGAGCCCAGTTCATGGACGCAGTAAAAGGACTTGTTCCACTTTGGGGTCCGATGGCAAACAGCCGTGCCATCCGGCACTTAACCCAGGCAGTCGAAACAACAATGAACATTACGGCTGGCATCCTCACCAACAACACCGCCGAGCTTCAGGCCGTCCGCCTGGTGGCTCTTCAGAACCGCCTCGTTCTAGATGTGGTTCTGGCTGATCGTGGAGGAGCATGCCGCATCATTGGGTCCAGCTGTTGTACCTACATACCGGACAACTCACCCTCAGTCTACAAGGCGATCGAACACCTCCACAGACTTTCCTCAGAGGTGCATCAGGAACAAGAAGGGTGGTCGCTTGGGAATTGGTTCTGGGACTCGATAAAGAACTGGGGGTGGAGGTTGTTTACGTTTATCCTAATACCAATTGTGATCCTATGTGGATGTTGCCTGGGGATTCAGTGTTTGCCACCCTTATGTTCACTTTTCATAAACTGCATCTGCCCTAAGACTCTGAACTTCGAAGCAGAAAGAATGAAAGCTCTGTACGAAGTAGAGGTACGTGGCATTATGGGGATAGATCCGAACTAAACAAGCTGGCGAGATATGTTAAAAGGGAGGACTGTGGAAATGTAGCTCGTAACTGAACATTATCTGCGCCATCTTGTCTCTCCCCAGCGCCACACACAGAAAAACGCACGGCAGCCATTTTAGGCACCCTGGTCTCTCTCCCCGCTCATTGCTGACCGCCAGTGCGCCCCTCTGGCGCTGCGAACATCCCCCCGCGCGCTGACCACCCCCGCCCTCCCATGCATGGGCCATAAACCCTCTCCTCCTGCACGACCCTGCCATGGAACCACATCCCGTGCCTGACCAACACCTCCCTTCATCCCTTACATGGTCACACATCCCTTTGATAACCCCCTTCCTCTGCGCCCGATTGTCCGGGCCGATCCCAGACCATCACCTAGCCCTGCGGATGCAGTTTATTGCCCCTACTGTAAAGGAAACACCTCACTTCAAAGGGATTACAGTTGATCAAGGCTCCCACCCCCTGAGACCCGACCGGTTGCACACACCCCCGGGAACTGGCGGAATGTCCAGCTGCGTGATAGCCATCTCCTACCGCGGGTGGGGTGGGGACTTCTACTGTAACTATGTGTGGGAGCGGACCTGAGCCGGGGGTTCCGAGGATATCCTTTCATGTATCAAAGCGATCTCAAGAATGTGCCATGTATGATAGACCTGCAATAAAGTCATAAACGTGTGTATAAGAGACCAGGTCTCAAAGATGCAGTTAGAGCACCTCGTGACGATACCTTGCTGTCTGATCTGATGTGTTCTACTCCGACGGAATAAAACTTTGTTTCCTGCCTTCCAGTCTCCGGCGCCTGCCTCTTTGTTGGTTAATTTTCGAATGGTATAAGAGGCGACTACCGCCGGGCAATACTTGAAAGGTTATCGACTGCAACTGCCACTACCATTTAACACAAGGACCGGTTTCGGGGTTTCACCCCTCATCAGCCAGGATAGCTTGACTCCAGTGGCATGGACTGGGGGTGAGTGTCTGAAAAGTTTCAGCGCTCCGTCCATCTTCTCTTTGTGTTTGCTTTGTTCTCCTTAAGTTGGCATGGTATGCCCAGCCATGGGTTCCTTGCTCACTTTGCCACTGAATTCAAGCTAGCCTGGCTGATGTGGGCTGTTAGCCTGAAACCAGTCCCAGGATGCTTGTTTCCGGTCAAGGGAAGACATGGCTTGGCGGTTCAGGCTCGACTGTTCCCATGAGGCACAGGGTCAAAACTGATTTGCATATAGCTGTGTCTGAACTGGGATGGCAAGGTGAGCTAAACAACAACGATGGATTCAACCCAGATCTGTGACTGGGGGTGAGTGTCTGAAAAGTTTCAGCACTTTGTGCAACGTCTTTTTGTGTTTGCTTTGTTCACCTTAATTTGGCAGGGTATGCCCAGATGTGGGTCCCTTGCTCACTTTGCCACTGAATTCAAGCAAGCATGGCTGATGAGGGCTGTTAGCCTGAAACCTGTGCCAGGAAGCTTGTTTCCGGTCAAGGGAAGACATGGCTTGGCAGTTCGGGCTGGGCTGTTCCCATGAGGCACAGGGTCAGGACTGATTTGCATATTGCTGTGTCTGAACTGGGGTGGCAAGGTGAGCTAAACAACGATGATGGATTCATTCCAGATCTGTGACTGTGGGTGAGTGTCTGGAAAGTTTCAGTGCTCCGTCCATCATCTCTTTTTGTTTGCTTTATTCGCCCTAAGTTTGCAGGGTGTGCCCTGACGTGGGTCCCGTGCTCTCCAAGCCACTGGATTCAAGCTAGCCTGACTGATGAGGGCTGTTATCCCATATCTGGTCGCAAGAGGCTTGTTTCTGGTCCAGGTAAGACATGGCCTGGCAGTTCGGGCTCGACTGTTCCCATGAGACACAGGGTCAAGACTGATTTGCATATAGCTGTGTCTGAACTGGGGTGGCGAGGTGAGCTAAACAACGATGATGGATTCAACCCAGATCTGTGACTGGGGGTGAGTGTTTGAAATATTTCAGTGCTCCGTCCATCATCTCTTTGTGTTTGCTTTCTTACACAAGTGTGCCAGCTACTTGGGGATGCAGGTCTCACTCTGAATGTAGCAAAGTGTGAGTTTCACAAGGCCAAATTAAAGTTCTTTGGGCACATATTCCCCCTATGAGGAAATGACTCCTGACCCAGATACAGTGCAAGCTCTGTCAGCTACTTGCCCTCCACACGATGTCACCATACTGCAATTCTTCTTAGGCATGGCCAGTTATTGCTCAAGGCACATCCGTGACTTTGCTACTCTGAGTGTTCCATTGTGAGACTTGACAAAATGAAATTTCTCTTTCCAGTGATCTCCTGAATGTGATCAAAGTTTCGAAAGTAATAAACATGCGATTGAGAATACAACCGAGATGGCCAATTTTGACCTCAAGTTACATACTAAGATACACAATAACTGCGTGCCCGGTTGGGCTGGGGGCAATCCTTGCTCAACAAAATGGTCATCCGGATGCTCAGATACAAATTGTGGCTTATGCCAGTAGAAGCTTGTCTGACACAGAATGTACCTTTTCTCAGCTGGAGAAGGAGAGTCTGGCTGCAGAATGGGCCTGCAAACATTTTTATGTGTTTCTATGCAGATAGCATTGCACCATTGTTACAGTCCATCAAGCGTTGCTCACTATTTATGAAAACCCGAAAGCCAAGATGCCCCCTCACATGTAGAGGTGGGGGTTGCGACTTCAAGAGTACGACTGTTCAATTGTACACAAGCCTGGTAAAGATCAGAACCCTCCTGATTACTTTTCACTAGTACCGCTACATCGTCACAGTTCGACACAGTTCAACAGCCAAAACGGCTAAGTAGAACATCAACTTCATTGTGAGGTCCAGCATGCCAGCACCTCTATCCGTTGAACAGATTATTGCTGTAACTAATAACAACAACAACATGCTTATCATCAAAAACATAATTTTAACTCAATTGTGGAAGAAGAGTATTCAACCTTTTGCTGATGATGTTGAATTTCAGAAATTCAAAAATGTGCAGGATGAGCTTTTCTGTTGCCTGGGTAGGTGTTGTATTGAGTGGCTTGAGAATCGTTATCCCTGAGAGCTTAATGCAGCAAATCATAGAACTAGCCCATAAAGGACACTCTGGCATTGTAGCCACCAAAAGAGCCCTATAAGACTCAGTGTGTTTCCCATGCCTAGATGAGCAAGTTTAGAGGGAACTAATAGAGTGCCATCTTTACAACTGCATTTCCCCCAAAGTGACACAGCATCCATTGACAACATCTGATCTTCGTGCACATGCCTGGTAAAGAGTTGCAGTTGATTTCTTTGGGCCATTAGGAAATGGACATCATTTCATGGTAGTCACTGATGAGTATTCAAGCTTTCCTTTAGCAGGGAGTTATCATCAAAATCCCATGATAAAGGTCATCGAGTGGCTGGGTGACATATTTGCAGGGTGTGGTATCCCTGTCATTCTTAAATCTGACAATGGTCATCTATTCAGTAGCAAAGAATTTTCAGTCAGACTCAATGTCAAGCATCAAAAGAGTACATCTATGTGGCCACAATCCGAATCAAATTGTAATGTGGAACTAATTATGGGTACCCTGAAAAGGGTAGTTTAACAAGCATAGATGGAGGTAATATAAATAAATCAGGCCCTGTGTCAAGCCCTCTATGCTTATAATTCAACTCCTCATTTCACAACTGTTGAGAGTGCTGCCACCTTGCTATTTGGGAGAGCAATCAGAACCAAACTGCCATAGTGGACAGCCGACCGATCCATGAATGCTAATAAGGTTCGTGTCACAGACACTTCTCTGGAGTGCAAAATGAAAACATATGCTGATCGGCATCGACGAGTTTAGGAAACAGTCTTCAATGAACGTGTTTGGGTCCAAGTCAATTAGAACCGAAAGTGGAAAACAAACACTTCATTTGCTGTCAATCCTCTGATGGTTGAGACGTGCAAAGGCCATCTGGTGTTGGGGCATCTTCCCGGAAAGTCCATCATACGGAACTTGTCACAGTTTAAGCATCTACCTCGATGTTCGTCAGGTCCTGCAATCATGAATGAGGCAACACCGCCTAATAGTCTAGATCAAGCATCAGAACATGTGCCATCAGTGCACAATCAGAGTGCATCTCAACAACCTCATATTACTTGATCTGACCGACTACTGTGAGTGCCTCAATGACTGATTGAAGAACTATGATGTGACTATTGTTTATACTTTTTGTTTAACAAATGGGGAGATGTAGTGTTGTAAGACTATGTGCGCTAGGACCCTTGTGGATTTTGGCGGACTTAATAAAGGAATTAAGTAACTGCCTGGGAGGTACATCTCCCCTGTTGCATGATCAGAACTGGCTCATTACCTCTCCTGCATGGATCAACCAGACACATCGCCTTCAGTACCACCACTACACGATACTCTTCCCGTCTTGAGATTTTTGCATCTCCGTTGATGGCAACCTTGACGTTGACAACAGGAACTCTGCATCATAGCCCTTGTGCTCATCAGAGTCGGTGTATCACGGCTGCTGCATGGATCAGGACCTGCACATCATCGGCACTGTGAGGGTGGACACCGATGTTTCGCTGAGACACTGCTTTAGATGCATCCTGCATCCCCTTCGTCGACAGGATCTTCGATATCGATGCAACCCGGACTAAGGTACTTTTGGTCAGTGGGCCAAGCCTGGCCCCTGTAGCCTGCCTGTGCTCCATTATGGTTGGCCTGAGCTTTTGTCTTTGTCCTGGTCCAGCATGACCAGATATCCCTTGTTAGCATGTTGTGCTTTTTGGCACTATTTTTGCTTAATTCTTTAAAAATCTATATTCTGGTTTTACTTGTTGGATTTTTGTTTAATGTGAAATCATTTATTAAAATATAATCTATTTTTCTAATTTGATTTAGGATTTTTATTGTGTTGTGCTTTCACTTAATTACTATTTGTTTGCTGCAGAAATACTTTGCACATTACCTCTAAGTTAAGCCTGACTGTGTATGTGCCAAGATACCCAGGGCTAAGCACAGCTTAATTAAGTGACTTTCTGTTATTCACCCTGCAAGGGATTGTAGCTGTTGCTTGAACAGGGCTCACTCGCAGGTTAACCAACAACCCCATTTCTCACAAAATCCTTTAATGTGTTCCTGGGAGTCCTGAGGTCCACCATGTAGGTGACCTCCATATGGTGCTTCTTTACAGTATAAGGCCCAGACCAGCTGTCTTTCAGGGCCTTGGGCTCCCCTGGCTCTATAACCCACTGTTTTTAGCCAGGCTGAACCTTGACCAGAGTGGCCTTCTGGTCAAAACCAGTGTTCCATGAGCTCCTGACTGGCTTCTAGATTTTTGGTTTTCTTCCAGAAGCACTAAGGAGTGCTGGGAAGGAAGCTAACCCAGACCTAAACCAGCTAAACCAGCTTGCTCCTAACACTCCTACACTAGACTGAGATAATGTATGATGTTTCAACGCAAACATTTATAAGGCATGCCTTTACAACAGTTTTTACATCGCAACACCCATTACAATGCATGATTTTACATCGCATTTCATCACAATGCATTTTTAGAAACTACATTTACAACGCATTACATTACATCGCATTATACCATTACAACGCATACCATCACAGTGCATACCATTTCTTTGCATTTAAGGTAAGTGGTGGATAGTGTAGCGGTAAAAATTACTATTCCCACTCCAGTGAGTGCAACAGTAGGGTAAGTGTTGGATAGTGTAGAGGTAAAAATTACTATTCCCACTCCAGTGAGTCCAACAGTAAGGTAAGTGTTTGATAGTGTAGGGGTAAAAATTACTATTCCCATTCCAGTGAATGCAACAGTAGGGTAAGTGTTGGATAGTGTAGGGGTAAAAACTATGCGTTGTAATGGTATGCGTTGTAATGGTATGCGTTGTAGTGACATGCGTTGAAATGAAATGCGTTGTAGTGACATGCGATGTAATGGCTGCGTTGTAATGACATGCAATGTAAAGGATGTCTGCGTTGTAATGACTGCGTTGTAAAGGTAGTGCGATGTAATGACTGCATTGTAAAGGTTGTTTCCCGACTGAGAGGGCCTCTCACAGGATGCCCATAACGACGTTCAAAGAGGCTGAAGCTATTCCCCTTCTCCTGTACCTCCCTGTAAGCAAACAAAGGTCCTGGCAGGAGGCATTCCCCTTGCACCACAAAGGCTCTGATAGGCCCATGATCATGCCTTTGAGGGTCTTGTAGAACCTTTCAACAAGCTCACTAGTTTGGGGGTGGTAAAGAGTGGAGAATTTGTAGGTTACTTCATACTCCTTCCACATGGATTTCATGTATGCTGACATGAAGTTGGTACCATGGTCAGATCCACTTACTTGGGGAATTCCACACAGGTAACGATTCCCATGAGTACCCTAGCCACTTTGGGCACAGTCATTGTCCTCAGAAGTATAGCCTCCGGGTACCTTGTGTTATGAGCCACCAAGACCAGGATGAACCTGTTGCTAAGGGCTTTCTTGGGGTCTAGAGGCCCAACATTGTTGATGCCCATCATCTAAAAGGTTGGGCCAACGACAGGCAATGGCTGCAGGGGGACCTTACACTTCCCTCCTGACATGCCACTGGCCTGGCAGGAGGCATGACTTGAGGCCACCCTCATCTGGGGCTAATAAAAGTAGATGACAAGCGCATAAATGTATTGTACTGCCCTAGATGACCTTCTAGGGGAACATCATGAGCCAGCTCCAGTAGGAAGGCCCATTGGCATTGGGGGGCCACCAACACACAGGTTGCACCAGGCTCAGGTACCTTAGGCTCCTTATACAGTAGACCATTTTCCCAATAATCAGGAGATCACCAGAGGTGTCACCTGCTGCCTGGGCCTCAGCCTGCTACCATAGATCCTCAAGAGTAGGGCACTCCATTTGCCTCTTGGACCCCCTATCTGAGGCCACATGGTCAGTTCCGGTATGTTCCTAGGGCAGCAATGTCCTTCACTGTTGGTTCCGGGCATCACCCTCAGGCTAGGCCTCCTCCTGGACCGTGGGACTTTCAGGAGCAAAATTCCCATGCCCCTTGCCCATTCTCTTTTTGACTAAGCCTGGGCGAAGCACTACGCTACGCTCGAGTAGTTTGCGAAGTTCGCGCTACGTCGCACTACGCGAACTGCACGTAGCACAGTGCGAACACGCGTAGCGTAGTGTTGCGTAGTGCTGCGGTCATTTTTTGCTTGCTCGCGGTCCTCAACGTCAAGTTGGCGACCGCGAGCAAGCAAAATGACATCCCGGCGAGACTTTTTCCTCGTTCGCGATCAGCAACATCAAGTTGGCGATCGCGAGCATGGAAAATAAACCTCCCGGCGAGATTCCCAACGCAAGGAGGTCAGGTTTCTCATTGCGAGGGGTCGCGTATGCTCGCGACCGCTCGCGATGAGAAACTACCAGTTCGCGTTGAGAAAGCTGCCGCTCGAGTAAAAATCTACTGGAGCAGCAGAAAACTACAGCTCGCACTGTGCAAGATGCCATTTTCAATGATTGCACA
Source organism: Triturus cristatus (assembly GCF_964204655.1). Classification (NCBI taxonomy): domain Eukaryota; kingdom Metazoa; phylum Chordata; class Amphibia; order Caudata; family Salamandridae; genus Triturus; species Triturus cristatus. The sequence continues at coordinate 317,814,689 of NC_140588.1, read as the reverse complement.
GTGCCGGTTGCTTGTCCGCACTGTGCAATCATTGAAAACAACATCTTGCACAGTGCGAACATGTTACTACGCAGTTCGCGAAGTGCTACGCGTAGCTCACGTAGTGCGAACTTCACTTTGCGTAGCTTCGCGAAGTGCTACTTCGTGAACTACGCCCACCCTTATTTTTGACATGCACCTAGGCCATTCTTCCAGGCTCCAGGTCCTCCTGCCTACCCTTTCGGGAGGCCATGGACTTTGTGGTCAGGCACACCCATCCAGGCAAAGCTAACATCTCCAAGTGTGACCTGAGCTCCACCTCCTTACAGATGGTGTGCTCTAGGTGATTGGCAGGCAGACAATCTATGGGCATGGATGGACTCACAGCTGCTCTAATGGAACCTGAGGGTCCCTCCCCACTCAAAAGGAACCAGAGCAACTAGGTATTGACTCTCATGCTCGCCGGCTGCAACAACTTAGTTGAATGCATTAGTGACAAACTGCTCTGAGGTCACCAGATGACATCTGACAGTTGTCATGCTGGCTCCAGTGTCTCTCACAGCCTCCACCTTCTGCCCTTTGATGGTGACCCACTGCCTGTATTTCTTAGTGCTACTAGGCATGTGAGTTCTCTGCATCATCTCTCTGTCACTCCGAGACACTAGGGTAGCCTCCACGCTATCCCCCATACTATCTGGGACAATCTCCTCCACAAGCTCTAAACTAACCAACCTCATGTCTGTTCATCAGAGGGGGCTGTGCCTGCTTGGGACACTTAGCATCCCCCTTGAAGTGCCCAACCTGCTGGGACTTATAGCACATTGGTGGTGCCTTTCTTGAGGCTTCCTATCAGGGAACTATGTCTTCTTCTGCTTAGGTGGGTATTGGGAGTCCTGACCTTTAGAACTAGTAAAGGGGCCTTTAGTGAACTCATTGTTTTAATGTTTGCCTCCCTCTCCTTCATTTGGTGGGGATTCTACCCACCCTTGCGGTGATCCCCCCAGATACTGGTGCTGAACCAGCGGCGCACCTCCTTAGCAAGCTCCCTGGGGTCAGAGAGCTTACTATCAATCAAGTGTAGGCACAGCCCTGGAAAACAATTACTAAACATGTGCTCTCTTTCAAACAGATCATACAGATGTTTCCAGTCATTCAGCTCACTGCCCTTCACTCAACTGTCCAGTGCCTTGCAAAAGGAATCCAAGAAATCCAGCCAGGACTGCTGGGGCAGCTTATAGCTGTCCCTAACCTTTTACCTGTACTTCTGTGGGGTGAGGCAATACCTCCTGACAAGTGTCTTTCATAGGGGATACCTCATCCTGCCCCCCTTATCTAAGGGCCAGTAGGGTATCAATTCCTTCACTAGGGATGTAGCTCCAGATGCTGGTCCCCATGCCTCTTCAGGGATCCTATGCTTCTGCAAACCCACCCCATACACTTTCAAAACACTAGCTGATGTCATTTCCCACAACACAGCATCAAAAACTTTAGGAATATGTACCCTCTTCTACCCTGAAGCCACTGTGGAATTTCTGCCACCATCACTGCTGGACCCTGCTTGCCTGGCTTGGAGATCCAGCTCCTTCAGACTCATTTTGTGACCCAACAATATTTTTCTCTCCTCCAAGGCTCTCTCAGCCTCAGCCTTTTTCTGTTCTGCTTCCATGGTCAGTTTCTTCTCCTCTATCCTGAGCTTGGCCATCTCTAGACTCAACTCCCTCTCTGTCTTCCTGTCTGCCAGCTCCTCTGGGGACAGACCTCGTGAAGACACATTGCTATATGCTCTGGCAGGGAGTTCTAACTGTGGCTATAGCCAGTGATTGGTGGACTTCTGCCCATGCCCTCCGTGCCCTTTAGAGCTTCACCTTCGTAATGTTGTTCTTTGCTGGACGTCCCCTTTTTTTGCAGAACTCCTTGAGCTGGGCCACATTGTAGGCCTCCATGTTGGCCAGCCCAAACTACTCCACTCCTGTAGAAGTGGGTTGGAACACAACAGTCAGTACACTCAGAGGGAATTTAGAAAAAGCAAAAAGGCCAATCAAGGAGTAGTTCGAAATCAATTTGGTCTCAGATATGGAATGGTAATGTATACAAAACCACTGTAAGGCACTGCACAAAGGAATTTCCTAATCCTCACCGCTGATCACTAATGTAAGAAATTGGGTTGTTGGTTAACTGGCGTAGGGGCCCTGGACAAGCAGCAACCACAATCCTGTTCGGGTGAGGCACTTGCCAATCCCTAAATTAACCTGTGCTCAACCCTCTGGTAGCTTGGCACCGAGAACTAAGGCTTAACTTAGAGGGAATGTGTAAAATATGTGTGTAACACTTAAAACAGTAATAAAGTGAAAACCCCACACAAAAACGATCCCACACAAAGTTAGGAAATTTTTGTTTTTGTAAATAAATAAAAAAAGACCAAATCCACAAAACTCCAATCAGTAGATCTGGTGATATGCAACATTAAAGATTTTGGTGAGAATAGTGCCAAAAATCATAAAGCGCAAACTGTGTTTATCTGGTCACGCCGGAAAAGACAAAGCCACAAGTTCAGGCTGACCGTGATGGAGCGTGGGCCAACTACAAGAACCCATTTAGGCCCACTGTGCAGAATATCATAAATCCTGGTTTGCGTAGAGTTGTGAGGATGTGCAACAAAGATGCATTGCACAGCCAAAGCAATGCATCAGTTCCAAGATGTGGTGAGGCTGCAGAGCGAATGCCTGCATCGCCGCTGAAGATCCCATCAATGAGTGCTTCCGATGAAAAATCTGTCATTGAGGTGTGCTGCGCAGGTGATGTGTTAGTTCTGAGGAGCTACGAGGCTGCGATTGTGGAGTCTGGAGTTGTTGTTGAGGCTGCTGTCCATGAGGGATGTGAAGACCTGCACCTACGATGTTTTGCGCAGTGGCAGCTCTGATTTGCTGTGATGCGAGTGTTGAGATGGGTCCAATCCATGCTCCAGTAGCAATGCATCAGTTCTGCTGGGATTTGTGCTGTGAACAGAGGAGATGTGTCAGTTCAGCTGAATCCACAAAGGCTAGTAGAGCACCGTAGGCTTACTTCCATGGGTCTAGGACCGGGGTGGCACTGCTTGGCAGGGTAGACTCACATGTGGCAGAGTTCAGGTGCAGGTGCAAGTTGAAAGCCTGTTGTATCCCCGAGGCTTCACATCAGGAGGCCAGAAATCTAACCCTTGGAGTAAATCTGGGGTTCTGGGTTTAAGAGATGCACGTCCAGTCCTTCTCACCCAGACAAGAGGGTAGCATGCATCAGGTCAGCACAGCAGTACAGCAGTCCTTCAGATTAGCAGTCCAGCAGAGTGGTGGTCCTTTCAGCAGCACAGCAGTCCCTCTTGGCAGAGCATCCACCGGTCCAGAAGTGTACTGGTATGTTGGTGCCTGAGGCCCAATATTTATACCCAGTTGTGCCTTTGAAGTGGGGAGAAGCTTCCAGAGGCAAGTCTTTGAAGTACACAGGTACCCTGCCTTCCTGGCCCTGGCTCCAGACTAACTGCAGGGGGTAGGCAACCCTTTTTGTGGATGCAGGACACTGCTTATTCAAGTGTAAGTGAGGCTGGGCACAGCTCCTCCCTCTCATCCTACCAGCGACCATCCAGGCAAACCTAATCTCCCTATTGTGTTTGACAATCTAGGAAGAAAACACAAAGCCCAACTATCAACTAGACTCAGTCATGTGACCCAGGGAAAGGCTGCAGCCACCAAATGGCTGAGCCAGGAAAATACCAACTTTCTAAAGTGGCACTTTCAAAATTGTAATTTAAAATCCAACTTCACCATAAATTTGGATTTTTTTATTACAACTCCAAAGACATCAAACATGAACTGAACACCTGTTCCAATACACAAATTGGCAACTTATTAAATGTAATAAGGTGACTCCAATGTTATCTTATGAGAGATGTAGGCCTTGCAATAGTGAAAAACTAATTTAAGACGTTTTCGCTACTAGGGCATGTAATAATTAAAGGAAGATGTCCTATGTTATAAATACATTGCACTCTGTCCTCTGAGCTGTCCAGAGCCTACCAGATGGGTGACATATATATTAAAAAGGAAGTTTTGGAGCTGGCAAAAGGTTTATTTTGCCAGGTAAAAATGGCAGTTTAAAACTGCACACACACAGGATGCAATAGCAGCCCTGAGACATGTTTAGAGTGCTTTTTTGGGAGCAGAGAATCTTTGTATTCTCATCTGCATGACACATGAAAATATTATGCCGCAGCATGGGCACACTCCCCTAAAGTCCAGCTGCCAGTTTGATGCATATAGTCATTATTCTAAATACCTTGTTATGCTGCTTTGATGACTCTTATGAAGGGCCCCTCGTCGAACCACAGGGTTTCAGAGCACTTAGTGCGGGATCACTGAGAGAGAGAGATATTACCTACTGGCGGTAGCCAGTTGGTAGATATAGTTAGGACCTATTTTCCATAGGAAATCCGCAACATTCTATTTGGAATATCTTTGGTGCCGATTGACGAATCTTCGCGAAATTTTCCAAACTTTTGGCCAGCTCTGGTCCGCTCCTATCATAAAAGTTTCACGGTGATTTGTCAAGCGGGGGCCGAGAAAAAAGGTGGGTACCAAAACACGTTTTCCCCATGCATTTTCCCATAGGACCTTTAGCCACAGCTACAGCCCGAACTGCTGAACGGAATTACACCAAATTTGGCAAAGAGGTAGTCCTCAGTTCAGACTCGTGCCTTTTTCTTAAATGGTGTAAATCCGTTCAGTAGTTCCTGAGAAAATGACATTTAAAAGTACATATATATCGATACGCGCGTGTAACAAGAGGTAGAGAGAGGACTAGAAAGCTAGTCCATGTCCCTGAGGGATTTATATGTGATTAAACAAAGAAGACTAGCTTAAGTTGACCAAAGTGATGCAGTACTCAAAGTAGTTCTGTCACAGACACCTTGTAGGTGTATTCATGAAGCCCTCACCCACCAACCTAGTTGGTGGCATGCTTCATCATCGGGCCCACCCAGTGACACCTAATATGTCACGGGTGTGCTACGACGCCTGATTACAGCGGAGCTGGTATATTGCTGAGAGTGCAGTGAGGTTGGGTGAATTGTGATTTAAAACGGCTTGGTGGTTGTCCCAGTACCCAAGGGTAAATTAAATTGTAATAACTGGGCCGACACCAGCGGTTAAAAGTAAGGCTACAGGACGTGTAAGGGTGGAGAGTTACTGCCCCCTGCGTCCTTCAGATGGTCGACATGTTTCAGCCAGTGCCTTAGAGTATTCTGGCTTTCCTCAGGACCGTTTTTAAAAGGGTGTGGTGAAAATAAAACAGACTTAGTGTTGTGGTACAGACTATGTGATACACTCACTAAGGCGTTTTTCTATGTGTGAGAGGGGGATTCCCTTCTCATGCATACCTGTACCAACAAACATTAAAAACAAGGACAAAACATTTGTAGAGAGAGTCAGTAGTCAATTTAGACATCCGGTCAACAAATACGTAGGTGGCCGGCACTATAGTGCATGGTGAGAAGACTATAGTCGGCTAGGTGTGATGGTACTGGTGGTGCCATCAGAGTGAAAGTACGCAACTAATTAAGAGCGTGGTGTGGCTAAAACACGGAAATCACACTGAAGGCAGGTGACTTAGTGTAGCAGGGCACAAGGAAAATGTTCTTACGCTTTGGGTTATTAGCCAAGGCTTCCTGAAGGGAAGCGGTAAGGGGATGACCCTATGAGAGAAAAAGAGATAGGCTGTGGGAGTTAGGGACCTGTGAGGGAAAAAGCGCTTACCCAGTTTGTTGTTTGGAGGCTTGTCAGGATTGTCATACTCACAGTCTTTCTGGTCAGTGCCTGCCTTGTACCTGTTGTCCCGCCGTCGTCCTCCGGTAGAAAGAGCCTCTCGGCGTGTGGGCTTTTTATACTGAGGTTAACGAGGTAGCACCGCCCCTAGATGTAGTTGCTGCTCATGCTCGTAGTTTGCACACTAGTCTCTCGTGCATGCTCAGTGTATCAGCGGGTTGTTGCTCATGCTCATGAATTGCACACTAGTTCCTCGCACATGCTCAGTGTGAGTGCTTGATTTACAATGTAGGAGAATTGCACACTAGTCTGTCATGCATGCTCAGTGTATCAGCGGGTTGTTGCTCATGCTCATGAATTGCACACTAGTTTCTCGCACATGCTCAGTGTGAGTGCATGATTTACAATGTAGGAGATTTGTACTCCTGCCTTTGGCATACGCTCAGTTTGATAGCGCGATTGTGTGAAGGTATATGTAAAAACTAGATTATGAAAAAACTACAATATGCCGCCAATGATACGGGGTAGGGGGCAACACCAGTGTTAGGTGTGGCGTGGTCTTATATGCGCAGGCGCTAAGGGTTCAGTGTTGGTTATGTGTGCGTTAATGCTGGGAAAACATGCCTGCGGGACGCGCCGCCTCCCAGAGTGGTTCGGCCCATGAATTACTGTTAAGTGCGCGCAGCGCGCTAAGGTTGACATGGCAGAATGGGTGGGGTTGAAGCATGTGCCCAAGATGTTGGCAGTTTGGTGGTACACACAAGGGGGAGCATGATCAATAATTGTGTCCAGGGGGACTATGGCACGGGGGCAACTGCGCACAGGCCAGGTGATGTGTGGGTCTAGGGTGTGACTGAGTTCCACGGTATGGCATCGTTGAGGCCATTGGTTTGGGTGGAAAGACGATATATCCAACGTTGTTCCTTGCTGAGTAATTTCTTCTCATTATCCACTGCCAGTTCCGGTAGTTGTTCAATGATGGTCCAGGTCAGGTCATTGGGAGTGTGTCCCTGGGTGATGAAATGACTGGTCAGTTTGCTAACGTTCTTCTTGCACCTGATTGTGCTCCTGTGTTCTGTTATTTTAGTTCTTATTTTTCGGGCGGTCATCCCAATGTATCGGAGGCCGCAGCTGCATGTAAGTAGGTAGATCACGTTACGTGAATTACAGTTTGTGTGGCTGCGTTGAGTCCACACTTTGTCTGGTTCTAATATCAGTGTTTTCGTATGGCTGGTGAGATGGCACACGCTACAATCATTGCATGGGTAGTGTCCAGAGATCTTAGGTAGGCCCCACGCATTCAGGATGGTATTGGGTTCTCTGTTGGTCAGGGGTCTGGGGCGGGTGCTCACAAGTTGGTCTTTCAGGTTGTTGCACCTTTTGTAGGCAAACCTGGGGGTTTCCCATTGTCGTTGTCCAGAGTTTAGAATTTTCCAGTTTTTGCGTATGAGTTTCGCATCCTCATTGGAAGCTGTGTTGAATGTGGTGACACACGTGATGGGTTGGTCACTTTTGTCCTTGGGTACCGTTTCCAGGAGAGCCTCCCTATTTTGGTTGCCGGCTCTTTTCTTGGTTTTGTTGATAATGGCACGGGGGTAGCCTCTTTCCTCCAGTTTCTTAGACAAGTCTGCCGACTGATTTTTGTAGTCAGTTACTTGAGTGCAATTTCTGCGTATACGCAGGAATTGCCCAAATGGTAGGTTTTCCCTTAGAGGGCGGGGATGGAAACTTGTGTAATGAAGGAGTGAGTTCCTTGAGGTAGGCTTGTAATAGGTCGTAGTGATCAGTTGGCCATCTTTGGCCCATATGTTCAGATCAAGGAATGCCAGGTGGCTTGCACTCGAGGTGCTTGTGAATTTCAGGTATGGGTCTCTTTCATTGAGCCAAGTGAGGAAAAGTTGTAGAGTTGTTTCTGATCCCTGCCAGATCATAAGGATGTCGTCTATATATGGACGCCAGGTGAGAATATTCCTGGTATAGGGATTGGTATTGGGAGTGATGTGGGTCTGCTCAAAGAGGTGGACATAGAGTCCTGCTACGCTAGGAGCGAAAACGCTGCCCATAGATGTTCCGTTGGTTTGGAGGTACAGGCTTCCCTCATACTCGAAATAGTTTTCCTTTAGTGCTATTGTGGCACATTGGAGGATGAAGTCTCTAGGTGTGCGGTGCGGCCATGGGGACTCCATAAGTACCTGTCTCAGGACTTGGATGGTGGCGTCCTGGGGGATACTGGTGTAAAGACTTTCGATGTCCAGGCCCACCAGGAGTTGGGTTTCAGGGTTGAATTCGATGTTGTTGATGACTTGTAGTAAGTGTTTCGTGTCCTGGATGTAACTAGGTATTTGCTGGACCAGTGGGTTAAGAAAGAAATCGCAGTAGCGAGAGAGAGGTTCCAAAAGGGAGTTGATGCCAGACACTATAGGTCTGCCCGAGGGGGGAAGAATGCCTTTGTGTATTTTTGGTACAGTGTAAAAGTATGGTACTTTTATCTTTTGAGGGCAGAGGTACTCTGCTTCTTGTTTGGAGATATGTTCCGCCTGGTGGGCGGTATTCACTAGGGCCTGAATAGTGCCTTGTAGTGAGTTGGTTGGGTCATGTTCTAGTTTCTTGTAGTTTCTTTGCACGTGGAACTGGCGGAGTTCATGAGGAAACTAAAACTCAAGGCCTTCTTCGAGAAATCCTCGAGGGATGACTCAATCCCCACGGAAAACCCTAACATCACAGGCCTGAGGACCAAATCCACCTTCACCCCGCCACCATCCACAGTGCCCCCTGAGATCACCACTTTTGAACTGGCTGTTTACAATGATGTCGAGAATCTAGAACCAACCAACCATTTCAACAACCTGTCGAAGGAAGACAGAGAAACCATCCAGGAACTCAAAAACAATCCTTCTATCATAATAAAACCTGCCGACAGGGGAGGAGGCATTGTGCTCTTAGACAAGCAGGACTATGACACCGAATGCCGCCGACTACTGAGCGACCAAAGAAACTACAAGAAACTAGAACATGACCCAACCAACTGACTACAAGGCACTACTCAGGCCCTAGTGAATACCGCCCACCAGGCGGAACATATCTCCACTGGTCCAGCAAACACCTAGTTACATCCAGGACACGAAACACTTACTACAAGTCATCAACAACATCGAATTCAACCCTGAAACCCAACTTCTGGTGGGCCTGGACATCGAAAGTCTTTACACCAGTATCCCCCAGGACGCCACCATCCAAGTCCTGAGACAGGTACTTATGGAGTCCCCATGGCCGCACCGCACACCTAGAGACTTCATCCTCCAATGTGCCACAATAGCACTAAAGGAAAACTATTTCGAGTATGAGGGAAGCCTGTACCTCCAAACCAACGGAACATCTATGGGCAGCGTTTTCGCTCCTAGCGTAGCAGGACTCTATGTCCACCTCTTTGAGCAGACCCACATCACTCCCAATACCAATCCCTATACCAGGAATATTCTCACCTGGCGTCCATATATAGACGACATCCTTATGATCTGGCAGGGATCAGAAACAACTCTACAACTTTTCCTCACTTGGCTCAATGAAAGAGACCCATACCTGAAATTCACAAGCACCTCGAGTGCAAGCCACCTGGCATTCCTTGATCTGAACATATGGGCCAAAGATGGCCAACTGATCACTACGACCTATTACAAGCCTACCTCAAGGAACTCACTCCTTCATTACACAAGTTTCCATCCCCGCCCTCTAAGGGAAAACCTACCATTTGGGCAATTCCTGCGTATACGCAGAAATTGCACTCAAGTAACTGACTACAAAAATCAGTCGGCAGACTTGTCTAAGAAACTGGAGGAAAGAGGCTACCCCCGTGCCATTATCAACAAAACCAAGAAAAGAGCCGGCAATCAAAATAGGGAGGCTCTCCCTGAAACGGTACCCAAGGACAAAAGTGACCAACCCATCACGTGTGTCGCCACATTCAACACAGCTTCCAATGAGGTGGCGAAACTCATACGCAAAAACTGGATAATTCTAAACTCTGGACAACGACAATGGGAAACCCCCAGGTTTGCCTACAAAAGGTGCAACAACCTGAAAGACCAACTTGTGAGCACCCGCCCCAGACCCCTGACCAACAGAGAACCCAATACCATCCTGAATGCGTGGGGCCTACCTAAGATCTCTGGACACTACCCATGCAATGATTGTAGCGTGTGCCATCTCACCAGCCATACGAAAACACTGATATTAGAACCAGACAAAGTGTGGACTCAACGCAGCCACACAAACTGTAATTCACGTAACGTGATCTACCTACTTACATGCAGCTGCGGCCTCCGATACATTGGGATGACCGCCCAAAAAATAAGAACTAGAATAACAGAACACAGGAGCACAATCAGGTGCAAGAAGAACGTTAGCAAACTGACCAGTCATTTCATCACCCAGGGACACACTCCCAATGACCTGACCTGGACCATCATTGAACAACTACCGGAACTGGCAGTGGATAATGAGAAGAAATTACTCAGCAAGGAACAACGTTGGATATATCGTCTTTCCACCCAAACCAATGGCCTCAACGATGCCATACCGTGGAACTCAGTCACACCCTAGACCCACACATCACCTGGCCTGTGCGCAGTTGCCCCCCGTGCCATAGTCCCCCTGGACACAATTATTGATCATGCTCCCCCTTGTGTGTACCACCAAACTGCCAACATCTTGGGCACATGCTTCAACCCCACCCATTCTACCATGTCAACCTTAGCGCGCTGCGCACACTTAACAGTAATTCATGGGCCGAACCACTCTGGGAGGCGGCGCGTCCCGCAGGCATGTTTTCCCAGCATTAACGCACACATAACCAACACTGAACCCTTAGCGCCTGCGCATATAAGACCACGCCACACCTAACACTGGTGTTGCCCCCTACCCCGTATCATTGGCGGCATATTGTAGTTTTTTCATAATCTAGTTTTTACATATACCTTCACACAATCGCGCTATCAAACTGAGCGTATGCCAAAGGCAGGAGTACAAATCTCCTACATTGTAAATCATGCACTCACACTGAGCATGTGCGAGAAACTAGTGTGCAATTCATGAGCATGAGCAACAACCCGCTGATACACTGAGCATGCATGAGAGACTAGTGTGCAATTCTCCTACATTGTAAATCAAGCACTCACACTGAGCATGTGCGAGGAGCTAGTGTGCAATTCATGAGCATGAGCAACAACCCGCTGATACACTGAGCATGCACGAGAGACTAGTGTGCAAGCTACGAGCATGAGCAGCAACTACATCTAGGGGCGGTGCTACCTCGTTAACCTCAGTATAAAAAGCCCACACGCCGAGAAGCTCTTTCTACCGGAGGACGACGGCGGGACAACAGGTACAAGGCAGGCACTGACCAGAAAGACTGTGAGTATGACAATCCTGACAAGCCTCCAAACAACAAACTGGGTAAGCGCTTTTTCCCTCACAGGTCCCTAACTCCCACAGCCTATCTCTTTTTCTCTCATAGGGTCATCCCCTTACCGCTTCCCTCCAGGAAGCCTTGGCTAATAACCCAAAGCGTAAGAACATTTTCCTTGCGCCCTGCTACACTAAGTCACCTGCCTTCAGTGTGATTTCCGTGTTTTAGCCACACCACGCTCTTAATTAGTTGCGTACTTTCACTCTGATGGCACCACCAGTACCATCACACCTAGCCGACTATAGTCTTCTCACCATGCACTATAGTGCCGGCCACCTACGCATTGTTGACCGGATGTCTAAATTGACTACTGACTCTCTCTACAAATGTTTTGTCCTTGTTTTTAATGTTTGTTTGTACAGGTATGCATGAGAAGGGAATACCCCTCTCACACATAGAAAAACGCCTTAGTGAGTGTATCACATAGTCTGTACCACAACACTAAGTCTGTTTTATTTTCACCACACCCTTTTAAAAACGGTCCTGAGGAAAGCCAGAATACTCTAAGGCACTGGCTGAAACATGTCGACCATCTGAAGGACGCAGGGGGCAGTAACTCTCCACCCTTACACGTCCTGTAGCCTTACTTTTAACCGCTGGTGTCGGCCCAGTTATTAAAATTTAATTTACCCTTGGGTACTGGGACCACCACCAAGCCGTTTTAAATCACAATTCACCCAACCTCACTGCACTCTCAGCAATATACCAGCTCCGCTGTAATCAGGCGTCGTAGCACAACCGGGACATATTAGGTGTCACTGGGTGGGCCCGATGATGAAGCATGCCACCAACTAGGTTGGTGGGTGAGGGCTTCATGAATACACCTACAAGGTGTCTGTGACAGAACTACTTTGAGTACTGCATCACTTTGGTCAACTTAAGCTAGTCTTCTTTGTTTAATCATATATATCGATAGCCTTGGAGGATCCGCGCACCCCATGCGCACCCATCGCGCACCCTGCCGTGCACGAGCTGTATTCTAATTGGCTGTCAACACTCCGAATCAGGAAGTGTTGGCAGCCATCTTGTGCCTCGGTTCTACCGAGGCACAGAAACCTAAAAAACAAAAGCGAAAAACGCAAAAAGGGGGCAGGGTAGAAACACCCTGACCCCCCAGGCCTGCTCAGGGGGTGCCACAAGGACCCACAGGGCCAAAAAAAGCATTTTTTTAAAAAGTAAAATAGGCGAGATTCACGCACCCAGAGCGAATTTCGGCCGAAAATTAAAAAAACATTCAGCGCGGGCTCCCGTGCTGAATTTGCTAATTCGCCCCGGGGCCAAATCCCAGGGGCATATTGAAAAATTAAGTGTGGGGGGTCCCAATCCCCCCACACTGCCCCGGGGACTGCCACCCCCCGGGGCTCTAGGATAATAGTGGCGGGGGGCTCACGGCCCCCACGCAGCCCCGGGGACCCCCACCCCCAGGGTCTTCTTTAAAATGGGTGGGGGCTCTCAGGCCCCCCCAGCCCTGGGGACCGCCACACCCGGGGCTTCAATACATTTGGTGTGGGGGTCTCTCAGGCCCGGGGCAACTTCACAATTTGGGAGGGGGGCCGCTCCTGCAGTGTCCCGGGGTGCCCACCCCTGGGACACTGCTGTTTGCAATGGCAGGGCGGGAGCCGAGGCTCCCGCCCTGCCATTGCAAACTGCTTTGCTTCATTGAAGCGAGAGCAGGGAAACCTGCTCTCACTTTAATGAAGCAAAGCAGATTGCTTTTCCATATAGGGAGCAGCATGTTAGCTGCTCCCCATGTGGAAAGCAATGCCGGCTCCCGCTGGAGGCAGGGAGCCGGCGGGACCGTGGGGGGATTGGGGACCCCCCCACGGTCCCCAACGGTGAGGGCCAGCCCCGGGGGATGGGGTCCCCGGGGCTACCAGTGGCCCGGGAGGGGGGGCCACGCGGCCCCCCTCCCCAATTAACATTAAAAAATGTTTAAAAAATGGCCAGCCTCAGGGGATGGTGTCCCCGGGGCCTTGAAGTGGACTGAGGAGGGGGGCTACGCAGCCCCCCTCCAAAATAGAAAAATATTTTTAAAAATTGGCCATGCCCCAGGGGATGGGGTCCCCGGGGCACAGAATTGGCCAAGGGAGGGGGGCCACGCAGCCCCCTTCCCGATTTTTATTTTTTTTAAACAAATTGGGGGCAGGCCCTGGGTGATGGGGTCCCCAGGGCCCGTAAATTAGAAAAAGAAGGGGGGTTACACAGCCCCCTTTCTAAAAAAAAAAAATACAAAATATAAAGACGGGATCAGGCCGGAGGCCACGCCCCCTCCTTGCACCCCCTGGCGCGTTTGCAGAGGGGGAGCTAATTCCCACTGAATACTGGGGGTCCCTGGGGGCCAACTAGCTCACCAGGAACCTCCAGTATGCGCCAGGGTGCTGGGTTGCAGAGAGGTGTGATGAGGCCACACTCCTTTTTACACCTCTCTGCAACACAGCTCTGTGGCGCTTACTGGAGGTACCTGGTGGGCTAGTTGGCTGCCAGGGGACCTCAGGATTCAAGGGGACTTAATCCCCCAACTTAAAATGTGCCACGGGGCGCGTTTGCACAGTGGTGAAGGTAGGGGGCGGGGACTGAGGTGATATGTGTGCAAACACGCCCTGTGGCACGTTTTAAGTTGGGGATTTAATTCCTCTTCAATCCAGAGGTCCCCTAGGGGCCAACTAGCCCACTAGGTACCTCCAGTAAGCGCCACAGAGCTGCGTTGCAGAGTGTTGTAAAAAGGGGCGTGGCCTCATTTCACCTCTCTGCATCGCAGCTCCCTGGTGCATACTGGAGGTACCTGGTGGGCTAGTTGACCCCCAGGGGACCGCAGGATTGAAGAGGAATTAATTCCCAAACTTAAAACGCGCCACAGAGCGTGTTTGCACACATCACCTCAGGCCCCTCCCCCTTACTTCACCATTGTACAAATATTCCTCTAAAATCAGTCGAACTACGAATTCCGATTTACTCAACTGTTATCAGGAGAGGACCCAGTGCTGCATCTTTTAGCCCAGCACTGACCCTGGAAAGTAATTCTAAGTGTACTTACCAGTAACTTGTATTTCCTTCCATAGGAATCCATTGTGTGGTTTTCACCAGAAAAGTTTCGAAGTGTCCATTTTTGAAATGTACAAATATTCCTCTAAAATCAGCCGAACTACGAATTCCGATTTACTCACCTGTTATCAGGAGAGAACCCAGGGCTGCATCTTTTAGCCCAGCACTGACCCTGGAAAGTAATTCTAAGCGTACTTACCAGTAACTTGTATTTCCTTCCATAGGAATCCATTGCGTGGTTTTCACCAGAAAAGTTTCTAAGTGTCCATTTTTGAAACGTACAAATATTCCTCTAAAATCAGCCGAACTACGAATTTCGATTTACTCACCTGTTATAAGAAGAGAACCCAGGGCTGCATCTTTAAGACCAGCACTGACTCTCAAAAGTAATTCTAAGCGTACTTACCAGTAACTTGTATTTCCTTCCATAGGAATCCATTGTGTAGTTTTCACCAGAAAAGTTTCTAAGTGTCTATTTTCACAAACTAAAAATATTCTTAAAAAATCGTCTGTATGACTTAAACACATTCCTTCAACTGTTTACAGGAGATTGGCCAGTGCTGGATTCAGGATCCACCACTGAGTAAGAAAAAGTAACGATAACACTACTTACCTGCTAAGTGAATCTTCTGCCATAGGATTACACTTGTGATTCTATGTGTCAACTTTTAAAATACAATAATATTCCTTAAAAATAACTACTGTAACCAAAATGCTTTTACTCAACTGTTTACAGGAGATGTCCAAGGACTGCATCTAGGATCCAGTCCTGTGGTTAGAAAAGTAATCCATAAAGTAACTAATTGCATTTGACTAGAAGTTCACATTGAGCTCAATGTTGCATTGTGTTTGAAATTGTGTTGCCCATTGCAACAACTGTAACTACTGTACTTAAAAGTCTATTGCCTATTTGCAAAGTATTTAAACTAAAGTAATTCATTCTGAGAAAGAATATTTTGTATTGTAATGAATAAGGTAATGATAATGTAATTTAAAAAAAAAATCCAAAAATAAATAGTTTAAAAAATGTAGTAAATTAGTATAAAAAAAATCAGTATAACAATTAATACATTAAAAAATGTCATTTACAAAACCTTTGAAATTCACTGAAAAAACCATAGGTTTCAGGCCTGATATAGTTAGGAATTAGCATTTAAAAAACCTTTGAAATTCACTGAAAAAACCATAGGTTTCAGGCCTGATATAGTTAGGAATTAGCATTTAAAAAACCTTTGAAATTCACTGAAAAAAACCATAGGTTTCAGGCCTGATATAGTTAGGAATTAGCATTTACAAAACCTTAGAAATTCACTGAAAAAACAATAGGTTTTAGGGGTGTTATAGTTAGCTGGACATTTCACTCGAACAAAACCATTGAAATTCCTCCGATATAGTTAGTTGTACTAACTACATCTCGCGCGCCCGCAATCCACTGCTGATGATGTCACATATTACATCATTCATTGCATGGTCAGTGACATCACTGATGACATCCTCCAGTGAATGTGGTTTGGGTCGTTATTTAAATATGTATTATATATATATATAGCAATTTGCATTGAAGAATGAGTGGATATATAAATATAAATATCTGGATAGAGGATTTAGTAGCAGTGTGATTGACTGTTTACTTGACTCATTTATAGTGTCTCACTAAATATATTGGATAGTGACTAAACTGTGTGAATATCTGTATCACTTTGTCAGTACAACTAACTATATCGGGGGAATTTCAATGGTTTTGTTCGAGTGAAATGTTCAGCTAACTATAACACCCCTAAAACCTATTGTTTTTTCAGTGAATTTCTAAGGTTTTTTAAATGCTAATTCCTAACTATATCAGGCCTGAAACCTATGTTTTTTTCAGTGAATATATATATATATAAATACATATATATACATATATATATATATACGTATATATATATTTATATATATATACACATACACACACACACACAGTATTTTAGACTTCTCTACCCAGCAAAGACAGTCGCAACGTTTTGATTGATGGCACTGAGAAATTCGGCAGCACCACCACGCACTGCGAATTAAATTATTTCTTGGAATTCAGGCTGATTTATTTCCGAAAAGTCAACAGAATTAGCATGCCCATTGTTCTGAAAATATATAACTTTCCTTCAAAAACACCGCCCTGGTTATCGCCCTGGAATGCACTCCTCGGGTGTCGTCTGCCTTTGATGAATCATCTCATCTCCTCTCAATCAGAAAGCTTTATCCAAGTGATCGCTCCGATGCTAACTTCCAGAAGCAGATAGGCTTTTCTATTCAGAACCTCTCTATCCACCCCTCAATCTTCTGTGCTTCAGGCAAGTGGTATCTTCCCCAGAGGCGTCTGAGCTCTCCATCCGCAGAGCGGCTTACGTGCCGGGTAAATACTCTGCAGCACTACCACAGTGAAATGTAATAGTCTCAGCACCCCGGCTTTGTAAGGCTCGCCATCCAGCAAAACACACACAGAAGTGGCATTCGGACGAGGCCCCTTGAAACAAGTGTGGAGCAGAGACCATGAGAAAGCCACCTGTTCCACAAATCCAATTCTCTAGAGATTTATTGATAACAACAGAAATCTGTGCTTCAAACGCTGAACAGAAAATTGGCGCCGTAGAAGCACGCTCACGTCACATCAATGGGTACATTCGATTTCACGCTTTACCACTCTCTCTAGAACTTATTGGTTCATAAAACTGCATCACGTGCTCAAGATGGCATATTGTAAACTGAACGTATGGGTTAAAGAAGGACAGCTTAAGTTGCATGGTCTTCCTGGCAGTGTTTCATAATTTGACTCTTCAGTGGCAATGGTGTTGCCTTCTTTGTTTAATTTGTTGTTTGAAAAAATTAAGCCTGTCCGGAAATGTGAATATTTAATTTATATCGTTTCTCCAAATTGTTTTTGAAATCGGGATAGCAGATTCACAAAATAATTCCTGCTTATTCGTGCGAGATAAGGATGAATAATTTCACATCCACACAAAGGGGCAGATTTACAAGAAAGTGACTCAGTGCGGAACGCAAAACATTTGGCTGTGCCGCACTGAGGGGCAGATTTACAGGCCCCTCGCGCCACCAGTTTGTCACTTTTTGTTTCGTACCGGTGACACATGTTACTGCTCCATATTTAGGAGGACAGGAAAAGCCACCCTGCATGACTTTTCCTGTCCTTGTAAATATGGCCCGTTTACACACAGCACTTTGCGTGAAAGGGGCGTTACCGTGGGTGTTGCTGTGGGTGTTCCCACGCAGCACCCTTGGAACCATACACATTTCCAGATTTACAAGGAATCATGAATCTGGAAATGCATGTGAATGCTACACCTCCCCAGGGGAGGCATAGGGAGGCGCAACGAGGAGAAATGCATTAATTTCTCCTCGTTTTCTTTTCCTCTTTCTATGCGTGCTGTATTGTGCAGCACACATAGAAAGAGGAAATCACCTCTAATGATTGTTTATGTACAGGAAGGATTCCCTTCCTGCACATACACAATCATTGCAACAATGCAGTTTTTCAACTTCTTTGTGTGCTAATGCATGGTGCTTCCTTAGCAACAATTTGACCTAGAGGGGACTTAAGTCTGGGATTTGTCGAGGGCTGGGGGGGGGGGGGGGGGGTTTATTAGCCAATAGGGCAGTCCGCAGATGCAGGAATTTATTATTCTAAGTATGTGATAGTTGCTACTGCTCCTGCAGGTCCTGAAAGGTCAGCACGTGGGGACCCATCCAGATGTCCCAGAGATGAGTAATGGCTATCCTGTCCCACTGCACAAAGCCGTCTAGACCCGCAGAATGGTGAAGCCAAGTCCCGTGCTACTGCTGAGTCTATCAAGTGAGTCGGCGGTCACTGCCCACAAAACAGAGTGCTGCGCTCCAGCACATTAACACAACACAAGTGGATTCAGGGAGGGACCAGGGAATTCGGGCCCTATAAAGCAGGCCCGTCTACCTTTTAAGGCCAAGAAGGGCCCGTTCTCCCTGCTAAGCCGGGTCATCGAACCCTCCATTAAACCAGTTATTATTCACAACCAACTGAGAGGCCAAATAATAGCCATGTAGGTCTGCCATACCCATCTCTCCCTCATAGGGAGATTGGCGGCAGTTAATTAAGGCCACATAGGGGTGGTCACCAGCCCAGAGAAAGGTATGGATCATCGAGGCAAGGGTCTGAAACCACCTCCTGGGAATTGGGTGGGGAAGTTAAAAAAGACGTTCAGAATATGAGGCAAAACCATCATTTTTAAAACAGCCATCCTACCTAGGATATGCAATGGTAGACGGACCCACTTCCTCAGGTCCTCATTCAATCTATCGACGAGAGGAGTCAAATTAAGACTCCAGGTCAAGTCCAGAAGACATGAGACATAAATGCCCAGATATTTGAAAGAGAGGTGGCGGAAAGTGATCGTGGACAGCCAGGCACAGATACTTACATTACCAGCAATGGCGACCAATAGGGACCTGGAAAAGTTTACCTATAGTTTGGTGGCCTCCCCGTTAAACTGCAGGATCTTCAAACAGTGGAGGTCGGAAGTCTGCGGAGTCATTAGGAACACCAAGATGTCACCTACGTACAGCGTAATGCGCTCCTCACTTGTCACCATCCCACGGCCACCCTGGGATGCGAGTGTCGCAGTGAATAAGGCACGCCAGTGGCTCAATCACCAGGGCAAATAACGAAGGGGAGAGGGGACAATATTGTTGAGTGCCCCTGCAAATAGTAAATGGGAGACAAGACCCCATTGACCCTGAGCAGTTAGGTTGGCTTAGAGAAGACCATCAAGAGCACAAAGGTGGCCCCCCAACCCAGCTCTCTCTAGCACAGCACTTAAGAAGGACCAATCAGCAGTGTCAAAAGTCTTCTCAAAGTCAACTAAGAGGAGAGCTGCTGAGCCACGGAGGCAATAGGTCTGAGAGGGGACTATCTGGACTCTATGAATACAGTGCAGAGTGCCGCAGGCTGGCATGAAGCCACATTGATCCAGGTGGATGAAAATGGGGAGGGCATCGAACAGTCGAATAGGCAAACACCTTAACTTCAGAGTTAATGAAAGCAGTATGAGGATCATCTATTTGGTGGTTGGCCCGGTTTATAGAGCACCACAATTGTGGGTGTATCAAGTACCACAAGGAATACCCCCAAGCAGCCTCCTCCTTGTACAGTGCCAACAGGTGATGGAGTATGAGAGTCTAGAATCTCCGATAACACTCCATCGGGAACCAGGTTGGGGCCCGGAGTCTTGCGTGGGGACATGTCTGAGAGTGCCTCCCTGATATCTTTCACTGTAAGCGTTTGATCTAAGTCGCTAGTAGTAACCGGGGGATTGAGGGCAGCAGAATGTCATGGAGCACCAGGGGCTCGATCTCGTGAGGGGACGAGGGAGTATTCATATACAAAGCACATAGAAACCTGCAAAAACCTGTGCAAGGGCATGGACCTCCTCACACATGCGCCCACAGGCATCCATAATCAATGGCTCCATTCTTGAGGTGACCTCTCTAGTGGCCAGCCAGGAGAGGCACTTCCCTGACTTATCCCCATGCTCATAGACCCGTTGCGTCAATGCCCTTCAACACTTCCTAGCCTCCTCCAAAGAGATCTGACACAGGTGAAATCAAGCCCAATTTGGAGCAAAACGGGAGTGTGACCAGAAATCCCTCTGGGGAGGACCTAGCACTCCAAGAGCTGGAGAACATCCACAGTAAAGAACCAGACCAGGCCAATGCATGACAGAGTCTTATGTGCTGCCAACATGTGGGTGTAGTTGCTGTCACAGGGATGCCACAATTTCCAAGCGTCATACAGACCCAAAGAGTCTGTCCAAGTCGAAAGGTGACAGGACTGTAAGTGACACTCCGGCCACCAGGGACTGGAGACATCCAATGCAGGGTTCGATGACAGCATTAAAGTTATCCCCCACCACTGTCACACCATGCAGGGGGGGAACCTAGAGAGTGCATCGTGGTTTGGAGCTGGTTCTTGCTGATATCAAGCTTAGGGTCTACGTGGGAAGTGGACACTGCCAGTGGAAACTCCCTGTACAGCAAGGTGGCCACCCCTGGGATTCCCAGGAAGACCTGCATGGTAAACTATGTCACAGCCAAAGCAGCTAAGAAAGGAGCAATGTGAGCCAGGTAAGTGAGTTTTTTGGAACATAGGAAGTGTCTTCTGGAATCGCTTAGCATATTGAAGGATTGGTGATCTCTTAATACGATCCAATACACCGTTCACATTCCAGGATATATATCAACCATCACCATCTAGGCTAAAAGACAATCTTGTCAGATCCAGGTACATATAGTCTGTTGGACCCAGTGAGGGCACAAGCAGATTTGGGGTGGCGGCGCTGGCTTTATGGACAATGCATGCTGAAGAATGACTAAAAGTGTGCATGGACTGCACAGTCAAAAAACAAAAAAGAAACATAACGTGCCATCCCTAACTCTCCCCACTCCATACTTCTACCCTGGAAGCATCTATTGCCCTAATTCCACACATAACAATATCAAACATGGCCGATGGCCAACAGCCCCTTCAACTCCAGGAACTCCCCTTATCATTCAGATCACAGTGCCTGATAACAACCCTTATATATTCGCAAAGCATTCCTACAAGGGGTAGCATTGACAGCTGGTGCAACTACCGCTCAAGCAAAACCAATACAGCAAAAATAACATGCACCCTCCCCAGTATACCAGGATAGGTCCAACTGTCCATGAAAGGTCTCACGATTGGCCACAGGAGCCATCTTCTTATAATGGGAAGACGCCTACCATGCCTGTCTGCATGGTGCCCTGGCCAGCATCCTCTGCTTTCACGCCCCCAGTCCACAGGGATGTGAGAGAGTTCTCCAGGATTGAGTCCGCTTCCTCCTGGGTGGCTTGGGGGAAGATGAGCAGCACACCCCTCCACCGAGGGACTGGCCTCCCCAATCCCACCCAGTCATCAAAGTTCCCTCCGTCGCCCACTCCCAATCCTGTTCTTGGATGTAAGAGAAGTAGATGGTGGAGTTAAAAATCACTTTGGGAAAAGGATCATACACTGCAGGTGAGGACCCGGGGCTCCTACTTGACCTCTTCGAAGTAACGCCTGCACTGCTGGACCACTTAGGTGTAGTCTGCAAAAACCATGATCTTCATATTCTGGAAGCGGAGGTCCTGGTGTGCCCTGGAGGCATGGAGGACGGCAACCCTGTCATGATGGTCAAGGATGTGTGCTATCAAGGGGGGTAGATGGAGCCCCATGTGAGGGCCAGTGGCCAAGGACCTATGTTCTTGCTCCATCACGAACCAAGTGGAAAACTGATCGTCAGGGACCCAGGACCGCAGGCAGTCCTCTAGGAGCTGCTCTGCGACAGCAGTCTCAACCCCCTCCAGACACCCAAAAAAACGAAGATTGTTCCTCAAGGAATGGTTTTCTATATTTTCATCTTGTTCTTCGAGCACCACAGCTGTCAAAAGCAGCTGGGAGACCTGAAACTTGAGGGTTACCACCTTGCCCTCCACCAAGGATACCCTGGTTTCCGCCTTGGTCACCCAGTTGGCGACATGCCGTAGGTCCTGATGCAACAAAGAGATATCCACCTGCACGTTGCCCACCTTCATCACAACATCCTCCTCCAAAGGCCAACCTGGTGTAATGGTCGATGTCCATCTGGGCCAGTGCTGTTGGGGCGGTTTGTCACATCCCATCTCTACCAGGACACCCCCAGCCATAGCAGGGGGCCTTTTCACGCCACCACCCATGGCCTGCTTACCTCTAAGGGTAGATTGAGTAGCCAAGGTAGTGGTGACCTCATGATAACTCTAGACACCTCCAGTCACTGCAGTACCAGGTGGAGGAGCAGGCAGCCATGGCAGCCCCAGCCCCAGTCTAAGGTGGTAAGGCCTCTGTTAAATAGACAGGTCCCTGTGAATGGGCATGCAGCACCAAGGAAGGATGACAGTCTCACTCTACCCAGGGTCATCAGAGAAGTACCACAACAAGGCTCCCATGCAACAGCTGTTCCCAGGCCACAGAGGGTGGAAAAAGGGGTGAGGAGCAAGTAGGAAATCCCCTGTAGGCAGTAGGGGGAGGCCAAGGGTGTCTCGTCTGTGACCACCCACTGCAGAGCAGTCCAGATGGGCTCTCAGCCCAATTTTGTGGTATTTGGCTCCCCATCAGGCAGGCAGTTTTGGAGGGTGCCAGGAAGGGGCATTTGCCTGTGTGCACAGTCCATAGGCCACAAGCCTGGCACCGCCAGCCCCAAAGGAAAGCATACAGGGTGGCCGGTATACAGCTAACTGCCACAGGGAAGCAGGCCACAGGCCAGCCCCTGACGTCAAGGCCACATTGTCTACCGGGGTTGATAGAGCCTGTCCACTTCTGTCCAGAAAGCAATCACCTTGGGGGGCCACTCACACAATCAAAGACAGTGAAACCTGGGGCGGGGGGTCATGGGGCCAAAGCCAGTGGGCTGAACACTTCAAAATCCAAGTCTCCAATGTGGGCTCCTCTAATGATCCAATTCCACTCAAAGGCTCACTGGGCCTGAGGGCTCAGACCACGGATGTCAGGCTCCCTGCAGCAGCAGCACTCTCCCGTTGCTCCTTGCTGCAATGTCAACCTGGCCTCACCGCATCCTGGCTCCCAGCTCCAGAGAGGTGGGGCCAGCATAAAGGGGGTGCCACAGCCATCCACAGCTCTCAATCAGCTGCTCCACTTCCCGATGTCCATGCTCCCTGCCAGTCGCAATCCAAGGTCCACACCCGCTGCATTCCGCTCCAGGCTTGGGACACCATCTTGGGCATACTGCATGGCAGCTGCCGCAAACAAAGTCTGCAGCATGTCTGGACTGCTTCTCACACTGTCGGTCAGTACCCCTTCACAGCCCCCTGCATCCCCAGACACAGGGGGGGCTTAGTGTGTCTCTGTCAGGCACAGATGCTTGTAGATCTTATTGGGGGCGAGGTCAGCCCCAACAGCTGCAGGACGTCTCTGACTGCTCGGCCTCAGGCTCCCATTCACTGCCCTGTCGCCCCTCTAAAGAAAATTACATTCTCCAGGCGGATCTATGTACTGCCAAGCTGCTTGTTTTCAAATAATTAACCTTTGAAGCCCCTGCCTCCCACTTTGGAGACTCTAGGAACTTTACGGGCAGTTTAACTTCAAAATACATGCTCACCACTGTCCTGAAGATGAACCCCAATAATTGGGTTCGAAACGCCGTCGACCACCCCACAACATGAATTCTTTATAACTTGTAAAGATCAATTATGGAATTCAACTACTATATTGTTGTCAATGCGATGTCTTTTTAAAAACTACTATCACTATTTCACACCACGCTTTTCTTATTTTGTGAGCATTCTAAAATTGACTTTGTTTAAATAAATACCTGCTATCTTTTGACCTACATGACCCTTTACGTACTTTGTCTCCTGCTCCCTACGGAATTGATTTCACTTATCTTAAAAAACAAGTGACCCTGCCTGGGTCACCTTTTCTATTGGACCCTTTTGGGCCATCCTTGAACCATTGTTCTTAACTCTTCACAGCCATCCACAGCTCTCAATCAGCTGCTCCACTTCCCGATGTCCATGCTCCCTGCCAGTCGCAATCCAAGGTCCACACCCGCTGCATTCCGCTCCAGGCTTGGGACACCATCTTGGGCATACTGCATGGCAGCTGCCGCAAACAAAGTCTGCAGCATGTCTGGACTGCTTCTCACACTGTCGGTCAGTACCCCTTCACAGCCCCCTGCATCCCCAGACACAGGGGGGGCTTAGTGTGTCTCTGTCAGGCACAGATGCTTGTAGATCTTATTGGGGGCGAGGTGTGGCTCTAACACACGTTCGCCATCCTGGCCCTCGTAGCCACTAGCCACACCCCTACAGGGCTTGATTCCTAAAAATATTGGTCATTTCCAACTGCAGGATAACTATCTTTCATGGTTGCAGATTTCTGACAATTAGTAATTCACATAACTTTAAAAGTGCATGCCTAGAAATCAGTTGGAAGTTTCCAGTACTACTCTTGAAATCCTTTTGGGAATTTCATTTTCACATGGTTAAGTACACACAGGAAACCCCAAAGGCTTGTCATTCAAACCAACCAGGTTCATTCAGAATTTCCCTCCACAAGCAGATGCTGGGTAAAGCAGACCTTTGCCATGCTCCCAGAATGAATTTGGTGTTGGTGCCAACATGAAAGCAGGGATGTACAGTCTCAAGAGGCCAACCTATAATATTCTCATCCAATGGGGACTGTAGACAAAGGAAGTTGAAAGAGCAGAGGAAGAACTGTCGGATGGAGCTGTTGTATTTTTTCTCTTTAAAGTAGCCATCATCCACATTTAACTGCCCTTGTTATACTAATATAAATGACAATTGGAATTCTTACAGTTCGATGAGTCAGGCCTGATTTAGAATTTAATTGATGTACTCCATCAGTTAGAGTGGTAAAGGACATTCCCTCTGCCATCCTGATGGACTTCTGTCCATCAAATTCAGAGACAACCACTGGCCCTGGGGTCGACTCTGTACATTGAAAAGAACCGCTTCATATTTCCTTCACTGCACAAAATATTTTGGTTCAATTCAAAGGAGTTCTCAGCCATCCACTTTTTCAAATGTATTCCACTGTTTCTGCTCAAAAGAAGACTGCGCTGTGCAATTTAATTATTATAATAAAGGTGACATCCTGTGAATGATGTCACAATACATCTCAAAACATAAACAGACATCGTGGGACAAAGCAACATTCAATACTGCCTATTTTAGCCATTTTAGCCATTGCAAGTGAGGAAAGACTGTTTAACAGAACTGTTTTCTTCCTTTTCTAGGCGACTCCTCTAAATTCGGTATATAGCGCAGATACTTTTTATAGCAGAGTGAAAAATTTCGTACATTTTGGTAAACAGTGGCATATGTATCAACATCTCCATTTGCGATTCTCAAATAGCGATTTTTTGAGAATCGCTATTTGAGAATTGCAAAACGGGATGACGAATTCTTAAAATTCCTTAATTGCGATTAGCAAATTGCGAAATCGCAATTAAGGAATACCTTCCCATTCATTGCTATGGGCCAGGAGGCCCATAGCAATGAATGGGAAGTCTTTCTCAATTTGCGAATCGCTATTTGCTAATCGCAAATTGAGAATATTTTCAAAGGTGCAAGGGTGTCATGATGACACCCTGATGCACCCCTGAAATCAGCATGTGTGCGCATATGGCGCACATACATGCCCTAAGGGCATGTATGTGCGCCACATGGCACTTTGAAAAATGCGAAAAAGGGCATTTTTCAAAGAAATCGCAAATTACCACCAACTTGAAGTTGGTGGTAATTTGCGATTTCTTAAGGAGAAATCGCACAACTTGGGTGCGTGTTACATAGCATTTAAGGAATCGCAATTTGCGATTTCTTAAATGCTTACGCAAACTTAAGAAATCGCAAAATTAGCGATTCCTTAAGAATGCGCTGCTGAAATGCCTCATACATCTCATTTTGCGATTTTGTATTCGCAAACGCTGTTTTTTTTGCGACTCGCAGCGTTTGCGAATACAAAATCGTTTGATACATATGCCCCTGAATCACCATACCACATCTCTACCTATGAGCCCAAATCCGACTAGCTAATAGTGCCTCACTTGCCCTCCTAACCTTTCTACAGAGACCAGTGAATTAGCACCCTAGAGCACAACACTCCAGCCCCTCAGGGGACCATGGAAACAGATCATCACCTTTCATTCTCTCACTCATGCATGTCCATGATAAACAAAAGAAAGACTAGAGGAAAGCGTATAAATGTTGTTGAATGGAACCTTGCCTATTATGAAGCAGTTCTGCTCATGTCTGAAAACATATACAGCTCAGGAGAGAAATTATAAGCAAACTATAAACAATACAAATCCCTACCATTATTACTGATATATTTTTCTGAGCCTAAGCCTATCTCCACTATGTGGGCTCAAGACATATCAGTGATCGCTGGGATTAGCTCTGAACCCATTACCTGGGATTGTAGTTAGATGGTCTGCATCATTGTAGGTGTAAACTTAGTTCACGAAAGGCTGGTGCTCTCATTTCAAGACCTTTCCCTTCTGCAAGAATCCTCCTCTCTGTTGTGCAAAAAGCAGACTCTCGTTGATATGATAAGAAGTGCCGTTTTGAAACACAGCAGATGTGCCCATGTTGTGTTAAAACGTTTTTGAAGTTGTTCCTAACCAAGCACAGTAAGCAAGGCGCATTGCTGTTCGACCTTGTACAAAATGTTCAGCCTGAATCCCAAGAAGGCAAACTGTCCAATAATAGCATGTGCAGTCTATTTCTACGATGATAACCTGTCATGAAAATAAACGTGTTACCTGTCGTGATCAAAGCAAATGTGGCCTAAACGTGCAGTATGGCTAAAATAAGGGAGAACTAGTATGGGCCTAGGACGGAAAATATACCATAACCCGCAATGTTTAAAATGATTAGTACTTGAGGTCCACATTTCATGTCACAAATATTTAGCTGTGCTGGGAGCTGCTGAAGCCTGGACTGCGCTTCGACTTCTGTTAAAGTCATGCCAAATCTTTTGGACTTCAGAAAGGCCTTGAAAACCTGGTTCTTCTCGATAAAATAACTTCTTCCTTTGGGGTATCCTCACCAAGACACCTTTTTGGTAATTGAGTGCTCTACAAAAATAATACCATAACACAACATCATTGTCAGTGAGGTTGATTCTAACAGTGTAAGACGTCCTTCTCAGCCGGTTCAGCAGTTTTTTCTATAAACGATTTTCCTAGCCAATTACATTTCCAAAATTGCCATATCTAATCCCCATAAAGTAGTGTAGAACTTTCCTGTACCTTAACTACTATTACAGAGGGTGAGGTGGCGCTACTCCTATACAACCAGCTAGAACTTACAATACCAGTCCCCTATTGGACAATATCATTGCACTCATCTCTAGCTCTATGGACCAATGGGCATTCTCAGGCAGCCATAGGCTTTGGTTGTCAAAGGAAAGAATTTTGCACTAAAAGACATCATGCAGTACAATATTTACTATAAAATCTTTATGGAGTTTTCAGGCCTGATGTTTGCTTTTTGCTATATTTATATGCACCGCACTTTCTCGAGTGCTCAAGAGCAAGCAGAGATTATCTGAAAAGCTAAGGTCAGTACGGAGTCTGAATCTGGTTGGCCAAGCTGGTGCCACACTTAAAGTGATAGTATTACGGATAATCAGTCAACTGATTGTCAACAAATGTATGACCCACAACATTCATCATCTCAGTCTGATGATTTGACAGCTGATTCAAATTATTTTTTCATTAAACATGATACTTTTCAATTTTTACAAAGTCCATCTCCTTGTTCAAATCTTTCAAGCAGTTGTTCTTTAAAAGTAAAGGCTTCTGGAATCGCTGCTGACATTTTTCTTAACATCAGCACTCAAAGAATGATTACATTTTGTGGGGCCAGATGTAGAACCAGCAAAATTGCGCCTCGCAAATTGCGACTCATTTGCGAGTGGCAATTTGCGAGGTGCAATTTGCCATGTACAACAGTGTGTTTAAAACTGTTTGCAATTCACAATGGGGTCGCAAATTGCGAGGCTAGTTAATATTAATGAGCTTCTCGCAATTTTCAAGCCCATTGGGAATGACAGGCCCTCCCAGGTATGGTGGCCTGCTGGGCTCAGCAGACCCCCATGTCTGGGACTACTTTTAAATAAATCAGTTTTTTGAAAAACTGTCACCCGTTTTCCTTAAAGAAAAACAGGATGCATTTTAAAAAACAAATGAAATGTTTTCATTTCATTTTTTAAGGGCAGGTACGTAGTGGTCCCTGGGACCACTGCCTGCCCTTAAAAATATTTTTAGAGACAGTCACAAAGTGTGACTGCAATACCACCCTCTCAAGAGGGTGGTAATTTGCGAGTGTTTTGTGACCGCAATTGCGGTCACAAAACATTTATACACTGATTTGCAGACGCAATTAGGAAGGGAACGCCCCTTCCTAATAGTGACTCGCAATTCCTAAATAGTGAGTCGCAAATAAATTGCGACTCGCTATTTAGGAACTGTACATGGCCCTGGGCCATTTTGCATGCACAAACGGATCACAAACCCGTTTGCGCATGCAATTTAGGGTCGTACATATGGCCCTCAGCAACTGTCAAGATCATTATGTGTATTGATAGATGTATGTTATTCTCATAAAATGTTTAAACTATTCCACAATGGGGAAGGTGTTGTATGATTATTTGTGATTACATATTGCTTTTATTGTCTATATTTATGTTCTGTTTCAATTGTGAGTTCCACATTCAGGATTGGGTTCCTGTGAGTTCGGGGTCTACTGGCGCGGCAGTTGTTGGTAGACTCTGTGCTTTTGGTCACAGTCTGGTCGTGGGCATTTTGTCCTGGAAATAAATCAGCTTCTAACCTACTCTCTTCTTGGATCCTTATTCTACAGTAAGTCTGACATAATATTGAGGTCGGTATCGCACTCAATCAACCTCTTCAACTGCATCTATTAGGTCTCCTACCACTGCATCGTCAAGGGAAGGATAATAGGCAGTTTTCCCAGGGGAGGTTCCTCCGCAATCGTGGAGGAGTGTCTCCCCACTGGCTCGGAGCCAGCCCCTGAAAAATAAAACGATTTACTTTAATTGTTCTATTTTTCAGTTGCTGGTTGAGCCAGTGTGCAGTAGTGATGGGCTGGGGCGGGGCCATGGAGGGGGGGGGCTTGTGCACTTCTAAGTATGCCTGTGTGTGTGGCTACTGTATCAGACCAGCCAAACTCACATGCGCACTCAGGTTTCTCTAACCTGGCTTTATCGAACAGCTGGGCTAGAGAAACAGCACAGGCTACGTGTCCTGAGTGGAGTGTCTTTTCAGCCTACTCAGACCAATCTGTACACTGCTCTTATTATATGAGAGCAGCGCGGGGATTGCACAGGGAGTCTGTGGGGCAGTCTCAGTGTCTGCTGGTACAAGGAAGAACCAACACTGAGGCGCGATGCAGGGGGTGGCCGGCAACTGCAGGTAAGTTTAACTTTTTAAAATGTTTTATTATTATTAAACTCCCTCACCCTCCTGCCCTCCCCCCCCCCCAGCCCCGCCACTTCTTGTTTGTGGCGGCCACCACTGCGTTTTTCATCAAAATTGAAACGACCCGACCATATCTTTTGAGCAGTTGATCGATGGAAAATTGACCGGCATAGGTGCAATCCATGAAATCCCGCGGCGGAGAAATGTCTCCAGTAGCACAACAAACATGACATAATACAAGGGTCAGCATTATAGACTCAAATCTGTTTGTGATGTAAGATGGAAAAGTTGTTCTCTGAACCATTTCATCACAGTTGGCTTTCCATTTGAACCTTCTTAATTGACCTTAACTAAACGACTTTGTTGTGCTTATTGAAAACTGACTTGCGAGTGAACGTATTAAATATTCAGGGGCAGATTTACAAGCCCCTTGTGACACATTTACGCTGCCGTTGCGTCACTTCTGCGACGCAGCGGTGGCGTAAATCATGCATGTTGCGCCGTATTTAAAACGTGACGCATCTAGGGAGATGCGTCAAGTTGTAAACCCCTGCGCCACATGAAACCTGCGTCAGGTTTCATGTGGGCGTTCCAGCGCAGGGTGGGCGTTCCCTCGCAGGTACGCCTCTTAAAAGTGACGCAGTGAAATCTACATAAGTCACTTTTATGGCCATGCTGCGTCAAAACCCTGCGCCTGCTTGAAGCAGGCGTAGGGATTGACGCAGCATGTTAGGCATAGGGCACCCCCGAGCCTTGCTGGAGGGCGTTGCACTTGCGACTCCAGCAATGCACCGCATTTCCGCCGGGGAATGCGACACCCATCTGCCCATCCATGCACCACGGCGCGCCGCATTGTAAATGCAGCGCATCAGTGGTGGCGCACGGGTGGTTTTGCGGGTCGCAAGTGTTCTGGCGCACCCCTGCTGATTTGCAGAGATGCGCCAGACCTTGTAAATCTGCCCCTCAGTGCGTGTGTCAATGAGATGTGGGAGAGGAAACACATGTTCAAATGCATTTGATTGGTAGCCCCCGTGAGCCTTCTCAATATGGATGCTCCTAAAATCTGTTTTGTGGACTTCCACTGGAACAGTAACTAACTCTGTTCACAGCGTTCAGCAAACAGACTGGGAGAATGTTTAATGCCTCTTGCACTTAATGGGACCGAGCTGGGTCTGTAAACACATATACAAACTCAGCTAATTGCTTCTCATTAACCGCGGCTAATAAACTGTTTCGTGGTTCACAAATATTGAACCTATGCAGATAATACTGCATCTGCCTACAGCACCACGGGGAATAGCTGTTGGCCTAATGTGCACATCATTCTGAGGGATCAGAAAGCAAATAAGCTGAGCAGGCCACAATCAGATTTTAGACGCAGAATTAGCATGCGTGGCTAATGATGGCCCAGGGTATCAGTCAACATAGGCGGCGCGGGGACTCATTTATCAAGTGCTCGTAAGACCTGCAAAATCTCAGTTCGCCGGAAATTCACTCCGACCGGGGACTTGCTATAAAAACATCAGCTGGGTATTTATCAAATCCCCTTTGCTCTGACTTTTTCTGGGCAAAGTCATAGCAAGGGCAATTATGTGACTTCTTAATGCAAATTAGCCTTTGGCACCAATTTGCATGATTTATCATTTCATTATTCGCATATTTCATTATAGAGTTGATGAGACCAGGTACGAGGCATGGCTCTGCAGGTATTCCGATGGAGCTGTAGGAATCAGCTGCTGTTAAAGGGACTACAGTAATAAAAAGAGAGATTAATATAATACTCGCATTTATTACAGCAAGTACAAGAGGAGAAGCATAAGAGTCTTCTTTAGTGGAAAGAGATGCAGTCAGATACTTATGGGCAAATGTACAAGGAACTGACGCATCTGCATAGATGTGTCAATTCCCTTGCGTCAGTGCCAAATGTCCTTGCTCCACCATGGATGCGCTGTTGTTACAATACAGTGCTCCATGGGGCAAGGATTAACAGATGCGTTAGAGATTCTGATGCATCTGTTGCCGCAAAAGTGACGCATTGCTGGAGTTGCTAATGAAAGTGACGAAACTCCAGCAATGCGCCACAATAGATAGGTGAGTCCCATTCAAAAAGCCCTGCGTCATTCTTATGCCTGCTCTGAGCAGGCGTAGGGATTTTGATGCAGTGAAGGCGTAGAGTGACGCAGTGAAATCTTGTAGATTTCACTGCGGCAGTTCTATATGGCTTTTTGTGTGGTAATGCCCACCCTGCATACATTATACCTTTTTTATTTTT
Organism: Triturus cristatus; assembly: GCF_964204655.1. Classification (NCBI taxonomy): domain Eukaryota; kingdom Metazoa; phylum Chordata; class Amphibia; order Caudata; family Salamandridae; genus Triturus; species Triturus cristatus. Next base: position 317,783,093 of record NC_140588.1, on the reverse strand, counting down.
TTATTTTTTTATTGAGCAGAGCATTAGGTACATAATTTACATAAAAATTATTCTTAACCCCTTCGCTGCGGCGGGAATTCCGCCGCAGCGTTGGGGGGTGCGGGGGGACAGCGGGGTGGCGCTGTGCTCATGACGGAGCCACTCCGTCATGAGCCACGGTTGAGCTGTGCTCATGACGGAGCGGTTCCGTCATGACTCCGCCCAGTTGCATTGTCCCCCCGCACAGGCGGGGAAACAGCGCCGCGTGGGCGGAGCGGCCGCCAACGGTCGTGGCATGACGGAACCGCTCCGTCATGAGCACACGGCAACCGTCGCTCATGACGAAGCGGTTCCGTCATGAGCGGGGAAGGGGTTAAAAACCATTAATCCATTATCTTATTCTTTTCATAACAAAGAAATTCTTTCTATACAAATGTATCTATAGCAGCGTATGACATCAGGAATACTTCCATCATAATGACAATGTGCAAGAACCCTAGAATCGAATACAATAGAAAAAGTGCTAATGCATCTAAAGTGCAACAAACAGAGAAAAGTGCTAGTGCTTCTACAATAAAAACCACAATGATGCAGGTATAATGTGACGCAGGGCTTTACAACGTGACGCATCTCCCTAGATGCGTCACGTTGTAAATGGGCCGCAACATTTACCCGGCGGCTGTATCACAAAAGTGATGCAACTCCAGCGCAAAAGTTACGAAAGGCGCTTGTAAATCTGCCCCTTATTTTTCTAAACTAAAAACTAGTTGCTCTGTCATTGCTTTCCTTCTTCTTGTAGCTGCTGTGGGTCGTAGCGTACAGACTGAGAGATCAAGTTTGAGATGGGAATGGCATGTATAAACTCAAGCATGCTCCTATCAGGTTATAGAAAATCTATAATCTAATTCCGAGGACAGTCTTTTAAAAAGTAAAGGCAGCGTCATTGGCTAAATCTTGTGCTGCTGCTTCTCAGCAGCTCAGAGCTGCTCACAGCAACATGGTGACTGTGGTTCTGTTCAGTCTACTTTATTCGGCTGTTATAGCCATAAAACGTGCCACAATACAACAAACAATTAAAAATACGAATATTAAAAAGGTGCAGCCATAAAAACTATACAGAATACAATAAAAGTCTACTAAAACATACAGTGGCAGCAGTACCTCTCTGTAATAAATTGCCCTTAATTCATGACCAAATAAGCAAAGAATGGCATATACATAAGATATACATTTCTGCATGTTTACGGGCTTCCAGAGCTCCTGAACGTCCTTAAAGAATAGATTAAAACACAATTCTGCCCCATTGCCCATTTTGGATTATATTATCAAAACTTTCAAGGACTCTTGTATTGCAGTTAAAAATCTTCCTATTGAACATACAATATTTAAAAATCTCATATTTATCAGCAGACTAAGAGCTTGATCCCTATTATCAATTTTATAAGTGATAAAAAGAGGTTTCACAAATTCCTTCTGTTCTTCTAAAAACCACAGACGGTCCAGCAAAATATGAGGGCCACATCATTTTACTTGTAGTCCACATGTACAACATGGTGTCTGGCATCACTCGGCAGCCACCCATCCCATTCTTTTCTCTGAGCCACTAGTCCATCAACACAAAGCTGGGATAAATGCTTCCCAACCCACCGGCCCACCCGTTCCCTAAACTCCGTTCATACCCCATCATATTGCCACAGCTGCTACTATTCCACGCGCCTTCTGATGTTTCTGAGAAGGTGCATTATACCTATCAGCCTTTCTATGCAACAGGTTGTTATGCTCAGGCAAATTTCGGATTAGAAATTGATGGATGGAAAAGGGAAACAAAATATTTGAATGCTCATTATGTAGTTGTAAAATTCTGCCTACTTCAAAGCGGCCTGCTATAGGCACTAAGAGGGTAAAATTAGAGGGGCACCACCTGCTCATTTATGATTATATCATAAATATCCTTGTCTAATTAGTTGAATAGCTACTCTGTAGTTGTTCCTTTATGTTTTTTAAGAGGCCTACCAGTGGTGCATGCTTATTATAGAATACTTTGGTGAATGCTCTCCTCACCTTGTCTTAGTGAAAGGAGACACCTCACTGAAGCAACCTCAGGTAACACAGATAAACATCATCAGTCTCCAGAACTTATCATCAAAGTCATTCCCCACTGAGTGCAAGTGTGAGGTGAACTACAAGCACTTTCTTTGTCTGTGAACGGATGATTACTGGATGGAGTTGTGAGGAAAGTGATTTACTGTATGGTGTGGTTGTGAGACCTCACTGCGTAATAAAATCACAATTCAATGTCAGGACCAGACAGGGTCGTTAGCAAAACTATAGCTCAGTCTTGGGTGGCTGTGGCTCAAAGCAGTCAGAGTTTATCAAAGTAACAAGTGGAAAGCATTGCAGAAGTACCAAAGCAGAGAAATAAGAAGTGAATGCAACACAATGAAACTCTGACACTAATTTATATAAATAGGTTGTATTTTGTTCTTAAAATAGAGACCTCAATGACAAAAATTCACCAAAAGGTTACAGAGATACAAATTTTTAAAGAAAAAATAAAACATTGTTTCTCAAAACGCAATAAGTCTTTGTAATCGACAGAGACTAGCAGTTTAGGGTTAGCCACAACAAGTACCTTGAAAACAGCTATAAGGTCACTTTTGTGGGGTCCATCTCTGATAGAGAGCCAGTCACATGTACCAGTCCAGTGAACAGTTTCCCCATAGTTTAAGCTATTTCCAGTCCAGTTCCCGGTACTATGCTCAAACTGCTATAGAAGTTAATAGAGTGGTCCTGATGCAAGGGATTCAGAATGCTGAAGATGCGCAAGGATGCTGAGGATGCTGAACCTTTGATGAGTGACTTCCTAGGGCCAAACCATGGTCCACGAGCACAGGGGCGGTCTTAGCCTCAGGGGTCAATGTCTCACTAAGACTGGGTGAAGTCCAGCACAAAACTAGTTGCCACCGATCTGCTGGTCTCTAGATACAATAAAACCAGTTGTTCCCTTGAACTTGTAATAACTACCATACTAGGCAACCAAACTGCAGTACGACAATTGTCCCTGGTTCATCAGAATGAGGTGCAACTTCTGAGTGTTGGGACTCAGTCTCTCAGGTTGCACCTTGGCATCCAGCGGCGATCAGGGTATTTGGTGCTAAGCTTTCTAGGGAGCAAGATTTTCAGCTTTTATGGCTGTGTGACTGTAGTAGGGAGTCAGCAAACTGACTCTTGGAGTCACCTTCTCTGTCTCAGGATTGGGGATGTCTTCTTCTATAGCGGGTCACCACAGGCATAGTCCTTTCTTTGCTAGCTCAAGGTGTAACAGGTGCAGTCCAGCTTTTGGTGCAGCATCTCTTTGCTTGGTCTATGGATCACCAGAGCAATCCCTTTTCAGTTCTCTCTCCAGTACAAACATGATCTAAGGTCTGGGTGCCAGGGGTGCCACTTTTATGCCATCTACGAACTTATGGAGATGTGGTACTTAACTCGCCGATGTGCTACTAGGTCCCCTCTGCCTGCTGATGATTTCCTGCAAAGTGTGGCACCTAGCTAGACCAGAGTGCACTGTTCTGCACACTCCCAACATGGCAGAAATCTTCTCATAGTGTGTGAAGCTCCATAGCCCAACCCAGATCTTTGGACACAGCTTCTCCCCTCTCAGCCCAAGATGCCAGCCTGTCTGCTAAAATTAAAGAGCAGGCCCTCCTGTGTTTGACTACCATTTTCCAGTGATAGGCTGCTTACCCTTTGAAGATCACTTTTTGGGCAACTCCCACTCTGGACATCCTGCCAGGAGTAGGTAACGCCTCTTCCTTCAGAAGATCCTTTGTTTCCCTTCCTGAGAGTCATTCTTACTTCTCCCCAGATGGCAGAAGGCTACCCTGAGGATAGCAACTTTTGTGCAACTGTAAATGGCTACTGGAAACTTTAGGCACCAATGTACTACTTTCTAAAGTTGTCCTTTGTATAAAAGTTACATTGAATTTGACTTGAGCAACAAGTCATGTTAATGTAACGATTCATTTGATACCTTGAGGTACCATGTCTAGTAGTCCCTTCTGGAAGTTAACACTGCTGAGATGTCAGCGTTCATCTCCATACTCAACAATGGGACTACTAGCATTCCACAATAAAAACGACAATAGAGGGTTTTTACGGTCAGGATGCAAAGTTATTAAAACACATGTCCATCTTTCTAATATAACGCACCCTGCCTTTAGCGCTCCGTAGACCCACCTTAGGGGCGACTTATTTATATTTAAAAGGAAGGTCTGGGTTATTCCTTTGGTTTAATTTGCAAAGTTCAGTTATTAATTTTAAAACTGCTCTGCCAGCCAGCAGTGGGGGACTTGGAGCCATGCATTTCTGTGTCACACTCGTGGGGACACAATAAGTGCTGCATTCAACTAGGGACACTTATCAGACAGGCCCTGAGTACCCCATGCACTATATACTAGGGGCTTATAAGTAAGTTAACTGCTTCTGGTTGGTACGCCACATCTTCTTCAGGAGGTTGGGTTTTCGGTTGTTATTCTGTAAGCTTTACAGGGTGATACTAAGAAAAATAGGAAAATGCAGGAAAGTGCGGGAAGGTATAGGAAGGTATCAGCATTTTAGAAGCTAGGCCAAGATTATTCTTGGAACAGGGGAATGAGCGTTAGCCTAAACCACACTCTACATGTCTCCAATCAATTCAAAATTTCTTTCTTTTGATTATGAAAATGGACATAAAAGTGCAGCAGAAAAAAAACATTACAATACATTTCAAGTTAAGAAAATACATCACAGGTCAAAGGGATACAGTACACATTAGTTGTTTTTTTTAATGTACATCAGATAAAAAAACAGGCAGATAAAAAGACATGCTATGGTTATAATACGGAGGCAAGCATAAGGGAAGGGAAAAAAACTACTAAAATAGCATGGGGCTAAAACTTACCCCTGCAACACCCATCATCCTATCTTAAATTCCTCTGTCCTTTCCACGGAGGGGCCATACCTGACTGAGGCAGAGAGGTCATAATGAAGAGCTCTCAGGAACAGGAACAGGATCAGGTTACCATCTAAATTCTGATTGTACAGTGACTCCCAGAGCTTAGACCTCACTACGCAAGTTGAAGGCACAGGACAAGTCCATGAAGGCCAGGCACATGGAGTCCTGCTTAGTGATGGTATAATTGCTTATCAGTAACTGAGGGTTTAAACATTGCTCCAATGTGCCAAGCCCCTCTCAGAAACTGTACTGCTCTCTTTCGGCAAACAGGTGCCTCCCACCCACTCCATGATTCAAACCAGAACGTCCATGCCCACTATTTTTAAAGCTGAGTCCAAAAGTGACATTGGGTGGTCAAATCCAGGTCATTGCGGGTTACCTTTCTTAAAAACCAAAACAATGACTGCAGAGCACCAGGATTTGGGTAGGCCAGACTTACGTATGGCATTAAAGCTGTTGCGGAGTAAGGGGGTCCAACGCTCCAGAGATGCTTTGTAGTCTGCAAGAGTCAAAGGGATAAGCATAGAGGTTTCTGCTTCTCAAAGTCCCAAAAAAAGTGGTGTAACCTAAGACAGTGTGAACTTCAGGTATTTCCACCAAGATCTCCCAGCTGAAACCCCACTGTTCACACCATCAGGGGCTCCATTGTCCTTTCCATTCTCACGTTGCAAGCTGAAACATCAACATTCTTTCCCAGGTCAGACATGGGAACGGTTTTGTCCTTTATCACCTACAAGTGCCTGCAACTTTAACAAATGAAACTTTCAGTTGATGCTTGGGTGCTTCTTGTTCCTTGTCAAGGTCTTCTTCTCAGGCTCTCTCTCGCTATCACTAGAACAGTGTGGTATCTATTCTCAGACTAACAATCCCTACGAATGTACCTGCAACGAAAAGCCATGCAAACAGAAATGGGAAAACAGCATTATATGCAGAACGAAATGCAGGCCTAGTAATGTCAGGTTTGCATATTAAATCAATGGTGCACATTTAATATATATGGGCACATTCAAACACAAACTAATACAATTTTCATCTCATTAGATTCATGTTAAGGTTCATAAAGGTAAAATAACATTGAGTATGCATCTCTAAATGTGACTAAGAACTAAATGTAAATGCAAATAAGAAACATTAGTGCACACATTACGTAAATCCATTATCGTTTCTACGGTAAATACATTTAATAACTTGAGGAAGGGTTTTTCATTGTCTCTAAAGAGTATATCATTCAGTAAAATTAGGACACACAGCATATATGAGTTCTCTAACTCTACAGTAAATGCTCTTCAGTACTGCAACACTACATTAATTCTAATAAGCCATCTACCTGGATCCCAGATGATTCCAACTGGGCGGGGCAGCTAGTTCTCGAATCCTCCTGAGACTTGCCCTCGGTTTACAGGAGGACACACTGCTCAGGTGACAAATCCCAGGGGGAAGGGAGTTGGGATGGAGAGAGCATGTAGAGTCAAAAATGCTGTTGCTCATCTACTCAACAGCAACACTGCAGCAGGAATTCACACCAGTCTGAAGAATGGTGCTGGCAGATATGGTACCTATAAACAAACAAATAATAAGGCTTTAGTCTCGTATTAACTCTATCTTCAAAGGTATCACCTCATGAAAGCTTTTCAAGTCCCAAATAACCTTTAGTTTTGTTGTTGTTTTGTTTTCATTTAGATTGTCCGTAGAGGCCACTCCATCAAAGTTCTCAAAACTGTAGCGAGTATGATTTCAGCATCAAATCCACAAGCAAATGAGGATGGGGTTAGCTTCACCCAAGTCTTCTCTGCCAGAGCCTTGACAGCAGTATGTACAAGTTGAACAAAAACACTGGTTACCTTTGTTTGCAGCACAATGTTGGTACTGAGCTCATCGCATAGTAAACTCAAGTTTGTTAATGCGTCTCTCCTTTTCTTATTGTTCTTTTTTCCATGCAGGTGCAAAACTAATGCGGGGAGTTCTTTGCATTGAAGTTGAGTTGAAGCAGGAGGATCAAGGAATCTGGCAATTAAGTGTCCTGGAAACCAGGAAACAGGCAAGTGGCAGGAGAAGAGGCTAAGCGAAGGGTAGGAGTGTGGACCTTCTTCAAATAAGAGAGCGTTAGAACGTTCATAAAGGTCACATTCTAATTGTTTGTAACAAGGAACAGGTGAAGATAATTTACTTGATGAGGCTGCCTTCTAGCAGGTGTTTTAGAATATTCCCAAAGGTCACTCTCAAATTGCTTATAGCAAGGAACAGGTGCAGAGGATTACGTTGATGAGGACTGTTTCTGAAAGGTTCACGTTGAGGTAATCTATGCCAGTTGCTTGATGCTTATTCTGTTGGATTTTCTGGATATTTGCTTGACACCTGAAACATGACCTTGCATATGCATGGTAAAACATTTGTAAAAGCTATTAAGCCTTTCCAAACAAACCAGGTAGCACCAGCTGTAGCCAGCTATTACCAACAGCATGTAATATGGTCAAAAGTCAGGGTGCAAGACGTTTGGTCACTCATAAGTGTTGGGAGAAATGATATGAGTCACCCCGTTATGTTGTGATAGTCAAGGGAGGTCAGCTGTGGCAGGAATCCAAAGATTAATATAGTTAGGCTATACAAAGAACAAATGCTAAGTGAACGTTTATTTAGCATATTTGTGATGTTTAATGATGGAGCCAAAATTATGTTGCTCCATGTGTTATTTGCATTTGTGTGCTTCAATCGTAAATGAATGCCAAAAGTTAAGCAGTAATTACGGTATTAGCAAGGCAGGGAAGGTATCTGCTGAAATCTCCACTTTCTGGAAAGGATAATTTCTTTTCCTGGAAAGTTCATTGCACCCTGCTGAGATATTCAGGAGGCTTTCAGGATTTTTGCTAGTTGTTGGACTGGACTTTTTCTGCAGCATCACACCAGGTTTTTGAATTGTGAACCCATTTTGGTTGACTTTTAGGACTTTGTGCACTTTACTCCTCCTAGCCAGTGGTAAGGTGTGTGTGATCGACCTTAAAAAAATGGAAAAATTGGCCTACATTTGATTGATACACTTAATCTACTTATAAGTCTCTACTTTATGGTACTACATGGGTCCAGGGCCTGTAAACTAAATGCTACTAGTGGGCAACAGCACTCATTTTGTCGCCCAGTAAAGTAGCCCTTTAAAGAATATCTCAGGCCTGCCACTGCAGCCTGTCGGGCAGTTTCAAACTGCCATTTTGTTCTGAAAAATAATCCTCTTGCCAGGCATAAACTTTAATTTATAATACTTATAAGTCACTCATAAGGTAGGCCCTAAATGCTAATAGGGCAGGTTGAATGGAACGTAAAAAGCAGGACATGTGTTTTTTATGTTTCACATGTCCTGACAGTGAAAAGCTCCTAAAGTAATTTTTCACTGCAGAAGGGCTATCTCTCCTATAGACAAGCACTAGGTTACCTTATTACAATTAAGTGATAGGAACAGATGGAGAAATGCTTCTTCTACCCAAGTGAATTATAATTTAAAATTCTCTGCAATGTTAAAGTCAGACTTTGAGTTATATTCTTAATATGCAATTTTTAGACAGTTGGCATTGTTCTGCTTAAAACAAATGTGCCTTTCTGCCAGTGTCCAGGGTCATATGACTAGGAACTTTCTCTTGTGGTGTTTTGTGTATTCCTTTCAGACATGGCGACAAAATGTACTTGGGTGTGGGGCAGGGTGATGCTCTTCTGAGACGGATGACCTGGGGGTTGTACTCAGCCTTCCTGAGCTTCAAACGATAGCCTCAGTGATTTGCCCATGCATGTCCTGACTTTTAACAGCTGTGTGCCCTGCCAGTGATAAATGCCGCTTCACCTAGCCTATGCCTGCCCTTAGTTACCATAGACATTTTGAAGCCAAACCCAGTTAAAGGGGAGGATGACAGAAAGGGGCATTCCCACCGCACAGGCTGGCACTGGGGATAAAAGTGGCACCTCTCATCAGAATATTCCTGAACCTATGGAAGATTCAGAAGGAGGACTGCCCTGCAGTCTGAAGAAGGAAGATTAGATTTGCTTGCCTTGTCACTGCTATTTTTTCTGTTAGTTTAGGGCCAGATATACTAATTACATTAACAGTAGGCACTCTCTGGTTCAGAATTTACAACTATAAAATGCTTTTTCCTATTTACTAATCCTGATAAAGGGTTCTGAAAACTTTATCTGACTCCTAAAATGAGAATCTAAGTGGATACCGATTCGGTATCTTCAAGGGGCTATTATAGGCTCCCATCCAAACACCAACTTGGTATTTTATACATAAATGTTTGTAATCAAAATCTGGTTGCAAAATATTGAACATTTACTGAAATCTCAAACTAATTGGTGACATATTAGAAAAAGGAAGGGGTCCCCTTTGTACCCCTGCCCCTTTGTGGATGAAGAAAAAGGTTGGATTAAGCGTAAGGGTCTTATGCCAACACCCAAGCGTAAAAACAAGATTATTCTATCGAAAATCAATCACAGACGTGACCCTTTCAGGCCTCAAGTCCTGTGCTTTTCACTAATCAGAGTGAGTCACAATTTGCGACCTACCTAATATTATTAATGAGGTAGGTCGGATTTCAACTTAATAGATTCTGTTTTTTATGAACAGACCTAATATTACAATGGTTGGTGTGTAAAAATATTTGCTAGTTGCAAAAATATTGTTCACAAATTGCGACCAGTATTTTGCGCCCATTACATATTACATCTGGTGCCATATGTATCAAAAAAGAGTTTTGTGATTCTCAAATTGTGATTTTAAGCCAACCGCAATTAGAGAATCGCAAAATGCAATGTATGTAGGATGCAAAAAAAGTGTGAATCCTACATATTCCTTATTCGCAAATCTCAAATTGAGATTTGCAAATAAGGAATACCTTCCCATTCATTCCTATGGGCTAGGAGGCCCATTGGAATGAATGGGAAGACATTCTCAATTTGCGATTACCAATTAGAGAATCGCAAATTGAGAATGCAATTTCAAGGTTGGAAAGGTGCCAAAAGGACACCCTGTTGCACCCCTGAAATATGCATGTGTGCACATTCTGCGCACATACATGCCCTAAGGGCATGTATGTACGACATATGGCACTTTTAAAAAATCAAAAAAGTGCTTTTTTAAAGAAAATCGCAAATTGCCACCAACTTGAAGTTGGTGGCAATTTGCAATTCCTTAATTGCATTCACAAAATAGAGAATCGCAAATTTTGCGAGTCTCTATTTTGCGATGGCCTTTTGGGATGATACATCCCAAAAAGCTTTTTCCCGTTCACAAACGGGCAGATTCTGAGAATCTGCTCATTTTCAAACGGGAAAAAGGCTTGTTACATAAGGCCACTGGTCCTTTGTCACTTAACCCCTTGCATGCCCGCCCCTTTCCCCGCCCAGTGCCGCGCTTTGTATTAGCGGGCGGAGTTCATGACGAGCTGGACTCGTCATGGGCACAGCGCCACCGCAGCCCATGACGAGTCCAGCTCGTCATGGGCACTGAAGGGGTTAAGCTGTTAATTAGCCTTGCACAATGGATGAGGGATAATTTCCTACAATTGAACACAGATAAATCAGAAATCATGTTATTCGGAGACGCAAAATTAAGATGGTCTCCCAATTGGTGGCCAGAGCAATTAGGACTGGCCCCGCCCCCAAAGCAGTCAGTAAAAAATCTGGGAGTGCGAATTGATCAGGGTTTAACACTAGAGGAACATGTAAACATCACAGCTAGGACAGCTTTCATACTCTTAGCACTCTTCGAAGGGTTTTTCCTTTACTTCCTTCAGCTACCCGAAAAACACTAACCCAGGCTTTGATTATCAGTCGCCTGGATTACTGTAATGCCCTACTAATCTCTGCAAAAGAAAAATCCATAAATAAACTTCAGATAGTCCAGAATACTGCTGCCCGCCTAGTAAGCAACGCACCTCCCAGAACACCCTCTGCTCCTCTTCTCCGCAGACTCCACTGGCTCCCAATAAAAAAGAGAGTCAAGTTTAAGATCTGCTGCATGGTGTATAAATCGTTACACAGCATGGACCCCAGCTATCTATCCCAAAAGTTGATCAGATATACACCGACCAGGCCACTGAGATCTAGCCATCAAGCACTTCTCTATGCGACCCGCATCAAACTGGCGCGCATGGGAGGAAAAGCCTTCTCCCACCTGGCCCCTTGGTACTGGAATTTACTCCCTATACAGATCCGCCAGTGTACAAATTTCCCAGCCTTCAGAAAACTTCTGAAAACGGAACTGTTCTAATCCTCTCTGGAGTGGAGACACATAAATAAATAATAAAAAAATAAATTGTTGACAAGCTCATTTAAACCCTTTTGTTTATTATAGACCTGAACCTTTCACAACATTTCCACGTATGAAGGGCCCTCAGCTACAGAACCTTATGTCACAAGAAAAATATGAACTTATTGCTTGTTCTCGCCTTCAATTACTGAGCACCCCTGATAGAAACTGTACATAACTGCACAATAACTGTAGTTTAATTGTAATTAAATTGACACGTGTCTGTCACACTTCATTGAGGGAGGACTGGTGCAACTTGTGAGAGTGTAAAACACACCTGTGAAATGTTCCCACCTAAGGTGTAATCACACTAATGGAAGGGATAATTATGCACCTGAATGATGTGTGAGCGTACATTTAAAAAGTTACTTACTCAGTATTGAATCAAGCAGTGTGTTGATTGTCTACAGCGTTAAAGGAAAGTAATAAATATATGCCAGTATGTCTATTGACCTAGAATGTAAAACTGCAAAACCAGGCACATATCTTCAAAACCATGGATTATTAACCACTCTCTCTAGGCCAGTATGTTCAAGGTCACAGTATGTCTGGCAAGTCAGTATTCACATTGACTATCACACCTAACTGTCCTGTGCTTATGTCTCTGACTCCAGTGGTGGGACTTCAAGGGCTGATAACAATGTACAAAGTATCTCCTAGGTCACAGCTTTTGATGGAAATACTACAGCTCTCTCTTACTCATTCTCTCTCTCTGTCTCTCTCCTTCCCATTCTCTAGACCAATCTTCATTTTAACTGTTTTCTCTCCCTCATTTTCCCTCTAGCGCAGAGGTCTTCAAACTTTTGGATGCCAAGACCCCCTTGTCAACATTTTGAGGTGTAAGGACCCCCTCCTGAAAAAAATGTCTAAACCTGTAGGCAAGGCTACTGGAATTATGAGGCAGGTGAGGACCAAATTATGCGACAGGCTTGACTAAATTGTGTGGGAAGAAAATGTAAATGATGTTATGTGCTGCAGCGTATTTTTGGATAGCATTGGTACATTATTATGAAATTAATTTTTTGCACACAGAAACACAGAGGAAAGATTCCACCCCATCAGTACCTGTGTATAACCAAAATACAGCAATTAACATCAGAAAGATTTCTAGTCAACCTTTGAGAAGGGGCTTCCACTCCGCAGGAATACGTGCTGCCACATTAGAAGCTCACCTGGCCCGGGCCGGGAGAAGGAAGGGTCCTTTAAAACCCTGGCGGTTTTGTGCAGAGTTAGGCAGTTTATCCATGCAGCTTTCCTCTCACTCACTCACTCCCTCCCTTCCATCCCTCTCTCTTCTCCCAAACCCGGATCCCTCTCTCACTTTGCAGGCCATTTTCTTTCACCCCTTTTTACAACTTCTGAACTCTCCCCATTCAACCTCTCACTTCACCTTTAATCGCCTCTTGCCATTCTGTCTTTTCACTGCCCTCATCTCGAACAGTCTCTCGCATTTATCTCATGGCCTCTCTGGCCCCGTCACCTCCCGTGCCCCTCAGCACTTCTCATTCACATCGTCTCTCCATTCAAATTTTTGTCTATTTTTATCTTACACCTCTCCAGACCCCCAATTCATCTTTCACATCAACCCTTTGTTCTAACAGAAGCCCTCACCTTTGGCTCACACTCACTTTTTGCGTGTCCACACTTCTCTTCGGCACTTCACATTTCTCCTCATCCCTGACCTCTTCAATCTAACTCTCTCACTCCTTTACTGTCCTCTCTCATTGCTCCTCACCAAGCATACGGGTCGGGCCCATATGCTCCTCTTGGCCTGTGCCAATCTGCTTTTTGTTCCCTAATTCAAGAAGGCATGAGTTGTCTGTCGCGCTGTTTTGGTGCAGGCCGCGCAGTTATGGAACTTGCACCCTCCTTTGCTTCGCTCCACCAAGAATCTATTATCCTTTAGGAAGATATAAAAGCCTGGCTCTATGCTCTGTAGGTCACCCCATTTGGCTGGTTCTCCTTCTCCTTCTCCTTCTGTGTGTTTCTCATTGTCCTTCCGGCAGCAGATGGTTATTAGCTGCAGGACATCTTTTGGTAACAGTAGCGCACTACAAATGTAAATAATAATAATAGGGAGAAGCAGGGGAGCCACTAGACCAGAACTTCGGGGGTGGGGGCTAACACTCCTAGCCACGTCTGGCCCTAACACTGGTTACACACTGTGCAATAGTCTTTTTTGGTGCCCCACCCCCGTTTCCTTTTTCTCCATGAATTCACTCACTAGCACTCACCAACAATGCACTTCATCTCTCTATAGCAGCTTTCTGACAAACATTTCATTTTTTATAGTGCTACTCATACTTTAGTCACACTCATTTCTGTGATCGGCATGGTACATATTCTTTGTAGCAGGCACATTAACCCTCTGCACTGTGTGGGTGACAAGAGTGCCCATGTGAGTGCATGGTGCGAGATGCAACAGTGTGAGAGTAGGGTGAGAGGCGTGACTGCAGGGTGAGTGAGGTGGCCGTACGAATTTGAGTGTGGACGCAAATTCCGAATGGGACGAATGAATGCATGATTACTGATGGGCTTGTTTGAGTGAGTTGCATATTGAGCAGTGAGGGGGACAGGTGAGTGAAGTGTCACATGAGTGTAGGGTGAGTAGTGTGCTTGTGTGACTGCAAGGTGAGGTATAGGGTGAACAGCGCAAGTGCATTGTGAGTGCAAAGTGATCAGCGTGAGTGCAGGGTGAGCAGGTGAATGGTGTGAGTGCATGGTAATCAGTGTGAGTGCATTGTGAATGCTGTGAGTGCAGGTTAAGCATGAAAGAGAAGGGAGAGAATGATGAGTGAGTTGTCTGAATGCAGGGTTTATTCCCAGGCACTTGAAGTAACTCAGCATGTTATTGGAGGCAGCGTAGGGTTTAAGACCCAAGTTAAACTATTGCTATTATGGCATCAATCTGGGATCGAGGGTGGAGGAAATAAATAATGTGCTGATCCTGCAACAAACTTCCAGTCCTATGGTTAGGGTAGCCAGCAGATTATTTTGATGGCCCAGTTGGTACAAAAATAAGCAATCACCTAAAACAGTATTTTAAGCACGTATCTGTGCATACTTTGAACAGCAAATATAAATAGAAAGCACTTTTAATTGTGTTCTAGGGCTGCCGCAATGATCCATGACTGATAATTAAAGAGAACAAAGACAGAAAAGTCACATAACGAATGAATACATACTTTTTTATTTCTAAGTCTATTTGGTGTTAAGAGAAGGCCTTTGTAGGCTCTTTAAATAACACATGGCTCACATTTTTCTTTTGGCAACCCTACTTTATATTCCTTTTTATTAAATGCATTCTCACACAACAGCTAGGGTGACCAACTGGCATTGGTGCAAATTTAGGACGGTGAGTGTCCAAATTCAGGACAAAGGGTCAAAATTCAGGACACAAATTCAGGACAGGAGGTCAAAATTCAGGACAAAACTTCAGGACAATAGGTAAGTTTTGCACACACATCAGAGGAGGTCGCGCAATAGAATATAAATAAGCCCAGCCACATCCAAACATCTTCAACCATTTGCAAACCTATCCATCATGCATCCTTCCATCTATCATTTCACTCATCCATCCCTTCATCCATCCTTTCACTCATCTATCCATTATCCATCCATCCACCCTTTCACCCTATCCAACTGTACACTCATCCATCCACTCTTCTACCCATCCATCTAGCCATTTACCCTTTCACCCATCCAGCCATCCTTTCACTTACTCATCCATCCATCCACCCAGTCACTCATCCTTCCACCCATTCACCCTTTCAGTCATCCATCCATCCTCACTTTCTCTCTCCATCGACCCTTTCACTTAGCCATCCTTCCTTCCATCCACCCACCGATCCATCTACTCATCCACTCATGAGTCCATCCATTGACCCTATCACTCATCCATCCTTTCTCTCATCCATTTATCCTATCACTCCATCACTCATATATTCATCCTTTTGTCCATCTACCCTCCCTTTCACTCTCATCCTTCCTTACATCCACCCTTTCACTCATCCGTCCATCCATTCACCCTTGCACTTATCAATTCATCAATCCATCCATCCTTTCACTCATCCATCCACCCTTTTACCCATCCAGCTACCCTTCCACCCATACATCCAGCTATTTACCTTTTCTCTCATCCATCCTTCCACTCACTCATCAATCCATCCATCCTCTCTCATTACCCATCTATTCAATCTTTCAATCTTTCATTCATCCATTCACCCTTTCACTAATTCATCCAGCCATCCCTTCACTTACTCACTCGCCCACCCATTCATAATAATTTTGAGCTGAGCCTTTTTGAGAAGAGGCCCATCGAGAACTTCACCCTCGCTGCAGGAGCCATTCCAGGACTGGGACAGAAGCCACCCAGGGCGGAGATAAGATCCACCACAGGGGGGACAGGAGCCATCACAGGCGGGGGTGGGGGGGGACAGGAGCCACCACATGGGGGACAGGAGCCATCACTGGGGGGGGGGGGCAGGAGCCATCACAGGAGGGGGAACAGGGTCCACCAGGGTGGGCACAGGGGTGGGCATGCAGTATTCTAGTATCATCTTGGTCTCTTCCAGGGTGGGGTAGGGCTCCTCACCCCCTCCTGGACAAGACAACGAAAAGACAGGCTCTCTTTCCAAAATTTTAGTTTTGCCATCCCCCACTGTGATGTACAGTACTTAAAGGAGATACTCCAAGAGAACTGATTTAACAGATTGTCCTCCATACTTTGTTAATCAGTGTGGGTGCGATTGTGCCATTTCTTTTTTTTAATACATTACAGACTGCATGTTTGAAGAACCGAGGTTTGCTTACAATTTAGTGACAGTAATTAAGCTCTGTGAAGAGAACCACGTGCTGCCTAGGGGTAATCAGGGCCGGTTCTAGGATGTTTGGGGCCCTGGGCAGAAAAGGAATGTGTGAGGCCCCTCTAAATTGCAGAGACATGACGCATTCAGGGCTGTTTGCATCTGAATAGATGCCCCTGCTCCTGAAGCTGCAGCCCCTCCCTCTCAGTCACCTTCAAGCACCTCATCAAGGGCGGAAGGTGTGGGGGTTGCCATCCCACTGTGCCTCTCCAATGCTGCTGGGTATCTGGGCTTTGGTATTGCATCGGAGTCTGTTACACCGACCTCAACAGCATCAGAGTCAAGAAGGGAGGTGGGTGGAAGCTGTGCCGGCTTTAGGGTGATGCGACCGGTGCCAGGTTAAAATTACGGACAAATGGCCTCCGTTAAAGAATCCTTCACGGACAACGGAAAGACGGCTGAAATTACGGACTGTCCGTGAAATTTACGGACGGTTGGTCACCCTAACTACAGCAGTAAATCTAAAATACAAATGTAAGGAATAGGCAGAGTGAGGACCCAGGGGGTACTGGAAGTGGGGGGGGACACTAAGCCTTTGTAACCAGTTCACAAAGGCATGCAAATATGCAAATGGTCTTTAAAGACCTGTGAAAAACTTGGATGGGCGTGCTGGAGATAAGACTCCAGACACTGCCCAGCTGAGCCTCCAGCAGCTCGAGTTGCACTGCAGCAGCCCGGGCTGAGACACAGGATGGAGGAAGAGGGGGGCTGAATCCCTTGGGCCTCGCCAGAAGTGTGTTTGGGACTGCGCGACCCCCTTTGCATCGCTCCACGCCCCCCCTGGGGGTCGAGCCCCACAGTTTGAAGAACCCTGCTCTAGCCCCTCTTTCTCTACTTTGTTTCGATAGTGCCTACTTCTTTAACTCTCTCCCTCCCAGTTTTCACTCTCACAATGCCTCGTTCTCTTTTTAATTCTTTCCCAGTTCATCCTCTTTTTCACCCTTTGTCTCTCCCTCCTTTTATGTCTATATTCCATTATTTCTGTCTCCCTGTAACTCAATCCAGGAACTCTTTCTCTTTCTGTTTCTCCCTTTTCTCTCCCACTCTCTCATTACTCTGTTTCTCTATCATTCTGTTTTTTGTCCCTGCATTTTCCCATTTCTCTTTCTTTGTGGTCGAGTTTTATATAGCACGAAATCAACCCGAATGTATCAGACCGCTTTACACGAGTACCAGTCACGTTACACACAGACACATTCATTGTTGGTAGGCACGAGGAGATTACATGATTTTCCCAGAATTACAGGATGTTGAGCATCCCTGCCGAGACTCGAGGTCGGCTATTCTATATTCGTAGCGGGCTATACCGGCTATTAATGGCCCGCTGCAGCGTTAAAGGCCCGAGCCGAAGGCGAGGGACTTTAACAAAGCAGCTTGACTTTAATTGCTGGTATAGCCCTGCTACGAAGGGCTATAAGGCTATTAGAACATTCTGCCACTAGAGGGCAGAATGTTCTAACAAATAAAGCCTTCAGGGAGCGTGAGGGGATTGAAATCCCCTCGGGCTCCCTGAAGCCTTTGTTCAGAGCCAGAGCTGTGAACAAACAAACATTGGAATGTTGGCGCTCCGGGCTTATACCAGCCATTATAAGCCCGGAGCACTCCATTGTTTTCAATGGAGCTTCCAACATTCCAATGTTCTAATAGCCGTTAAGCAACATTCTCTCTTAATTTCACCCTTCTCTCCCTTCACCCTTTGTAAGTCTTTATTTGCCTCTCCCATTATCATACTATTACACTCTTCTTCTTCACCTGCCCCTATTGTGTTATACAGTGCACCGTTATCCAAGGTCTGAAGATAACAACGTGTACAGTGACTTTAACAGGTGCATGTCTGCACACATTTCACATAGGAAATAACACAGCATGAAGATTTCTCACGTCTCGCCTCAAACAGTACCTGCTGCTTCCTTTCCCTGTCCCTCTGGCTCAGTCTTCTCGGCCAAAGCATCGAAGCTCCAGCTGTGTGAGAGGCTCTTTTCCCTGGATGAAGCTCAGATGCTCTCCGATAGCTGAGCTGAGAACATGCTGCGTTTAGAGGTGTGAGCTGCAGTGTCCAGACATAGACTAAGGGATAAAGGACAAACCACTACTGCAGCTGCAGGGTTGCTTTAAAGCAGAGTAAGTAGTCAGGGGCTTATTTACAAGCCTCTTGCGCCACCTTTGCGTCATTTTTAACATGGGAAGAGTGACATAAGGGCGGCGCAAGGGGCTTGTAAATAAGCCCCTCAGTATCTGGAACCCTGAAAGTAGCCTATCCACCTTCCAACCTCTCCAAAATTCCCGGGTACTCTGGTGAGCCAGCCAACTTCCAGAAGCTATATAATAACCTGGCGCTCCCAAGACATTCTTGCATGCAGTTCACTTTTAAACGTAGACGTGAAAGACATACTTCACAAGTAACACGACTTAGACTCTTTTGGTAATCCGACAGACAAAATCAAATGTAGATTTTGGGGTTCGTACTAAACATGCATATTTTGGTAGTGACACATGGGAATAAATGTAACCCCGGGCGTAGTGTGCATAGCGGGTCTACGTGGAGGTCCACGGAGTTGCAAACAAACTAATAAAGTAATTAAACATTAATTAAAAATAAATTTAAAACCACTTACCTGTACTGCAGCGTCCCCGGGCCGCCCTCCTCCTCTTCCTCGCCGTGTTGGTAATCCTTGCGAAAACTGCATATGCATGCGTGCCCGCACATGCACATTTCTTGTGAGAAATGTACGGGCATGCACGCATGCGCAGTTTTCTCACGGATTAGCGAGACAGCGAGGAAGAGAAGGAGGGCAGCCCGGGGACGCCACATTACAGGTAAGTGGTTCTAATTTTATATTTAATTAATGTTTAATTACTTGCTAATAAGGGGGGTGGAGGTAGGGGCTGGCCAACTCCGCTCCACTGCGGAGTGTGCAGAGATTTGTCTTCTCTGCGTTCTCCGCGGAACGCGGTGATGTAAATCTCCGCACACTCCGCAGACGGAACGGAGTTCTCCACCCGGGGTGAAATAAATGGAAACAGTGGGACCAAGTCACAGAAGCATTTGTGAATGTGAGAAGTAATACCCTGATGCATATCCCACATGTTTGGGAATGCGCCAATACTTTATAATTACACTCTCATTCGGTGAGTGATACCCTGGAGCACGATACAACTTTTGACAACTCAGGTAGTGCGCGCACTATACCTTTTGTCTACAGCATAAGCAACTTCTCATATCGATGTGCATGCTCACCTGCTCCTATTTGATTGTGTAAAAAAGCCTCATTTTGTTGAGGTCTCTTTTGACTGTGATGGGATTGGCAGGGCTTTAAGTGGGCCGGGTCTCACCGATGCTGAGCACCGGCAGATTTTTAAAGGGGGGGTTCGAAACGGGTCTCTACCGAGCTCTGTTTTGTGTCCTGGCACAGGCATTCCGTTTTTTCCCAGACTGCAGTGACAGCAGGCACATGGATGTGCCCGTGCTCACACTGCTCACTTTTCACTAGTGGAGAAGTTACGGCATAACCTCATGCCAGGTGAGCGTTGTAGGGGAAGGGAAATACTTTAAAGAATCACTTTCTCTCTGGATTTCCCTTCTCTTTTTGAAACTCAAGAGCAGCAACATTGTCGTGGTATCACCAGGTCTTTAAGTGGAAGCTTTTTCAATATTATTTACAAGCCATAGTTGCTGGTTATTTATCTTATGCAACTAACAACCACTGACAAAGCCAATAATCCTGACTTCTTGTAGGTATGATGTTACTTATTGTATCATATATCTGGATGCAATTACAGAAACAGCAAAATACAATTTAGGCAGCACACTTTGCTAAGCACAGATTTCTAGTTTAATTGTTTTGAGCCACGCCCTTAATTACACTGGCCACGTCCCTTTGAGAGACCCCCCCAGTTTTTTCATCCCACTTAAAGCCCTGGGGACCGGTAATGACAGTAACTGATCCCCATTAGAATTATGGCATCCACAGGAACACCTCAGGTCTTCTTTCTGTCACCCACGATTCCGTTGGCGGAAAGGAGCCAAAACATTTGGGTAAAACTCAGTGGCAAAATAAGGAACAATCTCAGGGAATTGGACCCAGATATACGGATTTCCCCGGGAACTCGTCTTTCTAGAGAAGACTCTAAGGGAGCCACTTCTAACCCTCTGGTAACTCCACGCCCCCTAGAGGTACCAGTACCCTTCGCATTGGTTACTCTGGGAGAGGTGAAGTAACTCGTTGTGATGCCCAGTGACTCAGAATGAGGCCCATAGTGTTGGGACTCTGGGACGGACGACCGAAAACTGGAACTGTCCTGGAAAATCCGTAGTGTCAGTGTCACAGAACAGTTGCTCGACTGATTGAGGGGTTCAAGGGAAGAGTCTCCTCTTCTTCTGCTCCTTCTTTGCGCCTCCTCCCATGATAGGCTGAAATATCTATGTCTAGCCCCTGAAGACTCTGATGTGCATACTCTGGGGCAGATTTACAATAACTGGCGCATCCCTGCATATCAGCAGAGATGCACCAGTTATTGTGCGTCACGGCTCCGCCACCATGGATGCGCCGCATTTACAATGCGGCGCACCATGGGGCAAAAACGGACAGATGCGTGACGCATCTGTGCCGTAAATGCAGCGCATTGCTGGAGTTGTGTCGCAAGCGGGACGCAGCTCCAGCAAGGCTCTGGGGTGCCCTATCTTTACAATGCTGCGTCAATCCTTACGCCTGCTTCAAGCAGGCGCAGGGTTTTGACGCAGCATGGGCTCAAAAGTGACTGAGTGAAATCTTGTAGATTTCACTCATCCACTTTTAGGAAGCGTTCCTGTGACAGAACGCCCCCACTTCCTGCACAGGAACGCCTACTTCTGGGGCAGGGCTTTACAGCGTGACGCATCTCCCAGATGCGTCACGTTGTAAATACCTCGCAGCATGGCGCTGGTTTTGCGCCGCCGTGTCATAAAATTGATTCAAACGGCGGCATAAAAGAGGCGCAAGGGGCTTGTAAATCTGCCCCTCGGTGTATAATATAAGGCCTCAATCTTCTATCCAGCGCTTCGAAGCCAGCATAGGTCTAAAGAGGAAAATATATAGATGCCACTTGCATTATAAACATACCCTTAAATGAAGCAGCACATATTGTGGGCAGTAAAAGAAAATTACCAGTTCAATTTAATTATAATTTTGTCGATTTTAAGTTTTGTTTACCTATAAAGGTAATTATCAACAATAGCATTCCTATGTTTTCTTCCACCTTCTGACAAATCATATACAGGGAAGAAAGACTTGCATGCAGTCTCTAACCTCGAATGCACTACCCGCTGTTTCCGTGGGCATATAAGTATAAATGTTTATTATAGCACATACATATTTGCAACGTAACTTATAAAGGTTATAATGACAGGTTGTATGCACTATCGGGAAAACAAAACGGGTAACCTAAATGCAGGAGCAGCGATTCATTTTAAGAAGGGAACAAGTTCCGCCCACGTCATTAGGTGGGAAGGTCGCATGAAGTAAACATTCTAATTATGACCGGTTTAATTGATAGCAATCGAGAGAAGTGCCTTGCTCCTTTAATCTATCCAAACGCTGCTGTACAAACAGCGCGCGACTCCCCACTGAACTCCCTAGAGGCCTTTTGTGCCTTTGGAAAATAAGCGTACGGTTCCGAAAATGACATGAGAAGCACAAAGCAACCGCACCGTGGGTTCTGTGAGGGAGCTCGCTGCTTTGCTTCGCTTCTGCCTGCATTTTTGAACCAACCTAAGCTGCTGCTTCGCCACAGTGTTAATTGAAATGCAGCAAATCCAATGTTAGCTTCGTGCAGGAGAGAGCTATGTTGATGGAGGCACTGATCCGGAAGTCAGTAAGAGCTGCTGCATTTTGTTTTTCCTAACTTCACTCTCTTAAAACACAGTACCTTTCGATAATCTAAAATAGGAAGGAATGTATCAGAGCGTGTGCTTTTTTGCGTGAAAAGCCAGCAATGCCATAGTGCCATTATCGGCAACTTCCCCCACCCACAGTCTGAGCATGCACAAATAAATAAATACACTAGACAACTTTTGTTGCCCTGAGGCTCCTGGTCTTTGGCTCTGGCACCCCTACTGTGCCATGCAGAGGTACCCTTACTGTACCCGTCTGCCGCAGAGGTACCCTTCTGCTTCCAGATCGCCCAGTAACTCCGCCTACAACACAAAAGAAAATATTAAAACATTCAGAGTACCTTGTCCACCAGCCTGTCCGCCGGGTAAGAGGTGGGGTGGGAGACGGCGTGGCTGGTGCAACAGAGGACTCCTGGAGGGGCGGGGAGGCGTATATGCTCTCCCCCCACCTCGTCGCACTGGATGTGACGCCCATATGGCGCCCCGGCGTGCGGACTCCTACAGGAGCCCACACCACTTGAGATGAGTGAGCTGGTGCCCAAATGGCACTAAAGGGCTGCCCTTTTGAAATGGCCCCCTGCGGGGGCTGCGGACAGCCGCATTGTGCCATTATCAGCATCTTCCTCCACCCAGAGTCTGAGCATGCATGAATAAATAAATACACAAGACAACTTTTGTTATGGGAAAATATTGCTGCAGGTTTATTCCATAAAAAAGTATGCAATATGGTAGGTTATCTTATGGGTGATCCAAGGGCAGGCAGCTGTACCAACCTATGCTGCCCCCGCCCGCCTGATGAGCCAGCACTGTGGGACACCCAGTCAGTGCTACACCTTTTGGTGATCCTCTTCCGGATCACATGACACGTTGGTCTCTTATTACTCACGCCCATTTCAGGGCGGAGTGTTGCAGCGCAAACCCTCGGTTGGTCAGGTCCCCAACTGCCCGAAGGACTAACAGGGCACCGTCGCGGTTTTCCAGGAACCTGCACTGAGGCTCCTGGTCTTTGGCTCTGGCACCCCTACTGTGCCCCGCAGAGGTACCCTTACTGTACCCGTCTGCCGCAGAGGTACCCTTACTGTACCCGTCTGCTTCCATATCGCCTTGTAGCTCTGCCACAGCTCTGGAGGCGGCCCCTGTCGCTGCCAGAGCCCCCCCCACCAAAACAGCTAATTTCTGACCTGCAACCTGCTTTCTAGGGCCTCATGCATTTCCAGTGGTACGTGTCCATGCTCACCTGTGACAAATGCACCCCATGTTTGTCAACCTAACCATAGGTGTACGCCTGGATGGCAATGGTGACAATGGACCTCATCTTTATCGAAGTAGCCTTTAACATTAGCCTGAAACAGCTCGTGTCTGATGAAACCCAGACCCCTCTGGTCTGCGAACTTACGCCATGAACTGTTCACTCTTACAGCGATGTTAAACGGCCTCCTCTGACTTAGCTCCGTTCCACCTCTACTTGGGATCATCTCAGACCACCAGAGCTCACATTGACCCATTTAGTTGCGATCTCACCAAAACAGTTCATTTCCAGGCCTCCTGCAAATCTAAGGGAAGAGATCCCTCCCTAATGGTGATAGATGAACACCCATCTATATCACAATAGCCCTTGACGTTAGCCTGGATCAGCTAGTGTCTGATGAAACCAAAGGCCCTTCTGGCCTGTGGACATGTGCCAAGAACTATTCACCCTCCTGAGGGAAAGTTCCACTGCCTCACATGACCCAGCCCGAGCCAACTCTGTGCGGGACGATTTAAAACACCATGGTTCACACTGCCCCATCTATTTGCTGATCTCACCTAGCTGCCGTCCTTCTAGCACCGTGTGTGCCTGAACACCTGTGTCCCCCATCTATGGGACAGCAGCCCACTTGTTAGGTAACCGCTCCCACCCCGCCTGCCTACTTTGGCTATTAGGGCGAGGAGGATTATGCTGAACATTTGCACAGTCCCTTTGCTTTCTAAATCATGGCGCACAGGAATGTTCATAACTAGAAGTATGTGACAAAAGCAAGGGTGCCCTCCTGCCCTTACCATGCATCCTTTATGGGAATTTCGCCAGCTCAGCTCCCTCTGTGGTGAAACCTCCTAGGCATACCAGCTAAGAGAATCTGTCTGATTGAATACAGTGCACACTGTTTGTGATATGGTGCCTAACATTAAGGATTGACTAAGTCCTACTTTACCCCCATCCTAGAATATTCCTGAATAGGGGGACAGGGGCACTCACACTGCCCACCCTTGGGCAACCCCAGCGGTGAAAAATTACCTGCTCCATTAAATTTTAATTTCTGTTGATCACTGGATGTGCCAAATGTTCTTTTACATCACAGCCTTTTGTGCTTGACACCTTGTTTCCCCATTTCGTGGGACGGCAGCACACTATGTTGGCTAACAGCGTCACCACCCAGCGGAGCTACTATAGCTAACCGAGCGGGCATTTGAGCTTAACTGCAGGAACATGTCACCTACGCTTGGTTCTGGGGTGCACTTACTTTGCCCCATTGACCAGACGGTTGTACAATCCCCTTTGATTGCTAAACCCTAGTGAACACCTTAATGGTGTCAAATCTGGTTTGAAACAATATATGTCGTGTGCCCACTATTGGGGACACCTCACCCTTTCGTGCAGTTATAACTTACGCAGCACACCCCACTTTCCTAACTGCCGTCTGATCACAGATGCACAGTACCTACTGTCCATCTCTGACCCGGATGCTTTAAACCTGCCAAATTGTCGGGAAACAAGATTCCCAGTTCCCTGTTTAGCTGCAGTACACCTTCAGTGGATCCGCTAGGAGATACCACAAACTGTATTGGTCATGCGAACCTTAAGTGCACAAGTTTCACCTGGGCATATGAAGAACCAGAACCTCATGGGCCTGGCGGCGCAGGGTACGCCTTAATATCCGGGGTTCACCTGCTCAGCTACACAGAGACACGGGACACTCTGTCAGGCGTTAAAAGATCGGATTTATTAGCTGCAGCTAGTACAGTTATCCCAGAAGTACACGAGGTAGGTTCTCAGGAGACTGCCACTTTACTCCGTGGCGCACAATCCTATATAGTACATATGTGAAATATACATTAACCAAAAACACACCTAAAACATATAAAAAGAGCCAATAAGAAAGGTTGGAAAACAGAACAGAACCAATAGGAAAGGTTTGAAAATAAAGTATCAAGTAACTCGAAGAAGCCTCTCCTCCAACTGTGTTTGTCACCCCTCCCCACAAACTAATTCATTAACAGGTTTGTAACCGACTCGCAGGTGGCGAGATACGTTTGTGTGTTTTGGAGGACAGTTGTGAAACGAGAGAATACTAGCAGAGGACAGCGAAGGCCAGACGATAAGATAAAGTCAGAAGAGAATAGTGTGAACCAACAAATAGTTGAGACAGGGATTAGGAAAACCAGACGGGGATTAGTGTACTCGGCCAGTCCTAACACCAGCTTTGTAAATAGAGGCAGAAGTCTTATTTTGACACGATGCTGCAGGAAAAGCAGAAAAGGCTTTGTTCGCCGTGCTGCCTGAGTGAGGGCAACACAAAATGGCGGCGGAGCACAAAATGGCGGGTCGATTCGATCACGATCGAAAATCGAATTTTCTCAGACCCTCCGTTTGCCAGAACTCAGGCAAGATACATAGACTCACGTTAATCTGAGTCAATGTCGATGGCCATGAGGTCATCGAGCTGTTGCTGTAGCATCATTCTAATATTCTCTGTTCTTTGTGATTTGGGTTTAGGGATGCACATAGTAGCACAAAGGTCGCAGATGGCGGGACCACAGTGCATACAAAGGCAACAAGAGAAAATGATGGTCAAAACTACTCCAAGGAATGTCAATACCTTCCAACCCCATTTGGACAGTAGTCCCCAAAACCACTCCAATAATGACCAATCTCCTTCGTCCTGATGAATTGACTCAGAGATTATATGTAATTTAGAGATAGCTTTGTATACTGTCGGAGCGTCATCAGGTATGAAAATACAGCAACTTGACCCGATCAATTTGCACACTCCACCACGGTCCGCAAGAACAAAGTCTAAGGCAACTGGGTTTTGTAAAGTCATAAGACGATCCGCCTGTAGTTCTGCCGTGATATTACTTAAGGCTCGTACAGTGATGTCTATAGTGGTTTCTATGACACAAACCAGTTGCCTTATATTTCTGCTGTTGGCCATTGGACCCCAAAAAGGAAGAAATCCTTTGAGGAAATCTCCTCCCTCTTGTCCTGCTGTGTCTTTAGAATCAATAATCCCTCTGCCATATCTGTTTCGATAATGATTTGCAGAAGCGGTGCATGTAGGGGGAAGAAGGAAAGCTATATAACAGGTACCAGAAAAACCAGTTGGCAACCACGTGTAAGCCCTATCGTGGCAGATAAAATACGTGCCTTGAGATGGTACTAGAGGCGGCGAGTTCTGAGAGGAGTAGACGTATGTGTGGGAACAGTTGTTTCTTTGTACGGTGTCAGTAGACTGACCATTTATTTGCAGACAGAAATTTCCCTGATGAGGAATAGTCCAAATCAGTGGAGATTTTCCTTGTTTAACCTTATCACTAAGGCTAGTGACATAATGGGTGACGTTCCAGTTAGTGTACGCTTTTCTTTCGTCAACGGAAATCTTACTATTGTCCATGATTTTAGCCATAGCTACCATTCCCTTTATCAATGAACTATGACTAAAATCCGGACCACCAATATATGAACTAACGGATCGTCTGAATTTGCTTTGATAGGCATTGGAGAAGATAACAAAATAAGCCCAAGCAGAACCCTCATAAGAGAACGGAAGAACTAAATACGGCATTCCTTTTTCTGTGGTATGTGGCGTAAGTCCACACACCCAACAGTCAGTTGTATTGATCACTAATTGGTGTTGATGTAATAACTGTACAAATGAATTGTTGTAATATTCGGTTCTTCTAATGAGTTCATGTTGAGGAAGGGTATGAAATAGATGTGGAGAGACAGTAGAAGAAGACGAAGAGGTAGAAGGAGAGACAACTTTTTACTGCAGAGCATAAATAATCCAACTTATACACGCCAAAAGGATACACAATAATATAATAATACATAAGGCTATACTAAAACGACTGTACATTAATCTACAGGATACTTTTTTCATTTTATCCTTTCTCTCTCTTGCCTAATGTAGTTTCCATCTTTCTAAACGGATGCTCACGGCAATCTTCCTCAATCACTTAATTATGATTATCTGCCGTCCTATGACACTGCAAGTCCTGCAGGCCTATTGCCACTACTCAGGTCACAACCAAGACTCCTACCGTGACCCTGCAACCGGGATAGAATACTACATAGGAGAGAGAAAATCTTAAGTGTTCTTTAGTCTTTTATCAGGTGCAGTTTGGTCTCGGAACAATGTTCGCGGATTTGTCGTATTCAAGCGACGATGTGGTGTTATCGCTTCCTGAAGAATGTCGTCGTCCTCTTTCTCAAACAATGTTCCATTCAGGCGTGCATCACTAAAAGGTACAAATCGTGGAACCTTCTCACTCTCAGAGTCACTAATGCCCTTACACACCCATTGATCGAAGGGTAGAGGCAAAGGCACTTTCTTACAATGCACGCCATGAATCCAATTTTTCTTTCCTTTGACTTTTACTGCTGTTCTCGTTGTTAGGAGAACCAACCGAGGTTCCTTCCACCGGGGCTCCAAATTTTTCGTCCTTTGGAAATTCTTTATGCAAACCCAGTCACCTGGTCGGATGGAATGACCTGGGTCTGTGGAAGCCTCCGGCAAAGCACTCTGAACCTGTTGATGGAGAACACGCAATTTAGTTGTAAGTTCATGCAAGTAATCAATCAACATTGGATATGGCAAGTCTGAGTATTTCTTAGGGCGAGGGACTCCCCATATATTAGCTGGGCGCCCAAAAACCACCTCGTAGGGGCTAAGTCCCAAACGAGAGTGTACAGCAGTTCTGGTGGATAGAAGAGCCAATGGTAAAGCATCGGGCCAATTAAGTCCTGTACTAGCCTGCACTTTCGCTAGTTTAAGTTTTAAAGTTCCATTGTAGCATTCCACTAAACCCGCTGACTGTGGATGGTTTACCGCATGGAACTTTTGCTTGATACCAAGACCCGCACAAACTTTTTGCATGACTTGGCCCACAAATTCGCTCCCATTGTCACTCCAGACAATGCGCGGCAAACTAAACCTGGGGAAAAATTCTTTTAGTAGAACTTTGGCTGTGGATAAGGCTGTATTGTCTTTTAGAGGGTATGCTTCTATCCACCTAGAAAAGGCGCATACTACCACCAGAACATATTTGAGGTTGTTGCATCGTTCCATATGAATGTAATCGATCTGCAACACCTCAAATGGATATGTCGGAGGAGCAAAATGACCCACTGGAGTTGGGGTTCCCTTTCCCGGATTGTACATCAAACAAACAATACAATGTTTCACTACATTGTCTGCACACTTTGGGATTCCTTCATTTTGCCACACTGGAGCCAGAAGCTTGAATATACCTTTTGCACTTAAGTGGGCTGGACCATGCGCCATAGTAACTACTGGGAGTACATAGGCATCTGGTAACAGCCAACGTTGGTGTTCAGATAATTCCACCCAACATCCCATCTCATCTAACATTCCTGTACTTTCTTTCCACTTGCTCAATTCTTTCTCTGTAGCCTCTTCCTGAATCGACCTTACACTTTCTACTGTATCCCCATACATTCCTCTCTCTCTAACCCAATTCGCAGGACCTGCAACATACATTCGACTTGTAGCATCTCTCGCTGTCTTTTTCGCTATTTCATCTGCAAATGCATTTCCTCGACCAACATCATCTGTAATCTTCTTGTGTGCACTACACTTCACAATTGCTATCTGAGCAGGTAAAGAAAGTGACTCAAGAAGATCAGTCACCAACTGACCATGTTGTATTTTAGTGCCATGTGAAGTAAGGAATCCCCTCTCTTTCCAAAGACGCCCAAAATTGAATGCTACACCATACGCATACTGGCTGTCAGTATACACATTCACTCTTTTTCCTTTTGACAACACACATGCTCTCGTTAAAGCTATCAGTTCTGCTGCTTGAGCTGAATTGTGTCTGATACGTGCTGTTTCCACAACTGTATGTAAAGTAGTAACAGCATAGGCTGAAACTGTATCTCCATTAGGGAGCTTAAAATAAGAACCATCCACCCATAGAATTCCATCCGGATTTTCTAGCGGCGTATCTTTCAAGTCATTTCTTCCTTTTGTCTCTTCCTCAGTACGGAGGAAACAATCATGTTGTTTTTGAACGTCTTTATCTACTGGAAGAGGCAACAAAGTAGCTGGATTTAAAGTGTTACATCGTTTGATGTGCACATGACTAGCCAAAAGTGTCAGCTCATATCCAGACAAACGAGCACTCGTAAGATGCTGTGTTTTCGTTTGGTTTAGTAAGGTATCCACTGCATGCGGCACCATAACAATAAGTGTGTTATCTAGCACTACTCCAGCAGACTGTCGAATAGAAATTGCTGCTGCTGCTGTCGCTTTAAGACAACTAGGCAATGCTTTAGCTACTGGATCTAACGTAGCCGAAAAATATGCACATGGTCGCAGTTTGTCTCCAAAACGCTGCGTTAAAACTGACAATGCACAACCCTCTCTCTCATGGACATAGAGCGTGAACGGCTTAATGTAATCGGGAGTACCCAATACAGGAGCAGAACAGAGCGCAGCACGCAAGTCAGTGAAACTCTTCTGACATTCGTCAGTCCATGGAAGGGGCTGAGGTGTATCTTTCAAAGTGAGTGCCAACAGAGGTTTAGCTAACAAAGAAAAGTTCGGAATCCACTGCTTACAATAAGAAGTAATACCCAGAAAGGCACGTACCTCCCTTTGTGTGGATGGCACAGACATTTGCGCAATCGCCTGAATTCGTTCTGGGGTTAATCGTCGTCCCTCCTTTGATAGGAGATGACCCAAATAGGTAACCTCTCGACGAACATATTGTAGTTTGGAGGGTGAAACCTTATGATTCAGATTAAACAAATGGCGTAACAATGCAACAGTCACATTTTTGCAAATATCTTTTGAATCAGCAGCGATTAACAAGTCATCCATGTACTGAATAAGAGCAGCACCAGACGGCAAATGAAAAGTATCAAGATGACATTTTAAAGTTTGGCTGTAAATAGAGGGACTTTCACAATAGCCCTGAGGTGCGCGCTTGAACCGGAAGCTTCGGCCTCCAAGAGAGAAGCCAAAAATATCCCTACTCTCTTCTGCAATGGGAATACTAAAGAAGGCATTCTTTAGATCGATAACAGAAAACCAAGTCGCTGTGGAAGGTATCATTGTCAACAGAGCAGTGATATCTGGGACAACAGGAAATTGTGGTACAACAATTTTGTTTACCTCCCGAAGATCAATTACTTAACAATATACAGGAGGCTGAGAAGGATCAGTGCGTTTAAGAACAGGAAGAATAGGACTATTGCATATGTTTCCTCTCGTTTCTTCAACCACACCCTTCTGAATCAAATCATGAATGATTTCCAAAAGCGCTTTTTCACCTTCAGTGGAAATTCTATACTGCGGAATACGTGGCAATTCAACATTAGGCGTGAGAGTGACAACATAAGGTGGAATCTCAAGACACCCCACATCGTTCGGACCCGTGGCCCAAAGCGTTGCCGGAAGAGAAAGCAATTCAGGTGGAAACTGATCTTTGGACAAATACATTGGAGAAGTCAGTTTCTGTCCTAAAGTAAGATGTACACCAGAAGGAGAACAATATATTGTAGCATGCATTCTTTTCAATAAGTCCAAACCCAACAGTTTCTCACCGCAACCATTCGTCAAAAGAAGCGGAGCTTCCAAATCATAAGGGCCAATTGAAATAGGCAAAGGGCAAGAAACCGGATTACGAACAGGGGCGCCAGAAAATCCTACAGATACATTCGTTAAGCCAGACAAAGGTGCCCCAGGGAGTTTAGAATGAATGATAGAACTTCTCATTGCCCCAGTATCTAGAAGAAATGGCTCTGAAGCACCCATTGTAGTGACATTAACATAAGGTCCATTCTGATCTACTGGAATCGACACAACTCCCTTACTTTGTCCAAGGCTGTCCTAGTTAGCATGAAGACTTTCATTCTCGCCTTCAATATAATGGTCTTCATTGTAGTACTGTGTAGACCTAACATTTTGCTGATCAAAGTAAATCATGGAATTAGGAGGAGGAAGGGCACGCTGTTCTTGAGTCAACACACCTCGACCTCTACCTCTATTTGCTGACTGGAGGCCACCACGACCTCGTGGAGCAGATAATGCTCCACTGCGCTGCAATAAAACCGGACAACTATTCTTAAAATGACCTTCCTCTCTACAATAGGCACATTGATTAGGTCCTAACAAAGGTCGCGGAATATATGGCTCAGGTTTTTGATACAACCTCTGAAACTGCGGAGGCTGTTGAAACTGAGGCTGAACATAGCGAGGAGGATAAGCTTGTTGCAAGAGAACCTTCGTTTTTAATTCTTTCGTCTTTTTCTCTTGCTTTTCTTTTTCTTCTTTATCTCTGTTCTCATAATATTGTGCAGTAGCCAATATCTGGGCAGAAGGAGAAACAGCCCATGAACTTTCAGAATCTTTCAATTTGTGTGACAGCTCGGGAGGCAAACTAAATACAAATTTGTCCACAAATAATCGCTGTCCACCCTCTGTAGCCATATCTTGACCACTGTGATCAATAAATGTCTCCTCGAAACGAGTTAAGAAATCAGAGACACTTTCATCTTTCTTTTGTTTGCATGCCGCTAATTTATCCCAGTTAACTCTCAAGGCAGGCATCATCGTTTTCATTAATGTAATAATCCTACCAGAGAGTTCTGAAACAAAAGCATCAGGCTTAGCACCACCCACTTGAGCTGCATCCGCGGCAGTTATAGCAGCCCAATCACCACCTAATGCTTGAACATGATTCTCTCTACGAATCTTATCCCATAATGCTTGTGGGACTACATTTCCCATCAACATATCGATATCAGCTAGATTCATGATGCAAGCATCAACCGTCTGTGATAATTCTTTATAATAACCCGCAGCGTTTTTACGAGGATCCGGTAGAGTCTGTTTAAGTGCTAAAACTTCAGATCTCTTCCAGGGGACATGTACCCATATACGTTGAAAATGAGCAGGAATAGCTGGATTATTACCTTGAGCTGCAATCTCTTCCTTCCATACTGGAGGAACCTCTCTCATGGGATAATTTTTCAGTGTCAGTCTAACCGACGGATCGGAATCAAGGAAAGTCTGAGAGGACAATAAGGTTCTAAAGGTAATAAGTGTCCTTACAGCGTTTTCAACCTTGGAACCCACAATAAGTCCTTTACCAAAGTCAGCCTGAATATCTAACAGACCCTGTGGAACCGAACTCAAATTCACATCCTCCCATTCTTTAATGAGAGTATCACACATTACATTGAAAACATATCTTTGCGTAGGCGCATTCCATTGTGAGAAGGTAGGCATAATATCGGGCACACTGTACTGGGGACCCCTTTTGATCCATTTACGTGCGAGAGAGTCCAACTTTTCTCGTTCTTCGGCAGCTGGGAATTGACTGCGAGATTGTCTTCGAGCAAAAGCTGGAGATACATTTAAAGCTTCAAAGAAAGGAGATAGAATACCAGAGACAGTGTCCGTGAATCGCCTACCCATAGACGGAGAATTGGACATGAGGATAGGTATTAGGTGAACTAACAGAAGGAGAACCGGTAATTGCAGGAGGAGCAGAAGGCAAAGGAGATCGAAGATCAGGAGATGAGGGCAAAGAAGTCGAAGTTAAAGGTAAAACTGGTAGAGGCGGTAATACTGGAAGGGGCAAATGCGGAAGAGTCGGAACAGGCGGAGGTACTGCTGGCGGCTGAACAGGCTGTAAGAACTGGGGTGCAT
The DNA here is from genome assembly GCF_964204655.1 of Triturus cristatus. NCBI lineage: Eukaryota > Metazoa > Chordata > Amphibia > Caudata > Salamandridae > Triturus > Triturus cristatus. Next base: position 317,750,158 of record NC_140588.1, on the reverse strand, counting down.
TGGCACCTTGTGCATAGGGCGGAGGCAATCTCAATAAATGAGACATTAGGGGATCTTCTTCTAAATCTTTCTTGTTATCGGAAGGGGAAACAGGCAACACCGGATAGCATTTATCTATCGCCATACGATGCTGTCTCTCTGAAATTTCCATCACATTATCAATTTCATCATCTTTGAATTGTTGGGCAGCCTGTATAATTGTCATACCCTGTGCTTTCCTATCTCGTTTTGTTTGCTTAATTTCTCTCTGTTTGGCTTCCTTACGCCAAAGGCGGAAAGAGTCAAACATTGCCGGCCGGGCTTTTGTTTTGAATAAAACTGCTTCCAAATTATCTAGCACATCAGACTCAAAACTACCATTTTCTGGCCATTTTAAAACACCATCTTTCTTCGTGTATCGGGTCCATGCCTCGTTAAAGGCAATGGGGCCAACACCATGTTTTGAATAGAGCTTATACGTGGGAGTTCCAACCAAAGGAATCGGACAAGAGTCCTCAAGCCGGGAATCCCTATTACAACCAAAGCAACAAAGTTTTCCAAACTTAGTCAGACCAGGCATCTCGTGATTTCACCGGACTGTTCACAAACTTCAAGGGGGTAAAACTCAGTTTACGCAGCACAAATGCAATTACCCCTCGGTTTCGGCTATTGCAATAGTCGAATCTAAGGACCAAAGAAACAAAGGAACAAAGAAACAAAGGACCAAAATTGTGGGAGCGACCCACCAAATACTTAACTAAGGATGTCTTCTTACACCAACAGAGGCCCGTCTATCGTCTCCCCTTACCATACATCACCAAAGGAAGGGCCAAGGCAGGGCGGCAGTCAGGGCAGCAGTCGTCAGTAGCCGTCAGGAAGGAGTAACCACGCTGCAAAAGACCTTTGGACCACTTCGACATACAGGGGTCGCTTGACGTGGTTCGCGATTCCTCCAGAATTTTCTTGCGGGGCTCCTCACGACCTTCAGGCAGAACCACTACCACTGAAGCCGCCCCACATTGGGCGCCAGTTGAAGAACCAGAACCTTATGGGCCTGGCGGCGCAGGGTACGCCTTGATCTCCGGGGTTCACCTGCTCAGCTACACAGAGACACGGGACACTCTGTCAGGCGTTAAAAGATCGGATTTATTAGCTGCAGGTAGGTTCTCAGGAGACTGCCACTTCACTCCGTGGCGCACAATCCTATATAGTACATATGTGAAATATACATTAACCAAAAACACACCTAAAACATAAAAAGAGCCAATAAGAAAGGTTGGAAAACAGAACAGAACCAATAGGAAAGGTTTGAAAATAAAGTATCAAGTAACTCGAAGAAGCCTCTCCTCCAACTGTGTTTGTCACCCCTCCCCACAAACTAATTCATTAACAGGTTTGTAACCGACTCGCAGGTGGCGAGATACGTTTGTGTGTTTTGGAGGACAGTTGTGAAACGAGAGAATACTAGCAGAGGACAGCGAAGGCCAGACGATAAGATAAAGTCAGAAGAGAATAGTGTGAACCAACAGATAGTTGAGACAGGGATTAGGAAAACCAGACGGGGATTAGTGTACTCGGCCAGTCCTAACACCAGCTTTGTAAATAGAAGCAGAAGTCTTATTTTGACACGATGCTGCAGGAAAAGCAGAAAAGACTTTGTTAGCCGTGCTGCCTGAGTGAGGGCAACACAAAATGGCGGCAGAGCACAAAATGGCGGGTCAATTCGATCACGATCGAAAATCGAATTTTCTCACATACCTCTAAATGAGACAAGCTCCACACAGCTGTAAGGCCACAGACACACATATATTAAACCTATTTACTGGGTTTTTTCACTTGGCACCCTTCTGGTTGGTGATGTGGAATCTCCTACCCAGCATAAGCGTACCATCTAGCGTTGCCGCCACACTACCCGTGTCCCTGGAATCACCCTCCATCCCCCGTGCAATAGTCATATTGCTAAGTGGGCAATCCATTCAACAACCCTCCTTTCCTGCCAAACTGTTGCCTGTTCAGTTTGATCTGTGGTGGCTGCACCCAGATTTCCCAGGCAGCTTTATTGCTGATAATGTGACCAGTTGACCATGGGGGAATCTCACACTTGCAACTTGTAACTACAGCTATTGTTTAATTGAAATGATACTGCGTGCCTGAAAGAACTATGCACAGGTAATTGGACTCCCACATGCGCAGTTGTTGTGGATGACCAGGATGTGTTGGGGGACCTCCCCCTACCAGTCTCTGCTGTAGTTTTCCCTCAAACGGTACGGCCTGCTGTAGCTCAGCGGACCGGTGAAATTGTATCCCAAGCCTTCCTATGTGTAGTTCACATGGTGAAAACTGGGGATACTTTTAATACCACTGGTGGGGGGGAACAGGTGAAGTGCTGGGCCTACTGCCAGCATCTCCCCTTCTCTGTCATGGTTTCCTAAGCACCAGTCCCGTACCCTCCTTGTCCACCCTAGGATTTAACAGGATTGACCCCCCCAATCTGGGATGCGATGGCTTGGTAGCCACTGGACCAGTATGTGAGTACTATCAGGGACCTAAGCTATCATCTATCTCAAGCAAGGAATGGCCACCTGCAGCGCTCAATTGCTCCCCGATAAAATGATCTTCACCTGCAGTTAGCATAGCTCAATTATTACTTGATGTCCTGTCTGGGTCCAACCCAGCACTCAAAGAGTGCTTGCTTCCTAGGTGAGGTGATGCAGCCTGACATACTATGCTAAGAACAGAGTGCACCTGCTCTGTGACCCCATGGCTACTTGTCTGGCCTTTCTATATGCCCAGGGATATCTAAGGCTATGCTTCCATTCCAAACTGGTGTGACTGTGCAAGAAGTGTAGTGAGCCTTCGCCTGCACAAGTCACCCAACTGACAAGTTGGCCCTGACTCACCTTGTGTTCTGGTGCCAGATTTGGGAAGGCGTTTCCCATGTTCTATCAACTAATGAGCTGTTGGAATGCTGAATGCAAGGTGGGGATGCTAACCTGCCCCAAACTCTGTGGACACCAGAGGCTGCGCAAGCTTGTGAGATACTAGAACATTTTCAGACTTTCAGTAGATGTGACACATTGGACTTGTCACACAAACTTAAGTCAGGCACCTCTAGGTGAGGTCTGGCTCTCCCAAACTTCTGCTAATGTGTACCAGGTGGCAGACCAGTCCATGGGAACAGGGGGCGAACAGTACGTCCAGCTACGTGCCCTTTCTAGGATCTGGGAATGTCTTGTGTTCCTTACTACGTTATTGCCCCTTGTGTTTCCCCAACTTTCTTAAACCCAGCGCACTTGTAAGGTGACAACTCCCCACACCCGCTAGGCTGCCATGGCTAAAGGGCAGTTGATTATAGCTCAACTTAAGCAACATGCCTATCATTAGTTGCATCAACCAGACATCAGCGCAGGCAGTTTTGGTGATAAACTACGGCGCCACTCGAATTGTGTCACTCTGGCTTGCGAATGTATGTCTATTGTGCATCAAACCCCAAGTGCCCTGCTTTGTTTCGGCTGGGTGAAAGGTGTCTGCGCCACCCGTCCGGCCTATGGCAATTGTGCAGAACTCCCGCTTACGGCAGTCGCTGCATCAGTCAACCTCGCAACATTCACTTCCATATAGTGAAAATGGCGCAATCACCAACCTTGACTCGCAGACAAAAGACGGGCTTAACTTGAGACTATTTTGTGCTCATGTTATGCAGAGTAAAGATAACTGACTGATCCTTAGACAAACGGACCTCTAGCCCCATACAAGGTGACCACACCACAAACAGATCCGAACTTTGCCATTATGGTCACCCCTCATTCACCAAACAATTTTTTTGGGGAACCAGGATTCATGTAGTCAAAAGACGAAAACCCCTTGAACAAAACCGAAGCACTCCTTCCTCCAATTTGACTGTGTCTACCTCTGTAGCCAGGGGTTTAAGTGGTATGAAAATTGGAGGTCTCTCAAAAAAGGGTGGGTGGTTGATGTAATGAAGGGCGTGGATTAAAACATCCAGGCTTGACATCATTGCTGAGCATGGTGTGCTGCCTAGTTTTGCCTCTTCTATAATTGTGTCCAGATATATAATCAACCGTAACATGACCCCTACAGCAAGCCAGGACTATTGACTTTCACTGGATATTAGTTGCATAAGGTAAATAAGCAACAACTTATGGCTTCGTTCTAAGAATATTGACCATGACCTGTGCAAGGGTCAATAGACAACACTGGCCCCCGCTAAACTGCCAGAGTGAGACCACCATGCGCGCAAGAGAGGCACTTACGTGAAACACGGATGCAGCAGAACCTGGCCAGTATAAAAGACACCAGCAGTGCAAAGGAAGCCATGGATAAAATTCTGGAGTGCTACTCCAACCGGATGCATCCCAAGTATTGGATGCAAAACCGAACATGAGAAACTATAATTAACAGTACCACCAATTAACTACCTGCACTCAGCACGCTCCTCGATTGTTCCCCCTAGCTGAGATCCCCAAGATATTGGCCAATGACCCATGCGCGTGTCTGTAGTCAACGCCGTCCCCTGCTACACATCCCAAGGGAGGGCGCCAGTGCACCAGAAAGGCCCTTACATGAAACGGATGGTGGTATAGCATCCAAGCATCCCTCGCTTTGCGAGTCAACGTAACTGTCCATGATCCATTAGCAGCTGTTTGCAGCTCATTCCACCCAAATTAAACAGAGTGAACATGAACAAATTTCAAATCTAAGCACCATTGGCAGGAACATATCGTATATTATGCAAATGATCCCTTCTAACAACAAAATATAAATAAAACCAGCATTTTCATCTATGATGGAAATTGTGCTCTCAGGCTAGCACAATAGAGACCTTAAAGAATAATTAACATGCACAATTAAAACAGGTGTCCTGCCGTTTAAAGCACCATTTTTTTTTTTTTAATGCTGTGCGACCCGGTGGCCTAATGCATTATGGCCTGAACACTTGTGGGTCTCTTTAACCCTAACGTTAAATAAGGTTTGCAGCATCTGCCGTAAGTAACTAATTCCTAACAGAAAGAGACCTTGCCTCCACTGCCGGGAGTTGAACCCTTGACTTGGAGGGGCTTGTCAGACGAAAGGCTCTATACCTTGTACTTGTGCTACAGTTGCTGGCTACACTAAGCAGGCCGGAAATGTGTTGCCCTGCAAAAGAACTGCACTCTGAATGCAGTTAAAAGGCAATGTGCAGCAATGATAAAGCCCGTAATAAAACACGCTTACTGCCACAATAAAACATTTGTAGGATTCTATTCACTTGCGACAGTACAAAATGTAATAGCTGCTGTAATATGTTGACACTCAACACTGCTCCCCGCAGTTGTGCCGTGGGGTTGGGGGTGCTAAAGCCGCAGTTTTCAGCACCAGAAAAGGAAGCCGCACACGCAACAAGGGCAGTGTGCATCCACTTGTGCTGCGCACGCATCAATCGTAGGCCATCCACCCAATGCCCTGTAGGGACCCTCCACCAGCGTGTCCACCCCAAGGCAGTGGAAGCAATTGTATGGAAGGCCATACCGAGCGAGTAGCCCACGAAAATTTGGACCGCTGCAAAGCAGCAGGAACAGGAGGGACCCAGCGCTGTACGTATTCAGTTTAAACTCAAGTTTATGAGGCTGCAACTGTGACTGGAAAGGAAAGTCTTCAAGACAGAAAGCTAATAAGGGCTCTTCCCTCAGCACATCCAGGAGCTTGGACTAGGGCAATCCCTCTCTACGCATCAATGCCTGTCTCTTGTTCCACAAGAAAGCCTATTTGTGTGATCCCGATGTAACTTTGCCGCAGAACTGGCAACCCAGGGCATATTCCCTTACAAATACAAGGCTGAACTCACTCCCAAACCTACCACAGCTAATATCTGCTGAAAGTAATTCTTCGAGACTTTCTGCTTCTGCAGAGGCTGCCTGGTACTCCAACAGGACTCGCACAGAGCAGTGGTATTGGATAAATAGCTGGGTGCTGACATAGGGATGCGTTGTGCGGCCGCCCGCTATTGTCCCTGAGTTGTGTGGTTCTCTACCACCCAGCACCTGCTGCACAGTCAGGGTTCAGGTCTGGACAAGCTGTCGCCACTCCAACTAAGTGGTGATCTGCAATGCCAACGAGCTAGGTACTTAACAATGGCACATGTTCCACTGGCGGTTTGGGGTGTGCTTGTGCACAAGGGTGGGTTCCAATAGTCTCCTGCCCTCACGCTGGAGACAGTGGAAAATTTAAACTCCATAAACAATCCCTCCCATATCCAAAAATACTCGCCCTTGGCTAAATTACATTGCACCCTTTAAATCCGGACACATATTCCCCACAAGACCTGCTCGACTTGTACCCCCCACCCCCAAGTGCTTGATGGTAAGGCCACCGCCTCACCACGCTGACGGCCCCAGGGGATCAAGGAACTCACTGCTAAACTCCGGTCGGAGCAGCCACTTGTCCCCCATAAGCTCGGTGCACTTCGGTCTGCATGTCACGTAGGGAGAGTGGGGGTCAAAAGGTCTGCTAAACGCTCGTGGCATACCTGCAATGCATGCACACCATTTGCAAGGATATGCAATGGACTTGCCTTATAAAGGCCAGTAACACGAACTGCAGAGGCCCGTGCCTCTGCCCGAATAGAGCAATTAACCATCCTGCGTCTAAGCTTGTGGCAGGCAATAGCTCAATTGTTCCCCCGCATTGCTCCAGGCCAAGTGAGCCCCAAAAGCCCAGAGGAAGGAGCCGTGAGTCCCAAAAGGGGGGGTAAGGACGTCAAGAGGCTGAAGAAATTGCCCCAGCAGGCCCCGGACTCACTGCATAAAACACCAATGCTGCCTGCAGGCACAGAGTGCAATGTACCACGAGGACTGCGTGCCCCAGCGGGAGAACCATTTAAAATCCCCCCGGGAGGCCTGAGATCACCATGCTGCCCAGGAAATAATAATAATAATAATAAAGGTATTTATTAAGCACACAGCTACCCCAAACGGGGTGTCCCGGCGCTATAGCAGACAGAGAGCAGGGCGAGGGAATGTACAAAGGCTAGTAATTTTGACTAAAGAGCCAGGTTTTGAGAGACTTGTGGAACTCTTGTTCAGACTGAATCAAGCGTAACTGGGAGGGTAACTTATTCCAACATTTAGTGGCGCCCACCTCAAAAGATTTACCTCCCATTCTGGCTTTCGAGAACCGAGGGGTGGCGAGGAAGTGTTTGTTGTTGGACCTTAAGGATCTGGATTGTTGATAGGGACGAAGTCTCCTCCTTAGGTAGGGCAGTCCTTTTCGTTAATCTGCCTGAAAAGCAAAGGTCAGAGCCTTACATTTGATTCGCTTTACAATAAGCAGCCAATGAAGTTGTCAAAGATAGGGAGAGATGCGGTGTCGAAGCGGGAAACCTCAGACTAATCGGACTGCGGCGTTTTGAACGATCTGAAGTCTACGGAGCAAGCCCAGTGAAAGAACCAGGTATAAGCCATTCGCATAATCTAGGTGAGAGGTTATCAATGCATGGACCACGGTTTTACGAGCATTGGGCAGATAGTTAATGGATTTTCTGATGATTTTAATTTTAACAAAGCAGGCGGCCGAAACCATTTGAACTTGCGTTGATATGGACAGATGTTTGTCCCATCTAACGCCCAAATTCTTGACAGAGTCCTTGGGTGAAGGGGCGATGCCTAATTCATCAGGCCACCACAAATTCGAAGAAAGAGGAGAGGGTTGATTAAAAAATAAGATCTCAGTCTTATCTGCATTAAGTTTTAAGAAGTTGCGGTCCATCCAGGCCGCCGTATTCTTAAGGCACTCTTTTAGTGGGTCAAAGGTGGAAACTGACACATCACTAAAGGTGAACAATAACTGGGTATCATCAACGTAAGATGGTATTTTGATCCCAGGTTTGGAGATCAGCTCTTCCAGAGGGGTTAAGTAAACATTTAAAAGAAGCGGGCTCAGGGCTGAGCCCTGGGGCACACCCCAATTAACGGGTTTGATGGGAGAGATGAAAGGGTGGATCCGGACCTCTTGTTTACGGTTAGATAAAAAAGATGATAACCAGTTCAGCACAGTTCCCTGGATGCCTATATCCTTTAGTCGATTCAAGAGGATGGGGTGGGAGACGGTGTCAAATGCTGCAGATAAATATAACAGCACTAACACCGCCTTAGAGCCTCCATTGACCGCCCAACGTATTGAGCCAGCCATTTCAATAGGACTGATTCCGTACTAAAACTGGAACGAAAACCGAATTGAGAGTCATGGAGGAGGTCGTTGGTCTCAATGATACCGGCCAATTGCTGATGCACTAGTTTCTCTAAGACCTTCGCAGGAGCGGGTAGTAGTGAGATAGGTCTATAGTTACTAGTGATTTCCGGATCAGCGTTTTTTTTTTTTAATATGGGCAGGAGAAAGGCATGTTTCCAAACTACAGGGTACGTACCCTGTCTTAGTGAAGAGTTTCAAATGGAATTTAAATGGGGATTGAGGCATTCTGCTAGGGCGCCATATTGTTTGGCTGGCCAAGGATCACTCGGAGATCCAGATTTGCACTTCTGCAATTCAAGCAATGAGGCTTCGACAGATATCTCTGAAAATTCAGAGAGCACAATACTTGGAGTCTGCTCCGGATAATAGTCATTAAGCGTCTGGGAGACATCGAGTGACTCAGGAAAAGAGGCGTAAATTAAAGCGTTTTTTTCCTCGAAGAACTTAGAGAGTTTATTGCATAGGATCTGTGAGGGCGGATGGGTGTGGTAGAGTGCTAGTGGGTCGAAAATGATTTCACAATTTAAAATATTTCCCTGCAAGGAGTTTTTGCATTATTAATTCAGTCAGCCAGAAAGTCTGTTTAATTTTCAATAAGAAGTTTGCGGTACTCTTTAAGCGCCGAACGATAACCTATTTTACTTTCCACATAATAGGTAAGTCTCCAGCTGCGTTCTAATTTTTTACAGTCTGACTTTTTTAGTCTAAGCTCCTCCGAGTACCAAGGTGCGGAGGGGGACGATCTAGGAGACTTTACTGCTTTCAGAGGGTCCAAGGAATCAAGCGCATCCCGATCCATTTGTTCAGATTTAAGATGCTGACCTCAAGATCGTTAGAGAGAGAAGGCTTGGAGTCCTTCAGATGTTGCATTAGAGACTCAGAAGTAACTCTCCTCCAATTCCTTCTACATTCTTTAGGGATAGATGTGGCTCTAGCCGTACTTATCAAGTGAAATTGAAAAGGGATCAAAAAGTGATCTGACCAAGTCACTGGCAGTGGAGAATGGACTGTAATATAGGGGAGGTTGTAGCAGATCAGGTCCAGAGTATGGCCTGCCTTGTGAGTTGGATGGGATACATGTTGTATTACATTGCAACCGGCTAGTGTAGAAATAAAATTGGAGCTGTACCGGTATACTGATGGGAGGGGGGGACCGGGACGCGGTCCGCCACCAGTGGCGACCTGGAAGGTCTCACAATAGAAGATCTCCCCCGCCAAGGCTGACTCAAACAGGGAGTCTATATCCTGAGAGGAGGCCGTGCGGAGGTGACCCGGTAGGGGAGCTGGCATGGTAAAGCCCGCCCTTGACTAGAGGCCGCTCTGTATGGCCTGGGCAAACGGGCCAGAGGAGTCGCCACCCTTTCCCTGTCCCATCCCATGCCACAGCACCGCCTGATGAACACAGTCCCCTGTGGACCTTGGGTGGGCACTCGGTAAAGACTGGGAGGGGAGGAGGGTCTGTGATGATGAGAAGGGGTCCACCCCAGGGACAATGGCCTCAGGGGTGGGACCGGGGAGGATGGGGCAAGCCACTAACCTCCACTTCCTCGTTGCAAAACAACAAGCAAGACCTTCCGACGGCATAGCTGGCGCAACAGAGGACGCCAGGAGGGGCAGGGGAGGCGTATATGCCCTCCCCCACCCCAGCGCACCGGATGTGACGCCCATATGGCGCCCCAGCAAGCGGACTCCTACAGGAGCCCAACCACTAGAGAGGGGTGAGCTGGTGCCCAAATGGCATAAAAGGGCTGCCCTTTTTGGAATGGCCCCCTGCGGGGGCCGCAGACAGCCGCATTTTGTAAAGTGCCATAATTGGCGTTCTATTATTATAAAACAATCAACCAATGGTGCTACGCAAAATGATGTCCCTCACCCCAAAATATGTTGAGGGGCCCCTGATTCTCCCATATCACTAAAATATTAATGGCCCTGGACTGAATGGAGACCCACTGAAGGGTTGGGGGCCCCATTAAAATTTGGGGGCCTTGTGAAAATTTGGGGCCCTCCTCTGACAGGGGCTGCAGGGGGCCTGTTTTATGCCCTTCCATAGGCTATACAAAAGGGAAAAATGCAATGCTTCTATGACTCCATGCCATGGAGATCTGGGACATGCTCGATACCCTCTCACCAGACGGCGCCTTCTTCACGGAAACATGGACCAGCGCAACCTCTGCCCCCAACATCGCCACCGCCATCCCCGAAGGATACAAGATCCAAAGAAAGGACCGCCCCCACCGCCAGGGAAAAGGACTCGCCATCGCAAACAAGAGCTCCTTCCGACTCTCCACCTCCAGTATGAGCGACCCCCTGTCCAACATAGAGCACCTCCACTTCCAGATCCAAATCAGCTCCAGAACCATGTTGTGCAGGACCCTCATCTACAGACCACCCGGGCCTCGCGCCTCTTCCACCACCACCATTGCTGACCTCGTCACACCCCACGCCATCGCCTCCACGGTCTACATTCTCATCGGTTACCTGAACTTCCACCTCGATAACTGCAGCAACCCCGACTCCACCACCCTCCTTGACAACCTCGCCAACCTTGGACTGAAGCAGCTTATCACCACCCCCACCCAAAGAGCCAGACACACCCTCGACCCTATCTTCACAGGAGGGACAAACACAGCCACACCACGCAGCCCCTCTGGACAGACCACCACTGCGTACACTTCACCTTCAACACCACCACCGCACCCAAACCTGCCCGCGCCTGCCACGAAGGAGCTGGAGCAATATCACAGAAGAACAACTCAAAACCACCCTCCTCCACGACCCCCCTCCACCACGACCGATACCAACAGCGCAGCCAAAGAACTACACCACTGGATCTCCCGCTGCGCTGACAAGCTCGCACCCCTCCGCCACCCCACCAAACAATGCCCCCGAAGGCTGCCTGGTTCACCACTGACCTCCAAGAAGCCAGGCACTCCTCCAGATGCCTAGAGACACTCTGGCAGAACAGGAAAACCACTGAAGACCAGAACAACTACAGGAACGCCATGAATGAATACGACCAGCGCATCAAGAACAAAATCCACACCAACGCAAATAACATAAACAAACTTTTCAACGTCATACAGCAGTTCACCAAACCCCCCAGCGAAGGCAAGGACGTCCCACCATCCCAGGACCTCTGCAACAAGCTCAGCTCCTACTTCCACCTGAAAATCAAGGCCCTTTACGACAACTTCAGCAAACAGACTCTGGACACCACCTCCCTCTCCACCACCGACAACCAGCTGACCATCACCACCTGGAAACCTACCACCACTGAAGACACCACCACGACCTTGAAGAACACCCACTCAGGAGCCCCCACGGACCCCTGCCCACCGCACATCTTCCACAGAGCCCCACCACCATGGCACCCGAACTAGGCCTGACCATCAATGCCTCCCTCGAATCCTGCATCTTCCCTGACAACTGGAAGTGGGCAGAGGTCAAGCCCCTCCTCAAGAAACCCTCAGCCAACCCGACAGACCTGAAAAAGTACTAACCTCTCTCTCTCCTTCCCTTTGCAGCCAAAGTCACCGAGAGATTCATCAACGCCCAGCTGAGCATCTTCATCGAATAGAACGACTCCTCCCAGTCCAGATTTCCCAGCAGCCACAGCACGGAGATCGCCCTCCTCGCCGCCACCGATGACATCTGCATACTACTCGATCAGGGCCACACTGCGGCCCTCATTCTACTAGAACTCTCCACAGCTTTCGACACCGTCTCACACCGCCCCACTGACCTCTCACAGCCAGACTCCACGACGCCGGTATAAAAGGAACCGCCATCGACTGGATACACTCCTTTCTCTCCGGCAGAACTCAAAGGATCATACTCCCTCCCTTCCTCTCCGAACCTACAGAGATCAACTGTGGAGTACCCCAAGGATCCTTACTCAGCCCCACCCTCTTCAACATCTACATGGCCCCCCTCGCCGCCATCGTCAGACAGCATGGGCTCAGCATAGTATCTTACGCCGACGACACCCAGCTCATTCTCTCTCTCACGAAGAACCCTGAAGACACCAGACCCAGCTTCCAGGTAGGAATGAAAGACGTCACAGCCTGGATGAGCAAAAGCTGCCCAAAACTGAACTCAGAGCAGACAGAGGTCCTTGTCCTTAGACCCTCCCCCACTGTGTGGGCTAGTTCCTGGTGGCCCCCTTCCCTCGTAAACCCACCCACCCCAACAGACCACGCCCGGAACCTCTGCATCATTCTAGACTCCTCCATCACCTTGACCTGCCAGATAAACGCCGTCGCCTCCACCTGCTTCAACTCCCTCCGCATCCTCCGCAAGACCTTCAAGTGGATTCCCCCGAATGCAGCAAGACCGTCACCCACGCACTCATAACCAGCAGACTGGACTACGCTAATGCCGTGTATGCCAGAATAAACAAAACCCTGCTACACAAGCTCCAAACCAACCAGAACATCGCAGCCAGACTCGTCCTTGGAACCCCATGACACAAGCACATAACCCAGTACCTACGAGACCTCCACAGGCTCCCCATTGAGAAGAGAGTAACCTTCAAGCTACTCACTCACACCTACAAATACCTCCACAAAATCAGACCCAAATACCTCAATGAAAGAGTCGTCTTTCACGTACCCAAAAGGAAGCTCTGCTCTGCCGACCTCACCCTGGCAGAGATCCCACGCATCTGCAGAAACAGAGCAGGCAGAAGAGCTTTCTCCTACGTCACAGCAAAGACCTGGAAAGATCTCCCAGTCAACATCAGATGCTCCCCCACTCTACACACCTTCAGGAAGAGCCCCAAGACCTGGCTCTTCGACTGATTCGGAGCTGCACCCCCGTGCCTTGAGACCCTCACGGATGAGTAGCGCACTTTATAAACCCCTGATTGATTGATTGACTCTAAGGGCCTCATTTATGACGAAGTCACGCAGCACAGCCAGTCATGATGCTACGCTGCACTGCGTTGCAGGAAAAGGGCAGGAATGCACCGTATTTATGGCAATAATATACATTCCTGTCATCTCCCTTGCTCTGGAGCACTTTTGGCAGCCTATGGTCAACGCAGGCACCCTTGCACCATAGTGCAGGGGTGCCTGTTATGCATGCAGGATTGTTTTTGTGCAGGATGAGGCACCTTCCTGCACAAAACCAATCCTGGGAGGCAGAGTCCTCTTTATATGTGGGCTGCAGAATGCTGCAGAGAGAGAGAGAGGAATAAAAAAAGAGAAATAGAGATATTTCTTCTCATTACGCCTCTCCTGGGAAAGTGAAAGTTTACGACACATCCCCTGTTCAAGTTTTTGGCATTTTCCTCTTTCATGCAGCACACATAGAAAGGAAGTAACAAGGAGAAATAAAGATAGTTCTCCTCATTACGCCTCTCTTACGAAAGCAGATCTTTTTGGTGCATTCCCAGGTTTACCAGGATAAAGTAATTCAATGCAACAATTTGCGCTGCTTTGCCTTACTCCAGATTTTGGAAGCCACTCAGAGACGCACCGCTTCAAAAATCTTTTAGTTTATATCACACATGTACCAAGGTGCATAGTGGAAACGTGACAGAACCCTCTTATAAATGATTCCCTAAGCATGGTTTAGCTTGTGCCCAAGCGCAAATGAAGATCAAGCAGTGTCTTGAGTGAGTCTTGTACTCTTTCAAAGCAATTCAGCACTGTGAATTACTGGAAATAATGCAGTCTCTTTTCTGTCAAATACGAGCTTTGAAACCACTGGCAAACATTCATTATGTATGATTATCCATGTAATATAAAATCTTTAATGTTTAATACTGTTCTTTTTTATTCTCCATGTTGCAGGTAAGAAAATATGGATCGATGGTGCATCACCAGCCAACATTAGAAAAACAAATCAGCACGAATCGACATTGCCTCAATGTAGATTTTTCAGTAGAGGTAGAACTATTTTCTTTCTTGGTTCTTTGCATCTTAGCATCATAAACAAAAATGCACACGTGCATCAATGTTTGTGTCATTGTATGCACAGGCGCCGATGCTTCAGCCTCCTTTGCCACTCTGACAAGAATTTATTGGCAATGTACGCTCTAAGAGACGTGGCAGCAATATTGCAGAGCACATGCAGTCATGTGGACTTCTAAAATATTAGGGGGCAGATTTATGTTGGGCTTGCGCCACTTTTACACCGCCGTTGCGTCACTTATGTGACGCTGCGGCGTTTTTTTTTTACGCAAAATTTATATTGTGACGCATCTACGGATATGCGTCACGTAATCCAAGATGCGACGGAATTAATTTGCGTCAGAAACGGCTGCGTCGCGTCACTTTTAATATATGCAAGGTAGGCGTTCCCAAGCAAAAAGCAACGCATTACTGACGCAGGCATATTTATGTCATTTCCCTGCGTCAACGCATCTACGTAATGCGTCACGCAAATGCGTGAATGCGTCAGAAAACCTGCGCCCCATAAACCCACGCGCAAATAACGACGCAAGTTCACCAGAACTTGATTTAAAGTGCCACATAGCAATTTGGAAGCATAGCAAGCAAAATGGACCTGCTAATCCTTCAGCTGGGAGTTGCACAAAGACCACCACCACCAATCCCACTACCGCAGCCTCCACCATTACCACAAAGGCAGCGCAGGAGAAAGGAGCGCATCTTCCGTCCAAGGACCACCCTCATTGGACTCCGGGACGAACAAGTCATCAAACTGTATCGGATCAGGAAAGCGTCCATACTAAATCTGTTGCGGCAGATCTCACCACAGCTACAGGCACCAACTGAAAGGGGTAACAACATCCCACCCCTGACAAAGCTACTGGCGGTATTGCATATGTTGGCCTCTGGATCGTTCCAAACAACAGCTGCACAAGAGGCTGGAGTGTCGCAGTCATCTTACTCCGGCTTCCTCCCTACGGTCCTGGATGCCATTCTCCAGCTCTCCCCACAGTATATACATTTTCCCAACACACAGCAGCTGCAGATGGACATCAAAGAAGGATTTTATGCTATTGCTGGATTCCCTCATGTGCTTGGAGCAATGGACTGCACGCATGTACAGCTCGTACCACCTGCAGCTACGGAATACCTTTACCGCAACCGAAAACACACACACTCAATCAATGTCCAGGCCATTGTGGACCATCGGGGACAATTTCTCAATGTCCTGGCGAAATACCCTGGCAGTGTGCATGACTCCTACATTTTCAGAAACAGCATAATCAATCAACGTTTTGAAAATGGGCAATATGGCAACGGACTTCTTGTAGGTAAGCACCAATAAATGTATATCAAAATATATTATGCAACAGCTGCTTCTACAATGCCACATTACATCCACATGACATGCCCTTAGGTCCAAATGATGCAATGCATCAATGTGGAAATGCATTGCCACATATACACTATAACCACACAACATATTGGACAAATCTGCAGACCCAAATAGTAGCATAACGTAAAGGGCCAAGGGACACCTGATAGGAATGCATGGAAATATCACACATCAAACTTTGTTGATCACCAAGTCACACTGACAACATATGCACACATGGGGCCTCATTTATGAGGCCCCTAGCACCATCGGAACGCAACTTTTTGTGACGTTCTGTGGCGCAGAAGCCAGCGTGATATTAATCAGGCAGCACTGAGCCACTTTTTTTGGCTTAATGTTGCATCATAAATAGCAGTCCCTTCAACGCAGTGTTCCGCGTAAAAGGGGCGTCCAATGGGTGTTGCTGGGGACGTTACCAGCAACATCCATGCCCTTTTGACACTGCCTCTGATATTCGAGAAATCGGAAATCTGAGGCAGCGCCAAAAGCTTACGCCTCCCCAGGGGAGGCAGAAGGGAGGCGCAACGGGGAGAAATATCTTGATACTGGGATAGGATAATGCACGTATTAAATATAATTACTGAACGCCCCTCCTGGGACACAGCAGAAGCTTGCCCATTGTGACTGCTGCCGCTCCCCCTGAAGGCAAAACAGTTGCGTCGCTTTGCCAATCTGCCATTAATGCTGGCAAAGCGCCTGATAACCCAGCGGTGGAAGTCTTGAGCCCTGCCGCGGGTGGAGGTCTGGGGGGAGGAGGTATTGAGGGGGTCAGTGGTGGAGTGAGAAGCGTTGCACCGTGAAGAGAGTCGAGGGCTGCGAAAGTGTCCAATATCTCTAGAATGGGCACATCTGACTGAGCTATTTAAGGGTGAGGTGGAGGAATGTGAGGAGGCTGCGGGGAACAGTCCACGGAGGACCCCAGCGTGAAACAGGGTGTATGCCAACGGTTGAGTCTGGTAGTAGCTGGAGCCAGTCCAGTGGGGCTGAGGGTTGTAATCTCCTGTCTGACTGAGGCCATATCCTGGTGGGTGATGATACAAGCCTTCCCCCCCTCTGTTATGCCTGTCCGGAACCATCACAGTCCCACTCTGGCCGATGTATTCGGCCTCTATCCTTCCCCGACTCCGCACTTGAAGTCTGGGTCCGCCCACTCCCATTCCCCTCCCGAGGTCAAGGATCTGTGACCCTCAGACTGAAATTCGTGGCAAGTGTTGGGTTAATTGGGAGGGTTGGGGTGGGTAGGGAGTTGGAGGGTTGTTTGGGAGGCAGAGCCCCCATAGATATCGAATCTTGAATATTGGGAACGTAGCGCAGGGGCATGGTTGGATACAAAGTAATGTGCTTGACTGAGGTACTATCAAGCTCTCGTATGTTTTATTTGGTCGGCATTGACAACTATGTGGCACGACGTGTAAGGTTGCATCGGATATATATGCTATATCGTTAGTTCATATAATAATAATTTGTTCAAAAAAAAAAAAACACGGGGAGAAATATCTTTATTTCTCCTCGTTTGTCCTTTGTCTATGTGTGCTGCCTTCTGCAGCACAGATAGAAAGTGAAAAAACCTCATGTGATTATTGTTGTACAGAAAGGTTACCCTTCCTGTACAACAATATTCATCCCCGCAACGCAGCCACCCTAGCACCATGGTGCAGAGGTGCCTGCGTTGGCGCAGGCAGCCCATTGTGCGCCTGCGCAGGGAAAAAGGACAGGAATTCGCCTCATGTTATAGATATGGTGCATCCCTGCCATTTTAAATTGCCGTAGGGAAGCGCAGCAGGAAGGCCTGCTGCGCTTCCCTACGGCAAAACCTCATGAATGTGCCCCATGGCATCTAACTCAAATTAACCATTGAAAGGTGCAGTACGAAATGCATGTAAATAGCTAAGTAATACCATTAGAATGTGCAACAATGTGTATACACGTGCACATAGCAATTACACACCGTAAGCATGTATTGGTGCACCATCTGATAAACTGACCTATTCAGGGGCCACATTGCTCAGGTAGGTCAGCAAAGGGAAGGAGCACGCCATCCTTAGACCAATCCACAATATCAGTCATACCCTTTGTCTGCCAAACAGACAGTCGCCCCTGGTCCCACAGTGAAATAATACCTCACACAAGGATACTGCGATGTCACGTGCATATGGGACATCAAGGTTTGGCCCTGTCAAGCCCCCCATCCAACCACGGCATGCTGTTTTGAGTACCCCTGGGAGGATGCCTGTTGGAATATGAAGGTACAGCACAATTTGCCAGAGTCCTTGAAGGGCAGGGCCCTCTGCCCCTGTTTCACAGTGTCCGGCAAACAATCACCCATGTTCTGCATGAGCCCTGTAAAATTGTCTGCTACATGATATGAGTTGCAAAAAGCAACTGCCCATCCCCCCGCGTAGCGTGCACACATCAGAGCAGTCAAGGCCACACACCGTCTATCCACCACACACAGGAACACCATAAACATGGACTTGAGTAGTTTCAAAGTTTGCGCAGGTAGACATAGGACACATGCCATGTATACTGATGTCAGCCTAAAGTAACACGTATCTATTACCTCCCAATTACAGCTGATCAAGGATATGGAGTCCAGAGTTGGGTTATGACACCATTTGGAAATCCAAGCACTGACCAACAGAAGGCATACAACCATGCCCATTGCCGGACAAGGAACATTATTGAACGCAGCTTCGGAATCCTGAAGTCAAGGTTCCGTTGCCTTGACGTATCAGGTGGAAGGCTACTTTATTCACCAGAAACTGTTTGCAAAATAATACTTACATGTGCGATACTCCACAACATTTGTGTCAAAACTAATGTGCCCTGGGAGGAGGAGGACCAGCAGCCTGGACAGGTGGATGATGATGAACATGTGCAACCCCAAGTGCAAGACATCCACCACACAGCAGCAGGGATACGACGTCGATCACACATAGTGACTCAATTTTTCTCATGATGTAGAAAATTGAAGTCAGTAAAATGTGTACAATAAAGAACATTACACAATTTCAAGTTGCATCCTCAACTTTGTGTCCATTAACGTTCAAGTTCAAATCATAGATATATACATGCGCAGATGTACATCAAACTGCTGCTGCATGGCAGTGGAAGGACCTTGGTTGTGACAAGCTGTGGCACTGCCATAGCACAGGAAAGCAACATCCTATCAAAAACATGTTTCATAGTCGTGTGCAACCTTCTTTTGCATGAATAGATGGCATGCAGTGAATCATGCATACCTGCACCCTGAGTAAGCTATGTGTGTGTGGTGGCCCTGACAAGCATAGCTGCTGAAAGTGGCCACAAATATCACGCATGGAAAAACTTGTGCAAAAGCTCCTTGGGATGCTGATGTCTCACATATGGACATGTGAAAAGTGATGCAGCATTTCCGCCGTGGATAAGAAAAATACATACATGTCTGTGCAGAGTCACAGCTCAAGCAATGACATGCAGGCACTGGCAACAATGTGTGATGTAATGTCAGTCAGCTGCTGTGCAAGTTGGAAGTACCACTCACAGATCAATCGTTATTCACTCCGAATGTACACACATATCATTTTACAGAAGGAAACGTTGGTGAGAAGAAGCCACACAAGTCAACATGCAATAAGGCAACATGTCGACACAGGTTACACACATGTACCATATGTGAAACATCCCTTGAACAACAACATGGGGTACAATGACAAGCCCCCTGTGCCACCAGAACATCACTTTGTCTGACGGACCGGTGGTGCATGGGGACCATCCATATGTACAGGGAGCGGGAAACCCACCCTGTGTGACTTCACATCTCCTTCCAAATACATAGGGGCAGATTTACAAGAAAGTGACGCATCTGTAGAGATGCGTCACTTTCCCTGCACCTACTTGCCAAATCCTTGCCTCACCATGGATGCACGGCGAACCATGGCGCAAGGATTGACAGATGCGTCAGAAATTCTGACGCATCTGTTGACGGAAAAATCACGTATTGCTGGAGTCGTGTCGCAAGCACAACGCAACTCCAGCAATGCCCAGGGCCGCCATATGCCTAACATGCTGCATCAATACTAACGCCTGCTTCAAGCAGGCGCAGGGTGTTGACGCAGCATGGATGTAAAAGTGACTCATTGAAATCTTGTAGATTTCACTGGGTCACTTATACGGGGCTTCCTGCGACAGAACGCCCACCCTGTACACATTAAACCTGACGCAGGTGTAATGTGGCGCAGGGCTTCACAACGTGACGCATCTCCCTAGATGCGTCACGTTGTTAATGGGCAGCAACTTTTACGCAGCCGCTGCGTCACAAAAGTGATGCAAGGACGGTGCGAAAGTGACGCAAGGGGCTTGTAATTCTGCCCCAAACACTTTACACACAGCACTTAGCGGAGATTATGAGTGCCATGTACGTTGCGGTGGTAGTTGACACACAACACACATGGAACAAGATACATATCCAGATTGACCAAATGAGTGAAAGCATGGAGATGCAACTGAATACTAAACCACCCTGGAGGTGGCGTAATCATTTGCAAAAAAGGAGACATTCCGTGCAAGATTACGGACTTCCTGTGCATCTCTGTCAATCAACAGGGATGCACCAGAAGTATCGAGCCATCTGCCCACCCGTGCGCAAACACAGATGTGCCGCATGTACAATGTGGTGCACCATTGCGCATGGATGTGCAGATGCGTGTCGCATCCCCCTGTGCAAATGCGGTGCATTGCTGGAGTTGCGTTGCAAATGAAACGTAGGTCCAGCAAGTATGATCTTGGCCCTATCGCAAACATGCTGCATTAATACTTATACATGCTTCAAGAAGGCGCAGGCTTTTGATGCTGCATGGACGTCAAAGTGACTGAGTGTAATATTGTACATGTCACTCAGCCACTTGTCTGAGGCGTTCCTGCACTGGAAGGCCACCACCCCCCCCCCCCCCCCTGCCAGGATCACCAACATCTTGCGCAGGGCTCAACAACGTGACACATCTCACTAGATGTGTCACATTGTAAATAGCCAAAAGCATGGCACTGTCTTCGCCCCGCCACTGCATCACAAAAGTGATGTAACGGTGCGCTAAATATGGCGTAATGGGATTGTACTTTTACCACTTTGTATGTACGCTGTGCCTTATCCCGCTCCATATCTGTGCTGCAGTCCACAACACTAATTTCAAGGGGATAATGCATGCACACAGATAATATCTGGTGACGTACGCATCCATGCACCAGGCTCCAAGGGTCCTGGCCCACTGCATGCCTCAAGTTGTTGCACCAGTGCAGGGTGAAGCATGGATATGCAACATATTTCTGTGAATACGTGGCACACCTGCGCATTCAGGAGTGCAAAATGCAAATGCTGCTACGATGCTACACTTCCTGGTAGTTCTGCCCTCACACATACACATCTATACAGTGGCAAATCATGATTGAGTCACTCACACAATATAAGAGTGTTGCATCTCAATGTAAAGTGTCGCAAGTAGCAAAGTGTGGATAATTTTTGCATTCTGCAGCAATAACAACATGAAAAGTGGCGCTTTTACACGTAAAGTATCGCATCTACAGGAAAGTCTCGCAAATGCACACAAACCAGTAGCATCCCAATAATGCGCGACGCACTGTGACTTATGTCACGCTTCGTAATTATTAATTCATGATGCAACACGCAAAACAAATAAGCGTCACGCATGCATACCTGAGCCTAACTGCAATAAGTGACAATCTACGCATCAACGGAAGCGTGACGCAAAACGTCAAAACGTGTCGCATCGAAGCAGGAAATGATGCAATGATTCCAGAACCTCCCAAACCAGGAAGTGCACAGTTACTTTCACTTTCCCTTACTTGCTTTCGGTGTGTGCTTGCTGGTGGAGTTGTTTGGAGTCTGTGGTGTCCTGATTTGCCTTTCAAAGTGTCTTTTGTCTGTCCCCTGTGTCTTTTGAGGTGTGTTTTTATGTCTTTAGTGATTTGTGAGTCTTGTGTGTGTCTGTAACATTAGTATTGTGGGGGGTTTGTCGATTGGGGTAGTTAGTTTTAAGGCTTCATATAGGGGTGGGTTATTTTATTGTACATATTAGGTCAATCTTAAATAAGTTTCCTTTGTCAATTTTATTAAGTTTCCTTTACGTCATCATAAATCATGTCGGGAAGGTCTCGAAATTTAACCGATCGACAGTTTGGCGGGATGATATGGCTAATATTCCACTACCTGCCCCGGATGATCAGCATGGGGGGCAGGGTCAGTCAGGGGTATGACACAGCAGGGCGCAAGCGCCGGTGGACCACTGTGCAGCAACATCTGGGGCGTCTATTCCAGATCCAGCGGACAACCCACCAGATAAAGCACCGCTGGCAGGACGTCATCAGCAAGGAGGCTGACCTGCTCGATCATCTTGGCCTGGAAGTTGGTGGTCCAGTTGGTAAGTCAATGTTTCTTGTCACTCATATATTCTCTTCAGAGGTGCTAATCTATGCCATATCTCCCTCTGCACAAATCGTATGACCAATCAATTGGCGTTGCAATGGTCTGTTTGGATTTACATATGAGCGCATGCAATACAAAAGACTGTTCTGTGGCCACAGACACATATGTTGGAAACCATGGGGCAGATTTATGAGGGACTTGTGCCCCTTTGATGCCGCCGTAGCGTCACTTTTGTGACGCAGCGGTGGTGTAAACCCTGCGCCAGTTTGCGCCCTATTCACATCGTGACGCATCAATGGAGATGTGTCACGCTGTAAAGCTCTGCGCTACATTAAACCTGCGTCAGGTTTAATGTATGCAGGGTGGGTGTAACGGCGGAAATAACCCTCGGAAAAGTGACTCAGTCAAATCTATAATATGTGACTGACTCACTTTTCCGACAATGAGGCATCAAAACCCTGCACCTGCTTGAAGCAGGCGTAAGGCTTGACAGACCATGTTAGGGATGGGCAGGTTGGAACAGTGCTGGAGTTGCGTTGCGCTTGCAACACAACTTAAGCACTGCGGCAACCTTACGCCATCGAATGCGTCACGCATCTGTTTATTCCTGCGCCATGATGCGCCGCATTGCAAATGCTGCGCATCATGGGTGGCGCAAGGGTAAACTTGTGTGACCCATCTCTCCTGGCGCATCCTTGCTGATTTGCAGGGATGCGCCAGGAAACCTCAATCGGCCCCAATATATATGATGTTGACATAGAAATTTTCTCTATTCACACAGACACATGCACCAGTTAAATAAATTGATTTTTCATAGTCATGCTGTGAACAAGGGGGAGGATGATTTGGATACAAAGGGGCAGATTCATGACGTCTGGCGCATCTCTGCTAATCAGCAGAGATGCGCCAGAGGAGTTGCCACGCATCTGCCCACTCGTGCGCCACCATTGATGCGCCGCATTCATGATGCGGCGCACCGTGGCACTCGGATGGGCAGATGCGTGACGCATCTGCCGTCGTATGGATGGTGCATTGCTGGAGTTGCTTTGCAACCGCGACGCAGCTCCAGCAAGGCTCTGGGTGCCCCTATCCCTAAAATTCTGCGTCAATCCTTACGCCTGCTTCAAGCAGGCGCAGGGATGTGACGCAGCATGGCTGGAAAAGTGACTGAGTGAAATCTTGTCGATTTCACTCAGCCACTTTTAGGAGGCGTTCCTGCACCGGAACGCCCACACCTGCCCTGGAACGCCTACATGTGGCGCAGGGCTTTACAACGTGACGCATCTCCCAGATGCGTCACGTTGTAAATACCCCGCACCATGGTGCAGGATTTGCGCCGCTGCTGCGTCACAAAAGTGACGCAACGGCGGCGTAAATGAGGCGCAAGTCAAACATAAATCTGCCCCATGATGTGTAATCACGGTGCCAAGCCCTGTGCTGGTACACAAACTGCCACCATGTGCAGGTGCAGGCAAACTTGCTAACATGTACATGGCTGCCTGCGTCGTGGGGCAGTAGTGTCTGTTCATGAAGGGACACCTTCATGCACCCTGTAGGAAACCGGGGTCTCCAGTCCCTAAGGGCGGTAACGTGACACGAGCGGCTGGGCACCCAAAGGCCTGTGTGTAAAGCAACCATACAACACGCACCTCGCATGGAATGGGGAACACACACAATAAGGTACGCCACACTGTAAAGGTTCATGCAAATAATTCAAGTTTATCCAAGTAGTTCGAGATAAATGCAGTTCATGTGATATAAATGCAATTCATGAGATGTAAATGCAGTTCATGCGATATAAATGCAATTCATGAGATGTAAATGCAGTTCCTCAGATATCAATGCAAGCTTCACTTAGATTAGCAGTGGATTCACCCGCCCCATATTCACCAGTACGTCATGCACCAGTAGGTTTCTAAAGGCTCTAGGCCACCCTAGTGTATCTCACTTCTCAGGGTAGGGTTTGGGGACTGTAGCGCCACTCCTAGGGCGTGCAGGGACCCAGGGCAGAACTCGTGGGCACACCGCTACTTTGGTTATCTGTAGCACCTCAGTGGCGATTCCCGCGCTTTACGCGCTGAGCGGTGAATACCTCAGAACAGCGCCTATTTCCACAGAGTGCTACTCGTGATTAACTGGCAATGACTACTTCAGAACGGGGCATCTAGACCAGAGCGCTGCTCGTAGTTGCCAACAGGGAACACTTTGGAACGGAGCATTTAACACAGAGCGCTGCTCGTAATCAATAGCCATGCATTTGTCATAACGGAGCATTTGAAACTGAGCCCTATCGTCATCATTCGCAAGGAATACTTCAGACTGGAGCATTTCAAACCGAGCGCCATTCGGAATCATTAGCAAGGAATACTTCAGAACGGAACATGAATAACAGAGTGCAACTCGTAAGCAATGACATTCAGCACTTCAGAACGGAACATGAAGAGCATAGTGCTACTCGTAATCAGTAACAGTGAATCTCTACACACGGAGCTAGTAGCAGGGAGCGCACCGGACTTGCGGAGCGAGTCTCTCGGGCTCCGGTGCAGTTTGTAGGGCACCACGCTTCAGTACAGTCACGGGGGGCACAAGGAAAGGATCCCTTGGCGGGGTCTCTCAGTCGTGGTGACCAGGGGGACTCCCAAGGAGAGGAAACCCGGGCTCAGGGTGTGGTGCGGCTCCCAAACATCAGGGGGCGCACCGGCGTCAATCACAGCATCCGGGCTTACCTTGCTCTTGACATCGGATGGCGTCCGCTCCATTGGCGATGTGGGAACTGGTCCTCGGCCTGGCGCACCTTCTTGCACAGCTGCGACGGCAGCAACGGGTCCCCGGGCTTCTCCACGGGCCTCGTGACACTGAAGGGCACTTCTTCCGGCCTTCCGCCCGCTGCGGTGAGCGCGCTTGCTTCCACGCCACAGGGGGGGGGGCTGAAATTAAGGAGGGGAGCTCCGCGCTCAGCGGAGCACGCTGCCGAGGGACCCAGGCCAGGTCAGGGAGCGCAGGGGTCACAGTGCTAGTACCTGGTCGATCCCCGGTGGTTCTTCAATCTGCTTTGCATAGGGTTTCGGGGGTCAGTCAGGACACGCAGTCTCAGCATTCAGTTACTGTTCTCAGGTGTTAGATGAAGTCTTGTTGGCGCAGATGGCTCTGGCGCCCTTAAGGGGGTTCTGTTACAGAGGGGTAGGGATGGAGTTAACGACTAGGTCCTTCCTAGTCAGGCTGGGCAGAGGTTCTTTTGGTCCTCCTACTGCTGTGCAAGATCAGAGGGTTTCACAGGGTCCCTCACTCACTTAAGAGGCAGCACCTAAATCCTGTCACTCTCAGAGGCATAAGTCCCTGGCTAGGCCCAACCGCCTGCATTCCTGCGTGGATTCTCCAGCTCTGCTGTACCCCACTGGCCAACTCACCACAAAAAGTACCCTTCCTCACTTAAGTAGCCCTAGGTCAGGTGACCTCTAGCCAAGGCGGCTAAAGTAAAACGCCACCTCCCTCCTAGAAGGTTCCAGCACATTCCAGGAGCTTCCCCATTCTACCCATGGGACAAAAGGCGGGCTGGTGTCGCAACATTGTTGTGGGGTCCCAGCCAGCTCCTGGCAGCTAGGGTGCTACTATGAAAGACCACTCTGCAGTAGCAGGGGTCTGTGGCAGCCATCTTGGGAGAAGGGAGCACCTGCACCTTAACACTGATTGGCAATGAAAAGGCGCCCGGAGACCTAGTCCAACACAAAAATGATGGTGGACAAAAATTAGGCACGATCACAAATAGAAGGGGGGACCACCCTAGGGCTGACAGGTCCAACACACCCCAAGGTCACAAATGTCATGATTCTCTCCTCCAATGTGTGTAATCAAATGCAGCATGCATTGAGCAATGATAAATGAAATGATTAAATAGTCCCTTTTTCGAGACACAGTAGGCCAGCCTTAGGGTGGAGTGCCATCCTGATGGTTTCCCAGTTAATTGCCACTCTGTAAGTCTGGCCATGCATCAGTGGCTATGGGTGTTGTGTGTGAACATCCACATCTAACAACATGCAACATAGCAAGCCTTTTAAAAAATGAGTGCAAATTTTGCATATTCACAAGTGCATGGTAAAACACGCTTGCTGGATTTGCAGTTCATTGTCAATGTTAAGCATGAATCAGCACCACCAGGATGTAGAATATAGTGAAGTACTGTTGGAACAAGGAATATTTAAAATGTCAATGTTGTATTCCATTGCATGGAATTTCAAACAGTGTGGTGCAGACAAAGGTCTGGGGTTGCATCATTCCTGCACTATCTTGTATTTCAGTCCATACTCTGTGCATATGTCACGATATACATGACTCTGGTTGCGTATGTAAGCATGCGGCATCAATAGATGAATCAAGCAGGCATCATCATCAGGATTAGCCTACTCACATGTGAGGGTCGCAATCCAGCTGCAGTTGCAGAGTCTGTTACATACATTTGAAAAGGAGAGGTGCACGGTGTGGTCTGCGCAGGATGTTTGTTGTCAGCTCATTGCATGTGGGTCGTAAGCATGCGCTAGTCCACTTAAGGTGCATAAGCTCACTATTACACACCCAGCTTCATTGTAAACGCTGAATGCTGGAGTGACGTGTGTGCCAGATTGGTAGGAGAGGTTGGTGACAGGGGTACATTTTTGATCATCAAAGGATGAGTATCATGGTAGATGCGCTGTCTGTGGTGCTCAATGTTGTCAAAGATGAGATGGAGGGGTAGCAGGTTTTGCATGAAGATATATGTTTACATTGACCTGTGTCTGAAAATGTCAATGATCCTGGAGGCACATGACATCTGTGTGGAAATATGAGCAGCGCTTGTTGTAGTGATCCTGTGAGGGGGACATGTCCGCATGCACAATGCTAGCTCTGCCAATGTAACTCGTGAAGTGGATTCTTAGTGTAGCATTTCTGGAGTTGCTGAGGATTGATTGGGTGAGTCATTTGCCCTTGTAAAATCTTGATGTGTGTGTGGATTGTTGAGATGGTGTCCTTGCTTTGGATCCTTATCAAGGGGATTTATGGTGTCTTAGCGTCCCCGTCCTTCATCGTTGCAAAATGGTGTCTGCATGTGTCTCACTAATGATGTGGTCTGTATGCGATCCGTGTTGACTTCCTGTGCTGCTGTGTGTCTGTGTTGGAGACTGTAGCAAAATCATCTAGACATTACGATAACCATCTGTGTGGTCCATTGAGAACCAAGCTTGTGTAGTGCAAGGTGTTGTTGGCATTTTGGTTTGTGGCTCATTAGAGTTGTTACTTGTCAAGAATCTGTAATTTCTGTGTGGGGTGCTAATTGTTTCATATGGATGCAGCTGTATGGTTGACAGGAGGTGTACGTCAGAACGGTCAGGCCATGGGGGTATGAGGTCTTGGTGTGGTGGATGTGTTGATGTTGCCACCGTCCTTGTGGCTGTGCCTTGTGGCCAGTTGCTACTGTGTGATGTCTACAAGCTTGTCAATGCATTTTGCTAACCTGTTGGCACGTCTGTAGTCAAGATGTGAGTTGAGCTATGTCACAAGTCTGTGGAACATGTATGCGAATGCATGTTGGGCAATGATGTATGTGATGTGGGTTGTGTACACACCTCAGGGGCATGTAGGTATTTGGACGAGGTTCCCACAGGGGTGTTGTCCTTGTTCTGACCTGGATCTGTGCACTTTGGGGCCTATGCATCAACAATGCCATTTGCGATTCCTTATTAGCGAAAAATAAGGAATCGCTAATAAGGAATAGCAAAAGGCTATGCATGTAGGAATCGCTATTCAAATAGCGATTCCTTAATATTCCTTATTACCGAATCGGTAATACCGAATCGGTAATAAGGAATACCTACCCATTCATTCCTATGGGCTTGGAGGCCCATAGGAATGAATGTAAAGCCAGTCTGTATTAGCGATTCGGTATTACCGAATCGCTAATAGCGGGAGCACTTTCAAGGGTGCCAGGGTGTCAAAAGGACACCCTGTTGCACCCCTGAAAATGATATGTGCACATATGTTGCACACACACATGCTCTAAGGGCATGTGTGTGCGCAACATGAAACTTTGAAAAATGCACAAAAGTGCATTTTTCAAAGTTTTTGCAAATTACCATGCAGTTCATCTTCATGGTAATTTGCTCCCCCTATTAGCGAAATCGCTAATTTTTTTACTTTGATGCATTGCATTTAAGGAATCTCACTTTGGGATTCCTTAAATGCAATCGCTATTTAAGGAATCGGTATTTAAGGAATCCCTATTTAAAGAATCGCTATTTAAGGATTCCTTAAATAGCGATTTCTGCTTTTGGGTTGATGCATTGGGATTGGGTATTTTTTCCTTAATACCGGGAGCTATTACCGAATCGGTATTTTACCGACTGGATTTTGGGTTGATGCATAAGGGTGTATGTCGTTTGATGTTGAGCGTGCAATGGCTTGTGCTTCACTTTGTGATGTAGATGTACCTATTGAGTGCAATGGCATGTGCACACACCAGACAGTTGTTGTAGACTAATCATGAAATGGGATGATTGATTGGTGAGTCATCTGCTAACTTGGGATGGAAAGGTAGCGTTTACCATGATTCCTGTGAGTAACGCTCCATCTGTTGCTAGTCTTTTTGCGGATGATACAGATCTCCATGGCTAGTCTTCAAAGGGTGGATACTTTGATGGCGATGCATGTCATGATCCAGAGTTGGTGTAGTTTTGTGTGTACGTAGTGTGCGTGTACTTGGTGGTGTACGCCAGGGTGCATTGTAGTCTGGATTAATGTCCATGGGTGTTGCTGGCTGTGTAATTTGCGTAGCATGTAGATTTGCCACTGGTACAGTCCATACAAAGTGATCCAAGTTTGAGCTGATGGATTGTGTATATGCATGTCCAATGATTGAGTTTGGGCTTGTTGCTGGGTAAAGATGGCTTTGGCTGATGGTCCGATACTGTGCATCTGCAGTGTGTACATGCATCAAACTACATGTTCGCTTGAATGTATCATGGATGTACACCTTGAATGCTGTATACGTCAGGGTGGATGCACTTCAGGTGAATCAGCATCCCGAACGGAGTGCAAAGCAGGCAGCCAAATGTAACCCTAGTCATGTGTGAGCCACTATGCAACAGTCATCTGCAAGATCATATCAGTGTGCAATCAGTGAACATGATAGAGCTTTACATGCTGTGGGAATGTTGAGAGTCGAAGAAGCGTTGTCAGTGTCTGTGGCTAATAAATGCTTACACATGTGCATGTGCATAAACACGTTTTTAAAACAGCAATCCTTACAGCAGTCAGCAACAGTGTCTGCATAAGGGCATGTGTGTTGAATCTGTTGATGCATGTGCGAAATCACAGGGATGGCACACATGTGTGTTCCACACTCAGTGAACATTGATGTGGAAGCAATCCAGTGTTTCCACGGTCCATGTGTGTTAGGAAAAATATGGCTGCACTCAATGTAAAAGGAGTGACACGTCCTGTTATTTCCATGCATGTGTCACGCTAAATAATGTTTTGGTCTAAATTTGCATGTACATATGATGTGATTCTATACCAATTTGTACTTCTGTTACTCTTCTTGTAGGTGGCCCACGGCCATATACACAGGGGGAGGTCGACAGCTTTGAAGACCCAAATGCCACCAGTGAGTATCCATGTTCATATAATTTGATGTGTATCAAGTGCGAGGATGGAAGCAAAACTGTGTACATTCACAACTTCCTGCTGCAGTCAGAACTTATCTTTTGCATCCAAATTCCAAACAACATGATGTAACATGTTGTGACCGTTGTACTACGTGTGGACATGTGTGGACAGATCAGAAGCCACAACACTGTCCGACACTCCTTGCCACTATCCACAAGGCAAAATGGAGTGGCCATTGCCACTGGGACTGGAGTAGCCGAAGCCAAGTTGATAAAACAGCATCTGACCCCTGCCAGATGGAGAGGAGTGCATGCTGGGCACAGTGCTCACTACATGTTGGGGATGTAGCATTCACCAATTGTTGTACAGGGCGTGATTTCAGGGTTGCAGTGGGGGTGCAAGGTCAGAGTCAGCTGGTCTATGGATGTACATGGCTTGACATGCCTCTCAATATTGATTCAATGTGGTGACACAGAGAACAACCAGCCAATAAGTGGCCATGCTCAGTGTCCATGCTTGTCACATGGCTCTTCACGTCAGTGCACTGATTGCCCTAGAGCATGAAAGGTGACTAGGACTCAGACCTGCACAGAAAATGAATGCGCCTACATGTTAAAAATATTTTTTATTACAAAAATTAGCAAGGCCAGATAGACAACAGATTATGTTCAGTATGCATGCAAGGTCGTGCTGTACGATTGTTACCATGAACAAGCCAAGCTGATCCACATTTCATATTTCATGTGAGAAAAGAGATCACTGTGACACCCAATGCAAATTTGTGAGGCTGTGTCCCTTCATCAGGGGTATACTGTGTTGAGAAAAGAATAACGAATAAAAAGGTAGCACACCTGTGATCAGATATGTAGATGAACACTAGTATGGCATGTGAATACACCGTGCTCCCCTCACCACTGGTGAATGTAACAAATGAAATAGAAAAAAACCCATGACTATCATGAGGATTACAATCTACATTCCAATAGTTCCAAGCACTATGGAAATGGACATGACGCTATGGAAGCAAGCTGTAGCACACCAGAACTTCTGAGTGATCAAAATGAGTTGCACAAGAACAATAACAAGAGTGTGACAATTTATGTAGATGATATAATGGATGTCTCATGAAGCCTGAAGACAGTCAATGATGAATTTAGTTGAAGTTTAATTTTGGGCACCATTGATGTGTGGCAATTTTGACATACATACCACATGGCAATGGAGTTGAAGCATGGAATGGTCTTACAATTTGAATTGCTCATTTGAATGCATCTAAATGTTGAATTCCACGACAATTTAAAATCTGTGTACACAATAGCAATTGTAACTGGAATGAGAATCTGTACATACAGCTAAACACAACTTCCATGGGTTTCCTGGGTGCACCATCTTATGCTAACACATACATGGACAAATGTCCAAAGTTCATATTCTTGAACACACTACGTGGCAAGAAGTTTTGCTATGTTCACCTCGATTCTTTGATATCATCTCCTTCCTTTCAACATTTGCGACGCCAGCCATGATTCTGAAAATACGCACACGTAACCAAATAGGTCCAAGGATACAATTCACACATCCTATCATCAGGTTGCACTCCTAGTCAACCTTCACGGTCTCGGCCACTCCATACTTACTACATATATGGCCTGCTGGTACATTAGCAACAGTGCACGCGTACCGCAAATCAATGATTCATGTGTCATATAAGTGTGCGCTCATCCCAAAAAATGACATTTGATCCTTCACGTCCGTGAACAATTTGGAGAAGTTCAAGTATATTGTAGTGACAGTTTAATGTCATCCTTGCATTAATTAGCCAATGTATCATGCTATGGAAACATTGTCAGTGCAATTACCATCAACATCCCTAGCCCCAAAACATTTGTATATGGATGAGTCATAGGAATGGCAGTCAGACTTATTAATCAATCAATCAATCATTACTTTTGTAAATTGCTCTACTCACACGTGAGGGTCTCTATGCGTGGGGGGAGGTGTGCTGCTATTGTTCGAACAGCCTGTTCCTGAGTGCCCTCATGAAGGCAAGGAGGACCAGGCTCAGCTGTAGGAGGGTGTTCCAGGTCTTTGCGGCATGTTGGCAGTACAAACTCCTGCCGCTGGTAGGTCTTTGGATGTGGGGGACAGTGGCAAGGGCAAGGTCACTGAAAGGGCACTGGCAATTCTGGTAGTAGACGGTGATTATCCTGTTGAGGTATGTTTGACCGGTGTGGGGGAGTGCTCTGTGTGCATGGGTGAGAAGCTTGCAGGCGATCCTCTTGTTGACGGTGAGACAATGCAGGGATCCCAGATGGGGTGTGATGTGGCTGTGGCAAGAGAAGTTGTGCACAAGGTGTGCAGAAGCGTTCTGTATGTGTTGCGGACGTTTACGGAGTTTGGCAGTGGCTCCCACATTGTCTGCATGTCAATGGTGCAGCCTGATGCAGACGAGGCCAAGGGTGAAGCTTCTACTGGTTGCAGTGGGGATCCACTTGTACATCTTGCTGAGCATGCGGAAGGTGTTGTAGCTGGCGGATGAGACGACGTTGACCTGCCTGGTCATGGTGAGTGTTGATTCGAGGTTGACCCCCAGGTTGCTTGCATGGTTGGTGTCTGCCGGTGCTGCTCTCAGTGTAGTTGTCCACCAGGAGTTGTCCCTGGCTGAGGGGGTGGATCCAAAGAAGAGGACCCCCGTCTTGGGTGAGTTTGGCTTCAGTCATTTGTTCGTCATCCACTCGTCAACGGCAGTCATTCCTTTGTGGATGTTGGTTTTGGTGTTGAGGTTGTCCTTGGTGAGGGAAAGGATCAGCTGTGTGTTGTCAGCGTAGGAGATGATGTGGAGGTGGTGCAGTTGTGCAACGTGTGCAAGCGTGCCCATGGAGATGATGAACAATGTTGTGCAGAGGGATGATCTTTGTGTCCTGCCGCTGATGATCTTTGAGGCTTAGGAGCAGAATGAGGGTAGGCGGAGGCTCTGGCTGCTGCCAGAGAGGAAGGAGGTGGTCCACTCCAGAGCCTTGCTTTGGATTCCTGCGTGTTTGAGGCATGTGCGTAGGGTGCGTTGACAGACATTGTTGAAGGCGGCTGAGTGGTCATGGCGGATGTGTGGCGCCCTTTCATCATTGTACATCAGGGGCCAGATGCCATTGGTGTCGGCAATGAGGCCATTGTCAATACTGGGATTCCTGCAGATGTCGGAGTGTGACAGGTCCAGGATGGTGTACTCCTCGAGGTAGCCGGTCAGTTGTTTGTTTGCAATCTTGTGCATGCCCTTTAGCAGGAATGGGAGCAGGGAAATTGTCTGGAAGTTCTTGAGGCCTCTTGCATCCACCTTGGATTCCTGGAGTGAGGCGTTGATCTCGGCATGCATCAAAATTTGCTGGGAAGCTCGCACTCTCGAAGGAGATGTTGATGGCCTTGAGGAGATGGGTTGCGATGGTGGGGCTAGCTTTGCTGCACATGTGGTGCGCAAATGTGTCAGATGGTGAGATGGAGTGGATGGTGTACCTCATTTTGATGTTGTCCTTCACATTGCTCCAGGTGAGCAGGGGGGTCAGTGTGGATGGTGGCCGGGGTGTCTGAGGTGTTGGTGCCTGTCAAGGTGTACGGGTTGTGGTAGCTGTTGTGGATGTCTGCAATATTGCAATGGAAGAGTGTGGCAAGGGTGTATCACAGGTCTTGCAGTTGTGGGATGTCATTGGTCTTGGAGCCAGGGTTGGAGGGTACCTTAATGATGTTGAATATCTCATTGTTATTGGGGGCACTGTTGTCTATGCAGTCCTTGGTGGTGGCCCTTGTAGCAGTTCAGATGAGGTGATGGTGTCTGAGGATGCCGTTCTTGTGGGCCACATACTGTCTGGTGTCTGTTTGGGGTGCAATTTTTTATGTACTTTCTGGCATGTGTGTATGGAGGGCCGTATGTCCACAGTGAACCAGGCAGCCTTCTTGTCAATGTGTCTGTTGGAGGGTTCTGTGATCGGGGTGACAGTGTTGTGGCAGTCATTGATCAATTGCCTGCATTTGCATGTGGCGCAGTCAGTGTAGTTTGGGTTGGCGTGTGGGCTCTGGGCAAGGGTGTTGTCAAGCTGTTCATTGTTGTCTTTGATCTGGCTGCTGCATGTGATGTGTTGAATGTGTTGGGGTGTGGTGATTTGTCTTGAAGGTGTAGTGGATGCACCAATGGCCAGTCCAGTTTGGTGGTGTGGCTGAAAGGGACATGGGAGGTAGCCGAGGATCTTGGTCAAGCGTGCGTCTGGCGGAGTGGGTGTGCGTTTTGACGAGCTGACTGAGTCCGAGGTTGACTACCAGGGTGGAGGAGTTGTTGTGTTTGTGGTTCTTGAGGTGGAGGTTCAGGTGTACCAGGAGGATGTAGTCATGCGTGCAGAACCAATTGGCAATGGTGTCACAGAATTGAGGCCAGGGTCCAGGGGTTCTGTAGACGAGGGTTCCTCTGAGAATGGGGTTGTGGTATGTGTGGCTCTTCAAGTGCATGAGTTTGGCGGCGCTGAGGGTGTGGTCATTGATGTGTGAGGCCCAGAGGGTTTTGTGGTTGACCATGACAATGCCAAGTCCACCTCCTACTCCGTTGTTGCGGTCCCTGCCAGTGTTCTTGTAGCCGTCCAGAATGGCTATGGCAACGTCGGGCATGGAGGAGGCCTTCAGACATGTCTCCCCCAGGAAGGCAACATCCGTGGAAGATGTATGGATTGTGTCCACGAGTTGGATGGGGTGTTTGCGTACTGTGTATAGCATATGCTGTATTTGAATGCGTTTCGCCTTGTGCTGGGTCAATGAAAAGGTCAATTTGTAATGTATGGAAAATTCCTGTGGATATGCCTTGCAAGCTGCACATCAATATGTCTGTGAGTCATGTAGTTGGCATTCAATCTGTCGGTCATCACATTTCTCATGTGGTTCCATTGTGCTCGTGGACCCACCCACCTTGGATAGGTATGCAATATTCCTACAACGGAGTATAGATGACACTATGTACCATATGCACAGAATAAGAGCAAAGCTATGTGTCAAGTATGCATGTCTTCCATAATGTAGTGAAAATGCTTATTCAATCCAATCAGTTTCCAGGATGATGTCAATATATGTGTACCAAAGCGGGTGTAGTGTCCATGCATTGACTTTTCCTACGTGTAACACAACAGATGGGAGCCCATGCGTGGTTCGTCCTCATGGAATTCCACACGGAATATTTCAAGCCTAGGGTGGCTTTTAGAAATTTGTAGTCCACAGCCATTTGTTTGTGGGACAGGAATCAGCCTCCTATTTGATTATTTTGCTGACAGCCTCATCTCATGTCTAGACGTATCACAGACCCACTTTCACAATTAATGTTGGTACAGGACTTACAATGTGTGTCCCACAGATGATTGGATGTGTATGGCACAATCAATGAGATGGCCGATGGCCAGGATGACCCGGCCCAGCATGGTTGCATTAGCAGTTAATGCATGGACTGCAGGTGAGCATTTCTGCAGTCCACACACTTCAACAGCTAGTCATGTGTCCTTCTGATGTGACCCTTGGAAATGTAGTACTTGATTGTCCCTTTTTTCCCATGGAACAGATAAGGGATGATGTTGACATTGCTGTGACGTGCTTTAGTGCACAGGGTAGGTGACACTACGAACGTATTTCAACACACAAGTGTGGCACATCCTGTCTGATAGTGTTGTATTCACATTCATGACAACATAAGACTTATGTCATGATGCTGTGACACATCCTTGATCCTTTGTCATGATGACTGAGTTGCTGCAAGATATGGTAGATTTGTTACTGTGTTTTGGAGATTGGACAATACCCACAAAAACCATGGGCTGCATGTAAGTGCTTGTAGCATGTATGCTGTGAACGCCAAGCTGACGTTATTTGCACCCTGCTAGTACTACATGGCATGCTGCATGCCATCCAATTTTAGTATTGTTATGAATTATGAGTCTCCTTGGTGTGTAGACAGCAAGCACATCTCTGTGTTCCAATATGCAATTGCCACTTCAGTGCATTCCTCTGTTGGAGTGTGAAATGAACGGGCTAGTGGTAAATATGCAAGGGAAGGAGTTCTTCTTCCATGACAAACTGTGACACTGTCAGAACCTAGCGTCCATTGCAGATTCATGTCCACATGACTCCATGACTGATACAAGGCGAGCCAGATGTCATTTTTGTGGGGAAATGATCACATGTCGTGATGCCTGTTGACTGGTTCTTACATTCATATGGCTCATCATTAATTAGATACTATGTCAAGTGTGCCAAGGATTACCATGCAACCATGACATTCAGTTGACTGCACAGTATGTGCCGAGCTAAATCAGTACTTATGTATTGGTGTGTGTGGGCAACAAATGGAAAAGATGATTTGCCCAAATGTGTTTTACATTACACCTGACAGCATGCATTTCCTATGATTTAATGTCCGGCATGTTCTGGTGAACTGACACATGTCCACCTTTTCATACAGATAACATGAATGCAGAGGATGAGCGGGCTTTCCGCATAAGGAAGGCCCGATATCTACACATCCTCTCCGTGGCAAAGGGCTTCCGCTGGACCTCCCGCCAGTATGAGAAGCAGCGGGCTACCGACACGTGGACCACCGACCCCGCCTCAAGGGATGGCATGCAGCCACAACAGCATCCTCCCCCTCCCGTGGCCCCATCGACCTCATCAGCCGCTGTTGTCCCCAGTGGAGCAGCCTCTGGATCGTCTGCTCCACAGGCCATACCGGAGCAGGCAATGGACACCCTGATGTCCAGACTTGATTCCATGGACAGGAAAATCGAGAAGTTGGAGGAGAAATTGGACACGGTCCACCAGAGACTGGAATATTTGATTAGCCAAATCTAGGGGCTAACAGAAATATGGTTTACAGTTATTGTGTTTGTTAATATTATTATTTTGTAAGTATCATTTTGTTAGTGATTGTAGATTTTGTAGTATATGTAGGCATAGTTAGTTGAGATAGGTTTTTAGATGTAGATGTAGTTTTAAGGTTTTTATCATAGGGGTTTTTTAAATACTTTTAGGGGTGGGGGGTAATGTTATGTGTGTTAATGTTTATGGAAAAAAAAAACAAAAAAATTGAAAAAAATATATATATTTGTTTTAGTATGGTGTTATAGTTAGTAAATGTGTAGTTTAAGTATGTGTATGTCTATTGTGCATTGATGTCTTAAGGGGGGTGGGGGGATGATGTCTACTTGTCTGCGTGATCATAGTTTAGCTTAGGTTAATAGAGTTAAGTTCGTTAGTGTAAGATTAGTTAGTTTAGATAGGTTTTGCTTTTTAGATTAGTTGTTTAGATAAGTTAGTGTGTTATGTAATGTAAATCTTGATCACCATTCTTATTTTATAAACCTTTCTTAACATACATTGGACTATATTCTATGTCATTCCGCATTTCATATGTGGTATGTGTGAGTTGGTGGGCACATGGACTGTGACCACCGGTTCCTGTTTGAGTGCATCATATTAGTACATTCAGGTCGGTTTGTGCTACATGTCTGACTAGATGTACATGTTCATGGGACACCTGTGCTTTGCTTTTGTTGGTAGCCAATATTGGTCTGACACATACATACGTTTTGGATTCTAATCATGAGTTTTCTGCCAACCTCTGCATGAAAATTTAGCAATATTCTGTCTCTGCTGGGTACCATGTTGACATATGTATGTGAAATACAGCTTTTATCTTACACAGATGTACTGACTGTACTCACCACACATCTGATCCCTCCGTGTTGTAATAGCTACACCATGTTCATGTGCAAGTGGTCATTGTGTTACAAGTGGCTAGCTCATATGACTGTACAACACACTGTCTGTATACAGACGTATTTACGACTTATGGATGTTGTATGAAGTAACGTGGTAAAAATTTCTGGACATTTAGTTGGGGCAGGACAACAATATTGTTAGACACAACGTCATCAATGGTGATGTGCTGTCTCGAAATCATAGTTTGCAGCCAGGAAGTGTGTTTTTGTGACACACTGGCAGGGCTTTTCTCAGCCCCATTTTGACAGAGATTCAACCATCCACTGTGTGGAGACTTGCTTAAGTTTTGTACTGTGTAGACGTCTCATGTTGCACACACCTTCCCCAGCAAAGGTCCCTCCCCGCACTTGTAGGAAACACAACAGGTGGCCGGTGACAGTAGGAGTCCCGGATGTAAGTGAAGAGGTGAATCTTGAAAACCTCACAACAGCCCAGAGTATACTCCATGATGTTAATGTGTGTAGTGAATAAGTTCAAGACTTGAGCTGCTATTGTGAAGGAGTTGCACACTAAAGCTCACACCCTCCTTACCCATGCGACAACCACTAGCTGTTGACCTTTTGCTCTGATTTTGCAAGTGGTGGTGTATTGTGACAGCATGTGGGGCAAGATGCCAGGAGGGGATGATTTGAATATGTTATACGCAAATCTGAGAGCCTTGTACTCACTACTCTGGCTGACGCAAGCCAATGATGGCAAGAACTGGGGCTGACATTGTAGCTGGTTCTATAGGGATCTGTTTGAGTCCTGGCAGCTGTGTTTGTGACCCTGGCCAGTCTCACAATCTCAGAATTGTTGGTACCCAGCTACAGAAAGGTGCAGTAATATGTTTTGTTGGAAAATAGATTCATGGACAATAACCTGAGTGATGTATGGCTGGACAACAATGACTACCAACAGCAGTCTGAACCCCCTTAATATACCAAGGCACATTCCTGCCACTTTGTTAGTCTAAGCCTGGAGGATGCCAGCAGAGTCTCCACTGACACACATGTCTTTCAGCACCTGCTTATGTGTGAGTGCACACACAAATTTAGAAGGCCACCAGCATTCACTCCACAGCTTATGATCTTTCATCACCAGCAACACCTCTGACTTGCTGGCATGGAGCTAGAGGCACTTTGCAGTCATCCACCCTGCAACATCTGCTGATTTAATCACGAAATTGGGTACATCCGGCACACAGTTATTGCAAAGTGTAACTTGCAAGTGCATATCATCGGCATGTGCCACTACTGTGAACTCTCACCACATGGACAGCGCAGGTGACAGTTGGAGAACTGCATCAAGATGTGTTGGGGTCAGAGCTGACCCCTGTGGCACACCCTCTTCATTAGTGTGAGGCATGGAGATGATAGGGGGATTCTTAACATGGAAGCTCCTCTCCAAAGGTGAACCAGTCCATTGCAATGGCCACTTTGTCTGCCTACTCGAACCTTAGCAGTGAGATCTGTTTGGACACCCTGTCGAAAGCAGCACAAAGATCACATGGGACCAGGGTCAAAATACGTACCTCATCCAATCCTGCAGTTTACTATCCATACTTTTGTAGATAAGCTGTATTTGTGAAAGTTGTGTACCATGTGGGTTACTGTTGGTGTTCACAACTTTAAACAGTGTAAGGAGACAGCATTCAAGCGTTCCAAGGATTCCTATTCCTGCTAATGCATCCGCATGCTATGCCTCACTAGGTGTGGCAGTTAGTGGCACATTGATGACCATGCTTTGACAGAATCCAAGTTTTTGTGATGTTGAATTTTTGCTGCAGTGTACAGCATGCAGTCACTTCAGATGTAAGCCTTCAGGGATAATTTGTGTGTGTAGAGGTGTACATTCGTGCCCAAAATATTCACCCACCATGACGCAGGCATGCTGCTAGGGTGCATACACCGGAACATGGCAGAGGGCTCAGCACCAGCACAGGGGAGAGCACAGGTATGCAGATGGTACTTTGACTATGTGTGGGGTTTCTGTGTTAGGGAGGGGACTGTGGTGATGTGGTGCAGCACATTGATGAGTGACATTCAATAATTGCTACATGTGACAGCATGTCTTTTCCCATCTAATTACTCATGCTTACAAACCTTTAACTTGTACTTATGCACTATTCCACGTGTGTCTGGATTAGCAATCATACATTAAACACACTGGTAATGTTGAGTGGTACCAACCGGACACAAGGGCCCATTGTCCTTGACAATCAAGTGTGGAAACAACAGTAGTTGACATGTTTGAGGGTGTTGTGAACAAGATATCTTATTTTTGAAGTTGGTTTTATTTTCATACATTGTTATAGTCACAATGTTTCTTAATTCATATTTTGTAATACAAAAACATGTAGTATGACACAGTTGTTATATTTATCTGGAGACTCTTGTGTGGCAGACATTGTTCTGGCAGTGAATGGTTGGTGGTTGTCATCCGACAACTGTGAGTTACAGTAATTTATTGGGATGTCTTCCTCTGTACATGTGTTGCAAATTCATCCTCGGAGTCTTCAGTGTGTGTGTTGGTTTCTGGGTTTAGTGCTGGGCATGTTGTCCCACTGCTACCACCAGCTGTGGCAGTGGATGTGTGTGGGAACACATGTTCAGGTGACATAAATCTCACCGTTAGAGCATTCAGCATCAGTTGCTGATTTTTAATCACCGTCAGCAACTCTGCATGAAATGCTGTGAGTGTTGACATGTATTTTTCCTGACGTTGGTGCATCTCTCTCATTTGGTTATCAATACTTTGGAGGTGCTGGGCTACATCCCTGGTGGCACTTTGTGTTGTTATTTGCACATGCCTCTGGCTCATAATGTTCGAAATGTTTGCCAGCGATTGTGCAATCCCCGGTGTTTGGTTTGAGCTGCCTTGCTCAGGGCTGATGTTCACCAACTCTGGATTTAGGCTTTGTAGGATTGCTTGCAGTGTGCCACCCATGCTCAACACACCAACGTGTACCTCATTGAGGAGGTCACGCTGTAGAGAGACAGCAGTTTGTTGAAATTCACGCTGGGTGTCCTCCCACTCTGTGCTTATGTTTGTGGGTGCAGGATCTGGTGGGGCTGGGTTTTCCACTTGATCAGCAAGCCCACGGTTGTCAGGCTCTGGAGGTGGTGTAGGTGAGCGCAGAGTTTCAATGGGCTCCTCAAGTGTGCCATTGTCTATGGAGAGAGGGTTGTCTTCAATGTCGTCCAACAGATTGCTGTCATCCACCTGTTGTGATGTGGAAGCAGCATTATCTGTAAAAGTAAGATGCAAATCTGTTAGTGGTGTTTGCATGTTGTATTGTCTAGCTGTTTTGTGTGAGGCATCACATGTGTCTTTTCCAAGGTGATCTTTGTGGCACATTCTAGCGATCTCTGTCCTTAGGCACACATATTCTTCATACTCAGAGCCACTTGAATGGACTAAGCACCACTTATCATTACATTAGTCTGGCTGTTGATCGATATGCATTGATGCTGACCTGTGTACTTACACCACAATTGTAATCTTACTATTAGTGGTAGCTGACATTTCACGCCAACACTGCAAGTGTAAATTTGTATGTGATTCAAGTGTGTTGTCCTCC
Source organism: Triturus cristatus (assembly GCF_964204655.1). Classification (NCBI taxonomy): domain Eukaryota; kingdom Metazoa; phylum Chordata; class Amphibia; order Caudata; family Salamandridae; genus Triturus; species Triturus cristatus. The sequence continues at coordinate 317,709,233 of NC_140588.1, read as the reverse complement.
TTTCAAAACACAAACAAATGAGATGTGTCCCTGCACATTCCTGTTACATTACGGACCATGTGTGCCATCTACGACACACACTAGTTAGCATGAGTTGTGTTTGTGTCAGCCTATCACCCACTAAGGACACACTGTTCCTCCAGCTCTTACAATACAGTGTGACGTGGCAAGATTTGCTGTTGTCCTCAATAAAGACTGCCAGGAATACTGCAACGATATCATTACTAATCACACCATTGGCAAGCAATGAGTGTAGTAGTAAAAAGATTATAGGCAAATGATAAATATATTCAGCGAGAATTAATCTTGCATCAACTGTGTGTAACTTGGCCTGTGAGTCAACCTACAATGTGGGATATTAAGCTAACATTGGTTATAATGCTACATGTATTAGCCTGTGCCCAGTACCTCACAGGGCATCAAATCTGCAAGGTTCCCCGGTGAGACGGTGGCCTGATATATGCTGTCCACTAGTTGAACTGTGCAGCTTGTACCATTCCGAAAGACACCTTCTGATGATAGTATGAAGACAGCCTTTGTTGAAAGCTATCCTAGTGGTAGGTATGGAGAGAAGACTTAATGGGAATTTTAGAAGGACTGTGAAGCAGGAATTTTTAACCAGTGTATGATGTCTGGAATTTCCACATGGAAGGAATAACGCACCAGGTATATGTTTCTAATATATGTCTTTAGGTTTACGCACACCCCTCTAGTCTATTTATGGGCCTAGAGTTGAAAATACTTAAGTTACAGGATAACAATCACCAGCGATATCAGTATTACACGTTTTGGCCCTAGGGGAGTTCCAATACATATACCAATACATTGATATTTCAAACACACCTGCACTAGACACAACCTGTATGATCTCTGGGAGCCCAAGGGACCACCCAACAGAGTGACATATGGGACACATGGGGACTGTATGCAGTGTGAGACCACAACCACAGGTTCACATAATCTTCAATGTGCAATGTCGTGTTTGTAAATTTGAAGATTAGGGGGTATTCTTGTCAAGTCCGGAACAAAGCCTTTTTGAGTTCAGATATTCTGGGACTCGCACACACATGGCCACCAGGGTACTTGAGTTTGCCCACCCAGGGAATCAGGGTGCACAGGTGTCTTTTGGTGTTGGCTTGTTGCATCCATTTCAATGTGAGGCTGCTAAGTACTTCATCTGCCGTGAAGAGGAGACATGTCTTGCGAGATCCAAACCTGGTTCTATGATGTAAGGAACCAGAAAGCATAGTGGACAGAGTTTTGGTCACTTGCCCGTGACCTAGGACAAGATGGAACACTGACCACTTATGTGTTGTGCTTCATGTGAGTTGATGTGTGTCTTGACTCTTCATCCGCGATGTCCTTGAGGCATTGAAGGAGTCCACGTGCGCAATTCGAGATGTGCCCCGAAGTCTGTTGGTTGCTGCATTTTTTGTGGCGAGTGAGAACCCAACAAGCCTTGTCACCGGCAAGTCAATGGAATTTAGAGGAGGGACTGCAGTGCAGACCTGCAAGATCTGAGGGACTCACCCAGCAAGGGTAAGTCAGGGCACATCTGGGGCAACCAGGAAAGGCCAAGTAGAAGAGGATTTGCCTTTGTGGCCACCTGCTAACCAACAGGCTAGTGTTTGCAAAGGTGCATGGAGCAGGCGCACTTTCAGCTGGCACACGGGTCCCTCGTGGAGTGGAGGCCAGCAACTTTTGTTGCAGGTGGTGCTCACGGCTGGGGCTAGTGGGAGCCCAAACCACATCTTCGAGGAGGATCAGGAAGTTGCTGTTGCTGCAAAAGATGACGGGGTCCAGGGGTCACTGCTTCACATCACCCACGGGCCTCAGCTTTGCTGTGGACTCAGGGTAGCCTTGGGGAAGTCTGGAATTCCACCTCTGGTGATGCACTGACTTTTGCATCTGGCAGGGGCTTCAGCAAAGCAGACAGTTAATTTGTTTTTGGGGTGGCAGACGAGCTGGGGAGTCACTCCTTGACCACAAGGGGTCTTTATTCTGAATTCTAGTTGTGATAGAAATTCCAAGGTACAGGAGATATATGGAACCTATTTTCATCAAGGGTAATCTCAAGTCCAAGGGACAGGATTCCTATACTTATAGTGGTTTTAGGGGATGGACTTACTGTAATGACCCACCTATATGTGGTGTTTGAGTGAGGGGTGGTTACAACCATTTCCTTTGTCCTGTTTCATGCAAGTGCAGGGGGAGTTAAACCCTGCAAGCGTTCAAAAGTGGCCTATGCACATGGTCAGCAAACGTGCACCCACACCAGGACTTCAATGCACCCGAGAGTGGTCCCGCTCAGATACAATACACACCTGCCTGTCTGGCGATGTGGACACTCCTCCCCTCAAAATGAAGCTATTGTCTAGCCATCCCCTGCAGGACTTTTGGTCAGCAGGAGTAGGGCAGACCCGTGTCTGTGTCTGGGAATTACTTTTTATGATGCCAGGGCTCAGGGAGGTCCGACCAGGTTTACCCAGTGTGACCATGTCTCTCCCTCTCGAATGGTGGAATGCTACCCCCACCGACAGTACTTGAGGGGGAGAAGAATTCCAATGCGGTTGACAACACCCAACATGTTTTGAGGCACACATTCCAAAGTTGGCATTTACCACAAGGTAATAATGCACTTAAGTGTATATGGTATGGCTGTATCACATGACAGCCGTACGGATGTATTCCCACAAGCTGCATGAAGGCTCATCTCACGCTTGGGCACCCTCTCACATTACACCACGCACTCTACCTTCAGGATTGTCAAGTCCTGCCATAGGAGTGGCGTATAGGTTTATATGCGTCAGTCAAATAGTAGGTATATAGGTAGACTATACCACAGTGAGAGGTGCAAGCACACCCTTAGCCAGACTGGAGTAGCCTACATGTGTGGCCATTTGTCAATGGTTCCCAGGGGTGGGATCATACATGCTTCAGACCTTGGTATGCCTGTGAGGTACCTATGCCCTAGGTACATAGTATTGCATATCGTGGGGGCGAGAGGACGCAGCTAGGCATTGGTCCTGATTATCAGGGACACAGCCAGACTAAGGTTGGGGAGACAGTGTGACACCAGCAAAAAGTGGGGGTACCCATGTGAACCAGATCCTACTCTCACATACCCCGCCAAATGCCTTGCAAATCCAGGAAGCAAGGGAAACTGCTTAAGTATGAGGATACACCACTGAGTACATGCAGTTGGATGGGCACGACCATTGTGCATCACATCTAATTGGGCAATCGTACTACACAATGGCATACAAACCCATGTAGGCAACAATGGCTTCATGGCTCATGGTGCCATTGCTGGCCTGCTATTAGTGAGTCAACCTGGGCTACGGAGGTGCTGTCTATTTGGTGGGCTCTGTTGTTGGTAATTGAGGCATTGGTGGTCACCTGTACCTGTTGTTGGAGCCAGCATGGTTGCATGGTGGCATGCTTCAGACTTGTGTGTGAAGACACCCTGTAACCCCATGCATTTGTGAATGTTACCTGTTCTCAGGGGTAACTACCGATGGTGTGAGACATTGCATACCATGGCCCAACAGTGCACTGAGCTACACAAGGTATATTGGCAATGGTGTTCAACGCATATCTGCACCCTAGGCCACAGGATGGGTCGATGGCCCGACGCTGTGGAGGGTTTTGACCCTGAGCTGAATCTCACGTATGAATCATTGGCACTCAAGTTACAAACATGAGGGATGCATGTAGCATCCCCGTCATTGTGTCCTTGGCCAGCTGTCTTTGCAGGACATGCTCAACCCAGGCCTGGGTAAGTCCACCTAGCAGAGGATCCTGCTGTCTGATTAACCGACAATATCAATGTGCATCAGGTATCACCACTGTGTGGATGTCCAAGTGAGTGCAAGGTGTGATGTGTAGTGTAGGATGGCCATGACATGGTAGTGAGCAGGGGTAATGCCTGTGGGTGCAGGACACCCAATGGGGGAATATCCTTTATGGATATTGAGATTTTGGTCCATGATTTTGAGTGGTGCTAAACAGTGAAGCAACTACCATGATGGTCAAATATCTATGTACTGTTGCTACATTTCCTTTCTGTGTGTGAGGGAGATTGGGTCTGCTTGAGTCAGATTTCGGCCCATGACTCAGTAGTATGCCTAATGAAGTGCACAATGTCTGGTCATTTGTCCTCTCAGTCTGGCACAGACATTCATGTGCACTTCCATGTTCACAATGCAGACAGCATTAAAGCTTACATTGAGTACATGGCCACCCATCAAGCCCCTGTCAGAACGCACTGTCCCTGCGCGCATGAGCAATCACAAGACCACATTGCAGCCCTGTGATTGACTTAGGTGAGGGAGCAAGGCTGGTTCCTGTCCCTTGAGGCAGACTCATAGTCCCAGGTGCACAGTTTACACATGGCCAGGCCTTGTCACACATTTTCATTTGTGATGTGATGTAAGGCACACACTTACAACCACCCCCACATCCATGCCCCCTCCAGTGTATTTTCTGCATTAGTTCTCTAGACAGCTGTCCAGTGCCCCCTACATAATTTGTCAGTGCCAGATGCTGTGCAGCCCTGTGCATCATGCAGACCTGTTATGAACTTACACAAGATGTCTTTTGTTGCATGGCATACTATTCAATTTCTTACAGTTATGATGCATACCAATGGGTCTCATGTTACAACAGTGTGGTGGGAGCTGGCTAGGATAGCGTTGTGAATTATTGTATCTACTGAAGTGATTGCAACCCTCAAAGGGACACTTGTTACACATGACGCAAGCTAACTGTGATCCATCTCAGACCCACCCCACTAACAGTAGATAGCACATTTGGTGCATACAATACACTATTGTTATGGATTGCCCCCGACAGACACAATTTTGTCATGAATTGCCCCCATATGTCGGCCTGTGGTATATTTGTCGCCACAAATAATACAATGTGTAACAATTAATTTCTTGCCCCCAAGTGGCACCCTATGTCTATTTTCTGTCCACCATAGCCCCCTATTTTCAATTGGACCCCACACTCGACGCACAGATAGCAATGTTTGACCCCAGAAAACACACGATTTACAATTTTACTGGCCAGTGACGGCATCCTGTTTAGCTTGCGACCACATAGAGAAGCGACTATTGTCCCTTTTTTCTCTCAACATGAATCACAATATTGATAATTCTTTCTCAAGAATACTATGCTTACATTGCTATGTCAGGAAGGAAATATTTACATATGCTTTGATGGATGGAACTCCCATTTGTTGCATCACAATGCACTGATTTCACATGTCATGTGAAGGCAAATGCAAGGCTGTGGTTACTTGGAATTGACACTGAAATGTGATGACTGTGTTGTAATGTACATCTAGCATGAGGAAGGGTAGCTATGGCTAAAATCATATGCAGTCATTTGGCCCAGGACCACACACACCAGCTCGGACAATTCCTCATCTACACTCCTCTGCTGGAACATGGCCACCCACCTCGACATCCACCCTGTACGCAACCACCCCTGCCATCTTGCATTACAATATGCTTATCTTGGCCCCTGCACAAGTGTAATCTCAGGACGGACCTTGTTACACATCAGGACACCAGTGCCGTGTGCCACCCAGCAAAACACCACTACACACAACCAGATCACATACATGCTCAAAACACTGCTGCCAGTACACATGCCCACTACAGAGATGTCACCCAACCTTGCTGTTGACTCTTCATATGTCACCTGCTTCACATACACATACACCAACGTTCATTGTGGACCTGTAATCACCATCAACATAATTGACAGCTACTTCATTCCCACAGGGTCCACCACATCCATCAAGGATGAGGCATTGCCATATCCTACAAGGAAGGTGAACACTTACAATGGACATGCACTTAAATGACCCAGCATTAACCATGGTGCTAATCACGTTAACACGGCCAGACCCGGCAAGGCAACATTCACTTTGCCCCCTTCATTTGCAGGCCACCCGGGACATGTGCACCCTTTCAACAATGCCATTGTAGACGTCCTTGCACACCAGGCTCCCCCCCACACTTTCCTACTTCAGGGACTCTGGTTCCACATGCACAACACCCGTGACCAGGACACCATTGGCTACTTGGTGAAATATCTGGCATCAGACTGAGAGAGCTATTGCCAACACCAAGCAACATTGCTCAAGACGTTGACAGGCACATCTCCTCCACAGTAGAAGTATTGAACTTCAGCCACACCACCATATTGACGTGGACCAACCCTCATTGTGTGTGTCACTTGTTCAACATGCCCAGCATACAGCACCACCATCATTGATACACATCCCAAAGGTGTTGTGGCCATCTATTCGGTTATCATGGACTCCCTGGGCCACAGCACTACGCCTACACTTTCACTGTATGACCCCGCTGCACACGTCCTCCACCCAGAGTTCAAAACCTGCCCACACCTCCTGGCACACCTCAAGGCCATACAGGCAAGATGTAGCACATGTTTGCACCTTATTGGCTACATAACGCAAGTATGCATATGCATGACCTTGTGCACATCTTTTATGTACTCCTTGCACTGCAAGATCTTCACTTTGGATATTCATAAAGGTGAGATGCCGGTGGTGCAAGTCCCTACATAAATGATGTCCAGTATGTGTGCTCAATCAGATATGGACATGGTGGTGCATTTCTGACATTAGAAATGTGTGATTGACATATGTGTGGGACTGACATTGTGGAGGTTTGTACTTGTGGAGTAATATGTGGTCAACAATATGCAGACGTCAGACTACGGCACGGTGAAATTTCTATCTGCTATGCCCAACATGACCCCTTCATTACTATTGTGAATTTTTTGTTACTTACCAGTTGTCTGCTGTTCTGTTTCTCTTGCGGCACTGTCCTGTCCAGAGATTCCACTCACTATCTCCTCTGGGATGACTCGTGCCACCCGCTCTTCCAAGTCATCAAGTGACTCCTGATGTGCTGGGCTGCCTCCTCCGGTTTGTAGTGCGGCCTTGCGGTTTGCAGCAAGTTTTTCTTTGGTGCGCCGCTTGTAATCATGGCACCTTTTTTTGCAGTCCAGCACGGTCCGCTTCGCCTGTCCCACACAGTTGATTTTTGTGACTATTTGCTGCCAGATTGCCTCTTTTTTTGAAATGGGCAGCTTGGAGTTGACAAACAGCTGGTGCTGGTGGTTGGTGACCTCCGTCACCAGGATTTCGTTCTCTTCATGGCTGAAGTTTGACTTCCGCTTGCGTTTGGCCACTGGTTCAGCCTGGCCATCAGGACTTCTGCTGCCAGGGTTTGCGTGTGGGTCCTGGGTGCTGGTGTCACCTTCAGCTTCCATTTTTGGCTCCTCTGTTCTGAGTTATGTGTTTCAGCAGATTTGCGTCGCTTTCCGGGTCGATTATTCTCGCTTCACGCAGTGTGCGTCCACGCAGTCTCTTCAGAATGGCGTTGCGTGTCGTAAGGCATCCTTGCGTGACTTTTCACGTGGTTGCGTCGGATTGACTTGCGGCACCTTTGCGACACCTGCGTCATTTTTTCTGACGCAGGTTACCACGTTGCGCCACGCTCCGACGCCTTGTTGATATGGCGCATGTCTTTTGACTTGCGTTGTCGCAGTGGTGCGTCACTCTTCATAAATCTGCCCCATGGTTCTTGACCTTCTTAGGACACCAAAAGGAAATTTTCTAAAAGCAAAAATTAAATTGGCTCAAAAAATGCCAGCTCATTTGCTTTGTCCTCATTAAAACTGTGGTTTATTTTTTATGTTTCACTTAATAAAACTCAGGAAATCTAAACCATGCCAACATCCTGATCTTCTTTGATTCTTCTGTGATACATCTTAACTACAGAATTATTGGAATAAATGCTTAGTTCTAGATATGTTGTTGCCATATTAATCTTTTGGACTGAACAGTAAATGTGATAGTAAATGCATTGCAAGGGGAACTGCATTCACCAAGCTCCTGAGAGGATGCAAATATCATTAATTTCAGTTCTCTAAATGACTGAGTTATTCAGTGAATTTTTTTCTTGGTTCTTTTAGGGTCAACTTTTTGGAAGAACAGTCTTGAGGTCACTAAAGTACAGGAGATTTCTTGGCAGCAAAACACAGCTTTAGCTGAAAATATCTCTAGGGCAGATTTACTAGAATATGACGCAACACAGCTATACAAGCAAAGTTGCTGTACCGTGTTGTGTTAAAGGGAGACAGGAGGATAGCATCACATTTACTAGGAAATTGAACTGCTGCTAGTCCCATGCACACACATTTGCATGATATCTTGCACAGATTTTGTACTGGAAGGTAACCATTCTAGGATAAAATACTAGACCAAGAAAAACTTTAAAACATATCGCACATTAAATGTATGCTGTACAGTGTAGCACACACGCAAACTCAGAAACGTTTGGAAGAATTGTAATGTGGGGTTAAAAGCAAAATGTAAGTGTTCTTTCTTTAATTCTGTATATGTCATATTTGGAATGTAGTTGTGTAAGTGTTCTGGAGTTATAGAACTTTGATTCATTGATTGCTCTGCTGCTGTGGCTGACGGCCGTGGGTCCTGTTCATGGAATAAACTTAAATTCCACTTTCATTTACCTAGTCTGGATTTTATTTATTATTCCATACTACAGAAATAAACACATTCTCCTGTTTAACAGCTGCCTCAAAGAGGCATTCTCTTTTGGTGCCAAGCACTGTCTACTATTCTTAGCAGATAGGGTGTTGCCTCAAACCAGTGGTCGAAGTGGGCAAGATCGGAGGGGCGTGAGAAACCGTTCCCCTACTTTTTGTGAAAATACAACCATACTGGGACAGATAATTCAGGTAGCTTAAATGCTTCGGCTGACATGTAAGGAAGGAAGTCTCCTGTGCTGTGAATCGGACGGTGGGCAGATAGCTAAACAATAAACAAGTCTTCTTGCCAGGGTGCCTGCTTTCTGAAAGAAATGCAAATATGCGCCACTGGTTAATCTGCAAATCTGCAAATGTAAAAGGTGCTTGGGAGCTGGTGCTGGCTTGAATTGAAATAATCATTTGATTGAAGCTTTGTGATGATAAAGATTCATTCTTTTTTGGTGGTGGTGTAAGAGTTACTAGCTGAGTGTAGGAGTTTTGCTTTCCATGGACAGATATTTGAAAAAAAATCACTATGTACAGTCTGGGTATCACTAAAATCTATATTTTGGAAGCACCATTTCATCTTAAACCTTTTTGCAGGTTTTGTAGCAGTCTATCTTGCACGGTGTGTAAAGCAAGTTTAACATAATGACTTACATATTTACAGTGCTTTCTGTCACAAAATGTGACCTCTTAGCCCTAAACATACAATAATCACTATTCTCCACTCCACTAACCAACATTTAACTCTGTGGCTCTCTGGTTACACCCAGACCTTTGCAGTGTATTAACTAATAGAGGTTCATATTGCACTATAGTGGATTTGCCACTGATTAACTTAACTCAAAAAAATAATACTTCTCATTTAAGCTGTGCTATTTTATATGTAGTTACCTGAAGGTAAAAGATAAAACAAACAAAAAATAATTGCCACACCTTTGATCTCACCCTCACGCTCAATGACACCACACCCATTGCATGCAGCATCACAGTTCCCATTCTTTCTTTAATGCACTTTGACCACTGCTTCAAACCAATGGGTGGTTGTATGGAAATAACCATGCACCACCAACATCAGGGTTTTTCTTATTAGCACATTACTATTAGAAATGTGTACACTTATTACACGGATTTCTTTTATTTACACCACTGTTCACTAACATGCTTTTCTATTGTAGCATTGACTTAATATTCACACATCTAAATTGGTACACTGTCATGTAAGGTACAACCATTGGTTAACACTAGACTATCATATTCAAACTGACCATACTGTATTTGGCCACACTTAATAAAAATCCACTTGGCAGGGCATTTGTTGTAAGGGGAGGTAGACAAATGTCTTTCTGCCTTCCATAATTCTTTGAAGGGCCTTCACCAAGACTGTTAGCTGACCATTGACGGGAACATCTGTTTTGTAGATGAGACAGACTAACTGAATTAGACCACTAAAGGATACATTAAAGTTATTTTCCATTGCAGCTGGCATCAATTTATGTTATGTCATGGCATGGTAACCACACTCCAGTCATGTTTGAGACATTACATTCCTAAGGATTAAATGGTTTTGTAAGACTTTTAGACTTTAATATAGATAGAGACACCCAGATGCTCAAGGGATTAAATATGACCCTACCCTAAAACATATTAAATCAGATTTTTGGGAAAACTATTTTATGTGTATTGGATGGTGGTACCCCAGTGTCTACCCTTACAGATTTTGCTTCATGAATCTTCAGCAAATAATTAACATGATTGCCCTTAAAGATTTCACGAAATGCAGAATTTGTCCATTGATATAGTTCATGACCTTGCATGAATTAGCAACCTTGGTAGTCAAGGAAAAAGACTAAGTGAATTGCAAACACAAGTCTCCATAATTGAGTGCATTTGGAAGTTGTGTACCATATACAAAGACGTTTGGACGGATACCAACTGCATGCCCTGTGCTAAAAGTACTATATCCTACAAATGATGCTCAACAATTCAGTTCACATTAAAATAGCATAGACATTAAAGAGCTATTGGAAAGCTATTTCAGTAATTGTTTACAATATAGTATTATCCACATAATGTAGAATTGGTTCACGAGTATGACAGTGGAGATGATGCACTGTACTGGACACCATGGGTGATCCTCAAAAGTTCAGTCTATTCTTTCCCCCACTACAGCATACAGATGCCTAAAGACCCGAATTCAGTTGTTATGAAGCTTAGAAAGCCATTTTCTATCCCCTTGACTCTTAACAAATTCAATAATATGGATCTATCAACCCTGTCACAATCTGTGCATATATCTATATATATATTCACTGAAAAAACCATAGGTTTCACACATGTTATAGTTAGCGGAAATTTTACTGATAAAAACCAATGAAATTCCCCCGTTATAGTTAGTGCAGGCAACTATAACTCACGCGACCGCAATCCTCTGCTGATGCTAATACTGTATTTAGACACTTATTTGCCCATGTCTTCTTCCATAAATTTTTAGCTATACATATATTACAAATATTTTTTTTTCATAAAGACACATATGTCATCAGCAGAAGATTGCGGTCGCGTGAGTTATAGTTGCCTGCACTAACTATAACGGGGGAATTTCATTGGTTTTTTATCAGTAAAATTTCCGCCAACTATAACATGTGTGAAACCTATGGTTTTTTCAGTGACTTTGCAAGGTTTTTTAAATGCTAATTCCTAACTATAACGTGTGTGAAACCTATGGTTTTTTCAGTGAATTTGTACGTTTTTTTAAATGCTAAGTTACTTTACGCCATTCGTGGCGTGCGCGCCCACTTAACGCAGTTCGTTCCGTGCGCGCACGGTGCGCTTCGCGCACGGTGCGCGCACAGTGAGCACGCGGTGCGCTTCACGCACCGCGCGCCCACTTTACGCAGTTAGTGCCGTGCACGCACGGTGGGCACGCGGTGTGCTACGCGCACTGCGTGCCCACGTTACGCTAGATGGGCCATGTACGCACGATGCGCTTCGCGCACCGTGCGCACATGGAGGACATATGATGCGCTTCGTTGTGAAAGGTAATATTTTAATTTTTCACATCAATGATATGCCATGCACAAATGGTGCCCTTCGGGCACCATTTGCACATGGGGTGGGGAGAGTATGGATAATTTTTTTTTTAATAACATTTTTACCGTACGCGTACGGTAAGCGTAATCGGCGAAATTATCGAAAAAATTAAAATTCCGTTTTTGGCCTTGGGGGATCTTTGGGGACTCCCCCAACATGGCTAGGTGCTTAGGAGCTGTCTAAACAGCCCCTTTACATGTTTTTGTCCTTTGTTTTTTAATCCCCACTCAGAGTGCGAGAGAGAAAATGGCGGCCGCCGCTTCCTGGTTTCGACCGATTCGAATGTTTACTAAGATCTAACAGCCAATCAGAATCGCGCTCGCGCACGTCACCGTACGCGTACGGTAAGCGCACCGTAAGCGCACCGTAAGCTGGCTCAGATATATATATTGATTTAAAGGCTATTTTCTCAGAATCTACTGAACAGATTTACACCAAACCTACAAAAGGCACTTCCTTGACCTGTAGACTACCTCTCTGCCAAATTTCAAGGAACTCTGTTCAGCCGTTCGGGCTGTAGCTGTGTCTAAAGGTCCTATGGAAAAATGCATGGGAAAAACGCGTTTTGGGACCCCCCTTTTATCTCAGCCCCCGCTTGACGAATCCCCCCGAGACTTTCAGGGTAGGAGCGGAGCGTAGCGCCCCACCTATTTTGAAAATTTCGTGAGGATTCGTCGACCGGCGCCAAAGTTATTCAAAATAGAATGTTGCGGTTTTCCTATGGAAACAGGGTCCTAACTATAACTACCTACTGGCGACCGCCAGTAGGTAATGACGTTTATCCTTTTTCTATTTTATTTATTAGCATTTTTGTGCATGGCAAAAAAGACCTAATGAGGGCAGATTTCTTTACATAAATATGATTTTACAGTGATACTTTAGGTCTTGCAGCATTTCTGACAAACAATATTTGTTACAACATCTAGAGGCATAAGATACACATTTACATACTTCTAGGGGTAAAATAGAAGGGTAGCATGGTACCCAAAGCTGTTGGAATAAAACAGTGGGCATGTAAATGTTGCCAGATGCAAAATTATCTACAAAATAAGCAATAATTATAGTTTGTGATATTTATAAATGGTAATAGTATAACCCAAATGAATCGAATTTCCATATGTGTGAGCAGCAAAAGAAATCAGCAATGCAAATGTTAAATATAAACGTTACATATAATGGAATTAAGTTAAAATGAGTTTTAGTAATTGTGCATAGTTAGCTTTTAATATATACCCCATAAAGGACTTGCCATTAATTTTCAGTCCCTGTATAGATATTAATATGTACTTCTTAAGGGCCTGATCACTCACTCTTAATTGCTCAGTAATATGAAATTAGACCTACAACATGACATTATACAGTTCTATCCAGTTTCTGATTGCTTCCTGGGAAATCTTCTGTAGGTTGTTTGCTGCTCTATTAATACGGGAAATATGACAACCGGACGGAAAAGGGGCTATATATGGTGGCGGTGTCTGCTAGACACCGCCATCCATATTAGCATGGGCAGCGGAGCATGGCTTTCCATGGCGGAGATCCCGCCATGGCAAGCCATGCGGAGTCTGCTTTCGGGGGCCCGTTGCGGGCTCTCAGGGTATTGGGGGGGTGCGGGGTGCACATGGGGGTACCCATCGTACCCCCCTGAATTTTCATGGACATGGTGGCAGGCACCTCGCGGTGCCTGTCTCCTTGTGCATGACAATGCACACAGTGTATTCCCAGCATTGTGGCGGGCGGTGCTGTGAGCGCCGCCCACCACAATGCTGGGAATAGAGGATGCCACTGCCACGGTGGCGGTGGAATCCTAATTGCAGGTGTGGGACAGCCGCACCACTGGCGGCTGGTCCCAGCACCGCTAGGCTGGCGGGCGGACTAAAGTCCTCCTGCCATCCTAATCGGCCCCTAGGTGTGGTCCAAGCTACCTTAGTTGGAATTTAGTAGACCATACTATGGTCACTAGTAATTTTATACAAGTAATTACAAACAATGCCTAGCTCTATTACTCACAGTGTGCCCCATGGAAAATGAGGGTTTAGGTACCCTCAAAAGCCAAACTCATAAAGTGTCCCTTCCTGCACATAAACAACCCAGAATGACACATTTTAAGTTCTATGTGTGCTGCATTGTGCAGCACACATAGAAGTTGCAAATCGTAATTTTTGTTAATGATTGTTAAATGATTTTTTAAATGATTGTTAATGTGCAGGAAGGGACGATTCCTGCACAATGAAGCACACATAGAAACCTCAACAATGAGGAGAAATTAAGCCTTTCTCCTCTTTTTGCCATATGAAGACCAGGTTTTCCCTAGTCTCAATTTTGGCGCTGCCTCCTATTTATGTCACCCTTGTAAATAGGGGGCTGTGTCAAAATCAATGGCAGAATGCACACGCAACACCCATTGCACGCCCCTTTCACGCTAAGTGTAGCATGAAAGGAGGCCTTATTTATAGGGCCTTGTAAATATGCCTCAGAGTCTTTTGTTTTCGAGAGGTATGCAACAATTTAGATTATAAAAGGGCCCTAGGTGCGCATGAGTTATTGCTGCAATCAGTCAATGACTGTACCCCATTGACACTTCTGGGGCCAATATATACATTTATTTTGTTACTGGAATTCTAGAGGAGAAGCATCAGACATATTACTGAATATATAGCTTCCTTGTGTAAACATGCTTTCAGTAATCAGAATTACAGGCTAGCAGGGAAATTTTGGTATGGATGTTACACAGGTCAGGGGAATTCGTACCATTATTATGTTCATCCCAGTCCAAGAAACATTGCTGCGGGCCCAGATTTAGGCTTCCCAACGGAAGAGAGTGACCCATACAGGAACTACTGGGTTAGAAGTGGCAGACTATGTGCAAAAGAACATGCACGGACAACAGCTAGACACTTGGTATTTTCAGTCTTTTTCAGGTACTCACATTCGTTCAGTCCATCACTGGACTTTTGAGGGAATCATTTGTTGTTTGATCCTTCCTTTCAAATTGCCTTCTTATTATTGATAATTGCTGCTGCAGTTCAAAGATGTATCTTCTTGATCACCCCTATTACTGCCTTGACAGTGATGTCTACTCCCATTTGGCTCATGCTGTAGGTCAAGAGACCCTGTACCCTGCTGGGATTAAGGTAAAAGTGATATTAATGTATCTATGAGCCTGTAGTTTTCTGCTAAATGGCAGAATTGCCTCCAGGATGCTTGATCTTTCTTTGTTGTTGCTCCTGATTCTGGATAATAGTATTTATTGTTTCTCTATTGTCCTCATATTTTTTGGCTCTTAGAAGGCAGGAGATTGGCTGCTGGTATCCATTATAGTGTTTACGGACCACTGTTCTATGGCTTACTTCCTATTTGAGTTTTAGGGCAATCTTTTTCTTCTCTCTGTATTGAAAAATCAAGATACCCCCAATTCTTTCTGTCTGATTTAACCATAGCAGTGCATAGAACAAAGAAAATTTGTGAACACCAATGTTGTTTGGAAGATTTAGGCAAAGTTCACTTTTTACATGGTCACCCCCATTTCTTCCTAGAGGTTATTGTTGGTTTTTCGACTCTGCTGTCAAGTACCCAATGTATGTACTCTGACCCTTAAAACATGTAAAAATTGGCTACACTCCTGATAAACATATTTAGCTTCCCTAAATGTCTCTAGTGTATGATACAAATGTGTACCCAGGGATTGTAATTTAAATGATAGTAGCGAACTGCAGCATATATTGTGCCACCAATAAAGTGACAATGCACAACGTGATGCAAGGTCGGCCCCTGCAGTCTGGGTGTGCAGATTCAAAACTAAAAATTCAACCTGGTGAAATAAACTCCTTGTAGGCCTAAACCTTCCTTTTTTAAAGTTATAAGTCATCCCTAATGTAGGCTCCAAGAGCCCATACTGTAGGATGTAAGGCATTAAAAAAGTCGGACAAATATATTTTATGTTTTGCACATTCTAGCAGAGAGAAGACTCCAAATTCGTTTTTATCTATGGCAAGGCTGACTCTCACATAGAAAAGCACTGGGTTACATTATAACATCTTATAATGCTTAACTTCAGATTGGCAGTAGCAAATTAATCTGCGACTCGTTTTAACAGTAGTTCACAATCCAAACTAATGATCAATTCAGATTTTATAATACTATTTTGAAAATGACACTTTTAGAAAGTTTTAATTAATCTGCCTAAGCCAAATGTTTTATTTTCTGCCAGTGTTCACTGCCACCTGACTGTCAAGGGTTACCCTGTGGTGAGATGTGGATTGCTCCCAGAAGACAAAAGCGCTCAGGTGTAGGGAGATGTTTTTCCTCCCTGTCCAGGATGGTCTGGCAGTTGTGCCCAGCTCCTTCCCGAACATCAAAGGGTGCCTCTATGTCACTTGCAGATGTAGCTCACTCTTAGTCCCTCCCTCCTTTTGTCTCCATAGACAGCTTGTCTTCCAACCCAGTGGGAAGGAAAGTCACCCAAGAACTGGGGGTTTGTCCGTCATCATTGCCACCTCATTGGCTGGGCACAGAGAGCTCTGCACAAGAGAAGAAAGGTTCTGTCATGTCTGTTTATTGCTAACTCTAATATATGTTGTTTTTAATTTAATATTTGAAATTTACTTTAAATTATGCACATTTACTTAACAAATTACACCCTAATTACTATTTTGTCTTGTTCATAAGCCTAACACCATGTCTTACCAATAAATATATTTATCTATATATTTTAATTATTTACATCATCTGAATTGGAATTATTGCAATTAGTTATGTAATGATTTTCCATTCCTGGGGCTATCCCTAAACTTTACCATAAACGTTATTTTAATTATATTATAATAACATTTAAAAAATCTAAATACTTTTAAATTAATTACATTGATTCAAAATTAATTTTAGGCAGTGAAATACCTCCAATGAAACAATAATGCGACCCCTAACCCAAACAAATACCTTCACTCCACCAAAGGTTTTTTAATTTTTCCATTTGCTTTATTTCCATTGAATATGTGATCACTCATTTTTATTTGTTAAATACGGCATGCTTACCATCGACCTAGATGTAACCATAATCCTAATTCTAAACAGTGATAACTGTTTTCCTATATTATTTCAACTTACATGTCATAATTTTTACTGCAACTATATTTCATTAGAATTATTCATTTTATACATACTTTATTCTGTTGTTTGATTAGATAGTATTTGAAGTATTTTTCACCTTAAAATACAATGTAATAGAAATTACTATGTACCTATTTTTGTCATTTATTTTTAGCGTTAATTAAAATCTTTTACAAATATTTATGTAATATTATTTAAGTGGTGATATGCAAATTGTAAAATGATTGATTCTTTTTACATGTTATTTATTATTATTACTCAATCTGTATTAAAATTGCAAGTATTATACAGTGTGCACTGATTTGTGTTTTACAAGGCAATGGCATATGAGAAAATATCAAACCATGCCTTAGTATGCAAAGAGGAAAAATGCTAAGATGTGAGTGTGTCACTATGTGTTTGTTGTGAGGAAATGTTGTTTTTGCCCTACATTATGCATGGTATTTGTTGATTACAAAGTCGCACCATCTTGGTAATGGGTTTAAGAAAAGTTCTGAAATGCCGGTACCAGCACCAAAAGAGTAGTGCATGCAGTTCTGTCATACCACATTTGATTCCCTCTGCACAGGGTGCATGGCCCTTTATGACTAGGGTAGCTTGTCACCCTGGGCCACATGTACGACCATTTCATTTTGCGACTTGTAAATTGCAATGTTTAGCTACTCGCAATTTGCGAGTCGCAAAATAAAATGTACAACAGTGTTTCAGACACTCTTTGTGATTCCCAAATGGGTTGCAGGGGACCTGCCTCGTTAGTATTCATGAGGCAGGTCTCATTATGCGACCGATTGGGAATGGCCAGCACTCACAGGGATGGTGGCCTGCTGAGGTCAGAAGACCATTTTGTCTGTGACTGCTTTTTAAATAAAGCAGTTTATTTTTTTTATGCAGCCCGCTTAACTCAAAGGAAAACGGGATGCATTTAAAAAAGAAAAATGAAACATTTCTGTTTAATTTTTTGAGATTTGGCAGTGGTCGGTGGAACCACTGCCTGCTCTTAACATGCATTTGCAATGCAATATGTCTTTCATTTGCGAGAGTTTATGCTATTGGCTTTATAAATGTCAGTGCCTTTTATTTATCTGTTTTGATAATTAACACATAAATAAAAGGCATTGTCATTTACAATGCCATTTGCTCAAACTCTTGTAAATGCCAGACCTATTTCACTTCCAAGAAACGATTGTCATTGTCCCTTGGTGCTTAGAAAATGAAAGAGCGCATAGCACGCCGAATGTTGCAGGAAAGCATGTTGTACCTGCAGTAGGAGAAACTCATTAAAGAAAATAGTGCTTACAGATTAAATAAGACGCACTGTGTAACAACAGAAGTAAAAGGGCCAGTCCTCATGGGAGATTACAAATGAAGACAAGGCGGTACTAAGCAGGGACTAACAAGCCTATTACCGAATCGGAAGCCAGCATTTACAAAGGACAATGATGCAAGTCAATGAAAAATATAGGCGGCGAGTGGGAGGAGCTTCAAGTCTGTACTCAAATACAGCACGCCTCTTAGAGCAGCGTATGCCCTGCCCAGGCTCAACCTAAAAAACGTTTTCACTGCCAGACACAAAGGGGAAGGGGTCCCTTGGGGGGAACTCTTTTCATTTGTGACAGGCTTACCACCTACTTGAAGTAGGTGGTAAACCTTCCACTCTCAAAACAATCGTGCATGGCCTTGAGACCCACTATCAGGAAGGGACACCCTTCACAAGCCAGTAAAAGGTTACCACCATGCAAAATTGGGGTGAGACATGCTACAACACTTTTTAGCTGTCAAAAACGTACCAAATCTCCGATTTCGTACATGTGGCCCCCTGACTCTTCTGACTCATTGGGCGATAAACAACTGCTGAGTCTCGGTGTTAAGATCACCCAAGGAGTGCTTGCAGTAGCATCTGCACTAATTCTCTTTACACTC
Source organism: Triturus cristatus (assembly GCF_964204655.1). NCBI lineage: Eukaryota > Metazoa > Chordata > Amphibia > Caudata > Salamandridae > Triturus > Triturus cristatus. The sequence goes on along the minus strand of NC_140588.1, from coordinate 317,690,516 downwards.
AGATGTGTTTACTGACACCCCCATGGAGACTTTGTAGGTGTTAGGAAACCCATCTACAGTACCTGCTGGCATGTTTTACTAAATAGGTATTACTTTTATTTACCCGAGGTTCTGCACAAATATGCATCTTTTTTCGAAAAGAGTTGTTTTTGAAGCAATACAACTCATTCCCCCTTATACAGCATCATTTTTGTGTTAACTAGTTTTAACCTTATTTGTCCGTGTCAAATGTTCAGCTCACGAAGCCATCCTTCCTGAGAGTGGATATGTTTGAGTGTTTTGTATCCGAATAAGCAATTCAGAACTAATGTCTTTGCTTGGGACTGTTTTAAAGCAGTTTGTTGGAAAATGTAACCACTACTGTCGGCGCGAAACAGTTCTATAAAACATTGGCAAAAGCTGATAACAGATAAGCAGCAGCAAAACTGGGCAAGGGGTGGAAGGGAGGGGATTAGACAATTTACCCATTACAAACATTATCTAGAAGTAGTCAGTGTAATAATCCATGCCAATGTCACGAAAGCAATTAGACAGGGTAAGTTTTCTATTTTCCTAAATAAAAATAGTAGACAACAATAGGTGGATCACAACACATAGGTTCGGTAACAGCGCCAGGACACCCCAGGGTAACCGTTGCGCTTAATAAATATATTAACATAACATAACATAACAACAATTGATTAACCATCCCACTAATGAGAATACATCTTTGCTAAAAATCTTATCATCTTGGAGCATCAGGTGTCTCCGGATCCCTCATGTATTATTCCCAGGGAGCAAAGTACTTCTATTACCCTCTTTAGTGTGAATGCCTTTGTGGGAATTTGGTTTTGGTGTTTCTGGATGCCGAAAATAATCGATTGAATGGAGAGTTCCTATAACAGCAGGTGAAGGATTTAAGAATGTCGACCCTTTTCACCTGATCAGTAAAAGAGGTTTTATCGGAGCAGAGGCTAGACCAATAATAATTGGCGGGAATCGGCTGGATATTTCAAAATAGGAAATGGCACCGGAAACGGACGCTCACTTTCACCCCTCTCAGCTATCTTACATATCGAACTATAGGTCTGTCATTTAGAGAACTCAGCTAGTTACAAGGTTACAAGCTAAATCAATATAATAGACATGTATGTCTATGATAGTGGTCTGTTATTTACTGAAATCAGCTAGTTGCAAGGTTACAGGCTATAAGCCTGTGATATTATGGTATAACCAAAGACGGACGGTTGCAATATCATAAGTGCCATTGCTGGAAGAATCTTCTAGCTAAATAATTTTTAAGAAACAAGTGTTCATTGCGGTAAAAGGAGTTAGCAATTGCTTTTTCTCCGAATTAAGGGGTCTATTGCTATCCGCAACGGCTAAAGGGACCGCCCGCCATAAGTGCGGCAGTCCCGCAGTTGGCATTAGGATGCGCCCGCAACACAGGCAGGCACATCCTGCATTTTGTACATTGCGGCGGGCGGTGCTGCAAGCAGCACCCACAATGAAAAAATCGAAGAGATGGCCAGGAGGAAAAAATATATAAGAAAAAATTACTTCTCAATCGAAGGCTAAATTTCCTCCATTGATAGAACATAGTCCTATTATTCATTTACATACATTTCAAAAAGGGAAAACAATCACATACCAAAGACCAAATGATTACATAATTTAATTAACGTAATCCAGATTTACTTCATCATAACTTTGGAATTTCTCTCAATATACCCTATACATATATATACACACACATATAACACTTATATACAAATGGCAAAAAATTAATAGTAATAACAAAAATGTCAAGTTCCTTCCACCCAAATCGTCGAAAAAATAGAGAGTGTTCACCTAAAACCTATAGGTAATACACTTGGAGGTAGTCTTATTTGCACAATTGGCTCTAAAAGTATACAGAACCCTAATCACAAAATTGTGCATAAATTCTTCATGGAATAAATCACACACTTTCTCATCAGACTCCTCTTAACAAAATCTGTCGACGCGGACGCGTTTCGGCCAAATGAAACATCTAGGCCTCCTCAGGACAGGGGTGAGGGAAAAGACCTAAGCAAAGAAATCAAAAATTACAAAAAAACATATAATGTCTATTAACAACAAGAACTATCTCAATCTCTGTGCCAAACTGCAAGCAGCACCCGCCGCAAGGTAAAAAATGCATGCTGTGCATTTGAAAGCACATCGTGACAGGCACCGTGCGGTGCCTGCCGCATTGTGCATGGAAATGCTGGGGGGTACCATAGGTACCCCCCATGTGCACCCCCACCCCCCAACTCCATGGGGGCCCACTACGGGCCCCCAACAGCAAAGTCCGCGAGCCTTTCCATGGCGGCGATGCCTCCAAGGAAACGCGAGTGACTGCCTGCATCTTAATATGGATGGCGGTGTCTTGCAGACACCGCGACCATGTTAAGCTGCTTTTCCGCCCGGTTGACTCGTCGATCGGCGGATGGTCTTCCCGTCCGCCGGGTCCCCCCCATCATCGTAATGTGGTGGGGGGAAACATAGGAGGGCGGTGAATGTTGGTGGACAGATCGCCACCGCCATGCAGGCAGTGGCGATTCGCCCACGTACATAATTGGCCCCTAAGTCATGATGATTTGGTCCCCTCAGTGAATATTTGGGTACCAACATTAGTGCAAATAGAGGGAATTCAAACAATTAAATTTTGACGTTTTACTGGCTAAGGTTTATATGTAATTCTATTGTTGGTGGGATTGATTTGATTAAGTAATACTTCACTATCTATTTTTGTTTTAAGTCTATTGCATGCTATTTGTGAAAAAGTGCAAGTGGTTAGGAGGAATTGTGCCCCAGCTTAATGAATTGAGATTGCTTTCTGAAAGTTGTTGAGAAATGTTATATGTTTTACAGGAACAGCAGTCCCTAACAAGGAAACAATTGTAAAAAACATTTTTTATATGGAAATACAATGTTTTCTATATTTAACTGTCCAACTGTGTTGTATGTTAGTTTACTATTGAAATCAAGGAATTTGTGTTTGATGCCATTGTTGCAGGGATTCTGCTCATGCACAGAACTATGCGCAGGAAACCAGGACCTCAGTGAATTGCGGTGTACCAAAAACTAACCTCAGTAACCAGAACCCCTATTCAATAGCATCAGTGTCTCATTCGTTCTCCGTATCATCTCGAAGCTACCAATGATTAGACAACTCAGAACAAGCGACTTAGAGTACTCTCAGGAATGGTGGGAGTCAGAAACACCTGTTCGTTATTATTCTCATATCAGTCCACAACAAGAGTAATCAAAGACACAGTAAAGCTTAAAATGTTTATTTTTAACTACGTGCCCTAAGATGCAGTACTTTGGCTAACATAAGCAGACAAATGATCAAAAATAAAACCATCAGCATTGTTACAATACCATAGAAAATGAAGGGAGAAATCATATTACAAATGATAGTGGAATACAACCACCCTCCCTTAACTAGTAAGCTAGTATTATTAAACTAATAGAAGGTCTCTAGGTTTGAATGGGGAACCCCATACCAGAAATATCAGCTTAGGTGAATCACATCACAGGATCAGCTCTGCTCTGTGTCTGGAAAAGGTCTTCTCCAAAGTGTCTGAATCATGCATGCCCACTGCAATATTAAAGGCACTCGAGTTTCAGATATTTGTAGCTGTGTGCGTGTTATGGCTAGAGCGTGGGCCGATCAACATGAATTCAAAAGCATACATTGTTATTGGGCCCTGACGGCTTCTGCACCTAGTGTTCAGACCAAGGTCGCGGTGCACGTCTAGGGCTGTGAGCAACAGACCGTTCTCATGTGAAAGAAAAGCAAGCAAGCATTTTTCTTAAAATAACAGCTACCTGCAGTGTCGTATGCAAAAGCAGCAAAAGTGACAAGATGGCGTTTTATATCCAAGACGCTTATGCTAACATAGCAATGTATGTACCTGGAACTCTGTCTCCACTACACCATCAGAATATCTCTAGAACATTTTTCTATTTGTAATACTTCCAATGTGATTCATGCCATTTTGTGTCTTTGTAACATGATCTACATTGGCCAAACGACTCAAAACGTAAGGATTCACATCTGTCAACATCGAAGCTGTCTCTGCTGCAAGCTTCCAAATGCCCCGCTCACACAGAGGACAGCATTTACTGGCAAGGTATCAGCATAGTTAAACCACCACCCAGAGGTGCAGACATCAAGCAAATCCTTAACAAGGAGGAACTTAAATGGATTCTGCTCTCCAAGAGCCTATACACAGGTCTAAACCGGATGGAGGACTGGACCACTCTCACATAGCCTCTAGTGAACTTCCAGGAATTATATTGATCCACTGCAACCGGTTCATATATGTAAATACAAATCTCTGCACACTATGCCTTGAAATCATGAATGTGACACAAGCCTAATCCTTCATGCTTCAGTTGGCTCACTTTAATATTACAAATTTCGCATCTCTAATTAACATGTTGTAGTGACGCTGCTCCAAATGATACATGATTGCTGGTAACATTCAATTGATACATTTTTATGTACCACTCTCTCCTTCAACCACAATACGTTCCTTCTTATATAATTATATAGCAGCTCTCTCAATATTTTGCTCCGTTATGGCCTTATCCCTACGCTTGTTTCTGTGCATATTATTTGTACACACCATAATGATTGCAAATTCAGTGTTGCTAGTAAATCCTTAGGTAACGTTTTCTCAGTGATGCTGCTCCAAATGAGGTATGACTATTTGAAACATAACACTGATATATTACTATCTATTGTTTTCTCTTCCAACTGCGATATGAATCTATACACCAACTGTGTGAATACTCTATTCCAATATGGGGGCAACTTTTCACCTGTTTCTGTGCACATTAACTGGATACACCGTTACTACGTCATCACGTTATTTTCACCCGAATGCTCTCACCCTAAATTAATTCTTGCACTCCCCTTTCCACTGTTCATGGCAGCTGAACGCTGCCACTCGCTCTGAAGGCCACTCGCTCACACTTTCCATGGTAAGAATCACCACGCATGCTGGGCCACTTCTTATTCTGATGGTTATTTGTCTTTTTAACTGAGTCCTCAACTGGACCACGGAATTTTGCTCCACTCCTTGATCGCAATAAACTACTTCGCCTCAATGGTACGTACCCGCTTGCCTTACCCAGTACTCACAATGTCCTCACTATTGCACGGATTTTCCCCAGCACTCATTAATCCATTGAACTTATCCCCACAGCACTATCAATTTTTAATTTTCCTGTGAACACTGGTCATACCAGGAATGCGGATCTCTTTCTTGATCATAACCGCTCTGCACCAGACTGCATCCAGGATTCCTTCTTCATCGATTTTGAGCCACAGCCTCTGCTTTTATATAGGCCCTTAGTTAACAAGTTAATTAAATATACCACTGTATCTCAGTCACTAATTGCTAAAGTCATGAGAGTATTGCATGTGTTCTTCAACTTAATTACCAATGGTCACGATCATAACAAATGCCACTGCATGTCTGTGCCAACTCACCTTACAATACACGGAACACACAGTCGTCTATGAAATGCATTCACCATCTTTCAAGCATGTATCATATCCAATTTCAATGCATGCTGAATATTGAATACTGCTAAGCTCATCAAGCTTCACTCTAATTATCAGTAAGCAATCACGGGTCTTCCTCTTTCTAATCTATTTCCATTTTATTTCCTCTTCTCCTTCCCTCCCCCTTCTTCTCACCCATTCTTGTTTCAGACTCGAACAGACATCTGCCTCAGGCACTAATTGTCTTGTCCTGAAGAAGATCCCAGTATTGTGTTAAAGGGAACAAAAGGTCGTCAATTTTTTGCACTCTGACACAACCTTATATTTATCATTAGTATATGCTAGGGTGCTTTAATGAATTGTTTGCTGGTCTAACTGATGTATTGTTTTTTGGCCACGCTTCATGTAATGCCTGTGTTCTTCCCATTTTCAATGTTGTACATGTTCCCACTTGGATGTTGTTCTTTTAATTCCTTACATTAAATGTTTGTGCCCAGTTTGACAGTTAAATATAGATATCATTATATTTCCATATAAATCATTTTTTCTAAAATTGGTTCCTTGTTGGGGACCACTGTTCCTGTAAAACATGAGAATTATTATATTAAATCTGTCTCTTTGCATTTAATATGGTTTCTGACCACAAATGAGCTCAATATTGTGGAACATTTTTGTCTTATGATTACGGGTACACCTCGCCGAACCAACAAACTTTTTTCATTTTTTTTAATGCAGTTAGCATTTTGACCAACTCTGCGGATGTTTCACACCATTTGAAGATACATAGGCACTAGGGGCCTCTTTTACTTATTTTGGGCATAGGGCAGCGTCTCAAATTTGCGCTGCTCTACATCAAAAGAAAGGGGCAGGAATGTGTCATATCTATGAGAAACAGCGCATCCCCGTCACATTTACTGCACTGGTGCACAAATGGATGCCTAGTGCCAACGTAGGCACCCCTGCACCATGATTCAAGGGTGCCTGCATTGAAATCAGGTTGTTTCCATGCAGGAAGGGACACCCTCCTTCACAAAAACAACAGTTACACCACCCTTAGGGAGGTATAGGCTTTTGACACATTCCCAAGTTTACAGCAGTGTGAGGCAACACAGCGACTTGTTCTGCGCTGCCTCACACCATATCTACGAGGCCATGAAAAGCCAGGCAGTGTGGTTTTACATGGCCTTGTAGATATGGCTCTTCAGTGTGCGCCGTTGAACATCATTAAATGTGACATTCCGTCAGCGCACCGATCTTGTAAATTAGCCCCTCGGAACATTCACCGTCATGGATGGACACATATCCACCCTCTTCTATTACACTGGGTGGATATGGAGAGTGTCGGACTGGGATGGAAAAATAACACCTGCCACAAAAATTAAAAGTGGCCACTTTTAGTGACTTAGCTAAAAACGTGGCCCATGTTTGTGAATGGTGGCAGTTTTGAAGGTGCAAAGACATGCTGTATAATACTTTTTCAAAGTATGAACAACTGCATGGGTTTGAACTTGCCTCAAAAAGTGTTTGTTTTAATATCATAGAAATTAACAGACAAACTGGCCCAACTGGCCAGAAAACAGTCCCACAAACAGGCAAAAAAGCGGTCTACACACTAACCTGTCAGAGAAGCCCATCGGGCACTGCCTGATTGCTCTGTGGGCCAGTCTGACCCCGGATGTAATGACTGAGAAGAGGTTGGTGGCACCATAGTGTGGGACAGCTAAAACCTGGAAAGGATTCTCAAGACTAACAACACAGTACTGGGTCCCTGATGAATGTTATTTTTTCCTCTATGAAAGCAAAATAATTTTAGACATTTCCTAGTAAGAGTATATATCATAGGGCCATTCTGTACAACAAAAGGCACCTTCATAAATACCATGTTACACCATAACACTGTTTTAGTTGGCATGAATAGAGTGAAATTTGGACACATTTATGAGCCTGATTACAAAGAAGCTATGCTTATAATCAGGCTCTCCACCTTTCTTCTACACATCCTCCTTCTAACCCCCACTCTCAACCTCTCTAGTTTGCATTCATTATTGCCTAAAGCCTGCTTGTTCGCCATTTCTAAAGTGCAATTTGGACTGAAGGCCTCCTAATGTCTATTTGCTCCTGCAGGATTGTTATGTTGAGGGGCACATATCCACAGTAACTTTGGATAATTAGAAAAATATTCCATGATGTTGTGAATGAGACCTAGGGCTAGGGGCAACCAATTCAGAATGTTAGATTTGAGGCAAACACTACGGTGCCGATTCCAATCCTGGAGAAACCCGGTACGAATTGTCGGACGGAGCGTTTTCTCCGTCCGACTCGTACCCGGGAAAAAGACCCTACAAACATGCAAGTACGATTCGTACGGAAACACCGTTTCCGTACGAATCGGAAAAAACACCGACCGACTGAAAAATACATACGAATGGGATCCGGGACAGTGCATACGCGACATTCGTACGGAGTGAGACAGCCGTTTACGTACCAGCAAGTACGATTCGTACCGACAGCACTCCGGACGGCAATATTTTTACGGCACCCAAAAAGTGCCGGAAAAGCTAAGTACGCCACGCAGCGTGAGGAAAAGGGGGCCCGTTATGCACCGAACACCCCCTCCAGCCCCCCCATGTACGGTGCGTACCCCCACCCGTGTATGTACACCCGTGTATGTACACCCGTGTATGTACGAGTCGAACCCCCACCCGTGTATGTACACCCGTGTATGTACACCCGTGTATGTACGAGTCGAACCCCCGCCCGTGTATGTACACCCATGTATGTACACCCGTGTATGTAAGAGTCGTACCCCCGCCCGTGTATGTACACCCGTGTATGTACACCCGTGTATATACGAGTCGAACCCCCACCCGTGTATGTACACCCGTGTATGTACGAGTCGAACCCCCACCCGTGTATGTACACCCTTGTATGTACGAGTCGTACCCCCACCCGTGTATGTTCACCCGGGTATGTACGAGTCGTACCCCCACCCATGTATGTACACCCGTGTATGTACGAGTCGAACCCCCACCCGTGTATGTACACCCGTGTATGTACACCCGTGTATGTACGAGTCGTACCCCCACCCGTGTATGTACACCCGTGTATGTACACCTGTGTATGTACGAGTCGAACCCCCACCCGTGTATGTACACCTGTGTATGTACGAGTCGAACCCCCACCCATGTATGTACACCCTTGTATGTACGAGTCGAACCCCCACCCGTGTATGTACACCCGTGTATGTACGAGTCGAACCCCCACCCATGTATGTACACCCTTGTATGTACGAGTCATACCCCCACCCGTGTATGTACACCCGTGTATGTACACCCCATGTATGTACGAGTCGAACCCACACCCGTGTATGTACACCCTTGTATGTACAAGTCGTACCCCCACCCGTGTATGTACGCGCTGGGGGTACGCACCGTACATACACGGGTGGGGGTACGACTCGTACATACACGGGTGTACATACACGGGTGGGGGTTTGACTCGTACATACAAGGTTGTACATACACGGGTGGGGGTACGACTCGTACATACATGGGTGTACATACACGGGTGGGGATTCGACTCGTACATACACGGGTGTACATACACGGGTGGGGGTACGACTCGTACATACACGGGAGTACATACACAGGTGGGGGTACGACTCGTACATACACGGGTGTACATACACGGGTGGGGGTTCGACTCGTACATACACGGGTGTACATACACGGGTGGGGGTTCGACTCGTACATACACGGGTGTACATACATGGGTGGGGGTTCGACTTGTACATACAAGGGTGTACATACACGGGTGGGGGTTCGACTCGTACATACACAGGTGTACATACACGGGTGTACATACACGGGTGTACATACACAGGTGTACATACACGGGTGGGGGTTCGACTCGTACATACATGGGTGTACATACACGGGTGGGGGTACGACTCGTACATACACGGGTGTACATACACGGGTGGGGGTTCGACTCGTACATACACGGGTGTACATACACGGGTGGAGGTACGACTCGTACATACACAGGTGTACATACACGGGTGGGGGTTTGACTCGTACATACACGGGTGGGGGTTCGATTCGTACATACACGGGTGTACATACACGGGTGGGGGTATGCACCGTACATAGGGAGGGCTGGGGGGGTGTTTGTCGCGTATGCGGGCACATGTCTCAATGGTTGCTATTGCAGTTCGGTTTGTACGGTGTTTTTTCCTTACGGTTGTAACTTCGGACGCACCGTACGGATCGTACTTGCGCGCTCGACTTAGGTTATCACATTTGTACGTAAAATCGTCCGGGGACGTGTCGGACACGTTTTCCGACCCGAGAACGTGTGGGGGAATTTTCCCACTGCGATTCGTATGAACTTTTTCCCATACGAATCGTACTTGCCAGTTTGTACGGTACTTGTACGATTCGTACGGAAAAAAATCCGGATACGAGTCGTACGGGGAATTTTTTTAACGGATCGGAATCGGCACCTAAATAAGCATATACAATTTGAGCAAATATATCTGATACCCTGTTCAAGAGCATATGCTCTGTGTTTTCATCTCGTAAAAGCTAGATTGGAGGTATGTGGAATTAGGCAAACCTAGTGCAGTGTTGTCTGGGAGTGGATGAGATATTTATTCCAAACTGGAGAAGAATTTAGATTTTATAAATAACCTGCAAATAATGTAAAGTTTAGGGAGATAATTTGGAGTAATTTTGTCTAAAATAGTAAAGTTCAGAATCCCTCTACGTGTCTTCTCCTTCTTCATTCAGTCCTCCTTTTCTCCATGCAACTATCCCTCTGTTGAAGCATTACTGCCGGATGTTTGTCACTGTCACAGGGGCTTTCTTGGCCCTACACTACCTGCTACCTTTGCGGAGAATGTGACCCTAGATATCAGCACAGGAGCCTAATCACAAAGGGAGGTGAACCACCGCAGGACCACAGTCCCCGGGACTCCAGTACCTACAACCCCCTTTGCTACCTGGTGCCATAAAAGTGCCTTGCAGCCCCGCTACATGGGCCATGCACGGGCCACACCTAGGCAAAGTACGGGCCAAGGGCTGGCCCCTCAGAACCCAGAGGAGGCTGGACTGAGCCATCCCACTTGGCTCGAGTATCAACCACTTCAAAGTACTTTGTTGACATAGTCCCCTGAGGACAAGACTTTTCCCTTAGGCATGTTTTCACTTTCGTGCCCGGGCGCATGATGTTTTCCTCTAACTAGGCTGAAGTGAACTTTGTTTTAAACAGAAAAGAACAAACGGCAAACCAAGGTCAAGCACTTCCAATCCGTGTAACGTTATGATTTCTGAAGTGGTGCAAACTCTTCCCACACCCGCCGTCCAAGGGTGTTATGTAGAGACCAAAGAAAGAAAAGTTGGAAGGTGCACTCAATTCGGAGTCAATGAGGTGAAATAAGTCGCTTATTCTTCGTAAAAGTCCTTTTATTCAACAAATTTGGTACAAAAACTGGCACACAGCCAACGCGTTTCGTTCCCATTACACTGCCAGTGGGAACTTCGTCAGGGCTGCAATGTTATAAAATAAAGTAAAAAACGACATAAATTTCACATAACAATTAACAACACAAATATAAAAGTTACCACAAAACATAACATAGATATCCTACATATAGATGACCCAACAACAAAAAAGCACAAAGAACAGTTTTACATCTTATACCTCTAGAGTCGAATAGTATGTATAACTTGTGTAACAGAGCATTTAAGACAAACATGTAACAAATGACAAGTAAGAAATAATTCAAACCAATTACAATCATGTTGACATAAAAACGAAAACATAAAAAATGTGTCCAAAAAGTTGATAAGCGCTCCTATGCAAGTGATGTGACCAATTAGACAATATTAAGTAATGTAGCATACTCTGAGTACCATGTGGGACAAAACTCAAGACAACATGAAGTTTTCTGAAGGCGAATATTAAATTCCAACAGGCATATCACCAGTAATTGAAAACAAGTAGGGGAGGGAAGAAAATAACTCTTAAATTTCCCAAGAGTTCGCTAGGTTATTTCAAAGGGTTCTCACCTCAATGGAGATTTTAAATCCAAAGTTGGTATCAAATGTGAAATACAAATAAACCAGCGGTTTCCAAATGGACAAATCCCAATCAAGTTGTATATGCGGACTTAGTAATTCACCATAATATGGAGAGGCCAAATGTCTAAAACCAAGAAACAAGAAAACCATAAGACACTACAGATTGGTAAAAAATGTTTTTTTCTAAAAAGAAGACATAGGGTCACTAATAAAGGGCCCATATTCTCACCTATTGAATCGTACCGTAGTGAATACAATAAATTTTCAACCTGGAAAGGTCTAGTCGAAATAAATAGAAATGACTCACTTATATTGAGTGAGAAAAAGGATCTAGAACAGAAAAACAAAGAAAAAATATATACCAACCGCGTTGAGTATAAAAAATATATCTGTGCTTATTAGCAAGCTTGATTTACTAACCACAATATCATAGATTCATTAAATGGACACTCTCAAGCGTGACATGCTGATAATGTATCTATAATAAACAGTAATTCTATAGACTTAACAGTCAAATTATTTATTAAAAAGGATGTAATCAGCGAGTAGCGTAAGAGGACTGCAAGTGTGAAAGGCTATCAAAGGTCTGATTCTAAAAATAATACTAAGAGTAATCATTGGCAATAGTAATAATTTCCCGACTAGCGCATTCATTTCTAGAAATGACGGGCATACTGGTGATACATCTACATTAAACGGAAAATCTATTGGCCTATCTGTAATGGTTTTAAGAAAAAGGCGTAATAAGCAGGAGGCATAATAGAACCTAGCGTGTGCTTCAAATGTGCAAGGCTATCATAAACCTAGTTCTAAAAGTAATACCAAAAATAGTCATTAGCAATATTACTCCTTTCCTAACAGTCGCATTTGTTTCTAGAAATGACGGGCATAACAAAACGACCATAGATCTTCGTAAAAAGCATGAAAAGTGTTATAAGTTAAAAAGCAACGACCATTAGCGACACAGAGAAATTTTGGACGATATGTTTGTAAAGCATTAAAAACAACAACAAACAGGTGAGTATTCTCAAATGTTGAAAGATAGGGAATCAAAAGTGAATATTGAAAAACGAGTAAACGAGCGTAAGGCTGAAAACTATTTGAGAATACTCACCTGTTTGTTGTTGTTGTGGATCAAAATTACTAATTGTGTGAAATTTTGCAGGTTGCGCGTTCTTTCCCTTGACACCCATTCTTTTGTTTTTGTATTTCTTATTAATGTCCCTAAACTTCCATTATCCACGTCCAAGGAAGATGAAGAAATGTTGATAGATAAATGCATTTACTGGTTGCCAGGTGAGGGATTGCCGCTCCAAAATAGGAAAGGTGGCACGGAGGCCTTCTCAGCAAGGCTCCCAATCTGATAGTATTGATCTATCATTCAGCCAGAGTGATTTAGTAGACAATTTAGTGGCCTTTGATGCTTGTACCTTACATCTGTTTAATACAAACTGTAGGAAAGTGGGATCTGCTTTTATGGTTACCCTCACGGTTTGCCTGGTGCTAAGCTCTTATTGACTAGTCTGACTGGGATCCGGCTAATCAGGACCCCAATCTATCTGATTTATCCCTTAAATTGTTGTGTTCAGTACTTAGGTACATCCCAGATTGGATACTGGGGTACCCCTATCAGTCTCTAGTATATGGTACTAAGGTACCCAAGGCATAGGTACCACCGAGGTCCCCCATGGGCTGAAGCATGCATTATGCCACCCATGGGAGACCATTCAAAATGGAACTACAGGGCTGCCATTGCAGCCTGTGCAAGCTGGTGCTAGCACCACTTACGAAAGATATAGGTTTCCTGGATCTAGGGTCACTGAACTTAAAAACTATTTCACCCCTCTAGTAGGCCTTTGCAATCCTGAAGGCAGTCTGTGTGGTTCTAAGTGTGAGGGTGCCCCTGCATGAGCAGGACCCTCCTACAACCTATGGAGTCCATTCTCCCAAGTTGTAAGTGAAGCAGCCATGAACTATATAAAGGGGCACCGTGTAATTACAAGATGACCATCTCGAAACTGGCTGTAATGAATCCTATCATGTTTGGTGTCCAACATGTTGGGGTCACACCTCCACACCGTAAACGGTGTGGGAGGTATGATTCCAAGCACTGGAAGAGCCCTCTGTTAGGCTCTCAGTGTTCCTGGTGGCAGCCTTCTAGACAGACAGCACAAAATGGTTGTTGCCAACCAGAGACACGATTTTGCCCTTCTGCTGCTGAACCAAGATCAAGCAGGGGAAGGCAGAACTATAGGCATCCTGTCACAGAGAGGTGTGACCACCTCCCAGACAGGATTTAGTGTATTGGGCCGGGTGGGTGCGCTTGCCAGCCCCACTGAGTCTGCATGTGGGGCACATTTGGTTCCTCCTAGCATAGTACAGTTCAAACCAGTCCTGGGAGCCAAAACTGGACAAAAGACATGGGAGTAAAAACCCCCCTATCCGGACCCTCCCCTGGGAGGGTCCTCTGATTCGTCCCAACCCTTTCCTAAGGGTACATAAGGGCTTACCTTTGGGTGGGTCCCTAGAATTTTCGTGGGACAAGATTCAGATCAGACACCACGTCTTTTTCTACCGCCTGGGCATTCTGGACTTTGCTGGACTTCGTTTGGGCTCGACTTCGTCTCCCTGCATCATCTGTGCCTGTGCATCATACAGTGGGCCTTGGATGTGAAGGGGTGAAGGAGTCAATTCCCTGCATTCGCAGGCACCGCAACTAAGTCGACCGGTCTGCTGACCCTGAGCTTCTCCGGACTCCGTAAGGTGCTGCAACACAGGTGATAGTTTTCCACAGCTCTTGAGGCCTGCCCGCTCACCAAGTTTGAGGGCAATATACCTCGTAGGGGCTGCAATTACCAAACTCCTGTGCATCGCGTCAACTTGCAGTTGCAAAGGTTTGCTGACTTCCTTCCAAGAAGATCTTCGAGCTTCCAGTAACCCCACCCTCGAGCATCTCCAGTGACTAGTGTCTTTGGCCATACCGCAACGTTGTGCACCGTGGCCTAAATCTTTTGGTGTGATGCTTGAGGTCCTTTCGCGACTCCAGTGCCTTCGGCCTGTGGATGCATTTGAGGGTCACTTTAGCTCCTGTTGGGCTCCTCTGATTGCTCAGGGCCTGTCCTAACTCCCCTGCTTGTGGTGAGTTCCCTGGACCTTGCTGGGCCAGAAATTGCACCTTCTTCGACTTCTGAGTTTTGTTGCATTTACTAAGGCTTGTTGGTGCTCCTGCCAGACACCGACCCCTCAGCACTCAACATCGATGTGGGACAGCTTGTGCACGGCTCCTGGTCTTCCTTAGTGTCGCCTGGCCCTCACAGCTGCAGAGTCAATGCCATTGTCATCTCTCCAGCAACACCCGACATCGGAGGGCATTCGTCTTACAAGTCTCCTGGTCACTCCTGAGTGACATAGGCTCTGTACCCTCTGCTTGCAGGTACCTCTCCACTAGAATCCACCTTCAGATTTCACCGTACACTTTTTACTTCTTCAGCAGCGGCACTTTCCTGAAGTCCTCCATTGTGTTTGATGCCGGTTTCCGACACCACTTCACACCTATGCACCTGGTTTACCTGGTGTAGGTAACATGGGTACTACGGCATCCATGGGTGGGGTGTCTCTCCAACCATCTGCCTCCCACAGGGTTTCTTCAGGGTCCACTGGGAAGGGTTCTTAATCTTTAAAAATTCAACCTCGACTTACATGTAAACTTGTATGGAGCACGCAGTCGTGTTCTCACACTTCACACGCTCTCCCACAGGGTTCCTAGTCACTCACTTTGGGTGGTTCCTTGGGCCTCTCGACATTGTCTTGACACACGTTGTGGTTCTTTACCACTTTCTTAGTATGTGGTTTGGTCCCTCCTGGGCCCCACTGTGTATTCTGTGCTATTTACTGAATTTCTATGCAAAGTATTGTGTGCATTGTGTTGATCTCCGTGTAGGAGATCTCTAAACATGTTAGAGAGTATTATATAACAAATACATAATTTTATAAATACCTTGTGTGGATCTTTTTCCCTTAATCTATACTATAAGATTGCCTTCTGGTAAAACCAGCTGCTTTACACTCCTTCTGGACTAAACCTGAAGGCTGCTCTCCACAGCTACCACTTAGAGAGCTTTCTAAGGTCGTCGAATACCTCTTAAATCACCGTAAGGGTTGTCTGGACGGGTGCAAGGTGCCCACTTGCATTAGTGGACATCATATACCAGGCCAGCTTCTCACACAAACATTGACGGCATTGACGTCAGCCCCTTAATAACACGTGTCTTAAAGCAGGGATGTCCAGGGTCTCATGGAGAGTGCGCAATGAGGGTGACAGCATTCAGTAATCAGAGCCCGTTTTCATGCTCTCCCCCTCCTTTTCCAATGATTTTGTTCTCTTCCCGCTGCCCACCCTTCCCGTCAGCACTCACCTGCTTCGTCGCAACTCTCCCGAGTTGCAGCCGCTCTCCTGCATCCTCCGGAGGACACCACCACTCCACGCTCCACCGCTTGTATTCTCCCTCGGTTTCGGCTTCCTCTTCTGTCGATCCTCCTCCTGGGTCTTCCACGTGATCTGCTCCACTCGCTCTGTCTCCATCTCTCTGACTGGCCTCTCTGTCTCCCTCCAGACAGTCCTTTTTCTCTCGCCGCTCACAGGTCCTTTCGGGGTCAGCTCCACCTCCGTTCGACGAGTCACACTACTGCCTCTCCCCCGGTGAGGACACATGATACAGGGGCAGGGTCATTTCCCAGCGCTGAACGATGTTGGTGTTGTATATCCGGGTCTCACTCCATGTTTGGAAGTCGGATTGAGTTCTTTCATCCAGATGGGTAGGTACATATTGGGGACTGGGTGGGGCCATCTCACATCCCCCTCCCCTAACTGTCTTTCTAGTAGTGTTCATTTCATGGGGATACCTGGATAGAAAATCTACGTTGTCTTGGTCTGCCCCTTTTGGATGCTGAGTGTGAAACCTATGTGACTGTAGGGCCAGCAACCACCGTAATACCCCCTCTTTATTGCCTTTATGGGCTAACAATACCATTTTTTTTTTAATTCACACAAGTCACCGAAGTCACTTTGTCAATAATTTGAAAAGTAAAGTGTTCTTACTTCCATTGCATACATGAACAAGTACCTGTTTATATATTTCCTTAGTCCAGAAGAAGTCGCGGGGTGATCCCCTGTAACAGCGACGAAATCCGTGTTGGCTAAGAAGGCTTAAAGATCTTGAATTAAAGACATCTGAAAATATAAAGACAAGCATCATTGTGATATTTTATGTAACTTTATGTATTTACTTTTGAACGTGTGCAGAGGATTTGTATATGTAGCATAAGTGGTCTGCTGGCCACACACGTGGGGATCTGGTGGTTTTTCCCTACCTTATGCACCTTGCCAGATTACCTGCCATAACTGATTTGTACTTGTGACCTTAGAGCACCATTTTGCCTATTGCTGACCACCAACTGTATAACCAACCGTTCCAGGGGGGCATGATCAGTGAATATTATGAATTCTCGTCCCTCTAAATAGTACCGTAAGGTATCAATGGCCCATTTAATGGCAAGGGCTTCCTCCTCTATGACGGCATAGTTCTTCTCCCTATGGAACAGCCTACGGCTTATGAATAGGATGGGTCTTTCTTCTCCCTCGGGTGCCTTTTGGGATAATACCGCCCTAAGGACCGTCTGAGGCATCTGTCTGCAAAATGAAAGGGAGTAAATTATCAGGGCTTGATAGGACGGTTTTGGAGGTGAGGGAGGTTTTTAAGGCTTCAAAGGCTTGGAGCAACTCATGAGAGGGTTGCCGTAATACGGCTTGTTTTTACGGATTTCTGTAGTATGTCAGAGGAGCAGCTGTTTGGGAGAAGTTAGGGAGGAACCTCCGGTAGTAACCCAGAATGCCCAGAAAGGCTCGGAAGTCAGGTTTGGTCTTGGGAAAAGGAATCTGGGAAATAGCCATTATCTTGTTATTCTGTGATTTGATGACTCCTTCCCCTAACATATACCCAGATATCGGACCGTTTGTGCCACCAGGTGACTTTTGGCTGGGCTGATTTTTAGACTGTGAAACCCCAAGGCCTGTATCACTGATTATAGGTGTTTTAAGTGTTGTTCCCACGTATCTCTTTAGATGATGATGTTATCTACATAGACCGCGGAGTACTTTTCATGTGGTTGGAGGATTATGTTCATGGCTCACTGAAAGGTTGTGGGGGCTCCGTGCAACCCGAAAGGCCACACCGTAAATTGGTATAGCCCATCCGGGGTGGAAACAGCCGTTTTCTCCTTGCCCTGGTCTCTTAGCGGGATATGCCATTACCCCTTGCACAAGTACAGGGTGCTGATGTACTTGGCTTTAGACCATACACTCAATTATTTCATCTACCCTAGGTAGCGGATAGGAGTCAGACTCTGATATTTTATTGTCTTCCCTGAAGTCTACGCAGAAACACAACAATCTGTCAGGCTTCGGTACCAGAACAATGGGCGAGCTTCATTTGCTCACCGAGGGTTCAATGATACCCATATGCAGCATTTGTTGGACCTCCTCTTTGATAGTGGATCTACGTGCCTCAGGTATCCTGTAGTGTCTAAGGTGCACCTTTTTCCCAGCAAGGGTTTTTATAGAGTTATCTAGCAAGAACGTTTTGCCTGGGGAAAGGGAAAATACCTCTTGCAGGTTCCGTTTCAGGTTGGGAGATAAGTCTGTGTCTATACATTAGTCAAACAAAGGTGTCTGCTCGGACGTCGTCCCTACCAACACCGAAATAGGTCCCTCCCATTTTTAAGCAGATTTATATGGTATATCTGAGAAACACCCCAGTTGGCTTCTGTCTCCATGCGATAGGTAACAGGAGTCACCTTCTCAAGCACTGTATAGGGGCCCTGCCACTGACCTAACAGCTCATGATCAGATGATGCTATCATCAGTAGTACTGGATCCCCTACATTGAAGGACCTCTCTTTGGCTCTCTTGTCATATTGGACGTTCTGGGCGATTTGTGCCTCTTCCATGTTTATTCCAGACGATGGTCCGGATTTGTCCTAAATGAGTTTTAAGGTTTGACACATATTCTACCAAGGGTTTGGTTTAATCTTTCTCGTTCTCCCAGGCTTCATGAGCCATCTCTAATAAAGAACGGGGTTGTTGGCCATATAACAACTCAAAAGGAGAGTAGCCTGTACTTTTCTCTACCTTATCCCGGATGGCGAATAATGCTAAGGATGCTAAGGGAAACATATCCTCCCATTTCCTGGTTTCCAGAGCTAGGAGTTTTTTTAGGGTGCTTTTTAAGATGGCGTTGTACTGCTCCACTAATCCATCTGTTTGCGGGTGGTACGCGGCGTTGCAGGTCTGTTTGATGCCAAGCTGGGCACATACTTGTCTCATTAATCTGGAGACGAAGGGGGTACATTGGTCCGTTAAAATTTCCTTTGGGAACCCCACCAGGGAAAAAATGTTCACCATGGCTTTGACAATATAGCAAGTATTCGGGTGACGTAAGGCTACTGCCTCGGAAAAATGGGTGGAGTAGTCGACTAAGACCAGCACATAGCGACCCTCACGGCAATATGATTTTACCTGCTGATATATCCTAGGCTAAAAGAACTTCTCCAACATAGCTTTTTCTGTTTTTTCGTTGCTAAAATGTCCACCCAAGAGTTGACTGTGTGCCAGATAAAGGATCTTTTTCTAGGGGTGGGCTGAATTTGCGTAATCGCGTTACGCAAATCTTCGCAAAAACGTCAAAAATCTCCACAAACATGCGGAAATATCGCGAAGATGCGGAATGCTTGTCCCGCCTGTTTGCGATGTTTATTGCGTGATCGCATTGGAAATGTGTTGCCAACTTGCCCATGCGGTCGCTAATGGGCGCGTCCATCTTGTTTTCACTTGTCCCGCCCGCTCGCGATGCTAGTTCCTGTTCCGGGTCGCGCAATGTATGCTCACGCCCGTTCGCGATAAGTATTTTGTGTTCGGGAACGTGTATTACGTGTTCGCGACGCTTTCTGCATGCTCAGAAAATATCGCGCAAACTTGCCCATGCAGTCGCATCTTGTTTTTAACTCTATTGCTATGGTTCTGGGGCCTGCTTTTCAATCCTCCCTCTATCTTTTCAAACCTTTGTTTCTGAATTTTTTTGGGGATCTTTTTTATTTATTATCTCTCTTTTTATTTTCCTTATTCTATATTTTTTGTTTTTGTCTGCTTTTGTTTTTTTGTTACCTGCTTTTTTCAATTCTTTTACTTACTTTTTTAATTTTTACCTTTTCTTTTCCGCCCCCTGCCTACCGCAGAACCATGGCAAAGGGCCACACCAGGGCTCATTATCGCAGACAGAGCCGCGACCGCCTTCCTTGCAGAAGGTGGCGCCCACAAGGGGTGCAGGCACGGGCCTTATTTGGGGAGGTGGAATTGGCCGCACTGTTTTTTTTGGTGCAGCGCCACCTCCCCTTAACCCTGGCAGCAGGCGGCAGGCCTGGGTCCGGGTACGGGCTCCGGGAGCATCGGCAGAGGTGGGGAAAGGTACGCCGGGCAGTGTTTCACTGCTCTGGTGTCCAGCGCATCCAGAACCAGTTGACGCACCGGGGGTCCAATATCCTGGACCGGGAGCAGGACCTGCTGGACCTGCTAGGAGTGGAGGTACCGGGTCTTGGTGAGTAGCTATTTAATTATTACTACTTTGTGTCTGTTCTTCTGCTCTTTTATATATTGCGAATATATATTTTTTCCAACCAGCTAGAATACTGCTAATAGTCTTCTCTGATTGTTATGACACAGGTGCTCTGCGCTACTAATCTTGTTATTTGCAACTTTGCGTTTGCGCTCGTTTTGCGTGATTATGTAAGAGTTTATTTTAGAGAATTTAAGTTAGGTAATGCTAGAGTGATTCTAGTCCTTCCTTTGTCCTGTCACTAAGAGATAGGGGTGGATTGATACTTAGGTTTAGTTACTTATTATGAGTTTGTAATTTTTTAGTGGTCTGCATGACGCCCCCTATGTTACGTCACGTACTGCTGAGTGCTGCTAGTGCTTACCCCAGTCCTTAGTAGAACCTTTTGTAGTTTGTTCAGTGAGTGGTAATAGGCTTAGCACTGGCAGAACATCAGCTTCAACCAACCAACAATTGGGTGTATGCAAAAATGTAGACATGTGTCCTCCATTTATGCATTTTTGAGGACTAAAAGAAGTGGAAATGCTTACTTAATGTACAATTGGTACGCCTGGAATAGGTGGGTTAGGTCAGGTAGTACGTACTACTTAGGCTTAGTTAGTATTCTGGAATCAGAATGGAACACTGGATTAGTGTTGATAAATATTAACTAGTCGGTCCGCGAATCCCCCGATACTACTTGTCGACCAAGGACAGGAGGACCAGAACGAGGGCGCTTCTGCTGGCCCTAGTAAGCCTTCCTGTTTTTAATATTAATAATTCTTATTCACTAACTTTTACTGCACAGTATTTTTTCCGAACTATTGTTTTTGTTTCCTAATGCTATTTTTTATCAACAATTATCCTTCGATCTAGACTATCTGTTTCTAAATTTTTGTTGTCCCTGCCTCTAACTGCCTCTGCTATGACTCTCTGTACTACTGCTATTAGTCTTGTTGTAGCTAAGCTTGCCCAGTTGGCCACTCTATATTTAAAAGTTTTTAAATAAAACCCAGATTCACCAGTAGCTCTAGCCAATGAGTCCAGTCCTTTGGGTAGTCCTCTTGTACTCCTTCTAGTCTTCTTAATCTTGAGGCTTTATTAATCTTGAGTTTTTTCGATAATTCCCACCAACAAAATGCCCAACCAGATTTTTTTCTATTTTGATTGGATTGGACATACAACTACTGTTGTAGGGATTTTGCACATACAGCACTTTGACAAGAAAATAGGATGTTGGTGATGGGAGGTTGGACCTTCCTCACACCTCAATCAGAACAGAACCCACCACAATCCCCTGCCCGACTAGTTATAGTAGTGTTTCCTTACTACTAGCTCTCCAAACCCCCCCAAGATACCCAATGAGTAGACAACCCAGAACATAAGACTCCCGACCTCTCAGTCGTGGAAGCAATGCACATGCACACCCTTCCTGTCGCTCGCTCACTCGTGTAAGTCCATCCACACCAAATACCACCGAGTCTATGTAAGTTCAAAAGTTTTATTTGCAACTGACAAGCTCTGTACATTGTTCTATAATGCAGCACCAACAGCAAAATGCTTAAGACTAAAACTGTAAACATTGTTACACTTAGTTACACTTACAACAACTACAAGTCCATAGAACGAAGAAATAAAAATGCGAAATCATGATAACTGAACGGTGGTGGAAGCACCACCATACCCTTGGCAGGAATATAGTTTATATAAAATTATAAATGAAGATCTCTGAGCGAATTCTGGGGACCCCTCACATTAGAAGAACCTAGTACTGGTTACATCATAAGCTCTGCAAAGCTCTGGTTCGTTGAAGGGAATCTTCCGTCTGTTATGAGAAAAATGGTGCTTGTTCGTATATTGCAAGCATTGCTTATTCGTGCCAAAAAGTTTAGCATTTTTATGGATAAGCAATATGGACTAACACCAGAACTCCATAACAAAGTGGCTTGTTTTGTTTGACCATGTACACAGCGCTTAGACAGAAGCAGTATGAGCTTTGTGGGCTCAAAGGCGTCTTTATACAACAAGCTGCGAGGTAACGACGCGTGTGCAAAAATAAAAGACAGAAAGGTAAAATGGTAGCATGGCTCGGGCTAACTAAGCAAAGACTAGAATGACCCTAGGGACCATATAACTACTATTGTCTACTCTACTACTACCTGATTTGTACTAGTGATGTATGTTGTATATGTATGTATTACAATTAACTTATTTTTCAATCTTGCTAGTGAAAAATAGGGAGGGGTGTATATGACACCTAAAAAATGTGTAATGTTTTTTGAAGGCGCACTACCACCCACCAGTGCCGGGGCCAGCGGCGAAGGTGACGCGGCTGCTGGCGGAAGAGAGGATACGGCAGTTGCAGGAGGAGCTGCAGGAGGTGAGCCAGCAGCAGTGGCGGGCGGTGGTAAGTTAGATTCCTAATCCTTACTTATTGACATAACACTCACTGCAAGGGTGTACTGTATACTGTACAGTTGAGACTTACTGAGTAAGAAGTTGTTGTGAACGGTTGAAGACACCCTTTACTTAGCATTAGTAAAAGCATTAGCGGCGGTAGTGTTGAGTAACCAATGGCCTCTTCTATCTGATTTCAACTCAGCTGTGAAAGTTTTATGGAGAAGACTAAAAGTCAGATCAGATGACCTTGATGGATGAGTTGAATGAAAAGGGAAAGAAGAGTGGAAGGAAGAAGGACGGGCGAGATTTAATATTTATGACTGGCAGAAAAGGATGCATGGGATGCATGCATGCATAGGTGGCTGATAGGAATCAGATGCATGGTTGGTTGAATGCCTGAAACTCCCACAAATGGTAAAGTCCAAGAAAGTTGGAGGATAGATACATACCACAAATGTTATGTACTGTGCTTGCTAGTGCTACCGTGCCACTATGTGTAGAATTAATTTGTCTTACTGGTTTGCTAAGAATATATTTTACAATAGTCTTGTTTTTTCTTCTTGATATAAAGCTACTCCTTTTAAGGGGAAACCTGAAAGGAAGGATTTGGCAGCCAAGGCCTGGCGCCAGAAGCAGGAGTCCATACAGCGTGAATACCATCAGCTGGTGGTTCTAGAAGAGGAGGAGGAGGAGGTGGCAGCAGCTGCAGCCTCCTCCAATACCCCGGGACCCAGCCACCGCCCTCCAGTGGTACGGCACCACCGTCTGGCAGCCGCCCGCCGCCGCCCCTCCTTTAACATCACTGCTGCCCCTCCGCCCATGGATGCAACTGCCGCGCATTGAAGCGCCGTGTACGTGTCCTTCAAAGTCGAGCCCGCTGAACATAAGACCCTGTTCATTGCCCCTTTTTTATTTATTCTTTTGGTGGGTGGGAATCAGGCGTTGGGTTTTCTCTCTTCTTTGGACAATTGGACATTATGTTGGACTTTTTCTTTATGGACATTGGTTGGGGTTAGGGAGAGGGGTGAGTAAGGTGTTGTGGGATTGTTTTACATAGTTTATTTTTGTTAGGGCAATAAATAATATATTTCTACTTTCAATACAATGTTGTTAATGTTTTCTGGGTGGGGTTACTGTTTTACATCACACTGTTTTGTTGCTGGTGCAGGGACGCCCACAGCCAGTGTTTGATTTTAGACACAAACAGATAGATGCGGCACCCCTCACTGAGTGACTTGTCCTAGTAGTACTGTCAGTCTCTTCTACTCTATGCATTCTGCAACTGGACTCAAACGGGTGTGTGAAATTGAATTAATGAAAACATGTTCATTATTAATTATGCCTCCCCCAAATTTCTCTTACCTTTGCTTGATGTTTAACTTAGGCACAGCAATGGCTGCATGGTGATGATTGTTTTCTTTCCTAACATGCCATGGTTGTGGTGGTAGTAGTAGTAGCAGACACTGGCAGCAGCATTTGCAAAAAAAGAAAACGAGACAGTCAGTAGCCTGAGAGAGACTCTTCGAGGAGTAGTAGAATGAAGTACAGTACAGAACTTACTGCCAAACAATAATATGCAAAACTACAACAAAACATAATGGTGGTGGGGATAGCCTAGTAGTACACAGAGTTATAAACTCTAGTTGTGTAGAGTCACTTGACTAGGCCTACAGTACACTGGACACAAGCGTAACTGTTAGTGCTGTGTAGGAGGATGACAACAAATCCATTAATCCAATCGATGCCGGCAATTAATACTGATGTATTAAGTTCCTTTGGTAAAAAAATTTCCTCACAAATATACTGCTCATGGGTGGGCAAGCAGGAGAAGAGATCCCCGCCCTGCCTTGCAATTGAAGTACTGTTGCTTTTGCCACATCCGCCCCAGCAAGCGTGTGATAAATTATTGGTGTACATTTAATTTAGTCACACCTCAATAAGTCACACAGCCCGGGGTAAGAGGGTTAGGGTTTGTTAAATGGTTGGGAAGGAGGGTTTGGGAAAATGTTTGAGAAAGAAAAACAGTGTGCATGGACAAACAACAAGCAACAGAATCTTTGTAGACTACCATATCCAGATAAGTATGTTAAGGGAGAAAAAAGAAATGCATGCATGATGATGATAAGGAGACCCGGATTACATACAATTTGTGTTCAGTGTTACCGGGCTTACTTTTACAGATAGCAAAGACATTTTTTAAATATCTGTAGGGATGAATTATAAACAGAGAGCAAATCTAATGATAATAAGAACAACAAGAACACACTGTTGTAATGATTGTAGACAAAAAATGAATCGAATTATTTAAACGATGATGAAAGTTGATACTGTTACTGTGTTATCCTGGTCAAATAGGGAGTTGAATCTCGGCATTCCCGGCATTACTCTTGGTCCTCCCTTCCATGGATGCTCCGTCCATCAATCTTGGGTGATGCCACTGCCTGGCAGACGTAGATTCATTGGTAAGGTAAGTGTGCATTGTTTTCCCAAGTATAGCACAGGGTAAGGCCCGGCCTGTAATTGTAAATGGAAAAACAAAAGGGATATTGAGAAACCAAGTTGAAAAAATTAACAAGTTATGGTGTAGTGCAACAAGAACACTTTCCTAGGTGGCATGGATGCATCATCTCTATTCTAGTCTGTTTCCAGCATTAACCTACAACACCAACAGGACAGAGAAGCCCACGGTGATGGCACCTTTTGCACATCCTCCATTTAGCGTACATGTTTTGAAAGAGTTGGACAAAGCACATATCCAGAAACATAGCATTTTACAATTTAAGTGACTAAATCAATGCACCGCTTCAGTCATACCACCGCTACACTTTACTCCACCGCTCCACAGACATTTAGGTTTGCTGTGGTTGTTGTTTACCTTTTATGCCACTAATGAAACGCCCTGACTTATTCCATCAATCATCTCTGATCCTTGTACTGAGTGACTGTGAAGATACTATAACACTGTGGTCATCATGATGGTGGTTGTTCAACTCAGTCTGCAGTGTACCAAGTGAGGCCAGATTCCATATTCAAAAATGCAATGGATCGGCCTGCAGCAGAAGTCAGTGGTTTAAATGGTAACAAATAAGTGCAGGTACTAATTAAAATAGAGGTGTGGCAAGTGGGCGGGGCGAAGGGAAAGATATGATCATACCTAATGACCTCTGTACCAGCTGAAGCACATGTCAAAACACATGAGAAATGCATTTATGGCAATAAAAACAGATTAACCCATTACACTTCATGCTCCTCGGAAACAGAGCGGCATCTGCCCTGCACTGGAGGAGAAACCTAACCTGCGCCTGCCCTCCTCTGGATCAGGGTACCGGTACTCTCCCTGGCTACAGAGAAGTGCCGGTACTGAAGGCAAAAAAAATCAGAAGTGCCGGTACTTAGTACCGGTGAGTACCGGCCCATTTAAAGCACTGGTAGAAGTACAATTTTGTTATTAAACAACAAGAGGGGAAATATTGTCTTTTGTCACTGTTAGTGTGTAGAGTAAATAATAGTACACTTTGACTTCACTTCATACACAACAAACAACAAAAACACAAACACCAATCACTCAGAGTCGGTGTCCAATGCATGCCATTCATTACCTGTTCCTTCTCATCTTAAGTGAAGGGGCCGTCTCTCTCGCCATCCTCATCATTGTGTTGTCCTACTCAGTGTGCAGTGTACAGATTGAGTCTCTTCCTATATTCAAAATGCAATGTATCGGCCTGCAGTAGAAGTAACAATTTGTTATTAAAAATACAAGAAGGGAAAAAGTGACTTGAGTTACTTTTAGTGCGCAGATTATTATATAAAGTACACAATGAAGTAACTTCATGCACAACAAACAACAACAAAATCACTGTCAGTGTCCAATGCATGGCATCAATTATTACCTGTTACTTCTCATCTTCAGTTAATGGGCAGTCTCTCTCGGATCAGAAAGGAGGATAGCTATAGTAGTCATCATCAATCATGTTCCACTTCTTTTGGAGGGACTAGGAAAGATTTTCTTTTTTCTTTTATTTTGCATCATCCAATCATCATCTGTCTTCTTGAGGGCAATGGAACTAGGGAGATTCAGGAGGATGGAGGAGCAGGATCTGGAGGAGTGTCGTGTGAAATGCAGACAGCTGAAACTCGTATATGGCAATAAAACGAGTAGAAGATGGTGGTGATGGATTTGTTGTGATTCGAAGTTTCTAACCAGAAAGACAGACACACAAATAAAAGAAAATAAGGGAGGAAGACAGTAAGAAGTGCAAGCCTAATTGTCAAGGAAGTATAGCTTGTCCTCAAACTCTGGAGGTTCAACCAGAAGTAGGTAATCATCATCTAACACACCACTTCTATTACCTGGGCCGCTGTCCTCCTCTTCCTCCCTTGATTCATGTATTATTGTGTAATTTGGTGGTATAAAGTGCCTATTCATTTTGATCATGGTTAACCTCTCCCCGTTTTTGGGAGAGAGACTGGTCCTTCTCCCTGTTACAATGGAACCAGCAGCACTGAAAACACGTTCAGAAGAGACACTTGCGACAGGGCAAGCCAGATAGTTTATCGCCAGCCTGCTGAGCAGTGCCCATTGGCCCCTTTTCCCATACCAATACCGCAATGGGTTTTGATCAATGTACACCTCTGTTGGGTCGTCCAGATAGGCCTGGACCATCCGCTCAATGTTCAGGGGTGCTAAACATTTTTCGGGCTCTTTTCTCGTTGCATCAGCACTGGACTTACCAATGCCTTGCTGTAAATACCAATCCTGTAACGATTTTACTGGGCCTAATGATCCAGTTCTTGCTGTTGTCAATAGTGTTGGTGAGTGTTCTGAGCCAAACGCACTGCCCTCAGGCTCCGAAGTTGAACTTGACGCCGGATGCCCTGCTGCAGTACCTGTTGTGGGTTTATCTAGCGGGCTTTTAATTAGCAGCCGTTCATTTTCCAACTTACTCGCTGACTCAGCTATACAAGTTTTGTACCGGGCAACATCCATTTCTGAAAAAGGAATTAATGTCTTCAGTGCCCATTTTGTCTGTGGATCCAGAATTGTGGCACAAATGTAATGTTTTTTGTGACAAAATCCTATTTTGCACCCTTTCATTGTCAGCTAAGCGACTGGCTAAGCGCTCCATCAACTCATATGCTTCTTTTTTTTCCTCTGCACCTTTGTATACTTCAGACACCTCCTTCAGCTGATGCTCTACCATTTGCAACAATGGGATAGCTTGGCCCATAGTTAAGTACTCCTTGCTGCCTTCAAGTGTGAGGACCTTGAAAGGAAGAAGCATCTCAGTCAGGCATTTAACTAGGCACTATTGGTCCATCTGCAGGGTCATGCCTTTCACAGTAGCATCCCCTCTTTGCATGACATATTCATTGATTGGCCTGTACTGCTCAAACAGTCAAGCATGGAATAAGTTGAGTACCAACGTGTTACCCCCTCCTGGATGAGTGCTTTGACTGGCATCTTATAGTCACGCTGAATGATCCTCAGCTGATTCCGAGCTTTAAAAGAATGGCTGAAATGAGTGCATATTCTTCGACAGGTGGTCAGTAAGTTGCTGACTATGGCTTCTTTTTTCAGAAAGTCTTGAACTATAATGTTAATGCAGTGCGCCAAACACAGAACCCTGAAATAGGAACCAAGTTCCATGGCCTTAAGTACATTACTGCCATTATCTGTGGAAACAAAACAAACCAATCTTAAGCCCTCTTGGGTGCAGTTGTGAAACTCTTCCAATATGTTTACAGCAGTATGAGATTTCTCCATGGCGAACATGGATACAGTTGCATGTTTACGAGTAGCTTTAAAAAAACTCAGCTGCATCAACAGCACCTTCGGATAGCTTATCTCTAACCCCCACAAATGAGACCCAGTGTGCAGTGATGCACATGTAATCAGTGGCTTGGCAACTGGTCCACATGTCTGTTGTCAGGTGGACATTGTGAACAGCACTCTGCTGCAAAGC
Source organism: Triturus cristatus (assembly GCF_964204655.1). Taxonomy (NCBI): domain Eukaryota; kingdom Metazoa; phylum Chordata; class Amphibia; order Caudata; family Salamandridae; genus Triturus; species Triturus cristatus. The sequence goes on along the minus strand of NC_140588.1, from coordinate 317,661,901 downwards.
TTGTCCAACCAATTCCAGCACATCATGATGTAGTGCTGGAACAGCAACTCTTGTGAAATAGGACTGGCTGGGAACCTTCCATTTAGGGCAGATGGTTGACACAAATTCAAGGAAACCCACCCCTTCCACAAATTAAAAAGTGAGAAGGTCCAGCGCTAACATTTTAACCAGCTTCACATTGTACAACAGTGCCGTTGGGTGGTTGCATTGATACTGCCCCCCCCAACCTAAGCATGCTGTCAATGGTTGGCTGGATTATTTTCCTTTGTGGTGCAGTTGTTTTCTTTAACCCAGTTAGGCTCAATGACGCACTTTGTTTCATTGCAGTACTACTCAGTCGCCTTGCTGTCTCAGCCTGACACTGACTCTTACTGCGGTGCCACTGAGATGTTGCTGAGGATGTGGGCGGTACCACTACACTACTGGGGACAGGGCTTCACCTTCCACCGCAATAATATCATCCCCTGATTCTTCATGCCCAACAACAATGGGTTGAGTTTTACTTTGTTCTAAGTGAAGTAGGTGAGCCACCCACACGATAGTGTGGTGTATTTTGAGATGACTTGTTTGGCCTCCGGTACCATAGTTTGTACCAAGCTTACCCCGCCTAACAGCATGTTGACAAATTGAGCACATAGCAATGTTCTCCTCCTTACTGCTAACCGAAAAGAAGTCCCAAACTGGGGAGGAGAACTTTCTGGTGCTGCTGGATGCTCCACTTTCAATACCAGATGAACTGGAGGGTGTGCTTGGAAGGTGACTCTGTGCAGCTACACTGTGACTTTTACCACTACCTACTGAGGTGGTAGTTGAGCTGGATTAGGTCCCTGTCTTTCCTTTGCAAATGAAAATATGGAAGCTGGAGGTCGTGGTGGTGTTACCTGTGTTGGTGGCATCCATGCTTTATCTCTTGCAGCCATTTTGGATAGGGTAATAATGTTGGTCTCCATATCCTTCGGGCCGGGAGTGATGTCCGTGATGACTGGCTCGTCATCATCATCATCCCCCTCTTGTACATCTACCTCCATAACTCTAAGGCTTTCTGGAACCTTCCTTTTCACTAGCCTTATCTTGTGGCATGCATCACTCTCAGACTGAGCTGGTGGCTTCCAAGTGGCATCAAGATCATCAGACGCGGGGCTTGAAGAAGAAGATTTTGGACAACCCTCCTTTTTCTTGCTGGGGGTATGGAAGACAATGGATCTTCTGAAACAGTGGTTTGCTCCACTTTGTCTGCAGGAAGCTCGATTTCCTGAAATGCCCCTACTTCAGGAGGAACAACTACTATTGTGGGCTGTTGTTGTGGCTGTTCTTGTGGCTGCTGCTGTTCTTGTGGCGGCTGCTGTTCTTGCAGCTGCTGCTGTTCGTGCGGCTGTTCTTGTGATGGAGCGGGTAGTACAAAATGTTGTATACCCCCCCATTCTGAATGTTTACATTAATCCGAATAATAAATTAATTGTAATATTATTAATCTGTTTGCAGTGATAAACTCACCAACTATATTAACAAAAGAATTACACGGGGGAATTGCACTTTGTATCGCTATATTAATTGTGAATTAACTAGTGTACGCATATTAATAGTCGAAAATTAGATTATTATATGTTATATGTTGCTTTAAGTGATGTATTTGTGATTTGTGCTTTATTCAGTGAGTATAAACCGCTCTGAGTGTTGCTTCGGCTAGATAAATACACACACAAAGGGGATAACATTTTATTAGCCATTTCTATGTTTTAATTACGTTTTTGTGTTTCTTTTGCTTAAGTTGACCATTTCGGCCTAAACATGATGGCTGTACGAGACGTTAAACGTGACTGCCCTGACAACACGAGGTTCTGGGTGAAGTGCGCATGCGTCACCGTCAGCAACAGTGACCTGGACCTGACCCCGGGAGAACATGTACCCTCCAAGGTCGTTCCGGGAACCCATCCAAAAGAAAGGACAATGCTTGATTTAAAAGCCGGATCAAGCAAGTTGGATGACTTCATTATCCGATACCCTGAGAACTGTACCCCGCAAGTCAAAGTTGACCAATAAGAACTCTCTAAACCCCGATCTTGATACATTTTGTTATCATTTTCATTATAAAAGTGGGTAGGGAATTGAACTATCTAGGCTCGCTCTTCTTTGACGAACTCGATTTCCTGACGTTATGCTGACGGAGAGGATGGTGACACTGCTGGACAGCTGTTATCCTGAATCTATGAGAGACTGAATTGCGGCCTAAACTTTGCTGAATAAATTCTCTTTGACTGACTGACTTAGAGGGCGACTTTAGCCAGAATAGGTAAATATGATGCTCTGAAATGCTGGTGATGATTTCTAACATTTCTTTCAATATTTCTTAGATAAAGAATAATTGATTAATTGACAAATGTGTTGTGTCGATTATTTGAAGAAGATTAAGAGAAAAGTAATAGAGCAAAGGTAGACAAGTTAATCATCAATTACCAATTCAACTAAATGATCTATCTCCGTATGGGAGGGATATCTTAGGTTTAATATCAATGTGTTTAGGGTAAAGTAAAGTTATTCCTCTCATGTCAGCGTTGAGAAACGCATTTTCCCTCAGAAAACAGGTCAACCGAGTGTAAGTATATTGGTGTTATGGGCCCCACCAATGAATGTATGTTAGTGAATTGGATCCTGAGGTAGTTGTTCTGTGCCGAAGTGGGAATTTGGCGTTTTGCGCTGGATCACTTGCAGCTGCTGCTGTTATTGCGACTGTTCTTGTGGCTGCTGCTGTTCTTGCGGCTGCACCTGCTGCTGCACACTTATCTGCTGAGTTTCCGCCTGCGTTGATTGTGTACTACTTTGCGATATTCAACATCGCTGCTCGTTAGTAGACTGGCTACCTCTGCGACACTCATGGGCTTGGGCCTAGGTTGATGCGGTTGGCCCGCTGGTGCAGAGGTGCTGCTCCCAGCTTGGCTCCCGGACAACACTGCTGCAGGCGTAATTTTTTTGGTCCCAAAAAACACATTTGCCGGCACACCAGTCGTGGTTAGTGCCTCTTCCTTTTTCTGTTTGTTCTTCTTCTCACCGGTAACTTTCTTGGTACTGGAGGACCTGGTACCTTTCTTTGGGGCCATCTTCTTCAGATGTCAGACAGGACTCAGGTGCACAATTTGCAGAGATGTCTGTGGTCATACGTGGAAGTGATGTGGTGCGCAGCAGGACTTCTGTCTGTTCCGGATGATGTTGACAGTTACCTCCTCCTCTGTCTTTTTGTGCACCTAAAGCAAATAAGCCAGGAGAAGAACATCAGTGAAATGTTTCATTTGTTGTTGTGGTTCAATTACTACTAGTACAAACAAACAAATAAAAGATATAGTGTAGCCATTTGTGAGACTTTGGCCACAAGGGCTAGGTTATACTACTTACTCTGTACAGTGTACACACTACACTCTCAGGAAGGATAGGAAAGAATAAGAACAACAACCAAAATACAAATGTAATGGAAGGGAGCTGCTGCTGGCAAAGGGAAGGGATGGAAGCAGTACGCCCATAGGAATACCATGCAGGCCTATATGACAAAAGCAGCACACTAATAACTCCCACCAGAAAAGGCCACCAGCCACATGGACACTCTCACATCACAAGCAACATGCAGGAGGCCTGGGAAACAATGAACGGACAAAAGACCTAAATAAGAAGCCAGGCAAAAAATGCATGCTAAACCCCACTGCTTTAATGCAATAAAATGCAAAAACGAAAATCCACAGGGCAAAACAAGGTCTGCAGGGTGCACACCAACACACCAGGCACACACAACAAAGGCATTTCTTTAATACACACCCAAAAACATAAATACCCCCCAAAAATCAAATTTTCCAACTCAATCCAATGCCATCCATGCCCTAAATTATGTTTAAATTCAACAGAACACAAATAAACCGCTTGTTTAATGTGTGGCTACCTGCTCTGAGCCTACTGGATGAAAGCAGGCCAGTGGGCAGACAAGGCCACACAAGCTTGCAGGCCTAGGCTTCAAAATGGCCACCTGCCAAATGGACAGGCCGACCCAACTACGAGAAACAGAAGACAGACAATGCAGGCCTATTGCAAAAAGCACACTGCCTGCCTTCAAAATGGCCGCCAGCCTCATGGTCAGGCCCACAACAAGAAGCCTAGGCCACAAAGGAATACCATGCAGGCCTATATATGGCAAAAGCAGCACACTAATAACTCCCACCAGAAAAGGCCACCAGCCACATCGACATTCACAAATCACAAGCAACAAGCAGGAGGCATGGGAAACAGTGAACTGACAAAAGGCCTATAAAAGAAGCTAGGCTACAGATGCATGCTAAACCACACTGCTTTGCCTTTTTAATGCAATAAAATGAAAATAAATCCACAGGGCAAAACAAGGTCTGCAGGTAGCAAACCAACACACCAGGCAAACACAACAAAGGCATTTCTTTAACACACACCCAAAAACAGAAACACCCCCAAAAAAAATTCCAACTCAATCCAATGCCATCCATGCCCTAAATGATGTTTAAAAAACATTCAACACACACCAAAGGAACAGTTGCTTCATCATGCACCCACCCATGACGAGCTCTGGGCCTACTGGCTACCCCCAACAATTTAAAAGAAAGAATGATAAGTACCAACATTTTAGTTGCAGCAACTGCAATGCCCCCAATCAAACAGACACAACACCAACTTACTTGTAAAATATCAAATTCAAAAGTCCTCAAATCCAATGATAATGATGCAGCAGACACAAAGAGTGATCCTTTCAGCTCAAAATCCAAAGGCAGAATGAACAGGAGATGGACAAAGCACTGGGAGGAGCCTGCTGGACAGGAACAGGAAGTTGGAGACTCTGTGGTACTTCCTCCCTCTCCCCCCAAAAAGTATTTTTTTTAAAAGGACTCCTTGCACAAAAAAGAACAGCTAAATGTCAATCTGTGGAGTTTTTTTCATCCAAATCATCATTTACAGAAGGTTTTATGCTGCTAGAGTTAATATTCTTCTCCAGATTGAAAATTTGGCGTGTTCGCGATGGCGAGCTTCACCACACTTCCGCCGGATATCGATGGCGCGTCCAAAAGGACGTGTTCGCGATCTCATGCTCTCTGTCGCGGTGGAGATTGACGTGTTCGGGACCTCACGCTCTCTCTCACAGTGGAAAATGATGTGTTCGCGATCTCAGACTCTCGCGGTGTCTGATGGCGAGACGAATGACGTGATCACGATCGCGAACTCTCGCACGATAGCGCGACGGGCAATCAACATCTCGTGGAGCACGCGATCGAATTGGAAAACTCATCAGCGAACGCGGGGATCCCGGTAAAGCGATCACGAGAATGCATTTTCAAAGCACAAACATGAAAAAAATCTTCGCAACGCTGCAAATCGCGGAAATTTGGCCATTTTCGCGCTCTCCGCAGAACGAGACATTGTCAAAATATCACAAATTCCGCTAGTGGAACGGAATTTGACACCCACCCTTACCTTTTTCTCGAAATGGCCCAGGTACTAACAGCTGTGGGTGTTGTGTGGGGCCCCCTTTTCTATATAATAACCCATTCTTTATAAAAACTTGAGGACCTACTTGGAGGAGGTCTTCCTGCTCTATTGCTCTATCCTATGCTTCCTGCAGAACCAGGTCCTCTCTTTGAGCAGCATGGAAATTCCTGTCTGTTTCACGTGGCGTTTCCTCTTGTAGAACTGGAAAGACCGGGACGGGTTTCCTTTTCTCGTCTCTTCTTTGTTTCCTGCTTTTCCTAGTCTTTGAGGGTGGCCATTCTGGGTTTTTGTCCTGAGAGAAGGGCACTGTTTCCAACCACTTCTCTCCTTCATCCTGAGTTTCTTTAATCAACCTAGATAGGTCTGGTTAATCATTTCCGATGATTAATTGTTCAGGTATTCATGGGAGGAGCCCTACCCGCAGAGAGGAAACAGGAGCAGCCCGGTGTTAAATGTTTACATTGGTGGTGGGATATTGCTTTTTGTCTCCATGGACGCATTGTATGGTTATCATCCCATTAGTGTGGTTAATACCCTGTTTCAGATCTCGGGGTCGTAGAACGCTCTGGAGGCACCCCATATCCACCAAGGCGGAGACTGGTTTTCCGTTCACGAAAAGCCGACAGTGATAAGGGGGATGGTTTTCTTTTCAGTAGTAGTTCCGTACTACCCCCAGGCTCTTCTTTCTGTGTGCAGAATCTCGCTATGTGCCCTATACCACCACAATTAAAAAACTGTGGTCCAGCCATGGGTGGTCTGAATATGGGCGCACCCGGTATTACTGTGACTGGATCGGGTTTCCGCACAATAGGATAGGGGGATGTAGGGACAATAGGTATTGTTCCAAATAGATTTTGGACATTATCTCTTCCTTGGTGATAGCAGCAGGTTTCAACCAACGGTCATCCATGTCCTTTACCCTGAAATACAATGCTCTAGGGGTCTCTTGAGGCCCTTCCTTCATTTGTCGAAGTCTTATCCTGTATGTCTCATCATTGACTCCCAGCTGCTTGAGTATGCACTGTTTAATGTCCGCATATAGGGTCATTCCTTGCAAATTCACCGCTCGGTAGGCGCTTGTAGGTCACTAGATAATAACGGACCAAGGTATTGTCCCCATTTATCTGCGGGCCATGCTGCTGCCATGGCCATCCGTTCAAAGTTGTTAAAAAATAATCAGGATCCTCTCCCCTCACATACCTCTGCATTACAACAGAGGGAAGAGAGGTAGGCCCCCTCTGGTGTCGTATGGCCTCAGCAAGCTTTTCCATGGCTGCTTCTTGGGTCTGGCTTTGGCTGGTTAGTACTTGTTGTAGTTTGCCGCGATCCTCCTCAACCACCACTAGGAAACCTTCCATGACCTTTTCTAGGATTCCCTCACTTTCTGCCATCATGTTGATCACGTCCTTCATGTCTCCGGACAATCCCACTTCTGACACCACTGTGGGAGCTCAGTCCGCATAAACAAACGTGGAGGCTGAATGTATTTCTTAATGTTGAAGGTTTTATTAGGGTCACTCAAGTTCTCAGTTATAGGCGGGAAATTTTTGCATCCTTCAGGTCTTCCTTCTCTTTTCTAGATGGTCTTGCATCCTCCATCTCTCCTTCTCTTTTTTTCTGAGGTCTTCCCCCAGAGGCTCAGAAATAGGGAGAGAAAGGAGCAGTCAGTCACTGAGCTTTATGGGGATTAGAGAATCGTGCACCCTTCACCTCACCCGACTGGTGTCACAGGAAAGAAAAGAAAGTGGGGTTTGAAGGACTGGGTTATTCTAAGACCCAGCGGTGCCAGGGAACAACACCTGAAACCTTCGTGGGTTACCTGTTCTGGCGTACCAAACACAGAGACACGGGACACTTCCAGCGACGTCAGAGATCAGCGTTTATTTACTGCAGGGATACAGAGGTCACAAGAAGTACACAACGTGTAGGTTCTCGGAGACTGCTTCAAATTGCAAAAGTGGATCGCTCCTTTTATACACGTTTTTCCCATAGACCAGTATGGTGAACAAAGATCACAACTCAGTTCCCACAATAAACTTCAAAAGAGTCGCGTTCATGTTTCTGGAGGCCGGAACATAATTACAACAGTATTGCCAGTTCCCAACTGTAAAAACATATCTTCTCTGTAATAAAACACATTCCATCCTGACCGTAAACACATTAGGAGAAGGGACAGAAACAGATGCAAAGAAAGGACAAGGATGCACAACAGATTAGAGAAGAGTGTTAGGAGTAATAAAGGAAACTTGATAACGGGATCAGAGACCCCGTGTCTAATGTATGCATGACTGAAACAATAGACCGGCACAGCAAGATGAGCCTTGAGCGGGGCCATCTGCCTTCGTCGTGTCATTTCCCTCGTCATAAAAGTCATACTCAAAAGAACACGTGTCCCTCGTGTTAGCTTGGGAGTCCCAGGGTCACGAAGCGGACAAAGTCCGTTCGCTGGCTACTTGAGGGCAAGAAACAAAATGGATGCCGTATCTAAAATGGAACCCGAGGGTTCAGATGAACAAACCCAAAAATAAGACGAACCATACGTGGTTGCGTAGCGAAACTGCGTACACCCACTATACTCGTCATTTGCGGTTCGTAGATACCCAACTCATCCATATTCGTCACCACTCAAAAAATGTCGTTCCGTCCCACACGGAACCTCAGACGCTCCTTTTGCCCTCATGTAGGCAAGCATTAGTCAAGATCGGAATCTATTTCAATATTCATCAGATCATTCAGTTGCTGCTGGAACATCATTCTATTCATCAACGTCTCCTTGGTAACAGATGGCCGTCTTATACACGTTGTAGCACATAGGCCACATAAGGCAGGACCACACTGTACACAAAGACAACACGTGAACAGAAACGCTACAACAACCCCTACGATCATCAGAATCTTCCAACCCCAAGTTGACATCAGGCCCCAAAACCATCCTAGAAGCGTCCAATTACCTTCGTCCACGTGTATGGACTCGGAAATCTTGTGCAACTTCGAGATGGCTTGGTAGACAGTTGGAGCATTGTCAGGAATAAAAATGCAACAACTTGAATGGATAACTTTACACACACCACCTCTATCTGCGAGAACGACATCTAGAACCATACGGTTCTGCAACGTCAGGAGTCTATCCGCCTGAAGTTCAGCTGTTAAATTACCAAGGGCACTAGCAGTAATATTAGCAGTCGACTCAACTACACGTGTCAACTGTCTTAGGTTCCTACTATTAACCATAGGTCCCCAAAACGGCAAGAAACCCTTAAAGAAGTCTCCTGCTTGTTGACCGGCAGTATCCTCTTTGCTAATAACGCCTCTCACAACTCTAGTTTTGTGATAATCTGAGGCGACAGTGAAAGTCGGTGGTAAAAGATTCGCAATATAACAGGTACCCGAGAAATCATGGGGTAACCATGTATATGCGCGTTCATAACATACAAAATAAGTGCCCTTAGCAGTCAGAAAAACAGGGGAGGAGAGCATCGGCAGAACATACGTGTCAGTGCAAGCACTGTTCCCAAGTTGTGCTCTCGGATTTCGACCCAAACCTTTCGAGCAGAAATTACCGAGGTGTGGTACAATCCATATTGGGGACGAGCTCTTAAGCTGTCTATCACCCACTGACGTACTATACTCAGCCTCGCTCAGATCTTTATAAGCCTGTACCTCTTCATTTGGGATAAGCGATGCATCAAAAACATCTCTATCCAAATCCGCTATCGCTATCGCCAAAGGTTTGTGATACGGCCCAGGACCAAAATTGGCAGAACGTGGCTCTCGACTGGGGTAGGAATCTAGTGCACTACGGAACATAGTTTGGAATGCTCGAGCCGAACCCTGGGAGCTATAAGGAAGGACCAAATATGGAATACCCCTATCCATGGTATGTGGCATTAACCCACACACCCAACAATTGGTAGTATTCATCACCAACTGATGCTGATGTAGAAGTTGAACGAAGGAGTTATTCATAAATTCCGCACGCCTAACCTGTTCATGTTGAGGCAGAGGATGAAAAGAATGTGGGGAAACAGTGGTGAGGGAGCTTAGTTTAGGAGAAAAGGTAGGTGAAACAGAAGGTAATAACAACTGTACTCCAAAATACACTCCACCCACCAATAACATAGATACGGTCAGGAACAGTAGGAACACCTGAAACAAAAAACATTTTGTACGTACAACTCTTCTTAATTCTGATCTCTGCGCCGACATCCTTTCTACTTCCAACAGCTTAGAGAATGCCATCCTCTACAAACCGTCCGTGACGTACTTGACGCACTTCGTTCTGAGTAGCGATTATCAATCCCCAGGAGTTGCCAGGAATCGACAAAAGTAACCGACCTAGCGTCAGAAACCTGCTAAACAGAAAGGAGTACCCGCACGGCCCTACGGTGACCCGGATGGAGAGGTTTCCTCGAAACGTTCAGTGTTATTACAAATCTCTTAGCCGTGGGACAGTACATAAAAACTCAAAAAGAAAGGATATAATTGTCCATAATGTTCATAGCATCAAAAAGCAAATATACAACTAATTTTTATTAGTCCTTGGACGAAGAAAGTATCGACTTCTTCCAGGTCGAGTTTGCTCTACAAACAATTGTTCAGCTGGCGCAACAGTATTCGATGAAGTGGACAACGAGTCAGACCTTGGGCTCTCTGCTACCGATGACTCCACATGTGGGTTTGGCAGTGACAAATCATTCCCCACAGGTTGAGCGTCGCTAAACGGCACAAAGTGCAAAGGAGTCTCAGTTTCCTTTGCCGAAATCCCAGTCCTCACCCAACCATCCGTTGGTAAGGGGATCGGTACCTTTTTCGTGTGGCTGGCGTGTACCCAGTTCTTCCGGCCCTCCAGTCGAACCGCAGTCCTCGTTGCCAACAAGACTTGAAAGGGTCCTACAAATCTTGGCTCCAAGTTACGTTTCCGACCGAAATTTCGGGTAACAACCCAGTCCCCTGGCCGGAGCTGGTGTCCAGGACCCTCTGTCTGCGCCGGTAGAGCTTCAAAGACCTGTTGATGGATTAACCGTAGTTTAGTGGTCAAATCATGCAAGTAATCAATTAACATTGGATACTCAAGACTATCAAAAGCCCTTGGTCTCGGGACCCCCCAAATATTCGCAGGGCGGCCGAACACAATCTCATATGGGCTAAGCCCTACTCGAGAGTGTACTGTCGCTCTGGTCGATAGGAGAGCCAGAGGCAAGGCATCAGGCCATGATAAACCAGTCGTAGCCTGAATCTTGGTGAGTTTTAGTTTTAGGGTACCATTGTACCCTTCAACCAAACCCGCTGCCTGTGGATGATTAGCACTATGGAATTTTTGACGAATTCCAAGACCCTTGCACACACTCTGCATTACACTTCCCACAAACTCACTTCCATTATCCGACCATACAATCCGTGGCATTCCGTACCGAGGAAAGTATTCCTTCAGCAGGATTTTCGCTGTGGACAGGGCAGTGTTATCCTTAAGAGGATAGGCCTCAATCCATCTGGAGAACGCACAAACCACAACCAAAACATACTTCAGGTTATTGCATCTCTCCATATGGATAAAGTCCAGCTGGATAACCTCAAAGGGACAAACAGGAGGAGCAAAATGACCAGGTGGAGTGGGGGTGCCCTTGCCAGGATTGTGCATCAAACACACCATACAATTCTTAACCACTCTCTCGGCACATTTAGCAATACCCTCATTCCTCCATACAGGGGACAAAAACCTATATATTCCTTTCGCACTGATATGTGACAACCCATGAGCCATCATCACAACAGCTAATACGTACGCATCTGGTAACATCCACCTCTGACATTCCGTCAGGTCAACCCAACATCCATGCATGTCCAACTTTCCCGTACTTTCTTTCCACTTAGTCTTTTCAGCTTTAGTAGCTTCGTTCTGAATTGCTTTCACACTCTCAATAGTATTTTCACACATACCAGTCTCCGTCGGCCACCTCACTGAACTCGTGACATACATTCGGGTCGCAAGATCCTTAGCCGTTTCCTTAGCAATCTCATCCGCAAATGCATTACCACGACCAACATCATCCGTCACTTTCCGATGTGCACTACATTTAACAATCGCCACTTGTTTAGGCAGTGTAAGTGCATCCAAAAGGTCATTCACGAGCTGCCCATGCTGAATCTTCGTACCATGCGATGTCATAAATCCTCTTTCTCTCCACAGTCTTCCAAAGTTATGCGCAACACCGAATGCATACTGACTGTCAGTAAACACATTCACTCGCTTTCCTTTAGACAAAACACACGCTCTTGTCAATGCAATCAACTCTGCAGCTTGTGCTGAATTCTGATTCAATCTCGCAGTTTCCACAACCGTGCTCAACGTCACTACAGCATACGCAGTCGTCACATCGCCATTCGGCAATTTAAAGCACGAGCCATCCACATACAAAGTACCATCGGGATCTGTCAAGGGAGTGTTTTTCAGGTCCACACGACCTTTTGTTTCTTCCTCAGTTCGTAAATAACAATCATGTGGTGGCACATCATCTGATTCCATATTAATCGGCAACAATGTCGCCGGATTCAGTACATTACAACGTTTGATCTGTATGTGACTTGCCAAAAGGGTCAGCTCGTACCCAGACAACCTTGCACTCGTCAGATGTTGAGTCTTTGTCCGATTCAAAAGAGTATCAACTGCATGCGGAACCATCACCATGAGCATATTATCCATAACAAGACCTGCGGACTGCCGAATAGACGCTGCTGCTGCCGCTGTCGCCCTCAAGCAACTTGGCAACGCTCTAGCTACCGGGTCTAAGGTCGAGGAAAAATATGCACACGGGCGCTGCTTGCCACCAAATTGTTGCGTTAGAACACTCAACGCACAACCTTCCCTCTCGTGAACGTATAATGTGAATGGCTTGCTGTAATCAGGAGTACCTAACACGGGAGCCGAACACAGTGCATCACGTAGTTCAGAAAAACTTTTCTGACACTCCTCCGTCCATGGCAAAGGAGTCGAAACGTCCTTGCACGTGAGAGCTATCAATGGCTTCGCTAACAGTGAAAAATTCGGAATCCACTGTCTGCAGTATGACGTGATACCTAAAAAGGCACGCACATCTCTCTGGGTCGTCGGCACAGTCATTCGAGCAATTGCTGCGATTCTTTCAGGGGTCAACCTTCTTCCCGCCTTTGACAATAAGTGACCTAAGTAGGTAACTTCTTGACAACAATATTGCAATTTAGAAGGTGACACTTTGTGGTGTAAGTCACAGAGATGCTGTAACAGTGACACAGTAGCAGTCTTGCAAATTTGTTCAGTATCTGCAGCTACCAACAGATCGTTGACGTACTGAATCAAAGCCGCACCAGTCGGCAGCACAAATGCATCTAATTGACTCTTAAGAGCTTGGCTGTATATCGATGGGCTCTCACAGTAGCCTTGAGGTGCGCGTTTGAACCGGAAACTGCGACCTCCTAACGAAAATCCGAACAAATCACGACTTTCCTCAGCAATCGGAATGCTAAAGAACGCATTCTTCAGATCGATTACCGAGAACCATGATGCAGAGGCTGGAATCAGAGTCAGTAAAGCTGTAATGTCTGGAACCACAGGAAACTGCGGGACAACAATTTTATTGACTTCTCGTAAGTCAATAACTAGACGGTACACGGGAGGCTTGGACGGATCAGTTCGTTTCAGAATAGGCAACACGGGACTATTACACACGTTACCTCGTGTCTCTTCGATAACATCTTTACCGATCAGATCATAGATGATCGCTAATAGTGCCCGTTCACCATCAAGGGAAATACGATATTGGGGTATGCGTGGTAAGCGCGCATCAACTTTCAATTGAACAACATAAGGTGGGATATCCAGCAGGCCCACATCATTGGGACCTGTCGCCCACAAAGAAACCGGAAGAGAACTCAATTCCGGTGGGAGCTTATCGATCGATAGATACATAGGGGAAATCACATTCTCACCCAATGTAAGCTCCACACCCGTAGGAGAGCAGTACAAAGTCGCATGTAACCTCTTCAACAAATCCAAGCCCAAAAGATTCTCACCACAACCAGTAGTCAAAATCAAAGGAGCTTCTAACTCATGTGACCCAATCGTAAGGGGCAAGGGGCTAGAAACTGGATTGCTAACGGGGGCGCCAGAGAATCCAACGGAAACATTCGTTAAGCCAGACAAAGGCGCGCCAGGGAGTTTCGAATGCATAATGGAACTTTTTGCTGCACCAGTGTCCAACAGAAAAGGCTCAACGACGCCCAATGTGGCTACTGCAACATAAGGCCCTCTCTGATCAACCGGAACTGATACTTCTCCCTTCCTTTGTCTATGGCTGTCCTAGTAGATACCATCCGTATCAACATCACGCTCGACGTAATAGTCATCCACATGATACTGCGCAGATCTACCGGACGATGGTTCACGTCGATCGAAACAATTCTGCGAGTCTGAGGAAGTGGCAAAACGCTCGGCCTGATTCTGAGTAACTCCACGACCTCTACCACGTGAAGCTTGTTGAGGACCACCACGACCTCCTCGAGCTGACACACCATTATTCCTATCACGGAGAACCGGACAATTAAACTTCAAATGGCCCTCCCCTCGACAATACGCACATTGATTATATCCCAACACAAAACGAGGTGCGGGAGAGTCATTTCGCGTCTGCGATCTAGAGAACTGTGATTGCGATCGATTTGGCTGTTGCGAATCACTGAAATTCGAGCGCGGAGGATACGCTTGCTGCAATAAGACCTTAGTTTTAAGATCCTTTGTTTTCTTATCTGCACGTTCACTTTCCTCCTTTTCCCTATTTTCGTAATATTGGGCCGTAGCCAATATTTGAGCAGTGGTAGAAACAGCCCACGAACTCTCAGAATTTTTCAACTTATTGCTAAGTTCGGGCAACAAGTTCGATACAAACTTATCAACAAACAGCCGCTGACCACCCTCTGAACCCATGTCCTGGCCACTATGATCAACAAATGATTCCTCGAATCTCGTAAAGAAATCGGAAACGCTTTCATCCCTCTTTTGCTTGCACGCGGACAACTTGTCCCAATTGACGCGCATCGCCGGCATAAGCGTTTTCATAAGGGTAATTATCCTCTGGGGCAAAGCCACAATAAGCTGCTCAGGCTTAGCCCCACCAACTTGCTGAGCGTCTGCCGCCGTAAGGGCAGCCCAGTCACCGCCTAACTCGGTCGCGTGATTCTCGTGACGAATTTTCGCCCAAATCGGCTGAGGCACTACATTGCCGAACAACATGTCAATATCAGCAAGGTTCATAACAGTAGCATCCACCAATTGGGACAGCTCCTTATAATAACCTGCTGGATTTTTACGGGGATCAGGCAAGGTTTGCTTCACCTGTAAGACTTCCGATCGTTTCCAAGGGAGGTGTATCCACACTCTCTGAAAATGGCCTGGGACAGCAGGGTTAGCATTAGGATCACCTGGCATCCATACTGGGGGAACTTCCCGCATCGGATATTGACCAGGTTTTGCCATCCACTCTGCAGTCTCTTCCTTAAACAATGCTCGAGGTTGCACTGTACATCGAAATGATAACAAACGTTCTAGAGCTTCTCGAACCTTGTCACCTACGATCACACCAGTTGTGAACTGATGCTGGAGCTCAGAAACCTCAGACGGTACATTATCTACCACATCATGATCCCACTCCTCCTTCAACGATTTACACAATTCCTCAAACACGAATCGTTGAGTGGGCGCATTAAACTGAGAAAATGTTTCAAACACTACACGCGAAGTGTATTTAACAGGATTACGAATCCATTTACGTGCCATTTTTACCAGTGATTCACGTTCCCTACCATCAGGAAGCTGGCTGCGCCTCTGAGCGACATCTGAAAGAGCCGAGCCGAGTATTGGCCCAAAAAGCGGAGAATAAAGAGTAGCAACAGCAATCAGGAGACGACTACGAACAGAAGGGGAAGAGGAAGAAGATGCAGGCGCAGCAACAGTAGGGGTGGAGGCAGTAGAAGTAGACGCGGCACCAGGAGTAGCGGGAACGACAGACTGAGGAGGGACTTGAAAAGGCGCAGTAGGAAGAGAAGCCGGTATCTGCGGCACAAGGGGATTCGGGAGAGCGGGAGGAACGGCGGGCTGACCAGCAGCCGCCAAAACAGCAGGTTGAGGAAGAGGTAGAATCACAGGGCCCAGAGTATCGGGAGCATAGGGAGGTGGTGATTTCAACAGATAAGACAATAGCGAATCCTCTATCGGTTCTTCTCCCGATTTATCGACATTAGACGGTAGCACCGGATAACATTTATCCACCGCCATATGATGAAGTCGAGCACTAACTTCCTTCTCTTTCTCATCTTTATCTCGCTGATACTGTTCAGCTTCTTGCATCACCGCAATAACGCCTTCTCTTTTATTTTTCTTACTCTGTTTGATTTCTTTCTGCTTGGCCTCTTTCCGCCATAACCGGAAGGAATCAAACATGGCCGGCCTAGCCTTCTTTTTAAACAGTTTAGCTTCCAAATTATCTAAAATGGCAGTTTCGAAACTACCATGAGATGGCCAACTAAGAACACCATCATTTTTAGTGTAGCGGACCCAATATTCATTATACACGATAGGACCCACACCATGGCGACTATAGAGCTCGTAAATTGGAGTTCCAACCGGAGGTATCGGACATGAATCCTCCAGCCGGGAATCCATTCTACAACATTTGAGAAACCCAAACAAAGTACTACGGCTAGGCATCGCGCACACTAACCAAGTTTACAAACTTCAAGGGCTATCGAATTTATGATATCCTCGCAAAAAATAATGCGAGACCCTCGGTTTTTGGCAATTGCAATCGTCAAATAAAACCCAACAACTAAGAACCACGAATGCTATGGTACCATGCAAACAACAAAGGAACACTGGGAGCGACCCACAAATACTTAACTGAAAGAACAATGGCGTCACCAGGAAGGCCCTTCTATCATCTCGCCGTACAAAGGACTACGCCAGGCGCCAAAACAGGTCGACAGTCAGGGCATCAGTCCGTCGCAGCCGTCAGGAGGCGGGGATCTTCGCGGGAAAAGACGTCGGGCCACTTATTTCGACAACTGGATCGATGAAGCGGGGTGCACCTTCCCTCGGAGATTTCACACGAAGTTCCTCACGATCGTCGGGCTTTGGACCGGTACCGTTGATGTAGCCCCACGTTGGGCGCCAACTGAAGGACTGGGTTATTTTAAGACCCAGCGGTGCCAGGGAACAACACCTGAAACCTTCGTGGGTTACCTGTTCTGGCGTACCAAACACAGAGACACGGGACACTTCCAGCGGCGTCAGAGATCAGCGTTTATTTACTGCAGGGATACAGAGGTCACAAGAAGTACACAACGTGTAGGTTCTCGGAGACTGCTTCAAATTGCAAAAGTGGATCGCTCCTTTTATACACGTTTTTCCCATAGACCAGTATGGTGAACAAAGATTACAACTCAGTTCCCACAATAAACTTCAAAAGAGTCGCGTTCATGTTTCTGGAGGCCGGAACATAATTACAACAGTATTGCCAGTTCCCAACTGTAAAAACATATCTTCTCTGTAATAAAACACATTCCATCCTGACCGTAAACACATTAGGAGAAGGGACAGAAACAGATGCAAAGAAAGGACAAGGATGCACAACAGATTAGAGAAGAGTGTTAGGAGTAATAAAGGAAACTTGATAACGGGATCAGAGACCCCGTGTCTAATGTATGCATGACTGAAACAATAGACCGGCACGGCAAGATGAGCCTTGAGCGGGGCCATCTGCCTTCGTCGTGTCATTTCCCTCGTCATAAAAGTCATACTCAAAAGAACACGTGTCCCTCGTGTAAGCTTGGGAGTCCCAGGGTCACGAAGCGGACAAAGTCCGTTCGCTGGCTACTTGAGGGCAAGAAACAAAATGGATGCCGTATCTAAAATGGAACCCGAGGGTTCAGATGAACAAACCCAAAAATAAGACGAACCATACGTGGTTGCGTAGCGAAACTGCGTACACCCACTATACTCGTCATTTGCGGTTCGTAGATACCCAACTCATCCATATTCGTCACCACTCAAAAAATGTCGTTCCGTCCCACACGGAACCTCAGGTTTTCCACAGAAGAAAAAGGAAAACAAAAACTGAAATAGAAAGACAAATCCTGAAATACTGCTTCTCAGGATTGTCTGATACGGTAGTCATGGATCCTGCTTCCTAGCTCAGCAGAATCCCTGTTTACGTTAAAATGATTGACAGCGGCCCCTTAATAACTCGTGCTTTAAAGCAGGGATGTACAGGGTCTCATGGAGAGTGCGTAATGAGGATGACGGCATTCAGTAATCAGTGCCCGTTTTCATGCTCCCCCCCTTTCCTGATGCTCTCATTCTCTTCCCGCCACCCAACCTTCCTGTCAGCACTCACCTGCTCTGCCGCAACTCTCCTGAGTTGCGGCCGCTCTCCTGCATCATCCGGTGGACACCACCACTCCTCACTCCACCGCTCGTCTTCTCCCTCGGTTTCAGCTTCCTCTTCTCTTAATCCTCCTCCTTGGTCTTCCACTCCATCTGCTCCACTCGCTCTGTCTCCGTCCCTCCGACTTGCCTCTTCGTCTCTCTCTGGACAGTTCTTTTCTTATCTCTGTTCACAGGTCCTTCCGGGGTCAGCTCCACCTCCATCCGCAGAGTCACACCACTGCCACTCCCCCTGTGAGGACACATGATACGGGGGCCGGGTGTTCTCCCAGCATTGAACGATGTCAGTGTTGTGTATCCGGGTCCCAATCTGTGTTTGGAAGTTGGATCGAGTTCTTTCTTCCGGATGGGTATGCACATATTGGGGACAGGGTGGGGCCATCTCACACCGAGCTATTGAGGATGATGAAATGTGCGGTATCCTATATTTAAAGGATTGCACACTCCCTGCATTCCAATCTTGTGTTGAATCGTACTCAATTTGTAGGGTGCATAAAGGGTGTCAATCTCTGATCCTTGAGTGTGAACAGACTGAAATAGAAGCAGCGTTCCCAAATTGGGTTCGTCCACTTTAGAAAAGTGGGTTACCGCATAACTGGAATTTCCACCATTACTTAAATGGACAGAAGCTGCCCTACAACTCAAAGCTTTATCCCTTGAGTCCTTGAGTAGGGGATCAAGGCAGTCAATATAAGATCTAAATCTTATAGGAGTGAAGCCAATACATAAAGCAATATGCCACCACTCCAGTCGCATTGACTACTTCTTGTTGGATGTAAAGCTATGGTCTCTTCTAATCAATATGATCATTACAGAAAGGCCGGAGTGTGACCATAACCCATTGTGGCTTGCCTTGGAATCCTTTAGTGCTGAAAAGGGTTTGCTTATGACTAATGATATGCAGCGTGTCAAGTGGTCCTGGGTAGCCAACAGTCCTAAAACAATGCTCGCTATAAAAGAGGATGTATCATCAACTTTAGCAGAAATTAGCACATGTCCACGCAGGGTCAAGGACCAAGGGACAACGACAGACTTACAAGCTATTAGAGAAAATAAAATTATATTTTCTCATTCCCTTGATTACAAAGCATAAGCATTACCTCATTTAGACGAACTGGTTCAACAAGGAATGCAGACAAGCATGCAAGTCACTGGTAGCGGCCATAAAAGCTAAAGATCCATTATGTATTCACTTAGCCGGGAAATCATATAAATCCATCCAAGTAAGTCCAAAATGAAAGTGGAATGATGAGAGATGGCAAGTGTTAAAATTGGGCTGTTCTGATAAAGATTCAGTGACCTTCTGGTCCCTAGTAAGGTGGAGCAGAGTAGGGCATCCACCAGCTCTCACAAATCATATTGCCCCTGACACACGGATCCAGCTCTTTTCATTTTCTGAAGCGGACGACCACCTCGTCCAAACAGATCGACATCGGCCCCCATGCTCCAACAGAACTGGTATTTGCCGATGTCTCAGCCGCTCTCGATGCAGTTACAAGAAGCAGAGCTCCCAGCCTAGACAGCATACCAGTAGACTATTTCTGCAAGATAGGAACAATTGGTCAAAATACATTCCAGTGTCAGCAAATGGTATAGCAAGTGGAGCACCAATACCAGACTTCAGATGGGGTTCTGAGATAATTCCGTTATTTAAAAATGGTGATAAATTCCTCCCAGGAAACTATGGGCCAATTTGCCTTATCAGCTTATTACAAAAAAATGTGCACGCTTTGTTCTTGCCCCTACAGGCAGGATTGTGTGCATGTGTAAGTCCAATTGACCAAGTCTTCTGCTTTTTACGCCTTTTATAGTGTACTGTAGTTATCGGCAAGGGCAGCATGTATGCTGCCTTTGTCGACCTTAAGTCTCACGTAAGAAGCTAAGGTCGGTTTTGCGTGAACTTGGAATGCCCCAGGATCGGCTTTCCTTGATAATATGACTTCATGAAGACAACTTTGCTCAAGTGCTTTGGGGTGCTCAGGATGATCTCATTGATCACTTTCCTACCAGAAAAAGGGTATGACAAGGGTGATTCCTTTCCCCGATGTCTTTTTGTTTATCAATGGCATTTCCCAGTTTCCCTCTAGCCTTTCTACTGATGCCCTGACTCTGACCAGCTCACAAATCCCAATGTTAATGTTTGAGGATGACATGCTGTTAATCTCAAAACGCCCCAGTCGGTTACAGCATGCGTTGTTGCGCTTCTAGGGATTTTGTAGGATTTGAGGCCTTGTTATTAATACTTACAAAATTAAATATATGATGTTTACTCAGCAAAAGTCATTAAGGCAGTATAAGGCTGTGTTATGAGCTTCTTGAAAGAAAAGAGGTCTTTAGTCATGAAAACCTCAAGTAGAAATAATGGCTCTAGGCTCAGTCCTTTATGGCTCAGAAAATTGGGGCTTCTTGAACATATCTACTCTTACTATCTTGGAGAATAGGTTCTTGAAGAAGGTGACATACCTCCTGCAAAGCACCCACTAAAATCCCTGTTTCTAGACTTAGGAAGAAAGACTCTAGTCAAGAAAGCAAGACTCCGCCCAATATTGTACTGAAGGTAGGTTGTGGTCTACCCCTGAGCTGGCTCATTTTGCCAAAGCCCAAAGGGATGTTATCAAGACCGATCACTTCCACGAGATTGATTGGCTCCAAAACATCAAAAAAACATTGACCAATATGCAAATGAAAGCACTATGGTATAATCCATCTGGCGCCCTGTTTCTCTCAAGGGAAACAATGAAAGAACATTATTGGTTAATGATTTTGACAGACAAACTCAGAGTGGTTGAGAGCATGTCCCAGACGGGGATATTTTTAGAATTAAAATCCTGCCATTCTCTGGAAGCATGTTGGGACATTACATCTGTCTTGTTCGAAAGAAGACTTTACTTCCAATTTTGGGTAGGATCCCTCCTATTAAAATCTTTCACAAGCAATTGGGCCTCTGAATGGGATGAGAAATGCCCATTTGAATCGACCAAAGGGAAGCCATTTCTCACGCCCTGTTTGTATGCTCAGAATACGTAAATCCACATAATAAATGGCTAAAACCTGTATGTAAAACCTTGGGAACAAGGCGCAGCTCTGTCACACTGAGAATCCTTGTGTCTGATCCTTGTTTGATGCATGCATGCTTTGTTGACAAGTTTCTGGTCTGGATGTGGGCTTCAAGATGCGGGATCACAGCAGACATCAATATGAGAATCCCTTCTATAATCTGCCATTGATAATACACAATCGGTCTTGTTTTTTATTCTTGCTATTCATTATTTGCCTAACATACTTTTTATGTTGTTCACTATGATTCAGCGACGGTGAACCGATATTGTCTTATGTTGTCAACTTCCCCTGAATGCTGTGATGCTTAGGCTTTAAGTTCATGTTTTTATTCATTTTATTCACCTGTATTTTTTATAGATGTGTATGTTAATGCTTTTATTACACGCACTGTTGAAATAAAGCTTTTTGAAATGAAATTAAACTAAATATTTATAGACCACCAAATATAGTGAAATAAAATATCACAGAAAAAAATATCAAGGTCGACAACACTGACTTTACAGGCTTTACATACATAGAGTGTAAAGAATATTGACTTCAAAAATATCATATACAAAAATATAGACATAACATAGGTGAATGTATGCTTTCAAGTGTATTTAACATTATTATACCTTAGAAAAGGGTACATTAATTAATGAAAAACATGTAACCATGTATTAAATATCTTTTAAAACATATAATTCATGCAAATACACGTAACTCTAAAATTACTTTAACAAATTGTACAGAAAATCCATTGTTAAATTACAAATGATTAAAATACATTTTTTGTGCTAATAAAACAAATCTAAAACTATAGAATATAGTATTATTAATCAAAAGTTGTACCTTGCAACACTGTAGATTTCAGA
Source organism: Triturus cristatus (assembly GCF_964204655.1). Taxonomy (NCBI): domain Eukaryota; kingdom Metazoa; phylum Chordata; class Amphibia; order Caudata; family Salamandridae; genus Triturus; species Triturus cristatus. The sequence goes on along the minus strand of NC_140588.1, from coordinate 317,640,031 downwards.
AGTCATTAGTGATGTAATATGTGTGGGCATCAGCATTGCATCATAGTGGTGCAAGTTCTACTTATTTCAGTTATGTATGTCCATGAGTCCTGTAATGACTCCCCCAACATATTGTTCATGTTGTGGCCAGCCAATCAGGACGTTTTCTGAGTAAAGTTCTAACTTTATGGCAAATTTGGTGTAATTGTATTCAGCTGTTTTTTTCAGTATCAAAGAACAATGGGGCAGATTTACAAGCCCCTTGCAAGACAATTACGCCGCCGTTGCGTCACTTCTGTGACGCAGCAGCGGCGTAAACCATGCGCCATGTTGCGCCTTATTTACAGCGTGACGCATCTAGGGAGATGCGTCACGTTGTAAAGCCCTGCACTACATTAAACCTGCGTCAGGTTTAATGTATGCAGGGTGGACGTTCCATCGGAAAAAGCCTCAGAAAAGTGAGGCAGTGAAATCTAAAAGATTTCACTGAGTCACTTTTCCGACGTGGCTGCGTCAAAACCCTGCGCCTGCTTGAAGCAGGCGTAAGGCATGACGCAGCATGTTCGGAATGGGCAGCCCCTGAGCATTGCTGGAGTTGCGTCGTACTTGCGACACGACTCCAGCAATGCGCCGCCCTTATACCATCAGATGCATCACGCATCTGTTTATCCTTGCGCCACGATGAGCTGCATTGCAAATGCGGCGCATCAGTGGTGGCGCAAGGGTAAACTTTTGACGCATCTTTCCTGGCGCATTCCTGCTGATTTGCAGGGATGCACCAGGAAACATAAATCTGCCCCAATGTTTCTTATGGAAATTAACATAGGAAATCAACATTTTGGGCCCCCCTTTTCTTCTTTGCCCCCACTTGATAGATCAGTGTTAAACTTCCCACGAGGGAGCTGAGGTAGATGAACTTTTGTTGGGAAGGTTTTGTGCAGATTCAACAAGCGGCACCAAAGATATTAGTAAAACAAAAAACGTTCTTTCCATGGAAACTTTAACTTAATTATAACTACACAGTGGAGACCACTGCTGTGAAATATATATCTATACAGCACTGCAAGGGTCCCCTCACTCGGGTGTGCAGCCACTGGCCCCGGGGACCACTGCATGCAACAACAACCTCCATACACCCACACTCAAAACTGGCGCTCATCAAAAGCCTTTAGTTGTGGGTTTCAAGTGAAATCTGCTTAATCTCCCTTATGTAGGCAAATACGTTTTAAGGTACATAACAATAAGTTCAGGAAGAACAAAAAAAGTGTAAGATAATTCCTGGTTACTCGCTGTTTTCAGGAATCAGCCAGTAGTGCAATGAGAGTAAGGCATACCTAAATCTTTGGGAATCCGTTCCAGAGTAACTGAAACAGTTTTTCGCTCTACGCTTGACGTTCCAATGTTTTCTGTGCATATTACGACCTTGCATTTACCTTAGAAACCAGTATGTGTGTTTTTAGGAGAGCTCCATTTGTCGCTGAGACCAGACATAGCTAATAATTGTCCCAAGAGTGTTAGTTTTTGGCTGAAACTACATGTGCCTTTTTCCCATGAGATTACTATGACAACATTTTGTTTAGCTGCGAAACAGGAAGTGCATTGCACTCTTGAAACAGGATGGAGAAGTGCAGTGATTTTTTCATGTAATAAGATGTTTTTAATACAGTTGTGCTTTGCCGGATTTATGACAAGGTGTCAGAGGTGCTTTTAAAAAGTGGTGTGGCAGAAAATTAGATATAAAGTTCAAGCAAACTTGAATCAAACATGAAGGTTGGGGGCAAAGCTCCCCACAATAACATTTGAGAAAAGAAAGCTGGCTATAATGTTTTTTTCTTTTTTTAAAGAAAAGTGAACATTTACTCACTAAGACTCAGCATGTAGACACATCACTTACTCTGCACTCACACAAACACAACATTTACCATCCACTCTGGATGCACAAGCAAACCCCAGGCTGCAGCAGCTCTAAATACTCTCCGCCTCCCACCCACTCACGCAGAGCCCTGCAGTGTGTTTAGGAGGGGGTATTGTTGCACGGATGCCAAGCAAAGGACCAAAACAGCTGCAGGAGTGCATAAGGCCGGTGCTGATGGCGACCCCCTAGGAAATGCCAGTTGGGGGCATAACAAAGATGTTCTGTCCTCTGTCTTTACAAGCCACGGCCTGTGCGGGTAGGAGCGATGGGGCGGTGGGGCCGGGTGTGGGCGATTTCGACAGATGCTGAAGATGGAAAATTAATTATTTATTTAATTTTTGCTCACCATCCTCTGTCAAAATCCCCCTCAATCTTCCCCACCGCACTACCACTCTTACCTGCACGGGCTGCGGCTGGTCTCTAGATCCCGTTCTGCACCCAAGAGACTGGTAGTCAGCACAATCACTGCTGCTATGATCAGTATATGTTCAAATGTGGCCACCCTTAAATATGTCTTGGGCTTAGAACAGGCTTTTAAGACAGAGGACAGAACAAATCCTTTTATGTATGTAGAGGTCGAAGTGTGCCCAACAGCTAGTTTCTAGCACAAGTACACATGAGAAACAAGAGTATGCATGCCACAGGGTCAATGCAGTATAGTATTCAGGAGCCCCGTACAATAGGGCAGGTGGTACACGAGAGTCTAGCCATTTTAGAGATGTTTCTGATGATGATGACGCCAGCCTGTCTCCTCATTGAAGAGGTAATGAAAGGAGCTGCCAGGAAGCATCTAGCAGGGTGTTTGGCCAGATGTTGCTGAGCTCCCGGGTGTGCTGCTGTTCTGGCAGGCTATGCCTGCAGGGGAGAGATGAGAGAGGTGGGCATACCTTCTCCCAGCATCACTGCACTCCCACCACAATGAGTCACACGGATGCTTCCAGGGCACCATGTTCTTTGCATAGGCATTGAAAGATCTTCAGGTGTTTTTCTTCCCCCAGTCTACTGTGATTCCCACCTTACTTTTCCTGCCTCACCATTGTGGTGGGGGGGGACTGGGTTAACTGGTCTTCTTCTGTAGCCAGGAATCGAATCAGAGGAGGGGCGCGCTCACTGCATGAACTTGCAAGGACAGGTTAATGGACACACCACAGACCGGACCTATAGATAAATAAATAATTAAATCATCTACTTTTGCCTTCCTTTCAGTTGAAAAAACCTCGATGAACATACTTGATTGTGCTAAATACTTTTATATTTTGTTAAGTAATTTCTATTTATAAAACACACTAAGAACTTCTCAGTGCTGAGCTGTGAGGTCAACAGAACTCGCCTGCGTTCAAGAAGAGTTAAAAGGAAAGGAATTACTTATTCAAAAGCCAGATTTGGATTATATACCTGAAGGGTACTTGCCCTTTGTCTTCATCAAAGGGGAAGGCCATCTCTGAAGATGGCTGCTCCAGGTCTCAAAAGGTTTGTCTCACGCATAGCGACATTCAACCAGATGGGGAGAGGATGTGGCAGGTTCGAGTCTCAGCATCGACTCAACATCCTGTGATTATGGGAAAATCACTTAATTTTTCCATACCTACAAAAACTATCCTTGTTTGATTTAATTGGTGGTCATATAAAGTGCTCCAATTACTTTGTGTCGACTTCGCGCTATAAATTAAAAAAAATAATGTTGTGCAGAAAGGTGATGCCAAATGTGTTCATTCTCAAACCTGAGCGCAATATCTTCTGAAGTTAAGGCTCTTACACAACCTACACCAAATTTCAACAAGGTGTCGAAATTATATCAGAAAAATCTACTCACCAAAGCCTAGAAGCAACCGGTTTGGGCAGTGGAGTCAGCACTAACAATAATCTGCTCTCTTCACAACCTCATTTGGGGCCTCATGTAGGTAGCATACCAGTTACCACTTCTTAAATACCGAACGTTACCGAATCGGTATTTAAGAAGTGGTAACTCGTATGTAGGTAATGAGTCGGTAATTTTTACCGATTCGTTACAATTCGGTAATTACCGAATCGGTATTTACCGATTCGGTAATGAGGCATACCTTCCCATTGATGGGAAGGTATGCCTCATTACCGAATCGGTAAATACCGATTCGGTAATGGGGGGAACACTTGCAAGGGTGGCAGGGTGTCACATTGACACCCTGTTGCACCCCTGATTCGGCCATGTGTGCACATGTGGCACACATACATGCCCTAAGGGCATGTATGTCTGCCACATTGCACACGTCTAAGCGCTTTAAAATGCTGAAACACATACATTCATTATTTACCACCAACTATTAGTTGGTGGTAAATACCGACTCCTAAAAACACCCACACACTCCCCCTACATCTCATTTTTGTATTCGGAATTTACCGAATCGGTAAAATTACCGATTCGGTAATTTTACCGATTCGGTAAATTACCGAATACAAAAATGATCCCCCTACATACCAAAAGCCAAAATACCGGTCGGTAACGGTATAATTACCGAAAATCGGCCGTTACCGACCGGTATTTGGCTACCTACATGAGGCCCTTGGTGATTGGAAATGAATCATGCTGCGCAACACTGCAAGGAACAAAGTGCCGATATCGGCAACCCTCCCCCCCCCCCCCCGCTTAGCAGTAATTGATCACGCTACACAAATAATCAGTCCACAAATGTTTTGTTGGAAAACAGTTTTGCTGCAGGTTTATTTCATACAAGCAGTATGCCAACGTGGTGGGTTATCTTTCGGGCGATCCAAGGACAGGCAGCAGTGACTAACCTAATCTGCCCTGCCTGCCTGATGAGCCAAACTGCACTGTGGCCTACCCAATCGGTGCACCCATTTATGTGGGGATTATCCCCTTTATGTACCCTAGACCACCAGTCTATAACTTTACTCACGCCTTTTAGCGGCGGAGCGTTGCAAGGCCAGCCCCTGGTTGCTCAGGCTTACAACTGCCCGAAGGACTAGCGGGGCACCGATGCTTTCAGCCAGGGACCTGCCATAAAGACTCCTGGGGTTTGGCATAAGGCACCACTATGTGCTCCTCAAAGGGTACCCCTTTGTACCAATCAGCCTCCAGATTGCCCTGTAACTCTGCCTGCAACACAAATTCATACATTAATACGTTCAATTTCTTTGCACTCTTGCACGCAGGCTAATCGGGGAGGGTGACAGAGTGTCCAGTGAATAACAAAGAGGCTGGGCAATTGGTGGGGGTAGGCATAAATACATGTCCCCAGCCCACTGCACACTGGAAATGACACTGCAGAGGTGCCTGACATGGGCAGGACTCCTGTGGGAAGGGGGTCCCGACAGCTGGTCCGCGGGGATGTGCCTAATGTGGCACTAAGGGGGCCTCACTCTTACAGGGCCCACTGCATGTGCCGCGGGCAGCCGCATAGTGTCAATATCAACAACCCCCCCACTTAGCAGTAATTGGTCACGCTGCACAAATAATCAGTCTACACAAAGTTTGATGGAAAACAGTTTTGCTGCAGGTTTATTTCATACAAGAAGTATGCCAACGTGGTGGGTTAACATACAAGCGATCCAAGGGCAGGCAGCAGTGACTAACCTAATCTGCCCTGCCCGCCTGATGAGCCAAACTGCACTATGGCCAACCCAGTCGGTCACACCCATTTATGTGTGGATTATCCCCCTTATATACCAGGGACCACCAGTCCATAACTTTACTCATGCCTTTTAGGGTTGGAGCATTTGCAAGGCCAGCCGCCGGTTGCTCAGGCTTGCAACTGCCCGAAGGACTAGTAGGGCACCAACGTTTTCCTCCAGGGTCCTGCCGTAAAGACTCCTGGGGTTTGGCATAAGGCACCACTTTGTGCTCCTCAAAGGGTACCCCTTTGTACCAAAAAGCCTCCGGATAGCCCTGTAACTCTGCCAATGCCCAGGATGTGGCCACCGTCATATCCGGGCCCCCCTCACCATGGCATGCTCCATAACCACCTTCAACCAGCCATTAGTCCTTCTAGGTAGACTAATTCCGTATCCACCTCTGACAGATGTGTCCCGTACCTATAGGGGTACCATGTGTGTTACACGAAAGAGGCCACGCCTAATTTACCCAGCCCTTCTTATTTCATATTGAATTTTATGTTGAACCATGCCGTCCAGCTAGGTGGGCTTGTCCATTGCTTTATTTTCCTGTCTGTTGGAATGTTATGTCCTCCCTGGAAGGGGGATCTACTGTTCTTGTCTTTAACCCCAGCTTTATTACCCTTCAAGTTACTGCAGGCTCCATAACCTACTGCAACCTGGAGTTACCGTCCTTCCGGTTGTACCATTTCCATATCTACCTCTGATAGTTGAGCCCTGTCCCTATTGGGGTACTGCGTGGTGTTGGCTTGATCCATAACCACTTGCAACCTGCCTTTAGTCCTTTTAGGTAGACCATTTCCTTATCTATCTCTGACAGGTGTACTCCATCTCTATCAGGGTACCATGTGTGTTACATGGAAGAGGCCAAACCTAATTTACCAAGCCCTTCTATTTGATTTGAATTTGAGTTGAACCAAGCCCTCCAGCTTGGTGGGCTTGTACATGGCTTTATTAACCCTTCTGTTTGACTGTTCGATGGTCTCCCTGGAAGTAGGGAACTACTGTTCTCTCATTTAACCACAGCCTTGTTTACCCTTCAAGTTATTGTTTGGGGACAACCAATGTCCTTATCTCTACCCACTGACCTCCAATTGTATGAGAGCGCAGTGCCAACAGGAGATAGGACCCAAGAGCATTAAAATACTACTGTTCTCTTTAAAATCACAGTCCTGTGTGATATAATCCATTGTGCCCCTTGTGCAAGGATATGCATTTACCTTCAGGAGTTGATTAAGCCATTGTTCACCCACACCCTACTTGGCAAGTTCCAAATTTGAGGGTTCAACTGATAACCAACTGCTGCCCAAGAAGGTGAATTATGGACCCCCTGGAGAGGGTCCTTGGGTGAGGACAGTGTGGAGTCTTGTGACCGATGGCCCCCCTGCCTGAACTATCACCTTGGCACAGCCCTCTCACCCATCTGAAACATATGACAATTATCAAATTTAAGCTTTGTCCTGCCTTCCTAGGACACCAGGTGGACCTCCCCACCTAACCAAGACAAAGGTGGATCTAATCACGGAGGGGTGGTCCTGAGCTCCCCTAGGGGTACTCCAAATCTGCTACATCTCATGTCCTTCTTGCCTGCACCACCCATCAGTCTGACTGCAATCTTCTCAGATACTATGTCGCTAAGGCTGGTGACTCCACCAAGCATATACGGCCCATAGCCAGCTTTCATTGCAGGTATCCCAGGTGCCGCAAAAGATGCCAATGCTTGTGGATTGTGACGACATGGAGTAAATTATATGAGAATTAAGGGTGGGCGTCAAATTCCGTTCCGCTCGCGGAATTTGCGATATTTTGACATTTTTGCATTCTGCGGAGAGCGCGAAAATGCCAAAATTTCCGCAATGTTCGCGCTTTGAAAATGCGTTAGGTCGCAAACACGTCAATCTCCACCGCGACAGAGAGCATGAGATCGCGAACACGTCATTTTGGACGCGCCATCGACACCGGGCGGAAGTGTGGTGAAGCTCGCGATCGCGAACACGCCAAATTTTCAATCTGGAGAAGAATATTATCTCTAGCAGCATAAAACCTTCTGTAAATGATGATTTGGATAAAATAAACTCCTCAGATTGATATTTAGCTGTCCTTTTTTGTGCAAGGAGTCCTTTATAAAAATAAAACGTTTTGGGGGGAGAGGGAGGAAGTGTCACAGAGTCTCCAACTTCCTGTTCCTGTCCAGCAGGCTCCTCCCAGTGCTTTCTCCATCTCCCTGCCTTTGGATTTTGAGCTGGAAGGATTACTCTTTGTGTCTGCTGCATCATTTTCATTGGATTTGAGGACTTTAGAATTTGATATTTTACAAGTAAGTTGGTGTTGTGTCTGTTTGATTGGGGGCATTGCAGTTGCTGCAACTACAATTTTTGTACTTATCATTCTAATTTTTTAAATTGTTGGGGAAGCCAGTAGGCCCAGAGCTAGTCATGGGTGGGTGCATGATGAAGCAACTGTTCCTTTGGTGTGTTGAATGTTTTTCAAACATCATTTAGGGCATGGATGGCATTGGATTGAGTTGGAAAATGTGTTTTTGGGGGGTATTTCTGTTTTTGGGTGTGTGTTAAAGAAATGCCTTTGTTGTGTGTGCCTGGTGTGTTGGTGTGCACCCTGCAGATCTTGTTTTGCCCTGTGGATTTTCGTTTTTGCATTTTATTGCATTAAAAAGGCAAAGTAGTGTGGTTTAGCATGCATCTTTAGCCTGGCTTCTTTTGTATGCCTTTTGTCAGTTCATTGTTTCCCATGCCTCCTGCTTGTTGCTTGTGATTTGTGAGTGTCCGTGTGGATGGTGGCCTTTTCTGGTGGGAGATATTAGTGTGCTGCTTTTGCCATATATAGGCCTGCATGGTATTCCTTTGTGGCCTAGGCTTCTTGTTGTGGGCCTGACCATGAGGCTGGTGGCCATTTTGAAGGCAGGCAGTGTGCTTTTTGCAATAGGCCTGCATTGTCTATCTTCTGTTTCTTACAGATGGGTGGGCCTGCCCATGTGGCTGGTGGCCATTTTGAAGCCTAGGCCTGCAAGCTTGTGTGGCCTTGCCTGCCCACGGGCCTCCTTTCATGCAGTAGGCTCAGAGCAGGTAGTCACAGGTGCATTAAACAAGTGTTTCTGTGTGTTCTGTTGAATTTAAACATCACTTAGGCTAGCAAATATGTTTTTTGGGACCCAAAAAATTACGCCTGCAGCAGCGTTGTCCGGTAACCAAGCTGGGAGCAGCACCTCCGCATCAGCGGGCCAACCCCACCAACCTAGGCCCAAGCCCATGAGTGTCGCAGAGGTAGCCAGTCTACTAATGAGCAGCGATGTTGAAATGTCATTATCGCAAAGTAGTACACAATCAACACAGTCGGAAACTCAGCAGATATGTGTGCAGCAGCAGGCATAGCCACAAGAACAGCAGCAGCCGCAAGAACAGCAGCAGCCGCAAGAACAGCCACAAGAACAGCAGCAGCCGCAAGAACAGCAGTCACCACAAGAACAGCAGCAGCCACAAGAACAGCCACAACAATAGCCCACAATAGTAGTTGTTCCTCCTGAAGTTGGGGTATTTCAGGAAATCGAGCTTCCTGCAGACAAATGGGAGCAAACCACTGTTTCAGAAGATCCATTGACTTCCAGATCCCCAGCAAGGAAAAGGAGGGTTAGTCCATCATCTTCTTCTTCAAGCCCTGCTTATGATGACCTTGATGCCACTTGGAAGCCACCAGCTCAGTCTGAGAGTGATGCACGCCACAAGACAAGGCTAGTGAAAAGGAAGGTTCCAGAAAGCCTTAGAGTTATGGAGGCAGATGTACAAGAGGAGGATGATTATGATGACAAGCCAGCCATCACGGACATCACTCCCGGCCCAAAGGATATGGAGACCAACATTATTACCCTACCCAAAATGGCTGCAAGGGATGTTGCATGGATACCGCCAACATAGGTAACACCACCACAACCTCCAGCTTCCATATTTTCATTTGCAAAGGAAAGGCAGGGACCTACATCCAGCTCAACCACCACCTCAGTAGGTAGTGGTAGAAGTCACAGTGTAGCTGCACAGAGTCACATTCCAAGCACACCCTCCAGTTCATCTTGTATTGAAAGTGGCACATCCAGCAACACCAGAAAGTTCTCCTCCCCAGTTTGGGACTTCTTTTCGGTTAGCAGTAAGGAGGAGAACATTGCTATGTGCTCAATTTGTCGACATGCTGTTAGGCGGGGTAAGCTTGGTACAAACTATGGTACCGGAGGCCAAACAAGTCATCTCAAAATACACCACACTAACGTGTGGGAGGCTCACCTACTTCGCTTAGAACAAAGTAAAACTTAACCCATTGTTGTTGGGCATGAAGAATCAGGGGACGATATTATTGCGGTGGAAGGTTAACAAGAGGGACACATTTCTAGCCCTGTCCCCAGTAGTGTAGTGGTACCGCCCACATCCTCAGCAACATCTCAGTGGCACCGCAGTAAGAGTCAGAGTCAGGCTGAGACACCAAGGTGACCAAGTAGTACTGCAATGAAACAAAGTGCATTGTTGAGCCTAACTGGGTTAAAGAAAACAACTGCACCACATAGGAAAATAATCCAGCCTACCATTGACAGCATGCTTAGGCACGGTTGTAGCGCTGGACCTTCTCCCTTTTTCATTTGTGGAAGGGGTGGGTTTCCTTGAATTTGTGTCAACCATCTGCCCTAAATGGAAGGTTCCCAGCCAGTCTTATTTTGCAAGAGTTGCTGTTCCAGCACTACATCATGATGTGCTGGAATTGGTTGGACAAGCTTTGCAGCAGAGTGCTGTTCACAATATCCACCTGACAACAGACATTTGGGCCAGTTGCCAAGCCACTGATTACATGTGCATCACTGCACACTGGGTCTCTTTTGTGGGGGTTAGAGATAAGCTATTTGAAGTAGGTGCTGTTGACACAGCTGAGATTTTTAAAGCTACTCGGAAACATGCAACTGTATCCATGTTCGCCATGGAGAAATCTCATACTGCTGTAAACATATTGGAGGAGTTTCACAGCAAGGTTTTTAAATGGCTGTGCCCAAGAGGGCTTAAAATTGGTTTTGTTTCCACAGATAATGGCAGTAATGTACTTAAGGCAATGGAGCTTGGTTCCTATTTCGGGGTTCCGTGTTTGGCGCACTGCATTAACATTATAGTTCAAGACTTCTGAAAAAAGAAGCCATAGTCAGCAACTTACTGACCACCTGCCGAAGAATATGCACTCATTTTAGCCGTTCTTTTAAAGCTCGGAAGCAGCTGAGGATCATTCAACGTGACCATAGAATGCCAGTCAAAGCACTCATCCAGGAGGTGGCAACATGTTGGAACTCAACTTATTACATGCTTGACTGTCTGTTTGAGCAGTACAGGCCAATCAATGAATATGACATGCGAAGAGGGAATGCTACTGTGAAAGGCATGACCCTTGGATGGACCAATGGTACCTAGTTAAATGCCTGACTGAGATGCTTCATCCTTTCGAGGTCTTCACACGTGAAGTCAGCAAGGAGGACTGTACTATGGGCCAAGCTATCCCATTGTTGCAAATGCTAGAGCATCAGCTGAAGGAGGTGTCTGAAGCATACAAAGGTGCAGAGGAAAAAAAGAAGCATATGAGTTGGTGGAGAGCTTGGCCCATCACTTATCTGACAATACAAGGGTGCAAAATAAGATTATGTCACAAAAACATTTCATTTGTGCCACAATTCTGGATCCACGGACAAAATGGGCACTGAAGACATTCATTCCTTTTTCAGAAATGGATGTTGCCTGGTACAAAACTTGGATAGCTGAGTCAGCGAGTAAGTTGGAAAATGAACGGCTGCTAATTAAAAGCCCGCTAGATAAACCCACAACAAGTACTGCAGCAGGGCATCCGGCGTCAAGTTCAACTTCAGATCCTGAGGGCAGTGCGTTCGGCTCAGAAAACTCACCAACACTATCGACAACAGCAAGAACTGGATCATTAGGCCCAGTAAAATCATTACAGGATTGGTATTTACAGCAAGGCTTTGGTAAGTTCAGTGCTGATGCAACGAGAAAAGAGCCCGAAAAATGTTTAGCATCCCTCAACACTGAGTGGATGGTCCAGGCCTATCTGGACAACCCAACAGAGGTGTACATTGATCAAAACCGATTGCGGTATTGGTATGGGAAAAGGGGCCAATGGCCACTGCTCAGCAGGCTGGCGATAAACTATCTGGTTTGCCCTGTCGCAAGTGTCTCTTCTGAACGTGTTTTCAGTGCTGCTGGTTCCATTGTAACAGTGAGAAGGAGCAGTCTCTCGCCCAAAAACGTGGAGAGGTTAACCATGATCAAAATAAATCAGCACTTTCTACCACCGAATTACACAATACATAAATCAAGGGAGGAAGATGATGACAGTGGCTCAGGTGACGGAAGTGGTGTGTTAGATGATGATTACCTACTTCTGGTTGAACCCCCAGAGTTTGAGGACGAGCTATACTTCCCTGACAATTAGGCCTGCACTTCTTACTGTCTTCCTCTCTTATTTTCTTTTATTTGTGTGTCTGTTTTTCTGGTTAGAAACTTCGAATCACAACAAATCCATCACCACAGACTTCTACTCGTTTTATTGCCATATACGAGTTTCAGCTGTCTGCATTTCGCAGTACACTCCTCCGAATCCTGCTCCTCCATCCTCCTGAATCTCCCTAAATCCATTGCCCTCAAGAAGACAGATGATGATTAGACGATGCAAAATAGAAGAAAAAAGAAAATCATTCCTAGTCCCTCCAAAGGAAGTGGAACATGATTGATGATGACTACTATAGCTATCCTCCTTTCTGATCCGAGAGAGACTGCCCATTAACTGAAGATGAGAAGTAACAGGTAATGAATGATGCCATGCATTGGACGCTGTACTAGTATTTACTCTACACAGTAACAGTGACTCAATTCATATTTCCACTCTTGTCTAATAACAAAATTTTACTTCTACTGCAGGCCGATCCATTGCATTTTTGAATATGGAATCTGGACTTACTCGGTACACTGCAGACTGAGTTGAACAACACCATCATGATGACCACAGTGACATAGTATCTTCACAGTCACTCACTACAAGGATCGGAGATGATTGATGGAATAAGCCAGGGCGTTTCATGAGTGGCATAAAAGGTAAACAAGTAAACAACAACCACAGCAAACCTAAATGTCTGTGGAGCAGTGGAGTTAAGTATAGCGGTGGTATGGCTGCAGCAGTGCATTGATTTAGTCACTTAAATTGTAAAATGCTATGTTTCTGGATATGTGCTTTGTTCAACTCTTTCAAAAAATTTACGCTAAATGGAGGATGTACAAAGGGTGCCATCACCGTGGGCCTGCTCTGTCCTGTTGGTGTTGTAGGTTAATGCTGGAAAAAGACTAGAGTAGAGATGATACATCCATGCCGCCTCTAAAAGTGTTCTTGTTGCACTACACCATAACTTGTTAATTTTTTCAACTTGGTTTCTCAATATCCCTTTTGTTTTTCCATTTACAATTACAGGCCGGGCCTTACCCTGTGCTATACTTGGGAAAACAATGCACACTTACCTTACCAATGAATCTACGTCTGCCAGGCAGTGGCATCACCCAAGATTGATGGACGGAGCATCCATGGAAGGGAGGACCAAGAGTAATGCCGGGAATGCCGAGATTCAACTCCCTATTTGACCAGGATAACACAGTAACAGTATCAACTTTCATCATCGTTTAAATAATTCGATTCATTTTTTGTCTACAATCATTACAACAGTGTGTTCTTGTTGTTCTTATTATCATTAGGTTTGCTCTCTGTTTATAATTCATCCCTACAGATATTTTAAAATTTTCTTTGCTATCTGTAAAAGTAAGCCCGGTAACACTGAGCACAAACTGCATGTAATCTGGGTCTCCTTATCATCATCATGCATGCATTTCCTTTTTCTCCCTTAACATATTGATATGGATATGGTAGTCTACAAAGATTCTGTCATTTGTTGTTTGTCCATGCGTACTGTTTTTCTTTCTCAAACCTTTCACCAAACCCCCTTCCCAACCTTTCAACAAACCCTAACCCTCTTCCCCCGGGCTGTGTGACTTATTGAGGGGTGAATAAATTAAATGTACACCAATAATGTATCACACGCTTCCTGGGGCGGATGTGGCAAAAGCAACAGTACTTCAATTTCAAGGCAGGGCGGGGATCTCTTCTTCTGCTTGCCCACCCATGAACAGTATATTTGTGAGGTAATTTTTTTACCAAAGGAACCTAATACATCAGCATTAATTGCCAGCATCGATTGGATTAATGGATTTGTTGTCATCTTCCTACACAGCACTAACAGTTACGCTTGTCTCCAGTGTACTGTAGGCCTAGTGAAGTGACTCGACACAACTAGAGTTTATAACTCTGTGTACTACTAGGCTATCCCCACCACCATTATGTTTTGTTGTATTTTTGCATATTATTGTTTGGCAGTAAGTTCTGTACTGTACTTCATTCTACTACTCCTCGATGAGTCTCTCTCAGGCTACTGATTGTCTCATTTTGTGTTTTTGCAAATGCTGCTGCCAGTGTCTACTACTACTACTACCACTACAACCATGGCATGTTAGGAAAGAAAACCATCATCACCATGCAGCCATTGCTGTGCCTAAGTTAAACATCAAGCAAAGGTAAGAGAAGTTTGGGGGAGGCATAATTAATAATGGGCTTGTTTTCATTAATTCAATTTCACACACCTCTTTGAGTCCAGTTGCAGAATGCATAGAGTAGAAGAGACTGACAGTACTAGTAGGACAAGTCACTCAGTGAGGGGTGCCGCATCTATCTATTTGTGTCTTACAAAGTCAGCTAATTATTAAAATCAAACACTGGCTGTGGGCGGCCCTGCACCAGCATGGAAACAGTGTGATGTAAAACAGTAACCCCACCCAGAAAACATTAACAACATTGTATGTAAAGTAGAAATATATTATTTTTTCCCCTAACAAAAATAAACAATGTAAAAAAATCCCACAACACCTGATCCACCCCTCTCCCTAACCCCAACCAATGTCTGTAAAGAAAAAGTCCAACATAATGTCCAATTGTCCAAAGAAGAGAGAAAACCAAACGCCAGATTCCCACCCACCAAAAGAAGAAATAAAAAAGGGGCAATGAACAGGGTCTTATGTTCGGCGGGCTCGACTCTGGAGGACACATACACGGTGCTTCAATGCACGGCAGTTGCATCCACAGGGGGAGGGGCAGCAGTGATGTTAAAGGAGTGGTGGCGGTGGGCGGCTGCCAGACGGTAGAGCCATACCACTGGAGGGCAGTGGCTGGGGCCCGGGGTATTGGTATCCTCCTCCTCTTCCAGAACCACCAGCCGATGGAATTCATGCTGTATGGCCTCCAGCTTCCGGCGCCGGGCCTTGGCTAACAACTCGTTCCTCTCAGGTTTCCCCTTGGAAGGAGTAGCTATTTATCAAGGCGAAAAAACAAGACTATTGTAAAATATACTCTTAGCAAAGCAGTAAGACAAATTAATTCTACACACAGTGGCACGGTAGCACTAGCAAGCACAGTACATAATATTTGTGGTATGTATCTATTCTCCCACTTTCTTGGACTTTAAGATTTGTGGGAGGTGCAGGCATTCAACCAACCATGCATCTGATTCCTATCAGCCACCTATGCATGCATGCATCCCACGTATCCTTCTCTGCCAGTCATAAATATTAAATCTCGCCCGTCCTTCTTCCTTCCACTCTTCTTTCCCTTTTCATTCAACCCATCCATCAAGGTCATCTGATCTGACTTTTAGTCTTCTCCATAAAACTTTCACAGCTGAGTTGAAATCAGATAGAAGAGGCCATTGGTTAATCAACACTCCCGCCGCTAATGCTTTTACTAATGCTAAGTAAAGGGTGTCTTCCACCGTTCACAACAACTTCTTACTTAGTAAGTCTCAAATGTACAGTATACAGTACACCCTTGCAGTGAGTGTAATAAGTAAGGATTAGGAATCTAACTTACCACCGCCCACCACTGCTGCTGGCTCACCCCCTGTGGCTCCTCCTGCAACTGCCGCATCCTCTCTTCCTCCATCAGCAGCCACGTTGTCTTCACCGCTGGCCCCGGCACTGGTGGTTGGTAGTGCGCCTTGAAAAAACTTTACACATTTTTTAGGTGTCATATACACCTCCCCCTATTTTTCCCTAGCAAGATTGAAAAATGAGTTAATAGTAATACATACATATACAACATACATCACTAGTACAAATCAGGTAGTAGTAGAGTAGACACTAGTAGTTATATGGTCCCTAGGGTCATTCTAGTCTTTGCTTAGTTAGCCCGAGCCATGAAACCATTTTACCTTTGTGTCTTTTATTTTTGCACACGCGTCGTTACCTCGCAGCTTGTTGTATAAGGACGCCTTTGAGCCCACATGAGCTCATACTGCTTCTGTCTAAGCGCTGCGTACAAGGTCAAACAAAACAAGCCACTTTGTTATGGAGTTCTGGTGTTAGTCCATATTGCTTATCCATAAAAATGTTACACTTTTTGGCATGACTGAGAAATGCTTGCAATATACTAACAAGCAATATTTTTCTCATAACAGATGGAAGATTCTCTTCTACGAACCAGAGCTTTGCAGAGCTTATGATGTAACCAGTACTAGGCTCTTCTAAGGTGAGGGGTCCCCAGAATTCGCTCAGAGATCTTCATTTATAATTTTATATAAACTATATTCCTGCCAAGGAGATGCTGGTGCTTCCGCCACTGTTCAGTTATCATGATTTCGCTTTTTTTTTCTTCGTTCTATGGACTTGTAGTTGTTGTAAGTGTAACTAAGTGTAACAATGTTTATAGCTTTAATCTTATGCATTTTGCTGTTGGTGCTGCATTATAGAACAAGGTACAGAGCTTGTCAGTTGCAAATAAAACTTTTGAACTTACATAGACTTGGTGGTATTTGGTGTGGATGGACTTATACGAGTGAGCGAGCGAAAGGAAGGGTGTGCGTGTGCATAGCTTCCACCACTGAGAGGTCGGGAGTGTTATGTTCTGGGTTGTCTACTCATTGGGTATCTTGGGGGGGGTTCAGAGAGCTAATAGTAAGGAAACACTACTATAACTAGTCGGGTTGGGGATTGTGGTGGGTTCTGTTCTGATTGAGGTGTGAGGAAGGTCCAACCTCCCATCACCAACATCCTATTTTCTTGTGCAAAGTTCTGTATGTGCAAAATCCCTGCAATAGTAGTAGTATGTCCTATCCTATCAAAATAGAAAATATCTGGTTGGCCATTTTGTTGGTGGGAATTGTCGAAAAACATCAAGATTAATAAAGCCTCAATATTAAGAAGACTGGAAGAAGTACAAGAGGACAACCCAAAGGACTGGACTCAATGGCTATAACTATTGGTGAATCTGAGTTTTATTGAAAACCTTTTAAATAAAGAGTGGCCAACTGGGCAAGCTTAGCTACAGACAGACTAATAGTAGTAGTACAGAGATTCATAGCAGAGGCAGTTAGAGGCAGGGATAACAAGCATTTAAAAACAGATGGTCTAGATCAAAGGATAATTGTTGGTAAAAAATAGCATTAGGAAACAGAAACAATAGTTCGGAAAAAATACGGTGCAGTAAATATTAGTGAATAAGAATTATTAATATTAAAAACAGGAAGTCTTACTGGGGCCAGCAGAAGAGCCCTCGTTCTGGTCCTCCTGTCCTTGGTGATGTTGAACTGCTCCCGCCGACTCTGACCCCGTCTTCTTGCCCCTGGGTGCTGATCTTGAAAGATATAAGAAAGAAAGAGACAAACATTGATGATTGGTGTGAAACAAATAAAATATTTTTAAAAGACTGTCAAAAAAACATTTATGTAAACAACAATTGCAATCAAATTAACCTATCTAATCTGGTCGACAAGTAGTATCGGGGGATTCGCGGACCGACTAGTTATTATTTATCAACACTAATCCAGTGTTCCATTCTGATTCCAGAATACTAACTAAGCCTAAGTAGTACGTACCACCTGACCTAGCCCACCTATTCCAGGAATGCCAATTGTACATTAAGTAAGCATTTCCACTCCTTTTAGTCCTCAAAAGTGCATAAATGGAGGACACATGCCTACATTTTTGCATACACCAAATTGTTGGTTGGTGCTAAGCCTATTACCACTCACTGAACAAACTACAAAAGGTTCTACTAAGTATTGGGGTAAGCACTAGCAGCACTCAGCAGCATGTGACGTAACAGAGGGGGTGTCACGCAGACCACTAAAAAATTACAAACTCATAATAAGTAACTAAACCTAAGTATCAATTCACCCCTATCTCTTAGTGACAGGACAAAGGAAGGACTAGAGTCACTCTAGCATTACCTAACTTAAGTTTTCTAAAATAAACTCCTACATAATCACGCAAAACTAGCGCAAACGTAAAGGTGCAAATAACAAGATTATTAGCGCAGAGCACCTGTGTCATAACAATCACAGAAGACTTTTAAACGTAATTTACCTGTAATGTAAGCAGCAGCATTCTAGCTGGTCGGAAAAAAAATATATTCGCAATATATAACACAGAGCAGAAGAATAGACACAAAGTAGTAATAATTAAATAGCTACTCACCAAGACCCGGGACCTCCACTCCTAGCAGGTCCAGCAGGTCCTGCACCCGGTCCAGGATATTGGACCAGCGGTGCGTCAACTAGTTCTGGCTGTGCCAGACACCAGAGCAGCGAAACACTGCCCGGCGCACCTTTCCCAACTGCTGCCGACGCTCCCGGAGCCCTTACCCGAACCCAGGCCTGCCGCCTGCTGCTAGGTTTAAGGGGAGGTGGCGCTGCACAAAAAAAAACAGTGCGCCCAACTCCACCTCCCCAAATAAGGCCCGTGCCTGCACACCTTGTGGGCGCCGCCTTCCGCAAGGAGAGAGAGAGATAATAAATAAAATATATAAAAAAAAAGTTTTCAGAAACAAAGGATTGAAAAGATAGAGGGAGGATTGAAAAGCAGGCCCCAGAACCATAGCAATAGAGTGAAAAACAAGATGGCTGCGCCCTTTGCAACCGAATGGGCAAGTTCGCAAGATATTTTCCCCCCGAGCACGCAAAAAGCGTCGCGAACACGTAATACGCGTTCCCGAACAGGAAATACTTATCGCGAACGGGCGCGAGCATGCATTGCGCGACCCGGAACAAGAAATAGCATCGCAAGCGGGCAGGACAAGTGAAAACAAGATGGCTGCGCCTATTAGCGAACGCATGGGCAAGTTGGCGCCACATTTCCAACGCGATCACGCAAAAAAACATCGCGAACAGGCAGGATAAGCACTTCCACATCTTCGTGATATTTCCACGTGTTTGCAGAGATTTTTGACGTTTTCGCGAAGATTTGCGTAACGCGATTATGCAAATTTCGCGCACCGCTAATGAGAATATTTACCTTCAACCTCTAGATAGGAGTGCAGTATGTGCTCTGGAATTGTCAGAATTTGTGCTCAGACCCATATTTCTTGACACTTTTGGAGCCACGGCACACTTACTGGCATAACAAATTAACGCAACGCACCTGGCTGAATGGCTGCTAAGAGATTGTGATCTGATCCCCATACTCACATGTTTACCCAGTCCACATCTTCTACCAGACTTGCCCCCACTCTATTTACACAGATTCCTGCAATGTATCTTTCTTCCCCTGTATGGGCGAATATAACGCCTGTAGGATTGAGAATCCCACCGCCCTAAAATCATTGTGCGATCCAGGCGGCGGGTCTGTCCCCTTAGGTTCTACTTCGTTACATGGCCTCATTGCCTGCAAGCCCATCCCTGTCTGACAGCAAACTTTAGCTGCTGTGTCGCCTACTAAATATCTTCACCCTGGCACAAGTCGTCCAGTTCCATACTTCTACTAATCGGTACCATAATTCAGACCAGATGGAAAAGCTTTGGGATGATGGAGAGAAGGAGAACAATATGTGCAGATACCTGCCCTTTCTTGGATAATGGGAATGCCCAATGTGTTTTAATTGTTGTGACCATTTGTCAAATATATTGATAAACTCTGGCGAACACTTAATGGTGTCAAGTCTGGTTCCAGTGTTTGTTTGTCTGTTGTGCATCTGCCAATAAGTAGCTAGGTTTGCTTTGGATGGGTTAAAATCATTGCTTGCGTCACACTCTAGGATTGTTGCAATGTGCTTGCTCTTTCGCTTTCTTCACTGCTGAGTGTGCACAGTCCGTTCACAGATCACACTATGTGCTAACCAGCCGCGCCCCACTTGAGGCTCAGTCACACTGGTTCTGTAACAAATTTTGGACCCTTGCACCCATCTACCCTCCATCTGGTTGTGATCCACGACCAGATAAAACGTTGCGAAAGAACCTACGCAAACATGTTAGAGCGCTATACTTGTGCACCAGTTACATTGCATATGTAGCGCAAGGAGATTAAGTACTTGCCCATCGACACAGGCCACTGAGTCCCAGCTACAAGCAATTGTAAGAGCACTGTCTCGCACTTCACCCACTTTATCATTGGGCCAGCAATGAGGGAAGTATAAATCTTGGCAAACAAAAAAATGTTTTTCAAATGCTCCAATCTTCTGGATAAAACACAGGCAGCGAAAATTTACCCTGTACTATCGAATAGTGCGACTAACCAAATCCCAGACGTGTTGTCGCAGCCGACTTTTGGCACAAAACAGATGCACCTTGAGTAAATTAATGAGTGTGTTGCCAAACCACAACTGTTGCTGGCAGGCATAATTATGTTGAAGCGACTTAGGGGCAATGTTTAACCTGCCCCTGCCCTGGCCATTCTGAACCTCGGTTGGCCAACGGAACAAATGCAGTGTAAACCAGGGCCCCATGAATGTCCAAAACCCTGAGCTCTCAGGGAACATGTGGCGTCCGACCATACAATCATCACACACCCCAAACAGGCTCCAGCTCCCCGCTGCACCACAAAGTACAATTAATCAACATCACCACACTGGGGCACGGCCGCACCACAAATCGGGGATGCAGAAGACTCAAGAAATACATTAAAACGTTTCTGATTAAATCAGTCAGAAATGAAGAGTACCATATACCTTGAAAAAAGGTAATTTAAGACATTTGACTCGGACTTTCTGTCTGTATCGCTGTCTAATGGAAAACAGTAGAACATGTGGATCCTCCTTTTGCATGATAATTACGACAGGTATTGATGTAAAGGAAAACGCACAATCTATATAAATTACGAAAGCCCCCCTAGGATGCATCAGCCCGGGGCCAAACCAACAAACAAGCAAACCAAACCCAGCCTGTCCGCTGTCCAGGTCACCAACACCAGACAACAGTGTAAAAGTAGGAGGAGCAGATAGAGGGGAATCCCTGCAATCCAAAACATGCACATGTCGCTCTCCCAGCCCCCTGCCCACCCGGACAGAAAATGCCGCAGAATTCTCCCTCATCAATCCACCTACCAGGAGGAGAACTTCAATCAATGGACACCCCTCTAAAATAAGGAAGGTAGTCAATTTTCACACTGGTCACAAGCCTGCCAGCATCCAGGATCAGACCGCACAAGAGAGGGTGCAGCCCAGTAAGTGCGGCAACGAATAGTGGGACATATGTATCGAGCCTTTTTCCCATTCGCAAGTGGGCCAATTCTCAGAATCAGCCCGTTTACGAACGGGAAAAAGGCCTTTTGGGAGGTATCATCCCAAAAGGGCATCGCAAATTAGAGAATCTCAAAATTTGCGATTCTCTATTTTGTGATTGCATTTAAGGAATCGCAAATTGCGATTCCTTAAATGCAATGTATGAAGCACAGAAAAAGTGCGATTTGGCCTTAAGGAATCGCAAATTACCACCAACTTTGAGTTGGTGTTAATTTGCGATTTCTTTGAAAAATGCAGATTTTTTGCATTTTTTCAAAGTGCCATGTGGGACACATACATGCCCTTAGGGCTTGTATGCGTGCCACATGTGCACACATACATATTTCAGGGGTGCAACAGGGTGCCCTTTGACACCCTGGCACCCTTGAAATTGCATTCTCAATTTACGATTCTCTAATTGCGAATCACAAATTGAGAATGTCTTCCCATTCATTCCTATGGGCCTCCTTGCCCATAGGAATGAATGAGAAGGTAATCCTTAATTGAGATTCACAATTTGCTAATCGCAATTAAGGAATGCCGAGGAATCGCAAAATATTTTCGAATTTTTTTATTACATCCCGTTTTACGATTCTCAAATAGCGATTCTCTAAAAATCGCTATTTGAGAATCTCAATAACGGTATTTGATACATAAGCCCCAATATGCTTGCCCCCGCAGCATTATTATTTGAGGAGAAGGGGCAGTGGAGAGCGCTGATTTCCAGCGCCTGGGAGCAGGGGCATCCAACCCCAAAACAGCGTCTCCTGGAGATGAGAGAAAGTGCCCGAGGGGCCCAGACTCTCTGCAGCTAACCTCCAACTCTGTCTTCCCACCCGAGAACACGAACGACGCTAAACCATGAACCACGAGTGACTGTACCAAGTTCTTGTTTCGTCGTTGTTATGAATCAATATTCCAAGGCACCTAGAAGACACGCATTTAAATCACCTCCTGAACCCATTCACCTCCCATCCCTCTAAACGTTGCTTGGACAAACCCAATGTTGATGTAGTTGACATGAAATACATTAAAACATCCTTTCCACAACGAAATCACTGCCAAAAAGGCACCAACTCTGCCTGACACAGAACTCCCAGGCCGGACCTCTCACATTGTTCCCCATAATTGCCCGACCAGGCATGCAAAATGCCTGGGCCAACAACCGGTCCAAATGGGGCGTCAATATATATAGGGTACTGGACCCTCACCTCTATTCACCACACGTTCTAGGTGTAAACCCACGTTCGGGAACTGACCGTGCAAAAACACAGACACTGCTCCCGTGGCAAAACGTCACGATGGTGGCACCCCTGGACAGTGTGCCCAGCAGGGAACAAAGAATTTGGGCAATGGGTGGGGGTGTCCCCAGCCCACTGCGCACTGGAAATGATGCCGCAGAGGCGCCAACATAGGCGGGACTCCCGTGGGAAAGGGGGCCCGGTAGATGGTCTGCGGGGATGTGTCTAATGTGGCACTTAGGTGGCCCCCCTCTTAAGGGGCTCACTGCATGAACCACGGGCGGCAGCAGAAGCATGGCCAATCACTGTAAGGCTTACAAATAAAGCCATACGGTGATTGGCCATCTTCTGTAGTAACCCACCCCCGCACTTCTTTCTGAGCACTCATCAGTGGAGATAGAGCAGCCTGAAGACACTGTTTGAAAAACAAACAATCCAAGCCCTGCTCTCATGCTATTTTTATTAGTAAACATAATGAGAGCAAAGCAAGGATTGGTGTGAGCAGGTGAACCCAGCACTCGAAAGGAGACTGGGGCAGCTGTGCTGGGTTTCCCCCTGGCTCATTAGCAGCCTGGGTTCAAGAAGCCTAAAGTACGCATGGCTGGTTGGCGACAATAACAGCCCTGTCCAACCCGACATGCACTTACAAAACAACCGAGAGGGTTCCTGAGTAAACTGGACAAGTTTGGAGAAGAAAGCAGAGAAATCACAGAAGCAAATACAAACAAGGCTTCTCTAAACAATTTGCTTTACATATAAGGCCACATTATGTCCATAATGTACAATAATGTCATGCACCCGACCAATAGTTTTAAGATTTTAATTTATCAAACATACAACAATATATTTTAAATATTTCTTCATCTTTTTAAAAAACATATTTGCATTATTATTTGGATACAAAGACATGAAAGCAGAATACATATACTTAGATAATCCGATGTATTCAATAAGTGAGCACCCACAGCAACAATACAATAATACACATACATACAAAAAACTAAATATTTCACAGTGCAAATAACAAAAACAACATAAATCCTAAAACTGAGCAAAACAATCTACAAAGACAAGTGAACACATAACATACAAGAAGAAAACGTTTACAAAAAATGAGAATAATTGATCATTATACAGATCAACATAAGAGATATTGTCATACACAGAAATGCGCTGACGCGCGTTTCGGAAGTAGACAGAAATTGAGCAATTCCTTCATCAGGGCGCTGTCTGTCTGAACATATTCAGTGGCTGAATGCCATCAGTTAAAAAATGTAGGTACACTGATTAGCTGACTGCGTAGTGTGCTCACAAAGGCTCACAACCACTGGTTTCCATACAAGGTAATAAAGGCGTAATGGCAAGGGCACATAGGTGCAGAGGCATCCAAAAAATCTATTGCAAGTGCCAAGACGCTCTCTGCCAAGTCTAATGGAACTCAAAGACCCCGGTAAGTAGGTTTTACCAGAATCAAGTTACACAGTAAAGCTAAAGATGAGTGGAATCCACACAAGGAAGAGGTATAATCAATATAATAAGAAGATAATGTAGGCATATAAAAAGGTGCCGATATATTGGGCACACCGGGCAGATATGTAGTCCACAGTGAAAATACTGTCAATATCAAGTGACTTCAATGTGTGTTCAAAATAGTTGCAGTAAATGCAAAACATCCGTCAGAATAAGGATTCGAATCATAAATTGCTATGCGGATTCGCTGACAGGAAACAACAAACAGGGTACGGCCTCGCTTTAGCTGCTGCTGACTGCCAATCAGCAGGATTGGGCACACCCTGCCCTACCCAGACAAAACATGAAAACACAACGCTGCGGTAAATAATCTGTGGCACTTTCAGGTAACGTCATTTGGCGGATTATAATAGGGGCGGAAAGGCAATCCCCCATGCCCCAATGATGAAACCGCTGATGCATCTGAAAGCACGCAATCTTTAACATTTGCAACATAAGAGAGGCCCAGTAACATTGCCAGTGTGTCATGGGCTCTTGTGGAATGAAGGAAATTCATTTCATTGCAAGACACACCACAGTACTAACCTGTAGAACAATGAGAGCTAAAATTATTACCAGATTCTCTATTGCAAATCAATGTTAACAATCTGGTCCAAGGTAAAATATACCTATGTATTGGAAGTTTAGGAGCCTGTGATCAGGGATCACCAGTGAAAATGTAGGTGGTCAAATGTTGTGATAAATAAGGTGCATTTTTGATACCTGAACCAAGTCCTCAAATGTTATAACATAGAAAGAGAACAAAGCAGGAACCGAAATAAGCTAGCAGTAAGACTGCTTTTACTGGAGCTATCTTCTTTTACACATATTTTAGACAGACACTGCCCATAAAGTGCATGAGTTGTAGAGTGGGCACACACACACTCTTCCACACATCCACTCACAAATGAATATACACATACATACACCCATCCACATGCACACTCCTTCCCATCCATCCGTTCACAAGCAATGACATATACACCCATCATTCACAAGCACATTCACATGCTCACACCCATTCACAGTACGCAGGCTCAGATGCATATACATTCACGTATACACTTGTGCATCCAACATTCAACAAGCACTTACCTGGCTTCAACAGGAACATCCCATGGTTGGAGGGAGAAGCAGAAAGACCTCTGTGGTTCCTGGAGTTTTCTGGGACGAAAGGGACAGATGGAAGATCCCACTGCTTCCTCTCATTGTTTGACTTTTTCATGGATCCTCCAATGGTAGGAGGATCTACCTTAAGCCCTCACAGATGTGATAACGTCAATGTCAACAGGTTACTGACCCACTACCTCTAGGAAAACAACATCCTGGATCCGACCCATTCCGGATGCTGCCGCAACCAAAGCACCAAGACCGCCCTCATCGCTGCCACCGACAACATCAGGACCCTACTGGACAATGGCCAAACAGTGGCCCTCATCCTCCTGGACCTCTCGGCCGCCTTCGACACCGTCTGCCACCACACCCTACGCACACGCCTCCATGACACAGGGATCCACGACAAAGCCCTGGACTGGATCACCTCATTCCTCACCAACAGAACCCAGAGGGTCCGCCGACCCCCATTCCGATCTGAAGCCACCAAGATCTCCTGCGGCATGCTCCAAGGATCATCCCTCAGCCCAACCCTTTTCAACGTCTACATGGCACCGCTGGCCAACATCGTCCGCTCACACAACCTCAAAATCATCTCCTACGCTGACAAACCACAGCTGATCCTCTCACTCACCAAGGACCCCGCCACCGCCAAAACCAACTTCCACGAAGGAATGAAGGCAGTCGCCGACTGGATGAAGAACAGTCGCTTGAAACTCAACTCAGACAAGACAGAGGTCCTCATCCTCGGCTGCACCCCCTCCGCTTGGGATGATTCTTGGTGGCCGGCCGCTCAGGGAACCGCACCGCAGCCCACCGACCACGCATGCAACCTGGGATTCAGCCTGGACTCTCAATGACCCAGAAAGTGAACGCCGTCTCCTCCTCCTGCTTCAACATCCTCCGCCTGCTTCACAAGATCTACAGATGGATCCCCACCGAAACCAGAAGGACGGTCACCCAGGCCCTCGTCAGCAGCAGACTGGACTACGGCAACGCCCTCTATGCAGGAACCACGGGCAAACTCCAGAAAAGACTACAACGCATACAGAACGCCTCCGCACGCCTCATCCTCGATATCCCCCGCCACACTCACATCACAGCCCACCTGAGAAACGTGCACTGGCTCCCAGTCAACAAAAGGATCACCTTCAAGCTCCTCACCCATGCTCACAAAGCACTCCACAACGCCGACCCCGCATACCTCAACAAACGACTCACCTTCTACACCCCGAACTGCCAGTTTCGCTCCGCTGACCTTGCCCTTCGCCACCGTTTCACGCATCCACAGGGCAACCACCGGCGGCAGCTCTTTCTCCTACCTCACCACCAAGACATGGAACACTCTCCCCACCCATCTGCGACAGACCCAGGACCTGCTGACCTTCAGGAGACTTCTCAAGACCTGGCTGTTCGAGCAGTAGCTGCACCTCTCCCCCCTCAGCACCTTGAGACCCTCACGGGTGATTAGTGCACTCTACAAATGATTGATTGATTGATTGATGCTTGCTGACCCCACCCCACCCTGTGACGAGGAGTCACTGATAGACAGTTCACAAAGTGCTAGGTCTGATTCTATCTTTGTCGCTCTCCCTTGTCACGAGGGGGAGGCTCTCACAGGGCTTTGCCAGGCTGATTATTTCACACCCTTAGGGCTGTGAAATCTTCAGCCCGGCAAAGGTTGGCTCAGGCTGCCTGCGCATCGGCACATGCAAAGAACATGGCTGTCTGACCCTCATATGGTGAGTGTCTATCAGGCTGACCTTTGCCCAGCCTGACAGACATTTATCATGCTTTGGAAAAGGGAGGGGTCATAACCCCAGGGCCTTTAATTAAGGGCCACCCCTGATTTTAGAGCAGACATTTACTGGCCAATTTAAATAAGTATATTGCACAACTGGAGCAGTCATAGAGTTCTGATATGTTTTTGCCACATTGGCAAATAAATATATCTATGATGAGGTTTTAGGCAAGGTAAAAACACAATGATACAATTACAAGATGCTCGACAACTGAAAGAGGAGATATTGAAACAGAATTTACTTATTCCAGCTGGTATTGCCCCATTCTCCATTTCTGGACATCAGAAGAATTCAGACGCTGAATTGGGCCTTTCATGCTGGACCCAGAGACACCAAGGGTTTTTTTTGCATGCAGTTGCTGATTTAAGAACCTTTTCTGCAGGCACTTTCTGCAAGTGGAAAATATCACTGTACAAGTTGTTTGTTTCACTGGGTACAATTCTGCACCTGCAAAGATCCTAGAATCAAGTAGAACAGTATCCTGAGGGGATACTTTCCCTCTTGACTAGTTAAGAAAGCCAATGTATTATAATGTTGATGAAAACCTACTTTAGAATGGAGCTGCGAGAGTCATGCTGTAAAAGGCATTTTTTTGATGGCCAAATATTGTAATGAGTCAAATATTGTTTCTCTTTATAAGCAGATTCGCTTTATAAGAAGTTTTTCAAACATAGGTGTGATAGAGAACTAAAGGCAATCACAGGAATGACAAAGATTTAGACTCCACTTGGGAATCAACTGATCAAATGACATAAGTTTACGTCATGAAAAGTATATTTATTTTATTTTACTGAGTTTTATATAGCGCAAACTTGGCCTGAAAGTATCGGGTATCAGAGCGCTTTACATGAGCACCAGTTACGTTAAATGAGGACACATTCATTTTTGTTAGTCACAGGGAGATTAAGTGATTTGCCCAGAATCACAAGATGTTGCGTGACTCCAACCCAGTGCCCCAGATTTGAGGTCGACCCCTCTAGCCGTCAGGCCAATGTTTAATAACTGATAAACATGTACTATACGAAGTAAAATGGAATGAGCTCTTCAACTAGATGGAATCCGGTGTGAAAAAATGTAAATCAAATGGTTTTTTTGCATCCTCAGATGCACCTTTCTACCTGGTATAACAATGGCCTCTTCATTTTATAGTCTAAACATAAGCAAAACAGACTTGTGATCTGATAGCACCATCAGGGGTTGCTTTATGAAAGTGCCCCAGAGCCAAAACAGGCATTTGCTCCCACTTTGCAAGCACCTAGGGCACTTTGGTATTCCAGAATGGTCCGCAGATGCTTGTGCAGCCCCTTCTCTAACACCAATAGCACTGGTGCACGTAAAGCGCCAGCGCCATCTACAGGGGAAGTTCCCTCAGGGAATCCCTTTGCCTCCGCGCCCGCGCCGTATTACAGACGAGGACACAGAGGCAAAGAATCTGTCGGGAGGTGTACTGACAGTGCACCACCTAAAAGGTGGTTGAAATCACAGGTACAAATCCCATTTGAACTCTTGGAAGCAGAGATCAGTTCAACGGAGACCTAGTACAACACATACTTTTTCCACAGGTATCTGTTGAAAGAAAATATTATATTTTAATGAACTCATGCTTAGAATGTCTTGGGGTGTACAAAGGATCAGTGAATTCACCCATAAGAAAAATGTGAGGCAGGCATAGATTTTACTTCCTGAAAAAGGGGGCTCTGTTATATGTTCAGGTTCAATAGAACCAAATTCCACTGATTTCATAACCAAACTACCTACAAGTAATCAGTTGAAAAAGGAAAGAATATGTAAGAAATATATCCTGCACAAAGACAACAAAAGTATGCTGCAAGAACCATTGATGCCACAGGTTAAAATCATAATAAGGTACATCATCAGAAAAATACTAATAACCCTTCGGGACAACAACAGGGCATTGGACACTGCATCAAGTCTGTTGGACCTGGCCCTCTCTGATGGGACACCCCCAAACTTCTTGCTTGTTTCCCTCCTCCATCTTGCTGAACGTATTTATGTTGATCTTAGGATTCTGTGCACTTTACCTCTGCTAACCAGTGCTAACCAGTGCTAAAGTGTTAGTGCTCACTCCTCTAAAACATGGTTAAATTGGCTTCTACCCAATTGGTATATTTAATTGACTTGTAGGTCCCTTGTAGAGTGGTGTACCGTATACACAGGGCCTGTAAATTAAATGCTACCAGTGGGCCTGCGACACTTATTGTGTCCCCCTCTTAAGTAGCACCTTAAAACATGTCCCACACCTGCCACTGCACCCTCAGTGCTGGTTTAGACTGCCATGTCGACTTAGTAAGAAAACCCACTTGCCAAGCATTAAACTCCTCTATCATTACACATAAGTCACCCCTAAGGTAGAACCTAGGTAGCTCATAAGGCAGGGTACTGTGTAATTGAAAGGATGGACAAGAACTTTTAAGTTTTGCATGCCCTGTTAGTGAAAAACTTCAAAATGTGGTTTTCACTTCTGTAAGGCCTACCTCTCCCCCAGGATAACATTGGGGCTATCAATTCCAATTGGGAGCAGGTAGCTATGTAAAGTTTGGTATATAGGGATCTGTATTTATAAATCCTCTTTAATGGTAAAGTTGGATTTTTCTTACACTTTTGAAAATGCCACTTTTAGAAGGGTGGCATTTTCCTGCCATTAGCCCTCTGTGCCTGCAGCCTGTCTTGCGTCATGTAACTGGGTGTAGCTGACAGTTTGGCTTTGTGAATTCTTCTCACAAAGTCACAAAGTGAAGGCATAGGTGTGCCTGAATGGGCCTTCTGCTGTCAGAATGGCGCGGCTGAGCACAGCCCCATATACAACTGAATAGGGTGTGCTCTACCTTCACACAAAGAGCCCAACAAACTCACATTGTCATTGCAGCCAGCTAGGAGCCAAGATAGGGGAGTCAGGAAATTCCATGCACTTCAAAGAACCTTTCTAGAAGCTTCTCCCACCTTCCAGAAGAAAAACACCAGGGTATAAAATAAGACCTTAAGACCCACTCTTCAGTACACTTCTGAACCTCTGGACCTTGCAAAGAAGGACTTTTTGCTGCTAAAAGAATTGCTACTCTGCTGGACTGCTACGCTGCTGGACTACTGCTTTGCTGAACTACTTCCCTGCTGCCCTGTTCCCCTGCTGCCCTTGCCTGGGAGAGTTGAATTGAAACTCTAACTTCATCTTGAACTCAGGGCTACTAGAGTGACTACAAGGGCTAGTCTGCTGGCCTTCTGATCTGAATCTAATGGACAGAAAAGACTCCCCAACATCCTGCATCAGCACCTGGACCCAGCTGAAGAGAGTTCCTGACCCCTAAGTGGTGCCCCGCAGGCCCCTGAACCCTTAGTGTGACCTCAGAGAGTTGTATCAAAATGTGTGGGCTGTTCACAACTGCAAACAGGCTTGTTTGCACCAAGACTTCGCTTCCCACGCTGCTATTCAGTGTGAAGTTCCAGCAGCCACATCTTTACGCTACAGCATCGACAGTTCATAGGGACCACCATCATGAAGCTCCAGCTGAGTCCGTCCATGATGCCTGCCCTGCCCTTTACACTACTCCAGCAGCCTCCCACAACACTTTCCATGCTCCTCACAGTGTCCTCCACCTTGACTGGGACTCTTGCCGCTGATTTCAGAAGGGAAAACTTTCACCTGGACTAATCTGTGGACTGTAACCAACCCAACCTATGCTCCCTCACAGTCAGCCTGTACTTGTTACTTTGACCCAGTCCATCGCAGACAGATATCCACAGTTGTTGCATTGCGTTTTTTGGTGCTATTTTCACTAAATTCTTAAAAAATTCATTGCTGCGGTAAAAAAGTACTTTTCTAAATTGGTTTAGGATTTTTCTTGTGTTGTGTTTTCACTTTATTACTGTTTGTGTGCTGCATAAATGATTTACACGTTGCCTCTAAGTTAAGCCTGACTGCTTTTGTGCCAAATTACCCAGGTTTAAGCACAGGTTAATTTAGTGACTTCTTATGGTTCACCCTACAAAGGATTGTGGTGGTCGCTTGACAAGGGCTGACACCCTAGTCAACCCACAACTCAATTTCTGACATTGGTATACAGCAGTGTGGGTCAGGACTTGTGTTTTTGCAGTGCCGTACTTTAATTTATGTTACACAAAATCCCAATAAACAATTTGACATCTGAGTTGACCTTTTTTTTAAATTGTCCTTGATTGATCATATTTTTTTTTCCAAAGCTTATTCCTGCCACGCATCACATTTTGGGTGCGTGTGACGCTTGCCTGTCAAGATGGAGTTGGATATTGATGCCATTCAAAGCTACAGCATGGATGAGCAGAAGAAACTGTGCAGAAAGAGGGGGCTGAGACCACCTCCGAGTTTTGCAGAGTTAGAGTATCAGATAGCCCCTAGAGCCTGGGAGGAGGTCCATAGAATGCAAGATGCAGCATAGGAGGGTGATGATTAGAAGGGTGTACTGGATGAGGAGGAGGAAGAAATAAAGGCTGAGGAGGACTACTAAAAGAGCTTCTTTTTCCCTTGGCCACAGAACTAGAGGAGATTGGGAGACCCACAGGAGAAAGGTCCCATACGGAGCCCAGCACAGGAAGCAGTGTGTGTTCCCCAGATTTGCCCCCTTATGACCTGGGGGACAGGAGAGCAGAACGGGAGGGCTACCTGCAGCTGGCCCAGCTGAAACTGGTTGCACAAGCAGCAAGGGAAGAAGCGGAGCGAGTCCTATCCAAACAGGAGAAACAACTAGTTCTGGAAGAAAAGAGCTGTTTTGGTCTTTTGAACTGAGTTTAGGAGAACTGGATCTAAAGCTGAAAGAAGCATTAAGAATCCAGCAGGAATCGTGACAGCATTAGCCCAGTGTCCATTGAAGAGGTGAGGGTCTATATACCAACAGACCTAGTGCCTAATTACGTGGTGGAATATTACATAACTAGGTAGTTTTCTGCATATGAAGTAACCCTGAGGGTACACAAGTTCCCAGAGGAGTACTGGGGGTGGGTTATGGAATCACATTCCAACAGTAGGGATGGACACACTTCTCACACTGAAGGTGGGTGATACGACAACGTATGGCCACATGAAAGCCCAATTGGTTGCCAAAATGTGGCTGTGAGGTATTGTCAGATGTTCAGTAACCGTCACAAACTCCCAAGCCAGTCCTTGGCTGATTTTGTTGACTGCTTGTCAAAGGCATTGTATGGTTAGGTGAAGAGTAGTGAGGTAAACACTTTTGAAGGGCTATAGAATTTAGTTGCTAGAGAGCACGTGTTTCTACACTGTTTTCAATATGTACGTCAACACCTGGTTGACTGAAAGCTTACAGGCCCCAGGGAGCCTGCAAAGGAGGTAGATGACTGAGTGAGTACCTGAGTGTATGAAATCGTACCTGGGAGTCATCCCAAGGAGGGTGGTTAGGTTCCCCCTAACAGAGTGCAGGGTTATACAGTGACCCCGTTAGGTCTCAGGATAGTGTGGAGAGGAAAGGGCTCCCAAGCCCCTCCTAAGATTAGGGGGAGGTTCTGGGGGGCAGATGCCCAGGGTACCCCATTCCTAAACCGAGTGGTTTGATTACTTCCAGTGGGACACAAGCAAGGGGACCTGGTCTGCACCAAGAACCCAACACTGGTGGGGGTTCTACAAGAGAGGCCCACATGGGCTTCGGGGGAGGTAGTTCCCTGGGACAGGTAGTAGAACATTGCCTAGGCTCCCTTAATTGGGAGATATACTCATATAGTTGACTGATGATCCCTGAAGGTGGGGGTCCTCTCCTTCATCAGGTAAAGGTGAATGGGGCCCCAGTCACTGCTCCGAGAGACATTGCGGCCAGCTGGACCATGGTAGTGGAAAGGTTGGTTTCCCCAGAGCACTACACCGGCCAGGTTTGTAGGATAATTCAGGCCCAATGGCAGGTCCTTGTCCCCCCCATGGCCCTGGTATCCCTGGAGTGGGGTGTGAAGTTGACCCAGAAAAGGGTCCTAGTCCCTAAATTCCCAGAGAATGCTTTTTGGGGAATGAGTTACCACCGGTGGTGGAAGCGCTAGGGCGGGAAGCTTAGAATTCTCGATGTGCCAACTCCAAATGGAGGAAGCACAGACCCAGATGGAGGGGTAGGGGGAGGGAGGACTCATCCATGCTCAGCCTCAGGGTACAGCTCTTGGGCTGAATGGCCAGGCTCAGGTTACCATTCCTGTACTACTGGGAAGGAGAGTGCCTAACACCTGGTGCTGTTGCCCCCTACTCTGAGAAATTCCCCTTATCTTTTGGGTTATGAAACATGTCGGGCCCTTCCTAAATAAGATGTAAACATGTTATTTTGTTTTTAATAGTTGCAGAAGATAAAAAATAGACAATCTGATATCTAATTGAGACATTTCTATTCACTTACAATGGTTACCTTCCACTTAGTTGAGGACACAACACATCATCTTAGTGACAGCACACCCTATTTGATGATTTTGATGTACCAATGGGGTAAGTTATCTGTGGGACTTCCCATACATGTCCCATTAGTACCCAATAATGAGATAGTCAGGATACCAAGGAATAATCATTCTGGGACAGTTGTCTGATTGTCATTTGCCTAAATGTGTATGAGCATATCTGCTGATGTCTGTGGCTGGCTATGATTGGGGGCCCTCACCTGCCAAAAATGGGTTCTACCCACAGTAGTGCCCATGTCTTTAGATGCTACACATTACTATGTACCTCATTGATTCTCTCAATGCTACATCATTTCTGAATGTGTGTCCCACTGTATCTCTTCTGTTCCCTGGTGAAGGAGCGGAATTGTTATTTTGTTGTGTTTTGGACTTTTTTTTTTAAAGGTTTTTACACCTCTGTATGCTCTAGAAATCTTTTTTATCAAGTCTGTTTGCTCTGTGCTATAGGTACCAGGGACTGAGCTCAGTTTAAATTACTGACACCTTAACTGGACCTAACAGGAATAGTGACATTATAACTTGTGGTGGATGTTGGACCTAGCCGTCTCTGCAGGGTCACACCCAATCTTTTTCCTTCACTCCTCCTGTTTCTGAACCCATGTTTGCTGTCTTGTAGGACTCTGTGTACTTAAACCACTGCTAACCAGTACAAAAGGGCTTGTGCACTCTGTTTTAAACATGACAACATTAGGCTACACCCAATTGACACATTTACACAGGTACCTAGTAAAGTGGTACTACATGCAACCAGGGCCTCTAAATTAAATGCTACTAATTTCCCACCCACTTAAGTAAATCTGTAAAACATGTCTCAGTGCTGCCATTGCAGCCTATGTGTGCAGTTTTAAACTGCCATTTCAGCCTGGTAAATAAACCTTTTGCTAGACTTAAACCTTACTTTTTTATTGTAGATAGATCATCTCAAGTGTAGGACCTAAGTAGCCACATGGTGCCTTGCATTTGCAAAGTTGGACACGTACTTTTAAGTTTTACATGGCCTTGTAGTGAAAAACTCTCAGATTAACTTTTTCACTATTGCAAGTGCTATCTCTCCTTTAGGATAGCATTTGGTTACATTATTATATTCAATGTGTCATAAGTTGTGTTTGGGAGCAAGTAGGAATATCATGTTTGGTGTCTAAACAATTGTAATCCGTAATCCTCTTTAATGGTAGAGTCGAATCTTCAGTTACAATTGTGAACATGCAACTTTTAGAAAGTTGGCAATTTCTTGCCCTAACCATTTTGTACCTGCAGCCTGTGTCCTGGGTCACAAGACTGGGTGTCATTGGCAGTTGGCTTTGTGTATTCCTCCTAGACAGTATTATAATTCAGGGTCTTGGTGTTGGAAGGCTGGATCATCCTGACTTGATGTGGGGGGCAGAACTGTCAACTACCACACTTTTTCTTTTAAAAGATCTTTTAATTAAAACATCAACCACAGTTACAGTCAGCATAAATAACACTGTGAAAATTGTATTACCACCTCATGCCCCCCTGCCCCACCTGCCCTTGCACACCCCATAGTTGTTCCACAGGGTGCCTCGTCATCAGTCGGGATCCCCCTCACGTTGATGATTTTCCTCACAGGTTTGGGTAATCTTTATCCTCAGAGGAAAAACCCAAAACAAGAAGAAGAAGGTGGGCATGCATCAAATCTGTAAGGCAAATCTTCACAGTCTTCAGTGAAGAGAAGCAGGAATACTAAGTGGACAATTAACTACTCATCTTTCTCTCTAGTGGCCATTGAGACAAGTGAAAGAATGAAGATCCTTAAGAAGGAACCATAGAAACTGAAACACAACATTACCTCCTGGATTCTCTATAAACCAGCTCATGAAGCCCTAAGGGAATATATGACTATAACTATTGTGAAAATGCTTCCTTCCTAATGCCCTAAGGGAACATTAAACAGTAATACGAAAAGCTCTAGAGGCTCACAGACTGTTGTACTGTGGAGTCTGATTAAAATACTGGACATAAATCTCAACATCACCTATGAAGGAACAAGGAGAGCCAGGAAACATCACTTGTGTATTAACCAAGAGGAATGGTGAACAACAAGGAAATATAAATGCTATAGATGCAGGAAGCTACACATTATCTCACCACAACCTGACAAAGTACGAAAGCCTATAACACATATAAGAGGCGATTCTGTGTATTTTAGTGACAGCATTTTAGGTAGGCTCTCAAAAGTCTTCAAAGCCTGCGTTTGTTTTAAAAGCTAGCTCAGGAACTGATTTTCCTCCTTCACAGCTATTCTTTTTGTTAAACTGGTCAGGTTAGGCAGTAATACCGCAGAACCTAATTCTGTCAGGTGTTGTGTTCCCTAGAGGTCTGCCTTATGTCTATTTTGTTAATTTTATACACTGAATTGCTGACAATGTTGTTGGAGGAAGCAGGGGTTTCTATAACCTAACATGGAGGCAATGCACAAATGTGTTTGAAAATGCCCTCTTTCCAAAACAGCAGCATACTAAAAGCTCCTTCTATTATCTCCATAAATGGAGGTTCTTAAAATCTCCCAGACTCAGGGCCTCAGAGTTTATACTTCAGGTCTAAAGTTATACTTCAGGGGACGCATAACAATAAGTGCCCAGGGGCTGCAATGGGCATTTGCACCCGCTTTGCATGCCCCTGGAGCACTTTGGTATTACAGAAGGGGGCACAGACACTTGTGCATCCCCTTCAGTAATACCATAGTGCTGGTGCACTTAAAGCTCCAGCACTATCTTCAGGGAACGTTCCCTCATTTGCATAGGGGTGTGCAAATTAGGGAATTCCTTTGCCTCTGCACCCGCACAGAGGCTAAGAAGCTCTTTTGGGGAGCACTCACAGAGCAGCCCTCTGGAGGGGAGAAAGGTGGTCCTATAGACAGTCAGTGACTGCACCTGCCTGCAAGGGGATCTCTAATCCCCTATAAAAGTGCAGGGTGCTGCCTGCACTGTGAAAACCCAGAGCGGCTCCCAGCAGCCACTCTCTGTTTTCACATGAATGCGCTGCCCTGGGGGCAGCGTAAGATTGCAACTGCCCTGAGGGCAGCGCATACATCATAATAGTGCGCATTGTCATTGTTTGCGCCGGGCGCATCTTTTAACCCCTTCCACGCGGGGCGGATTCCCCCGCGGTGCTGACCGTTGCTTGCGCGGGCGTGGTCATGACGGAACGGTTCCGTCATGAGCACAGCTCAACCGACGCTCATGACGGAACCGTTCCGTCATGAGCGTCGAAGGGGTTAAAAGGTGTGCCCAGCACAAACAATGACAATGTGTAATACAGCCCCAGATCTAAAATTAGGACTTGTGGGCCGCAGGAACGTCACTTTTGTGATACTCCAGAGGTGGAGTGTGCCAGTCCATATTTACAAGGCCATACAACGTCACCATGCATGGCTTTTCATGTACTTGTAGATATGGAGTTAGGCAATGCCTTACTGTGTGTGAAAGGAGGGTTCCATGGGTTTTGCTGTGTGTGTTCCCACACAGCACCCATGCTTTTTGACACCGCCCCAGATTTACAACATAGCGTAAATCTGGGTCAGTGACAACACTAACGCCTACCCAAAGCAGGCGTAACGAGGAGAAATGTTTACATTTCTCCTCATTTTTCCTCTTTCCACATGTACTGCACTCTGCAACACACAAAGAACGAGGAAAACACATCCTTTGATTGTTTTGTGCAGGAAAGTGTATCTCCCTGCACAAAAGAAATCATGCTAACAACACAGACACCCATGCACCATGGCAGCAACAAATACACGAGAAACCTAGATAACCTAAGATGTAATATTTGAAAAAATAGATTTACTACAAAATCATTCTCTGCATTAGCCCACTCCTGTTGGAACTTACCAAGTCGACTGAGATGTTGGGAGAGTTTTCTTCAGTTCTGTAGAAAGTTGAAAATTCAATTGGGTTTTGTGTCTTTTTTTGTTTTTATTG
This sequence comes from Triturus cristatus, assembly GCF_964204655.1. NCBI lineage: Eukaryota > Metazoa > Chordata > Amphibia > Caudata > Salamandridae > Triturus > Triturus cristatus. The sequence goes on along the minus strand of NC_140588.1, from coordinate 317,602,860 downwards.
AATTTATCATAAATATCAAACTTACTTTGGCGCAATAAAGACCAATAATCTTAGGACATGGTCACATATATTTTAACAGTGAAAATTGGAGACCTCCATTCTCGTCTCTGAATAGCAACTGTTTACCTATAAGGAGTTTCACTTACATTGATGCAATCACGTCAAGATTGTGCATGAAATAATGTAAAATCATTGCTACATCTAAGAACAACAATAACCAACAACCAATGTACTACAGCTTGACACTCAAAGTGTACAGTCAGTTAACCCCTTCAGCGCGGCGCGGATTACCGCGCCGTGCTGAAGGTTCGTTGCGCGGGCGGGGCGGCGACGGAGCGGTTCCGTCATACGCACAGAGCGACCGGTGCGCACGACGGAACCGCTCCGTCATGCGCATCGAAAGGGTTAATATCTTCTTCATCATCATATAAATAAGTGTTCCCACCTCCCCTCTCTAGCTCCCAATGTTCAATCATCTCTACCGGAGTCATGGCCCTTCCCCGCTGGATATAAATCCACCAGGGTAGCTGTGCCACTTTGGAAACATCTGCAAAACCCTCTGTCTATGAAAATGTAATGAATTGAACCTAGCTAGTTTTAGCATCAATCTAAGGGGCTTATTTATGAGAGCCCTACATCACGGTTGCACCATGTAAAGTGGTATATGCGTGATGCAGGGCTCTCATAATGATTTATGAAGCAACACAAACCCACCCTGTGTGCTTTGAGTGACCTCATAAATCATCGCTGTCACCTTACTCTGTGCACAGGAGGTGCTCCATGGGCATTGCGGTGGGTTTTCCCTCGCAGCACCCATGGAATTTGATGCTGTCCCAGATTTACAAAGTGATGTAAACCTGGAGAAGTGTCAAATCCGTATGTCTCCCAAGGTGAGGCGTAACAAGGAGAAATATGTTTATTTCACCTCATTTTACCTTCTTACCATGTGTTCTGCATTCTGCAGCGCACATAGAAAGAGGAAACGCCTTGGTGGATTGTTTTTGAGCAAGAAAGTGCCCCTTCCTGCACAAAAACAATCCTGCCTGCAACAGAGGCACCCTTGCACCATGGTGAAAGGGTGCCTACATTGGGGTTAGGCTGCCAAAACAGCATCAGAGCAGGCAGAAAGAACATGAACGCACAGTATTGATTAAATATGTTGCATTCCTTCCCTTTCACTTTGACATAGGGCAGCGCAACAAGGTGCCTTGCTGCGCTGCCCTACACCCAAATAACAAAAATGAGGTCCTAATTTCCTAACTCTACTTTCTCTTCTCACCTCCTACTCTAATCTCTTTTCCCACTTTGTGCTACCCCAGAGCAAGGTGTCCTTCACATCTAACATGGGCTTCAATTGGAATTCCATAGAGGATATTATCAAGCCTATTATCGCCGTTTTAGCAGCAGTTTTCTGCCGCTAAAGCAGCGATAATTTTATCGCCTGGCTTGAAAATATGCCTCCTAGAACCTCACCCTCTTTCCTCCATCTCTTTCTCATATCTGCTCCTAAGCACCTCATGCTCTAGGTTTTGCAAAAATATTTTAATTTCTTCATAATTATGTCTATCCTGACCCATCAGTGCAGTAGCATTTGGACACGTTTTTATCCCAACCTGCTATGAAGCTGATGCTTTCATGTTCTATTTCTTGCTTGTTCATTTCATTCTATATTTGATGGTATCTATAAGGGTTGCACCACAACTTTCATGTTGTTGAAATGCACTGTCCACTGACATCTTTTATTAAAGTAGGCTTTGTAAACATGCAGAATAAATATGCTTGCTGTACGATGGCCCTTGCAGCACTATATGCCACTCTAACCAAGGGGCATATCAACAACAACCGGCGATAATTATCGCTAAGCGCACTTAGCGCTAGGATAATTATCGCAGGCTAGCGTTGATTTTTATCGCTGAGATAGCGTGCTATTAGCAACGCTTATCTCAATAGCGATAAAAATCCTCACGCTAAGTGGCTAACATGAGATTATCGCTGGAAACCCAGCGATAATCTCACGTTAGCTTGTTGATAGGGACAGACAAACTTAGCCATGATATCCTCCTTCCATAGGATATTATGGCTAAGTCAGAAAAATACCAGACGTAAAAAAGCAGCGTTAACCACGGTTAGCGCTGCTTTTTTTGTCTCTAACAGGGTTAGCGATATTCTTGATAATAGGAGAAATGTCACTTAGCGACATTACTCCTATTATTTTACTCTGGAACGCCCCCTTTGCATCTCATTAGAGATGCAAGGGGAAGCGTAGAGTAAAAGGGTGCTAACATGCAAATTTGCGTGTTAGCACCCTGTTGTTGATAGGGTGCTAGTTTTATCTCTGCATTTTTGGCTTTTAAAGCCAAAAAAGCAGAGATAAAGCCCTTGTTGATATGCCCCCAAGACTCTTTCTTCTTCATCTTTCCTGGATCAGAGGCTAGGTCTTTCTCCTGTGCCACCACTATAAGAAGGGAATTGCAGGCCTCCGCTTAGGCTGCACCAAAAAACAAGATTGCAGTTAAAGGCCCAACATATTGAGCGGGAAAGGGAGCACCAGGACAGCAATGCATAATTATGCCTGCGCGTCTTGTATATCCTTGCATCTGTGCTGCCTCTTCTGACATTTCCCTTCCAAAATAACCTGTAAAATCACATTAGGTTTACTCCTCTGTAGCTTGATGTTCTGCTTGTATCTAGGGTGGTATTCGTTTTTGGAATAAATTGTTGAATATATCATACAAAAGAGATGACGCTTTTGATTCACGCTGAGCTAGACTGCCATTACCTACACGCCAGTGTGGACTACTATGTTCTGCCTGCATCGTCTCCAACTGTTTTTCTTTTGGTTACAGCATATCAAATGTCCTGTGAAGTTGATTTGCACACTTTAATAACAGATATAGAATCGTCAATTACGCGGTCTCCCACAGCTTTCCCGTGTCTATTATTATTCCAAGCCTTGATATCTGGATTTCACCTATTTGCTTCCAATTGTGAATTCGAATAATTTCTCATACATTTTCATTGGTTTTTCTGTTATAGATGGTGGTTAACACAAAGTGTATCTTCTAAGGTCACAGTACAAAGGTGCCTCCGCTATTATACATGCCATAGGCCATGGCTTATTACAAATGAGATAGAGCAAAGATCCCTAATAAAGCCTCTTTTTTCTTTGCAAACTGCAAGTTCACAGATAAGAAGTTTTTAAGATTGATATGACAATGTCCCTGAAGTATTTGTGCATTGCTGTGTTACCTTTACAGGTCTTTGTCTGCTTGGCGGACCACCATGTGCTGGGGCTGACATCCACCCCTGTGACTACGTGACTAAGCAACTCTCTTCTGTCACTCAGTGATTCTGTTATTGATCATTGTAATATTCTACTGCAAGTGGCCAGTGTCTTATCTCACTAACTGAAAGTATAATAATGGTTGAGATTACAGCTTGCTGAATGCTTACTGCCTGATTCACAAAACTAACTTACACTTTTGAGCATGTTTACACTTTTGAGTAAGTTTACTAATTTTCGGTATTTACAAGCTGCACTTTTGTAGTAACCTGCACCTTTGAAGTAAGTCCAGCACTACACATGGCCAACCACCGGTCCTGCAATACCCTCCCAAAGAAAATAATGGAGGTAGGGACCTAACACAAATGTGTAGATTACTACAAAAATGTAATTTTGTTTTTAAAAAGTGCAGTTTGTGAATTCCGAAAAGTAAGAACCTCATTTAAAAATGTTAGTTAATACAAAAATACAGTCTGTTAATAGTACTTTGTACTACTACTACTGTAGTATCACAAACCTTACTACAAAGTGAAGTTTGTGAATCAGGCCCCTAGAAACCAAAAACAATTCTTAAATCACATGAAAAGAATTATGGTGACATTATTCATTACTCTGAAATAGCAGATGTGCCGAAGCTACCCTGCAGCAGCCTCAAAGAGGGCTTGATTTGTAATCTTTTTACACTTATACGGCCTTCATTATGAGTCAGGAGGAACAGATTCAACTCATGTAATACCGCTTCACCTGAATCCAAGGAGGTCGATTTTTCCACACTCCCTGATTCCAAGTGGCTCTGTTTCTCCTAGATTGGAACTTCTGATTTAATGGAGACAAATTGTGAACAACAGCCTTGATTTTATGCTTTCCAAAGATTAAGGGGCTCAATATGATTTCGGGCGGATAGAACCGCCCGACCTTAGGTCAGCGGTTTCGACTGCAGTATTTAGAAGCGACTGCCAGAAACATCCATTTTTCAATGGAAGCCTGTGAGGTGGGCAGAAAAGGCCTACAGCACAAGCTTCCATTAAACATGGATGTTTTCAAACATCCCTACTCCGTGTGTCAGGCACAATGCTGTGCCTTCCACATGGTGCAGGGATGTTGAGGGGGGCAGGCCCCAATCCAGGAGGGTATGGGGCCCTGCTAGGGGCCCCCAAAGACATTTTCTGACAACCTTTCCATGTTGGAAAGGCCGACATGGAAAGGCTGTCGGAAACTGTCATCATAATCCCGATGACCGAGCCTAGCCTTGTTCTGCCATCATAAGAGGACTATGGTGTGTTTTGACGCACTCCATAAGCCCATCGGAAAGCGTCGGACAGGCCCTCTGCCTGCTGCCTCCGACCGCACGCATCGTAATTTCTCAATCAGACCGCAACAGCGGATGGCGTTGGGGCTGCAACCAACGAGCTGTCGGTTGTGGTCCAACCACCATCATAATAGGCCCCTAAGTGAATCGGTCCATGGAAAAAAATACTTTTCCGAGCACAATTTCTGTTTCCCAGCCAGAACACCAGCATTGCAGGTAGATTATCAACCTGAATAAATGTGCAAAAAGGAAAGGGATGGGATAGGGACGCGTTCTGCGAAAAAGTATATATACTTTATTCAGCCATAGGCCATCAAAGTTGCATAAACAATCTAAAAAGATATACAATACATTGTTTTAGGATAATACATTAAACATTCATTGATTTACATAAATACACCTCAAAATCCAATTGCACAAAATTTAGCACAAATACATTTCCTAAGACAAAAACCTAAAATGGTCCGCCATGCCTGAGGGTGAGATTCATACATAGCATTTGGCTAAAAAATTTGAATTAAAATATTATCCCAAGACAGGTAACAATAAAACATAATTACATACATATATTACAGTAATTTAAACTTCACACCTACACCATAAATCTTTTGCATCTCTTGTCCAAATAAAACTGCATCATACATTGTATATAATATATGCGAAAAAACAGCAAGAATAAAAGAATTAAAAACCCTTCAGACAAATGGGCGCCCAGTGACAGCTTTTCAATTAAAAAAAACACACCACTTGGAAGTATTGGAGAGAAGTCTTATATGCAATACACAATTCATATAGCTCCAATAGACAGAATTTGATGATTGCAGAGTTTGATTCTAGTATAACAGCCAACACACCCTAGGGTAGGAACTTCCGTCGCCTAACCCAAAGGAGAATAAAAACGACTAACTGCAAAAACAATTGGGCCGGAGGTGTCTATTTTTTTTAGGATCCTATAGGCAACCTGATGTTGCCTTGCTCCAATGTTTAGGCAGATCGGTCGTATCCACCTCCTATGAATTAGTTGGTATTATGTACAGAAAAAGAGTATGTGTTCTTCTGTCTCTTGTGCTCTAGCACAGGCAGGGAATAGTTCGAATAATAACCCAACAGGCAGATTGCCAGGGAACCATAGTAAAACGTTGTCATATCTAAATATAACAAATAAGCTTTTGGCAAGCGGATGTGTGGTTTGATCCATTAAAGGTTCAAAACTGGGGCACTACTTTGCACCTAAAAATTGGGTTGTTAGTTGTCCATTTGCTAGTCTAGTGGCATAGTGCTCTCTCACAACCACCCAATACCTAGTCTTAAGCCTCAATAGGTCTCCTCTTGTAGCCCTCTCTGGATGTTCCCACAGTTCCGCCATGCCAAGTGCTATGTTCCAACTTGCAACATGCTTAAACCAGGGTAATCTTTTTTTGCCACTGATTGTCAAACCTCCCTCAAGGGATTGCAATAATCAGAAAGCTGGGGTGTTGTCCACAAGGGTAGCTAATGCATTAGAGGTTTCAGTGAGGCCATATCACCTATTCATTTTAACCCTAGGTCAAAAAACAAATCGATCAGAGGGGTAGTGATGGGTACAGAGACAAGGGATCTAACAAAGATGTTTTCAGATGTTGTCAATTTAATTGTGTTGGTATGCCCCCATAACTCTGCTCCATATAACGCTCCACTCTGGTCTTTTGCTTGATATACTTTTAGTACTGGAGTCAGAAATCGGCTATAGGACTACCTATGATAACTTAATATTGATTTTGACCTGTGACAGAAGGTAAGATGACTCTTGTTTAGTTGTTGTTCCCAACCGAGTGTGTCACTTAGTCTTATCCCAAGATAGTCAAAGTTTTTCACCTTCTCCCTTGGTTCACATGCAATCCCTACCTCATGTGATTTCCCTTTTGCTTTTCCAATCACCATAAATTTGGTTTTGGCGACTTTGAGCTCCAAACTCCTGTCCTTGAAGAAATCTAAAAGCTTGTCCACCAACATTTGTAGGCCCATTAGCGTTTTGTAAATAAGTAAAGAATCATCCGCAAAGAGCAGGATTGGGACTTTTGTGCCATTCATAACCAGTGAATTGTTCCTGCAATCCAATAGTCGATCAGCTGCATCATTGATGAACAGAGAAAAAAGTGTGGGAGCAAGGACGCACCCCTGTCATACCCCACGCTGTATGCGTATCCTATCAGTTAGTTCACCATTTATTCCCCATCTAACCTGGGCATATTCTAGCTAACAGGATCACTAAATCTATCGGGTCCCAATATCAAGCATTACTCTCCATAGCTTTTCAAGCGGTACTAAATCAAACACAGCTCTTAGGTCGACAAATGCTACGTAACATTTCTGCTTTCTCAGTAGAATGTATTTCCATGTTAACAGAATAAATATGAAAGCCTGGTCGCATGTACTAATTTTGGGGCAAAAGCCTGCTTGGTAAGGGGACAATATCGCCTTCTCTTCTATCCATGATTGGAGTTTGTCCAGGACTTGTCATGCAAAGATCTTTTGTAGGTTATCTGTCAGGCTGATGGGTCTATAATTGGAGGGGACGGAGGCGTCTCCCTTTTTGTATATAGTGATTATCTCCGCTCCCCACCAGGTGGAAGGGATAGCCCCACCTGCCGATATGCTATTTGTCAAGAGATTTATATGCGGAGCCCATATCGTGCATTCTGATTTGTACATATCTCCCGGTATCTGATCAGGACCAGGAGCCTTATCTGCCTTAAGTTTATTTATTGATGAGAGGGTATCCTCCAAGCTAAAGACTAGTGCTGTGCCAGCCACAGGCATAGCAGGAAAGGTGTTGGAAATATTTTGATCAGCTCTAGAGTTGTGAATACAGCTCACATCCATGTTCCTGGAGTATAGTGAAGAGAAGTGCTCAACCAAGATCTCCAGCTGGATATGGTAGCTGAGAGTGTTTGTGATTTCTGTGTTTCCTTTTGCGAGGATATGACAGAGCGAACGTTTGTCCTTACTTCTGGAAGCTAGTACCAGGTCCTGCCAATTTTTATCTTGCTTTCACAAGTGCTCCTTTAAATCTATTGTGGGTCATGGCTACCCCAGTGTGGCTATGCTCCTTATCTGCTAATTGCAAGGCCCCCTTTGCTAGTTTGCATTCATGAGAAAACCCTTTATTGTTAGTTGTGCCAGTGGGCCTACCACCTGGACTATTTTTTATAAATACGGTTTGCAATGCTCCATAAAATGAATTGTGTGTTAATAGTATAGAGGTCTGCTCCGGAGAGTATGCACAGTCCAAACTGCTGCTCAGACCAGAGAGAAAGTGTATAAATAACTCGTAAAACTTTGCGCATAAATCCGCGTCTGTGAGAACTTTGGGCCAAGAAACTCTTCTGCGGTTGTTGGTTACGCGTGGTTCTTCGACCTTAGAGAGACAGCAGGTTAGCTTCCTGTCCAGGGCAGTGCCAATCATTTTTAACAACAATGGATTGTGATCGCTATCGGACCTCGGGACGTTAGATATATCCTCGACTAGTGACCAGATTCTAACATCAACTAGAATATAATCTATGACGCTAGTACTGGCACCCTGTTTAAAAGGGGCCTGCCTATTTGTGTCTGATTCAGTCCTTCCATTGCAAGCTCTCAGGCCTCTGCCTGTAACTAGTGACACAATCTGCAGGGAAACAGCTGTAAAACTTTTACAATTTTTGGTCGTTGTCAGGTTGGGTATACCCCAAATCTCGTTCTCGTCCTCTATTAATGTACTTAGTAGGGGAGAGGGTTATTATTATATATATTATTATTTTTTCAATTTGTAGGGCGCAACAGCTACCCAAAAAGGGTTTCCCGGCGCCTAGACACAGCTAGTTAGAAGATAGGAGAAAGGGTATTGGCTATTGAGATTTATTGTTCAAATAGCCAGGTCTTAACATGCTTTCTAAACCTGGCATAATTTTCCTCCTTTCGGATGAAGGGAGGGAGCGTGTTCCAGAGGGATGGTCCCAGATGGCGAAAGATCTGCCACCTACTCTCGCCCGTTTGAATCTCGGCACACAGAAAAAGGCTGCCGACTGCGACCGAAGGTTACGCTTGGGAGTGTAGGGGTGGGCTAGGGCTAGAAGATATTTAGGTGCCGTACCCACTTTAATTCTGAACATAAAGTTCAGGGCTTTAAAGCGGATTCTGTTTTCAACCCTAAGCCAATGGAGTTCCCGGCGGTGACTCGAGACTCCGGAGTTTTTAGGAATATTGCACAATAGACGAACTGCTGCGTTTTGCACCAATTGTAGTCGGCCGACTACTGATTTGTTGGCGCCCAGATACAGAATGTTGCCGTAGTCAAGCCTCGATGTTATGAGGGCATTGACTACGGTCTTCTGCGTGGAAAGAGGCAGTATCCAGAGGATTTTCCTCAACCATTTGACTATGGTGAGGCATAGACCAGTAACTTTACTGGCCTGTTGATTCATGGAAAGGGAGTTGTCCAGAATAAATCCCAGATTTCGAACATGGGTCACCGGGGTAGGAAGAGCGCCCATCTGATCAGGCCAGTGTAAGGGATTCCACAGATCTTGATGTTTTCCCAGAACCAGAATCTCTGTCTTGTCACCGTTGAGTTTTAGTTGGTTTCTCGTCATCCAATTCAGGATGTTTAGGAGTCCTGCTTTGAGTAGAGAAGGGGAGTTAGGACAGGATTCGGATAGGGAAAAAATGATTTGGGAGTCGTCAGCATAGCTCATAAGAGTGAGACCAGATTGTTCAACAAGGTCGGCCAGGGGTCTAAGGTATAAATTAAAGAACAGAGGACTATGAATAGACCCCTGAGGCACTCCATGGGGTGCCAACAGGGTATCCGAAGAGGCTCGTGAAGAGGTAATTTGGAAGGTTCGATTTGCCAGGAAGGACCGGATCCAATCCAGTGCCTTTCCGCGTACACCATTTTTGTGCAATTCCTTGACGAGAGTTTCGTGGGAAATGGTGTCGAAGGCCGCACTCAGATCTAATAGCACGAGCGCGACCGTCTGACCTTGATCAAGGAGCTTACAAATGTGCTCAGTGACTCCAAGCAGGGCGGTTTCTGTTGAGAAAACGGCCCTGAAACCCGACTGTGAGGGGTGCAGAAGAGAATTTTCTTCAGCGAAAGTAGATAGAACAGAATGCACGTGCCTCTCCAAACATTTGGAGAACGCAGGGAGCAGGGATATGGGTCTGTAATTGGCAAGGATTTCCGGGTTTGCAGTAGGTTTTTTTAGAAGAGGCGTAACCATGGCATGTTTCCATAGGGCTGGGACAATGGCATGGTCAAGAGAGGAGTTCAGAATGTTTGTAATGATTTCCAAGGAACTATCACCAAGTTGTTTAATGATTTTGATTGGAATAGGGTCCCTGGGGGAGCTGGATTTGATGGTCTTAAGAATCACTTTCGGTTTATCTACTGAGAGAGCAGGCCAGGATTCCAGTATGTTGGCACAAGGGGGAGTTAATTCTGAGTCAGAAGAAGAGGGTGGTTCTTTATTGTTAGCATTGATATCTAGGATGATTTTATCAATTTTTTCAGTAAAAAAGCATGCTAACGCCTGGCATTGTTGAGTGTTTAGTGGAGGTGCTGCAGCTGTAGTGTGAGCACCAGCCAATTCTTTAACTTTGTTGAACAGGGTTTTTGGCATATTAGTGGCTTCCAAGATGGTTTTTGAGACGAATGCAGCTCTTGCTTTTGCGCAGGCCGTGTGGTAAAAATTCCTGGCTTCATGATAGCTTTTCTTAGCGTCAGGGGCGTAGTTTTTACGCCATTTGCGTTCAAGCGCTTTACATTTAGATTTTTCGGTTTTTAGGCTATCATTAAACCATGGAGCCGGGTGGCGGTGTCTGCTCCCTTTAATGCAAGAAGAGGGCAAGCATTTGTTAGCGGCATCGCTAAGCCACTTTTGTGCTGCAGCCGCTAGGCTGTCCATGTTTGGGCTATTACCCGGAGGGTTGTCTTGTAGTGTTGAATTTAGCAATTCTAAGTTCACTGATTTCCAATTTTTCCTAGATGTGTCTGGGAAGTCATATTGCAAATTGAGGGAGGGTGGAAGAGTAATGCTGAATTTTATTAGATGATGGTCAGACCAGCATATGGGCATAGTGGCGAGACATTTTAGTTCTCTGATGTTGGAAATTATAGGGTCCAGCAAATGGCCAGCTATGTGAGTAGGGCTAGAGTTGATCAGGGACAGATTTAGAGCCTTCAAGTCATCAAGTAGGTTAGAACAGGAGGGGGTTGTGGGGTCCTCTAGATGCAAGTTAAAATCGCCCAGCAGGGAAAAATTACTTAAGGTAATATAATGATGGATGATAAGATTGGCTAAATTTGATACCCATTGAGAGGGGTTTCCTGGGGGACGATAAATCAAAAGGCCTGACATCGTGAAATTCGGGTTCAAGGAAATTTTGAAAAGGCCCGCTTCACAGTCTGGAATAGCTACTGGTTCAAGAGTGCATTTTAAATCTCTATTAAAAATAATTGCTATTCCGCCACCTAACTGTTTGTTCCTGTCTATTCTGGCAATGGCGTAGTTGTCAGGGAGGGCGGTAGCAACGTCCGGTCCGGCACTATCGTGCAGCCAAGTCTCAGTTAAAAAGAGGGCACTGGGATTGTTTTCAGCTAAAAGGTTAAAAATGTCGTATTTATGTTTCGGTAGTGAACGACAATTAGTACTATAAAACACGTAATTTAGAGGCTCGTTTTTGCGCAGTAATTTGCGTTTTCTGTGTCTTCTGGAGGTGTCAGGATGGGGTTGACATATTGAGGTGGTCAGTTTGCAGTTAGCGCAGGAGCGTATTCCAGTTTTATGGAGGTTACCTATTGTGCACCTAGGATTGGGGGTAGGGCATAGAGCTTTCAATTCCGACGACGATCTTACCAGCCTGGATTGTGCAGGGGGAGCAGTGGCCTCTGCCCCGTGCCCCGGTTCAAAAGCGGCATTAAAGTCCCCAGCTACTAAAAGTTTGCAGTTGCTTTGATGTACTTCCACTAAATCATCTGACAATGATAATACTGGGGATTCACTACTATAGTGCCTTGAGACCCTCACGGGTGAGTAGCGCGCTTCATAAACCACTGATTGATTGATAGGGTTCGGACCTAGCATAGATATTAAACACAGTTAGCTTTAGGCCTGTTGCAAAAGTGAGCTGGATCCCCAATATGTCTTTTAACTTTATTGCCAGCCCTTTATACTTGCGCGCTAGAGTATTCCTCATTAAGATTATCTGCCCCCTCACTGGCTCTACCCATTTTTTTGGTGCGCTAGCTTCCACACTATAGGTTGTATAACCGTTGATATGCACTCCCTCCACTGCCCATGTCTCCTGGAAGACACAGATGTTATTTCTGCCTATAAAGGAATGCCATTCTGGGTGTTGTAGTTTAAGGTGTATCCCTGCCAGATTCCAGGAGATTAGGGTTAGTCTATTATTAGCCTCAGTACTGGGTGTGGGCAAGCGTCTACAGGTCGCTACATCAGTAGACAAAATGTTATCAGTGGATGGATCAGTAGATTGTATACGTGAGGTGGTTGGGGATGGGAAGACAGCCTTGGCTGCGCCAATGATACTAGTGGGTACTGCAACCATCTTCGCTTCAGGTTGAAAGTTGATAGTGGGTGGCTCAACAGTATGACTGACTTCCAGGGGTTTTGTGTGTGCTGGTGCGAGGGTGGGAAAGGAGGACTTATTAATACCGATGAGTCAATCCACATCTCGCAATGGGAATATGGGCCCCCTCCTTGATACCGAGCCCTGCAATACTTCGGTTCCTGATCTGCAGTACTTAAATCTGATGTGAGAATTATTTGATGGATTTGTCCTGATATCTAGGGCCACTAGATCATATACCAATCTTGCATCTTTTAAAGTTAATTCTACCGTATTGAACATTGAGTTCTTAGGGGAGCTCCTCCGAGCACAGATGATGTCTCTAATAATCGAGCTGCAGCCTCTAATATGTCTGATCCAATGGGAAGTTTTGTTTATGAGGGAGTCTTCAGATTCAAACTTAACGTGAGGCTGTAGTTTAGGTACCTTTATCATGGCAACTCTATTTTTTAGATCAGGAAGCCTATTTCTAGAACAAGGGGCAGGCGTATAGTTTGACACTCTGTTATTAGAAGCATGCAAAGTGTTGACAATACTTGAAGGATTCAGAGCCTGCATCTAGTGCAAATGAGGTGGACTGCGGTTAGTCGAGGTATTGTTACTCCACTGTTGCAAGATGAATGAATGAATGAATGAATGAGGAAGCACTTGTAAAGCGCCTAGTTACCCGAGGGCATCCCAGCGCTAAGAAGTACACTAACCCAGGTTCATAACATATCAGGAAAAGATAAAGGTATTTCACTTTTTGCGGCAGCTCTGGTAGTTGGATTGGGAGCGGATGTTAAGGGGAATGAGATTCCAGAACTTGGCAACGCTATGTGAAAGCAGGCGGCCTCCACTTCTTGTTCGTTTGATTTTTGGGACCTTTAAAAAGTATTTGCCCTCTGATCTTATGACTCTTTTAGGCTGATAGGGAAGAATCATGGCTTGAGTCAACGGGGATCCTTTTCCAGCCAGTGCTTTATTTGTAATGCACATAGCTTTAAATTGAATCCTCTCCTGGATTGGAAGCCAATGTGATGAGGCCAGAGCAGGTTTGGCTGAAAATCGTTTTGTAACATTTAAAAGCAGCCGAGTTGCACAATTTTGGACCGTCTGTTATATTTTAATGGTGGACAGTGGGGCTCCAAAGTAAATGGCATTCGCATAATCCAGTCTCGACCGGATTAGTGCTTGTACTAACAGCCTTCTGGCTAGAAAAGGTAGAAGGGGAAGAATTTTCCTAATCATTCGCAACAGGCCGTAGCAAGTGCCTGCCACTTTCCGCGCCTGTTCCTTAAGATTTAAGTTGGAATCTAATACGACTCCTAAGCTTTTTATGGACTTTTTCGGGGTGGGGGGAGGACCCAGACTGTTAGGCCACCAGGAATCTATATTGAGGGGGGGCGAATTGCCAAGAAACATGATTTCCGTTTTAGCTCCTTTGAGCTTCAAATATGAGGTGTCAAAGTGTATGTTAAAATCACCCAATACAGTAAAATTAGGCAGGGAACTTGCCAAGTTAACCACAATTTCAGGCATGGGCTGACAAAATGGACTAACCGGGCTTGGGGGGCGATAGAGTAAAATGCCCGATAGGGTAGTAATATGAGATAACCAGATGGAAAACAGGATGCTTTCACAGTTATGTATGAAAAACATGGGAGGGACCCCACTGCCCAAGAGACAGGGTACCACAAATATGTAAAAAAGAGAGTTTCTCTTGGGTTTATCGGTCTACCTAAACTACAACCATATCAAGTTCACTCCAACCAATTCTGACCAACTCTGCTAGAGGTCTAAAATACACACATTCATAGCCGCATATATCTCAAAGACAACAAACCAAATGAAGTAAAAATTAATATTGTGATTTATTAATAACACTTTGTTCACATATCAATGATTGTGCACTTAAATTCATACAAATAATCAAAAAAGCATATAAACAATGTCTAAAAACATAAAAATTAGAGAGCAAAAATACAGTGTGAACTCTATTCATTCATCACAGAATGGTATAATTCCAGCTTACAATCATATATACATGTATATGTATCACAGGTCTATTTTTGATATAGTAGATCCAAATGTGAAACAATTTCTGGATTTTAGACCAATTCTGGGTAATGTAGGCGTCGACGCGTTTCGGTGGTGAGTTCTAATTAATATCCACCTTCTTCAGGACAAAACAATATAAAAGCTCTCCAATATTTTTGAGCAATTTAAAAACCTATTAAGACAATGAAAAATGAAAAAGAACGTCGTTTAGGATCATAAAAGTGATTTATCATCATTCTAACCACAATACTAATGATGGTTCCACTATTGTCAATCATCCACAAACATTGTCATACGCATTATCTAATTTTTTACAGAAGATGAAAAGAAAAATTATTTCCTGTGCATTTCGTGCATTATTATGCGGCGACTGGGAACCATCTATCATACATTTATAGGGCAAAAAGCCCCAAATAGTTTTTGTCAGTGAGTGCATGCGGCTATCGATAACCAATTCATCCATTCATAAATCCATGACAATCCCAGTCATACAATCGTCATACATACTGCTTATGATTCAGGTACCTGGACCCAAAGGTCATAGAAGGTACTCAGGGGTTAATCAATCAGACTATAATGTCCATTCGTCCCCTATTTTTCTCGTTGTATGTGCAGCAACAGTGATGCATACATACCCCTATTTCGGGTGCAATCCGATCTGAAGGACAGATATAGATATCATCTGTACCATGAAAAGATGTAGTTCTCAAAGAATCCCAATATGTTCGAATAATGGATCTAATGGGAAATATACAAATATATATAGAGAAAGACTTTTAAATATAGTCCTAATCTCTGTACAATATGTCACAAAATATGATCGTTTGTGTTTGACCGCTTACCTCGATAATTTAAAGTTACTGCGGAAAATTGTATTTTTTCACTAGAATCCGATTGGTGCGTGCATCAAAAATACTGCATCAATATAGCACGTATTCCACTATCAAACATAGGCTCCTGATTGGGGCGTTAGTTCCATTTGTACACCTATGAAATAAGACATCATCAGGTCCACGAGTAAAAAAATATATATATTTTGTAGGTAACGAGTCTCCTACAGATCTTATTTACATTCGATTTCGTGGACTGAGTGTCCAGTTCTATAGAGGCAATCGTAGCGGTTTTATGCTAATCTCTTAGTTAAAACATCTCCGATAGAGATAGAAACGTTTTAAAGGATGTGAATTGTACAATGTTTTTTTCTAAAAAAACTGATTACGAAAACGGCGACTATGTTTGCCTAAATAAGTAAGGAAGGAAAAGATGTCCCCCCGTGCTACTTGTCTTATTATTACCTTCGTGAATAAGTGGTGTCTGCGCGTCGTGGCGGCGTCCTTCGGTTCTATTTAGATATCCTGAAGTCTTCATGTGTTGTTCCTCCCCTGGTCAGAAACCGATAGAGTTGCGTTTTTCGATGGTCACTTTTATACGTAGGTTAATGTGATAAGATCGTCTACACCTGTAATGCTACGTAAAAAGAGCGCGACTTCCCATCTTCTCTTTCGCTCGACCCGCCTTCTCGGTCTTGCCTCTGTATCATATAGTGATGTGGGAGTGTTTGCACAATGGCATAATCCAAGTCTTTGTTTAGCCAAGTTTCCGTGAGGAATAGGATATCAGGTTTTTCCTCTACCAGCAGGATGTGGATCTCCACAGCATGTTTGGGGAGGGAGCGAAAATTAAGTAGGAACATTTTAAGTTCCCTTTCCTCCACTGAGAGGTCAGACCTACATATAGGAGGGCAAATTCTATAATCGCAACTAGGACATTGTAGAGCATAACGCTCAGGGCTAATGGAGTATTTGCACTTCTTTTAGGTTCGTCTTTGAGCTGTATAAGCTGTTCACGTGTAAAGCAGAGCCTTATATTATTGGAACCAGCAGGGTTCCTGGCCCCTGGTCCCGTTTGGCCGCGGACGGGCGCAGACGGGCTTGCCTTAGGCACGCCTTTGGTGCACCAGCGGCGCATCCGCAGCGCAGTCGCGTCCGCTGAGCGGTCGCGTCATTGGCTCCTAATAAGGCCGAGTGAGCGTGATGACCCAGGGAAGCTCTAGCGCGGTTTGTTGCTGCAAGCTAGAGCGCTAACCTAAGTGGAAATAGCTGGCCCTAGGAGCATTGAACACAGCTCAGAATCTATCTAACAGGTAGGTATAACAGAGTTTAAAACAAGTTTAAAAAGCAGTTTCTCAGCTGGTTTTAAAAATCAAATTTTTACATGCAATCCCCTCTTAGCGCTCGCCGCTATACAATATATCCCCACAACATCACTGTCAGGAAAAAGCGATCCTGCGCGGTTGAGTCATCGGCTCCTAATAAGGCCGAGTAAGCGTTATGACGCGGGGAAGCTCTAGCGCGTTTTGTTGTTGCACGCTAGAGCGCTAACCTAAGCAGAAATAGCTGGCCCTAGGAGCATTGAACACAGCTCCAAATCTAACAGATATTATGTCTAGTATTGTACTGGGGGTGCGGGTAATGCTGAAAGTGTGGTTGGAAATTCAGTGGTATACAATTCCTGCTTTCTACCTTTTTTGCTTCATAGATCCCCTGTGGGTGAGGGGCAAAGGGCGGGAATGCGGGATGTTGTACATCTGGCTGGGTAGTAGTTTGGTTGGTCTGGGTAAACTGACTGTATGAGATAGTAGATGTATTAGTATCTTTTGCACACTTCAGTTTACTTATTTTGGAAACCAATCTGGATATGACGGATTTAGCTCTCCTACTTCAGTTCTTAATTCATTAATTAGAGTAATGCCTTCCCTACTAGATTGAATCGGGGGTTCAGGTAACATAGTCTCCAAACCGGGGTTAGGGGTTGGAACAGGAATTATTAAACCATCAATGAACCCATCTGTTATATTAGAGAATGGAGAGATTCTGTTACAACAATGGACAGTCTCAGCTATAGTGGTCGAGTGGGTTTGTTCCAATGCTTCCGGGCCAGGAGATGTTCTCGGTTCTCAAACCGCGTTCGTAGGCTGTTTCACTGCCGCTCCGAACATGCTAGGTATAAGTGGTTGTGTGATAGGGGTACCCAATAAAGTAGGATCCAGAGTAGTTGTGGTATCTCGCAATACCAATAATTCAGAGTGTAACAAATCCTCACATTCAACAATAAGACTGTCGATGTGATTTATAACACAATTCCGACTGGCTGATTTACCTATTCTTTTAGATTTTTTAGTTTTTGCAGTGCCAGAAGAACTCGGTTGCCTTCCGCTTCCCCATTGTTAAAATAAAAAATAGATGAAACACACAATAAATACTGCTGGGGTATGCAAATACACTAAGCAAAAAAGAGACAAAAGCTATACACGTCAAAAAATTAAACAACAGTATCGGAAGTGCCTCCCAGTGCGCAGCCCCTAGAAATTAATCAATAGCCGGTCACCAAGAGCTCATGTATGGCACCCAACAACCTTCAGGATGAAATATACAAATAAAGCAAAGTCTCAGCTAGCACACCTCCTCGAGGACAGATGTTAGGGGGTGGCCCAGCCCAGCCTCCTCCAGGCTCCTCCGGGCATGGGCGGGCATGAACGGCCCGGGCTTTGCCCCCGGACACAGCCTGAGCATGCCCATGCTCGCGCTGCAGGTGCCCGGAACAGTCAAAGGTCGCGGGTGCTGACGCGATGCGGAATAGAGATTATAGTCCCCCCGACAAAGGTGCCTGTGCCTGGTGCTGCAGTGACTGCTAAAAAGTATGTGCACAACCAAATTATTATGTTGGGGTGTTCGAAAAACCTTTGCAGGATATTTTTCATGCAAAAATGCATACAGATTTAGACCTTCCCCAAAAAATATTTGAACGAATTTTTGTGAGTAGGGTCCCGATCACCTTCGTTTTATAATGGAAGATCAGGCACAGGCCTTTCTTTATCCGAAATGTATTTATCCTGTGGAGATTTTTTTTGTACAAATCGCTCTTTGCGCGAGATAGAAACAGATAATCTGCCTCGTATAAAGTGAGAGTTCCAAGGCCTACTTATGCAAATCTGTTGCATGTCTTGAGCAGCTGCCAAGGACAGAGGAGTGGAAAAATATGTATAAACAAGTGAGTAATGCAAGAGATGTAATAGGAAAAATCTCTTCAATTTTTGACCATGTTCAGATTTAACAACTGAAAGTGTTTATCCCAGTGATTTCTAAAGTAACTTCCTTCCATTTAACATCACAAATAATTGTGTTCTGAAATGCTTAGTGACTATTGATTTGTGCCTAACGTGCATCAGACCAACACTTATATTATTGCCACAGTATTTATTTTTATCAAACAAACTCTTTACCAGTTAGTATATTTATTTGTGTCTAAAAACGTCGAGCAAACCTATGAGTTTGTTGTGCATAGTGAGAGTGAATATTTATGTCTACACATGTTTATGTAAAATATTTAGAAAACTATGGGGCATATTATCAAGAAACGGCGTTAAAATTATCTCCGCTTTAGCGGCAGAAAACTGCCGCTAAAGCGGGGATAATGGGCTTGATAATATGCCGCAGGGAATTCCAATAGAAGCCCATGTTCTGGTGTGAACCTGGGCTTCTATTGGAATTCTCCAGGGCATATTATCAAGCCCATTATCGCCGCTTTAGCGGCAGTTTTCTCCCGCTAAAGCGGCGATAATTTTTAACACTCTGCTTGATAATATGCCCCTCTGTTTTTTTTTTTTTTTTATGTTTGAAAAGCTTTATTCGAGAAAATGTCACTACAAAGATATCAGCAAAAGCGCATGAAATAAGCAAATAGAAATAAAATAACAGTAACAAGCTAATATCATAGAGAACAAGCAAAAGCATTTTATACAGTTGTAAGGAAAAAACGGGAAAAAGGGAAGGAAAGGAAGGATAAAGAAATAAAAAGGGGGGGAAAAAGGGAAAATGTTAGGAACATATTACGAAGAAATAAAGGTACATCTGAAGAGTAAGTGCTGTAAGTAAAACAGTAATCAAATACAGCTTAGAGGAACAACTATAACAATACATAAATTGTATACTGTGAATATAATAAAAGAAGAGGCAAAATCTTCAAGGTGGCTCAAAATTTTCCGAAGTGATATGAGATACACTCTTCCGAACCATCCGATCTAAATATGAAGTAAGAGGTAACCAAAAGATATCCCTATTATGTGTAGAATTACAGGAAGATACAAAAGCAATATCAAGCCTATGAAAGTGACATAAAGAATTCCACCAATGACGTATGGAGAGCTTAGTGAGGGATTTCCAATTAGAGGAAATGTGTTGAAAGGCGAGAGCAAGCATAAGGTCAAAAAGACCGTGAGAGTGTAAAGGAAGATCTAAAGAGTCAGATAGACTACAAAGAAAAAGGGTAGAGATTGAGTATTGGGGCGAGAGTGTGAAAATACGAGAGACGTATAGCCAGACATTATTCCAGAATTGAGAAACAGAAGGACATAAGAATAAAAGATGAAAAAGGTTAGCATTAGGGGCAGAACATGTCCAACAATGAGACTCCGAGGAAGAAGAAAAACGAGCTAGAGAGAGTGGAGAGAAATATAGTCTGTGATACAGGTAGAACAAGGATTGAGTGAGGGAAGCAGAACGAGAAATTTTCAAAGATCTAGACCAAAGTTTATCCCATAGGGCAACGGACCAAACACAACCCAAGTCCGCCTCCCAAGAGAGCTCCGTTTTAGATTTAAGGCAATCTGGATTAGGAGATAAAAAGTATTTATAAATGAGAGAGGATTTGGGAAGGGATGAAAGAATTTTGAGAAGAGGAACCTGGGACTCAGAGGGAAGGGAAGAAGGAAGGGAATAAAAGATGTCAAGGATAAGTGAAATCAGAGTAACAAACTTGTGCAAAAAAGAACGAGGACAGCGATAGGTCATCTGAAATTGGGGAAAAGAACAAGGAGATACTCCATCAAAAAACTGGTGTACCCATATGATGCCCTTAGACCTCCAAGAATTCCAGAATATGGGCCTATTATTTATAAGGATGAGTGAGTTATACCAAACCGTTGAGGCTAGAAAAGATTCCAGAGTAATAGGTGTAGAGTTGAAAATAGGCTTTAATAAAGAAAAGGTATGTTTAAATAAAGGAAAAGACATATGCGGAGCTTTGGCAGAAAAGCGTATGAGTTCTCCAAAAGAGAAAGATAACAACAAGGTTTGTTCGATTTGAAGCCAAAGAGGAGTAAAAGGAGAAGGAACTGACGCGAGCCATCTGGACGCCTGACGAAGAGAAAATGATTTATGATAAAGACGAAAGTCTGGAAAGTTGACACCACCATTGGACTTGGGTTTGCGAAGCTGTGTTAGAGAGATTCTGGATTTCTTTTTGTTCCAAAGAAATTTTGACAAACAAGAGTCAATGCGCTTAAAATAAATCGCAGGGATATGAATAGGTAACATGGACAGAATGTAAATTAAAATGGGCGCTATCATCATCTTAATTGAATCCAATCGCCCCCACCAGGAGAGAAAGAGGGGGTTCCAGGAGGAAAGCAATCGGTCAATACGAGACAACACTGCAGACATGTTTAGGATGATTGAGGAGGAAATAGAGTTGGAAAACCATACTCCTAGATATTTAATTTTGGAGCTATTCCACGCAAATCCGGTGGAGGAAAAGGCATGAGGAGTGCAAAATTTTGTAAGAGGAAGTATTTCAGTTTTATCCGAGTTGATTTTATACCCCGAGACCTGTGAGAAAGAATCAAACTCAGAGAGCAGAGAGGGAATAGAAGTTTCTGGAGCAGAAATGAATAGAAGAATATCATCTGCATACGCAGAAAGTTTCAACTGATCATTACCATAAGGAAAACCTGAAATGGAGGTATTGTTACGGATAGAAGACAAAAAGGGTTCAAGCGCGAGAACAAAGAGTAAAGGAGATAAGGGGCAACCTTGACGAACGCCTCGCTGAAGAGGAAAATATGAGGAAACTTGGCCATTGACCAAAACCGATGCTTTAGGGGAAGAGTACAATAAAGAAATGAGAGAGATGAAATTAGGACCAAAACCATGCCAACGCAAAGATGCAAATAGGAAAGACCAGTCAACCCGATCAAAAGCTTTCTCTGCGTCAACAGAAATAGCCGCTAAGGGAATAGAAAGAGAAGGAACCTTATTTAAAACATAATGGAAGAGACGAGAATTATCAGAGGTAAGGCGACCTTTAACAAAACCACATTGCTCCTTACCAATGAGATGAGGCATTAGAGGGTCTAAGCGAAGAGCCAGCACTTTAGCAAACAACTTATAGTCCACATTTACTAAAGAAATCAGATGATAGTTCTTGCAGAATTTGGGGTCGCGACCATCCTTGGGAATAAGACATATGCTAGCTTCTTGAAATGTGCCTTCTGCCTTACCCAACAGATAAAACGATTGAAAGAGAGAAAGAAGTTTGGGAAGTAAAAGATCAGAGAAGTGAGAATAGAATTCAATAGAGAAACCATCAGGACCTGGAGTTTTACCTTTGGTAAGAGTATTCAAAGCTGCAGAAAACTCATGTAAAGATAGATCAACTTCCAGGTCAGGGAAATTAAGATGAGGCGACGAAGGATTTGGAAGATTGTCAAAATAAGCATGGATACGAGAGGGAGAGGGAGAAGATTCAGGTGTATAGAGCTTACGATAAAATAACTGAAACTGGTCAAGAATATCCTGAGCCTTGTGCAATAACGTGTTGTCCGGAGAATATATAGAATCAATGAAAGAGCGTTCCTTGCGTGATTTGAGATAATTGGCTAAAAGCTTCCCTGTCCTGTTGCGACCGCCATAGTAACGAGCACTACTACGAAGAAGCATCGACGAAGCATTATCCGTAGTAGATTTATTGAATTCGATCTTTGCACGAATAAGATCTGGGGAGACGGAATTATTAGGGGAAGAGTAAAACTTATGCTCTAAAGATTTAATATGGGCAAGAATTGATTTCTGCTTCTGAAGAAAACGTTTCTTCTTCTTGGAAACAAAGTCAATAACAAACCCTCGAGCTGTAGCCTTAAAAGAGTCCCAGAGAAGATGGGGGTAGATATCAGAAGTATCGTTTAACAGGAAGAAATCAACGGCAAAGGAACAAAAAGAAGAGGAGAAGAAAGGGTCATCAAGAAGAGAGTTGTTAAATCGCCAACGAGAGGGCTTGGGATGCGGAGGAAGGAGGTCAAGATCCGTAACAATTGGAACATGGTCCGAGATAAGTATAGGTTCAAAAGAAGAAGAAAGGAGAGTTTGTGACAGGGAGAGAGAAAGAAAAATATAGTCGAGACGAGAGAAAGATGAGTGAGGAGGCGAGAAAAAAGAGAAGTCAAGAGTGTCAGGATGTGAGAGCCTCCAAGAGTCGGTGAGACGTGCGTGAGAAATGGTATCTAGAAATTGTTTGTGAGGTTTGTGAGGTAAAAACCGAACCGTTGACTTTCGGTCAAGAAAGGGATCCACAATCTGATTACAGTCACCACCTAGAATGAAAAGGTCATCTTTATGTTGAATACATTTGCTTGTAATTGAGGGCCAAAAAAGCAAGTCAGGTTGTGTAGGGCCATAAACATTAAACACAGTCAGAGGAACAGAATTGATTGACAACTTAGCGAATATCCACCTACCATCAGAATCCGTTTCTTGTAGCAAAACCGTACATTTTAATTTTTTATGACACTAAATTACAACACCATTCTTCTTGTTGGTAGAAGGAGAAAATAAAACCGTACCCACCCAACCACGCCTCAGTTTGAGGGACTCAGCCTCAGAGAGGTGAGTCTCCTGTAAGAGAACTATGTCAGGGTTATATGAAGCAAGATGAGAAAGAATCCTCTGACGCTTAATGGGGTTGTTAAAACCTTTTACATTCCAGGAAATTACTCTGAATTTAAACACTGGGGAACATGAACAAGAACAATACCTACAGCAACAGATAGGAGGAAAGATAATGAAAAAAAGCGAAAAAGAATAGAAGAGAGACAAAACGGCTGAGTGAAAATAGATGAAAAGAAGAGCAAAAAGCGCCAAACTGAAATATAACCACTAAAGACATAGCCAATAAAAAGAGAAGATGATACGACAGAGAAAGAAAGAAGGAGAGAAGAGAAAAACAATAAATGGAACAGGAAAGGAAAGGAAGGGTAAAAAGAGAAAAATACAAGAAAAGACAGTACAAATCCAAAAAGGACGACTGAAAATAACATTCCTGAAGGGGACAGGAAGAGGATAACGGGGCAATGGAGAGACGAAACAAGAATGACCACCCGGAACCAGGAGACCAGACCGCACCAGGACGAGATATGTAAGGACGAACCATGTACAGGGATAGGGGAACACAGCAATCATCTAGATGAGAAAAATAAATACAAGAAACGCATATGAATAACACGACAAAACATCAAACAAATGAGAGGTGATATTAAGAACGGAATATAAGAAAGAATGTATAGAAAATAAACCAGCAAAAGTAGCAAAAGATAATGAGAAGCTTCATAATAGGAACTATAAAAAGTTAATCAAAAGGCAAACTAGCAATATAATAAACACAAGCAATGAAAAACCATTAGTAGAGAAAACCTGCAAGAAAAAGTAGAGTTAGACAATCAGCCACTAGCAGAAGTAGAAGTATCCATGCCGTCGGTAGACTGAATATGAATAAAATTCTTAAGTGCAGCAGGATCTTGAAAAGTCCAAGTATGATTTTGATGAGTGACTTTGAAGGTACAGGGATGGAATAGGCTATATCTGGCTCCAAGAGTTCGCAAAGGGGCACGAAGGCTCAAAAACTCTTTCCTTCTTGCTGCAGTAACCGTAGAAACATCCTGAGTGAGAAAAACCCTCTGTCCCAACCAAGAAACTTGACGTTTGGATCGAGCCGCAGAGAGGACTAGAAGTAGGTCTGTGAATTTCAGAAAAAGAATAATGACACCTCGAGGCCTAGTGGAAGTTGATGAACGAGGACCAAGTCTATGAGGTCTTTGGATAGTGAGAGAAGTGGTAGCAGGCAAGTCCAAAAGTTTCAGGAGGAAGGAAGAGAAAAACGAGAAAGGGTCATCACCTTCCAAGGACTCAGGCAAGCCATAAATGCGTAGGTTATTCCTCCTATTTCTATTTTCCAAATCCTCAGTGTGTTGCTGGAGGGCACGAACGGACTTTTCCAGGGAGGAGATACGTTGAGAGTTGACTTGGATTCCTGAAGTCTGTTGTTCCACGGATGAGACTCTGCTTTCCCTAGTTGACCATTTTAGTTCAAAAAGCTGCATTTTATTATTGGTCTCCTCAACAAATGGCCGCAGGGCACGTATCTCTTCCAAGAATAGTTCCATGGAGATGGAAGGCGATGACTTATCTAAAGGAGGAGAGTCTTGTTTCAGGTGCTTGGACGACGTGGTAGGAGGGGAGGACTTACTGGAAGATGGCTGAGACGAGGAGGAGCGATTAGGGACTGGCGACGCCATTTGATCAGTGTTAGAAGAAGCGTCAGTTACTGAGGAAGACGAAGATGGCGTTGAAGAAGAAGCTTTTGAGGGCACAAAAACAAACTTCGGATTCGTAGCTTGCCCATAGAAACTTGAGTAGATAGACTGTATGGTAGTTGAAGGTAATATACAGCACAAGCGCAGGCACATACGTGACTAGAGCATGAGATACCCCACTGGGAGTAGACAGGCCAAGCATGCAGGAGCTACAATGGAGGAAAGGATGGTGCGCAGCAGGGACAAAATAAATATGAATATGAGTATGAGTGAGTTCATCCAGGCTGGTGTACTAATTCTGAATAAAACTGGTCCCAAATGACTGACGTGTCGAGGCGCAGCACAGGAGAGCAGCACAGCTTTTGCAGAGAATTGCCAACCGATGATCACTGAGGAGAGAGTCATTAGAAACCCAGAACCATCAGAAAAATCAGGAAGGCAGCGCAGAAACCAGCGTCAGCGTTAAGAAAAGAGAAATCCGTCCTGGTGAGATGGAGGAAAGGAGCCAGCTGGACAACTGAGTTGATAACAAGGATGTGCGTCTGACTAAGTGACTGAAGACACAGAAGTTGTAGTTGCTAGCTTCCACTCCGTCTCAATTGCGCAGCGTTACCAATAGAGCGCAAAATAGGAGTAATATCAGGAGGCTCTCATTGAACTTCAGCCAAATTCACACAGATTTCCAGCCTTTCAATAAAAACATAAATCCTCAGAGTAGAAAGTGCCAAAAATTACATCACCTGTCTTCCAGTAGCATATCTCTTTGGCGTCTCTGCCAGAAGTAAAATAAGTCACTCAAGGATGAAGGTAAAAATAAATAAAACACTGAGCAATAACAAATATATATCCAAATCCATATGAGACTCATCTGATTGTAAATATTGTGTTTCCTCAGTAAAATTCCATCAGTGCCACAATAAATTGAAAACTGCAAAGTCTATTATTATGAGCCCATAGTAACCAAAAAATTACCATAATGCGCCTCTCAGGAGTATCAAAACAGGCTGGGAAGGCTCAGCGCGTAAACAGGGAGCCGTGACAGAACCATTCCACTCGAGCGCGTTACCTCACGAACGCGCTGGTACGGAGAGAAAATGGCGGACGCGCTGAGGCGTCTAGAAAATGCAATAAAGAAGAGGCATTTTCTGCTTAAAAGATGTTCCCCCAGGCCTCACCCGGCACAGCACACATTCCGGTCTTGAGGACTGCCATTAAAGTTGGAAACGGAGCCGAAAAGCAATTAGGCTTGTCTCAGTGCGGCGGAGCTCCGCAGTCAGGCGGCCATCCGAATCGGCGTCCAAACCACGCCCCGCCCCTCTGGTCCTTAATAAGAGCTTTTGACACAGGGGGGCATATTATCAAGGAGGGCGTTAAAATGATCGCCGCTTTAGCGGGAGAAAACTGCCGCTAAAGCGGCGATAATGGGCTTGATAATATGCCGCAGAGAATTCCCATAGAAGCCCATGTTGACTCTAGAACATGGGCTTCTATGGGAATTCTCTGCGGCATATTATCAAGCCCATTATCGCCGCTTTAGCTGCAGTTTTCTGCCACTAAAGCGGCGATAATTTTAACTCCGTTTCTTGATAATATGCCCCATGGTACTCTGCTAAACATTTGGTGGAGTACCCTGTTAACCAAACTCTCGGTTTGCCCACTCTTTTTCGAGTTGATCAAACCTCCAATTGTCTGCCTGACGAACATTGGGCCATCGGTAAATGGACATCAGACCATCAACCCCTTTGAGGATGGACGTTCTGAAACCAGTTTCTCCTGTTCAGGACTGATAGGGAAAGCCAGGCAATCCTGAACTGGAAAAATAAAAGTAGTTCTACATGCTGGGGGAAAACCCTCAAGGTGCAATTCTTTTTTTAAATTTTATTCAAAATCTTACTTTGGGAGTTCGTTTTTGAAAAGCAAAAAAACCTGGGCAAACAACATGACACCCAGATGCCAACGCTTGAGTTCCTTCAGAGGAGTTGCACTGGTGGTGGCATCTCTGTAGTCTGAGAGATCTGTGATAGACAGGTGGGGATTCCTAAGCATGGGATGCTGTAGTTCTTCCAGGAGAGAATAGAGCACCGCTTAATTTGAGCCGGTGGTTTCCGTTGCTAGGCAGCAACAGATACTTTTCAACACAGGTGCTTGTGAGAGTCGGCCACAAGGTGGCGCTGTCTGGAGAATTTAGAAAGGACCACAACAGCAGTTAATTATAAATTCAGTATACATTAAAAATGACTATTACCTGCCAACCAAGCCATTCTTATAGCTGTGGGGGCATGAAATAGTCCGAATTGTCACACTTGTAGGAGAGTGATTGTAGTTGTGTTGTTATTATCATTGGCAGCACGTGGTGCACGCTGCAGCTGCCTCCGGACAAGAACCCTAGCAATTATATATATATTTTTTTTACAAATGAAGCACTGGAATACACACTTGCATAGGTAGAACAAGTTGTTATGTATTGTAAGATATTCAGTTCACCCATAAGTTTGTAATGCTGATTTTTCAACCCACCTCTATTAACTTAAAAAGGGACTCTGGGCCTGATTTATAAAGGGCCTCCGTTCTTGCGCGAGGCCCCTCAGTCTGGGGGAGTCTCCGCCCTCGGGGTGGAATCTCCCCCAATGAACTTGCAGAGACTCTTCTACCCCAGTGCAGAGAATTCCCTACAACTGTGGACCGTCCGCCACCAGTGCAGAAGCCTTTTGAGGATCAGGCCCACCACCGTGTGTCTCACTGCGCGCACAAATATCCACAAACTCTCTGGTGACTTGAAATATCCTGAGATTTTAGCATATTTTTAAATACATTAGACAAAAAACACACACCTAAAATGTAACTTCAAACAATAAAGGTTACTTTTTTTTTTTTAACTGTTTGAAAATCCTCTGTTGCTGAGATCTGTGCTTAATCTGCAGAGAATGTTTCAGTCTTTCATGGAAACATAGCTGTTGGTTGCTGGTTCAAAACATTTTAAAACTGCTCATTTATTGACTACAGAATGTGAAGGCTAGATTGACGTTGCCAAATTTGAATCTATTCTATGCGTATTTCACACAAATCATTATAATAAATGTATAAACTACTTCAGCTGTTTCCATTGGATTTCAAAATGTTGGGTAGACCCCTATTTGAGCAGCAGAAACTCAGGGGGATATGTACATTTGGTGGAGTACCCTGTTAACCAAACTCTCGGTTTGCCCACTCTTTTTCGAGTTGATCAAACCTCCAATAGCCACTTCGGCTTAACGACACCCTAAGGCTGCACCATATTTACTAGAATGTGGTGCAGCCTTGCGTTTCCCTCTGCGATGGTGCTAAGTTTACCAACTTAGCGCCAACGCAGGCACCCTTGCACCAGAGTGCAAGGGTGTCCGTGTGCAGGGGAGGATTGGTTATGTGTAGGAAGGTGTCCCTTCCTGCACATAAACAATCCTAAAATGCCATTTGTTTACTTTCATATGTGCTGCTTCATGCAGCACACATGAAAGTTACAAAATGGCATTTTTTTAAAAGGTTTGTTTATGTACAGAAAGGGACACCTTCCTGTACATAAACAAACCATGGCATTTTGCTTTTTCCATGTGTGCAGCACACATGGAAAAAGCAGAAATGAGGAGAAATAATGTATTTATCCTCGTTTCGCCAACTTAAGACCAGGGTTTTCCTGGTCTTAATTTTGGCGCTGCCTCATATATACGCCACCCTTGTACATAGGGGGCAGCGTAAAATACAATGAGTGTTGCGGTGGAACACCCATGACAACACCCACTGCACGTCCCTTTCATGCTAAACATAGTGTGAAAGGGTGCCTTATGTACGAGGCAGCATTAAGCTACATTAAGTGGCTTAACGCTGCCTTGTACATAAGGCAAGGCCCCTATCGCCATGGGAACGTCACAAAAAGTGACGTTCCCGTGGCAATAGGGGCTTGTAAATATGCCCCTCAATTCCTTTACGTGGACTGGAAAAGGGAGGCCAACGAGTTACACACATGTCTGTTCAAATGGTGCTTTAACTGAGTCAGTGTACACAGATTTAAAGCTGTCATCTTTAAATTGCAAACATGTCTCTGCAGCAGGAACATTAACCCGCCGAGGATACTTACTGCAATCAGTGGTCGAAGTGAGCGGGATCGGAAGGGCACGGCGTGCCCCTACTTTGTCAATTTTATGCAATCCGTTCCCCTACTTTTCTGTTTTTAGTAGTGCGTCCCAGGACGGCAGAAATAGCGAAGGCCTTTAGATAAAGTTTGGCCCTTCGTTGCCTTTCGAGAACGGGCGGGGTGGGCAGAGAAGTAAAAAAGAACAGTGTCCGCTTCCGCTCTGCCGCTGGCAGCTGCCCCCATCTCCCTCACGTCTTCCCCTTATTGACTCTCTTTCTGTCTTTTCAGTTGCTGAAAACCGTGACTTCAAAAAACGTCTCTAAACCCTCACTTTCCTCTATTTGTTCCCCTGTGAAATGGATCCAAAAAAGAAAGAAACATTTTTGCTGCAAATGTCTGTAATGTATTGAAGATGCTTCTCATAAAGAATTTAGTAGTTCTTTATTTGTAGGCTGAAGATAAACTGCGGGTACCAAGGGTCCAGGAGCACAAAGACCGATAGAGTTCAAACAGGCACAACAGAGTTCCAAACTAGAACATGAAGGGAGCCAATAGCCTTACTAATTCAAATTTACATAACAATAGACCTAACAGAGCAGAAATACTGACATAGCATGCCACAATGTCTTTTTCTGACATTTTTCTATTCCAAAGGGAAGCCTCAAGACGGAGAGAAAAAATGTTAAAAATAGGAAAAATAAATAAATAAAGCAAGTCAGAGTGGTCGCAAAGTGGCCAGATTGGTTATATTCAAACCAAAACACATTAGGGCCCCTTTACAGAGTTTGCCAGTGAAGCCCCACTTTTGTTTTGTCGTCTTTCTTTAAACAACTGGGCACATTTACAAAGAAGCGAGAGAGCACAGCGTTAGCCTTCTTGGCTTAACGCCACGCTCCGCCACTTCTGAAATGCAGGACTGCACCAAATTTACAACAATATGGTGCAGCCCTGCGTTTTCCCCTGCGCTGGTGAAAATTTCAACTGCCTAGTGCCAACGCAGTCACTCTTGCACCATAGTGCAAGGGTGCCTGCATTGTGGCGGACTGATTGTTTAAGTGCAGAAAGGTGTCCCTTCCTGCACATAAACAATCTTAAATGGCGATTTGTAACTTCTATGTGTTGTGCTTTGTGCAGCACATATAGAAGTTGCAACTCATCATTTTTTTTAATGACTGTTTATGTGCAGGAAGGGACACCTTACTGTGATAAATAATCATGCATGGTGTTTTGCTGTTTTTATGTGTGCTGCATGTGTGCTGCACAATGCAGCACACATAAAAACAGCAAAAACAAGGAGAAATAAAGTATTTCTCCTCATTGCGCCCGGTTAAGACCATGTTGTTCCTGCTTACATTTCACATGCTTTACTTAATCTTGCATTCCCTAGGAGTGTTTGCTTTTTCAAAGATGTTATTACCTTTTTTTCAGGCAGCATATTACTCGTCTAGTGCATTATTTGAATTGAGTCGCATCCAGGTGTTTATAGCGCAGAACAATTGGGTTATAGCTGAAGGCAGTGCGAGTTTGGTATGGTGTTTAGTGGGGGAGAGGATGTGGCACTACGGCTAGAGCAGCTGAATTTGCAACTGGGGAACCAGGTTCAGCTTTCATGACCAGGCCCTCAGACCACTCTCCTGAGGGAGTACATTCCCAGGCTTGACCTTAGAAGGCCCAGCTAGACTGTAGAAGCCATGGGAGCACCAGCAGGTGGACCCTACCAGTGGCAAGTGTGGGTTAACCTAGAAGGCCTGCCCACCACAATCCATGCTGAAGATCACCTCCAGTCTTGCCGGCAGGCTTACGAAGCAACACACCCCAGAGTGACAGTGACTCTGTCACTGAGGTCACAGCACCCTTGAGGCCAGTCAGCCTCCCCATTGGTACCTCAATTGGCCTTGTTTCCGCAGTACTAGTGCAACTCACAAGGGATTGGCAATGTAGGATTTTCACGCACACTAAACTAAGGTTGCAAACTTCACAGCCTATCTGCTCCATGCACAAGCACTTTTAACATGTGCTGCCTGCTTTGGGGTCAGTAGAATTATGCAGCGAGAGAACAAAATTATGCCACAGTGTTGATTAAATTATGCAGCAAACAAAAAGGCCGCAGCGTAATGCAGTATATTTTATGATACTTTTGAAATTTTTATACATATTAAAAGTCTCTGCAAAAATTTTGCCTCATTAGTACCAGTGTAACAGTCAAATGCAGCATTGAGAAAGGTCACTAGTCAACCTTTGCAAAGGGCCCTCCACTATGCAGCAACACAAGTCAAATTCTTTAGTAACTTTTGATCCATTTGAGATACAAACAATGTATTAGTTAAAATCATCAGATTATGCAGCAGATGATGTATTATGTGGCAAATATGGCAGAGCCAAAATTAGGTAGAAAACATTTGCAAACTGGGATATTTTGTCATTCATGTTTGAACTACTCTTGTGGAAAAATGGAGGAGAAGTGCGGAGGACATAAACTGCATGGCTCGGAGACAAACGGCTTGTGCTTCCACTTTTAAGCGTATTTGGGACATTCTGTGAATGGAAGCGTATCCCATTTTGTGAATATATTTTAATGTCAATAGCTCATATTAAACCTTAAATAAACGCATATTCATTGGTTGAATTAAATAATGTAATAAGTTGTAACTGGTCAGTGAAATACCAAACAAATACTAAAAACTGGGATGTTTAGCTCTTTCTGGCCACACCTCTGACTCCGCCCACTGACCAAGTCCACAGGTTATTCTCGCCCTCTGATTCCCCACCCACAGTTCCCCTACTTTTTTTCCCTCACTTCGACCACTGACTGCAATGTGCATTCTTCTGTGCTGTCTTATCTTTTGATTGAAAATGGCCAGCTTTGTCTTTTAATATGTTCCATCTACCTACAGGTAAGCTGCTTCTCTATTTTCAGGTTATATTTTAGGGATATTTTTTGAAACATTGTTTATTTATTATTTTTTAGTTTTATTTAAATGATATAAATGCAACTCTTACGGAGTCTAGAAAAGTATCAAGCAGCAACATAGGGTTGTGTATTGCTTATTTGTCGAGGAATCAATTAGGAATCAACCTTGCTCTAAAATGTAAGAATTTTTAACACCTATCAGAACCTTTTACATTATAATGCTAACATTTTATTTTTACTGTTATCTAAAAGTACCATATCAAGGTTTTCATGCAATTTGGAAAGAACTACTGCAGCTGAACTCTCATTCCTAGCATGATGTGGAGTTGGTTCAAACACCTTTTCAATACCCAACACTCCATATGGTGAATACAAATCCTATGGTATCAAATCCCCAGGGATCTTATTGCGACTATCATTGACATCCACATTCGGACTCCCCTTATGCATAATTTGTCTGCATCTGAAGCGCATATACCAGTTCACCTACAACTTTGTGCAGGCCTGGGGGGTTTTAAATATGGCTGTGACTTTGCACTCTAATGTGGTGATTGATGAGGTCTTCTTAGCACTTTGGTTTTAATAGAGGCAAGAAGAGGCTCTTGATACAATTAGGAAATTGACTTTGCAGTGCAAACAAATTTCAAATCAGAACTACTTGAAAATAGCTGATACAAACAGAAATCAGGTCAATCCCCACAAGTCACCTGTCAGCCCTTTAGTGACAACATAGCACTGACTTCCACCACCAGACTTCAGTGAAGCAGTTGAAAAAGATGAACATGTGACAGTGAGTAAGAATTTAAAAAACAGACTGTGGAACGTTATATAGTTTCTGCAAGAGGAGACAGACAAGCAAACAATCAATGCTACCACCAACAGCAAGGAATACCCATAATACTCTTTACACTTCACGTGGCACTTTCTTTCTGTGGAATCATTCAAATCCAGAGCACTTCTCTGCAGCAGCTGCAGTTGGGTAGATATACAGGTAACCTTGGGCAAAGTGTTTTGCAACTGGATGGATAGATAGGAGGCTGTGTAACCCTGCTGGAATTCATATGTGGAACCAGCAGTTTAAACAGAGTTGGAATACAGAGGGCCCGATTCACAGAACTAACTTAAGACAAAAATCCTAAACTTACTACCATTTTGGTATTCACAGAAGGCACTTACTCATTTTGGTATTCACAGAAGGCACTTACTCATTTCGGTATTCACAGAAGTTAGGAGTCCTAACTTTAGGACTCCTAAATGCCTTCTGTGAATACCGAAAGTCCTATAATTAGGATTTTTCTCAGTTTAGTAGTAGTATAGTTAGGACTCCTAACTTTAGGACTCATAAATGCCTTCTGTGAATACCGAAAGTCTTTAAATTAGGATTTTTCTCAATTTAGCAGTAGTAAAGTTAGGACTCCTAACTTTAGGACTCCTAAATGCCTTCTGTGAATACCGAAAGCCTTAAAATTAGGATTTTTCTCAGTTTAGTAGTAGTATATTTAGGACTCCTAACTTTAGGACTCCTAAATGCCTTCTGTGAATACCGAAAGTCTTAAAATTAGGATTTTTCTCAGTTTAGTAGTAGTAAACTTAGGACTCCTAACTTTAGGACTCCTAAATGCCTTCTGTGAATACCGAAAGCCTTAAAATTAGGATTTTTCTCAGTTTAGTAGTAGTAAAGTTAGGAGTTCTAACTTTAGGACTCCTAAACTGAGAAAACTCCTAATTTTAAGACTTTCGGTATTCACAGAAGGTATTTAGGAGTCCTAAAGTTAGGACTCCTAACATCTGTGAATACCGAAGTGAGTAAGTGTCTTCTGTGAATACCAAAATGAGTAAGTGCCTTCTGTGAATACGAAAATGGTAGTAAGTTTAGGATTTTGTCTTAAGTTAGTTCTGTGAATCGGGCCCAGAGTTTTCAGGCGAATTCATTAGCTCGCTGAATTATCTTTCCAGCTGTCTCCAAAAGAAAGTCATAGGTGTGCCAACTAAATAGTTTGACTAATACTGAAATACGTCTTTACAAAGGTTTTCACTTCATTTCAAAGCCTCCCTTTTGGAATCAATTACTGATAAATATTTGGCAAGCCCTTTGAAGAACACTTGTGAAGTGCGATTATTCTGTGCCTGAAAGATCGATTTTGGCTATGAAAACGGCTTCTAGTGAATGGAGATGTTTTTTAATGGGCTCTAAAAAACATTTGAAATCCAAACTGACCATCGGAATCTGCAATGTTTGAGAAATCTTTCAAGTAAGCACAGCCCCAGTCTGATTTTATCATCAGTTATATCATTGGTTTAAAAAATATGCCGATGGTTGCTGCGTCCTGTCAATACCCAGAGTCATCACTCTCTTATGAACAATTTGTAAATCAACCTCAATGTGTTGTTGTAATAGTGAAATCTTTTCTAGAAAGATTTAATACTATTCAAGAACAGATGGATGCAAGTATTTAGAAGATCTTTATTTAAAGACCTCACTTGGTTCAATGAAACAAGCTCTATCTAGTCAAGAAACTATGTTTGTTGGCAGAAGGCCAACAAAGGATATGAAGTTGTATCACGATTCAATCATTTCTGGTGATTGAGAGGATGACATCTTCTTTTTAAGATGGCTTCCAAATTCACCAAATTGACCCCTTGCCTCCTGAGAGCCTCATGGATAAGGTATACTTTTTCCCCCAAGCAGCAGTGCACAAAGATGTGTGTTTGCAGAGTGGTGGAGAAAGGAGGCGTGGCCTCGGATTACCTCCCAGCAATCTAGCAGTGTGGATCTTACTGGAGGTAACAGTAGGGCTAGTTGGCTCCCAAGGACCCTCAAGAGCCAAGGAGAGTTCATCCCCAAATAGTATTTCACCAGGAGGCGCATTTGCAGAGTGGTGGAGCAAGGGGCGTGACCACCCAAACCTGTCAGCACACTCACTGTGTGGGACTTGTTGGAGGTAACAGGAAGGATAGTTGGACCCCAAGAACCCTCAATAGCCAAGGGGACTTCATCCCCCTACTAGTAGTGTGCCGAGAGGTACTTTTGCTGAGTGGTGGAGGAAGGGGGTGTGGCCTTTGATGACCTCTCAGCAATCCAGCTGTGTGGATCTTACTGGAGGTAACAGTAGGGCTAGTTGGCCCCCAAGCACTCCCAAGAGCAAAGGACACTTCATCCCCAACTAGTAGTGCACCAGGAGGAGTATTTGCAGAGTGGTGGAGAAAGGGGGCGTGACCACCAAAACTTCTCACCACACCCACTGTGTGGGACTTGTTGGAGGTAACAAGAGGAATAGTAGGCCCCAAGGACCCTCAATAGCCAATGGGACTTAATCATCCCCCTACTAGTAGTGTGCCTGGAGGTACATTTTCAGAGTGGTGGAGAAAGGGGCATGGCCTCTGATGACTTCTCAGCAATCCAGCTGTGTGTATCTTACTGGGGGTAACAGTAGGGCTAATAGGCCCCCAAGGAGCCTTAATAGAGAAGGGGACTTAATCATCCCCCTACTAGTAGTGTGCCAGGAGGTGCATTTGCAGAGTGGTGGAGAAAGGGGGTGTGGCCTTTGATAACCTCTCAGCAATCCAGCTGTGTGGATCTTCCTGGAGGTAACAGTAGGGCTAGTTGACCCTCAAGGACCCTCAAGAGCCAAGGAGACTCCATATCCCAATTAGTAGAGCTCCAGGAGGCATCTTTGCCGAGTGTTGGAGAAACAGGGAATGGCCACCAAAATCTCTCAGCAGACCAACTGTGTGGGACGTATTGGAGGTAACAGGAGGGACAGTTGGCCCCAAGGACCCTCAATAGCAAAGGGGACTACATCCCCCTATTAGTAGTGTGACAGGAGGGGCTTTTGCAGAGTGGTGGAGAAAAAGGGCATGGCCTTCTACCAGGTGTCAGCAATCCTGCTGTGCCGGACTTAATGGAGGTGACAGGAGGGGTATTTGGCCCCAAGGACGTCCTTGGGGGCCCACTACCCCTCTTGTTATCTCCATTGTGTCCCACACAGAGGGATTGCTAGGAGGTCTGCAGAGGCCCCGCACCCTTTCTCCACAACTCTGCAAACTAGGCTTGTGGTTCACTAATGGTTAGTGGACGAAGTCTACCTTACTCCTGAGTGACCTTGGGGCCCAAGAAGCCCTCCTGGTACCTCCTGTAACTATAACACAGAGGGATTCCTGAGAGCTTGTCTGAAGCCTAGCCCCTTATCTCCACCACTCAGCAAACGTGACTCCTATTTAACCCCTTCGCTGCTGGGCCTTTTCCCCCCCGTGCTAAATATTTTTTGGGCTATTTGGGCTAGTTTGCGCTGATGCCCCTGTAACTTTTTGACCACATAAGGTATCCACACCAAATTTGCGTCCTTTTCTTCCAACATCATGGGGATTCTAAAGGTATGCAGGGTTTGTAGATTCCCCTGGAGGGGACCCAGAAATTAGCCAAAATATAGCTAAATTTGGGGGTTTTTGGGGGAAAAATGGGAAAAAAGGGCTACAGTTGAAAGCGTCTGGTTTTTTCCCTGGAAATGGTATCAACGAAGGGATGAGAGGCTGAAATCACCATTTTCCCAGGTTTCAGGGACAAGCAGACTTTTGTCAGAAAACCAAAAAACTTTGTACGCAGTTGTGACTTTTTTCAGTGACGTAGCCTATTTTTGCTATTTTTTGTGCTTTCAACCTCCTTCCAGTTAATGGTAGAAATGGGTATGAAAGCAATTAAGGATCATGAAAAACTATACATTTTGTAAACGTAGATAACATTCTGAATTCAGCAAGGGTTCATTTGTGTAGATCCTTCAAAGTTTCTTTATAGAAACTACCACAGTTGAATATAGGGAAAATTTAAAATTAATTGAAAAAAACAGCCATTTGTGTCCACATTTTCACCTGTAACTTCTTCTAATTATGACAACTGTTTGAAAGCAATATACCGTTACATCCACTGGACCTATCTGGTTGTGGGGATATATAGGACTTGTAGGTTCACCAAGAACCCGACGGACCCAGAGCCAATAACTGAGCAGCGTCTTGCAATAGTTTTTGTTTATAAACCGGGTAGATAGCAATCAATTTGGGAAAATATATACATGGAAAAATTGGTATGAGAGGCACCTATGTATTTCTGAAATTGGAACAAAATATAGAGTTTAGAAACAGTAGATATTTGCAGATTTCCAAAATTGTGAGTACCCATACTTGCATGAGAATTATAGGTCATTTTTCAAAATGACTTCTATTTTACACATTGTCTTTCTTTGGAAGGCAGAAATGCATTGAAAGTCAATAGCTAATAACAGTTGCTCTACAATTCTGTGTTAGCCTAAGTCTCCCAATAAAAATGGTACCTCACTTGTGTGGGCTGGCCTCGTGCCCACGACTGGAAACGGCTCAAAACACAACGTGGACACACGTTATTTTTACAGTGAAAACTGACCCTTTTTTTGCAAAGTGCCTAGCTGTAGATTTTGAGCCCTAACTCTGCTAGCACCAAGGGAAACCTAGCAAACCTATACATTACTGAAACTAGACACCCAGGGAAATCCAGGATGGGGTGACTTGACTGGCTCTCTCCAGGTTCTGTTACCCAGAATCCCTTGCATACCTAAAAATTTGTCAAAGAACCCACATTTTCCTCACATTTCTGTGATGGAAAGTTATGGAATCTGCGTGGATCCACAAAAGTCCACCCACCCCGCGTTCCCCAAAGTCTTCTGAAAAAAATGGTACCTCACTTGTGTGGGCAGGCCTAGTTCCAGCGACAGGAAATGGCCCAAAACGCAACGTGGACACACCACATTTTCACAGTGAAAACTGAACATTTTTTTGCAAAGTGCATAGCTGTAGATTTTGAACTCTAACTTTGCCAGCACCTTGGGAAACCTAGTGAACCTATACATTTTTTAAAACTATACACCCAGGGGAATCCAGGATGGGGTGACTTGACTAGCTCTCACCAGGTTCTGTTACCCAGAATCCCTTGCAAACCTAACAATTGTCAAAAAAAACAAATTTTCCTCAAATTTCTGTGGTGGAAAGTTATGGAATCTGCGTGGATCCACAAACCACAACATGGACCAACCGCATTTTCACAGTGAAAACTGACCCTAAAAATTTGTCAAAGAACCTACATTTTCCTCACATTTCTGTGATGGAAAGTTATGGAATCTGCGTGGATCCACAAAAGTCCACTCACCCCGCGTTCCCCAAAGTCTTCTGAAAAAAATGGTACCTCACTTGTGTGGGCAGGCCTAGTTCCCGCGACAGGAAATGGCCCAAAACACAACATGGACCAACCGCATTGTCACAGTGAAAACTGACCCTTTTTTGCAAAGTGCCTAGCTGTAGATTTTTAACCCTTGCTCTGCCAGCACCTAGGGAAACCTAGCAAACCTATACATTTTTCAAAATTAGACACCCAGGGGAATCCAGGATGGGGTGACTTGTCTGGCTCTCACCAGCTTCTGTTACCCAGAATCCCTTGCAAACCTCAAAATTTGTAAAAGAAAATAACACATTTTCCTCACATTTCTGTGGTGGAAAGTTCTGGAATCTGTGTGGATCCACAACATTCTACTCCTCCCGCGTTCCCCAAAGTCTTCTGAGAAAAAAAGTACCTCACTTGTGTGGGTAGGTCTAGTGCCCGCGACAGGAAATGGCCCATAATGCCACATGGAAACACCACATTTTCCCAGTGAAAACTGACCCTTTTTTTGCAAACTGCCTAGCTGTAGATTTTGCACCCTAGCTCTACCGGCACCTAGGGAAACCTAGCAAACATATACAGTTTTGAAAACTAGACACCTAGGGGAATCCAGGATGGGGTGACTTGTCTGGCTCTCACCAGCTTCTGTTACCCAGAAACCCTTGAAAACCTCATCATTTGTTTAAAAACACATTTTTCTGTGGTGGAAATTTCTGAAATCTGTGTGGAGACACAAAATTCCATCCACCCCGCATTTCCCAAATCCTTCCAAGAAAAATGGTACCTCACTTGTGTGGGTGGGTCAAGTACCCGCGACAGGCAAGGGCCCAAAACCAATTCAGAAACAAAATCACAAAACAACCTGGTTTTTCAAGGGGGGTCCAATGAGTTTTTGGCCCCGGGCTCGGCGGACATCTAGGAAATCCTACCAAACCCATACATTTTTTAAACTAGTCACCCGGGGCAGGCCAGCAAGGTATGGCTTGCGTGGGTCCCCCATCATTTCCCTACCCAGAATCCCCTGCAAACCTCAAATTTTGTTGAAAAAATAAATTTATCTCACATTTCTGTGTGACAAAGTTGTAGGATCACTGGGCTGACACAAATTTCCTACTACCCAGCGTTCCTTTAGGTCTCCCGATAAAAATGGTACCTCACATGTGTGGGTAGGCACAGTGGCTGCAACAGGAAATGGCCCAAATCGTACTGTGGAGACTTCAGAATTACCTATAACAAAACTACCTGGTTTGGGGGAGGCACCTGGTTATTTGGCCCCGGGCTCACCGCCATCTAGGGAAACCTACAAAACCCACACATTTCTGAAAACTATATACCCGAGGGAGTCCAACGAGGTATGGCTGTTGATCCCCCAATGTTTCCCTACCCAGAATCCCCTGCAAACCTCAAATTTAGCTGAACAAAACGCCTTTCCCACATATTTTTGAGTGGAAAAACCATATCGTCACAAATGTCCTACCCCACAGCATTCTCCTTGGTGTTCCAAGTAAAATTATAGCTCACTTGTGTGGGTGTCCAATGCAGCATTGGCTAAAAACGCATTTTTAAAAAAATGTAGCGCTTAGAATTGTCGGTGCCATACCCTAAAATCCTATATTTTGGGCTCTTCTAGGTCACAGGCCCTTGCCCTACCCACACAAGTGAGGTATCATTTTACTCGGGAGACTGAGAGGAGCGCTGTGGGGTAGGATATTTGTACCAGCATGGTGATTCCACCGAAAAATATGAGGAAAATGTGTTTTTTTCAACTAAATTTGAGGTTTGCAGGGCATTCTGGGTAGGTAAACATTGGAGGATCCATGCAAGCCATACCTCGCTGGACTTCCCCGGGTGTCTAGTTTTCAGAAATGTGTGGGTTAGGTAGTTTCCCAAGGTAGCCGCCGAGCCGGAGGCCAAAAACCCAGGTGACCCCCCTTGCAAACCAGGTTGTTTTGTGATAGGTCATTTTGATGTCTCCTCAATAAGTTTTGGGCCCTTGCCTGTCACGGGTAGTTAACCCAGCCACGCGAGTGAGGTATCGTTTTTATCGGATGACCTGGGGGAACGCTGGGTGGTTGGAAATTTGTGGATCCACATAGATTCCAGAACTTTCCCAGACAGAAATTTGAGAAAAAGTTGATTATTTCAGCTTATTTGTGATTTGCAGGGGATTCTGGGTAGGAAATCATTGGGGGACCCACGTAATCCATACCTCGCTGGACTTCCCGGCTGTCTAGTTTTTGGAAATGTGCTTGGTAGGTCCCCAAGATGGCCACTGAGCCCAGGGCCAAAAACCCAAGTGAACGCCTTGAGTGAAAAATTCACAGCAAGGGCCCTTCGCAAAAAAAAGGGTCCGTTTTCACAGTGCAAATGTGGTGTGTCCACGATGCATTTTGGCCCATTTCCTGTCACAGGCACTAGGCCTACCCACACAAGTGAGGTACCATTTTTCATTTTTCAGACTTTGGAGAATGCAGGGTGGGTGGAATTTTGTGGATCCATGCAGATTCTAGAACTTAATAAATGTGAGGAAAATATGTTTTTTTTTTTTTTTTACAAAGTTTGAGGTAACATAACCTGGTGAGAGCCAGACAAGTCACCCCATCCTGGATACCCCTTTGTGTCTAGTTTTAAAAAATGTACAGGTTTGCTAGGTTTCCCTATGTGCCAGCTACGCTAGTGCCCAAAATCGACAGGTAGGCACATTGCTAAAAATAGTCGGTGCCTAGTGAGCTTTCTGATACCATGGGGGGGAATCGGGGACAGGGGTTTGCTCCGATATGCCCCAATGGGGGGCAGAAAGACTGTGGCTGTTTTTTGTTGGGGTGGGGGCATTGGTATGCCCATTCTGGGCAGCCCCCACCCCCACACATAAAAAAGCCAGCGTGATCACTGGCGCCTAGTGGGCTTTCTGCCCCTCTGGGGGCAGATTAGGGGCCACTTCCCCATCTGCCCCCCCGGGGGGGCAGAAAGACTGGAATTTCTCTGAGAGGGGGTGGGTATATTGTCATGCCCATTCTGTGCAGCCCCCACCCCTACATGAATAAAAAAAAATCCCTGGTTTCTAGTGGTGTTTCTGCCCACTGGGGGTTGCAGATTGGGGACTGCTGCCCCCATATGCCCCCCAGGGGGGCAGAAAGACTGGAATTTTTGTGGGCAGGGGTAGGGGCATTTTCATGCCTGTTTTGGGCAGAGCCCACCCATGATTCAAATTGGCAAAAAAAATCCCTGGCATCCAGTGGGCTCATTGCTCCCCCAGGGGAGCATATTGGGGGCTACTGCCCCCATCTGCCCCCCAGGGGGGCAGAAAGGCTGTAGTATTGGTGGGGGTGGGGGCATTGGCATCAAGCATTTTTGTCTTTGCAAATGTGCCGATTTTTAGAATCGGCCAGTTTGCGAATCGCAAAAAATGCTTTTCAGATGCAGCAAACCCTATTTCGCATCAGTATGTTGCACTGTTTTGTGACCGAAATGTGGTCGCAAAACATTCGCATTTTACCACCTACTTCAAGTAGGAGGTAACCCATTCGCAAATCAGAAGGGGCCCCAAGGGACCCCTTCCCGTTTGTGACTGTTTGTAAAAGCATTTTTTTAGCTCAGGCTGTGGTCCCACGGATCACTGACTCCTCTTAAAAAATGAAAGAAAAACTTTTCATTTTTATTTTTTTAATGCATCGCATTTTCCTGTAAGGAAAATGAGCTGATTTACCACAAAAAGATTGTTTTATTTAAAATCAATCACAGACATGGTGGTCTGCTGACCTACCTCATTAATATTCATGAGGTAGGTCATTTGCGAACCTCTAGGAATGACAGAAAGTGTTCAAAACACGTTCATGCATGCTGTTTTGCGATTTCCTAATTGCAAATTGCAATGATTCGCAATTAGGGAATCACAAAATGGTGCATTGATGCATCTGGCCCTTAGAGTTTAATAAAGAAGGACAAACTGAATAAAATTAAAACCAAAACAGATCAAGCCAATAAAATTAGTCTATAAACAAATTGAACCAAGAAAATCCCACTAACAAGTAAACGAAAATTATAAAAGGCACCCAAATCTTATCAACTTAATGCTAATCAACAAAAGTTGCAAGAAGAGGAAACTCTACCAGATTCTCCTACCAGAACCTGAAAACAAAAGTATTATTGCTGGCGGTCACCAGTAGGTAGTTAGAACATAGTTTCCATAGGAAAAGCTTTTTTAATTTTGCTAATAACTTTGGTGCTGTTTAACAAATCTGCACAAAATCTTCAAAACTAGTTTGCCACTCACTTCAGCTTCTGACTGCAAAGTTTCAGGGAGATTCATCAAGTGGGGGGCCAAGAAAAAGGGGGTTACCAAACTGCATTTTCCCCAATGCAATTTTCCATAGGGAGTTTAGACACAACTACAGCCTGAACCGCTCAATGGAATTACACAAAATTTGGCAGAAAGCTAGATCTTGGTCCCAAAAAGTGTCCCATTGCCCAGGTCCCCTCTACAATAGGGGGACACATGGCCCCCTCCTTGGGAGCGGACTTTCATGTTTCCCTGCCCACACTGAAGGGGGCAATTCAACAGATTAAAAGATTGTTCCCACCTGCAGAGAGCAGTATTTTTAGCTGCTCCCTGTGGGCGGGAGCAATACTGGCTCTCGCTGAAGGTGGGGAGCTGGATGGGGCTGGGGGGGTCTTGGGTCTCCCCCGTGACCTCCAACTAAAGTGTGGTAAAAGCCCTGGGTGGGCACCAGGGCTCTCACCCTTTGATGGCTGGATCCCCAGGGACAAGGTCCCTGGCACTGAATTAGGCCTGGTTGAGGGGTGCTGCACATGCCCCTCACCTATAAATATAGTGGCGGGCCCTGGGGGATGGGGTTTCTGGGGCCACAATTGGCCTGGGGAGGAGGTCCACATGCCCCTTCCCCCCAAAAAATACAATAGACCCCTAGGAATATGGTCCCTGAGGCCAAAAGTAGCCCAGGGAGGGGGTCATGTCCCCGTCTTCACAAAAAATGCATTGGGCCCGGGGATGATCCCTGGGAGGGGGGGCGTGTGCCCCCATTCCCTGAAATAGGTTGGTGGGCTCCATGGGATGGGGTCCACTGGGGCCTAAAGCAGTGTGGGGAGGGGGGCCCCATGAGCCCATTTCCCAGGCCAAACCATGTGCTGGGCCCTAGGTGATGAGGTCCCCGGGGCGTAATGTGAACCGGGAAAGGGGACTGCTGGTTGGCTGCCTTTGGGGGGGTTGGCCGTAGCCAGGCTTTGTAGCCAACCCCCCATTGCACACAGCCAAAGGCCATGCACCCTGTGGGTTTTGTGGCATGTAGGGGGTTGGCCACAGAGAATGTAAGCAGGCCGGGTTTTGTGGGGGCAACCCTCAGCCATGTGCAGCATGGGGTGGGCTGCATGCGGGGGTTGGCTACAGGACCTAGCCACAGGCTAGGCACTGCAGCTAACCTCCCTCCATGCTTGGCCGAAGACAGTACGCAGAGGCAGTTGGATTAAAGTATGGTAATTAAATATTATTTACATTTTTTTTAAAACACAGACATTCACTGAAAAAAACAAAGCTTACAGGGACGTTATAGTTAAGTTGACTTTTTGCCCTCACAAATCCATAGAAATTCAGCAGTTATAGTCATACTTATGTTAATAACCTAAAACATGTGCCATTAAGTAACGTAAGGCCATGAAACTTGAAACCTGTGATCTGCACACATTTACAGGATCCAATGAACAAAGTTCACCAGGGGTCTTTATTTCAACATTTTTTATATTGGAATTCACTTCTCTTAGAATCTCAAGCATCTTCCCATACATACTCTGAACAGCTAATTGTGACAAACCATGTTGGTGTTCCTAAGTTCCGTAACATACACTTGAGTTCTCCATGACGACGATACCAATACTCATTTGTTCCACGTTGACATGCCATCAAATTGATTAATTGTGCTTCTAAATTTTCATCTGTTTCTTGAACTTTCTCCACAAATTCTTTCACAGAAAGAAGTGATTGATGAACTCCAGTTTTAAGTATATGGTTCACTGCATACGAGAGAAGACAGATCACTTTGAAACAAAAGGTGAAATATGTATGGAATGCACTGTCGAAATCTAGGATCTTCAGAATATAATCTTGTTGACCGATATTCTGAAGCTGGAATCCGTAGAGGTCGGTCATCATATCGTCCACCTTCTCCAGTAGGAAACAGCTGTGGAAAACGACCAGCTTCCAAGCTCTTCTCCCATACACTCATTGGAGTTACCTGTGCTTTTTTCATTTGAAATAACTCAATGCTGCTTCCTATTACTTCTTTCGAATGCAAAGGACATATTGTGTAATGTTCATAAATCTCTTCAGTCCTTGACTTGTCCACTTTCTCTATTTGACCACTTGAAATTTCACATTCATCTTCTAAACTTATCACCTGGTCATCCACATTTACAGTTTT
Source organism: Triturus cristatus (assembly GCF_964204655.1). Taxonomy (NCBI): domain Eukaryota; kingdom Metazoa; phylum Chordata; class Amphibia; order Caudata; family Salamandridae; genus Triturus; species Triturus cristatus. Next base: position 317,558,566 of record NC_140588.1, on the reverse strand, counting down.
GTAATAAATATTGTTCTTTATAAGATATAAGGTAGCCTTTTCAACTGTATTAGCATCCACAAATGCTTGCCATATTTTCTGACTCTTTGTTGGTACACCATTTACTAGAATGACTACTGCCTCATTTTCCTCTTTCTCTCCAGCAATAGTTTCAATATTTTTATTAAAATCCAAAGGTAAGTACACCACTCTTCCTTTCAGCCCTCTTTGCAAGTCTGTTGGTGGCAGTTTACCTGTTTTAGGGTCCATCCGAATTATAGTTTGAAAAGGATGAACAGATTGAATTAGAACCGACTCATATGTATTCAATTCTGCCAGTTCCCCCGGAATAGCTACTAATTCAAAGTTATTATGTATTGCTCTAGAAGGCATTTTGTTCTCTTCTAATTTGTTGTGACAATATTTACATATACGTTGATCACTACCTAACTCAAATCGACCTTCCACCAACAAGTAAGTTGCAAATTCTTCCCACCTACTATTGTTCTCCTTTTCACTTTTCAAATTCAAATCAACATTCCTAGTTTGACTTTTATAATGAGTACGTCGACAACAAACACAAACATAGTTTGGTATTTCAGAGCACACTACATTAAACTTTCCAATTTCTTCTTCAAACTGATCAGTGCTAATCACTTTCCCATCTCCTTCAACATCTGTAATTGTCAAACTTTCACTTTATATGGACTGCTCTTCTGAACCAAAATATCGCATTTCAATATCATCACACTTTTTTTGAACATCTGATAAAGAACCATGTAAAAGACCTGTATTGAGTTCACTTAAACATAATGCAGGACTTTTTACATAGTACAGTTTCCTTACAAACTTCCGCATTTCTGAATGGTGTTCTGCTAACAAGCCTAACATCCTCAAGTGATGAAAAACATGTTTACACACTTTTCTTGAAAGACAAGCCAGAGAATGCCCATGTTTCTCACTATGTTTTCTTACATTACATGGATCTAGTCCTTGCAACAACTTAATCTTCTGGTTAATACTTTTCTCGTATTCTCGTAGCAAATCTCGCATTATATCAATAGATTCCTGTTGAATACTACAAATACTGCTACAACCCCACTTATACACAGGAGCTTGTGTATGTTTCTCTTGCACCTCTTCAGCTATTAACTCTTCTGCACTTTTACCAACCAATTCCTCTTTTGGAAGGGGACAACCATCCTGAACTTCGTAGCAACGACCTCCAGTATCAACTGCAAATGGTAAACTATTTTCATGGAAGTAACTTTCCTCTTTAAAAAAGGTTCACTAGTAGAAGTATGTTTCCAATGTTCACTGAAGATTTAGCAAAAGTTGGTTCTGTTCACAAGTTTTTTTCTTCTACTTTTCTCTTTCAACACTTTGATTACTTTATCTAACACTTTGATCCTCTTCAAAATCACAATGAATAACTTCTGTTTTAAAGTGAAAGCAGTATCCACTATACTTTCAATACGCTCCTTCTGTTTGAATTGCAGCACTTTCTTTTTATATTAGCAGCATGTTTTCATCAAATTCTGAATCCCTCCAGTTCGAAAAAGTCTCTGACAAATTTCTTGAAATTGTTTTTGTCTCCGGGTAACAGATACTGTCTCTTTATCATGTTTCCTTTTCCTGGTATTTGAAATTGAAGTCTCCTTCTCCTTACTTGAAAAATTCTTCCTTTTTCTTTGTGTGATGTTATTTTCATTAAATGTTCATAATATTTGTTTCTGAAATTGTCTAGTGTTTTTACCAGAAGAAACTAATTTAAAATCTTTCCTTTTCTTTAAATATATATTTTTTTCTCTTGTCTTTTTTCAGTTCTTCTAGACATTTTCAAATTTTAATCCAAACGAAATAATTTTCTGAAAAAAATAAAAAAATAGATTCAATTATTTTTTACATCAGTTCAATATATTAAAAGAATAACATGCAATGACATAAGTTCTACTGACGGCTTCCAGAGGCAGGGCTGCAACGTGATGGAGCAGGGCAGGGGAGCAGTAGGATGACGGGTAGTGCCATAGAACATACAGCAAGTATTTATTTAATTATTTACATACACCTTGACCATTTACATGCAACTGCACTACCTCGTACCTTTCACCTCTCCACCGCACCCCACCACCCCACAGCACTCCCTCTGCAACCCACCGCAGACAACTTTATAGATAGTATTTTTACAAATTGTAATCTATGTACTTAGGATGATATTATCAACCAAACGGCACACAGAAAAATTACCATTATTAGCCTAACAATTTTATCTCCAACTTCGCAAACATAACACTGCACCCAAAGCTTTAGGTAGTGGGGGGGGGTCTGTGGGGGTCTGAGCACCGGCAGTTTATTATTGGGGTCTCGAAACGGATCTCTATGGGGCTCTATTTTCGGGCCTCGCAAAGGTAGTCCGTTGTTTTTTTAATTGCTTATTACTGAGAAGTGGAGACATCATGCCAGGTGAGTCGCGTTGTAGGAGAAAAGAAATCCTTTAGAGAGAGCCATTTTCTCTCACGATTTCCCTTCTCTTTTTGTAGCACATGAGCAACATCATCGTGCCGTGATTAGCAGAGAGACCACCAGGTGCGCAAAGCCCATTGCTCCCTGAGACAGCTTCCCAATCGCACACACAGAGCCGCACCCGAGTAATTCACAGGTCTTCAAAAGACCATTTGCTTGTAAATGATGCTCTGTTTTTTTTCACCCCTTTTTAGAGCCCCTACATCCCCACTCTGCCTATTCCTGAAAGAATAGGCCTCCCCCGAAATTTTGCTCTGGTTGCGCCTTTGGAGAAGACCACACAGAGCCAACTCCAGCACAACCCTGCTCTCACCTTTCATAGTGTCTGATTGTAGTGCTACGAAAACACACGCTTTGCCTGGCTCACTTAGGGGCATATTATCAAGAACGGTGTTAAAATTATCGGCGCTTTAGCGGCAGGAAACTTCCGCTAAAGCGGCAATAATGAGCTTGATAATATGCCCTTGTGAATTCCCATAGAAGCCCAGCTTCACACCAGAACCTGGGCTGCTATGTGAATTCACAAAGGCATATTATCAAGCCATTATCGCCGCTTTAGCTGCAGTTTCCTGACGCTAAAGCGGCAATAATTTTAACGCCGTTCTTGATAATATGCCCGTTATGTTGCTAAATTAATGTTTTACACTGAAAAGCTGCTTTATATTTCTTTCGCTGGATCAACCTTTATTTAAAACACCACCAGAGAAGGGTGGTGAACTATGGCCTGCAAAGATTAACTCAAAGCTTTCTTGTTCTTTATCAGAAACATCTGCATGTCAATGATTATCGCCAGTCTTTTCGGTCCCTTAAAAGGCTAGGTGGATGAGTATAATACGCGGTATTTAGGATCGGGGTGGAGGGTGCAGAGAAATAAGGATGGATAGTTGAATAAAGTGCGAGTGGATTGATGGCCAGATGGATGAATGGATAGCTAGATGGATGGATAGATGGATGGATGGATGTATGAATGGATGGAAGGATGAATGGATGCATGGACCACTACATAGGATAGACGGGTGGGCTGATAGCTGCGTTGGATTGGTTCTGGGACAGATGTATGTATGGATATATGGGCGTATGACTGGATGGTTGGCACAGTGCTTACCATAGGCGAGTGGGCTGATAGATGCTTAGGATAAGTGCAGGGACAGATGTATGCATATATGTAGGTAGGAATTTATGAATGAATTGAAAGATGTTTGGATGGCACAGTGCTGAGGATGGATGGATGCAGGGCTTTAAGCGGGCCGGCTCTGAGCACCGACAGTTATTTTCAGAAGGCTTCGAAATGGGTCTCTTTCGGGCTCTATTTTCGGCCCTCGCAAAGGTAGACAGTTTACTTTTTTAATTTTTTTTGGACTGCAGTGAGAGCATGCACATCGACATTTTGCTCACTACTGAGAATTGGGGACATCATGCTAGGTGAGCCACGTTGTAGGAGGAAGGGAATTCCTTTAAAGAGCGTGTTTTCCAAACGTAGGATAATTGGAGGGGATTTTCTTAAGCACACAATGGTAGTAATCTTGATGTAGACCATGCCCCTATTTGGATAGCCCACACCCCTTTAACAGGTTTGCCCCACCCCTTTTAGAGCACCCCCAGTTTTTATTCCCACTTAAAGCCCTGACTGCACGATAGTAACAAAGAAATGGTCCAAGCTTCCATTTAAATGTCCAATGGGACCAAGTTTCATAATTTGCCATCAACGGTGGCAGCCTTCTACCACAGTGCAAAAGTGTCTATCAGCACGAAGATTTGTTATCCACAGAAATGTGTGATTTGCATAGCTGTCTGCTGGAACACTCATCACCAAAAGGTATTAAAACATGCAAATTTGCGAGTAAAACATATACCATACCAGAAAGCGGTTCATAAGTGGGCCCAGTGCAACTACACCACCCTCATCCCCATTCTTGCTTATCCTTACAAAATCAAAGAAAGAGCCCCAGCAAACATGATAGAGCCACTATAGCAATACAGGGACTTAATTTCAACAAGTGTCTGCCGGAACGCTCAGCAACAAAAGGTATTAAAACATGCACATTTCTGGATAAAACATATACCATGCCATAGAGTGCTTTATAAATGGACCCAGTGGCACTACATCACCTTTACTAGCTACACATGTGCACGTTACAAATGTCCGTGTTATAATCAGCAACATACCCACCTCTCCCACCCCCAACCCTGCCCTTGCTTAACCTTACGAAATCAAACAACGAACCCCAACACTCCCGTTAGCGCCACTATAGCCATACATAGACTTAATTTCAACCGGTGTCTGCCGGAACACTCATTAGCAAAAGGTATTGAAACCTGCAATTTTGCAAGTAAAACACACACCATACCATAAGGCAGTTTATAAATAGTCCCAGTACCACTACACCACCTCCACACCCGCCCTTGCTTAACTTTACACAATAAAACAAAGAGCCCCAGCAAACCTGGAAGTGCCATTATAGCCAAACAGAGGCTTAATTTCAACAGATGTCTCCCGAAACACTCATCAGCAAAACGTATTAAAACATGCAAATTTGCGGGTAAAACATACACCAAGCCATAGGGTGCTTTATAAATGGTCCCAGTGGTACTACATCACCTTTAGTAGCTAGACATCTGCACGTTACTAAAGTCTGTGTTTTAATCACCAACATACCCACCTTCCCCACCCCCACCCCCGCTCTTGCTTAACCATATGAAATGCGCCACTATACCCATACACGGGCTTAATTTTAACATGTGTCTTCCGGAATGCTTATCAGCAAAAAGTATTCAAACATGCAAATTGGTGGGTAAAACATAAACCATCCCATAGCATGGTTTATAACTGGGCCCAGTGGCACTACACCACCTTTACTAGCTAGACATCTGTATGTTAATAAAGTCGTTTAAACACTCTGTAGAGTGTATAGCAGAGGATGGGGAGAGTAAACAAAGTTCTAATTCCCAAACTTTTGATATATCGTCCCTTTACTGTATGTATATTAAGGACATTAAATGGAATGAAAAAATTGACGAGTGTCTCAAAAGAGATAGTGAAGCTGAGCACCGGTAAAACCCGGACCACTTAAACACCTACGTATATTCAGCACAGGGACACAGCCTGACAATTAGTATCACTTATAATCACATGTAGTTTACTAATGTCAAGAAAGTCATACAGAAAATTTACATAACATTTTTCATTTCTTTTTTATCTCTCACACATTTATAAAACATCTCTTTTAAAGAATCAGTCCCCAACCACTTCTATTTCATAACAACAGACAATCATTAATACGTTTACTACCATATATTTTAGTATATCTACCATTTTATTATTCACTACTCACAAACTACTAAAACTATTAACTATACCCAAATGCAAACCAGAAACCATGTTCATATTATATCTCAACCTAATTTCAAATGATTCAAACTATGCGTACATATAAAAGAAACATATCACTTTTACTATTTCCATCTCCTCTCCATGTAATCTCCAAACACTGTAGACGGCCTCACAGTACAACAACCTACCTAGACGTATATTCAAATCTACCTCACTGTCAAAAATGAGACCACAACCTGTTCACATAACATTTCTGGGTTTGGTTTTATCGCTTTTAACTTAATAACACATACATCTCCTACCCCCCCTTCCCCACTACTTCCACAAAAAGTATAATTTCATATACGTGGAACATTTTGTTTATCTCGCCTGAATACGTTAGCAAACCCAAATTAACGCTGTACCTCATTTTCAAAACCATACAGTCCTTTAAAGATGACAAACTACATTTCTTCTTTGTCAACAAATTCCTAAACATATATAAAGTACTTATTTAACAACAGGTCATACTTTATGCATATGTTATAACCAATATGAAACACCACACTTTACTAACAGTATATTATTTTGAAATAAAAAATACTTTCATACTTAAAAATATCACCTCAAATACTTAATCACTACTACAGAACACATAACACACCTTGCTCATTTCTACCTCACCTTTGTAGTTGGTATGCAGATTTCAAATGTCACACATGCATGCAATTCTTTCTTTGTCACACAGTACATGTAATGCACCGCTTTCATCAAGAATGGAACCAGTAATGGCACAATTTCTCTGTCGCTCCACATATAAATACATGTAAAGCTCAAATCAGAATACTTCATTCCTTCATCGACATTCCAAAACTTATCTCCATTGGTTATTTTTGAATTTTCCATCTGAAAAGCTACTTAATATTCCGTGCCACATACAGGTCAGAAGTTCAAACTATTTTATCACCACACTTTCTTGAACATTCTGACACCCGCAGGTTAAAAGTTCATGATATTTTTAAACGTAAAGTTTTTTTTCAGCATATTCCTGAACATTTAACAGCACCTCCGGGTTAAAAGTTCACCATTGTTTTAAGTTCCAAATGTAGCTTCCAAATACAAGTAGCACGTCAGTTTGAGCTGAGCACAATTCATCCTATTGTATGGACTGCACGTTTAGACTGCTCTTTATTAACCAATGACAAACATGCTTTTTCATGTACCCTAGTTTTTAGTACCCAATGCTTCTTATCTTCCAATCAATTATCATTTTCTGTGGGGGAAAAAAGATTTTTCCCCATCTTTAAACATATCTCTTACTCTATGAAGGAACTGCATGAGCTACATACATCTTTCCATACCTTCCAGCCATATCTTCAAAATGCTAGTGTGGATCGTAGGACAAAGCTATGTTTTCTGGGGCAAGAGGTATGCAGAACAGAGATGTATTGACTTAGACCTAGGTTTACAAAATGTGGACATTAAATTGTTTGCACAGAGAGGATTGAAGTGGCACCAATTGTTACCTTTGGTTAAAACCTGTTTGCATCTCCAACACCCTGACCTCATGATTGTGCATTGTGGTGGAAACGACTTAGGCACATTGACTGGGGTAGGTTTGGAAATGCTAATGAAGGACACCTTTCGACAACTGATGTTGCTTTTCCCTCAAATTGCCTTTGTATATTTCAATATATGCCAAAGACAGAAGTGGAAATGTTCAAACCAATTTTTTTCTTCAGATTGAAAAATCTAGGAAGAATGTCAACAAAGCTGTGTCTGCATACCTCAGAGACCATGGAATGGGATCGATCTACAACAACAACATACATTTTCTTATGGCTGATATCTACAGAAGTGATGGAGTACACTTCACAGATCAGGGAAATCGAGTTTTCTGAATAACCTGAAACTGTGAATCCGTACTTATATGTAGCTCCAACTAATAAAAACAAGGGCTCTTTTTAGAGCTGCCTTATAACTGGCAACTTAGGTCTACAATTTTAGGGTCAGTTAACAGCAACTCGCCAAAATGTATTCTCCACACAGCTGTGGTGCAGCGGCCACACCATCTGACTTTGGAGCACAGAGCTCTCGCTTTGATCACCGACTCTAGCGACAGCTCAGGATAGCACCATGTGACTCTGAGCAATAGCTCACTTAATTTCCATACCGGCCCCCAGTGCCTGCAGACCTGTACGAGTAAGTAGTTTGCAGTTTACAAATACCGGATTGATTGGAAATGGTAGAATTGAACTTCACACTCCCTCTGTAGCACCCCCCAATCACCCTACCGACGTCGCACTGTTTAAAACAAAACTTCCTCCTAGTACCTATGCACACATGCTGACACTACTTAGACAGGTGTGCCACAGCGGCCGGAAAACATGAGTTCAGAGCACAGGGCTCACGGTTTAATCCCCTGCTCTGGCAGTAGCTCAGCACCATGTGACTCTGGGCAATAGCTCACTTAATAACTCACATAATTCCCAAGCCGGCCTCCAGGGCCTTCAGACCCATAGCGGTGAGTAGTTTGCGCTTAACAAATACCGCATTAATTTACCTTTGCACTCCATATATAACACCACCTAAGCACCATATACAAATTACCGTGTTCCAAACAAAACTTCCTCAAACTACGTATAAAATATTACTGACACTACTTGGACAGGTGTGGCACAGCGCCCAGAGCACATGACTTTACAGCATAGGACACACAGTTTGGGCTCACGGTTTCATCCCCGAGTCCAGCAGCAGCTCAATTTAGCAGCATAACACTCTAGGCAATACCTCACTTAATTTCCGTACCCGCACTTTTAGACCGAAAGGAGTCAGTAGTTCAGCGCCTTTATCCCCGAGTCCGGCAGCAGCTCAGCTTACGCCCCCAGCACCATCAGACCCGTACAAGTGAGTAGTTTGCACTTTCCAAATACCAAATTGATTTGATACGCGTGAATTTACCTTCACATTCATTGTATAACACCCCTTACACACCATACACAACTTACAATATTCAAAACAAAAGTTCCTCTGCGTAGGTATAACTACATGCTGACACTACTTGCACAGATGTGGCACAGCGGCCAGAGCACATGACTTCACAGCATAGGACACACAGTTTGGACTCACGCTTTCATCCCTGAGTCCGGCACCAGCTCAGCTTAGTACCATGAGACTCTAGACTATACCTCACATATTTTCCGTATCCCAGCACTTTCAGACCAGTAGGGGTCAGTAGTTCATCCAAGTAGGTATAAACACATGCTGACACTACTTCCACAGGTGTGGTGGAACGGAGAGGGCACATGACTTCGCAACATAAGACACACAGTTTGGGCTCACGCTTTAATCCCCGAGTCCTGCAGCAGCTCACCTTAGCAGCATCAGACTCTAGGCAATACCTCACTTAATTTTGCACTTTCAGATCGATAGGAATGAGTATTTCGCTTTGCACCCCCTATATATCATACCCTAAACACCCCACAGAGGTTACAGTGCTCATACCCTCCTCTTTCCTACTTTTTTTTCCCTTTTTTCCCCTTACTCACTTCGACAGAATCACAAAATGGCAGCCAACACTTCCTAGCTCCAACAGCTCCCACCGCTCGCAGCCAATAAGCAGCAAGCTCGTGCTCGTAACGCCTCAGCCAATCAGATGGCAGAATTCCCAAATATCGATATCTATAAATTTCGATATTTCTCAAAAACTACTGAACAGATTTACACCAAATAAACAAAAGCATGCTTTCTAGACCAAGACCCTTCTCCCTGCCAAATTTGGGGTAATTCCGTTCACCCGTTCGACCTGTAGCCTTGTCTAAAGTTTCCTATGGAAATTAAGATATGGAAAACACGTTTTGGGACCCCCTTTTTTCTCAGCCCCCCTTGATGAATCACCTCCAAACTTTCAACATAGGAGATGATATGAACAAAGAATGAGTTTGGAAAATTTCATGAAGATTCATCAAACGACGCCAAAGTTATCAGCAAAAAAAAAATGCTCTTCCTATGGAAACTTGGTCCTAACTATAACTACCTACTGGCGAACGTAATATATATATATATATATATATATATATAATGCAAAAGTATCGAACTATATATTAACGATTATAATAATACATCAATGTCTTTGCAAATGGGCCGATTTGCAGAATCGGCTAGTTTGCAAATCGCAAAAAATGCTTTTCAGGTGCAGCAAACCCTATTTTGCGATTCGGTAACCTGTTACCGAATCGCAAAATGGGTTTGAGATTCGCTATTAGGAAGGGGCGTGTTTAGGGCGTCCCTTCCTAATACGGAATCGCATCGGTATGTAGGACTGTTTTGTTACCGAAATGTGGTCGCAAATCATTCGCATTTTACCATCTACTTCAAGTAGGAGGTAACCCATTTGCAAATCGGAAGGGGCCCCAAGGGACCCCTTTCCCTTTGTGACTGTTTGTAAAAGCATTTTTTTAGAGCAGGCTGTGGTCCCACAGACCACTGCCTAGTCTTAAAAAATGAAAGAAAAACTTTTCATTTTTATTTTTTTAATGCATCCCATTTTCCTTTAAGGAAAATGTGCTGCTTTACAACAAAAAGATTGCTTTATTTAAAAGCAATCACAGACATGGTGGTCTGCTGACCTACCTCATTAATATTCATGAGGTAGGTCATTTGCAAACCTCTAGGAATCACAGAAAGTGTTTAAAACACTTTAATGCATGCCATTTTGCGATTTGCAATGATTCGCAATTAGGGAATCGCAAAATGGTGCATAGATGCATCTGGCCCTTAGAGTTTAATAAAGAAGGACAAACTGAAAAAAAATCCAACCAAAACAGATTAAGCCAATTCAATTAGTCTATAAACAAACCGAACCAATAAAATCCCACAAGTAAACGAACAATGTAAAAGGCACACAAATTTTATCAACTTAATGCTAATCAACAAAAGTTGCAAGAAGAGGAAACTCTACCAGATTCTCTTACCAGAACCTGAAAACAAAAGTATTATTTCTGGCAGTCACCAGTAGGTAGTTAGAACATAGTTTCCATAGGAAAAGCATCGAAAATCTTCAAAACTAGTTTGCCACTCACTTCAGCTTCTGACTGCAAAGTTTCAGGGAGATTCATCAAGTGGGCGGCCAAGAAAAAGGGGGTTACCAAACCGCATTTTCCCCAATGCAATTTTCCATAGGGATTTTAGACACAACAACAGCCTGAACCGCTGACTGGAATTGCACAAAATTTGGCAGAAAGCTGGATCTTGGTCCCAAAATGTGTCCCATTTCCTGGGTCCCCTCTACATTAAGGGGGCACATGGCCCCCTCCTTAGGAGCGGACTTTCATCTGTTTCCCTGCCCACACTGACGGGGGGAATTTAACAGATTATAAGATTGCTCCCGCCTGCAGAGAGCAGTATTTTTAGCTCCTCCCTGTGGGCAGGAGCAATACTGGCTGAAGGTGGGGAGTCGGATGGACCTGGGGGGGTCCTGGGTCTCCCCCGTGACCTCCAACAAAAGTGTGGTAAATGCACTGAGTGGGCACCGGGGCACTCACCCTTTGATGGCTGGGCCTCAGGGACAAGTTCCATGGCGCTGAATTTGGCCCGGTTGAGGGGGGCTGCACGTGCCCCTCACCTATAATAATAGTGGTGGGCCCTGGGGGATGGGATTTCCGGGGCCAAAATCGGCCTGGGGAGGAGTTCCACATGCCCCTTCCCCCAAAAAATGCACAGGACCCCTAGGAATATGGTCCCCGGGGTCAAAAGTAGCCCAGGGAGGGGGCCATGTCCCCATCTTCACAAAAAAATGCATTGAACCTTCGGATGCTCCCTGGGAGGGGGGCCTTGAGCCCCCATTCCCTGGAATAGGTTGACGGGCCCCATGGGATGGGGTCCACTGGGGCCTAAAGCAGCCTGGGGAGGGGGGCCCCATGAGCCCCTTTCCCAGGCCAAACAATGTGCCGGGCCCCAGGTGATGAGGTCCCCGGGGCATAACGTGACCCGGGAAGGGGCCTGCAGGTTGGCTGCCTTTGGGGGGGTTGGCCGTAGCCAGGCTTTGTAGCCAAAGCCATGTGCCGTGTGGGTTTGGTTGCATGTGGGGGTTGGCCATAGAGAATGTCCGCAGGCCGGGCCTTGTGGGGGCAACCCTCAGCCATGTGCAGCATGGGGCGGGCTGCATGCGGGGGTTGGCTACAGGACCTCGCCACAGGCTAGGCACTGCAGCTAACCTCCCTCTGTGCATGACCGAAGACAGTGCGCAGAGGCGGTTGGATTCAAGTATGGTTATTAAATATTATTTACATTTTTTTTAAAACACAGAAATTCACTGAAAAAAGCAAAGCTTACAGGGATGTTATAGTTACGTTGACGTTTTGCCCTCACAAATCCATAGAAATTCAGCAGTTATAGTCATACTTATGTTAAGAACCTAAAACATGTGCCATTAAGTAACGTAAGGCCATGAGCTATAGTTAAAATTTTAATTCTTAATAGAATTACATTATTTTCCCAATATAATGACAGAAAGAGCAAAATTATTAACATACATTTAGATATAATGCTAATAAAGGCGTGTGGCTCTAGTGTATTGTTATATCAGGCTGCTTAATTTGTTAAAATGCGACAGGCATCAACATATGAATACATGTTTTTCTGCCAAATATATGAGGAAATATACCATTGTACATTTGTTCTCAAAACACAAAATAAATATGGATAAATACCAATAAGATGGCCATAAAATAAAATATGGAGGAATACAGATAGAATTGTTAAAAAACATAAATACCATTAAACCTCGACCCCTAAGCAAGATATACCACATCACAGAAAGGAGAGCAATAATAAGTCACATGGGCTACACCTACCACCAAGAAAGTACATCAATAGAATCTGTGAATTGCAAATGAAATAAATATAGGGGTGGGCGGAATTTGCGTAGTCGCCCTACGCAAATCTCCGCGAAACAGTAAAAAATCTCCACGAACACGCAGAAATTCCACGAACATGTTCGCAATGCTTTTTTCCTGTTCGCGATCTCTGTTTGTGTGCTCGCAATATCTCACGAACACACATATTGAGAACGCGAACAAGCCAAAAATTCCATGAAGCCGCGGAACGCAGAATTTTGGGCAATTCCGCGTTCTCCGCGGAACACAAAATTACCCAAATTCTGCAAATTCCACGAGCGGAACGGAATTTACCACCCAGGCCTAAATATTACTCTAGTGCATCCTATGGGAGGGCCACTGCAAAGGATTACATTGGAATTAATTAAATGAATAAAATGGAAAATAGGTTTATAGGTTTATAGAGCACGAACAAATACCCAAGGGTGTCTAGACGCTAGCTCACTGAACACAGAAGACTCTCCTACCGGAACAGAGATTGAAGAGCCATGTTTTTAATGCTTTTCTAAACACCAGCAGTTGAGTTTTCCCTTTTTATTTCTGAGGGGAGGGATTTCCAGAGTATGGTGGTGCCTACCAGAAAACCTCTGCCACCCCAGCTGGGTTTCCTAAACCTGGGAATCACTAGATTGTGAGTGAGGGAAGATCTCAGCGACCGGTTTGGAATTTACCATTGAAGATTATTCTTAAAGAAGCTCAGTCCTTCACCATGTAGCGCTTTAAAGGTGATGCATACAGCCTTAAAGTCAATACGTCTCTTCACTGGGTGCCAGTGCAATTGTCTTAGGGCAGCAACAGTGGACTTGTGCTTGGGAATATCCAAAAGCATGTGCACAGCAGAGTTTTGTACATTCAGAATTTTAGTGAGACATTTTTTCCTTAGATTGACGAAAAGACTATTGCAATAGTCAGCTCTGGAGAAGACCAGGGCTGAGATTACATGTTTTCGAAGATTGTAAGGAATAAATGGGAAGACTTTCTTAAGAAGCGTTAGTGTGTAAAAGGATGCTTTGATGATGGTGTTAACATGGCCTTCAAACGTGAGCATGGAGTCAAAGGTGACTCCCAGATTCTTCACTTTGTTGGATGGCATAGGAGGAGAGCCCAGTTCCTGCGTCCAATAGGAAGGTGACCAAAAGGACATAATATTTCCAAACAGGAGGACCTCAGTTTTGTTGAAGTTAAGCTTTAAACAGTTCATGGCCATCCACTGTCCAGCTTGAAGGAGACATTTATGAAACCATGATTCTGTCAAAGGGATTGCTTGTCATAGATACTATAGTTTGGGTGTCATCAGCGGAGGAAATTACTGAGAAGCCCAAGGATTGTTTCAGTCGTGGCAAAGGAGCCAAATAAATGTTAAAAAGGGGTGGGCTCAGAGGAGATCCCTGGGGAACCCCGCAAGCAAGTGTAAAGTTGGGTGTTTTAACCCCTTCAGTGCCCATGACGAGATGGTCTCGTCATGGGCCGCGGTTGCGCTGTGCCCATGACGAGACCATCTCGTCATGAACTCCGCCCGCTAATAGAAAGCCCGGCACAGGGCGGGGAAAGGGCGGGGCACGCAAGAGGTTAAACTAGGATAATGTAACAAATTGTTCTCGATCCGACAAGAACGACTCAAGTAAAGCCAAAGCTCTCCCCTGTATACCTATTGCCTCCAGGCAATCCAGCAGTTTTTTGTGATCAACGGTGTCGAACGCAGCGAGTGGTCTAGCACCTCAAATGCTGCGTTGCCCCCAGTGTCGACTGGCTGCCTAACCTGTTCTGATGCGGTGATCAGAGCCAGTACTGTGCTGTGGTGTTTCCAGACGTGGGTCCTGTGCTCACTACACCACTGGATTCAAGCTAGCCTGGCTGATGAAGGGTGATGCCCCGATACCAGTCCCAGGATACTTGTTTTCGGTCCAGGGAAGACCTTTCTTGGCAGTTCGGGCTGGACTGTTTACACAAGGAACAGGGTCAATACTGATTTGCATATGGCTGGGCCGAAACTGGAGTGGTGTGGTGAGCAAAAGAATAATGGATTTAACCCAGATCCTTGTGACTGTGGGTGAATGTTTGCATTGTCCAGCATTCCATCAATTAGTTGTTTCTTTTGCAAGTGGTGTTTCCTGAAGCCATGCTGGGTGGCAACCAGATGTCCATGCTTTTCAATATAATCTGAGATTACTGTGTTCATGGCCTTTTTCACCATTTTCGCTGGCAGCGGAAGCCTAGAAATAGGACGATAGTTGTTCGAGTTAGGAAAGTTAAAATTAGGTTTCCTTAAAAGAGGAAGAATTGATGCTAAATTCCACTTGTTTCAGAAGACTGAGATAAACATTTGGTTAAATATCGGCAGAAGGTGTGTGGCACAAATTAGTGAGAAAGAAGATAGCATAGGGGAATTGGAGGCTTCTATAATAGATTCTTGAGCCTCCTTTGACATATCAAAGTTGGCTAGTGGGCACTGAGAGGGAGCCAGGCCCAGTGATAGAGCTGCAGCGAAATTGCTATAGACTGCCTTGATCTTGTCCTGAAAGAAGGTGGCTAAAGAATTACAAAAGTCTTGGCTTACATTGGCATTAATACCCTTTGGGGGTTTGGCTAAGTAAATCAATCAATCACTTACTTTATTCGGACAGAATCATATCTATAAAAGAGCAATTCTCATTACAGCACATAAAATGCACAAATTCATGATAATCATAAAACCAATGTATAAGACAAATACGATAAAACATTATTCACAAAGTGCACATCGTGTTGCGGGTGCGCACAGCAGTTTTCAGGAAAGCGCCGACATGAAATACCAATTCATCATCTTCCAAATTAGGGATAATCCTATAGGCAGCTTCAAAAAGAGTAGGTGAATATTTTTTTTAAAAGGGTATTAACAACCATTTGGCATACTGTATATAAAACTTACAAATGAATAAAAAATGTAATGTAGTTTGCCTGCACTGGCCGTCACACGGGCTTGGCATGAAATCTAGGTTAGCATGAACCCCAAGAGGGAAACATAGTAAAAATGTCACTGTTCCAGCCCTTAGACAGAAAATTATTGCCCTCTCCCACCGGCCTATAGGTTTTGTGAGATAGCTGGCCAACTGATAATAATTATTCTCAATGGACATAAAAATAAAAATAACAACAGTTGGTTTTCTGGACTCCCTATCAAGTATATCCTTACTATAGTATATATAAAGTGCCGTCCGGAGATCTTTTTTACTTATGGTATCTATCTCATATGTGCTTACAAAACTGTGTTCATAATTGACCCTGCTTAAACTCAATCTCACCTCAGCTAGCCAAGGAATGTCCATTCCCTTTTCACACTTAAGGCAATCTCTTATAATCTCTCTTGTAGGGGACACCGCTGGATTTTTCCCAATGGCTAGCCAAAATAGAGCAGGGCCAGCCTTTATATAATCTTCAATATAGTGTAATTTTAATTCACTATGGCAAACATGTTGAGACGTATAGATAAGGGCACTCAAAAGTTTCCAACAGAATCTATTTTCCTTAAACTGGATGTTGCAACTCTCTGAGAAGCCCGATACCTCTACCATAGGTTGCCGTAGGTATACACTGCGATTTAAAAACTTTAAAAATAGCTAAAATAACCCTGACCTCCTAGGTTGGGGGAGACTAAGAATTGAATTAATAGCTTTGGAAGACTAATTCCTACAGTATACCATATGATCAAACCAAGAACCATTAGCAGCAAATACCAACCCCAGATAGGGGAAAGTGCTAGTGCATTGTAAACTTTGATTACCCATGGAGAAGGAATTTAAAAGGTGCTTCCTTGGCTCACAAGCCATTATAAAAGCTTTTTCTAAATTAGTGAATAGGTATAGAGAGGCCATGAAATCAACAAAAGCCTGCACTAAATGGTGTAGGGCATTAGGTGTGTGGCCCATTAATACCGCATCATCGGCATATAATAGGCCTGTAAGTATATTACCATTAACTCTAGGGACATCATTAGTGAGCACTATCAGGGATTTGTGTAGATTGTTAATATATATAATAAAAAGTACAGTGGCCAGAACAAATCCCTGCCTGACCCATCTACAAACGTTGGTGTCATTCGAGACCTCCCCATCAGTGTTGATCCTGACCCGAGCTTTCAAATCCCTATGCAGATAAGCTAAACAATTTACTAAACCCTAATCTAACTCATAGTCAATCAAACAATCAATCAGGGGTTTATAAAGCGTGCTACTCACCTGTGAGGGTCTCAAGGCACTGGGGAGGTGGAGCTCCGGATCAGTTAAAGAGCCAAGTCATGAGGCTCTTCCTGAAGGTGTGCAGGGTGGGGGAGCGTCTGATGTTGACTGGGAGCTCGTTCCAAGTCTTTGCTGTGACGTAGGACAATTCTCTTCTGCCTGCTCTGGTTCTGAGGATTCGTGGGGTCTCTGCCAGGGTGAGGTCGGTGGAGGGGAGGTTCCTTTTGGGTAAGTGGAAGGAGACACTTTCGTTGAGGTATTTGGGTCCGATGTTGTGGTGGGAATTGAAGGCGTGGGTGAGTAGCTTGAAGGTTACCCTCTTCTCCATGGGGAGCCAGTGGAGGTCTCATATGTGCTGTGTCATGTGCTTGTGTCATGGAGTTCTGAGGACAAGTTTGGCTGCGGTGTGTTGATCTGGCAGGTCAGGGTGAGGGAGGAGTCTAGAATGATGCCGAGGTTCCAGGCGTGGTCTGTCAGGGTGGGTGGGTTTCCAAGGGCAGGGGGCCACTAGGAGCTGTCCCACACAGTGGGTGAGGGTCAGAGGACGAGGACCTCTGTCTTCTCTGAGTTCAGTTTTAGGCAGCTGTTGCTCATCCAAACTGCAACGTCTTTCAATCCTTCTTGGAAGATGAGTCTGGTGTCTTCGGGGTTCTTCGTGAGAGAGAGGATGAGCTGGGTGTCGTCAGCGTAAGATACTATGCTGAGCCTGTGCTGTCTGATGATGGTGGCGAGGGAGGCCATGTAGATGTTGAAGAGTGTGGGGCTATGCGAAGATCCTTGGGGTACTACACAATTGATTCAAAGAGGATTCTTTGGGTTCTGCCGGAGAGAAAGGAGCCGATCCAGTCGAGGGCGGTTCCTCGTATACCAGCATTGTGAGTCTGACTGTGAGAGTGCGGTGTGAGAAGGTGTCGAAGGCTGCGGCGAGGTCTAGTAGGATGAGGGCCGCAGTGTAGCTCTGGTCGAGTAGCATGCGGATGTCTTCGGTGGCGGTGAGGAAGGCAGTCTCAGTGCTGTGGTTGCTGCAAAAACCGGACTGGGAGCATTCGAGGATGGTGTTTTCTTCAATGAAGGTGGTCTGCTGGGCGTTGATGAATCTCTCAGTGGCTTTGGCTGTGAAGGGAAGGAGAGAGATGGGCCAGTAGTTTTTCAGGTCTGTTGGGTCGGCCAAGAATTTCTTGAGGAGGGGCTTGACCTCTACCCGCTTCCAGTTGACAGGTAAGATGCCGGATTCGAGAGAGGTGTTGATGATCCGGCCTAGTTCTGGTGCTTTGGCTGTGGCTGTGGTATATGTGAAGTGGGCAGGAGTCCGTGGGGACTCCTGAGTGGGTTTTCTTCATGGTCATGGAGGTGTCTTCGGTGGTGGCTGGTTTCCAGGTGGTGATGGTCGGCTGGTTGTCGGTGGTGTGAGGGGGGCTGTCTGGCGTCTGTTCGCTGAAGTAGTCATAGAGGACCTTGATTTTCAGGTGGAAGCAGGAGCTGAGCTGGTTGCAGAGGTCCTGAGATGGTGTGACGTCCGTGGCTTCACTGGGGGGTTTGGTGAACTGCTGTATGACGTTGAAGAGTTCTTTTGCGCTACTTGAGTTGGTGTCGATTTGTACTTGGTAAAGGTCGATTTGGTGGCTCTTATATGCATAAACGTGATTGATTAACATAATCAAAAGCTGAAGTCAGGTCCATAGAAGCCAAATATATTGGTGATTGCTGTGCAATAGTATATTTCCCGATTAATAGGTTGATGTTTAAACAGTGTTCGATAGTGCCTACTTTACTCCTAAAACCAAGTTGAAATGGTTGTAGGGTAAAATTATCTTCAGTCCATGTTTTTTATCTTGTTATATAAAACATCCCTAAGATTTTCAGTGTGGAGTTGATCAGGGAGATAGGTCTGTAACAGCTAGGTTTGGATCGATCACCCTTCTTAAAAATCAGGACAATAATACTAGTTGACCAGGTGCTTGGTAAGGGGGCATTAGTTAGATTATTAAAAACATTTACCAAAAGAGGGTCCCAAAAATCGAGTTTGTGCTTAATGAGATCAATGGGTAACCCATCAGGGTCTGGAGCTTTATTACCCTGGCTCTGGTATATAGCTTCCTCAACTTCAGGTAGGGATAATAATATCCCTGTAGGGTCTCTGAGCTCAAACGCATCTTCATCATATGTGGGAGAAGTGTATATCATAGGAAAGTGAACCTCCCAGGCCTCACTGATTATATTACAGCAGATCGGTGTTAACGGTTGTCCCATTGCTCTCATATCTTTAACAGTAACCCACATGTTTTATCCATTCTTTAAACTAGCGGCACTGGCAAGAACATTTCATCATTCATTTAAAAATTCTTCCTTCTTCTGGGAAATAGCTAGATTATACTTCTGTCTAAGCGACTGAATTAAAAGGTGACACCTCGGATTGGATGATAGGGCCTTGTGTAGCTGTCTGTTTATCGCTGAGCACTCGAAGGAACTACAGAAGAGGGACCCTGATAAAGTTCATGAGCGAGGAAGAATACAGGGATAAGTATCATACACAAAACACAGAACTTCCTACGCTTATCTTTCAGAAAGGCAAAATGTCCACAAATATTAACAACAACCACAGACCACGGTATACAAAACAATGTTATTTCATTTATTTGTTCATTTTGTTAATTTTTTCATTTTTTCGTTATTATTTTGGGCAACATATACAAATAATGTCACAATATTGAAACAAAGTTGTGACTAACCTTAACAGTGTACGGACAATTCATCTAAAAAACATATATACAACATAGATTCAAGGACATTCAAAAGCATTAAAGACAATAGACCTGAAAAACACAAAAAGAATTTTTAAACAACAATCTAATAACGGTTAAAACCAAGGGTTGTGTAATATAAACATGAGACCAGCGCCAACGCGCGTTTCGGAGCACATGGGTTGCTTTAGAGGGCTCCTTCTTCAGGGCGTGCTTAGGTGGTCTTTCAAACAACCAAGGCTTCTGGGCCTAGTTAGGTGTCCAACCTCACAAGGTATAGTCACACAATCAATATTAACAGCCGTTGGTCTGTGGGTAAAAAGAACCTCAATGAGTATTTTATAATCATGATTTAAATTTGGTAATTTCTTTCAGGAGGTGGAAGGAGCTTTTAAAGAGGATGAAAACGTTAAAGGCTCATATGGGCCCGTGATAAAAGGCAGTCACCTTGGAGAAAAGAAAATGGTGAAGGAATGAGATTCCAAAGACCCATCACCTGGATGTGCACATGGGAAATTGTGAAAATAAATATATATACACATACTTGTCATACATCGACTCTCTTTTAGAAAGAGGATACCAGGAAGACAGCAACTTCGTTCTTTGATTTAAATTAATACATGGAAACTAAAGAAACAAGATAAGAAACAGACACATATTGACCCTTCTTCAGAATGTTGGTATATACTAACAGGTATCAATCTGAGAAATTTTAGCAATGAGTACTGGAACTACAAAGGTAACGCTAGATCTAAGTCTAAGTTGAATAGAATTATCTATATCTTGCTGGGCCCTAGTTAAAGATGGTGAGACAAGCTATGTCAAGCTGCGCATGTGTATAGAAATTTACAAGAACATATTTGTTCAAATACATCTCTGCGCTCTAGCGATGTGGATGACAATAAGCTAATGGGACTTCTTTGCGCAAAACGTAGAAAGGAACGTATGATGCTAGAGAGGCTAATGAGAAACTAACTAATTTACTTACTCTGCCGAGATATAATGAGGTGACATGGCAGTGTCTGGGTCGAAAGTTTCAACAATGACATCTGGTTAAATCCCGGAGTGTTTGAATGGATAAAGTTAGTAGGAATGGTCACATTCAGGAGTAACCTGAAAATGTAAGAATATAAGCTGAATGAAGAAATTTAAATGGAGGAAATGCTCTATGGGGGCAAGGTCGATATAGTAGGTTCTATACCAAGCTGCTTACCAACAACGATGATCGTCGTCCACATTAATAATATCCAAGCCTGGATATATATAAAATAAGTCAGGTGGATTTCTTATCAATCATTACAGTTCCCGCAGGGATGTGGTGTGGGTGAAATCTGCGTAATCACCAGGTTACTCAAGACCTAAAAGTATATAAACACTAGGTTTTATAAAGAGTAATGGGGAACTGGGTATAGTTTAAACAGTTGAAAGAGCTTGATGAAAGGGGTGTGCAAATACCTTAAAAGTTTCTATTCAACACTTTGGCAGGCCATATTCTTTAGGAAGGTAGTAGGCAACGAGTTGAACACGGGTTAAATAAACGGATACCGCGTCCTGACAGTAATCTGTAAAGTAGAATATACCCATAATCTATAATGCGTATAAAGTAATAATGACAGCCTGGCTAGAAAAGAAGGTACCATAGCAATTCGATGGTGTCGGTTGTGTGCTTACCAGGGAATCCGGGAGTAACGCATCATGTGTCCTGCTTCTGCCGCTGGCCTGCCTAGAACACGAAGGGTTCTGGCGTCTTCCTTAAATGGCAAACCCGGAAGTGGTGAGGCAGCGTAATGTAATATCGCTGAGCACTCACCATTGAACCATCTAGGTCCATACAGTGTAGAGACAGCAGGTTTTTGATAACTCAGATTTTATAGCTTTGCCGAGTTTAGTAAATGCGCTAATTACCCCTGGATTGGGTTCCTGTGCTAACAGACAGGAGTCGATAAGTCTCAAATTATCTCTAACCACAATATGAAACAAATCAGTGCTGTTAACCCCTCTCCGCACTAATCTTAATTTATCTGTTGAGGGTACCAGATTCCTAGCGCCACGTTCTGTTTTATACGTCGGCCTGGTGGACAATTTCAACACTGCTTTGATCGGATTATGATAACCATGGTGTGTGGGAACCACCTCAGCTTTCAATACGAGGTCCTCAAGACTGGGTGAAATTAAGATATAATCAATAGTGGTGGCGCTGCACCTTCCTCTAAATGTTGGTTCAGATAAATTATTATTAGTTACCGCAGCAATATCCATAACTTTACTCAAATCATGATTTCTTAAATGCTCCTTGAACTCGACACCCCTGTGTCAAATTTGTTCTCTGCTTCTGGGCCTTGGGACAGCCGTAACTTCATTGGGGAGCTTAGCATTAAAATATTTTGCCAAAACCATTACAGTTCTTTAGGGTGGTGACAAAGTCAAATAAATTAATACAATTTGTGTTGGGGGAACTGTAGAAATCCTTATTATAAAAATTGAATAGATAAATAGAAACCCCCCTTTTATATTGTAGAGCTTGATATTTATCACTTTGTGTGTGTAAAACCAACCTTAACACTAACCCTAACACTAACTTAACACTAACCCCTGCGGCAATGTTCACCCAGATTGAAAGTCTACCAGAAAGTCGACCATATTTGGGAGATGGGGCTAAAACATTAAAAAATTCGAACCCTTCAAGATTTATTTCTTTAGAGGCCCAAGTATCTTGGAACATGAGAATGTCCTGCTGTCAATCTGCTAGATCTGTTTTAGATTGTAGGACAGCAACATTCCAACTAAGTAAATTCAAATCTAGCTTATTACAAGCCTTAGGGATGGTTATAGCAACTTGGTTGTGTGTCTCAATTATAAACGGGGTGCATATAGCTATATGGTCGACCCCATTGGTCCGAGGGGGCAGCGATAGTCAATCCTGGGTATCCAAATCGGACAGTGTTATAAATTTATTCTGGACAGCTGGGAAGACAGGCTCATTTAAATAGCCTCTGGGAGTCGGTTTATAAAAGTAGCCCAATGGTAGAGACCAAACTTTTGATGGGTTGGTGTTTGAAATCTCCTGTCTTCTCCACAGTGACCTTACCATAGACGATCTGCGAAAATTAATAACAATGCAGTCCCCTTCTATATTCATAGGTGAGTCACCTACCCACCCCACTCTTCGTACCATGATTATCTCTTTCGCATTTAAAACATTAAACCTCTTGTTCTCAGACAACTAGTCACACATTTGTTGCGCAATTGATCCCAGGTTTCCCTCTGTTCCTTCTTGAGGGTAGGCACCCCTGCCAGCACCAAAACATAGGGGCAGGCTGCCGGTGGCAGTCACAACACATCTGTATTAGGCCTAGAATGGATCCTGCCCAGTGGGTCAGATGTAATACTAAATGTGCCCAAATTTGGTCGGTCACCATCTAGTCTATTAAGGTGATCGAGTGTAAGAAGAGTGGGCGCAAATGAGTCAGTGCCAACCGAGATTAGCAGGCAGTTATTAGAAGAAAGAGGTTTTGGTGCTGTATGAACCTTAAGGAGGAGGCACTCCCTTAATTGGGTCCATGTTTTAAAGGAGGATACAACTAAGGGGTCACAGATGGGCATGTAACAGTAAAGGGTAAGCTGACTTACCCTTTACCATTAGCCATTGGGTGAAGGGATAGACACCCCCGAGGACAACATTAGTAAGGACTATCTCTCCCCAGTGACTGAGTCTATTCCTTACAGTATCCAAGTGGTCGAAAAGTTTCCATAGAGATGTCAATTTCGCATCTATCATATCACTAATCCATGATAATACAGTGTTAATAAAAGCATCCCCAAGGTCTGATACCATGGGTGTACTTCCCACTCAAAACTAGACCCAAAAGACTGGCACTAGATGATGATTGCATCCAGGAGGACAAACTGCATTTTGCATTTTGTTGCCAATGCTGCTGCATTTGTTGGGGTACCCGTAATTGGCGGTGTCTCGGGCATGTTGTGCTCTAGGGCATCAGGAGTGCTCCCAGTAGGAAACAACATGTTATTAGAGCCAACCGTCTGATGCAGGGGGTCGCATGGTATAATAGTAGGTGCTGGATCAACTGATACCCCTCCAAGTGCAGAGCCAGTCTGTACTACCTCCGTTACCAAGGACAGTCTGTGCTCTGTTAACTCAATCTTGTTCGACACAATGCTGACCACCCTCTCCAGCATGCTGTCAAGAGTAACGGTGGGAAGCACAAGTGGTGGGCTAGTACATTTCCCCATCACAGATATTTGGCCAAGCTGTTACTAGTCCAGTTAATACAGATGAACACTCACCTCAAGCCTCTAAGCCGGCGCTCCTATATCACTTGAAAGAGAGTGGGCCCAGCCCGGCCTCTGCCAACCACTGACGGGCGCAGACGTTCCTGCCTTTCTGCTCCTTTCTGCCAGGAAGCCCCAAGCTGCTTAAAAGCGCTTCCTGGCTTGCTGCAATGTTGGAGGCGTGACTGCCGCAAGGCTGGGTGGGGGCTAAATTCCTGCTCCTCTTGAGGCGGTGTGGCGATGACAGCATCCACGTTGCGGGAGCCCCAAGCTGCTTAAAAGCACCTCCTGGTGAGGGGCAACGTTGGGGGCATCACTGCCACAATGCTGACTGGGGGCTAAAGTCTTGCTCCCCTTGAGGCGGTTTGGCGATGACGGGCTCCCGCACTACAGGATCCCCGAGCTGCTTAAAAGCGCCTCCTGGAGTGTGAGAACAGTGGCGGTGTGACTGTAAGGCTGGCTGGGGGCTGAATTCCTGCTCTCTTTGAGGTGGTGTGGCGATGATGGGCTCATGTGCTGCGAGAGCCCCAAGCTGCTTAAAAGCGCCTCCTGGCACGCGGCATCATTGGCGGCATGACTGCTGCAAGGCTGACCGGGGGCGGAAGTCACGCTCCCCCTTGAGGGGGTTGGCAATTTTTTTTTACTGTGCCAAACAGTTCTTTGGAGGAGGTTTTGGATGCTACTATGGCTGCAGTTTAGTTGTGGTTTCTTTCACTAAAGATTAGCCCTTTATGAGATAACAAGGACTGTTTGTAGGCATCCCTGTCGCAAGTGTTGTAGTGGAGTCTCCATCTCCTTCCTAGATGACGGCACTTTTGTTTTTGTAGCTTGAGTTGGTCTGAAAACCAAGGTTCAGAGGGTTTAGATCTATGATTTGGGTGTTTTTTTCCATTGATAAAGATCTATTGAGACGTGGACCTCTTGGTCAAAAGAAGCTGCCGCCATGTTGGGGTCATTGCTGAACGCCAGGAATTTCTGGGTCAGGGATCTTTCCACGGCTTCTGCAGAGATTAGGTTCCAAGAACAAAACTGTTTATGGTTTGTTTTCATCCACTCTCTGATCAGGGCCGCTGAAGGTTAAAGGCCAACATGACTGCTTTATGGTCAGACCAGGTCAGCGGGAGAGAGGGTAGACACTGCAGGAGGTCATTATTAGAGAATACCCCATACAGCAGATGACCTGCTGAGTGGGTGTCACCAGTAACATGTTGGGAGAGACCTAAGCTTTTCATAACATCTGTAAGATGGACAGCATCCCTATCTTGAGGGTCCTCTGAATGAAAATTGAAGTTGCCTAAGAATGTAAAATCAGGCGACTGTGAGATGGCATCCAGTGATTGATTCATGGTGTATAAAAATTCGGCCCTGGGACCAGGGGGCCGCTAGATGAGTGAACCATTAAATGAGTAATGATTATTGATTAGAATATCAAAGGACATGGCTTTTAGGACTGCAGTATTATTTTGACTTAGGAAAACTCCTTTCCAACTACTCCGATATATCACTGCTATGCCACCACCTTTTTTACCTACTCGATCTTGGCTAAAGATGACATAGCCTATCGGAACGGCAATTGCTAGATCTGGTCCCAATGAGTCGTCAGCCCAGGTCTCAATTACAAATTCTATGTCAATGGCTTGTGCGTCCATGAATTTGGCGAATTCAAGTGCATGGTTGCTTAAGGAGTGTGCATTAATTAACGTGCAACGGACTAACTCTGTTAGGGATTGTACCATCTATTCTGGAGCTGAGTTAGCTGTCAGAATTTTCCGCTTTATGTTCCAGAGGCTGAGTTTGCAATCGGAGCAATGTGTGGAAGAGGTCTAGACAAAACAAGGGTCTGAACAATGCTTACCCGCAGTATTCCATTTGTGTAACTGGTTCCTATAGTATGTCATTCGACTACTAGGCTGGAGCTGGGAACCGGCAAGATGGCTGGTGCTAAGCGCAGACGGGTGCAGACAGGCTTATCTTTGGTGCATCTGTGGCACGTCTCCTGTGTACGTCCACTGTGTAGATGCGCTGCTGTGTGAATTAAATAGCCCTCCATAAAGGGGGCATGTCCAGCACAGCTGCGCAAAGCACGAGTGAAGCTAAAAATGAGTGGTCAGAGTAAAAGGGGACAAACCTGGTGTTCAGACACCCCACAAACCCCGCTAGGGCCCCCTGTGGAGGAATGTCCTTGAAACAAAGACAAACAAAATTAATAGTTGAGAAAATAACCAAATGAAATGAATAAAAGACAAAATAGGGCCCTTCAAGATGCGCCAGCAGTTGAAAGGGAGCCAGGCACTTCTGAATTGGGATACTAATGCAAAGAAATACAACCACCCTTCAAATGTGACAGAAATAGAAGTAAGGGAGGTATTGCAAGATATAGGAGAAGAAAGCACTAACTTCCAGGAGCTCACAAAAAAAATCCTAAAAGACATAGTCTCTTAAGTCCACCAACACATCATACGCGTCTACCACCTAGACCCACCTTAAAAAGCTTAATTGCACAAACAAAAAATGCAACCAGTTCTTTACCTCCTGCCCCTAAAAGATACCAATTTATGGGGGGAGTGGCCAGGCTACCGACCAAGATGGCCGTGTAGCACTAGAGCTCCGCTGATCCGCCTGACATCCTGGCTCTAAAGCCTTCAAATAGCCAGCCATCCTGCCCACCGGAGGTTGCTGTAAAACCTCGAAGACTCTGCAGACCAGAAGCGACAACTCTGGTTTTACGGGGTGCACAAATTCCCTAGGGATGCCAAGGTGGGGATCGCGATCGTTGTGATGCCGCTGGGAGCAGACGGATCGCATCATGCAAGCCCAGCTTTGTCGATCACTGGGGATGCCTGGCGATGAAATCTCCAAAGGAGTTCTCCCGCACCCGTAATTTAGAAGGTCCTTGGAGCCTGGAGGCTCCGAACACTGTTGGCGGTCTGAAGAGCCCAGGGTGCGCCCCGTCACTGCTGCCGGTGCCGATCGCACCCCATCCTAGGCGGGCCCAGAGCGGTAAGAGCGAACTGCCCATTGGCCTCCTGCGTCTCTCTTCTCTCTGTCGCAACCTGCATGCTTTACCCCCAGAGACCCCGCGATGACAGTGACCGCAGGTGACGCTGGGGGACGGCCTCCCAGATGGATGATCTTACAGCTTGAGTGCAGGGGGGGCTGGTGGGCCGCTGAGGCCTGTCTTCACAACAGGTGGGACCGTCCCATGAGAGCTCCTGCGGTGCCTGATTGCGATGTGGCCGACTTCATTCTATTGGCCCTGATGTGTGTGCAAGAATTTTGGCATTTTCGGCATTTCTTGGGGACTTTACTACCCCTGGATTGAATACAGTGAGCAAGGGCAGTGCACTTGTGGCTCATGTAGTCTACAGCATCTATTGGATGCTCCCGGCTTACCCCTACAGTGGGATAAAATCTGCTACCAGTAAGTTGGGCTTTTTGATAAAACTGCTTGGTGTGCATGCTGGCCATATTGGAGGTGTTGGTAAAAAAAGACCCTAAGCAGAAGTCATTGCAGTTCCTCAAGCTCAGCACCACTACAGTGATGGCTGACTCCCACATGGTGGAGAGTGGTGGCAAGAGATTACGTACAGCGGATGCTCCACCCTGCTCAGATGCCATTATGGCGGAACTGAGGGCCGGTTTTTGCTCCCTAGATGGTTGGTTCAACTCTCTGGAGAAGAGATTGGACACAATGGGAACCCAGCTGGATGTCCATGATCGTCATCCGGATACGGCGGAGGGAAGAGTCTCTGACCTCGAAGATGGAGCCATGCAATCCGTGAAAAGGCTTGACCACATGGAAAAAATCTTAAAGTCCATAGCCATGAAAAACGAGGACTTGGAAGCGAGAAGTCGATGTAATAATCTTCGCATTCTCGGGATTGCCGAATCTACCAACACTGGCAGAATGGACTACTTCGTAGAAACATTGCTCACCGATTTGTTTGGTAAGGAAGCGTTCACACCCATGTTCCTGTTTGAGAAACCTCACCGTTCCCTGGGTCCCCCTCCTAATCCGGAAGCTCCCCCAGAGCGATCATAGCCATACTGTTGAACTTTCGAGACTGCAACACTGCTGAGACTATCGCGTGAGATGGGAACTTTGTTCTGACAGAGCTCAACGGTATCAATTTTCCCGGACTTTACAGCGATGGTACAAGAGGCATGGAGGAAGTTTCCGGGAGTGAAAGCCACGTTGAGAAACTTGGGACTCAGGTACGGTATGCTTTACCCTGCTCGATTGAGAGTAGACGTGGCTGGGAAGTCCCGAGTGTTTGATACACCTACAGCTGTCCAAGAATTCTGTCGGGACTTTAAAAGAGTGAGGGGCTCCCAAGCGGGACCCATGGCTGGCTTCTCTTCACCACAGAGTGGTTCAGCGGCCAGCGTGGAGTTGTTTACATTGGACTGAGTTGGGTAACCTCATGTCACACTGGTGGGCTACTATTTTGCTGTCATTGTATGGCTAAGAGCACATAGTTTTATAGTTTATCAAAAGCTGCATATTCTACAAGTCGGGCGGATTGGCGAGGCATTGCCTCCCCCCCTCTGGTGTTTAGCACTTCTCATTGGTTCACTATTTAGATTGCATATATGTGACTTCTATTCGTCATTGAGTTGGGAGAGTAATGATGCATGTTCCTTATTTGGAAAGGGGTTGAGTCCCTACATTGAGGTTACAAGGGATGGGTGGGGTAGGGGGGATATGTATGCTGTTATTTCACTCAATTAACATGCCTCTTATGTTATTTGTTCATATGGTACACAGTTCTCTGCAGTGCGCACTTACACACATGGATAGACACTTTCCCTGATGGCTCGTGATGGCTTGTCCATGCACACCAACCTGTCACTCCTTACTTGGAACCTGCGAGGATTAAACAACACTACGAAAGGCAAACAAGTACTAGCCTATTTGTGGAGACATCAGATAGGGGTACCATTCCTCCAGGAAACGCACTTGCCCGAAGCCACGACGACCTTCACAATGGCTTGGGGCCTCCACAGATACTTTGCTAATTATAGCTCTTACGCCAGGGCTGGGGCGGTGCTCATACACAAACGACTTCCCATTCAGCACTCAATGACATGAGTTGGCAGTGGGAACCGTTACGTGATTATGGTAGGACATCTAATGGGGCACAAAATGGTGTTAGTTTGCCTACATGCCCCTATTGTGGACGATCCAGAATTTTTTAGGGCACTCCACTCACAACTCCTTCAATTAGACGCAGATCACATATGTATGGGTGGTGACTTCAATCTCCTTTTAGTTCCACTTAGGGATGGTACATCCACGTCAGCTGATACAAAACCACAAGCTCGTAACGCCCTGCTAGCGCTGTGTGAGGACTTGGTCACTGTTGCCCCGGCGAACGGGCTTACACACACTACTCCGCTCTGCACCACACCTGGACGTGGCTGGACTATTGGCTAGTGCCCCCTCATTAGCCGCTTGGTTTAAATCGACCTTACATCAGCCCAGAACCCTTTCAGATCATTCACCTGTGATCTTGGCACTCCGGATCCTTAGACCCAAGAGGAGTGAAAGGCAGTGGCGATTCCCTGGTCAGGCACTACTTGACAGCGTATTTCAAGACGAACTTCGAGAAGTGATTATTGAATATTTCAACATTAACACTGAATCGGTCTTGTCATGGGCAACACTTTGGGAGGCCTTCAATGCTTACATGAGAGGGGTGTGTATCTCTGAAGAAGCGGGTGTCCTGCGGGATCTCAGGACAACACTCAAACAGATTGTAACACAGTTCAGTGCGCTAGACCAGGAGTCACTCTTGCACCCAGACCGGGACAAACAGAATAGACGGTTGTTGTTACTAACAAAGTTTAGAGAAGCTGCAGAACGGGAATCACGCTTTCTGAGTAAATACGCTACAACTTGCTGCTACGGCAATGGCGAGCGCCCAGGCTGCATGCTTGCGAGAATTCTTCGCCCCTCGATTGGGAGGGCTTGTATTACGATGCTACAATCTACGCAGGGGCACTTGCTTCCTGGTACGCCGGATATCTGTGACGAATTTCGGAGGTATTATATGCAATTGTACATGTCACGACTATCGTCCGATAATGTTGATCAGGATGAATATCTGGCTGAAGTAGTCATAGTGTGGTTAGAAAAAGCAATGCAACAATTTCTTGTGGAGCATTTCTCTAAGGATGATATTATTAGTGCCATTGACGCCATCAGCGGCTCCACAGCTCCAGGTCTAGATGAGTTCACTGGTGACTTTTACAAAGCATATAAGGAAATACTTGCCCCATACCTATTGGAAGTTTACAATGGAGCTCTGGAAAGGCAAATTCTTCCTCCAACTTTGGGTGAGGCTTTGATTATACTGTTGCCAAAACCAGGCAAGGATACATCCTTGTGTGGCTCATACAGGCCCCTTTCTTTGCTGAATCTGGATTATAAAATACTCGCTAAAATGATAGCACTACATCTAGCCTTGCTGCTTGACTTGATAATTTAGCCGGTAGAGTCGGGTTTCTTGCCTCACCGGTCCACAGCATTAAATATTCGTACTCTCTTTGCCACCATCAAAAGTACCACACACCCCTACTGTCACAGTGCTCTTAGACACCCAAAAGGCGTTTGACTCCTTGGAGTGGCCTTTCTTCTTAGCTATTATGAGGAAAATTGGTATGCCAAAGGGCTTTATTGAACTCACCGCACTCATTTATATCTCGCCCACCGCCCGGCTTAGATTGAACGGAACTCTCTCCCCTCAATTTCAACTGACACGAGGCACCAGGCAGGGTTGCCCGCTGTCGCCATTGCTGTTCATAATAGCCCTTGACCCATTGGTCCCACACCTGCAGGAGATTCATTTGCCCTGGGGACTCCAGTTTACAACTGGACCGTTATTAATATCTTTATATGCAGACAATGTAGTCCTGTATGTTCGTAGACCACAAGAAAACCTAGAATACCTGATTAGAGAAATCATTTATTTTGGTGGCTTTTCTGGTTGAGCCATAAACTGAGGCAAGTCTGAGATATTCCCTCTGACAGTCAGCACAACTAAGTGAGATTGTGAATTCCTACTGGCGTGGTGCGAGGGCACTACTAAATATCTACAGATTCATTTGCATACTGAGGCGGAGCAGGTGGTTCGCCTAAATTACGGTCCAGCTGTATACACCCTGGAGCAACAAGTGGAGCGTTGGATTCAGAGGCCCCTTTTATTAGCCGGTAGGGTTGCTCTTATTAAAATGATAGTGCTCCCTAGATTATTGCATTTATTCCAAAACATACCTATCCCACTCCCTAACAAATTCTTTCTTACACTGCGCTCGCACCTCATTAGACTTGCATGGGGGTCGGGAAAAACGCCAAGGTCACCTGGGATGTCTTCTTGACCCTTCCATATGAGAGGGGCGGCTTGGGTCCTGAATTTTCACATCTATTACTTGGCCGCGTAGTGTAGCTATGTGGATTCATGGTACCATCCGGATGAACGCATACCCTACTCTAAGCTTGTGGCTGACCTGGTTAACCCGGCCCCTCTAAACACGCTCCTACCCAAGGGGTTCCCCAGAGACCCAGTCGATATGCAAACTGTCTCCACGACCAGCTGGGCTTGGCGTAAGCTGGCTACAGTCACTGGGTGGCGCAAGTTATACTCGTCGGCTATCCCACTTGCAAGCAATCCGTGGGTACCTATCACTGAGGAAAAGATTGTCCAAAGAAGGCTCGCTAAATACGCACTACTCAGCTTTATTCCCAAGTGGGAAGATATTTCACAGCGCTGAGGACGACAGATTCCTGGACGCTTCTTTCATGGACAAATTTACACTAAATAGACTGCTCTGCACACTCCGTGCGCCATTGTCTGAAATTTCCCTAGAACCAGAATCCTTTTTGCCTTTGGCAACCTTGATCACTAGTGCACAGGGGGACCACTTGGTCTCCAAACTGTATAAAACTTCTATGTCGCTAGTACCAGCTAGAGATACCAGAATCTGAGCGGTTTGGAAACGGGATTTGGGACACCCTATTGATGACTCACAATGAGCTTTTTGTTGCTCACAAATTAAGGAAGTCTCATTGAATAGCAAACATAAGCTGCTGCATTTCAAGTCCCTGTGGAGGGCCTACAAGTCTCCAGCAAAGCTTCACTGCATTGATCATTCCCGACCGCACAAATGCCCTAAAAGCCTGTCACAGCACGCTGACTTTTCCCACATGACCTGGAATTGTATGAAAGTTGCTAACTATTGGAAGGGGGTGTATGTTGCATTGCGCAGGATGACTGGCTTAGACCTGCAGCCCATGCCACAAGTTGCCCTTTTGGGTTATGTCCATAATATCCCCAAACAAATCTATCGCTACACCTCACTAGCATTATTATTAGCGAAAAGGGAAATAGCGGTGGCCTG
Organism: Triturus cristatus; assembly: GCF_964204655.1. Lineage (NCBI taxonomy): Eukaryota > Metazoa > Chordata > Amphibia > Caudata > Salamandridae > Triturus > Triturus cristatus. The sequence continues at coordinate 317,526,213 of NC_140588.1, read as the reverse complement.
GGGGAGCAATCGTATTCCTACTGTTAGGGCATGGGTAAATAGCCTAATTTACTACAACACTAACAGCGATTTGTTTTCATCTACATTGCCGGTGACCTCCAGACCTAGGGACATATGGGGACCCCTGACAACCTATTTGCTAGAACTTGACCAGGCCTCCTCACCACAGACTCTTTCTGGTATAGTCCCCGCTGGGGTAAACTGAGATTTCGCTTGTCATATTAAAGTACGACTGATCAGCTACTTACCCGTAGGTGGAAATTATATTGTATTGAAACAGATTACTCGCTGATTATGGAGTTGACGTTCAACCTTGGTTGTGGTAAAGTGTTTATTTTATGCTCTGTTAAGTTTTTTTTTCTCCTCAAAGTGTTGCAATGAGAATATGTGCCTGATGATTGTCATTGATGAAAATGGTAAATAAAGTTTTTTTTAAAAAGATACCAATTTATTAAAATATCTAAACAATTACAAATCATACATAATCAGGAACCCTTCCTGTTACATGACAATCCAAACAATGATAAACAAATCTTAATATTTTCTACAGCAGATAACTTAATACAACTAAGCTATTATCAAACCTGGATGATGGCTAGGACCTTCAAAATGTGCCCCAAACTATTCACTCACATTTACACCATACCTGGTGAATATCGGAATTCAAATATCACATTCATTATGCCCTTCTACTAAATATACAACGTAGCACTTAATACAAACTTTTATATCACATAAAACAAATAACTAGTACCCACAAAAAATAATCATAGGCTTTGAACAAGACATGATTCAAACCATTTTAAAAGTTTACCCACACACAGCCATACAAGGCTGTAACTACTATTTCAATCATAGCATATGGAGACATTGCCAAAAATCTGCACTAAGTGTGGAAAATGATATCCACGGCCTATGTCCCTGTAACAGAGGTAGCGAACCACTACAATTTAAAAATAGAAAATCCTTTCTACCAGCAAAACAAACACAAACTAAGCACCTTAATGGATAATTTTGAAGACACTTGGGTTGGCAGACTACATTGCTCTGGACACAGATGTCAACACAAATTCCAAATTTCTATGACAGCACTTGGTGCAGGTAGCCAAAACAAAAAACTCAGAGGAAGAATGACACAATACCTTCAAAACCGCTCTAGGCAGAGCCTATTCTACAGTATAAATTTATAGAAGCCCTACAAAAAGAGAAAAGCTGCCAACAACTACAAATGAAGCAAAATAGCATCTAAAATCAGCAAACAAACAAAAAATGTACGATATGCTACAAATAAAAGTAAAACCCTTCATAAACAAGAAAGGAGTAGATTACCTAGAAATAATAGCTAAAAGCATATTATAAAATAAATCCTAACCTGCAAAACTTCCAAAATATATTGCATAATCGTGATCAACATTACAAATAGTTTTTATAATAATTGTAATATTTTATTACTTCAGTCAAAACATTAAATAAAACTCAAATTTAAAAAAAGACTGTTAAAAAATAATATGAATATTATTTAAATAAAAAAAACTAAACAACACCAACCAGAAACCTAAAAAAAACTAATTCAATCCATACAACACATAAAATACAATACAAAATAACAACCACATAACACTTACATAATAATAAAATATAACGTTTACCACTCAAAGCAAATGCATTAAATAAGATGTAATGTTCTGTAACTGCAGATCTTTTCCTGTATCCCTGTAGTTAAAAAGTATAATCCACTAAAAGCCAGAGAAATTATTTCCAAAAAGCCCAAAAATATAACCAATGCAATAGAGATTGATGAAAGCAATTCAAGTATCCAGGAAAAAGACAAAATAGCTGAAAATGTGTTTTAAAAAAGAAGCGCTTCTGGAAACCCCCAAAAAATGAAATCAAAGTAAAAAAATATTGCTTTACTAGAGACAAAAACAGATTTCCTTTAAAAAAATGCTAAACACAAATATCCACAGGACATGATTGTCAAGAAAAACCTGCAAAGTAAAACAGTATACGTTCCTGCAAAAACAGTGCAATCAAAAATTATATATCCATTACAGTTCATCATCAAAGAGCAAGCAACATAACACAGTATAACATAACACAATATACTGATACATTACTAAAACACTGTATGAAAATCTAAACTAACGCTAGTGAAAAACACTACAATTACTGCAACTAAATATAATGAAGACCAGCAAACAACACTATAACTACCTTCAAGAACTCCCCCCACCCTCACAACCCCACAAAAAGATTAAACAGACTTATCTTTAACAACAAATAGTAGCACTTTCCCATGAACGTAATCCTGGAAAATATACTAAAGAAAGGAAAACCTACACTAATACTAGTGAAAAACACTACAATTACTGCAGCTAAATATAATAAAAACCAGCAAACAACACTATAACTAACCTCTAGAACTCCCCCTACCCTCAAAACCCCACAAACATTTTAAAAGGACTGATCTTCAACAACAAACAGTAGCAAACTGAATCCTGGAAAATACACTAAATCCAATGGACTACAAAATAGAAGGTAGCTGAGAAAAGGTTTTGGGGAAGGTTTTGGACACTAAAGGGGTCACATTTACTATTCCTCCTCCAAGCTAAACCAATTTGAGGAAGGTGTTGGACACTACAGAACGCACCTTTACTATTCCCACTCCAATCTCAATAATTTTCGGGAAGGTGTTGCACACCAAAGGGGTCACTCACTATTCCCACTCCAGTCTAAGCCATTTTGGGGAATGTGTTGGACACTAAGGAGTTTATATACACAATCAATACTTCATAGTCGCACAAAAGTCGCACAATTTTTTATGGATTAAATAAAAAGTATATGTTTATTATTATTTATTAATATTCCTAAATTTTGAAACATAACAAACATTTTCTAATTAATAAATAATTGTTGGAAGCAGTCTCTTTATGTGATATATCAGTAGTCTGATATACCATGTAAAGAGTCCAGGCATTTCCTTAAAAATAGACATGGGCTTGCTCAAGCAATCCCAAGGTGTTCTATTAAGGGTAGTGTGGATGAGCAGTCTTAGGCTTAACCGGGAGCAGTGCAAGACATCTGCAAACATACACATTGATCAATAAATGATATACATGACTTAAGGAGATCAACACCAATTTATAAAAATAGCAAGTATCTTTATATATGCCTAGGCATCAGAGAGAAATCGTTCAGGTAAGTAAATTTTTTAAGTTCGGCGATGTTCTCCTATGGAAGGAAGAACAAGTATTGCAAACAAGTATAGTGCAGCGACTTACAGGAACAATCTTCAGGAGTTAAGGTGAGTGGTGGGCAAGGTCCAAGGCAGCACCCACAGTCCACAACCATTAGCAAGAGGGTGGCTGGGTGTAGGGTGGAAAACAGTGTCAGGTGCCCAATGTTATTCCATAGAGATCAGTCACTGCATAAAAAGGCTGCATGTTCTGGTTGGAAGGCCAGTTGGGCTGAACCAACACGGGGGCACAGGCCTTGTGATACTCACGAATGTAGAGACACCTTTGGTTCTCTTCTCCAATGCCCTGGGGTGACAGAAGCAGAAGTGACTTTAGGCGTTGAGTTTTCTTACTGGGAGCCGTTGCAGTAGAGGGGGCCTGCGTGCAGAGGCTGCCGGTGATGTCGGTGAGTCAACGAGGGGTTAAATCACAATGGACTAAGGCTCTGGAGGGCTGGGGAATCTTGATGACACCATTGGCCTACTTTGACTTGGACTGAGAGCGACTTGTGCAATGGTGTCTTCAAGTGTGTCCATTTGTCCATCTTTGATTTGTCAGCCTGGTGTAAAACACAATACTTGTTTTGAAAATGCGCTGCTTCTGCCCTCTGGGACAGATCAGCTGGATCTTCATTATCCGTACTAACATCTGAATTTGATTCTGTGGAGATACAATCTTGTTTCTTCTGTGCATCTTCCTAACGCATTTCTTTCCTGAAGATGCCGTACTTTCTTGTGAAGGTTAAGGATCCTCCTCTCAGCAAAATCATGCTTATCACACTGACATTTTTTTGTTTTTTCAATTTCTCTTCCTCCTCATATTTAATCAGTCTCTCAGACATTTTCTTTGCAATTCTTTCAGTGTACTGTGGTCTTCAGAGCCTTCAAGGTCTTTGCTTAAATCCTTTAATTCACTTTGAATATGGGCTACGTAAAGTCCTGCATATTTTACCAGAATCTCCATCATCAGGATTTTGCTGTATAGTCCGCTCACTCCTCCAACAGTCCAGGATGCTGGGCTTCATAGGTGGGGATCATGAATATCCGCAGGGCCCATGAGACCCGATACACCTCAATATATGTCATAAGGAAAGTATGCTCCTACTATTTACTGATATCTTTTTTGGCCAACTTTTCTAAAGCAAACATTTCTGCTTGAGCATCACAGTACCTGTATTGGGCTCTTCATTCCACCAACATGACTCATGCCCCCATATAGCTAAAAATGTGTTTGGCTGTCTCCAGCCTAGCCAAATCACCATTGGTTGAATCCATTATTGCTGTTCTAAACAATGCCATGCACTACTTATTTTAAACAGAAAAACTCCCCATCCTGGTCATGGACACTGACGTAAACTCCACCAATCACAGTCGTTTTCTGGGAGACACTCAGGACAGAATGAATCAGTCAACACCGCTCTCCCCAACGCTTAACCGCTCAGACCCTAATGGCTATAGTCAGAATAGCGGCAGCGGGAACCACTCAATTTATAACTCCAGCTGCTCCTACAAAAGTGGTTCCATCCGTGCCTGGCACAACCCCAGCCTAAATATTTCCCAAACCAATCAGCAAGCAGAAGAACAGCAGGCATTCCAGGTAGCATGTGGATTTATATATACATTCATACATACATACATATATATATATATATTCAGTAAATGTCCAATAACGTACGCTCTCAGTACCAAAAGATTCCACAATGCAGATGATGCGGCTGCATCATCTGCATTGTGGAATCTTTTGGTACTGAGAGCACACGTTATTGGACATTTACTGAATATTGGAATTCCGGCGTGCTCCGCCGGCGTGTGCGCCAACTCCCACGGGTCCGTGAGCAATCAGAAGGAGCATCCTGGAAGTTTATATATATATATATATATATATATATATATATATATATATATATATATATATATATATATATATATATATTCACTGAAAAAAACATAGGTTTCACACACGTTATAGTTAGGAATTAGCATTTAAAAAACCTTGCAAATTCACTGAAAAAACCATAGGTTTCACACATGTTATAGTTAGCGGAAATTTTACTGATAAAAAACCAATGAAATTCCCCCGTTATAGTTAGTGCAGGCAACTATAACTCACGCGACCGCAATCCTCTGCTGATGCTAATACTGTATTTAGACACTTATTTGCCCATGTCTTCTTCCATACATTTTTAGCTATACATATATTACAAATATTTTTTTTTCATAAAGACACATATGTCATCAGCAGAAGATTGCGGTCGCGTGAGTTATAGTTGCCTGCACTAACTATAACGGGGGAATTTCATTGGTTTTTTATCAGTAAAATTTCCGCTAACTATAACATGTGTGAAACCTATGGTTTTTTCAGTGAATTTGCAAGGTTTTTTAAATGCTAATTCCTAACTATAACGTGTGTGAAACCTATGGTTTTTTCAGTGAATTGGTACGGTTTTTTAAATGCTAAGTTACTTTACGCCATTCGTGGCGTGCGCGCCCACTTAACGCAGTTCGTTCCGTGCGCGCACGGTGCGCTTCGCGCACCGTGCGCGCACAGTGAGCACGCGGTGCGCTTCGCGCACCACGCGCCCACTTTACGCAGTTAGTGCCATGCACGCACGGTGGGCACGCGGTGCGCTACGCGCACCGCGTGCCCACGTTACGCTAGATGGGCCATGTACGCACGATGCGCTTCGCGCACCGTGCGCACATGGAGGACATATGATGCACTTCGTTTTGAAAGGTAATATTTTAATTTTTCGTATATTTTATAAGCCATGCACAAATGGTGCCCTTCGGGCACCATTTGCACACGGGGTGGAGAGAGTGTGGATAATTATTTTTTTTATAATTTTTTTAAAAAATATTTTAGTTTATCTCAAATGTCATAAGCCAGGCACAATTGGTGCACTTCGGGCACCAATTGCACACGGGGTGGAGAGAGTGTGGATAATTATTATTTTTTTTTTAATTGTTTATCGTACGCGTACGGTAAGCGTAATCGGCGAAATTACCGAAAAAATAAAAATTCCGTTTTTGGCCTTGGGGGATCTTTGGGGACTCCCTCAACATGGCTATGTGTGTGGGAGCTGTCTAAACAGCCCCTTTACATGTTTTTGGGCTTTATATTTTAAAAATCATTCTCAGTGCGAGAGAGAAAATGGCGGCCGCCGCTTCCTGGTTTCGGCCGATTCGAATGTTTACTAAGATCTAAGAGCCAATCAGAATCGCGCTCGCGCACGCCAGCGTACGCGTACGGTAAGCGTACCGTAAGCGCACCGTAAGCTGGCTCAGATATATATATTGATTTAAAGGCTATTTTCTCAGAATCTACTGAACAGATTTACACCAAACCTACAAAAGGCACTTCCTTGACCTGAGGACTACCTCTCTGCCAAATTTCTAGTAATTCTGTTCAGCCTGTTCGGGCTGTAGCCCTGTCTAAAGGTCCTATGGAAAAATGCATGGGAAAAACGCGTTTTGGGACCCCCCTTTTATCTCAGCCCCCGCTTGACGAATCCCCCCGAGACTTTCAGGGTAGGAGCGGAGCGTAGAGCCCCACCTATTTTGAAAAATTCGCGAGGATTCGTCGACCGGCGCCAAAGTTATTCAAAATAGAATGTTGCGGATTTCCTATGGAAACGTGGTCCTAACTATAACTACCTACTGGCGACCGCCAGTAGGTAATATATATATATATATATATATCCAAACATTCGTTGTAGTTTAGATCAGGAAAAAACAATGACGCGTTGCAAGGCAACAAGTTTTCCGAAACGCGTAGAGTTGGAGATTGCCTGAAATAAAACTGCCTTAAAGCATTTGGGAGCCGTGAGACGTTGTTTTTTCCTGATATAAACTACAACGAATGTTTGGATATTTGGGTTTCGCTAACCCGTCACGGCCCGCCGTCAGCAAGTGGCTCAAGTTGAAGCGATTCTGTATTTGGTGGAAATATATATATATATATATATATATATATATATATATATATATATATATATATATATATATATTCAGCATAAGGTAACAGACAGCTTCAACAGTAACCACACTGCACTCCAAGGGTTTTTTTTCATTCGGCTTTTCTTTATTGATGAGTTCACATCAACGCATTTCGATGGCCTCTCGCCACCTTATATATATATATGTGTGTGTATATTACCTACTGGCGGTCGCCAGTAGGTAGTTATAGTTAGGATCTAGTTACTATAGGAAAATGGCAACATTCTATTCGCAATAACTTTATCGCCTAATTGATGAATCTTTGTGAAATTTTCAAAACAAATTTTTCGTTGAGATCACCTCCTATGTTGAAAGTTTGGGGGTGATTCATCAAGGGGGGGCCGAGAAAAAAGGGGGCTCCCAAAACATGTTTTTTCAATGTTAATTTCCAGAGGAATCTTTAGACAAGGCTATAGGTCGAACGGGTGAACGGAATTACCCAAATTTGGCAGGGAGAAGAGTCTTGGTCTAGAAAGCACGCTTTTGTTAATTTGGTGTAAATCCGTTCAGTAGTTTTTGAGAAATATCGATATTTACAGATATCGATATTTGGGAATTCTGCCATCTGATCGGCTGAGGCGTTATGGGCACATGCTTGCTGCGGATTGGCTGCGAGCGCTGCGAGCGTTTGCAACTAGGAAGTGTTGGCTGCCATTTTGTGATTCCGTTGAAGCAAGTAAGGGGGAAAAAGGGCAAAAAATGTGGGAAAGAGGAGGGTAGGAGACTGTAACCTCTGTTGGGTGTTTAGGGTGTGTTATAGAGGGGGTGCGAAGTGAACTAATCATACCTACCGGTGTGAAAGCTCTGAGCTACAAAAATTAATTTAGGTATTGGCTAGTGTGTGATGTTTCTAAAGTGAGCTTGTGCGCGACTCGAGGATTAAAGCGTGAGCCCACACTGTGTGTCTTATGCTGTGAAGTCATGTGCCCTGGTCACTGCAGTACAGCTGTGGAAGTAGTGTCAGCATGTGTTTATACCTACTAGGATGAACTACCGACCTGTAGTGGTGTGAAAGTCCTGGGTACAGAAAATATGTGAGGTATTGTCTAGAGTCTCATGGAAGGAGGAAGTGTTGGCCGCCATTTTGTTATTCCGTTGAAGCGAGTGAGGGGAAATAAGGACGAAAAAAGTGGGAAATAGGAGGGTAGGAGCACCTACCGGTGTGAAAGTGCTAGGCTATGAAAAGTAAGTGAGGTATTGCCTAGAGTATGATGCTGCTAAGGTGAGGTGGCACAGGACTCGGGGATTAGAGGGTGAGTCTAAATTGTGTGTCTTATGCTGTGAAGTCATGTGCCGTGGCCGCTGCAGTACAGTTGTGGAAGGAGTGTCAACATGTGTTTATAACTACTAGGACGAACTACTGACCCGTACTGGTCTGAAAGTTCTGGGGTATGGAAAATATGTGAGGTTGTGTGTAGAGTCTCCTGCTGCTAAGCTGTGCTGCTCCCAGACTCGGGATGAAAGCGTGAGCCCAAACTGTGTGTCATATGCTGTGCAGTCATGTGTTCTGGCCGCTGTGCCACACCTGTGCAAGTAGTGTCAGCATGTAGATAGAGCTACTTGGAGGAACTTTTGTTTCGAACATTGTAACTTGTGTATGGTGCTTAGGGCGTGTTATGTAGGGAGTGCGAAGGTAAATTTGTGTGTATGAAATGAATTTGGTATTTGGAAAGTGGAAAGTGGAAAGTGGAAAGCACTGACTCCTATGGGTCTGATGGCGCTGGGGGCGTAGGGTGAGGTGCTGCTGGAGTTGGGAAAAAAGCTGATGAACTACTGACCCCTATTGTGACCTTTTAACGTGCACGTGCCGTTCAATGTTTGATAAAATGTTGCAAAAGTATATTGTTAGGTTAAAAAAAAATGATGACATTTTAACCTGCAGGTGTCGTAGAAGGTTCCAAAAAGTGTGGTGATAAAATAGATTGAACTTGTGACCTGTATGTGGCGCAGAATAATAAGTAGCTTTTCGGAAGGAACATTCAAAATTAACCAATGGAGGTAAGTTTTGGAATGTCGTTGAAGGAATGAAGTATTCTGATTTGTTCTTTACATGTATTTATGTGTGGAGCGACAGAGAAATTGTGCCATTCCTGGTTTCATTCTTGATGAAGTCGGAGCTTTACATGTACTATGTGAGAAAGAGAGAATTGTATGCGTGTGTCATTTGAAATCTGGATAACAACTACAAAGGTGAGTTAGAAATGAGTGTGTTATGTGTTTTATAGTATTGATTAAGTATTTGAGGTAATGTTTTTAATTTTGAAAGTATTTTTTATTTCAAAGTAATATAGTGTTAGTAAAGTGTGGTGTTTGGTTATGAAATATGCATAAAATTTGAGCTGTTGTTATATACGTATTTTGTATATGTTTAGGAATTTTTCACAGAGAAGAAATGTAGTTTGCCATCTTTATAGGACTGTAATGTTTTGAAAATGAGGTACAGCGTTAATTTGAGTTTGTAATGTATTTGGGGAGATAAAGAAAATGTTGCACGTTTGCAACTGATACTTTTTGTGGAAATAGTGGGGTGGGGAAGTGGTGGTATGAGACGTATGTGTTATTAAGTTAAAAGCGATAAAACGAAATGCAGAAATGTTATGTGGGCAGGTTGTGTTCTTATTTTTGACACTGAGCGGTAGGTTTGAATGTAAGTCAGGGTAGGTTGTTGTACAGTGGGGCCGTGTACAGTGTTTTGAGATTACATGGAGAGGAGATGGAGATAGGAAAAGTGATACGTTCCTTTTATATGTACGCATAGTTTAAATTAGGGGTGGGCGGAATTTGCAAAATTCGCTTTCGCAAACTATCGCGATAATGTTGAAAATCTCCGCAAACACGCCGGAAATATCACGAAGACGCGGATGTTTTTTTCCCGCCTGTTCGCAGTATTTTTTGCGTGATTGCGGCTCGCCAACTTACCCATGCGGTTGCTCACGGGCGCGGCCATCTTGTTTTTACTTGTCCCGCCCTCCCGCGATGCTCACTTCCTGTTCCGGGTCGCGCAATGCATGCTCGCACCCATTCGCGGTAAGTATTTCCTGTTCGCGAACACTTTGACTTGTTCGCGTTGCTTTTCGCTTGCTCGGGGAGAAAATATCACGCGAACTTGCGAACGTGGTCGCAATGGGCGCGGCCATCTTGTTTTTCACTCTATTGCATGGTTCTGGGGCCTGATTTTCAATCCTCCCTGCATCTTTTCAATCCTTTGTTTGAAGCCACTTTTTAAAAATCTTTTTTATTTATTATTTCTCTAACCATTTTCCTGCTTCTATATATTTTGTTTTTGTCTACTTTTTTTTGTTTTTTTAGCTACTTTTTCACTCTTTCTATCGCCTGCTATTTATTTCCTTTACTTACTTTTTAAATTTTATTACCTTTTCTTTCCCAACCCGTCCCAGAACCATGTCAAAGGGTAGGGCTCGTCGCAGCCAGAGCCGTGACCGCCTTCCTTGTGGAAGGCGGCGCCCACAAGGGGTGCAGGCACGGGCCTTATTTGGGGAGGTGGAGTTGGCTGCACTCATTTTCTTTGTGCCGCGCCACCTCCCCTCAACCCTGGCAGCAGGTGGGAGGCCTGAGTCCCGGTACGGCATCCGGGAGCGTCGACAGCGGTGGGGGAAGGTGCGCCGGGCAGTGTTGCGCTGCTCTGGGATCCGGCGCACCCAGGTGCAGTTGACGCACCGGTGGTCCGACATCCTGGACCGTGAGCAGGACCTGCTGGACCTGCTAGGAGTGGAGGTCCCGGGTCTTGGTGAGTAACTATTTATTTATTACTACTTTGTGTCTGTTCTTCTGCTCTGTGTTATATTTCGAATATCTTTTTTTTCTTCCAACCAGCTACAATGTTGCTGCTTACATTCCAGGTTAATAAGTTTAAAAGTCTTCTGTGATTGTTATGACACAGGTGCTCCTCACGCTATTACTAATCTTACTTGTTTGCAACTTTGCGTTTGCGCTCGCTTAGCGTGATTCTGTAAGAGTTTACTTTAGAGAAATTAAGTTACGTAATGCTACAGTGACTCTGGTCCTTACTTTGTCCTGTCACTAAGAGATAGGGGCGGATTGATACTTAGGTTTAGGTACTTTGTATGAGTTTGTAATTTTTTAGTGGTATGCATGATGCCCCCTCAGTTACGTCACGTGCTGCTAGTACGCCAGTCTTTACTAGAACCTTTTCTAGTTTGTTCAATGAGTGGTGGTAATTGGCTTAGCACTAGCAGAACATCAGGATCAATCAATCAACCCAAAATTTGGTGTATACAAAAAATGTAGTCATGTGTCCTCCATTTGACCATATGCATTGTTGAGGACTAAAAGAAGTGGAAATGCATACTTAATGTACAATTGGCACGCCTGGAATAGGTGGGCTAGGTCAGGTGGTACATCGTACTTAGACTTAGTTGTAACTTAGTATTCTGGATCAGAATGGAAGACTGGATTACTGTTGATAAATAGTAGCTTAAGTAGTCGATCCGCGAATCCACCGATACTACTTGTTGACCAGATGAGATCGGTCAATTTAGTTATTGCAATTGTTGTTTACTTAAGTGTTTTTTGACCGTTCTTTAAAAATATTGTATTTGTTTGACACCATCCATCAATGTTTGTCTCTTTCTTATATCTTTCCTGTTCATCAGCACCCAGGGGCAGTCAGCGGGAGTACACCACCACCAGGAGGACACCAACGAGGGCTCCTCTGCTGGCCCCAGTAAGTCTTCTTGTTTTTAATACTATTTCTTATTCCATAACTTTTACTGCACCATATTTTTCACGAACTATTGTTTCAGTTTCCCAATGCTATTTTTTACCAACAATTATCCTTCGATCTGTACGGTTTCAAAAATCTTGTTATCCCTGCCTCTGCACTGATGACTCTCTGTACTACTACTACTATCAGTCTATCTGTACTGTAGTAGCTAAGCTTGCCCAGTTGGCCACTCTTTATTTGAAAGGTTGTAAATAAAACTCAGATTCACCAGTAGCTCTAGCCATTGAGTACAGTCCTTTGGGTCGTCCTCTTGTACTACTTCTAGTCTTATTGATCTTGAGTCTTTGTTAATCTTGAGGCTTTGACAATTCACACCAACAAATGCCCAACCAGATTTATTACTATTTTGATATGATGGCCTATTGGACATACTACTACTGTTGTAGGGATCTTGCACATACAGACCTTTGCACAAGAAAATAGGATGTTGGTGATGGTAGGTTGGACCTTCCTCACACACCTCAATCAGAAATTCAGAACCCACCACAATCCCCTGCCCGACTATAGTAGTGTCTTGTCATAACTATTAGGTCTCCGAACCCTCCCCCCAAGATACCCAACAAGTAGACAACCCAGAACATAACACACCCAACCTCTCAGTCGTGGAAGCAATGCACATACACACCCTTCCTTTAATTTGCTCACTCGTGTAAGTCCACAACAAATACCACCAAGTCTATGTAAGTTCAAAATGTTTATTTTGAATTGAGAAGCTCTGTACATTGTTCTATTATATAATGCAGCACCAACCAGAAAATCAATAACATTAAAACAATAAACATTGTTACACTTACTTACAGTTGGGAATTAAATCATGATAACTGAACAGTGGTGGAAGGCAGCACCACCATCCCCTAGGAATTTAGTTTATATAAATTTATAAATGAAGATCTCTGAGTGAAGGGACCCCTCACCTTAGAAGAGCCTAGTACTGGTAGTTGTTGCATCATTCATAATCTCTGCAAAGCTCTGGTTCGTAGAAGGGAATCTTCCGTCTGTAATGCGAAAAATGAAATGGTGCGCATTAGTATATTGCAACTTGCAAGCATTTCTCAGCCGTGCCAAAAAGTGTAGCATTTATGGATAAGCAATATGGACTAACAGTACACCAGTACTTGATAAAAAAGTGGCTTGTTAATGTTTTTGTTGACCGCTTGTATGCAGCGCGTAGACAGTAGTAGTGTGAGGCAGGTCATGTGGGCTCAAAGGTGTCTTATACAACAAGCTGCAAGGTAATGTCACATGTGCAAAAATAAAAGACACAAAGGTAAAATGGTTGCATGATTCGGGCTAACTAAGCAAAGGCTAGAATGACCCTAGTGGGGACCATATATAACTATTAATGTCTACTCTACTACTACCTGATTTATACTAGTGATGTATGTTATACTATTAACTCATTTTTCAATCTTGCTACTGACCAATAGGGGGAGGTGTATATTACGTCTAATAAATGTGTAATGTTTTCTAGGCGCACTACCGACCACCATTGCCGGGGCCAGCGAAGGCGACGCGGAGGGAGAGGATGCGGCAGTTGCTGCCGATACAGACGATGGAGCGGTAGGGGGAGTGCCAGCACCAGTGGCGGGTGGTGGTAAGTTAGATTCATAATCTTTAACTATTGTTGACAGTACACTCACTGCAAGGGTGTACTGTATGTATACTGTACTGTTGAGACTTAGGGCCCCATTAGGATGGCGGGCTGATTGCCCCCGCCGGGCCGGCGGTAGTCACCGCCAACCCCACAGGGGCAAATCTCCCGCCATCCCTGTAGAAAAGAGTCAGACCCCCCACATGTCGACCAGTCGGAAAAGGGTTCAATATGGTGGTGGTGTCTCTCTGAACACACCGCCAGCCATATAATCTGCATTTTGGAATGCCTTTACGTGGCGGCATTGCCATGCAGAGTATGCTTGGTGGCCCTCATGGAGGGTACCTATGCTATGGTACCCCCCTGCCTTTCATAGCAAAACGTGACAGGTTCCGCACAGGGCCTGTCATGTTGTGCTTGGAAAAGCACAACATGTATTTTTAGCATTGCTTTCGGCACCGCCCACCAGAATGTAAAAAAAACAGGCTTCCGCCACTGTGGTGGGCGCATCCTAATTGTCCCCACGGGACCCCCACCCTTTTTAGCGTGAGGATGGCGGGCAGACAAAGTCCGCCCGCCATCCGATGTCCAAGTAAGTATGAGTTGTTGTGAACGTTTGAAGAGTGAACTAGACTAGACACCCTTTAATTGGCATAGGGGCGGGAGTATTGAGTAACCAATGGCCTCATCTATCTGATTTCAACTCCGCTTTGAAAGTTTTATGGAGAAGACTAAAAGTCAGATCAGATCACCTGGTGCACTGTTCAACTAAAAAGTGAAAGACGGGTGGAAGGAAGAAGGATGGGCGAGATTTAAAATGTTATGTACTGTGCTTTATAGTGCTACTCTACCATGCCACTATGTGTATAATTAACTTGTCTTACTGTTTTTCTAAGAGAATATTTTACAATTGTCTTGTTTTTTTCTTTTTGATACACAGCTACTCCTTCCAAAGTCAATCGGAAGGAGTTGGCCGCCAAGGCACGGTGCCGGGAGCTGGAGGCAATCCAGCAGGAATATCGGCGGCTGGTGGTCTTGGCAGAGGAGGAGGAGGAGACTGCAGCAGCACTTCATGACTCCTCCAGTGCCCCGGGCCCCAGCCACCGCCCTCCAGCGGTACGGCGCCACCGTCTGGTGGCTGCCCGCCGCCACCGCAATACCATCTCTGGTGCCCCCCCACTGTGGCTGCAACTGCCGCACCCTCAGACGCCGCGTCGCCCGTCTAGAGGAGCAGATGCGTGTCCTCCTGCAATCCCACCCCACACCTTAGTCCCTGTCTTCTGCCCCTTTTTTAATTCTTGTTTGGGTGGGTGGGAACTGGTTTGGGCATTGGTTTTTGGACTATTTTCTGGACTTTCTTACGGACATTGGTTGGGGTTAGGGAGGGGGGTGGGTCAGCTTTTGTGGGTTTTTAGTTTATTTTTGTTAGGGTCAATTAAATCTATTTTTCTACGTTACATGCAATGTTGTTAATGTTTTGTAGGTGGGGTTACAGTTTTACATCACACTGTTTCCTTGCTGGTGCAGGCCCGCCCATAGCCAGTGTTTGATTTAAATAATTGACTGACTGTGTAAGACACAAACAGATAGATGCGACACCCCTCACTGATTGACTTGTCCTACTAGTACTTTCAGTCTCTCCTCTAGTCTATGCATTCTTTATCTGGACTCAAAGGGGTGTGTGGAATTGAATTCATTGAAAACATGTCGATTATTAATTCTGCCTCCCCAAACTTCTCTTACCTTTGCTTGATGTTTAACTTAGGCACAGCAATGGCTGCATGGTAAAGATGGTTTCCTTTTTCTAACATGCCATGATTGGGGTGGTGGTAGTATAGTAGTAGTAGTAGACATTGGCAGTGCAGCAGCATTTGCAAAAAAAGAAAATGAGACAGTCAATCGCCTTTGAGAGAGGAATAGTAGAATGAAGTACAGTACAGAATTTACCGAGCAACAATAATATGCTAAAATATTTTACAACAAAACATAATGGTGGTTGGGATAGCCTACTAGAGAGAGTTGCAAACTATAGTTGTGTCGAGTCACTTGACTAGGCTTACAGTGTAACAGTTAGTGCTGTGTATGAGGAATGACAACAAATCCAATCAATGCCGGCAATTAATGCTGAGAAAATCACCTCTAAAATATACTACTCATGGGTGGGCAAGCAGAAGAAGATCATCGCTCTGCCTTGAAATTGAAGTACTGTTGCTTTCGCCACACCCGCCCCAGCAAGCGTGTGATTAAATATTGGTGTACATTTAATTTAGTCACACCTCGACAATAAGTCACACAGCCCGGGGAAAGAGGGTTAGGGTTTGTTGAATGGATGGGAAGGGGGTTTGGGGAAAGGTTTGTCAGTGAAAAACAGTATTCATGGACAAACAAACAACAATCTTTGAAGACTACCATATCCATATGTTAAGGGAGAAAAAGGAAATGCATGCATGATGATGAGAGACCCGGATTACATACACTTCTTGTTCTGTTGTTCCGGCCTTAATACTTTTATAGTTAGCAAATAGAAATTTTAAATATTGGTCGGGAAGAATCGTAAACAGAGAGAAAACCTAATGATGATAATAACAACAACAAGAACACACTGTTGTAAAGTTTGTAGACAAAAAAATGAATCAAATTATTTAAAAGAAGATGAAAGTTGATACTGTTACTGTGTTATCCTGGTCAAAAATGTGGACTGGATTTGCATCTCGGCATTTCTCTTGGTCCTCTTGTCCATCAATCTTGGGTGTCACCACTCGCCACTGCCAGGCTGGAAAAAAATTTCGATTTATTGGTAAGGTAAGTGTGCATTGTAATCTTTTCCAAAGTATAGGGCAAGGCCCGTCCTGTAATTGTAGATGGAAAAACAAAGGGGATATTGAGAAACAAAGTTGAAACAAATGCACAAGGTATGGTGTAGTGCAACAAGAACACTTTCCGAGGTGGCATGTATGCATCATCTCTACTCTAGTCTGTTTCCAGCATTGACCTTCAACAACAACAGGAGAGAGCAGGCCCACAGTGACAGGCCTCACGGCACGTTGCTTAGCACATCCTCCGTTTAGAGTACTTTTTCTTTTTTTTTAAGTTAGTAAATCAATGCACCGCAGTCATCCCACCGCTACACTCGACTCCACTTCTACACAGACATTTGGGTCTGCTGTGGTTGTTGTTGACGTGTTTACCTTTAGGCTTTTATGCCAATCATGAAACGTCCTCCTGACTTTTATTCCATCAATCATCTCCGATACTTGTACTGACTGACTGTGAAGATCGGCCTGCAGTAGAAGTAAAATTTTGTTATTACACAACAAGAGTAGAGATATTATTGACTTGAGTCACTCTTTAGTGTGTACAGTAAGACTACTAGTACACTTTGACTTCACTTTGTGCACAACAAACAAACAACGAAAACACAAACACCAATGGCTCAGAGTCAGGTGTCCAATGCATGCCATTAATTGTTATTACCTGTTCCTTCTCACCTTAAGTTAACTGGCCGTCTTTTTTACCATCATCATCATGGACGGTGCTGTTGTCAATCATACTCAGTGCGCAGATTGAGTCCCCTTCTTGTATTGAATTAAAAGTAATGTATCAAGCTGCAGAAGAAGTACAAATTTCTTATTTGCAAGAAGGGGAAAATTCACCTTGAGTTACGTTTAGTGTGTACTGTACAAAGATGATTAGTGTACAATGACATAACTTCATGCACAATAAACACAACAAATTCACTCAGTCTGTGACTCTGCGTCCAATGCATGGCATCAATCATTACCTGTTCCATCTCATTTTCAGTTAATGGGTAGTCTCTCTCTGCTCTGAAAGGAGGATAGCTATAGTAGTCATCTGATTCATGCTCCACTTCTTTTGGCGGGACTAGGAAAGTTTTAATTTTTTCTTCTATTTTTCCATCATCCAATCATCATTCATGAGGGCAAAGGATTTAGGCGGGAGATTCAGTATGATGGAGCGGAGGATCTAGATTCGGAGGACTGTACTGTCAAATTGCAGACACCTGAAACTTGTATATTAAATAAGAAGAGTAGAAGACGGTGGTAATGGATTTGTTGTGATTCACAAGTTTGTAACCGGAACGACAGACACACAAAAAAGGGGGAAAAAAAGGGAGGAAGACAGTAAGTGCAAGCCTAATTGTCAGGGAAGTATAGCTCATCCTCAAACTCTGGGGGTTCAGCAAGTAGTAGGTAAGCATGTGACACACTACTTCCGTCACCTGAGCCGCTGTCCTCATCTTCCTCCATTGCTTCATGTATTGTGTAATTCGGTGGTATGAAGTGCTGATTCATTTTGATCATTGTTAACCTCTCCACGTTTTTGGGCGAGAGACTGGTCCTTCTCAATGTTACAATGGAACCAGCAGCACTGAAAACACGTTCGGAAGAGACACTTGCGACAGGGCAAGCCAGATAGCTTATCGCCATCCTGCTGAGCAGTGGCCATTCAGACCTTTTCCTATACCAATACTGCAATGCGTTTTGATCAATGTACACCTCTGTTGGGTCATCCAGAAAGGCCTGGACCATCCGCTCAATGTTCAGGGGTGCTGCTGGTAAGCTTTCGGGCTCTTTTCTCTGTGCATCAGCACTGTGCTTATTAATGCCTAACTGTACATACCAATCGTCTAACGATTCTACTGGGCCCAATGATCCAGTTATTGTTGCTGTTGTCGATAGTGATGGTGAGTGTTGTGATCCAAACGCACTGCCCTCAGCCGACGAAGTTGCACTTGATCCTGCATGCCCTGCTGCAGTACGTCTTGTGGGTTGATCTTGCGGGCTTTTAATTAGCAGCCTTTCGTTTTCCAACTTACTGGCTGCCTCAGCTATACAAGTTTTGTAGCGGGCAACATCAATCTCTGAAAAAGCAAAGAATGTCTTCAGTCCAAATTTTTCACATGGATCCAGAATTGTGGCACAAATGTAATGTTCTTGTGACAAAATTTTATTTTCTATCCTTGTATTTTCAGCTAAGCGACGGGCTAAGCTCTCCACCAAGTCATAGGCTTCCCTTTTGTCCTCTACACCTTTGTATGATTCAGACACCTTCTTCAGCTGATGCTCTAGCATTTGCAATAATGGGATAGCTTGGCCCATTGTACAGTCCTCCTTGCTGACTTCACGTGTGAAGACCTCAAAAGGATGAAGCATCTCAGTCAGGCATTTAATTAGGCTCCATTGCTCCATCTGAAGGTTCATGCCTTTAACAGTAGCATCCCCTCTTTTCCAGACATATTCATTGAGTGGCCTGTACTGCTCAAACAGACTATCAAGCATGTAATACGTTGAGTTCCAATGTGTTGCCACCTCCTGGATGAGTGATTTGACTGGCATCCTATATTCGCATTGAATGATCCTCAGCTGCTTCCGAGCTTTAAAAGAATGGCTGAAATGAGTGCATATTCTTCGGCAGATGGCCAGTAAGTTGCTGACTATGGGTTCTTTTTTCAGGAAGTCTTGAACTATAATGTTTATGCAGTGCGCCAAACTCGGAACCCTGAAATAGGAACCAAGATCCATGGCCTTAAGTACATTACAGCCATTGTCTGTGGCAACAAAACCAATACTAAGCCCTCTTGGGCGCAGCCATTCAAAAACCTTGCTTTGAAACTCTTGCAAAATGTTTACAGCCTTATCAGATTTCTCCATGGCGAACATGGCTACAGTTGCATGTTTCCGAGTACCTTTAAAAATCGCAGCTGTGTCAACAGCACCTCGTGCAGATAGCTTATCTCTAACCCCCACAAAAGAGACCCAGTGTGCAGTGATGCACATGTAATCTGTGGCTTGGCAACTTGTCCACATGTCTGTTGTCAGGTGGCTATTGTGAACAGCACTCTGCTGCAAAGCTTGTCCAACCAATTCCAGCACATCATTATGTAGTGCCGGAACAGCAATTCTTGCGAAATAGGACCGGCTGGGAACCTTCCATTTAGGGCAGATGGCTGAAACACATTCAAGGAAACCCACCTCTTCCACAAATGAAAAAGGGAGAAGGTCCAGCGCTAACATTTTAGCCAGCTTCGCATTGTACAACCGTGCCGTTGGGTGGTTGCGTTGGAACTGCCCCTCCAACCTAAGCATGCTCTCAATGGTAGGCTGGATTACTTTCCTTTGTGGTGCTGTTGTTTTCATTAACCCACTTAGGCTCAACGACACAGTTTGTCTCATTGTGGTACTCGGTCGCCTTGATGTCTCAGCCTGACTCTGAGTATGGCTCTTACTGCGGTGCCACTCAGATGTTACTGAGAAGGATGTGGGCGGTACCACTACACTACTGGGGACAGGGCTAGAGATGCCTCTCTCTTCTTCACCTTCCACCGCAATAATATCGCTCCCTGATTCTTCCTGACCAACTTCAATGGGTTGAGTTTTTCTACTTTCTTTTAACTGAAGTAGGTGATTCTCCCACACAATAGTGTGGTGTATTCTGAGAAGACTTGCTTGGCCTCCGGTACCATAGTTTGTACCAAGCTTACCCCGCCGAACACCTTGTCGACAAATTGAGCATATAGCAACGTTCTCCTCCTTAGTGCTAACGGAAAAGAAGTCCCAAACTGGGGAGGAGAACTTTCTGGCACTGCTGGATGTGCCACTTTCAATACCAGATGAACTGGAGGGTGTGCTTGGAATGTGACCCTTGCTACACTGTGAATTTTACTACCACTACCGACTGAGATGGTTGAGCTGGATGTAGGTCCCTGCCGGGCCTTGGAAAATATGGCAGCTGGAGGTAGTGGTGGTGTAACCTGTGTTGGTGATATCCATGCTACATCCCGCATCACTCGGTTGACTGTAACCCGCAGGAGCAGGCTGGATCACGTGCATTGTCACGCCGCCCCGATTATCGACAGTTTCACTTGGACGGTCAATCGAACTGGCGTTAACCTCCCTTCATCCAGTGGTCGCTCACCGACAGAAATCCATTCGTGTGACTTCGTCCTGGTTTTATTATTAATTCTGCCCGGCTCCGACTCTCGAGCCTCCGCAGCTGCCCCCGTCATTGTACGGTTTCTCGTTCTCCAACGAGTACAGGCAATTTCGTTCACAATCAGGCATGTACACATCTAAGTCCTGATGATGATCCTGTTATTCTTCTAAAAAGGATTGAAACGTCGTCGACCCCTTTAAATAGCATGCACGTTATCCCATTGTGTTAAGAAAGTGCATCCGCTGTTTTGAAAAAGCTTTTCACACTGAATAATCTAAAAAAGCTCAATTTTTTGTCTTGCCTGAAATGCCTTGTTTGTTTTGTTAATGTCAATGTTTATTCTGGACACAGGACTGTGTCCCACACGTATTGTAAATTGTATATGTATTTCCAATTTGAATAATTAAATCGGTTGTCCGGCTGGACTTCCAGAATATAGTATCGATTCTGAACTATATTTATCTGTACATCATTCTATCCATTTGAGGATCATTGTTGCTTGTATTGTACATCCCGCTCAGTAGCAGCCTTTCTGGATAGGGTGAGAATGTTGGTCTCCAATCCCTTTGGGGCGGGAGTTATGTGCGTGATGACTGGCTCGTCTTCATCAACATCATCCCCCTCTTCTACATCTACCTCCATAACTCTAAGTTTTTCTGGGACCTTCCTTTTCAGAAGCATTGTCTTGTGGCGTGCATCATTCTCAGACTGAGCTAGTGGATGCCATGTGGCATCACGATCATCAAAAGTGGGGCTTGAAGAAGAAGATGATGGACTAAACCTCCTTTTCCTTGCTGGTGGTCTGGAAGACAATAGATCTTCTGAAACAGTGGTTTGCTCCACTTTGTCTGCAGGAAGCTCGATTTCCTGAAATGCCCGTATGTCAGGAGCAGCAACTACTATGGTGGGCTCTTGTTGCGGCTGCTGCTGTTCTTGTTGCGGCTGCTGCTGTTCTTGTTGCGGCTGCTGCTATTCTTGTTGCGGCTGCACACTTATCTGCTGAGTTTCCGCTTGCGTTGATTGTGTAAAACTTTGCGATAATGACATTTCAACATCGCAGCTCGTTAGTAGACTGGCTACCTCTGCGACACTAAAGCCCTTGGGCCTAGGTTGGTGGGGTTGGACCGCTGGTGCTGAGGTGCTGCTCCCAGCTTGGTTCCCGGACAACACTGCTGCAGGCGTAACTTTTTTGGTGCCAAAAAAAAACATTGGCCGGCACACCAGTCGTGGTTAATGGCACTTCCTTTTTCTGTTCCTTCTTCTCACCGGCACCTTTCTTGGTACTGGACCTGGTACCTTTCTTTGGGGCCATCTTCTTCAGATGTCAGGCAGGATGCAGATGCACAACAAGTTCTGGTCACACGTGGACGTGATGCGCAGCAGGACTTCTGTCTGGCTGGCAGTACAACGGGTAGCCGGGTGATGCTGATTAAGGGTGGGCGTAGTTCGCGAAGTAGCACTTCGCGAAGCTACGCAAAGTGAAGTTCGCACTACGCGAGCTACGCCTAGCATTTCGCGAACTGCGTAGTAACATGTTCGCACTGTGCAAGATGTTGTTTTCAATGATTGCACAGTGCGGACAAGCAACCGGCACTGTGCAATCATTGAAAATGGCATCTTGCACAGTGCGAGCTGTAGTTTTCTGCTGCTCGAGTAGATTTTTACTCGAGCGGCAGCTTTCTCAACGCGAACTGGTAGTTTCTCATCGCGAGCGGTCGCGAGCATACGCGACCCCTCGCAATGAGAAACCTGACCTCCTCGTGTTGGGAATCTCGCTGGGAGGTTTATTTTCCATGCTCGCGATCGCCAACTTGATGTTGCTGATCGCGAACAAGGAAAAAGTCTCGCCGGGATGTCATTTTGCTTGCTCGCGGTCGCCAACTTGACGTTGAGGACCGCGAGCAAGCAAAAAATGACCGCAGCACTACGCAACACTACGCTACGCGTGTTCGCACTGTGCTACGTGCAGTTCGCGTAGTGCGAAGTAGCGCGAACTTCGCAAACTACGCGAGCGTAGCGTAGTGCTTCGCCCAGGCTTAATGCTGATGACACCTCCTCCTCTGGCCATTTGTGCACCTAAAAGCAAATAAGCCAGGAGAAGAGAAATGTTGCATTTGTTGTTGTGGTTCAGTTACTTACTACTGTACTAGTGCAAACAAAAGATATAGTCTAGCCATTTATGAGTTTTTTTCAACAAGGGCTATGTTATACTACTGTGTACAGTCACACACTACACTCTCAGGAAGGATAGGAAAGTTAATAAGAACCACCAAAATAAAAATGTAATGGAAGTGGGGTGGACCCTATTTTCCATTAAATTATTTGAGCATCTCAGCATCCAGGGAGCTGCTGCTGGCAAAGGGGGTGGATGGATGGAAGCAGTAAGCCAATAGGAAAATCATGCAGGCCTATATGGCAAAAGCAGGACACTAATAACTCCCAACACAAAAAAAGGCCACCATCCACATGGACATTCACAAATCACAAACAAGGAGGGGGCCTGGGAAACACCAGGAGCTGACAAAAGGCCTATAAAAGCCAGGTAAAGGATGCAT
The DNA here is from genome assembly GCF_964204655.1 of Triturus cristatus. Taxonomy (NCBI): domain Eukaryota; kingdom Metazoa; phylum Chordata; class Amphibia; order Caudata; family Salamandridae; genus Triturus; species Triturus cristatus. The sequence continues at coordinate 317,503,117 of NC_140588.1, read as the reverse complement.
GCTAAAGCACACTGCTCTGCCTTTTTAATGCAACAAAATGCAAATACGAACATTCACAGGCCCCAAAATGGTCTGCAGGGTGCATGCATTGCACACCAACACCCACCAGACACACACAACAAAAGCATGTCTTTAAGACAACCAACATCAGAAAGCCCATCCCAAAAAAACACACTTGCCAACTCAATCCAATGCGATCCATGCCCTAAATGATGTGTAAATTAAACAGACCACACAGAAACACTTGATTAATTTAATACAGCGGTGGCCACCTGCTCAGCCTCTGAGCCTACTGGATGAAAGCAGGCCTGTTGTTGGCAGACAAGGCCAGACAAGCTTGCAGGCCTAGGGTTCAAAATGGCCACCAGTCACATGGCCAGGCCCAAAAACATCAGAAAGCCCACCCCAAAAAAACACACTTGCCAACTCAATCCAATGCCATCCATGCCCTAAATGATGTCTAAATTCAACAGACCACACAGAAACACTTGATTATTACAGCTGTGGCTACCTGCTCAGCCTGTGAGCCTACTGGATGAAAGCAGGCCTGTTGTTGGCAGACAAGGCCAGACAAGCTTGCAGGCCTAGGCTTCAAAATGGCCACCAGCCACATGGCCAGGCCCAACAACATCAGAAAGCCCACCCCAATAAAACACACTTCCCCAACTCAATCTAATGCCATCCATGCCCTAGATGATGTCTAAATTCAACAGACCACACAGAAACACTTGATTAATAAAGCTGTGGCACCTGCTCTGATCCTACTGGATGAAAGCAGGCCTGTTGGCAGACAAGGCCAGGCAAGCTTGCAGGCCTAGGCTTCAAAATGGCCACCAGCCACATGGCCAGGCCCAACATCAGAAAGCCCACCCCAAAGAACACACTTCCCCAACTCAATCCAATGCCATCCATGCCCTAAATGATGTCTAAATTCAACAGACCACACAGAAACACTTGATTATTACAGCTGTGGCTACCTGCTCAGCCTCTGAGCCTACTGGATCAAAGCATGCCTGTTGTTGGCAGACAAGGCCAGACAAGCTTGCAGGCCTAGGCTTCAAAATGGCCACCAGCCACATGGCCAGGCCCAACAACATCAGAAAGCCCACCCCAAAGAAAAAACACTCCCCCAACTCAATCTAATGCCATCCATGCCCTAGATGATGTCTAAATTCAACAGACCACACAGAAACACTTGATTAATACAGCTGTGGCTACCTGCTCAGCCTCTGAGCCTACTGGATGAAAGCAGGCCTGTTGTTGGCAGACAAGGCCAGGCAAGCTTGCAGGTCTAGGCTTCAAAATGGCCACCAGCCACATGGCCAGGCCCAACAACATCAGAAAGCCCACCCCAAAAAAAACACTTCCCAACTCAATCCAATGCCATCCATGCCCTAAATAATGTCTAAATTCAACAGACCACACAGAAACACTTGATTAATACAGCTGTGGCTACCTGCTCAGCCACCGAGCCTACTGGATGAAAGCAGGCCTGCTGTTGTCAGACAACGCCAGACAAGCTTGCAGGCCTAGGCTTCAAAATGGCCACCAGCCACATGGCCAGGCCCAACCACATCAGAAAGCCCACCGCAAAAAAACACACTTCCCCAACTCAATCCAATGCCATCCATGCCCTAAATGATGTCTAAATTCAACAGACCACACAGAAACACTTGATTAATACAGCTGTGGCTACCTGCTCAGCCTCTGAGCCTACTGGATGAAAGCAGGCCTGTTGTTGGCAGACAAGGCCAGGCAAGCTTGCAGGTCTAGGCTTCAAAATGGCCACCAGCCACATGGCCAGGCCCAACAACATCAGAAAGCCCACCCCAAAAAAACACACTTCCCAACTCAATCCAATGCCATCCATGCCCTAAATGATGTCTAAATTCAACAGACCACACAGAAACACTTGAGTAATACAGCTGTGGCTACCTGCTCAGCCTCTGAGCCTACTAGATGAAAGCAGGCCTGTTGTTGGCAGACAAGGCCAGACAATCTTGCAGGCCTATGCTTCAAAATGGCCACCAGCCACATGGCCAGGCCCAACATCAGAAAGCCCACCCCAAAAAAGCACACTTCCCCAACTCAATCCAATGCCATCCATGCCCTAAATGATGTCTAAATTCAACAGATCACACAGAAACACGTGATTAATACAGCTGTGGCTACCTGCTCAGCCTCTGAGCCTACTGGATGAAAGCAGGCCTGTTGTTGGCAGACAAGGCCAGGCAAGCTTGCAGGCCTAGGCTTCAAAATGGCCACCAGCCACATGGCCAGGCCCAACAACATCAGAAAGCCCACCCCAAAAAAAACACTTCCCAACTCAATCCAATGCCATCCATGCCCTAAATAATGTCTAAATTCAACAGACCACACAGAAACACTTGATTAATACAGCTGTGGCTACCTGCTCAGCCTCTGAGCCTACTGGATGAAAGCAGGCCTGTTGTTGGCAGACAAGGCCAGGCAAGCTTGCAGGTCTAGGCTTCAAAATGGCCACCAGCCACATGGCCAGGCCCAACAACATCAGAAAGCCCACCCCCAAAAAAACACTTCCCAACTCAATCCAATGCCATCCATGCCCTAAATAATGTCTAAATTCAACAGACCACACAGAAACACTTGATTAATACAGCTGTGGCTACCTGCTCAGCCACCGAGCCTACTGGATGAAAGCAGGCCTGCTGTTGTCAGACAAGGCCAGGCAAGCTTGCAGGCCTAGGCTTCAAAATGGCCACCAGCCACATGGCTAGGCCCAACAACATCAGAAAGCCCACCCCAAAAAAACACACTTCCCAACTCAATCCAATGCCATCCATGCCCTAAATGATGTCTAAATTCAACAGACCACACAGAAACACTTGAGTAATACAGCTGTGGCTACCTGCTCAGCCTCTGAGCCTACTAGATGAAAGCAGGCCTGTTGTTGGCAGACAAGGCCAGACAATCTTGCAGGCCTATGCTTCAAAATGGCCACCAGCCACATGGCCAGGCCCAACATCAGAAAGCCCACCCCAAAAAAACACACTTCCCCAACTCAATCCAATGCCATCCATGCCCTAAATGATGTCTAAATTCAACAGATCACACAGAAACACGTGATTAATACAGCTGTGGCTACCTGCTCAGCCTCTGAGCCTACTGGATGAAAGCAGGCCTGTTGTTGGCAGACAAGGCCAGACAAGCTTGCAGGCCTAGGCTTCAAAATGGCCACCAGCCACATGGCCAGGCACAACAACATCAGAAAGCCCACCCTAAAAAAACACACTTCCCAACTCAATCCAATGCCATCCATGCCCTAAATGATGTCTAAATTCAACAGACCACACAGAAACACTTGATTAATAAAGCTGTGGCTACCTGCTCTGATCCTACTGGATGAAAGCAGGCCTGTTGACAGACAAGGCCAGACAAGCTTGCAGGCCTAGGCTTCTAAATGGCCACCTGCCACAAGGCCAGGCCCAACAACAGAAAGCCCACCCCAAAAAAACACATTTCCCAACTAAATCCAATGCCATCCAGGCCCTAAATGATGCTTGAAAATGAAATACATTAAAAAAACACCAAAGGAACAGTTGCTTCATCATGCACACACCCATGAGGCCATGACTAGCTCAGGCCTACTACTGACTACTACTACCCACAACATTTTAAAAAAAAGGAATGATGACACAACAACCACTTACTTGTAAAATATCCAATTAAAAAATCCTCAAATCCAATTGCAATAATGCAGCAGACAAAAAGAGTGATCTTCCCAGCTCAAAATCCAAAGGCAGAATGAGCAGGAGATGGACAATGTACTGGGATGAGCCTGCTGGACAGGAACAGGACGTTGGAGATTCTGTGGCACTTCCTCCCTCTCCCCACCTTTTTAAAAAAGGACTCCTTGCACAAAAAAGGACAGCCAAATGTCAATCTGAGGAGTTGTTTTCATCCAAATCATCATTTGCAGAAGGTTTAATGCTGCTAGAGCTGATATTCTTCTCCAAATTGAACATTTTACATGTTCGAGTTCTCGAGCTTCACATTACTTCCACCGGATGTCGATGGCGTGTCCAAAATGACTTGATCACGTTCTCTCGCTCCCTGTCGCGTTGGATATGACGTGTTCGAGGTCTCTTTCTCCTTTTCGCGTTCGATATGACATGCCCACGTCCTCACGCTCTCGCTCGCAGTGGAGAATGACGTGTTCGAGATCTCAATCTTCTCATACTCTCGCGGTGCATGATCGCGAGAAGAAAGACCTGATCACGCGACAAATGACGTGATCACGCGACAAATGACGTTAATGCGGGCGTGAACTGTCGCAAGACAGCGCAAAATGGCTACCAACAATCCAACATCTCGTGGAGAACGTGACCGGGTCGAAAAAATTTGTCGGCGAACGCGGGGATTCAGGTAAGGCGATCGCGCGCACGCGAGAATGTATTTTTTTACAGTGCGAGCAAGAAAAAAATTACCAGTAAGATGCGGATTGCGGAAATTTTTACATTTTCGCGCTTTCCGCGGAATGCGAAAATGCCAAATTATCGCAATTTCCGTGAGCGGAACGGAATTTTGGCCCGGGCCTAGTTTGAATCATGTGATCCTACGTTGAGATAAATATGAATATGGTTTCTGGTTTGCATTTGGGTATAGTGAATAGTTTTTGTAGTTTCTGACTAGTGAATAATAAAAAGGTAGATATACTAAAATATATGGTAGTAAACATATTAGTTCTTGTCTGTTCTTATGGAATAGAAGTAGTTGGGGAGTGCTTCTTTAGTAGAGATGTTTTATAAATGTGTGAGAGATAAAAAAAATGTAAATGTGCTGTATATTTTCTGTATGAGTTTGTTGACATTAGAGAACTACATGTGATTATAAGTGATACAATTTGTCAGGCTGTGTCGCTGTGGCGGATATATGTAGGTGTTGAAGTGGTTTGTGTTTTATTGATGGTGAGCTTCACTATCCCTTTTGAGACACTCTTCAATTTATTCATTCCATTTAATATCTTTAATATAAATACAGTAAAGGGACTGTATATCAAAAGTTTGGGAATTAGAACTTTGTTTACTCTCCCCATGCCCTGCTATACACTCTACAGAGTGTTTAAACGACTTTCGAAACATATAGATGTCTATGTAGTAAAGGTGTAGTTCGACTGGGCCCATTTATAAACCATGTTATGGGATGGTTTATGTTTCACCGCAAATTTGCATGTTTGAATACTTTTTGTTGATAAGTGTTCCGGCAGACACCTGTTAAAATTAACGTCGAATATGGGTATAGTGGCGCTACTGGGAATGGTGGGGGGTTTCTGTTTGATTTCGTACTGTTAACTTAGGGCAGGGGTGGGTGTGGGGGAGGTAGTTATGTTGCTGTTTGAAATACAGAATATAGTAACGTGGAGATGTGGAGCTACTAAAGGTGATGTAGTACCACTGGGAGCACTTATAAAGCGCCCTATGGCATGGTATATGTTTTACCCGCAAATTTGCATGTTTTAATACGGTTTGCTGATGAGCTTTTCAGGAGACATCTGTTGAAGTTAAGGCTGTGTATGGCTATAATGGTGCTTCTACGTTTGCTTAGGCTCTTTCTTTTATTGTGTAAAGTTAAGCAAGGGTGGGTGTTGAGGTGGTGTAGTGGTGCTGTGACTATTTATAAACCGTCTATGGTATGGTGTATGTTTGAGTTGCAAAATTGTAAGTTTTAATAGCTTTTGCTGATGAGCGTTCTGGTAGACACCTGTTGACATTAAGTCTATCTATGGCTATAGTGGCGGTACCAGGAGTGCAGGGGCTCTTGGTTTGATTTCGTAAGGTTAAGCATGGGTATGGGTAGGGGTGGGGGGGGTGCGTATGTTGCTTATTATAAGACGGACATTTGTAACGTGGGCATGTGTAGTTAGTAAAGCTAATGTAGTTTGAGTGGGCCTATATATTAACCGTGCTGTGGTATTGTTTATGTTTTTCCTGCGAATTTGCATGTTTGAATACTTTTTGTTGATAAGTGTTCCAGCACAAACCTGTTAAAATTAAGCCTGTGTATGGTAAAAAGTGGCCCTACTAGGAATGGGGGGGGGGTTCTGTTTGATTTCGTACGGTTAAGGAAGGGCGGGGGTGGGTGTGGGGGAGGTGGGTATGTTTCTGATTAAAACACAGAATTTAGTAACGTGCAGATGTCGAGCTACTGAAGTTGATGTAGTACCACTGGGAGCACTTATAAAGTGCCCTATGGCATGGTATATGTTTTACCCGCAAATCTGTATGTTTTAATACGCTTTGCTCATGAGCGTTCCGGTAGACGGTTGTTGAAATTAAGTTCTTGTATTGGTATAGTGTGTTTACTAGGTTTGGTGTGGCTCTTTTTTAATTTTGTAAAGTTAAGGAAGTATGGGGAAGAGGGTGGTGCAGTGGCAGTGTGCCCATTTATGAATCGCTTTATGGTATGGTATATGTTTTTCTGGCAAATTCCCATGTTTTAATACGTTTTGGTGATGAGTGTTCCATCAGACAGGTACAGAAATTACACAACATTTCTGTGGATAAGACATCTTCGTGCAGATAGACACTCTTGTACTGTGGTAGAAGGCTGATAGCGTCGATGGAAAATTATGAAACTTGGTGCCATTGTAGATTTTAATGGAAGGTTACAGTGTTTGTTTGTTACTATGGTGTAGTTAGGGTTCTAAGTGGGAGAAAAAAAAGGGGGGGTGCTCTAAAGGGGGGGCAAAGCTCCTAAAGGGGTGTGGGCTATGCAAGTTGGGGCGTGGTCTAAATCAAGATAAGTATCATTGTGTGCTTTAGAAAATCCTCTCCAATTATTGTAGGTTCGGAAAAAAACATTGTTTAAAGGATTTCCCTTTCTTCTACAACGTGGGTAACCTAGCGTGATGTCTCCAGTTCTCAGTAGTGAGCAAAATAAGCATGCGTACATCGATGTGCTTGCTGTCACTGCAGTGTAATAACATCTTTTTTTAAAAAGACTATCTTTGAGAGGGCCGAACATAGAGCCTGGAAGAAAGTCGTTTGGAGGCTGCCTGAAAATAAGTGCCGGTCCCCAGACCCAGCCTAATTAAAGTGCAGTATCCATGCATCCTAAGCACTGCGCCATTCAACCATCTTTTAATTGATGGATATATTCCTACTTATATATATACATGAATCTGTTTGTCCGCTTATCTTAAGCATCTATGAGCACACTCGCCTATAGTAAGCACTGTGCCATTCATGCAGCGATAAGCCTATATATGCATATATATATTTGTCCCAGAATTAATCCTAAGCATTTATCAGCCCACCCGTCTATCGTAAGTACTGGTCTTTGCATTCATTCATCCTTCCATCCATCCATACATTGATACATTGATATATGTACCTATCCATTGATGCATCTGGCCATTCATCCACTCTCCCTTTATTCAACTATACGTTCTTATTTCCGTGCTTCATCTGCCCCCGATCTTAAATACGACGTATTATACTCATCCAGCTACCCTCTTAAGGCATTGAAAAGGCTTGCAAAAAGCATTGACATGCAGATTTTTAAATAAATAATAACAAAGCTTTGAGTTACTCTTTGTGGAGCATACTTCAACACCCTTCTCTGGTGGTGTTTTAAACAAAGGTACATCTAGCGAAAGAAATGTAAAGGAGCTTTTATGTGTAATACGTTAATTTAGAAACATAATGTTTTGTCGAGTTGTTTATAGGTCCACTGTTTTAAAGTGGCCGTGACTGACAGATACTGAATGCCTGTACTTCTTATATTTGAGAAAGTATACCAGAGAGCTAATTTGGGGTGGTGAGAACCTTGAGTTCTATATTTCCATGTGAAGTACAGTATAGGAATATAAAAGTTATTGGAAAGCTTTTATGTTCATATTAATGAGGGGGTGTGAGAACTTAGTGAAGCAGACAAAGTGTGTGTTTTCGTAGCACTAAAACAAGACTGTGTGTAAGGTGAGAGCAGGTTCGTGCTGGAGTTGCCTTGTTGTGGTCGTTTGCAGAGGTGCAACCAGAGGGAAATTTCGGGGGAGCCTAATTCTTTCAGCAATAGCCAGAGTGGGCATGTAGGGGTTGTAAAAAGTGGTGAAAAAGAACAGAGTCTCCTTTACAAAAAAATGATGTTTTGAAGACCGGTGAAGTACTCGGGTGCGGCTCTGTGTGTGCGCCCAGGAAGCTGTGTCAGAGAGTCCGGGGCAATGGGCATTGCGCGTATGGTGGTCTGTCTGCTAATCACCCCACGATGATGTTGCTGGTGCTTTACAAAAAGAGAAGGGAAATACTGAGAGAAAATGGCTCTCTTTAAAGGATTTACGTTCTCCTACAAAGTGAGTCCCTTGGCATGATGTCTGCACTTCTAAGTAGTGAGCAATGTGCATGCTCTCACAGTGTCAATGCAGTGCAATGTAGAAAAAAAATGGATTACGTTTGTGAGGTCAGAAAATAGAGCCCTATAAAGACCCATTTCGAGGCTCCCAAAAATAAAGTGCTGGTGGTCACATCCCCACAGACACCCCCTCCAGTTAAAGCTCTGGGTGCAGTGTTATGTTTGCGAAGTTGTTGATAAAATTGTTAGGTAATAATGGAAATTTTTATGTGTGCTGTTTGGTTGATAATATCATTCTAAGTACATAGATTAACATTTTTAAAATTCTATTTATAAAGTTGTGTGCGGTGGGTTGCAGAGAAAGTGGTGTGGGTTGGTGGGGTGTGGCGGAGAGGTGAAAAGTATGAGGTAGTGCAGTTATATATCAATTGTAAAGGAGTATGTAAATAATTAAATAAATACTTCCTGTATGATCTATGGCACTACTAGTCATCTTAGTGCTCATCTGTCATGCTCCATCACGTTGCAGCACTGGGTCTGGAAGTTGTTAGTGGAAGTTTTGCAATTGTATGGTATTATTTTAACATAGTGAAGAAATGTGAAAAATCATTGAATCTATTTTTTGTTCTTCAGAAAATTATTTTGTTTGGAATGAAATTTGGAAATGCCTAGAAGAACTGAAAAAAAAGAAAAGAGAAGAACAATATTTATTTGACGAAAAGGAAAGATCTCGAAGTAGAAAAAAATCCGAGTAGTAGAGAAATAGTTTGTTTGAGTAAAAGCAAAAGACAATTTTTGAAAAAAAAATTACAAACATTTAATGAGTAAAACATCACACAAAGCAAAAAGAAGAACTTTTCAAATAAGATGAAGCAGAGTTCAATTTCAAATACGAGCAAAAGGAAAGATGATAAAGAAATAGTATCTGGTACTCGGAGGCAAAAACTATTTCAAGAAATTCGTCAGAGACTTTTTCGATCTAGAGTGATTCAGAATTTATTGAAAACATGCTGCAAATATAAAAGAAGAATGTTAAAATTCAAAGAGAAGCAGCGTATTGAAAGTATAGTGGATACTGCTTTCAATTTGAAACAGAAGTTGTTCATTTTGATTTTAAAGAGATTGAAAGTTTTGGATAAAATAGTCAAAGTATTGAAAGACAAAAGTAGAAAAAAAAGACTTGTGAACAGAACCAACTTTTGTAAAATCTTTAGTGGACAATGGAGACATACTTCTAGTACTGATCCTTTTTTTAATGAGGAAAGTTAATTCCAGGTAAAAGGTTTATCATTTGCAGTTGATACTGGAGGTCGTTGCTACGAAGTTCAGGATGGTGTGCCTCTTCCAAAGGAGAAAACGGTTGGTAAAAGTGCAGAAGAGTTAATAGCTGAAGAAGAGCAAGGGAAACATCCACGAGCTCCTGTGTATAAGTGGAGTTGTAGTAGCATTTGTAATATTCAACAGAAGTCCATTATTAAAATGCGAAATTTGCTACGAGAATATACTCAGAAAAGTATAAAACAGAAGATTAAGTTGTTACAATGTCTAGATCCATGTAATGTAAGAAAATATACTGAGAAGTATTGGCATTCTCTGGCTTGTCTTTCAAGAAAAGTTTGTAAAAGTGTTTTTCATCGTTTGAGGATGTTAGCAGTATACCTTTCAGAAATGCGGAACTTTGTAAAAAAACTGTACTATGTAAAAAGTCCTGCATTAAGTTTAAGTGAACTGAATGGAAGTCTTTTATATGGTTCTTTATCAGATGTTCAAAAAAAGTGTCATGATATTGAAATGCGATATTTTGGTTTAGAAGAGCAGTTCATAGAAAGGGAAAGTTTGACAATTACAGATGTTGGAGAAGATGAGAAAGTGATTAGCACTGATCAGTTTGAAGAAGAAATTGGAAAGTTTAATGTAGTGTGCTCTGAAATACCAAACTATGTTTGTGTTTGTTGTCGACGTACTCATTATAAAAGTCAAAGTAGGAATATTGATTTGTATTTGAAAAGTGAAAAGGAGAACAATGGCAAGTGGGAAGAATTTGCAACTTACTTGTTTGTTGAATGTCGATTTGAGTTAGGTAGTGATCAACGTATATGTAAATATTGTTACAACAAATTAGAAGAGAACAAAATGTCTGCTAGAGCAGTGCATAATAAGTTGGAGTTAGTAGCTATTCCGCAGGAGCTGGCCAAATTGAATACATATGAGTCGGTTCTAATTCAATCTATTCATCCTTTTCAAACTATAATTCGGATGGAGCCTAAAACAGGTAAACTGCCATCAACAGACTTGCAAAGAGGGCTAAAAGGAAGAGTGGTGTACTTACCTTTGGATTTGAAGAAAAACATTGAAATTATTGCTGGAGAGAAAGAGGAAGATGAGGCAGTAGTTATTTTATTAAATGGTGTACCCACAAGGAGTCGGAAAATATGGCAAGAATTTGTGGATATTAATAAAGTTGAAAAGGTTACCTTATATCTTATAGAGAACAATATTTATTACAAAAATATAAATGTGGATGAACAGGTAATACGTTTAGAAGATGATTTTGAAATTTCAAGTGGTCAAATAGAGAAAGTGGACAAGTCAAGGACTGAAGAGATTTATGAACATTGTACAATATGTCCTTTGCATTCAAAAGAAGTGATAGGAAGTAGCATTGAGTTATTTAAAATGAAAAAAGCACAGGGACCTCCAATGAGTGTATGGGAGAAAAGCTTGGAAGCTCGTTGTTTTCCACAGTTGTTTCCTACTGGAGAAGGTGGACGATGTGATGACTGACCTGTACGGATTCCAGCTTCAGAATATCGGTCAACAAGACTATATTCTGAAGATCCTAGATTTCGACAGTGCATTCCATTCATATTTCACCTATTGTTTGAAAGTGATCTGTCTTCTCTCTCGTATGCAGTGAATCATATACTTAAAACTGGAGTTCATGAATCACTTCTTTCTGCGAAAGAAATTGTGGAAAAAGTTCAAGAAACAGATGAAAATTTAGAAGCACAGTTAATCAATTTGATGGCATGTCAATGTGGAACAAATGAGTATTGGTATCGTCATCATGGAGAACTCAAGTGTATGTTACGGAACTTAGGTGCACCAACATGGTTTGTCACACTTAGCTGTTCAGAGTATGCATGAGAAGCGAATTCTAATATAAAAAATTTCGAACTAAAGACTCCAGGAGAGCAGTGTTCATTGGATCCTGTAAATGTGTGCAGATATTTTAATCATAAGTTTCAAGGTATGATATCTTTTATCTGTAATAAAAAGAATCCACCTGTTGGAGAAGTTACCTATTTCTTTTGGAGAAAGGAGTACCAAGAAAGAGGTGCACCTCATATACATATGCTACTATGGGTCAAGGATGCACCTAAATTTGGAACTGATTCTAATGAAACAGTATTGTCTTTCATCGAACAGTATTTGACATGTGAGATTCCAAGAGAAGGAGGCGATAGAAGCTTGAGACAGCAAGTTTTACGTTTCCAAAATCACCATTGTGGAAAGTACTGCAGAAGAAAATACAAGTCTAAAGGAAAATTTTACACCAAATGTCAGTTTGGTTTTCCCCGTACAGTCATTTGAAAAGGAAGAGTAAATTCTTTTTTTTCTTCTCTGAGGCACACAATAACTCGGAAATCTCCAAAGAATACCTACAACTTAAAAAGAACAGAAGTGTCAAAGTATATCAATGACTAAAATCCAGTCATTTTAAAAATGTGGAATGCAAACATGGACATCCAGTATGTTGAGGATAACTCAATTGCTGTTGCACGGTATGTTACATCGTACATAACAAAATCTGAAAAAACAGAGATGAAACAAATGTGGGAAGAAATTGCACCAGAGAAAAGCGTTAGCAATAAATTGCACAGCTTTACTTTGAAAATGCTTTCCCACCGAGAAATTGGATCGTATGAATGTTCAGACCGCTTGTGCTCTTCAGGTTTATATTCAAAGTCACGAGGAATCATTTGGGTAAGTTTAGGTCTTGCCTGCAAACGAAATAGAGTGTTGAAATCATTGGAAGAAATTGAACAATTAGCAGCAAATGAGCCAGATAGTACAGACATTCTTAAAACTAATATGTTGGACACATACTATCTGAAAAGGAGTCAACATCTGGAACAGCTATGTCTGTATGAAGGACTTCAACATTATAGCTTCAAAAGAAATGTCAAAGAGAATTTAAAAGAAGGAAAGTTTGCAGTGGTTGGATGTCATGGTCGTTTAGTAAAACATGCAAAGGGTAATCTTATAAACCACAAGAAACTTAGTTGTGAAACTCCAGATAAGCGAGAATTGTACTATTTAGCACTTCTGCAGCTGTTTAAACCATGGCGTAGCGAAAGTGAATCACTTGGATGGTTTGACTGCTACGAAGATTCTTTAAATGCTCGTACAGATAGCATTCGATGTCCAATTTTCCCTACATATTAGAAATGCTGAATGATGAAGTTGAACAGGAAAAGACTACTATAGCTGAAATAGCTCATGAAAGTTCTCAAGATAGTCAAAGTAGTGGTCCATGTAGTCAAGATCCTCTTGGGCAACCAATGCTGGAAAATGAAGCAGCGATTGCTATGCATGAAGTCGAAATTGCAATGCAACAAGCACACGAGGAGAATATAACATTGGAAAAGTTAGAAGAACTAGTAAATGTTGAACAGAAAGAAATATATGTGCAAGTGAGAGAACGGATAGAACATGGTTTGTTGCATGAAAAAAAAGAATGTCTATGTTCATCTTTTAAACCTCTTCTGATGTACATCAGTGGTCAAGCTGGGACAGGTAAAAGTTTTTTAATTAAAGTTTTGACCAGTTATCTTCAAAAAACTACTGGTTCACATTTATGTTGTGTGATAACAGCTCCAACTGGATTAGCTGCACACAATGTTAAAGGAGTTACTTTGCATAGATTATTGATGTTACCAGTGGAGCATGATAACAAAGTAGAATATCAGAAGTTGTCTGGAGAAGCTTCTTATGAAGTGCCAAGAGTGTTGAAGAAAATTAAACTTTTAATTATTGATGAGGTGAGCATGGTCTCCAACTTAATGCTTGCTTTTGTACACTTAAGAATGCAACAGGTATTAAAAACAGATTACGACGTTCTCTTTGGAGGAAAACATTTAATTGTATTTGGAGATCTACTACAACTAACTCCTGTAAAAGGAGAACCAGTGTTTAAAACTCTTCTACATGAAGACACAAAGAAATCTCTGGGAAGTATTGGAAATGTGAATCTGTGATTACATTTTGAATATAAAGAACTCACTCAGAATATGCGACAAGCAAGAGATGAAGATTATGCAAATATTCTAAAAGGTGTAAGAATTGGTGTTCAAAGCAAACATGGTAAAGAAGCTTTTCAAAGTCGTCTACTAAAGAACTTGTTTACAAATGAAAACACACCAGCAGAAGTAATGTACAAGAAAATGAAAGAAAAAAAGTCTATAGTTTGCTTAATGCCTACAGTGGAAGAGTGTTATACATTTAATAGAGAGGTTTTGAAATTGGAAAATCAAGAAATAGTTCACATTGAAGCTATTGATAAAATAGAGCATCAAGGAATAACAATTGTTCTTTCAGTAAAACTACAGACTAAAGTGGATTCTTTGGAAAAGTCTGTATCAAAAATTGCTGGCTTTTAAAAAAATGTAGATGTATGTTTAAACTGTCGGGTAATTTTGAAGCGTAATCTGAATGTAGAAGAAGGTTTAGTGAATGGAGCAATGGGGAAAGTTGTTGATTTTGTGAAATATCAAAATAGAAATGGATTTGAAATTTTGAAACTTAAATTTGATCAGATTGCAGAGGTAAGACAGATTGCACGTTCTGCCACACATTTTTTTGTTGTAAAAGACTTGTATGTTCGTAGAAAACAGTTTCCTTTCTGTTTAGCATATGCAATAACTATTCTCAAATCACAAGGTTTAAGTGTAGAAAATGCTTTGGTAAATGTTGGAAAAACTGTGTTTAAAGAGGGAATGGTATATGTTGCATTATCCCGAGTTAGAACATTGTCTGGTTTGCACTTAAATGATTTTGATGAGAACAAGGTTAGTGCTGATGTTAATTGTGTAAGAGAATATAATCATTTGAGAAGGCTATATGCTTCTCATTTAGGTGAATATCCTATTTATGAGAAACGTGTTGTGTGTTCAAAACGCAAATATTTTGAAGAGTTAACTATGGTTGAAAAGCAGAAAGAAAATCAACAGAAAAGAAAAGATGTAAAGAAGCAGAAAATACAAACAAGTGATGATGTTGTTGGATACAAATTAGAAAATGCTTCTGGTGTCAACTGCTATGGTAATGTCATCCTAAATGTTATATTTTATCTTGAAGATGTTTGTGGTGAAATTATGGAAAATCACTTCATTTCAAGAATTGAGAACTAATAGAAGTAAGATTCATTCTGCTTCTGGTATTCGCCAACTGTTGGATACATGTACTGGATCTTTAACGTTCAGTGCTAATATACAGCAAGATGCACAAGAATTTCTGATGGTTATGCTAGGAGTACTAGAAGACGAAGTAATTCAGATTGAGAGTTTACTTGGACTCAGTTACAAATGGGAACATAAATGTGAAGAGTGTTCGTTAACTTCAAGCACTATAGTTGACAGAGAACTATTTTTATATTTAACAATACCTGACTGCAAATCTGTACCATTTTCCAAATTAGTGATAAGAAGAAGATCATGAGATGATGTGTTCTCGTTGTAAATCAAGAATGCTAACTGCGTTATGCCTCCAAAGATATGGAAAATATTTGATTATAATGCAGCAACGCTGTCAACCAAATGGAAGAAAAGTGGAAACCAAAATTAAAAATCTTGTTGCTAATCAAGTATCTATTTCTGGAAGTTGCTATTGTTTTCCATGCTGGAAGTACTACTACAAGTGGACATTATACAGTTTATTTAAAGTGCAATAATGGTTGGAGTCACTGTAATGATACACACTTGGAAATGAAACCGAGATTGCCTTATGAATTACCCAACTCATACTCAGGGGCATATTATCAAGCACGGCGTTAAAATTATCGCCGCTTTAGCAGTAGAAAACTGCCGCTAAAGCGGCGATAATGGGCTTGATAATATGCCGCAGAGAATTCCCATAGAAGCCCATTTTGACACCAGAACATGGGCTTATATAATACTTTATCTGGTATATTGGGAAAATTGTGCAGAGAAACTACGTAAGATCTTGAAGGAATTCATACTGGATGTTTTCAAAGCAAAGTTTTTGATACATTATCTGGAGTATTGGGTAAATTTGCAGACAATCTACGAAGTAAAGGTAAGCTTTAAACATTTGAAGTACTATTGGATGTGTTATTTGTTGATCTTGTATTATATTTGAGAATCAGTTTTTTTTTTAACAATCTAGTTGATTGTTTTTTTTTCCCTTGCTGTTTATGATGAAACTACACTGGCATCACTGTGAATAGTGAAGTTAAGTAGTAGGTGATGACAGCAAAAAAAGGGAGAAAAATTGTTATCTGAATGTTAAATTGTTTTGTATTATTTAAAAACTCATTGTAATTTGTGAAATGTATTACGTTACATAGTACTTTTCCAGTTTATTTTATGTAGTTGAAAAGTTAGAAAAATAGTATTAACCCCTTCCATGCGGCGCAAATTCTGCCGCGGTGCTGACCGTTTCTTGCGCGGGCGGGCTCATGACGGAACGGTTCCGTCATGAGCACAGCTCAACCGACGCTCATGACGGAACCGTTCCGTCATGAGCACCGAAGGGGTTAATGACAAATACACAATATTAGTTCGATATTTAAAAAACCTTTGCAATTCATTGACAAAACCATAGGTTTCAGAGACGTTATAGTTAGGAATTAGCATTTTTTTTAAAACTTAGAAATTCACTGAAAAAACCATAGGTTTCAGGGACGTTATAGTTAGGAATTAGCATTTACAAAACCTTAGCAATTCACTGAAAAAACCCTAGGTTTCAGGGACGTTATAGTTACTTGGACATTGGACTCATATAAAACCAGAGAAATTCGCCTGTTATAGTTAGTTGAGCTAACTATAACTCACGCCCCGGCAATGCACTGCTGATGACGTCACATATTACATCACTCATGACATGGTCAGTGACATCACTGATGACATCACTGATGACATCTCAAATGACATCACTGATGACATCACTGATGACATCATCCACGTGAAAATCAGATGCACCTGATCAGACCCGAATATAACACTTGATACACCCAGTCTAAAATACAGACTATAATTTTCAAAACCGTGAACACACCAATACCAGTTAGTGCATATCCACTCTCTAATTTGTAGGTCTACACACATCCATTCATTCACCTATACACTCGCTCATACATACAGTAAGCCATCAATACAGCATTATCATATCCAGTCACATATCTATACAGACACTCACACACTGCCTATTATTCTTAGAGTTATTCACACACCTAGTCAGTAATGGAAATAATCAATAAAACTTTCATTTACTCACCTGTACAGTTATACACATACCACGTCACTTATTTAAACATATACTAACACATACTTACACTCTAATACTATAACTAATACAAGGACACACTGATCCATACAGGCACTCTCACAATCACTCATTCTCACATATAGTCATTTATATAGTCCAACACTCATATATACTGCCTTTCACATATGGAGTTACTCACATGTACCACTGAGGCATCCATTCACTCACAAAGACACTCATACACACACTCACTCAGCTATACAGACCTTCACAGATACAGACTTTAACACATATACCTAGTGAATTAGCCACTCACACATCTATGCAAAGAGTCACACCCCCCCACCCACACACGCAGACACTCAGGTACTCATACAGGTACTCAGACAAGCAATAAATAGCTCATGTAGATCCCCATTTAGTTGCTAACCAAACCATGGAACTGCTTACACACCAACTACCAACCTAAACTGTGTGAATGTCTATATCAGTCGCTAACAAATGCATTAAGCAAGACACAATTAATTAGTCACTTATACAGTTAGTCACACACCTACTTAATCATCCATCCTGAGTCTTATACACTCATTCATTCTTCAATACACCTTGGCATATATATATTTATAAAACATATTTAAACTTTACTGAAACACACATTCACTGGATGATGTCATCAGTGATGTCATCAGTGATGTCACTGACCATGTCATGAGTGGTGTAATATGTGACATCATCAGCAGAATTATAGTTAGCTCAACTAACTGTAACAGGTGAAATTCTCTGGTTTTTATATAAGTCAAATGTCCAACTAACTATAATGTCCCTGAAACCTATTGTTTTTTCAGTGAATTTCTAAGGTTTTTTAAAAGCTAATTCCTAACTAGAACGTCCCAGAAACCTATGTATATATATGGGACATTACGATACTCACCTGTGAACAAGGCGCATGCGTGCCGAAACGCGTAAGGTTTAAGAGTGTAGCTGCCATGCACAGACCTAATAAAGTGTCCGCAAGAGAGGATGTCACAGCTGTGGGCTCTTCATTTTTCTTGTTGATGTTTACTGGATCCTCCATTCCTGTTTCAGAGCCTGCCCTGCAAAGTCGGTGGCCCCGGCAAAGTGGAGAAACGTGTGGTGATTTAACGGAGGGGCATGACTCGCTCGATACCTCACCAGCCTAATGGATTTCCGAAGTGATTTGGTGATGGCTAAGAGAAAGGGAGACAAAGGAGGTGCTTCCTCTTTCCGACAGACTGTGTTCTTTCTTCTTGAGCAAACAATTCAGTGTGTGGCAGCCAAGAGCACTAAGCTTGAAATACTATAACCCGATTGCATCGTGAAAATACAGAGGATTTTCCGCGATACTGAACAGTGGTGCACTTTGGGTATGGTGGTTATTGAGCCACAAGACCACTGGGACATTACGATACTCACCTGTGAACAAGGCGCATGCGCGCCGAAACGCGTAAGGTTTAAGAGTGTAGCTGCCATGCACAGACCTAATAAAGTGTCCGCAAGAGAGGATGTCACAGCTGTGGGCTCTTTATTTTTCGTGTTGATGTTTACTGGATCCTCCATTCCTGTTTCAGAGCCTGCCCTGCAGAGTCGGTGGCCCCGGCAAAGTGGAGAAACGTGTGGTGATATATATATATATATATATATATATATATATATATATGTTATAAATATATATTACCTACTGGTGGTCGCCAGTAGGTGGTTATAGTTAGAATTAATTTGACAATATCTTTGGGTAACGTTTGATGATACTTTGTGAAATTTTACAAAAAATAGGGCCGGACAGCTCAGTTTGTGTGTTGTGAGTTTTGGTGTGATTCGTCAAGTGGGGGCCAAGAAAAAGGGGGGTCCCAAAACATGTTTTCTCCATGTTGGACATTGGACTCATATAAAACCAACGGAATTACACCAAATTTGGCAAAAAGGTAGGTCTTGGTTTAGAGTGCGTTCTTTTTGTTAAATGGTGTTAATACGTTCAGTAGTTCCTGAGAAATGTGAAAAAGAAAAATATCGATATTTGAGCACTGAGGAGGGATCGCGAACACTCCCGGGCACGAGCTTCACTCTGATTGGCTGCCAACACTCCAAACCAGGAAGTGTTGGCAGCCATCTTGTGAATTCAATGTGAAAAATGAAGAAAAGGGGACAGGGTAGAAACAACCTGACCCTCTAGGCCTGCTCCTAGTCCCACAAGGACGCGCAGGCCAAAAAAAAAGCATTATTTTTTTAAATCGGCCGAATTCGCACTGGGGTCATGAAACAAAAGCCAAGCGCGGGCTCCCCCATTCCTTATTGTTAAGCCTCCGGGTGGCCAGGTCTCGGGGCATGCCCAAATTATATAACTGGGGCCCGTGGGGGCCCCCACAGCCCAGGGGACCACCACCTACCCAGGGCTTTATTGATTATTGATGATTTGTGGGGGGCACGCAGCCCCCCACAGCCCTGGGGACCACCAACTCCCCGGGGTTCCTATTTTAGGAAAAACTAAATGTCTGTGGGGGGGGGCTCGAGCCCCCACATGCCCCAAGTACCACCACCTCGGCAAGGCTTTGTGAATTAAATGAGGGAGGCATGCAGGTCCCCCGGAGCCCCGGGGACCACCACCTCCCTGGGGCTTTGCAAACATGGGGAGGGGGGCCATGCGGCCCCCCTCCTGGAGCCCTTGATAGCCCTGGGGGCCTCCTCCCCCAGGGCTGAATCCTGCAAAGCCCCGGGGTGCCCACCCCTGGGATATTGGTTATTTCTATGGCAGGCCTGAAAAAGAGGTCAGGCCCTAGGGAATGGGGTCCCAAGGGCCCCCAAAAAGTTAAAAAATTGGGGGCCACACAGCCCTCTTTGTTAAAAAAACAGAAAAAAGGCCAGCATCTCGCCGGAGGCCACACCCCCTTTTCCCATCACTCTGGAAATGCACCCCCTGGCATGTTGTTAGTTGGGGAATTAATTCCCCTTGAATACTGAGGGTCCCTGGGGGCCAACTAGCCCACCAGGTACCTCTAGTAAGTGTCACAGAGCTGCGTTGCAGAGAGTTGGTCCGAGGCCACGCCCCTTTTTACACCACTCTGCAAACAATGGTGGTGGGGCTATGAGGTCCTCTTGTGTCCTGAGGAGCTCTGGACACAAGTGGACTTCATCCTCCGAGCAGCAGAGCGCCAGAAGCCATGTTTGCAGCTTGGTGTAAAGAGTGGCGTGGCCTCAGAACACCTCTCTACAACGCAGCTCTGTGGCGCTTGCAGGAGGTACCTGGTGGGTTAGTTAACCCCCAGGGTCCCTCAAGATTCAAGGGGAATTAATCCCCCAACTCACAACATGACTGGGGGCTCGTTTGCACAGGGGTGCAGGGAGGCGGTGGGGCCTGATATAACAAGTGTGCAAAGGTGTCCCCAGGTGCGTTGTAAATTGGGGGATTAAGTGCCCTTCAATCCTGATGGTCCCTGTGGGTCAACTATACCACCAGGTACCTCTAGTAAGTGCCACAGAACTTCATTGCAAAGAGGTGGTCCAGGACCATACCCCTTTTTACACCACTCTGCAAACGCAGCTTCTGGTGCACTGGTGGTGGGGCGATGAGGTCCTCTTATGTCCTGAGGATCTCAGGACACAAGTGGACTTCATCGTCCGAGTAGCAGTGCGCCAGACGCCGCTTTTGCAGCGTAGTGTAAAAAGGGACATGGCCTCGGAACACCGCATTTGCACAGTGGTGCAGGGAGGGGGGGGGGCCTGATATAACAAGTTGCCAATCCTGCTGCGTGGGACTTACTGTAGGTAATAAAAGGGGTAGTTGACCTCCAAGGTTGACGTTGGAGGCTAACTACCCCTCCTGAAACCCCCAGTAAATCTCACACAGTGGGATTGCTAAAAGGTGTTTCGAGGCCACGCTCACCTTTCTCCACCACTCTGCAAACGTGACTACTATGTTACAGTTAGACATTAGCATTTAAAATTCCTTTGTAATTCACAGAAAAAAACATAGGTTTCGTTATAGTTAGAAATTAGCATTTAAAAAACCTTTGAAATTCACTGAAAAAAACATAGGTTTCAGGACGTTATAATAAGAAATTAGCATTTAAAAAACCATAGAAATTCACTGAAAAAACCCCAGGTTTCAGGGACGTTATAGTTAGTTGGACTTTTCACTCGTACAAAACCATTGAAATACGGCCGTTATTTTTAGTTGAGCTAACTATAACTCGCGCCCGCACAATGCACTGCTGATGACATCACATATTACATCATTCATGACATGGTCAGTGACATCACTGATGACAACACTGATGACATCTCAAATGACATCAATGATGACATCATCCACATGATAATCTGATGCACCTCCTCACACTCTAATATAACCTTTGATACACCTACTCTAAAATACAGACTGCCATTTTCGAAACCATAAACACACCAATACCAGTTACTACATACCCAGTTACACAGTTACTGATTCTTAGGTCTACACACACGTCCACTCATTCACCCATACAATCACTCACACATGCAGTCACTCATCAATACAGCACTATATCATTTGCAGTCATACACCTTATACAGACACTCACACACCACCACTCATCCATGTCATTTGAGATGTGATCAGTGATGTCATCAGTGATGTCACTGACCATGTAATGAATGATATAATATGTGACGTCTTCAGCAATGCATTGTGGGGGCACGAGTTATAGTTAGCTCAACTAACTAGAACGGCTGAATTTTACTGATTTTTTACGAGTGAAATGTCCAACTAACTAAACGTCCCTGAAACCTGTGTTTTAGTTAGTGAATTTCTAAGGTTTTTTAAATGCTAATTTCTAACTATAACGTCCCTCAAACCTATTATTTTTTTCACTGAGTGTATATATATATATATATATATATATATATATATATATATATAGCTTATATATATATGTACTTTATATATATTTATATATATCTCGCTCCAGATGCACCTTGCATTTTGCACTTGTGGGCGGGTGCTTGGTTCGCGAAGGTGCATTCTGTGCTACAATCTCACAGCTCCTGTTCAAAGAAAACCAGCACTCACAGGGGTACAATCCAATAATTTATTGGAGAGGACGTATGCGCAGATGTGTTTTCTGGAAACTGCATTTCTCAATGTTGGCGAAGCGCAGTTTTTGCTTCCTGTTAATACCACAGTGTTTAGTACAATCAAAAACAGATTCGTATGTCTCCTCTACTCACCAGTAAATACGGGTGCCATTTCTAAACATTGCTGTTCTTCAACATCATTTATTTTGTATATCTTAAGCACTGTCTAAATTCATTATAATATACTGTATATCACATGGTGATCATGATATCAAGTTAATCAATTCGTAGGCGGGTACCGTCGCAATAGAAAAAAATCACAATCAAATTCATTCTGTATTCACATTTCAGTTTCCCATCCCATTTTTAAGATTCTGACCCTGTGGATGAGTAAGTTGGTGCGTGAGTGGTTCTATGGGTGCGTCAGTGGGTGTATGAGAGGTTGTGTGGGGGTATGAGTGGGTGTGTGAGTGGTTCTGTTAATGATGTCATCAGTGATGTCATTTGAGATGTCATGAGTAATGTCAACGACCATGTCATGAATGATGTACTATGTGAGGTCATAAGCAGTGAATTATGGGGGTGTAAGTTATAGTTAGCTCAGGTAACTATAACTGCTGAATTTAATTGGTTTTGTACAAGTGAAATTTGAGCCTAACTATAACGTTCATGTAACTTTTTTTTGTTTCAGTAAATTTCTACAGCTTTTTAAATTGTATTCCCTAACTGTAACGTACCAGTTGCCCAAGAGCTGCTACTCTACTAAGGTGGAGGAGTGTAGCTCCACTGCTCTTTGAGTAGCAAAAAGTAGTAATAAAGAAGTTATTAGCAATTTTTTTTTGGTGTTTCGGGGATGGGTTAGGTTGTGGCGGGGCTGGTGGCACATGGGGAGGAGTAGTTTGCACACTCAAAGTCGGTAAGACTGCTTGACTGGCCGTCTCAGGCCGGCCAAACAGTCATGCAAACTTTGCAAGTTCCCCACCAGGCTGCATTACTCAGCCTTGTGGGAATCATGAGCAGGTCCCCAGTTCCAATCTGAGTGCCAATCCACGGCACTCAGACCAATCACAACACTACATTGCAGCCCTGTGATTAGTTTAGGGGAGCCAATCACAACGCTGCATCACAGCGTTGTGATTGGCTTTGGGGAGCCTGGGCGCTTCCTCATTCCAGGACTCACCGGAGAAGTGGAAGAGGAGGGACGCGGCCAGCAAAAGACAGAAGTGGTATTTTTTTATTTATTTGTTTTGTCCCCCACCACTCCACCCTCTTTCCCTGCCAGCCGCCACTGATGTTACCTTTGTTTCTTTTAGGGAACTTCAATGTTGTTTAAAATTGTTTTTCCTAACTGTAACCTGTAACATTTGAGTGGCGTATAGGTAGGTGAGTGAGTGTATAGGTCTTTGAGTGGATGTATGAGTGGTTAAGTGGATTATACCATCAGTGATCTCATGTAAGTTGTCATGAGTGATTTCATTGACCATGTCATGAGTGATATAATATGATAGGTCATAAGCAGTGCACTGCGGGGGTGTAAGTTATAGTTAGTTCAGGTAACTATAACTGCTGAATTTATTGGTTTTGTATGAGAGAAATCTGAGCCTAACTATAACGCCCCTGTAACCTTTGTTTTTTTCAGTTAATTTCTAAGGTTTTTTTTAATACTACTTCCTAACTACACCTTCCCTGTAACCTTTGTCCTTTTTCAGTGGATTTCTACAGATTTTTAATTCTATTTCCTAACTATAATGTCACTGTAACATTTGTTTTTTTCAAGGAATTTCAAAGTTTTTTAAAATGTTGTTTCCTAACTGTAACCTGTAACCTTTGAGAATGGGTGGGTATGTGAGTGGCTCTATAGTTAGGTGAGTGGGTGGGTGAGTGGCTGGATAGGTCTCTGAGTGGGTGTGGGTTTATGGATGTGTGAGTGGCTGTATGGATATGTGAGTGTGTGTGTGTGAATGACTGTATGAGTATCTACATGGCTGTGTAAATGGGTGTGTTAGTCTTCATCTTTGATAGCTTTATTTCGGTCATTGACCATAAAAGCACAGATAAAATATGTACATACAAGATAAAACATAAATATTTATACATGCAGGTAAAAAGTTATTAAACAGAAGTTATCAAAGTTGAAATTTACACATCGATGGTTTAATTGATAAAAGTGGACCTCCTTCGCCACATGCTATGCAAAAAACGGGAAACAGTGAACACGATAGGGGGTGAGGTATCATAACGCAATATCCTGCATGCTTGTGCACATTGTTTTAAGCCTAAATTTCTACATAGTGGCACAAGCCATGATCTACGTATTTCTTTGTAAGCAGGGCAGAAGAATAGGATATGAGCTAAATCTTCTTTGGTTGCGTTACAAGCCGGACAAAGTCCCTCACTTCTTCCTGCCCATTTGCAGGTAAAGTCCCCGATTGGAAGGCAACCATGCCTTAGCTGAATATATAACTTCTTGGCAATCGGGGGCTGGATTTGGTCTAAGAACTCCTCCCTGCTGGGTGCCATCTTAACTTGCAAGAAGTCTGTAGTCAGCCTACCCATAGTCTGTGAGCGGTATAGCAGAGTTAGTTTGTGCTGTTTGAATAGGACTAGCAACTCCTTCTTCTGTACCGCTAAACAGCTCACCCCTGGAGACTCCCAACGTTGAGGCAGGCCTATCTGGTATATTAAGGCTTTAAGGTGGGATAACCAGGGTATATTTTTGGCCTTCAATTGGTCCCAGATTGCTAAAAATTCAGCTCTATAGTCGTTAAGCTCGGGCACTGTCCATAACCTTCTCCAATATAGCAGGGGTCGGTTTGATAGAAATTCAGAAATGGGTTCCAGGTCTAGATCTAACCTCATGGGGACGAGAGGTGTACTCTGAGGGAGCCCTAGCAAGTTTCTAACAAATGTGTGTTCAGCCTTTGATAGGGGTGATACACGAGTGTGGCCCCAGAGTTCAGCACCGTATGTAGCGGTAGGTCTTGCTTGAACCCTATACATTTCGAGGGCTGGGGAAACTGGTTTGAATTGCGTTTTCCTGTGAAACTTGCTGATGCCACCAGCTACCTGTGTCAACTTTAGGGCAGATTTGGTCACCTGGGGGCCCCAGCCGAAATCTTCGGTCAGGGTAACACCCAGGTAAACAAAGGTTCTGACCCTTTCGAGCGGGGTACCATTCAGAGATGGGCAGGGGCGGGTGCGCTTTGGTGGGCCGAAAATCATGTACTTTGTCTTATCTAAATTCATTTCAAGTCCCCGCAGAGCGCAGAATGTTACAAATCCGTCCAGGACCCTCTGGATGCCTGTTGATGTCCGTGATAACAATAGAGTGTCATCCGCGAACATCAGAGCAGGCACCCGCCCAGATGACAGGCGAGGGGCGTCATTATTCCTGACCGCATCCAGGTCACCAACCAAGCCATTTATATAAAGGCTGAAAAGTGTGGGTGCCAGGGCACAGCCCTGGCGTACTCCTCTGGTGACGGGGAAAGGGTCGGATAAATCACCGTTCTTCCCACAGCGTACCTGGGCGTAGTTCCCTTTATGGAACCGCTTTAGAAGCTCTAGTAAATATGGGGGGAGCTTTAGGTCTTCCAATACCCTCCATAGCTTTTCCCTGGGCACAAGGTCGAAAGCGGCCCGTAGGTCAACAAATACCAGGTATAAGCTACAACCCTCCAGTATTACCGTCTTCCAATACAAAACCTGCAACCTAAAAAGCTGGTCCAGGGTCGAAATCCCGGCTCTGAACCCGGCCTGTAGGGTGGTTAATATTTTATTTTCTTCTGCCCATTCTAGAATTCTGTCCAAGATAATCCGACCCATACGTTTCTGTGAGGTGTCCAAGAGGCTTATCGGTCTAAAATTTGAGGGTACCAAGGGGGAACCTTTTTTGAATATAGGGACAATTTCAGCCCCGGCCCATGTGTCTGGGATGTTAGCTCCCTCAAGTACTGCATTAAACAGTGCTGCTAAATAGGGTGCCCAGATCCTGGGTTGGGAGTGGAAGAGGTCGCCAGGGACTTTGTCAAGGCCGGGTGCTTTATTATGGGGCTGCCTGGCGATGGCGTGCTCTACTTCCTTAATTGATATTCTAACAGTGCTTTCTGGAGCTACCCTGACTCTAGCATCTACGTGGTCCGGAAGTTCCGCAGATATCATAGATCTTCGCGTACTGGGCTCACTCTGGTAATCCGAGTTTGTTAACGTACCAGTGAAGCCATCCGGATGAGGTGCCCTCTCACCGACTTGGTGCACCAATACTTCCCCCGGGGGGGGGAGCTGTATAGGGTCGCAAAATGGGCTCCCCACACTACGGGCGAAATATTTGGGAGAAAAGATTCCGCACTGTTTCTCCTGGTATTATTCACTAAAGCCCAGAAAAGTTTGGCGTCCTTGAGGTTCAGGGCATTCTTCAATTTTCCCCATGTATCCTCTTCCCAATCCAGCCGGCTCCTGCGTAGTTCCTCCTTGTATGCCTTCCTAAGGGTTCTGATGTCTGCCTTATTTTTTGACTTAATTGCCATTAAAAGTTCCCTGCGTAATCTCCTACAATCAGTATTATACCAAGGGTGGGTATTTGGTATGTGTTTCTTGGTACGGATTACAGGATAGAAAACATCCGCCAATGCCGCAACTAATTGTTTATGGTGTGTTAGTGCCTGTGTTGATCTGTGAATGGATATATGAGTGTCTGAGTGGATCTGTGAGTGGGTGTGTGAATGTCTGAGTGGGTTTGTGACTGGGTGTGTGATTGTCTGAGTCGGTCTGTGAATGGGTGCATGAGTGTCTGAATAGGACTGGAAGTCAGTGTGTCAGTCCGTGAGTGGGTCTGTGAGCGGGTACATGAGTGTCTGAGAGGATCTGTAAGTGGAAGGATGAGTCTCTGAGTGGGTGAATGACTGTGTGTGTGAGTGTCTGAATAGGACTCTGAGTGGTTGTGTGAGTCTCAGAGTGGATCTGTGGGTGAGTGTCTGGGTCAATCAGTGGGTGCATGAGCCTCTGAAAGGATCTGTGAGTCGGTGCATGAGTCTCAGAGTGGGTCTATGAATGGGACCATAAGTGTCTAAGTGGGTCTGTGAGTAGGTGCATGAGTGCTGAGTGGGTCTGTGCAAGCATGGGTGAGTCTCTGAGTGGGTCTGTGAGTGGGTGCATGAGTCCCTGATTTGGTTTGTGAGTAGGTGTAGGAGTCTCTGAGTGTGTCTGTATCAGGATGATCTGTCAAGGGGGGGCTGAGTATATGTGTATACCATGTTAATTCCCATAGGAATTTTTAACATGACTACAGCCCGGACTGCTGAACGAAACTTCACCAAATTTTACAGAAAGGTAGTACTTGGTTAAGAAAGCGACCTTTATGTTATTTGGTGTAAATTCGCTCAGTAGTTTTTGAGATAGTGAAGGAAAAATACATTTTTATATCTGGGCAAAGCCTAAGCCAAGACCGCATGGTGAGATCTGATCCATTTCAGACCCAGCCATTTGTAAATCAGTCTTGACTCTGCTCCTCATGGAAATAGTCCAGCCAGGTCCTCTCTGAAATGGAAACAAGCAGCTTGGGACCAGTTTCTGGGTATCATCCCTCATCAGACACGCTAGCTTCAATCCAATGACAAAGTAAGCAAGGGACCAACGTCTGGGCATACCCTGCCAACTTAGGGAGAACAAAGCAAACAAAATAAGATGATGGATGGAGAGCCAAAACTTTTCAGACACTCACTCCCAGTCACTATTAGATCTGGGTTAAATCCATCATTGTTCTTTTGCCCACTTTAACTCCCCAGTT
Organism: Triturus cristatus; assembly: GCF_964204655.1. Lineage (NCBI taxonomy): Eukaryota > Metazoa > Chordata > Amphibia > Caudata > Salamandridae > Triturus > Triturus cristatus. The sequence goes on along the minus strand of NC_140588.1, from coordinate 317,475,432 downwards.
CAAATCCAGCCATATGCAAATCAGTCTTGACCCTGCTATTCATGGGAACAGTCCAGCCCGAACTGCCAAGTCAGATCCTCCCTGGACTGGAAACAAGAATCTTGGGACTGATTTTGGGGTAACACCCCTTATCAGCAAGGATAGATTGAATCTAGTGGAAAAGAGAGCAAGGGACCAATGTCTGGGCATACCCTGCCAACATAGGATGAGCAAAGCAAACACAATAAGATGATGGACGAGTGCCAAAACTTTTCAGACACTCACACCCAATCACTATTAGATCTGGTTAAATCCATCATTGTTCTTTTTCTCACTTTGCCATCCCAGTTCAGACCCAGTCATTTGCAAATCAGTCTTGACCCTGCTCCTAATGGGAACAGTCCAACCCGAACTGCCAAGCCAGATCCTCCCTGGACTGGAAACAAGCATCCTGAGACCAGTTCCAGGGTAACACCCCTCATTAGCCAGGCTAGTTTGCATCCAGTGGCAAAGTGGGCAAGGGACCAATGTCTGGGCATTCCCTGCCAACTTACGGTGAACAAAGCAAACACAATAATATGATGGACGGAGTGCCGAAACTTTTCAGACACTCACACCCAATCACTATTAGTTCTGGATTAAATCCATCATTGTTCTTTTGCTCACTTCACCAACCCAGTTTAGACCCAGCCATTTGCAAATCAGTCTTGACCCTGATCCTAATGGGAACAGTCTAGCCTAAACTGCCAATCCAGATCCTCCCTGGACTGGAAACAAGAATCCTGAGACTGGTTCCAGGGTAACACCCCTCATCAGTCAGGTTAGCTTGCATCCAGTGGCAAAGAGAGCAAGGGACCAATGTCTGGGCATACCCTGCCAACTTAGAGTGAACAAAGCAAACACAATAAGATGATGGACGGAGTGCCGAAACTTTTCAGACACTCACACCCAATCACTATTAGTTCTGGATTAAATCCATCATTGTTCTTTTGCTCACTTCACCACCCCAGTTTAGACCCAGCCATTTGCAAATCAGTCTTGACCCTGATCCTAATGGGAACAGTCTAGCCTAAACTGCCAATCCAGATCCTCCCTGGACTGGACACAAGAATCCTGAGACTGGTTCCAGGGTAACACCCATCATCAGCCAGGTTAGCTTGCATCCAGTGGCAAAGAGAGCAAGGGACCAATGTCTGGGCATACCCTGCCAACTTAGAGTGAACAAAGCAAACACAATAAGATGATGGACGGAGTGCCGAAACTTTTCAGACACTCACACCCAATCACTATTAGATCTGGGTTAAATCCATCATTGTTCTATTGCTCACTTCACCACCCCAGTTCAGACCCAGCCATTTGCAAATCAGTCTTGACCCTGCTCCTAATAAGAACAGTCCAGCCTGAACTGCCAAGTCACATCCTCCCTGGACTGGAAACAAGAATCCTGGGACCGGTTCCAGTTTAACACCCCTCATCAGCCAGGCTAACTTGCATCCAGTGGCAAAGTCAGCAAGGGACCAATTTCTGGGCATACCCTGCCAACTTTGGGTGAACAATGCAAATACAATAAGATGATGGACGGAGTGCCAAAACTTTTTAGACACTCACCCCCAGTCACTAATATATCTGGGTCAAATCCATCATTGTTCTTTTTCTCACTTTACCTCCCCAGTTCAAACCCAGCCATATGCAAATCAGTATTGAGCCTATCCTCATGGGAACAGTCCAGCCCAAACTGCCAAGCCAGGTCCTCCCTGGATTGAAAGCAAGGATCTTGGGTCCGGTTTTGGGTAATACCCCATATCAGCCAGACTAGCTTGAATCCAGTGGCAAAGTAAGCAATGAACCCACATCTGAGAATACCATGCCAATTTACTCTGAATAAAGCACACATAATAAGATGATGGACGTAGCGCTGAAACTTTTCAGACACTCACCGCCAGTCACTATTAGATCTGGGTTAAAAAAAAAATCCTATCTGTAACCTGTAACCTTTGAGAATGGGTGTGTGAGTGGCTGGATAGGTAGGTGAGTGGATGTGTGAGTGGCTGGATAGGTCTCTGAGTGGGGGTGTAAGTGGTTTTGTGGGTATGTGAGTAGCTGTATGGGTCTGTGAGTGGGTGTGTAAATGACTGTATGAGTGTCTACATGGCTGCGTGAGTGGGTGTGTGAGTGTCTGAGTGGATCTGTGAGGTTAGGTATGAATGTCTAAGTGGATCTGTGACTGGGTGCATGTGTGTCTGAGTGAATCTGTGAATAGGTGCATGAGTGTCTTAGCAGATTTATTTTCTCTGCCTCCGGCCTAAAATATCCTCCTTTTCAATATAAGTCAATGTGGAAAATCAATACAATAGGTTTTTGTTTTCAAAATCACCATATTACCAAGTGCAAAATGTTGGCAAGTATAGTACATTGGATCACTGAGGACAGGAGGAATGGGGTAGGGACATGGACGTATGTCATGGATAACAGAGGGGAGGAAGGAGCTGGGCAGGGAGACTAAACTGACCTTACATGGCACGCATCAAGGGTTGCAGCAGCACAACACACCATACAGGGCAAGCGGGAAGGCAGTGCAGCACAACGGACAGTTGAAAGCCTTAGGGAGGGGACATGGCCACACACATGGACAAAAGAGAGCAGAGGGGAAATAGGCATGGGCAGCATGCTGACCATACTGGACAGACGGGGGGACAATTGCAGCATAATGGACCATGATGGGCAGGAGGGAGGGGGCAGGGGCTGGGGCATGGCATTGGACCAGACAAGGCAGGAAGGAGGGATATGGGTCTGGAAATGGAAAACAGAGAACAGAGAACGGGGGCAAGGGAGCAGGGTAGGAGCAGCAAGCTGACCATGTTAGGCAGGCAGGATAGGAACTGGAAGCACAAAACACCGTGAAGGACACAGTGAGACCACAATGGTGTTCTCGCAGACTATGGAGGGAAAGTGGGAGAGGGTCAGGGTTAGCAAGCTGACCACCAAGTGCAGGTGAGAGGGACTGTGGCAGCACAGAAGACCATGCATGGCAAGTGGGTTAGTTAGTGGCAACACAACGACCACGGTGGGCAAGAGGGAGGGGGTAGGGCCATGCACAAAGCACCATGGTGGACTGAAGGGAGGGGTACGGACTGGACACAGACAAGAGAGGGCAGAGGAAGGGCCTTCACAACAGACTATACAAGGCAGGCAGGAGGAGCAGCTGCAGCACAACAGAGCATGAAGTGCAGAAGGGAGTGGAAGCAAAAATAGACCATAGAGGACAGGAGGGAGGGGATAGGGGCATGGAACTCAGACAGGCAGGGTGGAGGTGGCAGGTACAGGTATCAGCCCTCTGATAATGCAATGCAGGAGGGAGGGGTAGTGGCAGCTCAACAGAGCACTCAGAGTAGACGAGAGGGGCAGTGGCAGGTCCATGGAACATGGTGGGCAAAAAGGAGGGAGAAGGGGCATGCACACAGACATCGGAGGGCAGGGGGTGGAGACTAGGGGCAGCAAGCTAAGCACAGAGGCTAGGGGGGAGGTTAATGAAGAGGCACAGAATTTGTCATCGAAGGGCAGGAGGAGTGTGCAGGGAAATAAAGCTAAATGGAGGGCAGTGGCAGCACATCGGACCATGCAGGGGAGGCCAGAGGGGGCTGGTGCATGGGCTCAGACAACAAGGGTACAGAAGAGGTGGATGGGACAGCAAGATAACTGTTCAGGACAGGCAGGAAGGGCAGTGGAAGAACAGCAGCCACACAGTAATGAGAAAGCAGGGGCATGGACTTCAACAATGGATGGCAAGGTGGAAGGTGGCAGGAGCAGCAAGCTTGTGTGGGGGCAGCACAATGCCAGGCCTAGCCATGTGTCCAACCCCCATTATGCATTGTGATGGGTATCTTAGTAAACAATAAAAAAAACTAGAAGTTCACTAAAAAAACAAAGGTTACAGGGACATCATTCGTAGGAAAAACAATTTAAAAAACATAACAAAGTCATTGAAAAATCCAAAGGTTATGGGATGTTATAGTTAGGCTCAGATTTCACCCATACATAACCTGTGAAATTCATCAGTTCTATTTACTTGAGCTAACTATAACTTGCAACCCCTAATGCTTTACTTATGGCCTCACATATTACATCACTAATGGCATTACTCTTGACATCTCAAATGACATCACTCATGACATCATCCAGTGACTGTGAGTGTTTTCAAATAGTTTATGAGTGTTAAACATATATACTAAGGTACTAAAAATGGTAAGTTACTATACTTTGTGTACTATCAATGAGTGATACTATTTCTGACATACATTATGTTGTGCTGTGTTACTGTGTATATCCTTGTGTGAAGGAATGTCTGAGTGGCTGCATAGGTCTGTGAGTAGATGTGTGAGTGGCTGTATGGGTGAATAAGTGGGTGTGCGAGTACATGTATGGATGAATGAGTATATGTTTGAGTAATTGTAGGGGGTGGGAGTGGCTGTGTGACTAACTGTATTGGTGAATGAGTAGGTGTGTGAGTGGCTGTATGGGTGAGTGTCTATTGAGGTCTAGTTTTGATACACACCATAGTAATTGTGGTATACACATTATTTACTAATGCATTAGCACTTTAGCCTTTGTCCTATAGGCAGAAATATCAAATAGTGTGACTCATTCTAGTGATGATTTTTTCTGGCGTCTAAATACTGTAATATGTAATACTTCATTTACTATGATTCTGTGTATGAACCATTTCATAGAACATTTTACTCTGAATATTATTGATAAGGATTTATATGTTTGTATCTTTAAAGGTATTTTAAACCGAAATAAAGATTTTAAGACTGACTGACTGTGTGAGTGGCTGTATGGATGAATTAGTGGGTGTGTAAGTGTCTGTATAGGTGAGTGAGTGGCTGTATGAGTGGCTGTATGGGTAAGTGAGTAGCTGTGTGAGTGGCTGTATGGGTAAGTGAGTATCTGTGTGAGTAGTTGTATGTGTCTATGAGTGGATATGTGAGTGGCTCTATCGGTGATTAAATGGCTGTGTGAGCGGCTGTATGGTTGTGTGACTGTGTGAGTGAGTGAGTAAACATGAGTGCCTGAATGGGTGTTTGAGTGGTTGTATGGATGAGAGAGTGGCTCTGTTGAGATGCTGTATGGGTGAATGACTGGGTGTGTGAGTGTGGGTATGGGTGAGTAGATGGTATGGGGGTAGTGGTATGAGTCAGTGTGTGTCTGTGTGAGTAGGTATATGGGACATGAATGGCTGTGAGTGGCTGTATGGGTGAGTGAGTGGGTGTGTGAGCGGCTCTATGGATCAGTGAGTGGGTAGGTGATTGGTTGCGAGATCATAAGCAGTGCATTGCGGGGCGTAGGTTATTGTTGGCTCAGGTAAATATAACTGCTGTTTTTCACTGGTTTGTACAAGTGAAATCTCCCATTCCCAAACAACCATTCACAAGCCCATTCACACACCCATACTAGTACTTACACACCCACTCACTGATTCATAGATCTACACACAAACATACACTTGCTCACCCATACAGCCACTCATATACCCACTCACTCAAAATACATCCAGTGACATATCTACTCACATACCCATACAGCTACTCACACACTGAGTCAGCTACCCATAGAGCTACTCACTCCACCATAGTATCACACAGCCACTTACTCACCCATACAGCCACTCATACACCCTTACTTACTCATATCCTAGCACACACTCACTCACCTATATGGTCACTGACACAAGCACACACCCAGAAATCTGCTCTCACATTCACTCACTCTCCCATACAGTCACTCATATACCTCATCACTCACCTATACTGCCTTTCACTTACCCAGTTATTCACCCATATACCACTGACACATCCACTCACTCACACACACAGGCAGTCAAACACCCCAACAACTACCCACACAGACACTCAGACAATCAATCAATCACCCATAAAATCACTCAGACCCACTCACAAACCCATACAGCCATTTAGACACCAACTGACAGACTGATACAAACATTCACACATGATGTCATCAGGGATGTCATTTGAGATGTCATCAATGATGTCAGTGACCATGTCATGAGTTATGTAACATGTGAGGTCATAAGCAGTGCATTACACAGACGTGAGTTGTAGCTAGCTCAGCTAACTATAACTGTTGAATTTCACTGGTTTTGTATGAGTGAAACCTGAGCCTAACCATAATGTCCCTGTAACCTTTGGTTTTTTTAAATGAATTTCTAAAAACTGTTATTCCATTTTCTAACTATAAAGTCCCTGTAACATTTGATTTTTTCAGTGAATTTCTAAGGTCTTTTTAAATGTTATTTCCTGACTATAACATCCTTGTAACTTTTGTTTTTTTTCAGTGAATTTATGTTTTTTCAGTAGTAATGGCATTTGCAGAGTGGTGGAGAAAGGGGGTAGGGCTTCTGACCAGCCCTCAGGACTCCTGTTGTGTAGGACTTACAAAAAGTACCACAAGGGCTTCTTGGCCCCCAAGATCTCTCAGCATTCAAGAGGACTTCATCCCTTAACCAGTAGTGCCCGAGGAGATGTGTTTGCAGAGTGATGGAGAAAGGGGGCATGGCCTCCGAAGACCTCTAAGCAATTGAGCTGTGTGGGATGTACTGGAGGTAGCATGAGGAGTTGTTGGCCTCCAAAGAAGGGAGTGAATGTGTCACAAGGCTTGAGTACAATGTGGTGTGAAAGTGTCCCTGTGATTTTGTGCAATGAAGTGACTTCAAATTTTTTATTTGTAGTGTGATAGTTTTGTATCCCTATAATACTGTGCAATGTCCCTAAGTTGAAGCTTATTAGGATTTTCACAGTAGGATGCAGTGAAGTATTATGTGTACAGGATGTAGTATTACAGGATTACAGATCCATGCTTTGAGAATTAGTCCCAAAAATTCAAAACTTTCTATTTGTTAAACTGCAGATAGGATACAGTTATTATTATTTGCTCTAATTCTATACAAATAGTCCTTTGAATAAACCCATTTCCTGTGTCGCCTTAGAAAAGCATACTTCACATACTCCAAAATGGTGTGCATACAAAAATTGAAGTCAGAATGTTGATAGAATTCAATTTTGAGGACAAAATATTGAAAGCAATTTATCGACAGTTAAGTAAGTCTAGATTTTCTATACTTTACTCCACCTACATATACTTATGTGGTACATATATATTGAATGTACGTAGAAAAGGAGCTAGAAATAAAAAATCTATACTTCTGTATATGCACTTACCTTTCAATGTTTTGTTCCTTCATATTCTGTCCTTGGTATTCTTGTATATTGTTTTATTCTTCATGTCGATGTTTAGTAAACCAATCCTTCAAAATGCTTTTGTGAGTAGCCCCCTTAGAGAAACGTTGTCAATTACTATAGCAATATGACACTGAATGCACAATTATATTAAACTTCACTCATGTTCATTAATGAAACAGGAGGCTTTCTTAGATTTTGATGCTGATCCAGAGTTTGGTAGGTGCCCCATCATACTTCACTCTCCTGGGGCAGAAGCCAGCTGCCATATTTAGAGAACCACTCTAGACAGAAAAGAGATCTCATCTAGACATAAAGGATCTTTGTGCCATTACCAGAGCCACTGCTGCAGCGGCTCCCCATCAGGCAATGCATCTATGCAGAACGGGCTGCATGTTTAATTTGACTGCTTGGCCAAAGTTTTGTTTTTCAATAACAAATTCACAAAAGTGTGGTTTACTATTGAAAACAGAACATAATGGCCATGGGGTGCTTTTAGTTTTCTCCCAGGAATTATATGCTATTTCTTATCTTTCTTGTCTGGGATTGCTAGGCTTTCTCTGATATTATGAAAAAGAAAATGTATGTGAAAAAGACCACCATCCAGCGGACAGATGTTCTGATGAACATTTATCAACAACTTTTGCCAAGTAAGTCATCTATCAAAGATTCCTGCTGTTTGAGCCAGCTGAGGCTCTGTTGTGAGAAACATGGAGCTTCTCCCTATTCTAAATGAACAGTGGGAAGTGTGAGGCTCGTGGATGAAGCATCTGCTGCATTTCGGCAGATGCCCTGTGCCTGCCAAACTCTAAATGATGCCCTTGAACTATTTTTGTTCCCTCTAAAGCTCTTCACCATTTTATGGTCTAACTTGAATTAAAAGTGATTTTACTGTAGGTTGTGTGCTTGCTGAGAATGTGATTCATATTTTATGTGCCTTCCCTGATTTGACCCAAGTAACATATAAACTCCTTATTCCATTGTATCAATCATTGCCATTAAGAACAACTAGAACTTCCTTGGATCATCAATGTGATGAATTAGAATAGGAATTCTGATGTAAACTGAAGAAATTTTGGGAAAGTGTAATAGTTGTTGGCAATGTAATACTCTGATTTGAATTTTAGCCATGAAGACCTAATGACATTAAATAAAATTCACTGATTATTGAAGATCAGAACAGTGCCAACCAGGATGATGCATGTAGAGGTGAGGTAAATATGGTTTTGAGTGCAATTTTTTTTGTATATTTATCTTGCCTATGATTAACAATTGTTTTAATATTTTTTTAACTAAAGGGATGAGCTAGACATTTTATTGATATTGTGATAGTTTTATTTTATTTGCAACAGAAGTTCTTGAATTAAAAATTCTTCCCGGTGGACTTGGTAACTTCCCTAAACGACACCATGGCCTGCCTCCCTAAACTTGTTGGAGAATGCCTGGGGGGCTTGTTCTATGCAGATGATGCCCTTATACAAATACATACAAGAATATGCCTCCAACATTTGCTAAACACCCTACATGCTGACATTGCCACAAACCAACTAGGTCTGAACGTACAAAAGACTAAAATAATGATGATGGCGAATAAAACAAAAAGAGGGTGAATGGAAATAAAATCTCAAAAGAAAATCAATCCAAGTAAATGGGTGTTCTGATCGACAGCCATGGCACCGTCCTACCCCCAAAACACTACATGAGGTACAGGACATGAACCCTTCAGAACGTCTATAGAAACTTATCATCATACTTGCCCAGCCCTTCATTGCCACCGATCCTGAAAGTAATAAAGGCAAAATTAATACCAGCCATCTCTTACGGATCTGAAGCCATGCGAGGCAGAGATTCACTCCTCCTTGGCAGTCTGCTCTCCAGCACATCCAATAAAGTCTTCAGATTACCCTACAATGCCTCCCCAGCCCAAATAAGTCTGGAATTTGGCTCCTCAGACACAAAATATGGCATCAGGGAACATACGCAAACATCTGCTACAAACACTGCAACTCCAGGCCTGACTCACTAACCCATATCTCATGTCTCACAATGTAACTCCAGGGTCTATTATCCCCTGCTAGGGCATACCTCAATTAGGCAGTCACAGCTTAACAACTTAGGAATCCTTGGCTAATATAAGTCCCTCTTTCCACCTTCAAAGATGTGATCACTAAGACTATACAGTGGCTCTCCTTTATTGAGGTTAAGAAAGCACTAGCAAAGTGATTCCACTCTTATCTCATCATCAACCGCTACAAGGCTTTGTAATGCAACCATAATTGCCAGCTGATCTGTCATCACCTGTGAAATGGCAGCTCATCCGGTACCGGTTCAGCTATTTCACGACCTTAGAACTGGCTCAAAACTGGTGCAACTGGGGCAGGAGGCATAAGGACAAGTTTTATAATATTTCCCCCCTAAAAGTCAATCGGGCACATCAAATGCACCTGCCCAACTTTGCTAACTGATTGACGATACGGGTTCAAATCTTTCTTTATCGCAGTGAAGATTAGTTTGTGCAGCTGTGCCATGCTTCAGGCCCTGTAAGCCACTTGCAGAATAACTAACCACGTTTTAAAATATATTTGCTGTGTGGCCAACAAACTAAGGGGTAGGGGCCTAATTTATGAAAACTGTCGCATCGCTGGGATACAACAGCAATGCTACAGTTTTCACTGTGCCCTCCTTGCGACATGATAGATACGCCGTATTTAATGTACGGCACTCCATGTCGCAAGGAATGACAGATATGTCAGGAATCCTGCAGCATCTGTCTGTGCAAAAGTCACGCATTACTGGAGTTGTGTCGCAAACATGAAGAAACTCCAGCAATGCGTGGGTAGGCCTGTGCCTATGGCACTGCATCACCCTTAAGCCTGCCATGAGGCCGGCGTATGGTTGTGACGCAGTGACGTCCTAGAAATGTCGAAGTGAAATCTCATAGATTTGACTGCGACACTTCTACGACACTTTTTTACACTTAGGTATAATGTGGTGCAGGGCTTTACAAGGTGATGCATCTGCCTAGATGCATCACCTTGTAAATATGGCGCAACATGGCGCATTGATTATGCTGCCACTGCCTCACGAAAAGTGACACAACGGTGTTGAAAAAGTATCACAAGGACTTCATAAATAAGGCCCTAGATTTTCAAACGTCACAAAAGTGGTGCTAACCAGCACAAAATATTTTTTTAACAATTTAGGGTTATATTTACAAGGGGATTGTGCCACTGGAATGTCACTTTTTCCGACGCTCCAGTGGCGCAACACCCTGCTCCATATTTACAAAGTGGCATTAAGCCACTTTGTGCGACTTAACGCCGCTTTGTAAACATAGTACCCTTTCATGCAGATCTCTGCATGAAAGGGGCATGTAATGGGTGTTGCTGAGAGTATTCCACCCACTGCATTTTGATGCTGCTCCAGATTTACAAGGATGTGAGGATCTGAGGCTGTGCCAAAAACGCTATTCAAAAGCAGGCGTTAGATTGATGCAACGAGGAGTAATACATTTGTTTCTCCTGGTTTTTGCTCTTTCTATGTGTGTTGCATTCCGCAGCACACATAAAAAAAGCAAATCGCCTTTAAAGATTGCTCATGTGCAGGAAGGTGACCCTTTCTGCACATAAACAATCAATCATTGCAATACAAACACCCTTGCACCATACCTGCGTTGCAGGGATGATTTTCTGTAAAGCAGGTACCCTTACAATATGGTACAAGGTTTCTGTGTTGCAGGAAGTCATCCCTGCAGATCAGGCACCCTTGCACTATGGCACAATGATGTCTGTGTTAGGACTAGGCAGCTATTTTTAGCACCAGAGCAAGGCAAAACCCAAGGGTGCACTGTATTCTTGTAAATACTGAGCATCCCTGCTTTTTTAAAATGATGCAGTGGGGCTCTGCAAAATTGCTTGCAGCGCCATGCTGCACAATTTCTTGGTAAATATGCCCCAAACTTTCCAGCACAAAACTAGTTTTGTGTTGGAAAATACCCTACAAGTAACACAAAGCGTTAAATGGGTGGTACATGGCCGTTCCCCTGCATCCACCCATTTCTTTTGATGCAAAAATATATCTACAAACAATTGTAGACCGGGTTTAGTGCCAAAAGTTAAAGCCATCTGAAAGGAGGCGTTAAGGAGAAATGTTTTAGTTTCTCTTCTTTTTCTACTTTGCATGCGTGCTGCACTGTGCAAAACATACAAAGTGGGAAAAGTGTTTGTAACTTCTTTAGGCATAGAATGTTGTACTGAAAGGGTATCCTTCCTTTACAAAACCTATGCTAGACTCAGGCACAAACCTTAGCACTATGGCGCTAAGGTGTGTGACTTCTTTAAAAATCTACCCCTAAATATACCACAGGCACACTCCATAGACCCAGTGTTTTTCAAGAAACAACAGCCTGGGCCATCCCCCATCCTTCCCACCTCCTCGTGAACCGCTCATCATTGTGATACCATCATGCTTCCTTTTTATGACACAACTATGACTCATTATGTAATCCTTTTCTAAAATACTTTAATATTCAGTGTCCCACAAGAAATAATAGCCCAGCCCTAAATGGCCGCCAACACCCCATTCATCTTTTCACAATCATTTTTATCAACTGTTGTCTTCTTTTTCTATCATTTATCTTCCTTTTACAATATGAATTGATTGATCTCCTTACAAACTGTTCTTATGAACTCTTATGTTATTGCTAAGGGTCTTCACGAGCTTCCTATATTCCTACAACCTGAATAATCATCAATTCTTTTTACGTTATGCCTCATTGTTCACGCTTGAAGTTTGTAATTATATTTTTATATGTGCCTGTTAGTAAAGATTTTTAATAACTGCACATTAAATACACTGGCTGATTGAATTAAAAATATGCTTCTCAATGAATGTCTTCCCAATTTTTTTTTCTGGTAGTTGACCATCCTGGAAATGCTCAAATGTAATCTTATCAAGAGGAAGAGTCTATGGCTTCCCAGCCTGCGAGGGGAGAATACACCGAAACATAATGTTAGTAGGAGAATTTAATTTTCTATGAGGGTAAGGATTTTCCCTGTGGTTAAATAGTAAAACAAGTTTAATGTGTAAATGAACATTTGCACAAGATCTAAACATGAGCATTGATTAAAACTATCGAAATTGACAAGTATAACTTTGTAAGACTTGAACGCTCAAGGAATTTGACATCTGACTCTGTGTGATTCCCATGAAAGTCATAAAAGTTGCTTCAAACATGAATATTTCTATTGGGGAAAATTATTGAGTTTCATAGTTAGTACTTAGTGAATCGGTTCAGCAATGTGCACGAAGGGAAGGTGGAGATGGCATATTTTACAAGTGCAGCAATGAATCTTACAAAATCATGCATTATGCTTGCAATTCAAGAATAGACTGTAAAGTGTCCATAACGATTCTGTTTCAGAAATGCATGCACGCACAATCTGTGATCTTTTTTTTTTTTTTACTATGAATGCCCCTGAGATCTGCCAAGCCTAAACTATGGCAAATTAATTAAAAGCCAAAGTTACCAAAACTGATTTTGAGCTACAAGTATGGAAAAATCCCAAGCGCCAAAGGAGCTGAATAATACAATGGAATAAACGCGGTGGCAGTAAATTATTTCAAACAATAAATCAGGCTAATTTATACATTTTTCACTTTGAGAGATTTTCCTAGCTGTATAGATTTCTACACTGGACTCCAGGTTGATCTCACTTGTAACTTTAACAATGTGAAGAAAATTAAAAGGCAAACTCGTTTGGAATAATTAAAGCAGTTTGATATGAATAGTGCTTGGAAATGTTTTCAGAATGTCAAATCAGCATACTTTTTGAAAAATTCTCTCACTTCATCTTGCCAACCAAATGCCAAAAACGTAAAATTGACAGCAGGAAAGCGTGTGCTAGTTCTCATTATCTTAGTTAACTTTCACAGCTTTTTTAACACAGTTAAAAATATGTGCTTTAGTTAGGTGACAATGTACATTGCAAGTAGGACCATGCAACAAACACAATAAGCAAAACTCTCAGTTTATATTACATAAACGCCAGCTTTAAACTTTTTTTCATACACTCTTAACACTTCAATTTCCATGCGATAACAATGCAAACTGCAAGAATAAACACATTTTCCATTGGGCGTGTTGGATGGAAACTGCAGTCTGAGATTATGAGATGAAAACAAGGACGTGTTTGTTTTGAGGACTACTGTTCCCTGAGGAAATGCCCTAAATTCAGTACTCTGTCCATCAGGGACTGGATTAGAAATGTTATGACCTCAGTGGCATTGGTTTGGGGGGGTATGGGGCTTGGTACTTTGATCATTAAAGCAGCTTAAGTGATTATATGTACAAGCAGGCCTTTCTTTTATCTTTTAAAACAATGAGAAGCAGGCATCCATTAAAAAGGAAATTGCGGAGGCTTTTCAAATGTATTTGTTGAGTACTGTACACATGCCCTGGTTGTAATGGTGTTGACTTAACGGATGTATTGTTTGCCTTGTGGTTTGTCTGGCAGTGTTTGCGTGCTCGTAGAGGAGAAGATTTGTACTTGTGTGTGAATTATGTGTGAAATCAATTTGTGTATAAAGGAGTGTAATGCTATTTAGGGGTAATAAAGGAACTCTTTCTCAGGGTAGCCCCAACCTATGACCTGACCTATGCTGACAGTGAGATATGTAAAAAATATGTACATCTGCTCCTGGAAATTCATTTGTGAGGCTACGAACTGAAATCACCTGCCTATATGCTCCCATCAAATGGCAGGCACTGCCATGATAGCATTGGGTAGTTTTTCTTTATGGCTTCGTGTCATCCATCATATGCCCTTTTATTCATCCAGTTAAACAGATAATACTGTTCTGTTGCCAGATGCTCTAACCATATATGCACATGAATTATTGCATCATGCGCTCATGCACCAAACACATATGCCTAAAGACATGCAATCTCTCACGCTTTCATCCACACATATACATGCAAGCAATGGTTCACTCATGCTCATATACACCACCATGTACTCTCACACAGATATAGAGATGCATAGACACACATGGAGTCACTCTTACATGCACTCTTACACTTACACACCCAAACATTCCCAATCATATTATCTAATGCAGTCATGCCTACACATACTTTGAAACCATGCATTTGCTCTTAGATATGAATAACACACACACATGTAAACACAAGCATGGTTATAATTGTCTGAACATACACCAAATTCCACAACCAAATACAATGAACCACCGACACTCATAAACCTTGTACACATACATGAAACTTGCACGCACTTGTTAACCTTTAAAAATCAAAATGAGGGATTGTAAGGGATTCCCTAACAAAAATACAAAAAAGACCTCAGTCAGTTCATGGAGGGGGGGAGTGCAATACTATTCCCCTGGAAGAACAGAAGAAAACCCTGATGTCCAGTAACATCGCACAATCCACCATCAATTTATTCACATCAACTTGTCGCTCTAGGGGCCAGTATGCCATCTTGAATAGATGCAGTCTTTCAAGAGCCCAAAATTCTTCTTCCGATCTAGAGGGTCTTCTCCTTTGAGCTACTGCAGTCCGGTTTCATTCCACTTAATTCCAGCCAGAAACCACCATAACATGTTATGCAAACAAGGTCATGGCAGACCTAGTTTTGTCAATAGAAACCGTCCTACTTAAGAGGGGAATACTGAGTTATAAAAGTTTATCCAAACCGTAGCCGTCAATTTTTGGATCTGATGCTGCCCCGCTTTAAAACCAGCTGCAGGACATACACTAGCAATTTTCAGTTCTTATGGCAGCAAGAGGTCCCTATAGCTACAATTTTAGAAATGATTCACACAATTTAGAAATAAACCTGCACTGAACAGCAATGTGAATGGAAGTTCACAGACCAGGTGATGCATCTAGAACCAGGAACTCTTTGAACGATGAAATATTTCTAATGACTGGGTGAGGCCTCCAGTTTCACTCTCCTCAAATACACCAACTGCTGCATTTTATCATTCATTGGTGATAGCTCCTGTTGTGCCATCCAAACACGACATAAATCTTTTATGTTGGAATATCGAAGGCCTGAAATCTCAACTTGTGGCTAATGACTGGTTATCACATACAAAATCGCAATCCATCTGCTGTTTCCAGAAAACCTGGGCAAATGGATGAGATTGACCTGGACGTTTTTTCATCATATACCATAGTAAGAAGAGAGTGGAGGTCAAGTGCAGTGCTCACTGTCTGAGTATCTACCAGCCTAGGGGGAGTTAAACAGCATACTCTCTAATCTGCAATAATATTCAGCTGCTTTGAACTTCCAATGAGCTGAGTAAATTAGATATGCTAAATGTTTATTTCCTACCTGAGCTCCATTGGTCTTTAAAGGTCAACTCCATGAGTTAGATAAATGTGTAGGCACCTTCCACTTTGACCCTTCATTACAGCAGTGATTGAGTCATCATGGAGCTAAACGACTCATCAATCTGGTGTGCAGGGACTATAATACCAGACCAGATCCCATGTGGATAGATTCTGATGCACCTCAGTATGTCATGGATGGTATTCCAGATTATCCGGCCTTCCTATCCATCCACAAGTTGAAGAGAGGACCTGAACTATTTTTCTTTAGGTTAAATGACGCCTGGTGCTCTTTGCTCAGCACATCTTTTGCTCTGGGAACTGAAGGAGTCTAATAGATTATATATTAGTTAATCTGGATTCATGGCAGATGGTTGATGACTTTATTATAGAGCAAAGGGGTGAAAGTTATCACTTCTCACTAATAGTTCATCTTAGACTTTGATCTGGAGCGTCTGACAAGCATAAATCACACTGAAAAATGGCAAATCCTGCTTTATATGTATAACAAAAACCAGGAAATCCATTGTCTGTTGTAGCACCAGTACTACAAACCCATGTTAGCTTTTTACAAGTAACAACTTAAATGTAAAGACTTTCTGGAAATCAAAGATGTACCTGATCCAGAAGCAATTTAAAGACTCAAAGATTTTGTAGAGCTGACTCCAGGGTGAAGTGCTTCATGATTTACTTCATCGCTGTAGCCTGCAGATCAACTGGTTCAATGAAGAGTGCATTAAGATAAAGTAATAGTTCATCAGATGATATATATGTCTTATAAAATTAAATAAAAAAAGCTATTTGCGTATAAAGGCATGACAGGTCCTCAAGGATTCATAGAGATGTAAGAATACCAATGTTTCTGGGAATTGGTCAAGTGGGGTTTCGAAGGGAGAGTTAGAAATTTAGATACCAGCATTGCACCTGATTCTTGGTACAACTATTTTTCAAAGATGTACAATTCAGCTTGTTGTGGAATTTCACCTTATGTAAGCCCAGGATGGACTCCCAATGAAGCCTGACTGCTCGGCATTGAAACATATTCTCTGAATGTACCATCAAGGAATAATGGGCCCGATTCACAGAACTAACTTAAGACAAAATCCTAAACTTACTACCATTTTGGTATTCACAGAAGGCACTTACTCATTTTGGTATTCACAGAAGGCACTTACTCATTTCGGTATTCACAGAAGTTAGGAGTCCTAACTTTAGGACTCCTAAATGCCTTCTGTGAATACCGAAAGTCTTAAAATTAGGATTTTTCTCAGTTTAGTAGTAGTATAGTTAGGACTCCTAACTTTAGGACTCCTAAATGCCTTCTGTGAATACCGAAAGTCTTAAAATTAGGATTTTTCTCAATTTAGTAGTCCTAAGTTTAGGACTCCTAACTTTAGGACTCCTAAATGCCTTCTGTGAATACCGAAAGTCTTAAAATTAGGATTTTTCTCAGTTTAGTAGTAGTATAGTTAGGACTCCTAACTTTAGGACTCCTAAATGCCTTCTGTGAATACCGAAAGTCTTAAAATTAGGATTTTTCTCAATTTAGTAGTCCTAAATTTAGACTTAGGACTACTAAATTGAGAAAAATCCTAATTTTAAGACTTTCGGTATTCACAGAAGGCATTTAGGAGTCCTAAAGTTAGGACTCCTAACTTCTGTGAATACCGAAATGAGTAAGTGCCTTCTGTGAATACCAAAATGAGTAAGTGCCTTCTGTGAATACCAAAATGGTAGTAAGTTTAGGATTTTGTCTTAAGTTAGTTCTGTGAATCGGGCCCGTTGAGTCTTTCAATGAATTTCCTGAACGGGAGGTTCGAACAGCACTCCCTAACTAGAAGCAAAATAAGACCCTTGGTCCTGATGGGGTACTGGCTGCACACAGTCCGACTCAACCTTTCTGGTTGAGAACCTCTATCAACAAAGGCCTAAAATGCACTCTGGAGTAGGTTCAGCCCTCAAGAAAGTCAGCACTTACTGTATTGCTCCATAAGGTAGGGCCATGGAATGGCCCTGCAAACTACCACCCAATTTCTTTGCTTGATGCAGTGTTGGGGAAAAATATATATATATGTCTATCTTCATATGTATGCACTCAACATACATCTGTCTTTGCCTGGACAAGCTTCAGCAGCTGCTCAGAAGAAACGGAGAGGTCACCTTATTTTTCTCACTATAATGTTAGCTTGCTCATCAAGTTGTTTATTTCTGTTTACACTGTATGTCTGTATTTTAATTGACACAGTGTATAATTGGCACAGTGCCAATCTTGCATCTCTCTGTTGACCATATTTGGCACCTTGTCCCTTTTAGTTATGCTAGGGTGGCATTACTAAGTGTATTTATGACCCAGAAACCAGTCACTCAAGGAAGAAGCAGGCTGCGATCACCAGTGTGTGCACTGACGTCCTCCTTGCTGGCTATTAAGTATGCATGAATACAGACAAATACAAGTCATTTGTTCTAATGCAAACCGCTGAATTGTGTGCTTCTTTCATTGACCCTGTGAGGATGCAAAATAATCTATTTCCCTAACAAACAGTAGGCAAGATTTATCCCAAACTGCCTGGAGCGCTGGGCTACATACGCTGAGATTATTACCATTTCACAGGTAAGCTTTAGAAAAGGCTATAGCACAATAGGTCAAGCAATGTGTTTATACAATATCTGCTTTAATACACCTGCATAAAGAACTCAAGGCTGTATATGACATTTATTGATTTAAAAATACAGTAAAAAACAAGGGGACACTGTTCCTAAGGAGGCGAGCAAAGTGTTGCACACTACCTTGAAAAAGGGGGGGAAGAGAGAAGGGTGGGATGCCTAGGCCTGGGGCTCGCTGGTGACAAGGAATAACAAGTCTTGTTCCTTGTTGCCCTCACACACCCCAAAGGATGTCATGCTTCACCATCGGGCAGTTGCTCCTTGTTGGGCCGGCGCTGCAATGCCCTGCGGGTCCCCCGAAGGGTCACTTTAACGGAGATCTTCTGCGAACTGCCATATGGTGCATACGGTGTGCAGGGGGAGTCCAAGATAAGTAGTGACAGAGTGCGTGCAGTGATCTAAAATTGGCTAAGGGTTACCAAAAAAGTGCGATTTTAATATGGCGGTACCCTTGCCAAAGTAAAAAACCCGTAGGTTGGTGGTTACCCTACAAAGCGTAATGTGCCTGGGTAACTCAAACGGTTGACATGTTTCGCGCCTCCAAGGTGCTGTAGGATCCGTGGCAGTTCTTCAGGACCAGGTGAATGTGGTGTGGTGTCTAGTGCACGTGAGAAGTGAAAATACACTAACAAACAGATAAATAGGTAGAGGGTCAATCACACTCTAGGAGATCAGTGCAGGGCCAAACCTGTGAATACTACGGGTGGGCTACAACTTAATAGTTGAAATCTGCTTCCTGATCGTGGGCCTATGTATTATCGGAGAAGTATTCCAAGGGCTATGGCCGTGGGGTGCCCGTACCTTACTGGGACAATAACTCGGGTGCCGGCTCTTCTACACCTACCCAGTCCTCACGTCTGCTCGGCCATAAGATTGATTTAAACATAGCCTAATATACCGTTGACCGATATCTGCTATTTCAAAACGTATCTTCGTCAGGCTGCCAAGAACAACTGGCATATGCAATTAAACTACACTCTGGAGGGCATGATTTGTTGCTGGAGACCATGGCGTCATTGGTCTGAGGCTCCTGTAGTGTCATGTCCCAGGGAGCGTGATGTGTCGGATGAACTGGGAATGCAGATTTGAGACAGGGTTCACCAAATGGTTCTAAATCTGGCATAGCAATAACCCGGTACCACTGCTCCCAGAGGATAATGATGGCAACCCCAACCATCACTGTGAGGCCTAATCAAACACATGAGGTGAGGAGTGCTATGCGGAGGCAGTGGGGTGCCCGGCAAACATTCAGGGGGAGCCGGACTACCAGTGCCCCCACGACCGCAAAGGAGAAGGAGCAGCACCAAGGAACCCCCAAAATGGTGCTGAAAAGTATTTTCTAATGCGCTGAAGCCCCGGGGAGGACAGCTGAAAGGTTGCTTGAGGAGGACACAGAAAGGAGATTAGGAGGGGGTAGAACAATGGATGGTGGCCTGGTGGGTATCAGAAAACAGTACATTTGCCCCCAGTGATGTTCCCAGTTTAAAGGACAACAACTCTGACCTGCAAAGTGATGGCCATCTTGGCGTAGTCTAAGAGTACAGGCCAGATAATTATCCCTGCACAGCTGGCAAACCCTACCAAGGCAGGACTTGACCCGCCCCTCGGAGTCAATTGCAGTGAGTCTCAGGTTTGCATCTTTACAAAATTCTTTGAGGAACAATATTCCACATCACCCTGGGTTGGCGAACAAAGGAAGCCTGCCACCGGGTTGGCCCAGCCAGGCGAACGTCCAGCTCAAGGAGAGATATAACCCAGAAAAGGCATAACACTCGCCCGATTGGCTGGAACAATCAATGACAACAGATGCATGTATCATCCCAATGCGGTGATACAAATGTTGCAGGAGCAGAATTACAAAACTTCAAGTCACATTCTCTGAAGCAGTGGACAGGAGTGGGAAAGGCTATGGAATAGGAATCCCAAGGGAACTATGGAAACATCAGCAGATCAGACCCCGCCTGTCTCAGATACCTCCCAAATGACAATCCGGAGAAAACTGGCAGGGATCAAAATACCTATAGATACATTGAATGCAATGGGCATGACCCCCTCCATGGAAGTACAATCTCTGAGGGGAGAACTCAGCAGCTTCCAATCACAGATATTCAATGTCAAGCAAAGATTCACAGACACGGAATTTAGGTGGGAAAACATGCCGGACTGGGGACCGGGCATTTGGGAACTTCACAGCTGAATCATAGACTTGGAGGACAAGAGCTGAAGAAACAATGTAAGAATCAAGGGAATCCAGGAAGGGCTGGAGAAAGGAGTCATTGAACAATTCTTGGGACACATGATCTCTAAGCTTCCAACATTAACATTTGATTCACCGTTTACATTCCAAAGAGCCCATAGTGTAACATCACGATTGCTGCTCATCCCTGATCACCCGAGGAAAATTCAGGTGTGCTGCCTCTGTCGTCACATGCCAGACAAATCCTGGAGACAGCCAAAAAACAAGGGCCTTATACATGAAAATAGTAAACTCCTAATCTTGCCAGACTTCTCCTTTGAAACCGGTAAAACAGTGTAACATTTCTTGACATTTCTTTGGAGAAAATAGGTAAAATATGGACTCCTGGAGCCATAAAAATGTTATTCACATCTGAGGTTCGGATGCTTGAATGCTACGATCCAGATGAATTGGACAAATAGCTCCACGTAGTGGCAATGGGGATAGAAGCTAGATGGGCCCACGGAGGAAAGACAACTCCTGGAAGATGGGTAGAGAAGATGGGGCAACCACCCCTAAACAGGGCATCGAGATGTCAGTAATGGAAGAGACAAATCAAGGTCTCCTCTTAAACCTTAGTCTAGTATTCCTCTCCTGAAACTGAGAAATTAAACCCGATGCAAAAGAAGTTCTTGATTCTTATCTGTCCAGCTTCAAAACCACGGGAGGGCCTGAGTTCAATTTTCAGACTTCGGCGACTGAAGGAAATAGAATACATACCTCCTCAATTATGCACAGTGAAGGGATAAGGACACAGGTGTTCATATTGGAGCAGCTTTCCAAGCAGAAGGTAAGTCTTTTCTGACTAGAGGATGACTTTGTGAGGAATTGAATCACAGAGGAACACGTTTATGTCTCCAATAGACTTTTGATTGTGGAGGTTATAAGCTACAAGGCCACTTAGAACTTTGCATAAGAGTAACTGTTGTTGGGAGGTGGTAGGTAGGCACTCACATGTCCAGATACAGGTTTGTACATTCTAGTTATTACTGTTTTAATTTGTAACAGAGGTGGGCGGGCTCCTGGTAATTTGGGCAACTGACAGATGCTTGGAATGGGTTACCATGTTATACGTATATACACGTTTACTTGGTTTATTATTTAAATTGTATTTGAGGATCCCATTTGGCTAGGACCAGGAGTTGGGGAGTCTTTGGTATGACTGCCACGAGAGCGCCTAACACCAAAGTTGAGTGGTTTGGGGCTAGTGGTTCTGGGTTATTTTTAGTGTGAACCCAGGAAAAGAGCTCCTTCGTAGACTACATCAGGAAACTTTACCCATGGAGTGCCTCTCTCTCTCCCTCTCACCAGCCCTAAAGGGAAGTGTCTGTTTGGGACTACCTTTAGACTTTAAGCCCACATCGATACTCTGATAACACTGCTTACTCAATGACTATCCCCTGGTTGCTCACATGTTGCACATGAATTGGCTTTCCCGCCATAGAGAACTAAAGATGTGGAATGCAACCAAACCGCTTACATTACTACCCCTCTCTGTCAATGGGGTTACACACATTAAAAGAAAGAAAGTGCTCGCCTTCCTCTGCCACACCATGCCGGATGTTGCCTTGATCCAAGAAACCCATCTGACCATGAGTGAATGTGACAAATTAGAAGAGGTACTGGGTGTGTAGGGTACTGCACGCTTTCCCGAAAGGCCCGCTATCCTCTTTACAGGCACGCACCTATGGTTTACCGAAAAAAAGGACGGGTGCTACTATTGAATAAATGCCTCTCCTATAGGTTGCATAGCACATGGGTAGAACAAGAGGGAGATACATTTTTACAAAACTCCTAATTCAGGACTCATATTTGATAGTGTGCTCGTTATATGCCTTAGTGGGGACCAAATCAAAGTTTTTTATCCAGAATGAGAAGGTCAATGTTATTAATTAAGAAAATGAGGGTACTGATCAGAGCGGACTGGAATGTAATTATGGACTTGATCCTTTTTAAATCACTATGGCCAGACCTGGCACATGGTGGAGACAGAGAACGCCTCTGGGACTTGCTTGTGGACTTCACCCTGGTTGACCCATGGATACTAACACATCTAATGGAACGAGATTATACCTCCAGGTCATGTGCACATAGGACCCGCAGCCACCTAGATTATTTTCTCATATCAGTTCCCACCTTTCGACAAGTGACAGAGGCACAGATCATGCTGTGGGAGTCTCAGATCATAACTTGCTGGCACTTAAGGTTGACCTCAAGACCTCAACTCCTCCATTTGGGCAGTGGTGGTTAAATAAAGCCAGATATAAAAACCCTGAGGACAAAAGGATTCTCTTGTCCAGGATCCAACTGTTTTTGGATCAGAACCTGGATTCCGTGGACTCACCATTGATATTGTGGGGGCAGAGAAAGCCTGTATCAGAGGGGAAATTATGAGGGAGGCAGCAAAACAAAAATCGAACTGGGAAAATGCCTTTTGGAACAGGACATTGAGAAAATCACATCCACCTACGTGAAACAACCCACATCGACCAATCTGAAAGCCCTTACAAAAGATACATATGAACTAAACAGCCTATATACAAACCAGACTGAAAATTCACTTTTTCGTTAAAGAGTAGGCGCTATGAAAGGGGAGAAAATTGGTCCGTATGCTTGCCTATCAACTATGGGGGATGGAGGTGACCTGCAAATCCCAGCTCGACTCAATCAACAAGCACAACTTGGGCCACACCCTTGTGAGGTATTGCAGGAATTCCATGCCTTCTACTCCCATCTTTATGAGTTGAAAACCCTGATGATTCAATGGCAGAAGATCTTTTTTGGATGACTTAACCCTTTCAAAATTAGCACCAGAACAAACCTCTCTCCTTGAAGATGATATAATGGAAGAGGAAGTAAAACAGTGCATGGATGAGACAAAAGCAGGGAAATCCCCTGTGGTGGACAGGTATCCACCTGAATTCTATAAGATTACTAAATCCATCATGGCTCTCCTCTAATGCAAGATGTTCTAGGAAGCAGTGGTGACTGGAGCCTTGCTGACAGATTTTATTAGATCTAGGGTCATCCTTATACCCAAACAAGACAGAGACCCACTACAATGAGACAATTACAGACCCATTTCACTGATTAGCATGGGCACAGGTGTTCTGGTGAAAATATTGGTTAGCTGCCTGAAAATGCATACCGACTCTGACCTATTTTTCAACCAGATGTCTTCATTTATCTATGCAATTCGAAAGGCCACCAAACTGTTGCTGTCTGCTAGGTGCACTACCGAGGGCATGTGATCAGAATTTTTTTCAGATTCAACTTTTGTACTCTTACACTTCATGAGTGTCTAGCGTTGGCACCTAGCATACAATATTTATATTTTATGTTTCCATGATTACAAGTATGGTTGGATCCTTTTTAGAAATAGCATTTGCACTTTATTGTTACATGGTTTACAGTAAGGATCGCAGTATTGGATGAGTATATATATTTCTAATAAATCATGAGTCTCCTGTAACTGCAGCCATTATGTCCACATAGCTGCTATTTGTGAAGGCCATTGTTAGGTATAAGGAATCAGCACTCGCACTTTTTCATTCATAGACATTGCTTGATACTTTTTTTTTAGTAACAGCAAATGCACCTTTTAGATCAGGAGCTGCTTTATAACGTTGGATTGTCCTGAGCTGGTCTACTAAGGGGCAGATTTACAAGCCCCTCTACGCCATTTTTTCGTAGCCGTTGCATCACTTTTGTGATGCAGCGGCAGTGCAAAGCCAGCGCCATGCTGCTGGGTATTTACAACGTGACACATCTAGGGAGATGCGTCATGTTGTAAAGCCCTGAGCCACATGAAACCTGCATCAGGTTCCATGTGGGCGTTCTGTCGCAGGAACACCTCGGAAAAGTGGCTGAGTGAAATCTACAAGATTTCACTCAGTCACTTTTCCGACCCCGCTGCATCAAAACCTTGCGCCTGTGTAATGTAATGAAGTACGGAGTCTTCTTTAAGTTGAGGACTTGAGATTTATTTCAATTTCATCAACACCCACAACCAGACGCTCCTGCTGCGCACCAGAACTCCAGACAACTGACTTAATGTTGTCGGAACCCTGGAACGCATCGAGCAGCGTCCGATCACGGAACATCGTTCAAACAATACATAACCTCGTGATACATCCTCACGCTACACCCTAGCGCGAGGATGAAGAACAACACACTATAACTTCTCCCTTTTCACCAGGAAGAAAAGCAACAACTTATGGAAATAAGGACAATTAAAATGTAGCAAGAAATACTGCAAGAGGTAAAACAAAAGAAATACAATAACGTCAAATAACATATGAAATCATGATAACACATTATCATTCAATTTGGCAGGTAATTTTCTATTGCGAATGCCTAATTCTGGTGGTAAAGAGTATGTGTCAGCATTAACCACATCAGTGTCAGAAGTGGATGGAACAGACAAGTTGAAACGTGTACCTAAAGTACATGATGTGGCATGTGTAATTGGAATGCAAGATTTGGAAGAACTTGCACATTCAGATGTTGGAGTTTTTACCCAAAAAGACCAGTCACAATTTTCAAACTCCTTTTTGGTCAAATTAAGTAAGGAGCGAGCCTGTGAGACAGAAAGGTGTACTAATGATCTTTTGTTCCACCATCCTTTGACACAAAGTAAGGCTGAACCTTTGCTGACACCGGTAACTTGTACTGGCGGGGAAAATTTTGACAAACCCTTGCTCACTTTTTTAGGATTTTTGATGACAACCCAATCACCAATTTTTAATTCGAGTGAATCCAATTTTTTCTTCGAATCGAACACTGACTTCATTAGGTCTTGTTTTTTTAAAACTTTGGAAGCCAATTCTTGATTTCCAACATTCCTCTTGTTGTTCTTACTAAGTAACCAATTGGGACATAAGCTGGTATGAGCAGTCCTGTTTCTTAATAGTGAAAATGGAGAAACACCTGTGGTGCAATGTGGAGAAATGTTATAAGACCACAACTTAGTCTCAAGAAAATCTTGTACATCTTGATGAGAAGCAATGGCCGCTTGAATGGCATCTTTAACCAACCTGTTCGTTCTTTCTACTAAACCATTCGAGGTCGGTGAATATAGAGCAACTTTAAAATGTTTGACATCTCGTTCAGCCAAGAATTAACTAAACTTCTCAGAAATGAAATGAATGCCATTGTCTGTAACCATGATGGAAGGTGAACCTTCTACCAAAAATATATTTTTTAGAAACTTAACAGCATTAGTGGAATTGGCTGAATCACAGAACATATGGTAAACCCACTTGGAATGATAGTCAATCAGCAAAATGAGATATCTTAGGTCATGGGGAAGAACATCATAAGGACCAGAGAAATCTAGCCCGACTTTCTCCCAAGGTTTATCGGGAAAAGGAACAGGATGTAGGGGCGTGTTCATGACTTTCCACTTTTTGTCAGATAATAGACGCTCAGGGCACGAGTCAATGTGAAACTTGACCTGAGGTTCAAGAGATGGCCACCAATAGTGAGACTTAATAAGTTGGGAAGTCTTTGAGATTCCAAGATGACCATGGTGCGCAAATTGAATATCATTTCTGAGACTGGAGGGAGGTATAAAGGAATCATGTCTCATTACTAAACCATTAACCAAAAATAATTCTGATGCGACCATGGCAAATGCTCTCAACTCATTAGAAAGTTTCCTACTTTCTGGCCAACCCTTGAAAATATATTCAGTTACTAATTTCAAATTTTCATCTTGATTATGAGCTTCAAACCAGGACTGTTCAGAAATGCAGGGGCATAATTTGGTTGCATCAAGAGCAGCAACGACACATTCAATGTCTTCAATAGCCTCAACTTCAGAAGGATCTTGAAACGCCATGCGCGAAAGGCAATCCGCCCTGAAATTTTTACCCCTGAAATGTGTTTAATAGAAAAATGAAATTCATGTTATTTGGACAGAAGTCTGACTAATCTGGCTGAGGCTTTTCCAAGCCCATTACCGTTGAGCAAATGTGTGAGTGGTTTATGATCCGTGAATAAATCAAACTCACGTCCCCAAATCTAATTTCTGAATTTATCGATATCCCACAAGTGACTCGCGTTCAATGGTGCTATAATGTGTTTCGGACGGTTTGAGCATTCTGGATGAAAAAGCTATGGTGTGCTCTTTTCCTGAAACCCATTGGCCCAAGACAGCCCCCAAACCCGTGAGACTGGCATCAACCATTATGAAACATCTAGAGGAGTCATGAAAGGGATGTAGAGCCGGCGCTTCAATTATGATTTTTTTGACTTGATCAAATGAAGACGCAATTTCTTCAGACCAATCAAGCTTGGAACCTTTTCGTAAAAGGGCACGTAATGGCTCAACTGTTTGAGCATATCCTTTGACAAATCAGGCATAGTATTCTGCTAGGCCTAAGAAGGATCGAAGTGAATCTTTATCTTTAGGAGGGGTAGCATGACTGATGGCTTTGATAAGGGATACTTTGGGTTTAATCCCTTCCGGGGACAAGGTATGACCCAAATACTCCAATGATTGTGTGCCAAACTTACACTTGTCAGCTCTGATGGTCATACCTGCCTCGCCTAATTTGGATAAGACTGAAGATAACTTTGACAAATGTGATTCCCATCTATCTGAAAAGACCAAAATGTCATCTTGGTAGGCCTGGACTCCGGGCATGTTCTGAAAAATGTTGTCCATGATCTTTTGAAAAACACTGGCCGCAGAGGCCAGGCCAAAGGGAAGTTTGAGGTACTTGAAAACCCAAAAAGGTGTAATAAACGTGGTGAGTTCCTGTGAATCCTTCGTTAATGGTACTTGATGGTAGGCTGAACGCAAGTCAATGATTGAAAAAAATGTTGCTCCTCCCAAGTTGGCAAGAAGTTCGTGAATTTTAGGGAGGGGGTGGCGGTCAATCAAAATGTTCTTATTCAATGTGCGCAAGTCCGCACATAACCTGACATCTCCAGATTTTCTCCGGACGATAACTTATGGGAGAGACCCACTCCGAAGAGTCAGCAGGTGCAATGACACCATCATTGCACAGGGAATTAAGGACTGACTTGAGTTCATCCTTCGCACTAAGGGGAACAGGACGCACCTTGTGAACGACAGGTTGAGCTTGTGACTTGAGTCTGATTTGGTGTTGAAAACCCTTAACAGTTCCCAATTTATCGATAAATAGATTGGGAAATTTGACCAACACCTTTCTAATGTCAGAAGTGTGGGTAGTGAGACTTAAACAGTCAGTTATTAGATGTGGAACATTTCTAAGACCAGCAGGAGAATAACCTTGTGGGGGTTCACCAAGGGCGATTGGGTTTTCAGAAACTGGAATTAAATAAAGACCCATTTTTGCCAGGTCTTGCCACCCAATGATGTTGCGTCCTTTGACTGCAACATATACTTTTGTGAAAATGGACCTTCCTAAACATTCTAACCTACAATTAAAGTAGCCCAGCATGTCAATGTCAAACTCGCCAAATGCTTTTGGATTGACGTCCGTTTGAAGTAAGAACACTGATCCTTGCCATTTTTCTAAAAATATAACATCTGACAATATAGTGATTGGGGATCCAGAATCAGCCATTATAGAAATCTCTATATCACCAAAGAATGCCGTACCTAAAGGCCCTTTTACAAAATGTGGGGTAGAAATAGAGTTACACTCAATTGAGACAACCATATCTTGGAAATCATCTATACAATAATCAACAGTTCCTGAGTATTCAATGCTATTGATACCAGTAGGTTTTTTAACAGATCTACATGAGGTTTGAAAATTACCTATTTTCTTACACAATACACATCTCTTTCCAATGGCGGGACACATGGGATTATTTCCCAGGTGTGATTTAGATCCGCATCTATAACAAACAGTATTAGTTTTCCTAAACCCTTGTTTAAAAGGTTTGTTAGTGCTAACAGCATTAATTGAATTGGTAACATCTTGAAATGGCGTTTTAAAAGAGCTGGAAGATTGATCATTTTGAAGAACTTTGGAAGTAGTAATGGACCTCTCAATGCTCTTGGCAATGTCTATAGTTTCTTGAAGTGTAGGTTTCCTACAACTCAATAAGCGTTCTTGAATTTTCCTTGAGTGGCAAGCAAAGACAAATTGATCACGTATGTAAACGTCTGGATTTGCTTCAAATTCGCAAGTTGAAGCTAACACTCTCAATTGTGCGATATATTCTTCGACTGTCTCATCTTCATGTTGTTTTCTCCTAAAGAAATTGTGTCTTTCTAGCATTATGTTCGGTTCTTCATCATAATGATTTGCGAGGCGAGATAATGCCTCATTGTAAGCATTCCAATGATCTGCATCACCAGCCTCACCAGTCGGAGTTGGGAATTTGGGTAAATTCTCAAATACATGTTGTGCTGTAACACCTAGGCAACCATACAAAATTGCAACTTTGCGTACAGGAGAAAACTTAACAGCATCGATAGCGACAATATGGTTTTCAAATGCCTTTACCCACTGACGCCACGGAATGCTTGGTTTTCCAGGATTCTGTAAAAAGGGAGGAGGTTGCGCAAACTGTTGTGATGAAGCCATGGAAGAAAGACAAAGTATTCTATATCTTTAACCATAAAAGGTTAACGCAGTATTAAAATTCAAAAATCACCCTTTTTTTTTTACGAATGCCAACAGAGTAAAAGTGAGAAGAGAAGAAATAAATAAATAAATGTAAACTGTTGGTGAGTGTTAATCCATAAATATGAAATGTGCAGGCTTAAAAATAAAGTTAAGGCGAAAGGTGTGCCTGTCACCGATAGATTTTAGAGCCAGAATAGAGTGTCCTGGTGAAACTCTCTTTAAAATATAATGTTTAAGGTGTGCCTGTCACCGCAGAAGAGTGCAGGCTAGATCCTACCTTTATAGATGTAAAGGAACAAAGTCGCGTATAAATGCGTGTCTTCCTGCTGGTGTGGAAGTATAAACACGCGTTGCTAGGTGACTGCGAGTGTAGAAAATGGCCGCTCGACGCTTGCGCGGTCATGTTCCCTCGACGATCCAATCCGTGTAGAGCTGCGTTGCTACCACAACCAGCGAGGGGTGGCTGACGTCATCAGGGGCCAAATCAGAGCATATTGATGAAGTCATAGGGGGAGGAGTCAAACCCAATTCCAAGTAGAGGGTGAGGACTCGAGAAAGCGGGATGAGACCAGCAAGGCAGGAGCGAGAGTAAAACAGGAGGTGGCAAAGTGAGTACAGCTTGGCTGGTGGGTGCTGGGGTGGATTCTTCGTCCGCTCGTTGCCAAATGTAATGTAATGAAGTACGGAGTCTTCTTTAAGTTTAGGACTTGAGATTTATTTCAATTTCATCAACACCCACGACCAGACGCTCCTGCTGCGCACCAGGACTCCAGACAACTGACTTAACGTTGTCGGAACCCTGGAATGCATCGAGCAGCGTCCGATCACGGAACATCGTTCAAACAATACATAACCTTGTGATACATCCTCGCGCTACACCCTAGTGCGAGGATGAAGAACAACACAATATAGCCTGCTTGTAGCAGGTGTAAGGAGTGACGCACCACAGCTAGTATAGGGCGCCCCCAAGCAGTGCTGGAGTTACGGCCCGCTTGCGACACAACTCCAGCACTGCGTCACCTTTACGACATCAGATGCGTCACGCATCTGTCTATTCTTGCACCATGGTGCGCCGCATTGTAAATGTGGCGCATCCATGGTGGCGCAAGAGGTGTCTGCCATGATGCAAAATAACAGGCGCATCCCTGCTGATATGCAGGGATGCACCAGTTATTGTAAATCTACCCCTAAATCACTAGTCCTCTTTAATTGCAGTTAGTATGTCAAGATAGTTGTTATCTGGGAAGACAATTTTAAGGTGTAAGGAATCAGCACTAGCACTTTATTATCTAGTTTTTATCAGGAATTACATTTTTTCTTTTGAATGTTGAGTTAATCCAGGGAGCCCTAATAATCAAATCATTTTTTGTCCTTGTGTATGATATTGTAGCTATTTTTATATATTGTTCCATGTATAATTTTAACTTGAATGTTCGTTGTGTATTGTATGGCTTACATTAAGCTGAAACAATAAAGTTGATGATGATGATGGCTCATGTTTCTCATTCCAGTTCATCTTAATTCTTGATAAATATTGCTTCGGTTGACTAGGTGTAATCACTATGTGCCATACTTGGCCACTAGCTCTTCACAAAGGCTGTCTGCAAGAGCCAATTATCTGCCCTTTTTCATTATTTCCTTCTCTCAAACTACTTTCTATCACTTCCTACATGTTCCTCCTATCTGCTAGGGAGTTCCAAGGTGTAAATATGCCCCCTATCTCTTTAGGCAGGTAAGGCGCATTGAGATCTGGGGAATCATTCACCTTTCTTTGCAAATGAAGGTACATGAACACACCAGCTCTATTGTATACGATTTCGCATTACTACTTTTATCGCCTTTTTACTCCTTTAATTTTTTGGGCATTTATTTTAGGTTCTGTAGACAGTGTATTTATTCCTGTTGTCCTCGAATTGACAGCTATCTGAAATCAAAATTTGATATTGTTTTCATTATGATTAGCAACATCTCCTGAAGTCTATATATTGTTGCTTCATTCCACTGGCTTCCCACTAATAATTTGCTCTTTGTTATCTTTCTTTGTCCTATGTATGATATGGTGGCAGTGATAACCTAGGACCTCTTAGTGTTGGACCCTGGCACCTTCTTTCTTACCATTGTTAACTATGAAAAAATTAGAAGAAAAATTCATGAAATAAAAAAGACAAGTAGAAAACAAGGATTTGTCACTCACTTCACTATTAATTACATCTCCTTGTGTCATGACAATGAAAGCACTAACCTCTGTCTAACAAAAGTCACAACAACTCTCCTCACTGTTCATCTGGCCTGACATGAACCACAAAGAACACTTCAGGGAATCACTACAGTCTAATGGCAGAAAAGAAAATTGGGCTGGGTGAGAACCTGAGCTTTTGTCTGGATTGATGTTTATCAATAAATTGTGCGGCCTCATCAGATGCATAGATGTGATTAGTACAAGTGAAGATGCGTAACCACGACTACCTAATTATTCATATAAAACACACGTAGCTAACTTCTTTGATTGAGACCCTCCCATAGGAGCAATATCCTTGGTGACTTTGAAAGTAGTTAGAAGTAGATCAAAGGATCTGGACAAGAGACCATAGTATGTATGTCACAAGACAAATGCAGTTAACTCCATGGAATTTAACCTCATCACAGTGATAGCAATATCATCACATACCTACTTCATCCTCATTGTTTATACATACCCAACATTGAAATTGTGCTACTGAAAATGGTTAATAGATTGACACACCAGCTAAGTTTCCTAGCTACAATTAGGGTGAAAGTGTCAATACAACTCTCAACACCAAGTTGGATGAAAGAGAACACATTTCATATCTGGGTGATATTGTAGATATGACTATAAATGGGGCTTGTCCTCAGCAAATATGACACAGAGGAGCACTAACTAAATGCACAGTCATTAATCACAGGTTTTTCATAGATGTGTGGAACCTTCAGGTATGGTCATTTAGGGGGCAATTATAAAGTTACAGAAAACCTAATAAGTAGAGCAATTAAATTAATCTCAATCTCTCTTAATTATTCTAGACCATACTCCAGTCCATAATTTGTCTGCTCATTGTGCCACTACAGACAGGGCAGGGACCAACTTTAAGCAAGTCAGCATTGGGCCTGTTCCAGTAGGAATAACCCACCACAAACTGCCAGGACACATTCACTTTGAATTAGACAAAAATCATACTCAGACCAGTTTTGGATGTTGTTGGGTCACATCAGTGAGGTACAACTTGAATCCAATGGGATAGAGAGCATGGGGTCATATCCATCCCACTGAGGGTGCCTCACTGATAAACATTTTTTTTAAATGATACATTAAATTGCCTTAATAAACCTCAGCCCCTGGTAAATACTCTAGCATACATTCCCGTCCATCATGTTATTTGTGCCCTGTTTCTCCACAGACAAGGGCCAAACGTAGGAAAATCAACATAGGCCCTGTTCCAACAGCCGCAATTCAGTCCAAACTGTGAGGTAAAATCCTGTCTAAAAAAGAGCAAAAGCAGCAAACACAAGCAGACCAAAATTGGTTTCAGCAATGCTGTGCCTCAGTGAGGTACAGCCTTAGTCATATGGCACAGAAAGCACAGGACCATTGTCTGGGAATATTCCTCACATTTAGAGTGTCTCACTATAGAAACCCACAAAAGTGATAGGTGGAATAACTTCAAACACTTTTAATGTCATTACTAGGGGTCTCCTTCAAATAAGATAAATTGAAATATCAATCATAAATCTGAGGGTGTGTGGCTTCAACCTAGAAATTTGAAAATGTAGTTGTTCTACTCAAATGCCTTGTGCTCATTTGTCTAAAGAACAAATACAAATGTCAATGCTGGTTGATAGTGAAAAGTCAACATTGCAACATTGCAACTTACAATAAATGTCTTAAGTGTTATGGAAATAGTTGATAAGACCCTACTATACATAGGGACTAGCAGTCACTGGGAAGTGCACATGTCTACAAAGTCCTATCCTCGTGTAAATCTTTTTTAGGTGAATGTATACATGTGCAATGTGAAAAGGTCAGAGAAAACATTAGCACTACCACTTTTGGGATTAAATCTATTTTATTGTCAGAGCCCAATCCAAGGAACAGGAGGAAGATGCCTACAACCCAGAGGGCCGGCGTACCGTGTATCCGCTTATATCAAAAGGCAACAAACCATATAACATTGTCCACAATTAAACACAGCAAGTCGCCTACAACCCTTCAGCATCTGCAAAATGTGGGTAGTGGCTCATACATGTCGCCCGAGGGCCTTGTGGAATAGTCAAGGGACCCCAAGGCCGTGCCTGTAGGCAGACGACCTGCTGAGACTATAAGCTCCAAGAGGTGCTCCAGAATTGAACAGGAAACCAAAATGAAACATAAAGAAAAGGAAAAATCCAACGAACTTAGAGGCACTACCACTTTTGACTTGAAAATTCCCAAAATATTTTCTCTTCTTCATTGCAAGGAACTTTCTAGATATCCAGGTTCCAGTCAGGGGCACAGGACTGATCTGAATGACTTTCCCAGCAGTCAGTCATTTTTCCACCTCTGCAGGAAGAGAACAAGGTGCTGAGGCAAGCTAGAGATATTCATGCTTTAGGAAGGCAAGACAATTAGGTTCACCACACACTGAGCATTTGTGCTGGACAATAAATAGGTTTAGTGGAATCTGACAGTAATGTATCTGTCCTTGTGGAGCCCTGTCAAGCTATAGCAGCAAGGCTTGCCCTGCTGAAGATGTTGACTTTTATTTCAGGGATCAAGTCTGAAGGTAGAAACTTTAACTGGGATGACCCATTTAGTTGGTCAGCCTGAAATTGCATGCAGGCTTTGGTCATCGATGAACTGTTGATTTTCAATTATTTTTTTCTATGAGCTTTTTGTATTAATGCTTTAAAAAATGTTTATCTCATGTAACTATTATCGTGTTTTAATGATCTTGATGCCTTCTTGTTGTTTAAACTTCATGTTTCCCAATTAATTTGAGAATTGTACTGTGTGCGTTCTTTACTTTGAAATTGTTGGTACTTTTTGAAGTTAACACAAACTGGGAGCTGACATTTTCTCTGAAATGTATTATGGCCTAACCAGATTGCATTTATTAAGTCGGTAGTGGTCACCTCCTTCTAACAGTAATTAATAACCCAATTTCTGGGAGAAATAAAGTGCATATGCTAAACCGTAATAATTGCACATATAACCTTAACTTTAATACGTTCTTGCTTTAAATGCCTGATACATAATTGTTAAGATGAATTGGGTATGTGCAGGCACAAAACTTCTGATTCTGACAAAATGCAAACTGTTAACAACAGTAAAATAATGCAAGTATAGAATATATACAGCCCACATATAACATATTACAAAGGTTAAAAATCATAAATTGCATAAAACACAAAGTCAATATAAAAAAAATGACTCCATCCATCCACTGTACCTCATCTTAAAAACCAAATTTAAAAAAAACGGAGAGGATCCATTCTAATGGAGACACATCCGGTACACTCTTTACCAGCTTTCTAAATTGTAATACATCTATACCTATAACTGTAATCCAACCTCAAAAGCTGCATCAAATTATAGTCTCAAACACAGAAAACTTCATGTCTCCTCTTCCTAAAAAATGGTATTCTGGTGCCTTTACATAGAAGTATTTTCAGATCTTTGAGCCTGATTGCGCCTTAGGTGGTGTGGGAGTGGGGCGCCATGTCACCGCCCTGCTCCCACACCGTTAAAGCCGACCACCTGCCAGATTACTAGTTGTAATCCATGCAGATGATCCTGATGTGGCTGGCCCATGGGGCTGCCTTTCAAAGGCTTGTAGGAGAGCCTTAGAAAAGCAGCACCGTGGGCAGGCCACAGCGTGTTCCTGCACGGCATGGACCACAAAGTCCGTGATGTGCTGGAACTGTGGGTGTATGCTGACAGGGGGGCATACCATGTGCCCCCTGCATGCATCCCTAGGCCCTGTAGGGCACACTCATTTTCCTCATTGACAGCAGTTTCATGGCGTGAGAACCGCCATGAGACTGCTGGTGGTAAGGAAGCTCGTAATATGCTTGGCAGTGCACTGCAGCACCACCAAGCATATTGCAGCCTCAAGACAGCCGCGTCAATGCCAGGGATTGCAGATCACTGGCAGCTAAGGTGGTCCTATGGAGGTTCCATGGAGGTCCAACAGCTGTATTCATAATACGGTGGGCCCTGACTGCCTCCGCACCTCCACAGTCAGATTGGCAGTATCAGGGACCGCACAACTCATTATCAGGCCCCTATTTCATGGATAATCATGCTTATTCTTGAAAGCCTTGGAAAACTATATAGCACGTCTTAAAACATTCAGTGGATTGTACAAGTTGCATCAGTGAAAACCTGAAGTACAGACTGATGCCAGATTTCTGAGGGTAAATTGCATGTTTAAGTAATTTACACTTTTGATTAAGTTAACTACTTTTTGCTATTCACAAAATCAGAGTGAAAGTTACTAATAAAAACAGTAGTACATCTAGCACCACACATGGCCAATCAGTGGTATGACAATTCCCTACCATAGAAAACAATGGAGGTAAGCAATTAAAATAAACAGCATAGAAAATAATGCAAAATGATTGTAACAATCATTTCTTAGTAAAAATATTTACATTCATTTCAATTAATTCTATACATCACTTTTAATAATTATTAATTCATAATAAAACCTTTTTTTGTTTGGGTGGGAATGCACTTTTGTACTTTAAACTTAAGAAAAATAATTTTAATTTAATTTAATTGGATTAATCAAATATTTATTTCAAAATTATGCTATTGAGCTGTAGAATTTTTGTTTACACTTAAAATCAATATATCTAATTATTGTTCATTAATATTTAATGTAAAATGTATTTAATTTTTGTTTTGCTGTCAAATAACTTTTTTTTTCCTTGTATTTTATCATGTGGAATTCTTCACTTGAGTGAAGAGTCTCCTTATGGTAAAAACTACAGTTACTTTTTAGTACTAACTTACCCTCAAATTTGGTGAATAGCCAAAACCAGTAAACTTAGAAGTGTTAGTTACCTTAGTGAATCAGCCCCAATGTGACTAAACAGTACCTAAGTTGGTTGTGGTTGCTGCTCCTCTGTGACTTCATAACAGACTTACAGGCCTAAAGCCTTGATTATGAGACGGCTCGTAAATATGAAAAAATGATTGCCTCCGATATAATATGATATCCCTGGGAGAGGAATTTATTGGCTGCAATAAATATCCCCTTTTGAAAGTTTTTGCACTTCAAAATGGTGCATAACTAGTGGATTTTGGTGCATTCTATATTTCATAGCACAATTCTCAAACAAACATTACAATATCCCAGATGTATAATGCTATAGCATTTATACTCAGTAATAGCATTTGATGAACAACTACGACCGAAAGTCAACAATAATAATATTAGGCCTGGGCGAAAATTTCGTTCCGTTCGCGGAAATTGCGATAATTTGACATTTTCGCGTTCCGCGGAAAGCGCGAAAATGTCAAGATTTCCGCATTCCGCAGCTTAGCGATAATTTGGTTCTTGCTCGCGCTGTAAAATAATACATTCTCGCGCGCGATCGCCTTACCTGAATCCCTGCGTTCGCCGACAAATTTTCTTGATCCGGTCGCGTTCTCCATGAGATGTTGTATTGTTTTTAGCCATTTGCGCTGTCTCGCGACAGTTCGCGCCCGCAGTGACATCATGCATCGCGCGATCACGTCTTTCTTCTCGTGATCATGCACCGCGAGACAACTGAAAACAAGATGGCCGCGCCCAAGACCAACCACATGGGTAAGTTGGCGAGCCGCAACCATGCAGAAAATCGCGCGAACATGCGGGAAAAAACTTCCGCATCTTCGCAATATTTCCACGTGTTTGC
This sequence comes from Triturus cristatus, assembly GCF_964204655.1. Taxonomy (NCBI): domain Eukaryota; kingdom Metazoa; phylum Chordata; class Amphibia; order Caudata; family Salamandridae; genus Triturus; species Triturus cristatus. Next base: position 317,438,472 of record NC_140588.1, on the reverse strand, counting down.
GATAATTTTTAACATTTTCGCGATAATTTGCGAAAGTGGATTTCGCAAATTCCGCCCACCCCTAAATAATATCTATTTTTATTGCTATTCAGCCCGTAGCTGTCCATCGGAACGGCTGTTATAACTTGTTCCATCTACTTAGCTCCCTGCACTTTAGTTGCATTAGATTTGATAGAAAATAAACCTTCACACAATTTGCAGTTTATTATAAATGTGATTTGCCTCACACAAAACTTGGACATTACTTTAAACTTCAAAACTTCACTAGCCTCGAAAAGTCCATTGTGCCAAAACATGTGTCAGATGTAGTTTGGATTGAAAAAACATCAAAAATTACCTCTGGAACATCATTCTCCTGCAAGTGACTAAAATACCGAATTAGCATGTGTGTTTCTTCTGATGACAGAAATATTATAAAATTGTATTGCTTCATCAATTAGATTGCTAAATGCCTGTTAAACACAATAAACGGTACAATATTTGATATTCTTTTCCCATTATTAGGGACAGAGTTTGTACCTCTTATTACTGCTGATGTGGTCTCAACAAACCCTGTTCACAGTGCGAGTGATGGTCCTTCCGTCTATCTTGGTGCACTCTTTTGGTAGCATAGGGGCATATTAGCAAGAAACAGCATTAAAATTATCGCCCATGTTCTGGTGTCAACATGGGCTTCTATTGGAATTCTCTGCGGCATATTATCAAGCCCATTATCGCCGCTTTAGCGGCAGTTTTCTGCCGCTAAAGCGGCGATAATTTTAACTCTGTGCTTGATAATATGCCCCATAGTTTGTAGTAGCATCCTGTTGCTGTCATTTAACGCTGTTGGAGCACTTTATACTTGTTCACTTCAGTTTGAGATGTAAGGCTGATATTTTCGCCTGCTGCCTTTGAAGATGCCTTCCGCTGACTCTGTACACCAATTCTCTGAAGAAGCAGAGTGGTTCGTTGGTGAAACGCACCACTGTTCATGTTTATTCAAAATATTCATGTGTGAAAAATCTTCTCCCCACTCCTCCTAGAAGGCTTTGGGGTCACTTGCTTCACTGGTGCGCTCATACTAAAGGTAGAGAATTATCGCCCACCTCTTTCGAAGTTTACCAGCCTCCACTGTTTATTGTTCAAACGCCCCTCACGCAATCAACGTGACCTTATTTGAGAAATTGCCTGACGGTTTAAAGCGGGCTCGGATCGGCAAGGCGGGCTCGGATTGGCCCGATGGGCCTGTTGCGGAAGCCAGTTGATGGACAGTTTTTTGGGTGGACTAAGCAGTCTAATCAGTTAGGGCCATCTGCACGTACACAAAGAAAAGCACTGTTAGCACAGCCTTGGCATACATATACGGAGCTTGACCCACCCAGGCCGGCTAATTGTCAGAGGTAGAATGACAATGGACTGGTCCTTCCGTCACAGCATGAGGTGTCCCTGCCCCCTGGCTCCCTCCTGGTGGGACAGAGGCCTCATGGAGGTGCTGATGGGAAGTCATTAGCATTCACTTTGCAGAGGACTGGGATATGGAGGAGGACCGAAAGGTTAGGGTGGTGGGGGGCTGGGTAGGCTCTGTTAGGGAGCTCCTCAGGATATTTGTGTCCCTCTCCCAGCACGAATGGGGGTGCATACATTATTCTCTATTGCTTTCCTTTTCCTGCCGGAGGCCGAGTTCACACTATATATTACTACATAAAAATTAACGATTCTGAAATGTGGACCGCTTTTTTGGGGGGAGTGCCCGGTCTGATTATGACCCCAATTCGACACTGGTTAAAAGCTAACGAAAGAAGCCTGACGTCTGTGAAAATATGGTAAGTGCTGCGATATTTGTGCTTTGTGCTTCTTTTATTCCACAGCCCTTTCTTTTCTTGCTTTAGTTCTGGAGGTTTGCTCTTGCACATTTCTAAAGAAAGGTATTAAATACGTAGCAGCTTCGTGTTTGTTAGTGTGGGTGTTTTTCGCACATATTTCGAGATATGCTAACTAAAAACTTGTGTTTCCAGTAATTGTTTGCTTGTGAATAGGAAGAAAATATCACACATTCTCTTCTTTCAAAAGCGAAATGAGAGTTAATTAGGCCATGTTAGACAAGGTGCCCTTGGATACTTAAATGCCTTGGTAAATCCATAAGTTCAGTAAGGATTTGAGAAAGGAAACTAAAGCCCAATTCACAAAAGGCCTCCACACTTGTCTAGGAGTCCCTGCAGTAATGGCTGAGCCCCGCACTGCAGTTACTCATTGCGGAAGTCCCACTACAAGTGCGGCCCCCCTACAACTGCAGGGCCTCAATCACAAGTGCTGAGGGCCTTTGTGAACCGGGCCCTGTGACATTTTCAAATTCACACATTGCCTTATGAAGAAAAACTTCCAAGGGTATCACCTGTTAATAACATTTTGCAACTCAGAACAGCAGAACTTTGAGGAGTCCAAACATATTTAAAAGCTGTGCTTCATGTAGTTTATGTAAAGAGGTGTCTCTATATTGGGCCTAATTATGAGAATATAAAAAAAATAAAAGGTAATTTTTATCTGGTGGCACGAATGTAAAAAACAATTTTAATAAAAGGAAATTGACAGGGGGTGGGCCCTTTTTTCATTAATGGGAGGGGGCGAAGTGGAACCATCTGTGACGTCAGCGTGCTGCAAGGTGCGCTGGCATCACCGATTCCCCTCTGAAGTGGCAGTAAAGAGCAGGTGAGTGCTCTCTCCTGCGCTGGTGGGGAAAAATAAAAAAAACAGCCTTCAGATTATAGGGAGGCCCTGTTTGAAAGGGGAGAATCTCCCTTTTCAAACAAGGTCTTCCTGAAACTGTTTCCTGGCTGTGGATTGTGGCCATGCCGCAATTCACAGTCAGGAAACCAATAGAACACCTGGGTGTTTGGGGGATCGGCCCTCGGGGAAATGTGCCTACCCCTCCATGGTGGACAGCATAAAAAATAAAAGGTGTTTGTCTAGTTGGGGGAAAATCGCACCCCAGAGGAATGTGAAAATCAATTGACAAAAATGAAATTGACAGGGGGGCGGGTCTCCTTATTTATGGGCCTACCTCCTGTTGGCTTCACAATAATGTTCCGTAGGGGAACCACACATTCAAAAATAAAAAAATTAAAAATGTAGGTGGGGTTAACCCTCAGCACATGGGTTGACCCCCTTTGGGGTTCAGTATATATATTTTTCAAATGTGTGTTTCCTCCTGGGGGGCAGATAGTTTCCCCCAGGAGAAACCACACATTTCTAAAAAAAAATATCTATCTATCTATCTATCTATCTATCTATCTATCTATCTATCTATCTATCTATCTATCTATCTATCTATCTATCTATCTATCTATCTATCTATCTATCTATATAGATATATAGATATATATAGATATATATATGCCACATAAGTCTACAGTCTGCAGATTATGCAGCAGATGGTAGATTTAGGTGGCATATGCATTATATGTGTGCTGGCATGCAGTGGAAGGGACTTCACAATGGTTGAATGGTAATCTTTCAATTGTTTATTTCTTAATTTGATTGTTAAACTGGTACTAATGAGTTAAAATGATTGACCAGACAGTATTACCGTGTTTACAAATAAAAAAGATAATAAAGTGATCCTATTAAAAAAGTGCTGCATTATGCGCAAAATTTAGTCAGCCCTGTCTCATACTTCGGTGCTCACACGCATAATTCAAGTGACCTTGGTGATAGCACTGTGAGATTTCATGAGGATCACGACTGCGCACAAATTTGCAGGGACTACTATGTGAGTGTGATTTTGATATCAAAGGTAGATTTGTAACTTTGGCAAATGACATTTAAACTGGCAATGGCCCAGTATATCCCCCAACAATCAAGTTTTGCATAAGCCATGACAAAAGTATGTCGTGGATTTAAGTATGTGGCAAGGTAAAGTAATATTGTGCCTTTTTTGTCTTTCTTTTTAGGGCTGATTACGATGCAGGTCCGAATGACCAGCTGACCAACACGGCTGCAGTCAGATTCTGACCAACTCAACTGCGAGCCTTCCGACTGCCGTATTATGAAGTATACCAGGTAAATTTCCAACCGCATCGGACGGAGACAACTCTGACATAACCGCTTCAGTCGGAAATGAGTCGGATCCGACTGTGTGAGTCAGATAGACTGTTCGATGGGGATTCCGACTCGGCAAATGAATCAGTTTTACCACTGAGCCGATTATGATGCATCCAAAGTGGTTGCAGTTCCATGGCACCTGTTTGCCACATGGCAAGTGTAAATCACAGAAACTGACGATAACTAACACAGCAACCAAAGTATGCTCTCAAAAAATACACTGTTGATGACAATTCAAAGAGTAGACACACCCACCAATCCACCTATCAAAGAAAAAAAAAAACCAGACCATGATCCTTTGCCATCACAATCCATCAGAGCCTGACGGAGCATGTTGCTGCTCATAGCTACATACACTGCAGCCATCTATTCACACCTTCAAACTACCCAATTGCATTACTCACTGCACATTTCACTTTTTGGGGGGGGTTCCTTCTTGTTCTGCACACTCTTCAATCTCACACTCACACTCACTAACTCACAATGGGTAAAAAGAAGCAGCCATGTCTCTCAGATGAGGAGTTGACAGTGCTTGTGGATGAAATCCTCAGAGTAGAGCCAGATTTATTTGGGACCCAACTCCAACAGACTTCCATCACCCAGAAAAAACTGATGTGGGACAGGATAGTCAACAAGGTGAACACAGTAGCCAGCACCCCACATGCAATGGAGGATACCAGGAAGAGTTGGTACAATGTCCGAAGGTGGGTCAAGATCATAGTAGACAGAACCCACTGGGTCCCACAGTGGACTGGTGGTGGCCCTTACGTGCCACCTGTACCCTTTACAGCCTAGTAAGAGAAGGTGTATGCCATCTTGCCGCCGGACAGCATTTTTGGAATACCAGAAGGACTGGAGTCTGGTAAGTTAAACCCAAACATCAGCCACAGGTAAGCCATGACACCTTACCACATGGAATTGCAATTACTCAAGTTTTGTAATTATGCCTTTTTGGAAATGAAGTAGGACCCAAAGTATTGCAGATGTGTAACTAGTGTAGACAATCAGTTTACCTGCACTGAACATCCAAATGTACCCAAACAATCACATTTACAAATGTCTAGATGTAGGCAGTCAGTGTGAGGCCATGTAACTCATTATGGCACCAAAAATACCATCTGTCAACATATCTCAAAAATGTCCCCCAAACTAGAGTAAGTAGTTACCAGGTATGTAATGCAAACAGCTTCAGCAAGTAATTAGATCTCCCTAAAGGAAAGTACTACACCTACCATCAGCCACTCACACTCCACCTAAGAACAACAGACTCCTGTGTAAGCCATCTCTCCTATCAACTTTGCCTGAATGGTAGTGAGCAATATTCCCAGGTGGGCTGGCTGGGAGGAGGACTCACTGCACTGAACACACATCCCAGCAGGCCTTCCACTCTAAACTCCATCCCCCTCTGTCAGCCATCTTGCTTTTACACACACCCTCACTGTCAGGAAGACATTGGACAGGTGGGGGGAAGAGGAGTGTTAAAAAAGATCTCACATCTCAGCAGTCCCTCCACTCCAAACTGCATCCCCCTCTCTCAGCCATCTTTCTACTACACTCACACTCACTGGCAGGAAGCAATCCTCCCATGTGGGCTGGCTGGGCTGGCTGGAAGGAGTACCCACTACACTGACGACACATACCAGCAGGTCTTTCACTCCAAACTCCATCCCCCTCTGTCAGCCATCTTGTCACTACACTGACCCTCACTGGCAGGACATCATTGGTAAAATGGGGGAAAGGGAAAGGAGTGTTAACACAGACTACATATCCCAGCAGGCCTTCTAATACAAGCTCACAGAAATAGTCACCTGTGATGTACCTCCAAAACCATTTAACTCACATCTCACTATAGAGTGTAATTTAAAATTCACTGAGCTGTGTATACTTAATGCTATGCACATATATGTATGCCAACTGAGGCTGAAGTACGGCAGTCTCTACAGCAGAAAAGAAGGAGACCATCACTCACAGCATGACTACATTAAATGGGAATATACACAAACTGCTCCGGTTTAGGCTGTTACTTCAATGTGGCTTGTGAGACATAGACCGTGCACATCACACACAAATAACAAATAACATTAACAAAAGATGAGTATGTATGTCATGCAATTCATGTAGATTTTGAGCTCACAAATCCTCAAGTGTCATCTACAGAGTGTCGGGTACAAGTCAATGTCAGTAGACATGTTACAATCCAATTTAAGAATATTACCATATCAGCACAGATGTAGAGAAAGATCATAAGCACGTCATGATTAATTTGCACTGTCTATGCCAAATAAAGGCTAACATTATGTGTATAGGTGACAAATCAGCCATAGACCGTGCACATCACACACAAATAACAAATAACATTAACAATAGATGAGTATGTATGTCATGCAATTCATGTAGATTTTGAGCTCACAAATCCTCAAGTGTCATCTACAGAGTGTCGGGTACAAGTCAATGTCAGTAGACATGTTACAATCCAATTTAAGAATAATACTATATCAGCACAGATGTAGAGAAAGATCATAAGCACGTCATGATTAATTTGCACTGTCTATGCCAAATAAAGGCTAGCATTATGTGTAGGCAGAGCGGGGATGCGGCTGGGTGTCCCAGTGCAGTCTCCCTTCCCGAGTCACCGCTCATCCTGGCCCTGGAAACTGAAAACAGACGAAAAGGAGAGTAAACAGACATGAGGCTTACGGGAGGTGCATCAGCACTTCCGACTGACTCTCGTGTCAACTCATGATACCGCAAAGTTTTACCCAGCTAGAGTTCACGTGAGCCAGCGGCTCGTTACGTGCGGTCAGCCAAGGAAGCAGGGGTGCCAAGAACGCACGGTAATCACGCACCGGTCTCATCATGGCAGATGAGTTCATGAGAGGATGTGAAGAATCCGCAAAGGCTGCACTCAACATAATACCATCATACACACAGCCATGAGGGAGTACGAACACTGAAGAAACAAAATCCACGCTGAAACAGAAAGCCAACACGCTGGAAAATCTGATACGTAAAGAGACAAGCAGGTGGTGGGAAGCGACCGCACTTCAAAACTATCTAGAGATGAACCGCATCCCCCGTGGTCTTCGCATCTTCATCACACCGACTTTGTCAATACCCAAGCAACAAAAACTAAAAGACTGGGTAGATAACACCACTGCATGTTCGAGAAAAATGTTGCATATACTCATCGCTAATGCATGGGACGATCACAAACACATACTGGAACAAATCCACGCCATCATGGAAGACCTCGACAAAGAAACAGACAAGAAGGAAACTGAAAAAGTTATTAAAGCAATAGAGGATAAAATGAAGGTGTTTGAGAAAGACATTATCACATGAAAACAGTGCAAGTTCCTATGAGATGAGAGAGACTATGCGACAGGGCGCATTTTAACTTTTGCCAAAAAATATGACAAAACGAGGTCGGAACTTAACAAGGATCGCGTACTGAGTCTCCTGGAAACAACAAAGGATGGCTCTATAACAGACCTCAGCTCAGACGCCGAATAAATAGATAGCAACGCATCAGCAACTACAGAGCAGCAGTCTTTTTTCCCATGAACTATGCCTCATGCACAAGGCAAAAGAACAGTCCAACAGGGGGTGGCCGAGAAGAAAAAAGCAACCAGAAAACATAGAAAAAAACACAAGCGGAACCTCAGGCGCAGGAAATCCAGGACCAATTGGTATGGGAAGAGGCTAGAAAACCAAGAATGCATAATGGAGGACACCACACCGAAGCTCACGGTAATGAATCTGACCAATAAGGTTCTGAGTAATGATGAATTGAGTGTACTCGAATTGGGTTTGTCTTTTTGTCCTGATGTTGGGTTTTATTATGCACAAGCACGTGTTGATTTATATAAATTCGAAAGAAAATTTAAATTGTGTAAAATACATGTGGCTAATAAGAAAGTGACAGAGATACCATGTAGACCTGAAAGGGCAGTAGGCACTGGTTTAGCTATTGAAGATATTCTCACTCTGCACACCCTGACAACCCTTGAGGAAGTTACAACCAATTCACTTAACCCCTTCAATCCCTCACACACTGCTGAAATATCAGACCCCCTGGGGACTGATGTAGCTACAACTGCCTCTACGGAATTCAGAGCCAAATACAAACACGTTCCCATTACGACCAAAGATAATGTTGACGTCTTTAACAAAATAGTAGCTCAGGATTTCCTTAAACTTCTCAAAGAAAGCCCCGGAAGGAGTAATATGAGTAGTGACCAATGGAAGGCAGTCTCTAGACTACAAAAAGATCAGGAGCTGGTTATTAAGCCCTCCGACAAAGGGCGCAATGTGGTGCTTATGACTAGGGCCGTGTACACCCAAGAAGCATACCGCCAACTAGGGGACCCCACATGTTACTGTAAGGAAGACAGAAAATACATTACTGACCTTAAAAACATGTACATAGGCAAACTACAATCGTGGCAGGAGAAAGGCTTACTCTCTTGGGATGAAACACACTTCCTTAGGAACGACACACCCACCACACCCACTCTGTACCTCGTACCCAAAGTCCATAATAACCTTAGCAATCCACCTGGCAGACCCATCGTGTCTTCCAAAAACAGTGTACTGGAAAACACAAGTAGGTATGTTGATCACTTCCTTTTTCCCTTTGTCAAAAACCTCTCATCCTATCTGAGGGATACTACACACTTTTTGCAAAAAATCAAACTTAACTACCAATCACTGGTTGGTATGCTTAGATGTGGAAGCTTTGTATACAAGCATTAAACATGATGATGGCATCAAAGCTTGTCAATTCTTTCTGAAGCAATGCAGAGCAGAATACCTTAAACACACTATCATGCTAATGGAGATGATAACTATATGTCTGAAAGAGAACGTGTTTTTGTTTGAGAGGGAACTTTTCAAACAATTACAAGGGACTTCAATGGGCACCTGCTTCGCCCCCAGCTACGCCAACCTCATGGTGGGCTGGTGGGAGAAGCAGGTGCTCTGGAATGAACAAACCGAACATTGGATATACAATGTCTCTACATGGCTCAGGTACATAGACTATATTTTCTTTGTGTGAAAGGGGTCCGAAATTGAACTCAACCAGTTTATTGACTGTCTGAATAACAATAATGTGAATCTCAGATTTACCAGGCATTATAGTCAGAAATCCATCGACTTCTTAGACTTTAAACTCAGGGAGGAAGAGGGCCAAATCAAAACCACATTATTTAGGAAGGAAACAGCAGGGAATTCCATTCTCCTCGCTGCCAGCTCCCATCCTTCCAGCTTTAGGTGGGGATCCCTTACAGCGAGTTCCTCAGAGCCAAACAGAATTGCAGTTCTACCACCTCCTATGAAACCACGAAACAGGAAATGAAGTCTAGATTTAAAGAGAGAGGATATTCCAGGAAAGCCATCTCCCAAGGGGAGAAGCGGGTGTAAAAAAGGTCCAGAGATGAGGTCCTTAGCAAAACACCAGAGGAGAGGTCCCCTTGGACCGAGAACAAAAATCCAGTGAGGTTCATCATTAAATACTGCAACCAACCACATCAGATATGCAGTTTCCTAAGAAATAGGGGGGATATACTCAGGAAGGATCCTATCCTCAGAAATGATATTAATCCCACCCCTTTGGTCACATATATGAGAAGCCTATCCCTGAAAGACATGCTCACACATAGTCACCTCCAACCCAAAGAAAGCACTTGGCTCAAGCAAGCGAAAGGATTCCACAAATGTGGAAAGTGTAAAGCCTGTAAGAATAGCAACAACATATCGGAGGTTACCTTAAACAGAACTAAAACCATCTGGAAAGTTCCGAAATTCATCACATGTAGTACAGACTTTGTTGTTTACGCCATTGTATGCCCCTGTAATCTTTGGTATATAGGGTCTAACACACTTCCTATCAAAAAACGCATTCTAGAACATTGGGGTGCCATCACCAATCTAGACCACAGCTACAGCACAGCAAGGCATTTCACCAGGGAGCATAGTTCCAACTGGATCAAAGCCAAATACTTCAGCCTTGACACTGTCACCCTCAACCCAAGGGGAGGCAATAGGATTGCGGCCCTTCGGAGATTAGAGTCACGTCTGATCCTCCTAACAGGCACTATGTACCCTGATGGTTTGAATCAAGATGAGGAATTATATTCTCACCTGTAAAACAGTATGAAATATGTAATTTTTTCTAGCCTTATCGGAAAGTTCACGCCCCCCACCCTACCCCCTTCCCCTTTTACACTGCTCACCTATTTTGTTTTCGTATACATGTTCACTCTTACCCTGAAATCAGACGCAATGTTTACTACTGCAAATGTATATACTGCAATTGTCATATCTCTGTTATATCCTGTTAACTGTTAAATAATTCCCTTTTTACCCTTCAATGTACTGCAATTTGATTGTGTCGGACGCACACTCTCCATATCACTAATTCTCTGGACCTTGTTGACTTTACAGAATGAAGTCTGTAAATCACCTTGATCTGCACATTGAGAATTATTATTAAGAGCACCGGAGTATGACGGACCTTCCATCCAGCTCCTAAGTCATCACTAGGGGTAGCACCCCCCTTTTTTTCATCACATTTTGACCAAGGTAGAGTTTTAGCCACAAGGAATTTTTCCTCTAGACACAAGTGAGATTAGCAACTTGGGCACTAGTCCTGTGATTTTCTTTACTTCATACCAACCCGAATACCAGGCATGTATGACCTTCTTACTTAACAGTAATCCCTGGAGCAGACAATTTTTTATTTCCACACAGATAATGTCAATGTTATTTTACTGTCATTATTACTGCAAAGTGGTGGAATGAATTTGCAAACATTTTTTCTGTTTCAAAACAGCTGCGTCTGTTTTCTTACACTTTCAATCACTTTATTGTCATGAGTATTTTGTTTATGTCTATGTACACATAGCTTTAAAAACATACACCATGGAGGCGGTGGTCATGTGACCAAGACCACGGACATGGTCGAAATGCGTCGTCCTTACCTGCTGTACCGTGAATAAACTGCTACAGCTGACCGAGTGGGCTTGTGTGATTTTTTCGCCAAAAATCGTTGTTTTCCTTTGGAATTTATATATATATATATATATATATATATATATATATATATATATATATATTCACTTAAAAAACCATAGGTTTCACACATGTTATAGTTAGCTGGACATTTCACTCGTGAAAAACCATTGAAATTCCCCCGTTATAGTTAGTTCAGATAACTATAACTCGCGCGCCCGCAATCCACTGCTGATGACGTCACATATTACATCACCCATGACATGGTCAGTGGCATCACTCATGACATCACTGATGACATCATCCTTGTGATAGAGTGGCAGTTGCGCGAGTTATAGTTATCTGAACTAACTATAACGGGGGAATTTCAATGGTTTTTTTACGAGTGAAATGTCCAGCTAACTATAACATGTGTGAAACCTATGGTTTTTTAAGTGAATTTGCAAGGTTTTTTAAATGCTAATTCCTAACTATAACGTGTGTAAAACCTATGTTTTTTTCAGTGAATTTGTACGTTTTTTTAAATGCTAAGTTATGTATTTTTTTTTTTTTAAGGTTTTTCACCGTGCGCGTACCGTACGCGCACGGTGCAGTTTGTCGAATTTTTCAGTTTCTACCGTACGCGCACGCTACGCGTACTCCGTGATTTTTCGCAAAAAAATTCAAGGAAATTTTGGCCCTTGGGGGTCCTTCTGGGACCCCCTGACAAAGGCTAGGGGGTCAGGAACTGTCCACCCTGCCCCCTTTTCACGTTCTCCACCTTTGTTTTTCACCCCCTCAGACTGCGAGAGACAAAATGGCGGCCGACACTTCCTGGTTTCGACCGATTCGAATGTTTACTAAGATCTAACAACCAATCAGAATCGCGCTCGCGCACGGCAGCGTGCGCGTACGGTAAGTTTTACCATACGCGCACGGTGCGCGCTTACAGATATATATATTGATTTAAATGCTATTTTCTCAGGAACTACTGAACAGATTTACACCAGACCTGCAAAAGGCACATCCCTGACCTGAGGACTACCTCTCTGCCAAATTTCAAGTAATTCTGTTCAGCCGTTCGGGCTGTAGCTTGGACTAAAGGTCCTATGGAAAAATGCATGGGGAAAACGCATTTTGGGACCCCCCTTTTTCTCAGCCCCCGCTTGACGAATCCCCCCGAGACTTTCAGGGAAGGAGCGGAGCGGAGCACCCCACCTATTTTGAAAATTTCGCGAGGATTCGTCAATCGGTGCCAAAGTTATTCCAAATAGAATGTTGCGGACCGCAATCCACAATGTGTAATTTCAGATGTCATCATTGATGTGAAGAGTGATGTCACTGACCATGTCATGAGTGATGTAATATGTGACGTCATCAGCAGTTTATTGTGGGCGCGCAAGTTATAGTTACCTGATCTAACTATAGCGTGGAATTTCATTGGTTTTTTACGAGTGAAATGTACAGCTAACTATAACATGTGTGAAACCTATGGTTTTTTAAGTGAATATATATATATATATATATATATATAGATATATATATATATATATTTCCCATCAAACGTGGTCTCTAAGCGGCGCACTCTTACTGCCGGTGCAGCGTTGGGATGTCAGACCACGGACCCCAAACAATGATTCACCAAATGGAGACGCTGTGTTGAGGAGCTGGTGTATGACTGTTGTCGAAACGCGTCGTGGGGTCTGAAGGAGTGCGAATTGAATAAAGAAGGGTGCCAAAACCGCTGGGAGTGCAGCGTCTCCATTTGGTGAATCATTGTTTGGGGTCCGTGGTCTGACAACCCAACGCTGCACCGGCAGTAAGAGTGCGCCGCTTAGAGACCACGTTTGATGGGAAATGTTTTTGTAAGCAGCGGCAACCGGTGTATGACTGTCATCGCAATACGAGACTATGAAATCGGCGGGGCGGTACTAATCTCCCGCACGTGTACTTGAAACACTGGAAGACAAAAGTCAAAATTACTTCCAAAGTGCCTTGCGCGATTTTACCCTCGTGGGACCAGCTCCTCAACACAATATGGGGAACTGTGGTCCCTTGCAACTGAAAACACCGATGCGGCCCGTTATTGTGTTTGGAGAAAGGGTCCGGGGGCCAGTAGCACATTCTACAAACAGCGCAATATGGAATGGAAATGACTATCAATTTTAACTAAAAGCACTTAGCTACAAAAAACTACATATCCCATAAGGCCTGTGCACAAATATAAAGGAAGAGGAAATACGATTATCAGAGACCACACCCACTTGAGGAAGACTGTTGTCGAAACGCATCGTGGGGTCTGAAGGAGTGCGAATTGAATAAAGAAGTGTGCCAAAACCTCTGGGAGTGCAGCGTCTCCATTTGGTGAATCATATATATATATATATATTGATTGGTTTTAAGGATACGCAGGGTAGTATTTAATTTTTTATACCCAGTTCCTTTTATTGATCATTTTAATTATTCACTGGTTCTTTTCTAATATATATTCTCCATTTCTATCTGCCACTTATGACGAATATGACTGTAACCTACTGTTTTGCCGTATGCAAATATCTTTTCTCTTTTTATATATTTATATAACAGGATTGTTTTATACTTCTCATGTTTAGTCTCCATGAATTGATGGTCCATGTCATCTTGCACTAGTAGCATTTGTCACCTTAGGTTATCTAGTACTGTTGCATTATGCACTTTATCTGATACTATATCTAGAATATAGAGTTGGACTAGTACCAACAGCATCTGTCACTTTAGGTTATCTAGTACTGTTGCATTATGCACTTTATCTGATACTATACTCTGAATATAGAGTTCTAAAGTTGGACCAGCACTAGTAGCATTTGTCACTTTATGTTATCAAGTACTGTTGCATTTTTGCACTTTATTTTGATTTTATATTTAAAACATAGAGTTGGACTATTGTAGTAGTATGATCGCTTTGTCTCCGCATCAAATAGCACTAGTCACTTTTTGTCCTCGAATTATAATAGCATTTATGCATTTCTATACATGATTATTTTTTGGACAATTGTGAAGGTGATTGTTAATTTTCCCCCATGAAGGGTTTTTGTTTATACTTTATTACATGGTGAGCACTCTACATAAATAACAATAGGGCTTAAGACATCAGGTTTCTTGACGCCAGGGAAATAGATATATATGAAATATTTCCTACTGATAATGTTATAGGCATTTAGGCTTGCATTTGTCAGTTACAATGTGTTTGAATATATGAAACTGCAAAAAATTGATTTTTTGTTTTAACGCATTGTCTGTATAAAGAATTTCCTGATGTCCCAATATGTTTTCTATGTCCATTGTAAATTTGTATGCACTTGCACTTTAAATAGTGGGCCTGCACTAATGCGTGGTCAGGTGATCAAGGCCGCAGTGACGGCCGAAACGCGTCCTGACATCTTTGCTGGGGTTAATTACTGAATAAACTGTTTGGCACTCTAAGAGGTCTGCGCCCGTGATTCCCTTTCAGGGAGCTTCCATTGCGAGTTGTTGAAAAATATAGATATATATACATATATATATATATATTATCTACTGGCGGTCGCCAGTAGATAGTTATAGTTAGGACCTATTTTCCATAGGAAATCCGCAACATTCTATTTAGAATAGCGTTAGCGCCGGTTGACAAATCCTCGCAAAAGTTTCCAAACTTTTGGCCAGCTCCGCTCCGCTCCTACCCTGAAAGTTTTGCGGTTATCCGTCAAGCGGGGGCCGAGAAAAAAGGGGGGTCCCAAAACGCATTTTCCCCATGCAATTTCCCATAGGATCTGTTGACGCAGCTACAGCCCGAACCGCTGAACGGAATGACACCAAATTTGTCAAAGAGGTAGTCCTCAGTTCGGACTCGTGACTTTTGCATATATGGTGTGAATCTGTTCTGTAGTTTCTGAGAAAATTAGGGTAAAAAAGTTAGTGATATCTATGGCTGCGGAGGATCCGCGGACCCTACCCGCACCGTAAGCGCACCCTCCCCGAACCGAGCGCGCACCCTCTCCGAACCGAGCGCGCACCTTCCCGATCGCGCGCTGAATGCTAATTGGCTGTCGAGTGTCTCTCTACATTCGAAACCAGGAACTGTTGGCGGCCATTTTCTGCCTCGGTAGAAGCGAGGCTGAAGATGCAAGGGGAATAAGTGTGTAAAACATATAAAGGGGGTAGAGTGGAAATACTCTGACCCTCTAGAGGTGCTTAGGGGGTCCCAGAAGGACCCCCTGGGGCCCCCTTTTTAAAAACAAAAACACGGGGAAATGCGCGCACGGTGCGCGCATCCTATTGCGTTGGATGCACGAATTCTCTCGCGGTGGGTGCGCGGATCCACGGCAACGTTTTTTGAAAAACGACAAGAAATCATTGGTTGTATGACAACTTTCTACACTGAAAGGTAGGGTGTATATGTCTGTTTTTTAAAGGTATGATTGTTATTGGTTAACAAAAACAGATTATAAGGAACATAATATATGATAAGCTGATATGTTGAAAAGTCAAGCACGCTTCCTGTCTTGTCTAGGAACATTGTGTGCTGAACTTGTGACCTGTGAGCTCAGTGCAGTGTTCCATGACCTGTTTCTATGGTAACAGGCAGAAGGCAGATTGGGGGAAGGGTTGAAATGTATTTCAGTTGGAAAGGGTTGAAATGTTTAATCAATAGAAATGTGTGTTTGCTTTTAAGTTTATGTGCGAAGGATTGTGATTTGATGTTTACATGTATATGTGTGGAAAATGAAAGGGAAACATTTTCATTCTTTGCTTTTGCTGAGAGGTGCACAGTGCAGAGATTCTGTAAAAGAAAATATGGTGAGTGATTGATATACTTCTTAATCTACAAAAGAACTTGAAAGATGAGTTATTTAATTGTGAGGGGATGTATGTAGACTATTTTGATTTTAATCAGACTAATGTATTTTTCCTGCTAAAGTGTAGGGAGTACTTTTTTTCTCTACAATGTGTGTGCATGTAGAAACCATTCTGTGATAAGCATTTGTGTTTTTCATGTGTTTGTAAACAGATAACTGTGCAGTTTTTATATTTTGGTAGAATTAGAAACCAGTCATTGTTTCTGAATTTGTGAAATGAGTTATGTTATGTTTCTATACTAAAATGTAGTACTACTTCTAGATGAAGAAATGTGTTTTGGTATAGTGCAAGGGATAGTGTTGTTTGTCTAGAATCACACAGTGAGTCTGTGTGCATTTCGGTACCACTGTGAGAGAAGCATTTGGTAACATCGTGTATTTGCTGACAGATAACTGTTTTAACTTGTCATGTTTTGAAGGTTTAGTAGCATTAGAAGACAGGTATGGCTTATGATTTGATTAAATGAGCCAGGCTTTGACAGAAAAGCGCAGTCCTGAAATATGTAGATTGTGTGCAGTTCCCTTACCAGTTGCACTGTAGTGAATGAGTTTTGGTAAACTCCTAGGGATAGTGGTGCATGTCTAGAATCACAGTGTGAGTTAGTGTGTATTTGGGATCAGTGTGATAGAAGCATTTGGTGATATCATGTATTTGCTTACAGATAACTTTTTTAACACCTGTCATGTTGTGAAGTTTTAGTAGCATTAGAATCCAGTCTTTGGTTATGCGTTGATTAAATGAGTCATGCTTTGACACTGATGTGCTATACTTAAATATGTAGATTGTGTTCAGTACCATTAACTCTTCTAGACTAGTGAATGAGTTTTGGTAAAC
This sequence comes from Triturus cristatus, assembly GCF_964204655.1. Taxonomy (NCBI): domain Eukaryota; kingdom Metazoa; phylum Chordata; class Amphibia; order Caudata; family Salamandridae; genus Triturus; species Triturus cristatus. Next base: position 317,421,693 of record NC_140588.1, on the reverse strand, counting down.
TCCTAGGATAGTGTTGATTGTCTAAAATCACACTGTGAGTCTGTGTGCATTTGGGTAAGGATTGTGAGAGAAGCATTTGGTAATATCGTGTATTTGCTGACAGATAACTGTTTTAAAACCGGTCATGGTGTCAAGTTTTACTAGCATTAGAAGCCAGTCTTTGTTTATGCTTTGATTAAATGAGTCAGGCTTTGACACAAAAGTGCAGTCCTGAAATATGTAGATTGTGTGCAGTTCCCTTATCACTTGCACTGTAGTGAATGAGTTTTGGTAAACTCATAGGGATAGTGGTGCTTGTCTAGAATCACACTGTGAGTTAGTGTGTATTTGGGATCAGTGTGAGAGAATCATTTGGTAACATCATGTATTTGCTGCCAGATAACTGTTTTAAAATCTGTCATGTTGTGAAGTTTTAGTAGCATTAGAATCCAGTCTTTGCTTATATGTTGATTAAATGAGTCATGCCTTGACACTGATGTGTTGTACTTAAATATGTAGATTGTGTGCAGTCCCCTTACCCCTTCCACAATAGTGAATACGTTTTGGTAAAGTCCTAGGATAGTGTTGATTGTCAAAAATCACACTGTGAGTCTGTGTGCATTTGGGTAAGGATTGTGAGAGAAGCATTTGGTAACATCGTGTATTTACTGACAGATAACTGTTTTAAAACCTGTCATGTTGTCAAGTTTTAGTAGCATTAGAAGCCAGTCTTTGCTTATGTGTTGATTAAATTAGTCAGGCATTGAGATTAAAGTGTAGTCGTGAAATATGTAGATTGTGTGCAGTTCCTTTACCACTTCCACTGTAGTGAACGAGTTTTGGTAAACTCCTAGGGATAGTGTTGTTTGTCTAGAATCACACTGTGAGTCTGTGTGCATTTGGGAACCACTGTGAGAGAAGTGTTTGGTAACATCGTGTATTTGCTGACAGATAAGTGTTGTAAAACATGTCATGTTGTCAAGTTTTAGTAGGATTAGAATCCAGACTTTGCTTATGCGTTGATTAAATGAGTCATGCTTTGACACTGATGTGGTGTACTTAAATATGTAGATTGTGTGCAGTACCATTAACTCTTCCAGAGTAGTGAATGAGTTTTGGTAAACTCATAGGGATAGTGGTGCTTGTCTAGAATCACACTGTGAGTTAGTATGTATTTGAGATCAGTGTGAGAGAATCATTTGGTAACATCATGTATATGCTGACAGATAACTGTTTTAAAATCTGTCATGTTGTGAAGTTTTAGTAGCATTAGAATCCAGTCTTTGCTTATATGTTGATTAAATGAGTCATGCCTTGACACTGATGTGCTGTACTTAAATATGTAGGGCCCGATTCACAGAACTAACTTAAGACAAAACCCTAAGCTTACTACCATTTTAGTATTCACAGAAGGCACTTACTCATTTTGGTATTCACAGAAGGCACTTATTCATTTCGGTATTCACAGAAGTTAGGAGTCCTAACTTTAGGACTCCTAAATGCCTTCTGTGAATACCGAAAGTCTTAAAATTAGGATTTTTCTCAGTTTAGTAGTAGTATAGTTAGGATTCCTAACTTTAGGACTCCTAAATGCCTTCTGTGAATACCGAAAGTCTTAAAATTAGGATTTTTCTGAATTTAGTAGTCCTAAGTTTAGGACTCCTAAGTTTAGGACTCCTAAATGCCTTCTGTGAATACCGAAAGCCTTAAAATTAGGATTTTTCTCAGTTTAGTAGTAGTAAAGTTAGGACTCCTAACTTTAGGACTCCTAAATGCCTTCTGTGAATACCGAAAGCCTTAAAATTAGGATTTTTCTCAGTTTAGGAGTCCTAAGGTTAGGACTCCTAACTTTACAACTACTAAACTGAGAAAAATCCTAATTTTAAGGCTTTCGGTATTCACAGAAGGCATTTAGGAGTCCTAAAGTTAGGAGTCCTAAATTTAGGACTACTAAATTGAGAAAAATCCTAATTTTAAGACTTTCGGTATTCACAGAAGGCATTTAGGAGTCCTAAAGTTAGGAGTCCTAACTATACTACTACTAAACTGAGAAAAATCCTAATTTTAAGACTTTCGGTATTCACAGAAGGCATTTAGGAGTCCTAAAGTTAGGACTCCTAACTTCTGTGAATACCGAAATGAGTAAGTGCCTTCTGTGAATACCAAAATGAGTAAGTGCCTTCTGTGAATACCAAAATGGTAGTAAGTTTAGGATTTTGTCCTAAGTTAGTTCTGTGAATCGGGCCCCTAGATTGTGTGCAGCCCCCTTACCCCTTCCACAGTAGTGAATGAGTTTTGGTAAAGTCCTAGGATAGTCTTGATTGTCTAAAATCACACTGTGAGTCTGTGTGCATTTGGGTAAGGATTGTGACAGAAGCATTTGGTAACATCGTGTATTTACTGACAGATAACTTTTTGAAAACCGGTCATGTTATCAAGTTTTAGTAGCATTAGAAGCCATTCTTTGCTTATGCGTTGATTAAATTAGTCAGGCATTGACATTAAAGTGTAGTCTTGAAATATGTAGATTGTGTGCAGTTCCTTTACCACTTCCACTGTAGTGAATGAGTTTTGGTAAACTCCTAGGGATAGTGTTGTTTGTCTAGAATCACACTGTGAGTCTGTGTGCATTTGGGAACCACTGTGAGAGAAGTGTTTGGTAACATCGTGTATTTGCTGACAGATAAGTGTTGTAAAACATGTCATGTTGTCAAGTTTTAGTAGCAATCGAAGACAGTTATGGCTTATGCTTTCATTATATGAGTCAGGCATTGACAGTAAATTGCAGTTGTGAAATATGTAGATTGTGTGCAGTTCCCTTACCACTTGCACTGTAGTGAATGAGTTTGGGTAAACTCATAGGGATAGTGGTGCTTGTCTAGAATCACACTGTGAGTCTGTGTGCATTTGGGTAAGGATTGTGAGAGAAGCATTTGGTAACATTGTGTATTTGCTGACATATACCTGTTTTAAAACCGGTCATGTTGTGAAGTTTTAGTAGCATTAGAAGCCAGTCTTTGCTTATGCTTTGATTATATGAGTCAGGCTTTGACATAAAAGTGCAGTCCTGAAATATGAAGATTGTGTGCAGTTCGCTTACCACTTCCACAGTAGTGAATGATTTTTGGTAAACTCCTATATGGTTGTTGTCTATAATCACACTGTGAGTCTGTGTGCATTTGAGAACCACTGTGAGAGAAGCATTTGGTAACATCGTGTATTTGCTGACAGATAACTAATTTAAAACCTCTCATGTTGTCAAGTTTTAGTAGCATCAGAAGCTAGTCTTTGCTTATGCATTGATAAAATGAGTCAGGGTTTGACACTAAGGTGCAGTACCATGTACTATTCTGTTCACTGTGGCAGAACTGAAAATGTAAAAGTTTTACCTAAGCACTGTCCTAGAAGTAGTCTGATTATTTAGTCAGTTTCTAAGTACCAAATAGAGTGCTTCAAATGTCTATGCAGTATGCATGTAGTGTTCTAACATACCATACACTTGTCTTTTACACCTTCAATTCCCTAGTCAGTATCCATAAACTTCCAGGAAATATCCTGTCACTTCCTTTGCAGTCCTCTAGAGACCCATTCAACAGCATGTACTAATCCATTCACTGTGCAAAACCCAAACACTTATAAATTCACCAAGACACTCTCTTTCCAGTACTCTAATGATTCAGTCACTGCCTAAGTATTCATGCACAGAGCCAGGCCTTAGCACATGGACTGCGTCAAACCCCTATGCACTATGCATGCAGTCTTCTAACCACCTAGACACTTGTCTTTCACACTTTCAATTTCCTAGTCAGTATCCATACAGTCCAGCACTTGTGACTGCCTTTGCACTCCTCTAGTGACTCATTCAGTACCAAGTACTAATCCATTCCCTGTGCGAAAAGCCTAGCACTTATATATTCACCTAGGCACTCTCCTTGCTGTACTCTAATCATTCAGTCAGTACCCAAGTAGTCATGCAGTGAGCCAGGCCTTAGCACATGGACTGCTTTAAATACCTATGCAGTATTGATGCATTCCTCTAATCACCTACACAGTTGTGTTTCACACCTTCAATTCCCTAGTTAATATTCATACTCTTCTAGCAAACACCCTGTCACTCATCCAGTGTGTCTCCTTATAGTACTGTAATCATTTAGTCAGTTAGCATGTAGTCTTTTAGCGAGGTAGGCTTTAGGGCATGAACTGCTTTAAAGTAGTATGCACTATGCATGCAGTGTTTTAGCGATCGTCACACTTGTGGTTCAGGGCTATAGTTTCTTAGTCAGTTTTTATATAAAATGTGTTTGTACAGTAATGGAATAGTATAAATTTGAAAGTTATTAATATACATTTATTTGTGATTCTTTTTTACAGATACGGAACAGGAGTGTTTCTCATCTGTTTGCACTCTTCTCGTGAAAGATTGTTTGGATGAAGGGTCCTTAGGTGTTTCATCATACTTGCTGTGCCACATGAGTATTTTTTGTTAGGATCCCCTCGTAACAGAACTCTTTGGCAAATCTTGTGAATGAAGAAGGTGGCATTGGTCTTTGTTTGCCCCTTGGAAAAAGTAAAAAATGTCTTCACCACTGAAGAAAAACGTTGTGGGCGTGGTGCCTTCTGCAAAAACATTTCCTCAGATTCGGTAAATATTTTAAAGCGGCAACATTTACAGTTTTTATAAGTTAAACTTATAAAATTTTGATAGCTGTGTACATTTTATATATCTGTGATTTGTTTCTTGTGGTATTTTGTTGAGAATACCATGCTGTTTTTTTTTTAACAATCTTTCTGATTTTCCAGGTCTGTCGTCGACATCCGTGGTTCCCACAGGAGTGTTCCGCTTTGTTGTTTTGTATTATTGTTGTTACATTTTGTTTATTAGTTTATTGTTTATATTTATGTTAATAAAAAAATAAAGTTTGAAAATAGTTTATCATTTATATATTTATTATTATAAAAATTAAAGTTTGAAAAAAAAACTTAATAATGTTTTTGGTTGTTCTCTTAACTGCTGTGTGACTCTTTCTTGTTCTTATTACTGTTATTTGATGGAGTCCACCATGGTGTTAAATTTTGGGGCACTTATCGCTGGAATACTAGTGATATCTGCAGTTTGCACCAACTTCTGAATAGTGTGTTAGATTTATCTCAACTTTACTTCCGTTAAAGTGCTGATAATGAAATGGAGAGTAGCCGTTCCCGTGCAAAAAGACATGAGGTGCACCTTTGCGATTTATTCTAAATACTAAAATCCTGTATTGTATTGCACTGAGGTATTGGCTGCACTTACAGTGTACACACGAAATTTATTAAGAAATCTCATTATATTTATATTGATTGGGAAAAGTGCGTCAGGTGGTGGATCTTGACGAGATACACTGCTCAGTTCGTATATTGTTGTGCACACAAAAAAAATCACATCACAACTTTCACACCAATTGCAATGCGAAACAAATTCCGGCCATAAAACACGTTAGCACCAGGGATTTTACACCTGCTTTCTGCTGGTGTGAAGCAGGACAACTACCTGCACCATGAAAGGGAACACAGCCAAGAGCCACACCAGAACACCCACAGGTGCCATAGAGTCAATGAGCATGATACAGGGATACCCATGAGGGCCAGAAGACTCATCTCAACAACTCCAGGACCGCCAATTCCCCTCAAACCCACATCTTAGTAAGTGTGTCCCTGTGGTCATTGTCTTATCATGATAGGCACGAGCCCTGCAACATCATAGTGTGCTGTCACCTCAGCGTTGGCAGTGAGCCTGGATGTGTAGCTACGTACGCATCCTCCTGCATGCACAACTGGCGTGTGCTGGTCTGGGATTTACAGGTCAGTGCAGGGGTGTGCCGGCAAGGGGAACGGGGTGTCTCGGACATGTCCGTGTACAGGAAGTGCGGTAAGTGTGTCTCTGTGTTCTGGTGTGGCCTGTTACAAGAGCCACAGCAGTCGATGTTGTAAAGTGGCATGCACCACCTCCAAACGGCACTGTGATGTTGTTGTTGGATTGTAGCAGGACATGCGCAAATAGGCATTACAATGGCGTGCTGTACGAGTGCACGAGATACAACAGCTCACCGTACAAAAATGTGGGGGCTCGTGGGAGGGAGGAGCAGCTGTTTGGCAACATAACACACAGTGAACTCGACCATGTGCCACATGCTGGGTATCTCATCCATGATTACCACGGTCGCAGACATCCCACAACACGAACGACTGGCCTTTGTACACATCCTGTATGAATGCAGCGTGGTTTTCACTTCTATGCTCGTTCAGTGGTGTGATGTTGGCAGGTTGTGTGACTTGTGCTCCTTGTTGGTGTGTTTCATTTTGGTCATTGTTAGTCTATATGTGTGTTGTACTTAATTGTGCATGTGTGCCATTCTGCCCATCTCCCCCCTCCCCCACTCCCTGCTTCTTCCTCTTCCTAGTGCTGTTGTGTCTATAATTTTGTTGCTGCACACATAAATACATGTAAAGAATAAACTAGAATATTTCCTTGATTCTTTTAGGTTTCAAAACTTCTCTATTGGTTTCTTTTTAATTTTCCATATGAACCGTTTTTTTAAATATTCAACAACACATAGAAGTCAGAAGTGCAACGTATTCTATCAACACACTTTCTAGAACATTCTACAATACGTGCAGGTGAAAAGTTCATCAATTTTTTAAAACTTTATGATATTTTTTTGTAACATTTTCTTGAACATTTAACGACACATGCAGGTTAAAAGTTGACGATTGTTTTAAGTTCGAATAGTGCCTTCCAAATGCAAGTAGCAGGTGTGGCTGATCTGAGCAAATTTTATCCTATGATATGTACTCCACGTTGAAACTGCTTTTTCTTAACCAATCACAAAGATGCTTTTCCACAAAACTAATGTGCACCCTACTTTTTAAAAAGAATGCTTTTCATGATATCTTCAGAGATAAGTTATAGATAGGAATTAGCATTTAAAAAACCTTTGAAATTCACTGAAAAAACCATAGGTTTCATGCACATTATAGTTAGGAATTGGCATTTAAAAAACCTTTGAAATTCACTGAAAAAACCAAAGGTTTCAGGGGCGTTATAGTTAGGAATTGGCATTTAAAAAACCTTAGAAATTCACAGAAAAAACCATAGGTTTCAGGGGTGTTATAGTTAGCTGGACATTTCCCTCATACAAAACCCTAGAAATTCCCCTGTTATAGTTAGTTCAGCTAACTATAACTCGCGCCCCCGCAATGCACTGCTTATGACGTCACATATTACATCACTCATGACATGGTCAGTGACATCACTCATGACATCACTGGTGACATCTCAAATTACATCACTGATGACATCACTGATGACGTCATCCATGTGATAAATTAGTGCATCTTCTCACACCCTAATATAACCTTTGATACACCGACTCAAAATTTCAGACGGCCATTTTGACAACCATAGATACTCCAATACCATTAACTACTCACCCACTCATTGACTTTTAGGTCTACATACATCTCCACTCACCCACCTGTACAGTCACTCATACTTACAGTCACTCTGTGCATTTATACACCTATATAGACACTCACACACCGCCAATCATCCATTGAGGTACTGATACATCTAGTCAGTCATGCAAATAATTAATCACAGTAAAATTTACTCACCTATTATACAGTTAAAAACACTCAAATTCACTTACTCATAAAAATACTAACAAATTCTGTTTCTTCCTGCAGAAAAACAGCACATGACACAGATATCCTTGCAGTATGGTGCATACAGCCACTCCCAAAAGCACACACTCTCACATATAGATAGTTATATACTCTTACACACATATACACTGCGTTTCACATATGTAGTTACTGACACATGTACAACTGAGATATACATTCAATCACTAACACACCCATACATACACTCACCCAACCATACAGTCCATCACAGATGCACTCTTAAAAACATGCACCCACTGAATCACCCACTCACACATCTAGTCACAGAGTCACACACACCCTACCCACACAAACACTCAGGCACCCATACAGATGCTCAGACAACTGAACTAACTATAACAGGGGAATTTCTAGGGTTTTGTATGAGGGAAATGTCCAGCTAACTATCTCACCCCTGAAACCTATGTTTTTTTCAGTGAATATGTATATTTATTTTTTTAACTGTAAAAACACTAGGTTTCAGGGACGTTATAGTTAGAAATTAGTATTTAAAAAACCTTTGAAATTCACTGAAAAAACCACAGGAGAAATTTGGCTGTTATAGTTAGTTGAGGTAACTATAACTCGTGCCCCCGCAATGCACTGCTGATGACGTCACATATTACATCACTCATGACATGGTCAGTGACATCACTGATGACATCATTGGTGATATCTAAGGTTTTTTAAAAGCTAATTTCTAACTATGCTTACAGAGATAGGACATGTGCAGAAAGAGGAAAAACGCTGCAGAAAGAAGTAAGAGAAATGCAGAAAGAGGCAACAGAAATCCAGAAAGATGAAGGAAGGTGCAGAAAGAAGCAATAGATATGCAGAAAGAACCAACAGCGGTGCAGAAAGAGGCCTTGTTGCAAAGCCATACTGTGACCCCAACATTTTACTGACTGGTACTGGTGGTAACTGACTCTGACTAACCGGGCCCAGAGCCAGTGCTATGATAAAAGACACTTAGAATACAGTGAAAACACCTACATACACTATGGATTGGGGTACCACTGTGATTGGCACGGCCTCCCCTGTAAGGCCCTAGTACATAATAGGGCAGGGGGATTAAAACTACCTCTAAGTCAGAGGTGCAGAAAGAAGCAAGAACAGTGCAGAAAGGACCAACAGAGATACAGAAATAGGCAAGAGGGGTACAGAAAGAGGCAAAAAAAAGTGCAGAAAGAAGCAATATAGGTGCAGAAAGAGGCAAGAGAACTGCAGAAAACGGTGAGAGAAGTGCAGAAAAAAGCAACAGAGGTGCCGAAAGAGGCAAGAAAGGTGCAGAAACAGGCAGGAAAGGTACAGAAAGAGGGAACAGGGATGCAAAAAGAGGTAAGAGGGGTACAGAAATGTGCAAGAGAGGTGCAGAAAGAAGCAAGAACAGTGCAAAAAGAAGCAAGAGAAGTGCAGGAATAAGCAAGAGAGGTGCAGAAATAGAGAAGAGGGGTGCAGAAAGAGGCAAGTGAGGTGCAGAAAGAGGCATCAGAGGTGCAGAAAGGTATGCGAGAATTGTAAAAGCAAGCAAGAGAAGTGCAGAAAGAGGCAAGAGAATTGCTGAAAGAAGCAACAGAGGTACAGAAAGAGGCAAGAGAAGTGCAGAAACAGGCAGGGAATGTGCAGGGAAAAGGGGTGAGGAAAGAGAAAAGAGGGGTGCAAAAAGAGGCAAGAGGGGTGCAGAAGGAAGAAAGTGAGGTGCAGAAAGAGGCAATAGAGGTGCAGAAAGACACAAGAGAGGTGCAGAAACAAGCAAGAGAAGTTCAGAAAGAGGCAAGAGAATTGCTGAAAGAAGCAACAGAGGTGTAGAAAGAAGCAAGAGAAGTGCAGAAACAGGCAAGTGAGGTGCAGAAAGAAGCAAGAGCAGTGCAGAAACAACCAACAGAGGTGCACAAAGGGGCAAGTGGGGTGAAGAAAAAGGTAGGAGTGGTGCAGACAGAAGGAAGAGAAGTGCAGAAAGAAGCAACAGAGTCGCTGAAAGAGCCACAAAGGGTGCAGAAAGAGACACGAGAAGTGCAGAAAGAAGAAACAGAGGTACAGAAAGAGGCAAGAGAGATGCAGAAACAGGCAGGAAAGGTACAGAACGATGGAACAGGAGTGCAGAAAGAGGCAAGAGAGGTACAGAAAGAGGGAAGAGGGGTGCAGAAAGAGGCAAGAGGGGTGCAGAAATAAGCCAGTGAGGTGCAGAAAGAGGCAACATAGGTGAAGAGAGACACAAGAGAGGTTCAGAAACAAGCGAGAGAAGTGCAGAAAGAGGAAGGAGAATTGATGTAAAAAGCAACAGAAGTGTAGAACGAAGCAAGAGAAGTGCAGAAATAGCCAGTCAGGTGCATAAAGAGGCAAGAGAGGTGTAGAAAGAGGGAAGACAAGTGCAGAAAGAGACAACAGGGGTGTAGAAAGAAGCAATAGAGGTGCAGAGAGAGGCAAAAGAAGTGCACAAAGAAGAGACAGAGGTGCAGAAAGAGGCATGAGGGGTACAGAAAGAGGAGAGAGAAGTGCAGAAAGAAGCAAAAGAGGTACAGAAAGAGGCAAGAGCAGTGTAGAAAGAACCAAGGGATGTGCAGAAAGAGGCAAGAGAGGTAGAGAAAGAGGTAAGAGATGTGCAGAAAAAGGGGAAAAGGGTGCAGAAAGAAGCAAGTAAAATGCAGAAAGAGGCAAGTGAGGTGCAGAAAGAAACAAGAAAACTGCAGAAAGAGGCAAGAGAGTTGCAGAAACAGGCAAAAGGGGTGCAGAAAGATGGAACAGGTATGAAGAAGAGAGCAAGAGAGGTAAAAAGAGGCATAAGAAGTGCAACAGAGGTGCATAAAGAGACAAGAGGGGTGCAGAAAGTGGAGGGAGAAGTGCAGAAAAAAGCAAGAGAGGTGCAGAAAAAGGCAAGAGCAGAGCAGAAAGAACCAAGAGATGTGCAGAAAGAGACAAGAGAGGTGTAGAAAGAGGCATGAGATGTGCAGAAGAAGGAAAGAAATGTGCAAAAAAATGCAAGAGAAGTGCAGAAAGTGGCAAGTGAAGTTCAGAAGGAGGCAAGAGAACTACAGAAAGAGGCATGAGAGTTGCAGAAACAGGCAAAAGGGGTGTAGAAAGAGGGAACAGGTATGCAGACAGTGGCAAGAGAGGTGCAGAAAGAGGGAACAGGGGTGCAGAAAGAGGCACGCAGAAATTTACAACATAGGTGCAGAAAGAAGCAAGATCAGTGCAGAAAGAACCAACAGAGGTACAGAAAGAGGCAAGAGGGGTACAGGAAGAAAAGTGAAGAAAGAAGCAAGGAAGGTACAGAAAGAGGCAGGAGAGGTGCACAAGAGGCACAAAGAATGGTGCAGAAAAAAGCAAGCGAAGTGCAGAAAGAAGTAACAGAGGTGCTGAAAGAAGCAACAGAGGTGCCAAAAGAGGCAAGAGAGGTACAGAAACAGGCAATAAAGGTGCAGATAGAGGGAATAGGGGAGCAGAAATTTACAAGAGAGGTGCAGAAAGAAGCAAGAGCAGTGCAAAAGAACCTACAGAAGTGCAGAAAGAGGCAAGATGGGTGGACAGAAAGAGGCTAGAGAAATGCAGAACGAAGAAACAGATGTACACAAAGAGGCAACACGGGGTGCAGAAAGAGGGAAGAGAGGTGTAGAAAGAGGCAAGTGAGTTGCACAAAGAGGGAAGAAGGGTGCAGAAAGAGGCAAGAGGGTTCCAGAAAGAAGCAACTGAGGTGCAGAACGAAGCAGGAGAACTGCAGAAAGAAGCAGCATAGTTGCAGAAAGAGGCAAGAGGGGTGCCGAAATAGGCAACAGAAGTGCAGAAAATAACAACAGATGTGCAGAAAGAGGCAAGAGAAGTGCAGAAAGAGGCAAGAGAAAGTTCAGAAACAGGGAGCAGAGGTGCATAAAGAGGGAACAGGGGTACAGAAAGAGACAAAAGAGGTGCAGAAAGAGGGAAGACGGGTGCAGAAAGAGACAAGAGGGGTACAGAAAGAAGCAAGTGAGGCACAGAAAGAGGCAAAAGAAGTGCAGAAAAAGAAAGAAAAGGTGCAGAAAGAAGCAATAGAAATGCAGGAAGAGGCAAGAGAGGTGCAGAAAGAAGCAAGAGTGGTTAGCACACCATTAGTACCAATTTAATCCCCACATTTTGTAAAAAGTAACAGGTGACCCTTCTAGGTTTGCAAAGGGCCCTCCACCATGCTGTAACACTTGTCGCTGCATTTTTGGTAACGTTGAGCCGTTTGAGCTGGAAACAAGGTCTTTTTTATTCAAATCTGCAGATTATGCAGCAGATGATGGATTATGTGGAAAATGCGGAAAATGTATAATTTTGCAAAAGTCGGTGCAGCCAAACAGTCGAATAAATCCAGTGGCCCTGCTCATACTTCTAATTAGGTCCAGAAGTGCTCCTCGGTGGTTCCTTCTTTTTTTGTCTCATAGAGTTTATAATTTAGCTTCTATGGAAATGAGAAAGACTAAAACCTGAGGTTACCACTCCGCAAGACAGACTACCATAACACATAATTACTCTCCATAACACATAATCCCGCTCTACATAATTTCTATACACTAAATACCACATACTTTCCATTGACTTCAAAGTCAAAGTCAAAGTCCACATAATTTCACTACACATCATACCACATAATTCCACTAAACACAACCTACATCCAATCCACTTCAAGAAGCATTAGTAAAAACACTTTTACATTTACAATGCCAAAAGCTCTAACTCTTGCAAATGTGAAACCTATTACATTGCAAATGCTTCTTCAACTAGTAGTCAAGTTTGCAGAGAGGAAGAGAAAGTGTGCTGGGACTCTGACCAGCCCTCAGGAATTCTGCTGCGTAGGACTTACAGGAGTTACCAGGAGGGCTTCTTGGCCCCCAAAGTCCCTCAGGAGTAAAGTGGACTTCATCCCACAACCAGTAATGTGCCAGGAGGTGGTTTTGGAGAGTGGTGGAGAAAGGGGGCGTGGCCTTGGACCACTCTCAGCAATCCAGCTGTATGGGACTTACTAGAGGTACCTGGTGGGCTAGTTGGCCCCCAGGGATCCTCAGGAGGCAATAGGACTCCATCCTCCAACCAAGAGTGTTTGCAGAGTGGTGGAAAAGGGGGCTTGGCCTGTGTCCACCTGTCAGCAATCCCACTATCTGCTGCATACTGGAAGTATCAGGTAGGCTACTTGGCCCCTAAAGACCCCCAGCAGTGACATCATCCTGTGAGTGTTTCTAAAAAGTTTAAGAATATATATATTATCTACTGGTGGTCGCCAGTAGATAGTTATAGTTAGGACCGAGTTCCCATAGGAAATCTGAAAATTCTATTTTGAATAACTTTGGCGCCGGTTGACTTATCTTCGTGAAATTTTCAAAACTAATGGGGTACTCCGCTCAGCTCCTACCCTGAAAGTCGTGGGGTGATTCGTCAAGCGGGGGCTGAGAAAAAAGGGGGTCCCAAAACGCATTTTCCCCATGCATTTTCCCATGGACCTTTAGTCGAAGGTACAGCCCGAACGGCTGAACAGAATTACTTTAAATTTGGCAAAGAGGTAGTCCTCAGGTCAGGCATGTGCCTTTTGCTTAAATGGTGTAAATCCGTTCAGTAGTTCCTGAAAAAATCAAAAGTAAATCACATAGATATCTGGGCGGAGCCTAACCACACATCTCATCGTGAGATCTGATTGGTTGTCAGCACTTCATCCAAGAAGTGTTGGCAGACATCTTGGCACCAATATACATGATAGCACCTCATTAAAAAGCATTTGCAGTTAATAGAAGGTTTTAAGACTTTAGTTACATTATAAATCATTTGTTGATGGTACCATACTCATTTTAGGAATTGTGGTGTGTTCTAAGGTGATTTTACCATGTGAAAAAGCCTTCTGCTGTGATATCATGAATCATGTTTGAGAGAAAACTATTTTCCCACAGAGGTTTGGAAGGTGATCTAGAAGCTAACTGAGAGCATATTTTCTGTAAATTCACATTATCTTTCTCAGTCATGTGAGAATGAAGTCTGACATTCTCAGTAAAACATGTACATCCAACAAGGGCAGAGACTGTCAGTTGATTCCTTTGTGTTCTACTGCAGCTTCCCAGAGTGTTCTAAAGAACAACTAGAGCGCTAACAGTCCTACTTATGACAAACGTATGGCACACCTGTAGTCATCTTGGTTGGAATAAAGTGGTAATCCTTAAAACATTTAATTTAAAAAGGAACAAAATGAGGGGGTTCATTTTGCCATAGAAAGTATGATTAGTGCTGCAGAAAGAAAAATTAGCGCACATTTTGAGTGACTTCTCAAATCCTCTTTTATTTCATTAAAAAATTCTGACATGCCGACTGAAACATGCACTTTCAATAGCAGCAGCAGTTTTCCCTGGTGGGCAGTAGCTTTACTACAGTGATCTAATGAGCAAAAAGAGTGCTAACATTCTGAATTTATGGCAAATGTGTGACACATCTGAATGCCTTCTTGTTGGAATCAAAGTAAAAAACTGAAAGTATTTCCCACTGAGGAGACTGTAGTAAATGAGGAAATTAGGAAACATCATAACAAATAAGTCTCCCAAAATGGCCACCAGAGACAAAAGAGCCCAAATGTAGCCCAAATATCACCCAAATGTAGCCCAATGACAGAATGTCCCAGAGTGTTCTAAGGAACAACTAGAGCGCTAACAGTCTTACTTATGACAAAAGTATGGCACACCTGAAGCCATCTTGAATGGAATAAAGTGGTAACACTTAAAACATTTAATTTACAAAGGAACACAATGAGGGGATTCATTTTGCCATAGAAATTATGATTAGTGCTGCAGAAAGAAAAATTAGGGCACATTTTGACTTCTCAAATCCTCTTCTATGTCATAAAAAAATTCTGACATGCAGACTGGAACATGAACTTTGAATACCAGCAGCAGACTTCCCTGGTGAGCAGTAGCTTTACTACAGTGATCTAATGAGCAACCAGAGTGCTAACATTCAGAAATTATGGCAAATGTGTGACACATCTGAATGCCTTCTTGATGGAACCAAGTAAAAAACTGAAAGTGTTTCCTACTGAGGAGACTGCAGTAAATGAGGAAATTAGGAAACTTCATAACAAATAAATCTCCCAAGATGGCCACCAAAGACAAAAGAGCCCAAATGTAGCCCAAATATCACCCAGATGTAGCCCAAGTATAGCCCAATGACAGAATGTCCCAGAGTGTTCTAACGAACAACTAAAGCGCTAACAGTCTTACTTATGACAAAAGTATGGCACACCTGAAGCCATCTTGATTGGAATAAAGTGGTAACACTTAAAACATTTAATTTACAAAGGAACAAAATGAGGGGGTTCATTTTACCATAGAAATTATGATTAGTTCTGCAGAAAGAAAAATTAGGGCATATTTTGACTTCTCAAATCCTCTTCTATTTCATAAACAAATTCCGACATGCAGACTGAAACATGCACTTTGAATAACAGCAGTAGACTTCCCTGGTGAGCAGTAGTTTTACTACAGTGATCTAATGAGCAACTAGAGTGCTAACATTCAGAATTTATGGCAAATGTGTGACACATCTGAATGCCTTCTTGATGGAACCAAAATAAAAAACTGAAAGTATTCCCACTGAGGAGACTGCAGTAAATGAGGAAATTAGGAAACTTCATAACAAATAAATCTCCCAAGATGGCCACCAGAGACAAAAGAGCCCAAATGTAGCCCAAATATCACCCAGATGTAGCCCAAGTATAGCCTAATGACAGAATGTCCCAGAGTGTTCTTAAGAACAACTAGAGCGCTTACTGTCTTACTTATGACAAAAGTATGGCACACCTGAAGCCATCTTGATTGGAATAAACTGGTAACACTTAAAACATTTAATTTAAAAAGGAACACAATGAGGGGGTTCATTTTGCCATAGAAGTTATGATTAGTGCTGAAGAAAGAAAAATTAGGGCACATTTTGAGTGACTTCTCAAATCCTCTTCTATTTCATTAAAAAATTCTGATATGCAGACTGAAACATGCACTTTTAATACCAGCAGCAGACTTCCGTGGTGAGCAGTAGCTTTACTACAGTGATCTTATGAGCAACTAGAGTGCTAACATTCAGAATTTATGGCAAATGTGTGACATATTTGAATACCTTCTTGATGGAATCAAAGTAAAAAACTGAAAGCATTTCCTACTGAGGAGACTGCACTAAATGAGGAAATTAGGAAACTTCATAAAAAATAAATCTCCTAAGATGGCCACCAGACACAAAAGAGCCTAAATGCAGCACAAATATCACCCAGATGTAGCCCACATGTAGCCCAATGACAGAAGCATGCAAAACACTTATTTTGTGTGTATTTGCAGTTTTATATAGTGCAGACTTGTCAGGTATTGGAATGCTTTACATGAGCATTGGTTACATCACACAAGATCAAATTCATTTTGGTTGTAGACATGGGGAGATTAAGTGATTTGACTACAATCACAGAATGTTGAGCTGAAGCAGAAACTCCAACCTGGTTCCCCAGTTGCAAAGTCTGCAGCTCTGGAAGTAACACCACATCCTCTCGCCAAGGTGCAACATTTAATCAAGTGGTCAACTTGATAAAAAAACATAAAGATTACAAATAATTTAAAAGTTCTTTGTCGCTATTTGAAAACTCAGAAAATATGTCCTCATTTTAGTTTTTTAGAGCACTAACCATAATTTTGATGCAAATAAGACCCTCTCATATATGTAATTTCTAAAGGAAATACTCTAGGTATTACAGTTTTGATTACATCAAGATGACGTCAGGCGTTCCACACTATAGTAATAAATATAGAATGTTAGCAATCTAGTTGTTCATGAAATTAAATGAAATGAATGAAATTAAATGAAAGGACATTTGTAGAGCGCATGGCTACCCGGGAGTGTCCCAGCGCTATGATTATGATCAAGGACCAGGAGATGAACTTAAGGAAATAGCAGAGTCTTTAGTTTTTTTCGGAAGGCCAAATGATTGGCAATTGTCCGAAGTTGAAGTGGAAGAGAATTCCAAAGCTTGGAGGCATTGTAGGAAAAAAGCCACCCTCCACTTCTAGCTCTTTGTATTCTGGGGACTTTTACCAGATGGAGATTATCAGACCTTAGTTCCCTCGTAGCTTTATAGCGACTGATAAGGGATGAGTTAATGGGAGGGCCCGTCCCAAGTAATATTTTATGCACAATGCACAGAGATTTGAATTTGATGCGATCCTGCACGGGGAGCCAGTGGAGGGATTGGATTGAGGGCTTGGCTGATTGTCTAGATGAGGAACCTGTAAGTATTCTAGCAGCGCAGTTCTGCACTAGTTGAAGTTTGGAAATAGCAGATGCCGGGGAGCCCAGATAAAGAGCATTTCCATAGTCCAGCCGTGAGAGAATGAGGGATTGTACCATGACTTTTTTTGCTGAGGGGGGCAGGAGAGGAAGATCTTTTCGAGCCATTCTTAACAATCCAAAACAGGTGGCTGCAGTTTTCCTGGCCTGTATCCTGAAGCTCAGGTCCTGGTCCAACCAAATACCCAGACTCTTGATCTCGGTTTTGGGGGAGGGAGGGGGGCCCATGGCGGAGGGCCACATAAGGTGTGACTGGAAACAGCTCGGGTTCCCTAGTACCATAATCTCAGTTTTTCCCTCGTTTAGTTTAAGCTGGGATAAATCCATCCATTTAGAGATTTCTCCCAGGCAAGAATGAAGTTTATTAGCATATCGATCGAGAAGATTAAGAGCCACCACTAGTTGAGTATCATCTGCATAAGTCACTATGCGGATACCTGAGGGGGCTACAATGTCGGCCAGGGGGGACATGTAAATATTAAAAAGAGTCGGGCCAAGTGAGGAGCCCTGGGGGACCCCACTGGGCAAAGGCACCGGACGGGAAAGAGTATTTTCCTCAAAGACCTGGAAAGATCTTCCTTCTAGGAAGGAGCGAAGCCATTGTAGGACTATTCCCGTAACACCAATTTTCTTTAAGCGCTGGATAAGGGTTGAATGGTTTACGGTATCGAATGCCGCGCTTAGGTCCAGGAGAATAATTGCTGTAGATCCTCCTACATCTAGGATTTTCTTACATTCCTCGGTGACTGCTAGTAGGGCGGACTCTGTGCTCTGATGGGGGCGGAATCCAGTTTGTGAAGGGTGGAGGAGATTGTTTGATTCAAGAAAATCAGATAGGGTGAGGTTGACAAATTTTTCTGTTATTTTGCTAATTGCAGGGAGAAGGGATATAGATCGGTAATTGCCTAGGTCGGTGGGGTCAAGGCTAGGCTTCTTTAGAAGGGCTCTAACCATAGCTTTTTTCCAATTTGGAGGAACCATTCCAGAGCTGAGTGATGTATTAATCAGTTGGAGCATGACGGGGGCTAGGGTATCTATTGCCTGTTTCAGAATATTCAAGGGGGCCGAGTCCCTGGGGGAACCACTCTTTATGGAGTCCACAAGGGCCAGAAGATTTTCCAGAGACAGAGGGGGAAAAGACTCAAGAGAGGGCGCAGTGTTAGAAGAAGGCAGCTTGATAGGCATTTCTGGGTCCGTGTCCTTCTGAGGAAGGGATTCAATGATTGCTCTGACCTTGTCATGAAAGAATTGTGCCAATTTATTGCAACGTTGTCCGGTGTGGTCTGATATTCTACGAGGGGCAGGTAGTTTAAGAAGTTTATTAATTATGGCAAAGGTTTCCCTTGATGAATTCTGAGCTTTTAGAATCCTGTCTTCGTAATACGAAGACTGAGCTTTTTTGATCTCGGCTTTGTACTTATGAATGGTTAATCTATATTCAATTTTATTTGACGGGAGGAAGTCTTTCCTCCACTGTCTTTCCTTAATTTTGCATTGTTGTTTAACGATTCGAAGATTGGGCGTGAACCAGGGAGAGTTATGAGAACCTTCTGTTTTTTTGAGTTTGGTTTTGGGGAGGACTAAGTCCAATGATTGGTCTATCCAATAGTGAAAGACATTGTTTGCCGTGGTTGGGCATAGATTGGGTTTAGGTTTGGTTTGTTCCAGCACTTGGATCCATTCCTCTAGAGGAAGTTTGGACCAGCGACGACCTTGTGTCCAGGAGGAGAGTAAAGGAGTTTTGCTATTTTGTGGAAACCAAGTGAAATCAATCAATGAGTGATCTGTCCATGGAAGAGGCGAGGGATCTGACCCCTGCAGGTTTTCTAAACTAGATAAAACCTGGTCTAGAAGGTGGCCTTTCACATGGGTGGTAAGATTAATTCTAGGGGTAAGTTGGAGCATTGTAAAGTCCTTGGAGAGTTCGGTTGCATTGGTGGCCGATTTCACATCAAAATGAAGGTTGAAGTCACCAAGTACGGTCAAGTTGGATGTAGAGCTAATAAGATTAGATGCAACCTCTAAGATAGACTGGTGGAATGAACCTAACGGGCCAGGGGGACGATAGACAAGAATACCGGAGAAAGATGTGCGAGGTGAGCATTCTATAATGAAGTGAGCGTTCTCACAGTCTGTAACAGGATTGCCGAGCAAGCGGCAGGTGTAATTATCTTTATAAATAATTGCTAACCCCCATCTTTTCCTGTTGAACGGTTTGCTCTTTGAATGGTAAATCCTTGAGGGAGGGCTTGAATGATATCCGGTTCCGAGCTGGAATTCAGCCAAGTTTCGGTCAGGAATAAGGCGTCCGGATTTAGGTCTGTCAGGAGCATTGAAATCTCCGTGGAGTGTTTTGGGAGGGATCTGCAGTTTAGTAATAGAAATCTGAAGTGGTCGGAGCAAGAAGAAGGTTCTAGTGGGATACTTGTAAGGGTGGAGTTACATCTCGGACAGTATCTGTAAAATTTATCAGGAGAAATAGAGTGCACACAAAGGGTGTCAGGGGCTCTGTTGAGCTGTCTAAGCTGAAAAGACGAGTAGTGGTACATCTCCGATGGTAGAGAGGCAGGGGTTCTGGCCCCGGGGCCCTGTTGGGCGTGGACGGGCGCGCCTTGTGCGTGCCTTCGGTGCGCCAGCGGCGCGCCTGCTGCGCGCGTCCGCTGCGCGGTCGCGTCATCACAAGCTTTTTATGCAGAATGGGGAAGAATGAGCCACCTAGGTCCAGCCACTAGAATGCTGACCTGGCGCTTCTGTAATGCGGAAGTGTGGCAAGAAGTGTACGCACTCAGAGCATTGAACACAGCTCTGTTCACCCCAATGACCAGCACAGTAATCAATTCAATTCGAGTTTGAAAATCACAGTAAACACAGTAAAATATTCTAAAATAAGGTAAGTTGCATTTTGCTAATAGAGAGTATCGGGAGACTCACACAGGTGGTCCGCCTCCTGATCTTAGTCAGATTCTGCGCGGTCGCGTCATCACGCGCTTTTTATGCAGAATGGGGAAGAATGAGCCACCTAGGTCCAGCCACTAGAATGCTGACCTGGCGCTTCTGTAATGCGGAAGTGGGGCAAGAAGTGTACGCGCTCAGAGCATTGAACACAGCTCCGTTCCCCCAATGACCAGCACAGTAATCAATTCAATTCGAGTTTTAAAATCACAGTAAACACAGTAAAA
This sequence comes from Triturus cristatus, assembly GCF_964204655.1. Classification (NCBI taxonomy): domain Eukaryota; kingdom Metazoa; phylum Chordata; class Amphibia; order Caudata; family Salamandridae; genus Triturus; species Triturus cristatus. The sequence goes on along the minus strand of NC_140588.1, from coordinate 317,401,522 downwards.
TATTCTAAAATAAGGTAAGATTTGTTTTGCTAATAGAGAGTATCGGGAAACAAACGCAGGTAGTCCGCCTCCTGATCTTAGTCAGATTCTGCGCGGTCGCGTCATCACGCGCTTTTTATGCAGAATGGGGAAGAATGAGCCACCTAGGTCCAGCCACTAGAATGCTGACCTGGCGCTTCTGTAATGCGGAAGTGGGGCAAGAAGTGTACGCGCTCAGAGCATTGAACACAGCTCTGTCCCCCCCAATGACCAGCACAGTAATCAATTAAATTCGAGTTTTAAAATCACAGTAAACACAGTAAAATATTCTGAAATAAGGTAAGATTCCTTTTGCTAATAGAGAGTATCGGGAGACTCACGCAGGTTTGGGATACTGTTGAAAGGCAGAGGTCAGGGGCACGGACTCTGGAAATTGAAGGCAGGTAGGAGAGTGCAGAGGCAACAATTTGACCACACTGGGCAGGCTGGAAGGGCAGTGGCAGCACAACAGACTATGGAGGGCAGTGGAAAGGGGGGCAGGGGCAACAAACCAACAATACAGGACCGGCAAGAGAGGCTGTGGCAATATAATAGACCATTTTGGGCAGAAGGAAGAGGCAGTGGTAGTACAACCATACATGCCAACAGACCCGTTTCAGCCAGGAAACGTCCAATGTTTTTAAGCTCAAATGGGCTTTATTTGATTTGTCTCCTGTCTACAATCTCCTCTTTTTCAATGTAACTCAAAGGGGAAAATCAATACCCCAGTTTTTTTCAAAATCTCCCTCTTACCAAGTTCAAAATGTTCGCAAGTATGGTACATTGAATCATGGTAGGCAGGAGGAATTGGGGTAGGGACATGGACTCGGATAACAGAGGACAGAAGGGACATGGAGAGGTGCACCAATCCGACCCTACAGGGCAGGCATCAGGGTTTGCAGCAGCACAATACACCACACAGCGCATGCGGGACGGGAGTGCAGCACAACAATCCATAGAAAGCAATAGGGAGGGGACAGGACCATGCAAGGGAAAGAGGCAAAGGAAAGAGGCAATGGTAGCTAGCTGACCATAATGGACAGACAGGAGAGAAAGCTGCAGCATAACAGACCATAAAGGGCAGGAGGGACGGATCAGGGGCATTACAATGGCACAGACAAACCAGGAGGGAGGGAATAGGGGGTCTGCACATGGAAACAGAGGGCTGGGGGCAAGGTGGCAGGGCAGGAGCAGCAAGATGACCATGGAGGTCAGGCAGGATGGGCACTAGAAACAAGACACACCATGGAGAGCAACAATGAGACTATGGTGGCATACACACAGACCATGGAGGGAAGGTGGGAGGGGGTCAGGGGCAGCTAGCTGACCACACAGGGAAGGTGGGAGGGGCCATGGCAGCACAGAAGACCATGCATGGCAAGCGGGAGGGTTTATGGCAGCAAAATGGCTATGATGGGCAAGAAGGAGGGTGCAGGGGCATGCACAAAGGACCATGGAGGATAGAAGGGAGGGTCAGGACCAGGGCACAGACAAGAGAGTTCAGGGGAAGGGGCCTCACAACAGACTACGCGGGGCAGGCAGGAGGAGCAGTTGCAGCACAACAGATCAGGGAGGGCAGAAGGGTGTGGCAGTAAAATGGACCATGGAGGACAGGAGGAAGGGGATAGGGGCATGTGGACAGGCAGGGTGGAGGTGGCAGGGACAGGTTACAGTCATCTGACAATGCTAGGCAGGTGGGAGGGGAGTGGCAGCTCAACAGAACACTCAGAGTAGATAGGAGTGGCAGGTCCATGGAACATAGTGGGCAAAAAGGATGGAGCAGGGGCATGCACAAAGACATCGGAGGGCAGGGGGAAGGAGAATAGGGGCAGCAAGCTAAGCACAGAGGCTAAGCAGGAGGTCAATGATGGGCCATAGAATTGGGCAATGGAGGGCAGGAGGAGTGGACTGGTACATCATGCTAAATGGAGGGCAGTGGCAGCACATCAGACCATGCATGGCAGGAGGGGGAGGCTAGTCTATGGATTCAGACAACAGAGGATAGGGAGGAGGTGGATGGGGCAGCAAGCTAACTGTTCAGAGAAGGCGGGTATTAGGAACTTAATTGTTTTTAAAATGTATGTCTGTGCGAACTACTTAAAATATGAACAAATATGCAGCATAATCTCACTTTTATTCAGGAAGAAGAGGATGTTTGTGACTGTGACTCCGGGCTCACTTGGCAGAAACACCCCCTGACCCTCCACCCCCTATCGCAAAATGTAATGCCCGTGAAAAGGGTAGGTGAACACAGTGTTATATAGAACATAGTCCTGAGAGCACGATTGAAAATGAAAACTAGATATAGTGTATGGTATAAACTATGCACCAAAAAGTGTGATATCAGATGAACCAGGCGTGAAATATAATATGCAATACATTGTGCGCAATTACAGATTCATTGGAGAGCGCGAGATAGCACAGGCACTAGCGCGTGCTATGCGTTATGCACCTTGGAGTGTAATATGCACAGGGCAGTGTTGTGTAACCTAACTAGTCTCTAAAGTTGTAATATAAAATATGTGCTGGGGAGTGTAACGTTGCATATGCACTGGGACAAAGATATGGATCCCAGATTGTAATATGTATGGCATAGCACTGTGCGTTATAACATAGGCATCAAGGAAGGCACGTTAGATGGGGCAATATAACCCGTGCAAAGACAAGTGTGGCATGACATATTCACGGGGTGGTGTTACAGTGCACATGGGCTAGAGAGTGTCATAGCATATGCACTAGCTAGTGGAATACAATACAGAGGTTTGTGTCACTCAGCAGGCAATGGTGGGTGTAACACAGCATTGGGCTCTGCCAGGAGCGCGCTGTGACTCTCAAGTGATGTACGTCCCCTTTCCAGAGAGTAAAATAAAAAGTATTACACATCCGGCAGTGGATGTGTGTTTTATTAACCGTGAGGGGGGTTTCTTGCATAGTTTTGGTCGAATTTTTGTCGAATCCCCTTTGAATGGCTTAGTGTGCATGTGTATTAAATGTGCCCGTCAATAGCTACCCATGTTTGTATAAATAAACAACAAGGGTGTCTACCGGGATTAGGCACGGTAGGGCATCAGGCATGTCAGAGCTTCACTAGTGGTGTAAATACATTCCACGTGGATTCATTTTATGCATTGTCGCCTTTTAATGAATATCACGCAAATCGTCATGGTGATAGGTACGTACGGTTTGTCCAGCATGTCCTAGGTGTGTCTATAAATATATATTTTTTTAAAATAATAAAAAACAGTGGCCGGCCCTGGGGATTGGGGTCAAAAAAATATAATTAGGAGACAGGCCCTGGGGGATGGGGTCATCAGGGCCAATACATTAGAATAAGAAGGGGAACCACACAGCCCCCCTTCTTAAAAAATTTAAATAAATAAAAGACTGGCATCGTGCCGGAGGCCACGCCCCCTCCTTGCAGCACTCTGCAAACGCACCCCCTGGCGAATTGTAAGTTGGGGAATTAATTCCTCTTCAATACTGAGTGTCCCTGAGGGCCAACTAGCCCAACAGGCATCTCCAGTATGCGCCAGGGAGCTGCGCTGCAGACAGGTGTTCTGAGGCTAAGCCCCTTTTTACACCTCTCTGCAACGCAGCTCTGTGGCGCTTACTGGAGGTACCTAGTGGTCTAGTTTGACCCTAGGGACCCTTAGGATTCAAAGGGACTTAATCTCTGAACTTAGAACAGCCACAGGGCGCGTTTACACAGTGGTGAAGGGAGGGGACAGGGCCTGAGGTGACGTGTGCAAACACGCACTATGGCACGTTTTAAATTGGGGATATAATTTCCCTTCAATACTGAGGGCCCCTGGGGGCTAACTAGCCCACCAAGTGCTTCCAGTAAGCGCCACTGAGCTGCATTGCAGAGAAGTGGTCCAGGCCGTGCCACTTTTTACACCTCTCTGCAACGCAGCTCTGTGGCACTTACTGGAGGTACCTAGTGGGCTAGTTGGACCCTAGGGACCCTCAGGATTCAAATGAACTTAATCTCCCAACTAAAAACGGACACAGGGCATGTTTACACAGTGGTGAAGGGAGGGGACGGGGCCTGAGTTAACGTGTGCAAAAACGCCCTGTGGCCTGTTTTAAGAGGTAGTTTTAATCCCCCTGCACTATTATATACTAGGGGCTTACAGAGGAGGTCATGCTAATCACAGGGGGACCCCAACACATAATGTTCCCTAGAGTATGTAGGTGTTTTCACTGTATTCTAAGTGTCTTTTAACATAGCACTGGCTCTAGGACTGGTTAGTCAGACTCAGTTACCACCAGTATCCTTCTGAAAAAGTTGAGGGTACAGGATGATTTTGCAACAAGGCTTCTTTCTGCTCTTCTTTTTGTTCTTTCTGCACGTTATCCTTCTTCCTGCACTTTTCTTCGTCTTTGAGGACTTCTGTTGCTTCTTTCTGCACTTCTTTTTTTTCTTTCTGTGCATTTTTTCTTCTTTCTTCACATGTCCTATCTCTGTAGGCATGGTTAGAAATTAGCATTTAAAAAACCTTTGAAATTCACAGAAAAAACCATAGGTTTCAGGCACGTTATAGTTAGGAATTAGCATTTAAAAAACCTCAGAAATTCACTGAAAAAACCATAGGTTTCAGGGGTGTTATAGTTAGCTGGACTTTTCACTTGTACAAAACCATTGAAATTCCCCCGTTATAGTTAGTTCAGCTAACTATAACTCGCGCGCCCGCAATGCACTGCTGATGACGTCACATATTACATCACTCATGACATGGTCAGTGACATCACTCATGACATCACTGATGACATCTCAAATGACATCACTGATGACATCACTGATGACATCATCCTTGTGATAGAGTGGCAGACCTCCTCTCACCCTAATATAGGGTGACCAGATTCTCAAAACGAAAAACGGGGACAGGTCATAGACATAGAAGTAGGACTACGGTTTGCAGTAACCAGCGACATAAAGGTAGGACTATTTGACAGCTGCCATGGACATAGAAAAAGGACTATAATGACAGCTCCCTCCACAGACCAAGATGAAGCATTACAGACGACAAATCAGAGGTCTTTTATTGGCTGTAACCATTAATTCCATTTAAACAGACTTTGCCTCAACATTTGCTATAGTTGGTGACCACGGCTTTAGTGCTGGTGGCGCCCTGTGCGACAGTGTTTGTTGGCGCCCCCCCAAGACCACCTCCACCACGGATTCTCTCACTAGCACCCTTTAACAGTGACCAAGTCTCCATAACCACACTCTCTCAGATGCATTGAATTAGTTATATAGCACCACTCATACCAGTGTAGGGTGTCCGAGCACTTCGCATCACACACACATTACACAGAGACAATCAATCATGCATGTGTAATCAGTGTATAGGAAATGTTACATAAGCCAAAGGACTAAAAGTGTAGGGAGTCACATGTCATCCATACTGGTAGGCAGTATAGTTTAAGAGTGCTTTGTGTGGAGAAGCACAAACGCAGAGTCGAAAAAGAAACAGCATAGTTGGGAGTTTTCTTTAATAATAAGAATCGATTTCTAGCCAAATTATCCCTTTTTGCAACATTAATCAATGCTCTAATAATGTATACTTTGCAGTGTGTATGCAGTTCTAGGATGAAAGTTAATAGCTCACTATTCTATATCAGGACTTTAAGTTATAAATTGCAAGTAACAAAAGGATATCTCTTTTGAAAGCAGTAATCTGCTGATCTGTTTACATCATACGCACTCTGTAATCTACTTGGTACAGGTTCTTTGCAGCAGGCATGTTAACCCTCTACACTAACTTCACCGAAGTCAAAACCTCAACTATACAAAATGCTGATCTCTCTCCAGGAAGATTATTAATCACACGAGTTATCTTGACATTTATGTGAGGCCTGGTAATTGCTGGGGGTAAAGAAACGCTGCAGGAGGAGCTTCAAAAGCATAATAAACTTTAAAACACGGCACCCCCAGGAAGCCAGCACCCGGTGCGGTGGCACTCGCACCGCCCTAAAGCCGGCCCTGGACACGAAGTACAAACAGGTTACTGTTTCTAAACAAGGATATAAGCAGGTCCTGCAAGTAGGCTTTTACAAAATAAAGACATTCAAAGACGCACTGCCATCAGTAGCTGTTGGAGCAGGAGCGCTGCATTAACAAAACAAAGGTATCTCTGGAAGCACCCTAAGTGACCGGCATTCAGGTGTGAATGTATGCAGATTGCATCCTTTCACTTCTCGGCCTGGAGACAGAGGTCACATTCAAAGCGCTGAACCTTGCGCTGTGGAATGCTCTCCCCACCCCCCATCCCATTCAAAGCCCGATTTCCCTTCCTGCTACAACGCTCACCTAAACGTCACGCTTTAATCAGTGCAAAGAGAGCATGCACGCGCATGCTCAAACAACCGAAACAAATGAAAAACCGGGACATTTGTATGTTTAACCCGGACACTGTTTAAAAACCCGGACATTTCATTGAATTGGAGAAAAGTGTCGGGACACGGGGACACTTCTCCAAAAACGGGGACCTTCCGGGGAAAACCGGGACGTCTGGTCACCCTACCCTAATATAACCTTTGATACACACATTCAAAAATAGAGACCAAAATTTTCAAAACAATGGACATACCAATACCAGTTACAACAACCTCTTCAGTAATTCTAAGATCCACATACACATCCACTCATTCACCAACAGTCCTATACAGTCACTCCTACATGTACTCACTCATCATATGTACTCATACACCTATACATCCTGTTACACAATGTCACTCATCCATAGAGTTACTCACACACATAGTCACTCATGCTAATAAAGTATCAAACATACATTTACTTGCATATACAGTTATACACACACCACCACACTTACTTCTACGGAAACTTACACATACTTAGTCTTTCAAACAATCACTTATAGAAACACATACTTATTCATACAGGAACTCTTTCAATCTCTCACTCTCACATATACTCACTTATATACACCAATAGTCACATATACTAGTTTAAAACATATGTAGTTACTCATAAAGACACTATTGAGACAGTCATTCACTCACTAACACACCCATACACACACTCATCCACCCATACAGTCCTGCACACATGCTGTCTTCAACACATACAAACAGTGAGTCACTCATTCATGCACCTATGCACTACGTAATAACCCCCACCGAACCATGCAGACACTCAGACTGATACTCAAAAAACCAACTAATAACCTATATAGACACCCATGTAGCTACTCACCAACCCATGCAGCCACTTATACACAAAGTGAGAGACTGATACAGATATTTACATATTTAAACATTACTCACTAAGCCATGTATTCACTATGATACACTTAATCAGTCAGTTACACAATCAATTTTTCAGAAACAAATCATCCATTTAGACACTTATATACCCATTTATTCTTCCATGGACCTTGAGATATACATATATAAAACATATTTGATTTTCAGAAAAACACACATTCACTGGATGATGTCATCAGTGATGTCATTTGAGATGTCATCAGTGATGTCATGAGTGATGTCACTGACCATGTCATGAATGATGTAATATGTGACGTCATCAGCAGTGCATTGCTGGCGCGCGAGTTATAGTTAGCCGAACTAACTATAACGGGGGAATTTCAATGGTTTTGTACAAGTGAAAAGTCCAGCTAACTATAACACCCCTGAAACCTATGTTTTTTTCAGTGAATATATATATATATATATTCACTGAAAAAACCATAGGTTTCACACACATTATAGTTAGGAATTAGCATTTAAAAAACCTTGCAAATTCACTGAAAAAACCATAGGTTTCAGACATGTTATAGTTAGCGGAAATTTTACTGATAAAAAACCAATGAAATTCCCCCGTTATAGTTAGTGCAGGCAACTATAACTCACGCGACCGCAATCCTCTGCTGATGCTAATACTGTATTTAGACACTTATTTGCCCATGTCTTCTTCCATAAATTTTTAGCTATACATATATTACAAATATTTTTTTTTCATAAAGACACATATGTCATCAGCAGAAGATTGCGGTTGCGTGAGTTATAGTTGCCTGCACTAACTATAACGGGGGAATTTCATTGGTTTTTTATCAGTAAAATTTCCGCTAACTATAACATGTCTGAAACCTATGGTTTTTTCCGTGAATTTGCAAGGTTTTTTAAATGCTAATTCCTAACTATAACGTGTGTGAAACCTATGGTTTTTTCAGTGAATTTGTACGTTTTTTTAAATGCTAAGTTACTTTACGCCATTCGTGGCGTGCACGCCCACTTAACGCAGTTCGTTCCGTGCGCTTCGCGCACCGCGCGCCCACTTTAAGCAGTTAGTGCCGTACACGCAAGGTGGGCACGCAGTGCGCTACGCGCACCGCGTGCCCACGTTACGCACCGTGCGCACATGGAGGACATATTATGCGCTTCCTTGTGATAGGTAATCTGTTAAATTTAATTTGTAAGTGATGACAATAATATGCCATGCACAGAGAGTGGTTTTTTTTTTTTATAAAAATTTTTAGCGTAAGCGCACCGTACGCGTACGGTAAGCGTAATCGGCGAAATTTCCAAAAAGAAAAATTTACCGTTTTTGGCCTTGGGGGATCTTTGAGGACTCAACTAACATGGCTATGTGCATGGGCGCTGTCTAAACAGCCCCTTTATATGTTTTTTGCCTTTGTTTACAGCCCCCCCTCAGAGTGCGAGAGAGAAAATGGCGGCCGCCGCTTCCTGGTTGCGACCGATTCGAATGTTTACTTAGATGTAACAGCCAATCAGAATCGCGCTCGCGCACGCCACCGTACGCGTACGGTAAGCTTACGGTAAGCGTACCGTAAGCTGGCTCAGATATATATATTGATTTAAAGGCTATTTTCTCAGAATCTACTGAACAGATTTACACCAAACCTACAAAAGGCACTTCCTTGACCTGAGGACTACCTCTCTGCCAAATTTCTAGTAATTCTGTTCAGCCGTTCGGGCTGTAGCCCTGTCTAAAGGTCCTATGGAAAAATGCATGGGAAAAACGCGTTTTGGGACCCCCCTTTTATCTCAGCCCCCGCTTGACGAATCCCCCCGAGACTTTCAGGGTAGGAGCGGAGCGTAGCGCCCCACCTATTTTGAGAAATTCGCGAGGATTCGTCGACCGGCGCCAAAGTTATTCAAAATAGAATGTTGCGGATTTCCTATGGAAACAGGGTCGTAACTATAACTACCTACTGGCGACCGCCAGTAGGTAATACGCTAAGGTGTATTGAAGAATGAGTGACTGTATGGCTCCAACACTTACCCTACTGTTGTCCTAAAAGGATGATGTGTTGTAATGGTATGCGTTTTAATGGAATGTGTTGTGATGGTAGTGATGATGTAAAGACTGCGTTGTAAAAGCATGCGTTGTAATTTCATGTGTTGCAATGGCATATATTCCCACCCACCAAATTTAATTGAGGGTGGACCTTAATTCTGGCGACAGCGGAGAGTACTCTGTCTCGGGCATGGCCAAACTTCTCCAACGTACCTGGGGAGTAAGGGCCGGAGTCAGAGCCCTCAGAGAAATGGCTACATGTCCGCCATACCAATTTGAATGAGTGGATATGTAGTCATTTTTTACTGTTTCATACGCCAGGTTAAACCTGGTGGTAAGAAACAGTAAAATCGTTATAATCTTCCACTCACCAGGGGCAAATCCTCCCATGGTGAGGGGAGCATTATATTTTTTCATACAGGATATGCTGTGCAAAGCCTGGCAACAGAACCAATATGATAGCAGGCAGTCCCATTCTCCCAAAAATATTTTATGCACTGCCAAAAACACATTATTCATTGTAGCCCTCTTGTCCCTCCCCAGGGAAAGGAGTCCACTCAAGTCAAATGGGGGATGCATCATATACATCCTCCAAAAACCACAACACCCCGCATACTGTTATTATCACCATTACTAGACCAACAACACATACAATTTTACTTTGAATGTACCAAATTACACATAATTGACTTGGAATTATTGGCTGCTCCTCCTCATCGACTGGTCTTCCAAAAAGATGCATAATGAGATGAAACATGAAACGCAAAGTGATAAAGAACGTGAGTGTTTCCAGTGACCGTCAGAGTCTCATTAGTACAAGCTTCTATCGTCCATCAATCAGTTGGCACTCTTGAACACCAGCGGTGGAGCTTGCTCTGTCCTAAGCTCATCCTGCTCTATCCCACATCGACAGAAGCAGTGTAATCTCAAAGTGTATCTTCTTCCCCCAACTAATCTTCAGACAACAAAAGCAGAGCAAATGCAGAATATTAGAACCACTTGTTCGTACTGCTACGCAGTACTGGCCTACCTTGTTCAGTCCATCCCTAATCTTTTTTCTCTTTCGGCTCGGTGGTCCTCATCCAAGGATGCAGATTATACCTGACAGCCCCAGGCACCGTATGATCTGATAACAGAGGCTCTTGGATAGCTTGTATTTTAGGTGAACAGCCTTGTTCAAAACATCATCATTCTCCTTATCTGTTCTGGTCCATATCAGTTAGGCATCACTGAACAATCAATCAATCAAGAAATTTATATAGTGCGCTACTCACCCGGAGGGTCTCGAGGCGCTTGGGGGGGGGTCTGCTACTGCTCGAACAGCCAGGTCTTGAGTTGCTTCCTGAAGGAGAGGTGGTCTTGGGTCTGACGAAGGAGGATGGGGAGGGAGTTCCATGTCTTGGCTGCCAGGTAGGAGAAGGATCTTCCTCCCATGGTGGCTCTTCGGATGCGTGGAACTGCGGCGAGGGCGTGGCTGGTTGAACGAAGCTGGCGGGTGGGAGTGTAGAAGGTCAGACGGTTGTTGAGGTACCTGGGGCACAGGTCGTGGGGGGCCTTGTGTGCGTGGGTGAGGAGTCGGAACGTGATTCTCTTGTTGACGGGGAGCCAGTGCAGGTCTCTCAGGTGTCCGGAGATGTGGCTGTGACGGGGGATGTCCAGGATGAGTCGTGCGGAGTCGTTCTGGATGCGTTGGAGTCTCTTCTGTAGTTTGGCTGTGGTTCCGGTGTAGAGGGTGTTTCCGTAGTCTAGTCGGCTGGTGACGAGTGCTTGTGTGACCGTCTTCCTGGTTTCGGTGGGGATCCATCGGAAGATCTTCTGGAGCATGCGTAGGATGTTGAAGCAAGAGGACGAGACGGCATTGACTTGTCTGGTCATCGAGAGGGAGGAGTCCAGGATGAAGCCCAGGTTGCATGCGTGGTCCGTTGGTTTGGGTGCGCTGCCAGGGCAGGGGGCCACCAGGAGTTGTCCCAGGCGGAGGAAGATGGTCCCAGGATGAGGACTTCCGTCTTGTCTGAGTTGAGTTTCAAATGGCTGTTCTTCATCCACTCAGCTACTTCTTTCATCCCTTCGTGTAGGTTGGTTCTGGCGGTGGCTGGGTCGTTGATGAGGGAGAGGATAAGCTGAGTGTTGTCGGCGTCGGAGATGATGTTGAGGCTGTGTTGGCGTGCGATGGCTGCGAGGAGGCTCATGTAGATGTTGAAGAGGGTGGGGCTGAGTGATGATCCTTGTGGTACGCCGCAGATGACTTCGGTGGCCTTGGATCTGAACGGGGGGAGGCGGACTCTCTGGGTTCTTCCGGCGAGGAACGAGATGATCCAATCCAGAGCCTTCTCTTGGATTCCGATGTTGCTGAGGCGTTGTGCTAGAGTGCGGTGGCAGACAGTGTTGAACGCTGCGGAGAGGTCCAGGAGGATGAGGGCAGCTGTTTCGCCGTTGTCGAGCAGGGCTCGGATGTCGTCAGTGGCTGCAATGAGGGCGGTCTCGGTGCAGTGGTTGGCTCGGAAGCCGGACTGCGAGGGGTCAAGGGATCCGTTCGTCTCGAGGAAGGCGGCAAGCTGTTGGTTGACGGTCTTCTCGATGACTTTAGCAGGAAACGGGAGGAGCGAGATGGGGCGGTAGTTCTTGAGGTCGGCGGGGTCTGCTGATGGTTTCTTCAGGAGGGCGCTGAGTTCGGCATGCTTCCATCTCTCCGGGAAGGTGGCGGTGTTGAAGGAGCAGTTGATGATGTCTCGGAGTTGGGGTGACGGAGGCGGCTTTGTTGAAGACGTGGTGGGGGCATGGGTCGGTTGGTGATCTGGCGTGGATGGTGCTCATCGTGTGGGTGGTGTCTTCAGTGCTGACCGGGGTCCAGGCGCGGAGGGTGGTGGTGGGGGGCATAGGTTCGGTGGTTGGGTGCGTGGGCTGTGTGCCGAAGCTGTTGTGTATGTCGGTGATCTTGCTGTGGAAGAACGAGGCGAGTGAGTCACAGAGTTCTTGCGAGGGGGTGATGTCATTGGTTCCGGCGCTGGGGTTCGAGAGCTCTTTGACGATGCTGAAAAGCTCTTTGCTGTTGTGTGCGTTGTTGTCTAGTTGTTCCTTGAATGCAGTCTTCTTGGTGGTGTGGATCAGCTGGTGGTGTTTGCGGGTGGCGTGCTTGAGGGCGGTCATGTTGTCTGTAGTCGGGTCTTTGCGCCAGGCTTTCTCGAGGGTGCGGCAGTTCTTCTTGGAGTTCATGAGATCATCGTTGAACCAGGAAGCCTTCTTACTGCCGGGTCTGCTGGGAGGGTTTTTCAGGGGTGCGAGGTTGTCAGCGCAGTTTGTGATCCACTGTGTGAGGTTGATGGCTGCCTGGTTGGGGTCCGTTGAGCTGGCGGGAGGATTCAGGTTCAGGGATGTGGAGAGCCGGTCGGGGGTGATCTTATTCCAGCTCCTGAAGGGCACAAACCGAGGCACTTGCTCACATTCGACATCCCTTACTCCTTCCTTATCCCACTGGTCATAAGGTACCTTCTTGCAATGGGTGGCATGTGCCCAATTCTTCCGACCTGCAACCTTCATAGCCGTTTGAGTGACTAGTAGAATCTGCTCAGGACCTTTCCATCTAGGTTCCAAACTTTTCTTCCTCTGAAAATTCTTGATTAGCACAAAATCGCCAGGCTGTATGTCATGACCAGGTCCCTCAGGTCGGGGTCCCTCAGGTTGTGGAGGTAGAGAATCGTGAACCTGTTGGTGAATAGAACGCAGACTTTCTGTTAACTCGCCAAGATAATCAAGGACGTTCAATTTCTGAAAAACATTTTGGGCGGGAGACACCCCAGACATATGCTGGGCACGCAAAAACCACAGTGAAAGGGGACAAACCAGTTCTAAAGTGTGCTGTGGTTCTAGTTGACAAAAGAGCTAATGGCCTTGCTTGTAATTCTCAGCAAGGCCCGCTGACTGTGGGTGATTGGCAGCACGAAATTTCAGTTTAATTTGCAAACCTTCACAAATTAATGTCATCACTTTCCCATTAAAATAAGATCCGTTTTCACTCCAGATAACTCGGGGCATTCCGAATCGAGGAAAATACTCTTTAAGGAGTACTTTCGAAGTTGTAATGGCTGTATTGTCTTTTTGGGGTAAGCCTCAACCCATTTACTGAACGTACATATAACCACTAAAATATACTTGAGATTATTGCATCGTTCCAATTCAATAAAATCCATTTGGAGGACCTCAAGCGGAAAAGTAGGCAGTGCAAAATTACCAGGTGGTGTAGAGGTAGCCTTTCCTGGATTATGTTTCATGCAAATCGTACAATGTTTCACCAAATGTGAAGCTGTTTTAGAAATGCTATCATTGTGCCAAACTGGAGCTAACAATTTACAAATGCCTTTTGTACTGAAATGGGCTGGACCATGCGCCATATTAACCACAGGAAGTACATATGCATCAGGTAACATCCATTTCTGCTCCCCGGATTTATCAATCCAACATCCTTCCTCATTTAACTGTGCTGTACTTTCCTGCCACTTCGCTAATTCCTCTATCGCGGCTTCACTCTGTATCTCTTTACACTCTCAACTGCATTTTCAAACATAGCAATCTCAGGAACCTAACTAGCTGGACCTGCAACAAACATTCTTTTAATTTTACTTCGAGCGGTGTCCTTGGCTACCTGATCTGTAAGTGCATTCCCTCTACCCACATCATCAGTGATCTTTTTGTTAGCACTAAACTTAATTATTGCCAATTTCTTAGGAAGCGTTAGTGCAGATGAGAATCGCAATATAAGGTATCCATGCTGGATTTGAGTGCCATGAGAAGTAAGGAACCCTCTCTCTGCCCACAATTGACTGAAATTATGGGCCACCCCAAATGCTTACTGGCTATCTGTATAAACATTTTAATAAAATGAAGATATGTCCATGTAACTTCTTAAGTATTTATTGATACACCCACCAGGCAGTCAGACGGACGCTACACCTGCAACTGATCTACTGAGATCAGAGCGTTCCCATCTGACATGATAACATTCTTAAAAGAGAACATTCAATTAAAAGGGGAAGTTACAACACAGTGACAACCAACCCTTCACTCAATTCACAAGCTCGAATAAGGGCAGCGAGTTCAGCGGCTTGAGCCGACTGATAGGGGACCTGTGATGTTTCTACCACCGTACTCAATGTAGTGATTGCGTAGGCTGAAGTGGTGGTGCCATCTGGTAATTTAAAACAAGAGCCATCGATGTATAGTTCTCCTTTGGGGTCAGATAAGAAAAAATCGGTCAAGTCTACCCGTCCTTTCATCTCTTCTTCTGTTCGAAAAATACAGCCATGTTTGTCAACTGCATCAGTCTCAGAAGGGAGGGGTAGCAACGTGGCTGGGTTCAAGGTGGCATATCTTTTTATTGTGATATGTTTAGCCAACAATGTCAATTCCTAACCAGTAAGAAGTGCACTGGTGAGGTGCTCTGTCTTTGTCTTATTCAAAATTGTATCCACAGCATGGGGTACCATGACTGTGAGGTCTGTATTGCATATGAGTCCAGCCAATTGCCAGATTGAAGTGATCACAGCCGCAACCGCTCTCAGACAGCTCCGAAGGGCCCTAGCAACAGAATCAAGCACAACAGAGAAATAAGCACAAGGGGCCCGATTCACAGAACTAACTTAAGACAAAATCCTAATCTTACTACCATTTTGGTATTCACAGAAGGCACTTACTCATTTTGGTATTCACAGAAGGCACTTACTCATTTCGGTAGTCACAGAAGTTAGGAGTCCTAACTTTAGGACTCCTAAATGCCTTCTGTGAATACCGAAAGTCTTAAAATTAGGATTTTTCTCAGTTTAGTAGTAGTATAGTTAGGACTCCTAACTTTAGGACTCCTAAATGCCTTCTGTGAATACCGAAAGTCTTAAAATTAGGATTTTTCTCAATTTATTAGTCCTAAGTTTAGGACTCCTAACTTTAGGACTCCTAAATGCCTTCTGTGAATACCGAAAGCCTTAAAATTAGGATTTTTCTCAGTTTAGTAGTAGTATAGTTAGGACTCCTAACTTTAGGACTCCTAAATGCCTTCTGTGAATACCGAAAGTCTTAAAATTAGGATTTTCCTCAATTTAGTAGTCCTAAATTTAGACTTAGGACTACTAAATTGAGAAAAATCCTAATTTTAAGACTTTCGGTATTCACAGAAGGCATTTAGGAGTCCTAAAGTTAGGAGTCCTAACTATACTACTACTAAACTGAGAAAAATCCTAATTTTAAGACTTTCAGTATTCACAGAAGGCATTTAGGACTCCTAAAGTTAGGACTCCTAACTTCTGTAAATACCGAAATGAGTAAGTGCGTTCTGTGAATACCAAAATGAGTAGGTGCCTTCTGTGAATACCAAAATGGTAGTAAGTTTAGGATTTTGTCTTAAGTTAGTTGTGTGAATCGGGCCCAAGGTCTCTGTCTATGCCCAAATTTCTGGAGCCGATCAAAGTGCAGTTATTAATTGTTCAAAAAATTGCTGACATTCTGGCGTCCAATGCAAAGGTTCATGCACTACTTTCGTTGTTAATGCAAGCAAAGGTTTGATTAGCAGGGAATAATTAGGAATCCACTGCCGACAGTAGGAAGTGAGGCCTATAAAAGCACGCACATCTCTTTGAGTTTGTGGAAGGGGCATTTTAACAATGATACTGATGCGTTTATGAGTCAACCTCCTACCCTCCTTTGAAAGTAGGTGACCTAGGTAGGTAACCTCCTATCGACAAAACAGAAACTTCGAAAGAGAGACTTTATGTCCATGATGTGCTAAATGCAACAGCAGTTTCACTGTACTGTCCGTATCAGAAGCAATCAACAGATCATCAGCATACTGCACCAATGGGAAACAACCTTTACAACGCAGTCATTACATCGCACTACCTTTACATAGCAGTCATTATATCATAACATCCTCTACATCGCATGCCATTGCAATGCAGCCATTACATTGCATGTCACTACAATGCACTACAATGCATATCATTACAACACATGTCACTACAACGCAGGCATTACATCGCAAGTCATTACAATGCATACCATTATAATGCATAGTACCCTTACACTATCCAACACTTACCCTACTGTTGCACTCACTGGAGTTAGAATAGTAATTTTTACCCCTACACTATCCAACACTTACCCTATTGTTAAACTCACTGGAGTTAGAATAGTAATTTGTACCCCTACACTATCCAACACTTACCCTACTGTTGCACTCACTGAAGTTAGAATAGTAATTATTACCCCTATACTATCCAACACTTACCCTAAATGCGATGTAATGGTATGCGTTGTAAAGGTATAATGCGATGTAATGGAATGCGTTGTAAAGGTAGTTTCTGAAAATGCGACGTAATGGCATGCGATGTAAAAGAATGCGTTGTAAAGTATGCTGCAATGTAAAACTACATTGTAAAGGCATGCAATGTAAATGTATGTGTTGTAATGTCGTACATTCACACCACTACATTACCTGGTGAAAGCGAGAGTGAATCCAACTGACTCTTTAATGTCTGACTATCGATACTAGGACACTCAGTATAGCCTTGAGGAGCGCAACAGAATCGAAACCTCCTGTCGGACAGTGTAAATCCAAACAAATACCTGCTTTCTGGATGAATAGGAATACTAAAAAATGCATTTTTCAAATCAATAACAGAGAAGAACTTAGTGGTAGATGGAATCATTGTTAAAAGTGTGGTAATATCAGGAGCACCGGAAACTGCAGAACTACTATTGTATTGACCTCTCGCTGATCAATCACAAAACAATAAATGTCTTCAGTGGCATCAGAAGAACCCAAGGGTGCCCTTTTAAGGACCGGAAGAATAGGAATATTACAAATGCTGTCAGACGTTTCCTCAACCACTCCCTTACGTATTAAATCCTGAATAATCTGGAGAAGGGCCTGTTCTCCCGCCTGTGGCATTTTACACTGAGGAATGCGAGGCTAAATGGCATTGTCTTTGACTTGTATAGAAACTGGTGGGATATGCAATAGACCCAAATCAGTATCACCAGTGGCCCATAGCGTGGGTGGTACCTGATCAAACTCAGCTGGAAGGGATTTATCTTGAGACACACACTGTCTAGTACTCACATCCGGACCCATGGTAATATAAACACCATCAGGGGAACATTAGATAGTAACATGTAATTTTTTCAATAAGTCCAAACCCATCATATTCTCACCATAATTTGAAGTTAATAAAAATGGGGACTCCACAGTAAAAGAACCAACAGTAAGTGCAACACACCAAAACATTATTATGGCCAGACAGGGCCGCCCGGGGACCATATGTCGGGAAATAGAACTTTTTGTCACACCTGTATCCACCAAAAAATCCTTATTCGCACCTTGCAAATATGCCTTTGACATAAGGACCACGCTGATCTACAGTTATGTGAACTGGTCCCTCACCCTGTCTCTGGCTGTCCTAGCTTTAGGACATACCTGTCACATCATCAAAATCATAATCGTCGTTGCAATGCTGTCCATCTCTTGGGTCGTCAAAATATTTGTTATCAGAATGGCCCAGAGAAGCCGCAGTATTCTGGGGTATATCAGTCCCATGGCCCCTACCACCAGAACCTCGTCCTCTAGGGGACGAAACCTTCTGCAAAAGTACAGGACACAGGCTATGCCAATGTCCTTCTTCCTTACAATAGGCGCACTAATTCTGTCCCAAAGGTGTTGTTGAAGACTGCCAAGTAGGTGGGAGGTGTCGTAAAGGACCTCCCCATCCTCTGGTATTTCCCCGATATGCCTTCTGCAACAACACCTTCATCTTTAAATACTTATACTTTTGATCATTTTAATCTTTTTCCTCTTTATCTTGGTGCTCATAATATTGGGCCATATTTAAAATAACAGAGGGGGAAGATGTAGACCAAGTGCTTTCAGACGCCTGCAAACAGGACATTATTTCAGGAAGGAGGTTAGTACAAACCTGTCGACAAACAGACAAATCCCCCTTCTGTGGACATATCCTGGCCACTGTAAAAAACGTATCTTCAAACCTAGTAAATAAATCAGACACACTCTCATCCCTCTTCTGTCGACAGGCAGTCAATCTATCCCAGCTTACCTTCTTAGGTGGGATAAGTGTATGCGTATACGTAATAATACGACCTGGCAAGGCAAGTATCTAAGCACATGGTTTATCTCCCGGCTTCCTTTCTCGATCCCATCCCCAATCACATCCCATATTCCACCCAACTCAGCAACATGATCCTGAGTATGTACCTGCCGCCAAATATCAACCCGGAACTAGGAGACCAAAGAACATCTCAATGTCAGCAACAATCATTACAGTAGAAGAAGCAGCCTCCGTCAATTCCTAATAATAGGCAGTAGGGTTTTTTCTAGAATTGGGCAAAGTAGTCTAAGGGATAAAGCCTCACTCCTTTTCCATGGAGTAAAAACCCATTGCTCCTGAAAGTGGGCAGCCACAGCAGGTCTGGTGATTGTTCCGTGTTGATCCGTCAAGACAGGTATTTCTGGATGAAAAATCGGGTGGACTTCACGCATGGGGAACGGAGTCAATTGAGTAGTACTCTTTTCATATAACCTGTCTCTATAGGAAAATATAGTGGAGATATTACCAAACAATTGTTCCGGCGCCAGGTCAGTAACATAACGCGGTCTCTAATATCAAATAGTATTTGGAGAGCCTCCATTTCAATATCCGTATGCCAAAGATCAATCAATGCGGCAGACATGTGCTTAAGGGCATGTTGCTGTGTAAAAGGTTCGAAAACACATACAACCTGCCAAACATCCTCAAGACTATAGATAGCATTACAAGCCCATCGCATTGCCTGACTCACTATTACCCTCTTCTCATCCTCCCCCACTTCAGATCGCACCAACGTACCTGTCTGGTCCCTGAATCTCGTCAAATCCCTGCCTTCAAAACCACATACAGGTGTGTCATTACCCAAAGACAATGGAGGATAAATAACCGACTCAGGAGTAGTAGGTAGGACTGTGGTCATAGATTATACTGGGGAGAAGGAATAAAGGATATGGAAACCGGAACAGTAGATGTAACAGATGTCACTGTCATCAAGGATGGTGAGAGAGAAGAAAGAGTAGTGGCACAGTAACCGGAGTGGTGGGTATTACAGCCATAGGAAGAGGGACACTCTGGGCAGGTGGCTGTAGCTGAGGGGGAAACCACAGGATAAATCTTTTGGGGGACATAAGGGGGCAGGGGTCGGGTATCTAACAGAGCCTCCACAAAATCATCCTCTTCCTCCATGGCCATGTAAGACTTATCAATATGCAACCGAAATCTCCTATCTTCACATTCTACTCCTGTCTCCTGTTTCTCTGTCATATGCTACAGCCTTTTGTGTAAGGGTTTGCATCCTTTTTTCCGTGCATTTCTCTCCATCTTTAACCGCCTTTGTCTGGCCTCCTTCTGCCAAGTCCGGAGAGAGTCAAACATAGACTGTCTTCTACGTCTCTTAAACAACTGTTACTGGAGAAATCCAATCTTCTGTTCATCAAAAGAGCCTGTGAAAGGCCACTGCAACTCGGCATTGTCCCTCGTATATTTGTGCCATAATGTACTAAACAGAATAGGGCCAAGGCCATGTTTCACATACATATCAAAGTTAGGGCTGCCTTAATGAGGTGTAGGCTGGGATTCTTCCAACTGGGCATCTGCAGAGCAACAACGACAACACAAATTTTGCTAAAACCAGGCTTTGCAAAGAAAAAAATGTAATTTTTTTTTACCTGGCAAAGTATTAGCAAACACTTTTCATCAAAACAGTCCTTAGACTGAAACAAACTCAAACCACAAATTATACCATATCCTCATAGAACTGAAACAGACTCACCTGATATCAGGAGTACAAATAAACAAGCTGAATCTTCAGAATAAACAGTCAGATCAAGGGTTTCGCCGTTCAGGACTCCAGCCGGGATAACCTCTGAGCAAGGCAACCTCTGGTGGGACAAATGCAGCAGCTGCGAGAAACAAAACTCTTTGTGCAGGGATCACTGAGCTGTCAGTTCAACCTGGTGATGTCCTTGTCATCCCCTCTGTCCGCAGAAAAGGGATGGGTCAATTACCCAAAGGAGTCCCTGTTCGGGTGCCAACTGAAGAAAGTGACCCGCTAGGGGCGACCCGGGTCTCTGATGACCAACTCTCAGCCTTCCGTACCAAATGAAGAGTTGGTCAGACAGTGGAGAATATGAACCAATAACTGTTTATTTATATACACTCAGAGTGGAGCCCCATCTGTAAAGTCCACGAGAGTGCTGCAGAGGGAACTAAAGAACAAAAAGCATAGAAATACATTATGTACATTTCATAGCTGGGCAAGACATGCCCACAGTGAAATTTTCCAGGCAGATGTAGCCAGACAGTGAAATACAAAAAAAAGGTTTTAGTTCTCATATCTTGCGAACCTAACACCGTCCAAGGACGTTTCACCTTGGGCCCGCCACCAAGGAAGTGGGAGAGGGCCTCTATCTAGTGAGAAAGGTATGCGCTAACATGAACAGTCTACTCATTTCTGAAACAAAACCTAACATTTCAGAAACAAAACTTAGCAAAGACCATTTCTTAGAAATAGACGAGATCAATTTCGAACAGCAGAAAAGGGCGCCTGCAAAGAAAATGGTGTCACGAATGCTAACTAAAACATGACAGTGCGTGAGCATTAACGGACCTAATCTAACACCACCCTTCCACATAGAAAAGCACACCCAAAAGCAGTTGCTTCTCCAGTGAATTCTCTAGAAAGAGGATTAAGAACCAGCAGTTCTGTGCTTTTAGACGGATGTATGACTGAACAACTACTACCTAAACCACAAATTCCCTAACCACGAGCGCTAAACAACGACCAATCCCAAGCAACTAAATTTTTAACCACGAGTTCCCGAACCACAAAAATTACCATATTTCTCTTTTCACATTTATTCTATTATGTTCGTAACAATCTGCTTTTTTCTAACACTTCCCACAGTTCGTTCTTTACTTTTGTGGTGCCCACCATGCTATTTTACTATTTAAAACGTGTTTTTTATTCTTACCTGTCTGCGATTTCTTCCTCTTCTCCGGAAATTACTACGGTCCGGAAAACAGAGTGAAACTATCCTGCGCATGCATCAGCAGATTCAACATAATTGCTATGCATGCACTCCCCAAAGTTTCACTATAAAGTATTACATCCATTTTTTCAACATTTCATTCTTATTATTGTGAGGTGACTGGGCTCTTGTTGAACATAATTTCTATACATTTTCAAAGTTTTATTTTCTCCTGAATGAGTTTTACGTGCATATATGTAGGCAAAAGGATGGACATACATACGAAATTTGTCATTTTGAGTGTTAAACACATTTAAACGGAAGTAGATGTTCTTTCCTGAAAACAGAATACATTTTCTGAAAGAATAAATCTTATTTCAGGGAGGAGTAATGGCTCGCTCGATTTTGAAGACAAATGTTTTCCATAAGATGCATTTTTCAAGGGAGCACATTTCTCATTTCTGTTGAAGAGGCTTCTTAATAGATATCTCTCCATTTTTAAAGTGCGTGAACAGTATATGTGATGCTTCCAAATTTCGATATATAAATATACACTACAAGCAGTATGGTTTTTTTGGACTGAAAATCCCTCCCTACTTACTGCATGTAATGAATCTGCTGCGGCTCCTTATCTAATAGTTTTACCTTCCTACGTGGTTTCGGAGTGTCGTGGTTCAGGACTTCGTTGTTCGGGATTCCTCGTTGTTCTGACTTCGTTGTTCAGGTAAGTCGTGATATAGACTTCGTTGTTTACGATGTTTCCCCTTTTAGACAGGGCCTGAAGCTACATCGTCCATCCAAAATGAGGATACACATCCAATTGAGGATGAAGAACTAGACAAACCAACTCGTAGAAAAGAAAGTGATGTGTAGAAGCACTTTACTCTACCGTCTGGGGAAAAGAAGGTATCAGTAAAATTTTTCAAGTGCACAATTTGTGTCAAGCAGTTATTCTGAGGCACTGAAAAGAAGTATTTGCCTGGGACAAGTTCCATGTAGAAACACCGAAAAACAATTCATGAGAAGGTCTACAACCAGGTAATGAGAGAGAAAGCATGTGCAATAGGACAGTCAACTTCTACTGCAGCTTTGCGAGAACCATCTTCGGCTGCACTCCTTACAATATCAGCTGCCGCGGAGGAGTTGAGTGACATGGTTATTCATGGGGTGAAATGCCACATGCTTGTCACCGTAAAAATGTATTCTGTGTGTGCCTTCTTAGATACAGTGAAGAAGCATCACTGTTAGCTTTTTATTTTGTATGCAAAGACTACATAATGTTTGTTGAAGAGTGAATCCAATTACTTCTTTGGATTTCCCTATCCCTACCCTTTTTACTAGCTTGTTCACTTTTTGTTAAAAAAAAGTAAACAAAATAAAAAACTGTTAAGAAAAACCTTCTAATAATAAAAAAAATCTTTTTAGTACCACCATCTACTTAAATGAAGAGCTAACTCTCTGTTTTTATGTGTCAGTGACTTCATAAGTGTGAGAGTGTCTGGGTGAGTATGTATCAGAATGTGCCTGGGTGTGTTAGCATATGGATCAGTGTGTGCCTGAGTGGGTTATTTGATACATGACTCTTTGTATGGGTGTGTCAGTGTCTTCATTGCTGTATAACTTTGTGTGTTAGTGTTTTAATTGAAAATCCCATTGGTTTGTCACTGTTTGCAACAGTGTGTGTCTGATTGTATTATTGGATGATTTTGTATTTGGCTGACTGTGTCAGTGTCTGCATTCCTGGATGGCTGGGTGTGTCAGTGTCTGCGTTAGTAAGTCTCTTGGTGTATCAATGTGTGAGTCAGTGTATGCCTGGGCGTCTTATTGGATGCATTAGTGTTTAGATGATGGTGTCAGTTTCTGCAGTGTGTGCCTTAGTGTGTTCCTCAATGTATTAGTGGATGCATTGGTATTTGGATGGCCGTGTCAGTGTCTGTATCCTCTATGCCTGTGTGTCAGTATCTGCATTGGCAAGTGTCTGGGTTTCTCAGTGTGTGCGTCAATGTGTGCCTGGGTGTCTTATTGGATGCATTGGTGTTTAGATAGCTGTGTCAGTGTCTGCAATGCTGTATGCCTGGATGTGTCAGTCTCTGTATTGGGAAGTCTTTGGGTGTTATCAGTGTGTGTCTTAGTGTAGTATTTGATGCATTGGTATGTGGCTGGCTGTGTCAGTGTCTGCATTCCTGTATGGCTGGGTGTGTCAGTGTCTGCATTGGTAAGCCTCTTAATGTGTCACTGTATACATGTGTGTGTTATTTCATGCATTAATGTTTGGCTGAATGTGTCAGTGGCTATATTGGTGTGTAGTTGGGTGTGCCAGTGTCTATATCAATGTGTGTCTAGGTTTGTCAGTGGCTGAATCAGTGGAAGACTATGAATGTGAGTACCTCTATCTGTGTGTAGCTGGGTGTGTGGTTTGCTGTGCTGATGTGTGCATAGGTGTTTTAGAAACTGTAACAATCTGTCCTTGGGTGTGCATCCTCAAAATCTAAAGTTATGAAACAGCACTGCAAGAACTAAGTAGAAAGTGTATTACCTCAATAGACAGTACCATTAATCTGCATAAAAAATGAAAAGCAGAAATATTTATTACTTTTACAATTTATACAATTACAAAAGTGACTTACAATTTGAATAATGCATAAACACACTTGAAATAACTAGACATTTCTAATACTGTAAAGGTACGTATTAATATAAATAATATATATAAACATTTTATTTTCTCTTTTTTACTGTTTTAAGCTTCTTCACTCATACACCATAAACGATATACTTTTTAAGCAGACATCATTGAACAGTGGGGAAAAACTGTCATAAAGATTGCAGAAAAAACCCCAAACTGTGCATTATTTCATTGCAATTAAAGAACACGGTGGATCTCACTCACTACAAATAAACATAACACAACTTATTTAACTATTCACAAATACAGTTACCTACAAAATCACTTAAAACACATGCATGTATATCTCTACAGCAGCACAAAAGAAAGTGAAGTCTGGAAATGTTTTAGAATACCTTCAAGGGAAAAGATTTCAGCTAAATGTGTGCAGTGTGATATTTGCAGCAAACAGTTACCCAGCAGCACTGCCAAGAAGTATTCACATGGGACAGGTTCTAGTTGGAAGCACTTGAAAGCAATTCATGAAAGGTGTACAACTGAATGATGCATGAGACACTAAGGGGAAGATTTAGTAAGATTTTGCACCTGTTTGAGCAAAAAAAGGGACACAAATTGGCACAAAATCTTTTTTTTCCAATTTAATTTCCAGCTGGAAATGATGTGAAAGTAACGTAAAGCAGAACATGGTGCTGTTTTGCACGAATTAGCCCAGAGGATGCATACCATGGGTGGAGCACGGGCATTCCCCTGCAACCACCCAAGGTTTCTCACACCAAAGCCAACATACTAAATAATATAGACAGAGTTTAGCGTCAGAAAACTGTGCCCTTTTGAAGTAGGTGCAAGGAAGAAGAAATGCTTTAATTTCTCCTTACTTTTCTGACTTTCTACGTGTACTGCACTGTAAAGCACATATACAAAGAGAGAAAATGGATTAAGTCAGTCTATGCATAGTATTTTGTACTGGAAGGGTATCCTTCGAGTACAAAACCTGTTCTAGACTCACAGAGACATCCTTGAACCATGGCGCACAGGAGTCTCCGTGGCGCATTGCAGCTGATTTCAGCACCGGCGCTAGGGAAAAGGGAGGAGAGTGCCATATTTTAGTAAATTTGGTGCTCTTCCGCTTCCTCCTTTTCATGCAGCACCGCATTTGGGACTGCTGGACTGCGCTGCATGAAAAAATTGTAAATCTGCTCCTAAGTGCAGCAGAATATTCTACCATTATAGTGCCCTTGGAAGAATGTTAATCAGCTGTGGTCATCAAAATACCAGCAGCCTGTGAATATTTGAGTGAAATGATTACTCACCGTGTGAAATGCCACATGTTTGCTTCTGTAGAAAATGTCTGACATGGTCCATTTTCCCTACTACTGTACCTGTGTGAATGACTGTATAGGTTTGTAAGTACATGTATTAATTAGTACATGTATGGGTGTGTTTGTGACCCTTCCATTACCTTAAAAATAAACATATTTATAACATTACAAGCATATTTTTTTAACATATTACAATGAAATTAAACAAAGCAATTAACAAACATATATAACATAACTTATTTAACTGTTCACAAATGCAGAAACACACTGAATCTTACACTTTTGCATCAAAAAGTAGCACCATATGAAAAGAAGAGTTGATTCCTTCAAATTTAGAAGAAGAAATAGATTAAGAGTTGCAAGGCAAATGTAGACATACTTCTGTATATAAATGAAAACATTGGGACAGCTGAACTGAGCATCAAATTTGTTTGAAACATTTCCTGAAGATTCATCATCTGGTACCAATGATATAGGGAAGTCAAAAAATGCTTTTCCCATGGAAACATGGTCCTAAATATAACTACATATTGGCGGTTGCCAGTACGTAGTTACAGTTAGGACCATGTTTCCATTTGAAAATCAGCTTTTGGTTTGCCTATATCTTTGGCACCGTTTGAAGAAACTTCATGAGGTTTTCCCAAAAATGTGCCTGATGATTCTGGATGTGTATGGAGAGTTTTGGGGCTATCCATTTAGAGGGTGCTGCAAAAATAAGGGGGGTCCAAAAAAGTGCATTTTCCATGTTATGTCCCTTAGGGGCTTTGAACACAACTACAGTTCAAACTGCTGGATTGAATTACATCTAATTGTGCCGAGAGGTAGCTGTTGATTCTCAGATCTTGCTTTCAGTTATTTGTTGTATATCTAACCAGTAGTTTTCAGGAAATTAAATGAAAGGAAATTCAAAATTGTATATCTGCTAACGCAAAGCCTTTCAAATAGTGACACGCTTGTACAGAGACATGGAGAGCAATTATTGGATGACAACACTTCAATAAGGAAGTGTTGGCAGCCATCTTTGCACTTGGCTTCAGAAAGGAAAAAAAGAAAGGGGGCATGGTATGAATACCCTAACCCCGTAGCCTTGGACTCTGGCAGGGAAAAAAGTTTTTTTTTTAAATCCACAACAAAATTCAAGAATATTTGCAAATATCAATGTGATTGCCCCCGTTCTTTTTTAACTTATTGCCCCAAGTGGACCAGGTACCGGGGAATGCACAGTTCATAAAATGGAGAGGGTGCATGGGTCCCACTCCAAAGGCTATTAATGCCCCGGGGACAACCATCACCCTGGGGCATGCCTGTGAAAATCTAAGGAGGGGCAGCATGGACCCGCTCCTGGAGTCATATATGGCCCTGAGGACTGCCACCCCCCCAGGGCCACCTCCTGCTGTGTCCAGGGTTGCCCACCCCTGGGACATAACTGCTTGCTTTTGCCGAGCAAAAGCAAACACTTTGCTTCCAGTGGACGGGAGCTGTCAAACCCCTCCTGCTTCCTGGAAGCGAAGTTTTCATCTCTTTCCCTGCGGCCAGACATGCGGACAGGGAAAAAGATGAAAGGATTGCTCTCATATGCAGGGAGCTGCATTTCCAGCAGCTCCTTGCGTGCAAGAGTCATGACGGCTCCCACAGGGGGCCACCCAGGACCCGGGGGAACTTTGAGGCCCCACTGCAGTCCACCACATGCAGACTGGCTGCCCAGGGTGGGGGCAATGGTGCCACCTCCCCAATTTGTTTATGGCCCGTCCCCAGGGGATGGCGTCCCTGAGCCTTAAATTGGTCCACCATAAGTGGTGTTCAGGCTCTGGTAGATGGGGTCCCAGGGCCATTCTTGCCCTGATGGTAATTTCACAGAAATTATACCTCAGTGGGAGGCACTTACAAATATAACAAGCATTTGCAATGCAATAGGTCTCACATTTTAGAAACTTTGACTTATTCGTATTGTAAATGAAAATGCCTTTTATTATTGCAGGTTTTTTAAACACATAAATGAACCATTGTCATTTACAATGCCAATAGCTCGAAATCTTGCAATTGCGAGACCTTTTGTATTGCAAATGCTTGTTAAGCAACAGAAGTGAAGAAGCATGTGAAGTCTATTAATTTACAACACCACACATAACATTAAAGATAAACTGTATATATTTATAACACCAACCATGTACCCAAGTTGGGTCTTGCATA
The DNA here is from genome assembly GCF_964204655.1 of Triturus cristatus. Classification (NCBI taxonomy): domain Eukaryota; kingdom Metazoa; phylum Chordata; class Amphibia; order Caudata; family Salamandridae; genus Triturus; species Triturus cristatus. The sequence goes on along the minus strand of NC_140588.1, from coordinate 317,374,031 downwards.
CTGGATAAGGATGGCAGAGCGCAACAGTAGCAACGTATTGCACAGAAAATAAATACTGCATAGTACTTGCAGTAAAGTTGCTTATTTCATCCTTAGAATTTTTTCAAACTGGGGAAATGAAAGTAGGTTTTACATCATGCTACATTTCCATATTTCTGCTCCTAAAGAAGAGTTGAAAGTTGGACCTGACTTTAGTGCAGACTTTGTGTGGCATCTGTCGTAACTTGAGGTTCTTGACACACAAATGCACAGTGAATGACAAATGACTCAATTTAAAGTCATGGTTTGTTGGCAGGGTGCACATCTCATTTTTCATTAGACAATACCCAAATGCCCACAATAAACGTCAAAAACGTTCCTTTAGGTAATTGCTTTTCAACAAACAGTCCTTTATTGCAACTTAGATAAAGTCCAAAATCATAATTGGAATGTAATGCATTCAACGTTAGGGTAAAAAAAAAAAGAATGCACTAAACAAATCAACAATGGTTTGGATTGGAAGATTCAATACATATTATCCTTGGTCTTTCGTTGGTCAGCGTTGACAGCTGTGTTTTAACTTGCAAAGCATCCAAAAATATTAGTTGGTAAACAAAGTGACGTTCCCCGTGGGTTGTAAATCTAGCAGCAGTAGGGAAAGCACTCTGAGGGGGCGAGGGAGGTGCCAATGCTGATGGCAAAAAGCAAAGCTGCCGCCCACCAGTGTGTTTCTGCCAGGACTAATTTGTACTTCTGCTGGTGCCGGTGGGTTGTGTCTTTGCTGAAAAACAGCATACAAGGCACCACCGAAGGAATGGTTGTCATGCTGGCTGCGTCATGCTATGACTGATAGTGAGGGCGTTACTCACTGGACAGACCCCTCAGCATTAACTCATAGGCAGGCCGGGTAGGCTCAGCTTGAATAGTGATCTGAAGCCCCAGCCCTCCTTTCAGTGTTTCTCTGAACACCATGAAGGGACGTAGATGTAGTACACACTCTCACTCAAGTAAAGGGGAATACTATTTTGTGCTTAAACAACATCGCATCTACTGGAGTCACAACAGCCTTTACACTAAGGAGACAGAGGAAGTGAACATCGAACCACTGCGCATTAATATACTCACACAATCCTAGTGCAGATAGTCATTGAATATTACATAGGGTCTGAAAATCGCCGGTTAGTTTCCCCATCCTCCATAGTTCAGCACATGTTAGATATGACAAAACACACATTCAGAATGTTTTTTTTTAAAACTTGTAGTGAAGGATGTGCTTGTGGGCGGAGCAGGGACTTTTTCAGAGTCAGACAAAACATATTGAAGAGCACCAGAAGATGGAGCCGGGAAGGCATTGACTAAAGTAAATGTAAAATGACATTTGGCTTGCTTTGGCATGGCTGTCACTTCAAGTGATGGATCAACGGCGCATTCCGAATGTTCAATTGTCACATTCTTAAACAAGGAAGAGGTTTGGTAGTTTTAAAAATAGATTCTACAATGTAAAGCACGGCGGACGTAAAGCATGTGCGGCACAGAGGCAGGGAAACACAAGAAGAAGAAAAGTAGTCCAAAAGGAAAACATGAACATGTACAGTGTAACAATATAGTACTTGGTCAGTGCTGCATGGAGAAAACCGTAAACGATTAGGAGGGACAAAGACGGCGGACTGTCCATTGGCAAGTAAGTATTTCTAAAGGACACTAACTTAGACAATCCAAAAGCTGATGGATGGAGATCGAACAACTAAAGCATACACAACTGGCCGCTAAGCGATAGAGCAAGCGAAATACGCTCGACCTAAAAATGGCAGGTGTCCCCATTGAAGCTCCACTTCTGTAGAGGACAAATGATTCTAACTCCTGGGCTTGGGAAGGCAAAGCAAGTGTATTTTCTTGGTGATTCCATATTGAAAAATGATCTGAAAGCCTTCATGGAGGTGAATGCATTAATCTATTGGAATACAATTTTCAGTGAATGTGATGAGTGGGTTCATTGTTGTCCTGTCCTAGTGATAGCAGAGTTCATGATTCTCCCTTTAAATTGGCTTTTGTGAAAAACTGTGTACTCTTGTTGGATAAAAGGGCAGGTATGGGTCTGTTGTGACCCAGTCACTGAGCAGCAAAAGACACGCAGACACATAGACACCCACTCATATACTCAGGCACCGCCACACCAAATGATAGACCCACTCAGACACTCCCACACCCACTCACAGACCCCCTCATACATCCATTCACAGACCTAGTGAGATGCTCTCCCATGCACTCATAGACACATTCAGACACTCATGTACCCACTTTCAGAACCAAACACTCTCACAGCCACTCACAGACCCTTTCAGACACTTATGCACCCAATCACAGACCCACTCAGATGCATTCACCTACTCACAGACCCATACAGACACTCATGCACCCACTTACAGAATCACTCATACTCTCTCACACCCACTCACAGACCCACTAAGAGCTCATGCACTGAATTACAGACCTACTCAGAGAATCACACACCCACTTATAGACCCACCCAGAGACTCACGCACCCACTCACAGACCCACACAGACAACCATGTATTCACTCACGGACTGACTCACACACTTATGGAGGCACTCGCAAACCCATCCAGACACTCATGCGCCCACTCAGACACCAAGTTAGAGACTCAAGCACCCACTCACAGATCCACTCAGACACTCATGCACCACTCACACATCCAGTGAGACACTTATGCAGCCACTTCCAGACCCACTCACAACTCACACACCCATTGAGACACTCACACACTCACTCGCACATCCACTGAGATACCCATGCACTCACTCAGACAAACAATCTGAAAGGTTACAGTTAAGAAATAAAATTTAAAATAACCTTAGGAATTCACTTAAATAATGAAAGGTTAACTGGGATGGTATAGTTAGCAAATAACATCGAAAGAAGGTAGAAATTTGGTGAAAAAAGCCAAAGGTTACAGGGACATTATAATTAGGAAATAGAAATAAAAAAACCTTAGAAAGTTACTGAAAGAAACAAAGGTTACAGGGACGTTATAGTAAGGCTCAGATTTCACTTGTACAAAACCATATAAATTCAGCAGTTATGATTACCTCAGCTAGCTATTACACATTCCCTTGCAATGCACTGCTCATGACCACACTTATTACATCACTAATGACATGGTCAGTGATATCACTAATGATATCTCAAATTACATCACTGATGACATCACTGATGATATCATCCATAGAACTACTCACACAACTAATCACACCCCTATACAACCTCTCACACACCCACACAACCACTCACATACCCATTCACAGACCCATACAAGTACTCACAACCACTCACTCATCCATAGAACAACTCACACACGCACTTACTCACTGATATAGCCACTTATACAACCATTTACTCACCCATGCAGATACTCACACACCAACTCACTTAACCAAACTCTCACTCAAATAGCCACTCACACAACCCCTCACACAACCATACAACCACTCAGACACCCACCCATACACCCCTATAACCTCTGGCACATCCATACAACCACTTACACAAATATCCATACAACCACTCACACAGCTACTCACAACCCCATTCACAGGCCCCTACAGCCACTCACATATCCACTGATAGACCTATAAACCACTCACACAGCTACTCACACACCCACTGACTCACCCATACAGTCAATTACACAGCCTCTCACCCACCCATACAGCTACTCATATATCCACTCACTCAGTGATACAGTCACTGACATACCTACTCACTCACCAAGACAGCCACTCACACAGCCACTCACTCACCCACACAGCTACTCACACACCCACTTATTCATCCATGCAGCCAATCACACACCCTCTAACACACCCATACAACCACTCAGACATCAACACACACATGGATACACACAGTCACAAAGCCACTCACATAACATATGTTAGGAGTAGTGCCACTCATTAGTGGTACACATACCATACTGATTTAACTTTTGTAGTAGCATAGAATTTACATTTAGCACTCATAAACTCTTAGAAAACACTCACACTCACTGCATGATGTCATCAGTGATATCATCAGTGATGTCATTTGAGATGTAATCAGTGATGTCACTGACCATGTCATGAGTGATGTAATATGATAGGTCATAAGCAGTGCATTGTGGGGGCATAAGTTATAGTTGGCTGAGGTAAGCATAACTGTTGACATTCAATGGTTCATACAAGTGAATTCTGAGCCTAACTATAACATCCCTATAAACATTCTCTTTTTTATTGAAATAAACAATAAATATATATAGTTTGCCACTCACTGCTGTTTGGAAAGTTTTTGGGTGATTCATCAAGTAGGGGCCATGAAAAAGGGGATCCCAAAATGCATTTCCCATGCAATTTCCAAAAGGGATTTTAGACATGTCTGCAAACCGAACCGCTGAATGAAATAAACCAAGCCTGGCAACAAGCTAGATCATGGTCCAGAAAGAGCCCTTTATGAATTAGGTGAAAATCTGCTCAGTAGTTCTGGAGTTATTAAAGAAAAACATTTATGTATATCTAGGGACTCGAATCCTCTGCAGATCCGACAGAGCTGATGGTGAGATCGGATAGCCTTCAACCAGCACATTTTGGCCACCAACTTGATACTCTGGACCAAGTCTAAAAAAAACAGAAAAAAACAGAAGGGGGCAGGGTAGGAATACCCCCTAGGCCCCCAATTGGGGCCAAAAATATTTTTTACATTCTTTCTGCTTCCCAGGTGGGTCAGGACCCAGTGAGTGGATTTATAAATATAATTGGGGAGAGGCGTGTTCAAAACCTCCCTCCCTTGGCTAATTTATGCCCTGGGAACCCCATCCCCTGGGGCCTGGCCAATTTGGAAAACGGGGGGACATGTGCCCCTTCCTGGGCCAATTGCACCTCCAGAGACTCCATCCCCCTCGGACCAGGCCAATTTGGAAAATGGGGAGGGGGCAGTGTAGCCCCCCCCCCCCCCTCCCGAGGCAATTTCATTTCGGGAACCTCATCCCTGAAGCCCAGCCTAACAAGAAAAAGAAAATAGGACCCCCTACCCCAGGCTTTGTGTGGCCCAGGGGACCCCAGAACATGGCCATGCATTCAATAGGGAAGGGGACTGTGTGTTGAAATGAAATGAAAATTAGATTTATAACGTGCGCTAATACCCTACTCATGGAGCTAATAATGACATTGAGGACCTCATCTCCCAGGCATTTCTCCTGCTATGCCATGGGGTGCCAACCAGGACATAGTGGCTTCCCTGCCCACACTTCCATGGCAGGGAAAGCTGTGTTTGCTCTCACTTTGCAGGAGCAACTTCAAAGCTAGAAGCAGAATTTTTATCTGTTTCCCTGCCTGCACTGAAGCGGGCAGGGAAACAATGAAAATATTGCTCCCACATGCAGGGAGCAGCATTTTTAGCTGCTCCCTGCAGGCAGGTGGAATGCCAGCTCCAGCAGGAGGCAAGGAACTGGCTCGGTTGCTGTGGGACCTTAAGGCTCCCCACCAAGCCCCTAACAACAATATGGCTGGTGGCCTCGGTGGGCTCCAGGGCACCCACCCTTTATTGGCTGGGCCCTGGAGATGGGGTCCCTTGCGCTGAAATCAGCCCAGAGAGGGGGTCACGTGCCCCCTCCTACTTGAGTTATTGGGCAGTCCCCAGGACAAGTGGCCCCCTGGGCCAAAATTACTCTCCTCCATTAGTAATTGACCAGGCCCTGGTGGATGGGGTACCCGGGGCTGATATTGGTCTGGGAGGGGAGTAGCATACCCCTTCCTGATTTAAAAAGGTAGAGGGCCCTGGGTGATATGGTCCCCAGGGCAAAATTGGCCTGGGTAGCGGTTTGTGCCCCCCCTCCTTTTTAATATGGCTAGGCCCGGGGAGATCGTGTCTCCAGGGCTGAAATCTACCTGGGGAGGGGGGCTGCATGCCACCCTTATCCCCATGCACAGCAGCAGTTGGACTAATATATGGAAATTACATAGTACTTTAGGTTAAAAATGAAATTCACTAAACAAAATCAAAGACTACAGGGCCTTTATAGTTAGGAAATAGCATTAAAAAATGTAGTTTGCACCCCAACCATGCTAAGTTTTCTCATCAATAATTTTGCAAATGTTTCATTGATATTATCAATGATGTCATAGAAGATGTCATGACTAATGTAACCTATGGGGTAATTAGCATTGTATGGTGAGTGTGCTTGTTGTAGTCACCTTAGGGCATCAGTTATAGTTTCTTGAGATAAGTATAAGTATAACTGCTGAATTTCTATGGTTTTGTATATGTAAAATCTGAACCTAACTCACACACTCTCTCACACCCCACACAAACTCTCACAAAATCTCTGACACCCCACACGACAATTCATACATCTGTACATCCACTCATACACCCACTCACAGACCATCTCACATACCCATGGAGTCACTGATACATCTACCCAGAGACCCAGAGAACCACCCATGAACCCACTCACAGACCCACACAGGCACCAACCCACTCACACAATCATATACATACCGATACAGCCACTTCCACACCCACTCATAGACCTAAACTGCCACTTACATACTAACCCACATACCATACATCAAAACCACTGACATACCCTCCCATACACCTACTCACACACCACTCAGAGGTCAATGCAGCCACTTACATATCTATTCATATGCCGACCCATCACACACTCACATGCCCACGTACCCACACAACCACTCACACACCAACTAAGAGACCAAGAAAACCACTTACACACCCACATAGACACATAGGGCCGAATTCACAAAAATCCTAAACTTACTACCATTTTGGTATTCACAGAAAGCACTTACTCATTTTGGTATTCACAGAAGGCACTTACTCATTTCGGTATTCACAGAAGTTAGGACTCCTAACTTTAGGACTCCTACATGCCTTCTGTGAATACCGAAAGTCTTAAAGTTAGGATTTTTCACAGTTTAGGAGTAGTAAAGTTAGGACTCCTAACTTTAGGACTCCTAAATGCCTTCTGTGAATACCGAAAGTCTTCAAGTTCTGATTTTTATCAGCTTAGGAGTAGTAAAGTTACAGGTTTACAGGTCGAATGGGTAAATGGAATTACCCCAAATTTGGAAAGGAGAAGGGTCTCGGTCTAGAAAACACGCTTTTGTTTATTTGGTGTATATCCGTTCAGTAGTTTTTGAGAAATATCAAAATTTACAGATATCGATATTTGGGAATTCTGCCATCTGATTGGCTGAGGCGTTGCGAGCACGAGCTTGCTGGTGATTGGCTGCGAGCGGTTGCTACTAGGAAGCGTTTGCTGCCATTTTGTGATTCCGTTGAAGCGAGTAAGGGGAAATAAGGGAGAAAAAAGTGGGAAAGAGGAGGGTATTAGCGCTGTGAGGTTTGTAGGGTGGGTAGGGTGTGCTATAGAGGGAGTGTGAAGCAAATTATTTATCCCTACTGGTGTGAAAGTGCTGTTTTGCCCACTGTGAGATGGTGCTGAGGTGAGGTGCCGATAATGTCTGGGATGAAACCGTGCGTCTAAACTGTGAGCTGAGTGCTGTAAAGTGATGTGCTCTGGGCGCTGCAGCTTAGTGGGCGCTGTAACGTATCTGTGCAGGTGGTGTTAGTATGCGTTTAGAGTATAGCAGGAGTGGGATGCAAAGTACTTAGTGGTATTGGTATGAAGACTCGGGGATGAAACTGTGAGTGTAAGTCGTGAGTTTATTGCTGTGAAGGGATGTGCTGTGGGCGCTGTAGGATACTGGCCGCTGTAGCATACCTGTATAAGTAGTGTTAGCGTGCGTTTATTCTATAAAGGGAGTGTGAAACGAACTGCTCATCCCTATTGGTCTGAAGAGTGGAATGTAGTGTTTTAGGAAGCAGGAATAAAGGAATAATCGTGAAGAATATAATGCAGAATGTTGCAATGCCAGAGAAGGAAAATGGTAAAATGAGTTGTGTCTAAGAAAGTAGTTGTGTGTAATAAAGGGAAAGAGTTTGAAAATTATATAGAAACTGTATTTATTTCAGTGCCATAATTGGACCCACTGGTGCAAGAGCTAGGGCATCCAGCTGATGCAAAGTTGAACCACTTCTGTTGTATTCAAACATAAGCTCCGGCATCAGTGAATTCTATATTACATGTTACAGTTGCATGTGAAATAAACAATAGCTATTACACTTGAATGACTGTACATTCTATAAAGAAAATAAAGGTAGGATATGATTAGTACATGTATCGTTTAAGAAAAGAAATAAATAAGAAAGAAATTGCAAAATGTAGTCATCAAACTTTTTATGTACCTTAGCAGTGCTTTTTTGTAACAGAAAATTAACAACAGTAGAATAGTTAGCAATCTGTTATACAGTAGATTCAATGCGGTGCGTGTAATAATTGGTACTAGTTCTACCCACAATGGAACTTTGAGCATGAATACAAACATTTTGCTTCTGAGAAGCACATTCGGTACCTTTGTAGTCAAACCGTACATTATTGTCTTCAGCCGTTTCAAAAAAACTTGTGTAGAGAGCTAAGGCATCAAGCTTAGACAAACTCTAATTGCTTCTGCTGTAGTCAAATCGAAGCTCCTGCATCAGTGAATTGCACATTATATGTTACAGTTCTATGTGACCTACAGAATAGCTATTAGACATAAATAAATACATTGTATAATGAAAATAAAGGTAGTTTATGATTACCACACTGTGCCAACCAGTTCCTAAGCAAAGTCGTCTTTTTACATTTTTATCATGAGGTTCTGAGCAGAGGCTGACTTTGAGTAAAATTGTGTGAAAGGGCTTTGTGAATAACAGGCAAGTAGAGAGGTGTGTGCACAAATAATAGACGTGGTTTCTAAATGGGTGTCGGGTTTAGGTTAATTTTGGAAGTAAATAGCGTATTTGCATAGACCATACATCACCGATTCCTGGTTAGACTGGAGACGTAAGGGGGAATAATGAGGATAGAGTTCAAATGTCTGAGTATACTTAGAAAGTTATTATATCAAAGTAGTAGGATTGAAGTGTATTATAAAAAATTTTAAGGAAAAAGTAAAAAAAGATGGAAAAAAGTCCATTCAAGAATAATGTGAGTTTCTTACAAGTCTTGGAGATTCCAGTCCAGAAGTTCTTCAGCTGCTTGAGATGCACAATGTTCCAAGAGGCTATTGTTGCCATCGTGTGAGAAAGGCGAAGCGATCCAATTCATATCCTCGAAGGGACAGTAATGTTCCTCGAATGTTGGAGTGGTAATTTGAATGGGCAGGCATCTGCGATGTTGTGAAAGGTCGCACGTTGCAGGAGACCTTTTGTGGCTGCTTAGAAATCATTTGAGATGTTATCAGTGATGTCATGAGTGATGTTACTGACCATGTCATGAGTGAAGTAATATGTGATATCATCAGTAATGCATTGCAGGCGCGTGAGTTATAGTTAGCTCAACTAACTATAACAGGCGAATTTCTCTGGTTTTATATGAGTCAAATGTCCAACTAACTATAATGTCCCTGAAACCTATGGTTTTTTTCAGTGAATTTCTAAGGTTTTTTAAATGCTAATTCCTAACTATAACGTCAGTAAAACCTATGTTTTTTACAGTGAATAAATATATATATAAATATATATATACATATATATATATATATTAACAGAAAAAACCATAGGTTTCAGGCACGTTATAGTTAGGAATTAGCATTTAAAAAACCTCAGAAATTCACTGAAAAAACCATAGGTTTCAGGGGTGTTATAGTTAGCTGGACTTTTCACTTGTACAAAACCATTGAAATTCCCCCGTTATAGTTAGTTCAGCTAACTATAACTCGCGCGCCCGCAATGCACTGCTGATGACGTCACATATTACATCACTCATGACATGGTCAGTGACATCACTCATGACATCACTGATGACATCTCAAATGACATCACTGATGACATCACTGATGACATCATCCAGTGAATGTGTGTTATTCTGAAAATTAAATATGTTTTATATATGTATATCTCAAGGTCGATGGAAGAATAAATGGGTATATAAGTGTCTAAATGGATGTTTTGTTTTTGAAAAATTGATTGTGTAACTGACTGATTAAGTGTATCATAGTGAATACATGGCTTAGTGAGTAATGTTTAAATATGTAAATATCTGTATCAGTCTCTCACTTTGTGTATAAGTGGCTGCATGGGTTGGTGAGTAGCTACATGGGTGTCTATATAGGTTATTAGTTGGTTTTTTGAGTATCAGTCTGAGTGTCTGTATGGTTCGGTGGGGGGTATTACGTAGTGCATAGGTGCATGAATGAGTGACTCACTGTTTGTATGTGTTGAACACAGTATGTGTGCAGGACTGTATGGGTGGATGAGTGTGTGTATGGGTGTGTTAGTGAGTGAATGACTGTCTCAATAGTGTCTTTATGAGTAACTACATATGTTTTAAACTAGTATATGTGACTATTGGTGTATATATGTGAGTATATGTGAGAGTGAGAGATTGAAAGAGTTCCTGTATGAATAAGTATGTGTTTCTATAAGTGATTGTTTAAAAGACTAAGTATGTGTAAGTTTCCGCAGAAGTAAGTGTGGTGGTGTGTGTATAACTGTATATGCAAGTAAATGTATGTTTGATTCTTTATTAGCATGAGTGACTATGTGTGTGAGTAACTCTATGGATGAGTGGCATTGTGTAACAGGATGTATAGGTGTATGAGTACATATGATGAGTGAGTACATGTATGAGTGACTGTATTGGACTGTTGGTGAATGAGTGGATGTGTATGTGGATCTTAGAATTACTGAAGAGGTTGTTGTAACTGGTATTGGTATGTCCATTGTTTTGAAAATTTTAGTCTCTATTTTTGAATGTGTGTATCAAAGGTTATATTAGGGTGAGAGGAGGTCTGCCACTCTTTCACAAGGATGATGTCATCAGTGATGTCATCAGTGATGTCATTTGAGATGTCATCAGTGATGTCATGAGTGATGTCACTGACCATGTCATGAGTGATGTAATATGTGACGTCATCAGCAGTGCATTGCGGGCGCGCGAGTTATAGTTAGCTGAACTAACTATAACGGGGGAATTTCAATGGTTTTGTACAAGTGAAAAGTCCAGCTAACTATAACACCCCTGAAACCTATGGTTTTTTCAGTGAATTTCTGAGGTTTTTTAAATGCTAATTCCTAACTATAACGTGCCTGAAACCTATGGTTTTTTCTGTTAATTTAAAAGGTTTTTTAAATGCTAATTTCTAACTATGCCTACAGAGATAGGACATGTGAAGAAAGAAGAAAAAATGCACAGAAAGAAACAAAAGAAGTGCAGAAAGAAGCAACAGAAGTCCTCAAATACGAAGATAAGTGCAGGAAGAAGGATAACGTGCAGAAAGAACAAAAAGAAGAGCAGAAAGAAGCCTTGTTGCAAAATCATCCTGTACCCTCAACTTTTTCAGACGGATACTGGTGGTAACTGAGTCTGACTAACCAGTCCTAGAGCCAGTGCTATGTTAAAAGACACTTAGAATACAGTGAAAACACCTACATACACTAGGGAACATTATGCGTTGGGGTCCCCCTGTGATTAGCCTTACCTCCTCTATAAGCCCCTAGTATATAATAGGGTATGGGGATTAAAACTACCTCTGAAAACAGGCCACAGGGCGTTTTTGCACACGTTAACTCAGGCCCCGTCCCCTCCTTTCACCATTGTGTAAACACGCCCTGTGTCCGTTTTTAGTTGGGAGATTAAGTTCATTTGAGTCCTGAGGGTCCCTAGGGTCCAACTAGCCCACTAGGTACCTCCAGTAAGTGCCACAGAGCTGCGTTGCAGAGAGGTGTAAAAAGTGGCACGGCCTGGACCACCTCTCTGCAATGCAGCTCAGTGGCGCTTACTGGAAGCACTTGGTGGGCTAGTTAGCCCCCAGGGGCCTCAGTATTGAAGGGAAATTATATCCCCAATTTAAAACGTGCCATGGTGCGTGTTTGCACACGTCACCTCAGGCCCCGTCCCCTCCCTTCACCACTGTGTAAACGCGCCCTGTGGCTGTTCTAAGTTGAGAGATTAAGTCCCCTTGAATCCTAAGGGTCCCTAGGGTCACACTAGACCACTAGGTACCTCCAGTAAGCGCCACAGAGCTGCGTTGCAGAGAGGTGTAAAAAGGGGCTTGGCCTCAGAACACCTGTCTGCAGCGCAGCTCCCTGGCGCATACTGGAGATGCTTGTTGGGGGCGCGTTTGCAGAGTGCTGCATGGAGGGGGCATGGCCTCCGGGACGATGCCAGTCTTTTATTTATTTTATTTTTTTAAGAAGGGGGGCTGTGTGGTTCCCCTTCTTATTCTAATTTATTGGCCCTGATGACCCCATCCCCCAGGGCCTGTCTCCTAATTATATTTTTTTGACCCCAATCCCCAGGGCCGGCCACTGTTTTTTATTATTTTTAAAAAATATATATTTATAGACACACCTAGGACATGCTGGACAAACCGTACGTACCTATCACCATGACGATTTGCGTGATATTCATTAAAAGGCGACTATGCATGCAATTAATCCACGTGGAATGTATTTACACCACTAGTGAAGCTCTGACATGTCTGATGCTCTACCGTGCCTAATCCCGGTAGACACCCTTGTCGTTTATTTATACAAACATGGGTAGCTATTGACGGGCACATTTAATACACATGCACACCAAGCCATTCAAAGGGGATTCGACAAAAATTCGACCAAAACTATGCAAGAAACCCCCCTCACAGTTAATAAAACACACATCCACTGCCGGATGTGTAATACTTTTTATTTTACTCTCTGGAAAGGGGACGAACATCACTTGCGAGTCACAGCGCGCTCCTGACAGAGCCCAATGCTGTGTTACACCCACCATTGCCTGCCGAGTGCCACACACCTCTGTATTGTATTCCACTAGCTAGTGCATATGCTATGACACTCTCTAGCCCATGTGCACTGTAACACCACCCCGTGAAAATGTCATGCCACACTTGTCTTCGCACGGGTTATATTGCCCCATCTAACGTGCCTTCCTCGATGCCTATGTTATAACGCACAGTGCTATGCCATACATATTACAATTTGGGATCCATATCTTTGTCACAGTGCATATGCAACGTTACACTCCCCAGCACTTATTTTATATTACAACTTTAGAGACTAGTTAGGTTACACAACACTGCCCTGTGCATATTACACTCCAAGGCGCATATCGCATAGCACGCGCTAGTGCCTGTGCTATCTCGCGCTCTCCAATGAATCTGTCATTGCGCACAATGTATTGCATATTATATTTCACGCCTGGTTCATCTTATATCACACTTTTTGGTGCATAGTTTATACCATACACTATATCTAGTTTTCATTTTCAATCGTGCTCTCCGGACTATGTTCTATATAACACTGTGTTCACCTACCCTTTTCACGGGCATTACATTTTGCGATAGGGGGTGGAGGGTCAGGGGGTGTTTTTGCCAAGTGAGCCCGGAGTCACAGTCACTAACGTCTTCTTCTTCCTGAATAAAAGTGAGATTATGCTGCATACTTGTTCATATTTTAAGTAGTTTGCACAGACAAAATGTTTTAAAAACAATAAAGTTTCTAATACCCGCCTTCTCTGAACAGTTAGCTTGCTGCCCCATCCCCCTCCTCCTTATCCTCTGTTGTGTGAATCCATGGACTAGCCTCCTCCCTCCTGCCATGCATGGTCTGATGTGCTGCCACTGCCCTCAATTTAGTATGATGTACCAGTCCACTCCTCCTGCCCTCCATTGCCCAATTCTATGCCCCATCATTGACCTCCTGCTTAAACTCTGTGCTTAGCTTGCTGCCCCTATTCTCCTTCCCCCTGCCCTCCGATGTCTTTGTGCATGCCCCTGCTCCATCCTTTTTGCCCACCATGTCCCATGGACCTGCCACTCCTATCTACTCTGAGTGTTCTGTTGAGCTGCCACTCCCCTCCCACCTGCCTAGCATTGTCAGATGACTGTAACCTGTCCCTGCCACCTCCACCCTGCCTGTCCACATGCCATGCCTCTATCCTCTTCCTCCTGTCCTACATGGTCCATTGTACTGCCACACCCTTCTGCCCTCCCTGGTCTGTTGTGCTGCAACTGCTCCTCCTGCCTGCCCCGTGTGGTCTGTTGTGAGGCCCCTTCCCCTGAACTTTCTTGTCTGTGCACAGGTCCTGACCCTCCCTTCTATCCTCCATCGTCCTTTGTGCATGCCCCTGCACCCTCCTTCTTGCCCATCATAGCCATTGTGCTGCCACTAACCCTCCCACTTGCCATGCATGGTCTTCTGTGCTGCCATGGCCCCTCCCACCTTCCCTGTGTGGTCAGTTAGCTGCCCCTGACCCCCTCCCACCTTCCCTCCATGGTCTGTGTGTATGCCATCACAGTCTCACTGTTGCTCTTCATGTTGTGTCTTGCTTCTAGTGCCCATCCTGCCTGACCTCCATGGCTATCTTGCTGCTCCTGCCCTGCCCCCTTGCCCCCAGCCCTCTGTTTACATGTGCAGACCCCTACTCCCTCCCTCCTGGCTTGTCTGTTCCATTGTAATGCCCCTGATCCGTCCCTCCTGCCCTTTATGGTCTGTTATGCTGCAGCCTTCTCTCCTGTCTGTCCATTATGGTCAGCTAGCTACCATTGCCTCTTGCCCCTCTGTTCTCTGTTGTCCATGTGCATGGTCCTGTCCCCTCCCTCTTGCTTTCTATGGATTGTTGTGCTGCACTCCCGTCCTGCATGCCCTGTGTAGTGTATTGTGCTGCTGCAAACCCTGATGCCTGCCCTGCAGGGTCAGTTTGGTGCACCTCTCCATGTCTCTCCTGTCCTCTGTTATCCAAGTCCATGTCCCTATCCCATTTCCTTCCATGATCCAATGTACCATACTTGCGAACATTTTGAACTTGGTAAGAGGGAGATTTTGAAAAAAAACTGGGGTATTGATTTTCCCCTTTGAGTTACATTGAAAAAGAGGATATTGTAGACAGGAGACAGATCAAATAAAGCCCATTTGAGCTTAAAAACATTGGACGTTTCCTGGCTGTATCGGGTCTGTTGGCATGTATGGTTGTACTACCATTGCCTCTTCCTTCTGCCCACAATGGTCTATTACATTGCCACAGCCTTGAAGGAGGGTAGATTTTGTATCACAGGGGGCCCCTGGCCCGTTCTGTCCACACCTGAAGTATGAGACCCTTGTCCTTGCCCTGCCAGCCGCATTTGTAGGCCGTATTAAATTGACCAGCGGGTCCTGTGTTGCTATATAATTATCCTGAGACATCCTTACCACTCAGCCAGCATAAAACCCCTGTGTAGGCCCTTCTGTTCAATATGTAGGCCTCTTTGTTAAATTGACCATAGCTCTGCAATTTTAGTGTATAGCAGTCTGAAGGCAGGTCTGCGAGGCCTTCTGCTCCAAACTAGTAGCCCCCACCCTACCCGAGTGCTCCGTGCTCGGTATCAAAGTTCAACATCCCCCTGAAGCTGTCGACATACAGTAGGCTGCATCCTGGACTGGTACTTGCTTCCTGGGCAGGTTTCCCGCTTTTAAGGAAGTGGCAACCGCAGAGCGTCAAGTTAGGAGAACTGAGGAGATTTTATACATGAATATATTGAATTCCTGTACAATACCCATTATTTTCTGCTTGCTCTATGGAACTTACAATAAGCCATTGGCCTGAGAGACTGACCTTTTCACCCAGTCCATTGTCAGCATTAAGTGGGTAAATGACGAAATGTCTGGTAAAATCTGCAGACGAAGCTTTTGGGTAGCATACGTAGGTAGATGTAGCGTGCAAAGGAGCCCACAAAATGATATAAAAAGGGAGCACCCACAGATATCGACGGACAACCTCGCCGTCTGTATGTAGGTTAACAGGCTGTGCAGGTTTTCCCCAAGAACTGGGAGCTCTTGTCTTCCTTTGCTTAAAATGTCTTGCTCTGCTTTGCTTGAAGTATCTTACTCTATTTTACCTATATGAAATGTCATGTTATGTTTAACCATTGTTCTCTTTACTTTTGCATTTAAAAGATGTTGTATTGTAATTGCAGGAATGCTTGCTCTAAGAGTAAATGTGAGTGTCCCTAGGTAACATTTTCCTTGGTGTAACTTGTTTCTCATGATGCATTTATAGATGTGTTTTCTCTCTCTCTCTGTCAGTCCATTAATTGAGATACAGAGAATATCATGACAGCTGTATGATTATCTGGATTCTGTATTTTGTACTTTATGTCTCTATTCTGCGGTTTCTTTGAAGTTGCATCTTCTCATTAAACTGCAATTGTATTCTGCCTCCAATTCCATGTCTCATATGTCTGTTTT
This sequence comes from Triturus cristatus, assembly GCF_964204655.1. Lineage (NCBI taxonomy): Eukaryota > Metazoa > Chordata > Amphibia > Caudata > Salamandridae > Triturus > Triturus cristatus. The sequence continues at coordinate 317,357,710 of NC_140588.1, read as the reverse complement.
CTTCATTTTTGGAGCAAGCGTTCCTAGGCACCCCGGCTCAAATTAAGGTGCCCCTTTTGTCCCTGACTCACTCTCCTGCTCAGTTCTGTGGTGGCTCCGGGGGCTCTGGGGACCGCCCCTAGCTTCCTTGACCCGTAATAGATCTTCCCTCCAACAGCCTCTCTTGCAAGTCCTGTATTGTTGGTTTGTTGCCCCTGCCCCCCTTTCCACTGCCCTCCATAGTCTGTTGTGCTTCCACGGCCCTTCCTGCCTGCTCAGTGTGGTTAAATTGTTGCCTTTGCACCCTCCTACCTGCCTTCAATTTTCAGAGTCTGTGCCCCTGGCCTCTGCCTCTCAACAGTATCCTAATGAACAACTAGATTGCTAACATTCTATATTTATTACAAAAGTGTGGAACGCCTGACATCATCTTAATGTAATCAAAACTGTAATACCTAGAGCATTCCTTTAGAAATTACATATATGAGAGGGTCTTATTGGCTTCAAAATTATGGTTAGTGCTCTAAAAGACTAAAATAAGGACATATTTTCTGAGTTTTCAAATAGCGACAAAGCACTTTTAAATTATTTGTTATCTTTATGTTTTTTTATCTAGTTGACAACTTGATTAAATGTTGCACTTAGGGGAGAGGATGTGGTGTTACTTCCAGAACTGCAGACTTTGCAACTGGGGAACCAGGTTGAAGTTTCTGCTTCAGCTCGACATTCTGTGATTCTGGTCAAATCACTTAGTCTCCCCATGTCTACAACCAAAATGAATTTGTTCTTGTGTGATGTAACCAATGCTCATGTAAAGCACTCCAATACCTGACAAGTCTGCACTATATAACACTGCAAAAACACAAAATAATAAGTGTTGTGCACACTTCTGTCATTGGGCTATATTTGGGCTATATCTGGGTGATTTTGGGCTACATTTGGGCTCTTTTGTCTCCGGTGGCCATCTTGGGAGATTTATTTGTTATGAAGTTTCCTAATTTACTCATGTACTGCAGTCTCCTCAGTCGGAAATGCTTTCAGTTTTTTACTTTGATTCCATCATGAAGGTATTCAGATATGTCACACATTTGCCATAAATTCTGAATGTTAGCACTCTAGTTGCTCATTAGATCACTGTAGTAAAACTACTGTTCACCATGGAAGTCTGCTCCTGGTATTAAAAGTGCATGTTTCAGTCTGCATGTCAGAATTTTTTAATGAAATAGAAGAGGATTTGAGAAGTCACTCAAAATGTGCCCTCATTTTCTTTCTTCAGCATTAATCATAATTTCTATGGCAAAATGAACCCCCTCATTGTGTTCCTTTTTAAATTAAATGTTTTAAGTGTTACCAGTTTATTCCAATCAAGATGGCTTCAGGTGTGCCATACTTTTGTCATAATGAAGACAGTAAGTGCTCTAGTTGTTTTTAAGAACATTCTTGGACATTCTGTCATTGGGCTATACTTGGGCTACATCTGGGTGATATTTGGGCTACATTTGGGCTCTTTTGTCTCTGGTGGCCATCTTGGGAGACTTATTTGTTATGAAGTTTCCTAATTTCCTCATTTACTGCAGTCTCCTCAGTAGGAAATACTTTCAGTTTTTTACTTTGATTCCATCAAGAAGGCATTCAAATGTGTCACACATTTGCCATAAAATCAGAATGTTAGCACTCTTTTTGCTCATTAGATCACTGTAGTAAAGCTACTGCTCACCAGGGAAAACTGCTGCTGGTATTGAAAGTGCATGTTTCAGTCTGCATGTCAGAATTTTTTAATGAAATAGAAGAGGATTTGAGAAGTCACTCAAAATGTGCCCTAATTTTTCTTTCTGCAGCACTAATCATACTTTTTATGGAAAAATGAACCCCCTCATTTTGTTCCTTTTTAAATTAAATGTTTTAAGAGTTACCACTTTAATCCAAGCAAGATGGCTTCAGGTGTGCCATACATTTATCATAAGTAGGACGGTTAGCGCTCTAGTAGTTCTTTGGAACACTCTGGAAAGCTGCAGTAGAACACAAAGGAATCAACTGACAGTCTCTGCCCTTGTTGGATGTACATGTTTTACTGAGAATGTCAGACTTCATTCTCACATGACTGAGAAAGATAATGTGAATTTACAGAAAATAAGCTCTCAGTTTAGCTTATAGATCACCTTCCAAACCTCTGTGGTAAAAGCATGAGAAAATATTTTTCTCTCAATCATGATATCCCAGCAGAAGGCTTTTTCACATGGTGAAATCACCTTAGAACATACCACAATTCCTAAAATGAGTATGGTACCATCAACAAATGATTTATAATGTAACTAAAGTCTTAAAACCTTCTATTAACTGCAATGCTTTTTAATGAGGTGCTATCATGTATATTGGTCCCAAGATGGCTGCCAACACTTCTTGGATGAAGTGCTGACAGCCAATCAGATCTCAGGATGAGATGTGTGGTTAGGCTCCGCCCACATATATATATTGATTTAAATGCTATTTTCTCAGGAACTACTGAACAGATTTACACCAGACCTACAAAAGGCACTTCCTTGACCTGAGAACTACCTCTCTGCCAAATTTCAAGTAACTCTGTTCAGCCGTTCGGGCTGTAGCTGTGTCTAAAGGTCCTATGGAAAAATGCATGGGAAAAACGCGTTTTGGGACCCCCCTTTTTTCTCAGCCCCCGCTTGACGAATCCCCCCGAGACTTTCAGGGTAGGAGCGGAGCGTAGCGCCCCACCTATTTTGAAAATTTCGCGAGGATTCATCGACCGGCGCCAAAGTTATTCCAAATAGAATGTTGCGGATTTCCTATGGAAACAGGGTCCTAACTATAACTATCTACTGGCGACCGCCAGTAGATAATATATATATATATATATATATATATATATATATATAATTCACTGAAAAAACCATAGGTTTCAGGGGTGTTATAGTTAGCTGGACTTTTCACTTGTACAAAACCATTGAAATTCCCCCGTTATAGTTAGTTCAGCTAACTATAACTCGCGTGCCCGCAATGCACTGCTGATGACGTCACATATTACATCACTCATGACATGGTCAGTGACATCACTCATGACATCACTGATGACATCTCAAATGACATGACTGATGACATCACTGATGACATCATCCTTGTGATAGAGTGGCAGACCTCCTCTCACCCTAATATAACCTTTGATACACACATTCAAAAATAGAGACTAAAATTTTCAAAACAATGGACATACCAATACCAGTTACAACAACCTCTTCAGTAATTCTAAGATCCACATACACATCCACTCATTCACCAACAGTCCTATACAGTCACTCATACATGTACCCACTCATCATATGTACTCATACACCTATACATCCTGTTACACAATGCCACTCATCCATAGAGTTACTCACACACATAGTCACTCATGCTAATAAAGAATCAAACATACATTTACTTGCATATACAGTTATACACACACCACCACACTTACTTCTACAGAAACTTACACATACTTAGTCTTTTAAACAATCACTTATAGAAACACATACTTATTCATACAGGAACTCTTTCAATCTCTCACTCTCACATATACTCACTTATATACACCAATAGTCACATATACTAGTTTAAAACATAAGTAGTTACTCATAAAGACACTATTGAGACAGTCATTCACTCACTAACACACCCATACACACACTCATCCACCCATACAGTCCTGCACACATGCTGTCTTCAACACATACAAACAGTGAGTCACTCATTCATGCACCTATGCACTACGTAATACCCCCCACCGAACCATGCAGACACTCAGACTGATACTCAAAAAACCACCTAATAACCTATATAGACACCCATGTAGCTACTCGCCAACCCATGCAGCCACTTATACACAAAGTGAGAGACTGATACAGATATTTACATATTTAAACATTACTCACTAAGCCATGTATTCACTATGATACACTTAATCAGTCAGTTACACAATCAATTTTTCAAAAACAAATCATCCATTTAGACACTTATATACCCATTTATTCTTCCATCGACCTTAAGATATACATATATAAAACATATTTAATTTTCAGAAAAACACACATTCACTGGATGATGTCATCAGTGATGTCGTCAGTGATGTCATTTGAGATGTCATCAGTGATGTCATGAGTGATGTCACTGACCATGTCATGAGTGATGTAATATGTGACGTCATCAGCAGTGCATTGCGGGTGCGCGAGTTATAGTTAGCTGAACTAACTATAACGGGGGAATTTCAATGGTTTTGTACAAGTGAAAAGTCCAGCTAACTATAACACCCCTGAAACCTATGGTTTTTTCAGTGAATTTCTGAGGTTTTTTAAATGCTAATTCCTAACTATAACGTGCCTGAAACCTATGGTTTTTTCTGTGAATTTCAAAGGTTTTTTAAATGCTAATTTCTAACTATGCCTACAGAGATAGGACATGTGAAGAAAGAAGAAAAAATGCACAGAAAGAAAAAAAAGAAGTTCAGAAAGAAGCAACAGAAGTCCTCAAAGACGAAGAAAAGTGCAGGAAGAAGGATAACATGCAGAAAGAACAAAAAGAAGAGCAGAAAGAATCCTTGTTGCAAAATCATCCTGTACCCTCAACTTTTTCAGACGGATACTGGTGGTAACTGAGTCTGACTAACCAGTCCTAGAGCCAGTGCTATGTTAAAAGACACTTAGAATACAGTGAAAACACCTACATACACTAGGGAACATTATGCGTTGGGGTCCCCCTGTGATTAGCATGACCTCCTCTGTAAGCCCCTAGTATATAATAGGGCACGGGGATTAAAACTACCTCTTAAAACAGGCCACAGGGCGTTTTTGCACACGTTAACTCAGGCCCCGTCCCCTCCCTTCACCACTGTGTAAACACGCCCTGTGTCTGTTTTTAGTTGGGAGATTAAGTTCATTTGAATCCTGAGGGTCCCTAGGGTCCAACTAGCCCACTAGGTACCTCCAGTAAGTGCCACAGAGCTGCGTTGCAGAGAGGTGTAAAAAGTGGCACAGCCTGGACCACCTCTCTGCAATGCAGCTCAGTGGCGCTTACTGGAAGCACTTGGTGGGCTAGTTAGCCCCCATGGGCCCTCAGTATTGAAGGGAAATTATATCCCCAATTTAAAACGTGCCATAGTGCGTGTTTGCACACGTCACCTCAGGCCCCATCCCCTCCCTTCACCACTGTGTAAACGCGCCCTGTGGCTGTTCTAAGTTGAGAGATTAAGTCCCCTTGAATCCTAAGGGTCCCTAGGTACAAACTAGACCACTAGGTACCTCCAGTAAGCGCCACAGAGCTGCGTTGCAGAGAGGTGTAAAAAGGGGCTTGGCCTCAGAACACCTGTCTGCAGCGCAGCTCCCTGGCGCATACTGGAGATGCCTGTTGGGCTAGTTGGCCCTCAGGGACCCTCAGTATTGAAGAGGAATTAATTCCCCAACTTACAACTCGCCAGGGGGCGCGTTTGCAGAGTGCTGCAAGGAGGGGGCGTGGCCTCCGGCACGATGCCAGTCTTTTATTTATTTTAATTTTTTAAGAAGGGGGGCTGTGTGGTTCCCCTTTTTATTCTAATTTATTGGCCCTGATGACCCAATCCCCCAGGGCCTGTTTCCTAATTATATTTTTTTGACCCCAATCCCCAGGGCCGGCCACTGTTTTTTATTATTTTTAAAAAATATATATTTATAGACACACCTAGGACATGCTGGACAAACCGGACGTACCTATCACCATGACGATTTGAGTGATATTCATTAAAAGGCGACTATGCATACAATGAATCCACGTGGAATGTATTTACACCACTAGTGAAGCTCTGACATGTCTGATGCCCTACCGTGCCTAATCCCGGTAGACACCCTTGTCGTTTATTTATACAAACATGGGTAGCTATTGACGGGCACATTTAATACACATGCACACCAAGCCATTCAAAGGGGATTCGACAAAAATTCGACCAAAACTATGTAAGAAACCCCCCTCACGGTTAATAAAACACACATCCACTGCCGGATGTGTAATACTTTTTATTTTACTCTCTGGAAAGGGGACGAACATCATTTGAGAGTCACAGCGCGCTCCTGGCAGAGCCCAATGCTGTGTTACACCCACCATTGCCTGCCGAGTGCCACACACCTCTGTGTTGTATTCCACCAGCTAGTGCATATGCTATGACACTCTCTAGCCCATGTGCACTGTAACACCACCCCGTGAATATGTCATGCCACACTTGTCTTCGCACGGGTTATATTGCCCCATCTAACGTGCCTTCCTCGATGCCTATGTCAAAACGCACAGTGCTATGCCATACATATTACAATCTGGGATCCATATCTTTGTCACAGTGCATATGCAACGTTACACTCCCCAGCACATATTTTATATTACAACTTTAGAGACTAGTTAGGTTACACAACACTGCCCTGTGCATATTACACTCCAAGGCGCACATCGCATAGCACGCGCTAGTGCCTGTGCTATCTCGCGCTCTCCAATGAATCTGTCATTGCGCACAATGTATTGCATATTATATTTCATGCCCGGTTCATCTTATATCACACTTTTTGGTACATAGTTTATACCATACACTATATCTAGTTTTCATTTTCAATCGTGCTCTCAGGACTATGTTCTATATAACACTGTGTTCACCTACGCTTTTCACGGGCATTACATTTTGCGATAGGGGGTGGAGGGTCAGGGGGTGTTTCTGCCAAGTGAGCCCGGAGTCACAGTCACAAACGTCCTCTTCTTCCTGAATAAAAGTGAGATTATGCTGCATACTTGTTCATATTTTAAGTAGTTCGCACAGACACACGTTTTAAAAACAATAAAGTTCCTAATACCCGCCTTCTCTGAACAGTTAGCTTGCTGCCCCATCCCCCTCCTCCCTATCCTCTGTTGTGTGAATCCATGGACTAGCCTCCTCCCTCCTGCCATGCATGGTCTGATGTGCTGCCACTGCCCTCAATTTAGTATGATGTACCAGTCCCCTCCTCCTGCCCTCCATTGCCCAATTCTATGCCCCATCATTGACCTCCTGCTTAAACTCTGTGCTTAGCTTGCTGCCCCTATTCTCCTTCCCCCTGCCCTCCGATGTCTTTGTGCATGCCCCTGCTCCATCCTTTTTGCCCACCATGTTCCATGGACCTGCCACTCCTATCTACTCTGAGTGTTCTGTTGAGCTGCCACTCCCCTCCCACCTGCCTAGCATTGTCAGATGACTGTAACCTGTCCCTGCCACCTCCACCCTGCCTGTCCACATGCCATACCCCTATCCTCTTCCTCCTGTCCTACATGGTCCATTGTACTGCCACACCCTTCTGCCCTCCCTGGTCTGTTGTGCTGCAACTGCTCCTCCTGCCTGCCCCGTGCGGTCTGTTGTGAGACCCCTTCCCCTGATCTTTCTTGTCTGTGCACAGGTCCTGACCCTCCCTTCTATCCTCCATCGTCCTTTGTGCATGCCCCTGCACCCTCCTTCTTGCCCATCATAGCCATTGTGCTGCCACTAACCCTCCCACTTGCCATGCATGGTCTTCTGTGCTGCCATGGCCCCTCCCACCTTCCCTGTGTGGTCAGTTAGCTGCCCCTGACCCCCTCCCACCTTCCCTCCATGGTCTGTGTATATGCCATCACAGTCTCACTGTTGCTCTTCATGGTGTGTCTTGCTTCTAGTGCCCATCCTGCCTGACCTCCATGGCTATCTTGCTGCTCCTGCCCTGCCCCCTTGCCCTCAGCTCTCTGTTTACATGTGCAGACCCCTACTCCCTCCCTCCTGGCTTGTCTGTTCCATTGCGATGCCCCTGATCCGTCCCTCCTGCCCTTTATGGTCTGTTATGCTGCAGCTTTCTCTCCTGTCTGTCCATTATGGTCAGCTAGCTACCATTGCCTCTTGCCCCTCTGTTCTCTGTTGTCCATGTGCATGGTCCTGTCCCCTCCCTCTTGCTTTCTATGGATTGTTGTGCTGCACTCCCGCCCCGCATGCCCTGTGTGGTGTATTGTGCTGCTGCAAACCCTGATGCCTGTCCTGCAGGGTCAGTTTGGTGCACCTCTCCATGTCCCTCCTGTCCTCTGTTATCCAAGTCCATGTCCCTACCCCATTTCCTTCCGTGATCCAATGTACCATACTTGCGAACATTTTGAATTTGGTAAGAGGGAGATTTTGAAAAAAAACTGGGGTATTGATTTTCCCCTTTGAGGTACATTGAAAAAGAGGAGATTGTAGACAGGAGACAGATCAAATAAAGCCCGTTTGAGCTTAAAACCATTGGACGTTTCCTGGCTGAATCGGGTCTGTTGGCATGTATGGTTGTACTAGCATTGCCTCTTCCTTCTGCCCACAATGGTCTATTACATTGCCACAGCCTCTCTTGCAAGTCCTGTATTGTTGGTTTGTTGCCCCTGCCCCACTTTCCACTGCCCTCCATAGTCTGTTGAGCTGCCACGGCCCTTCCTGCCTGCTCAGTGTGGTTAAATTGTTGCCTTTGCACCCTCCTACCTGCCTTCAATTTTCAGAGTCCGTGCCCCTGGCCTCTGCCTCTCAACAGTATCCTAATGAACAACTAGATTGCTAACATTCTGTATTTATTACAAAAGTGTGGAACGCCTGACGTCATCTTGATGTAATCAAAACTGTAATACCTAGAGCATTTCCTTTAGAAATTACATATATGAGAGGGTCTTATTGGCATCAAAATTATGGTTAGTGCTCTAAAAGACTAAAATAAGGACAAATTTTCTGGGTTTTCAAATAGCGACAAAGCACTTTTAAATTATTTGTTATCTTTATGTTTTTTTATCCAGTTGACCACTTGATTAAATGTTGCACTTAGGGGAGAGGATGTGGTGTTACTTCCAGAACTGCAGACTTTGCAACTGGGGAACCAGGTTGGAGTTTCTGCTTCAGATCGACATTCTGTGATTCTGGTCAAATCACTTAGTCTCCCCATGTCTACAACCAAAATGAATTTGTTCTTGTGTGATGTAACCAATGCTCATGTAAAGCACTCCAATACCTGACAAGTCTGCACTATATAACACTGCAAAAACACAAAATAATAAGTGTTTTGCACACTTCTGTCATTGGGCTATATTTGGGCTACATCTGGGTGATTTTGGGCTACATTTGGGCTCTTTTGTCTCCGGTGGCCGTCTTGGGAGATTTATTTGTTATGAAGTTTCCTAATTTTCTCATGTACTGCAGTCTCCTCAGTAGGAAATGCTTTCAGTTTTTTACTTTGATTCCATCATGAAGGTATTCAGATATGTCACACATTTGCCATAAATTCTGAAAGTTAGCACTCTAGTTGCTCATTAGATCACTGTAGTAAAACTACTGTTCATCATGGAAGTCGGCTCCTGGTATTAAAAGTGCATGCTTCAGTCTGCATGTCAGAATTTTTTTAATGAAATAGAAGAGGATTTGAGAAGTCACTCAAAATGTGCCCTCATTTTCTTTCTTCAGCATTAATCATAATTTCTATGGCAAAATGAACCCCCTCATTGTGTTCCTTTTTAAATTAAATGTTTTAAGTGCTACCAGTTTATTCCAATCAAGATGGCTTCAGGTGTGCCATACTTTTGTCATAATGAAGACAGTAAGCGCTCTAGTTGTTTTTAAGAACACTCTGGGACATTCTGTCATTGGGCTATACTTGGGCTACATCTGGGTGATATTTGGGCTACATTTGGGCTCTTTTGTCTCTGGTGGCCATCTTGGGAGACTTATTTGTTATGAAGTTTCCTAATTTCCTCATTTACTGCAGTCTCCTCAGTAGGAAATACTTTCAGTTTTTTACTTTGATTCCATCAAGAAGGCATTCAGATGTGTCACACATTTGCCATAAATTCAGAATGTTAGCACTCTTTTTGCTCATTAGAACACTGTAGTAAAGCTACTGCTCACCAGGGAAAACTGCTGCTGGTATTGAAAGTGCATGTTTCAGTCGGCATGTCAGAATTTTTTAATGAAATAAAAGAGGATTTCAGAAGTCAAAATGTGCCCTAGTTTTTCTTTCTGCAGCACTAATCATACTTGTTATGGAAAAATGAACCCCCTCATTTTGTTCCTTTTTAAATTAAATGTTTTAAGAGTTACCACTTTAATCCAAGCAAGATGGCTTCAGGTGTGCCATACGTTTATCATAAGTAGGACTGTTAGCGCTCTAGTTGTTCTTTGGAAAACTCTGGGAAGCTGCAGTAGAACACAACTGACAGTCTCTGCCCTTGTTGGATGTACATGCTTTACTGAGAATGTCAGACTTCATTCTCACATGACTGAGAAAGATAATGTGAATTTACAGAAAATAAGCTCTCAGTTTAGCTTATAGATCACCTTCCAAACCTCTGTGGGAAAAGCATGAGAAAATATTTTTCCCTCAATCATGATATCCCAGCAGAAGGCTTTTTCACATGGTGAAATCATCTTAGAACATACCACAATTCCTAAAATGAGTATGGTACCATCAACAAATGATTTATAATGTAACTAAAGTCTTAAAACCTTCTATTAACTGCAATGCTTTTTAATGAGGTGCTATCATGTATATTGGTCCCAAGATGGCTGCCAACACTTCTTGGATGAAGTGCTGACAGCCAATCAGATCTCAGGATGAGATGTGTGGTTAGGTTCCGCCCACATATATATATGATTTTACTTTTGATTTTCTCAGGAACTACTGAACAGATTGACACCAGACCTGCAAAAGGCACTTCCCTGAGCTGAGGACTACCTCTCTGCCAAATTTCAACTAATTCTGTTCAGCCGTTCGGGCTGTACCTTGGACTAAAGGTCCCTATGGAAAATTGCATGGGGAAAACGCGTTTTGGGACCCCCCTTTTTTCTCAGCCCCCGCTTGACGAATCCCCCCGAGACTTTCAGGGTAGGAGAGGAGCGGAGCGCCCCACCTATTTTGAAAATTTCGCGAGGATTCATCAACCGGCGTCAAAGTTATTCCAAATAGAATGTTGCGGATTTCCTATGGAAACATGGTCCTTACTATAACTATCTACTGGCAACCGCCAGTAGATAATATATATATATATAGATATATATAGATATATATATATGTATGTATGTATGTATATGTATAGTTATGTTATAGTTAGGGATTAGCTTTTTAAAAAACTTAGAAATTCACTGAAAATACCTAAGGTTACAGGGATGTTATAGTCAGGAAATAGAACCTAAAAAAACCTTAGAGATTCACTGAAAAAACAGGCTACAGAGACAATATAATTAGGTTCAGATTCATACAAAACCAGTTAAATTCTGCAGTTATAGTTACCTGAGCTAACTATAACTTACGCCCCTGCAATGCACTGCTTATGACCTTACATATTACATTAATCATGATATGGTCAGTTATGACATCTCAAATGTTTTAGGGAAGGGGAACTGTGTAGCTCCCCCTTCCTGGGGCCTATTTCAGCCCAGAGGACCCCAACCTCCGGGGCCAGTATTTTTAAAAGGGGAGGAGGCTGTGTGGCCTCAGTCCTTGGCCAATTATGGCCCCAGGGACCCCATCCCCCAGGGCCCAGACTTTTCCTATTTTGTAAACTTTGTTATTAAATAAAGGAAGATGGGATGCATGGCCCCCCTTCCCTGGGCAAATATTGGCCCCAGGGAAACCCCATCCCTGGGGCCAGGCCTTTATATATATATTTTAAAAGGGTACGGACCAGCTGCCCGCCTTTCCCAGGCCCCCTATCTTCCAGGGCAAGTTCTTCATAACTTATTTTAAAATAGAGAAAAGGGCCCACACAGCCCCCTCTGCAGGCCAATATCACCCCAGGGACACAAAACACAGGGGCATGGCCACGTCTTTAGGGACCGTGGGAGAACCTAAAGGCCTCTGTGGTCCTTACCCCGGCCTCCTGCTGGAGTAAGCATTATTTTTGGACAGAGGGAGCTGCATGTTAGCTGTTCAACAGCAATACTGCTCTGTCTTTTTTTAATGCCCTCAATTCCACGAAGCGGAGCAGTATTTGCTATGGCTTGGCGGGAGTGGTGCTCCTGCCAAGCCATAGCAAACTGCAATGTTGGGGTGGGTACCCCAGGACATTGCTGGAACCGGTCCTCGGTGGTGGCAGTCCCCAGGGCCATGTAGGGCTCCATGAGGAGGGCCACACAGCCTCCCTCCTTTCTTAACTAAGCCCAGAACCTTAAATATTATGGTTGTGCACCGGGAGGAGGCTGTCCCTGGAGCTGTGTGGTGGGCCAAAGCCCCCCAGGCATCATTATTTAATTAAGCCCCTGATGAGTTGTGGGGGTCCCCAGGGCTGTGGGAGAGGCCAGAAAACCTCCTCCACATTGTTATTTTTCTAAATAATACATGTATGTGCCCTGGGGAGGTGGCAGTCACTGTGGCAGCGGGGGGGGCTGAGCAGTCCCCCTGCATTTGTGTAAAAAAGTGCCCTGGGGAGGAAGCTGTCCCCGGGGCAACAGGGGAGCCCCCACATATAATTAAGTTACTGCCATGGGGAGGTGGTGCCCACATTATTTTATTACTACATTTGAGCCCCAGGAAGGTGGTGGTCCTGGGGCACCAGGGGAGCTGCAAGGGTCCCCAGCATATAATCATATCACTGCCCCTGAGAGGTGACGGTCCCTGGGGTTTTGAATAGCCCAATGAGGGGGGCCCAATGCACCCCCTTACTCTATTTTTACTATAACCCCTGGATCTGGCCCACCCAGGGGCTTTAGAAATAAGACGCTTGGCAACATGGACGTCTTTTTTTTTTTTCATTGCTGCAGTTTCGCAGATTTGCCTGCCAGTCTGCGGCAAACTTTAAAAAAAAACTTTTAAATCCCATCAGGGTCCCTGTGGGACCCCCCCACCATATGTGGGAGGGTCAGGGTATTCCTACCCTGCCCTGTTTTCTTTATTTTTTACTTTTTTATATGGGACTCGGCTTAAAACCAAGTCCCTAGATGGCTGCTAACACTTCATGGTTGAAGTGTAGGCAGCCAATCAAATTTTAGTAGGATCTGCTTGTCCACTGCAAGGACTCGCTTCCCAAGACTATATTTTTTAAGTTAGATTTCTGAAAAATTACTGAACGGATTTACACCAAATCACAAAAAGCACACTTTCTGGACCAAAATCTAGCTTTTGTGTAATTCCGATTAGCAGTTCAGGCTGTAGTCGTGTTTAAAAAATGAAAAATCCCCATAGACATAACATTTGGAAAACGTGTTTTGGGACCCTCCTTTTTTCTTGGCACCCCCCTTATCACCAGTAGGAAATATGTATATATATTTATAGAGCTATACATCAGTTATGCCATTTAACATGTCATCAGTGATGTCATCAGTGATGTCACTGACCATGTCATGAGTGATGTAATATGTGTGGTCATAAGCAGTGCATTGCGGTGGTATGAGTTATAGTTAGCTAAGCTGAATTTCACTGGTTTTGTACGAGTGAAACCTGAGCCTCATTATAACGTTTCTGTAACCTTTGGTTTTTTTTGTGAATTTCTAAGGTTTTTTTAAATTCCATTTCCTAACTATAATGTTGCTGTAACCTTTGTTTCTTTCCGTGAATTTCTAATGTTTTTAGATGCTAATTCCTAACTATATTGTGCCAGTAACCTTTGTTATTTTCAGTGAATTTCTGTGGATTTTTAAGTAGTAGTGTCGTTTGCAGAGTGGTGGAGAAAGGGGACAGGGCACTGACCAGCTCTCAGGAATCCCACTGTGTAGGAGGTACCCGGAGGACTTCTTGGTACCCAAGGTCCCTCAAGAGTAAAGTGGACTTCATCCCCCCACCAGTAGGGCACCAGGAGGTGCATTTGCAGAGTGGTATAGAAAGAGGACATGGCCTCCATAGACCTCTTAGCAATCTCGCTGTGTGGGACTTAGTGTAGGTAACAGAAGGGGTAGTTGGCCCCCAAGGAAGTCTAAGGACACAGCCATACACACACACACATACACACACTCTTACCCATTCAGCCCCTCACTCATGCACTCAGTAACCCATACAGCCACTGACTCACCCGGTTACTCATTCATACAGACAGTTACACGCCCCCTCACTCACCCACACAGGCACTCAGACATCCATAGAGGTACTCAGACAACCAATCACTCAGCCATTCAGCATCTCACATACCCACTTACATACCCATACAGCCACTTAGACACCAACTGCTAAACAGATACAGACATTCACACAACCAGTCAATCACCCATACAGTCACCGAGACACCCAATCACTCACTTATACAGTCAGTAATGCACCAACTGAATCATCCATGCAGGCACTCATATACCCAATTATTCACCAATAAACCTTAGTATAGATATTTAACACTCAAAGGGGCATATTAGCAAGACCGGCGATAAAATTATTGCTGTTTTAACAGCAGAAAACCGCCGCTAAAACGGCGATAATGAGCTTGCAAATATGCGTTATAGAATTCCAATAGAAGCCCAGGTTAGATGTCCTGCACATTTAACCTGGGCTTCTATTGGAATTCTATAATGCATATTAGCAAGCCCATTATCGCCGTTTTAGCGGCAGTTTCCTGCCGCTAAAATGGCAATAATTTTATCGCCGGTCTTGTTAATATGCCCCTTAAATTTTGTAAAAATGCTCACAGTCACTGGATGATACCTTTGTTTATTTTTCAGGGATATACATATATTCTAGTGTTCTTAAGAAAAATGGGGTATTCTGACTCAAGACACAGCGTTGAAGAGCTAAATAGGAACTAGCCTGAGTATAACATACCAAAGGAATGTCTCATTTAAGGAAATGTTAGTTCAAAGCCATTTGAAATCTAAAACCACTAATTGGCTTAAATGTGTCAAGGGTTTTAAACGCTGTGGGAACTGTAAAGCCTGTAGATACAGCAGTAACATATCTAATACCAAGCTTTAACGAGTTGGTAAGAACTGGAGAATTCCAAGATTGATCACTTGTAAAACCGATTTTGTGGTCTATGCAATTACATGTCCTTGCAACATTTGGTATATTGGATCAACTACTTTCCCAGTTCAGACAATAATTCTGGAACATTAGAGAGCCATCACCAAATAATGACATATTACAGTACAGCCAGACGATTTTGTGAGGTACACTAAAGTGAGTTGACCAAAGCCAAGTTCTTTGGCCTAGATACTGTGCTCAAACACTCAAGAGAGGGCAATAGAGTAATGGCCCTATGCAGAAAAGAATCAATATTTATTTTGCACGATGGTTGTTTGTTTCCTAATGGGATGAGCAATGATGTGGAATTACACTCACATTTATGAGCCTACAGTGATATTTAACTATTGTCCCACAACCGTATCCCTTTCCATTTTTCCCTACATACAGTTAGCTGAATGACTGCCTAATTTAAACAAAAAAAAGACATCCTAGTGAACTATTGGTAAGTTTTAGTATTTTGAAATGTCATGGTCAGTAGACAAATGTAGTTTAGGGGAAGGAAGAGACTATCGGGGGCCTCTCTAGTGAAAGGTTGTACCTAACTCAACCATAAATGTGGGTAGGGATACCTTAGCATTTATTTAATTACCCTCACACACCCTAGTGGTGTCATGCTTCATCATCGGGACACCCCGACTCCTACAAGTCGGGGTGGGCTCGACCACAGTATTGGGAGCTCTTTAGATAAATGAAGGTCAGGGGGGCTTAAAGATTAAAAAACATCAGGCAGACCCCAGGTGTCCCTTTATTCTTGGGTCTGTCTGGGTTATTAAAAATTGTAAAAAACGGGTCTGTAGGAGTATTATGGTCCTAGGACCCTGGTGCCAACATGTTTCAGTCCTGGGTGGCCATATATGTCCTGGACTTTCTTCAGGGCAAAGGGTTAGCCCCTCTGAATGATTAAGTAGGAGGGGAAGTTCCTATCATATCTGTGACGCGAGGGCAGAGTACATACTCCTCGTGTATGTATAACAGTAAATGTATCTGTTAGCTGTTAACGTCCATCTGTGAAAATGAAAACAAAGAAATGCGACAGAGTACATATAACATTAAAGGTCACAATACTATAGTAATACTGTTGTGCTTAGTACCATTTTGGTGCGAAGTGGAGACCAGACATATGGGCATGCCATAATCATGTGCATGCTAGTGTCAACAGTCTCATCCCCTCTTGTGCCACTCATCTCTTGATCTGTAACACATTGATTCTATGTGACAGGTATTTGTGAAGTGTTGATTTTATTCGCATGCTAACACTAACTGCGTGTTAGTCTTTGTATATACCAAAGTGTGCACCAGGTCCCGGTCTATTATTAGAAATAACTCAGCGTATTATCCTCAGAATAGTGCTTTTTTATAAAAGATTATCCAGGTCTGTAATGTGCATACATGCTTTTTTCATTTGTTGTATTAATCTATACAACCACCCACATTCATTCGAAATCTTACCCTGCTGTTGGAGGGGACGAGTGTCACACAGGAGTTAATTCTAACGTCACTCTAACGTTAAGGCTGAACTTGAACTACAAATCCCGGTTTTCCATGTTCATGAATCGGCACGTATCGTCGTAATGACGTCATTTCCTATTTTTTGCCCAAAACCCTTTTTTCCCAGTTGTAGTTAGTTAATTAAACACCACTGACCATCAGTTGGTCTAATGGAGTATTTTATGTGATAAAAATTCTACCCAGGGAGGACATACACCTTTTGAAATAACCTCTCTAACCCTTCTGGCACGAGGATATTCCCCAAAGCCTTTGTGGAGATATAGATAAATATAGATTATCATAATTTCTCTTAGCTTTTGCTTGGAAGGATGTTTGCCTTGTTTTCTGTTGATATAGGTATGTACCAACACTCTTGTCTTCTAATTTTTCTCCTGTCTTAACCTTGAACTAATAGATTTGAATCTATGGGTTATTTGAAGTACCATTAGTACATAGGATGAAAAATATGAAACTTATTAGATGTTTAATGGTTACCTGGAATGAACTATTTATTAATTGTGCTGATTTTAGATTGGCAGAGGACACCTATACATTGTTGAGCACTACGGAGTCAGGGATCATCTGCACAAAGAAGTAACACCATTGTGGAACCTCTTCTTTTAAGCATTTAGTTACTATAGCCAAATAGACTATGGTTCGTTATACAATTTATTTCTAGTCTGATTATATTATGCAGATCTATCTGTTGGACCCACTTCCTTCTCTCATCCTCCGCTCGAGGGTGAAATTGAATTCTGTGCCTGGGTACTTGACCCTCTATCTTTATATACGATGAACATCTTGAACATTATTTATTGATTTAGGAAAATTTGGAACCGTATAGCCATGGTACTATATGTGTGTTTTCTATTGATTATCAAAGGGCACTATGGGTGATCAAGTTTTCAGTACAGCAAGTAACTAAAGGCACCATACCTTAGTATATGTATTTATTTTTTGTCTATTTTAATTGATCTGTTTAAAAACAATGTATTTTTTCTTTCTTAACAGATGGTTCTGTATAGTGAGGATATTTATGTGTGAATGTTAAATAAGAGAAATAATTTGTTTAAGTTGAAAATACCAGTGAAATTTGAATGATCATCTGATTTCTATTTTGTTTAGTCGTCACACAGACGTTATATTTAGCTGCTGAATGAACTGTGTGGTCATGTGACCAAGACTCTTGTGAGTTAAAACTTGTTATCTGATCTTTTCGTCAATTGCCAAAAAGGTTAAAACTTTGCTACTTTTGCATCAGTTTCCGGAGTGGCTAGTTTCTTTTCCGGTAACGTTCGGGGAAACATCTTTGTTTGCATATATGTATATATTAAATACTGGTGGTCGCCGGTACGTACTTACAGTTAGGTCTGCTTTTCCATAGGAAGAGCATTTTTTCATTTGCCAATAACTTAGCAACGTTTGATGAATCTTCATGAAACTTTCGAATAATAAAGTATATCCACCTCAGCTCCTACCTGGAAAGTTTCAGGAGTGATCTGTCCAGTGGTGGCAAAGATAAAAGGGGGGTCTCAAAACATAAACTCTCCATGCATTTTCAATTGACTTCCTTAAGACAGGTGTTAGCAAAAACTGCTGAACGGAATGATATCAAATTTTGCAGGAAACTAGATGTTTGTCCACAGATTATGGTTTCTGTAATTTGGTATAAATCCATTCAGTAGTTTTTGAGATATTAAGGGCAAAAAATGATGATATATTTTAACAGTTGGGCTTGCGGGAGTCCTGCAACCATCCCGTGAGTGTCCTTTGAGGGTACAAATTAAAAAATAGAACCCTGTAATTGATCTAGAGGTGTCTTTGTCCGTGACCCTTCCTGCTCTCAAGAGGTTCCTGCGAGTCTCACAAGCACTCTGATTGGCTGTTGGAATGTTAGAAAAGAAATGACTGCCATTACTTTTTACTGTGAACAATTGAAGGTGTTGTGGAAATTAAATTAAAGGGCCATATAAGGGGGCAGCAGAAAGGCATATTGACCCTCTAAATTTAGAAAGGAGGTGTTTAAAGAATAACTACTATAAAGATTGTTTTTAACTAACTTTTATGATCTCGCAGAACTCTTCCTGGATCATGAATAGTAAAAAAGAATTGATGAGTTCTCAGCACACACTCAGTACACACTATTAGTAGGAATGCATATTGTGGTCCTTGTTTTTTAGATAAAGCGTGTTAGAGATAAGTACTGTGTTAATTAGAAGATTAATTCTTTTCTGATTGATTGATTGATAGGCTTTATTTCGATATATGAATATCATAAAAGCTTTAAAACAAGTAAAAATAGTAACAGTTATTACAATATATACAAAAGAGAAATAAAAACAGTGACATGATCCAATAAAATACAATTAAAAATAGAAATAAATTGAGACTGACAGCCTTTTTACACGAATCAACCAAGACCACTTTAGAAATTTTGACACCCCACAAACCACCAAGGTGGATGTGTCGGACAATAAGATGCGTAGGGCCACAATGTGCTGGCGAGTACCTAAAAGTCTACACAGTGGTTTGAGTCAGCGCCTCCTAGGAGTACAATAATCTGGGAATTCAAAAAGAATATGTGCCACAGTCTCGACCCGCATGGGACAAAGGGCACACAAAGGGGAATTCTTTTCTATAAACAAACGGTGATGATCTTACAGGATTGTGAAAAGCAGGAAGGAGTAGTTTTGAATATATGCTGGTATATGTACTTGCAACTGTAGGAAGGAGTCTTAATGGAGATGGTGTTTAACAGACTCTACAAGTTATGCTCATTGGCTGAGAATAGTTGTGAGTTGAGTTAAGGCTCATCTTCACATTCTACTATGCACACCCATCATCTGCGAGAGGTCTCAAAGGAGAGGCCAGTCCTGCTCCACACCCTACTACACAAACCCATCTTCACAGAGACAGGTCTCACCAGAGAGATCAGTCACTCCCCACACCCTACTACACAACATAGAATTACAGAGAGAGATGTCAGTAGAGATAACAGTCCCTTCACAGACCCTGCTACGTACACCCGTCATCTGAGAGAGAAGTCTAAAAGGAACGGGCACTCCCTCCACACTCCCTATTATGCACATTTGTCATCTGAGAGAGAGATCTGAAAGAGGAGGCCAGCCCTTCTCCACACCCTACTATGCACACCCATCATTACAGAAAGAGGTCTGAAAGGAAAGCCCGTCCCTCCCCACACCATACTATGCACACCCATCATCTAAGAGAGAGGTCTTAAAGAAGAGCCCAGTCCCTCTCCACACCCTTCTATGCACACATCATCATAGAGAGAGGTCTCAGCAGAAAGGCCAGTCCCTCCTTATATCCTACTATGCACAACTGTCATCTGATAGAATGGTCTTAAAGGAGAGGCCAGTCCCTCCACATACCGTAGTATGCACACTTGTCATCTGAGAGAGAGGTCTACAAGGAGAGGGTAGTCACTCCCCACATCCTACTACACACACCCATCTTCTGAGAGAGAGGTCTGAAAGAATAGGGCAGCCCCTGTCCACATCCTACTGCGCACACACACCATTACAGAGAGACAGCTGACAAGATAGGGTGGCTTCTCTCCACACCCTATTATGCAGGATGCATACCCATCATTAAAGAGAGATGTATCAGCAGAGGGGCCAGTCGCTCTACACAGTCTACTATGCACACCCATCATTGCGAGAATAATCACACCTCAAAAAAAGATTGCTGGTGACATGTCTTGATATCAGAGATACAAAAATTGAGCAAATAAACAATTTTGGTGAATATTTATCTGTTTAATACTTATACATATTTTGCAAAGATTTTGCAAACTGTGAACCATATCCTGTCTTGTTACAACAAAAAAACATTCTTTTACTAAAATAATGTCAGAACACAACATATATTATAAAGTCCTTCTATCATACATGCACTCACAAAAATAATTAATTTACTTTAAAACACCCTAGAAATATGCACACCAGAGTGCAGTCATATCTTACGGTCTATACGGACACAAGCTCATTATTGACTTTCAATAGCCTGGCAAATATATATATCCTTGCCATCTGTAGGACCGTTTGCAAGAGGAAAGCCATTTATTGAATTTTATTGGGCTGTATATATTGAATGCAGCTGCCCTTCTACTTTCTATGTTTGGCTGCCTAGACCAGTTTTTCAGATACCCCCACCACTCACCTATAATCAGATATATGAGTGATCCTGATGAAGGTGGACATCTATTATCTTTCACCCCAAAAGGGTCGTTAACCTCGTTGTTGTGAACCCCCAACTGACAACATCATGGCAGACATTGTCTGAAGTTTTCTCTCTGCCATACCCAGAGGTGTATGCTCTAGTGGTTGGGGTCTGTAGTGTGTGAAGTGAGTGTGCAAGTGAGTTGTTATGTATGAGGTCAGAATGGTTTTGTGTGGTTAAATACATTGGGGGTATATATTATGTTAGTACCACTGTTGTTTCATCATTGTATATATAGTTCCAAAAAGGATATGATCATGAGATGCAAGCCATGTTTGATGTATTGTAATGTAAAGCAATAGCATATTTGCAACCATGAATTACTTGTGGATTCATATATTTTTTTAAACTATGAATAATTCCCCCCCCCCACTTTATTTATCATTTT
Source organism: Triturus cristatus (assembly GCF_964204655.1). NCBI lineage: Eukaryota > Metazoa > Chordata > Amphibia > Caudata > Salamandridae > Triturus > Triturus cristatus. Next base: position 317,336,668 of record NC_140588.1, on the reverse strand, counting down.
TACTCAGATGACATACCATAGGATAATGACATACATATCTTTCGCATATCATGTTACATTTTGTTCTGCATTAATAACATTTCATAATCATCAATAGGAGGTTTTGATCTACCACTCACGCAGCCCATGTGATTTTGATCTTGCTGTGTTGAGTGGACTATTTGGAAAGCTTTTAAGTGTCTGTCCCAGTTAGGTCATAGGCGTTATTTATGTGTCATTTTGGGCAGTGGGTTCAGCGGTGTGGTCTGAGTTTGTTTGTGATTCAAGGAGGTATATTTGAAGTGGTTGCCAAATGTCAAACGGTGATGGGATGCACACCATTCTAATCACAAGTCATTCATTACTTGTCCAATATCATCAAAGAGTCCTTGCTTACTGGACTTGTGCCTTGCCCCGGAGGCACAGTGATAATTAGACATACTGTGTGGGGTGTCATTTCACCCCAAACCCAGTCGCACAGCACAATTGTAGAATTATGGTGGTTTTCAAGTTACTTTAATCCTTTTACTCCATTTTTTCAATTTTACTTCAGTTTTTTAAAAAAAATTCCCAGCTTCAAATGCTCAAGATGTGTCCATCCAGACCTCTATCAAAAACACGATAGAAACGCATGATTCATCCATAGCAGTGTTCTTTATTGAAAACCCAATGCATTTCGAGCTTCACAAGCTCTTCTTCAGGGGTAAATGTGGTGATGATGAACTTTCCAAATTGTCCTTTTTGTTGCACTGGGTGCAAGCCGTCAGTAGGGCAATTATTCATTCAGTACATCAAACGGTGATGGAATGCACACCATTCTAATCATAATTCATCCTGAATCCGGGAGAACACATTTCCCTGAGAGAACAGGTCTCCGGTTGTGTTGAGGGAAAATTTGGTAAGTGTGCGTTTAACAATTTCCTCTTGTGTAATATATAACTATGTGTTGCCCACCAGTGGGAGGGCAGGTGATAAAGTGTGTGCCGGCCTGTGGATCTGGCAAGTATCTTCCATGCCCAACTAGTTGTGGATATGGTTTAAATATCTTGTGGGACGCGTTTCAATCCCTCTGGCAGGATTGCAGATAATGGAGTCGGGTGTGTGAGGTCCGCTTTCGGTTTAGCATACGGGATTCTGACATCCAGATGATACCAGTGTCTGGCAAAACAGCACTGGGCCACCAGGTAGTAAATTTGGAAATTGTCCTGTCCACATTACTCACCTGAGGATAGATGGATCCTCCTGCGTGCTCGCAGCTCCTGCCGCAGCGCTTACATGGAGGGTCAAGTCGGTGACAACAAAAGGGCATGGTGGGTTAGGATCATAGGCTTCACTGTATGCCTCGCGGCTATCCCCTCTGCTAAAGGTACCCCGTAGCGGTGCTTATTTTGGGAGGCCTGTGAGTTTCTGGTGGGGAGGACTCAGGGTGGTAGGCCAGACATTGCCACTGATGTGGTCAGGGGACAGATTCCACAAGGAGAGGGGATCCCATCCAGGTCGCTGAAGCACAGGTGTCCCACACAGCTCTTGAAGGCTTCTTGGTGGATGGGGGCAGGGGCGCTTGTAGGCCACAGATGGATGTGGCTTGGGCCACCTCGCTTTGGATTGCTGATGAGCGTCAGTGCCGATACAATACTTCTGCGGCTGCATCGAGACTATGGCCTGATATGGTGGTCTTTCAATGCTGATGGGGGTTGGATCAATGGTGGTCAGTCGCTTCTCAGGAGCCGCTCGGCGTTTTTCACTTGCCCGACGGATGAGACGTCCTCCTAGGCATGCCTGCAGCTCCGGCCGCAGTGTTCACGCAGATGCTTGATCGGTGGCTCTAGAAGCCTCCGAAGCGCCGAAATCTCGAGTTTTGTTTCATGCACTGTTGTTGCTGCCCCCGCTGTGGTTTCCTCACGGATTGGTGGCATATTTCATGGCTTGCATGTGTATTATTGGGAGGGGTCTGGTGGAGCTTCAAGACTACGCGCCCATCTTGGTCTGCATCTTGGCCACGCCCAACTATATATAATTAAAGAAAAAATATATATTGTATTAATGGAAATCAGAAAATTATATAACAATTTATGTTTTTTAGTATAAAAACACAATAAAAAATATACAAATGATTATGTTTACATGTATGACTCAATTTGCTCCATGATGGACAGCCAGCAGAGCTCTAGTTAGCTTTTCAGGAAGCAATGCAGGTCATGAGGGAGTACTATTGAGTAATAATAGTTAGGTGTAATATCAATTAACATATAAGATGACTTATGACATGTTCTATAGCATCATTTATGACATCACTGACAACTCAAATGACATCATGGATTACATCACCGATGACATCATCCAAGCCTCACTTTCCCACATATTGAGTTGTAAAGTTAAGACTCCTAACTTTACTACTCCTAAACTGAGAAAAATCCTAACTTTAAGACTTTCAGTATTCACAGTAGGCATTTAGGAGTCCTAAAGTTAGGACTCCTAACTTCTGTGAATACTGAAATGAGTAAGTGCCTTTTGTGAATACCAAAATGGTAGTAAAATTAGGATTTTGTCTTAAGTTAGTTCTGTGAATCTGGCCCGTAATACTTGGATAAGGGACCACAAGTCCCAGCATGCAAAAGGAACAATCACGCATCCAGCACGCGCTGAGCAAAGTAATTAAAGCATACAGTGAAAGAGGGAAATCCAAGCATCTCGTCGAACACTTAAACACGAAAGCCGCCTCTGAAGAAAAGCTTTGTTGCTTTGAAACGCGCTAGGCTGAATGATTGCGCAATGACAGTGCGGACACTGTGTTCTGCCTTGAATCAATAAACCGGATGGTTACGAGGTTGGTGTTGAGTGCATCTTTAGCTTGCGGGCATTTGTTTAAACATGTAAATATATATGTGTATATATATATATATATATTACCTACTGGCGGTCGCCAGTAGGTAGTTATAGTTAGGACCCTGTTTCCATAGGAAAACCGCAACATTCTATTTGGAATAACTTTGGCGCCGGTCGACGAATCCTCGCGAAATTTTCAAAACTAATGGGGCGCTACTCTCCGCTCCTACCCTGAAAGTCTCGGAGGGATTCGTCAAGTGGGGGCTGAGAAAAAAGGGGGGTCCCAAAACGCATTTTTCCCATGCATTTTTCCATAGGACCTTTAGACACAGCTACAGCCCGAACGGCTGAACAGAGTTACTTGAAATTTGGCAGAGAGGTAGTCTACAGGTCAAGGAAGTGCCTTTTGTAGGTCTGGTGTAAATCTGTTCAGTAGTTCCTGAGAAAATAGCCTTTAAATAAATATATATATATCTGTGGCAGCTTACGGTGCGCTTACCGTGCGCTTGCCGTAAGCTTACCGTACGCGTACGGTGACGTGCGCGAGCGCGATTCTGATTGGCTGTTAGATCTTAGTAAACATTCGAATCGGTCGAAACCAGGAAGCGGCGGCCGCCATTTTCTCTCTCGCACTCTGAGGGGGGGAGGAAAAACAAAGGCGGAAAATATGTAAAGGAGCATGTTAGACAGCTCCTAACCACCTAGCATTGATTAAGGTGCCCCACAAGATCCCCCAAGGCAAAAAAATCAATTTTATTTTTTTTCGAAAAAACGCCGATTATGCTTACCGTACGCGTACGGTATAAATTAATTATAAAAAAAAAATATCCACATTCACCCCTCCCCCGTGTGCAAAAGGTGCCCGCAGGCCACCTTATGTGCATGGCATAACAGACAAAGGAACAATTAATTGAGTAAGTTTCTCAACGAAGCGCATAATATGTCCTCCGTGTGCGGACGGTGCGCGAAGCGCATCGTGCGTACATGGCCCATCCAGCGTAACGTGGGCACGTGGTGCGCGTAGCGCACCGCGTGCCCACCGTGCGTGCACGGCACTAACTGCGTAAAGTGGGCGCGCGGTGCGCGAAGCGCACCGCGTGCACACTGTGCGCATGGTGCGCGAAGCGCACCGTGCGCGCACGGAACGAACTGCGTTAAGTGGGCGCGCACGCCACGAACGGCGTAAAGTAACTTAGTATTTAAAAAACCGTACAAATTCACTGAAAAACCATAGGTTTCACACACGTTATAGTTAGGAATTAGCATTTAAAAAACCTTGCAAATTCAGAGAAAAAAACCATAGGTTTCACACACGTTATAGTTAGCTGGACATTTTACTCGTAAAAAACCATTGAAATTCCCCCGTTATAGTTAGTGCAGGCAACTATAACTCACACGACCGCAATCCTCTGCTGATGACATATGTGTCTTTATGAAAAAAAAATATTTGTAATATATGTATAGCTAAAATTTAATGGAAGAAGACATGGGCAAATAAGTGTCTAAATACAGTATTAGCATCAGCAGAGGATTGCGGTCGCGTGAGTTATAGTTGCCTGCACTAACTATAACGGGGGAATTTCAATGGTTTTTTTACGAGTAAAATGTCCAGCTAGCTATAACGTGTGTGAAACCTATGTTTTTTTCACTGAATTTGCAAGGTTTTTTAAATGCTAATTCCTAACTATAACGTGTGTGAAACCTATGGTTTTTTCAGTGAATATATATATATATGTACATACATATATATATATATAGATATATATAGATATATATATTTATATATATATAGATATATATAGATATATAGATATATATATCTGGAGTTTACTTGCACTTTTTATATAGCACAAACTTTACCCAAGTGTATTCAAGTGCTTTATGAGCACCAGATACATTGCACAAGGTCAAATTAATCTTTTAGATATAGGTAAATTAAGTGATTTCTTCATAATAACAGGATGTTGAGCTGATGCCGTGATCAGACCTGGTTCCCCAGTTCTTTGTATACGTGCACTGTTGGATTAATCTCATAGGCATTTTCTGAAGACAATTATATTAAAAAGTAAATGTATTACATTTTCTAAATTGCAAAAGAAGTGAGCTTTTAATTCCCGCATTGAGTAAAATAAGCTAAAACAAATGAAAGTTATGTGTACTTTGTCACAAAAACTGATATCTGCAAGGCATCTGCGGCAGCAGGATATTAAGGTAACTATCTTCAGAAATGCAATTCACAAAGTTCATAGATCTATGTCCAAAGGCACGTTTTACACTGACTGATAGAGTATGAGGTAAAAAAAGTATATTTTCTTTCCTGTATAGGGTTGATCGTGTACGATCTCTTCATATTACTTGACTAAAGGCTTCTGAGTGAAAAGTATTGTAAGAAATTGCAACTGAAAAGAAAAGATTCACGGGCCTACTATTCACTAAGGTAAACTTACACGTGAGTTCTCTGTAGCGAACCTGCGCTCTATCGTGGTCATCCTGAACTTGTGACTTTGTCCCGGTCCGGAACGACCAGAGGTCAACAGTTGGTGCTTTGTGCTTTTTGGCACTTTGGTTCACTGAAATCTGTAATATTGCATATCTCCGGTTCTACTGATTGGATTTTTGTCATTTTGGTGTTGGTTTATTTGTTAAAGATTACTCGTTTTGTCTACATCAGGGTTGAGATCCTTTTGTGATGTGTTTTCACTGTGTTGCTGTTTGGAGTTTCCCACAAACACTTTACATATTGCCTCTATGTTAAGCCTAACTGGTCTGTACCAAGCTACCAGGGGCTTGATCACAGGTTAATTTGAGGTTCCTTGTGACTTTACCCTGACAAGGCTTGAGATTCCTGCTTGAGTTGGGTTTTACCCTCGCCATAAAAGTAACTCAATTTCTTACAACTTGCATGCCTCCACCCCTTAAATAAGGGGTAGAGTCATGAAAAACATCACATATGGCCGTAAGGTTACTATAGTAGTAATTTTAGAACAATATTTGATGTTCCACACACATATCTGAGATGTGCACATTGGGCAGGGTAAGGGGATCACCCTATGATATAGTTTGGGAAACAATTTGAAAAGTTAATTAAAGATATAGCAAAGTTAATTTAAAATATTGGTAATTAAATGTTAATGTAAATTAAACTTCATGAACTTAGTTTAACATATTTCTTAAGGGAATTTGGTTTGGTCCCCTACCTCTATTACTTTCTGTTGGAGGGTATTGTAGTACCTGTCTGTGGTCAACGGTGGGACTGGGCTTACTCCAGCTGTAAGCTGGAGTACAATTATGAATGTTTTGGGTTCTTTTGCCTGTAATACCTATAGATTAGCAATTTGTAATAGCAATGGACTTACTCTTTTGTGGGTGGGTGCATGTTTCCTCCCTAGCCCTCTTTTACCCCTTCGTACTCTGCCCTAATCCCCCCTTTAGTAGTAAGTATCCACCATTTTCCAGCTACTACACATGCCCCTCCCACATTTGCTACTAAAACTTGCTTCTAAAACTTAGGAGCACTGTAATTGCTGTTGAGGCAAGGATTTCCACACATAAAAGATTGAAAATGTGGATGTGGAGAACTTCACACATAGGTGTGTGAATAGCATTGCATAATAGGTTATTAGTCCTATTGTTTTACTACTAAACATTTACCAAAACCCACTTTATGGGCCCCTTCATACTTAGGCCCTGAGGTTTGAGTTGGAGTTAACAAGTATTTATTTCAAAGTGTTAGTAGCCGTGCTCAATGGGCGAAAAACCTTTTAATGTCACCTCCTGCTAGCCTATTTTTATATTACAGTGGTAACCTAGAGCTAGTGCATAATTTTAATTTTGCCATGAAGGCTGCAAAGATTTGTTACTCTGATCATTATTAAGATATTCCTCTGATTCTCAAATATCCATTTGTTGATGAAGATATGCAGTAAGAGTAATTGGTTTCTCTGTTGATAAAGAGATTTTGCAAGAAATAAAGAATTTGCATCAGAGAAGTTCTAATGCTAAACAAGATCAATTTCAACCATATTTAACATACTCATTGGGCATATTTGCTTAAAATTTATTAAATGAAGTCTCCGATTTGGAGATTTTGAGAGGATTTGCTGTGGACCATCCAGAGAGAATAGATTTCATAATCTTTGTCATTTACGGAGGCGAAACATGACATATTTGTCCACAAAATAAATATACTTAAAAGCAATGTTTTAACAACCTTATTCCAAAAAGCTGTTGCGATTTACGTACCAATCTTTTTTGACCAGTACCTTATTTTGTGAAAGAAATTGGCTGCTTTTCATAAAAAGTATTTAATTTTACAATGCTTTAATGAGAGTTGCCACTCATCCATTGAACCACTGCCTACACCCATAAAGTTGCTAAGCCAATTCTCGAAGGGGAAGGGCTCAAAGGGCGTCTCTTCTTTGCGAATCAGTTGCTACCCCAACTTGGAAGTTGGTAACTGATAAATGGTTTGTCACTAGAATTTCATTTACAATCCATTGATGCATATGGTACTCAATATTACTTGGAGGAGATGCCCATGACACACGCTTTTCAAGTTGCAATTTATTATCTATTTTAAAACCCATTTAGGAGTCGGTAAAACTTAATTGACTCAAAAAAAGGGTTTAGCGAATAACAAATAACATTTGAGCCATCACAAACCTCTTATTTCATAAATTGGAAGATGTGCTGCTGTTAAATTAAAGTACATCTGGGCCCTTGTTCTTGCACCATATATCACCTCTAATTGTTTCCGGGTTCAATTGTTTTTCAGAATTTTTTACATTTCTTATTTGGACTTCTTTGCAAAAGATAGTTTAGATTTTAGTTTTTGTAAATATATAGTCTATGTTTGTAGATATCTTGTAGAGTTAACTATCAAATTTATTAATAAAGTAAATTTAACCTGGAGTAGGATTGACAATTGTTTGGACCACACCAGAAGCAGGCAAAAAGGTGAAGGGTCAATGGGAAGAAAGGGCTGCAGGAGGAAAAAGAGTAAGTAAGCAGATTGTTTCTTGGTCTAATGGCAGATAAATAGGTTTGCGAAAGAACAGGCCTGGTGCATTGATAATGCACCAGAATATAGTGTGGAGCAGCATGAAAGTTGCAAAACGTGTGAAGTAGATGGCAAATATTGGGGTCAGCGGCATTCCAATGGCACAACATCTTTTCCAGTCACAATCTAATACCGTATAACATAAAACTCCCTTACACAGCGCCGCCTGAGTCCTCAATAACAGAGTTTAACCTGACAGGAGCTGCAGTGAATTTAGACCTCAAATATGTAACTATTCTTTCAGCTATGTGGCCAGAATACATTGAATATAGCAGTATGAGACAATGTTCCCTCTAATTTTATTCCTCTGTGTGCGGCAATGAAATATCTTCGTCTACCACAGCCAAGGTTGCGTGCATCAAAGACGGGGATGAGTCAGTCACATATGAGACTATGCCTCAGACTGTATCTGACCTGTGACTGATGTAGCCCAAGCATTACTATTGGAAATGCACTAGTATACTAATAGGTCTCAATGATGCCCATTACAACAGGGCACCCTGCAAAAGAAAGCATAGGCACAGCCATCTCTCTGTGCTTCCTCTCCTTCACTTAAGAAGCCCCTTCTCTGTGGGCTTCAGAATTCTCTGGCCCTGAGCTGAAGTGCATGTGTGTACAGCCCGACTCCCCTCAGTGGACTGCGGTAGGCTAGCACTTTGTGATCTGATGCATAGGTGGATGAGCCACTGAAAGTTCAAGCTAGATGACTGGCTTTGGTTAAGCTCAAGGTCCTCTTGGACCCTGGTGCCCAAAAAAAGCCAAGCTTTCATGCGATTTCTGCCTACCAATATGCTCTTACCTTGTATACCGAGTTAAAAACAAAGCAGTACTCTGATGTAAAATAGGCAAAAGGAAGATACACCAATCTTGTGGCTGAACTGCACAATGTTAATCTAGAAAGCCTGGGCTCAAACCCAGCTCCCATATTTCACCAAATTGTGTGATTCTATGCACATATTTTATTTCATTGAGCCACCTTTTTCTTCATTATTTCATATGACAGCACTTTCAAATATGTGAGTGCAGGATGTGCATTGGACAAAATCCTGCTGTGTTTGATTTAATAGACTATAAGTTTGCTCTAGAGGTGGGCGAGCCACTGAAAGCTTGATCCAAGTGCCTAGCTCTGGCTCAGCTGAAGGTCCTCTTGGACCCTCAAACCCAAAATGAGCCGAACCTTCGCAGGAGACAATGTGGACTCATAGCTACAACTGCCAACCATGTCACATGGGAAACGGGGTTTAAATCTCACTGTGTTGGAAAAAAGCATTTTTAGCAGGTGGTTTCTCTTGTGAAGAGTTTTTATGTTCTTGGGTAAGGTTTGCGCTGTGAGCTGTGTGAACCTGTCAAAAATAAAATGTGAATTCTGGTTGTCACCTACTGTCTAATCTCATCCTCCAAGAATTACAAACAAAGCATTAACATTGCAGTGTGATACTGGAAAATCTGGAATCAATCCCAGCTTCCCTGCTTGACCAAATTGTGTGGTCAAAGGTAAATATTTTATTTCACCAAACCTCCTTTTTCTTCATTATAATATAGGAGAACGCCCTTGAATAAGTCCTTCAGGGTGAGCTCTGTACAGGAACCTCTATCTATTTGATTTAATAACCTGAAATGTTGCTCTATTTATAATAAGAATCTAATCCATGATTAAGGTGCACATTTCAACTTACTCACCTCCTAGTCAGACCGCACCCAGGATATAGCAATTAGCAAACACAATGCAAAATCAGCACTTTTACAAAAGTCCCATGATTTTTCCAAAAGTGCCCACAAAACTTGGCATTGTAAATAAATTGAGGCAGATTCCCCTTCTATTGGCTCTGCTCTGTGCTGAGTCAATAAAACGACAGGTGGCAGAGGTGTTTGCCACCTGCCTTTAAAATACACAAGCCCTCTTACTATGCTATCAGGTCCCTGCCCTCCCCCTGCCGTTTGTTTCATTCTCCCCAATTACATGAAAAATAAAAAAACAAAATGCCACGGGGACATTAAGTGATTTGCTCAGAATCACATGTTGAGCCAACGCTGGGACTCAGCCCTGGTTCCGCTGGTCCAAAGTCGGTAGCTCTGGCCGTACCACCACATCCTCTCAGTTTACCACAGAAAAGAGGAGTCACCCCCTCCTGTGTCTCCTCTCTCCCATGATAAACACTGCTCCCCCTAACACCACAGGACATCTCATGGCCGGTCTCTTCACGCCCATTGCCCTTCCACTCCCAAGTCTCCAGTATACGTGCCACTCCGTTTGCCACCTGCTGCAGGGTGTCCCTTAGGAATAGAGGCTGTCCGATGTCAGAGAGAGCAGTTTTCAAATGTAGAAATGCACCCTCTAGCATCAAACACCGTCCTTTTCTGTGTATTTCAGTGCTGCTGGACATTTCTGCTAGGTCACAGAAAGTGACTGGTCAGAGTCTCCTTTAGTGATTGAGAGGTAGTTTTATGACAAGCACATGTTCTACCTGCCTCAAAATACTGCACATTTTGTGATTTGTGTTAGCACATTTTGCTTTTTTTCGCAAATGTGCCATTCCAGCCTGCAAAATCATGGGCGGGAGGGTGGGGTGGGGATGTCAGCTTAGAGTACTAATAGCATTGTCATCAGGCCAGGCAGGAATGTTTCCAGGTACATGTTTAAAAACTCTCACTTTAAAAAATTACTTTAAAAACACAAAGCACGAAGGGGCATATCATCAACGGCCAGCGATAATTATCGCTGGCCGCTCTTAACGTTAAAATGTTTAACGCCGGCTATCACAGATAATTATCGCCATGCTAGCACTGTATTAACAACGCTCAGCGCAATGCCGATAATTATCCTAGCAATAGCGATGTTTTCCATGGAACATCGCTGGTTTTCCAGCGATGTTCCATGGAAAACGGCGATACCCTTGATAATAGGGGCTTGTGGTCTTAGCCACACAATCCACCCCCCATGTTAAGTATGCCTTAGTCAGGAATTTAACAGATGCTAAATTCCTGCGTTAAGGCATACTTAGCGCGATTTAAATATTCGCTTCCCCGCATTGTAAATATCGCGAAGCTGCCTTCGTGATATTTACCCATGTTGTTTCCACAGACACGCCTACTTTGCATCTCATTAGCGATGCAAAGTTAGGCGTGCTGGAAACGGGATCAAAATCAGCAAAACACGCGATAGCGTGTCTTTGCTGATAAGGCGATAAAATTATAGCCGCTTTTCGGCCGATAACGGCCGCAAAAGCGGCGATAATTTGTTATCGCCGCATTGTTAATATGCCCCTAAGTTGGAAAGCTTCCAAGTGTTAAAGAAATACACTTTATTGAAGTTTAAAGACACCTTATCCTATTTTAGCATTATGTCTGTTGCATGAGCCTACCCTTGGATGGACTCTGCCCTCCCTGTTAATTTAGTGACTCTCCCAATACTATGTTGTTGAAGTATAAGATTGTAGGCTACACACTGGGTACAAGTGGCACTAACTTGCCTTTTGCATTATTGCCGGATCCTGAGGACTGAATGTGTCAAATTTCATGTTTTAAAACTATTTCTTTTGATAAATGTATCTCAATGCAATGATATAATATAACATTTCAACACCAGGAAGCTTTGGACAGCAGGAGATAATACATTGTCAGGTTTGCTGTTTTACTTAGAACGGCGCTTCATGACTGGCCTTTCCCAGCATTTCGCTATACCAAATGCCTGCCTATTTTCACTCTCTATGCTTTGTCTACTTCAGCGTGTGCTAGTTTAGGGCAAGATATAAACAACACCTCGGGAGTGCTGGGGGGGTTAATGGGCAATTGGAAGACTAACATCAATAAAGTACCCTCAGGCTATCTGTGAATGAAGCAGTGTTAGCGAGAGCCGCCTTTTCAATGTCTCTCCTTGAGGCTAATTACACATCGGACCTTCTTCACTGTTGGTTCCTTTCTCCTTTTTGCAGTGCTGCCCACCAAGCTGGTTTCTTATGCGACGTGCGCGCTCCATGAAAGACTCTGGGCGCTTCAGGGTAGCAGGCTGCACGCCCGCGCAGGTGCGCACCCTGGAGGGAGCATAGGTATGAGGCCTCCCATTGCTACAGTTCTCATCTCTTCCTTCTGAGATACATCCATGTAGAACTAGAACAAATCAGAAACTAAGAAGGATTTTTAAACCTATCAGTTGTGTGGTAGGTGCACATTTACAGCATATGCAAAGAGTTACCATGGAGAAACACCTCATTTTCATAAGCTTTTTTAATCATTTGTACAAATGTAGTACTCATATAACACCCCTTCACTGCAAAGTACAATAGATGTGTCAGTAATTGGGTATTTATTTGGGAGGGGTGTGGCCCCTACTAACTTAATAAAAACAGTCTGGCTATGTCAAAACACCAATTTGAGGGAATCTCTGCTCAACCCTTGGGAATACTGGCATTAGCATCAGGAAAAAGAAGTGCCTATTGAACTCAAGCAGTACCAAACATTTTAAAGTAATGAACTCACAATAAATGTTAGACAACATAGAAAATAGAATGCACAACAACACTAAGATCATTAAACCAAGTAAAGGGGAGCTGAGATTTGTTTTTACAATTGTAAGGTAAAAAGCACCTAGAAAAAGTAAAGACCAAATGAAGAACAACAGCTTGCAGTTGAGAGAACTAAAACGATTTCAGGGTGATCGCAATGCAGTGGAAATCAGGTACAAAAGCAGGTTGTTCCTGTCAAAGTCTTCGTTTTCCATTTCATAGGTTGATTCTGAAATGGAAACCATACTCCTCCACTGAGTCAAGGTCAATGCCAGTCGTCTGTGAATGTCCCTTGAAGTGCCAAAATGCAAGCTGGATTTTGCTGCAGTGAGGATGCTTTTCAAGTTAAATAGATTTGCCACATTGCCCTGGTGCAGTATTTATCTACAAGCTGAGTCATGTTTTGAAAGTCAAACTCATCCAAATGGGCAATGCTGGATTTCTTAACCATCAGATCTCTACGAGGCTGAATACCTTTACTGCAAGGAGCAGCTGAACCTGTTTTCAGCACATTGAAATGCTCCAAGTCACCTTCCTCAACAAGCCTCAATACCCTCTCCTGATTCTTTGGGGGTAGAAAGCATTTCTACAAATACTGGAAACATACATTTGGTCTGTCCTACCTACCACCTCTAGCTCCTTATGGCAAGCTTCTAGTGCCCCAGCTCTCTTTTCAGCCAGGTCTCCTACAGTCCTTTGTGGTCAATTGAGCCCTCTTGGAGTTAAGAGCCATTCCACCTTTTTGTGTCTCTAAAGCAAGCAAACAGGAGGCCTGCTAATGGACCTTTGCACAACAGTTCCAGTCTCTGGGTGCCATCAGTAGCCATGAGTCCTTGCATCCTTGAATGAGCATTCTACAATCAACAGGAGTTTGGAGTCTTTCTTCTTGCCCAGACGTGGGTCCCTTGCTCACTTTGCCTCTGAATTCAACCTAGCCTGGCAGATGAGGACTGTTAGCCCGAAACCAGTCCCAGGATTCTTGTTTACGGTCCAGGGAAGACATGGCTTGGCAGTTCGGGCTGGACTGTTCCCATGAGGCACAGGTTCAAGACTGGTTTGCATATAACTGTGTCTGAACTGGGGTGGCGAAGTGAGCTAAAGAACGATGATGGAGTCAACCCAGATCTGTGACTGGGGGTGAGTGTCTGAAAAGTTTCAGCGCTCCGTCCATCATCTCCTTGTGTTTGCGTCTTTCTTCTTCCAGCCAGGACTTGTTCTTCAGGTGGGGTCTTCCGAAGTGTATCAACAAACTAAATGATATGTAGACCCTATGTGGAGAAGTGCTATCATATATAGCCTGCTCTAGTGGTTCAGCATATGGTCATAAGAGTACCTTGGATTTGCTCGCTCTATCATGTCTTACAATCAAACCCCCAATAGATTGCCTACGTGTGCCTTAGGTCAAGGCAGAGGACCGCGTATAAACTGTGGTTAACAGTCTCGTCACTTCGGACCTATCCCTCTCCCTACCTTCCTCGCCTCAACCTAGGGTCTACACTTCATTTTTCTGGTCCTGAAGGAATGCCACGGATCCTTTGGACCACCATGGCATGATACATGTTGAACTGACCAAGTATAAACCACTAGGTTTTTATACTTCACTCACAAGACAGTCGTGCTTCATAATTTTGCATCATCTGCCATTATTTTACTTCCTTTGTAACCCTACCAAAGGGACCCCTTAATAAAATTGTCACCTGGCACCCTTTAGGGAATTTTAAATCACAGATACACTTACTTGTCAGCTCCACACACCAGCACGCACCATCACAGTTGTTTTACTATAAAAGATCTCCGAAAAAGAGCCCTTTTGCGGGGTCCCTCAGGCATTGCAGCGCCGGTCCTACGAGGAGCAAAAAGTCTGATGATGAAGCATGGCACCCACATGGGTGTGTGAGGGCATCAATTCCTAATAAGGAAGATCCCCCTCACACTTCTCTTTTTCTAACGATTATCTTTAATCCTTTCCAGATAGGAACAAGTACCCTAGTTTTGTTGATACACATGTTAAACCTTTCTAAGAAGCATAGGTCCTGACCTTGATTAACATCCTTGTCCCTCTCTTATTTTAATATTTGTTACAAGGATGGGGGTCTTCCCAAACCCAGGAGTATTGCGAGGAAGTGGTGCTGGAGGTGTCAGATTTATTTTGTGGACTAGCCAGTGATTGGAGAAATTGTACTACTCAATCCTAACTATTGCTTGTTGTCTTACTGTAAACGTATCCTAGGATACCTGCTTCAATATAGCAGAATCATTCTGCCACCAGGCAGGCCTTAATTCAACCCTTTAGCTACTCCCTTATTTAGATGAACTCACCTCCTGCCTAACATCATGAAAACTGCTTCTCTCCTGCACTCTAGCTACCTGGTTATGTCAGAGGTTCCTACAAATAAATAGGACAATCCCCCACTGACATCTCCTAGTCAAAACAGGTAATGCTAAGATGTCCTTTGTTCTGCCAACTGTAGATGTCACACCCACATAACTAATCCCTGTCAAGTTGTGAGTGATTAACAATATCTTGTCCACTGTTGGACTGGTCTTTTGGGCAGTGTGGCACTGCCAACTGGGCCACTTAGATTAAGCCAATATGATGGCTGTTTGTTTGGTCCATAAACGTGACACACCCTGGCCCTTTCAAGCTGGCCCATTTGCAAGTGCCAAAGTGATAGAGTGCCACACTGCCTGTTAGGCCATTCCAACACCGAGCCTCTCCTCCTGTCAGCAAAGGATGTGTATTTCAACACTGAAGGTGTGATTGGTGACAGAAATGGTTTTATGCCAGTTCTGGCTCAGGCAGAGTAAAGTTCATTTTTACAAATGTACTTTTCCACTCATGTTATCAAAATCAGATTTCATGATTAAATCAGATTTCAAAATTTAAGTGGGCAATAAGTTTGAAAGGTTTTTCTAGCATTTACCCAGGCAGAGAAGTAAAATAAATATTGTAATCATACCTAGGCCTGTCCTATAGAAAATGTAGCTGAACTCACACGGTGAAATAGCTTTTAGGCCTTTGGTCACTGTGATGCCACACTTTATTAATATAAAGAGTGCCATTTTGTAACATATTAGGCACCTTGTCTTGTAGGCATACATGGTGAACTTATGAGTGACATATTTATGTCACTCCTAAGTGTACCATGTAAGCCCACAATGCAGGGTGCCTAGCATGTAAAAGAAGTTGGTATAAAATAAGTTTTCTAAGATGGCGGAGGCACTTTGACTTGCTATGAGTTACTGTAGTAAATTTAAACTGCAGCCTGGTCACAGCCAGGGGTTGTGAGTGGTATAAATATACATTGCAGCCCACATAGTGCATTTTAACTCCAATGCCTGAGGCACATTTTCTGTGCCATTTACTATTTACTTACATGGAGAATTGAAAGACAATTTAGTGAAATCAAGTTTACTAATAACATTTTAGTACCAGAGCACTCACACAGTTGCACTGGATATCAGGTGCACACTGCCTAGAGAGCTAAGACCTGAAAAACATAGAGTCCAGAAAAAAGGCATAAAGTCCATGAGGCATAAAAGGCTACACATTCTGTAAAGTGCATACTATGAAAATAGAAAACGCAATTTGTATGTCTATTACTTGTATTTGTTTATATTGTAGCACAGAATAGTAAAACAAAAGGCGTTGTACAAAGGCAATGACTACTAAATTCTTATTAACAATTCCTTTGAGAATGTAGCTGGCAGTTTGGTCTTTCTTTGATTTTATACTGTGCTATAGTTTCCATCTCTTCACAAACGTTTCTCACAATATTCAGAGATCTAGTTGCACAGCTAGAACATATGATACCAGATACCATTTTTAGAGTATCAATCGGACAATGAAGATTTATTTTAGAGTGGCCTGTACCAGCACAAAATGGTGTTATATATTCTAAACAGTATAAAATAATACATCCGGTTTATCTAGTGAACAAATCTAAAGAGCTGACCAAACTCCCGAAAACATTTTTTTCCTATTTGTGTATATAATTTGCTCTTTTGCTTTTTTCTAACATTTTGCAGACTAAGCATAAGCTAGAAATTACTTCTCTGTTTTACATCACAACACAGCATAACGCTGATTAAAAATCATTAGCTGCAGAATTCTATTACAAAATTTTTAGAGAGAAATCTCCTTGAATTTTCTTTAAACAAAAGCTTTCTCTGCGATAATATATTCTTGATGCAGAGCATCAAATGCTTGCCCGAGGAGCATAGGGTCAGTGGCAACCACATGCAGCCATGAGTGTAGGGTTGGTTTAAAGGGACACAGGGGTGCTGTCCTTGCAGTGTAGCATATGCGGAACCCCCCGGATGAAATGGGGTGCCCTTTCATGATTCTTTTTTTTAACTTTCTTTCTGCTATGCAGTGACCAACTGAAAACAACTGAAGTCAATGAAGCAGTTTCTTTTATCGACATGACACTACAGAGCCAGCACAATTCAATCATAAAGTGAGCTTATAAAATCATTCCTACTGTATCTACCTACAAGGGATGTGACTTGCCAGTGATGGATGGTACCCGTGCGGTACAAAGGCATCATGGCAAAAAGCCTGATTGGGAGAGAACGGTAGTTCGGACAACTTCCAGCATTCTGAGGAACAATGCAAGCTTAGCAAAACGCAAGAACTCCCACATCAGATATATGGCGGAGAGAAGTAATTGGTAAGGATAAAGATCTAGAGGTCAGAATCAGGTTTTCAGCATCCTCGGTTTGTGTGCACTAGATCTAACGCTTTCATGGGTCTACAGCTCCATATTATGTATGCACAGGGACATCTGGTCATACACTGAATCCTTTAATAAGGTCATGGATCTCTGAGGTGACGTAAATATCCTCATTAGGTTCATTTGGGAGAACTGTATTTTATGTAACGTTATTCTTCAAGCAAGGTACATATAAATAAAAAGAAATATCAAAATGAAATCCTTATTATTTCTTTCCACCTGCTTTAAAGGTGCAATATGATATTCTTATAACATCATTTAAAAAGAAAGAGTTATCGTTTTTTTTTTTAACAAAATGCTTCGGCAGAATTGTCGTTTTTGAGATTTATAGTCAAAACTTTCAGCAGTTATTTTATATATATCCTAAATCGTCTTTTATTGCCGGTTAAATGCAGCCATTCTTTATGTATATTTTTACACACTAGGCACAAGATGAGCATTTGTAGGCTAAATGGTTTGAACAGAGACGTGTCATATGGAAGCATATGAATATATGTGCACATTTAGGACATGTTATTTGCTGTTGTGCGGTTTTGCCAAAGGATTGCCTACACGAGACAGCAGTACAGATCACAAAACATTTTTGACGGGCACTATTGTTTGTCATTGGGAGTAAAGCCCCCCTTTGGCTCAAATAATGTTTACCAGCGCATTATATAACAAGCATTTGTAATGCAATAGGTCTCGCATTTGTGAAAGTTAGAGCTATTGACATTGTAAACGATAATGTGTTTTTTACTCATGTGTTTTGGTTTGTAGTGGAGCGGATGTATGTGGTGTGGAGAGGAATGAGTTGGATTGGAATTTTTAGTTGTGGAATTGTGTGGTGTGGATTGGATTTGTGTAGTGGAATTATGTGGCATGGTGTGCCATGGAATCATGTGGATAGTAAATATGTGGTATTGTGTGTATTGGAATGATGTGGAGTGGGATTATGTGTCTTGGAGTGAAATTATGTGGAATAGTATTTAGTGTTTTAGAACAGTATGTAATGGCGAAAGCTGCAGGCGGGGGCTGTTCGAAGGGGCAGGCATTTATATTCTGCTTCTGCTGGTAAAACTCAAGGCATCTCACTCTGTAGATGGCATGAATATATAGGCTGGAGAATATTAGGTAATGCTAAGATCAGTGATATGGTTTCACAGAATGAGATGGGATTTAAGAAATGTGGTGAGGGCAAGTTGAAGGAATGCAATAATAGAGATTAAAGCTGACAGGAATGCAACCTAGAGTAGGTAATACTCAGAGAGAGAAGGCTTGCAGAAGGTGGAGGGGAAGGACATGGTCAGTTCATGGAAAGAAAGGAGAGGGAATAATGGAAAGCTTATTGATGTACTCAATATGCTCTCTCTCTGCCTTCATGTTGGTACCAATTCTGCCAGGCTATTTTATCCTATAGCATTTGCCCCATGCTGATCCCTAATTATCTACCCCATTTAGCCAGGCAGGTATGATCAGGAAGAAAGAATACACCCATGCCACTGTAGCCATTGGCGGATATCAACCTACCACCACCTTGTTGCATGATCCTCTACAACAAGGACCACGGGACTGTATCTGCTCTGGCACGAGCATCCAGAAAGCTCAGAGGGTGGTCTTGTGCATGTCACAGTAGCCCCAATGGAAGTGCAGAAGTAGGACCTCGTAGACCAGTGACTGAGATTTATTTGTAAGTGAAGTCTGGTTCATAGGCATCTGTGCCTTACAGACCTTCATGGATGGCATGGTAGCTTTTTTGGGCTTTAGCATGCAGCCTACACATCCCTGCATCTATTATAATGGAGTGACCCAGTGCTTCTCAGAACCTGTGTGTATAAGAATGTGGAAAAAAGTTGGTTCTGTCGGGTACAGAATTCATTTTGGTTTACTGAATAATAACCAATAGAAACAAACAACAATGAATGACAATGCTCCCAACTTTTCAGTAATAATCAATGAAAATCGAAGACAGGTAAACACCATCAATCAAAAAGAAAAACACACCAAAATTAAATCAATCAAAGTCTGAATTTAAGGATAAATCCATATTTCTTTTTACATTTTATGGTGTCGAGATGACATAAGAGGGCTGTCAAAGTACATGAACATACAATTTGTTCCAACGGTGCAGGTGATATAGTGAAAAAAGTGCGAAAAAAGTGCTGAATGTGAACAAAATATATACATTGCTGTACAAATTGCTGAAACTGTCCATTCAAAGGACTGCCCTACCTTGGTACATAAAGTTCCGCACCGCTTGGGTTTTAAATTTCCAGTTCATGTGGGGCAAATTGTATGCAGCTCTCTTATGTCACCTCGACACCATAAAATGTAAAAGAACATATGGATTTATCCTTAAATACAGACTTAGATTGATTTAACTCTGGTGTGTTTTTGTTTTTGATTCATGGTGTTTTCCTTTCTTCGATTTTAATTGATTATTACTGAAAAGTTGGGAGCATTGGCGTTCATTGTTGTTTGTTTCTCTTGGTTATTATTCAGTAAACCAAAATCAATTCTGTACCCGACAAAACCAACTTTTTTCCACATCCTTGTACACATCCCTGCAAGCAGTTCTGTAGCCTACATTGCAAATGCCAGAGTGACTAACATGTTGGCCTCACTTCCCCCTCTATTACGAGGTGCACCCTTCTAGTAATGTGCATGAAGCACATGATGTTGGCTGTTTATTCTGCTCATTATATCTGTTTTCTAGTTTTGTTTAATCATGCTTTCTATTATAGAAACCAAAAAAACACACACCTTTTGTGACTTGTACTTGTTCTAGCTCCCTATTTACCTTATTTTATACCATTGTGTGACTTCATCAGATATGTCTGTAAAATTACCAATTTCACCTCATTGTTTCTCATTAATTTTGTGCCCTTTTCTCACATTTTTTAAAGCCACTGCCCAGAATTTGCCTTTATGCTATGTGATCACCCTGACAACAAATGAAGAGACATGGTGTCAGTGAATGCAAGTGTATGTATGTTTGTGCATGTTTACACAGATGTAGCCCACAGTGCTTTAGTTTGTAGTGATGGCATTGTGTGACTGCACCAGACAAGCAACCCCTGAGTGCGGACTGAGTGCACTATGGTTACATCACCTGCCTACATGAAGTTTCAATGGGATTTGGAATACTTTTAAGAATGTGCTTTAAAAAAGTTTTAATGTAGAAATATTTACATTAGCCTTGAAGACGTGCATGTTTTTGTGTGCACGCATGTCTTTCTTTGTGATGGTTGCACATTTGTGGTTTGTGTGCATGTGTTGTACCTGAATGTTTTTTTGTTTTGTGTAAAGACAAAAATGTGACTAGTGAGAAAATAAGGAAGTAAAAAAATGAGGAAACTTGCAATGTTTACAATCAGAATCGGGCAGAGGTTAAAGAGAGTAGAAGAGTGTTGTGGTGTGATAGAGGGGTGGAGGATGCAAGAGGAAGGAAAACTATGTGGAAGGAGGTGTGAAGGGAAAGATGTATAACGCTAATGAGAGCATAGGAAATCCTCTGGAGAAGGTGGAAAAACATATAATAAGAGCTTTGCTGAGTGTCTATAGTACATATTTTAGGAGGGAGACAAGAGAAGGATGGGAATAAAGACAGGGAAAGAGGAGGAAGATGGGAGAAGAAAACGGGGCTTGATACCCAGGAGACCAGAAGGAGGGAGTGAGACAGACGGGGAGGAAATATAAGCAGGGAAAAGATAGATGAGAAAGGAGGCAGAAAAAGTGGAGGAAGAAAGTGATAAGAGGACATAAAGGAGTAGAGAGAATGGGAAGCGAAGGCTTTGGGAGAGATGACAAGAGGAAATGATGGAAAAGGGAAACACAGGGAGGACTAGGGGTGAAGTCTGGGAAGTCAGGGTAGAGCAGTGCTGAATTTGAGTCGATATTTCAAAAAACAAGAGCGACCCATATGTCCTTGTGAACTGGGTAAGCACTAATGCCAAAGCAACAAATGTTCACAAGGAACTCATTTAGCTATTTTGAAAATATGCAAAATACAATTGTTTGCTCGGATTTAATCCTAGTAACACTGGTGATATCAAATATGTCCTCTAGATTGGGTCCAGGTACGTTTTACCTTAAGTGATGTCTAAAAAGAGCCCATGATAGCAGTTGGTCAACTTTTACTTACTTCAGCCGAAGTAAGTGACATTTATTAAACTTTTTCAATTTGCACCACATAAGCATTTCATTATATATGAAGCATTAGAAAATTATGCATTTAAATACATTGTGAGTGTTTAGTGAGTCCCAGTGGAGGGACCATAACCTAACTTAGTGAATCATAAGTGAAAAAAGTGAAAAATAAAGAATTGGTTTTTGGAAAAACATCAGGAGGAGAGCTATATACAATAGAAGATAATTTATTTTAAGCTCTCTCTTCTATTTTTGTCGACGGCGTTTCGACCCTCTCTTGATACGGGGTCTCTTCAGGACAGCGAGTTTGGGGACAGTACAACACAGGGCATCTATTTCATGTAGATTCCTTTTGGTGCAGACAATTTCATGTAGATGGAAGGGAATGGAGCAATAGCTTAACTATTTCAGGGTTCCATGGAACTAAGAGGCATTTCTGAGTTAAATGATGAACCCCTCCGATGGAGTCTAATGTTGTTCTGCTAACTTGTTGCAGAATCGGGACCTCTAACTGAATCGATGTTTCTTGAGTCGATGGCTGCCTGTGATGCCCACCACACTCATTTTAATTAATCCGACATTTAGCAAGACAAGAGAGTAACATAACAAGCTTGAGCAATAAATACATTATTACAAGATTTTGACCACCTAAGTGGGCAAAGGCCTTAATCTATACCTGCCAATACCATGAAATACAATTTCAAGATTAGAAAATTAATTTCATAACCAAAATTTCAACTGGACTTATGAAATTATGTTTCTAATCTAGCATTTATATTTCATGGTATTGGAAGGTATAGATCAATGCCATCCCTTGGGCAGTCAAAATCTTTTCATAATGTAATTATTGTCCAAAGGAGCAGGGTGGGAGGTAGTAAACTACGGAATACGGCCGGACGGAGGTAAGTATACAAATGAATAAATAAAATGAATTTCGTTGCGCCCACTGCATCGCATTTGGCAATGCAGCGCGCAATGAAATGTGTTTTATTTATTTATTTGTTTACTTACCTCCGTTCGGCCGTAATCCGTAGCTTACTACCCCCCCACCGTGCTCCTCCCTCCCCTCCCCCGCCTCACCGCCCCGCACCACTCCCCCCACAGGCCGCTACTGTCCAAATGTAAAAACCAGCAAAATATCACCATTGCTTTGCTAACCTCCTTTGAGGCCATTATTTGTTAGGCAATTTAATGGTAGTCATTTGCTACTTTAAGATGGCCTACGCAGCTACTATCATGCATTGTCCTTTATTTGTTTCTGTGCACTGATTTGGCATTTATGCCCAACTGTCACTTCTACTTCCGCTTGTGACCCAGAAACTTTGGTGTCAAAACGCGTTGAGGGTGCTGCTCAGTTGAATGAATTCTGCAAATTACCTGTTGGAAGTAAGTGTGACCTTGTCCAGAATCCTTAGATAAGAATAGATAGATATTTTTAAAAAATGAAGTGTTCGGGGCACGAGCACCCCACCCACACAGCCCCGGGCACCACCACCTCCCCGGGGCACCAATTAAGAAAATGCAGGGGTCTGTTGCGGACCCCCGGCCTGGGACTACCACCTCCCCAGGGCTAAAGAGAAGAAGGGAGGGGGGCCAGGAGGCCCCTCTCCTGGAGGCATCTATGGCCCTGGGGACCGCCACCCCCCATGGTCGGCTCCAGCAATGTCCCGGGATGCCCACCCACATGACATTGCAGTTTGCTATAGCATGGGGGGTGCACTGCTCTCGCCATAGCAAACTCTGCTTCCCTTCATGGAAGCAAGAGCAGAAAAGATGCTCCCGCTTCCATGAAGCAAAGCAGAATTGCTTTTGGGCAAAGGGAGCTGCATCTTAGCAGCTCCCTTTGTCCAAAAGCAATGCCGGATCTCGCAGAAGGCAGGGAGCCAGCAGGGAGCGTGGGCACCTTGGGGGTCCCCCCTGTCCCTAACAATGTGGCCATGCCCAGGGGGATTGGTTCCGGGAGAAGGGCCACTTGGCCCCCCTCCATTTTAAATGTTTTTTTTTTAAATGGCCGGGCCCCGGGGGAAGGGGTCCCTGGGGCTGAAATCGGCCTTGGGAAGGGAGGCTGCACAGCCCCACTCCCCTTTAAAAAACAAAACAAAAGCCCAGCCCCGGAGGATGGGGTTCCCGGGGCATTTATTGTCCTTGGGATGGGAGCCACGCGGACACCTCTCTTTGTATGTAATTAAAAATAAGAAAATAGGTCGGGCCCTGGGAGATGGGGTGGCCTGGGCACAAACGCCCTAAGGGTAGAGGGGCCAAACAGCCCCTTTCCTATAAAAAAAAATAGACAAACCGGAAACTCGCCAGAAACCCTGCCCCCTTTCACCACTACTCTGCTAACTCACCTCCTGGTGCACTCTTGGCTGGGGGATGAAGTCCCCATCGCTACTGAGGGTCCTTAGGGGCCAACTAGCCCACCAGGTACCTCCAGTAGGCCCCAAACAGAGAGATTGCTGAGAGGTGTTCTGAGGCTACGCCCCTTTTAACAACACTCTGCAAATGCACCTCTTGGTGCACTGCTGATGGGGGGATGGGGTCCCCATGTATCTTGAGGACCTCACAACTAAAGTGGACTTTATCCTCCAAGCAGCAGTGAGCCAGGAGGCACATTTGAAGAGTGGTGGAGAAAGAGGGCTTGGCCTTAGAGCACCTCTCAGCAATCCAGCTGTGGGGGGCTTACTGGAGGTAACAGGAGGGCTTGTTGGCCCCCAGGGAAGTCAAGAGGCAAGGGGACTTCATCCCCCTACCAAGAGCACGGCAGGAGGCATGTTTGCAGAGTGGTGGAAAAAGGGGTGTGTCCTGCGACCACCTCTCAGCAATCCCACTGTGTGGGGCTTACTGGAGGTAACAGGCAGGCTAGTTGGCCACTAAGGACCCCTAGCAGTGAATGGGACTTCATCCCCCAACCAAGATCACACCAGAGAGTGTGTTTGCAGAGTGATAAACAGATGGGGCATGGCCTGCTATCAGAACTCAGCAATCCTACTCTGTAGGACATTGTTGTGGTAATAGGAGGGGTAGTTGGCTCCCTAGGACGTCCTTGGGGGCCAACTGACCCTCCTATTACCTCTAGTAAGACCCACATAGCAGAATTGCTGAGTTCTGATAGCAGGCCAGGCTCCCTTTCTCCACCGCTCTGTAAATATGCCTCCTGCTGCACTCTTGGTTGGGGGATAAAGTTCCCTTGGCTCCAGAGGGACTTTGATGGCCAAGAAGCCCTCCTGGCACATCCAGTAAGTCCTACACAGTGGAATTCCTGAGAGCTAGTCGGAGACCCAGCCCCCTTTCTCAACCACTCTGCAAACGTGACTGCTAGTTAAAAAAACAGAAATTTACAGAAAAACCACAGGTTTCAGGGGCATATACTTAAGAATTAGCATGTAGAAAACACTAGAAATTCACTGAAAACACCGAAGGTTACAGGGATGTTCTAGTTAGAAATTAGCATTTTAAAAACCTTAGAAATTCACAGTAAAACCAAGGGTTAAAGAGACATTACAGTTAAAAATTAGCATTTTAAAAACCTTAGAAATTCACTGAAAGAAACTCAGGTTTCAGGGACATTATAGTTGGGAATTATCATTTTAAAAAAGATAAAAAATCACTGAAAACCCCACAGGTTACAGGAATGTTATAGTTAGAAATAAACATTTTAAAAACCTTAGAAATCCACTGAAAAAAACACAGGTTTAATGATGTTATAGTTAGGAGTTAGCATTTTGAAAACCCTTAGAAATTCATGGAAAATAGTTGCCAAAGGTTAGAGGGACGTTATAGTTAGTCTGACAGTTCACCCATACAAATCCAGAGAAATTCAGCCATTATAGTTAGCTGAGATCACTGATAGCTGAGATAACTATAACTCACAACCCCGCAATACCCTGCTTATGACACAAAATACATCACTCATGACATGGTCAGTGACATCACTGATGACATCACTTATGACATCCCAAATGACATCACTCATAACATCAGTGATTACTTCATCCAGCGACTGTGAGTGTTTTTGAAAAGTTTATGAGTGTTAAATATATATACCAAGGCGTGTGTGTGTGTGTATATATATATATATTCCAAATGAAGGTGCTCTCGAGCTTGAAGGCGCCACACACAGCGTAAAGATATCCACTTCATTGTAGGACTGCAAGGCATACAGCTTTGTTGTTCCAGCTTACATTGTGCCAATCGTGCCATACGCGTTGCAGGTTTGTGCCCTTGGTCACTGGCTTGGCTCGCGGGGGAAACAGGCAGCGAAAATGGCATCGCACTTGTGATTAACTTTTAAGTCCCGCCTTAGTGGGCGTATACACCGAGTGCATTCTGTTTTTTTGGGTTCACTTGCTGTTTAATCCCAAATGGGTGCTAGAATGTTATCTCCTCAGTTTCAAATTATAAAACCACAGTGGGTTGCCGCAAACTCACCAAGTTGTTGTCTTACTTGTTTTATGTCCATACAACTCGGCACGCTGTTCCAAATGCGCCTTAACATTACAGAAACTGGACCCGCACTGTCAGCGGCGGGGTGCCCTCGCGGCCAGAGCAGGCAGCTACATATTCCAAATGAAGGTGCTCACAAGCTTGAAGGCGCCACACACAGCATAAAGATATCCACTTTATTGTAGTACTGCAAGGCATACAGCTTCGTTATTCCAGCTTACATTGTGCAAATCATGCCATACGCGTTGCAGGTTTGTTCCCTTGGTCACTGGCTTGGCTCTCAGGAGAAACAGGCAGCGAAAATGGCATTGCACTCGCAATGAACTTTTAAGTCCCGCCTTAGTGGGCGTATACACCAAGTGCATTCTGTTTTTTTGGGTTCACTTGCTGTTTAATCCCAAATTGGTGCTGGAGTGTTATCTTCCTAGTTTGGAAATATAAAACCACAGTGGGATGCCGCAAACTCACCAAGTTGTTGTCTTACTTGTTTAATGTCCATACAACTCGGCACGCTCTTCCATCTGCGCCTTAACATCACAGGCGCTGGACCCACACTGTCAGCGGTGGGGCTCCCTCGTGGCCAGAGCAGGCTGCTACATATTCCAAATGAAGGTGCTCACGAGCTTGAAGGCGCCACACACAGCCTAAAGATATCCACTTTATTGTAGGACTGCAAGGCATACAGCTTTGTTATTCCAGCTTACATTGTGCCAATCATGCCATACGTGTTTCTGGTTTGTGCCCTTGGTCACTGGCTTGGCTCACGGGGGAAACAGGCAGCGAAAATGGCATCGCACTCGCGATGAACTTTTAGGTCCCACCTTAGGGGGCGTATACACCAAGTGCATTCTGGTTTTTTGGGATCACTTGCTGTTTAATCCCAAATGGGTGCTAGAATGTTATCTTCCCAGTTTAAAAATATAAAACCACAGTGGGTTGCCGCAAACTCACCAAGTTGTTGTCTTACTTGTTTTATGTCCATACAACTAGGCACGCTGTTCCAAATGCGCCTTAACATTACAGAAACTGGACCCGCACTGTCAGCGGCGGGGTGCCCTTCACGGCCAGAGCAGGCCGCTACATATTCCAAATGAAGGTGCTCGCGAGCTTGAAGGCGCAACACACAGCAGAAAGATATCCACTTTATTGTAGGACTGCAAGGCATACAGCTTCGTTATTCCAGCTTACATTGTGCCAATCATGCCATACGCGTTGCAGGTTTGTTCCCTTGGTCACTGGCTTGGCTCTCAGGGGAAACAGGCAGCGAAAATGGCATCGCACTCGCAATGAACTTTTAAGTCCCGCCTTAGTGGGCGTATACACCAAGTGCATTCTGGTTTTTTGGGTTCACTTGCTGTTTAATCCCAAATTGGTGCTGGAATGTTATCTCCCCAGTTTCAAAATATAAAACCACAGTGGGTTGCCGCAAACTCACCAAGTTGTTGTCTTACTTGTTTAATGTCCATACAACTCGGCACGCTCTTCCATCTGCGCCTTAACATCACAGGCGCTGGACCCGGACTGTCAGCGGCGGGGCGCCCTCGCGGCCAGAGCAGGCCGCTACATACTCCAAATGAAGGTGCTCACGAGCTTGAAGTCGCCACGCACAGCGTAAAGATATCCACTTTATTGTAGGCCTGCAAGGCATACAGCTTTGTTATTCCAGCTGCCATTGTGCCAATCATGCCATACGCGTTTCAGGTTTGTGCCCTTGGTCACTGGCTTGGCTCGCGGGGGAAACAGGCAGCGAAAATAGCATTGCACTCGCGAAGAACTTTTAGGTCCCACCTTAGTGGGCGTATACACTAAGTGCATTCAGTTTTTTTGGGTTCACTTGCTGTATATACTGGTGGTTGCCAGTAGGTAGCTAGAGCTAAGTCCTAGTTTCCACAGGAAAAGCGATGTTTGACTTGCCTAAATCCTTCACATCGGTTGACGAATCTTGAAAAAATTGTACTCCCCCCAAATAATGTTAGAGTTGTCATCAGTGATATCATTAACCATGTCATGAGTGATGTAATATGTGAGGTCATAAGCAATGCATTGCGTGGCACGAGTTATAGTTATCTCAGCTAACTATCACTTCTGAATTTCACTGGTTTTGTACGAGTTATACCTGAGCCTAAGTATAGAGTCCCTCTAACCTTTGATTTTTTCAGTGAATATATATATATTTATATATATATGATGAACTATATGGTTTTATGTATTAAACCTGTTTTTCAGTGAGTTCTGTAATGGGTTTGAAGCAGCAGCTTGAAACACAATTTGATTTAAACCTGGAAAGATGCACATGTCTACTTTATTTATGTACAACTCTTCCCTCAGCTTCAGAGTCCCTGGCATAATGAATGAGAATGTCAATAAAAGAGTCAAGGATTGGGATCACTTGATAGGTTTTTCATGATTCTGCTTGCATTGTTTGATGTAGTCTTTTTCAATAAACCATGAGGAAAACTCTTGCTGTATGCGTTTGTAACAGAGAGTAGAGAAAATTAAAAAGAATCACTCCTGAGTACAGGCCTCATTAACAGCTAGACAGTAATTTTTATTATTTTTGGAATTATGCCAACAATTATTAGTTTAGTATGCAAATTGAACATTTATTTTAAAATCCCTTTTTTACAGTTTATAAAACACCAGCTTTAGCCATGAAACCGTGATATTTCACTGCTAAATGAACTCCAGTTCTACTGCGAAAGAAAAAAAAGTGTTGAGGATGAGCCTGCGTAGTCAGTGACACTCGTTTACAAAGCACCCTCTGGCCCTCATTTATGGGAGTTTGGAGTAGGGCAGCACAGCAGGCAACCTTACTGCGCTGCCCTACGCCACAGTAAAAGGGCAGGAATGCACTCTGTTTATGCACTTCTGGCATTCCTGTCCTTTCTCCCTTGCAGCCCACATAGCAAGAGGAAACAACAAGGAGAAATAAAGATCACTTCATTACACTTCACCTTGAAAGACGGAATGGTTTATTGCTTCCCCAGGTTTACATGATTTTGTAAGTCTGAGGCAGCATCAAAATCCATGGGTATTGCATAAAAAACACCCACAGCAACGGCCACGTATTACCTCCGGAGCGTAGAGTAAGTTGATGCAGCGATTTGCACTGTGTCAACTTACTCATGATTTATGAGGCCACTCAAAGCCACACAGGGTGGATTTGTGTGTCTTCATAAATCTGATTCAGAGTCCTGCGTGGCCATGTACCACTTTGCATTGTTTAAAAGTGACGCAAGGCTCTCATAAATAACCCCCTCAATGTTTCATCAAGGTGGCTTTGTACATATAGACTGATGGT
Source organism: Triturus cristatus (assembly GCF_964204655.1). Lineage (NCBI taxonomy): Eukaryota > Metazoa > Chordata > Amphibia > Caudata > Salamandridae > Triturus > Triturus cristatus. The sequence goes on along the minus strand of NC_140588.1, from coordinate 317,307,694 downwards.
ATGCAAGAGTTAAAGCGACTAAAATAGAGTGGCAGAACACTTTTTTCTTTAGACCGGTCTTTCATTGCTTTTTGCTCGATGCCAGTTCTGTTTGACATGGAAAGATGAGAGTGAATGGCAGTCTATTGTATGGCACTTATATAATGTGAGAGCAGCACCAGGAAAAAAACAATATTGAGTTTTTGAGAAGCTGTAGATAGGTATTCATGAATTCACATTCCTAGATACTTTTATGAAATACTACTAGTGATTGCAGAAGATGCACATTTGACAGTGTGCATTTCTATTTTTTAAATGAGGAGTTGGTCACTTGAAAATGACTGGATCAATTTTCCTGCATGCATGCTTTGCAATACTGAAGAAAGTGTGTCTAAAAGGTCTTATTGAGACCCAGATTCACTAGGATTTCACGCAATGCAGGGAAAATCCAACTTTGCTACTCTGCCTTATGCAAGGGAAAAGCCCAGCACAACACCATATCAGCAAAGACTGGTTTGAGGCTGCTGTCATTCGTTCTGTGGCGCACAGACACATTTTACTTCTGCAACACACAGCCTCACATCATGGTGCAGAAGTGAGATTGTGCTGTGTAGCATAAGATTCCCATTACAATTTAGTATGCATAGACAAACTCAGGAGGTTCCCATACATCCTATGTGGGTGGTACACTGCAGCACAGAACCAATAAATATGTCATTTGATTGAAAAATGAACACAATACTCTTGTTTGAACCCACTTCAAGTAGGTTTTAGTGTTTGATGCAAAGTCCTACCTATATTCTATAGTAGTATTTTTTTTTCTTTAGGAAAATGGGATTTATTTTGTGCAGAATAGCGAAATATTTTCTCCAAAAATATCATGCAAAATGTATTCACTGGCCATATAGTCTCATCTTTGGTAGATAGTCAAATATGCAGTCCAGAAACTGCTTATGCTAGAAGGCAGGAATCACACAAACTTCATCCAGGACGACTGCAACAGTGGCAAAAATGTGCCTGGTGGTGGTGCTGGTACTTTAAGACAAAAGACGCCATAGGAAAATGCTGGAGGTGCCAGTGAAAAGGTGATGCAGATACCGGAGAGAAGAAAATGTAAGAAACGAAATAAGGACATTGAAAATGGAATGATTGGGTAAATAGTATGTAGCTTTTCATATGTTCAAATGAGAGCCAGTGAGAACAAAGGGAAAGTAATGCATATACACCAAAGGAAAGGAGAAAGATTGATGAGAAACCAAGATCAGAAGAAGAGATTTGGAGGAAGACTGCTAAAGTAAAAAGAACACAGGCAATGGATAAAGCAATGAGGATAGAGGAGACATGTAAATGTGAAAAAAGTTGAAGAAGGGCAAAGCAGGAATTAAATTGGAAAATGAAAGTAGTATGGCCACAAAACAGCAAAGATATGGTTGAAAGGTGCAGACTGAATGGATAGAAGAAAGAGGATTGGCAGGAAACTGATATAAGGCAGGAAAGGAAGGAGCTGGAAGTGAGAAGAACCATTACAAAAAGATAGGAATGATGCACACAAAATAAAAGGGAAGAGTTAAGAGAATAGTGTGGGAAAAAAGTGGGTTGAAGGCAACAGGAAAAAGGAAACAGGGCAATATTAGACAAGGAATTAATAAAGTGGAAGTAAAAAAGATAGTAGAGAATGATGTCATATGGACAACACAAATTCTGATGCCGTAGCAATGCCCCTCTAGTCTTCACTTTTTTACTTGTGAAGGTTCTGAATATCCTTTCTTGACTTGGCTCTGGGCTGGGTGACAACACTCTTGTGCCTCCCCCAGACCCTCCAACTCTGCTTCTCACCCTGCCACTGGACCCTCTCCTGGTACTTGCTAGTCATCCTTCTTGCACCTCTGCCACAAACCTAGCTCCTCCACCTGCCTCTCCAGTCTCTGTACCTTGGCCTCCAGCTTCCCACAACTTTGACTGCCTGGGCTCATTCAATCCATTCATGCATCCACTCAACCAGGGACATCAGTGATGTAGCAAGCACATGGGGACTTGAAACTGTTATAGCCAAATAGAAGACAACCAAGATGAATAGGAAGATATTCAAGCCCCAGAGGAGAATTGTGTGTGGAACAGACTCGCACTAGAGACATCCAATATCCTACGAACGCTAATGCCGCCCACAGCAGGATGTGCAGGATCTTACTCTGGGCAGACTCATATAAAGCTGAAGATCAGTTTCCCATCGAGCACAACATCCAAGAGTTGTTGGAAGAGACCAGAGATCGTGATCAAGTCATTTGAGATACCAGTGCAGGAAACCCAGATTAGACTTGAAAGAATCTTATTCCCAGAGCACAGTGTTTCTTCTTCCATCACATACATCACCAACTCCCACAGAGTCCACGAAGCCCAGTACAAGAACTGGGGGAACCTGGCTGCCACTCCATTTTAAGGCTGAATCTGGGCGTTGCAGCAACAGTGGAAATGTGGCATATCATACAGACAAAGAAGGGCAGTGATACAAGCTTGAACATTGTGCACTGAGATACCAGGCTACAGTGAGAGAGGGACGCTGGAGAGCATGCAGCAGCAGCAGAACAAAAAAGTAGTTCTGGGTTTTCACCAAAAACTATGAGTGTCTAGAATTATCTGCCCCAGTAATGTCCCTTGGGGCACAGAGCAGTTTAGTCCTTGTGAAAAGGGCATACGTCCAGTGCAAAACAACTTTTGTACTGGATAGTAAATAGCATGTGCATCTTTGTCTCATGTAAGTGCCTGTGCAAAGCTTTAGTAAATCTTTACCCCTATGTGTGCCACATGAGAGATGGAAACATTTGCCTATGGTGCCCTTTGTTAGCAGGTATAGAAGTTTTACTCAGAGACTGGGAATTGTCCTTCCAAATCGAGAGTGAAGATGCTCTTGTTAAAAGTCATCATGCTATTTTGGCCCTTCAAATGTTTCCCTTGGGGCCACATAAAGGTGGGTACAGCCTCAATCCCCCGGAAGGATTATATAAAGAGGTGTCACACTGCATGACTGTGATATCCCTAGATATTTGCATGACCTAAAATGAAGAGTTATCATATATGTGAAGGACTGCACACTCTTCCTTTTGAGAAGCCAATCCTCACCTCTACTCCTGGTTAAGTTGAGGCCATATGCAAAATGTGGCTCTGCATGCCTTGATAATGCAAAATGATACCCCATGTTATATATTAATGTATTTTTTGCCAAGCTGAAAATGGAATAAACAGTGCCTATTACAGTGTAAGACATCCACATTAAAAAGAAAAATATAAAAAATCGAAGATAGAAAACAAGCCTGACTTTGGCCCAAGGAAACACAGAAACCATGGTTTTAGGTGATCAATCAAAAAAACCTTATAAGAAAATGTAATCAGAATTATAAAGGTGATCAGATCTACTTCAGGATAGCATCTTTAATAAATAATATTCAAAAGAGAACCAAATAACACCCCTACCATGGAAAATGCCATTTCAATTAAGAACATTTGGGTCAATCACATATTATCCTTGAAATCAATATTGTTCACAAAAACAATAAAATACCACCATCGTATAGTTAATAAAACAAACACAAATATTGATGACCAAAATATCGCTATTAAAAATATGCCATTAAAAATATCTCTTTCTACTAATAATGAAAACATAAATAGTAGAAAGAAAAATATTGTTACCTTTAACTAAAAATCTAGCATGTCAAAAATATTGAAATACACAAGATTGACCACACTAATGTCACCCAAAAATAAAGCAAAATATAACAAACTACTATTATAATTCTATTTTACTTTCAACAACAAATACAATGAAACTCAACATAAATTATTAATTGTCTAACTGCATTATTTAAATATTATAACTTTAAGCACATAAAATTAAATTAAACTGCAATACAAAACATTGTAACAAATAACACGTACCTAATACAAATAACGTACTGTCATTAATATTAATTAATAAATACAATTATACATAAAAAATATATCCAGAATATCAACAAAAAAAAAAAATTAAACAGAAGCACTGCTTGACATCCACCACAAAAGGACTTACCTGAGAAAAACATTCAAACTGAAAGGACACTAACCAATAAAAACAACCGTAAAGCAAATTAACTAATAAAAATACTTAAGTAATTAACAATATAATATAAAAGGATCGCAAAATGTATACACTCACCATATCAAAAAAAGTACAGCTGCAAGACAATTACACTGCGAGATTGCGAGAAGAAACCAAAAAGAAAACTGGAAGAAAATATAGAAGAAAATATACAACGAACATTTAAAAGACTGGGCATTTTCGAATAAAGTGATTCCTATGTTCCAGGCTGGGTTTCGATCAAAGCACTCTACACTGGATAATATTGCTGTGTTTCAAATAGTCCTTGACAAATATGTTAAGTTAAATGCTCAAATTTTATATTGTACTTTTATCGATTTTTCAACTGCTTTTGACAGTGTAGAGAGACCGATTTTATGAAGAAAATTGGAGAATTTGTGGATTCCTACAGATCTTTTAACAATTATAACTTCCCTTCATACGGCAACATGGTGTAGAGCTCAAATGGGGGAAGAAAAGCGCCTAACTGAATCATTCCCCACGAAGAACAGGTTGAAACAGGGATGCCTACTAGCTCCCTTATTATTCTCTATCTATATTAGTGATCTACCAGGGCATTTCTCCCAAATCAAAAACCACCCTTCGAAACTGGCACAAGTTGATTTACATTGTTTAATGTATGCCGTTGACATAGTTATATTCGCTCGTACCCCAATTGGACTGCAAAGAAACCTGAACAAACTAAACCAATATGCTAATGAAAACTTTCTGCTGCCTAATATTACTAAAACAAAAGCTATTCCTTTCAGTGGTAGAAGGAAATCTTTATCTTTTACATGGTCATTAGGAGGTAAACCAATTGAGACAGTAAAAGAGTACGTGTATCTGGGCCGTATTTTCATGAATAATCTACGAGATACAGCCCACCTTCAACATTTAAGTCATAAGGCAGAACCTCATGTAGGGGCTTTACAGAGACTGTATCGTACTACGGGTAATAGACACTTTACAGCTATGTTGGAGGTTTAAAGTATGAAAATCCCACCGATTCTATCATATGCTATGGAATTTTCACAAATTAAAACATGGCAATCTATAAAGTTAAAGGAGGGAATCATACTTTGAAAATTAGTAAAGGTGTCTCAGTCGGTACCAGTTCAAGCCCTCCGTTTGGAATTATCTCTAACGGGAATCTTCGCTCAAATAATTTCTAACATCATAAGGTGGGCGTGCAATTTATTACACGCAGCACCAGACACTTTAAGATATCTCTTAAAATTGGAGACTTTTAGAGAGGAAGCATCACGGTATACTTTTAATAGGAATTTGTCAAAGACTGTTGAGGTCTCTCAGTGCACTATAGCACTTTTACAGGAGTGGTCCCCACCTCACTTGAAGCTTTTTTTTTTTTAATCTCACTCCTAGAATCAGTTTAGAAAATGGCAAAGAATATTGCATTCAGCTAAAGCAGTATAAAGCGTTCACTGAAGGCATAGATTTTAAAACCCATGCGCCCTATAATTTCAATTAGAACACGGGGTAAGACGTTCTATTCTTCTTTTACGTATGGGAATACTCCCATTAGCAACATACCTAGCCAGTTGGGATGGTATAAATAATAATAAAGGCATATGTGATCTGTGTAAAGGAGGACCACAAGATTTATTGAATGTTTTACTAATTTGTCCAGACCCGAGAATGGTAGAGGCTCGACGAAGATTCATAAAACCTTTCCAATTAAAGCACAAAGCAACTATAATCTGATTGTTTTTCAATCAGAAATATATTGCACATGTGAATTAGTGGATAATAAACTTTATGGAAAATAATAGGGCGAGTACATCGGTTGACATTATGTGGGACTCATTGAAAGCTGGAATAAGGGGTGAGATTCTTAGCTTTGGTCTACAGGTGCAAAGGGCACAGACTCAGAATACCAATGTACTGTTTAAGGAAATAGATGAATTGGAAGTCCAGCTTGTTAAGGGAATAGCGAAAGGACAGGCAGCTCAGGGAGTCATCCAAAAGTGTGGCTAAGGCAAGGATTAATAACCTAGGTAGGGTTATATCTAAATTGGCTTCTCCCTTGCAGCATGGCTTTATCGCTAGGTGAGTGACTGCTGACTATGTATGATGGGCAATCACGCTGTTTGCTGTAGCTGAGGCATCAGATAATCCCATGGCCATGATACTACTTGACGCAGAAAAGAACTTTGATCAGGTGACATGAGATCATCTATGGCTCGCACTCAGGAAGAAAGGGATAGGTCATGGCTTTATCACAGCTATTCAGGCATTACATCACAAACCAATAACAAGGCTACAAATAATGGGGGAGGAATCAAGCAAAATCAAGATTGTGAGGGGAAAAGGCAGGGATGTCCGTGCTCACCCCTCCTATTTGCCATATATATTGACCCACCGATAAGAAGATTGGAAGAGAATCTGATAATCAGCCTAGTTGTAGTAGTAGTAAACAGAATCCTAACAGAGAAAGGCATATAATAAGTATGTAAACTCAAAGTTCTTATAAACATCAATTAAACTAAAAGCCCTCAACCCCTACAAACTACCCAAAAATGAAAGTTTAAATGTAACTAATGTAACCTTTTCCCCAAATAGAAACCAAACCACCTGATACACATTTGAACAGCTTACATCGAAAACTAGATTAAAAAAACTGCAATTATAATCAACAACACATATGTAAGTAAAAAAATGTTAAACTATTGTTGTAATATTTTATGTACATTAGCAAAGCAAAAGTAAAATTATACAATTTATTTAACTATATTATTAAACTCTTTTCATGCGGAATTTCAGAAAGAACATGATGTATCACATCACAGAAAGGCAAACAAATGCTTTTGCACATGGGCTATGATTACAGCCAAGAAAGCACAGGCACTAAGATTATTAATTAGAAATGTACACAATAATACTCTAATGCTTTCTATGGGAGGGCTACTACAAAACATAATGTTATTATTAATTTGAGAGATTACAACCATCTGCTCAAATGTCACTGAAAATGAAGAAAGCCATGTGCTTCAAGATTTAAAAGAGGAAAACACTAGTTCCCAAGAGCTGACTGCTGAACTTCTAAAAGATATATTCCCTAAAGTACTTGAACACATCACAAGAAAGCTACTAGCTATACTGACTTTATAATGCTTAAAAGCACAAACTAAGAATGCCACCAATGATACACCTGCTGCCCTCAGAAGATATCAAGTCATCCAACTTCCTGAAAACTTAAACAACATACATGTTGATGCGACTTTCCTCCTCAATGACAACCTTAATGATGACAAATGAAGTCTATATTTGCTACAGCAGATAATTTATTAAGACTAAGCCAATATCATACATGGATGGTGGATGGAAATTTCAAAATGCGCCCTAGACCGCACACTCAGACATGCACCATGCATGGTGAATATCAAAATACAAATATACCCCTCATATACAAGTTGCTAAAAACAAAGTACCACTTGCTTTGAACAACTAAACCGCATTAAAATTAAAACAAACAACTACTCCCCACAGAAAATAATAATCATCTTTGAACAAAGCATGATACACACAATACTTAAACTATACTCACACAGAGCCATTCAAGGCTGTTATTACTATTGTAAGCAAAGCATTTAGAGACAACTCCAACAATCTGCTTTAAGGGTCTGATTATGAGTACTGTGGTCTTAAGCCTCATACCTGTAGTGGCGGTCCTACCACCACCTCCTTGATGGTCCGATGGTCTGATCACAAATATGACGATCGACTGCCGCAAGACCGCCTGCACCACCAGGATCTTGGATCCAGCGATAGCGGTGGTCGGGAAAGCAGTGTAGGGGCTTTACAGAGACCGTATCGTACTACGGGTAATAGACACTTTACAGCTATGTTGGAAGTTTAAAGTATGAAAATCCCACTGATTCTATCAAATGCTATGGAATTTTCACAAATTAAAACATGGCAATCTATAAAGTTAAAGGAGGGAATCATACTTTGAAAATGAGTAAAGGTCTCTCAGTCAGTACCAGTTCAAGCCCTCCGTTTGGAATGATCTCTAATGGGAATCTTCGCTCGAATAATTTCTAACATCATAAGGTGGGCGTGCAATTTATTACATGCAGCACCAGACACTTTAAGGTATCTCTTAAAATTGGAGACTTTTAGACAGGAAGCATCACGATATACTTTTAATAGGAATTTGTCAAAGGCTGTTGATGTCTCTCAGTGCACTATAGCACTTTTACAGGAGTGGTCCCCAGCTCACTTGAAACTTTTTGTTTTTTAATCTGACTCCTAGAATCAGTTTAGAAAATGACAAAGAATATTGCATTCAGCTAAAGCAGTATAAAGCGTTCACTAAAGGCATAGATTTTAAAACCCATGCGCCCTATTTACAATTTCAATTAGAACACGGGGTAAGACTTTCTATTCCTCTTTTACGTATGGGAATACTCCCATTAGCAACATACCTAGCCAGTTGGGACGGTATAAATAATAATAAAGGCATATGTGAACTGTGTAAAGGAGGACCACAAGATTTATTGAATGTTTTACTAATTTGTCCAAACCCGAGAATGGTAGAGGCTCGACGAAGATTCATAAAACCTTTCCAATTAAAGCACAAAGCAACTCTAATCTGATTGTTTTTCAATCAGAAATATATTGCACATGTGAATTAGTGGATAATAAACTTTATGGAAAATAATAGGGTGAGTACATCGGTTGACATTATGTGGGACTCATTGAAAGCTGGAATAAGGGGTTAGATGCTTAGCTTTGGTCTACAGATGCAAAGGGCACAGACTCAGAATACCAATGTACTGTTTAAGGAAATAGATTAATTGGAAGTCCAGCTTGTTAAGGGAATAGCGAAAGGACAGGCAGCTCAGGGAGTCATCCAAAAGTGTGGCTAAGTCAAGGATTAATAACCTAGGTAGGGTTATATCTAAATTGGCTTCTCCCTTGCAGCATGGCTTTATCGCTAGGTGAGTGACTGCTGACTATGTATGATGGGCAATCACGCTGTTTGCTGTAGCTGAGGCATCAGATAATCCCATGGCCATGATACTACTTGACGCAGAAAAGAACTTTGATCAGGTGACATGAGATCATCTATGGCTCGCACTCAGGAAGAAAGGGATAGGTCATGGCTTTATCAAAGCTATTCAGGCATTACATCACAAACCAATAACAAGGCTACAAATAATGGGGGAGGAATCAAGCAAAATCAAGATTGTGAGGGGAAAAGGCAGGGACGTCCGTGCTCACCCCTCCTATTTGCCATATATATTGACCCACTGATAAGAAGATTGGAAGAGAATCTGATAATCAGCCTAGTAGTTGTAGTAGTAGTAAACAGAATCCTAACAGAGAAAGGCATATAATAAGTATGTAAACTCAAAGTTCTTATGAACATCAATTAAACTAAAAGCCCTCAACCCCTACAAACTACCCAAAAATGAAAGTTTAAATGTAACTAATGTAACCTTTTCCCCAAATAGAAACCAAACCACCTGATACACATTTGAACAGCTTACATGGAAAACTAGATTAAAAAACTGCAATTATAATCAACAACACATATGTAAGTAAAACAATGTTAAACTATTGTTGTAATATTTTATGTACATTAGCAAAGCAAAAGTAAAATTATACAATGTATTTAACTATATTATTAAACTCTTTTCAGGCGGAATTTCAGAAAGAACATGATGTATCACATCACAGAAAGGCAAACAAATGCTTTTGCACATGGGCTATGATTACAGCCAAGAAAGCACAGGCACTAAGATTATTAATTAGAAATGTACACAATAATACTCTAATGCTTTCTATGGGAGGGCTACTACAAAAAATTATGTTATTATTAATTTGAGAGATTACAACCATCTGCTCAAATGTCACTGAAAACGAAGAAAGCCATGTGCTTCAAGATTTAAAAGAGGAAAACACTAGTTCCCAAGAGCTGACTGCTGAACTTCTAAAAGATATATTCCCTAAAGTACTTGAACACATCACAAGAAAGCTACTAGCTATACTGACTTTATAATGCTTAAAAGCACAAACTAAGAATGCCACCAATGATACACCTGCTGCCCTCAGAAGATATCAAGTCATCTAACTTCCTGAACACTTAACCAACATACATGTTGATGAGACTTTCCTCCTCAATGACAACCTTAATGATGACAAATGAAGTCTATATTTGCTACAGCAGATAATTTATTAAGACTAAGCCAATATCATACATGGATGGTGGATGGAACTTTCAAAATGCGCCCTAGACCGCACACTCAGATATGCATCATGCATGGTGAATATCAAAATACAAATATACCCCTCATATACAAGTTGCTAAAAACAAAGTACCACTTGCTTTGAACAACTAAACCGCATTAAAATTAAAACAAACAACTACTCCCCACAGAAAATAATAATCATCTTTGAACAAAGCATGATACACACAATACTTAAACTATACTCACACAGAGCCATTCAAGGCTGTTCTTACTATTTTAAGCAAAGCATTTAGAGACAACTCCAACAATCTGCATTAAGGGTCTGATTACGAGTACTGTGGTCTCAAGCCTCATACCTGTAGTGGCGGTCCTACCACCACCTCCTTGATGGTCCGATGGTCTGATCACAAACATGACGATCGACTGCCGCAAGACCGCCTGCACCACCAGGATCTTGGATCCAGCGATAGCGGTGGTCAGGAAAGCAGTGATCAATGGCGGCGTTGCCGAGGCCCGCAAATACACATAGATGATAAATTATAGCATTTCTCATCCAAAAATAAAAAGCTATATTGGACTTACAGACTGTAGCTGCAGATCTTCATCCACATCCATGTTGTCAAAGTCGAATCCACCAAAAGAAAAAATAAGCTAATAAAAAAACACCAAATATGCAAACATGAAAAAATATAAGGTATACCCATAGATGTAATTTAAAAGTCATAAAGAACCATATAAAAAAACAAAAAAACAAAAATAGGAACCGCTTCAGGAAACCTGAAAAATCAAAGGAAGTTAAAAATAATAATATTGGTCTACTTGAAACCAAATTAATTTCATTAAACAAAACTGAAGAAAGAACAGGTCCATTGAATAACTTTTGATCAATAAATCTGCAAAAAAGCCTATAATACCTACTCTCACAAAGTACTATTTTAAAAAAAACATAAATATTAAATTTAAACTATAATAAATACAAGATATAACATGACAATATCTAAAATAACACAATACTAGTACCAAATGCTAAATAGGCCTAACACACAGAACTATTAAACAAGAGAACACAAACTACTGCTAAATAACCCTCAAAATAAAACTATCACTATAAATAATATTAACTAGATTTGCCCAATTCCTCCATAAATCCAAAACCCCATTAAAAAACTTAAAAAGGTCTATCCTTATTCAACGATCAGCAGTAGGTAATTGTGACTCGCTCTCAGCAATTCAGATGAACAATTAAAAGAATGTACTACAAAAGTACACTTAGCAGGAAAAAAAATGGGTGCCAAAATGAAAGAAAAAATGACTATCTCCTTATAGAAAACAATGGAACCTTAAACAAAAATTGTAAAACAAATAAAAAAATATATGTCATAATTTTACAAAATGTTAACATAATAATAATAAATGTATTAAGAAAATATCAATAATTATCTCAGAACTGATCAAAAGATCAAAAGACTAACCCAATATCATACATGGATGGTGGATGGAACTTTCAAAATGCGCCCTAGACCGCACACTCAGATATGCACCATGCATGGTGAATATCAAAATACAAATAGACCCCTCATATACAAGTTGCTAAAAACAAAGTACCACTTGCTTTGAACAACTAAACCGCATTAAAATTAAAACAAACAACTACTCCCCACAGAAAATAATAATCATCTTTGAACAAAGCATCATACACACAATACTTAAACTATACTCACACAGAGCCATTCAAGGCTGTTATTACTATTTTAAGCAAAGCATTTAGAGACAACTCCAACAATCTGCATTAAGGGTCTGATTACGAGTACTGTGGTCCCAAGCCTCATACCTGTAGTGGCGGTCCTACCACCACCTCCTTGATGGTCCGATGGTCTGATCACAAACATGACGATCGACTGCCGCAAGACCGCCTGCACCACCAGGATCTTGGATCCAGCAATAGCGGTGGTCGGGAAAGCAGTGATCAATGGCAGCGTTGCCGAGGCCCGCAAATACACATAGATGATAAATTATAGCATTTCTCATCCAAAAATAAAAAGCTATATTGGACTTACAGACTGTAGCTGCAGATCTTCATCCACATCCATGTTGTCAAAGTCGAACCCACCAAAAGAAAAAATAAGCTAATAAAAAAACACCAAATATGCAAACATGAAAAAATATAAGGTATACCCATAGATGTAATTCAAAAGTCATAAAGAACCATATAAAAAAACAAAAAGTCAAAAATAGGAACCGCTTCAGGAAACCTGAAAAATCAAAGGAAGTTAAAAATAATAATATTGGTCTACTTGAAACCAAATTAATTTCATTAAACAAAACTGAAGAAACCACAGGTCCATTGAATAACTTTTGATCAATAAATCTGCAAAAAAGCCTATAATACCTACTCTCACAAAGTACTATTTAAAAAAAAACCATAAATATTAAATTTAAACTATAATAAATACAAGATATAACATGACAATATCTAAAATAACACAATACTAGTACCAAATGCTAAATAGGCCTAACACACAGAACTATTAAACAAGAGAACACAAACTACTGCTAAATAACCCTCAAAATAAAACTATCACTATAAATAATATTAACTAGATTTGCCCAATTCCTCCATAAATCCAAAACCCCATTGAAAAACTTAAAAAGGTCTATCCTTATTCAACGATCAGCAGTAGGTAATTGTGACTCGCTCTCAGCAATTCAGATGAAAAATTAAAAGAATGTACTACAAAAGTACACTTAGCAGGAAAAACAATGGGTGCCAAAATGAAAGAAAAAATGACTATCTCCTTAAAGAAAACAATGGAACCTTAACCAAAAATTGTAAAACAAATAAAAAAATATATGTAATAATTTTACAAAATGTTAACATAATAATAATAAATGTATTAAGAAAATATCAATAATTATCTCAGAACTGATCAAAAGCACTTTGGAAGCAGGACGAAAGGCAGTCCTAGTACAGTTAAACCAGTCAGCTGCTTTTAACACGGTCCCTCACTCCAAACAGCTCGCCCGTATTGAAGATATAGGGATTAGAGGCACTGTCCTGCAGAGAATAAAATCTGTTCTTGAAGACAGAGGCCAGGAAGTCTGGCTGCCCCCTTTTTTGTTTGGCAACAGTTGCGTCTCTGTAAGAGTACCTCAATGGGACGTATGACGTTACAACGCATGCTTTTACAACGCATGCTGTTACAACGAAAGTTTTACAACGCATGCGATGTTACAACGCATGCTTTTACAACGCAAGTCTTTACATCGACATACACTAGATGGCGTGCTGACATTAGAAATGTGCAATTTACTATTCTAAGTCCAGTCCACGTTGCAGTAGGGAAGGTGTTTGGATAGTAAACTACACTATTTCTAATGTTAGCACGCCATCTAGTGCAAGTCGATGTAAAGACTTGCGTTGTAAAAGCATGCGTTGTAACATCGCATGCGTTGTAAAAGTTTCGTTGTAATGGTAGTGCGGTGTAAAAGTTGCGTTGTAAAGGTTGTTCCCCACCTCAAGGCACAGCCCTCAGCCCCACAATGTTTAACATCTACATGACCCCACTGGCCGAATTGGTTGAGTCCTTTGAGGCCAAGATAAGATTGTATGCAGATGACGCACAACTTTTCTCTTTCTTGAAGAAAGGCAAGCTAATTGCCCCTGATGCCATTAAATTCTGTCTATCCTCAGTTTGTCAGTGGATGAACATCAATCAACTCAAATCTAATACTGATAAAACAGAGTTTGTTTTGGATACAACTTCATCCTAAACTTGCTAGCACACTGTCAGATGGAACCTTTCTGCCTTACTTGCAAGTGGATGTGGTATAAAACATAGGAGTTAAGTTTGATAAACAGATGACTGTGATTAACCAATTTAACATGATGGTTGGCACGAGATTTGGTCTTTTCCATATGGCAAAAAATGTTTGCATTTGTCTCTGTACCATTGAAGATAACAGTGATCCTGGCCTTTCTTATGTCCAGTTTGGACTACCCCCATGTGCTTTATACAGGTCTTCCACATTATTTGCTGAGGAAATTGCAAACAGTCCAAAATGCAGCAGCTCATCTTGTGCTCAATCTACCAAGCCAGGTCCATATGTTGCCGCATTTGAGAAATCTGCACTGGCTCCCTTTGAATAAGTGTATATTATTCAAAACTCTTCTTCTAAAGCACAGAGCAATGAATTCCTCAGACCCGGGGTACCTGTCTTCCAGAATATGCAAATAAAACCCAAGAGAAACCTATGCTGTTCATGTGGCCATCTGGCTATAGTTCATAGGGTTCACCTAGCTAAAACAGGAGGCAGATCCTTCTCCTTTCTTGGACCACAAGTCTGGAATAGGGTTCCAGTAGAATTGCCTCAAATTGAAGGTGAGGGGCCTTTTAGAAAAAAAATAAGAACTTGCTCTTTACACTCTAGTCTCTTAGCACGCCATTCCTTTCTTGCACTCCACATAGTACCAGGACACTAATCTGAGTAGCCATGCAATCAATAAATCCTCTGCATTCATTCATTCATTCATGTTAAAGTATATATAACATCTTTTGTATTGCACAAAATAATAATAAATGCTGCAAAACAATATAATTTTTTTTGTTATAAAAAATATGCTTAAAAAATGTAAACATGTACATCAAATAAAATATGCAAAATTAAATAAAGAATATAAAAATCATAAAATGTGTCATTTACTGCCTTTGTGAGAAATAGGCTATACTAACGATATTTGCGAAAAATTCAATACTTAAAGTTTAACATTTAACACTCAGAGTGTAACACATAATATACTAAACATTTTATGTGATAAAGTGGTTATATTTACTACTCCCTCTTCTATTTTGTTTTCTAGATTTTTATTCTTTCTTTCCACGATTAATCAAAATCATTTCAAATCATCCAAAACAGAAAAGAAGGAACAAGAAAGAAATACAGAATGAAAATATAGTAGAGTCTGTTATGACAGGAGAGGACAATAATTGGATAGCCCTATCAGAGAAACTTAATTTGAATTAAAAGAACACATCGACTCAAGGCACGGATACAAAGAAACAAATAATATAGCTGCTGGCGGGGGACTGATGCAAATATGAAAACATCCATATGATACAGTCTAACATTCAAAAAACATTGAAAACACAATTAAGATACAATCAAATTAAGGGAATTGCAACCACCCCAGATAAATATTATTAAAGTGGAGGTGCTATTGCCATAAGCTTTGCCAGTGTTGACAGCCACAGTGCAAACAGAATCCAAGTGCAAATCTTAGTCCACTAAGAATGTGCTAGTGGACTATAACAACTAAAACTCTAATACATGTGCAAAGGCCAAGGAGAAAAATAGCCGAAAAAATCATGACCTTATGTGGAACTGTGAGGAATTATGTTAAACATTAAGGGGTCTATTAGGATGGCGGTCGGAAAACCACCTCAACCAACATGGTTGCGAAAATCAACCGTCCGCTGGTACCACAGCAAAAATGGGGTCCCACTAACCGCAAAAAATCCCGACTGCGGAGGAACGACGCCAAGAAAGACCGCCTGTAGTGGGCGGAGCTGGTGAAAATCCGTCCACGGTGGTTGGATTTGCGGCAGAAACACACTAAACCGCTGCGAGGCCAGCGGAGTGACCGAACGGAAAATTAAGATTCCCCCGATGTGACAGCGGTACGTTCCGCTGTTTCCGACCACCGCAATCGCAAACAGTGAAGAATGGGAGAGCCGGCAGAAGGGCTGTTGCATAGCCACCGCTGTGGACACTCAGTGACAAATATGGCGGTCGACAAAAAAACACACCACAAGACCACCAAGTGCACATATCAAACTAGCTCTGCCTCCAAAAACACCTAAAACACCCCAATGACACACCCGCATGGCAACTTAAAAAATACAAATTCCAGGACAACCTACACAACACACCTGCTAGCAATACCCCATTTTGACACACCCCCATAGCTGAGTATAAAACCAGCCCCTTCCCTGACCAGAAATCCTTTGTACCCTGAAGGAACCAAACCCTGCAGCACATTGGATAGGCAAAACACCACACATCTCACCAGCACCACAACACACACCCACACCACCCTCACCACCCTCACAACTGCACCTCAAAACATTTGCACATCACACACCATGGCACAAAAGAAAATGCCTAAATTCACTGACAGTGAGTTGTCAGTCATGGTAGATGAGATAATCAAAGTAGAACCACAATTTTTTGGTCACCTGGTCCAACAGACACCATTAGCCACAAGAGCACAAATGTGGGAAATGATAGTCAACAAGGTCAATGCATTAGGTACCACCATGCGCTTCAAGCAGGAAATCATGAAGCGGTGGCATGACCTGAAGAGGGTGGTGAACCAGAAGAAAAACAAGAACCGCCAGCTGGCTCAGATGTAAATATTCACTCCCCTGTCACATGTACCCATTGTAAATAAACACTCCTTACACACCTATGCTGTTAAGTCTGCTCTGTGTTTATCACAGGATGTGCAATGTTCACCATGATTACAATGTACCAGGAGCACGGATTGTTTGTAAGCAAGGAGAGGCTGAAGATACCTAGGAAAACACAACAGAACAATATTCACTAGTCAGGCGGTGGCATCACAGCCATCACACAACACTTGTCATCTAGCTACTCCAATCTGCACACATTACAATGAGTAACAGTACCGACATAGACATCCTGTATCTGCGCCAAGCTACCCTGTCCCAGAAACAGTGGCAGCCAGTACTGAGTCAACAACAGGCTGCAGGTGGGGCTCCAACATAGCACATAGGTCTTGTAGGGTGGGTCGATCCAGACAGAATTTCCGTATGACCTCCTCATCCTCCATGTCTGCCAGCACTGTGAAGGGACGATGCACATTTGGTCTCCTCCTAGGTGCGATGAAAGGGGACACATTTCAATGCAATCCACCATGAAATGTGTCCAACATCTTCAGTTTTGACTGACACAATGCCAACAATGTCTGTCATCACAGTTCAGCTTACAGCCCAACTTACATGTAGGGACACCTTCAGCTACACTAGTCGTACACTTGTCCACTTTTCACGCAGCGAGTACCTCAAAATCAAACTCTGACTATGTGAATGCCCAAAGAGATCTAGCCACATCTTGCATGAGCAGCCCTGAGAGTAGTTCATACAGTAGTTCATACAGCATATGTGTGAAAATGCAACACTATTGTCTCCTACCTAGCTGCTGTACCTGCCACACCTTCTTGCGTGAGTCGAACAGGGCACACATCAACAACACAATGATCACACTCTGTGCGTAAACAACAAGTGTGTGCAAGAGCCAAGCGAAGTAGACAGTGACATATGCACAATGTGTAGTCAGACATTCATCACTGTGAGTTGCTCAGCCCTATCCCACATTGACATGTGTACCCATTGAAGAGTCCATCATAACACTGTTCTGTGTACATGCCCAGCAATATCACAAGTGACATGTAAGGGAGTACATGCCAATGTTTTCAATCATATACACCTACATGGCATGTGTTGTCAGCAGTGGGGTAAATGTTACATTGGCATTGTGTGCACAATCTTGTGCCATTAAAAGGTGTGTCTACTGTGCACTGTTGCGAACTGGCCATTGGCCATTCACACAGCATGATCTGTCCATAGGTGCTGTCAAAGTGCTCCGCAACACAAATCACGGTCACTGGCTCCAATGGATAGAAGCCATATCGTGGTAGTGACCGCCAGGCCCCAGCGGTGTGTCACTGCCAATGCCAAAGCCACACTCGCGGTAGTGAGATACATATAGTAAAATGGCAGTTGGCATGCTCCGCCACCCAAATCACGGTCATAGGCACCTATGTATAACTGCCATTCCGCGGTGGCGACCGCCTGGCCCCAGCGGTGTGTCACTGCCAATGCCAAAGCCACACTCGCGGTAGTGATATACATATAGTAAAATGGCAGTTGGCATGCTCCGCCACCCAAATCACGGTCATAGGCACCTATGTATAGCAGCCATTCCGCGGTAGCGACCGCCTGGCCCCAGCGGTGTGTCACTGCCAATGCCAAAGCCACACTCGCGGTAGTGATATACATGTAGTAAAATGGTGGTTGGCATGCTCCACCACCCAAATCACGGTCATAGGCACCAATGTATAGCACCCATTCCACAGTAGCGACCGCCTGGCCCCAACGGTGTGTCACTGCCAATGCCAAAGCCACACTCGCAGTAGTATAAGATTTATATTTATGGTCAAATTGCGGTTGGCAAGCTCCGCCACTCAAATCACGGTCATAGGCACCAATGTATAGCAGCCATATCGCGGTAGCGCCTGCCTGGACCCAGCAGAGTGTCACTGCCAATGCCAAAGCCACACTCACGGTATTGATATACGTGTAGTAATATGATGGTTGGTATGCTCCGCCACCCAAATCACGGTCATATACACCAATGTATAGCAGCCATTCCGTGGTAGCATCTGCCTGGCCCCAGCGGTGTGTCACTGCCAATGCCAAAGCCACACTCGCGGTAGTGAAAGATATATATTTATGGTCAAATTGCGGTTGGCATGCTCCGCCACTCAAATCACGGTCATAGGCACCAATGTATTGCAGCCATATCGTGGTAGCAACCGCCTAGCCCCGGCGGTGTGTCACTGCCAATGCCAAAGCCACACTCACGGTAGTGATATACATGTAGTAAAATGATGGTTGGTATGCTCCGCCACCCAAATCACGGTCATAGGCACCAATGTATAGCAACCATTCCGTGGTAACGACCGCCTGGCCTCACAGGTGTGTTTCACTGCCAATGCCAAAGCCACACCCGCGGTAATGATGTACATGTAGTGAAATGGCGATTGGCATGCTCCGCCACCGAAATCATGGTCATAGGCACCAATGTATAGCAGACATTCCGCGGTAGCAACCGCCTGGCCCCTGCGGTGTGTCACCTCAAATGCCCAAGCCCTTACAGCCAATGGGAACCACAATCGCGGTAGCCTAATGCAACTTTGAATATCGCGGGAGGCGTGGTCTGCCACCGCGGGGCCAGTCATTGGATGCCATTGAAAGATGCACGACTGCGGTAGCGACCGCCTGGCCCTTGCGGTGTGTCACCGCCAATGCCCAAGCCCTTACAGCCAATCGGAACCGCAATCACGGTAGCCTAATGCAATTTTAAAAATCACGGTAGGTGTGCGCCGCCAACGCGGGTCGGTCATTGGATGCAATGGAAAGATGCACGACCGCGGTAGCAATCGCCTGGCCCCTGCGGTGGATCACCACCAATGCCCAAGCCCTTACAGTCAATGGGAACCGCAATCGCGGTAGCCTAATGCAATTTTGAAAATCGCCGTAGGCGTGCTCCGCCACCGCGGGGCCGGTCATTGGATGCATTTAAAAAAAGCTGACCTGGAACACCAATTGCAGCAGCTTAGAACCACTGAAACTACCCCAGGGGGCTATGTATGTGTGGGAGAGAGCCTCACATTTCCACTGCTACCAGACACTGCTACCTGACACCCCTCACCACCAACTGCTGCTGCTCCTGTCTTAAGACACTGCTGCCTGACACCCCTCACCACCAACTGCTGCTTCTCCTGTCTCAAGACACTGCTGCCTGACACCCGTACCACTAACTGCTGCTGCTCCTGTCTCAAAACATTGCTGCCTGACACCCCTCACCACCAACTGCTGCTAATCCTGTCTCAAGACACTGCTGCCTGACACCCCTCACCACCACCTGCTGCTGCTCCTGTCTCAAGACACTGTTGCCTGACACCCTCACCACCAACTGCTGCTGCTCCTGTCTCCAGACACTGCTGCCTGATACCTCTCACCACCAACTGCTGCTGCTCCGGTCTCCTGGACCCAGTGATGGCGAGGACTAAGAAGATCAGGGCCTGTCCCTTCACCAAGGTCCTGGTGGATGAGGTGCTCACACAGTATGGGAGGCTATTTGGTGCTCCATATGTCATGGTAAGTGTTTCAGAGTGGAAGTGAAAGTGCAGGGAGCACACACATGAAGTTGATCTGCTGCAGTATGTGCCTGAGAGTGTGGGGTTCTGTCATACACTGCCTAGCATGCTCACTCCAGGGGAAAGGGGTGTGTAGACTATTTCACATGTTTCACTGGCTGTACATCAGAATGGGAGGGACATACATTGTTTTGTCAGCCATTCAGGGATGCAGCAAGTTGGTTAAGCAGGAGTCAGAACAGAAATTGCCTGTGTGAATGGATGTGTGGGTCCATGATGTTCTTAACAGGCTCATCTGTGACATTACCAAGGGTTTACGTCCAGAGGATACTGATGGAAATATGTCAGACTCAAATGCCACAGGGTGACACTATTGGAGGTAATTCACCTATGACACAGCAGATTGTTGTACTTTTGTACAGAGCCCCTTCCATTTTCACCAGCATGTGTACTGACTTGCATGTGTAAGCACTGTTTATGCTCTCATATTGTCCCTTCATGTGACATTACTGATGCCCCACGTTGGACCTCAGTGTGAGCCCACCTGGCCTGCACAGTCACTGCCCAATCTGACAAGGACACATCACTAAATGTGCAGAGTGAAACATATGGGTTGTCTGCTACACTATCCATCAAAGAGCTATCTCAGCCTTGTAGATTGCACACGACGGAGCTTGTGAGAAGGGTGTGAGATTGTAAGATCATGTCCCTAAAGGTGACCTCCATGACACAGTGAGCCTTTCACAGGGCAAGGACATTGAGGGCTGCGCAGTGTTGAACACAGTGAGTCTGCCCCGAAACATAATTTCCAATGTAAGGTATGTCTTGCTCACCCACAAACTGGATAGCAGATGTGGGCCCCCTACACATAGCTTTCTGTGCTGGCATCCTGCATGTGTATGAGATGGGCAAGTACTGTGTCCACCCTCATACCTGCATGCATTTTTGTATGATTCTCCCATGCTAATGTACTATGTGAGATGCTGTATTGTCTCTGCTAGACATATCTGTGAAGTAGTGCTGAGTTAGTATCATGCTCCGGCACTGTCAGGATTCCCTTCGCGCGCCTTAATGTTCCTCACAGGCAATATCCTCGTTGGATAAGGTTGAATCCAGGTTGGAAAGTTGTGTTGCGAGTTATGCTGCGAGAACTGAAACGCTCTACAAAAACTGTCCGATTCCGATCGCCCTCACTTCCTGGTTGAGGTTGCGGTCTAGTGGTTATGATGACGAGGCTTTCAGAAGTGTGTATCGCACATGCGCGAGATTCGCGCTGCGCACTTCAACTGAAAAATAATTCCAGTCAGGAGCGTTTTCTTGCGCTCCGAGTATTTCTGAGGAGAATCTTGTTTTCAGTTTGTGCGCCTTGCAGTTATCTAGAGGGAAGTCCAGAGAGCTATATTTGTTCTTGTTCCCAGTGCATATTATAATTCAAGTTTGAATTTCCTTAGCAGGAGTTACAGCTGCAGCGTTTCAAGGTAGGAGAGTTGGCTGCAACCCTTCGCAGAGCAAGTGAAGAAGATTATTTATAAAGGCTTCAAGGCTCTCGAGGAAGCAGCTTCTGTGAAGAGAAGCGCTTAGAAATTCAAGTAAGCGTATCTGAGCGGAGTTTATTGTTCGTGACAGAAAGTTTTGGTATTTTCTCCTATAGAACTTTGGCCTTTTGGAGAATAGTCCGGAATTTTCATTTTGACTGAAAGGAGATTAGTAGCAATACAGAGAGTCATCTATCCTTGACACAGGATTGTTAAACTGTATAATTTTGAAGAGACGTTTCGCAATTTTCAAATATAAATACTAAAAGGATAATCCTTGAATCAGAACAATTAACTGCATGAGAAGGATGCTTGAGAAAGACTCCAAAAGACTATTTGCATACGAACAGACTAAATACAAAAGATCATTGTAAATAGTATTATTAATAAGAACTTCACAAGTCTTTCCAGGGGTTCTTCCAATTAATCAGATGAAGCAATAATCATAGACAAAACATTCATGAGAGGGGCAATTCCATTATAAGATGCAGGTAATGGCCAGATTGCAGAAAAGAAGAATTAGAAATTACAGTTGAAAGTTAAATGGGTTATGTAAATTTCAACTTCTTTTTTCAGGGTCACCTCTTCAGCTCCCGTGAAAGATAGAAGAGCAATCAACACGAGAGGATCCAATATCTGGAAGCAGTCTCTCTTGTTTTGTCTTCCACTTCCCCTTTCCCCCGAGCTGAAGTTAGAGACAGTAGCTTGTTCTCTGTCTCTGGCATTGGTTGGAGGGATCTGGGGTTTAAGTCATCTGCTTCTGAGGGGATCGCCTTCTAAGTATAGAGTATCTGACAGATTGAAGTGCCCACCTCTTCATTGAGGATTACAGATCCCCTCCCGGGCAGAATGACGGAAGGTTTTGATTTAACGTCATTGACGGCAATTTTGATCAATATGCAGGAGCAATTAAATACTGCATTAATAGATAACAAATCTTTGAGAGAGGAAGTTAGAAGGTCTAGTCAAGAGTCCATCCAAACTAGACAAAAATTAGATGAGTTGGTAGCATCAGGATCAGTTTTCAAGGGTCCTCAACCATTACCTAGTACATCATCTGCAGCAGATATTTCCACTCAAGTTATTCATGCTATTTCACCTATTATCCCCTTAGCGCCTTCAGAAAGGTTTGGTGGAGATCCTTAAAGAGCACAAATGTTTTTAACACAGTGTTCCTTACACTTTTTGTGTCGTCCTGTGATTTTTGCTGAGGATCAGTCGAAAGTGGCATTTATTCTGTCGTATCTGAATGGTGATGCAGCAGCTTGGTCAATGTCTTTGGTCACCAAAAATGATCCAGTTTTGTACAATTTTGAGAACTTTAAGAGTGAGTTTTTAAGAATATTTGATAGACGATCTGCGTCTCAAGCAACGGACAATGAGTTACTTGAACTTAAGCAAGGAACTAGAGATTTAGTTGGATACTTAGCTCAATTTAACAAATTAATTGTGGAAACAAATTGGCCGGAGGAAAAAAGAGCTGCCATTTTTTATCGAGGATTAAAAGATGAGCTTAAAGATGCTCTGGCTCAAATTCCTCGTAGACCCACAGAAGTTTCAGAGTTAATTGATCTGGTGCTACAAATAGATCACAGGTTGAGTGAACGTCGTCATGAAAGGAGAAAAGATTTTCGTCCTCCGCCTCCTTGTTTTGATCGGGTTAAAGCTGAAGGTCATAAAACCACAGAGGGTGTATCTGCAGAAGAACCAATGCAAATTATTCAGTCCGAGGCCCATTAACAAAAGAGAAGAAAGAGCGTAGAAGAAACGCCCAGTTATGTTTGTACTGCGGGTCACCCGGTCATTTTGTCCTAAGAAGCCAAAATCCTCTCAACAGGGAAAAGGTCGGCTTCACCTGTAGAAGGAGTTGCTCGGGTGGAAGTAATTGTCAAGACAACTCCAGAGACCCAACAAGTAGTGAACACCCTGCAATCTGCTGCACCTTATTTAGTGGTCTCTTTCACTGTAAGGTTTTGTGATACGGAAATAAGTAAGGTCTCCTTGATGATTGATTCTGGGGCCACTGGGAATTTCTGTGACATCAAATATGCACAGCAGATTGGAATAAAGTCTGTTAAAAAACTATTTTTGTAGGCAGTGCGAGCTGTGGATGGAACTAATTTGTCTTCTGGGCCAGTCACGCATGAGACCGAGTGGTTACAGTTAACGGGGTTGAATGGTCACACGGAACAAATTACATTCAATCTAATTGGTGCCCCCCAGTTCCAGTTGATTTTGGGGCTCCCCTGGTTAACTGAACATAATCCACGTATAGATTGGAGTAGGAGAACGATCATAATGGATTCCCCTTTTTGTGTTGAGAATTGTTTTAAGAAAATAACTGAATCAACTCAAAGTTCTCCAGGTCAAAATTTGGTGCTCCATCATCCTGTACAAATTTGTGCAGTAGAGACCAAGGAAATTCCGTTGGAATACCAGGATTTATCTTCAGTATTTGACAAAAAGGAAGCAGAAAGACTCCCACCTCATCGTCCATATGACTGTAAAATTGAAATCGAGTCAGGAGCGGTTCTTTCATGTAGCAGAATTTATGCTCTCACAGAAAAAGAGAGTCAATTTTTAAAGACTTATCTAGATCAGTATTTAGAGAATGGATTCATCCGTCCGTCTCAGTCTCCAGTTTCATCCCCCCTATTTTTCATTCCTAAGAAGGATGGAGATCTGCGTGCTTGCATTGACTATCGAGCACTAAATCAAGTTACAGTCAAGAATTGTTATCCACTGCCTTTAATCTCTGTGTTGTTGGATCAAGTCAAAGATGCCAAGGTGTATACCAAGTTAGATTTGCGTGGAGCATATCATTTGATCCGAGTGGCTCCTGGAGATGAGTGGAAGACTGCATTTCGAACTCGCTATGGTTTATTTGAGTATTAAGTAATGCCATATGGGTTGTGCAACGCTCCAGCTGCCTTCCAGCATTTTGTGAACGATGTCTTAAGAGAATTTTTGGATAGGGTGGCCGTTGTCTACATCGATGACATTTTGATTTTTTCTAAAGACATAAAAGAACATGTGCATCATGTGAGAGCCATTCTCATGAAATTGCTTGAGAATCATCTTTATGTCAAATTAGAAAAATGTGCATTTCATGTGGAAAGGGTTGAGTTTTTGGGATTTGTACTTTCTCCCGAAGGAGTCAGTATGGATACTACTAAGGTAAAAGCTGTGCAAGATTGGCCGTCCCCCACAAATGTGAAAGAGATTCAAAGCTTTTTGGGGTTTTCAAATTTCTATAGGAGATTCATTCCAAATTTCTCTCACAAAGTGGCACCCATTACTTGCCTTTTAAAAAAAGGAGTGAAGTTCTTTTGGAGTCCAGAGGCTGAAGAAGCTTTTTGATTTTTAAAGAATTCCTTTACTCGGGCTCCAGTCCTTTTGCACCCAAGATCAGAAGACCCATTCTATGTTGAAGCTGAAGCCTCAGATGTGGCAATCGGAGGAATTCTTTCGCAACGTCATCCAAATACTGGCCAGTTGCATCCGGTGGCCTATTACTCCAGGAAATTGACGCCGCCAGAATGTAATTATCCAATTCCAGATAAAGAATTGCTAGCTGTCAAATGTGCATTTTTGGAATGGCGACAATATTTGTTGGGGGCCAAACACAAAGTCACAGTGTTTACCGATCATCGAAATTTGCAATTTCTTAAGTCTGCTCGCACATTAACAGCCCGACAATTACGTTGGTCGTTGTTTTTTGCCGATTTAAATTTTGTCATCACATTTCGCCCAGGAGCAAGTAACGCTAGAGCTGATGCACTCTCCAGAATCAATTCAAAGTCCCAAGAACGAATTCAAGAGTCCCAACCTATCACATCTGAGGAAAAGATAATATCAGTAGCAAGCTGTTCAGACTTTTCAGCAGCAATACCGGCGGCAATGACCAGACATGAGATGATTCAATGGGTGCAAGAAGAGAGGGGCAGAGAAATCAAGAAAGGTCTACCATATTTCGGCAATCATCTATTTCTCCCCACAAAGACTCTTCAAGAAAAGGCGTTAAAAAATTGCCATGATGATTTGCTTGCAGGTCACAAAGGAATCCGCAAAACCACAGAATTAGTGGAAAGAAATTTTTGGTGGCCGGGAATGAGACCTCAGATACGACAGTTCGTCTCCACTTGTGAGCGATGCCTTAGGGGAAAATCAGTTCAAATGGCCCCACAAGGGTTATTAATGCCAATGCCCACTCCACCTTATCCTTGGCATACAGTTTCTTTGGATCTGATTGTAGATCTTCCCCCAAGTCAAGGATTTAATACCATTTTAGTTATGGTGGATGTTTTTTCTAAAATGGCACATTTTGTTCCACTCAAAAGAATTCCAAAGGCTTCTGAATTGGCTCAGCTTTTTTCTCAGCACATTGTAAGGTTACATGGAATTCCAAAGGTTTTGGTTTCAGACCATGGCTCCCAATTTATCTCACTTTTTTGGAGAGCTTTCACAAAAAAGTTGGGAATAGATTCTCGTTATTCCACTAGTTTCCACCCTGAGACAGATGGCCAGACAGAGAGGGTAAATCAAGAATTAGAGCAGTACCTTCGGCTATATTTACTAGATCAAAAGGCAGAGTGGTCCGAATTAGTGTGGGCAGCAGAGTTTCCCCTTTCTATCTAAACTATGGTAGGCACCCAAGTTTAATTTTTGAAAAGGAGGAGAGTCCAGTCCCGGCAGTTGAAGAATATGTAAAAGAAGTGCAGAAGTCCTTGATGCAAGTTAAAAAGAATCTAACTAAGGCAAAAACCTCCTACAAAATTCAAGCTGATAAAAAAAGAATGGTTAGCCCAGTTTTTTGCCCAGGCGACAAGGTATGGCTATCTACCAAAAATCTCAGATTAAAAGAGAATAGAAAGTTCCAACCTCGCTTTATTGGTCCTTTTCTGGTGGATAAGGAGTTAAACCCAGTAACAGGTAAGATTATTTTGCCACCTTACTTAAAAGTACACCCTACATTTCATGTGTCTTTATTAAAAAAGAGTCCATCTAATTTAAGGTCCCAAACACCACCAAAACCAGTTTTAATTGATGCTATTGAAGAATTTGAGGTACACAAGATTTTAGATTCAACCTTCAGAAAAGGTAAATTGTATTATCTGATTGGAAGAACTTTGGTCCCGAAGAGAGATCATGGGAACCGTACACTAACGTTCATGCTCCAAGACTCATTCGAGAATTCCACAAAGCTAACCCAATGAAACCTAAGTTGGGGGGAATGTTTTTTGGTGGGGAGTACTGTCAGGATTCCCTTTGCGCGCCTTAATGTTCCCCGCAGGCAATATCCTCGTTGGATAAGGTTGAATCCAGGTTGGAAAGTTGTGTTGCGAGTTATGCTGCGGGAACTGAAACGCTCTACAAAAACTGTCCGATTCCGATCGCCCTCACTTCCTGGTTGAGGTTGCGGTCTAGTGGTTCTGATGACGAGGCTTTCAGAAGTGTGTATCGCGCATGCGCGAGATACGCGCTGCGCACTTCAACTGAAAAATAATTCCAGTCAGGAGCGTTTTCTTGCGCTCCGAGTATTTCTGAGGAGAATCTTGTTTCCAGTTTGTGCGCCTTGCAGTTATCTAGAGGGAAGTCCAGAGAGCTATATTTGTTCTTGTTCCCAGTGCATATTATAATTCAAGTTTGAATTTCCTTAGCAGGAGTTACAGCTGCAGCGTTTCAAGGTAGGAGAGTTGGCTGCAACCCTTCGCAGAGCAAGTGAAGAAGATTATTTATAAAGGCTTCAAGGCTCTCGAGGAAGCAGCTTCTGTGAAGAGAAGCGCTTTGAAATTCAAGTAAGCGTATCTGAGCGGAGTTTATTGTTCGTGACAGAAAGTTTTGGTATTTTCTCCTATAGAACTTTGGCATTTTGGAGAATAGTCCGGAATTTTCATTTTGACTGAAAGGAGATTAGTAGCAGAGAGTCATCTATCCTTGACACAGGATTGTTAAACTGTATAATTTTGAAGAGACTTTTCGCAATTTTCAAATATAAATACTAAAAGGATTATCCTTGAATCAGAACAATTAACTGCATGAGATGGATGCTTGAGAAAGACTCCAAAAGACTATTTGCATACGAACAGACTAAATACAAAAGATCATTGTAAATAGTATTATTAATAGGAACTTCACAAGTCTTTCCAGGGGTTCTTCCAATTAATCAGATGAAGCAATAGTTATAGACAAAACATTCATGAGAGGGGCAATTCCATTATAAGATACAGGTAATGGCCAGATTGCAGAAAAGAAGAATTAGAAATTACAGTTGAAAGTTAAATGGGTTATGTAAATTTCAACTTCTTTTTTCAGGGTCACCTCTTCAGCTCCCGTGAAAGATAGAAGAGCAATCAACACGAGAGGATCCAGTATCTGGAAGCAGTCTCTCTTGTTTTGTCTTCCACTTCCCCTTTCCCCTGAGCTGAAGTTAGAGACAGTAGCATGTTCTCTGTCTCTGGCATTGGTTGGAGGGATCTGGGGTTTAAGTCATCTGCTTCTGAGGGGATCGCCTTCTAAGTATATAGTATCTGACATGTACTGAGAGATAGTGGTTCATAACCCTGTGTCACTGATTTTTCCCCCTCTTGTCTCCCATGCCTGCAGCTCAAAGTCCACCAGTGTAAAGCCATGTGGAGGGCCATGGCACGCAAGGTGTAGGCTCTGGGTGTCTACAACCGACAGCGCACACACTGTCACAAGAGGTGAGATGACATCTGCCGGCTGAGCAAAAACGTGGCAGAGATGACCCTGGGGCTTATCCCTCGGACTGGAAGATTGGCAAGCAGGAGCATGACACCACTAATGCTGTCAGCAGCAAGCTGGGGGTGAGTATTCTGGGAAGGATGACTATGGTTGTGAGTTGCTCTATGTGTTCCAAGTCTGGGCCAGTGCTGAGCTCTGTGATGCAGTGGCTTGTAAGTGGCCTCCGTGTTGGGTGTAGGTGTCATGCATTTTCCCTACATGTACTTTCTCATGTCAATGAAGTAATGGCCCTTGACATAGCATTGTGAGTTGTGGCATTCTGGCATCATCTGCATTGGTGAAGTCAGGGACATCCCATAAAAGGGAACGGCTGTGTGCCTCATCTGAGTGTGCTTTCATCAATGTGTGCATTGCCTGACGTCAGAATTATGAGCACTATTCATCTGACACCAATGTGCAACTGTAGTTGTGCCCCAAAGTATGACATGGTGGATGTCATGAGCTCATGGCCATTGTGGACTGATATGTTGCAGTCTGTATCTGTGTTGTCCCCTTCTGCTGCCTCCAGATGTGACTGTGGCAACATGTTGGGAGGTACATATTTTCCCCCCTCATGTTCCTAGGTATTTATTTATTTATTTTTATTTTTGAAGGTTTTATATAGCGCGAACAAGACTCTTGCGAGTATCAGAGCACTTTACAGGTCATAAGAAGGCAATCCTCCTGAGGTGTGAGCCGGGAGCGATGCGGTATTGTTGACTTTGCTGATTTGCTCATTTGCACATTTATCGTTTCTATTTAGGGGCTGCTGCTAACTTTACTGGGGGAACTTTTAATTGGAAGATATACAGTTGATATTATTGCTGCTGATACTAGTCGTGGGAAGGTCTTTTGTTAATCGTACCTGTGCTGCTCGGTGTCTGCGCGTCTGCACATGAGCGCTGACACTCTTGGTCGCCATCATAGGAAGGCGGGCAGCGGATCAACCACGGAAGAGTAGGGGCATTATAAAAGGCAGAGGCTGGTGCGAGCGCGCTTAACTGCATCCTCCTGAGGTGCGAGCCAGGAGAGACGCGGTATTCTTGACTTTGCCGATTTTCTCATTTGCACATTTATCGTTTTTATTTAGGGGCTGCTGCTAACTTTACTGAGGGAATTTTTAATTGATAGATATACAGTTGATATTATTGCTGCTGATACTAGTCGTGGGAAGGTCTTTTGTTAATCGTACCTGTGCTGCTCGGTGTCTGCGCTTCTGCACATGCGCACTGACACTCTTGGTCGCCATCTTAGGAAGGCAGGCAGCGGGTCAACCATGGAAGAGCAGGGGCATTATAAAAGGCAGAGGCTGCTGCGACCTGAAGGTGCGCCTAAGGCCAGCCCGTCTGCGCCCGTCCGCGTCTGGATTCCGTCCAGCGCCAGCCATGCTGGTCGCAGCCCCCCCAAGGTCAGAATTGTTTGGATGAGAGAGCAGCTTTATGCACTTTCACAGTCAGATTATTTAGAGCCTACATATTTTGAACCAGGTCAAGTGGAGGTGGAAGAATGGGGACACAATGAGTTTCATTGCGGGTCCTGCACTTTTAACATGAATATGGCTCCCTGGAAAGAGTAGGTAAACATCTGTAATCCTGGGGATATACTCCCTTCTGGATCCTTGTGCAGATCCAGCTTCGGGCGACAGATTAAGGCCTGCCTGATTAATTGCAGGTCTCTTCCTAAACATGCTGTGGATATTTGGCTCTCGCTAAAGACCTATGATTGGGATATGATGTTTATTACTGAAACTTGGCTGAGAGAAATCTCAAATCCAGATATTTTCCTATCCATCCCCATAGGCTATAGAATAGCTAAGATCGATAGGGTAGGCAATAGGCTAGGTGGTGGCCTGGCCATAATTATGAGGGAAGGTTGGGAAATTGATGACATTGGGCCCATAGAGGCCATGTCTTTTTATATCAAATTTTCCATAACCTCCTCTATGGCAGGGCTCTTGGTCTATAGACCTCTAACACCGTGTCCACTATTGGCTGAAACTGTATGACTGTATCGCTAACCTTTCTTTGAGGTATTCTTATTTCACCGTTCTTGGTGATTTTAATGTCCATATGGACAATGTGAACTGCCCTTTAGCCATTCAATTAGGAGATACCCTTAAAGTGCTAAATTTGACTCAAAAGGTATCGCATCCGACTCATGCAGCTGGCCATATTTTAGACCTTCTCTTTACCAATTACCCCGTCATTCAGGTAGAGGAGCCCCTACCGGTGATCTGGTTGGACCATATGTTGGTCACGTTCAGGCTGACTTGGAGGGTCTGTGATAGCCATAGGAGGTCTATCACGGAGAACAGGAGGAACTGGAGGAAGGTTACACCTGAATCTATGGATGGTAAATTATATAACACCTCCCCCGAACTCTCCGGCGATCCTAATCTCGATGCTCCTCTTTTTAACGCTTGGGTCAATTCAGCCCTTGACAAACTGGCCCCTATTAGGTCGGTTAAATTGTCCAGGAGCAAACCCTCGGCTCTCTGGTTTATCACGGAGCTCCGTATGGAGAAAAGCCTGTGTAAGAGACTCGAGCGTGTTTGGAGAAGAAATTATGAACCCTCAGCCAAGTGTGAATATAAGGCAGCACAGAGGAAATTCCACAGTTAGAAGCGTAGGATTATTAGGGAATATGTGGCAAAGCAGATTATGGACTCTGACAACTCCCCCAAAGAAATATTTAAGCTAGTGGGAGGCTTTATGAAACCTCAGGCCCTGAAGAGCACGATTCCCCCATCTGTGGCTCTCTGTGAGGAACTAGCTGTCTTTTTTCAAAATAAAATTTCAACCATTTACTCTGCCTTTCCTGTATCAGCAACGTCTGATGTTGCAATTTATGACACATCAGATAAATGGTCAGCTTTTTGTCCATTTGAGATGGAGGCGTCACTGAAGGAATTAATGAAAATAAAATCTGGTTCTCCTCTCGACCCCTGTCCTGCCAGATTTTTTAAGCTATTAGCACCTGGGCTTAATGGTATCCTGAATTCAATCTGGAATACCTCGTTGGAGACTGGGATTTTTCCAACTAGTTGGAAAAAGGCCTTTGTTCGGCCTATCCTCAAGAAAGTGGATGCTGATCCAGCAGAGCCCAAAAATGTTAGGCCTATCTCTCTCCTGCCGGCACCTGCCATAATCTTAGAAAAAGAAGTCCAGAGACAACTTTCGGACTTCCTAGAATCTAATAACCATCTTCACGATTCTCAGTCTGGGTTTAGGACAGGATACAGTACGGAGACAGCCCTTCTGGAGGTGGCAGAATCGGTTTGTGAAACCTTAGACCAGGTATGCTGTGCAATGTTGGTGCTGCTGGATTTGTCCGCAATCTTCGACACGGTTTCCCATAGGATCCTCCTGAATAGATTACATCATTTAGGAGTAACAGGGACTGTCTTGAGATGGTTTTGCTCATTTCTTGACGGACGGTCGCAACAAGTATTTCTGCACCCCTATGTCTCTAGCTCTGGCCCTATGCCTTATGGGGTTCCTCAGGTTCCTGCTTTAAGCGCCACACTTTTTAATGTCTATCTGACTCCCCTTGCGGCAATTGTAGAAAAATGGGCGGTGAAGGTTGTCTCGTACGCAGATGACACTCAACTTGTGTTCTTCGCCAATTTTAGACATTGTCTCTTAAATATTTCATCATGGATGACGGACAGCTGCCTATAGTTGAACACTGATAAGACGGAGGTCTTATTTTTTAATCAACCAATTCTTCCGTGTACTGAGATATGGTGGCCAGCCGAGTTAAATCCGCCCCCGCTACCTGTGTCCTCGGCATGGAATTTGGGTTTCAGGTCTGATTCCCAACTCACAGGCAAGGCACAAATTACACATGTTTCCTCTCAGTGCTTTTGGAAACTCAAGGCTCTGCGTAGATTTCTTCTCTTCCTGCCAATGGATTGCAGGAAGTCAGTGGTGTATGCCCTAATCACCTCTCAACTCGACTATGCCAACAGCCTTTATATTTGTCTTACGGAGTATCTGATGAGGAGACTACAGCTCATTCAAAATGCAGCAGCCAGGCTGATCAGGAATGTGCCACTGCGACATCATATTACCCCCCATCTATGCAGCCTGCATTGGCTACCAGTGAGGAGAAGAGTACAGTTTAAAGCTCTAGTATTGGCACATAGAGCAATAAGAGGGGTGGGTCCTCATTATCTGAAGCGGAGGCTCCAGAAATACCATCAAGTGAGGGCACTCAGATCTAACAGCTGTAACTTTTTGGTCACTCCTCGCTTTAGGAAGGCAATGACTGGCGGCCGTGCGTTCTCTGTCAAAACTGCTACATTATGCAATACTATGCCCAATCATCTGAGAATTATAGAGGCGGAAATCCCTTTTAGGAGAGCTCTTAAGACTTGGCTTTTTGGTTTGCCCTAGATACAGTGATCCACCCTGGTCTCTCCTGTTTTCAGATAGGATGCTAGCGCCAGGACACTTCCGTTGGAGGTAGCTGTGCGCTCTATAAGCATTATTAATAATAATAATAATAATAATAATAATATTATAATATACAAAGACACAACCAATAAAAAAAAAATACAGTCAGAGGGATCTGTATGTCTGGTGACACGAAGCCACAGGCAGGCTATTTGGCTGGGTGGTCATCACATGGGTCACGTATGCCAAGTTTTCATCATGACACGCAAAATTTGAGTTTTGAATTGAGGTTGCGCAATGTTACTGCACAGGGTGGTGTGCAACATGGGGATAGCATCATCTTGTTTTGTGCTTTGCTTGCATATGTTTGTGTTAATGCCACAGTACTGACCATACATCTCTGTCTCTTGCAGCATCTACTGTGGGCACAGAAGGACAGGGGACGGACACCAGTGGTGAGGCATCAAATATGACTGCTACACATGAGCACATTGACACTGATGTGACCAGCGCCTCGGAGGGGGACAGGAGTCTGCTTGAGGAATCACAGCCAGAGACACCAACCTCAATGTCATCTGACCCCAGCGGTGACACATCTATGTTAGCGGGCACAGGAAGCGGGAACTCTGCCTCCTCTTCCACCACACAGCGTCCAGTGCCCACCCTCTCAGCTACTTCCACTAGTGCTGCACATGCTCACATCAGTAAGAAGGGAAGAGTGACTTTACCCCAGGCACTACTGCCCCTGCCCCTGTCTCCCCTGCTGCCATCAGTGTTGAGTCTGTGGTCCTTTTGTGCCAGCTCTGTGTGGGTCAGACAACTCTCCTCAATGCCTTCCTAGACCATGACAAAATGTTGGCACAGGTAGTTGCCTTCTTGGAGGGCATTCATTCAGACATGGGTGGGCTACACTGGACTGTCCAGTCTTTGTCCTCCACAGTGACAGCAGCCATTCAGCTGTCACAGTCTCAGAGTCCAGCTGCAATCCCTTTGGCCACCCCACTGCCAGTGGCTACTTCTGATGAGAGTGACCACACACCGCAAACCTCAGGCTCCAGATACAGCACACGCAGCACACAAGAGCAGCAGCCCAAGCGAGCCAGAGTTCAGACACCATCCTCCCAAAAAACCAAAGCCACCCCAGAGCGCAAAGGCAAAAGCCCTTCAGGCAACACTCAGGGGCATAAAGCCAAGAACCAGGCCTCAGGCTCACATGCCTCAGAGGCATCCCCAGCCAAGGACTCCCCTGTCCCGAAAGCGTATCGCAAAGAAATGTAGTCAGTTCCCGTTCCTGCTGTGAAGCTGGTGCCTGCTAAGGGTCCAGCGAAAAAGCCAACTAAGGCAGATTCACCCACAACCTCAACTCCTATCCAGACCCCTGTGAAGCAGGAGAAGGAGGTCAGTGTTGGGGGTTCACCTGGTAAACAGGTGGTGGAGGGGAACAGGCAAGGCCAGGCCAAGTGTGCCTCAGGATCCAGCAGGTCCCCATAGGGAGGCCCACCGGCTGCACCTGATGCAGTTTTGGTGGTGAGGGTGCCTGTAGTGCCCACCCCACTTACCAATCCTACCAAGATTCCCCATCGACTCCCCAAGAAGTGGAAAGGCACTCCTTCACAATCTCCCACCCACACTGTGTCTCACTGCAGCATGACTCCACCTCCACGTGCCACCACACCACCTGGTCCAAGCAGTCCTCTGGCTTCCAAAGCCACTGATGCCTCTACCTCAGCTGGTCCTCTCTCTCCCAGGTCCAGTCCTCCAACTGGTCCTGACACTTAGCCACCTCCCAGTCCGACTGACAGCCATGTCTGAGTGAAAGTCCCCCTCACACACCTGTCTCTCCCACAGCGGTGCCTGGACTGCCCATTTTTATCCCCCTAACTGTGTTGCTGACCATGGCAATGTACAGTCTCACCCATTTCCTGTGCAGGATCGAATGCACACATGTGCCTAGTCTGCACTTTGGACTGGCCACTGGCCTTGCTGTTTATTACTGTGTTTGCCCATTCCCTGTGCAGGATCTCTTGTACCTACTCTGGACTTTGGATTGGCCACTGGCCTTTCTGTTCATTACTGTGTTTTTCCATTCCCTGTGCAGGATCTCATGTACCTACTCTGCACTTTGTACTGGCCACTGTTCATCATTTGTGATGCTCATTCCCTGTGCAGGTTCTCATGCACACATGTGCCTACTTTTCACTTTGTACTGGCCACTGGCCTTGCTGATCGCTACTGTGTTTCCCCATTCCCTGTGTTCTCATGTACCTACTCTGCACTTTGGACTAGCCACTGGACCTGCTGTTTATTTACTGTGTTTGCCCATTTCCTGTGCAGGTTCTCATGTACCTACTTTGCACTTTGTACTGGCCACTGGTCTTGCTCTTGTCTACTTTTGATGCCTATCTGTGTAATATGTGAATAAAGACAATAA
Source organism: Triturus cristatus (assembly GCF_964204655.1). Lineage (NCBI taxonomy): Eukaryota > Metazoa > Chordata > Amphibia > Caudata > Salamandridae > Triturus > Triturus cristatus. The sequence continues at coordinate 317,272,315 of NC_140588.1, read as the reverse complement.
CTCCTGTTGTCTGTTTTGTCTGTGTCCTTGCTAAATAAAGGGTTTTATGTTTGGGTATGCTTTAATGTAACACATGCTCTGTATACCACTTTAACATTGCCAATGGCTGATTTAACTTTTTCAGGGTTTTGCAGAGGCAACAGTCAATTCAGTTCTTCTTGACTCTGAGGCTTGGGGGTGCAATGATGGTTGTTTGTGATAAACTACTGTTATCATAGTCAATCTATGGTGCTGTTAGCTAAATTGTACACATGTCATGTTTGGATGCACTGCCAGCACAGAGTGGAATTATATCCACAGTATTGCAAGCAGACTGGCCAGGGTACATCATGTCTGTGTGATCTTTATTGATGTGTGAACAGAGTGTTGGTGTGTGCTCATCTTGTGATGGCCAGTCATCCTAGTCACATGGGTACATTTCAATGTGTTTACTTGTGTGTTCATGAAGTGTGCAGTGTGAAGGAGTGACTTTGTCAGTAGTGTTGATGTGTGTGTGCCCCTGCGATGGCAACTGCACACATGTGTCAACCTGGATTTCAGTGCCTGTTAGTTGGATTGGTCAGCCCTGTGTTTGTGATTGTGTGCACATGTGGGAATTGTAGGCTGTGCACTGTGCAGTGTGTTGGTGTGTCCTTGCACTTCTGGGTGACACCTACTTGTGGTTGGTGCCACTTGTGAGTATGCAGAGTGTATGACTGGCAAGTCAGTGTTGTGTTTTATTGATCAGTCATGTATCTTGATACTGTTTGTGCTCACTGTGCAGACCTTCTCAGCCACACTGACACTGTGGGTGTGTTTTCTCATGCATTGCTGTCACTTGAGCCATTTTCTGCTCCAGTATGGCATGTGGGATGTGGAGTTGTACCATGCCCTATCATGCTTATGATACCTACCCTTTGTGAGTGAGCACTCCATCTATTTGTGTATGGTGCACTCCCGCCATGTCCACTACTGACGTACACACCACTTCACTCTCATTTCATCTATCCCCTTGGGTTGCCAGTGTGTGTCCCTCACCACCACTTCATTTGTTACACTATGATGTGTGGTGCTGATCTGTGCACAGGACCAATGTGCCACTCAGGACAGTTTCCCAATTGGTTATGTGTGATTTGTTTGTACTGGTTTGCAGTCATGGTTGTTTATGTGCATTGCAACTCTTTGTGCCGCAGAGTCCTCTGGTCATGTGGTTTGCACTTGGGTGTCCCAAACTTGTGCATCTGTGGGTGATGGGTAAGCTGTATAAGTGTTTGCTGAGGTACAGCTACCCTTCCCGAGTGTGATGTTGTCTGTGTGCTGTGGTGATTTGTGTTGTGGGGGTTCATGTTGTGGCACTCAGATATGTGTGCTACTGGTTTGGTTGGTGTGCACACACTGCTTGTTGTGCATGCACTGCTGTGAGTCTATGTTGCCTTGTAATTGCCTGGTGTGCATCCCCTGATGTACAGCTGTATTTGCAATGTGAAGGACTGGCATGTGCATCTGTTGTGTGTTTGCCTCAGTCGGGGAGCGAACCATTTTGGTGCAATCCAGGTTTACAAATCTTTGCAAATCTGCTTTTGCAAGGGGTGGGTGCATGGTTATGCCCATGCTCCACCCATGCAATGCCTACCGGTTGCAAAGTAATGTATATACTAAACCATGCAAAGTATCTTTGTGTGTTTTAATAAATGCCTAAATGTTTTTACATCGAGACTGCACCACAAAAATGATGCAACAAAAAAGCAAAATCATTGTAACTCTGGGCCTAAATCTTGAGTTATTTAAAGTAAAATTTTCACAAACTCAGAAATTAGGGAACCTGTTGTCTATCTGTTGGTGTTGGTGCCATAATAATGGCATCCATCATACCCAGTCTTTGCTTAATCCCTTTATCAGATAAATCATGTCCCAGATAGTCTATTATGTTCTTTTTGTACTCACACTTTTCACTGTTCTTCTCTCTCTCATACCTCACAACCTCTACAAGTATTGTTCCAGTACCCTGATTTTACCAGCTGTGAAAAAGACAATGGCATATTCAGTTCCTTTCAGTACTTTAAACATGATTCTCTGACAAACTGAAGATTCAGGTAAATAAAGGCATGCTGAAATATAGAAAAGCCAGAGACACAAATGTGAAGTCTTTTTATTCAGGGTTAAATTCAATCTGGTAATGGGCTGGCACTAGATCTATTTTATTAAACCACTTTGAGCCACCAAACATCATCAGCAGGTCAATTTTATATGTGGCAAATGGCAAGGGATGAGAGTCTTTCCAGATTAATTTGTTCATGCTTCGCAAGCCAATGCTGATCCTCAACTTGACTTCTTTTGGAGTGATTACTAATGTTAATAAGCAAATTGTTGACTATATTGGCTTAGGTATACGAGGATCCCACCTATATTTTTAGTTTGTTAGCAAGATATTCCCTAACATTAAAAGGAATATTTATCTGTTTATGTTTAATAGGCTTAGCCCCTTCCTTGATGAGTATCCTATGATTAAAACAGCAAATTATATCTAATTTATGTCTGAACGCCTCCTTAAATTAAATATTCCCTCTCCTTCAAGGGCTCACTCTTCTCCTACTAACAAACGTTGGTCCTAACTCCAGGTTTCATTGTCAAAACAAACAACACCTGACGATACAATGCTAAAATATTCAAACGTTCCTAGATGTTCTGTTGAATTGACCAACCTTTGAAGCATAAATTGGCTTCAAAGAATCCAAGCAATTCAGAACTCCTCCGTTAACAGGTTAGAGGAGCTCTGGAATGAGGCATTAGTTTTTTATTGCCCCAATAATTCTTGAATAAAAGCAAATGAGATGCATGCTCCTGAAGCAACTAACACATTCAATAAACATCTATCCTCTCGGACATCAACATAGGGATGCACACAATATTCCATGTTATCCATGAGAACTAAAGCGTCATCTTTGCAGTAATAGCTTTAGGCATTTTTTCTCTTTTCATTAACAGAACTGACTTCCACTTCATGAATCTCACATACTCCACCAAAATGGCCCATTTTAGAAGAAATCTTTCACACTTCATTTGATGCTGTACCTGGTCTCCCTGTTCTCGCAATCTATCAATCAGTCAATCAGGGACTTGTGAGGTGCACTACCCACCCATGAGGGTCTCGAGGCACTGGAAGCATACTTTTGTTGTTTGAAGGACTTTCCCATTAATATATTTTGCTACATTTGTTTCACATTACTGGAATTCACTTATGTTTTTCTTTATGACCCCCACCATAAAACACTTTTTTATCCAATCGCTGATAACTTGATGTCAATAATGTCACTCAACAATGGAGTTTTCATAAGCAAGACATTTTGTGTATCTCCTTTCTGTCTACTGTTCACCACAATTTGTTCTCTGATAAATTGAGGTAAATCTTTTGACCTTACATTCTGCGACTAATATTCTTAAGGTTCTTATGTATTCATCTATGGACCCATCTTGGTTCTGCTCAATTATAAGGAACGTTGAGTGCAGGAACACCAGACTGTTGAGATATCAAAGTGAATTTATCTTTCCAAGGTTCAGATCAGGGGGCTAGTAGACTAGCCGGTGGAGCCACTTTGGTAGCCCTGGGTTCAGGATGAAGTTGCAGGTCCAGTTCACCTTTCCTAGGCGAGAGGGCATCAGGGCAGCAAGGCATCAGCACAGTAATGCAGCAGCATGTCAGCAGTCCAGCAGAGTGGCAGTCCTTTCAGCAGCAAATCAACACTTCCTCCTGGCAGAGTATCCACAGGCCCAGAAGTGTACAGAAGAGTGTATTTGAAGGTCCTATTTTTCTAACCTGGTGCCTTTCACCTATAAGGTCGGAGAAGCTTTTGGAAAGGTTCTTTAAAGTGCATGGAATTTAATGACTCCCTTGCCATGGCTCTAAACTGGTTGCAGTGATAATGCAAGGTTTTTAGGTCCTTTGTTTGTAGGCATAGCACAGGCTATTTAGGTGTAAGTGGGGCTGTGCTCAGCTCTGGCCCCCCCCCATCCTGCCAGCAGATGGCCCATTGAGGCACATAGAATCCCTCTAGTGTGTGACTATCTACTAGGAATTCACAATGTCTGTCAGCTACACCCAGTCATGTGACCCAAGACAGCCCCAATGCGCTAAGCACAGGAAAATGCTAACTTTCTTAAAAGTGGTATTTTCAAAACTGTAATGAGAAATCCGACTTTACCATTAAAGCGGGTTTTATTATTACTATTCTATAGGTACAAAACATGACATATCTACCTGCTCCCAATTATGAATCATAGCTTATTAAATGTAATAAGAAATCTCCAATATTATCCTACGAGAGGGATAGGCCTTGCAGTAGTGAAAAACAAATTTGAGAGGTTTACAATTTCCAGCAATTGTAACAGTTAAAAGTACACATCCAACCTTTTAATTACACAGCACCCAGCCCTATGGGCTACCTAGGGCTTACCTAAGACGTGACATATGTAAAAAAAGGAGAGTTTAAAGCTTGGTAAGGAGGTTTAAAAGCCAAGTCGACATGGCAGTTTAAAACTGCATTCAGGCTGCGATGGCAGGCCTGGGACATGTTTTAAAGAGCTACTTGAGTGGGTGGTACAATAGGTGCTGAAGTCCCACTGGCAACATTTAATTTACATGCCCTGGGCATATGGAATACCACTCTAAAAGGGTTTTATAAAAAGATAAATATGCCAATTAGGTATTTGCCAATCAAACAACGTTTAGGGAAGTGAGCACAAGCACTTTAGCATCTGTTTGCAGTGGTAAATACACAGAGTCCTAAGGCCAACAAAAGCTAATTTCGACAAAAAGTGAGTTAAGTAACCAAACATTTGGGCAAGACCACCCTAAGGCTGACAGGTCTAACAATAGTCTTTTGACAGCATCCTGATATTCACACATCTCTTCTTCTTCATCGGCTAGTATGTATGGTGATAATGTTTCAAAAATAGCTCCTCCTTCTCATCGTAAATTATGTTCCAAGCACAATCTTTTCCTTTTTGGTCTGTATCTGTTTTGCCCATTGCACCCAAGTACTTTGTGAATGTCTTGAATCAAACTTTCCATTTTATGGGTGGATGACTGTATAACTGTAAGAAAGGTGGTGGTGGACGCATACAACACATAATGAATAAACGCTAAGCTGGTTACAACCTTGATAAAAATACTCTATAGAGAGTGGACAAAATCACCATGTAAAAAGTAGTATACCAGTACCCTTAAAACTAAGTTGAAGAGTAAAAAGCCATGGTATCAGTACATACTTATTTAAATAACAGAATGCTAATGCTGTGCCAATTAGTGTATACAGCCTTGGCTATCTTGTTACACACCTGAACAGAGCCCATTTATTTTATAATATGAGATTTTATTGTTGTGTACATTGAAAAGAACAAAGCAAAGAAAGTCTGAACAGAAGGAGTAAAACCTTGCAACCAGATTAATTGAGAAATAGGACTGGACACATATATGCCATTTATTGTCCGGCACTGAAAGATAATTTATGCTGTAGAATGTCCATTTGCAAAGGTTCACATTACATAGGACGACCATGATGGGATCCGAGCACAAGGGTAGAAAGTCAACCAGCAGATGCTGAAAACTGAAATGGCTCAGCCAGTGCCCAGTAACATCACAGTAGTTTATCCCTTGGAATCTCAAACTTGAGTAGAATGTAGACTTTGTTACAAATAAGGTTCCTCATATAAGGTTAATCAATTTACACTCAAAAGAGGCCCAACACTAAAGCGTCCACCAACCTGGTTGGCCATCCTATCAACATTAGATTCAACCTTAATAATCTGCATGCCCTCTTGAATATCTGATGCCACCATATGAAGCAGCATGAATAATTATTCAACCTCTTAAGTAAACACCAGGGACATCAAGCAGTATCACATGCAAGAGATATGAAGGTTTTTGCAATCATTTTTAAAGCAGTTGCCTCTGCATAATCAAGAAGTTAATTGGACACTGGTTTCACAGTAAAAATATCAGTATCAGCAATATTACCCATGAGGTTCACAAACATAATTTAAACCTAACTGTAAAGTGTGGTCTTTTATCACTAGAACAAGAAGGGTGCTGGCACTGAATCGCAGCAGGAATATTTTAGGGTGATCTAAATATTGAGTGTCACTAAATTATTGGGGTTTGGCCACATATTTGGTAGCAGAGGATGGTTGTGTAAAAGCACCTCCTTATTCTTGAGAATACCTGATGTAGGTCCAAAGATTTCTCTATGATTTTTGTAACTTAAAAACCTTATCTAAGGAAGAAGTGAGTTTTTAGAACCAAAAGTCCAGTCTTGTGGATGTTCCTAAGTGACAAACTGGGCATTCCTGGATGATTTAGAGTGTAAATATACATATGAACTATTAATTTTATATAAGGACATATGAGTTTGTGAAAAGGATTTGTGTTGTGAGTTGTCTGGGTCTCCTCTTTTCTTGAGGTGGATGGCAGAGCAGGGGGTCAGACCACAATCCCCAGCCCACCTTCCAGCACGAAGCTGCTGACATTAGTCTCTTGCACCCAATGACACATATAACATAAAGCTCCCGCAGTGTGGGGCTCCTCTTTCATTGAGACTGACGGCGGAGCAGGGGTCAGACCACAAGCCCCAACCCACTTTGTGGCAGGGAGCCACCAATATTGGTCTCTTGCACCCAGAGGCACCTATAACCTGCAGCTGGGCTCCCGCAGTGCCAGACTCCTCTTTCCTTGAGGTGGATGGCAGAGCAGAGGTGAGACCACAAGCCCCAACCCACCTTGTGGCAGGAAGCTTCCGACATTCATCTCTTGTGCCCAAAGGCCTCTATCACCTACAGCTGGCGCTCCTGGCCAAGACCGGTGAGACCAGGTCTGTCTTTGCACATCATCACCTGAAAGAGGCTAGGCTGGGCCACCCCTCTTTGGTATTTTCTTAAAGGTGTCCCATTATAGTGCAGGGTGTAATTTTATATATTAAACTTGCATACCTTTTACTCTCTTACAACATGAGGAAGCATAAATTACAAGTAGGAAAAGAAAAAGATATTGGCTCCAGTCCTTCTACCCATTCCCAGCCTGGGACCATGCTAGATGCCTTTTCAAGCTGGGCGGTAAGTGTGGTTGCAAAGGAGATAGAGCTAGTTGAGAGATGCTTATCATTGGAAGTGGGGGGAAAACGTAAGTTTTGTTACCACGCAATTGAATTTGATTGAGCATGATAAAAGAAGTTTACCTCCAGAACTGGGGAAGGGGCTTCAAAATGCAAATTACTAAAGAATGGCACTGAGGAGGAGAGGGAGATGAGTTTAGGCCCTATTGTGGTGGCTGTGGATCCCTTGAAGAATGTTATTTTGGAAGACCCAGCACCAACAATTATTAAGAAAGGGAAACCTGGCCCCACTTTAACATTTCGCAAAAAACCTGGCCCCAAACCCACTATATCAACATCTATGACAGGGAATCTATACTCAGTAGTCTCTTGTGAAAGAATAAATTCTATCATTAGCAAGCTTAAAACTACACAGGCTGGCTTTTTGGAACAAATTAAAAATATGTTTGTAGCAGCTATGGCTTCTACTTTGGAAAATATTTCTGCTTTAGAGAAGACTCTAATGACATTAGTAGATGTGGCTAAGACACAGTCGCTGGCGGGATGCTCATCACGGTCTTCTTCCGCATCCATACAAAACCCCACCCCTCAAAATCCATACAAAACATCGGGAGACTCACTGAGGGTTGTAAATCTTCTTGTACCAACAGGAAACCAAAATGGTCATATTCAAGGAGGGCCTCTTTAAGTCAACATAATGTCTTGAACACCCAGCCTTTTGAAAAATCTCTCCCTGATTCAGGAGTCCATCCATCTAAACAGATTTTTTAGGACCTAAATAAAAATGTTTCACATTGGCTTACACAAAATTGTGCCTTCTTCCTTAAGGAATATGATGATATTCTCATGGAGAGAAGAGTTAGGTGGGTGGGGTAGTCAAGAAAATTGCTAGAAAGAGATTGTGTGGTTGGCTCCTGCAGGAAGCCCAAATTTGTGTGTCAATTGATTAAATCTACAGCAGGTTGCGATCAAATGGTTTCCCTACCCCTTGTTCCATTGTCCCATTGAGCTATTTCTAGCAGCCTATATACCACATGGATTAGGAGAAAATACATTGTTCTATTACTCCTAATGTTCCGGTCTAGTACACAATATGGGGTGATAGTACTATTCAAATATATAACAGGTTCCAACCCCTGGCTGCTCTGGATGAAAATGATTGACTCGATAACATTCCATTCAGCAGAGACTGAGGAGTTTGGAGGAAATAGCTTGTTGGCACAATCTGTGATCAGCACTTCCACTTTGCTTGTTGGTGTAAAGGGTACCTATGGGGTGATCCAGGACTGGCAGGCAGACAACAATGATATGGAGGTAGGCCAGGGATTTACTCCTGATCACGGAATTCATCTGGTGCAACATTTAACCACTAGGAAGACAGCTTCAAGGCTGCACTTCCCTGACACCACAGGATTACAAAAATTAGAATTAGATTCTGACTGCTCTGATAGACTGGAACACCTAAGACCTGAACTATAGTCTTTGGGGCAAAGGGTGGTCACTATAGCAATCATTAATTCCAAAACTAAATAGCAAGATAATTTTGCCCCCTTGACTTAGAGTGTAGCGAGTTTATGCTCTAAATTATGCAATCCAGATTGGTTATCTTTCATTGATTCTTATGATATTATATTTTTGTCTGAAAACTTGGCTTTTTGATGATGTATCTATTGATGGGTTTAGATCTTTTAGTTCACCAGCTATCACCTCTAATGCAGGTTGAGGGAGGGGCGGACTAGTTGTTTTGATAATATTTAAAGCTTATATTCCCTAAAGAGTTTAATATAGTTTAAGTAAATTTTCATTTTTATTTCTTCTCTTCATATCTTGTGAAAATTATTGAGTATTTGAGAACAGCAATTTCTCGCCTAATGAGTAAGGAGATGAACGAGATCACCCTTGTATGGGTAGGAGATTTTAACGCTTCTAAATTCCCAATAGCAAGACCCAGGTATGTGGCATCACAAATGGCCTGGGCGATAATGGGGCACATTTTTCAAACTCTCTCTATAGGGAAGCACTATCAAAGATCTTGCTAATAATCTTTCTTTATTAACTAACGTATGGGAAGGTTCCAATTCAAATGCCATGACCTATGTTGGAACGGGCAAGGGGAGTGTTATTGACCAAATATTAATCTCTGAAGCATTGATTTCAACGGTTAATAATTTTGATGTTCTTGACTCCCCATTTAGTGATCATAACCCAGTCATAGCCTCATGTGGAATCTTGCCAAGTACCCAATGGTATGTCCACCAGATACCTCTTATAACTTTTGCCCAAAATCAAGGAGCAGGTAGAAAGTAGTGCAGTGTAGATCCTATTAAAACGTATGCAGACCTAATTATGAGGAGTGTACAAAAGCATAGCTATTCTTTAAACAAACTTCCAATCAAATCCCTCATGATATAATTGCTGTTAGGGCAGCAAGATGGATTTTTAGCACTGTTTTAAAAAATAGAAAAAATGAGATCAGGGCAAAAGCATGGGAAGATTTGGAGCAAGCAGTTTCTCTCAAAGACAATACAGCCTTTTGGGAGGTAGTAAATCGTCCCTTTTTTACTGGAAAACAGCCTCAGGAATGGACATTCTTTTTTTAGAGCAAGATTGGGTTTCTCATTTCTTGAAGATTTTTATAGCGGAAGGGAGGGTAGCAACTGCTCTGGACAGGAGGGATTTTATTTTTAACTTTGGGGACCTGGAATATTTTTGCAAAACGATAACAGTGAGAGAAGTGAGGAAAGCCATATGTTGTTTTGCCTCAAGAAAGGCAGCAGGCCCGGACGGGGTTCCAGTGGAGTTCTTTAAGTATATTCTTGATTTATGGACACCTACAATGTTGCAGGGATTCTGCACAAATACAGAACTATGCACAGGAAACGGGACCTTGGTGTATAGGGACTGAGTCTTCCTACTACCTTGGTACCCACGAACCCAGGACCGACTAGCTACAGTGTCTCACTTGCTCTCCTACTCACTCACAGGGAAACAAATGATTAGACACCCCAGAACACAGCACACCCAGATCTCTCAGGAATCGCGGTAACAAGACACACCTTTTCGCTCACTCTCTTGTACTTGTCCACAATAAGATCCGACAGAGACACAAAACAGTTTAAAATATTTATTTTAACTAACGTGCCCTAACATGCAGTATACGTGCCACAACAAGCAGGAAAATGCATGGTACAAATATTGTCAGCATAGCAGTCAGTCCATAAATCATGAAGGGAGATGTCATCATAAAAAGACAATGGAGAAGGACTATAGTGCCTAACCTCCCTCCCCTTGCTAAAAAGAAGTATTATTATATAAATGAAGATCTCTGGGCTTTGTCAGCAGACCCCATACCTTAGCCTATAGATTGTAGATCTACATCGTGGGTGCTCTTCTCCCTGGAAAGGTCCCTCTCCAAGTGTGGGTCACATATTCGTACACCCTACCAAAAACCCAAGTACGCTGTCCAAACAACAGCTGCATCGGTATGTTTTGTCTAAGGGCTAAGGACCTCCCAGAACAAAATACCAAGGGCCATTGTTGTTAGACTTTGCACATGATGTTCAGTCAAAATCCCAGGAACATGTAGAGAGTGAACACAGCGATGAGTTCTCATGTGAAAGCAGTCTTTGAAAGTATTGAAAAAAATAAAGACTTGTAGTAATGTGTGCAAAGCAGCAGGCAAGCTACAACGTGCTCATGCCAAGTTAGTGAAAAACGACAATGTCCCTATGGGCCACATGACAATAATTACAATAATAATTACACAGTGTTAGTTATCACAGGCCCGCCAAATCTCTGGGTGGAGATTGTGACTATACTCATAAATTAAAGGTAATAAAAATGACCCTTGAAACTATTGGCCCATCTCTCTTATCAATTCCTCTGCAATATCTTTGGTAGGGTGATCTTAGGTAGGCTGGAAGAGTGGGTGAAAGAAAGAATCTTCTTTTCAGAGGTGCAATATGGGTTTCGTCCAGACATGGGTCCGACCAAACAAGCCCTAATTTTGCCCCTTATCCTATGAAAATATGCCATGGCCAGGAGAGGGGCCATGCATATAACTTTCATGAACCTCTCCTTGGCATTGAACGTTGTGGATAGAGACAAACTATGGGACATTATGAAGCAAGCAGGTGTTGACCCCCCTTACAAATTATTTTGAAAAGGTTGCATCAAAACACCATAATGAGGGTAAGTTACTCTGAAGATGCCGATCAAACACCCTCTATTCAAGTTACTAGGGGGTCAGACAAGGCTGCATATTGACCCTTATTTTTATTCCTATTTTATATTAATGCTCTTGATGCCTTTTTAAAGACATTAACTCACGATACATCCAAAATAGGTGATCGATTTGTCCCTGTCCTGCTTTTCACAGATGATGCAGTGCTGTTATCTCGCACCGCAAATGGTTTACAAATTTTATTGTACGGTTTTCCGTCTTTTATGACAGGCTTGAAACTCAAGGTTGATTATAAAAAAATCATATATTTTGACTACTGGTCCCAAAAACACACATTTTAGGACATTTATGGTGGGACGAATACCCATCATTAAGATCCCAAATTTGAGCTATTTGGGTATCCTATTTTCTGCAAACCTGAGTTGGGACACTTATAACTCAGAGGTCTCAGCAAATGGAAGCAACGTTTGAAACATTTTTTAGATTAGCAAACAAACTGGGTCACAGGACCACAAGGGAATTGGTGACGCTCTACTGAAACAAGTGCTAGTCTATGGCCACATATGGAGGGGGGGGGTTTGCCTCTGGGAAGCACTTACCGTCAGTTGAAAATAGGTTTCTGGCCAGACTCTTAGGACTCCTGAAATCTACTTCAAGTATTATTACTCACAACGAGGTAGAGCTAGGGATTTTAGAAGATTTATTGGGTCTGGCACCTATTTTGTTATGGGTTAAACTGTGGACTGAACCAGAGTTAAAGTTTACCTGCAAGATAGTGGAAGACTGTTTGAAATTAAACAGTGCACGTTCTATTCCTTGGCTTAACTATGTTAAAAAGTCACTCCAAGAGCTCGGGATAATACATTTATGGGTAAATAGAGTCAACATGAATTCCTCCTTTAAGGCGCAGGTTAACTCACAATACCTGGAACTGAGAGATGATATAAGGCTGAAGATAGCAATTAATATGGTAACAGTCCAGCATTATACTTTGCTTGCTACATGTAATGGCATGGAACTGTACCTTTTGTGGATTAAAGCTCCATAACACAGATTGTATCCACTATGGCTGTGACTTAATATGATCTATTTTTTAGTGGCTTTCCCGGGTATGGAATCCTGGTTTCCATCATTGCCAAACTGCACCTGTGATTGGACTTCTAGTCAAACGACTCTTTACTTAATGTATTTTGCCCACTCAATGCTTTTTACAGATTATGGGGCATATTATCAAGGACGGAGTTAGAATTATCGCCGCTTTAGAGGCAGAACACTGCCGCTAAAGAGGCGAATGGGCTTGATAATATGCCGCAGAGAATTCCAATAGAAGCCCATGTTCACCAGAACATGGGCTTCTATGGGAATTCACAAGAGCATATTATCTAGCCCATTATCGCTGCTTTCAGCGGTAGTTTTCTGCCTCTAAAGCTGCGATAATTTTAACGCCGTCCTTGATAATATGCCCCTATGTTCTTTAATTTCCGTCCTTAGAGGTAAATCATTTAAATCATACAAGGAGGGTTTGATTTACCTCCAGAGTCTTGACTCACCTGGAATTTGCATGGCAGTTTTACATGTTTCTCTCCAAGACATGAGGTTAAGGAAAAGTTGCATGTTATGACTTTTTAACTTTAGCCAACCAGCTTTTCTTTTCATAAGCACTTTGAATATATAAGGTCTAAGTTATTTGGCCCAAATTTATGAGAGGAATGACTCACCTGAGATTTGTATTGTTGTTTTAATCTTCATATTACAGGCCCTGAAGTAATGGAAATGAAATCTGTTAAGATTTTTAAATTCTTGCATTTGCAAAAACATTTTGAATAATTATTTGGGCATGACCTATTTTGCTAGAAAGTGTATTGCAGTTTTGAATGTTATTGTTCTGACCCTGAGATTAAGGAAAAGTACATGATACGATCTTTAAATCATTGCAAATTTGTGTTTTGCACAAGCACTTTGAATAAAGAACTTGGCTCGATTAACCTTATAAAAATTCATTGTTAGGAAATGATTTATGAACATTGTTATTATAGTTTTGATATATTTATTTGAAGAAATCATGTGTTTCAACGTGCGTTTATGATTTTTATTACAAAATCAAATAAAGATGGAAATGAAATGAGTTGTCGTGTATATGATGATAGTTTTGGATTGAATTGGCGGATTAATCACTGTTATGTTGATATATTATTCCTATATGTAAATGCATTTGAGGTTTTACTGGTATATTGGGTGGCTTGGTTACTGGATTCATTGGAATCCTAGCTCTCGAAAAACACTGATGTCTGTAATTGTGGTGTGTAGAACAAGGCTACAAATGGATAGGGATTTTGAACTAACAAATGTATTTTCCTAGGTTGTATGTCTTATTCAGTTTGTATATTTAGCTCCTTTGTTCAGGGTAAGCACACTGACTGTGGTGGATTACCTCAGGACGGGATTCTGCTGAGTGTAAATCATAGTACTTGGTTAATTCGGGTTTCTGTGATTTGCGATTGATTTGTCTTACTTGATTTTCTGAGTTTGTTTTCCTTTCTAGGGTAAACAGACAAAGCTTTATTTAGTTATATGAGTTTATAGTGGTTTTGTAGTCATTCTGTGATTGGTTGCTCAGCCAGGAAGATGTGCTGAGATTGATGAGATACCACCACAAAGCAGTGCTCTGATTGGTGGGTTGCAGAATTAGTCTGGCTGTGATAGGTTAACCTTTTAAAGAGCTGCGCTGTAATTGGTTATTGTTCTCTACGTTATTTGTTGTGATTTGGAGTTGATTTATAGTTTTTTTAGGCACAAAGAAGAATGAGAAGATTATTAATAAACCCTAAAGTTACTGGTGTACCTATTGAGGGTCAGAAACATCCTGAAAAAGGAAGGCCAGCTTATTAATTGATCAAAGAGATTCAGTACTAGTGAACCTGGATTTTAGATTGGAAAAAATACACTGTACATGATGAAGTTTTGCAGTTCCCATTAGAAGGTACCTTTAATGTTAAGAAACTAGATTTTTGAGTCAGAGAGAAAAAACTAGATAAAAATATAGCAAAAAAGAAAAATGACCAAGCAGGTGAATTTACTGGAAAGGTCTAGCTGATAATATGAAATCTGCCTCTCATCAAGTAAGTGTATCAGCAGAACAATACATGGATACTCCATGCCACGGATTGATTTCAGGGGACTTGATAGTAATCAGAAAGCACGTCTGCAAGGTGTGCCAGATGAGTGCTAGAAGGGTCAACATCAGGTGATTCTGACAACAAATATTGAAGTGAAGTGTGTGAATGTGCTGCAGTGGAGCCACATGTTCAGACACAGAGAGTGAGAATAGCTGAAGAATTGAATGGGTCGAGTGATCTGGCAAGGAGCACACCAACTGCACAAAGTCAAGTCCCAAGTCAATCTCAAGTTTGCAGATTTTGATTTTGAGGCTGGAGAAGATGACAAACAAAAGCAATCTACCCCTTTTGTTTAAGACATTAAAGTACTTAGCCCAAGGCCTGCAGAGATCAAACAAGCAACCCACAGGTGACGATTCCGACTGTGTTTCTTGTGAATTCTTTCATTATATATATGGAGACTCCCCCAACCCATACCTAACCACCAAAAAAGGACCTCAAACATACCTTCCACAGACCATCTCCACATCGTTCCTCTCCAACCTCCCACAAACCATTATCTCCCACTCCAGCTGCTGCCACCACCCTTTTCCTATCCCCAAAGTTGGCCCATATGTCTCCAACCCCCTCCCTATCTTCAACGCCCCCACCCTATCATCTCCCAACACCAGATACCAACAACTAGCATCTCCCCCTACCTGCACTTCAACCCCTCAGATTCCGTTACTGACAGTCCACCCAAATCCTCCCACAATTGCTGATCATAACTGGCCATTAAGTCCCTTTATACCCTAATTTTGATTACACCTCATAACTCCTCATAACTGCCTCCTGGTCCTCCAGAGCAAAGACACGGGTAATTCCAAGGTTCAAATGTACCACCTGCAGAGGCAGAGGTTTTGTTATATGCACACCTAAAGCATGGAACCTCTTACCCCCTTCCCCACATTAGATCCATACCTAATATGTTCTCCGTTAAAAACAAATTAAAAACCTGGCTCTTCCGTAAGTAGTTTCCTTAAGTATAGCAAACCTTTTAGCAGAGTTTGCACAAGGATACCTCCGGGTAATCGTGCGATTTAAAAATCAGTTCAGTTCATTAAGTCTTTATTTCAATTATTAAAAATCATGAAAGACATTACAGTTAGTTAAAAGTTAAAACAAGTAAAAAATACAAATATTAGAAAGCTCGGATCAAATACGGGACTGACATTATTGCAAGGTGACCACAATAATAAGTGCATACATTTATATATTAATACATCAAATCTATCATGCTCTTATACACTATAAAATCCATAGATTTAAGATGATGTAATATAAAGAATATCAACCAAGCAATAGTTTGTAGGCAGAGCAGTGTTATAATGCCAAAACACCTATAGCATTGATTTTAACACAAAGCTGCCCAGGTCTTTGGAGAGGTCACTAGACCCTGCACCACGACTCGGCAGGGTGCCAGAATCAACCTACCACAAATTCCTTGAAAATGGTATAAAATAAGGTTGAGGCAAGTTAAAGTTCCCTTAGTTTGTTAGCTCGAATGGCCCAGGCCCAGCTCAGAAATGTTGCCATAGCAACAACAATGGCTTCCTGGGTACATGTCTGCAGGTTCCATAACGCCTCCATAGCATATCTTGTACCCAGACTAATACAAGTGAGCTTGAGCCATTTCAACCTAGGTAACTTGTAGGCCGGGAATACAAATAAGATGTGAGCTATTGATTCAGTCTGAGCTGAACACAAAGGGCACATTCCTGTCGTAGGCGAGTACCATCTGCTTGTAAAAGCTTTAGTCGGGAGGGAGCCTACCCTAAACTGATGATATAACTTTCTATCAAACGGTCTTAAAATATAATCCCAATATGGTTCGAACCCAGGCTCATGTTTGATCATCAAGAAATTCCTGGACAAAGTGGGCCTTGTAAAAGAGGAAAAATGCTTCAGCTTGACCATGTCCCAGTAAGCTACCTTGAACTCCTTTTTTGACGGAAATGGGTGGGCTTCAGGATTCTCCCACAAAGTATACATCCCCATTTCAGTCAAGGTATTTTTTATGTACTGAAGCCATTTAATCTTACCTAGGCAGCCTACCCCCCTAAATTCCAGGAGAGCTTCGGCGTAGAGGGGGGAAAGCTCAGGGGTGGCCCAGAGCCTTCTCCAAAAAGCTATAGGCCTAAATCGAGCCAGATCCTCAATACGAAAGCAACCCAGGTCCAAAAATAAGGGCAACAATGGAGTGGATTGCGGCAAACCCGTTAGTGCCCTAACAAATTTGTTTTGAGAAATAACCAGGGGGGTTATGTTCTCATGGCCTCAGAGTTCTGCACCGTATAGGATTGCAGTGGCGACTTTAGAGTTATATCTCTTAAGGGAAGGGGCCATTGGCTTAGTAAATGAAAGCCCGAGCTCTTTTATAAGAGCGCCAGCCAGCTGAGCATGTTTTAAAGCTAGCAAATCAATCTGGGGCTACCAATTTAATTTCCTACTTAAGGTTATCCCCAGATATGTGAACACTTTGGTCTGTTCTAAAAGGACATTATTCATGTACACTTTACCCTTAATGGCTTTATACTTGTGAAGAACCATGAACTTAGTCTTATCCACGTTGACCACCAACTCATGGTCGCGGCAAAACTCCTCGAACCAGGACAGGGCAGCCTGTAACCCTGTTTGGGTCTTGGATAGGATCAAGGTGTCATCCGCAAACATAAGTAGGGGTATCTTCAAACCCGCCAAGGTGGGGGCATCAGTGGGACATGTGGAATAGTACTGGACAACCCTGTCAATAAACAAGGAAACAGGGTGGGTGCGAGGACACATCCTTGGCGCACACCCTTTAAAACGGGGAATCTTTCTGTTACTTCGCCATGTGTGCCCCAACGAACCTGTGCGTAGTTGGAGTCATGCAGTTTGACTAACATTGCTAATAACTACATTGGCATCCCCACATCCAGGAAAACTCTCCACATTTTGTTACGAGGAACCATATCAAAAGCGGACTTGAGATCAATAAAAGCCGCGTATAGTGTACCCCCTCCTATAAAAATTACCCGCCAGTAGATCATCATAAACCTGAGTACCTGGTCTATAGTGCTAGTATGGGGGCGGAAGCCTGCCTGCAGTGGTGATAGAATCTCAGACTCCTCTATCCACAACTGGATTCTGCACAATTCCAACTTGGCAACTATTTTTGAATGGAATCTATAAGGCTGATGGGCCTATAGTTGCCAGGTAGTGCGCAGTCCCCCTTTTTATATATTGGTATTATAACTGCTCCAAACCAGGTGTCAGGGATACACGCGCCACTGGCTATGGCATTGGCAAGATAAGTGATGTAAATAACCCCATTGTCCTTATCATAGACGAACAGGTCTATGATCGAGGCCTGGGGCCCTTTCTCTTGGGATCAAAGAGAGGACTGACTCGACCTCGGAATTGTTCAATAATAGGGTAGGTATCGGGGTTGGAATTTGGAAATATACCAAGTTGTTATTGGTGGCGGAGAACTGGGCCTTGTAATACGTTGCCCACAGCTCTGGAGGAACATAATTAATAGGTGTTTGTGGTGTTCCCCTACTCCCCCACTTGACTAACTGCCAGAATTTTACCATATCTTTCTTGTGGCTGGCTGTAAGCAGGTCAAGCCAACGGTTGTCATCCCATTCCTTTTTGGCTTTTAATTAAGTTGCTTTATACCTAGCCCTAGCATGTTTAACCTTTCCCATGTTTTCAGATCTAATGGCCCTTGTTAATAATCGATATGCCTCTCTGCAAGTTTTATTATACCAGGTAGATGTTGTTATCCCTGACTTTTCCTTCCTTTGATTGGACTAGATAAAGTAAAAAATGTAATTTAAAAACAAGTCTCTATGGATCTGGGGGGCAATGAGGGTAATATCCTCCTGAGAATCACAGCTGTGGAGACAAGATATCGAGTGGGCAACCATAGCCTTCATCTTGCCCAGGTCCCCTTCACTTCCAATAAGCCTGGTCCATCTGACTCTCCTTGTATCGTTTGAGAGCAGCACTTCTGGTGGTGTGTTCTCAGCCACCTTATTGGAAATGTTTAATAAACCCAGGGCCTTAATTGACAAGATTAGCGGCTCATGATCGCTTTCGGTGTGCTCCTGTACCATCATGTCTTGAAGGGAAGGCCAAAATTCCACATTGAGGAGGATGAAGTCTATAATCACTTTAACATTAACATTAACATCTAGATAATAATGAGGCAACCAACAAGAACAACACATGCATGGAATTCCTTAACAACAAATGTGCATCCCTGAAGTGCAAAGTATCCAGACCAAAACCCACTAGGCCCTGCTTCTCAAAAGCAATTTATGAAGAAAGAAAGATTGTCAGAGACTGTGAGAAATAATGGAGACAAGTGCCATTTCACCTGAGTATGACTAAGATTCTCAAAGCGAGAAAACAGTAAAAAGACTGAATCCTCAGAGTCAAATCCTCCCCTATCAGAGCCCTCATGAATTCTGCAAAGGATAGATCGAAGCGCTTGTTCGACGTCATGGCACAGACTACAAACCCTCTCTACCACTTCAGCTCCTAAGTCATCTGTGGCCCACTGTGACAACTTTGTGGATTTATTTGATAAAAAAAGTTACAAACATCCATATCTCACTACTCACAAATGAATCTCTAGAAATGGCTGAGATTCTACCGTGCAAGGCACTACAATCATGGTCTTCTCTTTCTCTCCAATTTCCAAACAAAACCTGCAATGAACAATCTCCAAAGCAAAACCCTCAAACCACCTATTGGACACCATTTCAGGTTCTATTGGCAAATCTCTTGCCACATACCTACTCCCCAAATGGACCACCATGGTAAACTCCTCTTTCAAACAGGGCCTCTTCCCAGAAAGTCTAAAAGTGGGGTAAATCTCTCCTCTCTGGAAAAAACAACCTTCCCATTCAGAGAACCGGAATAACTTCCACCCAGTCCCCACTCTACCATATTTAGGCAAATTCATCAAAAGTTGGATAGCATCCCAACTTGACTCACACATTCGAACTAACAACCTCCTCAACTCTTTCCAATCAGATTTCTGCCTTGGTCACAGTACAGGAACTGGGATCCTACAAATAGCCAATGCCTCCCTCAGAATCGTCACCTCAGGTAACTCCGGCCTCCTGGTCTTCCTGGATTTATCCACAGCATTCTACACTGTCAACCAGTGTCAGCCTTTAGGAAGGGCTTAAAGACCTAGCTTTTTGCTGAATAGACCTCATGTCCTCCGTGCTCTTGCCTTCAGGATAAATGATTAGCGCCAGGACACCCACGGGTAACCGTTGCGCTTTAAAAATACTATTAACATAACATAACCATCTGGAACTCCTTTGTACTCTAGAACAAAGCATGGGATGTGGAGGCACTGTTCTAAACTGGATCTCTTCATACCTATCCAACCGTTCCCAAATTCTGAAAATTGGGAACTTGTTCTCGAGATAGGTCAGCCTTAACCAAGGGGACCATCAAAGTTTGATCCTCTCCCCAACCCTCATTAACCTCAATATAGAACCACTATGTGTGATTCTCAGAAACTCTGGAATTCTCTTCCACTTCTACGCTGATGACACCCAAATATACATAAAAATGTAATCTTCAGAAGACGTTGCCCAGCTTTCAAAAACACTCTTGAAGATTAAAACTGGATGTCCAATGACCATTCAAAACTCAACTCAACTAAAACAGAATTTCTTTTGATCTCACCTTTGAAAGCAAAAGCTCCAGTTCAAGAAGGGATGGCTAACCTTCCCACCCGGGATGGCTGCCCCGCCATTGTCCAGAGTGTCAGATCACTTGGCATCAGCCTTGATAATCATCTCAATCTTCACAGCCACATCACAGCCATGGCCAACAGCGCACAAAACCAACTGAGGCAACTTTGGGGCATCAGCCAATTGATTCCAGAACAAGACCTTAAAACAGTGGAACAGTCTCTTTTTCTCCAGAGACTAGACTATATAATTGCCCTCCTCTCGGGCATTCCCAAAGTTCACATAGGCCCACTGACAGCAACCTTACATTCTGCTGCATGCTTCATTTTAGGATTCAAGAAATCTGACCACATTTCCCCTGCCCTGCTAACCCTCCAGCGGCTCCCCATTGAAGAGCAGGCCAAATTTAAAAATGTTTACATAACCCAGAGAGCACTGTACTCCTCTTCACCCTCTTATCTAAACGGGAAATGGAAAGTCTCCAGAGCAAATAGGGACTCCAGAAATTCTCAAACCCTGCTCGTGGAATCCCCCCACCTTCAGTTGAGAACGATATATGAACCAGTCTTTCTCTGGTAGTGCCAGTAGAATCTGGTACTCTCTGCCTCCCTCCCTCGGTTTAACCACCTGCCTAATCAGCATCATACTGGATCTCAAGCTCCTCTTCTTTGACAGACATTTTGGTAAATCACCCTCGACCAGACTTAAGTCGTCTCTCCACTGCAAGCTGAACTACCTTCTTCATATGACCCCACCATCTAAATCTATTTGTTAATTGTATTTATATGTCCTCTGCCCTGTAACTGTCTCTTGTGATAACTCCTGCACACATCTACCGATGTAAATGTACAAGCTCAATTACTATTACTGTAACCAGCTGTAGCCTATGTATTCTGCTTGTTGTAAAGCGCTCTGATGCCTTTTGGCCATGTCTGCGCTATATAAATTGCATAATTAAACAAATGCACTGTGTAACATTAACTGCCTGGAGAATTCTGTGAGATGCAGGAAACCCACAGCTGCCCTTTAAAGTTGTTGTACAGAGGTTGCTAATTCCTATTACTTTCTGACCAATAACAATAGGCCAATTTGCTAATGTTTATATTCAAACATCTATCCATTCGAACCTATTCGAACAATTCTTGCACCCAATCACACGACCATATCCTCATGCAAATTAGAAAAGAAACATCTCTTGGGTCTATCAATGCTCATTAACACAGGTAACAACAGACAAATCATTCTCCACAGTTTTCATCAAGAAAGACTTACATGTTTATGCATGTCTTTAACAAGAGTATAATCTCTTAAACCATTCTAAAATATTATTTCAGTATTTTGTGATCTAGAATTTGGGACTGCCGAGAGTCTGTCACTTTGAATCTGCTGAGGTATTTCTTATTAATTTTGTCAGTAGAATTAATTTACCAAGAAAAAATCAGTGTGCATAATGAAATACTGTGAACATTTGCCAAACGTATTTTTTTATTTTTAATCTGTGACCCAAATTCCACTTGCTGAACATAAAAAAATAAAAACCGGACGTGTTTATTGAATGACAGTCAGAAAGCAGCTATTGACCCACTAGGATTAAAGTTTATAGCAGGGTGCCAAGTAATTACAGAAGTGACATTAGGCCATCACTTACAGTCACAACATAAGCATGGATGACAATGTCAGCTTAAAGAAGGACAAATGAGTGGGTGCCTGCGATTTATAATA
Organism: Triturus cristatus; assembly: GCF_964204655.1. Taxonomy (NCBI): domain Eukaryota; kingdom Metazoa; phylum Chordata; class Amphibia; order Caudata; family Salamandridae; genus Triturus; species Triturus cristatus. Next base: position 317,250,471 of record NC_140588.1, on the reverse strand, counting down.
TTTGAGGGAAATGCTAACAACTAGTTCAAGAGCTACTTTTTTTATGAATGAAATCATGCATGCTGTTTCCTAACTGCATTTATTGATAATGGTGGAACACCCAGCTCTAACTTATTAATCAGCAATAAATGCTTTGCTGTACTATGGAATGTTTTCCTGTTTACCTGGAAATAAAAATGAGCAATTAAATGAGGACAGCTCTATAATTGTCACGGTGTTGATACCTCTATTTGGATGTAATGCATGCAATATGATTATGTTTTTATTATGAATATTTTTAGTTGTTATGAACTGAATGCATATTTTTAACAATACACATTTTAATAAATTAATTTGCATAATTTCATTAGTAGATTGGTGTAGTGATATATCCCATTGGTCAAGGTTAGTATCCTCCACCTTGTGCTTGGTTGTGTGTCTGACGAGTGTATGAATACAGTATGAGAAGGGTGGTGTGGTTATACACAGTTGACCAAAGGAAAAATTAATGCTTTTGTTTGAGCAAAATACGGAACCCTATTCCTTCGGCATATAAGGGGTCCCACTCTTTTGTGTTTCTGAGTCTGATTTTAGCCTATAGTGTAATGACGATCAGATTACAGGGTGCGCTGACATCATTACTCTAAAGTGAAAGTAAAACAAGCCTTTAGACTAATTTTACTTTCACTGCATCAGTTCTCGGGGGCATATCGCAGCCGGCCGAGCACTGATTTGGTTGGGAGGTAAACCCTTGGAAAGGGGGGGAATCTCCCCTTTCCATTAAAATCTCTGCCCAGTGGATCCCTGCTTGGGGATTGCCACAGGAGAGCAATCTCCAAGCAGGGATCCAACCAATACACACCAAGGATAATTACCCCTGATCTGCCCCTGTGAGTGCAGTAAACTCACGAGACACCAGGGCTTAAAAAAAAGGGTTGGGGACTGTCCATCATGGGCACGGCCATGGCTCACCCCCAACAAAATATGCCTGAAGTCTTTCCACCACAGAGGCAGAAAGCAAACTAAACAACAAGGAAATATAGGTGTGGAAGCTGCCCATCATGTGCATGGCCATGCCGTGAACCCCCTTAAAACATGCTGGCAATCTTTTTCCCCCCACCAGGGGACAAATGGAGGTCATAATCCCTGATCTGCCACCAAAGGGGCAGACAACCCGCTAGACACCAAGACTTAATTATATTTAACAATATAGGGGTGGGGGCTGCCCATCATGGACATGGCCATGTCCCCACCATAACAAAATATGCAGGCAGTTTTCCTGCTGCCCCAGGGGTCAGATAGGGTGACCCTTGGTGGGCAGAAATCCCACTAGACACCAGGGAAATATAAAAGTAATATAGAGGGGCTGCCCATCATGGGCATGGCCACAGCCCAACACCACCCCAAAATGTGGGCAATATTTTCTTCCAATCTCCCCCACTTCCCCATGGGGGCAGAAAGCTCACTAGACACATATGGATGCATTTATGCAGTATTTGTTTGGGGTGGGGATGCCCCCAGCAGGCATGGACGTGTGCTCTCCTCCATCCCATGCCCATATAGACTTTCTGCTCCCCCATGGGTTTAGATAGGGTATTCATCCCCAATATGCCAACTGGGGGGCAGAAAGCCCTCTGAATACCAGGGATTTCAAAACAGCACAATAGCACAACAAGAAGGGAGCAGCCTATCTTGCGAATGAGCCATAACTCCTCATAAGATTTTGCCAATTGGGGAGGTTTCTCCAAATCCGCCCGAGGTATACATTCCACCTCACACCAAGGAATTTAACTTGAGCCAGATAAAGTGGTACAGGTGTTACACTGTGGCATTGACCCTACACCCCACAAAGGACAAGCACGTCTTTCTGCCATTACTATCGTTTAGTTGTACTTCTCCTGTGCACATTACTGTAGTACATAGATGGACAAGAATGTACAAAATCAATCAATCTCACTTTTCTTCTAGAAGACTAAAACACTCCTTGCTGCTTGCATTTCATTGCAATAGGCTTTATTTGACATTTTTCATAAAGCCCATAAAACACATTCATCAATAAATAGATAAAAACAATTAAATCCAAGTATGAGGGCCAAAGAATCGCAGCATACAAGGGTTAAATCCCCCAAAATACATAAAATAAACAATTTGCCCCCCCAGAGGATAATATAAACAAGAGATAAGTATGTTCAAGGGGACCAATAAAATATAATAAATAATTCAAGGTTTCATCAATGCATTTTGGAAGTACTTAAAAACAGGAATGGACTATTGTAATAAAAACATTCCTTAAGGCATCCTAGACAAATCTAGCTCTAATAATCCAAGTCCATCTTAGAAATTTTCCAATAGCACACACAACAGTTTTCAGTCTAGGCTAAAGATTCTCAGCATGATAAAACTGTTGCGGGTCCCAGTAGTGTTCATATTGGCTTAATCCATCTTTGCCGGGGGATAGAATAACCCAGGCAGACAAAGAGGACATGGGCGATGTTTTCTGAAAATTGCTTGGAGGTCAGACACAGCAAGCCGCCATTTGAGCTCCAGTTCTGTGTACGTGATTTCACAGGGAAAGTACGCACCCCAAATATTCCTGACCCCTGATTTACCTCTGTAAAAAAATTGTTTGTGTTTTTGGATCATTAGAGAAGTCATTTAGCTTGGGTAGATATTGCTGATCGGGACCAAAGTTTTCTAGACAACATTGTTATAAATGGCAAATATGCTACAGTGAGGATGTAATATTTCAGGGGCCATGAGACCTATATGCTTAATGTTGGTGTCATAAGTTTTGGGGGTTAAGCACTGTTATAGAGACAAAAATTACTATAATAGCGGAAGAAGAGAAATATATAGTAATGAAACAAATAATAATGGTTGTTAATCCTTTTATGTATACATAAAGCAATGTTCACGATCTGAATATAAAAGAAAAAATAATGTTTATCACTCCTGTTTTAGACACATTTTCATAGTTCACTTTCTTTGATTCAGCAATTGCTCATGGTACATATGCAAAATGCTAAGCAATTGACAAGAGCATATTGACTGGGACATCTTTTTGTAGCACAGGCTTGGAAGTACGAGTACGTTCTGTGGATAGAGGCTTTAGAAATGTTGTAGATTTTAGCATCCCATGAATATCTTCCCAACTAAATTCACATGGATCTTTCTCTGCATTTGAATGATCCAAAACATTTACACATCATCTGATCAAGTAGAACATTTATTTTAATGTGTCCATGCACAGAATATAAAATCGTCAGAAGGTCACTTAGTTGAACTCACTGTACAGAAATTCGTCAAATGTGTGACAGTCAAAACTCATTTTCTACCTTGCACAAGGTGTTTTTCACCATCTTTAAAGTCAAATTCTTCTTCTGCCTTGGCAAATCCTTTAAGAAACTTCACAGGTTAAGCAGTTAAAGCCACAAGCTTTGTTCCATTTTTGCTCATAGTGTCATCACCCATAAGAATATGTGCCTTGGTAAGAACAGTGAGCATCTCTGGGACGATTTCTTGTACAGAATATAAAGTGAGATTACGTGTCTTTTCTTGCCTATTCCATAATGTACCCATAACTCTGACAATCCTTGACTTATGAACATTGCAACAAATCAAAGTAGCACAATAATGACATCTGTGACATTTGACAGTAAAATAAATCAAATGGAACCTTTTCGAACAGTTCACTCAACATGTGGCACAATACGCAGGTCAGCGTCCTCCAATTTGCTGTTAAGTTCTCGAACAATGTGACCTGTTCATTTTGATTATATCTCTGTAGGCACCAACTCATCATTGAAAATCATACCACTCACAGTAATTGGAAATTCTGTATTTTGGTGAGTTAACATCTCATCTCCAAGTTCATCTTATTCAATATCGATGACCCTCATTTATCAGGTTGCACAGGTATAGATGTAAACATTTTGATGCGGGCAAGGTCAATTGTTCCACTTGTAGACATTCAACTGATTCTCTCACATTCTTTGACAGATAGTTCAAGATAACTGTCAAAGACAATGTGCAATTTTTGCAAGGTGCACACTGACTTTGATATCTGTAGAACAGTCTGAAGGACCGCTCCAAAGTTTTGCATGGACCATTTGCAATTGTGACATATAGTCCACAACAACAGCAGTTTTCAATTAGCAAACCTTTTTGAATTGAAATTCTTCAGGTGAAAGTTTTTTTTGAGCTCTTGTAAAACGCCTCCAAGAGATTGGAGTGACAGGGCATGCTCTTGACTGGCTGGCATCATTTATGGCTGATAGAAACCAGCAAGTCTGGATTCCACCTTGAACAGCCAGCCCCAGGTAAGTGGGCATGGGTGTCCCTCAAGGCTCGGCCTTGAGTCCCACTCTCAATAACATATACCTCACTCCCTTAGCTTTTCTTGCTGAAGAATTGGATGTCAAGGTGCTGTTGACACTCAATTGCTTTTCTCCTGCAGCAGGGGATCAGAGTCTAATGGCTCCCTAATTGAAAGATGCCCCACCGCAGTCTTCTACTGGGTAGCCAAAGCGTAACTCAAATGCAATGAAGAAAAGACTGAAAATCTCCTTTTTGGGACTTTTCCACCTGAATTTTTGTCAACCATATGGCCAGATGATGTCTCACCGCCCAGTTCCCCAAAGAATCAGTTAAACATATGGGGATAAAATTTGAAAATAAACTGTCCTTCTGTCCGCAGGTTAAAAAGCTTGTGGGTTTATGTTTTGTGATCTTGAGGTCACTAAAGAAGTTTTTGCCTCCACTCCCTTTCTCAGCCAAGAAAATGTTTATACAGGCTCTGATTACATCCAGATTGGACTATGGCAATGCCCTATATTTGGGCATTACGGAATAGCTCATGGATAAATTACAGCTTATCCAGAATCTGACAGCTTTCCTTCTGCTGAAGATTCCAAAAAAACAGCACATTAGTGGTCACTTGAGGGACTTCATTGGCTGCCTATTAGGGAGCTGATTAAATTTAAGGCTTTGACACTGGTACACGAAGCTCTGTACCAGCTGGGTCCCGATTACCTCAGAGCCAGATTCAGCTTCTACAACCCTGTCAGACACTTACGCTCCTCCAACAAATGGCGTGCAGTGGTCCCAAAGTACCTGCGCCAAAGGTCTGGAGGAAGGTCATTAGCTTTTTTGGGCGCTTCCGCATGGAACCAGCTCCCGATGGAGCCCTGATCAGTTGGTAACTCTTTGTTGTTTAGGAAGAGACTAAAAACTGGGCTCTTTGTACATTGCTAATCTCCACATGCACGACCTCTCTATCTTCTGTACCGGGACACTCTTGGGAGTAGCTGTTTGCGCATTATAAATCCCCTATCATATCATATCATATTAAATAGTTTTAAAAATGTATTGTGGTGGGTGGCCTGCAGTTTTATTAGGGGGTCTAGTTATTTTTTTGCATTTCATTTTTCTTCTTTTGTGAAGGAAAAATGTTGCACAGTTTACTACATTTTCTCCACATTTTTTAATACATTTGCAATATTCATTTAATTCACTTTATGGCCGAGTCTGCCCAATAGGCTTTCCAGCCAGTAGGTCCTGTTGTTGTGTGTCGATTTAAATACCGTATATAGGTTTCCCGATTTATGTCCTTATATAGGCACAATTCGCATTGCCCATATTTAGACATAGAAATCCTACCCTTATTTAGGCATTTTCCATGCTAACCAAATACAGGCATGGCCACCTACATCCATTCATCTACGTCACAATGAGTTCTTGGAAAACCAGACTCTTAAGCCTTGAGGACTTCCCCGTGCTTGGATATTGATTTCTCCAAGAACTCATTTATTATGCATGAACATCTATTCCTTAGGGGTTCATTCATGACGTTCTTCTGCCCGACTTTAACATCAATACTGGCAACTATAGCTAAACTAGACTATAGGCAAACAGCACCTACTTCTTACCTCGTACTACACTTAGGTTAGATACACTGGGGTAGAACAAGCTAGAAGCATCAGATGAGTATTAACATTTTAGCCTGTGTTATTTATGAATGTATTTTTATGAATATCTGTCATAGCTATAAATCATGCTATTGCAGTATTATTTTATCTTACTGCTAACGCTGTACGTATTATACTTTGCATTCTGTCTTACGATTGTAGCAGTTCATATCTCTTGCACGAGAAATAAGACTGTTCAATAAACCCTTTTTATTGAAACGCCCGTCTATCTATTTCTGTGTTACTCTGTAGAAACGAAGCATGCACGATTGACTGAGTGAAACTGTTATCTATTGTTTCCACGATTCTGAGATTGTTCCGATTCTAAGGGAAACAAAGTTGTCATGTTTATGCGGTTGTCAGAAACTAATTCCTCCTTGTTTATTCGAGAAGTTTCTAGTGACCTCTGAGTTAGCTGGCACACAAGTAATTAAGTTTAATGTACTCAATAGAGACATACTGACCTCAGTCCTATGTCAAAACTATAGTGGATATTATTCCAATGCGCAGAGCCTATCAGGAATATAGGAACTACACTACATGGCGCCCAATGGTTTGGTAAGGCACTAATTTAACGCTAGATAGTGAAGTCACTCAGTCGTACTTTTCTCAGAGACCCCTACTCATAATACTCCATAAAACGTCTGGAGTGGGTAGGGATAATATCCGCCATAGCTGAGTAGGACAAAAACCTATGTATTAGCTGTTTGGTTTGTTCAACTTTGACGGATACAGTGTTCCAAAATATTGTGCATCTTATCTTTGTTCCCTTGAAACTTGCTCTGCAAGTTTTCATTAAACAATATCCCAAAATGAGGATAATAACACCGGAACCGGTGGAGCTGTACCCGACGAGGTCGTAGCAACTTTTGATTATACAGGTTTTAATGAAACCGATGAAATTGCGAAAATCATCGCTCCAAATTTAAGGAGAGCCATCACTCTAAAACTTATAAAACATGGCCTAACATTAAGATGTGGTAGAGCAGTTTTTGTGATAGAGGCACATGAATCTCACCAGACAGAGGTATTCTATTCATGGATAGTATTCCCAGAATCAAATCCAGTAACTAAAACGTTTCACTACTACAAAGAAGATGAAACACCTGAGGAATATATTCCTTTCAAGCATATTGAAATTCCACTCACATACCAGGAGCACGATCTCTGGTTTAAAGGCGCCCTAAAACATTACAATCACATAACCAGGCCCGGTCCACTAGGTAGACCAGGAGCAACATGGCCGATTTTAGCCGGCTACACACCTCATCCTGGCATTGAAACAATTGAAGCAATTACTTAATCAGATACAAAATGTAATTGAATTACTCAGTTAAACCACAACTGTCTGAAAGTCCTGAAAAGGCCTTTACTAAAAACAATCCTACCTCTTCTAAAAAGAAGTGGGAAAATAACAAACAACATTCAAAATGGAATTATTCTCAATTCCAAGGTAGGTCTCCTCAAAAGGAGCCCTCTGAAAGGAGGTATAACCTTAGGAATAGGGATAATTTGAGAAAACCTGACAGGTATCAAGATACTGATACACGTTCCTCTCGTACCTTTCAGATATTGTCAGAGACACCCGAAAGAAGAGGGCGGTCATATCAAAAAGAAGAGCGAGTGAAGTCCAAAGACGATCAACACGTTCAGAAAAACAAACCCCAAACCTCAATTCTCCAAGAAGAAAGTAGCAGGTCTGAAGATCAGACATGCAGAGGATTCTGAGAACACAACTCAAGAACGGAGAATGGGCTCAGACAATGTTGGACAGCGCAGCAGAAGTAACAATAGCTCGCCAGAACCTGAAGGGACTTCTGGAGACAGTGGACTTGAATGAGGACATTCAAGCTGAGACTGTAGACACCAGGGTTAGCTCTCTGCATAGGTTATATGAAATAACACTCCGGATGGAGGGAGACATACCAAGAAAAGTGAAAGCACTCTTTTGGGAGCATATTTCAAGGGGTTATGATATACTTCTAGCAGAACGAGACTGGCCACCAGAATTTGTAAGAGAGTGCCCATATGGAGAAGACATCATTATGCCAGCCTTCTCTAACCATGTTCCAGTACATTTAAAATATACTTATGCCAGGAAATGGGCAGTGGCCCAAGCCCCAGTATTATTCAAAAATCATGTAGGATGGGATGAGTACTCACCTCACCATAAGATCCAGTTAAAAAATCAACCAACTGCACAACAGCAGTATCCAATTAAGCAAGAAGCTAAAAAACAGGTCAGGGAGATCTTAGATCAACTTGAATACCAAGGGGTGATTGAAACATGCACCTCATCAATGAACAATCCTTTGTTTCCTGTTTCTAAACCAGACAATACATATCGTCTAGTTTTGGATTACAGACACTTAAACTCTTGTTGTAAAACATTTGCACTGCAAAATGCACATAGTATAGCATTAATGAATATCATTGTGCGTAAAAAATATAAAACCACATTAGCTATTTCGAATGGTTTCTTTTGTCAAAACATAGCACCTGAAAGTAGGTATTTGACAACTTTCTCAATAATGGGTACCCAGCGTCAATTCTGTCGTCTCCCTCAGGGATTTAAGAATAGTCCAGGGTTATTTTCAGCAAGGGTAACAGAGTTACTACAAATTTATGATGACGAGGCATTGTCATATGTCGATTATATCTATCTGACAGACGATGACCTGAACAAGCACTTGAACAGGGTGAATACCATTATACTGGGCTTCACCTCTGAAGGTTATAAATTCAATTTCAAAAAATCGAGAATTGCTCATCTCTATGATATGAACTATCAAGTGAAGTCAAAACCATTGCAGCCAACTTTTTAGAAAAGTGTGCGCTGCTCCAACCCCCAAAAACAATGAAAAACTTACAGTCGATTCTAGGTTTCCTACATTTTGGAAAAACATATATTCTAAATACGCAGAAAGGCTGAAACCTCTCTACGAATTAATCAAACCTGATTTTAAAATCACACATTGGACACAGGAACACACAAATATCCTGCGTTCACTTCAAGCTGACATGTTAGCAACAAAACACTTACAAACACGCGTAAATGTACACAACTTAGTGATCCGAATCATTCCGGGTCAATGCGGATTTACCTACTTAACTTTTAACGAAGGTGAAAAAGTACCAATTGCATACAAATCACATTTGTATACGTAAGCAGAAATTAAATTTATATCGACAGAAAAAATTCTGACAGCAGTTCAAACCGCTGTAGCAAAAGTAAAAACCCTAGCACAGGGGAAACGCATTATGGTCGTAACCCCTGTACCAGCCTTAGAGGCAGTTACAAAAGCGAGTATTCCGAATGCAAAAGCTTTACATCCAAGATGGATACAGTGGGTTAATTCTCTTGCTACAACTGATGTTAAATATGTTTTTGTTCCTTAGTTAAAAACACAAGCATTCCTGCAATACGAACACAAATTTTCTCTGCCTACTCAAATTCTCCCTCTTGACCAGTGCAAATTTATAATTTATACTGATGGATCTGCACAACCTGCTACAGGGGTTAAGCAAGCTTATAGTGCAGCATACGCGATCGTTAAAGGTCGTATGCTCGATGGCAAATTTAGACCAATGGTCACAAAAACGCAATCTCTGGGAGATTGTACAGCTCAGCGAGCTGAACTACAAGCATTTAAAATGGCACTTGAAAATACGGATCGCAAATTCCCCACACTCAAAGTGTGCAATTCTTTTTATTGTGTTCAATCTTACAATGAATATTTACAGAATTGGCTTCAAAATGGTTTCAAAGATGCAAAAGGTGGCACAATCAAGCATAAAACGCTTTGGAAACAAGTAGTTCAGTTGCGAAATGGACTAAAAAACACTCACATGATACACACGCTGAGTCATCAACGTGATGGCGTTCACGTTGAAGGGAATTCATTGGCTGATGAAGCCACGAAGGGGGCTGTGCAAACGGCTTCCGTAGCTGCAATCACTCATTCAAAAACGAAAATAGATAATGAAATAATACTGGCACCAACAACAAAACCGAGGTGCTTTTTTTAACCAAAAATCTCCATTACTACCATCCGTGTGGTGGCCGTCTGAATTGAACCCTCTCCCGTCACCTGTTAAAGCTGCTCGTAATTTGGGCTTTCAAATTGATAAAGAGTTGTCGGGTAAAACCCAAATTCATAAAGTCACTTCTGCCTTCTTTGGCAAATTGTGCATGATAAAAAAGATGTCCCCCTATTTGCCCACGGATAGCCTATACGTGGGTGCACCAGCATATCTCCTACACCGATTGCAGATGGTTCAAAACGCGGCGGCCAGGTTGATTTGTAATATCCCTTACTGCCATTCGATCTCCCCTCACCTAAAGAACCTTAACTGGCTTCCGATTTTCTCCCGCATTCAGTTTAAAGCCCTGGTCCTGACGTTCAGGGCCCTGAATGGTAATGGACCAGGGTATCTCAGACATAGGCTGAAGCTAGTCCATTCATCTCAAGCTCTCAGATCCAATCACCTCCGTCTTCTGCTCCCCCCCCCCCCCCCCCCGGTTTTACAGATCAAGGCAAGGTGGCAGAGCTTTTGCAGTGATTACTGCAAGGCTATGGAATGCCCATGCGCTTAACATCCGAATGATCGAATCAGAATCTCAGTTCAGATGTAAACTGAAGACATGGCTGTTTGCCAGCTATTAACTTTCATGTTCTCTGCTGCTGCTGTCCTCAGCGCCGGGACACCCCCGTTTGGGGTAGCCGCGCGCTTAATAAATTTAATAATAGTAATAATACTCTTCTCCATTCCATCCTGAGGGAGATTCTGTTGTGGAAAGAAGAAACTGGGACATAAAGCAGTCTATAACAGCTAGGGTATTAGTTCGGGTGATGGGTGGGTCAAACATCTTTATGGGGTCCAACGCTCATTAAAAAATTGGCCAAGAAGTTTTCTAGGGGGTGCAACTCCATATGAAGTCCTATTTGGAACTAGAATGTTGATTCCGGACCTTGACATGAAAGGCACAGTGGTGGAAAATAAAATGTTTGATATCAAAGATCGTTTGGCTGTTTTACAGGACTTAAATGAACTAAGATTGAAACAAAGCAACATGTTCCTGAAGCCAACCACCACTGGGGAAAAACCAACCGTCCCAGGAAGGCCTGTCTGGATCCCAGAGCTTGGTGATCTAGTCAGAGAAAAGATCGCGGACAAGAAGAAATTTGGGACTTCTTACAGACAACCAGTACCTGTCCTAGCAATGCACGGATCGAGAACAGTACTACTGCCGCCCCTTGCTGGTAAAAAGGAGAAAAGATTTGTGTCCATCGACCTGATCAAACCACACCATGTGGCCGATACTAAGCAGTGGGCCAAGTGGACTCCGACAATGTAGCAGAAGCACTCCACTGGCTACAATCCAAGAGGTTCAAATTGAGAGACTCATCAGCTTTGAAGATTCTACAGTGAGAAATAAAGGACTAAGCAACAAAGCTATGGAACTCGTCCCTCTTGAGACCCAAATAACAGTTCATCCTGATACACCTGTCTACAACGAAGTAACAAGTGATCAACTGGTTCCAGGGATTTCAACAAATCCTGAAGCAATTCCAACCATTGACAGAACTGCCTATGGCTATTTCAATAACTTTGATACGTTTTCTGAGGATCCCAGCGGACTTGAAACAACGCCAGCCAAAGAACTTTCTAAGAACAAGCAACAGACTTTTTTCATCTCCTGAAAAAGACTTATCTGGTTTCACCATGGATTGAACTATGGATTGTTTTGGGAATATTCTTCTTTTCGCTTTGGTTAGCTCAGGTAATAACTCTGGGTATGCTGATAAATGGGAGATATATACAAATGGACACAGCAAGTAAAAGAGTGAACTTACTTCTCCAGCCACACAAATCATCCCATCGTGAAGCAAGAGACTTGTCAGCTGAGAACATCACAACCGTTCCTATACCAGATGGTATAGTTTGGGACAGAACTGAATATGACATTTGTGGCCCATCTGAACATTTGAAGATTCCACACTTATTTAAAATTTCATTAAGTGACTTTATTGCCTCTAGTACCTTTTCTGATGATTGGGACTTCAAGACTGTTAATAACATGATGTCTGATCTAGAAAGGTCTGCAGTATTCACAAGTCATGAATATTTAGAGGGTTCGTCAGACTATGAATAAATGTATTGTTATAACCATTATGGTCATCATTTCTTGCATAACACTGCATCAGCTAGAAATGTATTTATGTATAACCAATGGGAACATTGTCCTACACCTCCAAAGGGTAGCTCAAAGATTTTTGCAATGAAATTTCCATATTTTTCAGGGTTCAACTTATCAAATCCAGAATCGTTTTATTTAAAAAATGTGAATAAGACAGGAACGAAAAATATGTTACGAAACAGATTTATTCTGCAGCCTTTATTACCCAACTGTCTAGACAGGGTTTCGACTTTTGGAAAGACAACATTGAGACAAAATCTGTCTGGGGTACAAAAGATTGGCAAGTGCAGGGGGCAGAAGCTTTGTTTAGAGCCTGTATCATCCATGAGCAAATTATGTTTTTGAATGACACTGTCCAACAAACATCATGCCTTGGGTTAGCTAAGATCAAAGATATGAACACACCGACCATACCTGTACCTGCAAGTAATAGCACTACATGGGGAAGGTCGACGTACATACTATTTTGCATCACAACAGATCAGATCTAGAATGGAAAAAACGGTTGCTCTGGCCCACAGACACAACCAACTGTCAAGATCGATTCCTGAACAAAACACAGGGTTTCACTATCAATAGGCCAGACCCACGCTATGTTAAAAGACAGCATTTAGGGGTAGTAACAACATACAGTGTAGGGAAACTCTGCCTTGATTGGCTACAGAAAGCTACACTGCAGGATGTAAAACAACACTTATCTTTACTTAGAGAAGGCACAGACCTTAGGGAACTCTTGCTAGGACCAAGAAAACCAGCGACAAACACGTTTCATATATGCCGGTATCTACGCTGCTTGTAATGAAATATGGAAGATTGCCCAAGCAGAGACTGCAGAACGAATACGAGAAATTGATCGTATTAATTTAGAGAAATCTCTCTCTGTAGTAGACAATGGGTTAACAATTCTGTTGTCCAGGATATATTCATTGGACAGCATTGTGTCTTCTGCCATAGACATCATGGAACAGGACTTGGTCATATTGCAACATGGTCAGTCTCAATTACGTTCTATAATGCTATTAGGCTGGGCGCTCCAAAACTTGCGTTCAGGCTATGTGCCTTGGCGTTTAATCAACACTACGTCACTGTTTTCAGAATTCAATCTCACTGATAAACAGATCAAACTGGCACAAAGGGGAGCAGACTATACGGTGCTGAGCATTGAAAAACAGTAGAAATTACCATTCATGGTGGCAGAAAAACCAGCTACTGAGAGGATCATACATGGTAACATTACTCTGCCTGCTACAACTTTCCATTTTAAATATTCCCTAAAACATATACCAGCAGGCAAATCTGAAAGGTTGGGTAAAGAATACATCAAGACATCTTGGGATTTACCTTACACACATAGATGTTGGAGTGGAGGGGCGCGAAATGTTTCTTAGCGGTACAAACTGTGAAAATGCACTAAGCGGTTCTCTCCTTTGTCAGGGTATTAATTTACACGGGGCCTGCGATAGTTCCTCCACAAACTTATCCTGTCACTTGCAAGGCTCACCAGCTGCAGTGCTTAATCCAATTTTTGTACTACTTTCGAATGGAAGTTACCTCATGTTGAATGATCACAGCTGCTGCGGCATGTTGCCAGGTATCCCATATCTAGTAACGGTCACATCCAGGGTCACTTGCTGTATGCAAGTCTTGTTTCCACTAATACAGACAGTCAGGGAGTCGCCTCTATGGCCTTCACTGAACATCTCTTCTATACGAATTGATACTCTAAGCAGAATGAAAGCCATTCTTTTACAACAAACTGTGCCATTGACCTCTGCCAAAGAAACCTATGATCTACAAGTCGCAAGGACTTCTGTCGAGATACATGCCCTTTTGAACACAAACTGCCCTATACATTTCTCAGAAATGTTAGAATGTATCTTAAACATGTCTGATATGAGCGGTACTGTACATGTATTTAAGACCGTGTGTTGGACTGTTAGCACCTTTTCAAGCAATCCTGGGAATAGTTCCCCACTTCATGCACTCTGTGTTTGGTGGACTGCCACTACTTTTTGGACTCGTTGTAGAGATCCTATTTTTGCTCCTACTGCTCCGATATGGCAAACCAAATCACCGACATCACTCCAAACAACATAGAGAGAGCTCTATTGGAGATAAGGTGTCGTGAGCGCATCGTCCAAATTTTGGGTTTACCTCGTCTACGAGAAATAAATACCACATGGTTTCTGTCATTCAGACCAATCTGGCAAGATTGCATCTTACCTGGTCCAGGCTGCCTGCTTTGCAGTGAAGAATGCGTGCTAGACATCTGTCTAACCCTCCCATCAGTCATGCCTATGGATATCGATACGCTGCTGGACCCGGTAACAGCCCATGCTGTGTGTTGTCCCCAGTGGCTACCAATCCTGATGACGGCATTCATTGAGATCTCACAGACGCAAATTGCTACTGCTGAGGTACGAGAGGAAACAACAGGCACGCAGGTAACATCCGATACGAGCATTGCTGATGCGACCAATGCTGACGGCGATGCTTCTCATCTATGTGCGGTTAATCTTCTAAATGAGGTATTCCAACTTTCACCTACAATGGTAGACGACTTTTGGTCTACAGGATTAGACAATTTCATGTTTTCTCCATCCTCATACACTGACTTTTGATTCAGCACACAGTGTACCGGGAAGACTCTGAATTTGGCCTTCATTTTTCAAAACAAAGACTAAACTTGGAACTTTTCGTATGATTAATTTTTTTCTTTTGCCAAATTTTCTTTTTTCTTTTTATGGCACTGTAATCTGCTTATAGTAGAACTATTCATAGAGAACAGAATTATTTGATATACTTTCAAAACAATATGTCACCTTGTCAATAACAATTGATGTATGTACCTTGACATGAAATGGTTTCTGCCTTTTTTCTTCTGTGTTTACGAGCCATTTCATAATGTGTATATATGTATGGTCATTCATTTAGCATTCAAAGTAAATATATGCTTAGAATGAAACATTGCGTTAATATGTACAGCACCGATGCATTTCTATGCATGGCAACATTTTTTATGTATTTTACAATGTATTTTTAGACATGTTCTTAGCCATCCATATGTAGCTATATTTTAGATGTATTTATCATGTTTAGAATTTAGTAATGTCGTTCATACGAAAGTGGAATGGGTGTTGTGTGTTGATTTAGATACCGTATATAGGTTTCCTGATTTATGTCCTTATATAGGCACAATTCGCATTGCCCAAATTTAGGCATAGAAATCCTACCTTTATTTAGGCATTAACCATGCCAACCAAATACAGGCATGGCCACCTACATCCATTCATCTATGTCAAAATGAGTTCTTGGAAAACCAGACTCTTAAGCCTTTAGGACTTCCCCTTGCTTGGATATTGATTTCTCCAAGAACTCATTTATTATGCATGAACATCTATTCCTTAGGGGTTCATTCATTTATGACGTTCTTCTGCCCGACTTTAACATCAATACTGGCATTCCTAAACACCTTCAAGGTATAAATATACCTTCACTTGCCATGGCAAACCACGTTTCGGCTGTCTACTTGCATGACGCGGCTCGCCACAGCAAGTTCGGAAGGAAGTCAAGTCCCCGCCTGACGCACTGACCAGATGCTGTCATCCTCCTTGCAGAGAATCCAGCTCCAGTGTTTCTGACTCCCCTTGCGGGGTGTTAGAGATCGAGACTCTGAAAAAGATTCCAACCTCACTCATTCTAAGGTACGGAGCGAACTAGAACCTAGAGGGACTTTTGGCAGATCTTGGCAACTATAGCTAAACTAGACTATAGACAAACAGCACCTACTTCTTACCTTGTACTACACTTAGGTTAGATACACTGGGGTAGAACAAGCTAGAAGCATCAGATGAGTATTAACATTTTAGCCTGTGTTATTTATGTATGTATTTTTATGAATATATGTCATAGCTATAAACCATGCTATTGCAGTATTATTTTATCTTACTGCTAACGCTGTACGTATTATACTTCGCATTCTGTCTTACGATTGTAGCAGTTCATATCTCTTGCACGAGAAATAAGACTGTTCAATAAACCCTTTTTATTGAAACGCCCATTTTTCTATTTCTGTGTAACTCTGTAGAAATGAAGCATGCATGATTGACTGAGTGAAACTGTTATCTATTGTTTCCACGATTCTGCGATTGTTCTGATTCTAAGGGAAACAAAGTTGTCATGTTTATGCGGTTGTCAGAAACTAATTCCTTCTTGTGTATTCGAGACGTTTCTAGTGACCTCTGAGTTAGCTGGCACACACAAGTATTTAAGTTTAATGTACTCGATAGAGACATACTGACATCAGTCCTATGTCAAAACTATAGTGTATATTATTCCAATGCGCAGAGCCTATCAGGAATATAGGAACTACACTACCCTGTACTATTCATGGCTGCATGAAACAACAGTTTCTGTGGTGTCTCTTGAATTGAAACATCATTTAGGCCATGGGTGAAATCGGATTAAATGATTAATGTGCTTTTTTTGTGGTATTTCACTTTTTCCCCCCTACAAACAGTTTATAGATGGGGTAATGGCTTTGGCGGATGTGTGTTGTTATAAACATTTTTATGCATGTCTTTACTGTTTATGGCCATGCCTCCTTGCTGGTTGTTGTTGTCCTGATCATGTGGTTGGTGGCCATTTTGTGTAGCCAGCCAGTGTGATTTCCCCCACGGCTTGCATGTCTTCTCTGTTTGTGTCCATGCCTCCTTGCTCAGAGTTAGTTGTTGTTGATGACAACGTGACACTGGCTTGCAGCCATTTTATGCGGCCAACCAGTGGGGCCCTTTGCCATAAGCTCGCATGGATGGTTGACAATGATAGCAGCTTGCGCATATTTTCGCTTATCTTTAATGTTTTTATTTTAATTCTTGAAATTTTTGTTTTTTCAATTTCACATTTTTCAATTTTAGATTTTTTTATTTTAATATTTTTAATTGTGTTAAGTATATATTTGGAAACAAACTTTATTTTAATTTCTTTTAATTTACTTTTTTGTTTTATTTTTTTATTCTGACTTTTTGAAAACGTTTTACAATTTTTTCTTCAAAATGTGTTATTTTAATGTTTTTTATTTTGATCTAAAAAGTATTTTGCCATTGTGCTAACATCTAGCATTAACCCCATGAGTGAAATAGGTGCACTGCACAGCTGTATTTATTGTTTAAGAATTATTCCATTGTCCCCTGTACCTCCCTTAGTGCCACAACCCAACGTGATGCACATAAAGCAAAAAGATACATCTGTATGTTGTTGTTGTTGCTTTTTCTTATCCTTCCTGAGTGTACTGCACACAATGAAAGTTTATTTTGTGGTGTTTTTACGACTGTATAGTATAGATTGTATTATTGCTAAGTCATCACACTAAACAATATTGTTTGTTTGTACTACTACTTGAATTGCACCAATGCCACGTTTCACTGATGTTCTTCTTGCTTTTTTGCTTTTAGGTGCACAAGAGAAGAGACATCACCGACAGTATTGCGAGACAGAAGGCCTGTGCATGACAGGTCGCATGACTGACTATGCAACACGGTCACCTCTTCAGGTTGTAGTGAAGCTAATCACCATTGCCGACTAACAGCGTCAAGAAGCCCCAAAGAAAGGTGTCTCCAAGAAAGTGGCTAGTGGGGAGGAGAAGAAGCAGATTCTCACCACTGGCCTGCCGACCGCAACCTGTTTCAGGAAAGTTGTGCCTGCCGCACCGGACTCCGGCGAGCAAGCTGAGAACAACACTTCTGCATCAATAGCACCCCCCAACCTAAGCCCCGGACCATGTCTGTGAGCGAGGAAGCTAGTGCAATCATGTAGATGCAGGCAACTAGTGATGTTGAACTGGATTTGTCCATTCCAAAAGTAGTACACAATTGTTTCAGGAAACACAACAAAGTGGACATGAGCTGCAGCCAGCAATAGCACATTTGTCTGATGTTGAAGCACACCAGGGTGTTGAGCTTCCTTCCGAGCAAAAAGTTAAACATCCTCTTTAAGAATCATTGGCTCCCACATCTCTAGCGAGGAAAAGGAAGGGTACTACTGCACCATCTTCTCTAAGCACCAATTCTGATGATGATGACAGAGACCAGGAGACAAGAGGAAAGGAAAGTGAAAAGAAAAGTTGCAGGAAGACTTAGACTTATGGAAGGGGATGAAGAGGAGGAATCTGACATTTCTATACAACCAGCTCTGAGGGATGTGGCTCAGGTAGCACCACCACCAGCTCCCATATATTCAAAACCCCAGCTGAGACCTGCACCACACCCTGCCTGAGGAGAAGCAGAGAGGCAATCGACGATATGCCCACCTACCTCATGTTCTTTGCAGTGACACAGTAAAAAAGTACTCCTCCCCAGTTTGTGACTTTTTTACAGTTAGCAAAGAGGGAGAGCGGATTTCAGTATGCACTATTTGGCACACAAATGTTCGTCGAGGCAAGCCTGGTACACATTATGGTACTGGAGGCCAGACAACCCATATGAAAAACACCACACAATCAAGAGGAAGGAGCACCTTTAAAAAATGCTGAACTTGGTTGTGGTGGTGGGAAGAGCTGGGGTGTATCAGCTACAAGTCCAACCACGGTGGAAGGTGATGATGAAGAACAAGAGGGTGACATCTTCACGCAAAGCAGCCCTGTCCCCAGCAGTGAGTCAGCATTTTCACCCACCTCAGCGACTTCACAATGGTACAACAAGACTCAGACTGAGATTGAGACACCACAGCATGCAGTGACTGCCCCACCACCACAACGCATATTGAGTCTACCATTAGCGTATACTTCTCAGAATATGCCAGTGTCAGTGCCTCAAGAAAAAAAGAATATCCAGGCTTCTATTACGCGCATGTCTAGGCAGGAAGGGCCCTATGTGCCAAACTACCCAACTGCATGTTTGCACAATGAGAAGCTGGTAAAAATGTTAGAGCTAGACCTCCCCCCTTTTCTTTTGTTGAAGTAGTGGGATTCTTAGAATATGTGGCAGCCATCTGCTCAAAATGGAAGGTACCAAGTAGGACCTATTTTGCGAGTGTGGCTGTTCCAGCGCTGCATCACGGTTTCCTTCAAGCTCCTCATCCATGCACACAAGGCTCTCCACGCGTTTCAGCCATTCTTTAAAGCCCGGAAGCAGCTGTGGATAAATTCAGCATAATAATAGAGCACCAGTTAAAGCCCTGATACAGAAAGTGCCAACAAATTGGAGCTCCAACTTTTACATGTTGCAATGTCTGTTTGAGCAGTACAAACAGATCAATGGCTATGTCATTCAAAGATGAGGGAATGCTGTTGGGAAAGCTATGACCATGGATGCAGACAAACCGGGCCTAGTCAAACGCCTTACACAGATGCTACTCCCTTTTGAGGTTTTCACATGGGAAGTTAGCAAGGAGGACAGTATGATGGGCCAAGCGACCCCTTTGATGCATCTCATACAAGACCAGGTAAAGAAGGTGTCTGAAAGGTTTGCTCCACAGGTGTGAATAAAAACACATAAGAGTATGCCTTGGCTGAGACCTTAGTCCTTCGCTTGGCTTCTAATATAAGGCTGCAACATGGAATCATTGAGTCCAAAGAATACATTTGCGCCACACTACTTGATCCACGGTACGAAAATATTCTGCCCACTTTAATTCCTGTTTGAAGGGGGTGTTTTGAAATACACAAGGTGGATTATAAAGCAAGCTGGAGACTTGGAAGAAGAAAATCTGGAACTTCAAGTGCCCCTACTACAGTTTTAGGGTGCCGCCTTTAACTTCCAGAGAGGGCAGTCTTGTCTCACAATAGCCAACAACACCATCAACCAGAACACTGGCAACAACAGCAACAAAAGGACCAGACCCTACCTTTGCATTGTATTTGTTTCAATTGGCTGGGCTCAAGTCCACTGCAGAAGAGATGGCAACACAGGTTGAGCAAGTGTTAGTACCAATGACCATCCACATGATCTTCCAGGAGTATCTGGATGATCCAAAAGAGGTCTATGTGGATCACAATCCATTGATGTATTGATATGTGATGATGCACCAATGGCCAGAGGTCAGCAAGTTGGCAATAACGTATCTGGCTTGTCCTGTCGCCAGTGTGTCTGCTGATTATGTGTTCGGTACAGCTGGTGCAGCTGTCATAGTGAGAAAGACCAATCTCTTGACTCAATACATGGAGAGATTGACTATGATCAAAACTAACCAACATTTTATACCACACAATGACACCTTGCCTGAAACAGCAGCACAGGAGGAGGAGGAAGGTGATTGATCTGAAATTGAATCAAATGTGTTAGCTGACCAACATCTGGGTGAACAACCTAAGTTTGAGCATGAGTTCTACTCCTCGGACTAAGTATGCCAGTACCCCTATGGAACTTTAAACATTTTTCTCATTGAACTCAGTTCTTTCTTTGCAAAAAAACAAAAACAAATATTTGATAAGGGGACATTATTATTTTTTATGTCAGATTTATGCTGCCTCACCTTTTTTATTAGCCACTTATATATTGCCAGATTGCAGTTGGACCAGTGTTTATTGAAGAAGCCTCCACAATTCCTTCTTGACATTGGGGACAATGCATGCCTATTGCCTAATGCCTATCCCTTTTTGCATCACCTTAGCACTGGAAGATCTTCCCCATGAAATTATTTATTATCTACAGGATGACTTTGCAACAAGGCCTCTTTCTGCACCTCTGATGGTTATTTCTGCATATCTATTGCTTCTTTCTACACCTTTCTTCGTCTTTCTGGACTTCTGTTGCCTCTTTCTATATTTCTCTTGCTTCTGTCTGCACCTTTCTTCCTCTTTCTTCACATGTCCTACCTCTGTAGGCAAAGTTATAGTTAAAAATTAGCACTTAAAAAACCTTTGAAATGTACTGAAAAAAACATGGGTTTCAGGGACGTTATAGTTAGAAATTAGCATTTAAAAAACCTTTGAAATTCACTGAAAAAACTAGGGGTGGGTGGAATTTGCGTAGTCGCGCCACGCAAAGCTCCGTGAAATGTTAAACAATTTCCACGAACATGCAAAAATTCTGCGAACACGGAGAAAAGCTTGTACGTGATGCTTTTTTCCTGTTCGCGATTGCTGTTTGCATGCTCGAGGGGAAATATCTCACAAACACACATTTTGAGAACGCGAACAAGCAAAAAATTCCGCGAAGCTGCGGAACGCAGAATTTTGGGCAATTCCACGTTCTCCGCGGAACGCAAAATTACCCAAATTCCTCAAATTCCGTGAGCGGAACGTAATTTGACGCCCAGGCCTAGAAAAAACCACAGGTTTCAGGGACTTTATAGTTAGTTGGATATTTCACTCATACAAACCAGAGAAATTTGGCTGTTACAGTTAGTTGAGCTAACTATAACTCACGCCCCCGCAATGCACTCCTGATGATGTCACATATTACATCACTCATGACATGGACAGTAATATAACTGATGACATCTCAAATTACATCACTGATGACATCATCCATGTGATAATCTGATGTACCTCCTCACCACCTAATATAACCTTTAATAACTCACTCTAAAATAGAGACTACCATTTTCAAAACCAAAGATACACCAATACCAGTTACTACATACCCACTCACTGATTCCTAGGTCTACACACACATCTATTCATTCACCCATACAGTCACTCATACATGCAGTCACTCATCAATACAGCACTATCATATACACTCACACACCTATACAGACACTCACACACTGCCACTCACCCATAGAGTTACTCACACACACAGTCAGTCATGCAAAGAATCTATCACCCTCCCATTTACTCACCTACAAAATTATACACACACCACCTCACTTATTCATACAGATACTAATACATACTTACTCTCTTATACAATCACTGACACAAGCACACATTCATCCATACAGCCGCTCGAACAATCACTCATTCTCACATATAGTCATTTATATACTCCAACACTCACATATACTGCCTTTCACATATGTAATTGCTCACACATGTACCACTGAGACATCTATTCACTCACCAACACATCCATACACATACTCACCCACCCATACAGCCATTCACAGATACACTCTTGAACCCATACACCCAGTGAATCACCCACTCACACATCTATGCACAGAGTCACCTACACCCTACCCACCTACACAGACACTCAGGCACCCATACAGATACTCAGACAACCAATCAATAACCCATATAGACACTCATGTAGCTACTCACCAACCCAAGCAGCCGCTTACACACCAACAAACAGACTGATACAGACATTTACACAGTTTAGTCACAAACCCATGGATTCAATAAGACACATGTAGGTACTCACTTATACAGTCAGTCACCCACCTATTAAATCATCCCTTCAGTCATACACCCACTCATTCTTCAATACACCGTGGCCTATATAAATATATGGGGCCCGATTCACAGAACTAACTTAAGACAAAATCCTAAACTTACTACCATTTGGGTATTCACAGAAGGCACTTACTCATTTTGGTATTCACAGAAAGCACTTACTCATTTTGGTATTCACAGAAGTTAGGAGTCCTAACTTTAGGACTCCTAAATGCCTTCTGTGAATACCGAAAGTCTTAAAATTAGGATTTTTCTCAGTTTAGGAGTAGAAAAGTTAGGACTCCAAACTTTAGGGCTCCTAAATGCCTTCTGTGAATACCGAAAGTCTTAAAATAAGGATTTTCTCAGTTTAGTAGTAGTAAAGTTATGATTTCCTAACTTTAGGACTCCTAAATGCATTCTGTGAATACCGAAAGTCTTAAAATTAGGATTTTTCTCAGTTTAGTAGTAGTAAGGCTAGAACTCCTAACTTTAGGACTCCTAAATGCCTTCTGTGAATACCGAAAGTCTTAAAATTAGGATTTTTCTCAATTTAGTAGTAGTAAAGTTAGGAGTCCTAACTTTAGGACTCCTAAATGCCTTCTGTGAATACCTAAAGTCGTAAAGTTAGGATTTTTCTCAGTTTAGGAGTAGTAAAGTTAGGAGTCCTAACATTACAACTCCTAAACTGAGAAAAATCCTAATTTTTTAGACTTTCGGTATTCACAGAAGGCATTTAGGAGTCCTAAAGTTAGGACTCCTAACTTCTGTGAATGCCGAAATGAGTAAGTGCCTTTTTTGAATACCAAAATGAGTAAGTGCCTTCTGTGAATACCAAACTGGTAGTAAGTTTAGGATTTTGTCTTAAGTTAGTTCTGTGAATCGGGCCCATAAAACATATTTAAACTTTTCAGAAACACACAGCCACTGGATGATGTCATCAGTGATGTCATTTGAGATGTCATCAGTGATGTCATAAGCGATGTCACTGCTGACCATGTTATGAGTGATGTATTATGTGACGTCATCAGCAGTGCATTGCGAGGCTGCGAGTTCTAGTTACCTCAACTAAATATAGCGGTAGATTTTTCTGGTTTTGTACGAGGGAAATGTCCAACAAACTATAACGTCCCTGAAACCTGTGTTTTTTTCAGTGAATTTCTAAGGTTTTTTATATGCTAATTTTTAACTATAACGTCCCCTAAACCTATGTTTTTTCAGTATATATTAGAGGGGCCACTACACTAATCATCTATTCATCATCTTTGGCTTACTCAGTCATGGTACAATTCGAAAGAGAAAAATCTGGACAAGTGTAAATTAAATTTGTTATGGGAAACAATGAAACATATTCTGGAATCACTTCACATGGGTATCAAATTAAATGTGGCACATGCCAAGAAAGGATTTTCCAATTTGGTAGGCTGGGAGGGAAGAACTCAGGGGTAAAAAAAGGAGTGAGGTAATAAGAGGTGACTTAGTGGGCGAAGGGACAACACACCTGGTGTGTTTGGCTTGCAATGGATTGAAAACATTGTAAATGCTGCATTACCTGAAGCAGATGCACATTACACAGCCAACACTGTAGTCACAAATTGATTGACCCATACTGCACTTCAGTCATAGTTGACAAAAATGCCAAGGGCGGGGAAGGGGGGTGACGAATGATAGGTAGGATAGATCGGGCTCACTTAACAAATACAGCAAGTCCAGGGAGTAGAACAAAGAATAAAAATAAATAACCCCCATTAAGAACGATAGCTTTGATTGACATTGATAGCCCTACTTAAACCAAGTAAGCAAAGTAGGTGAGAAGCATGTGTTGCTTATTCATCCAAACAATCCAAATATTCATTCATTCTTTCTTCTAATTCATCTACAGCCACCATGATTAAGCTTTACTTTCTCCCTTTACTTTCTCCCTTGCAGTCTTTCACCAAAATTTCCAATCCATTATTCACCCATTCAATAACAACCCATTGATCCTTCACCCACCCATCCACCCTTTCACTCATTCACTCATATACCATTTCCTTTCTATTAAGTTACTTTCCGTTCTTTCATGTATCTCTCAAGCCATCACAGCTCATTATGTGAGATTTTGCTGAGTTGCAGATAGAAGAGGCCATAATAATAATAACTCAACCATTGTTCTCACTTAGGTTCAGTAGGGGGTTGAAATTAACATTTAAAATGAGCAGGTTGAATCGCCCTAATGACACCCTGAACTCCGGGTTTCCATAATGTTGCCGGCAAGTTGGAATCAGAACCATAATCCTTTTGGCTAGATGGCTGAGCACTCATGTGCTTATCAACACAAATAGCTAATGACTCCAGGCCAGGCTTGGAGATAGTATTGCTGATGATTGTGGGATTGTTAGAGCTGATTAAGTTGTTTAAGGGAGTGGATAGATGTATTATCATATTTTTATGCCCTCACCTTGATTTTAAGCTTGATGATTTGCTGTGCTAAGAATGTGAAGTCTACTAAAATGGTAGATGCTGTTCAATTAGTTGTCTGGGGCCCGTCCCCTATCTTGCATTGTGAGAGGGATATTTGCTGTAGACCCAGAGGGGAAAAGCGATTTCTGCATGGGACCACAAGTAGATATATTGCTGAACCTATTGGGATGCTTGCATATGGGTGTGGCCCTAGAGCCTCACGGTCATGCTGAATGGATATGTCCTTAGTTAATATTACCCTAATGGGACCCGTACAGTCAGTAGCTATGCCTAAAGCCGTGCCCTTGTCCTTAGGAGCAGTGCGTTTCTGACTCTTATTGTTGAGGCACCGTTTCCGCTTTGGGTTGGTGCCTGCTTCTACCTGAGAGGCAGAAATAAGTAATACTGTGTAAAGTATTGTCTTCTGGTTTGGCTGGGGTAAAGGGACTCAACCTTCTCAATTAGGAGGTTGATTTCCTTGAGTGTTCAATTGTCATGGCTGGATGTGCTTTTGAGGTACTTTGCAGAGCCCTGCACCTGATCCGAGGCCTTGCGTTTTCCCATAGTTAATTTAACTATCAATGTACAAAAGATAGGTGGCAAAAGGTATCTCAGTTGTACAGTAAGATGAAATAAAATAGCTATCATTGGCAATATAAGTACATAACACAACTGTACAAAGCACACAAAGGGCAACAATACAGCCAAAAGAGCTGGATCAACACGTAAAAGTCCACCCTAACTGTGATGTTAGCTGGTTTTGAAAAAAAAGCCCCTCAGTGGCAAAGATGGAAAAATGGAAAACCACTGGAACAAGAGGTGGGGCCTAGCCCCGCCTCCTCTAGGATCATACAGTCACAAATGAGTCTGCCCTCAAGAGCTATCCATAGTGCAGGATAAATGCAAGGCAGTTAAGAAGGAAGCGTTACACACAGCTGTTAGTGTCCAGGAGGGTTCTGGGACTTGGAGTCTCCAGCAGCTGTATGATGAGTGACTCACCCCCTGGCAGCACAGCGTTGTCTTCAGCAGAAAGGCAAAGCAGGTCCACTGTGATGTGAGGAGCAAAAGTAACGGTAAAATGCCCCCGAACACAGTGATTTTGGCAGTAACAAGTCGGAGCGCTTTCCCCAGTGCAGTGTGACTGCAAGGCTGCTTTCACAATCATTTATCAAAGTAGATAAAAACATTTCACCATGTCACAAAACACGACAATTCATACTACCAGCATCAGCCATGGGCGACCGGTCCATTAGGGTGGAGGAGAGCCGCCCCCCCACCACCAGCAGAAAATCAAACGATAATAAAACATTTTTTAAACCCGTTTTATTATCATTTTATTTTAATCCCCCGGACAAGTCCCCAGGTTTCTGATGAGTCTTGGGGGTAGGTCCAGTGGATGACACTGCTGGTAGGGGAGTGGTGGGCACTCGCTTCACTGCGTATGAGGTTTTTGGCCAGCCGTCTCAGGCCGGCCAAACTCCTCATGCACAGTGAAGCTCTCTTCAACCCCAGCTGCATTGCTGGGGCTGGAGAGAGCAGGCACAGGCTCCCAGTCTGTCTGGGAGTGCAAGTTGCCAGTGCTCCGGCCAATCCTGAAGCTGCTCTCATGGGAGAGCAGCTTCAGAATTGGCCACAAGGCAGGCTGGGAGCGAAGCATGGAAGAAAGCGCTGGTGGCAAGGTAAGTTTATTTTCTTTTTTCTTTTTTTTCCTCCCAAGCCCTCCCCACCTCCCACCTCCCTCTTCTGGCCAAGCCGGCCCCCCTCCACTTTAGCAGGGTATGGGCTGCCACTGGTACAATCTCCAACTAATAGATGTTAAAGGATTTGGCTCTAAATCCTAACAGACAAGAACAGTAATAGTTAATCATATAGGACCATATTCTCAAGGAGCTATCGCCGATGTAACGGCACTTTATCCCAGCCAAAGTTGCGATAAATTTATCACTTCATTCACAAGCTGGTGTAAACAGCCCATAACACCAGTTCATCAGCGATAGCAGCCGCAAAAAACATCGCCACATATGACCCCGGCAACTATCGCTAATGAGATGCAGAGTAGGCATTCCCATGCAAAAAGCCGCGACAACACCACTTCTCAACATTCTTAGCGACCAGCCATATCGGTGAGAAGACAACGAAACATGCGATAAGGCGCATTAGCTGCAGAAAATAAACACCTGCTCTGACCTACTGTAAAGTCGGATGACAATCTGAAGCAGCCAAGGAAGCACAGCCCAAAGCCAAACATGAAGAACAACAGATGCCCCCGAGCAACTGAACATGCTGCCTGGAGTCCCAATATGGCAACAACACCCACCCCCCCGGACCACAACCCCCCCCACCCCGGGAACCCACCCCCAGACCACCACAGAGGCAGCACAGACAAAGACAGCGGACCCACTGGAAACACACCAGCCTCACAGACTCAGCACCAGAGGATGTCATTGCCCACTACAGGCTCAAAAGGACAACCATCCTAGGCATCCCGAACATCATTGCCCAACAGGCCAACGGCACCAACACAGTGGACATCCAACATCCCACCCCACACTAAACTGCTGGCTGTGATGCACCTGTTGGCCTCTGGCACCCCTTAACCAACACCCACCAAATTCGGAGGAGTCTCACAGCCAGCCGCATCCAAGTCCCTCACAGCTGTCCTGGATGCCATCATCAGCCTGGTACCCCAGTATCTATACATCCACCACAATGTGCAGGATCCGCTGGAGACCAAGCAAGGACTATACGCCATAGCAGGATGCTCACACATGTTGGGGGCAATCCACAGCACACATGTCCTACTTGTACACAATCACCCCAACAGAAAGCACACGTCTCACATCAATGTGCAGGCAACATCCGAACACCGTGGAATCTCCACCAACGTCGTCGTCAAATACCCAGAAAGTGTGCATGATTCCTTCATCCTCTGACAGTCCATCATCAAACAGTGCTAACAGGATGGCACCAAGGGAAATGCACAGCACCTTGGCAAGTTGCCAAATGAATACCTCACACACCTCAACTCCACAACCATGCAACCCACAACTCTGGCAATGCACATGTCACAAAATCACATACAACATGCAAAACAACATGCCCACCCACCAGACACGACAGAACAACTTACAATGGTAACTTAAGCAAGCCGTGAACATGAGCCATCAACGGCATGGCACCTCAGCCACACAATAGCGGAATGTGGGGAGAGGTGGGAACCAGGCATGTGTGAAGGAGGCAGGAGAACCATGATTGGGAAAGTACACAATGCCAAGAGTGGCAGCGATGTGCTGGACAGACTGCAGTCTGCAGAACACACATATTTCCATGGCGACATACACCGATGGTGTATGGAGTGTAGTGGACAGTGGGGGCAACCATGTCACCCCAGCCAGTGGGGGAGTTCATGGAAATGTTGCCTGTTACGTCCCTCCGTAAGCGTGAGCGGAGTGAGATGGCCCAGCATACGCCAGGCCAGCAGAGGGGTGTGAATAAAAAGCACATAGCCCTACTGTGTGGTCCTCTACCAGAATGCCCAACATCTCTACCGGGTCGGCGCCTCTCACCCCACCACGAGGCCGACTCCGTCCTCGTCAGCGGAGTTGCCTGCGATCCTGTGCGCCTGCCATACCCCGGCCCACTGGACCCCAAACCCGTCAGGCCTGCCCCTGCGCAGCCAGGCCACACTGATCACCTGCCGATACCGGCGTGTGTCAAGGAGGGCCAACCACGTGCCGGTGCAAGCTCCAAGCCCGAGGCCCACGACCTTGGCAGCCTCCTCAGACCATCAAGGCCTCCACGACACAGGCCCGCTTTAGTCCTTTCTCGTTGATGTACTCTACTGCTGCATTCGGCCTGCACTATGGTCAAGTAGGTCACACATTTGGAACTGAGTCTTGATTACACAATGGCAGAGTACATATGTTCATGGCAGATTTTATATCAGTGTACTCCATTCGATGTGGTGCCACCAAGTCTGTGCAAAGCATAACAACCACACATGTCTGTGGGCCTACAAGGACTACTGCCCTCGGCCCATGCTGCGCATGAGTAGGTAACAGAATTGGAACTGAACATCGATTATCCAAAGGCAGAATACATATCATTGCACGCAAGGAGAGGTGTAAGAGGATGACGCGTTGCAGTCCAGAGGCAATAGTATCATCGTTACGGAGGTGATCGAACACTACCGACAACTGCCCTGGTGTCACTAACTCTGTGCATCGCGAGCCAACAACACGTAGTTGTGGGCCACTGCTGACCGCTGCCTCCGGCCTACACTGTGCTCCAGTAGGTCAGAGAGTCTTGATTTAGCAATGGTGAAGTTCATATCAGTGTACTGGCATCATCGCAGACTGCACCCCCTCACAGCCCTGGTGCCACTAAGTCTGTTCCCCGACATTCATGGACACTCTCTGGTCATACATTGGTGCAGTCTGAGTCTATGGACTAGGGGGTAGTTTTCATCCTCATGTGGCTGTCACAGAATTGGTGGAGGCAACGAGGCTGTCGAATTCCACTCCTCCATTTGCTGCTTTGGAATAACATCAGACCTCTGCATCATGGCCTGTAGGATACCTTCCACTGTCCCCTGCAACCGTCCGCCACATTCACCTTGGACATCGATGTGGACCTGCCCAGTTCGTGTGACCCTGCCTCAGTGCACAGCAAGTCACCATCCCATGGCGGTATGCCTGTGCTGACCACTGTGCATCTAGGGCCACTAACTCTGTGCAGCTCATGTCAGGGACCCTGTCTGAATGAATATTGGATGACCTCTGTGACGGTGGTCTTGGGGTCATCAACGCCATGTGCATGGGGCCCTGCGCTGTCCACTGCCTCCGGCCTCAACTGCGAACCACCAGGGCTCACACATCAAATCGAGTCCTGACCGGCCCGGACATCCCATCACCGCAGGAGGCACACGCCACCATCGCAAGGGCCAACTCCATCCACCATCTGCCATAGTCGAAACAGTGATATTGGCAGACTAACAGAGTTGCTCAGGCCTGTCGTGGAAGCCATCATCTGCCTGATCCCCTGCTCAGCACTCCAGGTGCACAGCAACCCATGGATCGTTACTGATTGAGTTTCATGCTGTTGAGAGGTTGCGCAGCAATGTCATCTCAGGCAGAGTGGGAGACCTGGGATATTGATGAGGAAGTTGATGCAGGTGTAACACACCCACTGCATTTGCATCAGGACTAACCTGAAGGGACACAATCCCAGCAATTTCTTCACATGAGCACGCTCATTTCTAGTGCCCCAACCTCAGTGCACTGCAACTCAAGGGCACTTCTGTTTGAATGTTGGGTGACCTCTGTCCTTGCTCCGGCTCCCTCCATGTTGCTCAGCAGTAGACTCTGTTATGCAGGTGTTTTCTTTTTCCATTGCTCTGGTGTCCACTGTTGAAGTAGTTGCCATCACCAAGCTCTCCGTGTGGGCTGGCTTATACTCACCCCACACACATCCAGCACAGGCATCACTGTACATGTGGCCCTGCCAATAAAGGGGCTGGGCGCACGTGCCCGTAGCCAGTTCAACCTGATATATGCGTGTGTCCCTGTGGTCTTGTTGTATGCATGTGGGCCCCACAACATTACATTTTGCTGTGTACAGCGGACGCAGAAATATCACCGCAGGCAGTGGGTAAGACCTTGGACATGTAGCTTTGTCGTCAGCCACTCAATGCGTGTGAGGAGTAGACTGGGCTGTCGTACGGAGGACCAGCGTCAGGGTGTGAAAGATGATTCCATGGCTCTGGGCGTGGTGCATTGCAGGACATGTACACATGCATGTGTGTCTGTCACAGTGTGGGTCTCCTTTGTGGGGTGTAGGTGGTCCCTGATGGGACTTGGACACCCATGTATGTGATCTACTTCGACTTTCATGAGCTCTGAGCCCACCACAACTGTTCGGCCACCTCCTTTTGACATTATGACACCTGACATTGGAATGCGATGTGTGCCTCGGTGAAGTGTTGGGAGCCAGCCGTGGTGGCGTGTGCTTCCTGCTGTGTGGTCTGTGCAGGGGCTGAGGGCTTCTCTATGTAGCTTGACTGACCTGCTCCTGGGAGTGGGTAGCCTGAGAAGTCCATGAGCTGTTGTTGGGCATCAGAGGTGTGGTGGTCGTCTCAGGCATCACTGATGGGTTGTCTGGTCTGACCTGCTGGAGGTGTATTTTATCCCTCTGCAATGTGAAGGGGAGATGCATGTTGACATTGTGCTGACATTTATGTTTGCGCATTGTTCTTGTTGACATGCAGACTGTGTGACAATGTACATTGTGACTGGGCGGTGCTGGCAATTTGGGGGGGAGAGTGGACATTGGGACTACATAACGGATGTGAGGTTGTACCCGTGCATATGCATCTCACAGTTCCCTGCTCTGTCCAATGTGATTGGCCTGTTTCTGCGCATGAGTGGACCCAGTTGTGTCCTCTGTTCTGCAGTGTGGGTGTTGCACTTGGAGCCACATTGTCATGGGATGTGCTTTGATTGTTATGTGTGTGTGCTGCAGTGTGCCACGGAGATGAGGGACATGATCCTGGGTTGTTGTGGGCATGCAGTGTGCTATACTTGATTGTGCATGTGTGCCATTGTGCCCATCTCCCTTGTCCCCCAGTCCCTGTTCGTTACTCACCCTGTTGTTGTTGTGTCAGGTCCTCTTGAGCTGTGTATGTACTCCCACCTCCTTGCACCGTCTCCACACTGATGACTGGCCTCCATTTCCTCCTGCTACTCCTGTGGCGCAGGACTCCCACCCCCTGTCGCCGTTGCTGCCTTCCTGTTGGCAGAGGGTTTGTGCCTGGTTTAGGTATTCAGGTCATGCCAGCACCTCTTGGCCTCATCCATTGGCCTCCTCGACACTCCGGCTGCATTCCAGGGAGTCTGATTGTGGGACAGTTGCTGGTAGTGTTCTGTCACCCCGTGACGCTGGTCTTGTGTTGCTGTGGACTGCACCCCGTCTTCCTCTCCCTCTTCTCACTGGCCTTCCCCAACCCCGTTGTACCTTGCTGGTTGTCTGTGGGGCATGTGGGGTTCGCGTTGGCCTCTGCGCTGGGTCAGGGTGCATCCATGATGCTGCACACTTTGGTTTATTTCTGGTGTGTTTTTCTTGTTCAGCTTTTATAGTGCATTTTCCCGCCAAGACACGTAGGAATTGCAGGCCTGTGGCTGGTCTTCAAAGCTTTTTGTATCGTGCTTGGCGTCATCGCAACTTTTTTTGCATTTGTGTTTCGCATTTTTGCGCCATGGCGTTGATATTAATGTGGCCATTTCACGAGTTATCTGGTGACTATCGCATGGTACTGCCGGGTTGTGAATACTTGGTTAACATGGCGTAAATTTCAAGCGATAGACTGAGATGTTGTAGGTTGCGTTAAGTTACTTTTGCTATGATTATCACACGTTCTTGAGAATATGCCTCATTGACTTTCCAGCTCTATATTACATTATTTTTGTGTTGTTCTGTCATGAAAAATATGGCACATTTCTCTTTCATAAAGGAATGCAAAATGGAATCCTGAGCTGAAGACTGCCATGTTACCGACAAGTTAAATATTTGTTTTGTGTCTGATTTTGAATGTCAAGTTGTGTGAACATGACTTATTATTGGGGATTTGCCCTGCAAAACTAAGGCAGCCTATATGCGGCTTGGTAATATGCACAATATTCCTCATTCAAACACATCAATTCAGGATTCAGGCATCAAAATCACCTGGGGTTAAACTGCAAGACGAGGTTACGGATTTAAACTGGGACACTGGGTTAATTTAAGCTCATAATCACTCTGCATAGTCATTCCGATAAAGCAAGAATAGGAGCTGTAGTGTTATCTCAACATATCCTCTACCTGGTAGCATGCAGATTTCAAATATCCTTCACCATTTTCAATTCAAAATACTGGAAAACAAAAAGGAGTAGGGGGATCAAAGCTTAACTGTATTCATTGGGAATGCAATGCAAATTAGGCCAGATGCAATCTCACAGAAACTTTTCAGTTGTGAAGAAAGCACTGCAAATCAATTTGCAACATTTTCTGTCTGTTATTTGCAGCAAGGCAAAACATAAAGAAAATGTTTTTCATATATTTTATGTCTATATAACAAGAATTACATAAGATATTTTTCCCCTACTTTTCAAATGATCTGTTTGTCAAATTCATTTGCGTTTGAATTTCATTTCTTACCATATTAGTAGCAAAAATAGAGTATATTGGATTGGTTCACTTTATTTTTAAAGAAATATTTATTAATTATGAATACTTTTTTAGAATTTCTATGACTCACTGTTAGACCTGGCACCTTGGCGTGAGTCTCCCTTCCACTTTTTGTCGCTGTGCCTCATGTGTTTTGCTGGTGTTAGCTGCTCAGAGCACTGTGCCACTGCCAACCAGTGCCACAGTGCAAGTGCTCCCTATTTAAAATGTATATGTTGGTTGGATTCCATGATTGGCTTATTTGGTTTACTGTCAGACCCCAGTAAAGTGCACCAGGAGTGCCAGGGCTTGTAAATACAAATGCTGCTGGTGGGCTTGCAGCACTGGTTGTGCCATCCACAGAAGCGGCCTAGTAAAATGTGTCTAAGGTCTGCCATTGCAGAACCTGCGTGCAGTCTGGTACTGTCATGCTGACTGTGAGTCCGGCCTCGTGGCGTGGGCCCTCCCGACCAGCAAGTTACCCTACAACCACGCCGAACCTCGTGGACACGGCCTTCCGGCTCCCGTGGGCCAACATCCCGAGGGCCGACCAGATCCCCAACACGCATGCCCGGCCGAGGGAGAGCGAACCCCCTCCCAAACCAGACCGAGAGGCGCCGACCCTGTCACACCTCTGGTCTCTCCCCCGAGGGAGGTTTCGATCGACCACCAGGCCCCCGGTGAGCGGGCGCCTCGCCTGCTGGGTGTCTGGAGTCCCTCCCGGACCCACCTGAACAGATCAAAGGGCCGAGCGACAGGAAACCCCGGCACACCGCCCCCAGGCACCAGACCCCTCTCCGCGAGGACTCCGGACTTCAAAGAGGGGGGGAGTATAACAAGGGGTGCTGAAGGGACGGGAGCAGAGAAGACCTGGACTGACGAGAGCCTGCTGACCTGGTCGCGGCTCGATCGCTCACCGAACCGAAGAACGCTCCCCGAACTCTGAACCATCTGAGCCCTGCGGACGCTGTCGCGGCTCCCCGAACTCTGAACCATCTGAGCCCTGCTGACGCTGTCGCGGCTCCCCGAACTCTGAACCATCTGAGCCCTGCTGACGCTGTCGCGGCTCCCCGAACTCTGAACCATCTGAGCCCTGCTGACGCTGTCGCGGCTCCCCGAACTCTGAACCATCTGAGCCCTGCTGACGCCGTCGCAGCTCCCCGAACTACG
Organism: Triturus cristatus; assembly: GCF_964204655.1. Classification (NCBI taxonomy): domain Eukaryota; kingdom Metazoa; phylum Chordata; class Amphibia; order Caudata; family Salamandridae; genus Triturus; species Triturus cristatus. Next base: position 317,216,192 of record NC_140588.1, on the reverse strand, counting down.
AACCTCCGGTGCCTGCTGAGTGACTCGCGGCCCGCTCCTCCAAGAGAATCGGCAGAGATTGCCGAGAGAAGCAACATCCCCTAAGCTCGAGGATTGAGAGCTGTGCGCCGGATACCTCGCAGAGACACTGATTCAAAGGCTGTCCCGCTACCCTTTCCCTCCTCACGAGATCGCTGCCGCTTGTGGCATTAATTCTGCACCTGCCTGCCGGATCATAAAGATCCCTGACAACTACCGATAAAAGCATATTGTCTTACAACGAATTACTGTGTGGTGTCCCTCTATCCGAAGAGAGAGTAAGCACAGCGTGTGCGATCCTAGGTACGAGACCCTTCCAGGAAGGGCCTCCCCGCTCTTGCTCGGCCTAACTCTGGGTAAGGTGGGCCTCTGGGTGGTCGGGAATGCATTCCGTAGCCTACCCGGGGAACGCCTTCCAACATTTGGTGGCAGGCGACGGGATCCGACCCAACACCTAGAGATCGTGCAGTAGACGGCTTACGCACTACCAAGAAGAAATGGAAGGAGAAACTTCCCTAGGTGCCGCAGGCACCAACCCGAGCACGACATTCCAAAAGGACCAGTTAGAATCTTATACGCACCGAGAACTGAAACAATTTTGCAAAGACTTTGGAATCGCTACCACCGGACTAAGCACGAAAGAGGACTTCCAGGGGGCATTAAAAACCTGGGTCGAGGTGGGAACTCCCCGGACACAAACAGAAGGAGAGCCTCCCAACGAACCACGAAGCACCCCGGGGCCGAACGGCGCCCCCGAGGGGGGCCTATCCCCAGAGGAACTAGCGGACCGAGAAAGAGGTCGCAACCACGAACTATAACTAGCAGAATTAAAAATCGAAGGAGAGCTAAAACTGGCTGAAAAAAAACTGGCGGTGGAACAGTTACGCCTACAAGGAGAACTAGAGGAAAAGAAACGACAAAGAGAACACGAAGAAAGAAAACTCCAACTAGAGCACGAACATAGCCTAAAAGAAATCGAGCTCAAGGCTAAGAATGCGGAGGCCCGACCCTCGGAAACGCAACCCATCTCCTCCACCGTGGAACCAAAGGTCCACATCCCCAAAGATGTGGTGAAAGAATACTATAAGAACGACGACATTCAGCAATGGTTCAAAGCCTACGAAGTCGCCATGACCTCCCACCGAGTCCCGCAGAAAGACTGGGGGGCTGGGCTGTGGGGCCGGTTCCTGAGCGAGGGGAGAGATACCCTGCTGGACCTGCCCTCCACGGTGATGAACTCCTACAGTCACATGAAAGAGGCCCTGGTAGCCAGATATGGGCTCACCCCTGAAATGTACCGGCAACGGTTTAGAGACTGCAAAAAGATACCCGGTACCACCTGGGTGGAGTACGTGAACTTTTACAGCCGGGCCTTGGACGGATGGATCAAGGGCAGCAAGGTCTCCACCTTTGAGGAGCTGTTCGACCTAATCGCATGGGAACACTTGTCCGCTAATTGCTTCGTAGAGCTGCACCAGCACCTCCTGGACAGCAAACTCACAGACCCTCGAAAACTGGCCGTCGAGGCTGACCGGTGGGTGAACACCCGGGCCTCCCGGGGCCCCGTGGGAGACTACGGTCGCCACAGTCAGGGACCCCCCGCCAGAGGGGCGGAGGGAATCAAGGCCGGCCAAGGGAGCTCCCGGGGGGATCCCCGCTCAGCCCTCCCAGAGGACAATCTCCGCCCTTTCCAGCTCCACCTCCGGCCAGCACCGGGCCACCAGGGAGGCCTGGGCCCCGAGTGAGGATCACCTGTTTCCGCTGCCAACAGACCGGACACTATGCCAGCGACCCTTAATGTCCCCTGTACCAGCGGACCGCCACAACAACCCCGCCGGCTCGACAAATGGCCGCCGTAGCCCTGGGGGAAGAGATGGAAGACTCCGAAGAATGGGAACCAGCCGCCATGGCCTTGGTCTCCCTAGGGGACCGGGAGATGGTCCCCGGAACGTCCCTGCCCGCCAACACGAAGAAGTACCGACAGCAGGTAACGGTCAACGGTCACCGCATCAAGGGCCTCCGGGACACGGGGGCGAGTGTCACGGCGGTTCATTGTCACCTGATCTCCGAAGATCAGATCCTGCCTGGCGCCTTTTGTCCCGTCATATCATCAGAGAATTCCGAGAGCCTCTGCCGGATGGCCCTAGTCCCCTTCGAATGGGGGGGAGTCACCGGCAAGTTAAAGGTGGCGGTCCGAACCTCCCAGCCCGTGGACTGCCTCCTGGGCAACGACCTTGAGAACTCCCCGTGGGGACAAGTGGAACGAAGAGCCCATCTCGAGATGATGGGCCTACCCGAGTGGGTATGCGCCACAACGCGCTTGATGACTCTCAGGGCGCCTTCCTCCGAGGGGGGAGAGGCCATGCCGCTAAGCACCGCCACCATCCCCGAGATCCAGAATACACCACCAGAGGCCAACGACCCCCTTCTGGACGAACCGACCGCTCCCGACGAAGGGTCCGTGCCTTCCGACCCCGAAACCCTGACCAAGCTCGGGGACTTGCCAGAACTGGCCCAGTGGCACTGCGAAGGGGGCCCCTCCCGTGAAGAATTCTGCCAAGAACAATCCACCTGCCCGTCCCTCATTGGACCCCGACAACAGGCCGAGGCCCAAGCAGCAGGCGACCGGACTGGCACCCACTGGGTATACTGGGAGAACGGCCTCCTGTACAGCGAACAGAAGTCGGCCGAGTTGGGATCGGCCCGAGTACTAGTGGTACCCCTACGCTTCCGAAGTCTCCTCCTGGGCCTGGCCCATGATGTACCCCTGGCCGGACACTTAGGCCAAGATAAGACCTACCAACGACTCGTCACCCACTTCTATTGGCCCAAGATGCGAGCAAATGTGGAGGCCCACTGCAAGTCCTGCCCCACGTGTCAGGCCAGCGGAAAGAGTGGGGGCAAGCGCAAGGCTCCGCTACAACCCTTCCTCGTCATCAGTACCCCTTTTGAGCGGGTAGGAATCGACATTGTGGGACCAGTGGACCCCAAGACCGCCCAGGGCCACCGGTTCATCCTCGTCCTGGTGGATCATGCCACCCGTTACCCCGAAGCCATCCCTCTCCGCACCGTGACGGCCCCCGTGGTAGTCCGGGCCTTGATGGGGATCTTCTCCCGCATGGGGTTCCCCCGTGAAGTCGTGAGTGGCCGGGGTACGAACTTTATCTCCCGATATATGAAGTCCCTCTGGCAGCAGTGCGGAGTATCGTACAAATTCACCACCCCGTACCACCCCCAAGGAAACGGCCTAGTCGAGCGCTTTAACAAAACACTGAAAGGAATGATCATGGGCCTCGAGGAACCCCTACGCCGGAGGTGGGACGTCCTCCTCCCATGCCTCCTGTTCGCCTACCGGGAGGTTCCCCAAAAATCCCTGGGATTCAGCCCATTCGAACTACTATACGGACACCCCGTCCGGGGACCCCTGAGCCTGGTCAAGGAGGGGTGGGAAACAACCCCCCGGGGGACCCCTCCGGATGTGTTCCGATACATCTTGGTGCTCCGCAACCAGACCCGGAAATTCAGAGAACTCGAAGAAGCGAACCTCGAGGCTAGTCAGGAAGAAATGAAGCGCTGGTATGACCAGAATGCTACGCTGGTCGAGTTTCAGCCGGGCCAACAAGTCTGGGTCATGGCCCCGGTGAGACCCTGCGCCCTCCAAGATAAATGGACTGGACCCTTCAAGGTGGTCGAGCGGAAGAGCCAAGTCACCTATCTCATCGATGTGCAGTCCCCGCGGAACCCCTTCCGGGTTCTCCACGTGAACCGCCTCAAACCCCACTTTGTACGGACCGAATTGAGTTTACTCCTGGCCACCGATGATGGGGCCGAAGAAGACACCGAGCCCCTTCCAGACCCCCTGGGGGCGAAAGAGACCGATGGGTCCGTGGAGGGGGTGAGACTGTCAACCGCCCTCACAGCCCAACAGTCGGACGACTGCCGCCAGCTACTAAGGCAGTTCGCGGACCTCTTCTCCCTGACCCCTGGGGTCACCAACTGGTGTGTCCACGACGTGAACACCGGCGACAGCCCGCCAGTGAGACATCGGGCCTACCGGGTCCCTGATCGGGTCCGAACCTGCATCCAGACCGAGGTGGCGAAGATGCTGGACCTCGGAGTGATTGAACCCTCCGACAGCCCCTGGGCCAGCCCGGTAGTCCTGGTTCCGAAAGCGGCTACCCCGGGTGTTGCCCCCGAGCTGAGGTTTTGCGTGGACTACCGAGGACTCAATGCGGTCACCCGAGCGGACGCTCACCCTATCCCCCGTGCCGACGAGCTCATTGACCGCCTCGGGGCCGCTCGCTACCTCAGCACCTTCGACCTGACTAGTGGATACTGGCAGATTGCCCTCACCGAGGGAGCCAAGGAGCGCTCCGCCTTCTCCACCCTAGATGGGCACTACCGCTTTAGGGTGATGCCGTTTGGAATGAAGAATGCCCCGGCCACCTTCCAGCGGCTGGTGAACCGGGTCCTGTCCGGACTAGAGGGGTTCAGCGCAGCATACCTCGACGACATAGCGGTATTCAGCTCCCAATGGACCGAGCACCTCCAGCACCTCCGACAAGTCCTGCTGGCTCTGTGCCGGGCCGGCCTCACCATCAAAGCCAGCAAATGTCAAATTGGGCACGGCTCTGTAACCTATCTGGGGCACCAGGTGGGAAGTGGGCAGGTCGCCCCCCTCCAGCCGAAGATCGACGCCATCTTGTCCTGGGAACCCCCCACAACCCAAACGGAAGTCCGGGCCTTCCTTGGCCTCACCGGCTACTACCGAAGGTTTATTAAGAACTATGGCAGCATCGCAGGCCCCCTCACAGAACTAACCTCCAAAAAACACCCCAAGAAGGTACACTGGACTCCCTCCTGCCAGAAGGCGTTCGACACCCTAAAGGCCGCCATGTGCGCGGCTCCGGTGCTCAAAGCACCCGACTACGCCCAGGAGTTTGTGGTCCAGACGGACGCCTCCGAACACGGCATCGGGGCAGTCCTCTCCCAGTTCGACGACAAGGGCATAGATCGGCCCATTGCCTTCATCAGCCGAAGGTTGCTGCCCCGAGAACAGCGGTGGAGCACCATTGAGAGAGAGACCTTCGCAGTAGTCTGGGCCCTCAAAAAGCTACGGCCCTACCTGTTCGGAACACACTTCCGAGTACAAACGGATCACCACCCCTTGCGGTGGTTGATGCAGATGCGAGGAGAAAACCCCAAGTTGCTACGCTGGTCCATCTCACTCCAAGGGATGGATTTCACGGTGGAACATCGCCCCGGGACGGACCATGCCAACGCGGACGGCCTGTCCCGATTCTTCCGCTTCAGCGAGGAGAACCCCCAAGTGGATGGGTAGTTCTCCCCGCCTTTCAGCTGGGGGGGGCACGTGTGAGACCGGCCTCGTGGCGTGGGCCCTCCCGACCAGCAAGTTACCCTACAACCACGCCGAACCTCGTGGACACGGCCTTCCGGCTCCCATGGGCCAACATCCCGAGGGCCGACCAGATCCCCAACACGCATGCCCGGCCGAGGGAGAGCGAACCCCCTCCCAAACCAGACCGAGAGGCGCCGACCCTGTCACACCTTTGGTCTCTCCCCCGAGGGAGGTTTCGATCGACCACCAGGCCCCCGGTGAGCGGGCGCCTCGCCTGCTGGGTGTCTGGAGTCCCTCCCAGACCCACCTGAACAGATCAAAGGGCCGAGCGACAGGAAACCCCGGCACACCGCCCCCAGGCACCAGACCCCTCTCCGCGAGGACTCCGGACTTCAAAGAGGAGGGGGAGTATAACAAGGGGTGCTGAAGGGACGGGAGCAGAGAAGAACTGGACTGACGAGAGCCTGCTGACCTGGTCGCGGCTCGATCGCTCACCGAACCGAAGAACGCTACCCGAACTCTGAACCATCTGAGCCCTGCTGACGCTGTCGCGGCTCCCCGAACTCTGAACCATCTGAGCCCTGCTGACGCTGTCGCGGCTTCCCGAACTCTGAACCATCTGAGCCCTGCTGACGCTGTTGCGGCTCCCCGAACTCTGAACCATCTGAGCCCTGCTGACGCCGTCGCGGCTCCCCGAACTACGAACCTCCGGTGCCTGCTGAGTGACTCGCGGCCCGCTCCTCCAAGAGAATCGGCAGAGATTGCCGAGAGAAGCAACATCCCCTCAGCTCGAGGATTGAGAGCTGTGCGCCGGATACCTCGCAGAGACACTGATTCAAAGACTGTCCCGCTACCCTTTCCCTCCTCACGAGATCGCTGCAGCTTGTGGCATTAATTCTGCACCTGCCTGCCGGATCATAAAGATCCCTGACAACTACTGATAAAAGCATATTGTCTTACAACGAATTACTGTGTGGTGTCCCTCTATCGCGTAAAGGGGTGTCACCGCTGCAACATCACATCGAGCGGAAGCGTCTTGCAAACGTCGGAGAAGAGTGCCGCTGCCAAGGCGGCTGTCGTCGAATCGCGTAAAGGGTGACGCCGCTGCAGCTGACGCATCGAGTCGAGTCTTCTTGCAACATCGGAGAAGCGTAACGCATCTGGAAGATCTTCACGTCTTTATTTCTTTGCACCAAAAACTTCATCGCATCAGCATCGTTGCAACACTTTCATTGCCCTGCGTGTCGCATTTAAAAGGTACATTGACTTACAGTGACGCAGTTAAGAACTTAAGAGAACTAAGCAAACTTCTACCATCTAAAGTAACAGTATTGTGTATTTTTGTCATTTAATGGTCTTGTGGTAACTATAAATAAAGAATCCTTATTTTTAATATAAAAACCTGTGTGGTGTCCATTTGTAGTGTTGTCACTTGGTTACTGGATGTGTTCACAAATGCTTAACCTATAACACTCTGAGATAAGCCTTGTCTGCTCGCGCCAAGCTACCTAGAGGGTGAGCAGGGGTTCTTTTAGGAGTGTAACCCCTTACGCTGACTAGAGGAAAGGTTCCCTGCTTGTCACAAGTACCTACCTGTGCCAACCAGAGAACCTGGATTCTAACATTGGTGGTCAGCGGTGAGGATTCTGGACTTGCATTTGTGACTCGTACAGTAATTGGTGAACACTACTTATTGAGTGCAGACCTTAACGCAACCAATACTTGTTGATAAATTCTTTTGGGGACTTTCTATTTTTGTGTACTGCCAAGCTTAACCATGGTGGAGAAAGCAGCATCCATAGTCTCTGTGAATACTGATTTTGAATGGGAAGAAGAGAAATTGGATAGCTACACTGCCAAGCAGCTGAAATTCTTCTGCAAGAAATTTAATGTTTCTTCAACTGGAATGCTAACATAAGGCAGAGTTCTACAAGGCGCTAAGGACCTGGAAAGAAGCAAGGAATGCCACCGATAATGATAATGCAGAGGAGCAGCTGGATGGGCCAGTGAGTCCAAGAGGAAGGAGAACCCCTTTCCCTGCCGGTAGCAGTGTTTCCAGTAAAAATCTATCTCCAGAGGAGTTGGCAGATAGAAAAGAGTGTAGGATGCATGAATTGGAGCTGACCAAGCTCAAGTTAAGTGGGCAGTTAGAATTTGAAATGCAAAGTAGAAAGTTAGCCCTAGAAGAAAAAAAGCTACAGTATGAACATGAAAAGTTTTTGAGGGAGTTGGAGCTGAAGGCCCAGAGTTTAGAAATTGCTCCCTCTGGTGGCAGCACACCGTCAGTGCAAGTAGAATCAAGGGTGTACATACTCAAAGATGTGGTAAAAAAATTTTTTTTAAATGATGTCATAGGGCAGTGGTTCAAAACCTATGAAGTAGCCATGTCTTCCCACCGGGTCCCTAAGAAGGATTGGGGAGCGGGGTTGTGGGGACGGTTCCTTAGTGAGGGGCGGGACACCTTGCTAGACTTGCCTTCAGATGATTATAATTCTTATCTCCATATGAAGGCAGCTTTGATGGCTAGGTATGGCTTGACCCTTGAGTTGTATAGGAAAAGGTTCAGGGGGTGCACCAAGATTCCAAACAGTACGTATGTTGAGTATGTGACTTTTTTTGCAGAGCACTGGATGGTTGGGTGAAGGGTAGTAAGGTTAATGATTTTCAAGGGCTTCTTGATTTAATGGCATGGGAGCACTTGTCCAGTAATTGTTTTCCTGAGCTACGCCAGCACCTGATTGATAGTAGGCTGACTAACCCTAGGAAGCTTGCTGGGTCTGTACCAGGGTCCGCAAGGGTTCAGTGGGAGACTCCGCTAAAGGGTCGGCAGGATCCCCAGCAGAAGAGTGGGGGGGACAAGGGTAAACAGAGGGAGTTCCCGAGAAGGCCCCAAAGTAATCCCCAAGGGAACCAAGGGAAAGGTTCTCAGCCTCCCCCACCCCAGAAACTGACCGGGGCCCCGACAGGTACACCTGTTCAAAAGGGGCCCATAAAATGTTACAAGTGTGGTAACATGGGGCATTTTGCCTCTGATGTAAAGTGTCCTCTGTATGGTAAACCAGCACCCACTGGTGCTCCGCCCCGGCACGTGGCTAGTGGCTAGTGTAGCCTTGGGGCAGGAGATGGCTGTCCAAGGTGGGTGGGGTCCCGCAGAGATGTCCCTTGTCTCATTAGGAGACTGTGAGATGGTCCCCCAAACCCAGCTGCCTGATAACACTAAGAAATACAGGCAGTGGGTGACCATCAATGGCCGTAGGGTGGAAGCTCTAAGAGATACAGGAGCCAGTGTGACAGCTGTCAAGTGTCACCTGGTGTCTCAAGAGCAGGTTGTCCCAGGAGCATTCTATCCAGTTGTTGCCGCTGACAACACAGAGAGTCACTGCAAGGTGGCTCAGGTTCCCTTTGAGTGTGGGGGGGGGGTCTCTGGTACTCTTCAGGTAGCTGTGAGGCCCGCCATGCCTGTAGACTGTCTGTTAGGGAACGACTTGGAGAGCTCACCTTGGACTAAGGTGGAGCGGAGTGCTCACCTGGAGATGTTGGGTATGCCGGATTGGGCGTGTGTCACCACACGATCCATGGCAGCAAGTAGAGGTGCTCAAGAGGTCCTGGAGCCTGAGAGGGAGGCCCAGGGACCGGCCTTAGAGAGAAGAGGCAGGGGGCGTGGGAAACCGGCCCCTGAAGCTCCCACAGCCCAGGAGGAAGCAGACCTTGAGGGGGATGCCCTGGAGCCTACCGGGGAACAGATAGCTGAACTGGGGGACCTGCCTGAGCTGACCCATTGCCAGCAGGAAGGAGGCCCCTCCAGGGAGGACTTTTGTAAAGCACAGAAAGAATACCCTTCTCTCGTGGGTATGCGGCAGCAGGCTGCAGACCAGGCCGCAGGCGATCAGTCTGGGTCACATTTCATTTACTGGGAGAACGACCTCCTATATACAGAGCCTAAGGTTGCTGAGCCTGGGTCAGCCCGTGCGCTGGTGGTACCCCAGGACTTCAGAGCCTTCCTATTGGGGCTGGTCACGATGTGCCATTGGCAGGACATTTGGGGCAGGACAAGACCTTTGAAAGGCTTGTCACCCACTTTTATTGGCCTTAAATGCGCAGGAGTTCAGACACTCACTGCAGGACCTGTCAGACTTGCCAGGCAAGTGGAAAGAGTGGAAGGAAGCAGAAGGCTCCACTCCAGCCATTCCCTTTGGTCGGTACCCCATTCCAGCGAGTGGGGATTGACATTGTGGGGCCACTGGACCCCAGGACAGCCATGGGCAACAGGTTTATCGTGGTACTGGTGGACCATGCCACCCGGTACCCGGAAGCCATCCCTCTGAGGACAGTGACGGCCCCCGTGGTGGGACGTGCACTGATGGGAATTTTCTCCCGAGTGGGATTCCCTCTAGAGGTGGTGTCTGACTGAGGTACCAATTTCATATCCAAGTATATGAAATCCCTTTGGCAAGAGTGTGGTGTAACCTACAAGTTCACCACACCTTACCACCCCCAAGGAAACGGGTTGGTTGAGAGATTCAACTGTACCCTCAAGGGCATGATAATGGGTCTGGAAGAACCCATGAGGCATAAGTGGGACGTCCTCTTGCCATGCCTTCTCTTTGCGTACCGTGAGGTGCCATAGAAGTCTCTAGGGTTCAGCCCCTTTGAGCTCCTGTATAGCCACCCAGTGAGAGGACCTCTAAGTCTGGTCAAGGAAGGCTGGGAGCAATCTCCCAGGAAACCTCCCCAAAGTGTATATAGCTACATGCTGGCCTTCCAAAATCAGACTAGGCGATTCAGGCAAATCTGGAAGCCAGCCAGGAGGAGATGAAGCGGTGGTACGACCAGAATGCCACTCTGGTAGAGCTTCAGCCTGAACAAAAGGTGTGGGTCTTGGCCCCCATGGAGCCTTGTGCACTCCAGGATAAGTGGACCGGTCCCTTTGAGGTTGTGGAGCGCAAGAGTCCTGTTACCTATTTGGTGGACTTGCGGTCTCCAAGAAACCCCTTGAGGATCCTTCATGTCAACCGCCTCAAGCCCCACTTGGAGAGGTCCCAAGTGGGCATGCTCTTGGAAACAGATGCTGGAATGGAAGAGGAGACCGAGCCTCTTCCTGACCTCCTGTCAGCCCAGGAGCAAGATGGGTCAGTGGATGGTGTCATCCTCTCTTCCGCCCTGACCCCTGAGCAACAGAATGATTGTCGCCAGCTGCTGGGACAATTTTCTGATCTGTTTTCCCTGGTTCCCGGTGTCACGGATTGGTGCGTCCATGATGTGGACACTGGGGATAGTCCACCTGTGAGGCACAAGGCCTACAGGGTGACTGACAGGGTGAGGGCATGCATTAGGGAGGAGGTCTCCAAGATGTTTGCACTCGGGGTAATTGAGTCCTCCAGCAGTCCTTGGGCCAGCCCAGTGGTCTTGGTCCCAAAGGCTGCAGCGCCCGGAGCCACACCCGAACTCTGGTTCTGTGTGGACTACAGAGGACTCAATTCAGTCACCAGGACTGACGCACACCCCATCCCCAGAGCTGATGAGCTCATAGATCGGCTAGGGGCTGCCAACTACCTCAGCACGTTCGATTTAACGTCTGGGTACTGGCAGATCGCCTTGACCGAGGGGGCCAAAGAGAGGTCAGCATTTTCCACCCCAGATGGGCACTACCAGTTCCGGGTTATGCCCTTTGGGATGAAGAATGCCCCTGCCACCTTCCAGAGGTTGGTCAACCAGGTGTTGGTTGGACTGGACTCGTTCAGTGCCGCCTACCTGGATGACATCGCAGTGTTCAGCTCCTCGTGGGAGGAACACCTGCGCCACCTCTGGGAAGTGTTGATGGCGCTGCGGAGGGCAGGTCTCACGATCAAGGCGAGTAAGTGCCAGATCGGGCAGGGTTCCGTGGTGTACTTGGGGCACCAGGTTGGGAGCGGCCAGGTGGCGCCCCTTCAACCCAAGATAGAAACCATCCTGAATTGGGAGTCGCCCAATACCCAGACAGAGGTGAGAGCCTTCCTAGGTCTCACCGGGTACTACAGGAGGTTTGTCGAGGGGTATGGCAACATTGTTGCCCCCTTGACAGCGCTGACTTCTAGGAAGCAGCCCAGGAAAGTGATTTGGACTGACACCTGTCAGAAAGCTTTTGAGGCCCTGAAAGCTGCTATGTGCACGGCGCCCGTGCTCTTGGCTCCCAACTTCTCCAAAGAGTTTATTGTTCAGACAGACGCTTCAGAGCATGGTGTGGGGCCTGTTCTTTCACAGATTAATGAGGAGGGCCTAGATCAACCTGTAGCCTTCCTTAGCAGGAGGTTACTTCCACGGGAACAGAGATGAGTGCTATTGAGCGTGAGGCATTTGCTGTGGTCTGGGCGCTGAAGAGGCTAAGACCCTACCTGTTTGAGTCTCACTTCCGGGTTCAGACAGACCACAGGCCCCTCAGATGGTTGATGCATATGGGGGTGAGAATCCAAAGCTGTTGAGGTGGTCCATTTCCCTAGAGGGGATGGATTTCACGGTGGAACATCGCCCTGGTACAGATCACGCCAATGCTGATGGTCTGTCCATATTTTTCCGCCTTAGTGATGAGGAACTCCCTGGGGTAGGGTAGTTCTCCCCACTTTTCAGCTGGAGGGGACACGTGTTAAACCTGACACCTTGGCGTGAGTCTCCCTTCCACTTTTTGTCGCTGTGCCTCAAGTGTTTTGCTGGTGTTAGCTGCTCAGAGCACTGTGCCACTGCCAACCAGTGCCACAGTGCAAGTGCTCCCTATTTAAAATGTATATGTTGGTTGGATTCCATGATTGGCTTGTTTGGTTTACTGTCAGACCCCAGTAAAGTGCACCAGGAGTGCCCAGGGCTTGTAAATACAGATACTGCTGGTGGGCTTGCAGCACTGGTTGTGCCATCCACAGAAGCGGCCTAGTAAAATATGTCTAAGGTCTGCCATTGCAGAAACTGCGTGCAGTCTGGTACTGTCATGCTGACTGGGCAAGTGCACCCACTTCCCAGTCCCTAAACCTTCGCTTAACTTCATATTAGTCACCCCTATGGTAGGCCCAAGGGCAGGATGCATTGTAAGCATAAGGTAGGACAAGCCCTGATGTGTGTGGCATGTCCTAATAGTGAATTACAGCCATTTTCGTTTTTCACTATTGCAAGGCTGCCTGTTCCCATAGGCCAGAATGGGCTGTTAGAATTGTTACATCCTATGATCCTAACAGACCCAGGGAACATGGTAGAAAATCGAGTTTAGTATGCCTGAACTCAGAATATTAAAATACATCTTTTAGTAAAGTTAATTTTAATATTCTGTGTTTGCAAATACCACTTTTAGAAAGTTGGTATTTGCTTGCCTAACCATTTCAGCCCGCCTCTGCTATGATGTGTATCTGCCTGTCTGGTTTGTGTGAGTTAAATGTATTGTGCGCGCGACAACCAAGTTCCAAGGTTGTTTTGGAGTTTAAAAATTCTGAGGTGCTCCTGGGGTGACGTATCGGTCAGTGTACGTCGCTATGTACAATAGGGAATGGCACATTCAAACTTGAGTGTGTCCCCCTGGGCACACTAGAGAGGAAAACGTTTCAATTGTTCATATATTTGGCAATTTTATTCATTGCTTGTTTCAACATATAAAGTTTTCAACAATGTCGATTCATTTTTGTCTTCAAAGCATATACGTCATCTTGTTACTCAGATGTTTGTTTAGAGTCCAATGCATTTCGGGTTACTTCGAACCCTTCATCAGGGACAAACCTGTGAACGCAATCAAAGTGAGGAGGCTAGTAAACAACTACGGGGTAAGGTAAAATTGTCAAAACATTAACATTAACAATCGTTTAATTTGTGTGAGTGCGTCCTGCTTAGGGTTCTGTGTGGGGGAGGAGTGGTGTTCCCTCGACTTGTTGTATGTTGGTGGCCATGTGTATCTGATCTATGGGATGGTTAGTAACGGGTCTGTGTGATTATGTGAAGCTACGTGCCAATATTAAGCTGACTGTTTAAAATGGTTGTAAATGATGGTGATCTGTTCGCGCTGTTGTTTTGGAGGCTTCTCGGAGACGTTTAGGCAGCCGGTGAATGTGGTGTTGTACTACGATGAAAAGATGAATGCGGAAGTACTTAGGTGTTATCGCGGTGAGGTTAGTTGGGGAAGTTGTGAAAAAATAATACGGAAATTACTTACATTATGTGCACGAAGCGTGGGTGAATCTTTCTTCTAGCAGCTGTGTTTGGAAATGGCGTGTTGGATGTTGGTTATAAATGACGGACTAGTTCCGCGAAACGTGTTTACATGGAAACTAAGGAAGGACCATCATTGAGCTGTTCGTGTGAACAGAGTTGGCGGCCATTTTGGACTGGTATACAAAACGTTAAAAGAATTGTGGGTGTGTTGCTATTATCATCGTTGAAAGGTAGTGTGTATGTGTGACCTAATAATATAGGTATCGTTATACAGGTGTGGGGGTTAAAATGAAGGATACATGATAGTTCAAAAGTGCAAACATTACAATATGTTATGTGCTTTTGTGAATACAAAAGCAATGATACGTGATGAATTTGATGTCCAAATATTATCTGTGCCTCTACAGGTAACACTGATATTTAATCCGATCGTTAAGACCATGTGGTTTAAGAGAGTCCATTTTCTTAATCCAAAAATGTTCACGTTGTAGTAAAAATGTGTTGTTGTCTCTTCCTTCCATTTTCATTATGGTTTCCAGGACTTGAAATTTCAGTTGGCTGATGTTATGGAAGTATTCTGAAAAGTGTACTGCAATGCAGGATTTGACGTTGTGTGTGCGAATGTTAGATTTGTGCTCATTCAACCGTGTCTTGATTTTTCGTTCAGTTTTGCCTATGTAGACTAAGCCACACGGGAATTTAAGCAGGTATATCACATTCATTGTGTCACAAGTGGCTGTGACTTGTAGTTTGATGGTATGTCCTTTCCGTGGGTGTGTGGTGAATGATCCTCGAATAATGCTGTTACAATTGTTACAATTGTGGCATGGTAAAGTACCTTTGTGTGTTGTTTTTGTTCTTTCATCTTTGGTTTTTAGGAGTTCCCCCAAGTTCTTATTTCTTGTAAATGCAAAGATTGGAAGTTCATTGAATATATTGTTGAAGTCTTGCTCTTGTTTTAAGATTGGCCAGTGTCGTTTGATTATTTTTTTGAAGTTGTTGCTGACCGTAAAGTATTTAGATATGAGAACATTCAGTTTTTTGGTACTCTGGATAGATTTTAGTAACAACTGGTTACGTGTCTTTTGTTGGGAACGAGTGATGGCTTGTTCAATGATGTTGTTGGGATATCCTCTTTGTTCAAAACGTTCTGACATTTCTTGTATCCTTTCATTGGCTAGTTGTGGTGATGAAACAATGCGTTTAACTCTGAGGATTTGTGAGTAAGGTAGGTGGTTTTTGAGAGGTTCCTGATGGAAGCTGCTGTAGTGTAGCATGTTGTTGCTGTCGGTTGGTTTCCGATGTAAATCTGTATGTAATGTATTGTTGATCTTGGTGATTGTTACATCAAGGTATGAAATACTTTTTTCTTGTTATTTATTAGGAGAATTGTATTGTTTCATTGATGGCAGTGAGGTCATTGAGAGCAACCGAAGTAACCCGAAATGCATTGGACTCTAAACAAACATCTGAGTAACAAGATGACGTATATGCTTTGAAGACAAAAATGAATCGACATTGTTGAAAACTTTATATTTTGAAACAAGCAATGAATAAAATTGCCAAACATTTGAACAATTGAAACGTTTTCCTCTCTAGTGTGCCCAGGGGGACACACTCAAGTTTGAATGTGCCATTCCCTATTGTAAATAGCGACGTACACTGACCGATACGTCACCCCAGGAGCACCTCAGAATTTTTAAACTCCAAAACAACCTTGGAACTTGGTTGTCGCGCGCACAATATATTTATCTTTAAGAGTCTTTTCGGCCAAAAAGTGCGCAGCACACCACAAAAAATGGCATATGAGGAGATTTCTAACATCACTGACATTAGAGCAGATACCTTCACCTTTGCTGAAGACGAGGCAAGTAGAATTTACGCTCTCATACACGAGGACACAACACACTCCAGTACAAACCGGAACAAGGAACAAAACATTAAACAATTGTTATATCTGTCAAGACGCGAAATCAATCAACGCCTCCACGCAAGTACCCTTATAAAATATCATCGAGCACAGAGAATTCCCAGAGGATTGCGAATCCCACTCAAACCTTCGCTATGTAAAAATGCTCAAAAATTTAAAGACCGATGGTACGCTATACTTAGTAAATGCTCTCTGGATCTCATCCTGTTAATCATTGAAGAACAATCCAGTTTCCTTGACGAACTATCAAAAGAAATAGTCGTAGTCACCAACGAATTAACGAACTCTATGTCATCAGATGAATGGACCAAAGTCTTAGAAGAAATCAATGAACAACTCACTAAGCATTCACAAGAAATAAATGAACGGAAGATTCGCAAGTTTCGACGTGACACAGTCGACTACAAATTAGGAGAGGTATACAGTTGGGCCGAAATATACACTCGTAGAAGACAGAATAAACCCTACCACCAAGACACAGACACATCATCCTCTGGCAGTGAGATGCCCAATAAACCAAGATACCAAAGACAGACTACCATACATGGAACAGGGCAATCTCCAGCACAAGGAAACAACACTATGTATCAAGAAGAACCGTCAACATCAACGACAAGTGCATCCAAACTTCCAACAGCGGAGCCTTTTTTAGATACAGGACACTCAGAAAAAGACGACCCCGGATGAGTAAAAGACAAAGGAACACCAATCACCAGAAGTACCACAACAACTACCATGAAGGACAAAGGCAAGAGAGGGACACATCAAACCTCGTGATTAACATATCTCAGCACAGTATTAATAATGACCAAATAAAACTACTCCAAAAGGGCACATCTTTTGTACCAACATCATCGACCAACCAACTGGAACTAGAAATCAGCCTCTTCAAATTCATGAGGAAACTCAGATTACGACACTTTTTTGACAACGTATTATCAAATCAAAGCTCTGAAGAACCAGACCAACTACTAGGATTGAGACCTCACAGCACATACATGGCACCTGTAAGCCACAAAACACTCGACACCTTCGAAAACATCGTGCACTCTGAATTGACGAAAATCAACTATGAGAAAAAAAGAAAAAGCAACCTCACACAAAAAGAATTTGGAATCCTCAAGAACCTTGCAAACAACCCTCACATAACTTGCACCAAAGCCGACAAAGGGGGAGCCATTGTAATTCTCGACACGTCACATTACGAAGAGGAATTAATGAAACATGTCAACGACCAAACCACCTACATCAAACTCAATAGCAATCCCACCAAATCATTCTTGAACCTGCTGACTACAATTGTTAATAAAGCATACAACAACGGTATCATCAATGACAAAACCATGAAGTTTCTCATACAGAATAATTTGAGAAGTCCAACATTACACATGGTACCAAAAATCCACAAAGACTTGCATAAACCTCCATTCAGACCTATCGTGTCCACAAGGGGTAGCCTACACGAACCAATCGGACAATTCCTAGACAAATATCTACAACCCAGTGTGGCAAAAATGAAGACATACATCAAGGACACCACAGAATTTCATTTACTAATCAACCAAATACAGATCGAACCTCACAAGTCAATATTATTGTGCACCATTGATGTCAAAAAGTTATACACGTCAATCCCACATAACCTAGGGATAGAAGCCATCGAACATGCTCTAACACATTCAAACATCAACCATGACATGCAGCTCTTCCTAATGGAACTACTACACTTTACCCTATTTCAAAGCTATTTCAAATGGAAACAAGACTGGTTTCTACAAATGACAGGCACTTCTATGGGTAATTGTGCCGCACCAGCATATGCCAATCTGTTCATGGCGAAATTTGAAGAAGAGCATATTATATCAAAAGCTCCTTGGAACACATACAACAAAATGTTCATTCGTTACATTGACGACATTTTCATCCTTTGGAAGGGACCTAAGAACACACTGATACAAGCTCTCAATGACCTCAATGCCATCAATGAAAGAATACAATTCTCCTATGAAATAGAAGAAAAAAGTATTTCATACCTTGATGTAACAATCACCAAGATCAACAATACATTACATACAGATTTACATCGGAAACCAACCGACAGCAACAACATGCTACACTACAGCAGCTTCCATCAGGAACCTCTCAAAAACCACCTACCTTACTCACAAATCCTCAGAGTTAAACGCATTGTTTCATCACCACAACTAGCCAATGAAAGGATACAAGAAATGTCAGAACGTTTTGAACAAAGAGGATATCCCAACAACATCATTGAACAAGCCATCACTCATTCCCAACAAAAGACACGTAACCACTAAAATCTATCCAGAGTACCAAAAACCGGAATGTTCTCATATCTAAATACTCTACGGTCAGCAACCACTTCAAAAAAATATTCAAACGACACTGGCCAATCTTAAAACAAGAGCAAGACTTCAACAATATATTCAAGGAACTTCCAATCTTTGCATTTACAAGAAATAAGAACTTGGGGGAACTCCTAAAAACCAAAGATGAAAGAACAAAAACAACACACAAAGGTACTTTACCATGCCACAATTGTAACAATTGTAACAGCATTATTCGAGGATCATTCACCACACACCCACGGAAAGGACATACCATCAAACTACAAGTCAAAGCCACTTGTGACACAATGAATGTGATATACCTGCTTAAATGCCCATGTGGCTTAGTCTACATAGGCAAAACTGAACGAAAAATCAAGACACGGTTGAATGAGCACAAATCTAACATTCGCACACACAACGTCAAATCCAGCATTGTAGTACACTTTTCAGAATACTTCCATAACATCAGCCAACTGAAATTTCAAATCCTGGAAACCATAACGAAAATGGAAGGAAGAGACAACAACACATTTTTACTACAACGTGAAAATTTTTGGATTAAGAAAATGGACTCTCTTAAACCACATGGTCTTAACGATCGGATTGAATATCAGTGTTACCTGTAGAGGCACAGATAATATTTGGACATCAAATTCCTCACTTATCATTGCATTTGTATTCACAAAAGCACATAACGTATTGTAATGTTTGCACTTTTGAACTATCATGTATCCTTCATTTTAACCCCCACACCTTTATAACGATACCTATATTATTAGGTCACACATACACACTACCTTTCAACGATGATAATAGCAACACACCCACGATTCTTTTAACGTTTTGTATACCAGTCCAAAATGGCCGCCAACTCTGTTCACACGAACAGCTCAATGATGATCCTTTCTTAGTTTCCATGTAAACCCGTTTCGCGGAACTAGTCTGTCATTTATAACCAACATCCAACACGCCATATCCAAACACGGCTGCTAGAAGAAAGATTCACCCATGCTTCGTGCACATAATGTAAGTAATTTCCGTATTATTTTTTCACAACTTCCCCAACTAACTTCACCGTGATAACACCGAAGTACTTACGCATTCATCTTTTCATCGTAGTACAACACCACATTCACCGGCTGCCTAAACGTCTCCGAGAAGCCTCAAAAACAACAGCACGAACAGATCACCATCATTTACAACCATTTAAAACAATCAGCTTAATATTGGCACGTAGCTTCACATAATCACACAGACCCGTTACTAACCATCCCATAGATCAGATACACATGGCCACCAACATACAACAAGTCGAGGGAACACCACTCCTCCCCCACACAGAACCAAAAGCAGGACGCACTCACACGAATTAAACGATTGTTAATGTTAATGTTTTGACAATTTTACCCTACCCCGTAGTTGTTTACTAGCCTCATCACTTTGATTGCGTTCACAGGTTTGTCCCTGATGAAGGGTTCGAAGTAACCCGAAATGCATTGGACTCTAAACAAACATCTGAGTAACAAGATGACGTATATGCTTTGAAGACAAAAATGAATCGACATTGTTGAAAACTTTATATGTTGAAACAAGCAATGAATAAAATTGCCAAATATATGAACAATTGAACCGTTTTCCTCTCTAGTATGCCCAGGGGGACACACTCAAGTTTGAATGTGCCATTCCCTATTGGTTTGTGTGAGTGACAGGGCTGGGGAAACCCAGAGGGGCAGGGCTAGGTAGCATGGGGCTGAATAGAGAGATTGACATCCAGATGGGTGGGAGGAGTGCACCTGGACTCTGAATAGGGCTGTGCTCTGCCATCACAATTCTGGCTCCACCTCCTGTGGAGTGGCTGATGTCTCTGACCTGCACCCTGAATGGAAAGTCAGAGTCATGTCAACAAAGTGCTCAAGAACTGGTTTGGACTGGGCAAAGACCACTCAACCCCAGAGGAACAAAGGAAGTAGGGGTATAGGTATTGTGACCCTGCTCCCAAGAAATTAGATCCTGCTTGACAAGAAGAACCTCTGCCTGAGGAGAAGGAACCGGGAAAGCTGTAAGGAGGAGTACTGTCCCTGACCTGGGGGATTGGCCTGCAGTGGTTGCCTTGCTGCTGAAAGGAGAGGAGAAAGACTACAAAGACATTATTTCAACTTGTGCTTCAAAAGATCTCCAAGGGCTTGGAATAGAGCTTGCCTCCTGCTGAAGTCTCAGGAACAACAGACTTCACCCCCCAGCTCCCGAAAGTTCTTTGGAAGTGCCTGCTGCTGTTGTTGGGCCTTCTGAGGGACTGCGTGTCGCAAGGAGCTGGAAGCGCGACTCAAGAAGGAGAAGCGTGCCGCCGTCGGAACTGTTGTCGTCGCATCACGTAAAGGCTGTCGCCGCTTCAGCATCGCATCGAGCGGAAGCGTCTCGCATCATCCAAGAAGTGTCTCGCAACGCCGAAGAAGCGTGTCACCATCACAGCCATCGTAGCTGACGCATCGCACCGCATCAAGAGAAGAGTCTCGCATCGAGGAAGAAGCGTGTCGCCATCGCAGCCATCGTAGCTGTCGCATTGCACCGCATCAAGAAAAGCGCCTCGCATCCACGGAGAAGCGTGCCGCCGTCGGAGCTGCTGTCATCGCATCGCGTAAAGGGGTGTCGCCGCAGCAACTTCGTATCGAGCGGAAGCGTCTCGCAAACGTCAGAGAAGAGTGCCGCTGCCAAGGCCGCTGTCGTCGCATCGCGTAAAGGGTGACGCCGCTGCAGCTGACGCATCGAGTCGAGTCTTTTCGCAACATCGGAGAAGCGTAATGCATCTGGAAGATCTTCACGTCTTTATTTCTTTGCACCAAAAACTTCATCGCATCAGCATCGTTGCAACATTTTCGTTGCCCTGCGCGTTACATTTAAAAGGTACATTGACCTACAGTGACGCAGTTAAGAACTTAAGAGAACTAAGCAAACTTCTACCATCTAAAGTAACAGATTTGTGTCTTTTTGTCGTTTAATGGTCTTGTGGTAACTCTATTTAAAGAATCCTTATTTTTAATATAAAAACCTGTGTGGTGTCCATTTGTAGTGTTGTCACTTGGTTACTGTATGTGTTCACAAATTCTTAACCTATAACGCTCTGAGATAAGCCTTGTCTGCTCGCGCCAAGCTACCTAGAGGGTGAGCAGGGATTATTTTAGGAGTGGAACCCCTTACCCTGACTAGAGGAAAGGTTCCCTGCTTGTCACAAGTACCTTCCTGTGCCAACCAGAGAACCCGGATTCTAACACTCACTTAAAGTGACTGATAAGTTCTAGAGTAAGAATCAGTTTTTAATTTTGGAGTTGTCAATTTACCTTCATCCAGGCTAATTCCTGCTTTGTTTACTTTTCTGAGGCTGTGTGGCATTTTGTTGTTGTTTTAGAGAAGAGGAGAACAATGCATCAGATAAATTGTCATCACAATCATTAGTCAATATAGAGAAAAATTAATCAACATCATTTGTAGATCGTCTTTCTTAAGTCCCATGATAAATTCATCTGGTTTAGTCATTAGAATTATGTTAAAACCAATACATTTGAAAAAAATGCATTAAACATGCGCTATAAAGAAAGAATCTCTAATCTAGAATATGGGAGAAAAGGAGTCAGTCAGAACCCATAAAGAGTTCTAGTTCGAGAGAGTAAGCATAAAGCTCCAGCATTAAAGTCAGCTTAATTGATCATAAATATCAAAGTAGAACTTCCTATAAAGAGAGGTTCAAGAAACTGAGTAGAATCTCAAAGCAAATGGCATAAGGTCTGGGTTAATGGATCTCGACAAATGTCCGACAAAGTGTGTGGGGCAGAGGGTTATCTACTTGAGGAACACGCACCTATATATTCATGGAACTTTGCATTATTTTGTTTCTTCTGTCTCCCAGTCAGCCAATCAGCATTCGATGCACTCCTTGAAACAGGATCACACCTCATCTCCTCACCAGAATACAATAGTCTTCAGAAAACGACATTGTGGTGATTATGACCCAATGTAGGTCAATTTCTCATTCAGATGCATTTTCCCACGTATTAGACTACACTAAACTTCAAAATTATCCAGTTCCTAAACAACAGTCTATGTAGAAGATGAAACATCAATAAAATACGAAAACTTTCTTATTTGAAAGGGTCAAGTGCGAGTTTAAATGCTCATTCTACATGTATGAAATGTTAATTTCCCCATTAAAAGACTAGTTTCTAATCATTTGCAACAGTGAACTTTGTTTAGGTAGAAACAATCTGTGTAAACATATGAAACTTTTATGTAACTTTTACTTATATTGAAAAGCATTTCTTTGGGAAGGTCAAGAGTTAAGCATTTTAGCTATATATGCAGTCTTTAGTCATGTCAGCTCCCGATCAAGAAACAAACGTTTTATGTGTGTTTAAGAATTCTATCAGTGTCACTTCAGCCATTTGAGGCCTAATACATGTAAATATGATGGCTTTGTCCAAATTTTCACATTTTAAATGGACGTTTGCTTTTATTAAAGCTATCATGTTATTTTGTGTTTCATGAAAACTCTCCCTCATAAGCATATGCTTTGCAAACAGTTTTCTCAATTTTTACCACGAAACAAAACACTTTCTTTGTTGTGTTATGGTTAGAGAAAATCCATTTGCTCAGCAGCTAATTGCACAAACATTTAACCCCTTCGATGCTCATGATGGAGCAATTCCGTGATGACCATCGGTTGGGCTGTGCTTATGACAGAACCGCTCCGTCATGAGCACAGCCCCTGGTGGAAGCGCTGACGCTCCCCCCCTGGGGCATCGATTTTGGCACCACATAGGGGGATGGCAGCGGAAGAGTTTCCGCTGCCACCCCCAAGCCCCCCACACTTCCCCATGACGTCAGCGCGCACAGCGCGCGCCAACGTCATCAGGAAGCGCTGGACACACTGGAAATCATTTCTTTCCAGCGCATCCAGCGAAGGAGGTAAGTGTTTTGTCTCCGGTGGGGCGGGGGGGGGGACAAATCAGGAAGCCTTGAGCCTTCGGCGGAGAGGAAAGAGTATTTACTCTCCCCTGATGTCTCAATGCAGGGCATTCCTGCTCACGATCGCGCACAGCGTCGCGATCGTGGAGCAGGAATTTCCCACTAGACACCAGGGATGTTGTATTTTTTTTAAAAAAGGAAGCGACCCCTTGGGCAAGGGTCGCTTCCTATGGGGGCCAATTGTAATTAAGACTTTTCTGCCCCCATGGCGACAGATCGGTCATTTTTTCGGCTATTTCTGGACCCGGGGGGGGGGGGGGCAGAAAAGCCTGCTAGACCCAGGGATTAGTGGTGTAATTTTAATGGAAGCGACCCCTTGGGCAAGGGTCGCTTCCAGGGGGGCAATTTTCTTTGATTGGATGTTCTGCCTCCCCTGGGGGCAGATCGCCTCGTTTTTTTGGCCCGGGTGGCAGAAACCCCCACTAGACACCAGGGCATTTAGTTAAAATATGATGGAAGTGACCCCTTGGGCAAGGGTCACTTCCAGGGGGCCTTTTTATTTTGTAATGGGAATTCTGCCCCCCATGGGGGCAGATCGGTCCATTTTTTAACTCCACTAGACACTAGGGAATTTTTTAAAATAAAAATGGAAGCGACCCCTTGGGCAAGGATCGCTTCCAGGGGGCAATTTTATTTAATGTGTATTCTGCCCCCTCTGGGGCAGATCAGCCTATTTTTGTGGCCTTCCTGCCCCCAGGAGGGGCAGAAAACCCCACTAGGCACCAGGGATTTTGTTTTGTGAGTAATGGAAGCAACATGGTTGCTTCCTGGGGACAGATCTGCCCCTTTTTTGGCCTTTCTGCCATAGGAGGGAGGGGGGGGGCAGAAAACCCTACTAGGCACTAGGGATTTATTACTTTTGCAAGGGGCAAATTTCTGTCTGCTGTTTTCTGCCCCACCTGAGGGGCAGATTGACCTGGCAGACCACCTCACCCGATCCCTTGGGCAAGATCACCCCCTATTTTTCTCAGCCCTATTTGGAGGCCCATCTGGCCGATTGACCATTTGGGTAGTAACATAGCGTGTTATAATGTTAATTGTTTTATTTTTTGTGAATTGAAATTGTAATGTTTTATTTTTATTTTTTTGTTCTAGGTGAAGGCTTTTGCTCTTTAGACTGTTCCAGGCTGTGGTTTCGTTACTGGTGGTTCTGCTGTTTGTGTAGTTGCATGTGTTTGGTAAGAGACTTTCTTTTGTACATTGTAAATGAATTTCATTTCTCTGCATGAATTTGTTTTTTGCAAATGGTGCAATAATAGCAGTATGTTTGGCTTCTGGTTTTTGAGTGTCAAAAACATTTTCATTTGTGCTCGATGTGTATTTTTTTGTCTTCTGAGTAATTTGTTTTGTTTTTTTCTTTCTAGTGGGATATCGTTGGTTTTTGCTGTGTCTCTGCAGAGTAGGAGCAGGTGAGTGTAGCTGTCTCTTGTAAGTGAATTGTATAGTTATTGGTTATATAGATCTTTGTGATAAAGGCACACATTTTTTTACTTACTTGTTTTGCACAGTGTTGGTTGTTGTTGACTTGTTTGTGCAGTCTCCTTTCTTAGTAAGGATAATGGCTAGCCGCAGGATTACTGCTCAGCAGGTTGTTGGTATGCTTTTTGAGTCTTCCTCTGACCATGGTTCAGAGACTGGTATAGTGCAGCAGGAGGTATCTGGGCTGCAGCCTGGGGCTACAAGGCTTTCCATTGAAATCGCTGACCTCTGGGTTGCCCCAGGCATGGTGCAGCCAGCATTGCCAGACTTTATTGGTGTTCCAGGGTGTAGAGTGAATACTGAAAACTTTTTGCCAATAACATTTTTTCAGTTGTTTCTGGACTATGAGTTTTTGGCAGAGATTGTTGAGCAGACTAATTTGTATGCCGAACAGTTTTTGAGGGACAACAGTACCAGTCTAGAGCTACCCAGTGGACTCTTACAAATCTGGAAGAGATGAAGATGTTCTTGGGTTTAACTTTTTTGATGGGCTTGCTAAGGAAGCCATCCATGTCTTCATATTGGTCTACTAGTCCCTTGATGGCAGCTGCTATTTTTCCGGCAGTCATGAGTCGTGATAGGTATTTGCTTCTGCTTCGGATGATGCATTATGTCGATAATGGTTTAGCGTTGCCACAAGATCACCCTGATTGTGACCGTCTTTTTAGGATTCGGCCTGTCATTGATCACTTTGTTGATCGATTTTCTGAGATCTATGCTCCTGGGAAAGAAATTGCAGTGGATGAGTCTTTTTTTTTTTATTTCTTTATTGCGGTTTGAAGGTTCACAGCACATAATCAAACAGTAGTATTTTACAAAAAATTCCAAATTAGAAACCTCACATTCTCTGTCCAGCAACAGTTAGTCCAATTAGGGTTGCCTTTGAAGTGTGCACCGAACCAGCAATAAGCATGAACATTGTCATTAACCATCATCAGTGGATGAGTCTTTGGTGTTGTTCAAGGGCCGCTTGGTTTTTAGGCAATACATTCCTATTAAGAGGGCACGCTATGGAATTAAGCTGTATATGCTGTGTGACAGTAGGACAGGATATATCTCTAAATTCAGGGTGTACACCGGTAAGGAACCCAGGATTAAACCCCCTGGTTGTCCGTCCACTTTTGGAGTGACTGAGAAAATTGTGT
This sequence comes from Triturus cristatus, assembly GCF_964204655.1. Taxonomy (NCBI): domain Eukaryota; kingdom Metazoa; phylum Chordata; class Amphibia; order Caudata; family Salamandridae; genus Triturus; species Triturus cristatus. The sequence goes on along the minus strand of NC_140588.1, from coordinate 317,190,734 downwards.
GGGAACTTGGTAGAGGATTTTTTAACAAAGGCCACCATTTCTATGTAGATAACTTCTACACTGGTGTGCGGTTGTTCAGGGAATTGGCCAAAGTAGACACTGTTGCTTATAGCACAATCCGCTCTAACCGTAAAGGTTTCCCCAAAAGAACTTGTTTGTCAAAAGCTTGTGCGGGGACAGTGCAGTGCGTTGCGTTGCTTCTAGCTGTGAAGTTTTCGGACAGGAGAGATGTCTACATGCTGACTACCATCCATGATGAAAGCACTGCACCTGTGACTGTTTGGGGTCAGGTTGCTGAAGCACGCAAACCTGTATGCATTTTAGACTATAATAGGCACATGGGTGGTGTTGACAGAGTAGATGAGAGGTTGGAATCTTACGCTGCTCTTCGTAAGGCTTACATTTGGTACAAGAAGTTGGCTATCCATCTTTTCCACTTGGCAACCTTTAATGCTTTTGTTGTGTTCCAGGATTCTTGTCCTGAGTCAAAGATGACTTTTGCTATGTTTCAGGAGTCTGTAATAGGCAACCTAGTTTTAGTGGAACAGGCAAGTGTTCCTAGAGTTGGAGTGGTGGAGAATGTTGCTAGATTGAAAGATCGCCACTTTCCTGATCACATTCCTCCCACACCCTAAAAAGACTTTCCCAGTAGGAGATGTAGAGTCTGTTGACGAAGAGGTGTGCGGAAGGAGACTCGTATGTACTGCCCCGAGTGTCCTTCTAACCCTGGGCTGTGTGTGCCTGCTTGTTTTAGAATGTACCACACGCAAAATAATTTTTGGGAGCATCCATGAGTGGTAAAGTTAACTGCCTAGCCTCTATTGTTTAAAATTCTTTGTTCAGTTTCAAGGTTGGCATTTTTGTAGTGTATTTAGTTTCAGTTTTTGTGTTAGTAAATTTGTATCTGTTTGCAATTTGTTTGTGTTTTCTTATTTATATTTAAAAAAATCCTAAATGTGATGGCGGTGTGTGTGGAGTGGCGCTTGGCTGGCGGTGTGTTTGGATTAGCGCTTGGCTGGCGGTGTGTTTGTACTGGCACTTGGCTGGTGGTGTGTGTGGACTGGCGCTTGGCTGGTGGTGTGGTGTGCGTGGGCTGGTGCATGGCTGATGGTGTGCGTGGACTGGCACTTGGCTGGCGGTGTGCATGGACTGGCGCTTGACTGGCGGTGTGCGTGGACAGGCTCTTGGCTGGTGGTGTGTTTGTACTGGCACTTCACTGGCGGTGTGCGTGGACTGGCGCTTGGCTGGTGGTGTGCATGGACTGGTGCTTGGCTAGCGGTGTGGTGTGCGTGGACTAGCGCTTGGCTGGCGGTGTGCGTGGACTGGCACATGGCTGACAGTGTGGTGTGCGTGGACTGGCACTTGGCAGGTGGTGTGCATGGACTGGCGCTTGGCTGGCAGTGTGCTTGGACTGGGGCTTGGCTGGCGGTGTCTTTGTACTGGCACTTGGCTGGCGGTGTGTTTGGACTGGTGCTTGGCCAGCGGTGTGCGAGGACTGGTGTTTGGCTGGTGGTGTGTGTGGAATTGGGCTTGGCTGGCAGTGTGGTATGCGTGGACTGGCGATTGGCTAGCAGTGTGCGTGGACTGGCGCATGGCTGACAGTGTGGTGTGCGTGGACTGGTGCTTGGCTGGCGGTGACATGGACTGGCGCTTGGCTGGCAGTGTGGTGTGCGTGGACTGGTGCTTGGCCGGCGGTATGTAAGTAGTGACTAGCTGCTGGTCACTACACACACTGCTAGCCCAACACCACTCAACGTAATCCGTGAGCTGGTGTGTTTGCTGTGTCAGGAATGTGGGCGTGTGAAAGTGATGGGCCCTTGAATGGCGCTGTCTGCAGTTGTGAGTGCTGTAATGTGCTGGGCCCGTGGCTGACGTTGTGAATGGTTTTGTATGTGTCACACGTATGAAAGGTGTATGAATGGCCTGTAAAGAGGTTGGTGCCTTGTCATGGCTTTACAGCTCACGAGCTGTGAGTCAATGGTTCAGTTTCTCATCCTTTCAATTAACAGTGCATTTCATTTTTGTGAGATCTCTGGTTAATACAACTGTATATACTGAACCATCACTCACCCTCGTGCCAAATCCAACCAGTATGTATGTGTGCTTGAGGAATTGGTGGTTGTGCATAAAGGTTTGTCTTTTCTGTTTTTGTCAAGCAGGGTGTACCTCGTTCTTTTTTGTGAATGTTGTAAGGTGTTGGTTTTGTGTCTGGTGGTGTAAATGGTCTTGTGTGTATCATGTATGAAAGGTGTGTGAATGGCCTGTAAAGTGGTTGGTGCCTAGAAGTGGCTTTACAGCTCACGAGCTGCGAGTCACTGGTTCAGTTTTTTGTCCATTCAATTATTGACAGTGCATTTCATTTTCTTGTTAACACAATTTTATATACTGAACCATCACTCGTCCTCGTGCCAAATCCAACCAGTATGTGTGTGTGCTTGAGGAATAGATGGCTGTGCAGTAATCTTTGTCTATTTTGTCTCTCTGCCAAGCTGTACATTTCGTTTAAGAATAACCTAACAACTGTAGTTTTTGTCGTAAACTAAACACCCATGGGAGTGCATGGTGATGTCTCTCTTGTGGATCTCAACAAGTTATCTTACCCACAAAGTCCTGCAAACCTCAAACTGTGACTGTGAAATTTTCCTTGCATTATTGCGCCCAAATTTTCACACGGCGGAAAGTAACAACAAATTTCCAACCCCCAGCATTTCTTCAAGTATCCCAATTGAAATGGTACCTCACTTGTATGGGTGGACCAAGTGCCCGCAGCAGGGAAGGGCCCAAAATCTATTGAGGCGACATCAAAATTACCTATCACAAACCAACCTGGTTTTGCATGGGGGTCTCATGAGTTTTTGGCCCTGGGCTCGGCAGCCATCTAGGGAAACCTATCAAACACACACATTTCTGAAAACTAGACACCCCGGGGCTTCCAGGGAGGTATGGCTTGCATGGATCCCCCAACGTTTCCTTACCCAGAATCCCCTGCAAACCTCAATTTTATCTGAAAAAATCACTTTTTTCACACATTTTTGTGTGGGAAAGTTGTGGCATCACCGGGCTCACACACATTTCCCACCACCCAGCGTTCCCCCAGTTCTCCTGATAAAAATGGTGCCTCACTCATTTGTGTGGGAGGCCCAAGTACCCGCAACAGACAAGGGCCCAAAACGTAGTGAGGCGACATCAAAATTGCCCATCTCAAAACCACCGGGTTTTGCAAGGAGGGTCACCTGGGTTTTTGGCTCCATGCTCGGCGGCCATCTAGGGAAACCTACCAAACCCACACATTTCTAAAAACTAGACATCCGGGGGCTTCCAGGGGGGTATGGCTTGTGTGGATCCCCCAACGTTTGCTTACCCAGAATCCCCTGCAAACCTCAATTTTAGCTGAAAAAATCACTTTTTTCACAATTTTTTTTGCGGGAAAGTTGTGGCATCACCGGGCTCACACAAATGTCCCACCACCCAGCGTTCCCCCAGGTCTCCCGATAAAAATGGTGCCTCACTTGTGTGGGAGGCCCAAGTACCTGTGACAGGCAAGGGCCCAAAACGTAGTGAGGCAACTTCAAAATTGCCGATCTCAAAACCACCTGGTTTTGCAAGGGGGGTCACCTGGGTTTTAGGCCCCGTGCTCGGCGGCCATTAGGGAAACCTACCAAACCGACACATTTCTGAGCACTAGACACACGAGGGCTTCCAGGGAGGTATGGCTTGCGTGGATCCCCCAACGTTTCCTTACCCAGAATCCCCTGCAAATCTCAATTTAAGCTGAAGACCTGGGGGAACGCTGGGTGGTGGGAAATTTGTGTGGGTTTGGTAGGTTTCCCTAGGTGCCGGCAGAGCTAGGGTTAAAAAACTACAGCTAAGCACTTTGCCAAAAAAGTCTCATTTTTCACTGCGAAATTGAGGTGTGTCCACATTGCGTTTTGCGCCGTTTCCTGTCACGGGCACTAGGCCGACCCACACAAGTGAGGTACCATTTTTCTTGGAAGACTTTGGAGAACGCAGGGTGGGTGGAAATTTATGGATCCACGTAGATTCCAGAACTTTCCACCAGAGAAATGTGGGTAAAAATTGTTTTTTGACAATTGTTTAGGTTTGCAAGTGATTCTGGGTCGCAGAACCTGGTGGGAGGAAGTCAAGTCACCCCATCCTGGATTCCCCTGAGTGTCTAGTTTAAAAAAATGTATAGGTTTGCTAGTCTTAAAAAATTACAGCTAGACACTTCACAAAAAAAGGGTAAATTTTCATTGTGAAAATGTGGTGTGTTCACGTTGGGTTTTGAGCCATTTCCTGGTATGGGCACTATGCCTACCCACACAAGTGAGGTGCCATTTTTATCGGGAGACTTAGGGCAATTCAGATTTGTAAAGCAACTGTTATTACCTATTGATTTTTGATGCATTTCTTCCTTCCAAATGAAAGACATTGTGTAAAAAAGAAGTCATTTTGAAAAATGACCGATAATTCTCATGCTAGTATGAGTATTCCCAATTTCGAAAATGTGCAAATATGTACTGTTTCTAAACTCTATAATTTGTTCCCATTTCAGAAATACATAGGTGTCTTTCATAACTATTTTTCCATGTATCCATTTTCCCACAATAATTGCTATATACCCGAAACATAATAAAAAACCATTGCAAATTGCTGCTCAGTTTTGACTCTGGGTTCGTCGGGTTCTTGGTGAACCTTCAAGTCCTATATATCCCCACAACCAGCAAGGTCCAGCGGATGTAACAGTATATTGCTTTCAAATAGCTGTCATAATTAGAAGTTACTTGTGAAAACGTTGACACAAAAGGCTGTTTGTTTCAACTAATTTTCAATTTATAGAAACCTTGATGGATCTACACAAATGACCCCTTGCTGAATTCAGCATTGTGTCTACTTTTCTAAAAATGTATAGCTTTCCAGGATCCATTATTGCTTTCACACCCATTTCTACCATTAACTGGAAGGAGGTTGAAATCACAAAAAATATCAAAAATAGGCTATGTCCCAGAAAAATGCCAAAACTGTGTACAAAAATGTTGGTTTTCTGACAAAAGTCTGTCATTCCCTAAAAGCTGGGAAATGGTGATTTCAGCCCCACAAACCCTTTTTTGATACCATTTACAGAGAAAAACCCAGACGCTTTCGTTTGCAGCCCGTTTTTCCCATTTTTCCCCCGAAAAACAATATTTTGCTGTATTTTGGCTAATTTCTGGGACCCCTCCAGGGAAATCACCATACCCTGGGTACCTTTAGAATCCCCATGATGTTGGAAGAAAAGGATGCAAATTTGGCATGGATACCTCATGTGGTCAAAAAGTTACAGGGGCCTAAGCGCGCACTACCCCAAATAGCCCAAAAAAGGCTTAGCACGGGGGGGGGGGAGGGGGGAGGCCCAGCAGCGAGGGGGCTAAATAGGTGCAAATAGATTTCCCTGCTTTCAGGAATGTTTCTGTAATATCGTCCTCTTATTCTTCTACAGGGTTCTTGATCTTGTTTGGAGATTACCAAATTCAGTGTGATTCAGGGTTCATGTTTTTTCAGAAGAAGTGGTATTTCTTGGCTCTGAATATTGAGTGCATTGGATTCTGATAAAAGACTTCCTGATAGAGAAGATTCTTACATCTGTTTATCGTGGTGATGTTTGAGTGGGATGGATCACTGACACAACATCGACCCCTATAACATCGACCTACACAATTATCGAGTCCAATACACACAATTGAAGTGAACAAAAATATTAACTACAAAGAAATAGTACACAAAAATATCGAAGAATTCAAAATAACATATAATACAACAAAAATATTGATATACATGAACCTAGCTAAAATACATATTAACTAAACAAAAAAAACACATTTCAACATTAAAAGAAAATATTTTTTAACACTTAAAAAAAATAATTCAAACATTAAAACACACCTAAAAAATTACACAAATCCAAAAATTATTATTCAAACTCATAAATCAAAAAAATGTTAATAAAAAAACACACAAATATAATATAAAAAATCATCACTATCAAACATAAACAAAAATGTTTATAATAACATTTATTAACACATATATTTCAATTATATTACTATTGAAAATAAATACACAATAAATACAAATACAATTAAACAAATTAAATTATAATAAATTTAAACTACAACTACAAAAACCAATAGAAAATGAACACTATAAAAGCAATCAATTAATTAACCCCAAAATTACCGTAAATGGACAAACATTGCAAAAGGACGAAACTTTACCATACAGATAACACAACAAAAAAGATCTACATATACAACTAAACAGAAAAGCTCTCATTTAAGGTAAGAACAAAACTTTTAAAGTAAGTAAATAACATTAGCTAAAAAATTATTAAACATATAAACATACTGTGCTAAAATATAATTAATTTTTCTTTATATTTTATAGACCAAAATTCTGCCTAGAATGTTCCAAAGAAACATTTCCTCCCAAAAGAAAGAACAAAATGAACATTACTGAAATAAATAAATCAAAGTAAGTATATATCTCAACTAATTTTCAAACTTAACATATTACACCTAAAAACAATACTAAAAAAGCAAAATATAGCTAACAAACACTTTTATTTTCTTTCCTTCTACAGGCTACAATAAAAAAGCAACATCAAATAAACAAATTACATCAACAAAAAATAGTAAGTATTTTCTAGAACAACAAAATACCTAAATAAAAATAGGAATTAACTAAACAAAACTAAAAAAACAAATGTAACCCTTCAATAAAACTACATTTTTTTCAACCAACAGAATAAAAGAAACCAGTAAAAAAAACACAAACGTTAAAAAGCATAAAAAAAACAAAAGCAAGATATATGTAAGTATAATTTAAAATGTAACATGCATACGTAAATGTGTTCTTTTCTCTAAGTAACAAATAACATATATATATATATATATATATATATATATATATATATATATATATATATATATATATATGAAAGAAAGGGTTTACCACATTGCGGGACGCACTCGCAGCAAGCCGGGCAAATCAGGGAAAGTCTGTTGGCAAACCACATGTCCTCCTGACGCGTTTCGGGCCTGACGCCCTTACTCATAGGCAGACTGCAGCACAAATGACCAGCATACAAGGCTCCCAAAAGATTCCACCTCTTTTTATTTGCATATCAATCAAGTGAATAGCATAGCAAAGCATTCTGGGAATGGAAGTCTTTTGTATAACGCCCAAGTGGGCTGCCGGTTACTCGTACTGACAAAGTTCTATTTTTCAAGGTTTCACCTCTCGAGCTCTTCCCCCAGTAAAAACAGTCACTCGTTGCTCCATATGCCACTGTAACCACAAGACAGTAGCGGACCCGCTCATGTAAGCGGTGGTGCGTCCCACGACCAGGCAGGGCTGTATTATATGAAAGAAAGGGTTTACCACATTGCGGGACGCACTCGCAGCAAGCCGGTCAAATCAGGGAAAGTTCGTTGGCAAACCACATGTCCTCCTGACGCGTTTCGGGCCTGACGCCCTTACTCATAGGCAGACTGCAGCGCAAATGACCAGCATACAAGGCTCCCAAAAGACTCCACCTATTTTTATTTGCATATCAATCAAGTGAATAGGATAGCAAAGCATTCTGGGAATGGAAGTCTTTTGTATAACGCCCAAGTGGGCTGCCGGTTACTCGTACTGACAAAGTTCTATTTTTCAAGGATTCACCTCCCGAGCTCTTCCCCCAGTAAAAACAGTCACTCGTTGCTCCATATGCCACTGTAACCACAAGACAGTAGCGGACCCGCTCATGTAAGCGGTGGTGCGTCCCACGACCAGGCAGGGCCGTATTATATGAAAGAAAGGGTTTACCACATTGCGGGACGCACTCGCAGCAAGCCGGTCAAATCAGGGAAAGTCCGTTGGCAAACCACATGTCCTCCTGACGCGTTTCGGGCCTGACGCCCTTACTCAAAGGCAGACTGCAGCGCAAATGACCAGCATACAAGGCTCCCAAAAGACTCCACCTCTTTTTATTTGCATATCAATCAAGTGAATAGGATAGCAAAGCATTCTGGGAATGGAAGTCTTTTGTATATATATATTCACTGAAAAAACCATAGGTTTCACACACGTTATAGTTAGGAATTAGCATTTAAAAAACCTTGCAAATTCACTTAAAAAACCATAGGTTTCACACATGTTGTAGTTAGCTGGGCATTTCACTCGTGAAAAACCAATGAAATTCCCCCGTTATAGTTAGTGCAGGCACTATAACTCACGCGACCGCAATCCTCTGCTGATGACGTCAGATATTACATCACTGTATTTAGACACTTATTTACCCATGTCTTCTTCCATTAATTTTTAGCTATACATATATTACAAATATTTTTTTTTCAGAAAAACACATATGTCATCAGTGATGTAATATCTGACGTCATCAGGAGAGGATTGCGGTCGCGTGAGTTATAGTTGCCTGCACTAACTATAACGGGGGAATTTCATTGGTTTTTCACGAGTGAAATGCCCAGCTAACTATAACGTGTGAAACCTATGGTTTTTTAAGTGAATTTGCAAGGTTTTTTAAATGCTAATTCCTAACTATACCGTGTGTGAAACCTATGTTTTTTTCAGTGAATTTGTACGTTTTTTTAAATGCTAAGTTATGTATTTATTTATTTATTTATTTTTTTTAAGGTTTTTCACCGTGCGCGCGCTGTGGGCGCTCGGTGCGCTTCACGCACCAAGCACCCACGTTACATAGTTCGCGGAATTTTTCCGTTTCTACCGTGCGCGTACGCTACGCGCACTCCGCGATTTTTCATGAAAAATTTAAAATACATTTTTGCCCTTGGGGGTCCTTCTGGGAGCCCCTGACCAAGGCTAGGGGGTCAGGAACTGTCCAGCCTGCCCCCTTTACACGTTATCCACCTTTGTTTTTCACCCCCTCAGACTGCGAGAGACAAAATGGCGGCCGACACTTCCTGGTTTCGACCGATTCGAATGTTTACTAAGATCTAACAACCAATCAGAATCGCGCTCGCGCACGGCGGCGTGCGCGTACGGTAAGCTTACGGTACGAGCTCGGAGCGCGCCTATAGTTATATATATTGATTTAAATGCTATTTTCTCAGGAAATACTGAACAGATTTACACGAGACCTTCAAAAGGCATATCCCTGACCTGAGGGCTACCTCTCTGCCAAATTTCAAGTAATTCTGTTCAGCCGTTCGGGCTGTAGCTCAGACTAAAGGTCCTATGGAAAAATGCATGGGGAAAACACGTTTTGGGACCCCCCCTTTTTCTCAGCCCCCGCTTGACGAATCCCCCCGAGACTTTCAGGGAAGGAGCGGAGCGGAGCGCCCCACCTATTTTGAGAATTTCGCGAGGATTCGTCAATCGGCGCCAAAGTTATTCAAAATAGAATGTTGCGGATTTCCTATGGAAACACGGTCCTAACTATAACTATTTACTGGCGACCGCCAGTAGATAATATAGATATATATATATACATGTATATATATCTATCTCTGGACGCTGAACTACATGTACACCTATAAATCATGGGAACTCTGATTAAAAAGAAGGACATGGACACTCCTGAAAATGATGTAGCTTACTTAGTTCTAATCAAATTTATTAGTTAATCCTAGATCTTTGTTATGTACAATAGAAAACTGTACATTGCTTCTACTCTCATCACTCCCTCTGTGACAGATCAGATTGACAAATAACTTTTTGCAAATGGTTTTACATTAGGTGGGAACGTATTGGATGAAGTAACTCCCACCATTAACATCCTATTTTGCCGACTTGACCATTCACAGAAATACACACCATGTACTTTACTAATATACTATTCAAACATACACATCTCTCTAGATAAGAATTATTATTCAAAATATGATATTAAATGTAGATATATTTAGAGATATTGTTGTAAATATTGCACGTATATATTCTTTACTCATAGGGTCGTAACCAGTATTAATTGGATTTACTTCTTTTGTAATCATGTTCCCCATTTTTCTTCAAAAAATCTAAAATCATTGCCGGTACTTTACCCTGATTTTGTGTTACCTAAGAAACCAATTGCAATCTATAATCATTTGTTCACTTTACAAATTGTCTGAAACTATGGATAAACTGTAGCAGTAATTAGAACAATCAACTCTTTACTTTTAAACGCTTTGTCGACGCAATCATGCCCAGTATGTCTTCACTGTCTACTCGTTAATTTGTACCAACACTTTAAATTGACACTCTGGGCTTCGAGACTCTATGGTCCAGTCAAAGGCCGAGTGCCGAAACGCGTAGACCGTATTTTGAATATGCCCCGTTCCATCTAAAATAAATACTACTGGAATGTGCTTTGTGGTGCTGTGATTCTTATCGACGACGTACCTTCAACAACTGGAGGAGAAGCGAGAGGGATTTTTTTCGACATGTATATATATATATACATTCACAGATACGCAAAGTTCATTTCCTCACAAAAGGTGTCATCGGATAAATAAATATTTGCACTGCTCACTGCAACATTTGAGTTGCTTGGATTTCTTTGGAGGTTGTGAAGAGGTCCGTGCCTGGTGGCGCTGCCAAGGATTTGGCAGGACAGGAAGTTTATTGATTGAATACGGTATCCGGGGCAGACTGATTCCGGACTCACGGACCCTCCCACTTTGTAAGCGGCACAGCTTTGTTGTCAGCCATCTACGTTTTGGCATATTGTGTTTCACTCAGAAGGAGTAAGCTGTGGCTGTGTCCCCCGTCTACTGATCAGCACACACAACAGTGGATTACTCCTTTGGCAGCAAGGAAATGCGGAATCCATGTGGTTGAAGGACTCATGAAGACTGCAGTTTCAGCGCCAGTAAGAGAAATCGAGGTTACGCATATGAGATAAGATCAGTACGGGTGTGGGATTTGCCTCATTTGAAGTTACAAGTGGTGACCGAGTGCATAAAGTCTACATTATCCATCATGTCAACCAATGACGGACCACGAGCTAGGGAAGCAGCAGAAGAGGCACTCTTCCAAAAACTGCCTAGTGTCCACATAGCACAAATATCACTGGCAAGCAGCACAGGATATAATGATGTACGATCTTTATTGAGAAATCTGGAGAAAGTCATCAACAACGAGTCAAAAAAATGGTGGGAGAAGAAATCTTTAGAAAAATACAGAGACGCTAATCGAGTACCTAGGAGTCTCCGAGTGCTCATTGCCCCCACATTTGAAAACCCCAACTACGTCATGTTAAAGGAATGGGGGGATAATAACCTTCAGACGTCAATGAATATTGTTCACATACTCATCAAATATGTGGAGATTGATAGGGAAGCGATTTTCATTGAAATTGAGAGCATCAACAGACTTTTAGATGCCACTGGACAGAATGAACAGGTGGCAAAAGGACGTGCAGATATAGATATTCCTATTAAAAAACACAAAGATATCATCAAAACTCGCAAGGTGTTTAAATTTGCACGTGACCTAAATGACTAAGCAACAGGGAGGATTTTTACATTCTCCAGGATGTTTGACAACTACAAACGACAGGGATTTACTAGCAAGTCATCAGAGCCATTGGTGGGTGTATCTGCGAGCAATCCTTCCATTGATGCTGACTCTGATATCAATTCCCTTACGTCTAATAGTGATTCGGATGAAAGTCGGCAGAGTACATCGGGAACAGTCACAGGCAATGTGAGTAACTTGACTCTAGCAGAGGAACTGGATTTTATCAGAGAGGATCGGAGACAAACCTTACGCCCTAGGAATCCTCAACAGCAGCAAGGACAACAGGGACAACACGCAACCGATGCAGGAGGGAGAGGCAGATCTAGTTCCGTAAACAAAACCAACAGAGGGAACATGGCAAAGAAATGGAGACGTTGAAGAATATTCCTAATAACAGTCATTAATTTGACTGAAGCAGTGTTAGCTATAGTTGAAATTCAGATCCTTTCTTTAGGACTCACATACTACCCGGTTAACTCTTTCGCTTGCAATCAAACAAGGGTTGACATTTTCAAGTTTATTAGGAAAATCAAGTTGATTAAATATTTTCAATTAAATAAATATTCTCCAGTTCCCTCCAATCCCACATCGGCCTTAAATCTTAAATACTCCTGTTACCAACTTACAGGTAAAAGATGTTCCACTGTGACAGACACTTCAAAATCTGTCAGATGCTGACAATGTCAACTTTGAATCCACCCAGCAAGCCATGACGAATTTGGGTATCAACACTAACCAAGATGCTGTTAGCCCTTTCTGCCCTTCCTCGACTTTTCTACCACTAATGCCTAGAGACGCGGTGGATATTTTCAATGAAAGGGTTGTGGATGAACTCAAATGTCTCAAGAACACTCTACATATAAGACAATATCGTAGAAATTAAAAAAATGCCCAATGCAACGCCCTGATGAATAAATTGAAGAAAAACTATGACTTTATTGTGAACAAGTCCGATAAAGGCGACAATATCGTATTATTGCCAAAAGAACAATATTTCACAGAAGCCAACCATCACCTATCGGATGTCTTATGCTACAAAAAATCTTCTAGGCAAGAGATACGACTGGTTCAGGAGAAAGTGGTTAAATGTCTCTCTCAATGGAAGAGAGAGGGCCTTCGAACAAAAAATGAATTTAATTTTCTTAAAGTTGATCACCCAGTCATTCCTATCCTGCATTTCTTTCCGAAAGTACATAAGGAAGTAGTTCCGATTCCAGGTAGACCCATTATCTCGACCTGCAATAGTGTGCTTGAAAAGGTCTCAAAATACGTGGACTACTTTCTTCAGCCTCATGTTATCACCTTACCATAACATGTGAAGGACACCTCCAACGTTTTGAGAAAGATCAAAGATGTAGTTTGGCAGCAAGAATTCCTGTTAGTGGTTATGGATATGGAATCCTTATACACGAGTATCAATCATGTAGATGGTTTGGCTGCGGCTAAGTACTACCTGGCAAACAGAGACATTGGTATGAAAGAACACAATTGTATGTTGTTAGCTATGATAGAGCTTTGCCTTTACAACAACTACTTTTATTTAATCAAGAAGTATATCAACAGCTCAGAGGTGTCGCCATGGGGGCATGCTTCTCCCCCAGCTTTTCAAGTCTTCATGTTGGCTGGTGGGTGGAGCATGTTCTCAAAACCAAACATTTGATGGAGTGGACCAATCATGTAAAATTTTATTGGGGCTACATCGATGATGTATGCTTAATTTGGAATGGAAGTAGAGATGCAGTGATTGAATTTGTAAAATCTATCAACTCTAATGTACAAAATCTCAAATTCACTGCAAAAATAGAAGACTCATGTGTTGAATTTTTAGATGTTCACCTGTATGTTAAAGAGGGCAGGCTCCAAACTAAGTTGCACCGCAATCAACTGTGGGAAATTCAATTTTACATGCAGCGAGTGCGCATCCCCGCCACACTATTAGCAGCATGCCATACAGTGAATTCGTGAGAATTCACCGTATTTGTAGTGAGAATACTGATTGTGATAAATGTCAGCAAGATGCATTTCTTCGGTTTTTAAATCGAGGCTATAAAAATCATTGCTAATTCTGGCTTTGGATTAAGCCAATATGCTTACAAGGGAGGAATTGTTGGTCCCTAAAAAAGACGGTGTTCCAGCTTCGGTCTCCCTCACTGATGAGATTGAGAAGGATAAGTAATATAAGATTGATCACTACCTAAAGTCAACAGGAGGGCAAAATCCGCAAAATAATCTATTCCCAATGGCCAATAGTGCTAACAAATATAACGCTGAAATCAATATTACCTTAATTGCTAGCCATTACATTCAGGAGGGTTCCTTCTAAGAGGGATGCCCTTGTTAAATCTAGTCCTGAAATAACACCGACTAGTATATGGTTAGCTAGAAAAGGATTTTTCAAGTGTAACTCATGTCGTGCATGTACTTTTGCGACCAAAGCAACAGAGTATCAGACGGCATTTGGTGATAAAAAGATTCTTATTAAAGATCATTTAACATGCCGCTCGGAGTTTGCTGTCTATAAGTTACGTTGTACCTGTGGGTTAGATTATATAGGCAGCACGAAGCTCTCTGTACACAAGCGCATTTTGCAACAAGTGAGTGCAATTGTTAATTCCGACTCAAATTATCCAGTGGCCAGACATTTCAAGTTGGTTCACAATAATAAATTGAAGTATTTGGAATACACAGTACTGGGGGCTGTTCCCATTTCTGGACGGGGTATGAACCGTGAGAAAAGCCTGCGCCAACTTGAAACACACTTCATTCTGTCACTCGATACGGAGATGCCCAATCGCCTTAATAGTAGGGAAGGCATGCACAACTTCCTTTAACAAGTAATTTTATCACTGTAATAGGATGTTTCCACTACGTACCGATTTAGCTGCTCTAGATTTTATGATTTCTATTTCACAGATTTATAATGAAAATCATGTCTATTTCTGTTTACATCTTGGACACTATTGGCATTTGCACTTTAGCATTATTCAGGCTTGGATAATGAGTACTTGCGGCTACGATTTGTATATAGATATATCTTTTTGCACACGCACTTTTCTTGATTTATTCACTGATTTGCACAGTGCACAGCACTTTATATTATTACAGACTGGTTTTAGTGGAAAATCAAGATTTTAGGCCAGAGGTGACTTTTAATGAATGTTATTTGCACATAATGATTTTATGTACAAATGATGTTGTTAATATTCATTGATGTTTTGATGCTTTTATTCTATGCTGACATTTCAAAGTTAACGTTTGGTCAGTATAGTAGAACTGCATTTGTAACAATCAGGCTTAGACAGTATTAATATCTAATCAAAATACTGAGCGTATATATGGTTTCACGCACTAGCACTTTATTGCAGTTTTTCATAAAAAGTACACTCTTTTGTGTGCTGACAGGTATATGCCTAGATATCAATTGGTATTTAGAGAAAGGACTTACTGACAGCACTAGTCTGTCCTGACTATGATTATGCACTAGCACTTTAATTGTGGTCGTGATTAGTAAGTTTGTCACCACTATATTATAATGGTACATATCTGGTTATTAATCTGCACCCACATGGGTAACTTCTCAACAGCACCAGCTGATGTATAATGTGAAGCTTCTGTAGGATTTTCGGAATTAACAACTTTCCGTTCATATTTATGTTGATGTTAATTTTTACCATGATTTGCTCAATGATAATTACTGACTGCATTTGAGCCCTGTGTAGATCAATTATCTGGTTGTTTTATTCTTTCATAATGCATACTTCTTGATCACTATTTTTGTATTCCTTTAAGTCACATTGGCAATTTTATCTTTTCAAATGTTTCTCCATTTTGCACATCGTGAATTTTAACTGACTTTATTCAGTGATGTATCAGGTTTGTTGTGATTCCATCAGTCTGTTTTCCAGTTTTATGAGCATGACATTGTATTTTTTAGAGTAATTAGTGCACACTTTTGTATTTATTGTTCCCTACCTCTTAGCGCATCATGTGATCAATATATATATATATATATATTCACTGAAAAAACCATAGGTTTCACACATGTTATAGTTAGCTGGACATTTTACTGATAAAAAACCAATGAAATTCCCCCGTTATAGTTAGTGCAGGCAACTATAACTCACGCGACCGCAATCCTCTGCTGATGCTAATACTGTATTTAGACAATTATTTGCCCATGTCTTCTTCCATTAAATTTTAGCTATACATATATTACAAATATTTTTTTTTCATAAAGACACATATGTCATCAGCAGAGGATTGCGGTCGCGTGAGTTATAGTTGCCTGCACTAACTATAACGAGGGAATTTCATTGGTTTTTTATCAGTAAAATGTCCAGCTAACTATAACATGTGTGAAACCTATGGTTTTTTCAGTGAATTTGCAAGGTTTTTTAAATGCTAATTCCTAACTATAACGTGTGTGAAACCTATGTTTTTTTCAGTGAATTTGTACGGTTTTTTAAATGCTAAGTTACTTTACGCCATTCGTGGCGTGCGCGCCCACTTAACGCAGTTCGTTCTGTGCGCGCACGGTGCGCTTCGCGCACCGCGCGCCCACTTTACGCAGTTAGTGCCGTGCACGCTGGGTGGGCACGCTGTGCGCTACGTGCACCGCGTGCCCACGTTACGCTGGATGGGCCATGTACGCACGGTGCGCTTCGCGCACCGTGCGCGCATGGAGGACATATTATGCGCTTCGTTGTGAAAGGTATTGTTTGATTTTTTGTTGTGCTATGGGACATGAAATGCCATGCACAGATGGTGCCCTTCGGGCACCATTTGAACACGGGGTGTGGAGAATATGGATAATTTTATTTTTGGCAGTTTTTTTACCGTACGCGTACGGTAAGCCTAATCGTCGATTTTTCGAAAAAAAATAAAATTGCATTTTTGCCCTTGGGGGTTCTTTGAGGACACCTCCATCAAGGTTAGGTGGTTGGGAGCAGTCTAAACAGTGCCTTTATATGTTTTTTGCCTTTGTTTTTCTTCCACCCCCTCAGAGTGCGAGATAGAAAATGGCGGCCGCCGCTTCCTGGTTTCGACCGATTCGAATGTTTACTAAGATCTAACAGCCAATCAGAATCGCGCTCGCGCACGTCACCGTACGCGTACGGTAAGCGCACGGTAAGCGCACCGTAAGCTCGCTCAGATATATATATTGATTTAAAGGCTATTTTCTCAGAATCTACTGAACAGTTTTACACCAAACCTACAAAAGGTACTTCCTTGACCTGTAGACTACCTCTCTGCCAAATTTCAAGGAACTCTGTTCAGCCGTTCGGGCTGTAGCTGTGTCTAAAGGTCCTATGGAAAAATGCATGGGAAAAACGCGTTTTGGGACCCCCCTTTTATCTCAGCCCCCGCTTGACGAATCCCCCCGAGACTTTCAGGGTAGGAGCGGAGCGTAGTGCCCCATTAGTTTTGAAAATTTTCCGAGGATTCGTCGACCGGCGCCAAAGTTATTCAAAATAGAATGTTGCGGTTTTCCTATGGAAACAGGGTCCTAACTATAACTACCTACTGGCGACCGCCAGTAGGTAATATATATATATATATATATATATATATATATATATATATATATATATATATATATATATTCACTGAAAAAAACCATTGGTTTCACACACGTTATAGTTAGGAATTAGCATTTAAAAAACCTTGCAAATTCACTTAAAAAACCATAGGTTTCACACATGTTATAGTTAGGTGGATATTTCACTCGTAAAAAACCAATGAAATTCCCCCGTTATAGTTACTTCAGATAACTATAACTCGCGCGCCCGCAATCCTCTGCTCATGACGTCACATATTACATCACTCATGACATGGTCAGTGGCATCACTCTTGACATCACTGATGACATCATCCTTGTGATAGAGTGGCGGTTGCGCGAGTTATAGTTATCTGAAGTAACTATAATGGGGGAATTTCATTGGTTTTTTACGAGTGAAATATCCACCTAACTATAACATGTGTGAAACCTATGTTTTTTTAAGTGAATTTGCAAGGTTTTTTAAATGCTAATTTCTATCTATAACGTGTGTGAAACCTATGGTTTTTTCAGTGAATTTGTACGTTTTTTTAAATGCTAAGTTATGTATTTATTAATTTTTATTTTTTTCTCAAGGTTTTCCACCGTGCGCGCACCGTGCGCGCATGCTGCGCGCACCCCCGCGATTTTTAAAAAAAATTATAAAATGTTTTTTTCACCCTTGAGGGCAGTAGGCAACAGAGCCAGGCAACAGAGCCCCGCACACAGCCACACCCAAAGAACAAACGACTCCATGGAGTTACTCATCATGCAGCTCGGAGCCCCAACAGGGCCACAACACCCACCGCCACCACCCCCAGGACCCGGACCCGCCCCCCGTAACACCACAGAGGTGCGAGGTGGTGTGCCATCTTTGCCTCTTTGTTGCCAATGACATGTTGGAGGTGATGTACAGTTGGTGGTGGTGTTCTGGCTCATCCGTAGCGATAATCGGGTTTTCCTGGCGACTGTACCCCTTCTTCCTCTTCTCATTGGCCTTCCACAGGCCCTGTATTCCTGGGTGTTCCTCCATGGGGGTTGTGGGGTTCATGATGTCCTCTGCAGTCGGTCAGGGTGCGTCCATGGTACTCTGCAGTTGATGTCATTTTTTAGTGTCATTTTCCGGATGCTGTTCTTGTGCTTTTTCCCGCATTACGTGTGGGTATTGCTGGCCTCTCGCTTGTTGTCACAGTTTTCTTATCACGTTTGGGCACATCGCTTCTTTTTACGCATTGGGGTTTGTCTTTTTATCTCCGTCGTAGTGGTTGTATCGCGGACATTAGCCGCATTTTCGGCGGACTATTGCATGGTACGGCAATGTTGTGAATTCCACGGGTTTTTTTCCCGTGAGAGGCTGCAATGTGTAAAGTTGCGTTAGCATTTTTTGGTGATGTTTAGCACACATTCTTGTGAATATGCCCCTAAGAGCCCTGGCCTATTTACCTACATCAGAAGTAGCAAACCACTATAATTTACTTATCGAAAGTCCATTTTACCAAGCCAAAGAAGCCAAACTAACACCCTTGCTTGACTACTTTGAAGACAGCTAGATAGGAACACAACATAGATCAGGGCAAAACAAAATTGCAAACACCATACAACAGAAAAAAATCACAAAACAATCAAGCAACATATTTCTACTCATTTTTAAATTAATAATTATAACTATGCCATTTAGTGAATAACAATCTATATCAAAATATATGACATAATATAATTATTAAAATAAAACATAAACAAGCAAACAAATGTTAACAAGAATCATTTTCCACCCTAATAATTAAAAATAACTTACAGTTTTGTAGCAGTAGATGGTCCTCAAAAATGAACAAATCCATAGCATTTAAAATGAAAACTGAAACCATGAAAAAAGGAATTAAAAAAAAAAATGCTCAAACAAACCCGAAAAATAAAAGGAAATGTCAAAAAGTAATTTGTTTCAATGAAACTAAATACATTTTCGTAAAAAAAAACGCTTCTTGACCTTTATAGTGAATCAGAACCGGAAACCTGCAAAAATAAAAAAACAACACCCTCCCACATAAACAAGTACAAACCCACACACATAGATTAAAGCATTTAATATAACATAACACAATTAAATATCACGAAAGTAGCACTATATACTCTCTGAGGGGCATATTCTCAAGGACTTATCGCCGAGTTAACAGCACTTTATCACAGCTGGTGCTAACGTTCGATATCGCCAATTTTCCTGCGATAGCAGCCACAAAAAACATTACCACGGATGACACCTGCAACTAACGCTAATGAGATGCAGAGTAGGCTTTCCTGTGCAAAAAGCCGTGACAATACCACCTCGCAACATTCTCAACGACCAGCCAGATCTGCGATAAGATCACAAAACATGCGCTAAGGCATGTCAGCAGCAGAGAATTAACACATGCTCTTCCCTGGTAATAAGTCGGATGATAACCTGCACCAGAAATGGGAGCCCAGCCCTCAACCACACCTGAAGAACAACAGATGCCATGGAGCTAATGATCATGCAGCTCGGACACCCAAGAGGGCCACAAAACCCACCCCCACCACCCCCAGGAGCCCTACCCCGGGCACCCCCGGACAAAGATGTTTTACATCAACTTTACAAAATCATGAAAACATGTCGCACAATTACAACAATTAATATTCATGTGTGGTCAGAAAAAGGAGAATCATTCATTCATCTTTGAATTTCCAAACAAAATGTTTCATTCAAATTGAACTCAAAACAACTATTAGGAAGAGTCATGGAGGGTCTTCCCTGGGCAATCTGTAAGTCACAGCCTGCAAGACAAAATTCAAGATAAGAAGGTGTGTCATGCGCTCGTCAAAGGAAAGAGAGAGAGAATGAGAGAGAGAGTGGAAGAGAGAGAGAGAGAGAGAGAAAGAGAGAGAGAGAGAATGAGAGAGAGAGCGAAAGAGAGAGAGAGCAAAAGAGAGAGATAGAGAGAGAGAGAAAGAGAGAGAGAAAGAGAGAGAGAGAGAGAAAGAGAGAGGGTAAGAGAGAGAGAGAAAGAGAGATGAAGAGAGAGAAAGAGAGAGAGGGAGAGAGAGGGAGAGAGAGAGGGAGAGAGAGAAAGAGAGCGAGAAAGAGAGAGAGGGAGAGAGATTGTACAAGGAGCGCAAGGCCGCCCCGGCTCTTGGCTCATACATGCCAACTGTTGTGTGTGTTTCGCTATTGGTGCACCATAAGTCTAAGGCCTAGCCTCAATTGCAGGTCGAAAGCCACATCACATTTCCAGAATGCAAGCAGTAGTCAGACTAACATTAAGGATGAAAGCTCCTTTGTCTCAATACATAAGGCGGAAGGACATCTGCACCTCCGACCTTGGTGTTGCATGCGGCTGGCACCCCCTGAGAGAGATACCATAGCAGATGATGACGAATCCCACACCACGCACAGCACTAATGAAAGACCAACGTATCCACACCCCACACACAGAAGTCCTTGCTTGAGCTACGTCTGCATGGGATGCCCTTGACACTTACTTACACAACAACCCATACGTCCAAACGTTGCACACACATACGACTCATTGCTCAGAGCCGTGGCATATCATCCACAGGTCACAAGAGGGCCGGTTCTACGAGAGCCACCAATGGGATGGCAGGACATGCCGGGCACATGTACAACCCCTGTCACGTGGAACTGTACCGTGCACGTATGCTGCATGTGTTGGGGGCACTGCCACTGGCAGTGTTGCACATCCGTTACCATCTGAGCTTCAGTCTTGCGTATGTCACCTGCGTCCAGCTCTGGTTCTACTGTTGATCATGCACATTCGAGTGACCCATGGATGTCTGCCTATCCAACACAATGGTAGCTGAACTGGATTATGACTTGAATGTGCGCCCCCTGTTGGCCCACGACCAGGAGTGTAACCGTGATACCCGTGCATGGGATGCCTTGATATTTGGAGTATGTGCTGGCAGTTGGGCATGGGAGATTGCACAAGTCCTCGTGTGCAGTGACCACATTGAGGTTCTACACTATTGGTCTGTGTTGCAGATTGGTGAAACGGCATGGACGGAGCACATCTGTCCGGACCAGTTAATGTATTGGCTTGCCCTCGTGTTCGTTGAACTCGACAACAACGTACTCTTGCAACTGATTGCCCAGGAAGCTGCATTCATGGATGAGTAACTATGTTCCTGCAGCCACAACTGATTGTAACCCAGAGCACAGGTCCCAACACCTTGCTGCATCTTGGAGAAATGGTCTCATATCCCATCACAACAGTAGACATGTCTGCATTCACCTGGACGCAGAATGCATGTGCGTGCACCCACGCGTGTTGACACACACCTGTGCAAGTTGAGGCAGTCCCATGGGCGGAGCTGCACAGCGTCGTTTGGCAATGTTCCTATATCTGACATACTGCTGGAAGGAGAGTACACACATGGCAATGTAGTACTACATGTGACCTTGTTGGACCCTTTCACCTGCTCACTGTCAGCAGAGCAGACAGTCAGCGCAGTCCGGTGGTACAGCACTATGCAGATCCCATGGGCTGTAAGTCGTGTCCCCTGACACGGGGCAATGAGCATATGCCAAACATCACATGACTCATCCATCAAGGCAAGGTGGGCTGAGACCGTTGCCTTCTGTAATGATTGGTGTTCATTTTTGCCTCCCCTTTTTTTTGCACCTCTACATGTTCCAATGCTGCCTGTTAGTGTCTGAGGCATTGGTCTGCATGTTGTGGCCCTTCTCTTGCCCGTACTGACACACACATGCTAATAAAGTCTACGCAACTTCACTAGTGTTCAACTGTTATGAGTATTGATTAGAATGACAAATCGTGTGCCTCAATGAGCATTGTCCGTACACACGGAGGAACTGACTGGCGCATTTCACTTAGGGGTGAGTCCCTATTGACAGTTCCATCTCTGTGAGCCAGACATTGTGGTTGGCATAGTTGCTGGTAGACCTGTGCTCTTACGTGTCTTCAGCAATGTGAGCATGGTGTCCAACTTCTTGCCATGTGGATCAATGTGATCCATCAAAACAGGCTGTGTCCACACAGTTGAGTGTGAGTAGGTATGCAAAGAGATGTTCTGTTGTCACATGTGAAGTGGGAAACTACTTTGGGCCTGCTACCGCATTTGACATTTTCACATTTGTGTCTGTTATGTCGGATGTCCCATCACGAGTGTAATGTCTTTTCATATGTGTTTTACCAGACTACATTGGATGTCTACACCTATTCTAAGTTACAGGCATGAGCACCATCACCTACGGTTGAAATTGATCTTAGATGAATCACCTGCCCACGACATTGTTGGGCAGGCAGAGTATTAACATGTATGTTTTTTGTATTTCTCCAGATACTACGCGTTCAATCTAACCGTATGTAATTGATTTACACTGACACTAATGTGCGCGTTTATTTTTCCTTTTTACTTTATCACCTTATTATAGGTCTTTGCACGGAGTGGTACACATGGGGCTGGTCCCCATGCGGTCCTGAAGAAGAGGTTTAGGGGAAATCCTCGAAACATGTTGGGCCCGATTCACAGAACTAACTTAAGATAAAATCCTAAACTTACTACCATTTTGGTATAAACAGAATGCACTTACTGCTTTTGGTATTCACAGAATGCACTTACTACTTTTGGTATTCACAGAATGGATTTAGGACTACTAACTTTACGTCCGCACTCTGGCCGGAAATTCCGGCCCGGAGGCGGAGCTTCCGGCCCGGAGGCGGGGCTTCCGGGCCAGAGGCGGAGCTTCTGGCCCGGAGGTGGGGATTCCGGCCAGTGGCGGAGATTTAGCCATGGCCAAAATCTCCACCTCTGGGCCGGAAGCTCCGCCTCTGGCCCGGAAGCTCCGCCTCCGGGCCGGAAGCCCCACCTCCGGGCCGGAAGCTCCGCCACCGGGCTGGAATTTCCGGCCCGAGTGCGGACGTAAAGTTAGTAGTCCTAAATAGGCCTGGGCGGCAAATTCCGTTCCGCTTGCGGAATTTGCGGAATTTCGGTAAGTTCGCGTTCCGCGGAGAACGTGAAATTGCCCAAAATTCTGCTTTTCGCGACTTCGCGAAATTTTTTCTTGTTCGCGTTCTCAAAATGCTTGTTCGCGAGATATTTCTCCCCGAGCACGCAAACAGCAACTGTGAACAGGAAAAAAGCATCGCGAACAAGCAATTCCGCGTGTTCGCGGAATTTCTGCATGTTCGCGGAGATTTTTTACCGTTTCGCGGAGATTTGCGTAACGCGATTACGCAAATTCCGCCCACCTCTAGTCCTAAATCCATTCTGTGAATACCAAAATTAGTTAATGCATTCTGTGAATACCAAAAGCAGTAAGTGCATTCTGTGAATACCAAAATGGTAGTGAGTTTAGGATTTTGTCTTAAGTTAGTTCTGTGAATCGGGCCAGTTGGCTTTTAATATTAGGGACTATTAGCACATTATTACCTAATTCCTCCCTTTTATGAACCCCCCTTTATATCCTTTACTAACTAGGAGCATGAATAAAATCATTTACACTCACTAGCTAGGTCATTTTTAATTTAAATCCACACCACTCCCCTCTCACTGCACTACACATAGTCTTCACTAAAAAGTGCTCCTACGTAACTGTCGCAAGTCGCAGCACGCCCCAAGCAGTAGATGCTTGGGATGGCCCCAATGATGAAGCATGTCACCTAGGGGAAACCTTTGGTGAGTGAGGGGACTCAAGAAAAGTATTTTCTTTTCTCTATTTGAGGTGCGTCTTACTCACTAAGTAGACCCCTCCCTTCCCATCTATCTAGGTTCTCTGGTCCCTGATGTCGGATCTTTTTTTGCGTTATTAGTACCTAGGAGGACAAACCTAGCGATATCCTCCTCTCCCCTCTCCTTATTTCGAGATCAATGTGATCCATCAAAACAGGCTGTCTCCACACAGTTGAGTGTGAGTAGGTATGCAAAGAGATGTTCTGTTGTCACATGTGATGGGGGACACTACTTAGGGCCTGCTACCGCATTTGACATTTTTACACACAGCCCTATATAATACATGGACATGAGGCTACGTTGGGGGGTTGCGAGATTGTTGTTCATGAGCAATGAGGCCACAGCTAGTTCACACCTTCAAAGTCATGTGGGTCAGGGTCAAACATGCGCATTGATGTCATTTCCCAGGGTGTATCTTTTTGTGCAATCATTGTCCCTACATTCATCCATACTTTTATACTTGATTGAAAATAGACATGACACATCTGTGTGATTTGGAATGTTATATTCACATTCTGTGGAGTGTCGGAGCTGGAGCAGTACATGGCCATGCAAACCCCACATTACATGGTTGCCCAGTGGAGGGCCAACCGGAGTCCTTTGTGGAATGATAAGTTGATCGGAAGAGAAAGAGTTCAGTCCGCAGCCTGATTGCTGTGTCATTGGTAACCAGAGCAGATATAGCAGTCCATGTCGGGGTCCAGGTGAATGTCGCAGAGTGTTTCGGGGGACAGTGGAAGGTTTTGTTCCAGGGCATGATGCAGAGGGCTGAACCAAGCAGGAACTGGCCATATGGCGGGGATGAATGCTACAACCTCCTTTCGCACACAGAGTCATTACCATCCACATCTTAGTCCTCTGATATGTCTTCTGTGTCAGGTGTGTCAGGTGTGTGTGGTGGAATTATGGTTGCATCACTGTGTGCCACTGACATATCAGGGGTGGAGGTGTTATGGCTGCATCACTGTGTGCCAATGACACATCAGGCGGCGGAGATGTGTGTGTAAAAATTCCTGCAGCAGTCATCTGGGACAGGCTCTGTGGCAGCAATGGCAAGATGTGGATCTGCAGGGCATGGAAGATCCCAGCTACATCTCACTGGTGTTCAGCTGTGGCAGCCATCCTTCCAGCCTGCATCCACTCCATGTTCTCCATTGTCCTCCGCAGCTGTGCCAACTCTGTGCTGTCATCTCTGGAGCCTGTCTGACTAGACAGGTCTTGTATCCGAGTAATGGCTCAAGCGAGGTCAGCCAAGGATTGTTGTAGAGCATGGAACGGACTGTGGGTGTCCGTTAGGGACTGCAAGTGGTTCCTGATGAGATTTATACACCCACGTATGGCATCTAGTTTGGCTGCCATGAGCTCAAAACCCACCCGCACCTGTTCAGCCAGCTCCTTCTGGCAGTCTAACACACGGCGTTGAAATGCCATGTGTCTTTCTGTGAGGCGTTGGGAGCCAGCCGTGGTGGTGGGTGCTTCCTTCTCTGTGCTTTGTGCAGGGGGTGAGTCCCCTCGATGCAGCTGGGCTGCCCTGCTCCAGGAGGTGGGATGCGGAGGCTGTCCAAGAGCCGTTGGAGGGTGTCGGAGCAGATGGCCAGGGGGTCCTCTTCATCATCACTGAAGAAATGTCTGGTCTGGTCTGCTCTGCAGGAGTTTTTGATTGTCCCTCCGCAATGTAAAGGGGAGATGCAGGTTAACAGTGTCTTCCATGTATGTTGACGCATTGTACATGTTTACAGACAGACAGCATGACAATGTACATTGTGACTGTTTTGGCGGCGCTGGATATTTGATGGGAGACAGTGGACATTTCTACTACTTGACGGATGTGAGGTTGTACTCGTACATTATCATCTCACAGTTTCCTGCTATGCCAGATATCATTGGCCAATTTCCACGCACAAGCAGCACCGGTTGAGTCCTCTGTCCTGTAGTGCAAGTGTTGCAGTTTGTACCACATTGTCGTCAATGTTGATGTGCTGTGATTGCTATGTGTGTGTGCTGCATTGTGGCAGAGTCGCCCCTGCAGCTCTGATTTAGTGGCCCCTTATCCCTTTGAGGCAGTGTGCCTTTGACTTGTGTCCTTTTACGGTGCTGAGATGTTGGCAACTTGGGTCATTTGTGCTCTTGGACAGTTTTTGTACTCTTGTGCATTGTATGTCTGCAGATGTGTTATTGATGTCAGGGGTTGTATGTGCATGTGGATGTGTCAGAGTGTGACCTGCTACTTTGAGGATGTGATCCACACTGGGTCACCTCAGTGTCGTGTCGTGAACCATGTCACGTATTTTGAGTGCAGCCATGGTATCGGTCATGCAGTGTCACATGCATTGTCAGTGTGGCTCACAGAGCCGCTGCTTTGCTAGATTCAGCACATGTGCATGGGTAGGTTGTGAGATTGGAGATAGGGAGGGGGCCCCTTTGTGCACATAGTGGACGGGTGCCTACTTGGTGTTTCTATGTGTGCTGCAGTGTTCCAAGGGTATCAGGGACATGTTCCACAATCATTGTGGGTGTGCAGTGTGCTACATATATTTGTGAATGTGTGCCATTGTGCCCATCTTCCCCCGTCCCCCCAGTCCCTGGTCGTTACTTACCCTGTTGCTGTTGGGTCAGGGCATATCGAGCTGTGTCTGGACCCCCAACTCCTTGCACTGTCTCCACACTGATGACTGTGGCTACCATTTCCTCCATCTCATCCAGCTCCTCCTGTGGCGCAGGACTCCCACCTCCAGTCGCCGTTGCTGCCTTCCTGTTGGCAGCGAGTTTCTGCTTGGTTTGGCTTTTCACATCATGCCAGCCCCTCTTGACCTCTTCCACTGACCTCATCAACACTCCGACTGCATTCACGTTGTTCACAATGGATCTGCATATTTCCATTTGTGTTGCCAATGACACAGTGGAGGTGACGACCAGTTGTTGGTAGTGTTCTATCACCTCCATGACGATGATCGGGTTTTCCTGCAGACTGAACCTCGTCTTCCTCTTCTCCTTGCCCTTGCATGGGGATCCTGGCTGGTCCTGCTTGAGGCTTGTGGGATTCGAGTTGTCCTCTGCACTCAGTCAGGGTGCATCCATGGTGCTACGCAGTTTATTTTGGTTTTGGTGTGGTTTTTTTGTTGCTTTTATAGTGCATTTTCCCGCATGACGCGTGGGAATTGTAGGCCTGTCGCTGGTTATCTCTGATTTTTGTATCGCAATTTGGGGCATGGCATCTTTTTTCGAATTTTTTCGGCGTCGCATTAATTTTTGGTCTTTTGGCGCGTTATCGTGAGACTATCGCATGGTGCCGCCGGGTTGAGAATACAACGTTATCACGGTGTTATTTTGTCACGATAGACTGCGATGTGCAAAGTTGCACTAAGCTAATTTTACGATAATTATCACACGTTCTTGAGAATCTCCCCTTAATACTCTAAAAAACTAGGTCAAACACATCAATCACTAAACTACCAAAACAACACCATATTACACACAAAATAGACATTTAACACTATACCCATTCTAACTAAACTTCCACTAGCTTACCCCTGCACTAAAATTACCTTAAAAGTAAAATAAAATAAACTTACCCTAAGCGACTAAATGCAGCTCCCAACCGTGAGGTTCAGTCTTTCAAAATGACCTACAAAATAAGGGCTAGATGTATCAAGACTTATTACATTTGCAAACGGGCATATTCACAGAATCTGCCCATTTGCGAATGCCAAAATGCTTTTCTGATGTAGGAAACCCAATTTTGCGATTCAGTAACCTGTTACCGAATCGCAAAATGGGTTTGCAATTCGGTATTAGGAAGGGGCGTGTTTTGGGCGTCCCTTCCCAATACTGAAGTGCATCGTTATGTATGAATGTTTTGTGACCAAAAATGCGGTCACAAAACATTTGCATTTTACCACCTACTTCAAGTAAGTGGTAACCCATTCGCAAATGGGAAGGGGTCCCCAATGGACCCTTATTCCTTTGTGAATTTTTGGAAAACCATTTTTAAGAGCATGCAGTGGTTCCACTGACCACTGCCTACTCTTAAAAAATGAAAAGAAAGCTTTTCATTTTTCTTTTTGTACAGCATCTCGTTTTTCTATGAGGAAAACGAGCTGCTTTACAAAAAAAAGATTGCTTTATTTAAAAGCAATCACAGACATGGTTGTCTGTTGACCTCAGCAGGCCACCTAGTCTGTGATTTTTGTGATTCCTAGGGAGGTCGCAACGTGCGACCTACCTCATTAATATTAATGAGTTATGTCATTTGTGACCCCCTAGGAATAGCAAATGTGCACTACACACCTTCATACATTCCATTTTGCAATTTCCTATTTGCTTATCCTTGTGATTCGTAATTAGAAAATCGCAAAATAGTATCTTCATACATCTGGCCCTAAATTGCTCAGCACTGTATTTTGCACACAACTGCCCTTGTGAATGGCATTTTGTATTTGTGTGATCACGTCCCTCAATGTGACCACCAGGACACACTCAACTATTCACAGGACAGGGACATTGCTTTCTGCGTGGTCTTGGACACAGCGGGCCCGATTCACAGAATTAACTTAAGACAAAATCCTAAACTTAGTACCATTTTGGTATTCACAGAATGCACTTACTACTTCTGGTATTCACAGAATAAACTTGCTACTTTTGCGTTTCACAGAATAAACTTACTACTTTTGCTATTCACAGAATGGATTTACGACTACTAACTTTACGTTCGCACTCGGGCCGGAAATTCCGGCCCGGAGGCGGAGCTTCCGGCCCGGAGGTGGGGATTCTGGCCAGTGGCGGAGATTTAACCATGGCCAAAATCTCCACCTCTGGGCCGGAAGCTCCGCCTCTGGCCCGGAAGCCCCGCCTCCGGGCCGGAATTTCCGGCCCGAGTGCGGACGTAAAGTTAGTAGTCGTAAATCCATTCTGTGAATAGCAAGAGAAGTAAGTTTATTCTGTGAATCACAAAAGTAGTAAGTTCATTCTGTGAATACCAGAAGTAGTAAGTGCATTCTGTGAATACCAAAATGGTACTAAGTTTAGGATTTTGTCTTAAGTTTGTTCTGTGAATCGGGCCCCCTGAGTCCACCCCCAAAGGTTGACATGTGATGAATGTGTTGCTCAAGCCAAAAATGGACTGGAGTGTGGGCAGGCTACATGGGTGTTTCAGTGCTGGCATCTGGTATGTGCGTGAGATGTGCAGGGACTGTGTTCTCCCTCACACCTGCATGCTTTAACATCAGCTGTACTATAGTCTCTGATTGCCAATTTTGTTTGATATGTAATGATTTTGTATCTTGCTGCTAGACTGATAGATGTTGCTACATGGCACTGTGTCACTGATCATTTCCCACTCTTGTCTCCCATGCCTGCAGCTCAAGGTACGCGAGCGTAAGGCGGTGTGGAGGGCCATTGCAGCGAAGGTGCGAGCCCTGGGGGTATCAAACCGACGGCGCACCCACTGCCACAAGAGATGGGACGACATCAGCCGGCTGGCAAAGAATGTGGCGGAGATGATCTTGGGGCTGCTTCCTCGCACTGGGCGTCTGGCACGGCGCAGTATGACACCACCAATGGTGCGCATCTTGGCGGTGACGCAGCCTGAGCTGGATGCACGTTTGAAGGAGCCTCAACAGCAAGCCAGTGGTGAGCATTTGGGGAGTCTGAATTTGGCTGGGAGTGGCTACATGTGTACAGAGCCTGTGCCAGTTCTGGCCTCTGTGATGTTGGTAGTGTGATGCTGTGGCATGTAAGTTGCTGCTGGCCTGAGGGCCTGTGGCATGCATTTGCTCTACCTGTACTTACAAAGGTGATTTGGATGCTGTGCCTTCACATTACATTCTGAGTTGTGCTCTTCAGGTTTCTTCTGCATTGGTGTAGTCCTGGGAATCCCATGGGAGTGAACGGCAGTGTGGCCAATCTGACTGTGCGTACATCAATGCGTCCATTGCATGTACCCATATTGGGGAGGCCTACACATCTTACAGCAATGTGCAGCATTATATTGTCCCCAAGGTACGACATGGTGGGTGGCATGGGCTAATGTCCATTGTGGACTGTCATGTTGTAGTCTGGATCTATGTTGTCCTCTCCTGTTCCATCCAGTTCTGTCATTGGCAACAAGTAGTGTGCCCCCATCATGTCACTAGGTGTGCTCAGAACTAGTTGTGTATCTGTTTGAACAGAGCCACAAGCAGGGTGTTGGGCTGTGTGGTCATCACATGGCTCACTCATGCCTGAGTATCCTGTTTCCATGCACTACTTGAGTCAATGTACTGAGTTTGCACGATGTGATTGCACAGGGCGGTGTGCAACATGTAGAGTTGGTCAACTTTTGTCATGCATTGCTTGTATATGTTTGTTCTGTTGCTGCCACTTACCTGACCCTACATCTCTCTCTCCCATGCAGCATCACCTGTAGTTATGGAGGGACAGGAGACGGACACCAGTGGGGGTGAAACTGGCACCACAGCTGCCCAGGAGCCCAGTGACACAGATCTCACCAGCGCCTCAGAGGGGGACAGGAGTCTACTGGAGGAGTGCCAGCCTGAGACGCAAACCACCACATCATCCGATGCCTGTGGGGATGCATCCATGTTGGAGGGCACAGGGAACGGGGACTCTGCATCGACTTCCACCACACAGCAGCCATTGCCCACCCTATCAGCCACTTCCTCTGGTGCTGCCTGTGTCCGCCTCAGTAAGAGGGGGAGAGTGTCCTTCACCCCTGGTACTGCTGCCCCTACCCTTGTCCCCCATGCTGCCATCATTGCAGAGTCTGTGGACCTTTTGCGCCAGCTGTGTGTAGGCCAGACAGCTCTCCTCAATGCCTTCATTGACCACGACAAGAAATTGGCCAGGTGGTTGCTTTAATGGAGGGCATAGATTCTGAAATGGGTTGGCTGCACCGGACAGTCCTGCAACAGGCACATACTCACAGTCCAGCTCCAGTAACTTTGTCCACCCCCTGGCAGTGACCACGTCTGACGATAGTGACCACGGTATACATACGTCAAGGTCACAATACAGCACATGGAGCACACAGCAGCAGAAACCCAAGCGGTCCTGGGCACAGACACCATCACCACAAAAGACCAGAGGCACACCAGAGCAAATGGAGAAAAGCCCGTCAGCTGACACCAGTGGACAAACAGCAAAGCAGCAGACCTCAGGCACACATGCCTCAGTGGCATCCCCATCCAAGGACTCTCCTGCCCCTAAAGCATCACGCAAAGATAACTGTACAGTGTCTGTGCCCACCAAGGAGGTGGTGAATGCCAAGGGTACACCTAGGAAGGGCTCCAAGGCAGTATCACCAACCACCTTGACTCCCATTCCAATCCCAGTGAATCAGGGGCCGGAGGGCACTGTAGGGGTAACACCTAGTAAACAGCGGAAGGGGGGCAGAGGCGAAGCAAGGCAAAGTGTTCAGCTGGGTCCAGCACATCACCAGAGTAGCTGCCAGCGACTGCACCTGCTGCAGCAGTGGTGGTGAGTGTGCTTGTTGTGCTCACACCACTTCCCATTGATCCAAAGTCAGGCAAGCCATTTAGGAACCCCAAGAAGTGGAAAGGCACCCCTCCACAATCTCCCAGCCACACCGTGACTCCCGCCTGCATGACTCCACCTCCACGTGCCACTATACCACCTGGTCCAAGCAGCCCTCCGGCTTGCCAAGCCACTGATAGCTCTACGTCAGCTGTTCCGCTCTCTCCCCGTCAAGTGCCCCGACAGTTCCCAAGACACAGCCAGCTCCCAGTCCGCCTGACAGCCAAGTCTGAGTGGTAGTCACCCTCACACACCTGTCTCTCACAAAGGTGGGCCTGTACTGCATGTTGTTGCCCCCTGCCTGTGCAGCTTCTCATGGACTCAGTCTGCACTTTGTCCTGCCCACTGGCCTTGTCGTTCACTGCTGTGTGCCCCCTGCCTGTGCAGCTTCTCATGAACTCAGTGAGCACCTTAGACTGGCCACTGGTCTTGTGTTTTGCCCCCTGCCTGTGCAGCTTCTCATGGACTCAGTCAGCACCTTGGACTGGCCACTGGCCTTGTGTTTTGCCCCCTGCCTGTGCAGCTTCTCATGGACTCAGTCTGCACTTTGTCCTGCCCACTGGCCTTGTCGTTCACTGCTGTGTGCCCCCTGCCTGTGCAGCTTCTCATGGACTCAGTATGCACTTTGTCCTGCCCACTGGCCTTGTCGTTCACTGCTGTGTGCCCCCTGCCTGTGCAGCTTCTCATGGACTCAGTCAGCACCTTGGACTTGCCACTGGCCTTGTGTTTTGCCCCCTGCCTGTGCAGCGTCCGATGGACTCAGTCAGCACCTTGGACTGGCCACTGGCCTTGTGTTTTGCCCCCTGCCTGAGCAGCTTCTCATGGACTCAGCCTGCACTTTGTCCTGCCCACTGGCCTTGTCGTTCACTGCTGTGTGCCCCCTGACTGTGCAGCTTCTCATAGACCCAGTCTGCACTTTGTCCTGCCCAATGGCCTTGTCGTTCACTGCTGTGTGCCCCACGCCTGTGCAGTTTCTCATGGACATGCTCTCCATTTTGTGCCTTGCTCTTATCTTCTCATGGTACCTATCTGTGCACTATGTGAATAGAGACAGTTTCTCCTGTTGTCTATTTTGTCAGTCCTTACTGATTAAAGTTAATTTGCTGTGTGTAAATGGTTTACTGTGCCACATGGTCTGTGTGGCACTTCAACATGGTCAATGTTTGTGCTTACTTACTCTCTTTTTTTCAGGGCTGACAGGGTCTTCATTTCTTCTTGACCCAGATACTTGTGGAGGCAATGGTGTAAATTTCGAATGGTTAGCAGTAGTCATTTACTTGATTAGTTCATGTTGGCTCTATTGTACACATGTCAGGGGGGGAGGTCACTGCCAGCACAGAGTTGGTTTCTGCACACAGTATTGAAGGCAGGCTGTCCAGGGTCATCATGTATGTGTGTTCTTCCTTTATGTGTGCCCAGTGGTGTATGTGTGTGGTCATCTTGTGATGGCCAGTCATCCCAGTCCCATGTCTTACTTTCCATTTGTGCTCTTGGATGGCCAGGTAGTGTGCAGTGTGAAGGGGGTGAGTTTGTGGGGAGTGTTGATGTGTACATGCCTCTGCAATGTCAACTACACACATGTGTCACCCAGGAGTTGTGTGCCTGTTGTTTTTATTGTTCATCCCTGTGGATGTGGTTGTATGCCCATGTGTGAGTTGTGTGCTGTGCACTGTGCAGTGTGTTGGTGTGTCCTTACAGCTCTGTGTGACTCCTACTTGTTGTTTTTGTCACTTGTGAGTATGCAGAGAGTGTTACAGGCAAGTCAGTATTGTGTTTTGTTGCACATCCATGTGTCTGGTGGCTGTTTGTGGGGACTGTGCATACCCGCTGCTCCACACTACCATTGTGGCTGTGTTTTCTCATGCCTTGCTGTCACATGGTGCCTTCTTGCCTCCAGTGTGGCATGTTGTGTGTGTTGTCATGCCATCCCCTATCTGTGCTTCAGCCGCCTACCCATTGTGGGTCTGCACTCCCTCTCTTTGGGTATGGTACACTCCTGCAATGTCTCCTGCTGACATGCAGTACACTTCACTTTGGTGTGAGCTTTCCCCTTGCTTTATATGTGTGTGTGCCTCCCCATGACTTAATTTGTGCCACTGTGCTTTTGGTGCAGTTCTTTGTCCAGGGTCAATGTGTCACTCAGGGCATTTCCCCAATGGGTCATGTGTGATGTTCTGGTGCAGTTTATCAGTCATGATTGCTCCTATGCAGTTCAACTGCGTGTGCTGCCCAGTCCTGTGGTCAAGTTTTTTCCACCTTTGTGTCCCAGATGTGTGCATCTATTGGGGGTTATGTTGTATGTATGTGTGTTGTTTGTGTTTTTGCTTCACTTCCTGGGTGTGCTGTGCTGTGTGGTGTTGTGTGGGCTGCTGTTCTGTCACTGATGTCTGTGTGTGTCTGGTATGCTTGGTGTGCACACACAGCTTGTTGTGCATGCAGTGCTGTGTGTGTATGTTGCCTTGTGTTTGCCTGATGTGCATCCCCTGATGTCATACTGTGTTTGCTATGTGATTGTTCTGCCTGTGCATCTGTTATTTGTAACCCTGGGCATAGTTTGTGTAGTAGCGCTACGCGTAGCTACGCGAAGTGCACTTCGCACTACGCGAGATACGGGTAGCGCTTCGCGAACTGCATAGTGCGCTGTTTGGGATGATTGCACAGTGCCGGATGCTTGTCCGCACTGTGCAATCATTGAAAACGGCATCTCGCACAGTGCGAGCTGTTGCTTTCTGCCGCTCAAGTAGATTTTAACTCAAGCAGCAGCTTTCTCAACGCGGACTGGTAGTTTCTCATCACGAGCGGTCGCGAGCATACGCGACCACTCGCAATGAGAAACCTCACCTCCCCGCGTTGAGAATCTCGCCGGGAGGTTTATTTTCCATGCTCACAATTGCCAACTTGATGTTGCCGATCGTGAATGAGGAAAAAGTCTCGCCGGGAAGAATTTTTGCTCGCTCGCCAACTTGACGTTGAGGACCGCGAGCGAGCAAAAAATGCCAACGACGCTACGCTATGCGTTTTTGCACTGTGCTACATGCAATTCGCATAGCGTGAAGTAGCGCAAACTACGCAAACTACTCGAGCGTAGCGTAGTTGGCCGCCTAGGGTTAGTTATTTGTTTGCTGTGGCTGTGTTGTTCTGTAATGCATGTCTGCTGTTGTTGTTGTGGCTCTGTGTGTGTTTCTGTTGGGCTATGTGTTTGTCTGTTGTACTTGTTTCCACTTATGTGGTGGCATCACTGTGTGTGTGTGTTATGTCTGTGGCTGAGCCCAGGGTGTGTGGTTGTTAGTGTAGGTATTGTCTGTCAAGTATTGCCAGCCTTCAGTGTGTTTGGCACTGGTGTTGTGTGCTGCTGGTGTGAGGGGGGTATGTGGGTAGATTCTTACTGGTGTTTGTCAGTCCTGAGTGGACCATGTGTGTAGTGCTTCTGGTGTGCTCCTGTGGGTTAGTTGTATGTATGTGTGACTGTGCAGGCTGTGTGTCCATTTGGATGTTGATTCCTTGTATGTTTTCATTTGTTGCTTTTCCTCATTGATATTTCCCTGAGTGTGGTGTTGTGTGTGTTTCCCTGGCCCTGTGCTACTGTGCTGTGTGCTGTGTGTTCCTGTGCAGCCACTCCTGCAGTGTGTGTCTCCATGATTGTTTGTTGTGTGGTGCAGGGTGTGTATTGCCCTGGCTTGTTGTTGTGCATGGTGTGCACAGGAGGGGCACATGTCATGTCCCTTCATGGGGTGTGCTAGTTTGTGGTGGGAGCGGGTGTGTCCCTGTGGCTTTTGTGCCCTGCCCATGCCTGGCACTGGCCCTGCCTTCTGCATTGTGCGCATGTATTTGATTGTGTTCGCCACTGCGGTGACGTGACCGGGACATTGCTGCATGGTGGTGGAAGTTATGTGTCCAGGATGCAGCCGGGTGACTTTGTGGCAGGGGGGTGATGTGTGGGTGCACTTGTGGATGTGTCCCTGTCCCCCCTAGGGTGTTTGATGTGTATTCGGAAACCGGTGTCATGCCGTGTGTTGTGTTGTTGCGTACCTGCGGCGGCGTCCGCTGCAGTCCATGAGTTCCTGGTGATGTAGCAGGTACAGCACCGGAAAAACGTGTAGAACTGGGTCCATGGCGGCCTTGACTGGGATTCTGGTTTCGTGCTCCGCTGCCGAGTTTCCACGGTCTCTGGTTGGGTGGTGTCCCTGCTGTGGTGCGTCTGCTTGCTTGTGTCATCCTAATTTGTGGAGCGGGGCAGACGTCATTCCACACGGCGGTGAGTCTCCATTGGCTCCCACCACCGCGGTGGCAGGCGCACTTTGATGGTGGTGCGCGTCGCACCGCGGCGGGCGGGAATTGGCCTATATTTGTCCATACTAATTTGGCGGGCGTGATGTCCGCTGCTGGAGGGCAGCTTAAGTTTTGTCTTAAGTCTGTCTTAAGTCTGTCTTAAGTCTGTCTTAAGTCAGTCTTAAGTTTGTCTTAAGACAAACGTAAGACAAAATCCTAACTTCTGTGAATACCAAAAGTAGTAAGTTTAGCATTTTGTCTTAAGTTAGTTCTGTGAATCGGCCCCATAGCGTCTGCGATGTTGGACGAAGGTACGTGGAGCCAGCATAGCTAGCAATAAAGGCAATGACTTCCTCCATAGTCCGCACATTTCTTTCGGGTCCGCCGACCATTGTCCAAGTTACCAAGCACTCTGATCTTTTCATTGGCTGAAAGTACATAAAACATTTCCACATAATTGAAAAGTGCCCGTCGGAGAGCAATAGGCGTCATATCTGACATTTCCAGATACCAAGCAGTTGTTGTCCAGGGGTACTGCTCAGCTGGATTTAACCCCACACCAACATCACCGGCTCTTCTTCTAATCTCTAATTTCGGTCACTGCAAAAGGCATGTCTTGACCACAGAGACACTCCAAACCACATGCCCCAGGACATTTTTAAATTCTTCAGTAATCTATTTTATGTTTCTGCTGTTTTTATATTGACATTCTATTTTAATTTTTTTTGTAACCAGAAAGTTGCAGTTAGAAAGATGTTTGGTTTTGCATGGAGTCATAGAATATGTTCCTGTTTTTTGTCGATATTTACTTGTTAGGCCACAAGATTGATTAATTTTAGTCTGTCATCAGAGAAAAAGAATCTATTTATTTTGCCATCCTCCTGCAAAATAGGCCAATGTATTTCTTCTTTATAAAGCGCCCCAAATACCTTTTACTATTGCACTACATCCGATACTGTAACAGGATCGTGTATCTATGTTGAAAAAACATTCTGCAAGCTTTGTTTTTTGATTAGAGATCAAAGTGTTGTCTCTTTCGATCCAGGTTGATTTATTGTAGCCTTCTATGGGCCAGATTAAGAGATAAGGCAGTATTTATTGCCCTTTATAAATAACGATACGGGGTATGTTATTTATCGGGTGCGACAAATAATACCTATGAGAAGTTCATGGGAAAGAACATGGGGGCATATTAATAAGGGCTTTATCTCAGCTTTTTTGGCTTTAAAAGCCAAAGAAGCGGAGATAAAAATATCGCCCTATCAACAACAGGGTGCTAACATGCAAAATTGCATGTTAGCACCCTTTTTCACTACGCTTCCCTTTGCATCTCTAATGAGATGCAAAGTGGGCGTTCCAGAGCAAAATAATAGGAGAAATGTCGCTAAGTGACATTTCTCCTATTATCAAGCTTCACGCTAACCCCTAAGAGACAAAAAAACAGCGCTAACCACGGTTAACGCTGCGTTTTTGCATCTGCTAATTTTCAGATTTAGCCATGTAATCCAATGGGAAGTGGATTACATGGCTAAATCCACCATGGGCTATCAACAAGGATATACCAATCCTTGTAGTTTTATCGCTGCATTACCAGCGATAACCTCCCAAAATGTTGCTATCGCTGGATTTTTTATCACCTAGGCGGTTAGCGTTGTTAATAACGCGATAACCAGGCGATATTATCCAGCGATAGCGGGCGTTAAAAAAATTACCGCTAAGCGCCCTTAGCGTTAATTTTCCCCATTCCTTGTTAATATGCCCTATGGGATTTTGGTGTTTAATGTACCAATATCCCAAGATTCTGTAAAGACCGTCGGGCAGATTTACAAGCCCCTTGCACCACTTTTGCTTCACTTTTAACATGGGCAAAGTGACACAAAAGTGGCGCAAGGGGCTTGTAAATCTGCCCCGTATGTTTTCCCCTGTTATATTTTGCCGGTTGAGCCTTTCGACATTTAAAGTAGGTTGAGCTATTTAACACATCCTATAATTATCGGATGTGTTAAAGACCTTCAAACTCGTAATTCTGACCCACACGTGAACAGGAGTTAACGCATAAGTCGGAATATTACGAGGAACGCTTAATCAAGCCCAATGTGATTTTCTGGGGTATCCTCTGTTTTCAAAGAACAGGCTATGTGGCCTGTTTAGAGAAAAATTCTGTGGTTCTATTCATATGCTCTACAATGTCAATTCTAAGAAATCCACGGTTTTTGTGTCAAGGTTTTTGTTTCATATCTAAAATTGCTAGCTAGCAAGTAATTGAAAAATTAATGATGTCTGAGTCCCAAATCATGATAGTATATCAACAGATCAAGCCAGTCCATTCCACACCTTTGTCTGTTTCCTCCATCGCACATAAGGGTCCCTAATGTTGTTCCTCTTTTGTGCCAATAAGAGCATTGTTCAAGGTTGTAAATGTTATTCCTGCGATAATTTAATATTTCCAATATTATTTTTAAATGTACAAAATGGCTAGATAGGCATGCTGAGGAAAAAACGAAAAAAGTGACATGGTATTTGAGTCTTCCCTGTGATTCTATGCTCGTATAAAGTAATATAAAATCTAGAGTTAAAAACAGGTGTGTAGCTTCCATTTTGCAGATCAGGCAGGAGCCAGGGGGCACTGTCTTTGCTACCACTAGGGTCAATTACACACCGTCTGTTTTGTATATAATGTCAGGGCCTTAAGTGGGTTGGGTCTCACCGGTGCTGAGCACCGTCAGTTTTTTAAAGGAGGCCTTGGAATGGGTCTCTATCGGGCTCTGTTTTGTGCGCAGCTCACACTGCTCACTTCGCACTAGTGGAGAAGTTACGGCATTACGTCATGCCAGGAGAGTGTTGTAGGGGAAGGGAAATCCTTTAAAGAGAGTCATTTTCTCTCTGGATTTCCCTTCTCTTTTTGAAACTCAGGAGCAGCAACATTGTCGTGGTGACACCAGGGCTTTAAGTGTAAGCTTTTTCAATATTATAAACAAGCCATGGTTGCTGCCTATTTATCTTATGCAACTGATAACCATTGACAAAGCCGATAGTCCTGACTTGTTGTAGGTATAATGTTACTTGTTGTATCAGATATCTAGATGTAATGATAGAAACAGCAAAATACCAGTCAGGCGTCACATTATGCTAGGTTAAATTTTTTTGCTTAAGTGTTTTTAAGCCACGGCCTTAATTAGATTGGCCACGCCCCGTTGAGAGACCCCCCAATATTTTTCATCCCACTTAAAGCACTGTGTAATGTCATGCACTTCACCCAGAGCATCTTTTCCATCTGTAATATAAAACAAGACAAGATTCACTTGAGCAAAACCAAATATCGCCCCATCAACAAACATACTGCAAAGCTTGAGACATGGAAACATTCGTGGGCCTGGGAAAATGGAGGTCCGCGCTGTGGCAGTGAAGCAACTTAAGCTGAGATTACGTCTATGTCATGGTTACGTTTTGATTAGTTTATACTCAAACCTGCAATATTTTAGGGTGCATGAAGGCTACACAAACAACATCCCAGAGAGCCCTCCAGAATATGCCATGCAGTGCCATGTTGGGCATTAATTCAGGGTATTCTTACCTGTGTCAGCAGCAGCAGTCACTTCAATGCTACAATGCCGAGACCCTTGATAGAAGCACAGATATATGTGGTGTTTGAAATAAAAATTCAATCGAAACACAGGTTT
Organism: Triturus cristatus; assembly: GCF_964204655.1. NCBI lineage: Eukaryota > Metazoa > Chordata > Amphibia > Caudata > Salamandridae > Triturus > Triturus cristatus. The sequence continues at coordinate 317,151,494 of NC_140588.1, read as the reverse complement.
TTCAAGAATTGCTTAAAAAACATAGGCTGAGGATCACAGAATCAAACTGTAGTGACTAGGATAGTCGGTGTTCTTTGCAACATTCAAATTAAGAGGAAAACCAAGCCATATGTTGGTTGTTTGACAAACTCCTTTTGTTTCAAATCGCATTTTTATTGAAATAGGGTAAAATGTAAGAGCCTTGGAGAGTCTCATGAACATCTCTTTTTGTAGTGCATATGTAATATATTTTCCAGCTGACATATAAAATCCCGGTGTATGATTTACACCCTGATTGTAGGGTTAGGAAAACATCTAAGAACACTCTCGACAAAACAGTACAGAAAAGATGAAAGTCATTAGCTGATTGGAATATTGCTAACGTGGTGGTTCTACTTGTGGCGGGTTTTGGCATATGTCAGTCAGTCAAAAATAATGTTTATTTAGACCATAGGTCCTTAAACACATAAAAACATCTCAGTTTTTCATAAAAGCAATCTCTTAAATAATATATGTAAAAGGATAAATCATTGCATAAAATTCCATATAATACAAAACTCATTAATTTCTACACCTTCCTTAAAGCAGCACTATGCAGAATAACTTTCATCATAAATTGTCCAAAAGATATATTCCATTCACTTTTAAAAACCTTTTTAACTGTGAGCATAAGCCTTCTGATGGTTTTGGCATTGCTAATAAAGTGCTGGAAGATGAGCGTACCTTTGCTTCTTAGGGCCAGAGTGAGCAAAGATACTGTGTGGTCAGACTTTTTCTTTCTAGATTGTATCCCAGCACCTAAATCAAGCTTTCATGAGTTATTTCATGCAGAATATGGAATAACACATTTACAGGGTGAAAATATTCAAGTGAATGGATCTCCATTTCAGTATTGTGATAGGCCATTTTCCATTCCAGTTTACAACTTTCCTGAAACAGCTGGTCAGTGGAAGCGTTATGATCATTATGGGCCAGGGTAGAAACTGAAAACATGTAATTCATCTGGACTAGAAGAGGCTGCAGTGAGTACTACCCATAGGAGGTAGTCGAGAGTAAGGCATGATTCACTTGTTCCTGCAGACCCTAACCACAATTTTACCAGCCGAATTTTCCAGCTCAGTCAAGCACACAAGCCAGTAGGTAATGTTTCTGTTGTTCCAGCAGAAAAAGGGTTCAATCCTTCAGGCTGGTACTAGACATCTCTGTTGAGTTAGCAACACAAGGAAGCAACAGAACAAGCCATCACTAGATGTCACTGTTAGGTCATCAGTGCAAGAGCTCAATACTAGTGGCTGCTACTAGATACATTTGAACTCTTTCGCTTACACACCACAAAAGGGAAAATATATGTTTTATTTGTGGTTTGTGAAAAGCTCAGTAAACACAGTAAACTTATCTCTATACAACAAAGCTTAGATCATATTCTTCTACAAAGGAGACTGTTAGACCTGGCACCATTGGCTTGGTTCTCCCTTCCATTTTTTTTGCTGTTGCCTCCTGTGTTTTTGCTATATGTTTCGCTGGTCTAGATGCTTTGGGCACTGTGCCACTGCCTTTCAGTCCCACAGTGCAAGTGCTCCCTATGTTAAAGTGAGTAATGGATTAGTGACTCCATGATTGGCTTATTTGGATTACTTGTCAGACCCTAGTCCAGTGCACCCTGGGTGCCCAGGGCCTGTAAATCAAATTCTGCTGGTGGGCTTGCAGCACTGATTGTGCCACCCACCAGGGCAGCTTGTAAACTATGGCTCAGGTCTGCCATCACAGAGCCTGTGTGCAGTCCAGTACTGCCATGTTGACTTGGTAAGTACACCCACTTACCAGTCCCTAAACCTTCCCATTTCTACATGTTAGCCACCCCTAAGGTAGGCCCAAGGGCAGGGTGCATTGTAGGTGAAAGGTAGGATGCCCTGACGTGTGTGGTATGTCCTGATAGTGAATTACAGCCATTTTCGTTTTTCACTATTGCAAAGCTACCTGTCACCATAGGCCAGAATGGACAGTTTGATTATAACATCTTATAATCCTAACTGACCAAGGGAACATGGTAGAAACACGAATTTAGTATGCCTGAACTCAGAATGATAAAATACATATTATAGTAAAGTTGGTTTTAACATTCTGTGTTTGAAAATAACACTTTTAGAAAGTAGGTATTTTCTTACCTAACCATCCAGCCTGCCTCTGCTAGGTTATGTATTGCATGTCTGGTTTGTGAGTGACAGGGACTGGGGTGGCTCCAGAAGACAGGGTGAGTCAGCACTAGGCTGAATAGACCTATCTGCATTGGGAGTGGTGGGAGGAGTAACACCTGAGCCTGAATAGGGGTGTGCCTGCCTTTCACAATGCTGGCTCCACCTCCTTTGGTGCGTCTGATGACCCTGGCCCACACTGACAAAGGAAGAAGTTGTGCACTGGCAGAATGCACCCAGAACTGGTTTGGACTAGGTACAGACACTCTCTGCCTTCAGTGACAAAGGATTTGTGTGTATAAAAAGGGGGATCCAGACCCCAGAACCTTAGATCACTTCTGGGAATCAAGACAAACCTTTGCTGCGGAGAAGAACCAGGAAGCTGAAGGAGGAGACTACCCCTGTGCTGTGTGTTTGGGGGTTGGCCTGCAGTGGTTGCTTCATTGCCAAAGAAAGGAGAAAATGGACTGAGTGTGCTTTCATCATCTTGAAGAAGAATCTCCAAGGGCTTGAACTGTGCTTGCCTCCTGCCTCAAGTCTCAGGGATACAAGACTTCACCCCCAGCTCCCCCCTGAATTCCCTTGCTGGGAATTGAAGTGCCTGCTGTTGTGCTGGGCCTTCTAAGAGACTGCGTGTCACTGGGAGCTGGAAGCGTGACTCAACAAAGAAGAAGCGTGTTGCCGCCGCAGCAGTTGCCATCCCATCGCCGAGTAAGCGTGCCGCCACTGCCGCTGTCACCATCGCATCGCCGAAGCGCGTCGCATCACTGGAGAAGCGTGCCGCTGTCGCAGAGGAAGCCGTCACATCACCGGAGAAGCCTGTCGCAGGGCCTGTTGAGGCTCAGAAGTTCACCAAGTCGCAGCACGGCCGTCGAGCATGCAAGCATCGCATCTACCTTGTCGCACTGTAACCAAGATGCCATTTTGTCGCATCGCACTGGAGCATCATCTCATCGGATCACAGTAAGAAACCGGCGCATCAACTCCCCACACATAAGGAAGTGAGCCTCAACTCCCCTGCGCTGCAGTAAGGAACCGACACATCCACTCCCCTGAGTGTAAGGAACAGCGCATCACCTTCCCTGCAACCTGTTTGTTTTGCGTTACGCATCCCAGGTACTTTGAGAGTAAAGTGTCGTATTTACAATCTAAAGTGAACTAAGCTATTTCTACCATTTTAAAGACTTATTTTGATGACAGCACTGTGGATTTTTGTCGTTGGTCTTATGTTAAGCTACTAAAGATTACTTATTTTTCTGAACCTGTGTGGTGTCCATTTGTAGTGTTTTCACTGTATTACTGTATGTGTTCACAAATGCTTTACACACTGCCTCTGAGATAAACCTGCCTACTCGTGCCAATCTACCAAGGGGGTGAGCAGGGGTTATTTTAGGAGTGTAGACCCTTACCCTGACTAGACACAAGGGTCCCTATTTGGACAAAGGTGCAAACCATTGCCAACTAGAGACCCCCAAATCTAACAGAGACAGTGCAAGTAAGGCCTTGGAAGAATGTCTGCAGATCAACTGTCATCTATACCATATCTGCACATCCTTACTTCTTTGAACAAACCTAAACACTTCTTTTTCCTTCTCACCGGAAAAATAGATTTTCAAATTCTATATAAGTTTTTCAGTGGCAACTGGCACCAATCAGGGTCGGAAGCGGGGATGGAGGGTGAGGGGGTGTAAAAAAAATAGAAAAAAACATGCCTGCTTAACCGTCTCTTCAATGTGTCCCTCTCGTCTCTCCCGGCATGAACAGGAAGGAGGAAGCACCAGGCTCCCCATAACCAATCACAACACCGCAATACAGTGTTGTGATTGGATCCCCTATAAGTCAATCACAATGCTACAATGCAGCATTGTAACTGGTCTGAGCACCGTGGTTCGGTGCTCAGACAGGTAGTGGGAGCCTGGACATGTTCTCCACCCAGACTGTAAATGCAGCCTGGGTGGAGGACATGCAAAGTGGCCATGAATGTTTGGCCGGCCTAAGACTGCCTGACAAATATTAATGCTCCTGTGTGAGCAACCCTCCCCCTCCCTCACAAAGCCGCAGCTGCAACTTTTTTTGCCTTATTGTTTTATGGAAGAATGTGTTGCATGAAGACTCAATGGTACATAAACACTAATACTAATGGAGTCTCAAATTCTCTTGCTAATACCCATTGAGTATAATTTTTAATAGGAAAGAACTGTATTTTGTAAAACACAGCAAGCAAAGCCAAGGGGCACAAACATGAAAGGTGGTTTTAATCAATCAATCAGTATTTGTATAGAGCGGATAATCAACCACAAGGGTAACCAGGCACTAGGCTCTTGCTGGGTTAGTCAAAAAGTCAGGTCTTGAGTCCATTTCTGATTTCGAGAAGAGAGGACGATGTTCGGAGGTGGAGCAGAAGGCCGTTCCAGTACTTGGCGGTGAGGTAGGAGAAGGAGCATCCTCCACTGTGGCTGTAGCAGATGCAGGGACTGTGTGCGAGGCAGGGGGAGCGCAGGTGTCTCGAAGGTTGGTGGAAGTTCAGGCGGTGGTTGATGTATGCTGGTCCTTGATTTTATGGTGACATGGAGGTTCAGCATGGAATTTCTGCGTAGCAGTTGTTAGTGAAGAAAATGAACAAAGGAGGGAGATTCCAGTCCTTCTACAAAGGAAACAGTAAAGGCGAGGCTCTGACAGAACACCTGCAGGCTTAGAGCTTTCTGTGCGATGCCGGCATTCCCAGAATTCTTACCACAGTGTTAAAGTATTATTTTTCATGCTAATGAGAAAAAATATTTCTGAACCAGACAGGGTTTTCAGCTTTTCCAATTTTATTGTTTTTATGAAAGATGATGGTGCATTAAGGCTCATCTAACACTCAATGAGTCTTACTTTGCCTACTCAAAATCTTTTCAGGTATGAATCATGAAAATAGTAACTATTTGTTCTTCTTAACACAGAAGAAGCATAAACCTAGAAAATGGTTAACATATTGATTTCTATTAAACATGATATCCTCTTAGAATGGAGCTTTCACTACTCTGAACAGAAAACCCATTGTAAGATGTTTGCTGATTATTCTTACAACTGAGACTTTGCATTGTGTGCAACCAGTAACATGGGAGAAAGATTAAAGAGACACATGCTACCAGGGGCGTTAAAGATGGATTACAATAGAACACACAACCAGTGATATAAAATAAGAACCACAATGGCTCACACGACAAAAACCCAAGCCTAAAGCCAAATTAAAAGAAAAACAGCCATGTAGGGGTTGGGTTAGGAGCCTGAGTTGAGTAATGACACAGCTCATCAAAATAAATGTTAATAGTGTATACAGTTAGTTCAGTCTTATTGTTATAGAAAATCATTGCACTCAGTTTCTTTGCACGTCAAAATATGTTTTGTTTCCAAAAGGACAACGTGTAACATAACATAGAGAATGTGCATACCTCTTTTACAGAATACTTTGAGTAAGCATTAGCTTATAATGCAGAATCTGGTGCTGTCAGAAGTCTTCATTCCAGGATTGTTTCTGTTTTCCCCAAATAGTCCTGCCACAAGATGAAATTTCATACATTGTGTTGGAAAACTTCCTGGGAAGTGGAATGATAAGCCATACAGTCAATAGTATGAGGTGAGAGATGTACACTCTTTTAGGCTGATCCAAGATGAGATTGGCAAGTCTCAAAGTAATGCTGCAGGGAGCTGACTCACATAAGTCAATGCCTGAAGAAAGCTGAACTCAAGTCTACGCTGCATATTGCAATAAAAGATCTTGTAGACAGCTGCACTGCACAAAAGTGCTGCATTAGCCTTGCTCAGAGAAACGTATAATATCCTTGGCTGTGACATTGCTAAATCTGCTTATCGCGTTAGGATGTACTCTGAAGAGTCGGCAATGGATGACGACGCTGACCTCGTACCTCTCCTTGAGCCTGAGTACAAGCACTTAATTGTAAGCAAGCACTAGGATGAAGCTTTTGGGGGAAAGGGAAGAAGGAGAGGTAAGAGGGAAGCCCTGGTGTGTTTGAAGCAGGATTAGTAACTATGAGTTGCTCTCTAGTGAAATTGTAGAAAAACAAGTATGTGTTCACCAAAAGAGAAGCAAAGGGAATGACAAAAAATTACCAAAACTATAAAGGAGCATATTAAGGGGGAACTAGGTGGGAACTGATACAAGAGCGGAGAAATCCAACACAATACACTGCTGCCAGGAAAAAGGTCATGGATTGCATGGCATTATAGACTGTCACTTCCCACCTTACCCTGTAAATATTACCCTCCAGCATTTGGATTGGGATGGATACATACCTCAGATGTCGACGCGTATCATGATGGGATCAGAAGGACGCTTATCGCTAACCCTCTACTGCCACTTTTCAATGTCTTTTGTATTGTGGTATGGATCTTCATAGTTCTCCATGTCCTCGTATATATTCTGCATTTAGGTGGCACAATGTCCCTCTGATGATGATGGTGAGACTTCCCATATAACCCTGACAAATATCCCCTATAACAGGACTGAATCTACCACTTGTTGAAGTAATCAGGCGCTCTGCCATGCTTGTGGTATCTTTTGAAGCCTCCTAGAATTGCCTGCAACCATCCATAAGCTGGGCATATTATTAGTTGGCTTTCGGCAAACTGAAATAGCAGTTGAGGAGGGGTGAAGTCAACTGTTTTAATGGGTTGTATGACTGAGACACACATGACTGAACCATGGGCGCCCCTACTTCGCGGCCCCAACAATGAAAGCATCTGAACAATGCATTCCTATACCACACATGCCTTTATCACGCATGCCTTTACCACACAATTTCTTGGTGAAGGCATGACTGGTAAAGGGATGCGTGATAAAAATCACACCACAGCCCCCCGCCCTGAGCCCTAAAAAATACCATGATCCCCCGAGCCCTAAACCTGACCCCACCCCAAGCCCTAAACACTACCCTGGCAGCTACCATATCCCTAAACACTACCCTGACACCCCCAAGCCCTAAACACTTTCTTCGACCCCTGCTGAGCCCTAAAAACTAGCCTACAACCTTAAAAACGATCCCCACCCCCTGCCAAGACCCACCCCAGCCCCACTTACCTCACTGCAGCCTCTCCTGTTCCTTCCTGTTCTTGGACCCGCCCAATCCAGCATCTGGACCGCTCACTGCCTTAAACACGCATATGCGTTGTTAAGGCAGGTGCGTGGTTAAGACATGCGTGGTTGAGTTTGCAGGCAGGGAAACAGCACGCATACGTCTGCCCGAGTTGTAAAGGCTGTTTCCCATTTTAATGTATAGCACACCAAACTATATGAACAGCTATTAATCAGTTTTATTCCACTGCCTCTTAGCAATTGGTTAGATAAAAATGGGGTTCAATATCTGGAAATAAAATATTCCTCGTTCAGAAATGGTGCTTTAGAAAAATAATCAACTAAAATCAAGTTGGAATAAAGATTTGCCGCCTGACTAGTGCATATTTAACGCTCCTCATTTTGTTGTTCTCACTTCTTTTCCCTTGTTTCATTTCTTTAATCCATTTTAGAGATCATTTACCTTTCTACAGCCGACTGTTTTCTGGTGTGGCCTACTTCTTAATTGACAAGCTTTTTGTTCTGATTAAATGGTCCATAACTCAAAGCCAGGTACACTTTAAAGGGTTGTTACTATGTTTTCTTTCACAGACTGCGCTGTTTTTGAACAGTATGCTCTTGTGGCAGCGGTGAAAATCAATGTATTTCTTAGAATGACACTTCAGACGGTTAGCTGTCTGAGACAGATTGGCAAAGAAAAGACAAGGGAAGGTCGAAAAAGTAATGAAGATCTTACACCTGCCACTTCTCCAGCTGCCTCCTGCTGTTGAAGTGCGACAAGTAATTTTATAAAGGAGGTGCAAAAATAGACATTTCGCCTGGTTTGAAATTACAGCATATATTTTGCAAAATGAGCCATCATTTCTGCAGCACCGCAACGGTGTGTGCTTATTGATAGGCGCGTTCCTGCTTTTCTTCACAGATTTATAAAATATTCACATGCATGAAAATGTACATGCGAAGAAATCCGTTTCTCTATAATCAAAATAGCAGTAGGAAAATTGGAAAAAGTTAATCTACCTTAGCCGCATGGAAATAACAGGGATATCCACAGAAAACTGACACATAAGTTGAAGTTAGAGCATTTTGCTCACTGTGCAAAGTTAGCGATAATGTGTAGGGTGCGTCAAATCAAACACATAAAAAACAAAGGGGCAGATTTATGTTGCCTGGGGCATCTCTGCAAATCAGCAGGGATACGTCAGGAAAGATGCGGCACGCAAGTTTACCCTTGCGCCACCCATGATGCGCCGCATTTACAATGCAGCGCATCATGGCACAGGAATAAAGAGATGCGTGTCGCATCTGGGGCGTTAAGTTGTCGCAGTGCTGAAGTAGTGTTGCGTGCGGCACGCAACTCCAGCACTCTTCCAACTTGCCCTATCTGTAACGTGGTGCGTCAAGCCTTACGCCTGCTTCAAGCAGGTGCAGGGTTTTGATGCATCAGCGTTGGAAAAGTGACTCAGTGAAATCTTGTAGATTTCACTGAGTCACTTTTCAGGGACGTTCCTGCAGCGGAACGCCCCACCTGCGTAGAAACGCCCACATGAAACCTGACGCAGGTTTCATGTGGCGCAGGGCTTTACACTGTGACGCATCTCCATAGATGCGTCACGATGTAAACAGGGCGCAACGTGGCGCAGGGTTTACGCCGCCGCTGCGTCACAAAAGTGACGCAACGACGGCGTAAAAGTGGCACAAGTCCAACATGAATCTGCCCCAAAATACTTTAAATGGGTAAGTTAACATCAAGCAGTATGGCGAAAACTGCTATAATTTCGCATAAAATGGAAGTGATTTTTGAGACTCATTGCTAGAGAGACATTTCGCCCAGCATCCCCATATTGACGTCAGAGGTAAAATGTGACCTTCTCAACTGTAGAAGGTGTTCAGGAAAGGGAATCGTCCCTATTTTCTGGCTCCTTCTACAAGGAAGGGCTGTGAGTAATCAGCAAATACTGGTATCGCAGCCTGTAGCAATGCTGCTTAAGCAAAGCCAACGGAATGACAGTGCACCCAGCCGCCATGCCGCTGAACATCGGAGGAGCGAGAAGAAGCGAGGCAAATGAACAGTGAACTTCGTAGGAAAACAGAACCACCACCAGGAACCCAAATAGTGCCTGTAACTGAAGGGACACAGCCAACATCAGGGAGATAGAAGCCATGGGAGGAAAGACCCTGTTCAAGTGAACAGCCACACAGCACTCCGTCCTCAGGAGAGAAACTGCCACGAGTGACAACCCTGTCACCCCTGCCAATGACCGAATCACTTGTGCAAAAAGCCAAAGGGAGCAAACCCAGCAACCCTCCTGATGAATGAGACAGGCCATCACCACCTCAAAGTACCCCCAGACTGGAAAAAAGATGCCCCCAAAGGGCTGGGGCAAACCCCAGATAAGCCAAAGGAAAGGGCAACATAACCTGGGAGACGGAAGAGCAACCTACCAGCAGGCGATCCTACCAACCCTGTAGAGACCAGGAACTCAAGTACGCCCCACAGGCTGGCAAAGGCCGCAACCACCAGGGTAGGGGACAGTAGAAAAGGAAGACCGCAGGCCCCTCCTGTCAACAGGGTGGGTTGGGAGCTGTGTGCCGGCCCCGACCATCGACCCAGAATAAGGGGAAGAAATCGGACTCCACCAACCACCAACACAGACTGAATCAAACCCGTGGAGACACCACCACCGGCAGAATGGAATCTGTGGAACAAGGAGACCACTGGGACAAGAGAAGGTACACTAACGGGAACAGATGAAGACAAGCCTAGGGGAGAATACTGACAGTCGCAAACAGCAATACCTGCACCCTCAACCATGGGTCCAGGTCCAGAAGACAAACCAGAAACCCCCAACAGGGCACCCACTGCCCTGCAGGAATGAATATCATCCCCTGACCAAGTCCAGAGGACCCCCGATGAACACTAAGCTCCGGGTAAGAACCCAGACTGGACTTCATGTGTATAGAACCGGAACCAATGATGGGCCAGCATCACGTAGACCCACCAGTTGGGAAGAACCCCAAAGAGAAAGACGATGCAGAGAAAAGCCATTCAACAAGGTATGAGAATACCCGAACCCACTCCCCTTGGAAGAACCCGACAAAGGGAGCCAACCCCATCAAAAAGACCAGCGGGCAGAGGACAAACCAAAGGGGAGTACCTGGAATCAGAAGAGCATGTCCCACACACAAAACTGGCAGTGACAAGAAGACAAAGTGGGACAGGCACATGGAGGACGGCAACCAGCAGAACCAAGGAAGCCAACGTAACCCCCAAACCAGGAAGGGAAGAATAACCTGAGAAACTAAAGCACCTTCTGGAAATCCAACACTGGGCAGAATACCCTGGAAACCGTACTCTCTAGAAACAGGATGGGGGAAAACTGGCACCGACAAACTGGGATCGGACGAAAGGCCCCACTGGAGAAAAACCTGAACGACTGCCAACAGGGCCACTCTAAAGTTAATAACCGTAGTATATTCCGACAGCATTGATGGGTGCCGAACCCCCGACCTGTCTATAGCTTTCCGGTCCCAAGCAAGTGAGGCAGGAGGCAGGAGAGTGTGAGGGAAAGCTGCCAGTGGAAGGGAGTCAAAAATAAAGGGGTACCACCTGGTACAATTCGCAAAGCCTACAGCACCTGACACGCTCCTGTAGGCTCCCATCCAGTAACCAACCAGGCCCAACCAAGCCCAACAACTGGAAACAGGTGCCTTCAGGGCAGCATGGCTGAAGGCAGGGCCCACGGATCCGAGACTCAGGCCACCCAGGTCATGAGGAGTGACAACAGACGGGCCCCATCGGAGCCCCAAAAGCCGGGAACCAAGGATAAGCAGGACTCGTATGTGGGGCCAGAGACCGGGAGTAGCCAGAGAATGGGGTGCCAGAGCCGCGACCACATCCATGAAAGGGCAAGCCTCTTCAGGAGCAGACTTAGAAGCAAAAGCCCACACGGGATCAGAGATTTGGCCCAGGTAAGGATGGACGAGTGCCGACAGGAGCCCTCCTTCAGCAGACATGCATAACTATATCCTATATGGAGAAATTAAAGCCAGGAAAAGGGAACAAGCATGCAGGGAAAAACATAACAACTAAAAGCGCAGCCACGGCCACGCCATTCACAAAAACAAAGGGCATGTGACCAGCGCAACAAATGGAAAATAGAAGTGTAGAAACCAAATATGGAGAGTACCTGTTCGCCCCCTAGAGGTGTCAAAACTCTCCCATAAAATGCATAGCAGCAGAGCCAAAGAGCGAAGGTAATCACCCTTCCAACAATAAAGAACTGCAGGTACACAGCACATTACTAACTGCACAAGAAAAGTACAGATTGAGACCACAGAACATTAGCATTCTTACCAAGGTGCAGATTAGGTTGAAGTTCTTAGAAAACAAGGAAAAGGTAAGAATGGCGAAAGCTATTGTCATGAGAACAGTGTAACAGTATATAGCTTTTTCCATGTGCACTGGCATGGGGCCTTATTATTTGTGGATTAGAACTCCTCAATATAGAATTTATCTTCCACATTTTCTTATGAATATGAATAATTATTTAGGGACGTTCCCGATCACAGGTTCTCAGTTTGCCTCCTTGCCGCCTTGTCATTGTGACCAGATTTCCTGCCAAACTAACAAGCAAATTATATTATTCTGCCCACTCTAAGCGGGCTATAGATCCTGATTCTTACGACCAATCCTTAAAGAGAGGTCTTTTAACTCACATCTTGAAGGGTTGTCTTGCTTGCAGCGCTTAGAGTCCCCATTGATCTGTTTCGCTCTTTTAAATTTTATTATGCAGGCCCTGAGCCTGAGAAAAAGGAATCAATCATGAAGCTAAATTGGCTATATGAAATTACATGATTGATTTTGATCTGACATTTAATTTGACTTTTTCTGTCCTTTTATTATATATTTCTGAATCGGAGAAACAGGTATCTATCATGAATTTAAACTGGAGGTGAGGTTTCATGATTTTATCTGATATTTAATAGTACTTCTTATGTTTTTTTCCATGCTGTATATAAATTGTCTTTTTTGTGAGCTTTTATGGTTGCATACCCGACTGAATAAAATAATATTATTGATAGATTGACATGATTAGCCAGTGCAACATCTCTCTTGATCTGAGGGGATCTGCTTCTGCATGAACAAATGGTACATGTAACCTTTAATAGTGGATGGGTTGATGTAGACTAACCACTGTTCTGTCTGAGCTGCAAACCACCCATGGCACATGCAAAGGCTAAATATCTTGTGCCCACAGTGCCCCTCAGTTCAAGTAAAAAATAACTAGTGCTTCCGAGGCAGCAGCAGGTGAGGCTAGCATACAGCACATGTGGCCACTATTTGTGCGGCATTAGTTCCTATTGTGAATGTGGTGTACCTTTAATTTCCTGGTTATTTTTTATTTGTTCTTCTCCTAACTAAGCACCAATTGCGACCCAAAACACACAGACTCAAGGAACAACATGCAACAAGTACAACAAATAAGACATTCCAATAATTTCAATAATGTAACCACAATAGACAGTATCCCTGAATTTTATATTTAGGGCATACCAAAGAGGCAAAATTAACCAATCAGAGGATTTTTTACTTTGTTACTAAATAGGAGTATATTTTCAAAAATCAAAGCACATTTTCAAGATATGGAGGTTTTTCCATAGTTCAGTCAACATTTTGGGACAGATAACATCTAGTAATGCTCCATCATTACACAATTAAAGGCCTCATAACGATGCTGGTCAGAAACCAAACCGCCTGACTTCTTGTCAGATTCGGTTCCGACCGACTCACAGTCAGCTGTTCCGCCCACAGATTATAATGCATCCGAACTTCATTTGGAAGGACTCCCTTTGACTTCAATGGGAGCCTGTGTTCCAACCCACAACACAGGCTCCTATAGGGAAAATGGGTGTCTGTGGAAAACCTTGCACCCTGTGGCGGGCACCCCATGGTACCTGCCACAATGTGCATGGTTTTACGGGGGGACCCTTGGGTAAACCCTCAACCCCAAAACGGAGGACTCAGGATGAAAGGGGGCCTGGTAGAGGTCCCCAAAGTCAGTTTCTGGCAGCCTTTTCATGTCAGACAGACGGAGTCGGAACGGCTGTCAGAATCTGACATCATAATCGGTCGGTTAGAAATGCTGTCCATAGAGCTGTGCGCATCACCTCCGACCAACTCGGGTTCTCTGATTGCTGGTTGGAACTGATTCTGAATGTCTGGAGGGTCCCCCTTCAGACCGCGAGCATCGTAATCAATCGGTTGGGAATTGTTTCCAAACGAGTCGGGTGGATGGCTTCCGACACGGTCTAGGGGAATCCAACTGCTGGTTTGAGGCTTTCTGACTGACCTAGTAATTAAGGGTGGGTGGAGTTGGCAAAGTGCCACTACGTGGAATTCAATGGAGTTCCCTAAAAACTACTTGGAATTCTGCTCCCCCCTAACCTGCATGCAAGCAGCAGACCTGAAGGGTTCCTGGCCCCCAGACTGCCACCTGCTTGTCTTACCTTGATCGGGCTGTCCTCCTCCTCCTGTCTCCCCATCAGTGCAAAATCCATACACTGCATGTCTTGGGAGGACTGTGCATGTGTGCATGCGCACGCATGTACAGTCCTCCCATAACGTACAGTGTAGGGGTTTTGCACAGCCGAGGAGACAGCCAGGAGGAGGAGGACAGCCCAGGAACGCCGGAAATCTCCAGATCCAGGACCAGGTAAGCAAGAGCGGCCTTCCTAGGGGTGGGTGACAGGGGCAAACTCTGCCATGCTGCTAAATTGTAGTTTTTGCAGTGGAGCACGGAGTTGGCAAAACTCCGCAAACTCCGCTGGCTGAGCGAAGTTCGCCACCCACCCTTAATCGTAATGAGTCCCTAAGTGTTTCTGGGGTAGACAAGTGTTTGTAGTTTTTCTGATGACATTAATAAAGTTGGTCTATCAGGATCCACCATATTTTTTAAATAACAAGACAAACGGATTTGTACATCATGTGCAACACTCTTGTAAGTACTTGCTTCTCAACTACAAGCCAGTACAACTCCTTTCTGGCTTCAGTGATATTTCATTACCTACAATATTCCTGGAAGTTATGGGTACGGGTACCTTGAAGTTCCTTCATTATTATTTTAATATTATTAAAAAACACCATCACGAAATGTGTTATATTACCTACTGGTGGTTGACAGAAGGTAGTTATAGTATGGACCTAGTTTCCATAGGAAAAATGTATTTCACTTGCTTTTAACTTTATGATGGTTTGATGAATCTTCACAAAATTCTTCTAAAAAGTGTGCTGCTGTATTATCCGTCAAGTGGTGGCTGAGAATAAGTGGGAGTCAAAAAAGTGTGTTTTCCATGTTAATTTCCATAGGGATTTTAAACATGACTACAGCCCAAAACTGCTGAACAGAATTATACCAAATTTAGAGGAATGTTAAGCCTTGGTTCAGAAAACAACCTTTTTGTTACTTGGTGTAACTCCATTCAGTAGGTTTTGAGATATTAAAGGAGAAAGAAATTTGGATATCTGGACCGAGCCTAAGCACAGATCTTATAGTGAGATCTGATTGGCTGTCAGCGCTTCAACCAGGAAGTGCATGCATCCACCCGGGGACCAATATACATGATAGCACCCCTTTGAAATGCAGTGTAGTGAATGGCAGGTTTTGAGGGTCACAAAAAGGAGAATGTATAAAGATTTAATTTCAATATATATCATTTGTTAATGGTACCAGACTCATTTTAGAAATTGTGGTGTGCTCTAAGGTGATTTTACCATGTGAAAAAGCCTCCTGCTGGGATTTCATGAATCATGTTTGAGAGGAAACAGTTTTCTCATGATTTTCCCATAGAGGTTATGAAAAGTAGGGGTGGGCGGAATTTGCGAAAGTGACTTTCGCAAATTATCGCGAAGATGTTAAAAATCCCTGCAAACAAACGGAAATATCGCGAAGATGCGGACGTTTTTTCCCGCCCGTTCGCGGTATTTTCTGCATGGTCGTGGCTCGCCAACTTACCCATGCGGTTGCTCGCGGGCACGGCCATCTTGTTTTCACTCTTCTCGCGGTGCATGATCGCGAGAAGAAAGACGTGATCGCGCAACCAATGACATTACTGCGGGCGGGAACTGTCGCGAGACAGCGCAAATGGCTACCAACAATCCAACATCTCGTGGAGAACGCGACCGGATCGGGAAAACTTGTCGGCGAACGCGGGGATTGAGGTAAGGCGATCGCACGCGCGCGAGAATGTATTATTTTACAGCACGAGCAAGAAACACATTATAGCTAAGCTGCGGAATGCGGAAATTTTGACATTTTCGCGCTCTCCGCGGAACGCGAAAATGTCAAATTATCGCAATTTCCGCGAGCGGAACGGAAATTTAGCCCAGGCCTAATGGAAAGTACTCCAGAAGCTAAAATTAGAGCATAGTTCTGTAAATTCACACTATCTTTCTCAGCCATATGAGAATGAAGTCTAACATTCTAAGTAAAACATGTATTTCCAACAGGAGCAGCCTGTCAGTTGATTGCCTTGTGTTCTACTGCAGCTTACCAGAGTGTTCTAAAGAAAAACTAGAGTGCTAACAGTCTTACTTATGACAAAGGTATGGCACACCTGAAGCCATCTTGACTAGCACTTAACTCCCTGGTGAACAGCAGCTTTACTAAAGTGATCTAATGAACAACTAGACTGCTATCATTTTGAATTCATGCACAAGTGTGGCACATCTGAGCGCCATCATGATGGAATCGAAGAGGAAAGCATTTTCTACTGAGGATACTGCAGTAAATGAGGAAATTAGGGAGCTTCATAACAAATAAGTCTCCTAAGATGGCCAGCAGATTTAAAAGAGCCCAAATGTAGCAGAAATATCACCCAAATGTAACCCAGGTAAAGCCCAATGACAGAAGTATGCAAAGCACTAAGGTCCTAATTATGACTACAGATGTCCATTGGACCGCCATAGTCATGGTGGTGGTCCATGGACCACCTGATTGATGGTCCACCTGCAGTATTATGAGTTTGGCAGTTGGACTGCCACTGGACCGCTGCTACAAACAGGGATCCATAATCCCGCAGCGGTGGCACAGCGGTCCAAGGAAGTAATATGCTAGCGTACCGCTGATCAAGTTTCCACAATGCCTTCCTTTTTATGGCGGAGGGTGATTTTGAGGAAACTAAGGGGGCCCTAGCAGTGCCCATCGCCACAGTGCATCTGGGTGCATGCTGAGGGTCACATGAAGTGCCCCCTGTATTCCTGCACCCTTTGTTCATGCACAGGAAGAAATGCACGTCATTTTGCATTTCCATCCTGTGCAGAAACGTTCTGCGGAGCTTCCACGACGGTGCCTTTCTAATTCTCTCCTTTGGGCCTTAGAAGGGCACCGCCGTAGGACCATCGCAGCACACATGGCCCTCTAGGATTCAACTTGTTATCCAGGGGGCAGTCTAACTACGAGTTTGGCAGTCTTCCTTAGGAGCTCTGGTGTGATAGCCCACGGGAAGGCCCCCAAACTCGTAACCAGGCCCGAAATGTGTTTGTAGTTTTATATAGCGTAGACTTGACCCAAAGGTATTGAGGTGCTGTAAATGAGCATCAGTTACATTACACAAGGGAACATTCATTTTCGTTTTAGGCATGGGGATTTGCCCAGGATCACAGGATGTCGCGCTGACACCGAAACTCGAATCTAGTACCCAAGTTGAAAAGACTGCAGCTCTGGCCTTAATGCCACATCCTGTCCCTTAAATGTAACATATAATCAAATGATCAACTGGATGAAAAAAATAAAGATAGCAAATCATTTTAAAATGCTTTGTTGCTATTTCAGAACTCAGAAAATATGTTATCATTTTAGTTTTTTAGAGCACTAACCATAATTCCTATGGGAATAAGACCCTCTAATTTTAATAATTTCTAATGGAAATGCTTTATGTATAACAGTTTTGATTACATCAAATGATGTCAGGCATGCAACACTTTTGCTATAAATATAGAATGTTAGCAATCTAGTTGTTCATTAGAATACTGTTGGGAGGCAAAGGTCATGGACATGGACTCGGATAATTGAAAGCAGAGAGGAGGGTACAGAGGCAACAAGAGGGTCAGTGGCAGCACAACAGGCCATAGAAGGCAGGGGGAATGGAGGCAGGGACAACAAACCAACCATGCAGGACAGGCAAGAGAGGCTGGGGCAATATAACAGACAATTGCGGGTAGAAGGAAGAGACAGTGGCAGTACAACCATACATGTTAACAGAACAGACCTGATCCAGGCAGGAAATTCCCAATGTTTTAAGACAAAAAAGGGCTTTATTTCATCTGTCTCGTGCCTATAATCTCCTTTTTTTAAATGTAAGTCAATGGGGAAAACCAATTCCCCAGGTTTTCTTTTCAAAATCTCCCTCTTACCAAATTCAAAATGTTGGCAATTATGGTACATTGGATCATGGAGGACAGGAGGAATGGAGTAGGGATATGGACTTGGATAACAAAGGGCAAGAGAGAGACGGACAGAGGCCCTAAAATAGCAAAATGACCTTACAGGGCAGGCATCAGGGGTTGCATCAGCACAATACACAGGGCAAGCCAGAGAGCAGTGCAGCACAATGGACCAAGGAAAGCAATAGGGAGGGGACAGGGCCATGCTCCTGGAATTTGTATGGTTTTGTGTGTCTGAAATATGAATCCAACTATAACATCCCCGTTACCTTTGTTTTTTCCCAATGAATTTCTATGACTTTTTAATGCTATTTCCTAACTATAATGTTGCTGTAACCTTTGGTTTTTTAGTGACTTACTCCGTTTGAAAAAAATATTAATTGTACTATGATTTGACCCATAAATTCAATTTTCTAATATACATTTTCCCAAGTTTATAAATACATTTTATTCACACATTTATTCTAATCATATATTTTAAAACAAAAAATAAAAAAATAAGGTAAACTGACCTATTTAGTCTTTCTATAAATGCAATGCACTAAGGGGCATATTTACAATGGAAGTGACTGAGCGCTGGAAAACCAAGATGGCGGCCGCTTGATTCGGCCGTTTGGCGGCTCCCCGACTAGGTGGCAAGAATACTCCCGACACCACCTAAGGCTTAAGATATGTTCAATGGGGATATAATTGCAAATAATAAGCGTGAACTCTACTGGAGCTCACCGTGGTTGGAGTTCATCGCACGGCAGGCGGAGCTGGTGCTTGTCTCCTGCAGACTCCTGGAGACAGCGGATCGCTGGACACAAAAGCACCGGTCAGCGATCCCCGAGCTGGCCCTCAGCATGGGCCCTAAACCGGAATCCAGGAGAGGAAAAGGAACGGCTCCCTCGCAGACCGGAACGCACACACCTTCAATGCCCGCAATTGCTCCTCAACCTGGGCGCCGGCAGAAAATGACCCGGACGGAGAGCATCGTGGGGGGAAAGGGGAGGGCCGGGCTCGCGACTCCTCAGCAACATCAGACCGGCGCTTCAGTAATTGACCTCCTCCGTGGCTCGGCATCCAGGTCAACCACAGGTCAGGATTGCTCAACGCCTCCTACCCAAGCAGCACAGAAACAATGCCAGAACACCTCGCAGGAAAGCAAACAGCCACTTCAACGAAAGGGGAGCCCCCTGGTATTGGATGCTGAAGCCCCAGTCCCAGTCGGAATGCCCGGAGAGAAGTCTCGGATGTCTCATGAACCCAGTGAGGCAGGTAAGGGTGTGACAGCCCGAGGTGGGGGCGGGGAGACAGACGAGGGAGTTACTATTACCCCTGCAATACTGGGTAATACAGCTGACAGTATTAGCGGTCCCTCCCAGATACCTGCCCAGCTACAGGAAGGGCTCTTCTCCTAAAAATGGAAGAAATAAGGATTGGACTAAAGGCAAAGAGGGGATAAAAGGCTATTCAAGCCAAGTTGGCCCCGTAGAAGGTACTGAGGCAGACCCTACATGTACTACTAAGGAAAAGAGGCAACGTCACAGCGCAGTACACCGACTCAAGAAGTCGGGACTAGGCAAAGACTGTGATCAGGACTCAGAGGCAAATTATTTTTTCTTTTCTTTGTCGAATGGGACCTGGTCGGAAGATGGCTCAGGGTCAAGCAGTGATTCTATTGGGACAGAGAGCCTACCAGGTACGAGCAGTGTAGACTCTGCCACCACAATACGAAAAATGCGTAGTAAGCCCGTTGGAACTACTGGTCAGGACAACACAGATCTTAAGTGGAACTACTCTCCCGGGGATCATCTGATCGGCATCAGTGCGATTGGACTCCAGGAAGATCAGCCAGCAGCTCCTCCTACACTGGATACTATCCTGCAGTGTCTTATATCACATCGCAAAGAGGCTAGCCAGGAGAGCCGCCGATCGCAGGCAGCCGCCCGTAAGCTGCAGGGGTCAGTAAGAAAGGTAGCCAAGACTTGTAACTCTATCAGCAAGCGGCTGACAGACCTGGAGCTAAGAACGGCTGCCCTCGAGACAGATATCTCTGGTGCCCGGGGTCAACCAGGAGCTCACGAATCACAATTGGTAGACATCCACTGGAAGCTCGAAGTCCAAGAGAACCGCCAAAGGTGGAACAACCTCCGGTTCCTAGGGATACCAGAAGGAAAGGAAGGGGCTGACGTGGGAATGTATATGGTAGAACTGCTCCAAAAGGCCTTCCTGGACCTAGAAAGATGGAATTGGCTTCATGAGGTCCAGAGAGCACATAGAGTTCCCTTCTCCCTGCTACAGCCAGTGAAACCAGACGCCAAGGCTCGGGCAGTACTGGTATATTTCAGAAATTTTTTGCTGCATCAGAACATATTCAAGAAAGCTCGTCCACATACTCCGCGATCAGCAGACGACTTCATTCTTCACTGTGCTGGATTTCTGCCATGTCACTGTCGAGCGACGATGGCGCTTACGCCAAATGATTGAACCTTTTCAAGAGAAGGGAGCACAGGCCTACCTAATGAATCCGGCCCACCTGAAAGTGATCTGGGGTGATTGGACTAGATTTTTTTCTTCTGAAATCAAAGCTAAAGACTTCCTGGTGGAGGGCGGGGTATAATGGTAGGCTGTATGGTCATAGGTAGGAGAATTGATTGATCTACTTCCGGGCTTTCTACGAAGGTAGCGGTATGGCAAAAGGGGACGGGGTATAAATAAATAAATGCATTTTTTTTCCTTTTTAGGCTTAATAAGGGAGAATACTAAAAAGCAAACACAATAAGGTAAAGAAAGGGAAAAAAATCACATTGGATAAGTTAATGAAATTGCTGTTTGGGTGTGGGGATTTGGGTTAATTCTATAGGATGGTTACACAATTTCAGCCACCTGATGGAGAGGAGTTGCCTCCCATAACCTTCCACAGACCGACACAGGTCTGTGTTTCCTCTACATAGGGGTGTTTAGGGGTAGGTGGGCTAGTGTGGGGACGAGGGGTTGTCAGGGGAGGAAGGGGGGACACCGGCGGGAGCTGGTTTGGGGTGGTGGTGGGCGTTAGTTGCAGGGGGAAAAAAATACAGAGAAACAGCAGGTATGTTTTAAGAAAGGAGAAGCTATCCCTAGTGTATGGACCAATCTAAGAATGTATTAGCAGATTTATGAAAATGGGTAGACTAACTATCTGCTCAGTAAATATTGGGGGCCTTAATGATAAAGGTAAACGAGACAGGGATTAAGATCTTTGCGGGTGGACTTAATCTGCCAACAGGAGACCCACATCCCGTGGGAGAGGAGAAGTTCTAATATAATCCCAGGTTATACACAGGTGGCCTGTTCTACCCAGACAACCACGACAAGAGGAGTGGCAGTTCACATTTCACATAAATTAGCTCCAGCCAGGCGAATCCTCGAGGACAAATAGGGACAATGGGTAAATGTCACATTACCAATAGGGCTGATGATCTGTACAATATATGGATCCAATCAGGACGACTCCAGGGTATTAGAAGAACTAGAATTGGAGCTAGCTTCTTGGACGGGGATTTTAATATTCATTTTCCCATTATTGGGGCCTTCACTAACAAATATCAGGGGAGGAATCCTCAAGTTTACAAAGCACTAGCTTCCTTAACTACTAGTCATGGGCTATCAAATGCCTGGACTGCCAGGAATCCAACGAAACCAGGCTACACCTACTTTTCCTGTCCCAATAAAAAATAAATATGTGAGGTTGGACTACGTCTTTGTTTCCACCTCCCTCCTTGAGGGTGGGAACATAAGGAAGATGCCCAAAATACTGTCAGATCATAACCCTCTTGTGCTGAACATCTTGATACAAGGGCACCAAACGTACCAATCCAAATGGACTTTTGATAGGAAACTCCTGGTCAACAAAGCTTTTATAGAACACTTTAGGGGATGGACTCGTCAATTCTTTGAGATGAACAGATATAGCACTTCCAGGGAAGTAGTCTGGGACGCATTTAAGGCAGGACTAAGTGGGGAGGTCGCAAGCTTTGTTGGGTCCTATAGAAAGAGGCAACAAGAGCAAATGTACAGATTAACCAAGCAGCTAGCAAAATGTGAGGAGAAACATACCCTGGCCATTATCAGCAATCAGGTAGAGCAACAAGACCAGCTCCAAATTGAGGTTATCAGTTTGAAAGCAGAGATTAATATTGTCTATAATAAAAAAGTGGCAGAGACTTACCATGCCTTTAACAAGGAAAATTATGAGTATGGCGAGGTGACTGGTAAGCATCTAGCTCTATGTATGAGACAAAAATCAACCAAAAATAATATCACTAAGATTAAGAGAAAAGATGGGACCCACGCTACGGACCCCAAACATGTTCTCAAGGTGTTCACTGAATTTTATTGGGAACTCTATCAGGCAGAAAAGGATGCTCCGGGCTCAGCCTCAGGAGTGATTGGGCCTAGTACTCATTGTTGTAAGGCCAGGACAGATGTCCCTATAGTGCAAGAGTTAGAGGATGACATCACACTCAACGAAGTTACAGAAGCATTAAATATGATGGCCTCAGGCAAAGCTGCAGGCCGTGACAGAATGCCTATGGAAATCTACAGCGTTCTACAGGAAGAGCTAGCCCCTATACTTCTCGATCTATTTCTGGCAGTCCAGTACAAAGGGCAGCCCCCCGCAGTCTTGGCAAGGCACTGACATAGTTGTTTTTTTAAAGAAAGGGAAACCGTTGGAAGACCCAGAATCATATCGACCAATCTCTCTTATCAACTTTGATGCAAAACTATATTCCAAGATTATCGCGAATCGTCTCGGTAAGATCATTTCTAGATTGGTGAGTCCATGGCAACATGGCTTCATCCCAGGGAGGGAGACCACGGATCACATCCGACAAGTTATTAATCTGTTTGATATAGTGGATATCTCAGGAGAATAGATGGCGCTGATTCTCCTGGATGCCCAAAAGGCCTTCGATCGGGTTGCATGGGATTATTTGTCGGATAATCTAAGGGGTAATGGTTTTAGACCACAAATTCTTATGGCCATCAAAGCAATGTATTTGCACCTGTATGTCACAATTCAAATGATGGGTAATGAATCCGAAAGGATTGAAGTAGCTAGAGGGTCAAGGCAGGGCTGTCCCTGTCCACCGATTCTCTTTGCCTTATACATCGACTCACTTATCAGAAAAATGCTGCTGGACCAGAAGATCAAGCCAGTAACGGTCAGGGGATACAACACTAAAGAACTAGCATATAACGACGACATAGCTATTGTTACTACTGATCCCCAGGTAGCAATCATACAGGTAGAAGTATTGGCCAAGGAGTTTGGCAGACACTTGGGATACCTCCTAAATACTGAGAAAACTAAGATCATCTGCACTAAGAATATTATGCTTCAGGATCCTCGTAGAACCGAGTCAGCCACATATTTTGGAATTGATATAACATCAAATGTGGGTTTCATTTGGGCAAGAAACATCGCTCCTCTGATAGTTACAATCTATAGTGATTTAAAAAGAATCGAGAAATTACACCTCTCAATAATTGGCAGGTGCAATGTCCTCAAAATGACAATGTTCCCCAAAATACTCTATTTATTCCAGTATATTCCGCTTGAACCAGAACCTGTCTTCTTTAAAAAACTTGAGGGACTTTTTTCAAATTTCATTTGGCACTACCAGAAATTGAGATGCTCACTTAAATTCCTAAACCACCCCCAAGAGCAAGGGGGGTGGGCTGTTTCAAATCTACTTTATTATTACTGGGACACAATGTTAAAACACATGGGCATTCTGTTATTGGCAGATAAAGGCGACGAGCAACATATTGGAGCACATGAAGCTGAAGTCTCCACAACTATATATGAATTGGCCATCGGGAGGAGAGCACGTGAGATATTGCTACACCAGCTGGAAGCTAGCTACTACAAGAAAACCCGCTTTAGGCCCCTTAAAGCTGTGTGGATTGTATGGCATAAGCCTAGTAGGCTGTTGAAGATACCTAGGCTTCATAAATATATAACCCTTTGGCGCTCACCTATCTTCTAAGCTCCTCTCTATGATGGGATAGGGAACCTTTGGGAGCAAGAGGGTATTAGTAGAATAGGGGATATTTTGGGTATGCACGGCACGATGTCCTTTGCCGAGCTACAGAAGCACTATGATATCGAACCACGGTCCCACTTTAAGTATGTACAAATTAAAGAAACCATCAGATTGGCCATCCCAGGAATAACATTAACAGATAAGATTCCTTTGTTAGAAGCTATCCTGCATAAAGACTCTCGAATAAAGGATATATATTATATTTTTATAAAACCTGCTCTGGATGACTTAGCAAAAACGGAAAGTAACCGGGCTAGCAAGCTGGGTGACAATGACACGGATCTATACATGTCACTTGCGCTTTCCCAAAAAATATTATTCTCAGCCAACTTGAAGGCCCAACATTACAAAACGATTTTTAATCTGTATTTCACTCCGGCTAAACTCTTTGGGTGGGGAAAAAGGGAAAATGACCAGTGTCCATGATGTGGGCAAGGCTCCGCAGATTTGATCCATATGTTTTTCTACTGTAGTTAACTAGACCCGCTAAAAAGGGGGATAGAAATATTCCTGCAAAACACACTAGGAAGAGGGGTGACCATTACGCCAACAATGATGATATTAGGTTACGATGAGAAGGCACAGTTAGAACAGACACATGTATATTTATGCTTTATCTGTGTGCAGTAGCCAGATTGCTGATCGCGTCAAGGTGGAAGGACGCGGATCCCCCTTCTTATTCGGCTTGGTATGCTCGGATGCTTCACATCTGCAATCTAGAGGTTGCGTTATACAACTGTAAGGGGTGGAGAGCTAAGAAACATGGCGGCAAGATATGGGGCCTTATTGTTACCCAACACCTTTTACTTTTCAAAAGAGGAGGAATGGAAAAAAAAAGAGAAAGGAATCAATCCCTATAATAAATAAGCAATCTGCTATAATGCAATAACTCCATTATCCGATGGTTCTATTCTTTTTCAGTAAGGACGTGTACTTGATTTGTATATTTATGTATATAGATGGAATACGTTTAGGTGTTCTGTCTTATTTATCTATCTTTCTTTCCTTTTCTTTTGACATTTGTAGATTGAAGCTTCCCTTCTCTTTTTTTTTTTTAATGCATAGTCTATGCCCCTATACGAGCAAAACATCATGTTTTATATACACCATTTTATACATTGTCATGATTTACTTCTTGCATTGGCCCATGTTTCTTAGCTTCTGTATGATATTAGCGACACCGTGCCTCCTTGTCTTTTTTTTGCATTTTTATTTTTGTTTAGATGTACTGTAAACCGCTGTTTCATCTGGGATAAATGATAAACATGTTTTTTTTTTAAAAAAGGAAGTGACAGAGCGCAGCGTTAAGCCAAGGAGGCTAACGCCACTTCTGAAACACAGGGCTTCACCATATTTGCAACAACATGGTGCAGCTCTGCATTTTCCCCTGCGCTGGAGCTAAATGTATCTGCCTACCGCCAATGTAGGCACCCTTGCACTGGGTTCAAGTGTGGCTGCGTAGCAGGGGAAGATTTTATATGTGCAGGAAGGTGTCCCTTCCTGCAAATAAACAATCTTTAAATGGCATTTTGAAACTTATATGTGTGCTGCTTAATGCAGCACACATAGAAGTTGCAAAATGTCATATTTTTAAAGATTGTTTATGTGCAGGAAGGGACACCTTCCTGCACAATAAACAATCAATGATGTTTTGCTGTTTCCATGTGTGCTGCACAGAGCAGCACACATGGAGATAGCAAAAACGAGGCGAAATGTAACATTTCTCCTTGTTTCGCCACGGTAAGACCAGGTTTTCCCTCGTCGCAATTTTTGCACTGCCACATATTTACGTCACCCTTGTAAATATGGGGCAGAGTCAAAATCAATGGTGTTGCGGTGGAACGCCCACTGTAACACCCATTACCTCCCCCTTTCATGCTAAGTAAAGCGTGAAAGGGTGCTATATTCACGAGGCAGCGTTAAGCCACATAAAGTGGCTTAACCCTGCCTTGTAAATAAGGTGGAGCCCCAATTACCAACACAACATAAAAAAAAGTGATGTTTTGGTGGCAATAGGGGCTTGTAAATATGCCCCTAAGACTTTCTTTTCTAAAATTAAGTCTATTGATCTGGCGATCTGTTGTGAATCCTACGACAATTAAGGGGTATTCCGATTATAATGCACACATTCAATACGAAAACAACATGGGTGCACCATTTGCTTTGCCCGGACCTGAGGACCTGCTGCCTGCTCCGATACTGCTGACTATTTTGCCGCACCTGGGGCCCTGACGCTGTGTGCATCCCCTGCTGCCGCTCCACTCCATCGCGCGGCCACAGCCGGGGGAGACTACAGCTCCCAGGTTGCCTAGCGGCCAACTCCCGTTCCCTTCGCGCCCGGAGGCGCAGAAAAGGGAGAGGCTCCCTCGGTGGAGCGGGTGCTCCATTTGCTTTGCCCGGACCTGAGGACCTGCTACCTGCTCCGATACTGCTGACTATTTTGCCGCACCTGGGGCCCTGACGCTGTGTGCATCCCCTGCTGCCGCTCCACACCATCGCGCGGCCACAGCCGGGGAAGACTACAGCTCCCAGGTTGCCTAGCGGTCAACTCCCGTTCCCTTCACGCCCGGAGGCGCAGAAAAGGGAGAGGCTTCCTCCGCGTCGCGGGACGCGCGCGGGCGGCGCCGGACGAAGCCCGGACCAAGGGTTGGCTCGTTTAAGACCGGACAAGGACGGGACGGGCCACCCTCCTAACGTCTACACAGAGATAAGGTTGCCGTGTTATTGTTTTAATTACTGAGGGTAACCTGTCTAAAGGGAATCCTGTTGAAATATTTAGGCAGTTGACATTAATGGGCAGTTAAGTAATTATGATGTCCGCGTCTACAATGCCTACTAACAGTGGTTCTAGTATTGCCCCCCATGTTGGTGGATCGCTTATAGGTACTTTAGATAATTTTATTCTTCGGGTATCTACAGCGCTGGCCAAAGACATCGAACTGACTGAAAAAAGGTTATCCTTAGATCCGCTATGGGAAGTATAGCTGGGGCTAGGTCCCCTGCATTGTACGAAGTCGATTCCGATGACACAATATGTTCTTTGGCTGAAGCTTTAAGTAGTCCTACTGTTTGTGCTGAAGTTCCTGCCGTGGCTTTGGACCAACCACCAGCACCCATTCTAGGAAAAAAACACCACAGCACTTATAAGGGCAATCTGACCCTGCCTACTATAAAAACAAGGTCAGCAAATATTGCAAATAAGGGTATTGCAAATAAGGGTGTGGGCTGTCAAATAAATGTGGATATGACAGAAAATAGTGGTGTTGGGGCAAAAACCAGCACACAAACACAAGTTAAAAATAAAAAAAAAATGATAAAGGAAAGAAAGGAAAAGTAAAAGAGCAACCCAACATGGAAAATACTGCACCCAAAGTTAGTCATGATTCATCTTCCTTAGTAAGTGAAGAAATATTGCCATTATCAACAACCGAGCTTAACTATCCAGAGGAGTTGGGTACCTTGTTTTGGAAAAGATTAGAAGCTGTCCTTAAGAAGTCTATCCACCCTATAAATGGAAGGCTAGATCGTATTGAATCTAGATTAGCATGCCTGGAACTCTCGTTGGCATCAGCCCAGAAGATGATAGGTAACCGGAGTAATGGTATAGTTGGAAAGCCGGCAACGTCTATACCTCAATGCAAAAATGCTGGTGATGTGGGTGTAACTACGAATCGTTCGCAAATTGGTAATACTAGTTCTATAGAAAATTCGAAAGAAAATACTAGACCTGCTAATCCACCAGTTAAGGGTTTAGACCCGAGTAAACTGGGTCAGATATCCAAGGATAATAATGAGGCGATTAATAAACCAGCAACGAATGTTTGCTTATCACTATCTAAACAACGGGACCAAGTGACTCTAAACTGGCCAACTATAGAACTTCCCCCTGAATCGGCCCCCAATGTAGTTATACTGTCAGGGGTACCATCGTTAGTGGCGGGTAAAAAGGAGACTCACACAGAACTAAAAAAAAAGTGCATATTTTGGCTTAATGCTAATAGGCCCCTACCTATACACTGTAGGGCAGAGATTCTGTCTGTGAGAAGGGTTAACTGGATAGGTAGAAATGCTAAGACAGTTGGGGGGGATTGTGTTATTGTCAATTTTAGAGACAAACGATGTGTAGAACACATCTGTAATTGGCCACAAATAGATATTAGATCCACAATCCATCCCTTGCCATTGACCTATTTTTATTCCCCAGTGCAGGACCAATGTAGACAAGTGTCCTCATGGAACGATCAATCTAGTTACCCCTCCACAAGGAATCTAAGATTACTTAACAGGTTCTCAGTATTGTCAGGATTGGAAGAATGTGATTGACAGCAAACACAGGACGGGGCAAGGACATAAGTGTAATTAGTATATCAAGTGATAATATCACCGGAGGTGAGGGACAAACAAGTGAAGGTGTAGCTTTGGCAGGTAGACTATTGAATCCTGGGGAGAATAAAGGTGGTGACACTGCCCTAGGATCAATTATTAATAGCCCCTTTCGACCTTGCGTTCTTAGCCCAAATTATCTATCGATTTTTCCGGAGAATCCAATGTTACACTCTAGCACCATCCCAAAAGAGATTGTGCTACTAAAGAGCCCACAAACTATCACAGAGCATGTGATGCCTCTGCTAAGCCTAACTCCAACTAGGAATACAATAATAAAGGGCCCACAAACTTTAGCCTGCCTAATTTCAATGGTATCATGGAACCTGGCTGGCATCGGGACAAAAATTGTTTCCCCATGCTGGCTAGGCTTCATTAACAAATTTGATATTTGTCTCTACCAAGAGTCCTGGTCTGTGGAACCTATTTTCAATCCAGGATACTTGAATTTGTATGTCCCTGCTGTGAGAGGGCACAGGGGACGACCAATGGGAGGACTGATAATCTGGGTTAAACAACACTTAAATTGTAGTATTCAATCACTTCCAGTTAGACATTGTGACATTTCTGCTATTAGACTCAGTATTGGGGATGGCCTGAAAATTGATATC
Source organism: Triturus cristatus (assembly GCF_964204655.1). Classification (NCBI taxonomy): domain Eukaryota; kingdom Metazoa; phylum Chordata; class Amphibia; order Caudata; family Salamandridae; genus Triturus; species Triturus cristatus. The sequence goes on along the minus strand of NC_140588.1, from coordinate 317,122,737 downwards.
TTTAATGTGTATGCTAGAGGAATCCCTGGTGGGAAAAAATCTGAGGTGCTAATGGCATTAGAATCATTGATTGAATCAGAGCCAGAAGGGGTTTTATCGATAGTTGTGGGTGACTTTGACACAACTTTCGAACCCTTAGGGTTGGAAAATGCAAACATGTTGGAAGAGGAAGACCCCCGATGCTGTGTCCCTGAACTTGAGGATAGGCCTATAGTCAAGTGGACCGAGGCTGCGCTCAACTTGAATGGGTTTTGTCTAGCTAACCAACTAAGGGCTTCAAATGGTCGGACTTTGTCTGACAGAAAGGGGGTGAAAACCTTCGATAATGGTACAAGATCAAGTAATATTGACTATATACTTGTCCACTTGAAGCTTTGGTATACTTTGGTGGACATGGAGGTCAAGTCCCGTGTCGAGAGTGATCATAACCCCTTGGCAGCATTGTTCAGGTTAGGCCAAGTAGGATTGATAAACTCTAGAGAAGAATTGACAGTCCCTGAAATCATTTTAACAAATGATGAGCGCCATCTTAAGTGGTGCAAAGTGGCTAATCAACCAGATGCACTTGTTGCTATTACTGACTTAATAGTAAAGACCTTAGAAAAAATTGGAACTGGTGTCAGTAATGAAGAAAAGTATAGCTCTATAGAGGATGAACATAAAGAATTGTTTCTTAATCTTAAAACCCACTTTTGTAAGCTATGTACTACCAAACCAAAAACTATAAAAAAAATTGAGAAGTGGTATAATAAAACATGTAGGGAGGCTCGTGCTGCACTGAGCATAGCCCTAAAGACTAGGAGTCCTGTGATTATAAAAACGGCACGCATCAACTATAGGAAAATGATCCACGAGGCAAAAAGAGAGTGGGACGATCAATTGTGGCAGGACCTTAAAGCTGCATGCAAAACTAAGAACCAGGCATTGTTTTGGAATACTTACAAATGGGATGGAGGAGGTTATGCTGTAACTCCGCAAAATAATGTGCCCATAAATTCTTGGGTTGAATATTTCAAGCCTCAGTTTGCCTGTATAGAAGAAAACTTAAGTGAGATAGCCCCAGGTTTCAGACTGTATGAAGGAACTGTTTTTAGTTTAGGGGATGTGGATTGTGCTTTGAACTCTGTGACTAAGGGGCGAGCTCCAGGGATAGACCGCGGACCTATATCTCAGTGACAGAGAGAGATGGAGACAGTATATTTACTATCTCTCTAATGCCATTGCCCAAGGGATGGTTGTTCCTAATACTTGGAAAGGCGTCAAAATTGTGCCTGTCTATAAAAAAGGGGATAAGGCCCTTGCGGCTAATTATAGGCCTATTAGCCTGATCGACTCGTTACAGAAAATAGTGGGACGACTGGTTCTGGGAAAGATACAGGCTTGGATGGACGAGGGGGATATCCTGAGCCCATTGCAAGCAGGTTTCCGACCAAGGACCAGTACGATAGATCAGGTTTTTAGATTGGTTGTCCTATATTGGCGTACAGTTGTCTTGGACAAAGGGGTATTATACGCAGTTTTTGTCGACCTCAGGGGGGCGTTTGATCTGGTCCCGCGAGGGAAGCTTTGGAAAGTACTGGAGGAATTGGGCATGTCCTTGGAGTTGGTGACTCTGATTGCTCGCTTACATGAGGATATCTATGCCAGAGTGAGATGGGGCAAACCGGGTGAGGTTACAGATGTATTCCCGGTTAAGAGGGGAGTGAGGCAGGGGTGCGTTATGGCACCTATCCTGTTCTCACTCTTCATAAATGGGGTGGCAAAATATCTTTCTCTGGTTCCGACTGATGCCCCCATGATCGCAGGAGAGCGTGTCCCGATCCTTATGTTCGCGGACGACACACTAATAATTTCGAAGACTCCAAGTGGTCTCCAAAGAGCGCTCCAGCGTTTTACTGACTTTTGTGATATGCGTGGTTTAGAAATAAACTGCGCAAAAACAAAATGTATGGTCTTCACCAAATCCAAACGTCACAAGTCTGTAAAATGGTTTAAGGGAAGATTATATATGAACAATCATCCTCTAGACCAGGTTGAAGCTTTTATGTATCTTGGGGTTAATTTACAAAGTGATATGTGTTGGAATGCCCAGTTAGAAATGATGATATTAAGGCACAAACAACAGGCAGGCATTCTACTTAAAAGATATAAGACATCTTTTACAAAACCGATTAGGCAATTACTTGAGATCTATGGGATGAAAGTTTTAGGTTCTGTCCTATACGGTGCAGAACTGTGGGGGTTTACAAACATTAAGCAGTTGACGGTATTAGAAAATGAGTTCCTGAGGAAAGCTACATATGTACCTTGTAGTACCCCTTTAGTTCCCCTGTTTTGGGAACTTGGTAAAAGATCAGTGCAAGATTTAGCCACGCTGCGTCCAATATTATATTGGCGCAGACTTTGGATAACTGAGGAACTACATCATTATGCCAAGGGACTCAAGGACCTTATTGAGAAGGACCACTTTCATAAAATTAGTTGGTTAAACTCAATAAGGACCCTTCTAGGAAAAATGGAATTGCTGGACTTATGGAACGATCCCGCAAATGCTGTCTTTCCCTCCAAAATAGAAATGAAGAGGATATATTGGAAGATGAATACTTCTGAAAAATGTGCTGCTAATGTTTCTTCCCATCTCGCAGAGCGCTTCCTCCAATTTAAGCCCCTTTCCGTATTTGAACCGTATTGGGATGCAATCGAAAAACCACTGGATCGTAAACTTTACTTCCAATTTAGGGTAGGTTGTTTACCAATAAGGTCATTTACTTCAAGATGGGCAGGATCTGGTGATGACAAAGGCCCAAAATGTAAGGACAAGATAGAATGTATGAGTCATTTTTTGTTCTTTTGTCCTTTATATGTTGCCCCAAGAAACAAATGGATAAAACCTACCTGTCGCATAATCGGATTTTCGGAAACATGAGGAGGCATTGAGAATACTGTGTACAGACCCTAGCCTCTTAATAGCAATAGCCATGGCAAAATTTCTAAAATGGGCATGGCTTATTCGATTAAAGGAAGTCGATCAGTTAGATAAAAGTCACATGGGAGTAGTCTGTAATGGAATGAAATAAGTGAAGCAAGGTGATTCATCCCTTATAATTTATTTTAAAGAAATTTCGACATAAAATTGTATGAGTTTAATTTATTTTTAAATGTAGTGATACCTTTTTAATTATTTATATAATTGTCTTTTAATATGTATAATGTATTTGTATATATGTGATGCTTTAAAGACTTTTTTTGTCGAATAAAGTTCATTGACATAAAAAAAACACATTTAATCAAACATATCAATCAATAAAAGTGGCACTTATAAAGTGCGTGCCTACTCAATATAGTGTGCCAGCGCTAATAGAGTGTCTCACAAATACCTAGTGCAGATCAAAAAGGACTGTAAAACAGCCAAGTTTTTGGCCTTGTTTGAAGAAGCCTGCATCTTTAGTCACAATCAAATGAAAAGGAAGGGCATTCTACCCTATAGCGGCCAGTGTTGAGAAGGAGGTGCCGCTCCATTTCTTATGCTTGATATTGTGAACCACCGCTATTAGAGCGTTCAATGAGTGAAGGGTTCAGGAGCTATGATAATGTGAGAGTCTCTTAGTAAGGTAGCTGGGACCAAGGCCATAGAAAGCTCTATGGGCCAACGCCAAGCCCTTAAACATCACTCTCCTGCAGAGGCAGCCAGTGCAAATCCCTGAGATTGAAATAAATTGAGGTGTTTCTTGAGATGTTAAGCAAGAGTCAGGCTGCAGCATTCTGTACCAACTGGTGACGTTTGAGTAGGTACAGAGGGAGACCCCAGTATAACGCTTTGGCGTAGTCCAACCACGATGGTATGAGGACATCAACTACTGTCTTCTGAAATAACAAAGGAAGCAAGAGCAAACATTTCCTCAGAAATCGGAGAAGACCAGAACAGGACCCAACTACACTCTCCACCTGTGATTTAAAAGACAAATGATTGCTAAACTTTACTTCAAGATTGTGAACCACTGTGGCACTGGTTGGAGAGGAAAGGGCAGGGCTAGGTCAAAAATTGCCACCCCAAGAAGGGGGAGGGGATCCAAATACTGGTGTTACAGTGGAGAATACTCCAGCGCATCCAATGGAACCCGCTGACAGGCACGTTTCAAATCTATTTTGGACCATAGATATGTTCCTCTCCCAGGTTAAGAGAATCTGCATGTCTTCAGTGTAAGAAATGACCCGCTCTCCAAAAGATTCCTCCAGGGGAGCCACTAGAGCCATATAAATACAATGTAGGGCTCAAGGCAGATCCCTGGGAATGCCAAACCTCAGAGGTTAGAATTGATAGGTGCCATTCAGACAGATTGACGACTGTTCGACGGGAAGGATCCCAGCCAAGTCAATACGGTCCCTCCTATCCCGATGTCCCACAAGCATTATAACAGAATAGGGTGAGAAACTATTCTAATGCCCCTGAGAGATCCAGGAACAGTAAGGCCGTTTTCTCTCCCAATCAACAGCCAATTTAATGGCACCTGAGATCGCCACCAGAGTGGACTCCGTGCTGTGTCCGGGGTGGTACCCGGATTGAGAAGAATGCAGCAGCTGATTCAATCGATCAATCAATCAGGCGGTTTGTAATACACAACTACTCACCCGTAAGGGTCTCAAGGCGCTAGGGGGGAACTGCTAGTCCGTCGAAGGCACTGTGGTTCAGTCAAAGAGGCAGGCCTTGAGGTCCTTCTTGACTTGAGGCAGTGACAGTGATTGCCTGAGGTGGAGAGGGAGGGTGCTCCAGGTCTTTGCTGCAAGGTAGGAGAAGGATCTTCCTCCTGCCGTGGTCTTGCAGATACGTGTGATGTTAGTCAGGGCCAGTTGGGTGGTGCGGAGGTCTCTGGTGGCCACGTGAAATTCAAGGTGGTCGTTAAAGTACACAGGTCCTGTGTCATTTAGGGCTTTGTACATGTTAGTAAGGCGCTTGAAGGTGATTCTTTTGATGTATCGGAGCCAGTGGGGGGATGTTGAGGATAAGTGTGGCAGAGGTATTCTGAAATGTCTGCAGGAATATATATTAGGTGGTGGAAAGGAGAACTTTTCATACTAGCTGGAAATTATAAGTAGTGTTTTAAGTTATAAGTCACAAAACACTTGCTGGCACATGCATCAACAATGCCATTTGCGATTCCTTATTAGCGAAAAATAAGGATTCGCTAATAAGGAATAGCAAAACGCTATGCATGTAGGAATCGCTATTCAAATAGCGATTGCTTAACTTTCCTTAATTGCGACTAGCAAATTGCGAGTAGCAATTAAGGAATGCCGTCCCATTCATTCCTATGGGCCTCCTGGCCCATAGGAATGAATTGTAGATTGCATGAGCAATTTGCGAGTACCAGTAGGTACTCGCAAATTGCTCATGCAATTTCAAGGTTGTCAAAATGACACCCTATTGCACCCCTGAAATTGATATGTGCACATATGTTGCACACACACATGCTCTAAGGGCATGTGTGTGCGCAACATGACACTTTGAAAAATGCACAAAAGTGCATTTTTCAAAGTATTTGCAAATTACCATGAAGTTCAACTTCATGGTAATTTGCTCCCCCTATTAGCGAAATCGCTAATTTTTGAACTTTAATGCATTGCATTTAAGGAATCTCAATTTGAGATTCCTTAAATGCAATCGCAATTTAAGGAATCGCTATTTAAAGATTCCTTAAATTGCGATTTTTGCATTTGGGATGATGCATCCCAAATGCAAAAATACCGGGAGCAAAGGGTCAGATTCTGAGAATCTGCCCGTTTGCGATCGGTTTTTGTGTTGATGCATGTGGGCCTTAGTTATATATTGTGCCGTGGTATGCCATTGTAACATCACGGTATACCACCGCACATGCTGATCACAAGGCAGTATATCATTGGCTAATGGCTGCTTTTACAAAAGTATAATGCAGCCGTACAGTTTTCTCCACACTTTGAGGCTGTATTCTAGGCTAGGTCCTTAGATATAGGGAAGTCGTAGGTTTGATTGTTATTCACTACCTCTTTTCACTTTATTAAAGTGATAGTAGGAGTGGAGATTTATGTAAATTTTTCTATATATTTGTAAAAAAGTTTACAGAGTAACCTTCTAGTACGTACAAAGTACTGCAGTAGTTACAGGAAAACATACGAAAATAAATATCTAAAAAAAAATACACTGTAGTGCACCATATTTGTGAAATATAGTGTAATCCACTGTAGTATTATTTTTTTGCAAATTAAATAATTTTCATATTTTTGCAACTAGTGCAGTAATTCGTAGTTAGTGCCCTGGTACACCATTTTAAAAAAAAAAAGTAAATGAATAAAAAATGGAAAATACACTTTAGTACACTAAATTTGTGAAATATAGGGTAGTAGAGTACATTTTAAAATTGTTTACATTTTTGTTTAAAAATATTTTTTATGTGCTGCAGAACTTCCTAGATGGTACTGTGGTACTCTGTTACCTTTTTAAAAAAAATATAGAGCAACATATAAATAATTTACCCTACCTATTAACACTCTAATTAAGAGGTAATAGGTAAAGCGAAAAAATATAAAACCTACTACTAACCTTTATCTAAGGCCTTACCCAGAACAGAGAAAAAATGTGTCAACAACAATGTGGCTGCCTTTCACTTTTGTAAAGGCAGACATTAGTCAATCAGATATGGTCTTAGCATCAGCAAATTTTGTGAACTTACAGGAAAATTACTGTTGTATTCCGGGCCTGTTAAGTGCCTCATAAGTTTAAAAATACTTACCTCTAGTTCCAAAGGGGATCAACAAAATACCATAAAATATATGCCTGCCAAATCGCATTGAAATCAGACTACCCATTATCCTGCTACTTTCCTGTAAAAAGTATATGTAAAATGCATTAGTGTAAAAATGTGTGTTGGGACCCCCTTTTTTCTTTGCAACCTATTAACTAATCACCACAAAATGTTGCATCATTCACCAAAGTAGAAAATGTTAAAGGGCTACATTTATTACTACAGGTATGGTATCACACAATCCAGTGGCAAGATTTAGAAAAGACAGTGAGTAGATTTGGAAAAGAAAAATGTAGCCAATCAAGTAGAATATAAAAAACTCAAAATGGTCTCAAATTATTTATGTGGGAGGGTAGTGTAACACAAAAATGACTAATTGGCACTGCAAAAACATCCTCACCGCTGATCACCAGTGTAAGAAACTGAGTTACTGGTTGAGGGGAAGTGAACCCCTACTCAAGCAGGAACCACAATCCTTGTCAGGGTGAAGTCACAAGCAAACCCTAAAAACACCTGCGCTCAACACTCTGGTACCTTGGCATAGAGCATTCAGGGTTAACTCAGAGGCAATTTGTAAAGTATATGTGCAACACTTCAAACAGTTACAAAGGAAAAATACACCACAAAAAGGATACCATATTATAAGAATAGAGTACATTTTAGTAAATAAAACAAGATTGAAATGACAAAACTCCAATAAGTAGAAACAGACTCATGCAGGTTTAAAGATTTCAGAGAAATTAGCACCAAAAAGCACAAAACGTCAACTGCGGATATCAGGTCACACCGAACCAGGACAAAGTCACAAGTTCAGGCCAACCGCAATGGAGCGCAGACCGGCTACAGAGACGCAATTAGGCCCACAGAACAAGAGTACCTTAAATCCTGGATGTGGAGGATTGCGAGGTCCCAGTTCGAGGATGCGTTGCATAGCTGAGGCGATGCAAGGTATAGGTCTGAGATGTGTCGCACAGCGTCTGTTTCTGGGAGCTGCGAGGCTGTGATTTAAGTTACTGTATCATCATTGAGGAAGTCGTCACTGAGAGAAGCTTGTGATGCAAAGTCCTGCGTTGAGGATGATTCACGCCTCAGCTGGCTTGGGAGAGACTGCGGGGCTTATGATGCCAAGCTGGCATCAATGAGAGGCTTGCCATACCAGGGCCTAAGTCAGGGATGAGTCATGCAGTGGTGGCTCCGATGAGGCTATGGGCTGCAAGGTCAATACAGAGTCCTTGCGGTGGAAGAATCCTCACACAGAGGCGATGCATTGGTTCTGCTTGTGGGCACAGCAGAGGAGTAGATTCTGTTCTGCTAGATCCACAGATGGGCTGGCAGTGCACACTTTGGCCGAGTTCCAATGGTCCAGGACTGGGGTGGCACCACTTGGCAGGGTACGACTCACGGTTTCAGAGTCCAGGTGCTGGTTACAGGAGACGCACCCTTGGAGTCACTAAGGTGGTCCTGGGTGCAGTTTGCAGTCCAGTCCTTCTCACCCAGACAAGAGGGCAACAGGAATCAGGTCAGCACAGCAGGTGGCAGTCCTGCAGAGCAGCAGTCCATCAGAGTGGCAATCCTATAATATTATCCTATGTGAGAAGTAGGCCTTGCAATAGTGAAAAATGAATTTGAGTTTTTCACTACCAGGACATTTAAAACGTAACATTACATATCCTACTTTTTAAATACTCGGTACCCTTCCTGTGGGCTGTTTAGGTCCTACTCTAGGGGTGACATATATTAAAAAGGCAGGTTGGGGCCTGGTAAAAGGTTTTTATTGCTGAGTCAAAATGGCAGTTTAAAACTGCACACGCAAGTTGCAGTGGCAGGTCTGAGACAGGTTTGCAAGGCTTCTTAAGTGGTTGGCACAACAAGTGCTGTTGCAGGCCTGGATACATGTAGTACCACTTTACCAGGGACTTATAATCAAATGAAATATGCCAGTTGGGGACAAGCTAATGTTACCATGTTTTAAGGAGTGAGCACAGTCACTTTAGCACTGGTTAGCAGTGGTATAGTGAACAGAGTCCTAAGGCCAACAAAAACGAGATCAGAAATACATTGAGAGGCAAGGCAAAACTTTTGGGGGGGAGACCCCATTTAGGCTGACAGGTCTAACAGTACCAAACTCCAGATAAATGACAAACCACATAAGATGCTGCCTATTCTGACTGGGCACATGGACACTCCACTTTTTTATTCCTGCCTACCACAATGTACTTTTCCTGAACAAACACTTCCCTAAGCAGGCCATTTACTGCAAGAGATTAATTCTCCAACTGAATGCAAATTAATTCTGATTTGTAAGCTTTGAAAAAGCTCCAGGCTGATAGAAGCAGGGTGGTGAAACACTTTTTGGCTTTTAGAAACCATGAGGGCATCACGCACGGCCCTCGGCACTGGGCGCCGCAGCAACTCCCACCGACCACGCACGCAACCTGGGCTTCATCCTGGACTCCTCGCTCACAATGACCAAGCAAGTCAACGCCGTCTCCTCCGCATACTTCAACACCCTGCGCATGCTCCGGAAGATCTTTCGATGGATCCCCACCGAAACCAGAAGAACAGACACCCAGGCCCTCGTCACCAGCCGACTGGACTACGGGAACGCCCTCTACGCTGGAACAACAACCAAACTCCAAAACCGTCTCCAGCGCATACAAAATGCCTCTGCGTGACTCATCCTCAACATCCCTCGCCGCAGCAACATCTCAACGCACCTAAGAAATCTCCACTGTCTACCCGTCAACAAGAGGATCAAGTTCAGACTGCTCACCCATGCACACAAAGCCCTCCACAACATGGGACCGAATACCTCAACAGCCATCTCACGTTCTACACCCCCACCCGCCAGCTCCGCTCCACCAGCCACGCCCTTGCCATCGTCCCATGGATCCGCAGAGCCACCTCCGGAGGAAGATCCTTCTCCTACCTGGCAGCAAATACCTGGAACTCCCTCCCCTCCCACCTTCGACTGACACAGGACCATCTCAGCTTCAGGAAGCACCTCAAGACCTGGCTCTTCGAGCAGTAGCGGCACCCCCCCCCCCCAGCACCTTGAGACCCTAACGGGTGAGTAGCGCGCTCTGTAAATATCTTGATTGATTGATTGATTGATTGATTGATCACCTGCTCACTGTTTGTGAAATATTTTTGACCATCACTGAGCCTGTATCTCTTGGAATATATTGTCACTACAAACATAAAGCACTGAAACATATTTTGCTAATTTATCAAGAATATCTGATTAGGTATGCCGCCCGGTATTTGAGAACAATCATCTATTATCTATATAAACACAAGGGTTTGGGATTTCATCTATCTCTGCTATATACCTATTGAAACTGGGCTAAGAGCAAGCCCAAGTCCAAGGTCCCAATTACGATGCGGGCAGGAAGGTCTCTGACCGTCGGTCGGAGTTCTCTTGCCCGCATCGTAATCACTGATTCGGATTCCCTTCTGACCGAGCCATTTCAATGGGCTTGGTCGGAAGGGAATCAGAATAAGTCTTCCAACTGGCTTGTAATGGGCTTGGAGAGCCCGTCTGCCATTCGGCCGAGGGATTACGATGGCAGTTTCCCACTGCCTTTTTGTGCCTGCCTTTCCGGCACAAAAAGGCATCGGAAAACAGCTTTTGGGGGGCCCAGCAGTGCCCCCATGGGTGCAAGGCTGCCAAATGGCTGTGTAGGGGCATCATACCCGTTGATCCCTGCACCCAGTGGCAGGTAGCTTGAGGTGCCTGCCACGGGGTGCAGGGATGAACTGCACCCCTGCTCTTTGCTATAAGAGCATGCATTCCATTCGGAATGCATGCTCTCATAGCAAAATATAGGATTTTCCTAATTCCTCGGCTGGAACCGATGACTGGAGGCTGTTCAGTTCTAGTTCCAGAACAATGCCAGACGGACTCGGGTCCATCAGGCATCGTAATCGGCCCTTAGGTGTCTCTATGAAGAAACCTATATTATGTTAAACCAAATGGGCAACTAAGTAGACATGTCAGAACACCAAAGCCCTTCTTTTCTTGATGTTTTGGACCATTGTTAACAATTGAGGAGCACACTCAGATTCTTTACCTCACTCGCTGGAGGTGTGGGATTTTAGTTGGTTAGATCTTCAAAACAGGTTGCATCAGTGGTTGGAAAAGATGTCTGCCTTGCTGCTGGTCAAATGTATCCAGTTGCTTGCATCCACTGCGGCATTATTCCTAAACACTGGCTCACTGAAGTACTACCATATAACTATGTTTGTATTCAAACAGAATCAGGGTGTCACCTATCCACACCTGACTCTGAAGACCACAATTCCTAACTACCTGAACTATTCATAACAAGTAGAAATTAACCAAAGTATATGACAGATTGAAACCGTGATGAAATCCACACAAGTAGATTGGCAGATAATAATCCTGTTTTAATGTCTAATCTATTCCTGTAATGAAATATCAAATAATTTTTAGAGTGTTGCTAGAATTCTATTTTGCTGTTTTAATAGGCACTCATGTCCCAGAGTGTGAAATGACTCAGCAGATGAATCTAATTGGGTGAATTGTGTCACCCAGGTCTTACAAATTAACTCTCATGAAGGAGATCTTGTTTTCTTAAAAACTATAACGCTTGAAACCAGCATAATAGTCTGAAACCACAGAAATTCTCCAAATATGATTGAATTTGCCTATTGACTTTCGATTCCATAATCTTTGTTACAAAAGCAATGCCTGATATTGACTAAAAATGCAAATGGCAGCATCACAATAGCCTGTTTTAAGGCTATTGGGTCACAACTCAGCTTAAGTGAAATGCGCAATGATTCTGAGTTTCCAGTGTCACAAACTGATGTTGATTTTTATGACTGATGCCAAAGACTGGTACTTATGGAGGATTTGTCCTGATGAACTGTTTATGAACATGACCTGGAGCAATGTTTTTACAAGCAGATATGATACATTTCATCCTTCACTAATTATTCGATATCTAGTTTTATCAGGTTGCTCCACTTATCCATGCTGAAATCATGGCCCCAATTAAGAAAAGTATTTATACATTTGTGGGCCTATTTATGGGGAAGTCATGCAGTGCAGTTCAGCAAGTCACCTTGCCTTCACAATTACCTCCTTAATCCTTGGGAACACCATTTTTCACTACTTGGACACAACTATCTCAGTTCCTTGCTTCAAAAGGACCTGAAACACTCAGTCTGATTTGCTACATTTTTCATAAACTTTGTGTTAATTCTCAAAAGAGTAAAAATGATAACAATGAATCCTGATCCTCAGGAGCTGTAGCTTCAATTATACTTTTAATCAAACTGGGCTTGGGTTTCACTCCAAGTCCTGAGAAAACATAACCAAGATACTCAATTTCCCTTTGAGAGTTGCTCCCCTCTTTTCTAGTACACCCAAAACCTCATCTAACACCTGATCATGCTCATGTTCATTATCAGAAAACACCTGAATGTTGTCTTGGAAAACTGTGACTTGAGAGTGATCACAAAACTTGTCAGACAAAACTCTCTGAAATTCAACCGCAGTCGTTGCCCGGGCAAAAGGCATCTTACAAAACTGAAAACTCCTTCTGGTGTAATGAAGGCGGTAAGATGACGAGACTCAACATTAAGTTCCACTTTGGAATGTGCTGCCCTCAAATCTAACTTTGTGAACCAGATGGAACATCCAATCTTTGTTATTAAATCTTCAATTCTGGCAGAGGAAAGTTGTCTACCCAGATAGTCTCATTTACAATCCTCAAACCCACGCACATTCTGAGTTGACCAGACTTTTTCCATGCTATAACAATTGGAGACAACTATAAACTTGCCACCACTTTCTAATTGACGCCCTGATCACACAGATCTTTTAACATAACAGATACATCTTTTCTCATACTCAGGGGAATGTTACACAACCTGTATTTCTGGGTAGCACATCCAGCTTTATCGTTATACTATATGTAAAATTTGGGCCCAATTCACAAAAGTAATCTGAGATAAAATCCTAACTTTACGTCTTTCGGTATTCACAAAGGGCAATTGGGAGTAGTAAAGTTAGGAATCCTACCTTTTTAGGAGAAGTAAAGTTAGGATTCCTAACTTTTCTACTCCTAAAAGCCCTTTGTGAATACCGAAAGTCGTAAAGTTAGGATTTTGTCTCAGATAACTTGTGTGAATGGGGCCTTTCATTATTTAGCCTGACCTGTCCTAAAAAGCCTTTTCAAAGTTTTCTCCCCAACCAATTTTAGAGATATAATTACCTTCAACTGTACCTATTTTACTCCTTTCAATCATGATGGGTCTGTCATGAGGGCTTCTGCTTGCTGTACCCATCATAGCACGTTGATACCCTTTTTGATACACAAAAAGTCCCCTTGATGGACTACCCCAAGCCATCAATATCTGCCCCAAAATAACCAATTAAATCTACTTTGCTCCCTATCAAATGCCACAGTTAATACATCAAGAAGAAACAAAATTATGTTAGCCTATAGCTGCTTAAACTACTCCTGGAATATAATAGTAATACGTGCGTCTGTGTCCACTACAAGTTTGATGTCTTTCTTTTCCATACAAACTTTAATTTCTGGTTCAGGAATGTGTTCATTTCTACCAACACCATCACTTCTCACAGCCATGACTAGTTTCTTACTTTCAACACACTTAAGTTCATTGTCTTCACACTCTTCACAAAGTACACAAAGAACACTGTTACTTCTCCCACCTCTACATACCCTAAAAACTTGGAGAATTTTACCACAATTTCTACACTGTTGACCTAAAGCAGGACAGTTGCTAAATGACCAAACATGTGGCAAAGACCCACACCTAAAACAACAGTTTTTTTGCCTATTAACACTCAACAAATTCCATTTCTTTCTCTTCGAGGAATTATTAGTGATGAATTTATTAATGACCACCCTAGAAATTGCCATGTTAACTAAAGACTCTTCTAGTTTTTTATCATCCTCACATAACCCTTCAATGCATATTATAATATCAATTGCTTTGTCCAAGGAAGGATTCTTACACATTAACAATCGTGCTTGAATTTTCTTTGAGTAACACCTTTCAACCAGCTGATATCTATTTAATCAGGAGGTGAAATTCTCAATTTCATATTTAGTTGTTAACATTTTGAACACAGTCACATACGTATCTATGTCTAATTAGGTTTCTGAACACTTGCATAAAACTTCTACCTATGTACAAGTATATTTTTTGTTTTGAAAAACATGTATCCAGTTGAGCAACAGCTCTGTCAAATTCTTCAAGAACCTCCTCTTCAGAAGGTTTATACTCATGTAAATGGTGAAAACATCCTGTTCCTCTAAACTCAAGTAATAGTACAGTAAACTCTTTTTCATCTCTGATCTAAACTTCTGTGCATCTGAGGAAATATGAATTTTGTGATCAGTTATGTCCCCTATCGTAGACCCCAACGGCTCCATGTGCATGCTATAAGTACATGTATGTTCCCTCCAGTTTCAGTTATGAAGACGCAAATACATGTGCGTCCACCGTCAACATGTCCTCTTTCAGATCCGCTATGAATGGGTCAGATATTCCATTCCTAAGTATGAAAGGCCACCGACTTTATGTGGTTCGCTTTCCACATTTTACAGACTCAGGCGAGTAGGCCCTGAATTCTGCCATCAAGCCTTTTCCTGCCTTCTGCCTCTGAAAGCTCCAGTCCGAGCCTGCATCTGTATCCATGAACTTTGTCCTACTCCCTGCGCGGCTAACGGTGCCTGATCCAGCCTGTTGCCTGCCAAAAACTGTATTTCACCTTCAAGATTATCTGCTCCGCTCCTCATCCGATGCATTCCTGTCTAGTAGTTTAGGTAAACATTCTTCCAGCTACCGTGCAAAGGGCCAGGCCTCACTGTCCTCATGCAAGTAATTCATAGCCCCTGTTCCCATGGAAGATTCCTGCCCCCTCGCATCTCATGTAGACACTTAGACGCTTGTACACGCACTAACAGTCAGTATAGAATAGATTCCGTCCGAGAGACTTTCCCTTTTGGATAATACAGTTCTTTAAACATAAGATATCAGATATGATTTGTGATTAGGTTGACATGACCCCCCAGACTTCTGTCTCCACATGTAGAGCTAAATGTCAAGTCCCCTTCTCCCTCTAGTTGCACGTCAATCACACGTCATGCGGCTGCGCGCGCATTTCTGCCAAGTATTTCTGCTGACATTGCAGGATTCTCTCATGGATCCACCCACTTGTGACATCATGTTTAATGACTTATTTAGTTACACCTATGTTTACGCCTTTTTTGGTTACGTATACATATTTTATCTCTCTTATCAACTGTTACGCCTCCTGCATCTGTTTCACTATAATGCATTTCTTATAAAAGTGATTACCTGTCAATAATGTATTGCCTTCCTTCCTGAACCCTCATGGTGATGGAGTGTGAAGCCTGCAATTCGAATTGTATTTCCTTTGTAGAGGAATAAAGCCTTTTAGAACCTCTAATACCACGGATTCTGCCTCTTATATTTACTGAGTTATTCTTACTAGACTTTACCGCATAAAAAATAGTACCGGTAATGAAATATTTACCACATAAATTGGCGCCCGAACAGGGACACTTTCTCATCTCACGCGCCGGAGGTGCGTTGCAGGCCCGGTCTCCTGCCACAGCTGAACGGACAAAAACGCGTACCTGCAGGATTTCCTGTATCTCCCTCCGGCCAAGCGGGGGTGACTGAGGCTGCGATCAACACCCAGACGAGGCGGTGAGAAGTGCGAAGTATCCCGACCAGAGCCTAGCTGAGAGAGCAAGATCCGAGGTATACAGAGGCCCACCAGGTTCCGAAGTTCCGAGTCCAGACGAGTCGAGTCCAGTCCGGTCCAGTTTCAGTTCAGTTCCGAGGCCTTCCGTTCCGAGCTACCCGGTGAGTACCATTGCCGGGGAGGCATTTAAACGTGCACATAATCTGTGCCGGTCAAGACGGGTTTGGGTACACAAACCCGGTCTGCACTGTTTCAGCAGTGTATCTGTACTGTTTAGCAGTATATCTAGTATGTCTTGCATATAATTAAGTATTATTTAGTGTTAGTATTATGTCAGTAACTAGTTTTCTATTAGTTATCATCGTTCGTTAAACTGTCAAATGTTAAATGTTTAATACGTTCTACATATTGTGGTGTGAATGATTGTTCATTATTGTGTTTACTGTATTAAGTGTGTTCAAATAATAAGATCTAAAAATGCCGCTCTTTTAAAAACTAAGACAGATCAAAACTAGAAAAGGGGTACTCGAAGAAGCTGTTCCCATTCCACCTAGGGACACTCCAGGATACTTTATGTATCATAAACATGGCTTAGATGCCGTGTTATTTCTTGATTTATGGGTGGACTACACCAAGGATTTACCAGAGAGTCAAAGATGGCCCGCAGCGGGGACCTGGGATGCAGATTGCATCATGAGAGTAGAAGAAGAATTATGGAAAAAGAAAGCCAGACAGTCACAGAAAGATGCCATTGAATTATGGCGTAAAGAATCATATAGACGTACAGAAAAGGCGCTCAGACAGGAAGAGAAAGGTAGGGAGAATGCGAATAAAACCCGAGAAAATGTATTAATAGAGGAAGGTACCCGAGTAAAATCAGAACAAGTAGATAGACAAAGAAATACCCTTATGAATGGTATGTATCCTCTTTTGGCCGAAAGGTTACCTCAGGCCACCCCGGAAATACCGAAAAACTTGACACCCCCATTACTCCCGATAAAAGCACATCCTAAAACAGCAAAGGACGTTTTCCTTTCCTCCTATTTAGATGACGTAGCTCCCGAGTATGCTAATACCATACCACACACACCGCTTGCCGATGGTGTTCAACACCAAGAGCATCCGTCTGTATCTCCGCAGCAGCAAACTCCTGCACTAGTTCCAACAGGTCCGTCCGTTTCTACCGTTTTTCCCGCATCTACAATTTCTATCTTACGTCCAACGAATCCTTTCTTGCCCAGCACCTCAGACGGTGCTACAGGAGGTACGACAGACATGTTTGCCACACCGCCACGAAATAAACAGACCCTTAGAGATTTAGCACTCCAACGTACACCCCATCTAGTGACATCCGACATGTTTAAAGAACATCTTGTGGATTGTAGATACGATCCAGTGCCAGGTAAACAGGACAGATTGCTAATATCATCACTACGTATAAGACGAGCTACATTGTATTTAATGACGATACCAGGAATGGTTGAACACCTAGACAATATATATCACTTTGTCCAAACAGGGCGAGGCCCAGAAAGTATTAACGAAGCTATGGAATACCAGAAAGTGGATGTCCAAAGACAACTACTACGTTTTTTCATAAACTGCGTGATCAGGAACCAAGACAGGCCTGAGGCAGATCATGATACCATGCAAAAACTTGCCAAATGGGGTCAGAACATATCAGACGAGAAACATGATAGACAGGCGTGTATAATCGCCATGTATCGAAAGATCCGCAAGGAAGTAGAACGAATACATAAAGAAAGACGAGAAGCAGACAGAATTGAATCAGAGGGAGAGGAGGAGCCAGAATCAGAACAAATAGAAACGATAGCTTACGTAGGTAGAGGAAGACCCCATAATAATACTAGAGGCTTCAATGATCCGATATGTCTGATACGTCCAGAATGTAATAGACATTTTCAAACCCCTATGTTAAATACAAGGTCCCCTGAACACCTATTCCAAGCCGCTGATAAATTACTCCGAGATCGAAGGGGGTACCATATGCTAGATTCCATGGATGAACAAGAATTAGCCAGGTCAGCAGTACAATGGGCTGACTGTCCCGACAAATACAGTGAAGATGCACTAGCACACACGTTTCTGAATCTTGCCCCAGACGAACAGCGTTTAGCTAGTATATACATGATTCAACACCTCCTTATATTATATAAAAGCCAACACTCCGATCCAGGACCCTTACCAGACATATTGATAGAACTACTCACGAATAAATGGAGAGGTTCAGGTACTGATTTGATTAAAGAAATTCTAGAATTTCGAAACCAGTATATAACTTTCGTGTGCCCAGAACACGTTCCAGTTCCCACTATGGGAAGAAAAATGTATCACATAGATAGACTGAATCCGTTACGCGAAGTACACCCAATCAGAGGTGAAGGTAATAACTTTACACGCGTGTTTGTGTACACGCCTATAACTAAAATCGAATTATTAGAAATGAAGAAAGTAGTACCCAGCCATGACAAGGATCCAGCAGGTTTCCACCGTGAGATAAAAGACATGCTACTCATGGGAGAGTATACCTACCCCGACATTATGAAAATACTGAAAGTGTTAATGCCTGCCGGTGTTTACGAGAAACTCAAAGAAAAGGAATGGGAGGTGGGAGACCAAAAGATAGATTGGACAGCATTAGAAAACGAAGAAAAGGCCCGAGCTGCAGGAGCAGGGCTTGGGGAAAAGACTACAGCACTACCAGGATTACTAGTGCAGGTACTGCCACGTTTATTAACTATGAAAAAGGAGGACTGGGGTGCAATCTCAGCCTGTAAACAAAAGCAAGATGAAGACACTAGTGATTTCTATTTCCGATTTGAAAAATGTTTTGGTATAAATAGTGGCATAAAAGCAAGTAGCGAGTCATATCCACATTTGTTTGTGACAAAATTAGTTGAAAATTCCCTACCGCAAGTTAAGAATAGAGTATTGAAATTTGAGAGTACCTGGCAGGGTAACACCCCGTCACAGATGTTACAGATGTTACAATATCACCACAATAGAATTAGAGAAGAACAAGAACATGAACAAAGACGTATGAAAGATACAAAAATGAAAATGCTTGTTGCTCAGTCAGTTCCAGCTGATGGTCACCAAAAGGGTGATTCAACAGGTCCAGTTAAAGGGACATGTAACTATTGTAAACAACAAGGTCATTATATACACGATTGTCCAGTTCTGAAACATAATATCGCCACGGGTAGAACTCAGGAAAGACCACGTCCACCTAGACAGGATCAGAATCAACAACAAATTCCTCAGCATGCACAACATAGGTCAGCTCCGCAACAACTAGCTCCGCAACAGGCAGCTCCACAACAGACTGTAGCACCACCACCAGCGCAGCCTATTGCTGCCACACAAGCGACAACGCAACAGATGTACCAGTATGCACAAGCAGATTATCCCGATTATCAGCGATACACATGAAATAGCCTAGAGAGGGAAGTTGGCTTACCCCTTGTTATTGAGGTTCCTGTAGATCAAGTACATCATAGTGAACTATTAGGGGAAGACAGAAAGTTTTTACTTGATACAGGGGCAAGCAGAACAACTATACGACGCAGTGAAGTTCCAGGGGCACCCCTCTCAGGCTCACAAAATATTTCCCTTGGATTCTCAGGAAAACCTATAATTAATGACGTAACACAGCCTCTTCCACTTACGGTTGGTCCATTGACACGAACTACAGATTTATTGCTTACTAAATCATGTCCAGAAAACTTGTTAGGTATAAAAACATTGAAAGCTCTAGGAGCTATAATATGTTGTTCTCCGGAAGGAGTACGATTATTTTTACGTGACTTCAAAGGTCACTACGTGTCCAGAGACATGGATCACCGGCTGCAGAATTTACCTACGCATTTATGGGCACAAGGCCCCACTGATGTTGGTTGCATGAACATTACACCATATCGAGTCACATTAAAAACAGGAGTAGTACTACCACGAATGCGACAATATAGGTTACCACCAGATGCTGTTGCGGCCTTACTGCAAATCATTGACAAACTCATTGCACAAGGAGTGGTTGTCGAAACCGACTCCAATGTATGCAATTCCCCGATAATTCCGATTCTTAAAAGAACGGATCCAAAAGCATCACCAGTATATCGATTAGTTATTGACCTGCGCGAATTAAATAAATGTATTGTACCACAATACCCTGTGGTCCCAGATATCTCTTCATTACTAACCGCTATTGATTCAGAAGCAACGTTCTTCACTGTAATTGATCTCAAGAATGCTTTCTTTAGCGTCCCAATAGATCCGGAAAGTCAATATCTGTTCGGATTCAGTTTAAATGGACGAAGTTTTAAATTCACAAGAGCACCTCAAGGATTTACAGAAAGCCCCAGCATCTATAGCCAAGCACTAAAATGAGAACTTGACAGTATCCACATGCCAGTTAACACTGCCTTGCTTCAATATGTCGATGATCTGTTGATCACCGCCCGAAGCGAACCTGAATGTGAAACAGCGTCACTGACGGTTTTAAAATTTCTGGCCGACAAGGGGCACAAGGTGTCCCCTTCTAAGCTGCAATTCTGTGTCCCGCGAGTTGTCTACCTTGGGCACTCGCTGTCCAAGGAGGGAAGACAGCTTACACCCGACCGCATCCAGTTAATTGCTAACATGCCACCACCCAAGACACAAAAGGGGGTGCGGGCTTTTATAGGCCTCACTTCATACTGTAGGCAGTGGATCCCTCAATATGCATTTCTAGCAAAACCACTCATCCAGTTGACAACACAGGAGGCCGCCACATCGACTGTCCTCCCTTGGACTCAAGAACATACACATGCTTTTGAAAGCTTAAAGAAAGCTTTATGCCAAGCACCTGTTTTAGCAACACCATGTTACAATAAACTGTTTACACTATTTGTTACAGAACGCGAAGGTACTGCCTTGTCAGTACTCACTCAGGAACAAGCAGGATCACACAAACCATGTGCTTATTTCTCTAGTACATTAGATCCAGTAGCTCAGGCTCTTCCTGCGTGCCTGAAATCAGTGGCAGCAACAGCTTTAGCAATCAGACAAAGCGATGCCATAGTGTTAGGACATCAATTGACAGTACAAGTACCACACGCAGTAGAGGTTCTCTTGAACCGCACACAAACACAACACTTGACTATAGCGAGACTCACCGGTTACGAATTGACATTGTTTCAGCCACACATAGAAATCAGACGTTGTAATACGTTAAATCCTGCCACACTTTTGCCAGTAAATGGAACAGATCCATTAGCACATGATTGTATTGAAGTCATTACTATCACGACAAAACCCAGACAAGACTTGACAGATATCCCTTTATCAGATCCAGACTTGACATTGTATGTAGATGGTTCATGTATGAGAACAAGTACAGGAGAGTTAGTGGCCGCTTACGCAGTCACAACAGACACTGAAGTCATTGAAACAAATTGTATTAACATTTTGTCAGCTCAAGCAGCAGAGCTCATCGCTCTGACACAAGCCTGTACTCAAGCCAAAGATAAGAAAGTCAACATATACACAGATTCACGTTATGCATTCGGAGTCGTCCATGACTTCGGCGTGCTGTGGCGAGAGAGAGGTTATTTAACTTCTCATGGTGCCCACATCCAACACGGACCCCTCATTCAAGCCTTATTAGATGCGATTCATTTACCTACTGCAATATCGATTATGAAATGCAAAGCCCATACAAAAGTTACCGATATCATTTCTCAGGGTAACGACTTAGCTGACAGAACAGCTAAACAGACTGCTCAGAATCAGACTCACACAACTGACACGACACAGACAATAGTTCTGACACCAACACATTGCATGACAGTTAAGGATCCCGCCCTTGATATAATTGACATACAGACACATGCTACACCAGAAGAAATAAAGAAATGGACTGAATTAGGAGGGATCCAAACGGACCAAGGATGGATGACGAAGGAAAAATCTATATGGTTTCTTCCCGATTCCATGGTTCAAGTCATCATTAACACAATACACAGTCCAGCGCACCTAGGAGAAAAAGCTATGCTAGACAGTATTCAACACATTTGGTTCAACAAACACTTGCGAGCAGCAGCCAAACAGAAAGTACGTACCTGTATGATATGTTGTCATTTAATCCAGGTAAAAGCATCCCCGTAGAGCAGGGTGGATTTCAACCTCCCGATCATGCTTTTGAAGTCCTCCAGATGGATTATATCCATATGGAACGATGTCGAGGATTCAAATATGTTCTCATAGTTGTCTGTGCTCTTTCCCGTTGGACAGAAGCCTACCCGGTTTCAGATTACACTGCCCCGACTACTGCCAAACAGTTAGTTCGAGAATTCTTCCCACGGTATGGTTTGCCACGTGTTGTCTACTCAGATAACGGCCAGCCATTCTCATCCGAACTAATGAAACACGTTTCACTTTTGTTAGGCTACCAATGGAAATTCCACTGTGTCCGACATCCTGAGGCAGCAGGTCTCGTGGAACGCCATAATCAAACTCTGAAAATTAGATTGTCCAAAATATGTAGAGAAAAAGGTGTCGATTGGATAGTAGCCTTACCAGTTGCACTCTTTTACATGAGAATGGTAGCACATTCTCGAACAGGGCTATCCCCGTACGAGGTGATCTTCGGTAGACCACCAAATATGTGGGGGACGCCTATACCTCGCAAAATCACTGATGTTGACTGTAATATGCTGACAGATTACCTGGCTTCCTTGATGTCTGCACTACAATCTTGTCGTTCACAGGTAGCTGCAGCTTTTCCCGATAACACTGAGGTGAAGCCCCATGACGTGGTTCCAGGTGATCTGGTCCTAGTGCGGAATTTCGACCGGAAA
The DNA here is from genome assembly GCF_964204655.1 of Triturus cristatus. Taxonomy (NCBI): domain Eukaryota; kingdom Metazoa; phylum Chordata; class Amphibia; order Caudata; family Salamandridae; genus Triturus; species Triturus cristatus. The sequence goes on along the minus strand of NC_140588.1, from coordinate 317,100,367 downwards.
ACCCAACTGGAGCCTAGGTGGAAATCGCCAAAACTTGTTCTACTAACAACAAGGACAGCCGTGAAGATCGAGGGACGTAAAGGGTGGTTGCACTCGAGTCATATCAAGAAATTTTATGGACTACCGTCCAGTGTGAACACTCAGCCCTGCATTTCCTCACAGACAGACTCAAAGCTCCCCTTGGTTGAACCCACGAAAACGGAACTTTATAAACTAAAATTAAGGTCTAGCAAGTCAGACAATTTGATTGTTTAAGTCCTCTCCAAGGTGAATCGGTTGAATTTGTCTCTGACATGTATCCTCTATACCGGAATAGAGAAAGAAATCAACAGATGCAGCTTAAAAAGCATGCGTATTGTAAATCACTTCGTAGTCATTGCACAATAACACTATTAATTTTGTTTTTTCTAAGTTTTCTGATCATTATAACTAGTATATTACTTCGTATGTATTACCCTATTTCTAAACGTGCTTATAATGTTACTGCTGAACATTCTTTTAGTGAATTACCTCTGCATGAGTTGTCCTATAGATTTGCGCTGCGCAACAACACATTCATTAGTATGTTACATCATTCCCATCAGACCAGCAATGCTACAAATTGTTGGATATGTGGCCGACTCCCTCCTTATCAGAACTATAAGGGAGTTTTGCCCCTCTTTCCGTATCCGTTCACTCACAATGGCTCCTGTGGAGCATGGTTTAGTTTGATTAATTCCCTAGATTCAAATTCCGCAGTTTATCAAGACAACTGGGTATGGGGAAACCTGAACCTGGTTTTGCTTAAAGTCTGCTACCCTAACAAGGAGGGACTTCCCAAAAGAACAGGAACTGATCTAGAAAATGAAGTATATGGATTAGGTAATTTTACACTTAACCTCATTATCTTGAATGTTGAATCCGAAGCCACACCAATCTTGCCCGCTATGTCAGTATTCCCAGTTAAAGGGGAATTATGTGTAAGAAAGAATGGTTCCATACACATGGGACATAGTAAATGCACCACTGTAATAAAATTCAGTGATCAAGGCAAATCTACATTTAGAGCTTCCCGTCATTCTTACTTCATATGTGGCCAGACCGCATATATACGTCTACCTCTAGACTGGGATGGTACCTGTTACATAGCATTCCTTCTGCCACCTGTTTTCCTAGCTCCTCCTGATTATCACAGAAATACCCATTTAGTACGCAATAGACAGCAGAGAGATCTCCCGATTGTCGATTACACTGAAACGGCATGGGAACAATATACAGATTTCAATAAAGGTTTCTTTCCCTATATAGGTACAGTCACTAATAGTAAGCTGATACGTAGATTAACTAGAACCCTTGAAGCAGTAGTAAACGAGACTACTTCCGCCTTAGGCAATTTAACAGAAGAGCAGTCTGCTATGCGGATTGTTGTGCTTCAAAATCGTCTTGTCCTTGACGTCATCCTGGCCGATAGGGGCGGAGCTTGTAGAGTCATCGGATCAAGTTGCTGCATTTTCATACCAGAAAATTCACCGTCAGTATATAAAGCCATAACCCGCCTTCATAAGATTATAAGCCAGATACACCAGAACCCAGGCACCTGGACTTGGTCCGGTTGGTTCTGGAGCATGTTGTCAGCCTGGGGATGGAGGATCCTATCCTTCCTAGGTATTGGCTTTCTCATACTATTCAGTTGCTGCTTATGTCTACAATGTGGGCCAGCGATTTGTGGCCTGTGTGCCACATCGTGTATCCCACCTCCAAGTTTTCGTTCAAGATCCCGGAAGAAGAAAGAAGAACAAATGATGCTATATGAACAGATCGATGGATTGATGAAGATCGATATCCCCTGAGGGTCCGTAGGGGACAAGGAGGGAATGAGGAAATATGAATTTTGTGATCAGTTATGTCCCCTATCGTAGACCCCAACGGCTCCATGTGCATGCTATAAGTACATGTATGTTCCCTCCAGTTTCAGTTATGAAGACGCAAATACATGTGCGTCCACCGTCAACATGTCCTCTTTCAGATCCGCTATGAATGGGTCAGATATTCCATTCCTAAGTATGAAAGGCCACCGACTTTATGTGGTTCGCTTTCCACATTTTACAGACTCAGGCGAGAAGGCCCTAAATTCTGCCATCAAGCCTTTTCCTGCCTTCTGCCTCTGAAAGCTCCAGTCCGAGCCTGCATCTGTATCCATGAACTTTGTCCTACTCCCTGCGCGGCTAACGGTGCCTGATCCAGCCTGTTGCCTGCCAAAAACTGTATTTCACCTTCAAGATTATCTGCTCCGCTCCTCATCCGATGCATTCCTGTCTAGTAGTTTAGGTAAACATTCTTCCAGCTACCGTGCAAAGGGCCAGGCCTCACTGTCCTCATGCAAGTAATTCATAGCCCCTGTTCCCATGGAAGATTCCTGCCCCCTCGCATCTCATGTAGACACTTAGACGCTTGTACACGCACTAACAGTCAGTATAGAATAGATTCCGTCCGAGAGACTTTCCCTTTTGGATAATACAGTTCTTTAAACATAAGATATCAGATATGATTTGTGATTAGGTTGACATGACCCCCCAGACTTCTGTCTCCACATGTAGAGCTAAATGTCAAGTCCCCTTCACCCTCTAGTTGCACGTCAATCACACGTCATGCGGCTGCGCGCGCATTTCTGCCAAGTATTTCTGCTGACATTGCAGGATTCTCTCATGGATCCACCCACTTGTGACATCATGTTTAATGACGTATTTAGTTACACCTATGTTTACGCCTTTTTTGGTTACGTATACATATTTTATCTCTCTTATCAACTGTTACGCCTCCTGCATCTGTTTCACTATAATGCATTTCTTATAAAAGTGATTACCTGTCAATAATGTATTGCCTTCCTTCCTGAACCCTCATGGTGATGGAGTGTGAAGCCTGCAACTCGAATTGTATTTCCTTTGTAGAGGAATAAAGCCTTTTAGAACCTCTAATACCACGGATTCTGCCTCTTATATTTACTGAGTTATTCTTACTAGACTTTACCGCATAAAAAATAGTACCGGTAATGAAATATTTACCACACATCAATGACACCTAAATATGTTTCAAAATACCTTAACCACAAGTTCTATTCAAGGGTGGGGCTACCTGGATCCTGAAGAAATAGTGCTTGAGTAAGTACACTTTGCATGTTGAATAATGACACTTCAGATACTATAGCACCACCACAATACTCCACAATACACAATTAAAGGCGTCCAAATCGCTGAAAATAATTTACACAAAATACGCCACAAAGTGTGCAAATCACAGACAACAACTTCCACAATTTACACCAACAGCATGCAGATTAATGAAAATAATTTGCACAGTGACTGATATTCTTCAAAATGTGCAAATCGCTGAAAGTGACCTGCCAAAATTGTTGACATTCATTGTTCTTCTATAATGTCTAATGTTGATAAAACAGTAGACTACTCTCTCTGACCCTTAAAAAAGGGCTTCTTCTGTGTTTACTCTTCTAGTTGCAGAACAGCAACATAGTCCTTCATTTATGTTCACTTTTTCACCAAGAGAGCAGAAAGTGACCAGCCCTGGGAGATGCCAATCAGGTAAACCACACAAGTAGTTACTCCAGGAATGTAAAAGCACCATGCAATGAGCTAAACTGAGAAGAGCAACATGCACAGGACTCACGGACAGCCACACCAGATGGGTTAAGTCCTGCCTGCGCAATACAGTTCAGACAGCCACGCAAGCTGGCGCTGCACTCACATTGTGGCACTCCAATGGCAAAACAGCCTCCATTCACAAAGAGGCTCTCTGGTCTTTCCTCAATCCCCATCGCACAACCTTGCCCCAAAACTACACCATAAAAGGCAAGCCCACTCATTTACAGTAAACAGTAGCCGCCAAGCCACTGGCTCCTAGATATTCTCCATCATAGACTCTCACTGTCAGAAACCCTGGCCCTTGCTACTCTGAAAAATACCTCACAATTCCAGGATCCTAATGACATGGAGATGACCTATCCTTGTCACCAAATGTTGTAGTGAATAAATCCACTGGAAACACTGGAGCTATAAATGGTTTTATTGAAGACAGCATGGTACTGACACGCACAGCAAGGGCTCAGAGATAACTGCCAGTCACAGACATACCGACATTCCACCTCAAAAGGGTGGTGGCCACCAACAAACTTGCATTTTTCTGGCTATTCACCAAACATTTGCAGGTAGTTTGCCACCTCTAGTATGCTCATAAATCTACTCTAGGACAGCAGTAACTGCGTATTTCAGGGTAGATCTCTAAGACTTATGGAGTATGGGGTTTGGGAAAAGGGTTTCTCTGCTTGGAAAAATGAAACATTTTCTGAGTATTAATGCACATGTGCTTTCTATTTTCACATACAAATACGTACACCTGCTGCATTTCAGTGTGAATGTACCTTCAAGTTTTTGGATACTTATGGAAATTTGGGATTGTTGCAGGTTTCCATGATTACTCCAGAAATTATTTGAGAATTGATAAAATGACAGACATTTACCTCAAAGATAGGCAGACGTCCATTGCCATACATTTCTGATATTGCCCTTATGTTTTTGCAGATCAGGCCCCATGTCCCATGATAGGGTTTTACAATCAAGCAAGCATGGATAGCTTCATCCAAAAATGGAACCAAGCCATTGATATGAAGCACAGTTAATCACTAGTTAAACTGTATGTATATATATTTGAAACAGCAATGCATAGATGTAAGTTACTCAGCCAGATGGAGCAAAAGAGAATATCCATAGATGAGACTGGACAGGACAAAAGACATATCACATTTTATTTTTGCACAACAGCAAAGAAACCATCTTCATAACACAGTAACCAACACTAATTTATTCTGTCCACATACCAATACTGCAGCACCTCATGTCTAAAAACAACTGATACTTTGGACTCCGTTGGATTCAGTATCCAGATGTTGCAAAATCCCTATTTAACAAAATCATGGGCCACCTATCCAGGAATAACAGTGCATACACAGAAGAAAAGTTTTGCATAACCACCAGGCTGAAACATTAGTGAGCACCTGATATAGGTGAGTAATATTCTGGTGTAATCGCCAAAATGACGACAAACACTAAACCCCAAACCACTGCTATAAGTTAAGTCTATCTGCTCTTTGCCATAGCTCCCAGAGGGTTGAGATCGGGTTAATTATGTGACTTGAGGTACAAGTAAGTGACATTATTCCTTGTGGTGGGTAATAGCCCACCCAAATAATAATCCACTTTCTCACAACTCCCTTGCCATTAGTGCGTTTTCTGTGCCATTTAATATTGTCTTCCATGAGAATTAAATGAGCCAATTGAGTGAAACCAATTTTATCATGTCATTTAAGGGCCACAGTACACAAAGGATGGCATTGAAAACCTGCAATTGTTAGACAATTCTAAAGACACCGCTCTCACCCTCATTGGTACCATTACCAGCTGAATGGAAGTAGGTGCTTCTTTTGTGCAGACAGAAAATATGACATCTATCCACAATCTGTAAAGGACAAAGACTAAAAGAACTTAATGATGCAATTTTAAATACATGGGTGAAATCCACATTTCACATTACATACTTTTAGGTAGTTTTTGTCCGTGGAAGTAGACATTACGGGCCCGATTCACAGAACTAATTTAAGACAAAATCCTAAACTAACTACCATTTTGGTATTCACAGAAGGCACTTACTCATTTTGGTATTCACAGAAGGCACTTACTCATTTCGGTATTCACAGAAGTTAGGAGTCCTAACTTTAGGACTCCTAAATGCCTTCTGTGAATACCGAAAGTCTTAAAGTTAGGATTTACTACTACTAAACTGAGAAAAATCCAAACTTTAAGTCTTTCGGTATTCACAGAAGGCATTTAGGAGTTCTAAAGTTTGAAGGACTGGGTTATTCTTAAGACCCAGCGGTGCCAGGGGACAACACCTGAAACCTTCGTGGGTTACCTGTTCTGGCGTACCAAACACAGAGACACGGGACACTTCCAGCGACGTCAGAGATCAGCGTTTATTACTGCAGGGATACAGAGGTCACAAGAAGTACACAACGTGTAGGTTCTCGGAGACTGCTTCAAATTCGTAGAAGTGGGTCGCTCCATTTATACACGTTTTTGCCATAGCACAGTATGGCGAACAAAGGTTACAACTCAGTTCCCACAACAAACTTCAAAAGGGACGCGTTCATGTTTCAGGAGGCCGGAACATAATTACAACAGTCTTGCCGGTTCCCAACTATAAAAACATATTCCCTCCGTAATAAACACATTTCCTCCCAACCATAAACGCATTAAGGAAGGACGAAAAACAGAATGCAGGGAAAGAACGAGGATGCACAACAGGTTAGAAAAGAGTATTAGGGGCAATAAAGGAAACTCGATAGAGGGTTCAAAGACCTCATGTCTAATGTATGCGTGACTGAAACAATAGACCGGAGCGGCAAGATGGGCCTTGAGCGGGGCCATCTGCCTCACTCGTGTCATTCCCCTCATCGTAAAAGTCACCTCAAAGAAACACGTGTCCTTCGTACTAGCTTGAAAGTCCCAGGGTCACGAAGCGGACAAAAAGCCCGTTCGCTGGCTACCTGAGGGCAAGAAACAAAATGGACGCTGTATCTAAATGGAACCCGAGGGTTCGGATAAACGAACCCAAAAATGAGGCGAACCATACGTGGCTGTGTTGCGAAACTTCGTACACCCACTATACTCGTCATTTGCGGTTCATAGATACCAAACTCATCCATATTCGTCACCACTCAAAAAGGTGCCGTCCCGTCTCACACGGAACCTCAGACGCTCCTTTTGCCCTCATGTAGGCAAGCACTAGTCAAGATCGGAATCTATATCAATATTCATCAGATCGTTCAGATGCTGCTGGAACATCATTCTATTCATCAACGTCTCCTTGGTAACAGATGGCCGCCTTATACACGTCGCAGCACATAGGCCACATAAGGCAGGACCACACTGTACACAAAGACAACACGTGAACAGAAACGCTACAACAGCCCCTACGATCATCAGAATCTTCCAACCCCAGGTTGACATCAGGCCCCAAAACCATCCTAAGAGCGTCCAATTGCCTTCGTCCACGTGTATGGACTCGGAAATCTTGTGCAACTTCGAGATGGCTTGATAAACAGTTGGAGCATTGTCAGGAATAAAAATGCAACAACTCGAATGGATAATTTTACACACACCCCCTCTATCTGCAAGAACAACGTCTAGAACCATACGGTTCTGCAACGTCATGAGTCTATCCGCCTGTAGTTCAGCCGTTAGATTACCAAGGGCAGTTGCAGTAATATTAGCAGTCGACTCTACCACGCGGGTCAACTGTCTTAGGTTCCTACTATTAACCATAGGTCCCCAAAACGGCAAGAAACCCTTAAAAAAGTCTCCTGCTTCTTGACCAGCAGTATCCTCTTTGCTAATGACGCCTCTCACGACTCTAGTTTTGTGGTAGTCCGAAGCAACTGTGAAGGACGGAGGTAAAAGATTCGCAATATAACAGGTACCCGAAAAGTCGCGGGGTAACCATGTATATGCGCGTTCATAACACACAAAATAGGTGCCCTTAGCAGTCAGAAAAACAGGGGAAGAGAGCATCGGTAGGACATACGTTTCAGTGCAAGCACTGCTCCCAAGTTGTGCTCTCGGATTTCGACCCAACCCTTGCAAGCAGAAATTACCAAGGTGCGGTACAATCCATATCGGGGACGAGCTCTTAAACTGTCTATTTCCCACTGACGTACTATACTCAGCCTCGCTCAGATCCTTATAAGCCTGCACTTCTTCATCTGGAATGAGTGATGCATCGAAAACATCTCTGTCCAGATCTGCTATGGCTATCGCCAAAGGCTTGTGGTACGGCCCAGGACCGGAATTGACAGATCTTGGCTCTCGACTGGGGTAGGAGTCTAGTGCACTGCGAAACATAGTTTGGAATGCCCGAGCTGAACCCTGGGAGCTGTATGGAAGGACCAAATACGGAATACCCCTATCCATGGTGTGTGGTATTAACCCACATACCCAACAACTGGTAGTATTCACCACCAGCTGATGCTGATGTAGGAGCTGAACAAAGGAATTATTCATGAATTCCGCACGTCTAACCTGCTCATGTTGAGGCAAAGGATGAAAGGAATGTGGGGAGACAGTGGTGAGGGAACTTGAGTCAGGAGAAACAGTAGGTGAAACAGAAGGTAAGAACAATGATACTCCAAAATACACTCCACCCACCAATAACATAGATACAATTAGGAACAATAGAAACACCTGAAACAGAAAACATTTTGTTTGTACAACCCTCCATAGCTCTGATCTCTGTGCCAACACCCTTTCGTCGTCCACTAGCTTAGAGAATGCCATCCTCTACAAACCGTCCGTGACGTACTTGACGCACTTCGTTCTGAGTAGCGATTATCAATCCCCAGGAGTTCCCAGGAATCGACAAAAGTAACCAACCTAGCGTCAGAAACCTGCTAAACAGAAAGAAGTACCCGCACGGCCCTACGGTAACCCGGATGGCGAGGTTTCCTCGAAACGTTGAAATTTATTACAAGTCTCTTAGCAGTGGAAAACACAAAAACTCAAAAAGAAAGGATGTAATTGTCCATAATATTCGTAACGTAAAAACCACTATACTGTCAATTTTTATTAGTCCTTGAAGTCCTTGAACGAAGAAAGTATCGACTTCTTCCAGGTCGAGTTTGCTCTACAAACAATTGTTCAGCTGGCGCAACAGTGTTCAATGAAGCAGATGACGAGTCGGACCTTGGGTTCTCTGCTACCAATGACTCCACTTGCGGATCTGGCAATAACGAATCCTCCTCTACAAGTTGAGCGTCGCTAAATGGCACAAAACGCGAAGGAGTCTCAGTTTCTTCGGCCGAAATCCCAGTTCTCACCCAACCGTCGGTTGGTAAGGGGATCGGTACCTTCTTTGTGTGACTGGCATGGACCCAATTTTTCCGGCCCTCCAGTCGAACCGCTGTCCTCGTTGTCAACAAGACTAGGTGGGGTCCGACGAATCTGGGCTCCAAGTTACGCTTCCGACCGAAGTTTCGGGTAACTACCCAATCTCCTGGCCGGAGCTGATGTCCAGGACCCTCTGTCTGCGCTGGTAGAGCTTCAAAGACCTGTTGATGAATTAATCGTAGTTTAGTGGTCAAATCATGCAAGTAATCGATCAACATTGGGTATTCAAGACTATCAAAAGCCCTAGGTCTCGGGACTCCCCAAATATTTGCAGGGCGACCGAACACAATCTCATATGGGCTAAGCCCTACTCGAGAGTGTACAGTCGCTCTGGTCGATAGGAGAGCCAGAGGCAAGGCATCAGGCCATGACAGACCAGTCGTAGCTTGAATCTTAGCGAGTTTCAGCTTCAGGGTACCATTGTACCCTTCAACCAAACCCGCTGCCTGAGGATGGTTGGCACTGTGGAATTTCTGTCGTATTCCAAGGCCCTTACACACACTCTGCATTACACTTCCCACAAACTCACTTCCATTATCCGACCACACAATCCGCGGCATTCCATACCTAGGAAAATACTCCTTCAGCAGGATTTTTGCTGTGGACAGGGCAGTATTATCCTTAAGAGGATAGGCCTCAATCCATCTGGAGAACGCGCAAACCACAACCAAAACATACTTCAGATTATTGCATCTCTCCATATGGATGAAGTCTAGCTGGATAACCTCAAAGGGACAGGCAGGAGGAGCGAAATGACCAGGTGGAGTGGGGGTGCCTTTTCCGGGATTGTGCATCAAACACACCATACAATTCTTAACCACTCTTTCGGCACACTTAGCGATACCATCATTCCTCCATACAGGAGACAAGAACTTACATATTCCTTTCGCACTGATATGTGACAACCCATGAGCCATCGTCACAACAGCTAATACATACGCATCTGGTAACATCCATCTCTGACATTCCGTCAGGTCAACCCAACATCCATGCGTATCCAATTTCCCTGTACTTTCTTTCCACTTGGTCTTTTCAGCTTCAGTAGCTCCATTCTGAATTTCTTTCACACTTTCAACAGTATTTTCACACATACCAGTCTCCGCCGGCCACCTCACTGAACTCGTGACATACATTCGAGTCGCAAGATTCTTAGCCGTTTCTTTAGCAATCTCATCCGCAAATGCATTACCACGACCAACATCATCCGTCACTTTCCGGTGCGCACTACATTTCACAATCGCCAACTGTTTAGGCAATGTAAGCGCATCCAAAAGGTCATTCACCAGATGCCCGTGTTGAATCTTCGTACCATGCGATGTCATGAATCCTCTTTCTTTCCACAGTCTTCCAAAGTTGTGCGCAACACCGAATGCATACTGACTATCGGTAAACACATTCACACGCTTTCCTTTCGACAGAACACACGCTCTTGTCAATGCAATTAATTCTACCGCTTGCGCTGAATTCTGGTTCAATCTCGCAGTTTCCACAACCGTGCTCAACGTCACCACAGCATACGCAGTCGTCACATCGCCATTCGGCAATTTAAAGCAAGAGCCATCCACATACAAAGTACCATCGGGATCTGACAAGGGAGAGTTTTTCAGGTCCACACGACCTTTTATTTCTTCCTCAGTCCGTAAATAACAATCATGGGGCAGGACATCATCGGATCCTATATTAATCGGCAACAATGTCGCCGGATTCAGTACATTACAACGCGTAATCTGTATATGACTTGCCAAAAGGGTCAGCTCGTACCCAGACAACCTTGCACTCGTCAGATGTTGAGTCTTTGTCCTATTCAAGAGCGTATCAACTGCATGCGGAACCATTACTATGAGCATATTGTCCATGACCAAACCTGCGGATTGTCGAATAGACGCCGCAGCTGCCGCCGTCGCCCTCAAGCAACTTGGCAACGCTCTAGCCACCGGGTCTAAGGTCGAGGAAAAATATGCACACGGACGCTGCTTATCACCAAATTGTTGCGTTAAAACACTCAACGCACAACCGTCCCTCTCATGGACGTATAATGTGAAAGGCTTACTGTAATCGGGAGTACCTAACACAGGAGCCGAACACAGCGCATCACGTAGTTCAGAAAAACTTTTCTGACATTCCTCCGTCCAAGGCAAAGGAGTCGAAACGTCCTTGCACGTGAGAGCTACCAATGGCTTCGCTAACAGTGAAAAGTTCGGGATCCACTGTCTGCAGTATGATGTGATACCTAAAAAGGCACGCACATCTCTCTGAGTTGCTGGCACAGTCATTCGAGCAATTGCTGCAATTCATTCAGGGGTCAACCTTCTTCCCGCCTTTGACAATAAGTGACCGAGATAGGTAACTTCTTGACAACAATATTGTAGTTTGGAAGGTGACACTTTATGATGTAAGTTGCAAAGATGCTGTAACAAGGACACTGTAGCAGCTTTACAGAGCTGTTCAGTGTCAGCAGCAACTAACAGATCATCCACGTACTGAATCAAGGCTGCGCCAGCCGGTAACACAAATGCATCAAGCTGACTTTTAAGAGCTTGACTGTAGATTGATGGACTCTCACAGTAGCCCTGTGGAGCGCGTTTGAATCTGAAGCTACGACCACCTAATGAGAAACCGAACAAGTCTCTGCTTTCCTCAGCAATCGGAATGCTAAAGAACGCATTCTTCAGATCGATGACCGAGAACCATGATGCAGTAGCTGGAATTAGAGTCAGCAAAGCTGTAATGTCTGGCACCACAGGAAACTGCGGAACAACAACTTTATTTACCTCCCGTAAGTCGATAACTAGACGATACACGGGAGGCTTAGAGGGATCCGTTCGTTTCAGAATAGGCAACACGGGACTATTGCACACATTACCTCGTGTCTCCTCAATAACATCCTTGCCAATCAGATCGTAAACGATCGCTAATAGTGCCCTTTCACCATCCAGAGAAATACGATACTGAGGTATACGTGGCAAGCGCGCACCAACTTTAAGTTGGACAACATAAGGTGGTATATCCAACAGGCCCACGTCATTGGGACCTGTCGCCCACAAGGAGGCTGGAAGAGATCTCAATTCCGATGGGAACTTATCGATCGATAAATACATAGGGGAAATCACGCTCTTACCCAACGTAAGCTCCACACCCGCAGGAGAACAGTACAAAGTCGCATGTAACCTTTTCAACAAATCTAAGCCCAAAAGATTCTCACCACAACCAGTAGTCAAAATCAAAGGAGCTTCCAGCTCATGAGACCCAATTGTAAGGGGCAAAGGGCTAGAAACTGGATTGCTAATGGGGGCGCCAGAAAATCCAACGGAAACATTTGTTAAGCCAGACAAAGGCGCGCCAGGGAGTTTAGAATGCATGATGGAACTTTTCGCTGCACCAGTGTCCAACAGAAAAGGCTCAACAACGCCCAAAGTGGCTACTGCAACATAAGGCCCTCTCTGATCAACCGGAACTGATACTTCTCCCTTCCTTTGTCTATGGCTGTCCTAGTAGATACCATCCGCATCAACATCACACTCAACATAACAATCATCCACATGATACTGTGTAGACCGACCGGACGATTGTTCGCGTCGATCGAAACAATTTTGCGAATCCGAAGACGTCGCAAAGCGTTCGGCCTGATTCTGGGTAACTCCGCGACCTCTACCACGAGAAACCCGTTGAGGACCACTACGTCCTCCCCGAGCCGACACGCCATTGGCCCTATCACGGAGAACCGGACAATCGAACTTCAGATGGCCTTCCCCACGACAATATGCGCACTGATTATATCCCAGCACAAAGCGAGGCGCAGGCGAAGCATTGCGCGGCTGCGGTCTAGAGAACTGTGATTGCGATCTGTTTGGCTGCTGTGTATCACTGAAATTCGAACGCGGTGGATAGGCTTGCTGCAACAAGACCTTAGTTTTGAGATCCTTAGTTTTCTTTTCTGCACGCTCACTTTCCTCTTTTTCTCTATTTTCGTAATATTGGGCCGTAGCCAATATTTGGGCAGTGGTAGAAACAGCCCACGCACTCTCAGAATTCTTCAACTTGTTGCTCAGGTCGGGCAACAAGTTTAATACAAATTTATCAACGAACAACCGCTGACCACCCTCGGAGCCCATGTCCTGACCACTATGATCAATGAACGCTTCCTCAAATCTCGTAAAGAAATCAGAAACACTTTCATCCCTCTTTTGCCTGCACGCCGATAATTTGTCCCAATTGACGCGCATCGCTGGCATAAGCGTCTTCATGAGGGTAATTATCCTCTGGGGCAAAGCCACAATAATCTGTTCAGGTTTAGCCCCACCGACCTGCCGGGCATCTGCCGCTGTAAGGGCAGCCCAGTCACCGCCTAACTCGGCTACATGATTCTCGTGACGAATTTTCGCCCAAATCGGCTGAGGCACTACATTGCCGAACAACATATCAATATCGGCTAGGTTCATAACAGTAGCATCCACCAATTGGGACAGCTCCTTATAATAACCCGCAGGATTCTTACGGGGATCAGGTAGGGATTGCTTCACTTGCAAAACTTCCGATCGCTTCCAAGGGAGGTGTATCCACACTCTCTGGAAATGGGCTGGGACAGGAGGGTTAGCAGCAGCATCACCTGGCATCCATACCGGGGGAACTTCCCGCATAGGATATTGACCAGGTTGTGCCATCCATTCCGCGGTCGCGTCCTTAAACAGTGCACGTGGTTGCACTGTACATCGAAAGGATAACAAACGTTCCAGAGCCTCTCGAACTTTATCACCTACAATGACACCCGTGGCAAACCGAAGCTGTAGCTCGGAAACCTCAGGTGGGATATCATCAGCTATATCTTCGTCCCACTCCTCTTTTAATGACTTACACAATTCTTCGAACACGAATCGCTGCGTGGGCACATTAAACTGAGAAAACGTTTCGAACACTACACGTGGGGTGTATTTAACAGGGTTGCGAATCCATCTACGTGCCGTTTTCACCAACGACTCACGTTCCCTACCATCAGGAAGCTGACTGCGTCTTTGAGCAACATCCGTAAGAGTCGAGCCAAGTATCGGCCCAAAGAACGGAGAATAAAGAGAAGCAACAGCAGTCAAAAGACGACTACGAACAGAAGGAGAAGAGGACGAAGATGCAGGCGTAGCCGCCATAGGGGCGGAAACGGTAGCGGTAGACGCAGCAGCAGGAGTAGCGGGGACAACAGGCTGAGGAGGGACTTGGAAAGGCGCAATAGGGAGAAAAGCCGGAACAAGAGGATGTACGATCTGTGGCCCAAGGGGATTCGGGAGTACGGGAGGAACGGCGGGCTGACCAGCAGCCGCCAAAACAGCGAGTTGAGGAAGAGGTGGATGAACGGGACCCATAACATCAGGAGCATAGGGAGGTGGCGATTTCATCAGATAAGACAAAAGCGAATCTTCCACCGATTCTTCTCCTGTCTGATCGATCGTAGGAGGTAGCGCCGGATAACATTTATCCACTGCCATATGGTGAAGCCGAGCACTAACTTCTTGCTCTTTCTCATCTTTGTCTAACTGATACTGTTCTGCATTGCGCATCACCGTAATAACACCTTCTCGTTTATTTTTCTTATTCTGTTTGATTTCTTTCTGTTTGGCCTCTTTCCGCCATAACCGGAAGGAATCAAACATGGCCGGCCTAGCTTTCTTTTTAAATAATTTAGCTTCCAAGTTATCTAAAATGGCAGTCTCGAAACTACCATGAGGTGGCCAACTAAGGACGCCATCCTTTTTAGTGTAACGAACCCAATATTCATTATATACGATAGGACCCACGCCATGGCGACTATAGAGCTCATAAAGCGGAGTTCCAGCCGGAGGTATCGGACATGAATCCTCCAGCCGGGAATCCATACTGCAACATTTGAGAAACCCAAACAAAGTACTACGGCCAGGCATCGTGCACACTAGCCAAGTATACAAACTTCAAGGGCTATCGGGTTACGATGTCCTCGCAAAAATGCAAGACCCTCGGTTTTTGGCAATTGCAATCGTCAAATAAAACCCAACAACTAAGAACCACGAATGCTATGGAACCATGCAAACAACAAAGCAACACTGGGAGCGACCCACAAATACTTAACTGAGAGAACAATGGCGTCACCAGGAAGGCCCGTCAATCGTCTCGCCGTACAAAGGACTACGCCAGGCGCCAAAACAGGTCGACAGTCAGGGCATCGGTCCGTCGCAGCCGTCAGGAGGCGGGGATCTTCACGGGAAAAGACGTCGGGCCACTTATTTCGACAACTGGATCGATGAAGCGGGGTGCACCTTCCCTCGGAGATTTCACACGAAGTTCCTCACGATCGTCGGGCTTTGGACCGGTACCGTTGATGTCGCCCCACGTTGGGCGCCAACTGAAGGACTGGGTTATTCTTAAGACCCAGCGGTGCCAGGGGACAACACCTGAAACCTTCGTGGGTTACCTGTTCTGGCGTACCAAACACAGAGACACGGGACACTTCCAGCGACATCAGAGATCAGCGTTTATTACTGCAGGGATACAGAGGTCACAAGAAGTACACAACGTGTAGGTTCTCGGAGACTGCTTCAAATTCGTAGAAGTGGGTCGCTCCATTTATACACGTTTTTGCCATAGCACAGTATGGCGAACAAAGGTTACAACTCAGTTCCCACAACAAACTTCAAAAGGGACGCGTTCATGTTTCAGGAGGCCGGAACATAATTACAACAGTCTTGCCGGTTCCCAACTATAAAAACATATTCCCTCCGTAATAAACACATTTCCTCCCAACCATAAACGCATTAAGGAAGGACGAAAAACAGAATGCAGGGAAAGAACGAGGATGCACAACAGGTTAGAAAAGAGTATTAGGGGCAATAAAGGAAACTCGATAGAGGGTTCAAAGACCTCATGTCTAATGTATGCGTGACTGAAACAATAGACCGGAGCGGCAAGATGGGCCTTGAGCGGGGCCATCTGCCTCACTCGTGTCATTCCCCTCATCGTAAAAGTCACCTCAAAGAAACACGTGTCCTTCGTACTAGCTTGAAAGTCCCAGGGTCACGAAGCGGACAAAAAGCCCGTTCGCTGGCTACCTGAGGGCAAGAAACAAAATGGACGCTGTATCTAAATGGAACCCGAGGGTTCGGATAAACGAACCCAAAAATGAGGCGAACCATACGTGGCTGTGTTGCGAAACTTCGTACACCCACTATACTCGTCATTTGCGGTTCATAGATACCAAACTCATCCATATTCGTCACCACTCAAAAAGGTGCCGTCCCGTCTCACACGGAACCTCAAGTTAGGACTCCTAACTTCTGTGAATACCGAAATGAGTAAGTGCCTTCTGTGAATACCAAAATGAGTAAGTGCCTTCTGTGAATACCAAAATAGTAGTAAGTTTAGGATTTTGTCTTAAGTTAATTCTGTGAATCGGGCCCTACATTTTCTATCAGTCTCTTGCCAGAATCTCACATGAATTTTGGTAGAAGATATTTCACTGCACAGAATGTTCATACGTGAAGACAAACCACATTTCATAATGTCGGCCAAATTTCGAGGAATTCCATAAATTTTTTAGTCATTTCCCTGACATTTCACAACAAAACTTCACAATTTTGCACACTCTTAGTTCAGTTCAGCCCAGTTTATTATTTCAGCTTTCTGCCATACAATAACAAATAGTAAAATCAATACATATCTAAAATCAGGTAAAACAGTCTTTTGTTAATCATGTTAGCCAGGAAGGTACAAACAGTCAAGACAGGAACACCCGTAGGACCCACAGCTACAAGTTGATAATCCTGTGCAGGTTCATATACAATAAAGAAATGGTGTCTGCATTCCCCAAGCTACATAAAATCACATACAACAGTAATCTCCCACCGACCGTGTTGGATTACAGGATAAAACAATTGCTTCCTTTTATTCAACAACTGCAAATCAAGATCTGAGGGGTGTAGGTGCACACATTTTATATAGAGTGCATAGGCACCATAGCGTCCATTACTTAATGCATTCCTGTTGGAGCCTCATCAGGTTCCTGGGGTGGCTACTAGCCCCCTCATACATGACCAAGCTGCCCATAGGTATGAAGTGATTGGATTAAAAATATATTCATCATCTGTTCTAAAACAAAATGGTAATACCGCCCCAATGCATTTAAACTCACATTCCCTTGTTGGCAAGGTACCAAATCTAAATTTGATATAATAGTACATTTTTGTTCAGGTTAGATCAGATCTATATATAATATGTAGACGGGACCATAGGTGTTGCCAAAATAATGCCACAATAAACTTCCAGGTCTAATCAGACAACCTTTTCTCTCCAGACTGAACTCAAAGTTGGGGAGAGGATGTAGCCTTATGGCTGGAGTGGTCGACCTTGAAGCTGGGGAACCGGGTTTGAGTCTCGGCAACGACGCTCAACATCCTGTGATTCTGGGCAAATCACTTAATCTCCCTGTGCCTAACAAAAAAATGAATGTGTCCTTGTGTAACGAAACTGGTGCTATGTAGTGATCCTTGACAAGTTTTACCGTGCCCCACCTTACGCTACTCTAGTCAGTCCAGAGAGACCCCATCTGCAATTTCACAAGTATTGGTTTTACTTGGGACAACCAGGTGTTTCTGTCTTGAGCACCAGTGTGGTTGGCATCTTCCATAGATTTTAAGGCTACTGCCTTGGGGTTCAGCACAGCTCTAATCTAGTATAATACTGGTTTTAGAGCTGTATCTTCCGCTATTGATGTGTGCCTGAGTTCTATATATAGTACTGGCAGGGGAGTACAGGGGCCCAGTCTTAACAGAGATCTAAGAAAATTATTCTTGGCCACTTGTAGTGCGTTTAAGTTCTCACACCACCAGAGTTCAGCTCCGTAAAGTGATGCTGCTACCTGTTATAATCTCATGTATTCTTAAATGGTACATTCCGTCACCCCTTTCCCTTGCCACTGTTATTAGTGCCCAGCTATTGTTGTTGAACATTCCACAGCTGACTCCAGCTGACTGGAACCTGTGATGGTGTAAGGTACTAATAAAGAAGACTCCAGAAACTCCGTACGCTTTGTTTTCATTTGCAACATTGGCGACGAGGGTGGGATGGTTGTGTGCAAACTGATGTAGAGATGAATTCACTTGAAGAATACACAATCTGCAAAATGTGAAATCCTAGCATCACTATGAAAATACTGGGATGTGAGGTTGGAACTTAACATACAAGAAGGAACCATTTGCAGAGGTGAGAAAATCACCCCCCCACCAGAGAAACTTAGAGGGAAAATTGTTGAATTGGCTCACACAGGACATCTAGAGTGTAGTCTCACAAAGAACAAAATCCACCGGGATTACTGGTGGCCGGGTATGAATTAGGGGTGGGCGGAATTTGCGGAATTAACCTTCGCAAATTATCGCGAGAATGTTTAAAATTATCGCAAACAAGCAGAAATATCGCAAAGATGCGGAAGTTTTTTTCCGGCATGTTCGCGAGATTTTCTGCATGGTTGCGGGTCGCCAACATACCCATGTGGTTGCTTGCGGGCGCGGCCATCTTGTTTTGAGTTGTTCTCGCGGTGCATGATCGCGAGAAGAAAGACGTGATCGCGCGACGCATGACGTCACTGCGGTCGCGAGACAGCGCAAATGGCTAAAAACAATACAACATCTCATGGAGAACGCGACCGGATCAAGAAAACTTGTCGGCGAACGCAGGGATTCAGGTAAGGCGATCGCGCGCGCGCGAGAATGTATCATTTTACAGCGCGAGCAAGAAACAAATTATCGCCAAGCTGCGGAAACCGGAATTTTTGACATTTTCGCGCTCTCCGCGGAACGCAAAAATGCCAAATTATCGCAATTTCCGCGAACGGAACGAAATTTTTGCCCAGGCCTAGTATGAATGCCTTGGCAGAAAACATCATGATTGATTGTTTGGAGTGTAGCTGTAGCAATAAGATCCACCAAAACCGCATGCCTCCTTTATCACCTGTAGAGGTCCCTGACCGCCCATGGTCCAAATTAGTGTTCGACATTATAGGTCCACTCAATCCTAAAACGTTGAATGAGCGTTATAACATGGTATTGGTGGACTATCACACTCGTTGGGTGGGTTTTAAGTGTATACATCTAATCAACACTGACATCCTCATACAGTTTTTAAAAAGTGTATTTTTTGATGAGGGCATCCCATACATCCTTGTTACGGACAATGGTGTACAATTCACCTCAGAAAACATAAGACTGCCTTATATTGTCCCCATGCCAATGGATTGGTAGAGCGGATGAACCACATGTTCAAAGAATGCTTACAGAGAGCGGAATTATTGGGTAACCCTGCCAAATCTGCCATACAAGATACCATTTGGGCTTATCGCTCTACCCCCAATAGGGTTACAGGCATTTCCCCTTTTACTTCCTTGAAAGGTAGAGTTCCTAAGATCAGACTATCTCCTCCAGGGTTGGTGAGGAAATGTATGTGTGTTGTAGACCGTAAAGAAATTTCCAGGAGGGTGAATGAACACCAGGTGAAGTATAAGAATAGATACGATCAGACCAAACATGTCAAATACAGAATTTTTAAGGAAGGAGAATGGGTCCGTGTTGACCTTCCCAAACCATGTACAAAGGAGGTTTCTAGATTTTCTGAGCCTATCAAGATAGCCAGGGTGAGTAGAAATGTGGTCCATCTAGAAAATGGACACACCTGGAGCCTGGACAAAATATCTCTCACAAGCAAGTGGGGGATTCTGAAGTCAGTCTTGATCAAGAGAGTGGGTCAGAGACCTTTGCTCCCAGGAGATCTCAGAGAACCAAATCTACACCTGCGTGGGTTAGAGCCTATTGTGTAAAATTACTATTGCATTGCAGTTATCTCCTCTGGTCTACCCCTTTTGACTATGGTTTTCCTTGCCACCTTCTTCCTTCTTCCCTCTTCCTTGTTTCCTCCTCTTTTTCTTTCCCCTCCTTTCATTCCTCCATCCATTTCCGCTTACCCTAAGTAAGGAGGTGTGTTATAATCTCATGAACTCTTAAATGGTTCATTCCGTCACCCCTTTCCCTTGCCCCTGTTGGTAGTGTCCAGCTATTGTTGTTGAACATTCCACAGCTGACTCCAGCTGACTGGAAACTGTGATGGTGTTAAGGTACTAATAAAGAAGACTCCAGAAACTACCTATGTTTTGTTTTCATTTGCAACACTACCGCTTTCTGTCTATACGTTTGCAGAAAAGTGCATATATTTTTGACACCTGCCTTGTGACTTAAAATTGCAAATGCCTTGTGTATGTAACTGTTCCATTTTGATTCCACAGTAAACCCTAACCCCAAATAGTCAAACTGTTTGACAGGCTCTATAGGCTCGCCATTTATCTACATCTTCTGTTTGAGACTTGGGAACGGTTTCAGCACCATGTTATTTGTCTTACTGCAGTCAATGGTCAGAGACTTCTTTTGGCAATAGTCTGCAAACCTCAATAGTAAACTGTGGATTACATTTTCTGTCTGTGCCAATATAACCACATCATCAGCAAATAGCAGTATCAGGACTTATTCCCTGCTATAGTGGGAGCATCAATGTGAACTTTGAACAGGTATTTTACTACATCATTTAGATATAGGCCAAATAGCAGAGGGGCTAGCACATACCCCCTGGCAGACACCTCCTTTGACTGGGAAGGTTTCAGAGCTCTCACCCTCCGGCCCGTACCTGACCCAAGCTTTGTTGTCCTTGTGGAGAGTCATTATTGCATGTACTAATCTGATGTCAGCCCCTGATGCGGCTAAAGATCTCCATAGTTTCTCCCAGTCTACGATATCGAAAGCTACCTGCAGATCAATGAAGGTTAGATAAACTGGAGATTTCCTTTTAATTGTAAACATATATGGAATCATGTACAGACATATTGCTTGATCATTAGTCCCAACCTGTGCTCTAAAGCTGGCCTGGGCCTCTGTTAATATATTCTGGTTATCCACCCAGTCATGCAATCTATTTAGAAGGACTTTCCCAAATACTTTCTCCGCCCCACCTAAAGAGAAATTGGGCAGTAATTAGAGGGGCTACTACAGTCACCTTTCTTTTATATGGTCACTAGGACAGTTGAATGCCATGATGATGGAACCTGATTTGTTGCACCTGACGTTGGACGCTGGGTTGGATGCTGCCACTTTAACTACATGAATCGCCTGCCACGGTATGCTGCCTCGCCTTGCTGTGTCTCGTTGCCCTCAGCTCCCGGTGGTGAACTCTGCTTTGGCCCCGGCTCTTGAACCCATCTGCTTGGAGCAGGCTGGAGAAGCAAGGTGGAAGCTTTTGGCTGGTCGAGTGCCTGATCTCACTTAGTACTGATAAGTAACCTAGGACTGAGCCACTGTTGACACTCTTCCCTGATGTTGGATTCAGCAGCCCCTTGAATAGATAATGACTTGTAGCCACTTCTGTGCAGTTCCTGAGTTACGGGTGTGTCATCCAGGGACATAAAGAGTGTACTGTTGATAAATCAACAGAATGGGGCTGAAATGAGCAGTGTTTCAACATCCAAAGTGGAGTTTTCAACTCCAAGCATAAGTAGGTTAGTGCTAAGCCACCTGGACGATTTCCATATAATGGGAGTTGATGTTTTATTATGCCTCCCTCTAACCCAGGGGATAAAGTCATACAATGGGAAAACTGGCCCTGTGAACAGCTGTCAGGCCAACAAACTGGAATACAGATCTTACTCTCAGGTGCCCAGAAAGAGCAACCAGATGACTCCAAAAATCCTACCTATGAAAACATTTTCATCTTCACAAAGTGTAGGAAGCTGGCTCTGTATATACCATACTAAAGTAAGGTAAAGTGTGTACAGAGTCCAGGGAGTCCCCAGAGGTATAGCAGAGACTAAATTAGGTAAGTACTAACAGCTCTCTTTGTGGTAGTGTGGACAAGTAGTTAGGCGTATCCAGAGGGGTGGTTAAGCATTTATTGTATTCAATCAAGACAGATGGACACCTTCAGAGACTGGATCCAGACCAATTGGGTAAATATAAAAAAGGCATACGTGTATTTTATTTCTACAACCAAGCAGGACTTGGTACAGGTAAGTAAAATATACTTGGAATGCAGGATTTTACAATGCAATACGGTTATGTTCTGGTTTAGGTTGGTAATGATTCAGAAAGCAGTTTGCAGTGTACAATAATTACTTTTATAATGCATTTTAGTTACTTTTGGATTACTTTGGATTACTCGGAGTGGTATGCCTAGATAGCTTACCTTAGGATCTCACAATACAAGGTAAGTAAGACTTTTTATACTTTGCAGCTTAGTTCTCTTTTCTCCATACAAACATCAGTTCAACACTTAGAACATTTTAGGGCCAAAATCTTATAACATGACTTCCTATGGGAGAAAAAGTGATAGCGGTTTCTCAGGTAAGTGCACGATTTACGAGTGGGAGTTTTGGGGATTAGGACCAAGGTTCCCCAAGGTCTATATGGGCACTCAGGCTGCACCACCAGTGGCACTGGGGCAGCCAGGTGCAGAGTGCAGGGGCCCAATCTTAGCCAATGGGGCTAAGGGGGCCTTTCGGTTAGGGTCTGCTGACGAGCAGGCCACTCTGTGTGGGAGCAAAGCTCCTGGGGTGAAGCATCACTATTGCAGGGACCAATGATCAGCCCTGGAGCTGCACCACCAGTGGCACTGGGGCGGTCGGGTGCAAGGTGCCAAAAAGACGTAGCAACCCTGTGCTTTTCAATGGAGACCTTTGGTTCATCGAAGTTGCTGCAGGCTCGAGCAGGGAGGCTTCTTGAAGGCGACCACTGGCTGGAGAGGTAAGTTGGGATCCTGGGGGATGCCTGGACACTGTTGTATGAGCCACCCAAGGCAGTGGGGTGTCGGGTGCAGTGGTGCCTTCTGGCATTGGGTTTTCTTACCAACTCCGGTCGGGGCACCCTTCAGGTTGAGGCTGCTGGTGTCGTCTTGAAGCTTGAAGGAGGTCAGGATCACTGGAGAGACCTCCTCATGTTCTTGGCCCACTCAAACTCGGGCCGTGGGCATCGGGTGCAGAGTGGTGCAGAATCTCTGAGTCACCGGAATCCGGATTCTGGTCTTGGAGTCTTTATTGAGCAAATCCGCTGCTCACGGGAGACAGAGTCAGCAAGGTGAGCGCAGGGCAGGTCCTCCAGGCTCTGGGGGACTGCTGGCTGCTGGGAATGCTTGTGTCTTCTATTTTAGGCACACCGGAGGTGGACAGGCCGGTAGGGCTGGGGCTAAAGCAGTAGTTGTCCTCTTCTTCCTACGTCAGCCCGGCAAGGTTCAGGGTTGCCCCAAAATACCAAATTTTGGGGTGTGCAGGTCGGGACCAATGGGCCCCTTCCTTGTGGTGGGTACACCCCCTATTATGCCACCCTCCAGTGGGAGGGGGCATGAGCCTCTGCCAGCCGCGGTCAGTGCAGGAATCAGCTGTGGGGCGGAGGGGCCATTAAGGGGGGATTCTGAGGGACAATGCCAAAGGAAAATTAATTATTTATTTGATTTTCCCTCAGCATCTTCCCTCAAAATCCCCCTTACCTGGCCCCACTGCCCCACCGCTGTTGCTTGCACAGACCGGGGCTGGCCTCTGCCTAATTGGCTGAGTCCCCTCATCTTCAAGATGGAGGGGATTGAGATGTGTGCTTCACCTCGCTTCCCCCACTGGAGGGGTGGGGTTGGCAAAAGTGGGCACACCTCTCTTCGTTGCTTGGTTTTCCCGACGATTCACCCACCCAAAGTGGGGGGGCAGAACCAGTGGGAGCCAGTTCCTGGGGGCAGCAAAAGTCAGGGTCAGCTTCCAGAGGTGACACACCTTTGAAGCTTCCTCTTCATGGGCCCAGCCCATCATGGGGAGGAGGCTTGACACATCTGCCCAGGATGGGATTTGTCTTCGGACCCAGAGAGCAGAAGCTCTCTACCCAGGGGTCCAGAAACCTGTCTGGTGTTGGCAAATGTCAGACAGCCATTCAGGAACGACACCAGGGCTGGTCGTTTTTCATTGCATTTTACATTAAATACCACACTGGCATCAGTGTGGGTTTAATGTGCCTTCGACATTTGCTACCAAACTTTCCAGTTTTTATTAAAGCCATTATGGAGCTGTGGAGTTCGTAATGACCAACTTCCAGACCATATACTCTTTATGGCTTACTACCCTAACAGTGTCTAAAAATGGACTTAGACACTGTAGGGGCACAGGGCTCATGCCACTGTGCTCTCACCTGGGGGCTAATGCATCCTGCTAGAGGGGTGACTTACCTAGGCCTCAGGCAGTGGGTTGGAGGCAAGACACACAGGGAGTTTTGCCATGTTGACTCTTCGTTTTTCTCTGCACCAAAACAGGCAGCCTGCAATGGCAGAGTGTGGGTGTTTAGGTACAGGGCCCTTACGGGTGGCAGAACACATGCTGCATCCCTTAGAGGCCTTCTCTGGTCACAGTGCCTTTGGTAAACCTGGTACCTTTTACAAGGTGAATACCTATTGGCCAGGGATGTGCCAATTGTGTGTAGAAAGGTACAGTTTTGGGAAAGAACACAGGCCCTGGGAACCTGATTGGCAAGGACACAGGGCACATCAAGCCAGGTTGCATCAGATGTCAGGCATAAAGTGGGGGGTAACCATGCAAAAAAAGGGGCACTTTCCCACAAAAAGCACCACATAAGAGTAACTAAATGACCAAGCTCTGGAGGAAAGGTGTTACAACCAAGCTGCCAAGACTTGACATGGGTAGCAGCCACATTAGTAAGTGGCGGCAGATGTATGATAAGAGGTAAAACAAATTGATTAGTAGAGAGTCAGCCATCTAGAGCAATTGTTGAAAATCACGCCATCGGGATTTTATGGAACTAACCCTATTAAGAAGGACTATTTGCCCATACTATCCTGAAACATTGAGGGACTGGCCAGTAAACTAGAAGACGGGGACTCGTTAAAATATATGTCAGCATGCCATGTGTTGTTTCCAGGAAAACTGGACCGTATCTGGTTGTTTTGAAGATGGTTTCTGGAGATCAGTGTTCCAGCAAAATGCACTAGGAAGGGATGCCCATCAGGGGTCTCTCTATATGGGTGTTCTGTATGTTTAATTTAAGATAGAGCTTCTTGGAGAGGCAAAATTTGACAATATCATAATTAACATTGAAAGCTGGACGAGTTTCCTTGATATGGTGGTTGTCAAAAGACAAGAACATGATCATGAGCCTGTGGTATTATGTGTTAAATCCAGCTCTGTAAAGCACTCTCATTTTGATGCATATGCTAAGGGTAATTATGGCCTTAAGATCACTTTAACTAATAATAGGAAAAGTATAAGATGGGATAGGAGGAAATCCCAGACTGAAATATCGCATATGGAGGCCATACTGGTAAAATACGGCACCACTATATTGAACACTCAAATTTATAGTAGTGACACTATACTAATAGCATTTTGTTCTATGATGAAAGACCTGGAACTGTTGTGGTCTAAGCCAGTAGAGGCCAAGACAGCCCATCACACCATAGGCAATCAAACTAGTAACAGGAGTAGCTGGTATGATGTGGAATGTTTCTCTATGAAATGAACTGTCTCACAAGCCTTGACTTTGCGTCACCGTAGTCCATAGAGTAAAGCATGTTTTCGTTTATACAGGCGAGGATGAAGACATCTTTTAAACACTAAGAAACTGGTATTCCAAAATGCTCTGTAGGTTGCGCTAAGAGAGTGCTCCTCTATGAAAAACACTTAAAGGTTCTGGGAGGTTGTTTCTTATGGAGAAAAGGAGGGATTTAACATAGTACATTGTCATGTTGGCCCAGGCGTGTGGGTTAAACACTTAAGCTCCTTGTATAAGGCTGAAAAGGTAGACACCCCATCACTTCTGCTTCTAACGTACCTAGAGAGCATGAATAAGGGGGAATCCGCATTGAATATTTTAGTGCTTGAAGTGGAACAAGCTATAAAAAGTATGAAAAAACACAAGGCACCAGGCCCAGATCTAGTGCTTGCCAATATCTATCAGGGGAACCCTCAATCAATCAATCAGGGATTTGTAGAGTGCACTACTCATTTGTGAGGGTCTCAAAACACTGGGGGGAGGGGGATTTCAGGCTCCGGCTCATCCGAAGGGCCAGGTCTTGAAGCTCTTCCTGAATGCTTGCAGTGTGGGAGTTCGTCTGATGCTGAGGGGGAGTTCATTCCAGGTCTTGGCCGCGCTGTAGTAGAAGGATCTTCCTCACATTCTGGCTCTGTGGATGCATTGGATTTCGGCTATGACAAGGTCGGCAGAGCAGAGGTTCCTCTGGGGGGCATAGAAGGAGCTTCTCTCGTTGAGGTATTGGGTTCTGGTATTGTGGAGGACTTTGTACGTGTGTTGAGCAGCTTGAAGGTCACTCTCTTTTTGACAGGGAGCCAGTGGATGTCTCGTATGTGCTGGGTGATCTGGTCTTGTTGTGCGATGCTGAGGACAAGTCTGGCTGCGGCATTCTGGATGGTCTGGAGTTTGTGGAGTAGAAATTTGTTGATTCCGGCATAGAGGGCATTCCCGTAGTCCAGTCTGCTGATTATGAGTGCTTAGGTGATGGTCTTTCTGGACTTGAGGGGTATCCATTTGAAGCTCTTGCGAAGTATGCGGAGGGTGTTGAAGCACGTGGAAGATACGGCGTTGTTCTGTTGGTTCATGGTGAGAGAGGAGTCGAGTATGATGCCGAGGTTGTGGGTGTTGTCCGTGGGTGTGGGAGGGTTGCCGAGGGCAGGGGGCCACCAGGTGTTGTCCCACTCGGAGGGGGTGGATCCAAGGACCTGGACTTCCGTTTTCTGTGAATTGAGCTTCAGGCAGCTGCTGCTCATCCAGGAAGCGACATCCTTCATTCCTTCCTGGAAACCCTGTCTGGTGATGTTGCATTCCTTGGTGAGGGAGAGGATGAGCTGGGTGCCATCAGCGTAAGATACTATGCTGAGTCTGTGTTTTCTGATGATGGATGTGAGTGGGGCCATGTAGATGCTGAAGAGCGTGGGGCTGAGGAAGGATCCTTGGGGTACTCCACATCGGATCTCTGTGGGTTCAGAGAGGAAGGGCGGAAGTCTGATTATTTGAGTTCGGCCAGCAAAGAAGGAGCGGATCTAGTCTAGGGCTGTTCCCTGTATACCGGCGTCGTGGAGTCTGGCGGCTAGTGTGCGGTGGGAGACGGTGTTGAAGGCTGCTGAGAGGTCTAGTAAAATGAGGGCTGCCGTGTGGCCTTGGTCGAGGAGAGTGTTGATGTCGTCCGTTGTGGCTAGGAGGGCGGTCTCGGTGCTGTGGATACTGCGGAATCTGGATTGAGTAGTGTTAAGGATCGAGTTGGATTCTATGAAGATTGTGAGCTTTTTTTTGATGATCTTCTCAGTGACTTTGGCAGTGAAAGGGAAGAGAGAGATGGGTCTGTAGTTCTTGAGGTCCATTGAGTCTGCAAAGGGCTTCTTGAGGAGGGGTTTGTGCAAATATGTGCAAGAAGTTTTGCCAAAGTATTCAATTTGGCAACTGCACTCTTAGGTAGGAGCCTTATTGGTTTTGGGCCAAGTATTTGGGATGCATGCAGTTTTACTTTAAAATCAACACAATTGAATAGCATTACTTAACAACATTGAGTCTTATGTTTTGTCCTACAGAGGTTGTTTAATCCCAGGGATTGCGTGAACTCACTTGGGAAGCTGCAGAGTTTATTATGTCATCAGAAACACACAAAGACATTTGAATATGACCTTTTACCAATGAATGCTTTCAGTGGAAAGTACAAGTGGTGTTGCCTCCTTTTGTAAAGTGCTAATATTCGGCTTTTATTATAAAAAAAGATTCAGAACAGTAGCTGAATGTTTAAAGAAAAAATGTGTTGTTTTTATCAAACTGATGAGTGGCTGTTTAGCAGCATTTTATTTTCCATTCCAGAAACAAACCTCCAAAGTGGTGGATTAGTGGGCCAGACATGTTGTGAATTTTCTTCCAGCATGTGAGGAGTCTCTTCTGTTGTAGTCTTCGAGGAACCATAACAAATGTACATCAGAAGGTGTACCCTAAACAACGTGGGTCTTCTGTTAAACCTTTCTACGGACGGGGACAGCAGAGAATCACCATGTGAAAAACTGCACTTCCCCAAACTCTACACAGAGCAGGAGAATCACAAGTTTGGAGGACAGGGCATCCACCACTTTTTTGCAGATGGTCCAGCATCAATAAAACTCTAAATGACCTCCATAGTCTAGACCCAGATTTTTTGCAGATACTTGCTTATTCATGTTCTCCTTCACTGTGTATGCATATTTTTTATGTTATACACGTTTTTGCAAACCATGAAAATTTACTTTTGATATTTTTTTATATTCTATATTGCATTTTCCCTATGCTAGTGGACTCAGAAAATTTCCATAGACAAAAAACACTATTTGATAGTAAGAGAAATTAATTGTACTATAAGAAGTATGGAGGTCGAGGTGATCCTGATTGAACTTAAGCCTAAACGCACAAAAAACATTAAATCATCTCAAAATACACCTTTTACCTTAATGTGTACAATCCGGGTCTGCTCTCCCTTACACTGCGCCCTACTGTAACCTTAGTACCTTCTATGCATGCGATAAAAGCAGCATAACAGAACAACAAAACCTGTATCATACCCTTTTTCTGTGATGGGTGTCTGGTCCCTCTGTGAAGTGGCTGTAGTATAGCCAAAGTATCTCGGAAACTATGCAAACTATCAGAATAAGGCCACTAAAGGAGAGTCACTTACCATCATATTATGTATTCACAATTATTACCAATAGATGCATGTTCCAGCTCCTAGCTCCATCCATCCTCTTAATATAACTTCATTGTGTAATTGTTAGAAATGGGGATCTCTAGTTGGAAGTGGCATGCACCCTGTCCAAGGAGGGACCCTTATTTGTAGTCAGGATAAGGGAGTTACACACCCAAGATAACCCCTGCTCACCCTTTGTTAGCTTGGCACGAGTATTCAGGGCTATCACAGAGGCAATGTGTAAAGTATTTGTGCATAACACATACAGTAACACAGTGAAACCACTCAAAATAGACACCACACCAGTTTAGAAAAATAGACTATCTTTATCTAAACCAAACAAGACCAAAACACAAACATTCAGCATACCAACTCAAAATACTAATTTAAAAGAAATTCAAGAAATTCTGCTCATAGAACTCTGTGGATGCGGTGTTTTTACACAAAGTACCTTAGGTGCGTCAAAATCCACAAGGAAAAACAGCCGTAGAGGAGGGAAGTGCTGGAAAACACAGCAATGGTCAATTCCTGAGTCCCAGTGGAGGCGATGCGTCAGTTCTGCTGCAGGCAGGAGAAGTGTTGCATCGAATCTGGACTGTAAGGGGAAGCGTAATGTGAAATCCAACATGGTTCCAAACTCTGTGTGATGCGATGGAAAACTTGGCGCACAGGTGCTGTTAGAATATAAATCCTTCATACTCACACACTGTTTTATGTAAGTTAGCATTCGCTGCACCATTTTCTATTTGGGCGCCATTATAGGCCGTTCGAAACTGATCTCATTTAATTCCCAGAAATGTTCCCCTCTGAGTTTCGTTTCTTCTGTTAGGTTCTGTTTCAGTAATGAGCACATCATTTATATCAGCACATAAGCTTACGGAAGGACCGACCTTGGGCTCGTGTACTTTGTATAAGATATGAGATTTGAACTGTCTTTTCTGTATTTCACTGTTTGATTGCACCTGCTTCGAAAAGTCCACTGTGGGCATGTTTTAGCCCAGTTATGAAATGTGCATAATGTATCTTTATGTTTGTCAATTTCAGGCCTCTCTGAGGCACTCCTAGTGACTAGGCAGACCGGGCTCCGCTCTGAGTGTATATGAAATAAATAGTTATTGGTTTGCAACTCTACTGTCTGACCGACTCTTCATTTGGTAAAGAAAACTGAGTGGTGGTCTTAGTGACCCAGGTGGCGCTAAGCGTGTCTCTTCCTTCAGTTGGTGCCCGAACAGGGACTCCTTCGGGTTCTGCCCCATCCCTTGTCCATAGTCAGAGGGGAGGTCGGGAGCATCGTCAGGTCGGACTTAAGGCTCAGGGATCACTGCACGAAGAGTTCGGTACTCACAGCTGCTGCCTCTGTCCCACCGGACGGTGCCTCTACCAGTGGTCATCCCGATTGGACCCCTGAACGGCAAAACCCTTGGATCTGACCGTTTGGCCTGAAGAGTCGGCAGTGGAGAATCAGTTCGTTTGTACCACTGATATCAGGTGAGTTTGTTATGGTTCTTTGTAGATATGATACCGTTTGGGTTTGAGTTTGGTACGGTCTGAGGACTGTGTTTGTATTTGCAATATACTTTGCCAGATAAAACTATCGATTTTGTTTCTCTCTCTCAAAATGCCTGGCATAAGTAAAGTTTGGAATTTGTGTTGTTTTGCAGATGCTCAATTGGAAGAAGCTCAGTCTGCGCCTCCTGCAGGTAGCCCTAATTTTGATATGTATGTGAAACATGGCCTGGGCCCTATTATGGTTAGTACATTATGGCACAAACATACAAGGGACAATGCTGAGTTGCGGTGGCCTTTGACAGGCACTTTTGATGAACAAAAGATTGGGTTTCTACAGTAACAGTTGTTTCAGAGACGAAGTAGGCAGTCGATGTTTGATTCTCTTCGAACTTGGCAGAGGAGGCTAGACAGAGACGGTTAAAGATGGAAAGAGCAGCACGGAAGGGAAAATGCAAACTTGACACAGAAAGCTGTGGCACATGATAAAGAAAAACAAGAGTCAGGAACTGAATGTGAAGATAGGAGATTTTGGTTGCATATTGATAAGTCTTATTTGGCACAAGGAGAAGACAATACTTTTTTTTTTTATTGTGGCTTTTCATAAAGTCTCATACAGTACACATCTGTTACATAGAAGAAAGTGATGTCAAATATCAAAATCTAAAACAAATACATCGCAACCAACAATCCTGTGGCCGTATCTTACAAAGGAAAGGGGCAGATTCCATATGGTTACAACTGTCAAACATCATATACTTTAACTCTGTCTATTAATTACTTAGACCCAGTATCCGGGGTAGGTGGTGAGACATCCGTGCATAAATAGATCAGTAAAGGCTCCTAAATATCATTCGGACGGGAGGTCACAGGCAACTCCTCCGCATAAAGAACCAAGTTCTCTCTGCAATATATCAAGTCCCTAAGCCACAGTTCAGTCGTGGGACTTCTTCTGCTGTTCGACGTCATCGACACTTGCCGCTTGGCAATAAGCAGTGCTACACGTGGCAACTTACCCCTTGCCCCCCTTATAAAGGGGAGTAGACCCAATAAACACACCTGTGGCGTGCAGGGCACATCCACCCCAAGGATTTTTGACAATTTAGCAACCACCGCATCCCAATATGCCCTTACTCGCCCACAGGCCCATGCTAGGTGCCAGAAGTCCACACTCAAAGCGCTACAGTGCGTACATGTGTCTGTGTCATGTACACTGAACTTAAAAAGTCTGTGAGGTGTATGGTAAATCTGATGTAGGAATTTAAAATGTATAATACGCAAATTCCCGTTTGACGTGAGGGCTCCAGTCAGGCTACAACAGCGCACCCATGCATCCTCTGAGATCGGGGGGTCCAGATATTCATTCCATTTGTCCAGACTTTTATCCTCAGGGAGGGCCCGTCCTCTCTAACAGCGTGATATAATTTAGTGACAAGTTTGTGTCGAGTGGGACTAGTGAGTAAGACATGTAATGCAAGGGATTCTGGAGGCTCTCCGCAGGGAACGTTGGATAATAGGAACACGCTGCTTTCCTAAGTCTGTGTATCGAGAATGTGAATAGTGGAGTCTGATGCTGAATATAATCCGTGTCAGCAGATGTCAAGAAAGAGCCATTGGGGTACAGATCCTGCATTTTATCAATGCCTGCCTGAGCCAGTATACTCATAGCCCTCTTCTCATGCGTCACCGACAGGTTCTCGTGATAGGCAATAGGCAGCAGCGGAGAGTACAGTGGTAGTTTCCCGACCAGACTGCCCAGTGCCTGCCAGGCTGCGATTGTCGTGTTAATGGTGTTGAATGTAGTTCGGGGGGGCAAGCCTGCTCTTTTGTGTTATAATGGAGCTTAATGGGTTGGGGTGTGCGTCCCAATGTTCCACCGCCACATGTGGGATGAAATTGTGATCGGTGAACCAAAAATGTGCATATTGTGCGTGCGTGCACAGGTAGTAGACATAGAGATCGGGATCCCAAAATCCCCCATGCTTATAATCTAGAGTTAGTGTGCACCAGCTTACTCAGGCCTGTTTTCCACCCCAAATCAGACGGAGCAGTAACGATTGTTGTGTTTTAGAAAATGGCTGAGAGGGATCGGTATGTTATTGAAAACATATAGGAATTTAGGCAGTACTATCATTTTTATTAATTCAATACGATCGGCGAGCGAAAGCGTCAATCGAACCCATCTGTCAATCTGTTGCTCTAACAATGTGACAGTAGTGCCGTAATTCTCACGAATGACTCTTTTGGGATTGCGGTGAACCCAGATCCCCAGGTATTAAACTGAGTCCATTGCCCACTCAAGAGGAAATTCCAGCTCATGCGGGTGTGTGGTTTCGGTCAGTGGTAGTATCACCGATTTAGACCAGTTGATGTGTAACCCGGAAAAACTGGCAAACCATATGTACTCCCGCAGCACTGATGACAGATGTATATGGGGCTCTCGGATAAAAAGCAACATATCATCCGCATACAGTGAGATGATGAGTGGACGGTGGTGCAAATTAAGAGCCACGTGTTTGTGATGATGCCTAATGAGACATGCCAACAGTTCTAGTGTTAAGGCAAACAGGAGGGGCGAAAGGGGACACCCCTGCCTGGTGCCTCTGGTGATGAGACAGGGTTTCGATATGTGCCCACCCACCCGGACTCGTGCTGAGGGACGTGCATACAGGAGTCGCACCCAGCTGACAAAAATGGGGGAAAAGTCATCCGCTGGAGAATGAAGAATAGATAGTCCCATTCAAATTAATCAAATGCTTTGGCAGCGTCAAGCATGACAGCTGCCGCCGGAAGATCAGGAGAAAGCGTGTGAAAGAGGGAAAATAGCGTGCGAGGATTGTGGGAGGTGGTGTGTGTAGGTATAAACCCAGACTGGTCTGGTAGCACCAGATTTTGCATGAGTGGTTGAAGGTGGGTAGCGATTATCTTCGCCAATATCTTTACATCTGTGTTGATGAGCGACAAGGGGCAGTATGAATCGCAGAGGTTGGGCGATTTATCTTTTTTTAATAGGGTAATAATGAGAGCTTCACAAAGGGAAGGGGGGAGCACGCCTGAATCATGGGCCTCTGCGTACATTTCTATCAGGAATGGGGTGAGCTCTTCAGCATATGCCTTGTAGTAAAATTCGGGTGGGAATCCGTCCAGGCCTGGTGCTTTTTTGTTAGGGAGAGAGGCTATTGCCATACGAATATCTTCCACTGTAATAGGCTGACTGAGATAATCTCTCTGTCCATCCGACAGCCAAGCAATGCCTACTTGTGACAAATAGTCATCTAGTTCCTCAGCAGCTGCATCACACAGCGAAGTGTATAGGTTCATGTATGTTTGTCTGAACTGCTCCAGTATATCTGTGACGCTGAAGTGGTCCTGCCCGGCCCAACCTGTGTTCTTAGTAATGACGTTGTGATTCATACGGTGTTTAATCTTTGTGGCCAAGTGATGTCCCGGTCTCCCACCCTTTCCATATGAACGTGCCACAGCACGTTTCGATATGTATCGGAGCTCTGTATCTGCTAGTTAAGCATGTTCATGCATGTTTAATGGATGCTAAGGTTGCATCACATGGTGCGTGCTCATAGTCACGTTCAAGTCTGGTCCGTGTGGATTCTACTCTGGTGATTTGTCCCCTCAAGTCCTTTAAAATATCAGCGGATGTATTGATAAAGTCACCTTGAATGGTAGCTTTAAACCCCTCCCACAGTACCCCAGCGCTATCAAAAGAACCCCTGTTCTGATCAAAATATCGAACAATGGCTTAGCGGATAGTTTCCAAATAAAGGGGGTCCAGCAGTGCCTCAGTGCGAAGGCGCCATGTGAAGGCCCGGGGAACTGTTGAGGGATGTTAATAGTAAGGCGAACGGGACAGTGATCTGAGAGTGTACATGGCAAATGCTCCACCCCATCACCCACCCTCCCACCTCCTCACCCACCAGCCAGTAATCAAGATTAGACCAGGTGCCATGAGCTGTGGAAATGTGTGTGCCCTCGTGTGTCTGTGGTGCCATATATCAAGCAATCCAAATTCTGCCATCCCACTGCCAATCACACGGGCTGCACCCGGGGAGTGCCCCTCTTTACCTCTAGACATGTGCCTGCTGGGGTCCAAATGAGTGTTAAGATCGCTCCCCCAGAAAATCAGAGCGTCTGTCCAGTCACGCAGTACCGCAAGGAGGCTCTCGAATAGGCCAGGGTCATCTATGTTAGGACCGTATGAATTCACAACGGTGATCAGCTTGCCTGCCAACGTCCCGTGTACCATGGCATACCATCCTGCAGAGTCAACCTGAGTGTGATGTGCTGTAAAAGGAAGGGATTTCTTTACTATTGTGAGCACTCCCCAGCTATAGGAGGAGGCCAGACGGTAACCAGCCCAGCAAGCCCCAACCAACGTGTCTGTATGTTTAGTGGGATGAGTTTCTTGAAGGAGGGTAATATTAATTCTATGCCGTTCTAAATGAGCTATCACTTGTCGAATTTTTTTGGGCGAATTGAGCCCCTGTTCCATGTGAGGCAAGAAATTGTCAAACCAGCACATGTGGAAAAAGGAATCTGCCTATGTCCAATATGTGAACAAGGATGTGTAGGCAACAATATGAAGCCAAATAAACAAACCCCATAGCAAGACCCATGCCCCCTCACCCCCCACCCACTTTAGCAACCCCAACACGCCAAAGCCATCCCACGACCCCAGAAACAGATCCCAAGTGCAGCACCAGGGAAAGAACCATATGCGGGGGACACCCATGTAGGGGGACGCCACAGCACAAACTCCCTCCCGATGAAGTTAGGAGGTGGCCGAACCAACTTACAGTGTCCTTCCCAGGCCTCGCAACCACATATCAGAGGAACACAACAGGGGAATCCCCCCAACAATGAACAAAATAATACATTGTAGAAAAGCAGGAAATCAAAGAATCAGAAAGCCGGTGGGCAGTGATAATACTCATACCTCATCCCAGTAACTCTTCCAACGTAGGCGGAGATATTACAGAGTCAACCCAGGCCACGTGCTGATTCACCATGTGCAGTATCTTCATCATTATCAGCATGTCTGGGGGAGCGTTTCCGGCGGGAGACTGATTTGGCAAAGTCCAATGCTGATTTTGGGCATGTGAAAAATGTGTATTTTCGATTGTCCTCCACACGCAGTCTTGCCGGGTAGAGCATGGCATATGGTATGTGCGCGGCCAGCAGCAATTTCTTGGCGGGCTGATATTCCCTGCACGCCTCCTGCACTGCCATGGTGAAGTCTGGATAAAAAGCAAGTGTGTTTCCTTTGTGAACAATGGTACCATTCTTCCTCGCGAGACGGAGCACCGTATCCCTGTCTCTATAGTTTAAAAGGCAGGCAATTATGGGGCGAGGTGGGGCGCCCGGAGGCAGTCGTGCAGCCAAGGAGCGATGTGCCCGCTCTTCAACGAGAACCTGGGACAAGTGTTCCGCTTAAAAGATGTCTCGCAGGAGTTTCTCGACAAAGGTCTCCAGGCGGCCTGTGTTTGTGGATTCTGGAAAGCCCGTAATTCGCACGTTGTTACGTCGCGATCTGGCTTCTAAATCTTCATTACGGGCCTGTATGACAGCCAGAACCTTCTCCATGGAGGCCGCCTTAGTCGTAACCTGCTGTAAGCCATCATCAGTGTCTGAAATGCGTGTCTCCGCCTCCCCCAACCGCTGAGCCTGCTTGTCTAGTTTTGACGACATATGGTCCATACGAAGATTAAAATGATCAATTTTACCATCAATGGATTGCAAACTGGCCTGCACAGCAAGAAGAGTTTTATCAATATTGTTAAGATGGTCATTTGGCAGGTCAGCCTCAGAGTCCGATGCTGCATGCTGAGTGGCTCTGCCAGTTTTTCTGGGCTTGAAAGTGAGTCGCGTTTGGCTAAGCTCACTTTTCCCCATGCTGGGTGCACGGACCAGGGTGATTCTGCGCACAGGCAACACTTCACAGGCCTCACAGAGCCGCAATCTGAAAACAGCCCACCTCACAGCAGAGAAGGGGGGGTAGGTCAACGATGATGAGCACCTCGGTAACAGCAAGGCCAACCCATCCTGTCCTGAGTGCATGCACAGCCCAAGTTGTAATATCAGCAATGCAATAAAGAGTTCATTCTCTGCAGCAGAACTTAAAATGGGTGACTCAGAAGGCCCAGAAGACGCAGTCCGACACTCGCAATGTTACAGGGCAAGGATATCGCCGCACCCGGCGAGGGAAGGATCGTCAGCACCAAAAGACTATGGCAGCAAGTCACCAGCTAGGCTTTTACTATTTATAGGCCAGGGTGAGGGTGAAGAGTAGGCCCCAATATAGCGCCAGTACGCATTCAGATGTGGAGGGCGCCGTAAGGGACCCCTTGAACACTGAGATGGCAGGAGCGGGCCGATGTCCACGTTGGCCCCCCTCTACAGCGGGAATCACAGGTTAGCGTCCTGGCCGCACCTTGGCCCCAGCCACTGGGTGCAGGGGTAATGGCCTTCAAGCGATAGCAGGAGGGCGGGGGGCTCACTGGTACTGAGAGACGTGACCGCAGCGTGAAGGCAAGGGACTCAGCCCCAATCAGGTTCGCTGAACGTTCTTCCACCTGGGCCCTCCGGTTGTGAGGGGCCTGTCGCAGCAGGGGTACAGCTGACCAGACGGGCTACTGGGAATCGGCGAGCGCGACTGCACCCAGTGACAGAGCCCGACCACCAGAGACCAAGGACACAGGCCCATACCAGACAGGCAGCCGACCACAGTGCGAAAGGACCCCGCCCGCCCCTCTACGCAAGACCGGTGTCTGCAATCCCACAGACGGCGACACAGAGGCAGCACAGCGCCCCCCAATCACCCTGCCGAGCGATCAGAGAGCTGCCATTAGTTCCCCTGGGTGCTTCGTATCGCCTACCAAACACCCGGCCCAACGAGCCAGGCACACACCCCCTGGCACTCGCAGCCTGCCGCTAGGCCCAGCTCCGACCTACCTCACTCGTCTGGTCCATGCGCGTCCGGGGTCGCCACGCTGTCAGAGGCCGGCCCAGAGCCTCTCAGCATGTAATCCTGCTGTAGCGACGTTCTGGTCCACAGCGCCCAACCAGGTCAGTCAGCAGGTCACGCGGGTACTATGCCTGACAGTTTCAGTGAGGTGCGTGGCGGGATGGCAAGGATAAACGTCGGATTTATATCTCGACCGGCGGAACAGCTCTAAAGAGCGGCCATTTTGATTTGCGTCTTCTAGCCCCCCCCCAAGAAGACAATACTTTCGCAGAGGAGTTGTTAGATACTCAGCCCCTGCCTCCTTATGCCCTGCAGAGGATATATCCTGCTGTTTCTTTACAACAACAGCTGTCTTTTTCATCTGTTCCGGTTGCTTCCGTGTCTATGGCTGTTATTTTGACGGCTGTGGCCACGGCGCCCCCACTTTGTCCTCGCCATCCCTGATGACTGTGACCTCTAGCACCTCTACTGTCTTTACACCTGAGTCTTCTGTTCTTTCTCCTCCTAGTGCAACCATTGGCTATGGTTGTACCTATCAATTCTGTTGTTTCTCCTTCTATGGTTATTCATCCCCCGTCATTTTTGGATTCTGCCGCTCCAGTACGAGGGTTTGAGGATAGAGATTGGGCGAAATTCAGGGAGCAAATAGGCCCGTTAGTGCGATCTGGGGTAGGTGATGAGGAGAAGCAAGTAATAGCTGACTAGGCTGTGCGGTGGACTCGTAATGCGATTTATGGTGTTCAGGATATTTGGGACGTTATGCGAGATCTTGAACCTTTATACAGCAACATGCCCGTAAACATCTGTCTGCTGAATTGATTAGTCTCTGGCAACCCCACATTGGGACAAAACCGCCCCAAATTTTATTTCATATTAGAGATCTTGTATATGATACTGATTTGGAGCCAGGTCAAGTGTTTGGGAATGTTACAACCTTAGTTGCCTACAGGGGTAGATTACATGAGAGGAGCCCTACCCCGATAACTCAGTATCCGATGCGTGAGGTCCATCCCACATATCACCCATAAATACCTGAGTTAACGTATCAGTGTGGTAATGTCACTAGACCGGCTGAAGCGGCCCGTTTCCAGGAGCAATGAGTTTATACTCCGAGGAAAAGAAGTGAGGTTTTTGCCCTTGAGGCTCATTTGCCTGACCCTAGGAAAAATCCTACAGCTTATTATAAAGAATTAACAGAGGCTGCCTCTTCTACTGTAATGACTCTTGCCGATATTTAAATGTTTTTTGGTTTTCTCTTTCCGGTTGATGTTTGGAGACAGGTTCATACTCAAGATCATGTCGCGGACATGGGCGGTACATGGGATGTGATTAAAGGATGGGATCAGGAAAGGAAGCCGGGTAATAAACCCAGGGCCGAGAAACTTGTTTAGCCAGGTCGTAGTATTACATATATGCAGTCACTTATTCCACCTAGAAGGTAAGCTAGGACAAATTGACAGCTTGTCAACAGAAGAAGAATGAGAGTGCTTCTGATTTCTTTACCCGGTTTGAAGGTACGTTTTTGTACTATAGTGGGCAGGATATGTCTATTGAGGGAGGAGTTTGTTTGCTTGTTGACAGGTTTGTTTCTAACCTTCTTCCTGAATGTGGGGGAATGTGGGGTTCGCAGTTACATGCAGATGAATAATAGCATGTGATATCAAGCTCTGTGTATGTCATAGTCATTTAAGGGTACCACAGCTGGGAAGACAGTACAAATGGTGACAAGATAGGGCATAAGTAACCCAAAGATTGGCAGTGCTCTCTGAGAGAGATTCGCCATGGTGCAGGCAAACTGCTCAGGCGTGCCACGTGCGCCATCATCGAAGTACAGAAACAACGTTCAATGCATGTGGAGTCACAGCGCAGTTCCAGCTGCTGTGAAGTAGTTGAAATGATAGCATTTACAGAGAATCTACACATAGTTGGTCGAGAACCTGTTAATCAGGCCATACATAAAGGTACTGCGTCACTACTCAACATCGAGCCATACATAGTACGGAGTGATACCGCTGTGATTAAAATGCTGCCCAGCAGAGATCAACCTGGTGTAAAAAACTACAAAGCAACAGCCTAGTGCAAGATAACACTGGAATTACAAGTGCTGCTAGGTAGAGATCAACCAGGTGTCAGGAAAAGTATAAAGCAACAGACAAGTGCAAGAGAACGCTGTGGTTGAAGACAGACCATCACATACTGTCATGATACTTACCGGAGCTTTGAAAAAAGAAAAGCTCTATGACTTCTGCGGAGGGTAAGGAGATCCAGGAAGAAGCACAGGGGTTATGCTTACTGAGCTGTACAATTCCTATAGTGGCCCACCATCAAAGATGTGGGGTGGTGACTCAGACAATACCAAAGGTCTCTGTGAAAGTGAAAGGCTCACATAGAAACCAAGAGAGAGGTCACCATTCAACAGACTGTCCATGATGACCCAGAGGCCAGCACATCACAAGGCCTCAGAAATGTTACAGATAACTCGGGTCCTAATGGATGGGAAGCAGTGTTGAAGGGGACTGCACCGTTTGTGTCAGCCTCTCCCACAAATGGTTACAATGCTGCCACTTTCTTGAAGCCACCACCATCATTTGATACTGCTAAAAAAAACCTCAATATTGGCAATCGATGGATGATGTGGATAAAGGCATTTGAAGATTTCATCAATGCACTTGAAGGGACTGATAAAAAGATTATCAAATGCCTCAAAAATCTTGCTCATGATGACGCAAAGGAAGTCATAAAAAATGCAACAAACTGACGATGAAATCCCATACCGTCAGATTAAAGAAACCATGAATCTCAAGTGCAATCCAAAGCCAAATGTTGACTATGAAATACATATTTTCCGTCAAGAATGACAAGAAGTTGGTGAAACCATTAATGAACTTGTAGTGAGACTTGACACACCTATCAAACACTGTAAGTTTTTTTAATTTAATGGTGAAGAAGCCATACGTCTCAGAGTCATGGATGAATACTAGTCCGATTCCGTCAGAAGGAGAATGCTGAGAGAAACTCTGGGGCATATTATCAAGGACGGCGTTAACAATATCGCCAGTTTAGCGGCAGAAAACTGCCGCTAAACCGGCGAAAATGAGCTTGATAATATGCCCTGGAGAATTCCCATAGAAGCCCATGTTCACACCAGAACATGGGCTTCTATGGGAATTCCATAGAGCATATTATCAAACTTATTATCGCCGGTTTAGCGGCACTTTTCTGCCGCTAAACCGGCGATAATTTTTAACGCCGTCCTTGATAATATGCCCCTCTGAGTCTGGAATGGGCGTTAATGGCTACTGGAACTGAAGAGTGCACTAATTGACAAGCTGCTGAT
Organism: Triturus cristatus; assembly: GCF_964204655.1. NCBI lineage: Eukaryota > Metazoa > Chordata > Amphibia > Caudata > Salamandridae > Triturus > Triturus cristatus. The sequence continues at coordinate 317,059,824 of NC_140588.1, read as the reverse complement.
ATGGAGGTCGGAGGTGCCGAAAATGAATCAGTCATGAGAGTGAAAAGCAAGTCAAAGCAAAAGACTGAAGGACCCAAGGTGATGTCTACATGTAAAAAGAAGTTATGTTTTAGATGTGGATTTTCATTTCCACATGAAGATATATGTTCTGCCATTGGACAGATATGTAAAGGATGTGGAAAGGAGAACCATTTTGTGATTGTGTGTAAAGCAAAGGGAAAAACAAGTGTATTACGGCGCAAAGACAAATTTGCCACTTGAACGTTCCAGAAGCAATGTTCGACATGCACCCACAAGACCCAGCAGAGACGTCAAGTACGACAAATCGACACTTATCAAAGTCAATTGTCATTTGAATTATCATCGAACAGTTTCTCCATATCAGTATCACGTGAAAGTGAAGAAGATGATTGTGCTATGTAGATGTCTCCTTCAGAAAATGATGTGCATGTTGGACCAGCTGCATGTGAAGAAAAATGTCAGGCAAAGAAAATTCAGCATGCCAAAGCACCAAAGTCATTCAAACATTGTCCTAAAATTACATTGAAAATAAATGGTTGTGACGAGAAGTAAAATACTTTATTTAGACAATCAAGTCCATTAAAGTACCAAATACAGGAAACAAACAATTGTACATACATAAAATGAAAAATGATTGTTTTGCAAACAAGCAGCATCTCACAATGTGCTATCTTTAAAACAAATTTGATTTAAAAACCTTTGGGCAATGGTTAAAGTGCAATGTTGTAAAGTGCTAGTATCAAAAATATAAAAGTCATGAGTGTCCATTAATGGTGAAATGTAGACTATGTAACAAATTGTAATTTGTCTCTTGTTCGATACCTTTCCTCATCGACAGTGGTGCATTGATAAACAGTATGCCTAAGGAGAAATATTATGAATTGCATCTTTTACCACAGCTTCTAATGTTGAAAACCAAAAAATATGCATGGGTTACATCGATGTTCATTTGTAGAGACAGTAAAACACAAGAAAACAAAGGTGCAAGCACACGTTAGTGTGCTTCAAGGGACAGCGTTGAGTGCTTGTCAACTCAGTTTCAGCGCAGCTGCTGATATGGGACTGATTTCTATGAATACAACATGAATGTTCGCTATCAAATAGTAAGTCAGTTCCCTTCATTGTTTTATGGTTTGGGAAAGCTTAGGACAATGAAAGTAAAGTTGTATATTAATGAGGATGTCCATCCTGTTGCTCAAAGACATAGGCAAATTGCTTTTCATTTACAAGATGTTGTTGAAAAACAACTTGAATCATTGCTTACTCATTTTATCATTGAGCAGTCCACTGGTCCCATGCCATGGGTTTTTCCCATTGTAGTTGTGCTGAAAATGGACAGTGAAGGAGTGGTATGCATATGTGATGACATCTATCATGCAAACAAGGCAATTGAACAAAATCGACATTCAGGTCCACACACTGCTGATATGATAACAAAATTAAGTGGTACAAAGGTTTTCTCTCACCTTGATTTGAACAAACTGATAGAACTAGAAGAAAACTGCAGGTACATTATAACCTTTTCTACACATGTTCCTCTGTTTCGATACAAAAAGCTTAACTTTGATGTGTCATCAGCTACAGAACTTTTTCAAGACGTCATTTGACGTTTCAATTTAAACATCTTATGCTGATGACACCAAACTGGTTGTATCAGCTGTTGACAATGATATCAACCACCCTCTAAAATTACACAATTGCATGACCGCCCTAAGCAACTGGATCAGTAGACACTGCTTAAAAATAAACTCGAGTAAAACAGAGGTTATTCTGTTTGACAATCTCTCTCCAGCATGGTCTCCAACCTTGAGGAAAATGTTTCCTTTTATGCCCAGAAATACCAAAAAGACTGTTGTTTCCTCACTAATTTTATCAAAGTTGGACTATTGTAATGGCTTGTATATAAATCTCCAGGTTAAACTACTTGGTAAGCTCCAGGTGGTGCAGAATGCGGCATCCAGATTGATTCTGGGTATTCCCAAATACCGGTCGATATCCGCATCACTGGCTCCCAGTGCGACAGCAGATTAAATTTAAGGCACTCTCTGTGACCCATAAAGCTCTGCACAGAGAAGGACCGAAATTTCTTTGGAATGCTTTTAACTGGAATTCACCAAGTAGATACCTACGATCAACCAATGTGAGATCGATTACCACCATAATAATCAGGAAAGTGAACTGGGGAAGAAGGAATTTCATTAACAGCACAGCTGGGCTTTAGAACTCTATCTCACTGTCTCAGGACCATACCCACCCTTCTTGCTTTCAGAAGGGAACTTAAGGCCTGGCTGTTTAGGAATCAGTAACACTCCAGCTCAGTAGCTCATGTCTCTGCAAGCGCCAAGACACCTATGGATTGACGCACTATAAAAGTTTATATAACATAACATGCAGCCTATCGTGAATGAGTTCAATTAAAGTGATGACATATTGGTTTTCAGAGCTACCCAAAAAGAGCATGATAAGGCTCTCACACAAGTATGTCATTTACTGCCTGATGCAGGTTTGACTTTGAATACAGACAAATGTGAGTTCCATAAGACAAAGTTTACATTATTTGACCATATCTTTTTTGATGGGGGTATGACACCTGATCCTGATAAAGAACAGGCATGTCCAATGCTGATTCCACTCAAGACTTTTCAAAGGTGCATTCATTTCATGGCAGGACCAGCTACTATTCCAGATATATATGAGGCTTTGCCACCATAAATACACTATTGAGAGAGTTGATGCAAAAGAATGTTCATTTCAGTGGTCATACGAATGTGAGAACACTTTTAAGAAAATCAAACTAGCCATTGAGAATTCTATTGAAATTGTTAATTTTATTCTGAAACTTCATACAGAGGTGGTTGTTGATGCTAGCCCAGTTAGGTTAGGTGCTATCCTTCCACAACATAGCAGACTCCTAAACGCTTGAAGGCATATTGTGGCTGTGCAAGTAGGAGTTTTTCCAAACCAGGACATACTTACTTACAACCTGACAAAGAACGTTTAGCCATGGTAAGGGTGTGTGAACACTTCCATATATTCCTGTATGGAAAGCCTTTATGCTGGTAACTGATCATCAAGCTTACCAACAATATTTGGCAATCCAAAGGTCAAAATGCTGCCTCGCAAGAAATGTTGGGGAATACGGCTACTAAAGTACAATTATAACACAGTGCATCGTCCAGGAAAGGATCAGAACCCTCCTGACTGATTTTCTAGAGTGTCTATTCAAAGTCATGGTACTCCATCCAAGTCAGCCAAAGCTCATAGCAACTTCACTTTAAAATCAAACCCAGTGGCTACAATTTCATTAACCCAGATTATCACCAGCATGAGCCATGATAGCGACATGCTACAGTTGAAACATATATGTACACATCAGTTTTGAACCAGCACACTCAACCTCTCACCAGTGAAGGTGCATATCAAAAGTAAAGAAATGTCAACAAAGAACTGTCAATAACTCAAGAGGTAGTGATATTGTGAGAGTCGAGAATCTTAATTTTGGAGAGTCTGTGGCAGAAAATGATTGAAGTGTCCCACGAAGGGCATGGGGCATTGGGGAATCGCTGCCACAAAACGAGCTCCCTGAGATGAGTCTGGTTTACATATCTCGATGAGCGAGTTAAGGGCTTGTCATCTATGCAACTGCCTATCTACAAAGTTGCTCTACACACTCTGAACACATCAGAACTCTCGAAGCATGCCTGGGAGAGAATAGCCATTGCCTTTTTCAGTGACATCGATAATGGGCATCACCTGATGATGATTGTTGATGAATACTTGCGATATTCATTAACTGAGGATCTCTCACCCACCAATCAAGAACGAGTCATTGAGAGACTGGATGGCACCTTTGCGATCTGAGGTTTTCTAGCCAACCTAAAATCCTAGAGCATTTGAGTACAAAACATCAAAAGAACTGTGGTCTCATACCTGTGGTCTAATTGAGAGATTTATGAGTACACTAAGAAAGCTGTGCAGCATTCTACACGTGAGAAGCTGAACTTACAAACTGTGTTAAACTCTACTTTGAGAGCTTACCGTTCAACACCTCACTCAACCACTGGTGAAAGTCTGCCAACATTTATGTTTGGTAAAGCAATGACAACCAAGATACCCAAGTGGACCAGTAAGAGAGAAAGAGATGAGAACTTAACTCATATGAGCCACTAGATTCAGAAACAAAAGATGAAACCATACACTGTGAAGGACTGGGCAAATTTTAAGACCCAGCGGTGCCAGGGGACAACACCTGAGACCTTCGGGGTTCACCTGTTTTGGCGTACTAAACAAACAGAGACACAGGACTCATCCTCTGGCGTCAAAAGATCGTCTTTAATGACTGCAGTCAGGAAAAAAAGTCACAGAAGTATCATACGAGATAGATTCTACGGAGACTGCTCAATTTGTACAAAGCAGGTCGCTCCTTAAATACTGAATATTATGCCTCGGGCAAACATTCCTGCAAGTTTACAATTATTCCCGTTTCTGCAGTCCAAACAATAAGATCACACAACATCACTTTCCCATCTCCAGGTGTCCGGCCTTCAATCACACAATTCTGACATCCCTCTATTGAGAGGCCGGACCGCCCCATAATAAAAGTGGTCACCTCCTCATCATAAAAGGCTAGAGGGAAATATAGGGACAGCTGCAGAAAATAGAGGAGTTAGATAAGACATATTCGCAGGCAAATAAACGAAGCGTGGTCTATTGTATCAGGGTCAGTAATCTTGCTCAAGCAGGACAAGACAGAAAACCGGTGTGGCAGGGTCAGCTTTCGCCAAGTCATGCGGAATTCAGCAGAACGTGCACTAAGGAATACGTGTCCTTGTGAGGTTACCTAAACAGGGTCATCGCTCGGACATCGCCCATTCACTGACTATGTGAGGGCAATGATACAAAATGGACATCGTGCACAAAATGAAACCCGTAGGTTTGAACACGAAAACCAGCAATATGTGACAAATCCTTCAGGGCAGCGTTGCGAAAACACTCGCCCATACTAAACTCATCATTTGCGATTTACTACTACCAAAATCGTCATGGTACCATTAGTTCAAAAACACGGGTTCAGGTTTCACGGAACCTCAGACCCTCCTTTTGCCCTTACATAGGCAAGCATTAATCGATGTCTGAGTCGATATCTATTTTCATCAAATCACTGAGGTGTTGCTGAAGCATCATCCTTTCCATCAGTACCTCTCTAGTAACAGGCGGCCTTCTTATACATGTCGCAGCACAAAGGCTACATAAGGCAGGACCACACTGGACACAGAGGCAGCACGAAAACAGGAGAACTAAAACAACCCCAATGACCATCAGAATCTTCCATCCCCACGCAGATAATATATTCCAAACCCATCCAGTTAGCGACCACTCTCCTTCATCCACATGTATAGAATCAGAGATCTTATGTAATTTAGAAATGGCCTCATAAACTGTCGGAGCATTACCCGGAATGAAAACACAGCAGCTCGATCGGATCACTTTACATACTCCACCTCGATCTGCAAGTACAACGTCTAGAACCATACGATTCTGCAACGTCATAAGGCGATCCGCTTGAAGCTCAGCTGTCAAATTACCAAGGGCACCAGCCGTTACATTAACAGTGGATTCAACTACACGAGTCAGTTGTCTCAGGTTCCTACTATTGACCATAGGTCCCCAAAACGGCAGGAAACCCATGAGGAAGTCTCCCACTTCCTGACCAGCAGTATCCTCCTGACTAATAACACCTCTCACAAATCTAGTCTTGTGATAATCAGAGGCAGCAGTAAATGTCGGCGGTAGTAAGTTAGCAACATAACATGTTCCCGAAAAATCAGGGGGCAACCATGTGTATGCTCGATCATAACAGACAAAGTATGTACCCTTGGCAGCCAAAAACACAGGGGAAGACTGTGATGGGAAAACGTACGTTTCAGTACAGTCACTCTTCCCTAGCTGAGCTCTCGGATTCTGACCATTGCCTTGCAAACAAAAACGACCTAAGTGGGGTATGACCCAAATCGGAGACGAACTCTTGCGCTGTTTCTCGCCCAGACTAATGCTATACCCAGTCGCATTCCAACCCACATAAGCTCGCAACTCATCCTTGGGAATGGATGAATATGCATCGATATCTCTACTCATATCGGCAACTCCTCTTACCAAGGCTTTATTGCTGGATCTATATTTTGTGGAGCGCGGTGGTCGCGGGGAATAGGTCTCAAGTGCGAAAAGGAACATAGTCTGGAATGCCCACGATGACCCATTATAGCTAAAAGGCAGAACTAGATACGGGATACCATTATCAGCGGTATGCGGCATCAAACCACACACCCAGCAATTAGTTATATTCATCACTAGTTGGTGTTGGTGCAGGAGTTGAATAAACGAATTGTTTACAAACTCAGAACGTCTGGCTTGTTCGTGTTCAGGCAAAGGGTGGAAGGAATGCGAAGAAGCAGTAGTAGCAGAAAAAGAAACGTGAGGAGGCACCATAGACATAGCAGGTACAGAAATTAACTGGATACCAAAAACAATTCCACCCACTAGAGTTATCAAGACAATCAAAAACATTAGGGCACACTGGATCAGGAAACATTTGTTGTGCAATATTTCATGCAATTTCACTTTACGCTTAATCACAGTATTAACACCTCGCAGCTCAGGAAGCTCCATCCTCTACTCGAGCCGTCCGCGGCGGTTGGTTTGTACCTGTTCAGAAATGCGTCGGTTAGCCTTCGGAGTTCCCAAAGACCAACCGGGAAACCGACCTAGTGTCTGGTAACCTGTAAATCAAAACTAGGCACACGTCACGGCCCTACGGCGAACCCGGATGGCCGGTTCAAGAACACACATACAGCAAACTTCCTGGCTGAGGAGAATGCAATTGTCCAAAAACGAGTTGTCAGGGCAGTGGAGGCAAAAGAACACAAAAAAGGTATTCCTTTTATTAGTCCTTGGAATGGGAGCGTAAAGAGTAACGATGTCTTGCAGGTTGTGTCTGCTCTTCGAACAAAGGACCAGATGACAAAACAGTGTTCGATTGTTCAGGTGAATGTTTGAATGGAGTAATGTTTGGCTCCAGGGGCAAAGGCACAGTTTCAGGTGGAGCAGCAGTGTTCTTCAGTTTAGCTGACTCAAGACTTTTGAATAGTGCATTGCTGAACGGGACAAGCCTAGGAACACATTCTGTCTCAGAACTGCCAATTCCCTGTCTAATCCACTTGTCATACGGTAAAGGAAGCGGTACACGCTTCGTATGGGCAGCGTGCACCCAATGCTTTATTCCAGCCAATCGAACAGCAGTCCGGGTTGACAACAGGACCTGGAACGGTCCAATATATCTTGGCTCCAAGTTTCTGGATTTCCCAAAGTTCTTTATGACAACGAAATCGCCAGGCTGTAACTTGTGTCCTGGTCCCTCTGTTGGTTTTGGCAGAGCCTCAAAAACCTGTTGATGAATGGCACTTAGTTTAGCAGTCAAGTCATAAAGGTAATCGATCAACATGGGATATTCGAGCTGGGTAAATTCCTTAGGTCTAGGGACTCCCCAAACGTTCGCAGGACGACCAAACACAATTTCATAAGGGCTAAACCCTACTCGAGAGTGAACAGTCGCCCTAGTGGACAGAAGAGCCAAAGGCAATGCATCTGGCATGACAATCCAGTAGTTGTTTGGATCTTGGCTAACTTTAATTTCAGAGTCCCGTTATAACCCTCAACAAGACCTGCGGACTGTGGATGATTTGCACTATGGAACTTCTGCCTAATCCCCAAACCCATACATACACTCTTCATAACCTTTCCCACAAACTCACTTCCATTATCCGACCATACAATCCGTGGCATGCCGAACCTAGGGAAGAACTCTTTGAGAAGGACTTTGGCTGTAGACAGGGCTGAATTATCTTTCAAGGGGTAGGCTTCGATCCATCGTGAAAATGCACAAACTACAACAAGGACATACTTAAGGTTGTTACACCTTTCCATGTGAATGATATCTAATTGAATGATCTCAAAGGGACAAGTCGCGGGAGCAAAATGACCAGCTGGAGTTGGAGTTCCTTAGCCAGGATTATGCATCAGGCACACCATGCAATTCTTAACCACCCTCTCCACACACTTAGAAATTCCATCATTCTTCCATTCTGGGGCCAACAACTTGCAAATTCCTTTCGCACTAATGTGTGCCATTCCATGTGCCATTGTAACTACTGCAAGCACATACGCATCAGGTAACATCCATCTCTGATGTTCAGACAGATCAATCCAACAACCAGTCGAATCCAATTTACCCATACTTTCTTTCCACACATTCTTCTCACTCTCAGTAGCCTCCTTCTGAATTGACTTCACACTCTCAATCGTATTTTCACACATTCTAGCATCCGTAACCCATCTTGCAGAACTTGCAACATACATTCGACTCATCATGTTCTTTGCCGTCTCTTTCGCAACCTCATCTGCAAACACATTACCACGACCAACATCATCCGTAACCTTCCGATGCGCACTACACTTCACAATCGCAACTTGCTTTGGCAAAGTGAGTGATTCCAGAAGCTCATTCACCAATTGTCCATGCTGTATTTTTGTCCCATGGGACGTCAAAAATCCTCTCTCTTTCCATAATCGTCCAAAACTGTGTGCAACACCAAACGCATACTGACTGTCGGTAAACACATTCACTCTCTTTGCCTCGGCCAAGACACATGCTCTCGTCAACGCAATCAACTCTGCAGCTTGTGCAGAATTCTGACTTACTCTCGCAGTCTCAACAATCGTAATCAATGTCGTCACAGCATACGCAGCAGTCACATCACCATTCGGCAACTTAAAGCACGAACCATCCACATACAAAGTACCATCCGGATCTGACAACGGTGTATCTTTCAAATCGATCCGACCCTTCGTTTCTTCTTCAGTTCCCAAACAACAGTCGTGTGGTTCTGAATCACTCGACTCTACAGTAGTCGGCAACAATGTGGCTGGATTCAACACACTACATCTTTTAATCTGGATATAGCTTGCCAAGAGTGTCAGCTCATAGCCTGACAACCTAGCACTCGTAAGATGTTGAGTTTTCGTCCTGTTCAATAGAGTATCTACTGCATGTGGAACCATTACCACTAACATATTATCCATGACCAGACCAGCAGACTGTCGAATAGACACAGCAGCTGCCGCTGTCGCTCTAAGACAACTCGGCAATGCTCTTGCTACTGGATCTAAAGTCGAAGAAAAATACGCACACGGACGCTGTTTATCACCAAATTGTTGCGTCAACACACTCAACGCACAACCCTCGCTTTTGTGAACGTATAGTGTAAACGGCTTACTGTAGTCGGGAGTACCCAACACAGGAGCTGAACTCAACGCATCGCGAAACTCAGAAAAACTCTTCTGACAGTCATCAGACCATGGCAGAGGATTCGAAATATCTTTGCACGTGAGAGCTAACAAGGGCTTTGCTAACAAGGAAACATTTGGAATCCATTGTCTGCAGTATGATGTGATACCTAAAAAGGCACGTACTTCTCTTTGAGTGCTTGGCACAATCATTTGAGAAATTGCTCTAATTCGTTCCGGGGTCAACCTTCTTCCCTCCTTTGACAAGAGATGACCTAAGTAGGTTACTTCTTGGCAACAATATTGTAACTTAGAAGGTGACACCTTATGATGTAAATCAGACAAATGCTGTAGCAAGGAAATTGTAGCCGCTTTGCAAGTTGCCTTGTCATCAGCAGCTACTAAAAGATCATCTACATACTGGATCAGAGCAGCACCAACAGGTAACACAAAGGTATCAAGCTGGCTTTTCAGAGCCTGACTATATATCGAAGGACTCTCACAATAACCTTGAGGTGCGCGCTTGAATCTAAAGCTACGACCACCCAAGGAGAAACCAAAAATGTCCCTACTCTCTTCTGCTATCGGGATGCTAAAGAAGGCATTCTTCAAGTCAATCACCGAGAACCAGGCAGCTGAAGCAGGAATCAATGTCAATAAAGCTGTTATTTCGGGAACCACAGGAAACTGTGGAACCACAATCTTGTTGACTTCTCTAAGATCAATTACAAACCGATACACAGGAGGTTGGGAAGAATCGGTACGTTTCAAAATCGGCAAAACAGGACTATTACACACGTTACCTCGTGTTTCCTCAATCACACCCTTCTGGATCAAATCATGGATGATCGCTAAGAGTGCTCGTTCACCATCGCTCGAAATTCGATATTGCGGAATTGGCGGTAATCTGACGTTCGGTCTAAGATGAACAATATATGGAGGAATTTCCAAAAGACCCACATCATTAGGACCCGTAGCCCAAAGAGATTCAGGGAGTGAACACAATTCTGGTGGAAGTCTATCTGTCGACACATACATAGGAGAGATCACTTTCCTACCCAATGTAAGTTGTACTCCCGAAGGGGAACAATGCAACGTCGCATACAATCGTTTCAACAGGTCCAACCCCAACAAGTTCTCACCACAACCAGTAGTCAAAATCAACGGTGCTTCTAACTCACATGGTCCAATTGAAAGGGATAAAGGACTAGAGACTGGATTACGAAAAGGGGCGCCAGAAAATCCTACTGAGACTTTTGTTAAGCCAGACAAAGGTGCGCCAGGGAGTTTAGAATGTATGATTGAACTTTTTGCCGCACCAGTGTCCAACAGAAAAGGCTCAACCACACTTGATATAGCTACTGAAACGTAAGGCCCACTCTGATCGACTGGAACTGACACTACTCCCTCTCTTTGTCCATGGCTATCCTAGCAATCATTATGCGCAGCACTCTCGCCCTCGACATAGTAATCATCTACATGGTACTGTGGAGATCTACCAGATCTCTGTGATGGAAGAGAACGCTCATTCTGAGAAAACGCTACACCACGTCCTCTACCTCTAGAGACTTGTTGAACACCACGACGACCTCTCTGAACTGGCACACCATTCATACGTTGTCGCAAAACAGGGCACTCGTTTTTATAATGACCCTCTTCCTTGCAGTATGCACATTGATTCAATCCTAACAGGGGCCGAGAAGCGAAATACTCCGGTCTCAGTTGTACTTTCGGGAACTGTGTCTGTTGCTGAAATTGCGAACGTTGCTGCGAATCGTTCTGATTCGAGCGAGGCGGATACGCCTGCTGCAACAACACCTTAGTCTTCAAGTCCTACGTTTTCTTTTCTACTCGTTCCTTTTCTTCCTTATCTCTGTTCTCGTAATATTGGGCTGTAGCTAGAATCTGAGCCGTTGAAGAAACAGCCCAAGCACTTTCTGAGTCTTTCAATTTGTTGCACAAGTCAGGCAACACAAATTTATCGACAAATAGTCTCTGGCCTCCCTCCGAACTCATGTCTTGACCACTGTGGTCCACAAAAGTCTCTTCAAATCGCGTGAAAAAGTCAGACACACTTTCATCCTTCTTCTGCTTACAAGCCGACAATTTATCCCAGTTAACTCTCAACGCTGGCATCAAAGTCTTCATCAAATTAACTATCCTATTCGGTAACTCCGCTACTAGGGGCTCAGGCTTTGTACCTCCTACTTGGAGAGCATCCGCAGCTAAAAGAGCCGTCCAGGTACCACCTAACTCGTTCGGATGATCCTCATGGCAGATCTTTGCCCATATCGGTTGTGGCACTACATTGCCAAACAACATCTCAATATCTGCAATGTTCATAATACAAGCGTCCACAGTCTGGGACAATTCCTTATAGTAACCAGCAGGATTCTTATGTGGGTCTGGCAAATTCTGTTTCAATGCTAATACTTCAGACCTTTTCCATGGGACATGAATCCATACTCTCTGAAAATGTGCTGGAGCGGCCTGAATACCTCTCCCTGCATCAGCCTGTACCGCGTCACGTCATACTGGCGGGACCTCTCTCATAGGATACTGTCCTAACGTCTTTGTGGCCAAAGAACCATTCGCAAACAAAGCTCTAGAGGGTAGTACAGACCTATAGGCAAGAAGCCGTTCTAACGCATGTCTAGCTTCAGAACCCACTATCATACCTTTCGCAAATTGACTCTGGAGTTCGAGCATTTCAGTAGGGGCTGAGTCTAATTCGTCGGTATCCCATTCATCTCGCAACAACTTACACATCTCCTCAAACACATACCTCTGAGTCGGTTCATTCCATTGAGAAAATGTATCATAAACTATACGAGAACTATACCTATCGGGTTTAAAAATCCACCTATGAGCCATCGAATCTAATAAGGCTCGTTCCTCAGGGTCAGGGAGCTGGCTACGTCTCTGCGTGGAATCAGAAACGACGGGCGCAATTAGCGACCCAAAAAGAGGAGTCAGAAAACTAGGGACGATGTCGGTTACTCGCCGACGAACGGAAGGTGAAATAGACATAAGGGCAGGAGAGACAGCATTCAATGAGAGCAAAGGAGCAAAAGGAGCAACAGAAACAGGAGTAACAGGCGTAGTAAGGTGAGGTGTAGTAGTTAAAGACGAAGGAGGCAACCCAGGAAGAGGGGGTGACGGAGGAACATAACCCAGCTGAGGAACAGGGGCAGGGACAGGAGCAGGAACAGGTGGTAGAGGAGGAACTACTAAAGGCTGACCAGCAGCCGGTTGTACAGCAGGGGGAACCAAAAGAGCTGTAGGACTTTGTACATAAGGAGGGGGCATCTTCAATAAATAAGACATCAGAGGATCCTTTTCGGGGTCCTCTATTGGCTTATCGGGACATGATGGCAAAACAGGGTAGCACTTATCAATTGCCATGCTATGTTGTCTAGTGGAAATCTCGATCGCTTTCTCTTCTTCATCTTCCTTAAACTGCCTAGCAGCTTGCATAATCGTGACACCTTTTTCTCGTTTATCCTTTTTAGCCTGTTTGATTTCTTTCTGCTTGGCTTCTTTGCGCCATAGACGAAAGGAGTCAAACATCGCCGGCCGGGCTTTCTTCTTAAATATTTTCGCTTCCAAATTATCCAAAATTGAAGTTTCAAAACTACCATGTTGTGGCCATCTGAGAACACCATCTTTCCTCGTATAGTGGACCCATACCGCATTATACGTGATAGGGCCCACACCATGCTTCGAATAGAGCTCATAAGTCGGAGTTCCAACCGGAGGTATCGGACAAGAGTCCTCCAATCGGGAATCCTTGTTGCAACATCCAAGACAAGACAAAAAACCAAGACTACGGTTAGGCATCTTTGCTCACTAACCGTGTTTCAAACTTCAAGGGGCTATCTCTACCGATACACTCGTAAATGTACAAGACCCTAGGTTTTTGGGAACTGCAGCTACCAAATAATCCTAAGGACCACACTAAACCAAAATGCAATGGAACCATGCAAACCAAAACTAAGGACCAAAGAACTCAAGTTACCAAACAAAACTAAGGAACTAACCTGAGGACTGGGAGCGACCCACTTATACTTAACTGAAAGATCAATGACGTCACCAGGAAGACCCGTCTATCGTCTCGCCGTACTAAGGACTACGCCAGGCTCAAAAACAGGTCGACAGTCAGGGCGCCAGTCCTTTGCAGCCGTCTGGAAGCGGGAACCTTCGCGGGGAAAGACCTTCAGACCACTTATGCGACATACATGGATCGATGAAGTGGGGTGCACCTCCCTCGGAAATTTAACACGAAGATCCTCACAATCTGCAGGCTAGGACCGGGACCGCTCGATATTAGGCCCCACATTGGGCGCCAACTGAAGGACTGGGCAAATTTTAAGACCCAGCGGTGCCAGGGGACAACACCTGAGACCTTCGGGGTTCACCTGTTTTGGCGTACTAAACAAACAGAGACACGGGACTCAGCCTCTGGCATCAAAAGATCGTCTTTAATGACTGCAGTCAGGAACAGAAGTCACAGAAGTATCATACGAGATAGATTCTACGGAGACTGCTCGATTTGTACAAAGCAGGTCGCTCCTTAAATACTGAATATTATGCCTCGGGCAAACATTCCTGCAAGTTTACAATTATTCCCGTTTCTGCAGTCCAAACAATAAGATCACACAACATCACATTCCCATCTCCAGGTGTCCGGCCTTCAATCACACAATTCTGACATCCCTCTATTGAGAGGCCGGACCGCCCCATAATAAAAGTGGTCACCTCCTCATCATAAAAGGCTAGAGGGAAATACAGGGACAGCTGCAGAAAATAGAGGAGTCAGATAAGACATATTCGCAGGCAAATAAACGAAGCGTGGTCTATTGTATCAGGGTCAGTAATCTTGCTCAAGCAGGACAAGACAGAAAACCGGTGTGGCAGGGTCAGCTTTCGCCAAGTCATGCGGAATTCAGCAGAACGTGCACTAAGGAATACGTGTCCTTGTGAGGTTACTTAAACAGGGTCATCGCTCGGACATCGCCCATTCACTGACTATGTGAGGGCAATGACACAAAATGGACGTCGTGCACAAAATGAAACCCGTAGGTTTGAACACGAAAACCAGCAATATGTGACAAATCCTTCAGGGCAGCGTTGCGAAAACACTCGTCCATACTAAACTCATCATTTGCGATTTACTAATACCTAAATCGTCATGGTACCATTAGTTCAAAAACACGGGTTCAGGTTTCACGGAACCTCAACTGACCAAAGACAACATGCAAAAAACATCATCTTCCAGATAGGAGACAGAGTGCTCACATGTCAGATGCTGAAAAGAAAATCTGTTGCTCCTTTTGATGCAGAACATTTCTAAGTTTTGTCGACCAAAGAACACATGGTGACTGCCCAGCGCCCTGGGAAGTCTATTACTAGAGACTCTTCTCAATTTCAGAGTTTGATTCATAGTCCACCAGGTCTCCATGATGAGGGAGAGACTGACTCGGACGCACTTGTGACTGCTGCTGCCTTTTCACCATCACATCACCTCTTGGATCATGATGGCGGCAGGTCATAACTTCAGATGGCTCATTCGGCTCGAAAACGTACAGCAGAAAAGAGAATAATTGAAGAGATTTAAATGTATATATGTGTACGAATTTTGTAAAATTGGTACGTTTTCGTTTAACAGAGGAGATATAGTGTCTTGCAAGGTAACAAGGACAGAACCCTTTTGGCACCTGATAACCTCTGTAGAGCTATGATGTAATGGACAGAGTATATTGCAGGGAAGGCTGCTTTAGAATGTGGGTTTCGCAGTAACATGCAGATGAATAAAGATGTGTGATACCAAGCTCTGCATGTGGCATAGTCATTTACAGGTACCCCTGCTGGGAAGACACTACACTCGCTAGGGTGCCAGCTGCCTGAAACGAAATGCAGATCTGTGAAATTGGTTATTGTGTAAATGTTTTGTCCGCTTGGGAGCCAATAGAGCTGGAGTTAATTGATGGAGACACTTTAAGTTTCCTGAAAACAAAGGCTTATTCATCTTGAGAGGTATTGTAGTGGGTGTTCCAAGCTGAGTTGTGGAGTTTGTGCTTTTAATGGACACTTTTTTGATTTTAACCTACATGTATGTCCACATTTTGTGGCAGCATATCTTATACTATGTCTAATGCAAATGTAAAATAATGACTTAAACATTCACAGTGCTTTTTGTGATGGGCAGAGACCTCCTAGCACTAAAAATGCAGATGTCACTTTTCCTTTCTGAACCAAACAGAATTCAGTTGTATGGACTTCTGGTTGCACACAAATACATCTGCAGTGATCACATTAACCAAAAAGGTTTCATAAGATAGAGTAGTGCATTTCCCACTGATTTTTTAAACTTTTATTTACTTTTCATCTAAGGTGTGCATTATTTTATATGCAGTTACATGATAGTGAAAGATCAAAAATTTGTCACAGAATATTTTGTTCTTTTTAGCTACGCCTTCTGTCTCCACCCTCACTGACTACATCCCCATTGCACTCAGAATCACAGTATCCATACTTTAGGTCTCGCCTGAGCCAGCGCTTTAGCGCTGCTCTGGCGAGAGCTATAGAAAACAGGGATTTGGAAGTGCAAACGAGTGCTTTTCAGGCCCCCAACTTCAGTGCATGTGCGCCGGGCGCGCGCACCATTTGGCAGCCTGCGTGTACATTTCGCGGGCGCTTTGATGTTCTCAGTGAGCCGCGCAGCCACTGAGAACATCAAAGCGCCCGCGAAATGATTACTTTCACTTTGCCCCCAACTTTAGTGCATGTGCGCCGGGCGCGCGCACCATTTGGCAGCCTGCGTGTACATTTCGCGGGCGCTTTGATGTTCTCAGTGAGCCGCGCAGCCACTGAGAACATCAAAGCGCCCGCGAAATGATTACTTTCACTTTGCGTGTTTGCGTGCGTTCTTTCGTTGTTCTGCCGTGGCTGCCAGGTGAGCACTTGTTTCTTTCTCTTATTCTGTCAGCGTCATGCCAATTTTCTCCATATTCCTGACTCTTGTCCTCCTTCTCTCTTTCTCATGCTCTTTCCTCTTCTTGGTACGTCTAATATTCTTGCCCAACTTACCGCTCCTGCTTTCCCTGTTTCTCTCTAATTTCCCATTTTTCGGACTCCTTTTTCATTCTTTCTACGTTTTTGATTCTCCTTTATTCCTCAGTTTTTTAATTATCTTTCTCTTTCCTCTTTCGGCATTGTTATGATTTAAAGAAACACAACACTAAATAGTTGTCTTCAGTCTAAACTGTCACCAACTCATACCAAACAGGTGACTAGCGGGCATTAGCAGCGCAGCACGACGCAATGCCTTAAAATACGAGGCTGCTAGTATGACTCTACATTTTATGTGATAAAAATTTATTTTCTACGAGTTTTCAAACATCTTCAATGTTATAAGAAGCCCCGTTTCTCTCATGTTATACATGTCTTTGTGCGTTAACTCCTCAACCCCTAGTACAAGATGCGGAACTACAATTGCGCCTGGGGCTTTAGTTTCAGTTTCAATTTCCGGCCTTTGCAGTTTTGATTCCGTATCCGAGAAAATAACATTTTCCCCCTGAGAAATGACAAACAATGAGCAGTTTTCCTCAAAATGAATGTGCGAGCAGCATAACACCGAAGAGGACAAGGAAAGAGATGTTGTCTAACTGCCAGCGCTGCAGACTTTAGAGCTGGGGAATCAGGTTTGAGTCTCGGCGTCGACTTAAAATCATGTGATTCTGGGCAAATCACTTAATCTGCCTGTGCCTACCCAAACAAGCATTTACAATGCAATAGGTCTCGCATTTACGCGACTTTGAGCTATTCACATTGCAAATAACAATGCCTTTTATTTGTGTTTTCGTTTTTCAAACATAAATAAAAGGCATCGTCATTTACAATGCCAATGGCTTAAACTCGCGTAAATGCGAGACCTATTGCATTGCAAATGCTTGTTTTTAATGCCCTTCGACCGTTGAAAAATCCAGTGATGCTACCAGATGTTGTCCTGCAGTCCCTCACCTTCACTATGTACCTTTTTCTTTTTAGATATTGTGTCAAATTAACCAGTTATCCTGATGCACTTAACACAGTGTACTATTCATCGGACAGAATTGTACCAAACACTGTCCACTGCTAAAGATGGATAGAGAAAAAGAAAGTATTCTAGTCAGTTTTTTAATTGCTTTATGTGTGACCAGGAAACCTGGTTTCAAATCCCAGCTCACCCACGTGACTAAATTGGGTGATTTAAGTCAAATCAAATATCTTCATGTGTCTAGTTCTTGATAGTGACATTTGAGACCACATTCAAGTAATTCAGTTCAAGATGGATTCTGTGTAAAAACCTCACTGGTATATGCTTCAATGGTCTGTAAGGTTCCTTCATCCATACACATATTATTGGCCATGACATAAGGGACACCTGACCATTGTACCCTTTGTTCACTCATGGCTTTTTCAGATGGTAGGATTAAGAAATGCTTTAAAGTTCATGTTTAGAAACTTCCGATTCACATGAATGTCAATGGAATGTTGTGATCCAATATACTAAACTGAAACACTTCCATGTGTTATAGAAACACTTTCTACATTTTAAAGTCTTTATTATGCTCATATATTTTGTTTGTTGTGTAATTTGCCTTCCATATATATTTCACACTTAGGGATGAGACAAACTGCAGGTTTAGGCTTGTTTCAACTGCAGAGTCATTTTAAGACATGGACTGAGTGGGCAAATTGTCCAGAGCCCAACATTACAAAGAACCAGCCCCTATCCACCCTCCACAAGCACTACCAATGTACCATCGCACTGGCAGAGTTTGCCAGGGTGGAAGGCTGCTGCCTATTCAACCACTTGACAGTGCCTCTTCTGTGTCTGGCCTCTCTGAGACTACTCTCCAGGTAAACAATACTTTTCAGTACTCACGGATGACCCATCTAATTTTATGAATTGTCTCACCTTGTTCTTCTCTTTCTTATTTATATAGTTCTTAGCAATGACCCTTTTAATCAATTACTGAAGAGCTCCTATCTGATCTTGACTTCATCCTGCTCCTTAATTCTCTCTCTGGTGGTCGGGCTCCTAGTCCCAAGATAAATATAGAGTCCCTGATGCACACTCTAATGCAGCAGTAGGGCCTTCTTGGTGCTGTGAGACTACAGACAAGTTGCGGGTGCCTGACATCTCGACATTTGGTGTGGAGACTGTCACCCACACCATCTGTTCTGCCTCATTATTTTTTCTATGTTTGATGTCTAGTGGAGGGTAATGTGAGCCAGATGTTCTTGTTTAACTTGCCAAAACTAGCAGAAGGTAAAAAAGCCAGTTACCTAAATATTTTCCAAACTGTTTGCCATGCATATTGAAATGCTTAGAAACATAATCAGAATGTTGCTGTTGCTTTCTCTCCAAGAAAAATTGGTTACATTTGGGTGGGAGTGATGCCCTCGACACCATGCTCAAGGGTATCAATTTGCTATTGAACAAGGACATAAAGTGCCATCTGAATGTAGCATACCTAGAGGCATTCTCATAGACAGCACAGTCAATAAGTAGTTCAATATAAAAAATAGTAAATAATTGATAAACAACTAGGAGTGCTAACTTTACTACTACTAAATGCCTTCTGTGAATACCAAAAGTAGCACATTTAGGATTTTATCTTAGATTAGTTCTGTGAATCGGCCCCCCTGATTTCTCACTAAACAAAGACACGTGGGTTTCGATTTTCACAAAGAACTGTATGCATTAAGCTAATTACTTCAGAGAGTAAAGCATCAGCGAAATATACACTGCGAAACAACAATGGAAGGCACTGATTAAAATCATAATCCCCATTTTAAAGAAACACATGGGGTAAGCAGCACACACCTAAGCATTACGGGGCATATCATCAAGGCCAGGCGATAAAATTATCGCCGATTTAGCATCCGTTTTCGGACAGAAAGCAGTGATAATTTTATCGCCTTATCAGCAAGGTCATGCTATCGCGTGAATCCTTGCCTCATCACCCTTTCCCCCAACGCCCATCTTCGCATCTCTAATGAGATGCAAAGTGGGCGTTCCACCCCAAGATAATGGAAGAAATGTCGATAAGCAACAATGTAATGTTGTGATCCAATATACTAAACTGAAACACTTCCATGTGTTATAGAAACACTTTCTACATTTAAAAGTCTTTATTATGCTCATATATTTTGTTTGTTGTGTAATTTGCCTTCCATATATTTTGAAGGTTCTGAATGTTCTTTCACACTTAGGGATGAGACGAGCCTCAGGTTTAGGCTCGTTTCAACTGCAGAACCATTTTAAGACATGGACTGAGTGGGCAAATTGTCCAGAGCACAACATTCCAAAGGACCAGCCCCTATCCGCCCTCCACAAGCACTACCAATGGACCATCGCACTTGCAGAGTTTGCCAGGGTGGAAGGCTGCTGCCATTTTCAACCACTTGACAGTGCCTCTTCTGTGTCTGGCCTTTCTGCTGAGACTACTCTCCAGGTAAGCAATACTTTTCAGTACTCATGGATGACCCATCTAATTTTAAGAATTGTCTCACCTTGTTCTTCTCTTTCTTATTTATATAGTTCTTAGCAAGGACCCTTTTAATCAGTTGCTGAAGACCTCCTATCTGATCTTGACTTCATCCTGCTCCTTAATTCTCTCTCTGGTGGTCGGGCTCCTAGTCCCAAGATAAATATAGAGTCCCTGATGCACACTCTAATGCAGCAGTAGGGCCTTCTTGGTGCTGTGAGGCTACAGACAAGTTGTGGGTTCCTTGACATCTCAACATTTGCTGTGGAGACTGTCACCCACACCATCTGTTCTGCCTCATTAATTTTTCTAGGTTTTATGTCTAGTGGAGGGTAATGTGAGCCAGATGTTCTTGTTTAACTTGCCAAAACTAGCAGAAGGCAAAAAAGCCAGTTACCTAAATATTTTCCAAACTGTTTGCCATGCATATTGAAATGCTTAGAAACATAATCAGAATGTTGCTGTTGCTTTCTCTCCAAGAAAAATTGGTTACATTTGGGTGGGAGTGATGCCCTCGACACCATGCTCAAGGGTATCAATTTGCTATTGAACAAGGACATAAAGTGCCATCTGAATGTAGCATACCTAGAGGCATTCTCATAGACAGCACAGTCAATAAGTAGTTCAATATAAAAAATAGTAAATAATTGATAAACAACTAGGAGTGCTAACTTTACTACTACTAAATGCCTTCTGTGAATACCAAAAGTAGTACATTTAGGATTTTATCTCAGATTAGTTCTGTGAATCGGCCCCCCTGATTTCTCACAAAACAAAGACACTTGGGTTTCGATTTTCACAAAGAACTGTATGCATTAAGCTAATTAATTCAGGGAGTAAAGCATCAGCGAAATATACACTGCGAAACAGCAATGGAAGGCACTGATTAAAATCATAATCCCCATTTTAAAGAAACACATGGGGTAAGCAGCACACCCCTTAAGCATTACGGGGCATATCATCAAGGCCAGGTGATAAAATTATCGCCGATTTAGCGTCCGTTTTCGGACGGAAAGCAGTGATAATTTTATTGCCTTATCAGCAGGGTCACACTATCGCGTGAATCCTTGCCTCATCGCCCTTTCCCCGAACCGCCATCTTCGCATCTCTAATGAGATGCAAAGTGGGCGTTACACCCCAAGATAACAGGAGAAATGTCGCTAAGCGACATTTCTCCTATTATCTAGCCACACGCTAACCTGCAGAGCAACAAGAAAAGTAGCGATAACCTCGGTTATCGCTACTTTCCTTACGCCTGCTTTTCAACTGACTTAGCCATGATATCCTATGGAAGGTGGATATCATGGCTAAGTCTGCCTTCCCCTATCAGGAAGCTTTCGCCAAAGGTTGTGCGATTATCGCTTAATTTCCAGCGATAATCGCACAGTTGGCAGCTTGCGCGTTGAATTTTATCGCTTTGGAGATAAGCGTTGCTGATAGCACGCTATCTCCGCGATAAAATTCAGCGTTGGCCGGCGATAATTATCCTCGCGCTAAGAGCGCTGAGCGATAATTATCGCCTGGCCTTGATGATACGCCCCTACGCTCTTTAGATAGAGTCTTACGGCTCTGCAGTTGTCAGTTCATTTCATCTTAATAATTGTTGCTCATTTTACCATGTATATAATGAACATAAAACAGACACGTTTGCCCGCTGAGCCACTAGCAGCCGAGTAGTGTGTCAGACCAAAGGTGCACTGCGCGGCCTCTTTTGCAAAAACGATGGGGCTTGGATGGTTTAATTTATAGAAACAAGCTGTTACTCACCTTGCAACTATTAATCCAGCAGACGTAAAGGCCAGAGTTGCCGACTTTGGAGCTGGGGAACCAGCTTCGAGTCTTGTATTTGTATTTATTAAGCGCAACATTCATCCCAGGGGACATCACGGCGCTAGGAAAGCCTTATTCCGATATGAAAGTGAAGATTATCCTGACAATTTAAGGCCTGAGACTTCAGTCAAAATGGTAGTACGTGGTTTTGGCTATATCTTGTCCTTGGCTCAACAGCCTGTAACTCTGGGAAATCACTTAATCTACGTACAAGCCAAAAATAAATGTTTTCTTGTGTAATGTAACTGGCGCTCATATAAAGAACTCCATCCAATACTTTCGAGTCGTGTTTGCGCTATATAAAACTGAAAAATAAATAGTGCGGGAGATACATGCTGCACCGTGGAAACTGGCTTGCAAATTCGTGTTAATTTTTAAAGATAATTTATGCTGCGTCGTCTCTTCGCACATCTGTCAAGCAGGTCATATATGGAGAACCGGCAATGACGAGCGGGCCTGTCATGGAAGAGAGAAAGACCACAGCAGGGCCAAACCTCCACCGACACAAAGCGCAGCGCTGTTTTTCTATCGCTGTTAAAAACGATTGCAGCTCAGAGTCGTTATAACCTTGTCGGTTGTAAAGGAAGTTTTCAGACATGGCGAATGGCCCCAGGTGACTTTTTACCACCATTTTTATGGGCTCCACTGGCAGCACGATTTATGGCTCATCTCGTGGTCACCACTGGCTGGCCTTTTGTAGCTTTAATTCTTTCTCATCGATGAATCCAGGGTGCCTCCTTGAGCCCTCCACAACCCTGATGCTTCTCACCATGGTCCTCGACCAGGAGTTCAACTTGTACAAAGAAGTGCATTATTCCTTTCAAAAATTCCATGCAAGAAATGTACAATCCCTCTTGCTGCCTACATGCAATAAGACTACAAACACCAATGAATACGTGCATGTAAAATGAAATAAATTGAACATTTGTTTATTTTGCATTTTCTTTCAGTGTTTTCAATTTATTATTTCATGTTTCACACGGCCCCAGTCAGTGTGCTGTAGCCCATTTCAGCCCCCACTATATGTTATGGGTGTAAAGGAACAATTTGGCTGCATGTTTGTGTTTGTAATTTAGGTTCCTACCAAGGAGGCCTGGTAGCTGATGCCTGCTGGAACCTCATGGGGCTAAGCAGCATGGATAGATCCTGTCATAGATGAGTTCTCTTAAATTTGGAACGCCATGCATCTACGAGTTACCATTGCAGCAGTGAGTATTTGTTTAAATCAGGAAATATGGGGGTTTATTTATGAGCCCTTGCGACACTTTTATGCTTCCGTTGCGTCACTTTTTTTGACGCATCGGCGGCGTAAATGATGCCTCCTGTTGCGCCCTATTTACAAAGTGATGCAGCTGAGCAGATGTGTTACTTTGTAAACCCCTGAGCTACATCATACCTGCGTCAGGTATAATGTATGCAGGGTGGGCGTTCCCACGTAAGTAAGCCTCATAGAAGTGACGCAGTGAAATCTACAAGATATCACTGCGCCACTTCTAGGGTGCAAATGCATCAATATCTTACGCCTGCCTCACAGCAGGCGTAAGACTGACGCAGGCCCTTTCACATGGGGCATGCCTCGTGTGAAAGGACACATTGCTGTAGTTGGTTCACTTTTGTGACACACTCCAGCAATGCGTCACTTTTGCGCCTACAGATACGTCAGAAATACTGACGTATCTGTAACTCCTTGCGACATGATGCGCCATACAGTAAATATGACGCATCCATTATGTCGCAAGGAGGGTGCACTGAGAAGTGACGCATCGCTGCTTTCATGCAGCGATGCGTCACTTCTCATAAATGAGGCCCATGGTATTTACTTTGTTACCTTGCACTTAATGCAGACTTCATACAAGGAGGAGATGTGACCTAAGGGCCAGAGCTACCATCTTTGGAGCTGAGGAACCAGGTTCTGGTACCTGCTTTGGCTCAACATCCTCTGATTCTAGACAAATCCCTTAATCTCCCAGTGCCAATTTAAAAGAAAAAAATATCGTTCAGTGTAAGGTCATCTAGTGCTTGTGTAAAGTGATCTAAAAGTCTTGGGCCAAGTTTGTGCTATTAAAAACTGAAAATAAAATATTAACTGTTTTTATCAATTGAAATATAAACAGCACAAATTGCCAGATAAATCGCGTAAACCATTAAAAAAAAAAATACATTCAGATGCCAACTAAGCTACTGGGCTGCTACTTTTTCTGAAACAGTAAAGTTATAAAAAGCAAAATATCAGTTGTGTCATGTCTATGTGTGCAACCGTGGTGATCATAATGCCTAGACCACAGCAGCGTAATGATGCATATGTGTGCATGGTGACACCTGCATGTTCATCATCATGCTTTTATAGATCTGGGTATACTTTGAGTGAGTTTTGGGTGCAACCCTGTCTTTGACCAGCATGTTTCTGCCATTGGCAAAGACGTTTTCAATAATTTCTTGGGTCAGCTCAGGGAAGTATTCATCTCTCTCTGACCTACTTTACTGGCTCTTTAGAAGTATCCTTCAACCTCAGCTTCAGTGCTTGCACCGTGCTCCATGAGGGACTACTTCACAATTACAGCCCCCTCTGCCAGCTCCTTCTCAGTCCCTCTTGAGTGCCTTACTCTGATGTGCTATTGTTTCATATGCTATTACATTAAGTCAATATCTATTATCTTATTATCTTTGCCTAAAAGTACTGTATTTTAAAGAGACTGTTCGACACCTGCAAAGAAAACTCAGTTTACAAACTTACAAAATATGCTAATTTGCCTCATTTTCCTTGTACTTGGAGGTGCTATTGGAGGGGTTCATGATGCAAATTCTTGCAGAGCTCTCGTTCACAAAGGTGTGCACTGAAATCTAAGCCTGTCACATGTCTCCTTCCCCTACAGAATCCTCCAAAGAAGCAGGGTTACTGCGGTGGAACTGCAAACAAAAATGTTTATTGCCTGAGTGGTGTATCGTTTACTCCATCTACCGTGAAATATATGAGAACATAGATACATTTCCATCCTATCCTGAAGGGTGAATGTATAAATTGAAACATTTTATGGCACCCATTAATCAGGGTACTTCTATGGCTATGTGAGAATGAGGGCTGGACCCTACTGATATACGCAGGCTGTCACCATGCCCACGTGATTTATGTGAGCCAATGAATAACAGCCTGAGGGGAATTGCCCACTAGTTTGATACAGCGTTTAAGTATGGTCGACAATGCAAGCACAGATTATGTAGTCACTGCCTTTCCCTCCTCTTGCCAGTAGGTCTCAAGTGTGAATAGTGAAGATTTAAAGCCAAAACTATTGTGACAACACATTTTTAAAGGACATTTTACCAATCACAAATGTGTGGCAGCATTTTTAGGTTTCACCTGCACAGCGCTTGAGCTGTGCTTGTGAAATCTATTGTATTTTATATGAATCTTAAAAGGGGCTTACATCCCGCAGTTGCGTTTCTTTCTTTCCTGTTCTTGTCATTTACTTTTCCTCAGCTTATATTGGTTGTAGTATGCCATTTACTGCCGCTCTTGGTGTGTTCTTCTTATCAGTGTCCAGAGGCCGAAGTACTCCATTCATCTGCTTTAAAGTTCTTTGTTATTTTAATTACGAGCAAGCACGCCATCTGCACTCCCGTCCTCCTCCAACTCTCTGCTCTGTGACTTCTGCATGTTTATTCAGCATGCACACTGACGTGTCATAACCTTCTTTGAAGGTTAGGGCCTTTAAAGTCCCCTTCTCCCATTTGCTTTATTAGCCTCCATTGTAAAACTCTTTTTGATAGAGATAATGGCAGTGCTCTGACTAGTGTATTCGTCCCTTGGGACAGTTTATCAGCCCTCCAGATGCCATTTACTTGAGAGACAGTCTATCTTAGGGTCTGGACCGGTGCTGCACAATAAAACATAGAGAACACTTCAAGTAGACAGGACTTGCCACTCCCCTCAAGCGCTCCACAGCACGGAGCGTGCCCCCGGGCATGGCTGTCAACTCCACTTGCATGTTACACAGTAAGAGGTAGGACCCACTGCTGCCCCTGGGACATGAGTACTGTAGTGAGGGCAGAGGCAGGCAAGGTGTCAGGAGGATGTTGCCAAGTCTGTTCCTTATATTGACCCTGTAGTGGTGTAATACATTAGCTGACATTGTGATGTGAGTACCTATAACAACATCATTTATATTGTGAGCAGCCGCCAGCATATCCCTAGCAAAGGTTCATATGTCCTCTTTACATAAAATTATATTTTCAGCAGTATGTATCTTTAGGAATAATTATGTACTTAGCATGAAAGTACACGCCTGTGGTCTAGTGTAAGTCTTGTCGAGTGTGAAAGATCTCACGCAGTGTTGCTCAGTGCTTCCGGTGTTATAAAAAAAGAGGGGGGGGGGTGAGGGACTTCACAAAGTTTGTTTCCATGTGGTGGGATGGAGACTACCCCTGTAGTGGATCCTGGCCGGGTCGATGCTCCTGCTCATCGAAGTGTCAAAAACTACTGACTTTTTAAGCTGCCTGAATCTCTTCACGTGTCACGTTGAAGTACTTTTGTTTGATTGTCGGCTTTATTTCATCTGCTATTCTCTCTTCTGTTTAAGGATGGGTGTAGAGGTGATCCCCAACAAAGGTGTAACTTAAATGTATAGCATAAAAACACAAAAAATATGTTTTGGTTGTTCTATTAAAAAACACACTTTTCACTGTCCGGAATCCTGTGCAGAGTAACACCATGCTCCCAAATCATAAACTCACCATTTCAAATTATAATTATCCATTTATTTCTTTGGTACTTTTAGTTAGCGCAAACTGTTCCTAGGCTACTTAAGAAACCTAGAGGGATATTCTCAAGAACGTGTGATAATTATCGCAAAATTAGCTTAACGCAACTTTGCATTTCGCAGTCTATCGTGGGAAAATAACGCTGTGTTAACATTGTATTCTCAACACGGCGGTGCCATGTGATAGTTTCACGACAACACGCTAAATGACCGCCGAAAAACACGAAACACGAACTCGAAAAAAGCTGCGATGTTGCCAATCGCGATGCAAAAATCAGCGATAAGCAGCGACAGGCCTGCAATTCCTAAGCGTCATGCGGGAAAATGCACTATAAAAGCACCGAAAAACACAAACAAAATAATTTAAATTGTGGAGCACCATGGAGGAAGGCGGAGCAAGTACAGATGACGACCAGAACCCCACAAGCCCCCAGGAGGAGCAGCCTGGGACCTCGGGGTCATGGAAGGGCAAGGAGAAGAAGACGAGGAAGTCGAGGTTCAGTCCGCAGGAAAACGGGATCATCCTCACGGAAGTGATAGAACACCACCAACAACTGTTCGTCACCTCCAACGTGACATTGGCAAATAGAAATGCAATATGGCAGGACATCTTGGACAAGGTGAATGCAGTCGGAGTGAGGAGGAGGACAATTGGAGAGGTCAAGAGGTGCTGAAATGACGCGAAGTGCAAAACCAAGAAGAAACTTGTTGAGATCCTTAAGTCAGCAATGCAGACTGGAGGTGGCAGTCCAGCGGAACACCAGGAGCTGGATGAGATGGAGGAAATGGTGTCCACAGTCATCAGTGGGGAGACGGTGGCAGGAGTTGGGGGTCTGGACACTGCTTGACATGACCTGACACAACAGCACCA
Source organism: Triturus cristatus (assembly GCF_964204655.1). Classification (NCBI taxonomy): domain Eukaryota; kingdom Metazoa; phylum Chordata; class Amphibia; order Caudata; family Salamandridae; genus Triturus; species Triturus cristatus. Next base: position 317,032,471 of record NC_140588.1, on the reverse strand, counting down.
GGGTGAGTACCGAACAGGGCCTGGGGGGACGAGGGGAGATGGGAACAATGGCACACATGCACAGAAGGAAACTGTGAGATGAGAATGTATGTGTACAACCTCACATCCGTGATGTAGTTCAAATTTCCACTGTTCCGCATCAAATAGTCAGCTCCTCCAAAACAGTCACAATGTACATTGTCATGCAGTCTGTATGTAAACTTGAACAATGCGTCAACATACATGTCAACACAATGTTAAAATGCACCTTCCCTTCACATTTCAGAGGGATAATCAACACCTCTTGCAGAGCAGACCAGACAACTCATCAGTGATGATGAAGAGGACCTCCACACCTTCGACACTGATGCCCTACAGCAGCTCATAGACAGCTATGGCAAACCACCTCCAGGAGCAGGGCAGCCCAGCTGCATCGAGGGCACCCCACCCCCTGCACAGACCACACAGCAGGAGGCACCCACCACCACAGCTGGCTCCCAGCACCTAACCCAAGAACGCTTTGCATTCCAATGCCAGGTATTAGATTGCCAGAAGGAAGTGGCTGAACAGGTGTGGGTGGGGTTCGACCACATGGCAGCCAAACTGGATGACATACATGGGTGTCTAAGTCACATCAGGGACCACTTACAATCCCTAACGGACACCCACAGTTAGCTCCATGATGTCCAACAATCCATGACCAACACCTCTGGAATCATGCCTCCAAGATGAGAACAACTGGCTAGTCAGAGTGGCCTCAGCGATGTCAGCCGAGACATGGCACAGATGCTGAGGACAATTGAGAACATGGAGCGGATGCATTCGGAAAGAATGGCTGCCATGGATGCCCACCAGCGAAAAGTTGTTGGGAACTTCCATGCCCTGCAGATCCTCATCATCGCATTGCTGCCACTAATGCAGTCGATGATGAATGCTGCTGGTACTTCCACACACACATCTCCGGCCTCTGATGTGTCAGTGGCACACAGTGCTGCAGACCAAACATCAGCACCCACATGTCAGACAGATGACATAGAGGACAAAGATGCGGGTGATTCAACCTGTGTAGTAAGAAAGAGGCAGTAACAATACTCTCTGCCATATGCCCTGTTTAGCTTGGTGCTGCCCCCAGCATCATGCCCTGTAACAGCACCTCCCACCGTCCCCTGAAACGCTCCGCGACACTCACCTTGGACCTCAACATAGACTGCCATATTCTGTTTGTTTAACAATGACTCAGCAATCACAGTGCGGACTGCACTCTACCTCTTCCGATGTACTTGTCAATACCTAAGTGACTCTGGCTGGCCCTACACTGGTCTACAATGTAATGTGGGGTTTGCATAGCCATGTACTGCTCCAGCTCCGACACTCCTCCGAATGTGAATAAAACATTCAAAGTGACACAGATCTGTCATGTCCATAACCAATCAAGTATGAAAGTATAAATGAATGTTAGGACATTGATTGCACAAAAATGGTACACCCTGGGAAATGAAAGCAATGTGCATGTGTGACCGTGACACTCATAGGCAGTGACATGACTGGGAATGTGTGCACTAGCTGTGGCCTCATTGCTCTGAAACCACAATCGCGCAATTTTACAACTTTCCTCCACGAAATATTAGGAATAGGGCTGTGTATAAAATGTCAAAGACGTTGACAGGCCTAAAGTAGTGTCACATTGAACAACAGAGCATCTCTTCGCATACCTACTCACACTCAACTGGGTGGGCACATCCTGTAGTGATGAATCACATTGATCCACATGGCAGGAAGTTGGACAACAACCTCACATTGCTGAAGACACGTACAAGCACAGGTCTATCAGCAACTATCCCAACCACAATGTCTGGCTCACAGAGGGGGAGCTGGCAATAGGGACTTACCCCTAAGTGACATGCGTCGGTCAGTCCCTCACTGTGTACGGACAATGCTCATTGAGGCACACGATTTGTCATTCTAATCAGCACTCATCAATATTGAACACTAGTGAAGTTGCGTAGACTTGATTAGCTTGTGCGTGTCAGTACGGGCAAGACAAGGGCCACAACATGCAGACCAATGCATCAGACACTAACAGGCAGCATTCGGTCACGGCACAGTTCCACTTGACAGGCATTGTGTATGTACCTGGGATTATCTGCCATTGCGTTGGTGGCTCTCGTAGAACCGGCACTCTTCTGACCTGCGGCGGTTATGTGGATGAAATGCCACAGCTCTGAGCAATGAGTCTTATGTGTGTGCAACGTTTGGATGTATGGGTTGTTGTGTACGTAAGTGTCAAGGGAGTTCCATGCAAGAGTACCTCGAGCAAGGACTTCTGTGTGTGGGGTCTGGATACGTTGCTCTTTCATTAGCGCTGTGCGTAGTGTGGGAGTCTTCATCACCTGCTATGGTATCTCTCTCAGGGGGTGCCTGCCGCATGCAAGACCAAGGTCATAGGTGCAGATGTCCTTCCGCCTTATGTTTTGAGACAAAGGTGCTTTCATCCCTAATGTTAGACTGACTACTGCTTGCATTCTGGATATGTGATGTGGCTTTCGTGCTGCAAATGAGGCTAGGCGATAGGCTTATGGTGAACCAATAGCAATATACACACAACAGTTGGCATGTATGAGCCAAGAGCCCGAGCAGTCTTGTGCACCTTGTACAATCCCTTCATGCGCGGCCGCCCTGTGGGTGCATGCAACATTGCAACATTGTCGATTGCGGGCCTTGTTGCGCCAACACTGCGACAGAGACACGCACATCAGTTGGTTCCCTGTCCAGCCCAGATATGGACCATGCCCAGGGCGCAGGGATAATTATTCACACCCCTATAAAGACCTGGCATACACCGACCCAGCCCACTCGGCTTACGTATAAAGGGGGGGACGACGGTGCTACGTGTCCCAGTTCTTCTCTAGTGCCGAAGGTGACATGGGTGCGTCCGCCTGGCATATCACGAGACTCAATCATAAAGGGTCGATGACTTGCATTGCACAGACATGGTGGCACCGGATACTCTGCTGACGGCACGGGCCTACCGCCACGGGACGATGACTTTCGGTGCACTGAGGTAGGGGCACCTTAAGTGCTGAGCGGGAGTGCAGCCTGCGATGATGCGCTGTCCTGGTGGTCTGGACTGGTAAGGATTTGTGTGGGCCCTGCTGGACCGCAGTGTAGGCCTGAGCCAGCGGGCAGCGCAGGCCTACCGCCACGTGGTGTTGCCACGCGGTTCACAGAGTTAGTGGCACCTAAAGAGCTGGGCGGGTGTGCAGCCTGTGATGAAGCCGTGTGCACCAGTACGATCTCTGCCATTGCGAAATCAAGACCCAGAATCACGTGTGTGACCTTGTGGCCCGCAGTGCAGGGCTGCACGATGTGGAGGCTGCCAAGGCAGCGGGCGCCAGGATTGGAGCTTGCACCGGCACCTGGTGGGCCCTCTTGGAGACATGCCGGTGGCGGAAGGTGAGCAGTGAGGCCTGGGTGCGCAGGGGCGGGCAATCACCGCTGGGTGGTGGGAGGGGCTGAGGTGCAGCAGCCTTTGTGCACAGGGGCGGGTAAGCAATGATGACATCTGCAATGATATAACCTCTGTCATTCATGAATCTGGACTCTGTTTCAGATAATGGACCTGGTGGACTGCAGTGTATACGGGCACGTGGTTGGAGACACACCTGTGGGAGCAGAGAGGCCTGGGTCCGCAGTGTCGGCACTCTCCCTCTCCCCCTTTCATTGTCTCTCTCTCTCTCTCTCTTCCTTTCACTGCCTCTCTCTCCCTCTCTTTCTCTCTCTTTCTCTCTCTCTCCCTCTCTTCCTTTCACTGTCTCTCTCTTTCTCTCTCTGTCTCTCTATTTCTCTCCATTTCTCTCTTTCTTCCTATCTTCCTTTCACTCTCTCTATCCCTTTCTTGCTCTCTCTCTTTCTCTCTCTCTCTGTCCTTTGATGAGCACATGACACACCTTCTTATCTTTAATTTTGTCTTGCAGGCTTTGACTTACAGATTGTCCAGGGAAGACCCGCCATGACTCTTCCAAATTTCCAAATAGTTGTATTGAGTTTAATTTTAATAAAATATATTGTTTGGAAATTCAAAGATGAATGGCTGATTATCCTTTTTCTGACCACACATGAATGTTAATTGTTGTAATTGTGCGACATCAGGTGAATTGTTTTGTTCATGATTTTGTGAAGTTGATGCGAAATATCTTTGTCAGGGGGAGGGGGGGGGGCCGGGGTAGTGCCTGGGGGGGGGGGGTGCCTGGGTACCAGTTACTTCATACAAGCACACAGGTAACTAATCACCTCTGCATTTAAACCTGCTTTTCACAGTTTTATTTTAGGGTCAGTTTTATATAGCGCCAACGTCACCCAAAGGTACAGGAGTGCTTTACATTACCACCAGGTACTACTGCACAATATATTGCCTTTCTCAACAAACAAGTCATAACCCTTTTATGGAGTTTCTTTAACTTAAATTGCGCAACTTCTCACCAAGCGAAAAAGTAAACGAAAAAAAGTATTATTAATCGCATAGGCGAATCCTATTACATTTGCCAATGCTTGTTCTATCTCCAAGCTCGAATTTTGGTTGTTATTTATACTAAGCTAGTCTTCCGTTCACTTCTTTAGGCAGGAAATGGCCCTGCACCAGGGAACTAATGTAATACTGTCTGCGTGTTATGCCTGCTGGGAGTGTAATGTGACAACTCTGTTTCAACAAATGATGGTAGTAGAGCTGTGATGTAATTATTAATTTTGAGCAAGTAATGATGTCACAAACAGACCGTAACAAGAGAATTAGGATCAAGGATTGTATGTCTCAATGCATTAGAATGAAACATGGAAGTAGTCTCATTGGAAAACTTCGATAGTGCGCCCAACCGCATGACAGTAATAAGCTATCAGCAATAGCAAAAGCAGCGGCACATAACATTTTTTTTGTAGGAGCACTGAATATTTAACAATTTTTTGTAGGAGTAGTGATTATTGTTGTTTCTGAAAGTCATTTAATTCCCGAATGCCCCAGTGGCAGATAGTTTATTTGAATATCTGGAGTGTGACAAGAGTCTAACTTTTAATCTGTCTTTTTCAGTTACAGTAAAATATATCTGTCACACTTCGGTGGCATACACTAACGTTTAAGGGTGGTCCCTGTCTGATGTTCTACAGAGCTAAACATAAAGGCTGCCTGTCCACATGTCTTTGTCATCTTGAAGACATCTTGAATGGCTAATGGTGTTTACATTACCCTACTTTTTGGAATTTGTTTTAATGTAAAAGTTAACATGCTCTGGCTATTATACTTTCGGATAATGTTAACAATGTTATACAGGAAAGAGTGAAGCATGATGGGATGGCCTTGGATGATGACAGTCGTGGATACAACAATAAGAAGAAGGAGAGGATATTTATACTTGACAAAGAAGAAATCTGCACATAAAGGACTTTTTGTCTAGGACTGGGAATTATAGCTCACAATATAAATAGCACAAGCCGTATAATGTCTCAAAATGTACATGGTGAATAAGTATTTAGAGCTAAATTCACCAAACATTCTTATCATTACTAGCAGAGATGGGGAAAATGTGCATTGCAAATATGCGCTTTAACATACATGTATGATATTTTGTGGGGGAAAAAAGAACGAAAAATAATAAACAAAGATATAATATATAAAACAGAAATCTGGTTATTTTTACATGCAAGAATGTGGCAAAAAGCTGTTTGAATGTTTTACATTTAGGTGGTTTGTTTCAACCAATCCATAAAAACCAATTATCACCCATTAATCCGCATTTTCAGCTGTGATACTCTAAATTATGAGATGAAGTTAAAATTCCAATTTAGCCCAAATGATGTATTGGGTATTGTTGTATAAATCATTTTAAAATTGCTTTCCCAACATGGCAGAGATTTCCAACTAGAGATCCCTTTACACCCAGATAATTTGGGAGTGTTTAAGATCTTCTTACACCTAACTGTGACACTTCTTCCAGAAATGAATGAGGAGAAATGTAAGTCCTCTAATTAGTGTGAAATACAAAGGAGAGTATTGTGAAAGAAAGCTTGACTCACGGGTAATTAGATGACAGTGGCCCTGCCCTAGCTACAACCTACATGGTCAGTAAACCTACATTCTCTATAGACCAATTCAAGTTCGTAGGGAGCTTATTACACATCATTATTTAAACAATCTCGGTGTATTATTATTTAATTACAAATGTTATCAGAAAAATATAAATCCATAGCAAACGTCATCTATAAAAACCGTGACATCCACAGCACATAACCTAATGGTCAAGGACTGTTATAGTACATCATGATCTGGACTCAAAGTAAAGATAGGAACATCGGGCCCGATTCACAGAACAAACTTAAGACAAAATCCTAAACTTAGTACCATTTTGGTATTCACAGAATGCACTTACTACTTCTGGTATTCACAGAATGAACTTACTACTTTTGCAATTCACAGAATAAACTTACTACTTTTGCTATTCACAGAATGGATTTACGACTACTAACTTTACGTCCGCACTCGGGCTGGAAATTCCGGCCCGGAGGCGGAGCTTCCGGCCCGGAGGCGGAGCTTCCAGGCCGGAGGCGTGGCTTCCGGGCCGGAGTCGGAGCTTCCGGCCCAGAGGTGGGGATTCCGGCCAGTGGCGGAGATTTAGCCATGGCCAAAATCTCCACCTCTGGGCCGGAAGCTCCGCCTCCGGCCGGAAGCTCCGCCTCCGGGCCGGAAGCTCCGCCTCCGGGCCGGAATTTCTGGCCCGAGTGCGGACGTTAAGTTAGTAGTAGTAAATCCATTCTGTGAATAGCAAAAGTAGTAAGTTTATTCTGTAAATCGCAAAAGTAGTAAGTTCATTCTGTGAATACCAGAAGTAGTAAGTGCATTCTGTGAATACCAAAATGGTACTAAGTTTAGGATTTTGTCTTAAGTTTGTTCTGTGAATCGGGCCCTAAATCTCTATAATATCCTCATTTGAGAAACTCATGCCCAGTACAGCCTCAGCGTATTTCACAGCGTCCACAGCTGCTTCTCAGGGCTTGTCTTGGGGCATTATTCTTTCCCCATTCTGATATCAGTTCCGGATGCAACTTTTCTGAATCTCTTCTTCAGACTTGCTGAGAGGTTTTGAAAATGTGATTTATCCCAATGATGTAGGTATCATTCAGATCCATATGGCGTCACTACTTCATCTTCTGTATCAGGCTCACTTGTCAATTTTGAATATAGCCCTTTACATCACATGCGTTTACAACCCATGCGATTGCAACGCTGTCGTTACAGCGACCGTCTTGTTACATCGCAGTACCATTATAACGCAAGTTGTTACAATGACTTGCCCTAGGGGGCGCACTGGACTTAGGAATAGTATAATTTACTATTCCAACTCCAGTGTGTGCAACAGTAGGGAAGGTGTTGAAATAGTAAATTATACTATTCCTTAGTTTAGAGTGCCCCCTAGAGCAAGTCGGTGTAACGACTTGCGATGTAATGGTACTGTGATGTAACAACGCGGTCGTTGGAATGACCTCGTGGTAATCGCATGCTTTGTAACAAATGCAATGTGATGGCTGTTTTCTGTCCTTTTTTCCACTCCTGTTCATTCCTCTTCCATCCTCCACAATCGTTTTAAGAGACAAGGTCCCCATCAGGCCTCAAACTCAAGCCATGTGTCAGCCATACAGACTGGTAATCTTGTCTACCAGTGGAATGAACAGGAGTGGAAAGAGGGATAAGTGAGCTTGATACAGAAACAGCAAAATGTTTCACCTTCACTAATGCAATAGCTTAAAGACAGGCCTCCCAAACAAATGTTAAATCATTGTCTATCCCTCTGACTTATTACAAAAGGCTCATCTCTGTGGAGCTCGCTTCCTTCACATTGTCTCCTACTCTCTCATATTCAGGTGAGTGCGAAATACTAATTTCTTCAAGAAGACCTCGCTGTTTGCCTGTATTAATGTTATTCCCTCATGCCAGTTGGTCAGGTTTCTAAAACCAAGTTCATTTGGCAAACTCTTTGCCAAGATTTGTCTCCTTCTATTAGCAAGCATGGTTGATGGGTTCCTTCTGTTGATAAAAGCACTCCAAGAGAAGTTCAGTTATTTTACAGACATTAATCAATTTTCAAACTTCTTTGTATCTGATTCATGGCATTCTGAGGCTACCCGAACCTTAGAGGCATGACGTTCTTTTGTTGAATTATCTGCCTCAGTATTATTTGTGTATCGTTCATGCAAGTTGAATTTTAGACTCTAGAGGGCATTCTGCAAATGGTATAATGAAACAGTAGTTTCTGTTTACTCCAGTGTCCTTCCAGTGCTCTGCCTTGATATTTCAATTGTCAAGGGTTATCTGTGAATCACTGATTCGTCTTCATGGGATTTGGCTTGCAGGTGAGCAAGATGGCAAGAACATTTAATGCATAAGATTTTTTTTAGATTTGCTAGAATTGCCTCACATACCTAAAGCTGGAGTACATTGAGCCCAGAAGAGTGACTTTAGAAGATTCGAGTTTAAGTTTATGTGGAATACAGTGTTCTAGGGCAGGAGAAAGATTGATTTTTAACATAACTTGCTTTCATTGAATAATTTAATTAAACAAAACTCAGACTAGGATAACTGTTGGGAACCGATAAGGAGTTGTTCAGCAATCGTGGAAAATAGGTTGAGCCAATGTCTTTGTGAGTGACTTTGTGGAAGTAGAAGAGCTGATTTACCCAGATTTTAAGTAATAGGCAGACTATGCCAGCCTACGGCTATAATAGCATAGTGACGCAGTAAGAGTGCCATGTCACAATGGCATAGCAAGGGTGTGATGGGTGCCAGGAAAAGTAAGGAATTAATCCCACAAGCCAACAAGTGATCGCCACGTTAGACCACCTACCTTTCTAATGCCCTGCCTCACCCCTATCCTTTGCATCTCTCCCTATCCTTTATGTCCCAGCTTCCCTCTATTCCATGTTCTCTCACCACCTTCCTCTTTTTTCCTCTGACTTTCTTTTCCTATATCCTGCCTCTCCTTTAATCTCTGCTGTGCTCACATTTAAGATGAAAAAAGTGCTTTATTTATATTAAAATGACTGGAGAGGCATGAGAGAACAGGGACAATTCTGCACCACCGACTTTCTTTCTGAGTAGCTTGGCTAGGGTGCTTGTTGCCTTTGGTGTGGGAGTCACACACATGAGAAGCATACTGGAGAAGCTACAGTGTGGGCTCTCCCATGTGTCCCTATTAGCTAGCAAGAGTCAGCAAGGGGGGAGGCATACAACAATCATGCCACTGCCTGTTCTGCTGTCTGTGCAATGAAGTTGCCCAATGACACATAGCCGTAGGCCATGTTCCCACCTACTCCTGCTACTTGGCATTTTGCTGGGGGGCAGCGCCTAAAGAGCATGTAAGCCCGACCCTAAAATCAATACATGTCTTAGGAGATGGTGTGGCCCCAAGTCACTGGACCTGCTCCAACTAACTCCTGCAGGTTGCTCAATATTTTTTGCAGATCAAGTAACACCAAGACTATGCCATCCAGTCTCAGGCAAGGCTGTTTCCTTGGCTCCTCCATCCCAGATTCCATCATCTCACTGATGTCGTTCAAGGACCATCAAGTAGTGACAACAATGATGTATTTTGTTTTGTCATGAGTCTAGCAGCCAGCACCTTGTTCACATGCAGTAATTGCAAAATAATATTTCACTTAGCTTCTCCAGGTAGAAATGATGTTATTATTCCTCCACCATACTTGCTGATTTGTAGTTCCTTTTACATTAACTATGTAGAAAGAGGGCTTGAGGTCTCATTCTAGGGGTGAAACCATCCATGTTCTCTGTCTCCGCTCTCTATCTTCTAAACTAGTAGCCGTAAGCCAGCGTCATCATTAAAGGAGTTGAAAACAAAGCACTTGTAAGAACTGCAGAGTCCTGTGACAGACCTCTCAACTTTGCAATAATGTCCCAGATGTTGTCAGATTTTCCAGGGGTAGGGTTGTCACTTTTGCAAAAAGTGAAATAGAGAGATTACACTCTGCCTACCTGAACGTGAATATACAATTTTCAATATCCATTTTAATGCAAAAAGTGAGTACAAGTATAGCTAAACACACAGACACAAAGTCACATGCCTACCTTTATTTGTGTTTCTACTTAACTCTTGTTACCACCATCCTGCAGTTTAGCAGCAATTTTAATAGGAATTGCGAGTACCCAACTCAGTGGTGCTTAGTGTATTCAGGATAGAAGAATGAAAGGCTGAGTTTGCAGCAGCAAGGCTTGAATCTGTCAGTTCTTGGTTGACTTCAGTTAACCACAATATTAACAATGATTGCAGAGGTAGCTTACCATCTACATTAGCTAGGCAAATATATCTATTGGCGACCTGGTTTGGGGATTAAGGCACCTTTTGAGGATGCTATGGCAACTGGTGATCCATGCGTTTAAGCATCTCTTTTTAAAAATGGGTTTAATTAATTGCTCAGTTTGTAACTATCTGTGTAATCTTTCTGTTTGCACGTTTGAATAATCACTAGACATCATGAAGGTTAATCTGCCTGTTACAAAGCGCTGGGCATAACCTGCCAACCTCATTTGAACCCAGAATAAGGGGGCACAATATTCTGAAGTGCTGACAGGGATAGTAGGGGTGGATTACTGGGACCAGGATAGAGGATCGCAGGAGGACATGATTGAGAGATTGACTAAAGTGTTAATGTTAAGGATGGGTGATAAATTTCACTCTGCCAGCGGAGTTTGAGGAGTTTTGCCCACTCCATGTTACTCTTGAAATACGGAGTTCCAACAAAACTTGGCCAACCTCTGCGTGGTAGAGTTTTTTCGCACATGCAGCTTGCCAAAGCTAAGTTGCAGAGTGCAAGTGACAATTGGTGTCCCCCAGCTTGATTTTCAGGCGCTAGGACAGCTCCTAGTGAGATTATCTACACTCTGGCGATCGTGAATGTTCGCAATGAGAAAGCCGCAGCTCGAGTAAAAAATCTACTGGAGAAGCACTAAAGAAGCAGTGCCCTTTGGGCACACGTGGTGGCATTTGCACTCATTTGGCTGCATGGAATAATCTCCTGGTGCTAAATCATCACGAGCGGCATGACATGGCGAATGCGGCCGCTCACTGTCCCATGTAGTTTTCATGTAGCTCCGTGGAATTCTGCGAAGTGAAACTCCATGAGTTCCACCCACCTCTAGTTTTTATATCATTGAAGGCAGCTTTGATGAACCAATAGCACTTTGTGAATAGAAAATTATTTATGTGGCAATGATTTTATCTTTTGGCTGGGGAAGTGATATGAGGATTTTCACTGCTGCATATCCTGAATATTGCCAGAAACATTGCCTGCAGGGAAAAATAAATGCCTGCAATTCCCCAGCCCTCAGACACCACCAAGGCAGAGTGCCTTAAAAAGTTCAGAGCTGCTCGATATATTGTTGTGGGCCACTTTACTAACCAAAATGACAATGGGCAACTTATATTTTAGCGCTAGGGCCTATCTTCTGTACCAGTCAGCGCTTGTGCCCACCTATCTAACATTTGTGCTCAAGAGTTCAGTTTAAGGGCACCCTCAGCATTGTGAATCTGGCACCAGGGGAGGACAGTTTTAGTTTTGATAACATTCTTACACAGAAGAGAAAGCTTGAAGTCATGCCAAAGTTATTCTAGAAGGATGGAAGGCAGAGTTTGCCGTCCCAGTATTCAAATGCAGGACCACATAACTCTGCACAAGTCAGAGGTGATAGTTTAACACAATGAGTGTTATGCATCTGCTGTTTCTCAAGATGTGAATTAGAAAGTCTCCATCTACAATGATGCGTTGTTATAGTGGGTGAATTCCTTAGGCCCTCGCTGAAAATTAAAGTGCCAAAAACACTAACAGTCTCCAATGAGTTGCTCTATTTAAATTAAATTTCGAGCAAATGAGAGAAAATGGCACACATGGAAAACTACTAGTTCACTAACAGCCCTCCAAAAGTGAAAAAATGATTATGAAAGCAGTGGCTTTACTGCTAAAGCTGAAATTGCTCAAGGACAAATAAACAGCTCATTAAACCATCTTAAAGAGATATTTAAATGGGTAACAGTGAACTCAACACAGCTCTTGAAATGCAAATCTTTCGCGAGTGTATGAGTTTCTTGAGATCTGCTCCAATAATAGCACTTAAATAAGGCGTTCCATACCCTATGTGGGCAATCCTTGACTTTAATCTCTCCTACCACAACTCCAAGATCAGCTTTGAGTGAATTTTCCTTCAATTTCTGAAGTTAAGCAAAAAAACATCACTCAAAACATAAGGCGACTTTCTACCATAAAGATGTAACACCTTATGATATCATCAGAGAGAGCATTCTGATATTTTCCAAACTGTGTTACTTACTTGTCAAAGCCACTCCAAATGATGCATCTTTCTCTGAGATACTCCCATTCTGGTGGTTTTGCGACTTCATGACACTTTTTTCGTTATTCTTTTTTTCTTTATTCTTCACAACCTCAAAAGGCAGACCAGACAATGCATTTCATCCAGACCAGGGACTTCTTCAGGATTTAGGGATATTTTAGCGTTTCCTTGCATGCAAGTGCAAGCCACACAGAGGAAGAGGGGGCTGAATAGTGGTATCACTCAAGGTTCATTAAAAATTCCTTATTGATTCTTCCTGGATAAGTATAAACCCGAGAAAGGAGAAGGCTGGATATCTGTATCCCCAGTGTGACGTGCCAGGTTAAGCAGAAAGACCTGGCATCCCATCAAGGCTTCCCGTGGATGGGATGCCACGTCTTTCTGCTCCCCACTCCTTCTGTGTGGCTTACACTTGCCCACAAGTAAAAACGAAGAAATCTCTAACCCTGATGAAGTCCCTTGTTGGAACGAAATGTGTTGGTGGGCTGCAGTTTGATGTTGAGTAGAATGAACAAAATCTTTTTTGGAATATCATATCAGGGCTCCTGCCTTATATTTGATCCATAAGAATTCATATGTTTGAATAATCTGGATTCATATGTGATTAAGTGAACTTTCAATAACACAATTGGACTTCCTAAGTACTCCCTTTTGTATATTGTTTTTCATTTCTCCTGGTTGTCTTAGGGTTAATCAGTGCCTATTTTTGCGGTAATTAGCACAGTTGATAACTTCATTCTCTTGGATTGTATCCTTAGCACTTGTTTTCCCTACTCTGTCTTCCCCTAAATGACACTCTTTCTTCTTCACAGCTCTCAAACTTGAGTCATATTGTCTTTTACTTCTCTATCATGTCTTTCCTTGACTGAGAACCGTGCTCATTTCTCTCTACTTTTTAACCATCTATATTGCCTTCCTGGAAAGACTAATAATTTTCACTGACATCATCTTCTACATGTATGCTGGCAACACTCAGCTCATTATCAGGTTGGACTATAAAGTGTCATTGGCAGTATTGTTTAATAATTGTTTGAGGACTGAATGTCAGTAGCTTAAAATCAGTATTGACAAGCAACGGTGGCGTGGGCCCAATATTGCCATGGACTTGAAAATTACTGGATAACTTAAATTGATTCATCTCCTCTCTTGTCAATACATCCTGCAATCTCAGACTTCTTCTTCATGCTGGTATACCTTTACTCCTCAAAACTCACTTTCAAGCCCCCATCACTGTTTAATGAACATTCTGCCCTTTCCCAATGACAAATGAAATTGCCTGAGAGTGAAACTCTTGTTTTCATGTGACTGAATTATGCTTATGATAATTACTTAGGACTTCCTAAGTTTCTCACATAGTGCCTTCAATTACTCCAAAACCATGCTGCTTGTCTGGATGCTGGCTGTCTGGATTCGACAGGAGTTATTTTTTATAATGTCTGTCCTCTCTCTGCAACCCTAAAGTTGCTCTCCATCTATAACAGTGCCATTTTCAAAGAACTTTGCACTGCTCATTGGGCTTTGTATATTCCTTGCTCTTTATTCACATTTGCATTTTCGGCTCCCTGTGTTCAAATATCAGCACACCCGAGTAAGTAGCTGCAGCTTTTCCACTTTGGCCAAGAAATATTTTTGCCCATATTGTGCCTTAGAAATAATTTTCAATGCAAGATAAAGTTCACTTATCATAAATATTGAATAGTGTGTGCATAATGGGCCCCTCACCTATAGTTGGCTATAAGGAATGTACGTGTATGAAACAAAATGGTGAGCAACTACTCTTCTATAACAAAACTTAGGGCCAGATGTGCAATTTTCTTTCTGCGTTCTCAAACCAGCCCATTTGTGACCACAAAAAAGCATTTTAGGTTCAATTTAACCCAACCTCGATTCAGTAATGTTACCGAATCATACTTTGGTTAGCAACTGAAAGAAAGTTTTATTAAAATGCAACATAATATAGTTAAAGTCATACGTGCAATGTTAACGTGAAAGTTATATTGAACCAACACAACCCTAAAATGTGCAAAATGCAGGATGTAGTTATACTTATTAGCACTAGGCCTCAAAATGTCTAAAGCAAGCTACATTGTAATATTTTTTTTCTATGTATTTATTTTATTTTTAGATTTAAAAAAAACAAACTATTTTCATAAAATCTGGCATCAATCAACCAACACCATGACTGCTGTAAGTGCCCAACAGTATTCATTGTGTAAGGATTATTATATTATCATTCGTGAGCTGCACCTATCTGAGTGCCACATCCCACGTGAGGCACTTAAAGCAAATAGTTACATCTGTATGTTTTATTGTTGCTCTTTCTTATCCTTCCCGAGTGTACACCATGAAATTTTATGTTGGTGTAGTTCTTTGTTTTATGAATAAACACTGTATTGTTAATTATTTATAATAACTTAAGTAACCACACTAAATAAAATTGTTTGTTTGTACTGCTCTTGAACTACAACAATGTCATGTTTTTCTTGCTTGTTTGCTTTTAGGTGCACAAGAGAAGAGAAATCATCCACAGTAATGCCAGACAGAAGGCCTGTGCACAACGTGAAGTGTGACTGACTACGCAAGGCGGTCATCTCTTCTACTTGTTGTGCAGCTAAGTGCCATTGCCAACTGACTTCTTCTAGATGGCCCCAAAGAAAGGTGCTGCCAAGAAAGTGGCAAGTGGGGGGCAGAAGCGTGCCGACTGCAGCCTTATTCAGGAAAGTTGTACCTGAAGCACCGGCCTCCGGTGAGCAAACTGAGAGCAGCACTCGTGCATGAACAGCACCACACCCCAACCTTAGCCCAGGACCATGTTTGTCAATGAGGCAGCCAGTGCAATCATGTTGGCGCCAACGAGTAGTGATGTTGAATTGGATTTTTCCCATTCGCAAAGTTGTACACAATCGTTTCAGGAAACACAGCAAAGTGGACAGCAGCAATCGTACATTTATCTTATGTAGGAGCAGGACAGGAAGTTGAGGAGCTTTCTTCTGAGCAAGAAGTTGAACCTCCTCTTTTACAATCATTAGCTCCGAGATCTCCAGCAAGTAAAAGGAAGCGTACAACAGCAACATCTTCTCCAAGCAGCACTTCTGATGACATGGAGTGGACCACAACAGAGACCAAGAGACAACAGGAGAGGCAAGAGAACAGAAAAGTCCCAGAAAGACTTGGACTTATGGAAGGGGATGAAGAAGAGGATGACGATGATGAGGTAGTCATGGTGGAAGGTGACACAAGGGAATCTGACATTGCCATTCAACCAGCTCAGAGGGATGTGGCATAGGTAGCACCACCACCAGATCCCATATTTGCAAAGCCCCAGCTAAGACCTGCACCAACCCTTGCCTCAGAAGAAGCAGAGAGGCAATCGACGGCATGCCCACCTACCTCCAGTTCTTCTTCAGGCATGGCAGTGGCCCTGTAAAAAAATACTCCTCCTCAGCTTGGGACTTTTTTACAGTTAGCAAAGAGGGGGAGCACATTGCAGTTAGCACCATTTGCCACACAAATATTTGTCGAGGT
This sequence comes from Triturus cristatus, assembly GCF_964204655.1. NCBI lineage: Eukaryota > Metazoa > Chordata > Amphibia > Caudata > Salamandridae > Triturus > Triturus cristatus. The sequence continues at coordinate 317,016,567 of NC_140588.1, read as the reverse complement.
AAGCCTTGTACACAATATGGTACTGGTGGCCAGATGACCCATATGAAAAAACAGCACAAAATTAAGTGGGCGGAGAACTGTAAAACACTTGCTGAACGTGGTTCTGTTTTTCGGGCGAGCCATTGAACATCAGCTACAAGTCCAATCACAGCCGAAGGCGCTGATGATGAGGAAGAAGAGTGTGACAGCTTCTTGCAAAGCTGCCGTGTCCCCAGTAGTGTGCCAGCAGATTCACCTACCTCAGCGACTTCACAATGGCACAAGAAGACTCAGAGTGAGATGATGGAGACACCACGGCACAAAGTGACTGCCCCACCACCACCACGCACATTGAGTCTACCACTGACATCTACTTCTCAAAAGACGCCTGTGTCAGTGCTCCAAGGAAAGAAGAAAATCCAGGCTACTATTATGGGCATGTTTAGGCAAGACGGGTCCAACGAGCAAAACCACCCAATCTCACGTTTGTACAATGGGGAGCTGGAAAAAATGTTAGCACTAGACCTTCTCTTCTTTTCTTTTGTAGTAGGAGTGGGATTCCTATAATATGTGGCAGCCATCTGACCAAAATGGATTGTACTAAGTCGGACCTATTTAGCCAGAGTGGCTGTTCCAGGGCCGCATCACAATGTGCTGCAGTTGGTTGGACAAGCATTGCAGCAAAGTGTTATTCACACCCTCCTACTGATGACAGACATGTGGACCAGTTGTCAGGTGACTGATTACATGTGCATCACTGCACACTGGATGTCTTTTGTAGGGGTAAAGCAAAAGGTATCTTCAGGTCCTAGCTCTAAGGAAGGCTTTAAGAGCGTTCAACATCATATAACAGTGGCCTTGTTCACGATGGAGAAATCACATAGAGCTGTAAATATATTGGAGGAATTTAATAGCAAGGTGTATGAATGGCTGTGACCCAAGGTCTTAAAATTGGATTTGTTGCCACATACAATGGCAATAACATAGTCAAAGGTCATGTCAGATGGAGGCTCTTTTAGTGTCCTTCGTTTGGCCTATTGCATTAACCTGGTGGAGCAAGACTTCCCCAAAAAGGAAGACATAGTCAGCAACATACTTACATCCTGCTGAAGAATCTGCACCCATTTCAGCCATTCTTTTAAAGCCCGGAGGCAGCTGCGGATTATTCAGTGTAAAAACCGAGCACCAATTAAAGACTTGATATAGAAGGTGCCAACACGTTGGAACTCCACATTATACATGATGCAACGTCTGTTTGAGCAGTACAAACAGATCAATGACTATGTGATTCAAAGAGGAGGAGATGCAGTTGGGAAAGCTATGACCATGGATGCAGACAAATGGGTCCTAGTCAAATGCCTGACACAGATGCTATTTTCTTTTGAGGTTTTCACAGGGTAAGTTAGCTATGAGGACAGTGCAATGGGCCGAGCTATACTGTTTTTGCATCTCCTACAAGACCAGGTAAAGAAGGTGTCTGAAAGGTTCGCGTCTGCAGGTGCGAATGAAAACACAGAAGCACATGCCTTGGTTGGGACCTTAGTCCTGTGCTTGGCTACTTATATAAGGCGGCAACATCACATCATTGAGTCCAAAGAGTACATATGTGCCACACTACTTGATCCATGGTACAAAAAAAATGTGTCCACTTTAATTCCTTTTTCTGAAGGGGATGTTTTAAAATACAAGAGGTGTATTGTAGAGCAAAACAGAGGCTTGGAAGAAGAACACTTGGAATTTCAAGTCCCACCCCACAGTTCTGGGATGCCGACTTCAACTTCCAGAGAGGGCAGTCTTGTCTCACAGCAGCCAACAACACCATCAACCAGCACACCAGCAACAACAGCAAAAGAAGGAACAGACCCCATCTCTTTATTGTATTGTATTGGTTTCAACAGGCAGGTCTCAAGTCTAGTGCAGAGGTGCTGGCAAAACAGGTTGAGCAAGTGGCAGCACCAATGGCCATTCTCAGACAGAGGTCTATGTGGATCAAAATCTATTGATATGGGAAGATGAGCTAATGGTCAGCGCTCAGCAGGCTGGCAATAATGTATCTGGCTTGTCATGCCGCTAGTGTGCCTGCTGAATGTTTGTTCAGTACAGCTGGTGCAGTTTCACAGTGAGAAGGACCAGTCCCTCCCCTCAAAATGTGGCGAGATTGACTATGATGAAAATGAACCAACATTATATAGCACACAATTACACCATTTGTGAAACACCAGGACAGGAGGAGGAGGAGGAGGGTGATTGGTTTGAAATTGAATCAAATGTGTTTGCTGACCAACTGACCATCTGAGTTTGAGGATGAAGTTTACTTCCCGGACTAAGTATGTCAATGCCCCATGGAACTTTTCAATATTTCTCGTTGAACTTAGTTCTTTCTTTGCAAAAATATTAACAACAAAAATTTGCTAGAGGAGCATTATCATTTTTGTGTCACATTTATGCTCCATCACCTTTTTTATTAGTCACAATAATATTCCTGGATTGCAGTTGGACCAGTGTGCGTTGAAGAAGCCTCTGCAATGCCTTCATGACAATAGGGACAATGCTTGCCCCTCTCCCCTATTGCCTAATGTCTATTCCTTTTTGGATCACTTCTCACTTGAAGGGCTGCCCCATAAATTTATTTTTTACCTACAAGACTGCCTGCCAAGACCAAATTCCAATGTGTTGCCTGCATCAAAGATGATTGAATACCTATCTGAACTATCCATGCTTGGATTGAACAAGGTCTCTTCAACTACTGCAACGGTGAGTGACTGGTTGCGTGAATGATGATATAAGTTGATTGATGATTCATTTAGTGGTAGACAGTAAGGGAGGGTGTGTGTTTAACTGTTATATGGGAAATTTTTAGAGATGATTATTGATTTGCATTGTTTGAGGCTTGAGTGTATGGGCGCTCATTTTTTCCCTGCAGGTGATGATCAGCCCTTTCACACTTAACCCAGATTTAATTAATTGCAAGGTGTTCTGCTTTTTTCTGGTTCTTCAGAGACCAGAACAGTCACTTTAGCTAACAAACAAAAACCTATGCAAAATAATGGATTTCTATTTCATTCTTCACTTGTTCTTCAACAGGGGTGCACTGCACTCCACATCTATCTTGCTCGGGTCATCGTGATGATGATGATTACTGGTCTGCGACGGTGTTACTTGGAGTCAGGACTGGAGGAGTATCATGGAACAACTTAGATCAGTAGCTGCAGGACTACCATATCAATGGACACAAAAGGTTATCGAGTATACTATCAACTTCAGTTCAAACGTAAACCATGAGTCTGAGACCTAGTACACAGCTCTTGTGAATAGAGCGAGGTGTATTTGTGAAATGCTGCTCTGTGTGTGTTTGTGTGGGTGTGAGTGTTAGCCGTGTAGTAAAAGTGATATTTAGAGACCCCCATTTGTTTTTTTGTGCTGCCTCTGAGTCTTCTTGATGCACTCCTCATGAAGCTTACTTTCCTTCTGTCCTTCTCCTTGTCTCTAAAACACAGTTTTTTTTACAATCTGCAGGCCTTCTTCTAGTCTAAAGGCGAAAGCTAGCTGAGCTCAAGAACACTCCTGCTTATCTACGGGACCAAGGCAGACAGGCCCCAAAGAGTGGGCATTCCCGAGGAGAATGCAGATGCACCACCCAATTTTGCAATGCAGTATAATTTTTTTTTAACAATCATATTAACTAAGAGAAGTGGGGGGGGGGGTGGGTTCACTCCCCAACCCAGAAGACAGAACATTCAGATATATGCTTTTTGGATCACTTCTCACTAGAAGGGCTGCCCCATAAATTTATTTTTTACCTACAAGACTGCCTGCCAAGACCAAATTCCAATGTGTTGCCTGCATCAAAGATGATTGAATACCTATCTGAACTATCCATGCTTGGATTGAACAAGGTCTCTTCAACTACTGCAACGGTGAGTGACTGGTTGCGTGAATGATGATATAAGTTGATTGATGATTCATTTAGTGGTAGACAGTAAGGGAGGGTGTGTGTTTAACTGTTATATGGGACATTTTTAGAGATGATTATTGATTTGCATTGTTTGAGGCTTGAGTGTATGGGCGCTCATTTTTTCCCTGCAGGTGATGATCAGCCCTTTCACACTTAACCCAGATTTAATTAATTGCAAGGTGTTCTGCTTTTTTCTGGTTCTTCAGAGACCAGAACAGTCACTTTAGCTAACAAACAAAAACCTATGCAAAATAATGGATTTCTATTTCATTCTTCACTTGTTCTTCAACAGGGGTGCACTGCACTCCACATCTATCTTGCTCGGGTCATCGTTATGATGATGATGATTACTGGTCTGCGACGGTATTACTTGGAGTCAGGACTGGAGGAGTATCATGGAACAACTCAGATCAGTAGCTGCAGGACTACCATATCAATAGACACAAAAGGTTATCGAGTATACTATCAACTTCAGTTCAAACGTAAACCATGAGTCTGAGACCCAGTACACAGCTCTTGTGAATAGAGCGAGGTGTATTTGTGAAATGCTTCTCTGTGTGTGTTTGTGTGTGTGTGAGTGTTAGCCGTGTAGTAAAAGTGATATTTAGAGACCCCCATTTGTTTTTTTGTGCTGCCTCTGAGTCTTCTTGATACACTCCTCATGAAGCTTACTTTCCTTCTGTCCTTCTCCTTGTCTCTAAAACACAGTTTTTTTTACAATCTGCAGGCCTTCTTCTAGTCTAAAGGCGAAAGCTAGCTGAGCTCAAGAACACTCCTGCTTATCTACAGGACCAAGGCAGACAGGCCCCAAAGAGTGGGCATTCCCGAGGAGAATGCAGATGCACCACCCAATTTTGCAATGCAGTATAATTTTTTTTAACAATCATATTAACTAAGAGAAGTGGGGGGGTGGGTTCACTCCCCAACCCAGAAGACAGAACATTCAGATATATGGTAAATTGAGTCTCAGGGCAGAAGGACTATTTGCAATGCATGTATCTTTACTCTGTCATGCTCATTCCTTTGTTTCCTTCTAACAACAGCTTGATTGTGAGTGATGTGCTGCTGCTTATTGCCCAGATGAATGTTGGCTTTGTGTTGTTGTATTTGTCTTTGTCAACGCTTTCCCCAAATCCCATTACCCCTCCATTCATCAAACCCTGAACACACTTTCCCGAAGCTCAATCAATCAATCATTTATTTGTAGAGCACACTAATCACCCTTGAGGGTCTCAAGGCGCTGAGCGGGGGTGGGGGTGCAGCTACTGCTCGAACAGCCAGGTCTTGAGAAGCCTCCTGAAGGTCAGCAGGTGCTGGGTCTGTTGCAGCTGTGTCAGGAGGGTGTTCCATGTCTTGGCCGCGAGGTAGGAGAAGAATCTGCTGTCGTTGGAGGTCCTGTGGATGCGTGGGATGGCGGCGAGGGTGAGGTCGGCTTAGCACAGCTGGCGGCGAGGGGTGTAGAAGGTGAGATGCTTGTTGAGGTATGCTGGTCCGGTGTTGTGTAGTGCTTTGTGGGCGTGGGTGAGGAGCTTGAAGGTGATCCTCTTCTTGACTGGGAGCCAGTGCAGGTCCTTCAGGTGGGCAGTGATGTGGGTGTGGCGGGGTATGTCGAGGATGAGGCGTGCAGAGGTATTCTGTATGCGTTGGAGTCTCTTCTGGAGTTTGGCCGTGGTTCCTGCATAGAGGGCGTTGCTGTAGTCCAGCCTACTGCTGACGAGGGCCTGTGTGACCGTCTTTCTGGTTTCGGTGGGGATCCATCTGTAGATCTTGCGGAGCATGCGAAGGGTGTCGAAGCAGGAGGAGGAGACGGCATTGACTTGCTGGGTCATTGAGAGCGATGAGTCCAGGATGACCCCCAGGTTGCATGCGTGGTTGGTGGGTGTGGGTGCAGCTCCCAGGGCGGCTGACCACCAAGAGTCGTCCCAGGCTAAGGGGGTGGATCCGAGGATGAGGACTTCTGTCTTGTCTGAGTTAAGTTTCAAGTGGCTGGTCTGCATCCAGCTGGTGACGGCCTTCATTCCTTAGTGCAGGTTGGGTTTGGCAGTGGCAGGATTTTTGGTGAGTAAGAGGATCAGTTGAGTGGCGTAGGGGACGATGTTGAGTTTGTGTGAGCAGACGATGTTGGCGAGCAGTGCCATGTAGACGTTGAAGAGGGTAGAGCTGAGGGATGATCCTTGGGGTACGCCGCAGATGATCTTGGTGGCTTTGGACCGGAAAGGCGGGAGGCGGACCATCTGGGTTCTATCGGTGAGGAAGGAGGTGATTCAGTCCAGGGTTTTGTCACGTAATCCTGCTGTGTTATTTATTGAGGAGTGGCTTAAATGACACCATCAATGGATCACACACTTGGTGGAGCAGATGTGGTGAAAACAACAGCAACTTACTGTACAATCTTCTAAGCAGTAGCCCACTCCAGCCCATTACCAAGCTGTGCATTAAAAACTATCCAGATTATTTAGATATAGAAATAAGAACATCATTCGTCAGCATCATCATTCCAGCCTTGTGTTGCCTAACAGTAAACGCCTAACTTAAGCTTGTCGACTCCAGACTTTGAGTCTTTTTTATAACTTCAGGATCCCACGAAATATACTGCTAGCTCCACGTTAGCCAAAACCTACTAGTATTGCTATTTTTTCTATTTTAGCACAATCAGGCTTTCTCATTGTGTCATCACGTAGTACTCATGTGGTGTCAATTCTTTGTAAATCTTTGATAAATGTATAACCCGCATAGTCAGTCTTTCTATTTCCATTTAGTTGCCTGCAATGGATAGTCAATCAATCAAATCAATCCTACCGTTAGAGCTTGCCTGGGTAGAACTGAAGGTGGAACCTCGCTTGTGAAGTGTGATGCCTCCCCTGTTATTGCTGCATGTATATTCAGGTAAGAGAACTAATATGAATGTTATTTAACCTAGTAAGAAATAAATTAACTGCTACCGTTTTTTCATCTCAATAGTTCAGAACTTCGACACAATAGAGGTCATCATGGCAGCGTTCCCCATAATGGTCAAGATAGTTAAAGAAGCATATGCCAAGACTCTATTACTATGTGCTACACTCTCTCTTAAGTTACAAACCCATAAACAGGCTGCGTAAAACTACTTGAAGGCAGCAGTACAAAGTAATAGCAAACAAAACTACTTCAGGCATAACTTTAGATTAGAAAAAATACTTTTCCCCTATATTTAGTTACAAAGCAAACCACCCTCTTCACCCAAAAAACATGCCCACCCCTCTCCCAAATGAAACTGACCCAAGCCCCAAAACTCAAAATGTCCAAGTAAGTCTCTCCAGTCACAACTCCCTTCCCACCCTCTCCATTCAGCCCCAAAAAACAACAAATCCCTCCCACCAAAACAAAAAAATTAAAAAAGGGCTAAAAGAAGGCATTATGGATGTTAGCCTGGAGCTGGTGCAGGCTCTGCTCAATCGAGGTGAGCCACATTCGATTGAGTCCAGCTGCTGCAGGATTCAGCACAGCAATGACCTGTTGCCATTGTTGTGGTGGTGGCTGGCAGCAGTTGACTGGCGTCTGTGCTTGCGATTGGATGGCCAGGAGGCTGGAGGCTTAGGGAGAAAGGTTGCACTAGGGCACGGGTGTTATGCGTTTTTTCCTCCTCCTCCTCTTCCTCCACCAGGACCAACAGCTGCCGGTATTCCTGCTGGATACGCTCCAACCTCTCCTTTCACAAGCGGGTCAATATCTCCTGTCTGGTGGGTGATCCGGTTGGACCAGCAGGAGCAGCTACATTGAGAAAAACAAAAAAGGAAAACTGTAAATAATGCTGTGCGCAAACAATTGTTTTAAATTACTGGGTGGCACAGTAGCAGTACATTGCCGGTCCACCTTGGGCTGTTGGAATTTAATTGATGTGATTATCATCATGATAGTCATAAGGCCAATTTTATGTTTTACCCACATATGTTGCCAAATATAAAAAAGCACTGACGTCTGAAAAGGATTTACAGGCAGAGAATAACATCACAGGATTAATAAATCAGCGATTTGATTATTATTTTTCTTCTAAGGCTTTTTTAAGTAACTATAAACAGAGTCGGACACTTTGAGTTGAAAAATAATTGACTTCTCATTGATGAGTATGGCATTATACCCTATATGGAGTACAAGTTGTATGTGGTGCTAAAATAATCGAGCTATGCTCAGTGCTAGCCATCACCTCTGCTAGTTTGCTATTGTCTGAAGCTGTAGTTGACAATTATGTATTTTTAATTCCAGTGGCCCGGCTCTTCGCCAAATGCATTTCTCTTTTTACCCTGTCTCCAAAGAGGCAGATGAATAATAAATAAGATACTACGTCAGTCACACACCTCATGTATAAAATGCTGATATGAATATATTATCATGTCTTCCATAAGTAGACGTTGAGGAATATTAATCTAATGGACTGCACTACAGGTCATGGAATGGAGTATATAGAGTTTATTGGGCACATTCGTCACTGTGTATCCCATATGCCCAACTTGACATCAAATCATGCACTTACTCCCACTTTACTCTGTGGCATCACTAGCCACCACCTATTTCCCAAAAATTCATTTGCTGGGCAGTAACCAACGGAAGGAAACTTGAATTTCTCTACTGCAGGAGGGCATAATATTAACTCAACCACTGCTGTGGCAGGTAAAGATGGAGGGGTTTCACCTCACAGTAATATTTGATGACGACGAGCGACACCATGGCAATAGCTTGTGAGCATAGTAGTTGCAAGAAATTATGTGACTTACCATTGACCATCCCTGCTGCCGCTTCTCACTGTCCAACTGACCTGTCACTGTCTCCTCCTGCAGCGGAATTGGAGCCGGCATCACTGATGTACTCTGTGGCTAGAATAAAACATTACACATAATTTAGATCCCAGATACACAACCCCAAATAAAATAGCAATGCAGCACTACAGCTCAGTTAGCATGTCAGTATCTTCCAAAAATCACTCTGGGTATTTGATTGGTTGGTTCACAAAGTTAGACAAGCCAGGACTAGAATAAAGTTTAATGAAAGACATATGGTGTTGGATGGCAAATGCAATGGGATTGGGACCTCATACTTTTTTTCCAGCCTTCTTGCACTGTTATGGAAACTGCTGGTATACTGTAACTATAAATAAACGGGTCTGCAGCCCACCACGTTGGAGGTGTGTGGTCCATGATGATAAGAAATTATCAAGATAAATAAAAATAGATAGTGATTCTGTTAAAAATCACCACAAAGTGTTTTATGAAAAGCAAACGCAGTCTCAAAAACAGATCACCTATTGTACTACTAATTTTGTCTCAAGTCTATCGACTGTTCTTAAATCTATATTCCAAATCTTAACAAAAACTACATTTGAAACTAATATATTGCAGTGAATGAACTTTGAGTCTATCTATTCCCATTTCCCAACACCCTTGATGAGCCAACTCAGTCTCAGTTTTTTGCAATGCATAGATGCATACTTCACATCATCACTGTGAATTCAATGAAATAACCTATAACTGTACGAGCTGTATAAACAAAGTCACAGAGAAAACGCGCTACTCAGTGATTCACTATAGTGACAGGAGAACAATCTGCAATGGCTTCTTAGTTAATCAGCCAAAGCGAGCACCTGATGAATATGATTAGGTAGTGGCACCTCCCTAGCAGAAACTAGCAACTGGATCCCACAATAATATACCAGCGTAAACTTTACTAAACATAACTTACCTCTGAGTGTGAGCAGCCTGCTATTCAGATTTTTTTTAGCATTGTAGAACACAAACACAACAAATATTTAATACTCACCTGGCCCGGGAATCTCAACGCCTAGCAGGTCAAGCAGGTCCTATTTGCTGTCAAGAATGTCCACCCCATGGTGCTTCAGCTGCTGGGTGGTGAGTCAAAAAAAGCTGGTGCGCTGAAAACACCATCCCCCAGCACTGGTGATGCTCACAAAGTGTGTACCCGGTACCGGTTCTGCCACCTACTGCCAGCTTAGAGGGGAGGTGGTGCTGCACAAATTAGTGCTGCCACCTCCTCCTTTCCAAAGATCGGCCAGAGCTGCACACCGGGCAGCAGCTCTGCCTGCAAGGAAGTCACCCCTCTGCCATGGCACTGAGTGGGGAAACAATAACTAAGAAGGAAAAGGAAGGGAAAGTAAAGTAAAGAAGAAAGAAATAAGGAAAGAAGGGGATGTAAACGAAGTCAAAAAGTCACAAAAACACGAATACATTTATACAAAAAGGTAAAATGAATAAACACAAAGACACACACTATAATAAAAAATAAAAATATGGGGTAGAAAATTAATAAAGAAGGAGGATTACAAAGATTAAGTACAGATTACAATTTAAGTCCCGCACCATAACATAGAGCAGGAAACCAAGATAGGCGTGTCCATGCGGAGCGCGCAATTTAGAGGGCAAGCACACTTCAGGACCACGTAGTACCGTTTGTGTGTGATTTTGGAGTGAGCAGATGCATTCCTCATTCCCAATGCAATGCGAATGGTTGCGCTGGCAAACTCCGCCCGAAAGTGGAACTCTGCGTAGCGTGGCAGGGTTTTTTTGCGACTCTGCGGAATTCAGAGAAGTAAACTGTGCCCACCCCTAATTAAAAGTGACTATATTTTCAGATAGTCAGTATGGCTCTGGTACAGTCTATGACTTTGGGCAATTGTGGTCACAAAGAGGTTTGATTACCTCTTCTGGTACTCTCATATCCAATGGTGAGCATGTGCAAAATCTTTTGGAATCTCTCCAATTGGCCACTGAAATTGCAGTTGTTAAATGTGCAGCACACCGGAATGGCAATGGTCACATTGCACTTGTGAACAGGTATGCCAAAGCGGCTGCAGGGAATTGTGTACTAGTGACCTGCACGCCCGTTCCTCTGCCTGTTAAATAGAAATAAGGCAGAGGAACGCGTGTGCAGCGCCAGAAAGGTTCTCAACCCTGTTGTTTTTATACTGCTGCTATGTTCTATTTTTAAATGATAATGTGTAGTGATATTGCTTTTTAACTAATTGTATGAATTGATGTTGACCGCCGCATGTTTTTTATGTTAACCTGAGTGTGCTAAACTCAGTCCTTAATCCTTCTTTGCACTAAGCACTTTACGGGTCTTTTTCTCCCCCGACGGCCATCTTGTTTCGGCCATACGCTCCCTCTGGGCAGCCTTCGAGTTGCTGCACGCCGTCCTGCCTTACTTCTATTTAATGGCCTCAGAATGGACGGGCAGCGGACGCACCGATGTCGCGCCAAAGGCAAGCCGGTCTGCGCCCGACCGTGCCCAAACGGGACCCGGGGCCATGATCCCTGGTCCAAAAAGGGGCCATAGGTTATGTTATTCTACTCAGCAGCTAATGGTTTGCCATAATTTACCGCTCCCTGACTGCACCCTATTACATCCCAAGGACGGGGGTAAAAATTGTTTATGCTGTGGTTTATTTTTTTAAATTAGCGCCCTGTTATAATTCTACTCCATTGATCATTAAACAAAAAGACCTTTCCCGTAACAATGCCTCCCTAGTTAATAAGGAATTTTCCTTCCTTAGTACCAACTGCCGCTCTCTTCCCAAACATAAAGCTCATATCTTCGATCTTTTGGTCAGCGAACAACCAGACGCCATGTTTCTGACCGAGACATGGCTGCACGAGAGTTCTGGCCCTGACATTGCAGCTCCTTGGCCGCTTATCTACACCATAGTCAGGAAAGATAGGGGCTTTAAGACAGGTGATGGTATTGCTATAATTATTAAAAAAGCCTACCTGATTACATTTGAAGATTTACCTTTTAGGAACTGTGAGGCAGCTTTATTTAAGCTGACCCTAACCCCCAAGTTGACCTTTTCTGGGATACTAGTGCATCGCCTCCCTGGGCCGTCTGGTCCAAGGGCTTCATCCTTCCCTGGTTTATTAACACCTTTTCTTATGAATACCGCAAATGTTTCTATTCTGGGTGAACTTAATTTGCACTTGGAAGATCCCACATGTAATACCAGTGCTACTTTTATCTCTGATTTGGCAGCAATGAATATTGAATTGCATAATTCTGGCCCCACTCATGTGGCTGGCCATTTATTGGATCCTATTGTTTCCAGTTTATCCAACATTCACTGCTCTCCAGCTCTTCCTTTATGTTGGTCTGATCACTTTGCAATTGGTTTTCATCTGGAGACCTTAGCAAACTCTTTCTCTGTTAGCCAAACCTTCAGAAAACCTACAAGAAATTGGAGAAAATTAGATATGGTACCTTTAAATAAGAACTTGTCCTCAAATACTCCCATCTCTTTCGGGTGCCGTACAAAAGTGGCTTTTAAACCCCATTGACACTTGTCTCCCTCCTTCCTTAAAAAAGGTAAACGACCACCATCCCCCGGCACCATGGTTCACTGAGAAATTAAAAATGGAGAAAACCAAATGTAAGGTGCTGGAAAGATGCTGGGGGAGGAGCTATTCATCTGATTCCAAATTTGTTTATAAAATGGCCAAACGAGAATACCATAAACTCTGTAAGTCCGCTCATGGGGAATACGTATCCGCAACCATTTCAGTGCTTTGAACTGCTCCAAGACATTATTTATAATGGTCAAGGAGCTTTCTCACTCAGAAACTCAATCTAGGCCCCCTTCTTTGAATAATGGGCAATGTGAAGATTTAGCTACATTTTTTCTCCAGAAAGTAGAGAAAATATATTCTGAAATAGAAGGGTTGAAGTCTGATAAGTCACCCAATCGCAATCTGTCAATTCCCCCCAACCACCATCCACACTGTTCTTAACTGACAATATCTACACTGATCAAGACAGGGTGTCTTTTGAATCCATGACCAAATTGGATACATGGTCTCTACTAGATATGGACTCTTTTAAACGTCTTTTAGACAGTGTTAAATCAGGATCTCCCTGGTACCCTCTCCCTATCTCTGTGTTCCAGCAGCTTGAGCCACCATCATTGATGGTAATCATGGAGCTCTTGAATGCCTCCCTACATAAAGCAATAGTACCACCAGAGTGGAAACATGCTATGGTGCTCCCCCTTCTGAGGAAGGCTAACGTGGATCCTGATTTGCCCTCCAACTATCGGCCTATTTCTTTGTTACCGGCCTTTTCAAAGATTTTAGAGAGGCATATTATTTACAGCTGTCCCAATTTGTAGAGTCCCAAAAGTTTCTACACCCATCTCAATCGGGCTTTAGAGACGGTTTTTCAACGAAAACAACACTCCTAGATTCTGGAGACGCGGTGGCCCTTATATTGCTTGATCTAAGCGCAGCTTTCGACACGGTGTCACACACCGTGTTAGTGAAAACCTTAAGATAATTGGGCGTTAATTGATCGGCACTCAATTGGCTAATTTCTTTCCTCGCCAATTGGACCTTCCAAGTCTTTTCTCCAACAGCCAGTTCCGATATCCATTCTTCACCTTATGGGGTACCTCAAGGTTCCATTCTTAGCCCTCTAATATTTAATCTATACGTCAGACCTTTGGCTGATGTTGCCAAGGAAGCTGGATTACCTTGTTCACTTACGCAGACGACACCCTAATTATCTTTTCTCTTTCAGTGGAGAGGGCGGCTGAGACTTCCCCCCTCCAGTTGGGCTTGGGTTAAATTGCTCTGTGGATGCAGGCAAATTGTTTCAAGCTCGAAGGAGAGAAGACCGAGGTCTTGGTTTTAGGGAAAAATGAAGATCTTTGGGGTCCCCAGCACTGGTCTAGTGAAATGGGTGCTCTTCCTCAGCTCTCCCGCCAAGTTCGTAACTTGGGCTTCATCATCGATTACTCATTAACTATGTAACATCAAGCAGTTAAGGTGGCTGCTACTTGTTTTACCATCCTGAAATGGTTTAAAAAGATTATTTGTATGCTGTCGGACCATTCCCAGAGTACCGTAGTACGGGCTCTTGTCACCTCTGGACTGGACTACGGCAATATTCTTTATCTGGGGACTAACAAGGAGGTGACTCGTAAGCTGTAGATGGTTCAGAACTCTGCCGCCAGATTGTTATGCCAGGTTCCTAGAGCTGTTTCTGCCTCTGGCCACCTGCGTGATCTTCACTGGCTCAGGGTGGCGAGCCGAATTAAGTTCAAAGCCCTGAGCTATATGTTCAAAATCAAAACTGGAGTGGCCCCCCAGTATCTGTAGTCCTTGGTTTATCCTTATGTGCCTTCTTGTCTCCTCCGCTCATCCACTCAAGTGAAATTCTATGTGCCCAGAATTAGACTGTCTCGGATTGGCGGTCGAACATTCGCCTGTCTTGGTCCCTCCTTATGGAATTCTCTTCCCATATCAATTCGTAATGAAACTGTGTATGTCCAATTTCGCAAATCCTTAAAAACTTGGATTTTTAACCAGTAATCTTTAAACTGGTTTACGTTCCTCATTCTGGTTGGGGCCAGGAAACCCTTTTTGGGCAGCTGTTGCACCTTATAAATTAAATTAACAATACCAATGCTTTCAAATGCACATCCCACACGTTCTGTTCTTGGTAAGGCTGTCCTACTCGGTGACAACTCCCACTGAAAGACTGCAAGATTAGAAGAAAGAAACTTTTAAGAGAAACAGGCATATGCAGGACATCGTACATTCAGGCTAGGGTAAAATAACACACCAGAGTCAATTAAAATAATGGTACTTAAAGGTCCTCACAGGGTGTCAGACCACAAGAGTGCCTCTAGCACTACAGTGACTCTGAGGAGGACACTGTCTTTTCTATGTCGATGTCAGTAGCTGACACATGAGAGGAACTGAAAAGGGTGCAAGAAAATGTTTCAGAAGCAGAGCAAGTTTTCATAGCCGAAGGTTGAGAGAAAAACGCACATGACATTTGGATGTCAGCTGATATAAGACCGGTGTTACCTGATAGTTTGTTGTTTCCAATGCACAGCACTTCAATAGACACACACATCTAGGGAGAGACGCAATGGCAAGGCTGTTCAGGCAGAACTGGTTTAACCCCACATTTAGGATGTTTGCAGAAGAATTGTGCCATCGTTGTGTGACATGAACATCGGAAAAAGAACTCTTGTTACACTGATTCACATATGGCGATCAGGCGATCCTTTCAACAGAATGCAGATGGAATTTATCAAGATGTCTGTTTCCAGTGGGTTCAGATATGTCCTGGTCATAGTGTGCATCTTTTCTCGTTTGGTGGAGGCCTGCTTAACCAGAAAAAAAGGCAGTCTCACTGTAGCAAAACTGTTGTTACATTAATTAATTCCTAGGTATGGTATGCTGGTGTTATTTGGAATCAGATAGAGGTCCTGAGGATGAAAATGACTACACTATAGATTGAACAAAGATTGCACTGTAGCTATTGACCTGAAGCTTCTGGAAATGTAGAGCAGCTCAATGGCACCACAAAGACTGGTTTGGCCAAAGTTTGTGCCTCACATCACTGAAATGGCCTGATACTTTGCCTTCAGTACTGATGAGTATTCAAAGTATTCCTGAAAGAAGAACTGGTTTATCGCCGCATGAAATTCTTATGGTGTGTGCCATGGGATTTTTTGCTGAGCCTGCAAATGCACTTGTGAGCATCACAGATGATATGATACTTGATTAGCGCAAGGGAATGGCTGATCTGGCATGTTCTGTCTCTCATCAGGTTTCAGCTGTTACACAAGGTCTACATTGAGAACAGTGCCACAACCTCAATCCAGGAGATTGGATTGTGAGCAGGAAGCACGCTCGGAAGGTGTGTTTGGAATTGTTATGGAGAGGCCCCTTACGGGTGATCTTATTCATGAACACTGCTGTTAAATGTGCTGGACTTTCAAACTGGGTACATGCATCACACACAAGCAGAGTGAGAAATCCCTTTGAAGAAGTTGCTTTCTTTAAGCACGAACGTAGAGCCCTAGTGGCTTCACCATCACTAGCTGAACCTCAACAGAAAGAAGTGACACAAAGATCACAGTAGGGTAAGAACGGGATGAAGAACTACACACTGTTACACCAAATCAAGTGCCTGTCATTCCACAGAGTAATATTAAGGTCTCTGATGAAGAATGAGACTAAATCTCAAGTTGAGAAAACTACTGAGGCAGCATCAGTACGAATAGAGGATCTGGGTGAAGAAACAAGCACTGAAATGTAAATGTAAATGTCAAGGTACTTATAGAGCGCACTGTCACCAGACGGCCACCTTGCGGTGTCGCCTTTGCGGTTTCCTGGCGCTGATACTCATACCGCTGTGGAACCCCTCCTGGCTTTCCCTGTGAAGTGTCCACTCCTGGGCACCCCCAGGGTGAAGCCAGGCATCCTTAGCGCTGTTGGGGCCGGTGTGGAGGCTAAGCAAGCTATTGCCCAGAGTTGCAGCGTGGGGCCTGTGATTAGAATAGGCACCGAGGCGAGAATAGACAGGTCCAAGGAAATTGAGCCCGAGCCCCGCTGAGGCGGGAATCGAACCCTGGTCCCTGGCCAGAACTCTGCTTCAGGGTCTGCCGCTCTAACCATTGAGCCACACCTGTAAAGTTTAATGGCCATGAAACTGTAGCCAAAGACAATGGGGCACACATGTATCAGTTGCTCGAATACCATCAACTGTCACTGAGGAGACGGAGTCGAGCAGTGGAAAAAACAAAGGAAGAACAACAAAATTGGAGGAGATTGTCAATGTTATTCTGCACCTGAATGGACTAACTACTTGAATGAGGTACTGAATGTATCATTGGACAACTGAACTGTTTAAATCTCGATTACTCCACCTCAATGAAATTTTTGGACGAAGCTGTTTCACAAAGATTCCTAGAAAATACTGAGAGACCCTCAGAAGACTAGGAACTGCTTAAAATTGCTAAAAGCCTAAAACGAAAAATGTAGTTCCTTTTTTGTTTTAAGAAGATTTACCTAGGCCCAAAGTTGCAGTAGAAGAGTAGGGATAACATTTTAGAAGGACAAGGAGTAGGTCTAAGGTTGTCTGTAGGAAGATTTTGAATTTAAAGAGACTTTGTGAAACAAAGACTGTTTGAACAAACTTTGCAAGGAGTATATTTGGAGAAAACTCTTAATTGAACTCTTCATCCGTTGAAACAATATTATTGCAACCAAACGTGTGTTGCCTTAGAAATAGATGCAACATTATTATGTGTTCAGCTTTCATAATATCGGTACTAATGATAATAATAGTGTTAGTAGGTGTTAGACCTGGCATCCTTATGGTGGTCTTCCCCCAATCTTTTTGCTTTTCATCTCCACGTTCTGCTATATATTTTGTTGACTAAGGTCTCTGAGCACTTTGCCAGTGCTAATCAGTACTAAAGTGTATGTGTTTCTTCCCTAAACATGTGTGTAATTGGTGTATACCTGATTGACATATTTAATATACTTGTAAGTCCCTTTTAAAGTGGTATATCATAAAATCAGGGCCTATAAATCAAATGCTACCTGTTGGCTGTCACACTGACTGTGACACCCACAGAGGTTGCCTTTCAAACCGGTCTCAGGCCTGCCACAGTAGTGCCTGTGGGTAGTTTACTGCCACTGCGACCTAGCATTTAAAACTACTTGCCAAGCTTTAAACTCCCCTTTTATTTCATACAAGTCACCCCTAAAGTAGGCCAGAGGTAGCCCTAAGGACAGGGTAATATTTAAATAACATTTAAACATGTACCAATGTGAGGGCATATTAGCAAGCACGGCTTTAAATTATCGCCGCTTTAGCAGCAGAAAACTGGCGCTAAAGCGGCGATAATGGGCTTGATAATGTGCCGCAGAGAATTCCAATAGAAGCCCATGTTGACACCAGAACATGGGCTTCTATGGGAATTCTCACGGGCATATTATCAAGCCCATTATCGCCGCTTTAGCGGCAGTTTTCTGCCGCTAAGGCGGTGATAATTATAACGCTGTTTCTTGATAATATGCCCCATGGTTTGCATGTCGTGGTAGTGACAAACAGTCTATTTAGTTTTTCATTACTGTGAGGCCTACCCCTCTCATAGGTTAGCATTGAGAATTCCCTTATACCTTTTTAACGGGTAATTCCTGATCAGAGAGTAGTAGCTTATTGATGTTTCATATGTTTGGAATGGTATTGATAAATTCTTCTTACTGGTGACTTAAGAGCTAGAGGACTCTGACTAGCTCTCCTGACTAGTACACTGACTGTACTGCTTCTGTAGTCGCACAGGCCTGGCAGACAGCCTTGGCTCATTTGCAGAAATCAGACCCGGACTGACTGGTCTGATTACTAGAGGTGCTGATGGTAACCTTCACAGTGGATGGTGGGCCGATGTGGCAGTCCTGGTTTGTTGCTGATGCTGGACAGCATGGCCAAACACAGAAAGAGCAGCTGGTAATTCAGGTCCATGCTAACACTCAACTGCTGCTGGTTTTAAAAGCAGAGGGTGCAGTACCCCACTCAAAGATGGGGGAGGGTGGTGCCTAGGTTTCTCTCTAAAGACAGGAGGGCCCCAAAGACAAGCCAAAGCATGTGATCTGCATGGAAAGGCCTAGTGGCACCTCAACCAGTCTTTCAATCATTTCCGGTGCTGCCAGTACAGCTCTGACTCAAAAGAGAAATGAAGTGCAACAGTTTAGAGTGTTGCGAGCAAATTGTGGCTCGCAATCTACATGTTGGAAACCACTAGTGTACATCAGGCTGCTAAATTTGACCATTGTATTTTCCATACTAACTTTTTGTTGTGCATTTTACTGTTTAACTTTCATTTTTAACATTACATATCTCTATATATCTTTTAAGATATTAGAAAAGTTGTGTATCTTTACACCTAAACCTACGACGCTGACTGTACATTCACAACTTTGTATTATGTAGTGTTATATGTGTATTGTGCTGTAACTTGACTTGATAACACACCTCCTACTCTGATGTAATCTTCAACTACTTGTCCTTAGCTACTCGGTGGGTTAAGGTTGTTCCGAATGCCAGCCTCGTTCACATGATCCTTTTTCGTGTTAAAATCCATCAATGTCACCTTGCTATTACTTTTTTGTACTTTCGACTGGAGGGATTTGGGAACAGGCCTGACAGGTCTAGTGAGCCGAATAGGCAGTGCGGCAGTCAAGTTTGGCCACCAAGGAATCTGACGTTAGGATATACTGTGCAGGAATGCTAGGCTGGGCTGGGGAATCAAAAGCAGGCCCTGGAAAATGCTCATATCAGACCTGCTCCCTTCCTTTCTTACCACTATGTCTCTCTTTCACCCATTCTCTCTCTTACTCTTCTCTCCTTTCTCCTCCCTCCCATCCTCTCCAGCTCCCTCTCTCTTGAAGCCCCCTGTCCCTGCCTCAGTTAATCTGGGGTAGTTGGGAAAACACCTGCTGCTGCCCTCTCCTTTCAAAACTGGCCTCCAGTTGCTCCAGCCCACCAGGGAAATACACAATGGGAAAAAGGCCAGTCCAGCCCTGATGAGACTGTACATTTTTCCACATCAAATGTGAGCTGTCTGTCCTGAAAGAATTCATGAAAGGGAGTGCACGTGATTCATTTGAATGGGTCGGGAATTATTCCCTGGGTTGGATAACCTTCAGGCTGGGGAGCTACTTATGAATGACAGATCATGATTATTTAAAGTCTCCAAAACAATACTTTCACTTATAGAATTTGAACGGAACTCTCTCTCTCTCCTAACGAACTTTTACCATGTAGCTTCACATATGCAAGTGTGAAAATTAGCAACTTGGGGAAATAAGGAAATGTTGATTTCGCGTACTGTGAAATGATTTGCGTTTCAAATAAAATATTTGACCCGAGGTGGTACCAACAATGACATCACCAGTGGTTTGTAAAATGTCATTTCTGAGCATTTTCCCCAAGGTGGTGGACATACACTTGGTGGTGTTTGTGATGAATGAAATTATTACATTGGGATCAAACGGGAGATTCAAAGGCCACCTCGCCTGCCAGTGTACCTGCTTGCATGAGAGAACACAGTAATTGAGGTGGAAGGCTCAGGGCGTCCCTGTAGGGAGATGTGTTTTATAACAAGATTTGGGTTCGGAGTTTATGTATGAGACAATTCATATGTGGAGATTTTGTAAGATGTATGTGCCTTTACTTCATTAACATAATATCCACATGTGTAATGACATTTTGTGTGATCTCCCTCACTGCAGTGTGTATGTGTGTGTGTGTGTGTGTGTGTGTGTAAGAGGCAAAGAAAGAGAGTGAGAGAGAGATAGAGAGAGACAGAGACCTCCGTTACCCTATCAAGAAAGGTATTGTAAGTCCAGATTTGCATATTGAAAGGTATATATATCCGTGTATACGGATTCTGGCCCTTTTCAGGTGATAAACAGGATTAACAATTTGTCCAAGATCTATAGATGTATTCGCATTAAAATGGCAATCCGGTTACAGATTGGCAGATGACTGCCCCACAAACCCAAAACAATGATGACAGCGTACCAATCGCGTGGTCAAGAGGGCACCTGAAGAACATAAGTATACAAGTTGGGCCCGAATCACGGAGGTAAACTGAGAAGAAAGTCGAACTTTACGACTTTAGGTATTCGCAAAGGGCATTTCCGAGTAGTAAAGTTAGACCTTTGTCTCAGTTTAACTTAGGGTTTGGTCTTAAATCCATCTGAGACAAAACTTAAGTTAAACTGAGACAAAAGTCTAACTTTACTAATTGTAAACACCCTTTGTGAAAACCGAAAGTCGTAAAGTTAGACTT
This sequence comes from Triturus cristatus, assembly GCF_964204655.1. NCBI lineage: Eukaryota > Metazoa > Chordata > Amphibia > Caudata > Salamandridae > Triturus > Triturus cristatus. The sequence goes on along the minus strand of NC_140588.1, from coordinate 316,996,000 downwards.
TCTTCTCAGTTTACCTTTGTGAATCGGTCCACATGTATTTAAGCAGCTGCTGCCCGTGGAAGGAGTTTTATGTATTGTGCTCCGACGTTTTTAGGTCGAGCATTCAAGACCTCTTGTATATACTTTAGTATATGCTTATATGTGTATGTACTTTGTGGGCTCTGGAGATCAGCCCTAGGACTTGTCTCCGCTTAGGAACTTTTTTTCTGTTCAACTGCCTCTATTTAAGTGTCTTGATAGAAAACGACCAGTAGAGGTCAGTAAAATACCAGAATCACTTTAGCATTCTCTAGATTCCAGTCCATAGAAATTGTCTTCCACGAGCACTCGTAGACAATATTTTTTTCAAATCTTGTATTTTCATTGATATGACCACCAAAGGCCCAGATTTTATATTAAAAACAGAGCTTTGGACTATACCATTTCCCGCTGAAAGGCAATATTTCTCTCCATGTATTCCCATACCTGGCGTCTCACCCAGTTTGGTGATTACTTCCCCTCCATGTTAAAGAGCAGTCGATGTTTCAGCACCCAGGCTAATGTGCTGCATAGCTAAATACATAGAAGGTCCCAAAGGCGAGACCGATTGCATTGTAAATGCTTGTTTTACCTTCTAGTCCACCTGGCCACTGTAACAGTTCAAAAGCAGTACTGCAATGCTATTTCTCAGAGTAATGGTTTCCATGTGCTCTCAAGCCAGGGGAATTGCACCTACTATTACACTCAGCATTGCAAGCCCCATAAACTTCTCCATAAAGCATGAACACACCCGAAGATAAATAAAATATAGAGCCACACACAATTGAAAATGGGCCTGACAATGCAAATGAGGCACTGTAAAGAAAGAACACTGTGATATCCTCTATTGGAAAACAACAAACCCTATATAAGCGCAACCAAATTCTCCGATTGCGGGGGCCTCTAAAACATCACGGCAGCATAAGGAAGCAACATCGATTTTACTGGATGCCATCATGCATAAGCCCACTACTCATCCTGATATATCAATTTCAATCACAGGCATCATAATCGAGCCACTACTCACCATCAATGCTACATCATAATAATCAGAGTCCAGCAAGATTATGGCCTCACTCATGACAATCTAAGGCTAGTGTAAGAGGGGATGCAGCCATTCCTGATGAATTTCAAATGCAAATGTATGAAGTTGGGTAAGCAACATAATAAAAATGACACAAAAACTATCACATTCCACACTCTCAACGCTATTGGTATCTGGTGTGAAAGTTCAACAGGCGGCTCTGATTGAAGGACAACGGGAGGACCATGTAAATACCAGGCACTAAGTTGATGTTCGGCACTTCATCAAAGCAACAAAGAGGACAGTCAGGTGGAAAATATTTAATGAAGTACTTTTGAAAGAACAACTTAAAGAAGCCTAAGAGTGGTTGTTTAAAAATTGCATGCCTATTGTACAAAACGGGGCAGATTTACAAGCCCCTTGCGCCCCTTTTGCGTCACTTTTAACAATGGAAAAGTGATGCAAAAGTGGCGCAAGTGGCTTGTAAATCTGCCCCAACGTGTTTTTGCAAAAACAAGCACTTAGGGGCATATTATCAAGCCAGGCGATAAAATTATCGCCGCTTTAGCGGCAGAAAGCTGCAGCTAAAACGGCGATAATGGGCTTGATAATATGCTCTATGGAATTCCAGTTGAAGCCCATGTTAGATCTGGGTGGACAAAACTGTCACTTATGAAGCAATATTGAGAAAGAGACAAAACATTGCCAATCCACAAGTTTGCAAAGTTTGCTATCTATCCAAAATGTCGTAGAGATAATACATTTTGCACAAAATGATTTTGTTGGTAATTGTCACCGTCTTTCAAAAAGAAATTCGTTTTTGTTTAATTATATTTCTCTCTCAAATCCTTCTTCGTACCGACATTTTCACATGGGTGTAAACAACATTTTTTTGGCAACGCCGTGAATTTGCACACCAAAACAGTGGTAAAGGGTGTTTGATCTAAGCACTGCCCTACTTGAGTCCAAACCGAAAACACATCTGTTGTTTTGCACATGTCAAGATGCGGAGAGCTGTCGATCTAACACACCCTTTCACAACATAACAATACACACTGGATGGGCACATTCACAGGCAAGTAACAATATTCCACAGTCTCACTCGTTCTGAAGAAATATTTAATTTATTCTCATGTCATTATTGACATGCCAACACGTGTTTCGCGATGATGGATGGCTTCATCAGGGCGTCAGCTCAATTCCATAGCTTAATTAATTATTCCCTGTGTCCTCACGACAACATAATTAATTTCAAGTAGTGACGCAAGCCTGGGCAGTGGTCAGAACTGGAAGTGGCAGACGCTCAGGTGCTCAAGTGCTGTGCAGAGGCGTGTAAACTCTTCCTTGTCAGCTGCAAACCCAGCTGCTCGACTCAGTGATCAATCCAGACTTAAGTGTGCAGAGTTCACAAACTTTATAGCTTGAGAGAAGATGCTTTCATTTAGATGGAGGGGCTCATGCCAAAGTCTTCCTCCTTACGATGCGCGAACAGGAGTAAAACTTAGATTTATTATAAATGCAGTACAGTTGTGGGGGAAGGAATGAAGCGCTTTGCTCTCTCTCTTTACCTCGGGCACCAACACCTGACTCGCAGCCAGATTGATTTATGTACCTATTACCAAGGACATGTAATACTACAAGTCAAAAATGTGTTGTGGTCTTGCCCTTAATGTGACTGTAGCCCCTCCTTTTAGCTCTTTAGTTCTTTCTCTCTCTCTCTCTCTCTCTCTCTCTCTCTCTCTCTCTCTCCCTGTCTCTCTCTTCCTCTCTCCCTCTCTTCCTCGCTGTTGTATTTCTACATTTGATGAGTACGCATCTTTTTATTTTCTATGTTAAGATTTGAAATTGATAGTGAGCCATATGGAAACAGAGGCCTGCTATTTGAGGTTCTGAATCTCATTTTTCTTTGAGTTGGTCAATGTATTTTGTATATAACACTGGGAGAAGCTTTTCATATCTTTAGTTAGTCTTTTAAATGAATAAATGCATGTCTAATGTTCACCTCAACAGGATAAAACCCATTTTATCGCTACGCTCATTTGCAAAATCTTAATTATGTCCTTCCCACTGTGCACTCTGTACCCTTTCCCAGAAAAATAGACAAACTAGTGTGACCAAATTTGAGTCCAGAAAGACTTTGATGTGAGTCATCCAGCTTTAATTGAGATATTTCCGAAATATGGATTGTTTGCCTTGTTTATTTTAATTGATCATTATGGCCAGGGTGGATTATAGGCTTAATTCCTTATTAATGATCATTTTGTTTGTTAGAGGAATGGACTGAACATACAGTTTTACTGGTAGGATACTGCCTGCTGCAGAAAATGATTGAAGCTTATCCTTGCTGATTTACAAATCAGCAGAGACCAGATGCTGAAGCGAACAACCCTTTCCCCTCTGCACAGCTTCCAGATGACAGAGCTTACAGAAAACAACATTAAAATAACGGCTAAAGCCGGGTACACGTTTAAGTTATTGAAGTCACAATTCCAGATCTCTTTTTGTATTTATAAATTCTTCAATCAATAATATAAAGTATAAAAACAAAATAATTATAGTGATATGGCAGAGCAACGTTGACTGCAACTTCAAGTGAAATCGCCGTAAGTGTGCAAAATAAAAAATACCCCAAGGAATGCGTCAAAAATATATTTTTAAAAAAGCGCGATCCCTGTCAGACATGGGCTGAAAACATCTTATGTGTCTCAGTAATTCTTAGGGGTGACCAAGCGTCATATGGCGTTACAAACGATAACTCACCGAATCAGGGACCTTTTGCGCAAAGGGGTTTAGCATTCGTAAACACTCTGATTCGGTGAATCAGGGTTTGTGAATGCTAAAACCCTTTTTTAAATGTACTAAACACATGTAACGATTCAGATTAAAAAAAATCTAAAGTTACACAAACTAGACTACTCCTAAAAAACATTTTTTGTCAACCTTTACAAAGGAAAAGCTTACCACCTCCGCTGAGTTGGTAGCAAAATATTAATATTCTGCGACCGAATTCCATTAGTACATATCATAAGGAATGGGTTTTTGGAAGGAGAGCCCTGGACAAACCCCTTCCAAAGAGCAATTCCTAATGGTTTCCTAAACCCCTTTAATGATTCGGAAAACCTTTTCTGAATCATGAAATAGGTTTAGTTCATTTCAACAAAGGGTTTTACTGTTTGTGAATGCTAAAACCCTTTGTACAAGAGGCCCTCTATTTTTTATATAATATATTTTACTTCATTTTTATCAATTATAACACATGTACATTTATTAAAAAATATAGAGGGAATATTGCTCAAACTTTTTTTTGTTTTAATATGTAATTAAATTTTAAAGTGTGGATTTTCTTTATAATAAATCAAGTGATATATTTCTTAATCATATTTTGTATAATTTTAGCAACAAATAATAACAGTTATATAAGTCCATCTTGTAAAATTACATTTTTAGCTCATATTTACATGTGCATTTAGTAATACATTATTTTATTTACATGTTTATACATTTTAATAATTGTTTGTTGGTTTTAATATTCTGGGTTTGAAAATACTTTTAGAAAGTAGGTATTTTCTTGTCTAACCATCCAAGCCTGCCTCTGCGAGGTTGTGTATTCCTTGTCTGGACAGGGGCTGGGGGATTCCGGGAGACAGGGTGAGTCAGCACGGGGCTGAATAGCAAGATGCAGATGGGTGGGAGGAGTTGCACCTGGGACCTGAATAGGGATGTGCCTTCCCTCCACACTGCTGGTTCCACCTCCTGTGGTGTGTCTGATGTCCCTGGTCTACACTGTGAAAGGAAAGAAGGAGTCTTGTCAACAAAATGCTCCAGGACTGACCAGAACTGGTTTGGACTAGGCAAAGGCCTCTCTGCGTTCAGAAAACAAAGAGAAATGGAGGATAAAAAGGGGACCCCAGAACTTTAGAACTCTTTTGGATTGAGAAGACTGCCAAGAAGAAGAGCTGGAGAAGCTGTGAGGAGGAGCTACCACTTTGCTGTGTGCTTTGCAGTGTTGGCCTGCAGTGGTTGCCTCTGTCTTGGGCAGTGAAAGTAATGGACTGAACTTTCTGCAATCTATTTTTGTGAGTTTCTCCAAGGGCTTGAGGTAGAGCTTGCCACCTGTTCAAGAAGTCTCTGGAACAGCAAAGACTTCAAGTCCAACGTCGTCTATGATGTCGCTGCTGACTCCGTGTCCTGAAGGCACCGCAGATGTAACCGCAGCAACGCCGCACAACAACCTTGGTCTCATTGACGACGCCACCGAGCCTCTGCTTGCACCGTGACCTGTATGCACCGCCCTCCGCACCGCCTCGCTTCACACCGAAGCTTTGCCACCGCAGAGAGCACCACCGCAATGCCGCACCGCAACCCTGGTCTCCCCATCGACGCCTGCTGACGCCGCCACCGAGGCGCTGCTCGCACCGCGACCTGTGGGCACCTCACTCCGCACCGCCTTGCTTCACGACGACGCCTTGGTATCCCTAACGATGCCGCTCCATGCCAAACTCGACGCCGCTGCTTGCACCGTGGTTCGAGGGCACCGCTCGTAAAGTTACATGACACATCGCACTCATCCCGCACCGCAGCCTTGGCCTACCGACGCCGGTGCCATCGACTTCAGGTCGTCAGCCGACGACAGCGCTTCAGCAACGATGACGCCATTGCTGCTTCATGACCTGCCAGCACCGTGACAAGCACTGCCTTCATCTCACACTGCGACCCTGGTCTCACCTGTGACGCCATCCGACGCCACCACCAAGCCGCTGCTCGCACTGCGACCTGAGGGCACCGCACACCGCACCGCGGCACTTCGCACCGCAGCATCCGATGCCTGCCGACGCCAGCACTCCTGATTCCATCAGAGAGGAGATCGACCTGCAACGCGTGGGACAACGAGAGGTCATCAACGACCTGCATTTGTGAAAGGTACTGTTTGTGGGTCTTCCCAACACGTAGATGACACGCGATGCCGTGGTCAGCCAGAACTGTATGGATTTGGGTGTTCACGATGCTGTGATAGCCCTGGACGGCGCTATCGACATCAAGGAACTGTTTTTCAAAGATACTGTGATAAATGATGATTTTTAAGTATTTAATGTGGATTTATATCGTTTTGGTCTTGTCTTAAGTATATAAAAATATTGGATATTTTTCTAAACTGGTGTGGTGTCCGTTTGTAGTGCTTACACTATATGACTGTTGTTTTTGTGCAAATGCTTTACACACTGCCTCTAAGATAAGCCTGACTGCTCGTGCAAAGCTACCAAGGGGTTGAGCAGGGGTTATTTTAGGAGTGTAACTCCCTTATCCTGACTAGGAAGAAGGGTCCCTATTTGGACAAAGGTACAAGCCCTTGCCAACTAGAGACCCCCATTTGTTAAAAGGAGCTAAACTAGTCCTCATTCTCCTCGACATCTCTGCGGCATTTTGCATGGTCTCGCACCCCATCCTCATCATGTACCTGCATGAAACTGGCATCCAAAGACCTGCTCATTCTGGATCTGCTCCATCTAAACAGATAGAACACAAGCTGTCAGCCCTGGCACCTTACTCCTCAAAAAGACTTCAAACTCATTTGCGGAGTTCCTCAGTGTTCATCGCTCAAGCCCACCCTCTTCTACACATACACGATTCCCTCTGGTCAACATAATCTGTGCACATATGTTCTCCCATGCTAATGACATGCAATACATACTCTTCCTCTCTGACAAGACTGCCAATACAAGGAACAAGTTTACCATCTCCATGACCAAGTTATTAATTGAATGAAAGCCACTGTCTCAAGGTCAACACTGACAAGACAGAAGTAGAGATTTTAAGCAAGATCACCTCACCATGGAGCTCCAACTGGTGGCGAATTGAACTTGAACCCACACCCAGTGTCCTCACCAGAAATCCCGGAATAATCATCAACAGCAAACTGTACATGATCACACAAGTCAATGCTATCACTGCTTCCTGCTTCCACACCCTGAAGATGCTGAGGAAGATCTTCAAATGCTCATAAGCAACATCACTTACACACTAGTCACCAGCACGTTGGACTACAGGAACACTCTCTACGCTGGGATCACCAAGCAACTCACCAGAACAATTCAAACCATCCAGAGCTCAGCAGCCAGACTCATCCTAAACCTCCCACACCAAACACATATCAGACTACACCTCCGGGAGCTCCACTGGCTCCCTATACATGAGCCCACTCATTTCAATCTCCTGACAAACACATTCGAGGTACTGGACAACTTAGGCCTCACCACATGCACAGTCACATCTAACTTCCACCAACCAGCCAGACATCTCTACTCTGCTGAATTCATATACACACATTCAACGTATACACAGAACCAGATCGGGAGAATGGGCATTCTTTTACATCACTCCTAAATCATGGAACGAGCTCCCACTCCACATCAAAGACTCATCATCTCTTCCTGAATTCCACAAAAAAATGTTTTTTCAATTAGCCAACCTACCCTAGGCAGGGCTAGGCATACACAACTGCTTAGGGCAATCACGGGAAATAGTGTGCTTTAAAAATACACATCATATGTATGACACACATAATAAACAAAACAAATTGTTGGTGGGACTCGACTCAAGTGCTGCCAGCAATCTTTATAACCGGATTAAGCCCATAGTGATAGTTGTCAATTGTATTACCAGGAAATTATATGGTTGGAATAACTAGGACATACAATGCAAACTCACGTTACTAAATGTGCAGTGTTGATCAAATTTCAAATCATACAGATTCAGGAAAGCTGTACTGCCTGCTACAATGTATAACTTGTGATTGGAGAGACATTCAGCGGAACGCGGGAAAAATCACAATGCTATTATGTCTTCCATTCTTCCTACGAGATCTTGTCCTAACTGCAACCGCCATCTTGATGGTGTACCACCACTTCCTCCTAATCACTGCTGTATTATATTTCTTTTCCGGTGTTCTGGGATTCACTGACTATTCTATTCAACATTTTTGCTAACTGTTACAAATTCATGAAAAATATATATTTTTTCCTTATGCTAAGACGGCTACCGAGTACAAATATACAACAGGTAAACCATTAAGTGTTGTTTCTGGAGGATACATCATCAGTAGTTGATTTGATTTATAGACTCTATCGGTTTCTTTCTTCAAGGGTAACATTGGTCTACTGGAAGAAAACAATAAACGGATTGTGGTCTTATTTCAACAAGAATATAAATATTTGCGTTTGTTATTATGTCCAGCATAAGCATGGTGATTGTCACCTACATTAACTTTGCAACATTTCTCTAAAGGCAGAATGCTGTTCAAGGATTCTGTAAGATCAATTAGTTCCCAATTTCCTATTGACAATTTAAAGTACTTCCATAAGATATTACTGAGAGCTAGAAGTGCATCGGTGACTTTCATAAATGTTCCTTTCTTGAACCTGCAATCAAGCTAATATCAACTTACTTCTGGCTCAATATCCCCAATTGAAAAAGAATCTATATTTTTTCTTCTAATGCTGAAGGGAGAGGCGCCCCACCCCCATGTCAGTTGTAAATTATAGTGTGAAGTTTGTTTTAGTGGGTAGAGTTACTTCTACGTGATATCTTTTACTATTTTCTTTATTTTCTCATAGATAATCACATTTATGCATAATGTCATACAGCAAATTTACCTCACTCGCAGGCAAAACGAAAAGGAATGCAATTTCCCCTGAAACCGACCAGCTCCAGCTTGCTGATGATTTTAGATTGAATGTGTCTCTTTCGTTATCTATTCATGCTTAGCTTCCAGTGCAGGCGATGCGGAAACCATGCTGTGACGGCTTCGGGTGTAGATCATTAGTCCTCTTTTTCATGAAGAAAGGTACATTCTTTTCCATTTTGATTGCATAATTATCGCACATAGAACTAGAGGTAACTTTGACCCCCTAGTGTTTCTCGGAATTTATTAACAATTATTTTTATTCTGAAAATTCTTTACAATAGTTAGGTATGTTCGCAGAGGAATACAGTCTCTGAAGAATGAGATTAACTAGATGTTGAAAATCAAGACAGCAAGGTCAATTGTCTTAAAAATTTGTAATTGTCAAAAAGAATATGGACCTTTATAATAAATGTAACTCTGAGAAAAGTAATGAATAGGCAACCCATATAAGAAAATTCCAATTTGTGATTTTTGAAAATAAAGTAAAACTCTGAATTTATAATGGCAAGTAACAAATTGGTTTAAGGTGTGGCTGTATATACATTACCCAAAAAATATTAAAGGACTATAAACTTTTTAAACAGAAATGTAATGGCTTTTTGTGTCTATTTAATATATTGTTCAGGAGATATTTATAAAATGTAGTGCCATGACATATTTACTAACTGCGATTTGTCTCATCATTGTTTTTATGATTATAAAACATTGAACATATAAGTATTGTCAACTGGGGCAGTTCATAAATATATGTTTAAGGCTGAAAATACCAGAAGTTACACAGTTTAGGAGTTCATAAATGGAATTCTGTCATGCAGAAAAGATTTACTATTTCATGTTTCTCCCTACCAGGACAGCAGAGAATTGTGAAGTTGCCACTACATAAAAGGCAGGAAGTGGGTGTAATAATTGTTTGTTATTCGTGTGAGTGCCAACAAATGTGTGTGTTAGTGGGCATTCACAGACTGCAATCAGACTATTTTCAACCTTGGAAATCCAGGTGTTTTTACTCCAGTAAAGAGGAGGTGTGACTGCCTTTCAGGGTGTAATGGGGAATTAAAATGTAGGACTAGGGGTTGCTCGATAGTAACAATGTTTTTTCACTTTTCACATCACTATTGCTTCCTCCAGTACCAATGTCTACAGTATGTGGATTTATGCACTTGGAAAGTGGAGACCCATGAGTATGTCATATGAGATTCACAGTAGTGTGCATGGAAGCCTGCACAATCTTGTAGACAGCTCACATTTCATCAGAACCAGAGACTGTTATTGACCTTCCCACATTGCAGATCTGTTGATTAATCACACCACACCCAAAGGCCATAAGAGAATGTTTAATTAACAAAGGCCCACTCTGGTGCAACTGGTGCTTGCCCCCAGTGTCAATTCAGTATTATAAAAGTAACTGCAGGAACTTACACACCTCTTGCTCACCTTTTTGCAAATAGTCCTAGCCCCTTGATACACCTCTGTAAAAAAATATTTAACCAGAGATTTTCATTTTTGATTTGTGTTTTTGTATCATGAGGGACGTTGTAAGGCTTGGGTAGACATAGCTAATTGGTATCGAATTTTTCTGGACGACATTTTAAAAAATGGCAGATGGTGCAATGATGATGTAATGTTTCAGTAACCATGAGACCTATATTATTAATTTTGATATCAAAACATAGGTTTTGGGGGTCCAGTAGTCTTATAGAGACAGAATATTCTCCTCAGAGCAACCCTTCCGCCATTTTCCAAAATAGCAGCTCTATAATGATGTGTTTCAGCCATCATATTGGTAATTTATAATATTGTTTTTGTTTCAGGTTTTTGTAGGTTCTGTGTCATATGCCAAACTAATGCGAAAGAAATGCTAACATCAACTGCAGCTGGACAGAAGAGAATTCGAGATGCTGCAGAAATACAGTTAGACGAAGTTCCCAAAAGATGGAAAATGATGGGTGAAGAGGATCAAACATTTTACCATAGTAACAACAAGTGCTACAAGTCGTATACAATGGAAAAAACCTGGAAACAAATTGTCAAAAATAGCAGAAACCAGTGAATCACAACAACAATCCGAGTCCTCTGAGGAAGCGACAACAACTAAACCCAATGCCCATCCACCAAAGGGTTTGATGAAAGAACAAGGTACAGAGTATTTAAGACTCAAAGGGCAAACATGTTTTTATCTGCAGCTAGTTTCTTCCAAAATGAAGTTTTTCCAGCCGAGTAGCTGATCTTATCCGTGAGGTGAATGTGTTTCCAGCAGATTTGTATTCCCACCTATTAGAAATGGGTGTCTCTAGTTGGCAGAGGTAGGTACCTTTGTACAAACAGGGACCCTTGCTTCTAGTCAGGGTGAGAGGGATACACTTATGAAATAACCCTTGCTCACCCCCTTGGTAGCTTGGCACAAGCAGGCAGGCTCATCTCAGAGGCAGTCTGTAAAGCTTTTGTGAACACTTACAGTAATACAGTGAAAACACTACAAATTGACACCACACCAGTTTAGCAAAATACGTAATCTTCATCTAAACCAAACAAGACCAAACAACAGTAATCCAAGATACAGTAATAAAAATATGACTTCCAAAGGTAGAAATAGTTCAGTTCGACGCACATTGCAGGTGCAACACTTTTCACACAAAGTACATTGAAAGCGTTGAGCACACAAACAAAAAGGGTTGCAGGGATGGTGATGCGTCGGTTCCCTACACTCAGGGAAGGTGATGCGTCAGTTGCTTGCTCCGGGGAAGGTGATGCGTCGGTTCCTTACTGATGCGCAGGGGAGGTGATGCCTTGGTTCCTTACCGGAGAGGAGGTGATGCTTTGGTTTCTGACTGCATGGGGAGGTGATGCTTTGGTTTCCTTACTACATCCCCCAATGATGTGACAGACTTGGTGTCTCAATGCGATGATCCATGACGATGCGTGGGTTCTTGCAGCCGCACAGCAGACCTTGCATCAGAATTGGTGCAGCGATCTTGGACTTCGGAGATCGGTGCACTTGATGCGCCGTGTGGCAATTTCTCAAGCAGCAGGCAGTCGCTGCGATGATTTCTTCGGTGATGTGTCGGAAACAGGTACGGATGTGTCGCGCTTCTCGGAGTTGCGTTACTTTTCCCAGCTCCCAGCGGCAAACAACAGCAGGCACCTCTTAGCAGGTCAGAACTCCCAGCAAGGAAGTTCAGGGGAGCTGGTGGTGAAGTCTTTGTGTCCCTGAGACTGCAGAACAGGAGGCAAGCTCAGTTTCAAGCCCTTGGAGATCTTTCCCAAGCAGGGGACACAGCAAACAGAAAAGTCCTTTCTCCTTTCCTTGGCAGCAAGTAGCCACTGTAGGCCAACCCCAGACAGCAAATAGGATAGGGGCAGTATTACTCCCATGCGTCTCTGGCTCTTCTCCTTGGCAAAGGTTCCTCTTGATTCCCAGAAGTGATCTAAATGTCTGGGGTCTGGGCCCCTCTTTTTATGCAGTAAATCTCTTTGTTCTCTCCTGGCCCCCCAGGGCTCTGAGCCCAGTCCAAACCAGTTCTGGGCGCACTTTTTAAAACACAGAATGGAAAAATCACCCTCACTAAAAGGTGCATTTTAACATTCTGAGTTCAGGCATGCTAAACTTTATTTTCAAATGAATGAATGAAGGAATAAACTATTTATATAGCACGTACAAATACCCTAAGGCGTCTAGGCGCTAATACATTTATAGCTAACTTGTGGAACAGAGTATGGAAGATCAAATTTCCAAGGTAAAAAGCCAGGTCTTCAAGGCCTTACGAAAAGGAAGGTGTGACTCTAAGCCGGATATTGATAAAGGAAGAGTATTCCAGAGCTTAGCTGCCGTGATCGAGAAGGCTCTTCCTTCCTATCGTGCTCTTCTGAATCTCGGAACAACCAGCAGATTTTATTGGTTGATTGCAATTGTCTGTTTGGGACATACCGGTGGAAGATGTTCCTAATTCCCTCTGGTCCTATATTGTGTAGTGCCTTATGCACAATACACAAGGTTTTAAATAACATTCTTTTTTCGAGTTAGAAGCCAATGCAGATTCTTAATGGCAGCTGAGACTGAGTGGTATTTAGGAATGTCCAGTTTTGGTCTTGCTGTAGCATTCTGTACTGTGGACCTATAACGCAGGGGAATGATTTGTTTCTGGAGTTCAGAGGCCAGAATCAATATAACATTTTAGCAAACAAGATACCTCTGACACCAGTGATCACAATTTACTTTATCGCCACAATAGTGCTTTTTATTGACTCTGGGCTTTAAGACGTCAAGGATCCTGTTTATCCAGCATACCCTGCACACAAATTAATTGTTCTTATTCTTTCAATCTTATTTTCAAATTGAGAATCCCTTCATTGAGTACATTTACATAGTTCCAATGTTTAACACAGCACATAAAACATTTATATACACAACATATACATATTTATGACACTCACTAGACAGACTTTAAACTGATTATACATGAATAAACACATCAATAGACCAATACTGTACATTTAGGTGCTGATTCCGATCCTGGAAAAAACAGGAACGAACCGTCGGTCGGAGCGTTTTCTCCGTCCGACTCGTACCAGGGACAAAAACGTTACAAACATGGAAGTACGATTCGCACGGAAACACCATTTCCGTACGAGTCGTACAAAACACCGACCGACGAAAATATACATACGAATGTGATCCGGGAATGCTCCGACGTGACGTCGGGACGCTTTCAGGCAGCGTTTCACGACCCAGGAAGTACGAATCGAACCGACAGCAGTCCGGACGGCAATATTTTTACGGCACCCAAAAAGTGCCGGAAAAGCGAAGTACGCCGCGAAACGACCAGATTAGGGGGCCCGGTACGTGCCGTCCCCCCCCCCAGCCCCCGTGAGTACGCGCCGAACCCCCCGTGTATGTACACCCGTGTACGTACGAGTCGAACCCCCACCCGTGTACGTACCAGTCGAACCCCCCCGTGTATGTACACCCGTGTACGTACGAGTCTAACCCCCACCCAGCTACGCGCTGGGGGTACGCACCGTACATACACGGGTGGGGGTATGACTCGTACGTACACGGGTGTACATACACGGGTGGGGGTTCGACTCGTACGTACACGGGTGTACATACACAGGTGGGGGTTCGACTCGTACGTACACGGGTGTACATACAGAGGGGGTTCGATCGGTGCGTACATACGGGGGCTGGGGGGGTGGTTCGGCGCGTACATACGGGGGCTGGGGGGTGGTTCGGCGCGTACATACGGGGGCTGAGGGGGTGGTTCGGCGCGTACATACGGGGCTGGGGGGGGTGTTCGGCGCGTATGTGGGCACATGTCTCCATGGTTGCTATGGGAGTTCGGTGCGGACGGTGTTTTTTCCATACGGTTGTAACATCGGACGCACGGGATGGATCGTACTTGCGCGGTCGGACTTCACTTTTCACATTTGTACGGTAAATCGTCCGGGGATGTGTCGGACACATTTTCCGACCCGAGGACGTGTGGGGAATTATTCCCAATGCGATTCGTATGGAGTTTTTCCCATGCGAATCGTACTTGGCAGTTTGTACGGCACTTGTACGATTCATACAGAAAAAAGACCGGATACGAGTCGTACGGGTAAAATTTTTCCAGGATCCGAATCGGCACCATAATGTTTCTTTTGTGTCACACACTAAATAGACACTTTCTCAATTACTCTTGTTGTAAATTTTCTTGATGGGAGACCTGTTTTAGAAGGAGGGCATTACAATAATCCAACTTTGATAGAATATAGCAGCTTGTTGCTGTGCACCAAGAGCAGTTATCTTATAAGCAAACTCCCCATTCTATCCTATGGGAACAGGTAGCCGTACAATAGTGAAAACAAAATTGGCAGTATTTCAAGATCAGGACATGCACACATCAGGGCATGTCCTCTCTTTCACATACACTGTATCCTGCCCACAGGGGTACCTTGGGCGTATCCCAGGGGTGACTAACATGCAAGAAAAGGGAAGTTTAAGGCCTTGCAAGTGGGTGCACTTGCCAAGTCGACATAGCAGTACTAGACTGCACACAGACTCTGCAATGGCAAGCCTGAGTTACATTTTACAGGCTGCCTATGTGGGTGGCACAATCAGTGCTGCAGGCCCACTAGCAGCATTTGATTTACAGACCCTGGGCACACACAGTGCACTGTACTAGGAACTGACTAGTAAATAAAGGTAACTAGACATAATATTGAAAAAAAAATATCGAATGGACATGATATCGAGTCTAAAATATAGAATGGACATAATATCGAATGGACATAATATAGTCGTTAAAAATATCGAATTGCAGGTAAGTAATATCGAATGTCATAAGATAGGCATGAAAAAATATCGAATTGTTATTAATATCGTTTTTTAAAAGTGTTTTGCATGTTAGTATATGTGTTAAAAGTATATATTATTTATTGTAATGTATTTTTAATTTGTTTAAAGTAATGAATTTTATGTTATTAAATTTTTGCATAATTTAATTCCGTAGCGGGTTGTGGGTTTATAGGGGAATAGGGTGGGAAGTAATTTAATAATAATTAAGTAAATATTTATATTTATTTATTGGTATTGATAATTAATTTACTGTTAATTAATTATTAATTGGTATTTTTGAATATTTATCTATTTTTGGTATTGAAAATTAATTGGCTGTTGATTAATTATTAATTGGTAATTAATTTGTATTAGTTGGTAATTGGTTGTTGATTAATTATTAATTGGTAATTAATTTGTATGAATTGGTAAATAATTTTTATTAATTGTTTAATTGATAATTATGTTAATAGTTTTAATGTATTATTTGTAGTGGGTTGTGGGTTTATAGGGGAATATGGTGAGAAGTAATTTAATTTGAAATAATCAATTATTGAAATTAATTTTGTATATTGCTAATTAATTTACTATTAATTAATTATTAATTGGTATTATTTGTATTTAATCATTTTGGTATAGAAAATTAATTGTTTATTAAGTAATTAATTAAATAAACAATATTTATTGGTATTTATAATTATTTGAATATTAAATATTTTGTGATTGGTAATTTTAATAAGTTTTGTATTGGTATTAATAATTAAATTATTTTAATAAAAATATTAAATTATTATTTTCCCTACTACTGCACTCATAGGAGTGGGAATAGTAATTTTTACCTCTACTCTATCCAACGCTTTCCCTACTGTAGCACTCTTTGGAGTGGGAATAGTAATTTTTACCCCTACGCTATCCAATGCTTTCCCTATTGTTGCACTCACTGGAGTGGGAATAGTAAATTTTACCCTCCCGCTATCCAACGCTTTCTCTACTGTTGCACTCTTTGGAGTGGGAATAGTAATTTTTACCCATACGCTATCCAACGCATTCCCTATTGTTGCACTCACTGGAGTGGGAATAGTAAATTTTACACTCCCGCTATCCAACGTTTTCCCTACTGTTGCACTCTTTGGAGTGGGAATAGTAATTTTTACCCCTACGCTATCCAACGCTTTCCCTATTGATGCTCTCACTGGAGTGGGAATAGTAAATTTTACCCTCCCGCTATCCAATGCTTTCCCTACTGTTGCACTCTTTGGAGTGGGAATAGTAATTTTTACACATACGCTATCCAACGGTTTCCCTATTGTTGCGCTCACTTGAGTGGGAATAGTAATTTTTACCCCTACGCTATCCAACGTTATCCTTACTGTTGCATTCTTTGGAGTGAGAATAGTAATTTTTACCCATACGCTATCCAACGCTTTCCCTATTGTTGCAGTCACTGGAGTGGGAATAGTAAATTTTACCTTCCCACTATCCAACGCTTTCCCTACTGTTGCACTCTTTGGAGTGTGAATAGTAATTTTTACCCTCCCGCTATCCAACGCTTTCCCTACTGTTGCACTCTTTGGAGTGGGAATAATAATTTTTACCCATACGCTATCCAACGCTTTCCCTATTGTTGCACTCACTGGAGTGGGAATAGTAAATGTTACCCTCCCGCTATCCAACGTTTTCCCTGCTGTTGCACTCTTTGGAGTGGGAATAATACATTTTACCCCTACGCTATCCAACGTTTTCCCTACTGTAGCACTCTTTGGAGTGGGTATAGTAAGTTTTTACCCCTACGGTATCTGGCGCTTTCCCCATTGTTGCACTCACTGGAGTGGGAATAGTAAATTTTACCCTCCCGCTATCCAACGCTTTCCCTACTGTTGAACTCTTTGGAATGGGAATAGTAGTTTTTACCCATACGCTATCCAACGCTTTCCCTATTGTTGCACTCACTGGAGTGGGAATAGTAAATTTTACCCTCCTGCTATCCAACGCTTTCCCTACTGTTGCACTCTTTGGAGTGGGAATAGTAATTTTTACCCATGCGCTATCCAACGCTTTCCCTATTGTTGCTCTCACTCGAGTGGGAATAGTACATTTTACCCTCCCGCTATCCAACGCTTTCCCTACTGTTGCACTCTTTTGAGTGGGAATAGTAATTTTTACCCCTATGCTATCCAACGTTTTCCCTACTGTTGCACTCTTTGGAGTGGGTATAGTAATTTTTACCCCTACGCTATCTGACGCTTTCCCTATTGTTGCACTCACTGGATTGGGAATAGTAAATTTTACCCTCCCGCTATCCAACGCTTTCCCGACTGTTGCACTCTTTGGAATGAGAATAGTAATTTATACCCATACGCTATCCAATGTTTTCCCTATTGTTGCACTCACTGGAGTGGGAATAGTAAATTTTACCCTCCCGCTATCCAACGCTTTCCCTACTGTTGCAATCTTTGGAGTGGGAATAGTTATTTTTACCCATACGCTATCTGACGCTTTCTCTACTGTTGCACTCACTGGAGTGGTAATGGTACATTTTACCCAGCCGCTATCCTACGGTAAAAATATTGATTATTTTGTATTAATATTACGTTTATATATATCTATTAAAAAATAAAAATGTAAGTTTATGTTTTTTGAAGTTACATTAATTATTTATTATTTTTAAGGTTATGTAAGTATTTTTAAATATGTTTTAGTTAATTATATTTATTATTTTATTATTTTTACATTACTTTTAATACATTTAAAAAAATTCGATATTTTGACTGACTATATTTTTTACAACGATATTTTGGACTCGATATTTTTGTACTTACCTGTTTGTAGATAGGAATTCGATATTTTTACATTCTATATTTTGGCATCGATATTTTTGTAGGTCTATATTTTGGTAGTCGATATTATGTCAGTGATCTTAAATAAATTCAGCCAATTATGGAAACACCAATCCATACAGACAATTTACAGGGAGAGCATATGCACTTTAGCACTGATCAGCAGTAGTAAAGTGCCCAGATTCATAAAACCAACAAAAATATATCAGAAACAGAAGGCCACAAATCAAACAATTTGGGGATAAACCCGCTGTAAAAGCCAGGTCTAACACCATCCAAACTGCATGTGTGCATACATTCGAAAATCTGAATGTACAATGAGCTCCCAGCAGCAACGTAACTGCCAGTCTTCAGTTAACTTTAAACTCTTTGAAAAAGCAAATTAAGTTTTAATGCCATTCTTGAGTGCTGGCTACAGGTTCACACTCAGCGAGATCAGAGAAATAATGGTCAACATTGATGAAACTGGATTGATCCATAATATGAAATTAAGATTTTTCTAATGATAATTTAAGATGTCAGAATTCACTTTTGTCAGTTTAACCAAAAGAAAGAGCCACTTACGGTGTTCTTAGGTGATTTGACTTCTGAAGGTCTTGATGACAAAATAAGATCACAGGATGTAGTAAAGTTAGCAGTAACCAGTTTAAGAAACGTCCTGAAAATAACTATAAGCCATCAACATGCCTGAGTCTACCAGAAATTTTCAAAGTGGCCAAGGACATGGATCTTCTTCTACTAATGATGCGGTCTGCAAAACTGATTTAACTGAATTTATCATTTCAGCTATTCAGTGCAGACTCAAGGATAAAGAAGTGCCAGTTCCTCCGTGGGCTGGAAATCATGCTCTGATCTCCCAGAATACGGTCCCACTGAAGAAGGTTGTTTTTTCCCAGTAATACTATCTCCAGTCACAAACTACGCAACAGTAAACACAGCTCTGAGAAATGTCCAAAATGTGCATGCACAGTTTGAAGACAAACCTATCCTGGCAATTTTATTCAATGAAGGTGTTTTTCATATTGTAGCTGACATTCGTATGAGCAATCCAGTAGAATTCTATGATCTTTAGCCAATGATGGGCGTTTTCTACATGATAAAAGTTGTGTTGCAGTGTGCAGGAAGTTATCTCAGTGGATGTGGCATAGACGATGCACTCCTTGAGGTTGAAATCCTTGGAAGTAAAACTGTCCAGTCAGAACGGTGTGAAACTCATTATGTTTGTTTGTTACAAGGTATGCTTCTCATATCTGAGGGTACAGAAACATTGCATTGGAATGCTTTCTGAAGAAAGAATGACACATTAGGTTTTGCATATCTTATCTCAGAAGCGAACAAGGCACAGGGTGCACTTCATTCAAAAGACATAATGCAAAGACAGGCAATGTGCAATACACTCAAAACCTGAAAACCAAAGTTGTAGAGTTTGTCAAAGAATGTGAAGAAAAATCAGAACTTTGCAAGTACCGGGAAAAAGTTTTATCCATGATAGCTCTTGCAGCAAACTTGGTATATGCTGATCGGTCAGGTGATTGGGAGCGGCATGTGAAGACTGTGGAGTCACTGATAACTGTATTTTGCGAATTCGATTGCATTAACTACCTGAGATATGGGTCTTCATATTTGGGAAGAGTGAAGGAGCTGGAAGTTGAAACTAGAAGTGGAAAAAGCCTACCTCTACAGAAAATTCACCCAAAGAAATTTTATGGTAGAAGACAGAGAGTGATGGTTCAAGGCTGTGGCTCCAGCTATTAAACTGGAACAGACGATCCAGAGATCATAGAAAAGCTCCAATGAAACTGTGTTTCAGACACATAAAAGTGAATCTTTTGCTCAATGGCAGCTAGTTTGCCTTGAAGTCCTTTCTATTTGCAATGTTTTCAGAGAGATGACAAATTCAAAGTTAATGGACAATTGTGAAACTGTGCCTCACCACGAACTTGTGGGAAAGAGAGGGGAACATTTTAATAAACATCTTGACAGCTATCTTCTTTTCATGCAGCAGCTAGGAAACCCCATTTGAAATGACTGAGCCTGAGCAACTACACAACTTTGTGACCAAACAATGCGTGGATAATGACATAAAGACATGTCTACTAGATGTGCTGGAACAAGGATCAAAACAATACACAGAACTTAAGTAGAAGAGATTTGCATTGATAGAGAAAAAGCTGTTTGCCGTAATCGCTAAAGCTAAACTTCCACGCTTTAATTGCCATAGCAAGAATTTTGTCCAACCAGCCACTACAATACAGGGTCAAAAAAACAACTGTCACAATCATATAGATATATGGATGTAGCAAAAGAAAGGGGTGAATTTATCAAGGACCTTATTTCACATGTTCTTCTTTCAACAAACACATTATTTTATGGAGATGCTGCAACCAAACCAGTGAAGAACAAACTTATACAAACGCTAAAAAAAATGTTTCACCTGAAGAATTTCGATTTGAAAAAGTGTCCTCATTGAAAACTGCTGTTGTTGTGGGTTACATATATCACATTTACGAATGGTCAAGATTTCATCCATGCAAAACTTCGCAGAGGTTGTTCAGACTGCTCTACAGATATCAAAGTCAGTGTGCACCTTGCAAGAACTGCATATTGTCTTTGACAATTTTACTGAAGTATCCGTCAAAGAATATAAGAGAATCAGAGGAATGTCTACAAATGGAACAATTGACCTTGTCTGCATCAAAAATTCAACACCTATACTTGTGCAACTTGATAAATTCCGGTCATCAATATCGAACAAGGTGAACTTGGAGATTTTAACTCTCCAACATGTTGCTGATGCTTCAGTGAACAACGAATTTCCAATTATTGCAAGAGGAATGATTGTCAATGAGGAGTTGGTGCCTGCAGAGATATATTTAGAAGGTGTGGTCCATATTGTTTCCGAACGCAACAGCAAATTGGAGGAAGCTGTCCTTCATGTTGTGCCACATGTTGAATGGGCTGTAAGAAATGGTTCCAATCAAATCATTGTACTGTCAAATGGCACAGATATTATTGTAGTGCTACTTAGATTTGTTGCAATGTTCATGAGTTATGGATTGTTGAAGTTATAGAAACGTTATGAAACAGGCAAGGAAAGAAATTAATCCTGCTTCATATTCTGTACGAGAAACTTGACCCAGAGATGCCCAGTATTCTTATTAGGGCACATATTCTTATGGGTGATGACACTATGAGCAAAATTGGAGCAAAGCTTGGATCTTTAACTGTTGAACATGTGAAGTTTCTAAAAGGATTTGGTGAGACAGAAGAAAAATGTGACTTTTAAGACATGGAAAATACCTTGTGCATGTGTGGAAAACGAGTTCTGACTGTCACATATTTGACAGTCTTCAGTACAGTGAGTTCAAGAAATTAGCCCTGCTAAGTGATCTTCCACGAATGTCATATTCTGTGCCTGGACACTTTAAAAGAATGTTCTACTTGATCAGAAGATGTGTAAATGTTTTAGATCATGCAAATGTAGAGAAAGATCAGTATGATCTTGGTTGGGAAGATACAGAATTAAGTAGATAGGTCTCATTGTTTCTAAAATATTACATCATCACTGAAACACATTTTTTTTAAAAGTGTCGTCCATAAAAATTTGCCAGGATCAGCAAGGTCTACCCAAGTTAAATTACTTCTCTAATGATCCAAAAACACAAATCAAAAATGAAAATCTTTGGACAACATTTTATTTAAAAAGGTATATCAGGGGGCTGGGATTAAAATAGGTAATCATGTAAAAAAAAACGATGTCTGAATCGTCCATATATAACCTACATCATTGAGGCAGTTTGACTATAATACGTGCAAAAACAACAGTTGATGGACAGAATGCAGAACAATGTCATACATTCACCCCAGTACAGAGATCTGGGCCTAAATCCATAGTTTTTTTGCTCACCATGCCATTCCAGTTTGAACCCAGCCATATGCAAATCAGTCTTGACACTGTGCCTCATGGGAACAGTCCAGCCTGAACTGCCAAGCCAGGTCCTCCCTGGACTGGAACCAAGCATCCTAGGACCGGTTTTGGAGTTTCTCCCTTCTTCAGCCAGGATAGCTTGATTCCAGTGGCATGGAGAGCACGGGACTCACGTCTGAGCATACCCGTCCCACTCGGGGTGACAAATGCAAAAACAACAGTTGATGGACAGAATGCAGAACAATGTCATACATTCACCCCAGTACAGAGATCTGGGCCTAAATCCATAGTTCTTTTGCTCTCCATGCCATTCCAGTTTGAACCCAGCCATATGCAAATCAGTCTTGACACTGTGCCTCATGGGAACAGACCAGCCCGAATTGCCAATGTGCAACATTCCGTCAATCATCTTGTGTGTTTTGCTGTTTGCCCTATGTGGGAAGGGTATGCCCAGACGTGGGTTCCGTGCTCCCTACGCCACTGGAGTCAAGCTATCCTGGCTGAAGAGGGGTGAAACCCTGAAACCGGTCCTAGGATGCTTAATTCCGGTCCAGGGAAGACATGGCTTGGCAGTTCGGGCTGGATTGTTCCCATGAGGCACAGGGTCAGGAC
The DNA here is from genome assembly GCF_964204655.1 of Triturus cristatus. Taxonomy (NCBI): domain Eukaryota; kingdom Metazoa; phylum Chordata; class Amphibia; order Caudata; family Salamandridae; genus Triturus; species Triturus cristatus. The sequence continues at coordinate 316,973,584 of NC_140588.1, read as the reverse complement.
AGATTTGCATATGGCCATTTCTGAACTGGGGTGGCGTGGTGAGCAAAATAACAATGGATTAAACCCAGATACGTGACTGGGGGTGAATGTTTTGCCAATGTGCAACATTCTGTCCATCATCTTGTGTGTTTTACGTGTTCGCCCTATGTGGGAAGGGTATGCCCAGACGTGGGTCCCGTGCTCACTACACCACTGGAGTCAAGCTATTTTGGCTGAAGAGGGGTGAAACCCCGAAACCGGTCCTAGGATGCTTGATTCCGGTCCAGGGAAGACATGGCTTGGCAGTTCGGGCTGGATTATTGAACTGGGGTGGCGTGGTGAGCAAAATAACGATGGATTAAACCCAGATCTGTTACTGGGGGTGAATGTTTTGCCAATGTGCAACATTCCGTCCATCATCTTGTGTGTTTTGCTGTTCTGACTATAATACATGCCATATATCTTTATAATCAAAGCAATTAATCAAATAAATATATAAAAGAGCCCCAAATACTAATTAGGGTGGGTAAAATTTTAATTATGCCCGAATAATTTGTGGAATTTGAGAATTTTGATGGGAAAAGGGTGGGACCAAAGTCCCTGTTTTTCAGAGTATGTTGGATCCTGTAATTGAAGGTACCCTTTTCTCCATTTCCTGATTACCTGATTACTGTTCACTGTGGCTGTTGATAGCCAGATGCAGAAAGGTCACACATCTTTGTACCTCCATTGTGGGCACTCCATGTTGCAAATTACTCTGCTGTGAGGAGAGTCACTCTGCAAAAAGGCGGTGTCTGGAGGATATACTCTGGGGCATATCAACAACAACCGGCGATAATTATAGCTAAGCGCACTTAGCGCTAGGATAATTATCGCCGGCTAGGGTGGATTTTAATCGCTGAGATAGCGTGCTATTAGCAACGCTTATCTCAAAAGCGATAAAAATCCTACCGCTAACTGCCTAACGTGAGATTATGGCTGGAAACCCAGCGATAATCTCACGAAATGTGGCGTTAGCTTGTTGATAGGGCCTCACAAACTTAGCCATGATATCCACCCTCCATAGGATATCATGGCTAAGTCAGTCCTGAAGCAGGCGTAAGGAAAGTAGCGATAACAGGGGTTATCGCTACTTTGCTTGCCGCTATGCTTCATAGCGTGGGGCTTGATGATAGGAGAAATGTCGCTTAGCGACATTTCTCCTGTCATGTAAGATCAGGAATGCCCACTTTGCATCTTATTACAGATGCAAAGCTGGGCGTTAAGATTTTGGGCGCTAAAGCAAGGTTACACGTGTTAGCTTGACCTTGCTAATTAGGCGATAAAATTATCGCCACTTTTCGGCCGAAAACGGCAGCAAAAGCGTCGATAATTTTCTATCGCCTCGTTGCTGATATGCCCCCTAGTACTTAAAAAGTAAACAGACAAATATCAATAACAAAAATGTTGTGGGAACAAATTACCAAAATAGAAGAACAAATTAAACAAATGCCTGAAACAAAAATAACAATTATTGCCTGCAAATTAAAACTAATAAAACATAACAACAATCAGGAAAAACAAATATCAGACACTGGAAAACAGACAAACCTATATCTCTCTCTCTCACTCTCTCTCTCTCTATATTACCTACTGGCAACTGCCAGTAGGTAGTTATAGTTTGGACCTTGTTTCTATTCAAAAAGCGTTTTTTCTTTTCCCAATAACATTGGTGCCGGTTGATGAATCTTCGCGAAATTTTCAAAACGTTGGTCCCACTCCGGTCAGCTCCTATCCTGAAAGTTTCGGGGTGGTTCGCCAAGCGGGGGCCGAGAAAAAAATGTTTGTCCCAAAACGCATTTTCTCCATGTTATTTCCCATAGGAAACGTTAGACACGACTACAGCCCGAACTGCTGAACGGAATTACACCAAATTTGGCAAAAGGTAGCCCTTGGTTCAGAAAGAGACCTTTTTTTAAATTGTGTGAATCCGTTCAGTAGTTGCTGAGAAATTCAAAAAATAAGAGTAAAAAAATCCATTTCCTATAGGAAACTTTATGCAAGCATACAGCCGAAACTACTGAACAGATTTACCCCAAATTTGGCAAAAGGTACTGCTTGGCTCAGAAAGCGACCTTTTTAAAAATGGTGTAAATACGTTAAGTAGTTGCTAAGAAGATCAAAAATAAAAGTTTCGATATTTAGAGGCGCAGGGGATCCGCGCACCCTCCCGATCACAAGCTGCATTCTAATTGGCTGTCAACACTTCACACCAGGAAGTGTTGGCAGCCATCTTGTGCCTCGGTAGAACCGCCCCCCAAGCCCCGTGGACCGCCACCCCCGGGACTTTATTAAAATATTTGTGGGGGGCTCATGGCCCCCCACAGCCCCAGGGACCGCCATCCCCCGGGGCTTGTTTTTTTTTTTTAACAAAACTGCCTGTGTGAGTGCCCCTGAAGACCGCCACCTCCCGGGGCACTAAGAATGCAAATTTGGGGGTCCGTTACAGACCCAGAGCCCTGGGGACCACCACCTCCCTGGGGCTTTGCTACTGTTGGGAGGGGGCCGTGCGGCCCCCCTCCTGGAGCCAGTGATGGCCCCCAGGGCCAGCTCCTGCAGGGTCCCAGGTTGCCCACCCGGGACACTGCTGTTTGCAATGACAGGGCGGGAGCCTCGCCGCTCCCGCCCTGTCATTGCAAACTCTGGTTTGGGTTTTGAAAGCGAGAGCAGGAAACCTGCTCTCGCTTTCAAAATCCAATCCACATTGCTTTTCCACATGGGAAGCTGCATCTTAGCATTGCTGGCTCCTGCAGGAGGCTGGGAGCCGGCGGGACCATGGGGGAATTGGGGACCCCCCATGTTCCCCAATGAAAGGCCAGGCCCTGGGGGATGGGGCCTTTGTAAAAAATCATGGAAAGGCCAGCCCCGGGGCCACGCAGCCCCCCTCCAATAATTTAAATTTTTAAAAAACATGGCCATGCCCCAGGGGATGGGGTCCCCGGGGCCGAATATGGTCTTGGGAGGGGGGCCACGCGGCCCCCTTTCCAATTAAAAAAAAATAAAAAAATAGGGGTCAGGCCCTGGGGGATGGGGTCCCCAGGGCCAATAAAATCAGAAAGGAAGGGGGGCCACAGAGCCCCCCTTCTTAAAAAAAAGTTTTTTTAAAAAAGACCGGCATCGCGCCAGAGGCCCTGCCCCCTCCCAGCAGCACTCTGCAAACGCGCCCCCTGGTGCGTTGGAAGATAGGGAAATGATTCCCATTGAATACTGGGGTTCCCTGGGGGCCAACTAGCCCACCAGGACCTCCAGTATACGCGGTGTTCAGAGGCCACGCCCCTTTTTAAACCTCCCTGCAATGCAGCTCTGTGGCGCTTACTGGAGGTACCTGGTGGGCTACTTGGACCCCAGGGACCCTCAGGATTCAAGGGGACTTAATCCCCCAACTTAAAACGCACCATGGGGCACGCTTGCACAGTGGTGAAGGGAGGGGGCGGGACCTGAGGTGACATGTGTGCAAACACGCCCTGTAGCATGTTTTAAGTTGGGGAATTAATTACTCTTCAATCCTGAGGGTCCCTGGGTGCCAACTAGCCCACCAGGTACCTCCAGTAAGTGCCACAGAGCTGCGTTGCAGAGTGGTGTAAAAGGGGCGTGGCCTATGAACACCTCTCTGCAATGCAGCTCCCTGGTGCATACTGGACGTACCTGGTGGGGTAGTTGGCCCCCAGGGACCCTCAGGATTGAAGAGGAATTAATTCCCCAACTTAAAATGCGAAACAGGGCGTGTTTGCACACATGTCGCCTCAGGCCCCACCCCCTTCCTTCATCACTGTGCAAACGCGCCTCCTGGCGACTTGTAAGTTGGTGAATTAATTCCCATTGAATACTGACGGTCCCTGGGGGCCAACTAGCCCACCAGATACCTCCAGTATGCGCCAGGGAGCTGCGTTGCAGAGAGGTGTTCAGAGGACACGCCCCTTTTTACACCTTTCTGCAACGCAGCTCTGTGGCACTTACTGGAGGTACCTCGTGGGATAGTTGGACTCCAGGGACTCTCAGGATTCAAGGGGACTTTATCCCCCAACTTAAAACAGCCACAGGGCGTGATTGCACACCTGTAACCTCAGGCCCCCACTCCCTTCACCAGTGTGCAAACACGCCCCGTGGCATGTTTTAAGAAGTAGTTTTAATCCCCCTGCCCTATTATGTACTAGGGACTTACAGAGGAGGTCTTGCTAATCACAGGGTACCCTAACGCATAGTGTTCCCTAGTGTATGTAGGTGTTTTCACTGTATTCTAATTGTCTTTTAGCATAGCACTGGCTCTAGGCCTGGTTAGTCAGTCAGTTACCACCAGTACCCGTCTGAAAAAATTGTGGGCACAGGAGGACTTTATGCTCCTCTGTTGGTTCTTTCTGCGCATCTCTTCTTCTTCCTGCACTTTTCTTCGTCTTTGTGGACTTCTGTTGCTTCTTTCTGCATTTCTTTTTTTTTTCTTTCTGTGCGTTGTTTCTTCTTTCATCACATGTCCTACCTCTGTAGGCATAGTTAGAAACTAGCATTTAAAAAACCTTTGAAATTCAATGAAAAAAACATAGGTTTCAGGCACGTCATAGTTAGAAATTAGCATTTAAAAAACCTATGAAATTCACTTAAAAAACCATACGTTTCAGGCACGTTATAGTTAGAAATTGGCATTTAAAAAACCTTAGAAATTCACAGAAAAAACCATATGTTTTAGGGAAAGTTATAGTTAGTTGGATATTTTACTAGTACAAAACCAGAGAAATTCCCCCGTTATAGTTAGTTTAGCTAACTATAACTCGCGCCCCAGCAATGCACTGCTGATGATGTCACATATTACATCACTCATAACATGGTCAGTGACATCACTGATGACATCTCAAATGACATCACTGATGACATCACTGATGACATCATCCATGTGGTAATTTCATGCATCTTCTCACACCCTAATATAACTTTTGATACACCCTCTCTAAATTACAGACTGCCATTCTCAAAACCATAGACACTCCAACATCAATAACTACATACCCACTCACTGCTTCTTAGGTCTATACACACATCCACTCACTCACCAGTACAGTCACTCATACTTACGGTCACTCAGTACAGGACCATCATATACACTCATACACCTATATAGACACTCACACACCGCCACTCATCCATAGAGGTACTCACACACCTAGTCTGTCATGCAAATAATTAATCACACTCCCATTTACTCATCTACACAGTTATACACACACACCAGCTCACTTACTCATACAAATATTAGCACATTCTTACGCTCTTATACAATTACTGACAGAAGCACACACTCATCCATACAGCTAATCTCATAATCACACACTCTCACTTATAGCCATTTATATACTCTAACTCACATATATACTGCCTTTCACATATGTAGTTACTCACACATGTACCACTGAGATATACATTCACTCACTAACACACCCATACACACACTCACCCACCCATACATTTCATCACAGATGCACTCTTGAAACCATGCATCTAGTGAATCACCCACACACACATCTACGCACAGCGTCACAAACACCCCACCCACACAAACATCCAAGCACCCATACAGATACTCAGACAACCAATCAATAACTCATATAGACACTCATGTAGCTATTCACAAACCCATAGAGCCACTTACACACCAACAGACAGAAGGATACAGAAATTCACACAGGTTAGTCACTAACCCATGCATTCAGTAAGATATGTTTAATCACTCACTTATAGAGTCAGTCACGCACCTACTAAATCATCCATTCAGACACTTATGCACCCACTCATTGTTCAATATGCCTTTCCCCATATATATTAAACATATTTAAACTTTACAGAAAGACACAGTCACTGGATGATGTCATCAGTGATGTCATCAGTGATGTCAATTGAGACGTCATCAGTGATGTCATCAGTGATGTCACTGACCATGTCATGAGTGATATAATATGTGAGGTCATTAGCAGTGCATTGCGGGGGGGCGAGTTATAGTTAGCTGAACTAACTATAACGGGGGAATTTCTCTGGCTTTGTACGAGTGAAATGTCCAACTAACTATAACTTTCTCTAAAAACTATGGTTTTTTCAGTGATATATATTACCTACTCGCCAGTAGGTAGTTATAGTTAGGACCTATTTTCCATAGAAAATCCGCAACATTCTATTTGGAATAACTTTGGCGCCCGTTAACAAATCTTCACTAAATTTTCAAAACTTTTGGCCAGCTCCGGTCCACTCCTATCCTGAAAGTCTCAGGATGATTCGTGTAGCGGGGGCTGAGGAAAAAGGGGGGTCCCAAAACGTGTTTTCCCCATGCAATTTCCCATAGGACCTCTAGCCGCAGCTACAGTCCGAACTGCTGAACGGAAATAGACCAAATTTGGCAGAAAGGTAGACCTTGGTACAGAGTCATGCCTTTTGCTTAAATGGTGTAAATCCGTTTAGTAGTTCCTGAGAATATCAAAATCAAAATCACATATATATCTGGGCGGAGCCTAACCACACATCTCATCGTGAGATCTGATTGGCTGTCAGTACTTCATCCAAAAAGTGTTGGCAGCCATCTTGGGACCAATATACATGATAGCACCTCATTAAAAAGCATTGCAGTTAATAGAAGGTTTTAAGACCTTAGTTACATTATAAATCATTTGTTGATGGTACCATACTCATTTTAGGAATTGTGGTGTGTTCTAAGGTGATTTTACCATGTGAAAAAGCCTTCTGCTGTGATATCATGAATCATGTTTGAGAGAAAACTATTTTCTCATGCTTTTCCCACAGAGGTTTGGAAGGTGATCTATAAGCTAAACTGAGAGCATATTTTCTGTAAATTCACATTATCTTTCTCAGTCATGTGAGAATGAAGTCTGACGTTCTCAGTAAAAACATGTACATCCAACAAGGGCAGAGACTGTCAGTTGATTCCTTTGTGTTCTACTGCAGCTTCCCAGAGTGTTCTAAAGAACAACTAGAGCGCAAACAGTCCTACTTATGACAAACGTATTGCACATCTGAAGCCATCTTGATTGGAATAAAGTGGTAACTCTTAAAATATTTAATTTAAAAAGGAACAAAATGGGGGGGTTCATTTTGCCATAGAAAGTATTATTAGTGCTGCAGAAAGAAAACTGAGGGCACATTTTGAGTGACTTCTCAAATCCTCTTCTATTTCATTAAAAAATTCTGACATGCAGACTGAAACATGCACTTTGAATACCAGCAGCAGACCTCCCTGGTGAGCAGTAGCTTTACTACAGTGATCTAATGAGCAACTAGAGTGATAACATTCAGAATTTATGGCAAATGTGTGACACATCTGAATGCCTTCTTGATGGAACCAAAATAAAAAACTGAAAGTATTTCCTACTGAGGAGACTGCAGTAAATGAGGAAATTAGGAAACTTCATAACAAATAAATCTCCCAAGATGGCCACCAGACACAAAAGAGCCCAAATGTAGTCCAAATATCACCCAGTTGTAGCCCAAGTATCGCCCAATGACAGAATGTCCCAGAGTGTTCTTAAGAACAACTAGAGCGCTTACTGTCTTACTTATGACAAAAGTATGGCACACCTGAAGCCATCTTGATTGGAATAAACTGGTAACACTTAAAACATTTAATTTAAAAAGGAACACAATGAGGTGGTTCATTTTGCCATAGAAATTATGATTAGTGCTGAAGAAAGAAAAATTAGGGCACATTTTGAGTGACTTCTCAAATCCTCTTTTATTTCATAAAAAAATTCTGATATGCAGACTGAAACATGCACTTTTAATACCAGCAGCAGACTTCCGTGGTGAGCAGTAGCTTTACTACAGTGATCTAATGAGCAACTAGAGTGCTAACATTCAGAATTTATGGCAAATGTGTGACATATCTGAATACCTTCTTGATGGAATCAAAGTAAAAAACTGACAGCATTTCCTACTGAGGAGACTACAGTAAATGAGGAAATTAGGAAACTTCATAACAAATAAATCTCCCAAGATGGGCATCAGAGACAAAAGAGCCCAAATGCAGCACAAATGTCACCTAGATGTATCCCACATGTAGCCCAATGACAGAAGTGTGCAAAACCCTTATTTTTTGTGTATTTGCAGTTTTATATAGTGCAGACTTGTAAGGTATTGGAGTGCTTTATATGAGCATTGGTTACATCACACAAGATCAAATTCATTTTGGTTGTAGACATGGGGGGCCCGATTCACAGAACTAACTTAAGACAAAATCCTAAACTTACTACCATTTTGGTATTCACAGAAGGCACTTACTCATTTTGGTATTCACAGAAGGCACTTACTCATTTCGGTATTCACAGAAGTTAGGAGTCCTAACTTTAGGACTCCTAAATGCCTTCTGTGAATACCGAAAGTCTTAAAATTAGGATTTTTCTTAGTTTAGGAGTCCTAAAGTTAGGACTCTTAACTTTACTACTACTAAACTGAGAAAAATCCTAATTTTAAGGCTTTCGGTATTCACAGAAGGTATTTAGGAGTCCTAAAGTTAGGAGTCCTAACTTTACTACTACTAAATTGAGAAAAATCCTAATTTTAAGGCTTTCGGTATTCACAGAAGGCATTTAGGAGTCCTAAAGTTAGGAGTCCTAACTATACCACTACTAAACTGAGAACAATCCTAATTTTAAGACTTTCGGTATTCACAGAAGGCATTTAGGAGTCCTAAAGTTAGGAGTCCTAACTTTACTACTACTAAATTGAGAAAAATCCTAATTTTAAGACTTTCAGTATTCACAGAAGGCATTTAGGAGTCCTAAAGTTAGGAGTCCTAACTATACTACTACTAAACTGAGAAAAATCCTAATTTTAGGGCCTTCGGTATTCACAGAAGGCATTTAGGAGTCCTAAAGTTAGGAGTCCTAACCTTACTACTACTAAATTGAGAAACATCCTAATTTTAAGACTTTCAGTATTCACAGAAGGCATTTAGGAGTCCTAAAGTTAGGAGTCCTAACTACACTACTACTAAACTGAGAAAAATTCTAATTTTAAGACTTTCGGTATTCACAGAAGGCATTTAGGAGTCCTAAAGTTAGGACTCCTAACTTCTGTGAATACCGAAATGAGTAAGTGCCTTCTGTGAATACGAAAATGGTACTAAGTTTAGGATTTTGTCTTAAATTAGTTCTGTGAATCGGGCCCGGGGAGATTAAGTGATTTTTCCAGAATCACAGAATGTTGAGCTGAAGCAGAAACTCCAACCTGGTTCCCCAGTTGCAAAGTCTGCAGCTCTGGAAGTAACACCACATCCTCTCCCCTAGGTGCAACATTTAATCAAGTGGTCAACTGGAAAAAAACATAAAGATTACAAATAATTTTCGGAGTCGGAGGGAGGAGCCTAGCGCGCAACCAAGATGGCCGCGTAGGCACAGGGCTCCCGAGGGCCTCCACAACTTCCCACGTCTATCCTGAATTTATCCTGATTCTATCGACGGGCTTCTACAGGCGAACCCATGTGGAGGTGATACCTGTTGTCCAAATTCAAATCGGACATCAGGAACCGAAATAGCATCGACTCCAAGTTGGCGGCCTACTCCGAACCTTGCCCCGGACTCGAGTTGGCATGGTGCCCGGGCAGAAAGTGAACAACAACGGCATGCAGGACTTGGGCCGGTGCGCACCCCATACTTTCACTTTCGGTTTCGGGTCTCCTCGCTGCAACTGACTGAGGGACCCTGGATTTTCTGCACACATTTATAGTGGGACGATTGGGTACTCTGCCTGCTCTTGGAAACTAGCCTGGACTACCCTTCGTGATCGCCGAGGCTCCCTAGATTGGCTCTCCGGGGATCGCTCATAGTGTTGGTGGCCGACACCCCTGGCGACCATCAGACAATGGCGGCTAGATTGGACGGAGAGAAACAAAAATCCAAGACGACCAGGCGGGGAGCTCATACCCAAGCTAACAACATGGACCGCTATACTCAGTCAAAAGGATCCCCTAGTGGCCTGCATAAGTCACCGGAGAGACCCAAAGATGGCCCGGGATCGTCCACGGAGTTAACATTGCAGGACGTCATGGGTGCCATCGATGAGATGAAAGCGGCGGTCGGCCAGCAATTCGGCACATTGGCCCATAAGTTGGACATGGTTTTGATCGACGTTAAACTAGTCAGAGCGGACCTTTCACAAACGAATGAAAAGGTCAAATCCTTGGGTCTGACGACGTCGAGTCTGGTAACGGACGTGTCTGACCTGCAAGCCGAGGTCCGTAATCTGCGGGCGTCCACTGATTTGTCTGTCCGTCGACTGGAGGATTTTGAAAGTAGGGCTCGGCGGAATAGTGTGCGCATAATCGGGGTGCCGGAGAAATCGGAGGTCCCTGCGGCTGATCTCTTCGTGGAGGACCTCGTGATCAACCATCTCGCACCCACAGGCTTGAGTAAATTCTTTGCGGTTGAGCGGGCCCATAGAGTTCCGGGTGGTAAGCCTAAACCGGGCGCTCCCCCACGGCCCATCATTGCCAGAATTTTTCATTTCAGGGACAGGGATGCTATACTGCAGGCCTTGAGGGTGAGTGGGCCGACGAAGTTCGAGAACACTCATATAAGTTCCTACCCGGACTTCACACAATTGGTCCAAAAGCAGCGACAGGAGTTCATGGGTGTTAAACGGCGCATGAGAGACATGGACCTGAAATATGCGATGCTCTTTCCGGCCAGGTTGCGTGTTGAGTTTGAGGATCGGATGCATTTCTTCGATCGGCCGGAGGAGGTTGGAGATTGGCTTGATACCCTGCCTCAGCAACGACGTCGAGAGGGACAGACCGAAGGGAACGGAGTGGGCTTGGCTGGACAGGAATAGACTTTTGGTTCCCGGTAACTGACTATTGTGATGACACTTCCATATTTTGGTCTGATGTTTCTATTCAGTGCCTTATCCTTCAATGCCCGGGGGTTGTGGGGTGCTCAGTGAGGCTCTTTCCTCCTCTAGGTTTTCTTTTTGTAGAGTAGTTAATGCTAGGGCGACAGGCACACTGCAAGTTGGGGGGGCTATATGGGCTCATGCAGGGGTGCACGGTGGGGGGAGTTGTAACGGGAAGGTGGGTGGGGAGGGGGGAGTTGGGGAATGTTTGAATGTTCTACAAGGCAGCGTCATGCTATACGGCTGGTGGTCGGGATTGTGTTCTCTGGGGGGGGAGTGGTGCGCGGGGTTGGGATGGGGGTAGGGGATTGAGAGTACTCTCGTGGAATGTGAATGGCTTGGGGGATAGGATTAAACGTGGAGTAGTGCTGCAGTTTTTGAAACGGCTGTCACCAGATATTGTCTTTCTGCAGGAAACACATCTAATTGGGAATTCTTGCCATGCTATGAATAGGCGGGGATATCGTCTTGTTGTGCATTCTGGTTTCACTTCTGGCTCGCGTGGGGTGGGCATCTTGATTAGAGCCTCTCTCCCGTTGGAGGTGGACGATGTGATTCATGATGATCGAGGGCGGTATGCTGCACTTGTAGGCCGATGGGAGGGCAGAACCATCTCGCTCGTTTCTGTTTATGTCCCACCAGGATTGCAGACCGTAACTTTCGCTGATTTGGGGCGAATGGTCTTGGGACTCCCGGGGGGGGTTCTGGTGGTGGGGGGCGATTTTAACTCTGTCGTATCTGGCGGGCGGATCGTCACCCTCCCAGGGATCTCCCGGGGGCACAGGCCTGGCTGAGTGGGTTTATAGATACCCTCGGACTGATAGACTGCTGGAGACTAATGCACCCGGGGCAGGCGCAATACACTTTCCACTCAGGGGCTCATGGGAGTTTATCAAGACTTGATTATGTCCTTATGCTGGCGGCCCAAGCTGTGATGATTAGGGAAGTAAGACATCTGGCCCGGGGTATCTCTGATCACTCCCCACTACTGTTGCACATTGAGGTCACCCCCGGGGCTGAGGGGAGGGTGGCACCGATTAACCCCTGGTACCTGCGTAATCCTAAAATCCGGGCGGACCTGGTCAAGTCTATTGAGCGCTATTTCACTGAAAACGTGGGGTCAGTATCCTCTGCTGTCTCGTTATGGGAAGCCTTCAAAACAGTGCTGCGTGGGCAGGCTCTTTCTCTAATTTCCCACTCCAAGAAAAGCAAGATTGAAGAGGTGGTTCGCCTTGAAAACGACATTGCCAAGTTGGAGGGGGACCTGGAGCTGGGTGTCACGAATGATAAGTTGCATGTTCTCAGTCTTAAGCAGCTTGACTATAGGGCGTTGGTTACTGATGCTGCCAAAGAGATGAGTAGAGAGCAACAGGGGCGCTTATACGATGTGGGGGATAAGGCTGGAAAATTGATTGCATGGTTGGACAAGAAGGAGAGAGCGAGTCGAGTGGTGCCGGTTATTGAGAGAGCGGATGGCGTGCGTGTGACTGATCCTGTGGAAATTGTTGAATGTTTCGCGACTTATTTCCGTGACGTATATTGTCCAGTTTCGAATGGCCTTGAGGATGACTCTCATCTGTTGCTGAGAGATATAGTGTTGCCGTCTTTGTCAGAGGCGGATAGGGTACTGATGGATGCGACGTTGTCGCCTGATGAGGTTGCTTTGGCTATTCGCTCGGTCACTTCTGGCAAGGCCATGGGTCCCAATGGCCTTCCCATTGAACTGTATAAACTGCGCCCGGACAAGATGGCGCCTCATCTCTGCGACATGTTCCTTGAGGCACGTGACGTGGGCTCCCTCCCCTATGATCAGCGTCTCGCTACCATAGTTGTGATTCACAAGGAGGGGAAGCCGCGGCATCGGTGTATTTCTTACAGGCCCATCTCATTATTAAATTCTGAGCCTAAAATTCTTGCTAAGGTTTTAGCTAATCGTCTGGTCAGGGTCTTTGGTGACTTGATCCATCCGGACCAGTCCGGCTTCATACCTCACCGTAATACGGATCTGAACCTGAGGCGTCTTCATGGAGTGCTCGCCAGAGCGGAGTACATAAGTGAACCGGCCGTTTTGGCGTCCTTGGATGCCACTATGGCGTTTGATACCCTAGAATGGCCGTATCTTTGGGCGGCGCTCGCCAAATTTGGTTTTGGCCCCGGGTTTATCGGTTGGGTGAAGTTGCTGTATGAGGAACCGTTGGCTCAGGTAGTTGTGAATGGCAGAGTGTCGGCACCCTTCGGGTTGGGAAGAGGCACGCGGCAGGGTTGTCCGCTGTCGCCCCTCCTCTTTGCACTTGCCTTGGAACCTCTGGCTGCCTGGTTACGATGGGAGCCCTCGTTGCGCGGCATTAGGTGGACGCCTGAATTTGAGGACCGCAGCTCTCTTTATGCAGACAACATTCTCCTGTACCTCACATCTCCCCGGCAGTCTTTGATAGTACTGGTCGATGTTCTGAACTCATTTGGTCGCAACTCCGGCTTGGTCATTTTTTGGGCCAAGTCATGCGTCTATGTTCTCTCTGGGGACGCTCCTCTCCTTCCGCGTGGCTGCCCTATCCAGATTTCGCAGTCAGGGTTTAAATACCTGGGAGTGTTCATAACTTTGGACCCTGTGGCCCGTTATGAGCGGAACCTACTCCCCCCACTCCAACGACTGAGGGCCGACGTCTCGAGGTGGCGACGGCTTCCGCTTTCGCCGCTCGGACGCGCGGCATTGTTTAAAATGATGTCGCTGCCACGATTCCTGTATGCACTGCAAAATACACTCGACGTGATACCGGCCCGCTATTTCTGCGAGGTGGAGAGCTTGCAGAGGCGGTTGTTTTGGGACGGGCGATCCCGAATCGCTCTCACAAAATTGACACTCCCTTGGTATGATGGAGGTATTGCACTCCCCGATATCAAGCAATATTATTGGGCATCCCAATTGACGGCGGTGAACCACGGGATGTACGGACCGGCCCTGAACCCGGCGTTCGAGATGGATAAAATGCTACTGCCTGGGGGGGATTATAATAGAGCACTCTATTCTAAGTCCCCTGGTGTGCAGTTGACAGGCCCAACAAAGATAGCGGTACGTGTGTGGCATGCTGCTAATGCTGCGATGGGTTGGAAGGACCGCCTGACTTGAGCGACTCTACTGTATGCTTCGGAAAGGCTGGGCTGCTTGTGGAAAACTAAAGGGTTTGAGAAATGGGATATGATTGGCATATGTAAGGTGAGTGACCTCTGGGTGAAAGGGGAGTTTAAGACGTTTGAAATGCTGAAAGCGGAATATAAGCTAAGCGATAGGGAGTATTTCCGGTATGCTCAGGTCCGTCATGCGTTGTGCTCGGTTTTCCCTGATGCTACTGCTATCCCGGAAAATTCCCCGTTGGAGGACAGGGTGCTCGATGGCTATGTGCCTGACAGCACAATCTCCTTGATCTATAAGAAGCTTATCAACGATCGGGCGGATCTTTTGACCCGCTTGAGGGAGATCTGGGTGGCTGACGGTTTGGAATTAGATGATGAGGACTGGGTCTCGGCAATAGCCTCCCCGCGGGAGGTGGCAATTCCGGCCCGCCTTCGGTTCGTACAACTAAAGATACTCCATAGAGTGTATGTCACTGGTCCCCGCCTGATGTGCATGGGTTTCTCCGTGGATGGGATGTGTAAGCGTGGCTGTGGTTCGCTGGGTACTTTCCTTCACGTTATATGGGAATGCCCTGAGGTGGCGCTCTTTTGGCGTCGGGTGCATGCGGTAATGGAAGAAGTCACTCACGTTGCTCTGCTTCCAGAAGCTAGGAGATGCCTGCTGAACGTGAGGGAGCCAAACGATTATAATGTGGCAAAGACGCGGTGGGCGACTCTGGGAAATATGGTGACTAAACGTAACATTGCCCAGTTATGGGGTTCCCAGAGGCCGCCCACGGTCTCGGTGTGGAAGGAGAATATGGATTGGTGCATGTTTAGAGAAAAGACGGTGTATGTAGCGAGAGGCAAGCCGAGGAAATGGACTGGGGTGTGGGGGCCGTGGAACGCTTATCGCGGAGACATCTGTGCCCCTCCTCTGGCTGTTGTTTTGGATGTCCCTTTGTCCCCCTAGCCGAGCATTCCTCGTCTGTTAGGTTACGAGTGAGTTACAGTTTGATTTTTCCTCTGTTCCCGGGCCCCCCTCCCTTCTCTGCCGCTGATCATTGATTCCCTACCCCGGGGAGCGCGTCCTGACATTTACAATGCCTATTGCCATGCTGTGTGTAATGTTTCTTCGTTTTAAATTAAAAACTGAAACCGTATTTAATATTGTCACTCAACTATTGCTTCTGCCTCCACTGGGAGCGATAATGGACTGACGGGCTCCCCGGATTGACCAATCTGTATAACTGTGAATGATACATCTCATGCTAATTAGCGGCCGGCCCAAAGGGTTGTAGGCCCGTGTCTGTAACTCCTTGAAGTCAAAAAAAGGTTTCTTAAAAAAAAAAAAAAAAAAAAGTTCTTTGTCGCTATTTGAAAACTCAGAAAATATGTCCTCATTTTAGTTTTTTAGAGCACTAACCATAATTTTGATGCAAATAAGACCCTCATATATATGGAATTTCTAAAGGAAATGCTCTAGGTATTACAGTTTTGATTACATCTAGATGACGTCAGGCGTAACACACTTTTGTAATAAATATAGAATGTTAGCATTGGGATACTGTTGAGAGACAGAGGCCAGGGGCACGGTCTCTGAAAATTGAAGGCAGGTAGGAGAGTGCAGAGGCAACAATTTGACCACACTGGGCAGGCAGGAAGGGCAGTGGCAGCAAAACAGACTATGGAGGGCAGTGGAAGGGGGGCAGGGGCAACAAACCAACAATACAGGACTGGCAAGAGAGGCTATGGCAATATTATAGACCATTGTGGGCAGAAGGAAGCGGCAGTGGTAGTACAACCATACATGCCAACAGACCCGTTTCAGCCAGGAAACGTCCAATGTTTTTAAGCTCAAATGGGCTTTATTTGATCTGTCTCCTGTCTACAATCTCCTCTTTTTCAATGTAACTCAAAGGGGAAAATCAATACCCCAGTTTTTTTTCAAAATCTCCCTCTTACCAAGTTCAAAATGTTCACAAGTATGGTACATTGGATCATGGTAGGCAGGAGGAATTGGGGTAGGGACATGGACTCGGATAACAGAGGACAGGAGGGACATGGAGAGGTGCACCAAACTGACCCTACAGGGCAGGCATCAGGGTTTGCAGCAGCACAATACACCACACAGGGCATGCGGGACAGGAGTGCAGCACAACAATCCATAGAAAGCAATAGGGAGGGGACAGGACCATGCACATGGACAACAGAGAACAGAGGGGAAAGAGGCAATGGTAGCTAGCTGACCAATGGACAGACAGGAGAGAAAGCTGCAGCATAACAGACCATAAAGGGCAGGAGGGACGGATCAGGGGCATTACAATGGAACTGACAAGCCAGGAGGGAGGGAATAGGGGTCTGCACATGGAAACAGAGGGCTGGGGGCAATGGGGCAGGGCAGGAGCAGCAAGATGACCATGGAGGTCAGGCTGGATGGGCACTAGAAACAAGACACACCATGGAGAGCAACAATGAGACTATGATGGCATACACACAGACCAAACAGGGAAGGTGGGAGGGGCCATGGCAGCACAGAAGACCATGCATGGCAAGCGGGAGGGTTAGTGGCAGAACAATGGCTATGATGGGCAAGAAGGAGGGTGCAGGGGCATGCACAAAGGACCATGGAGGATAGAAGGGAGGGTCAGGACCTAGGCACAGACAAGAGAGTTCAGGGGAAGGGGCCTCACAACAGACCACGTGGGGTAGGCAGGAGGAGCAGTTGCAGCACAACAGACCAGGGCGGGCAGAAGGGTGTGGCAGTAAAATGGACCATGGAGGACAGGAGGAAGGGGATAGGGGCATGGCATGTGGACAGGCAGGGTGGAAGTGCCAGGGACAGGTTACAGTCATCTGACAATGTTAGGCAGGTGGGAGGGGAGTGGCAGCTCAACAGAACACACAGAGTAGATAGGAGTGGTGGGTCCATGGAACATGGTGGGCAAAAAGGATGGAGCAGGGGCATGCACAAAGACATCGGAGGGCAGGGGGAAGGAGAATAGGGGCAGCAAGCTAAGCACAGAGGCTAAGCAGGAGGTCAATGATGGGCCATAGAATTGAGCAGTGGAGGGCAGGAGGAGTGGACTGGTACATCATGCTAAATGGAGGGCAGTGGCAGCACATCAGACCATGCATGGCAGGAGGGAGGAGGCTAGTCCATGGATTCAGACAACAGAGGATAGGGAGGAGGTGGATGGGGTAGCAAGCTAACTGTTCAGAGAAGGTGGGTATTAGGAACGTTATTGTTTTTAAAATGTGTGTCTGTGTGAACTACTTAAAATATGAACAAGTATGCAGCATAATCTCACTTTTATTCAGGAAGAAGAGCACGTTTGTGACTGTGACTCCAGGCTCACTTGGCAGAAACACCCCCTGACCCTCCACCCCCATCGCAAAATGTAATGCCCGTGAAAAGGTTGGGTGGACGCAGTGTTATATAGAACATAGTCCTGAGACACGATTGAAAATGAAAACTAGATATAGTATATGGTATAAACTATGCACCAAAAAGTGTGATATAAGATGAACCGGGACGTGAAATATAATATACAATACATTGTGCACAATGACAGATTCATTGGAGAGCGCGAGATAGCATAGGCACTAGCGCGTGCTATGCGATATGCGCCTTGGAGTGTAATATGCACAGGGCAGTGTTGTGTAACCTAACTAGGTGCCGATCACGATCCGGTAAAAAATTACCCCGTGCGACTCGTATCCGGTCTTTTTACCGTACGAATCGTACAAGTGCCGTACGAACTGGCAATCACGATTCGCATGGTAAAAAGTCCATACGAACCGCATTGGGAATCATTCCCCACACGTCCTCGGGTCGGAAAATGTGTCCGACACGTCCTCGGACGATTTACCTTACAAACGTGAAAAGTCAAGTCCGACCGAGGAATCACGATCCATCCCGTGCGTCCGAGGTTACAACCGTATGGAAAAAACACCGTCCGCACCGAACTCCTATAGCAACCATGGAGACATGTGCCCGCATACGCGCCCAACACTCCCCCCAGCCCCCGTACGTCCGACACGTACCCCCCGTGTATGTATACCCCCACCCGTCTAGGTACACCCCAGTACGTTCGAGTCCTACCCCCACCCCTGTACGTGTCGCACCACCGTGTACCCACACCCCAGTACGTTCCAGTCGTACCCCCACCCCTGTACGTGTCATACCCCCGTGTACCTACACCCCAGTACGTTCCAGTCGTACCCCCACCCCAGTACGTGTCGTACCACCGTCTATGTACACCCCAGTACGTTCGAGTCCTACCCCCACCCCTGTACGTGTCGCACCACCGTCTATGTACACCCCAGTACGTTCCAGTCGTACCCCCACCCCAGTACGTGTCGTACCACCGTCTATGTACACCCCAGTACGTTCGAGTCCTACCCCCACCCCAGTACGTGTCATACCACCGTCTATGTACACCCCAGTACGTTTGAGTCCTACCCCCACCCCTGTACGTGTCGCACCACCGTGTACCCAGTACGTTCCAGTCGTACCCCCACCCCTGTACATGTCATACCCCCGTGTACCTACACCCCAGTACGTTCCAGTCGTACCCCCACCCCAGTACGTGTCATAGCCCCGTGTACCTACACCCCAGTACGTTCCAGTCGTACCCCCACCCCAGTACGTGTCGTACCACCGTCTATGTACACCCCAGTACGTTCGAGTCGTACCCCCACCCCAGTACGTGTCATACCCCCGTGTACCTACACCCCAGTACGTTCCAGTCGTACCCCCACCCCAGTACGTGTCGTACCACCGTCTATGTACACCCCAGTACGTTCGAGTCGTACCCCCACCCCAGTACGTGTCATACCCCCGTGTACCTACACCCCAGTACGTTCCAGTCGTACCCCCACCCCAGTACGTGTCGTACCACCGTCTATGTACACCCCAGTACGTTCGAGTCGTACCCCCACCCCAGTACGTGTCATACCCCCGTGTACCTACACCCCAGTACGTTCCAGTCGTACCCCCACCCCAGTACGTGTCGTACCACCGTCTATGTACACCCCAGTACGTTCGAGTCCTACCCCCACCCCTGTACGTGTCGCACCACCGTGTACCCACACCCCAGTACGTTCCAGTCGTACCCCCACCCCAGTACGTGTCATACCCCCGTGTACCTACACCCCAGTACGTTCCAGTCGTACCCCCACCCAGTACGTGTCATACCCCCGTGTACCTACACCCCAGTACGTTCCAGTCGTACACCCACCCCAGTACGTGTCGTACCACCGTCTATGTACACCCCAGTACGTTCGAGTCCTACCCCCACCCCTGTACGTTCGAGTCGTACCCCCACCCCAGTACGTGTCATACCCCTGTGTACCTACACCCCAGTACGTTCCAGTCGTACCCCCACCCCAGTACGTGTCGTACCACCGTCTATGTACACCCCAGTACGTTCGAGTCCTACCCCCACCCCTGTACGTTCGAGTCGTACCCCCACCCCAGTACGTGTCATACCCCCGTGTACCTACACCCCAGTACGTTCGAGTCGTACCCCCACCCCAGTACGTGTCATACCCCCGTGTACCTACACCCCAGTACATTCCAGTCGTACCCCCACCCCAGTACGTGTCGTACCACCGTCTATGTACACCCCAGTACGTTCGAGTCCTACCCCCACCCCTGAACGTGTCGCACCACCGTGTACCCAGTACGTTCCAGTCGTACCCCCACCCCTGTACGTGTCATACCCCCGTGTACCTACACCCCAGTACGTTCCAGTCGTACCCGCACCCCAGTACGTGTCGTACCACCGTCTATGTACACCCCAGTACGTTCCGGTCCTACCCCCAACACAACCTCCTAAGTACGGAGCGCACCCCAGGCCCCAACATCACAACTGCATGTACGAGTCGTACCAACCCACACACAAGGACAGCACCGTACAACCAAATGGCCCATGTACACACCGTACACACGCTCAAAACGCACGTACACAACCAGGACAAAACAAAACAACACAAGAATACACTATTCGAATGGCACAAAGCCACTAAACATGGCCAACAAACACTACAAATACACCTTCACTGACCTGCAACTGCCAAAGACAAACAGAGGGCCAAAACACCACCACTACTTATAACACACCCACCCAAACTTCAAACACTGCCACACCCACCCATGGACCAATAAAAAGGGCCCACACACACAAACCATGAGCCTTTGCAACAGACTCACTGCTGCCAGACACCGCAGAACCATACTACAAGCTA
Source organism: Triturus cristatus (assembly GCF_964204655.1). Classification (NCBI taxonomy): domain Eukaryota; kingdom Metazoa; phylum Chordata; class Amphibia; order Caudata; family Salamandridae; genus Triturus; species Triturus cristatus. Next base: position 316,953,325 of record NC_140588.1, on the reverse strand, counting down.
CACCACACCTTACACTTGCACACCTTCACACAACCACCCTCACAAACACCCCCTCATCACATTCACACACACACACACACAACCATCCACACCCCCCCCAACATCCACACACACCCCCCACCATCCCCACCCATACCCCTCACCATGCCCACTACCAAGAATCCAAAGTTCAGTAACCGAGAGTTGGAGGTCCTTGTTGATCAAATCCTCAGAGTCGAGCCACAGATCTTTGGAACATTGGTCAGAAACACCAGCCTGGCAGCAAAAACAGCCATGTGGCAGACCATCGTCGATGCCGTGAATGCTGTTGCGGACACCAGAAGGACCAGGCAGGAATGCCAGAACAGGTGGTACGATCTGCGGAGGAGGGTCAGAGCCAAGAGGCAGGAGGAACACGACCAGGCCAATGCCACCGGAGGAGGGCCCTCTCGCAGACCCGTACAGTACCAGCCCTGGGAGGAGAGGATGATGGCCATACTGCCGGTGGAGGCAGTCGAAGGATTAGAAGGACTCCGAGACCCGGGTGAGTACACAAACAATGCACCTCACATGGGGGGAACGGCATCCACAACCAAAATCACTAACAGGCATGCATCCACCCCAAGCCATCGCATGACTCAACCACACTCCATGAGCACGCACATGCCACTGCTGCCACCATGCCCCATGCACCCAGCTGGACAATGTCAAGTCACAGGCCACAGAAGACAACAACACATGACACGGTAACCCGGATGGCGGGAGGCTGGGCCCCAAAAATCACATAGTGCGACTCCGAAGCAGACAACAATGCACTCTGCCCATATGGCCTAGGTCACAGCCAGACAAACAGTGTGTCCCAACACAGGAATGACTTGCCAGCAAATGGCGGACGCCTTGCATCAACACATGGGGGTGAAGGCACTGTTTTGCACATGACAGCAGCTAATGAACAGCCAACATTGTGAAAGAGTGGCAGCACACACCACCACAGCAGCAGCGCAGAGACACACATCACACCCAATGGGTGCCTGGAGATCAGAAACAAACTCACATCAACAATCCAAGGGCCATTCAAAGATCTGCTAACAGTCTGTGCCCAGGAAGCTGGGCTGAGGTGACAGAGGGTGACACACAGAGGGAGGGAGAGGGGGACAGAGAGGGAGGGAGAGGGGGACAGAGAGGGAGGGAGAGGGGGACAGAGAGGGAGGGAGACACAGGGAGACGGACAGAGGGAGGAGGCTGACACACAGAGGGAGGGAGAGGGTGACAGAGAGGGAGGGAGAGGGGGACAGAGAGGGAGGGAGAGGGGGACAGAGAGGGAGGGAGACACAGGGAGAGCAAATCAGCCGTGTGGTGTGTGGGAATGTCTGCTCGTCAGCAGGTAGACTGCGTGCATGTAGCCAAGGGTGGCCCGTGCCAGAACCCCCCCTCTTCACCATGGCAAAACACAGGGCCATGTCACAACCTGTGCACGAGCACAATGACAGCTACCTGCATCACATAAGTGTGTGGAACAACTCCATGTGCACATGTACAGTGCTACACGGAAGGCGCCAATGCATGGCTCGCAACACCTGCCCACTCCACTGCTGACTGCAGTCACACTTGACGCAGCAAGTAAGACTGTGCCACACATAGTTAAAGGGGCCAAAGTGGTGCCCAAGGGACACACCCATGCACAAGTGCACTGTGAGTGGAATGCAAGACAGATCCTAATTCCAAGAGGAAATGTGCCAACTTTGAAACTGATGAAACATGGATGTTGCATGGACCAAAATTAACATTGTCTCTCTCACACACAGGTCAACGTCGTGGTGCACCCCCCAACACTGGGGGGGAAGACTCACAGGACCCGGATCTGCAGGAGCCCGATCCCACCGGCAGCGACCACTCTCACCACTCTGTGGACGACCCCGACCGACCTGGCCCCTCTGGTGTCCAACCACCTGCAGCACCTGCGTCAGGTACAACTGTGCCAACCACCACCCCCACTCCTGCCACATCCCAGGAGACACCCAGGATCCCTGCCCCAACACCACAATGCAGCCAGGCTGGCCAGGAGGGACACGGTGTCCCGGGCACCCAGGAGGAGGCAGGCGACAACGCCAATGCCACCCCTCAGGGGTCCCGGAGACCCGATGTGCCCACAAGGGCAGGCCAGGCGCAAGTGGGCAGGGGTGGTGGGAGTGGAGGACGGCGGAGGCGCGAGCCTGACCAGTTGGCTGGGGATCCGGTATTTTCCCATGTCCGTAACATCCTGGACTCATACCGGCAGGACACCACGGGCATGGCCCAGGTTGTGTCCGTCCTCGAGGGGATCAAGGCCCAGCAGGCCCAGCAACATGCGGAGCTACATGCCTGTCTACTGGTACACCAACGGAGGATGGAGAACAGACAGGCTGAGCAAGTGACGGCATTCATGGGGATTCACGCTACACTCCGTCGGATGGCCGACAACATGGCCGACCCTCCCTGTGCCAGAAGGCGGAGAACATCACCACCCACAGGGAGGGATCAGGAGGAGGAGGAGGAGGAAACATCCGACGGAGCATCCCAGATGTCGTCACGGCCTGCTGCTGAGGTACCCCGCAGGAGGCCGGGTCGTCCACGGAAAGGACCGTGAGGGTCGGCGCTACATCACCATCTCCCAGGACACCTGGCCTGGCACCTGGCCCACTGGAGCAACAGCATCACAGCATCAAGAGACATTCTCTGCCACATGGCCCTGCTGGTCACTGGCTGACCAATGTTGACAAAGACTGTGGCATGGACTCTGAGGATATCCAATGGCAAGAACACCAACTCCCCTACTGAACTTTGGATTCCAAATTCCCGGAAAGACACTCACTTTGTTGCCCCCCCCCCCAATAATAAATTACACTATGAAGAGTAGATGCCTGCTGGTAGCATTATTACCTAACATGTGTCTTGTAAAGTCAAAACATGCCTGAGTCATCTTTTGTCTTCAACCACCCACACCCTGGGGCCTGAGTCTGGCACAGGACACATGGGTCACAGTGTATTAGGCAAGACAGACATGGAGCACCATACACACCCGTGATGGGCCCAACCAGCTGAGGGGGTTACCGAACAACCGTGCTGACACACACATTGAGTACAGCAACAGTCATGCGCAGAGGTCAGGGATCCAGTCCAGTGTCCTGGGGGGCACCCAGGTATGTGTAGACAGGTGGCAGAAACATGTCCTGCAAGCTTGAGTCCGGTGGATGCAGAGAATGGGGGCCTGGCCAACGTTGGATGCATGGGGATGGCACATGTCACAATACCCACACAGTCATGGACATCATGCCCAATACACAGTCTCAGCCCACACACACAGCTTGCATCTTGCCACTCGACACATTGATACATAGCCACAATCAGGGAATACCATGCCAGACAAGCAGGATGCACCGTGGCAACACACCAGCATTGACTGAGAAGAGGCACCTTGTAGGCATAGGGACACCTTTATTAGTCATGTATTCGGGATTGCAGAGGCAACTCGAAGTACACATGAACACATCATGTGGAGTAACATGTGGGTCCAACACTGGCACCCCGCTTCTGCAGCACACATGCGTGTTCGCCATGGAACTGGCACACAAGCGTCGGCTAACAGCTAAATACCCACAGCTGCACACGGAGAGCCTGCCATACACCATAGATCCGCGGATGTCGAAGTCCCACACCATGTCAAGCCAATGCTAACCGAATGTGTCCGAGGGCAGTGTCACACACATTGATGCCATCATCACAATCCCCTATCCCATCACTGATGACTGTCAACCAGGCAGACCATCTATTCAGGTGTACACAGCTGCATGTCGTGTCCCATGTGGATGCGACATGGCTGCAGAGGAACCAAACACCGTCAGGGGCAGTGTGCACACATCGTGAACAACTGCCACACCCAATACACCCCAGATGCATCCCTTACCCCATGGAGACTTCCAAACGTGTCCGTGCCTGTAACGCTGAGTCAGCCCACGATGTCATGTCCATGAGGAATAGCAGTGCCACAACAATGCAACCAGCAGACGGCATGCGCAGGTACCTGGGGAAGAGAGACACACAAGAAGTCAGCCACAAAAAGCACAGCCACTTGCATGTGCATTTACTCAACACATGTATGGATGACAACATGCTAGGTCACAATTATGACTGGGGAAGTACAACCATCACTGGCACCATCACTCCAGTGACACACCCACACACACCTCTGACTCACGTGCCATACATGCAGGTGGAGACACACATCACAACGCATGCCACACGGGGACCAATGCGTGCACACTCAGACACTGGTACTCACCACTATGCAAAGAAGTCGCGTATGAGCCGAGTCCGGATGTCCTCTTGCGGCTCCACATCCTCCACATCACTAGCCCCATTGCCAAGCCCTTCGTCCTCCACGGGTGGATGGTCCTCGTCATGTTGATTCAGGATGAGTGGCACTGCTCTTTCAACTGCCATGTTGTGCAGCATGCAGCAGACCATGAAGATCTTGCAGACCTTCGCCGGGGCATATGGGAGTGCGCCGCCGGTCTTGTGGAGGCACCTGAATCGGCTCTTCAGCATGCCAAACGTCCTCTCTATCACTCGCCTTGTCCGGCCATGGGCGGTGTTGTAGCGGAGCTGGGCCGGCGTGATGGGGTTGCGGAGAGGTGTGAGCAGCCAAGGCATGTTGGGATAGCCAGCGTCCCCTACATGGAAAGCACATGGTCATCGTTAGAAGTGGTGAAGCGGTCGTGCTGGTAGGCTATACTGAATACAGGACAGACAGACTGTACCCACCAACAACACATGCCCGTTCGTTGCGCAGCTGCATCATCATATCAGGCATCCCGCTACGCCTCATGATGTAGGCATCGTGTGCTGATCCTGGAAAACGAGCACAGACATGTGAAATCACCATGATGGACAGACACACCACAAGGGCATTGATGGAGTGGTAGTGCTTCCGATTGCGGTACGCCACCTCCCGTGCGTGTGGTGGTACCAAAGCTACATGTGTCCCATCTATGGACCCAATGACATGGGGCATCCCTCCCAGGGCATAGAATCCACGCTTGACCTCAGTCATCTGTTCAGGGGTTGGGAACTTGATGAAGTCATCCAGGTGAATCAACATGGCCTCTAAGAAATCATGCAGCACACCACTGAACGTGCTCTGGGACATGCCACCAACATGAGCTATGGTATTTTGAAAGGTACCCGTGGCAAGAAAATGTAGGGCAGCCATTACCTTCAGCTGGGGTGTCAGTGCCGTGGGATACCTGTGCTGCGGTTGCAGGTGTGGTGCCGGTCTCGCCGTCAACTCCAGAATCAACGGTTGGGTGAAGCGGTAGAGCCGGATGCTGTCATTCTCCTGCATGGCAGCCAAGTCTGGAATTCTTCGGGCAAGAGGCGGCGCTCTGCAGTAATTTGGAAGTGACAAGGAAGAGTGTACTACGACAACAACTCATGTGTACTGAGCACATGTTAATCTGTCAATACACACATGCTACATAGGGAGTCAGGTATGTGCTACATGGCCAGGACACTTCTTTGAAGGAGTGTCACCTTGCATCCATACGCGAGGCCACCCATACTGATAGGGAGCGTACAGGCGTGTGTACGGCCCGTACCACTACGAGTACGCATACGCGAGGCCACCCATACTGATAGGGAGCATACAGGCGTGTGTACGGCCCGTACCACTATGGGTGGCCTCGCGTATGCGTACTCGTTGTGGTACGGGCCGTACACACGCCTGTACGCTCCCTATCAGTATGGGTGGCCTCGCGTATGCGTACTCGTAGTGGTACGTGCCGTACACACGCCTGTACGCTCCCTATCACTACGAGTACGCATACGCGAGGCCACCCATAGTGATAGTGAACGTAGTCACGCGTGTACGGGCCGTTGCAATGCATTTGGGGTTCCCTAGGGCCCCGGAACGCACCGTACCTGTGTGTGAAGCTCAAAATTACATAGGGGACACATGAGGGACAAGTATTAATGCCTACATGCATGCTGGTTGTCATGGAGACCAAGTTCAAAATTCGATTTTCTTCTGGAAGGTGAACAGCAGAAGTCAGTTGGAATTAAAATACTTTGTTGCAATGTGTTTGTGGAGCTGACATCATGCAGGAGAATGAAACAGATAGAGTACACACAGACTGCTAGGTTTGAAGGGATTGGTGGAAACATAGGATGCAAATGTGAGTGACCAATCACTCTGTACTCCTGTGCATGAGACAGGGCAGAAAGGCACATATAAGGCAGCCAGGTCCCATGAGGGAGTACTTGCCTGCACATCTTTGAATTCGTCGACCCAGCTGCTGCTACTGATTCCCTGGAACCATGTCAAGGGCTGTGGAGAGGTCACAGCCATTCACCCTGGAGGAGAACATGGCATTGCTGGATGTGATCCTCCCACAGTACCCCATGCTGTATGGGCGACCAGGGTATCAGGTGAGTGCATAGTCCACTGGCACAGACTATCCCTATGTTGTGACTGTGACTTCTGGCATTGTGTCCTGGTGTGACACACATGCCATGTACTGTTGGGGGGATCCCAGGGGGGGATGCCTGATGTCTCCCAGCAGTGCCCTGAGACAGGAGGGGTGTGTGTGGAGTCCTCAAAGCAGTGCCCTGAGACTGGAGGGGTGTGTGCCTATCACTAACAGCAGTGCCCTGAGACAGGAGGGGTGTGTGCCTATCACTAACAGCAGTGCCCTGAGACAGGAGGGGTGTGTGCCTATCACTAACAGCAGTGCCCTGAGACAGGAGGGGTGTGTGTGGAGTCCTCACAGCAGTGCCCTGAGACTGGAGGGGTGTGTGCCTATCACTAACAGCAGTGCCCTGAGACAGGAGGGGTGTGTGCCTATCACTAACAGCAGTGCCCTGAGACAGGAGGGGTGGGTGTGATGCACTGTGTGAGCCTTGATAATTGATTGTGACATTGCCATCATTCCACCTGTGTACCCACTATGGCACGTACTGCTTTTTCCCTCACCAGAGGATCATGTCCCTATGACAAAGGTGCAATGCGTTGGCTGCATGACATGCCTTGTTGTTACCAGCTAATTTGTTATCAAATGTCTCTCTGTGACATGTGGCTGGTGTATTGATGTGGTGTCACTTGTTCTTCCTCACAGGTAGGCGCCACTGCCAAGGAGCAGATCTGGCTGACCGCCGTCAGTGCCGTGAGGGGTGTGGATGGTCGGAGGCGGAGCCTGTCCCAGGTGAGGAAACGCTGGCAGGATATCCGGTGCTGGACGCGGAGGATTGCACGGGTCCTGCTGGGGGACTCACCTGTGAGCCACAAGAACCGCGGCCGCCGCCGTCTGAACCACCTCCACAGGCGTGTGCTGCCGGTGGTCTTTCCAGACTTGGATAGGCGCTTACAGGCGATGCAGCAGCCGGAAGGGGGTAGGTACATGTGTGTTTGTTGTGTGTCACCGGCATTTGTAAGGGCACAGTAGCATGAATTCACTGCCAGGGTTTAAAGGTGCTGTGCAGATCCAGTTTGCCCCAGTATAGCGCTGCGCCCCTGCCACCCTTCCCCTCCTTGCAATGTGTTCCCTGGTCTGTGTGTAGTCACTCCTTCACAAGGTAATGTAGGCTGGCGCTTTGTCCACGAGAACTATGCCTGTAGCATCATGTGTGGGGGTGGTGTGTAACAGGTTTTGGGACCTTGGCTGTGCCCTGTCAAGTTCACTGCATGTGGGTTCCATGTCAGTTGGCACTGATGCTGAGTCCAGACATGGGAGTTGGTCTCTCATGTGTCATGCCTTACAGCGCGCATGTCCTATGTAGTGGCCTGTGACATGATGTGCATGAGTGTGCGATACGCATAGTGCAGGGATGGTGGCGTGTGTTGCAGTCATTACCATTCAGGAGCATGGAATTGCGTGGCCACTACTGTCCCCTGGGGCACCTTTTCCTCAATGTTGTATGTGTTATCACAAAACGTGGACACTCTCAGTGTCTACAGCGTAGGTTGTGCTCTGTGCCATTGTCCCCTGGCACCATGTATATAGACGTGCAAATTTGTACAGGTGTCCACTGTGCAGCCTGACCTGAATGTCCTTCTTCATACTCACAGTTGCCAGTGCCTGTGTGTCTTGTTATACTCATCTGAGGATGGGCACTGGTACCTCATTATTTGTACAGGCGCACCTTGGGTGTTTTGCGTCCAATCTTGCATTTTGCCTGCCCCTGTGTTTATCACCCAGACTATGGGATGTTGGTGCCACCTGTGTCTCAACAATTTGCCTCGTGTAGGGGGTGGTTGGGGCAGGCAAAGCCTATATGTCAAATCCTGATTTTTACTTGCTGGGTCTGGGCAGTGTGTGATGTTTGTCTGGACACACACGCAAGGTGCAGTGACCCAGTCATGTTGGGCATGTTTTCAGCATTACCTATGCAGCATGTGTCTCAAGTTCATGGATATGGTCCCTGGTCATCTGTATTTTCGCCAACGCTGTGTGGTGCAGATGCAGTGCTGGATTGTCCCCAGGGCCTGGGTGCTATGTCAGACTCCGTTTCCTGTATTTTGCTATTGTCTCATGCTCTCCATGGTATTTCAGTGGCATGGTGGCTCAACCAACTGTGTGTTTCATGCCCTACATCGGTACCTTGTTTAGTAGATGTTAGGGATCTTCCTTTTCAGGCTATGCAATGTTACCTATATAGATTGGACTCATGTGACAGATGTGTACAGCTGTCTGATTAATTTCTGTCTCTCCACCCTGCCCACAGCATCGTCGGGGGACACAGAGGGAGACATGGACACAGACCAGGCGGAGGGACCGAGCACCAGTTCCAGCCGTGACATCGGGACTGGCACATCGAGTGGGACAGAGGCGGAGGATAGTGCGGCCGAGGACCTGTCGACTGGCACATCAGAATACGAAGCTGACAGGTCCGAGGAGGATGTCTCCGAGTGGGCGGAGGCTGCACCAGCAGCTGACAGCGGAACAACACCTCGCACCGCCCCCTCAGTTCCCATCAGCCGCCTCCCACTTGCTCGTGTCCCTTCCCAGCGTGCCCGGTCACCGCATGTCTCCTTCATGCCAGGCACCGCACCCCCTGCCCCTGTCTCCACTGCTGCCGCCAATGCCGAGTCTGTGGACATCCAGCGGCAGCTGCAGGTTGGTCAGGCTGCGATCCTTAATGTCCTCCATGCCCACGGCCAAACCCTCACCAACATCGAGGCATACTTGGAGGGCATTCATTCATCGCAGGATGACCAACGCAACTTGCTGAGGTCCATAGACTCCACACTGACTGCAGCAGTGGGTCTCCTGCAGCGCGACCTCCCCCCACCTACCCCTGCCCCATCCACACTTCCCACTCCCATGCCTGTCCCACGTACACCCAGACGTCGGCATGCACCCACATCAACAGACACAGGCACCACACCAGCAGGGTAGGTCCACCGCACTCCTCCTGACACGCACACACAGGGTGAGGTAGGCACACCCACTGGGTCGGGGGGCAAACTTGTGACACGCAGCCATAGTGGGAGTCCGCATTCCACCCAGTCCACTCCCTCCAAATCCCCTCCCCTCAGCTCTCCTGGCCCCATCTCCCCCAAGGACTCCTTCATGGCCGCTCTGTCCCTGAGCCCCACAGTGACACCACCACGCAAGCGGTCAAGGAAGTCCTCGGTCAGGGTGGTTGATTCTCCCCCCCTGTCTACACCCTCCCCCGGTGGCGCTGCGACCCATCCCTCTGACCCCCCCCCCTCCTTGGGGCCTGTGGATCCTTCGGGTGCAGGGGAATCCCTGGAGGACCTTGCAAAGGTGTGTAGTGCCATCCTGGCCTCCGCCTTTGGCCCTGCCCCACCCCCTGTGGTGGAGTCCTCCATCCCTGCACCCACAACGCCTCCCCTTTGCCCTGATGTCCCTGCGGTGCCTGTTGCTTCCCCCCCCCATGATGCCCTCACCCCTGTGGAAGACGAAGGCATGTAACTGTGCAGGCAAGGTAGGGGACACGCATCCCACTGTGTCCCCCATCCAGCTGAGACTAATTGACTGCCCTATGGCCTTTGTGAATATTGAACTGCCTGCGATCCACGGACATTGTGCTCATGCTGAATAAAGCTTCATTTTTTTTTCATTATAACACTACTGCTATGCTGGTATTGGTGTTGGTGGGGCTGCTACATGGTTTTGGGTGGTGTTTATGTGTTGGGTGTGTGGGATATGTAGTAGTGTGCTGCTCATTGGGGGGACCCTGGGATCTGTGTTAGGCCTGGGCGAAGCACTACGCTACGCTCGCGTAGTTTGCGAAGTTCGCGCTACTTCGCGCTACGCAAACTGCACGTAGCACAGTGCGAACACGCGTAGCGTAGTGTTGCGTAGTGCTGCGGTCATTTTTTGCTTGCTCGCGGTCCTCAACGTCAAGTTGGCGACCGCGAGCAAGCAAAATGACATCCTGGCGAGACTTTTTCCTTGTTCGCGATCGCGAGCATGGAAAATAAACCTCCCGGCGAGATTCCCAACGCGAGAAGGTCAGGTTTCTCATTGCGAGGGGTCGCGTATGCTCGCGACCGCTCGCGATGAGAAACTACCAGTTCGCGTTGAGAAAGCTGCAGCTCGAGTAAAAATCTACTCGAGCAGCAGAAAACTACAGCTCGCACTGTGCAAGATGCCATTTTCAATGATTGCACAGTGCCGGTTGCTTGTCCGCACTGTGCAATCATTGAAACAACATCTTGCACAGTGCGAACATGTTACTTCGCAGTTCGCGAAGTGCTACGCGTAGCTCGCGTAGTGCGAACTTCACTTTGCGTAGCTTCGCGAAGTGCTACTTCGCGAACTATGCCCACCCTTAATCTGTGTGCCATCACAAGGTGTTAGCTAACTTTCTTTGTTCATGTAAGCAGTTACTGCATGGTGCAATTGTCCCAGGGTGTATTCCTTCCTCTGTGTACCCTGATATCTTCCCTGCAGGGTGTTCCCAATGTTTAGCGCAGAGCTGTGTCTACATGAGCTGTGTGTGTGACGGAGCCCTTCTACTTTGGCCGTGCATGCAGGGCCATGTCTCCACCTGCAACATTCGTGGCATCCTTGGTGATCACTGTACTTGTGTGTGGAGTCTGTTGACATGAGTTTGTGGGGACATGTTCCCTTGTAGGCAGTATGCATGTGTGTACTTCCAGCCTCACACACATGTGTTACACCCCTCCTGTCTCAGGGCACTGCTGTGAGGACTCAACACCCACCCCTCCTGTCTCATGGCACTGCTGTGAGGACTCCACACCCACCCCTCCTGTCTCAGGGCACTGCTGTGAGGACTCCACACCCACCCCTCCTGTCTCAGGGCACTGCTGGGAGTGATAGGCACACACCCCTCCAGTCTCAGGGCACTGCTGGGAGTGATAGGCACACACCCCTCCTGTCTCAGGGCACTGCTGGGAGGACTCCACACCCACCCCTCCTGTCTCAGGGCACTGCTGTGAGGACTCCACACCCACCCCTCCTGTCTCAGTGCACTGCTGGGAGTGATAGGCACACACCCCTCCTGTCTCAGGGCACTGCTGTGAGGACTCCACACCCACCCCTCCTGTCTCAGGGCACTGCTGGGAGTGATAGGCACACACCCCTCCTGTCTCAGGGCACTTCTGGGAGGACTCCACACCCACCCCTCCTGTCTCAGGGCACTGCTGGGAGGACTCCACACCCACCCCTCCTGTCTCAGGGCACTGCTGGGAGTGATAGGCACACACCCCTCCAGTCTCAGGGCACTGCTGGGAGTGATAGGCACACACCCCTCCTGTCTCAGGGCACTGCTGGGAGGACTCCACACCCACCCCTCCTGTCTCAGGGCACTGCTGTGAGGACTCCACACCCACCCCTCCTGTCTCAGGGCACTGCTGGGAGTGATAGGCACACACCCCTCCTGTCTCAGGGCACTGCTGGGAGGACTCCACACCCACCCCTCCTGTCTCAGGGCACTGCTGTGAGGACTCCACACCCACCCCTCCTGTCTCAGGGCACTGCTGGGAGTGATAGGCACACACCCCTCCAGTCTCAGGGCACTGCTGGGAGTGATAGGCACACACCCCTCCTGTCTCAGGGCACTGCTGGGAGGACTCCACACCCACCCCTCCTGTCTCAGGGCACTGCTGTGAGGACTCCACACCCACCCCTCCTGTCTCAGGGCACTGCTGGGAGTGATAGGCACACACCCCTCCTGTCTCAGGGCACTGCTGGGAGGACTCCACACCCACCCCTCCTGTCTCAGGGCACTGCTGGGAGGACTCCACACCCACCCCTCCTGTCTCAGGGCACTGCTGGGAGTGATAGGCACACACCCCTCCAGTCTCAGGGCACTGCTGGGAGTGATAGGCACACACCCCTCCTGTCTCAGGGCACTGCTGGGAGGACTCCACACCCACCCCTCCTGTCTCAGGGCACTGCTGTGAGGACTCCACACCCACCCCTCCTGTCTCAGGGCACTGCTGGGAGTGATAGGCACACACCCCTCCTGTCTCAGGGCACTGCTGGGAGGTCTCCACACCCACCCCTCCTGTCTCAGGGTACTGCTGGGAGGACTCTGCACACACACCTCCTATTTCTGGATATGTACGCTTGGAACATACACGGTGGGGGTAGGCTCCATGCATACGCGGGTGAGGGTACGAGTCGTACTTACACTGTTGGGGTGGGGGTAGGCTCCATGCATACGCGGGTGAGGGTACGAGTCGTACTTACACTGGTGTGGTGGGGGTATGGTCCGTACGTCCGCGGGTGAGGGTACGAGTCGTACTTACAATGTTGGGGTGGGGGTACGCTCCATGCATACGCGGGTGAGGGTACGAGTCGTACTTACACTGTTGGGGTGGGGGTAGGCTCCATGCATACACGGGTGAGGGTACGAGTCGTACTTACACTGTTGGGGTGGGGTAGGCTCCATGCATACGCGGGTGAGGGTACGAGTCGTACTTACACTGGTGTGGTGGGGGTACGGTCCGTACGTCCGCGGGTGAGGGTACGAGTCGTACTTACAATGTTGGGGTGGGGGTAGGCTCCATGCATACGCGGGTGAGGGTACGAGTCGTACTTACACTGTTGGGGTGGGGGTAGGCTCCATGCATACGCGGGTGAGGGTACGAGTCGTACTTACACTGGTGTGGTGGGGGTACGGTCCGTACGTCCGCGGGTGAGGGTACGAGTCGTACTTACTATGTTGGGGTGGGGGTAGGCTCCATGCATACGCGGGTGAGGGTACGAGTCGTACTTACACTGTTGGGGTGGGGGTAGGCTCCATGCATACGCGGGTGAGGGTACGAGTCGTACTTACACTGGTGTGGTGGGGGTACGGTCCGTACGTCCGCGGGTGAGGGTACGAGTCGTACTTACAATGTTGGGGTGGGGGTACGCTCCATGCATACGCGGGTGAGGGTACGAGTCATACTTACAATGTTGGGGTGGGGGTACGCTCCATGCATACGCGGGTGAGGGTACGAGTCGTACTTACACTGTTGGGGTGGGGGTAGGCTCCATGCATACGCGGGTGAGGGTACGAGTCGTACTTACACTGGTGTGGTGGGGGTGCGGTCCGTACGTCCGCGGGTGAGGGTACGAGTCGTACTTACACTGGTGGGGTGGGTGTACGCTCCATACGTACGCGGGTGGGGGTAGGGTCCGTACATATCCGTCCCCACGCTATGTGATGCTTGTGCGGGCCGTACCCAGGCCTTTGCCACGTGGGTACGATCCGTCCCGCCATTGTTGGGGTGACGTGGGTGTGGGCGTGGTACGTCTCGTACCCATGCTCTTGAGGCGTGGGTACGGGACGTACCGGTCTGGTTGTGTTGCCAGTTCGCGTGGTGACGGACTTCCGTTGTGGCGGTCGCTGGCTTAGCTGGACACGCCCCCACCCCCTCGTAGTGACCAGGGCATGGGTGTCAGGTATGTCCTGGGCATGTGTGTGACTTTGGTGGGGGTTTTGTGGCCTGCCCTGGTCCTGCCACCCCCACCCCCCCCACTTTCCCCCCTCCCTTAGTTGTTCTGACCTTCTGCGGCGTCTGCGTCGGAACCTGTAGAGGAGGTGGACTGCTATGAGGGCCGGGATGACACATAGGTTCGGGTCCATGTCTGTCCGTCGCGTACAGGTCCTCCTTGTTTGCGTCGTCCTGTGTGTCCGTCGCGTACTGGTCCTCCTTGATCGCGTCGTCCTGTGTGTCCGTCGCGTACTGGTACTCCTTGATCGCGTCGTCCTGTCGCGTACTGGTCCTCCTTGTTCGCGGCGTCCTGTCTGTCCGTCGCGTACTGGTGGTCCTTGTTCGCGTCGTCCTGATTTCCCGGCAGTTTTTGGCAGCCGGAAAATATTCACCGTGCGGGATGACGTCGGTGCGAATCGTGATTCCTGGTTCGCGAATGGCAGGCTGCGAGCGCCCCGACGTCAGGTCGGCCCTTTCCCGGATCGCATTGGTAGGTTTATTTTGTTCGGTCGGGCTTTTTTACGAATCGTACGGAAATGGTGTTCCGTGCGAATCGTAATTCCTTGTTTGTAAATTTTGACGACCGGGTACGCGTCAGACGGAGAATATGCTCCGTCCAACGGTTCGTACCCGGTTTTTACAGGATCGTGATCGGCACCTAAGTCTCTAAAGTTGTAATATAAAATATGTGCTGGGGAGTGTAACGTTGCATATGCACTGTGACAAAGATATGGATCCCAGATTGTAATCTGTATTGCATAGCGCTGTGCGTTATAACATATGCAAAAACAACAATTGATGGACAGAATGCAGAACAATGTCATACATTCACCCCAGTACAGAGATCTGGGCCTAAATCCATCGTTTTTTTGCTCACCATGCCGTTCCAGTTTGAACCCAGCCATTTGCAAATCAGTCTTGACCCTGTGCCTCATGGGAACAGTCCAGCCCGAACTGCCAAGCCAGGTTCTCCCTGGACTGGAAACAAGCATCCTAGGACCGGTTTCGGGGTTTCACCCCTCTTCAGCCAGGATAGCTTGATTCCAGTGGCATGGAGAGCAAGGGACCCACGTCTGGGCATACCCTTCCCACTCGGGGCGACAAATGCAAAAACAACAATTGATGGACAGAATGCAGAACAATGTCATACATTCACCCCAGTACAGAGATCTGGGCCTAAATCCATCGTTTTTTGCTCACCATGCCGTTCCAGTTTGAACCCAGCCATTTGCAAATCAGTCTTGACCCTGTGCCACATGGGAACAGTCCAGCCCAAACTGCCAAGCCAGGTTCTCCCTGGACTGGAAACAAGCATCCTAGGATCGGTTTCGGGGTTTCACCCCTCTTCAGCCAGGATAGCTTGATTCCAGTGGCATGGAGAGCAAGGGACCCACGTCTGGGCATACCCTTCCCACTCGGGGCGACAAATGCAAAAACAACAATTGATGGACAGAATGCAGAACAATGTCATACATTCACCCCAGTACAGAGATCTGGGCCTAAATCCATCGTTTTTTTGCTCACCATGCCGTTCCAGTTTGAACCCAGCCATTTGCAAATCAGTCTTGACCCTGTGCCTCATGGGAACAGTCCAGCCCGAACTGCCAAGCCAGGTTCTCCCTGGACTGGAAACAAGCATCCTAGGACCGGTTTCGGGGTTTCACCCCTCTTCAGCCAGGATAGCTTGATTCCAGTGGCATGGAGAGCAAGGGACCCACGTCTGGGCATACCCTTCCCACTCGGGGCGACAAATGCAAAAACAACAATTGATGGACAGAATGCAGAACAATGTCATACATTCACCCCAGTACAGAGATCTGGGCCTAAATCCATCGTTTTTTTGCTCACCATGCCATTCCAGTTTGAACCCAGCCATTTGCAAATCAGTCTTGACCCTGTGCCTCATGGGAACAGTCCAGCCCGAACTGCCAAGCCAGGTTCTCCCTGGACTGGAAACAAGCATCCTAGGACCGGTTTCGGGGTTTCACCCCTCTTCAGCCAGGATAGCTTGATTCCAGTGGCATGGAGAGCAAGGGACCCACGTCTGGGCATACCCTTCCCACTCGGGGCGACAAATGCAAAAACAACAATTGATGGACAGAATGCAGAACAATGTCATACATTCACCCCAGTACAGAGATCTGGGCCTAAATCCATCGTTTTTTTGCTCACCATGCCGTTCCAGTTTGAACCCAGCCATTTGCAAATCAGTCTTGACCCTGTGCCTCATGGGAACAGTCCAGCCCGAACTGCCAAGCCAGGTTCTCCCTGGACTGGAAACAAGCATCCTAGGACCGGTTTCGGGGTTTCACCCCTCTTCAGCCAGGATAGCTTGATTCCAGTGGCATGGAGAGCAAGGGACCCACGTCTGGGCATACCCTTCCCACTCGGGGCGACAAATGCAAAAACAACAATTGATGGACAGAATGCAGAACAATGTCATACATTCACCCCAGTACAGAGATCTGGGCCTAAATCCATCGTTTTTTTGCTCACCATGCCGTTCCAGTTTGAACCCAGCCATTTGCAAATCAGTCTTGACCCTGTGCCTCATGGGAACAGTCCAGCCCGAACTGCCAAGCCAGGTTCTCCCTGGACTGGAAACAAGCATCCTAGGACCGGTTTCGGGGTTTCACCCCTCTTCAGCCAGGATAGCTTGATTCCAGTGGCATGGAGAGCAAGGGACCCACGTCTGGGCATACCCTTCCCACTCGGGGCGACAAATGCAAAAACAACAATTGATGGACAGGATGCAGAACAATGTCATACATTCACCCCAGTACAGAGATCTGGGCCTAAATCCATCGTTGTTTTGCTCACCATGCCGTTCCAGTTTGAACCCAGCCATTTGCAAATCAGTCTTGACCCTGTGCCTCATGGGAACAGTCCAGCCCGAACTGCCAAGCCAGGTTCTCCCTGGACTGGAAACAAGCATCCTAGGACCGGTTTCGGGGTTTCACCCCTCTTCAGCCAGGATAGCTTGATTCCAGTGGCATGGAGAGCAAGGGACCCACGTCTGGGCATACCCTTCCCACTCGGGGCGACAAATGCAAAAACAACAATTGATGGACAGAATGCAGAACAATGTCATACATTCACCCCAGTACAGAGATCTGGCCTAAATCCATCGTTTTTTTGCTCACCATGCCGTTCCAGTTTGAACCCAGCCATTTGCAAATCAGTCTTGACCCTGTGCCTCATGGGAACAGTCCAGCCCGAACTGCCAAGCCAGGTTCTCCCTGGACTGGAAACAAGCATCCTAGGACCGGTTTCGGGGTTTCACCCCTCTTCAGCCAGGATAGCTTGATTCCAGTGGCATGGAGAGCAAGGGACCCACGTCTGGGCAAACCCTTCCCACTCGGGGCGACAAATGCAAAAACAACAATTGATGGACAGAATGCAGAACAATGTCATACATTCACCCCAGTACAGAGATCTGGGCCTAAATCCATCGTTTTTTTGCTCACCATGCCGTTCCAGTTTGAACCCAGCCATTTGCAAATCAGTCTTGACCCTGTGCCTCATGGGAACAGTCCAGCCCGAACTGCCAAGCCAGGTTCTCCCTGGACTGGAAACAAGCATCCTAGGACCGGTTTCGGGGTTTCACCCCTCTTCAGCCAGGATACCTTGAATGTCTGCATTGTCAGCATTCCGTCCATCATTTGTTTGTTGTAACGCTTTTCGCCCTAAGTGGGATGGGTATTCCCAGACGTGGGACCCGTGCTCACTACGCCACTGTAGTCAAGCTATCCTGGCTGATGACGGCTGATAGCCAGAAACCGGTCCTAGGATGCTTGATTCCGGTCCAGGGAAGACATGGCTTGGCAGTTCGGGCTGGACTGTTCCCATGAGGCACAGGGTCAAGACTGATTTGCATATGGCCATGTCTAAACTGGGGTGGCATAGTGGGCAAAAGAATGATGGATTTAACCCAGATCTCTTGACTGGGGGAGAATGTCTGCATTGTCAGCATTCCGTCCATCATTTGTTTGTTGTAACGCTTTTCGCCCTAAGTGGGATGGGTATTCCCAGACGTGGGACCCGTGCTCACTACGCCACTGTAGTTAAGCTATCCTGGCTGATGACGGCTGATAGCCAGAAACCAGTCCTAGGATGCTTGATTCCGGTCCAGGGAAGACATGGCTTGGCAGTTCGGGCTGGACTGTTCCCATGAGGCACAGGGTCAAGACTGATTTGCATATGGCCATGTCTAAACTGGGGTGGCATAGTGGGCAAAAGAATGATGGATTTAACCCAGATCTCTTGACTGGGGGAGAATGTCTGCATTGTCAGCATTCCGTCCATCATTTGTTTGTTGTAACGCTTTTCGCCCTAAGTGGGATGGGTATTCCCAGACGTGGGACCCGTGCTCACTACGCCACTGTAGTCAAGCTATCCTGGCTGATGGCGGCTGATAGCCAGAAACCGGTCCTAGGATGCTTGATTCCGGTCCAGGGAAGACATGGCTTGGCAGTTCGGGCTGGACTGTTCCCATGAGGCACAGGGTCAAGACTGATTTGCATATGGCCATGTCTAAACTGGGGTGGCATAGTGGGCAAAAGAATGATGGATTTAACCCAGATCTCTTGACTGGGGGAGAATGTCTGCATTGTCAGCATTCCGTCCATCATTTGTTTGTTGTAACGCTTTTCGCCCTAAGTGGGATGGGTATTCCCAGACGTGGGACCCGTGCTCACTACGCCACTGTAGTCAAGCTATCCTGGCTGATGACGGCTGATAGCCAGAAACCGGTCCTAGGATGCTTGATTCCGGTCCAGGGAAGACATGGCTTGGCAGTTCGGGCTGGACTGTTCCCATGAGGCACAGGGTCAAGACTGATTTGCATATGGCCATGTCTAAACTGGGGTGGCATAGTGGGCAAAAGAATGATGGATTTAACCCAGATCTCTTGACTGGGGGAGAATGTCTGCATTGTCAGCATTCCGTCCATCATTTGTTTGTTGTAGTGCGTTATAACATAGGCATCGAGGAAGGCACGTTAGATGGGGCAATATGACCCGTGCGAAGGCAAGTTTGGCATGACATATTCACGGGGTGGTGTTACAGTGCACATGGGCTGGGGAGTGTCATAGCATATGCACTAGCTGGTGGAATACAACACAGAGGTGTGTGGCACTCGGCGGGCACTGGTGGGTGTAACACAGCATTGGGCTCAGCCAGGAGCACACTGTGACTCTCAAGTGAGGTTTCTCTCCTTTCCAGAGATTAAAATAAAAAGTATTACATTTCCAGCGGTGGATGTATGGTTTATTAACCGTGAGGGGGGTTTCTTGCATAGTTTGGTCGAATTTTTGTCGAATCCCCTTTGAATAGCTTGATGTGCATGTGTATTAAATTTGCCCGTCAATAGCTACCCATGTTTGTATAAATAAACAACAAGGGTGTCTACTTGGAGAGTACCCACCGGCGGGGGAGCCGGGATTAGGCACGGTAGGGCGTCAGACACATCAGAGCTTCACTAGCGGTGTAAATACATTCCACGTGGATTCATTGTATGCATAGTCGCCTTTTAATGAATATCACGCAAATCGTCATGGTGATAGGTACATAAGGTTTGTCCAGCATGTCCTAGGTGTTTCTATAAATATATATATTTTTTTAAATAATAAAAAACAAAGGCCGGCCCCGGGGGATGGGGTCCCCGGGGCCATAAGTGGCCTGAGGAGGGGGGCAACGCAGCCCCCTCCTAAAGAATAAAAAAAAGAAAAAAGGCCATGACCTGGGGGTTGGGGTCCCCGGGGCCGATTAAGGCCTTGGAAGGGCCACATTTATTTTTTTCAACAAAAAAAATTAGGGTGCAGGCCTTAGGGGATGGGGTCCCCAGGGCCAATAAATTAGAAAAAGAAGGGGGGCCACACGGCCCTCTTTCTTAAAAAAACAAAATAAATAAAAGACCGGCATCGCGCCGGAGGCAACGCCTCCTCCTTGCAGCACTCTGCAAATGCACCCCCTAGCCAGTTGTAAGTTGGGGAATTAATTCCCCTTCAATACTGAGGGTCCCTGAGGGCCAACTAGCCCAACAGGTATCTCCAGTATGCGCCAGGGAGCTGCGTTGCAGACAGGTGTTCTGAGACCACGCCCCTTTTTACACCTCTATGCAACGCAGCTCTGTGGCGCTTACTGGAGGTACCTAGTGGGCTAGTTTGACCCTAGGGACACTTAGGATTCAAGGAGACTTAATCTCTTAACTTAGAACGGCCACAGGGCGCGTTTACACAGTGGTGAATGGAGGGGACGCGGCCTGAGGTGACGTGTGCAAACACGCCCTGTGGCGCGTTTTAAGTTGGGGAAATAATTCCCCTTCAATCCTAAGGGACCCTGGGGGCCAACTAGCCCACCAGGTGCTTCCTGTGAGCGCCACTGCACCGCGTTGCAGAGAGGTGGTCTAGGCCGTGCCCCTTTTTACATCTCTCTGCAACGCAGCTCTGTGGCGCTTACTGGAGGTACCTAGTGGTCTAGTTGTACCCTAGGGACCCTCAGGATTCAAGGGGACTTAATCTCCCAACTTAAAACGGCCATAGGGCGCATTTTAGGTGGTAGTTTTAATCCCCTGCACTATTATATACTAGGGGCTTACAGAGGAGGTCTTGATAATCACAGGGGGACCCCAACGCATAGTGTTCCCTAGTGTATGTAGGTGTTGTCACTGTATTCTGAGAGTCTTTTAACATAGCACTGGCTCTAGGACTGGTTAGTCAGACTCAGTTACCACCAGTATCCGTCCGAAAAAGTTGAGGGTACAGGATGATTTTTCAACAAGGCTTCTTTCTACTCTTCTGTTTGTCCTTTCTGCACGTTATCCTTCTTCCTGCACTTTTCTTCGTCTTTGAGGACTTCTGTTGCTTCTTTCTGCATTTCTTTTTTTTCTTTCTGTGCGTTTTTTCTTCTTTCTTCACATGTCCTATCTCTGTAGGCATAGTTAGAAATTAGCATTTAAAAATCCTTTGAAATTCACTGAAAAAACCATAGGTTTCAGGCACGTTATAGTTAGGAATTAGCATTTAAAAAACTTTAGAAATTCACTGAAAAAACCATAGGTTTCAGGGGCATTATAGTTAGCTGGACTTTTCCCTCGTACAAAACCATTGAAATTCCCCTGTTATAGTTAGTTCAGCTAACTATACCTCGCGCGCCCCGCAATGCACTGCTTATGATGTCACATATTACATCACTCATGACATGGTCAGTGACATCACTCATGACATCACTGATGACATCTCAAATGACATCACTGATGACATCATCCTTGTGATAGAATGGCAGACCTCCTCTCCCTCTAATATAACACATTCAAAAATAGTAACTAACATTTTCAAAACAATGTACATACCAATACCAGTTACAACAACCTATTCAGTAATTCTAAGATCCACATACACATCCACTCATTCACCAACAGTCCTATACAGTCACTCATACATGTACTCACTCATCATATGTACTCATATACCTATACATCCGGTTACACAACGCCACTCATCCATAGAGTTACTCACACACATAGTCACTCATGCTAATAAAGAATCAAACATCCATGTACTTGCATATACAGTTTTACACACACCACCACACTTACTTCTACAGAAATTTACACATACTTAGTCTTTTAAACAATCACTTATAGAAACACATACTTATTCATACAGGAACTCTTTCAATCTCTCACTCTCACATATACTCACTTATATACACCAATAGTCACATATACTAGTTTAAAACATATGTAGTTACTCATAAAGACACTATTGAGACAGTCATTCACTCACTAACACACCCATGCACACACTCATCCACCCATACAGTCCTGCACACATGCTGTCTTTAACACATACAAACAGTGAGTCACTCATTCATGCACCTATGCACTACGTAATACCCCCACCGAACCATACAGACACTCATGCACTCATAGTGATACTCAAAAAAACAACTAATAACCTATGTAGACACTCATGTAGCTACTCACCCACCCATGTAGCCACTTACACACAAAGTGAGAGACTGATACAGATATTTACATATTTAAACATTACTCACTAAGCCATGTATTCACTAAGATACACTTAATCAGTCAGTTATACTATCAATTTTTCAAAAACAAATCATCCATTTAGACACTTATATACCTATTTATTCTTCCATTGACCTTGAGATATACATATATAAAACATATGTAATTTTAAGAAAAACACACATTCACTGGATGATGTCATCAGTGATGTCATCAGTGATGTCATTGGAGATGTCATCAGTGATGTCATCAGTGATGTCACTGACCATGTCATGAGTGATGTAATATGTGACGTCATCAGTAGTGTATTGCGGGCGCGCGAGTTATAGTTAGCTGAACTAACTATAACAGGGGAATTTCAATGGTTTTGTACGAGTGAAAAGTCCAGCTAACTATAACGCCCCTGAAACCTATGGTTTTTTCAGTGAATATAAAGATATATATAATCTGCATATCTCTATAAATACAAATAAAAATGCATGCATACATATACATATATGCATACGTATGCATGTTATGTACATGAAAGTTTGAAAAACACTAATATAAGTAAAGCTAAAAAGCCACCTAATTACAAACAGAATTGTTTTAACTTAAACGAGGGCGAGACCTATTGCATTTTCAATGCTTGTTTACTTTGGTTCCATCAAGAAGGCATTCAGATGTGTCACACATTTGCCATAAATTCTGAATGTTAGCACTCTAGTTGCTCATTACATCACTGTAGTAAAGTTACTGCTCACCAGAGAAGTCTGCTGCTGGTATTCAAAGTGTATGTTTCAGTCTGCATGTCAGAATTTTTTTATGAAATAGAAGAGGATTTGAGAAGCCAAAATGTGCCCTAATTTTTCTTTCTGCAGCACTAATCATAATTTCCATGGCAAAATGAACCCCCTCATTTTGTTGCTTTGCAAATTAAATTTTGTAAGTGTTACCACTTTATTCCAATCAAGATGGCTTCAGGTGTGCCATACTTTTGTCATAAGTAAGACTGTTAGCGCTCTAGTTATTCTTTAGAACACTCTGGGACATTCTGTCATTGGGCTATACTTGGGATACATCTGGGTGATATTTGTGCTACATTTGGGCTCTTTTGTTTCTGGTGGCCATCCTGGTAGACTTATTTGTTATGAAGTTTCCTCATTTCCTCATTTACTACAGTCTCCTCAGTAGGAATACTTTCAGTTTTTTACTTTGATTCCATCATGAAGGCATTCATATGTGTCCCACATTTGCCATAAATTCAGAATGTTAGCACTCTAGCTGCTCATTAGATCACTGTAGTAAAGCTACTGCTCACCAGGGAAGTCTGCTGCTGGTATTGAAAGTGCATGTTTCAGACTGCATATCAGACTTTTTTAATGAAATAGAAGAGGATTTGAGAAGTCACTCAAAATGTGCCCTAATCTTTCTGCAGCACTAATCATAATTTCTATGGCAAAATGAACCCACTCATTTTGTTCCTTTTTAATTAAATGTTTTAAGAGTTACTACTTTATTCCAATCAAGATGGCTTCAGGTGTGCCATACGTTTGTCATAAGTAGGACTGTTAGCGCTCTAGTTGTTCTTTAGAACACTCTGGGAAGCTGCAGTAGATCACAAAGGAATCAACTGACAGTCTCTGCCCTTGTTGGATGTACATGTTTTACTGAGAATGTCAGACTTCATTCTCACATGACTGAGAAAGATAATGTGAATTTACAGAAAATATGCTTTCAGTTTAGCTTATAGATCACCTTCCATACCTCTGTGGGAAAAGCATGAGAAAATAGTTTTCTCTCAAACATGATTCATGATACCCCAGCAGAAGGCTTTTTCACATGGTAAAATCACCTTCGAATACACCACAATTCCTAAAATGAGTATGGTACCATCAACAAATGATTTATAACGTAACTAAAGTCTTAAAACCTTCTATTAACTGCAATGCTTTTTAATGAGGTGCTATCATGTATATTGGTCCCAAGATGGCTGCCAACGCTTCTTGGATGAAGGGCTGACAGCCAATCAGATCTCACGATGAGATGTGTGGTTAGGCTCCGCCCAGATATATCTATGATTTTACTTTTGATTTTCTCAGGAACTACTGAATGGATTTACACCATTTAACCAAAAGGCACCTGTGTGAAACAAGGGCTACCTTTTTGCCAAATTTGGTGTAATTCCGTTCAGCAGTTCAGGCTGTAGCTGTGGTTAAAGGTTGCTATGGAAAATTGCATGGGGAAAACACGTTTTGTGACCCCCCTTTTTTCTCGGCCCCCGCTTGACAAATCACCCCGAGGCTTTCAGGATAGGAGCGGACCAAAGATTCGTCAACCGGCGCCAAAGTTATTCCAAATACAATGTTGCGGATTTCCTATGGATAATAGGTCCTAACTATAACTACACACCGGAGACCGCCAGTAGGTTATATATATGTGGGGCAACACTAAATGGGAATTGAAATTACTCCCTGGACACAGTAAAAGATATTGGCACAACCCACTGGAGGGTCTTTATTGTGATTAAATTATCAAACCACGAATTCCAGCATGCATCAGTAACACATCCACTAAGGGTGTCCACTAGGGGGCCGAAATCATTGAAATTGCAATCGCCCGTTGTGGTTTGTAATGAGTTTATGCTGCCAAGGCCGACCTTTGAAAAAGTTCGAAGAGGAACGAAATGTGTCAGGACTGCCTGAAGCTGTGCACCTAAATTACTTGCTAGTGTTGCGAGTGCGGCTCATACCTTTCTGAAGGGGGAGGAATTGGATGAATATATATATATATATATATATATATATATATATATATATATATATATATATATATATCCAAGAAAGAAGTGACTCAAACAGATAGATTCACCAAAGAACAAAAATATATTTCCACTACAACGTTTCAGCTTCCGCCTTCCTCAGGTAGTACAAGATGGTTTGCTCTGTGGCTGCACAGATGATACAGCTGAATTTTCAAAAAGCATCATGAGTGAAGATTCCATTTGGAATGTGGAATCAATGCAGTCCTGAGAGCTCTTGAGGATGTTTGTAAAAGATATTCACACGTGATGCACCTTTTAGAGTCACAGCAATAAACCCCTGCATTTGGTACAGCTTGCTTGAGTTCAGCTCTCACAATGAGAGATCGTAAATTTGGAGCTCTGCGGTAAGCAATGACTGGTGGTTTTGGAAAAACCTTTTGCAATTTTTTTTTATATGTAGTGGTCACGAGTAGGTAGTTATCGTTCGAACCTATCTGCATGAAATTTTGCCCAAAAAATTGGCATGTTGGTACTATTGATTGCGAAAGTTTGGGGGTGATCTGCGCAGTGGGGACCGAGAACTTGGGGCACGAAATAAGGTTGTGTTTGTAATGTTAATCCCTATAGAACCCTTTAGCCACCTCTACAGCCCAAACTTCTTCACAAACTTACACCATATTTGGCAGGGAGGTAGATGTCAGTTTAAGGAAGTACCTTTTGCTTATTTGGTGTAAGTTTAAATTTATAGTGATATCTTTGGCCGCATTTATTTCATGGTGGTTTCGTGGTAATCTTTGGAATGCTCTGATTGGTTGGACGCAACCTGAATAGAAAGTTGTGGCCACCATTTTATCTATCGGGAATAGTTCCTGAGGCTGAAAATCCATGTGAAAGCCCACATAAGGGGTCTAACCCCATGTTTGAGAAATGGAGCTATTAATGACCCACGTTATGTGTCCAAAATAAATGTTTTTTGATCGTGCACAATATTTTTGATGACGACCTGACCATCATGGGGACGTCACGACTATCAACTTCACTGCAAATATTGGTGTAAATATAAAAAAAAGTAAATCATTAATACACATTGTTAAAAAGATATGATGACATCATCCAGTGACTGCGAGTGTTTCTAAAATATTTATATGTATTGATGACTCAGTTGGTGTATGAGTGCTTGTGTGACTGACTGTATAAGTGAGAGATTAGGTATCTCAGTTAATGTATGGGTTACTGACTAGTTTGTCTGAATATCTGTATCAGTCTGTCAACTGGTGTCAAAGTGGCTGTATCGTTTGGTGAGTGTGCACATGTGTTGGTGTATGCATGATTGGTTGGTTGTCTGTGTACCTGTATGAGTATCTGTGTGGGTGGGTGAGAGGGTATGTGACTGCCTGCTTGGACGAGTGACTGAGGGAGTTAGTGGGTGTATGGGTTAGTGAGTGCACAAGAAGGGTTCTATAAGTGACTGAGTGTGTCTATGACTGTGTCAGGGAATGAATGGATGTGTCAGTGGTATATGGGTGAGTAAGTAGATATGTGAAAGGCTGTATACATATGTGTTGGAGTATATCAGTGACTGTCTGTGTGAGTGAGGGAACTTGATAGTAGCTGTGTGTGAGGGTCTGTATGGGTAAGTGATTATATGTTAGCATCTGTATGAATAAGTGAGTTTGTGTGTGTATAACTTCATTGGTGAGTAAATGGTTGTCTGATTGGTTCTATAGGTGAGTGAGTAGGTGTGTGAGTAGCTCTATGGTGACTGGCATCTGTGAGTGGCTGTATGGCTGTATGATTCGATATATCAGTGGCTGTATTAGTGACTGAGTGGGTGTATGAGTGGCTGTATGGGTGACTGAGTGGATGTGTGTGTAGACCTAAGAATCAGTGAGTGGGTATGTACTTACTGTTAAGGGTGTGAGTTATACTTAACTATAACTGCTGAATTTCTCTGGTTTTATAGAAGTGAAATTTGAGCCTAACTATAACTTCAAGTAAGCTTTAGGTTTTTCAAATAATGAATATATTTATATTATCTACTGGCGGTCGCCAGTAGGTAGTTATAGTTACAACCTAGTTTCCATAGGAAAAGCATTTTTTGATTTGCTAATAACTTTGGCGTCGATTGAAGAATCTTCGCGAAATTCTTCCAAAAAAAGTCTATCCAGCTCAGCTCCTATCCTGAAAGTTTGGGGGGGGATTCGTCATGCGGGGGCGGAGAAAAAAGGGGGTCCCAAAATGCATTTTCCCCATATTAATTTCCATAGGAAATTTTGCGATGATCTACAGCCCAAACTGCTGAACGGAATTACCAAAATATGGCAGAAAGGTAGAGCTTGGTTCAGAAAGCGACGTTTTTTTTTTTAAATGGCGTAAATCCGTTCAGTAGTTTTTGAGAAATTCAAAGAATAAGAGTCAAAAAATCAATTTCCCATAGGAAACTTTGTGCAAGGCTAGAGCCGAAACTACTGAACGGAAGTACCCCAAATTTGGCGAAAAGGTAGTGCTTGGATCAGAAAGCAACCTTTTTTTTAAATGGTGTAAATCCATTCAGTAGTTGCTGAGAAATTAAAAAAATAAAAGTTTTGATATCTGGGTGAAGCCTAAGTCCCGTGCACGAGCTTCACTGTGATTGGCTGTCAACACTCTAAACCAGGAAGTGTTGGCAGCCATCTTGTGAATCGGTAGAAGCGAGTCACCAGAAAACAGAGCAACAAAGGTATTAAACAAGAGAAGGAGGCAGGGTAGAAACACCCCTACCCCCTAGGCCAAAGAAAGCATTTTTTTTAAACAAAAAAATATATCGGCACAATTCGTGCTGGGGTCGCGGGTTCCCGCGTTTTATTTTAATGAGACCCCGGGATGGGCGAGGTCCCGGTGGCATTTCTTAAAAAATAATAGCTGGGGCTGTGGGGGCCCACTGGGGTTCCTGCAGGCTTCACTCATGTTGGTAGGGGGGTTGCGCGGCCCCCCTCCTGGAGTCCTCCATGTGCTTATAACTTTGGCATCGTTTGATGAATCTTTACTAAATTTTCCAAAAAGTTTCTCTTTTTTGATCAGCTCCTATCTTGAAAGTTTAGGGGTGTATTGAGGACGCACAAGGTTGGTTGTTGATTGAAAGCAAATTTATTGCGAGATATTTGCACCCACGACCGAAGCCATCCAGCTGCGAAGACATATTACAGGGTGATTGGTCAAGGGGGGGCTGAGAAAAAATGGGGTCCAAAATAGTGTTTTCTCGAGGCATTTTCCATAGGAAACTTTAGACAAGGCTACAGGTCAAACTGCTGAATGGAATTATGCCAAATTTGGCAGGGAGAAAGCTCTTGGTCCATAAAGCACCATTTTGATGAAATAGTGTAAATCTGTTCAGTAGTTTTTGAGATATTAAAGAAAAAAATATATATATGTATCTGGTCGGTGCCTAACTCCCGAGCATGAGCTTTCCTCTGATTAGCTGTTAAAACATCAAACCAGGAAGTGTTCTCTGATTGGCTGGTAACACATCAAACCTGAAAGTGTTAGCAGCCATCTTGTGCCTCGCATCGAGGGAAAATGTAAAAGAAAAGTCCCGGCGGCAATTTAATATACGGGAGCTCTGTCTGTGTGAGATACCCCTTTCACGCTGCGTCTCCCTACATCAGCAGGTAACGCACCCTTTTCCCCCATCAACAGCATACTTCCAACAACATTCTTGGGCCCGCAAGTCTCCCTCGACGAACCACTTGTTGGCTCACAGCTCTTCAGGTGCGAGTTCTCGGGCCCTCAGTTGTATCTGTGAAGCCAAGACTGGAAATATACCGCAGGTCTCTCTCTGCAAGATACGCTCTTCAAGCTCCCTCTCCCCACATGACTGTTCTGCAGCTGTCCCTTTGGAAGCCGATGGCCCGCACCTTTCCCTATACTAATCGGCCTGCAGGTGTTCCTCTGCGAGCTGGCCTGCAGCTCTCCCTTTATGAACTTACGGTCCGCAGTTCTCCCTCAATGAGCCTGCCAGTCGGCTCACAGTTTTTCATCTACGAACCAGCCCGCCGGCTCGTAAGTCTCTGAGAACAGATGCAATGGATGCAACGATCATGCAGGTCGGACTCCCAACACTGCTCTGACATCCCCCAGCAGGAGCTCCTTGTCTGCTATCCCCCCTCACCCCCACCCCCCACAAACAAATAGGACAGTCACGTTAGGGGATCTGGAACGTAAAAAATTGGGTAATGTTGTAAAATTATTAATAAGATGCTTGTGAGGTTGGACAAATAAGAATCTTAGTCATGTATGGATCTACATATAAAACATTTTACTAAAACAAAACAACAACAAATAAAACTATGTACAGCCATGTCGTGTCATCGCTGGACCATTTGTGAATCACAGCCTGCATGACAAAAAGAAAGATAAGATGGTGCGTCATGTATCCAGCAAAGGAGAAAGAGAAAGAGAGAAAGAGTGAGGAAGAGAGAGAGAGAGAAACAAAGTAAGTGTGAGAAAGAGAGGAAGACAAAGAAAGAGGGAAAGAGTGAGAGAGAGAAAGAGAGAAAGAGTGAGATACAAGGAAGCGATAAAGAAACAGTGTGAGAGAAAGGAAGAGAGAAAGAGTGAGAGAGAGGAGAGAAAGAGTGAGAGAGAGGAAGACAGAAAGAGTGAGAGAGAGAGGAAGACAGAAAGAGAGAAGAGTGAGAGAGAGTACAGAGAGAAAGAGTAAGATACAAGGAAGAGAGAGAGAAACAGTGTGAGAGAGAGAGAAAGAGTGAGAGAGAGGAAGAGAGAGAAAGAAAGAATGAGAGAGAGAGAGGAAGAGACAGAGAAAGAGAGAAAGTGTGAGAGAGAGAAAGGAAGAGATGGAGTGGGAGAGGGAGTTTTGACACTGGAGAAAATCTTCGCAGTTCACCTTTGTGCCACCGGTGTGTCTCCAACCACATGCCAGAACATAGTGCACCCTCAAGTTTAGTCATCTGAAAGATAGTATAGAATTAGTAATTTCAGAGTTCACACAACTGCACACGCCTAATTCTCTGTTTCGCCAATGTACACTCAGGCTGCTGCAGCCCATCCACTCCCACTGCTCAGAGGTGTCTGTGTGCTCTTGTGCACGCAGGCTGCTGTACACTATCCACTCCCACCGCCAGAGGTGACTGCCCGCTGCTGAAGAAAGAAGCCTCTCTGCACACCTTCCGCAACCAGCGAGGGTCCACCACATGCGGAAGCAACTTTCTCAGGCGTTGTCAGGATGGCCATTCATCATTGCAGGTTCTACACGCATTCAGCTGTGGTGGTGTTGGGGGAAACGTTGATTCTTGAATCACAGCCTGTTAGATAAAAAGCAAGATAAGATTGTGCGTCATGCGTCCATCAAAGGAGATAGAAAGAGAGAGAGAGAAAGAATGAGTGAGAGGAAGACAGAGAGAAAAAGAAAGAAAGAGTGAGAGGAAGACAGAGAGAAAGAGAGAAACAGTGGGAGTGAGAGAAAGAGAGAGAAAAAGAAAGAAAGAGTGAAAGGAAGACAGAGAGAAAGAGTGAGAGAGACAAAGAGAGAGAGCGAAACAGTGAGAGTAAGGAAGAGAGAGAGAGAAAGAGTGAGAGTGAGGAAGAGAGAGAGAGAAAGAGGGAGAGAGAAGAAGACAGAGAAAGAGAGAAAGAGTGAGATACAAGGAAGGGAGAAACAGTGTAATGGAGGAAGAGAGAGAGAAACAGTGTGAGAGAGGGGAAGAGAGAGAGAGAAAGAGTGAGAGAGAGGAAGAGATAGAAAGAAAGAATGAGAGAGATTGGAAGAGACACAGAAAGAGAGAAAGAGTATGAGAGAGAGAAAGGAAGAGATAGAGAGTGAGAGAGAGAGAGAAAGAGTGTGAGTGACAGAAAGGAAGAGATGGAGAGGGAGAGGGAGTGTTGACACTGTGGAGAAAATCCTCACAGCTCACCTTTCTGCCACCGGTGTGTCTCCAACCATGTACCAGGATATAGGGCAGCCCTCAAGCTTAGTCATCTGAAACATAGTATGGAATCAGTAATGGATGAGTACATACAACTGCGCAGGCCTAAATCTCTGTCCCGCCTTTGTGAATCCAGGCTAGTGTACCCCATCCACTTCCACTGCCGAGAGGTGTCTACCCACTGCTGTACACCCAGGCTGCTGCACCCCATCCACCCCCACTGTCCATAGGTGTTTGCCCACCGCTGGGCACCCAGGCTGCTGCACCCCATGCACTCCCACTGCCTAGAGGTGACTTCTTGTCACTGCGCACCCAGGCTGCTGCACCTCATTCACTCCCACTGCCCAGAGGTGACTGCCCGCCACTGCACAAACAAGCCTCTCTGCTCTCCTTCCGCCACTGGCGTGTGTTGAAGAGGGTCCACCACATGCCAAAGCAACCTCCTCACCCATTGTGTACACACGGCGAAGCCAAGCTCACAATTCAGGTTGAGTGTTGATTGCAGGATGGCCACGTATCATCGCAGGTCTGCTAGACAAAAAGCAAGATAAGATTGTGTGTCATGGGTCCATCAAAGGAGTTAGAAATAGAGATATAGAAAGAAAGAAAGAGTGAGAGGAAGACAGAGAGAAAAAGAAAGAAAGAGTGAGAGGAATACAGAGAAAGAGTGAGAGGAAGAGAGAGAGAAAGAGTGAGAGAGATGAAGAGAGAGAGAAACAGTGAGAGAGAGGAAGAGAGTGAGAGAAAGAGTGTGAGAAAGAGGAAGAGAGAGAGAAAGAGAAAAACAGTGTGAGAGGAAGAGAGAGAGAAAGAGTGTGAAGGAGAGAAAGGAAGAGATGAAGAGGTACAGTGAGTGCCCATACTGTGAACAAAACCCTCACAGCTCACCTTTATGCCAGCACTGTGTCTCCAACCACATGCCGGGACCTAGTGGAGCCCTCTAGCTCCCACATCTGAAATATAGTACAGAATTAGTAATGGCAGAGTATATACGACTGCATACGCCTAAATCGCTGTGCCGCCTTTGTGCAGCCATGCTGCTGCACCCCATCCACTCCTGCCGCCCAGACGTATTTGCCCACCACTGCGCACCCAGGCCTCACTGCTCACCTTTTCGCGGACAGGGCACCCTCCACATCATGCAGCCACGCTCCGCAAGCCTACAAGTCTTACATTTGGTGCTGCGTCTTGATTTTTCCATGGCAGAGGACATACTAGTGCACCTATCATCGTCGCAGGTTGCACACCCGCTCAGTCCTTGCGGTTCTACTAACTCAGTGACCAGTGAGGCCACACATGTGATGGTAGGCCCCCCTGTTCGATGGCTCTATCCTACATGAGGAGTCTGGACCACCGGGATGGGCCATCACAGTGCATGCGGTGGGAGCAACTCTAAAATGGCATAGAACACGTGTGCCCGGTCTTTTTTATTGGTAGGGTCATGTGTCCAGTGACGCCTGTGCTGGATGGGTGTGGTGTGGGTGTATATCAGCCGTGAGGGAGTGGCTGTGGCATACTGACAACTAGACCTGTGACCAGCAGATCACTGCAATGAAAATCTAGGCCATGTAGCATTGTTGTCCTTCCCTGCAAGCGTAAGCAAAGTGGGCTGGCCTGGCGTATGCCAGTCCTGCGTGAGGCTGTGAAGAATGACTCTGGAGCTATGGGTGTGGCTCCATCGTGAGCTGTATGAGGAATCAACTGATGCGTGCGGGTGTTCTTGTTGTAGTGCTGCTGTCACTCGGCTCGCAAGCGTCAATGTGTCACTCTGTGAGCCAGGTCCCACATAATGGCCAGCATGGAAGGTACGGGAATCACTGACCCTGCAATGATCCATAGTTCCACACAAGAAAGATGGTGGACATGACACATCTGTGTGGATGTGAATGTTTATTGCACATTCAGTGGAGTATTGCCGCTGTAGCAATACAGGGCCATGCAAAGTCCAAATGTCAGTTTTTGGGACATGGAGGGCAGCCAATTAGAGACAAGCTCATTGTCGTAGTTAGGCTGTGCCAACATATGTACTTATACAATCACTCCGCCAATCCCAACGCACTTATAAATTCATTATACACTCTCATTGCAGTACTCTAATCATCCAGTCTCTACGTACATACTTGTACAAAGACCGAGACAGAGTTACATAACCAAAGTTTTCTCCCACTGTCAAAGGTGAGTTGGTTGCATACGCTGTCCAGAGCACAATGTAATGTGGTAGGGCCCGGGGGCAGCATGTTGCATACATAATGAACACACAGACACAGATAGATAGTGGAACTGGGTCAATCAATCAATCAATATGAACTTTATTCGGATAAAAACAACATATCCATAAAAGTACAGTTAAAATATAATACAAGATAAAAGTGCAGGTAATTCAAACACATCAAATAATAAAATTATACAGAATACATGGTATTACGAGTGCGTACCTCCGTTTTTAAAAAGGATCCAACTCTAAAACATAATTCAACATTGTTAATAGCTAGCACCATTCCGTAAACTGCCTTATAATCAGTAACACATCGCAACTTGAAATACGGAATCAGAAATGTTTTGGTGGGGGATGAGTAATAAGAACAGAAAAATAAAAAGTGTAACATTGATTGTTTCGAAGTATTATTACATGGACAGAGGGAGAGTTCAAGGTTAGCCGTGTAGCCAGTGGGAAATTACAACAAATATTTCATTGTGTCTGTCCTTAGCCTGACAAATAAGCCCCTTTCCCAGCAACCAACAGGTTTTAAAAGATATTTGGGCATAGCTGAGATTGCATACTCAATTTGCATATATCTAGCAACTGAAGTTTTATTATATTCAGTTGCTTGTCTTGTTTCTTTATAAGAAGCGTAGAGTAGTTTTTCTATGGTTTTAATGTTGGTGAGGCTAAGATCTAAAGGATTTGAAAACAAATGTTCTAAATTCAGGCTGTTTAAGCTTTTATGGACTCCTACCAGCCACGGTATATCCATCCCTCTGTCACAATTTAAACAATCCATAATTATCTCTCTGGTCAATTGTGCAGCCGTATTCTTCCAGATTCTTAGCCAAAACAATGTCGGGCGAGCCTTAATAAAATCTTCTACATAAGGCAGGTGTAGCTCGCTATGGCTAGCATATGTGGAAGAAAAGAAAGGAGCTCCCAGAATTTTGCAACAAAATCTGTTCTCTTCACGTTGAATAGGTGTACAAATGGTGTTCCCCCATACCTCTGCTCCGTATGTAGCGGTTGGTATGCATTGCAATCTGTAAATTTTGATAATGGATGGAACTACCCCTATATTTTTAGGCTTGGGTAGCCTAAGGATTGTGTTGATAGAGTTAGTAAATTTCCTTTTACAGTGAGCGATGTGATCATTCCATAGACCATTTGATGCGAATACCAAACCTAGATACGGGAAAGTGCAAGTGCTTAACAATTGATTAGAGTTTAAAACGATTGAAAGATTAGAATATTTCTTGGACCCACATGACATTAAGAATGATTTTTTAAAATTAGTACATAAGTCCAAGGTTGCCATGAAGTCCACGAAGCCATAAACCAGGGCGCGCAAGGCTTTAGGAGTGCGCCCCATTAGCACAGCGTCGTCAGCATAAAGCAACGCGGGAATCTTATTTCCATTAATAATTGGGACGTCTTCAGTTGAAGTTAGGAGAGATTTGGTTAAATCATTAATATATAATATGAAAAGGAGCGGGGCCAAGACACAACCCTGTCTGACCCCCCCTACCAATTTCAATAGCCTTGGAAATCTCACCATTCCTGCCTATACGCAGCCTGGCTTTTAAGTCTCTGTGTAAGTATGCCAGAAAGGAGACTAATGGGTCATCTAGCCCAAGATTTAAAAGAGTTTGCCACAGCCGTGATCTGTTGACAAAATCGAAGGCTGACGTGAGATCCATGAATGCTAGGTACGCTGGTGTTTTCTTAGCTATTGTGTATTTGCTAATAATCAAGTGGAGATTGAGGCACTGTTCCACCGTGCCAACCTTGCTCCTAAACCCCAGCTGAGATGGATGCAAAACCTGGCTTTCCTCTGCCCATAAATTGATCCTGTTGAATATTACCCCACCCAGAATTTTTAGAGTGTTATCGATCAATGAAATTGGCCTGTAACAACTCGGATCCGTCCGGTCCCCCTTCTTAAAAATTGGGACTATGGTACTATATGACCATGATTCCGGAATAAATGAATCAGTGAGATTATTAAAAACATTAGTAAGGAGTGGTGCCCAAAAATCGGGTTTACTTTTAATTTAATCAATCGGAAGGCCGTATGGTCCCGGTGCTTTACCCCCTAAACTTTGGGTTATAGCTTCTTCGACCTCAGATAGTTCGATCTGTAGTCCGGTGGTGAATGTATATTCTTTTTCGAGTTCGTTAGGAATTGGAGAGGCATAAATCTTACTAAAGTGAGCCTCCCAAGATTCACTGGAAATATTACATCCAACCGGTGAAGAAATGTTACCCACAGATTTCATGTCTTTGACTGCCTTCCAAAAATTCTTGCTGTTTTTCAGTACATTGGCCTGCAAAAGATTTGCCCAGTGGTCATTAATAAGCTCCTCCTTTCTACGTGTGATGGCTTTCTTGTAACTTCCCCTAAGTGATGATACAAGAGAGCTTACTCTAGGTTTACTTACAAGAGCCTTTTTTAGTGCTCTATTGGCCGCAGAGCACTCCGTATTAA
Source organism: Triturus cristatus (assembly GCF_964204655.1). NCBI lineage: Eukaryota > Metazoa > Chordata > Amphibia > Caudata > Salamandridae > Triturus > Triturus cristatus. Next base: position 316,918,005 of record NC_140588.1, on the reverse strand, counting down.
ACCAACCAGGGTCAGGATTAGATGTCCGAATCGGTTTAGACAATATTTGTTTAATCCCGTAACATAACCTTGAAAAAGCGTCAACTACCTCTGTGTTGCTTGTGCTGAACATCAGACATGTGTTAACCAAATTCAAATGGGATTTTATCATTGTTTCAAATAAGGCGTTGTTATCAATATTGCGCCAAACAATTCTAAGTTTATCAGTAGTTACCGTTAGATCACCAGCCCCAGGCGTGCAATCATACACTGGGCGGCAAGAAAAACTTAGTATAGTACTAATAGGGTTATGATCCCCTTGTATTGTTGGAATTACTTCAGCCCTTAATACATGGCCTTCTAGGGGAGTGTTTACAAAAATATAATCAACTCCTTTTTATTACCAGGGTCACATGTCCAGTGACGTCTGTGCTGGATGCATGTGGGGTGAGTGTAAGCCAGTACAACAGTAATCATTGGATCAGACACAGAGATTTAATCATAAAGGGTCAATGATTTGTGCTGCAGTAGTCAGCACAGACATCGAGGAATGCTTTTTTTGACTTCCTCATGACAAAATCCGAGGACATAGAGTACAATTCTGTCTGCAATTAATAAATCATGTCTCAATGTAAATTTTTAGCTCTGCTGACGCAGTGTAGGTAACAAAAGATGAAATATGTATGGAATTCATTGTCGAAATGTGTAGGTTTCGGGGACGTTATAGTTAGTTGCCTACTGGACTCTGAAATTAATGAATCAAGACTGAATTTGAACTGTGAGCTCGGCTGGCTGCAGTGTAGACTGCCATTCAGTGTTCCTTTGGACTTGCAAGATGAATTTGGTCATTGTACTAAAGCTATAATTGATATCAAAAAAGTTCTTGAAGCAAGGATACTAAAAGGATATTGTGTAGGTTTCAGGAATGTTGTAGTTAGTTGCCTACTGGACTCTGTAATTAATGAATCAAGACTCAATTTTAATCATGAGCCGTGCTGACTGCAGTGTAGGCCAGAGGCAGTGGTCAGCAAGGGCCCACAGTCATGTGACGTTGAGTTGAGCTACACAGTTAGTGGCGTCAGAAGCATTCAGCATGTGCGGAGCCTGTGATGATGATGGTCCGGGCGGGCCGCACTGGTAGCAATGTCTTTTCTCTAATGAATTCTGCCTTAATAAGGCTACGTGCCAATGACTTGTGGTGCACTGAGTTAGTGGTACCTCTGGCACTCAATGTGTGCACAGCCTGTGATGATGCGTGGTCCGGGCGGGCTGCACTGAGAGCAATGTGTCTTGCCTACTGGACTGCGTCATCTGCAATCGCCACTCCAACTGAATTGTGAGCCCTGCTGTCCGCTGTGTAGATCGAAGGCATTAGTCTGTACAGATATAAGTCTGCGGTGTTGTGCCACTGTGCTCACAGGGGACCTGTGTCGAGGAGGCCCACGGTCATGGCGGCAGCCACGTGGCAGGGTGAGGCCTGCCGCTCTGGCAGACATGTTGGCCTTCACACAAATGAACCACACCCAGATCCCCGGCCTATTTTTTCACACTTCTACGCTGGAGTGGTGTACGTTGGACCAGCCCACTGCGCTTCCGCTTACAGGGGATGGTGACACAGGTACATGACCGAGAAGTTCCCCACTGCCTGAGGTAACATGGTTGCATCCACTGTCCACAACACTACAAGCACCAGTAGTATATGTACACATGGAGAGGTTTGTTCTCTGCATAGTGAGGTCTGTCCAGCACATCACTGCTACACTTGGTATTGTGTGCATTATTATTGGTGGGTGACTTGCGTCCTTCACACATGTTTGGTTTCCACATCTCGCAACATTGAGCTATTGTGAGGCTGAGAAGCCATGCCGTTTTTGGAAGGTTCATTGTCCTGTTGTGTGCTGCCTCGGTGGTAGTAGAGGGGATCTGGGGGAGGTCCTGAGGGTGATGGCAGTGGGTTTTGTGGCCTTCTTGGGTGTACGAGGTGCATGATCAGTAGCTCTATGACATGAGTTGGTCTTCGGATGTGATTCTGGGCTGGGCTCTGTTTCACTCTGTAGGTAGTCATCCTACTTTACACCAGTAAGAGGCAGATGTTGCATTCCTACTGCTAAAGCAGCTTATCGCCTGTTTTATTATTTTTATTAGTGTTAGTTGTTGCTCTCATATGTGCCGATTTTGTTTTGCGGAAGCTATTGCTGGAAAACTGGCAATATCAGCTGTTTTCACCATGTTGAGTATGGAATGTTAAGTTAAAATCACTGAAAAAACCATAGGTTGAATGAACATTATAATTAGAAATTAGCATTTAAAAAAACTTTAAATTCACAAAAAAAAACATCGGTCTCAGGGATGTTATAGTTACAAATTATCATTTTAAAAACCTTTGAAATTAACTGAAAAAACCATAGGTTTCAGGGACGTTATAGTTACAAATTAGCATTTAAAAAAACTTTGAAATTCACTGAAAAAACTATAGGTTTCAGGGACGTTATTGATAGTTGCCCATTTCACTTGTACAAAACCACAGAAATTCGGCTGTTATAGTTAGTTGATCTAACTATAACTCACGCCCCCGCAATGCACTGCTGATGACATCACATATTACATCATTCATGACATGGTCAGTGACATCACTGATGACATCACTGATGACATCTAAAATCTGGTAGTTGGCAGTAGGTAGTCATAGTTAGGACCTAGTTTTCATAGGAAAAGCATTTTTAACTTGCCTACAATTTGGCATCGTTTGACCAATCTTCATAATATTTTCCCCAAAAAGTGTTAAGGTTGCGAATCTTACACAGGTTGTATCACTCAGAACGCTTCAACATCGATTAGGTAGATGTGACACAGACCAATGCATCAGGGGCTGCGGTGAGGTGGGAGCCTTCTACCATATCATCTGGGCATACCCCAAAATACAACATTACTAGACTGGAGTAACCCAGATCATGACCAATGTGGTAGGACAGCAGGTTCTAGTTGAAGCAAGATGGCACCTACTGGGGGTCACGGGAAAAGTAAACTGGCCTATACACACTAAAACCTGGCTCATGCTGGCCTCGGGGGTGGCAAAGAGAAACACTTTGAAAATGGGGGTAAACATCGCTCCCCCAAGGTAACGGACAGGGAATATGATCTAGATTGGTATTAACAGGTGGAGAAACTGGTCTATCAAAGTAGAGGGAGACCCGCAGAATGGGAAAAGATCTAGACCTCGTGTGAGAAATACAGAAACTAATCATGTAACATGGGATGGGGATTGGTATAGGAGAGACTATTGAGATTTTATATTACAATATTGTATGTGCTGTATAATTTCCTTCTGCTCACTGCCACCTGTTGGCACCCTGTCTCTGTATTATTGCAGAGGTGTCCCAAGCAACTGTTTAATCAAAAAAGGTTTTTTAAAAAGTGCCTTTTTCCTTTTGCCTTTTTCAGCTTGTTTTTCCCTGCCACTGCTGCCCCTGCAGCCCCTCCCCCAGCATGACCAGTGCGACTGGCCCAATCCAGCTCCCCATCCCGCCTCCCAGCATTCCAGCCCTCCCCGTCCCCTACTTAATGGCGGCCACTGCGGGGACAGGCGAGCAAGACCACTGACTCATTGTCAGCGAAATTGCTCTCCCTCCCTCGCAATTCCACCATTGAGTGAATCCTTCCCCTGAGCCCCTGCACTCTCAAGTGTTGGAGGCCCTCCTCCACCCGCAGGTTTCACCTGCGCCTCATCCCTGGTTGTCCAGTGGACCTCTGTCTCCATTCTCTCGCTCTGATTTTTCTCTCCTTTTTCACTTGCTTTTTTCCCTCACTTCTATCTCCCCCCTTCTGGGTCTTTCCTCTGTTTTCTGTTGTTTTCCCCTCATTTCAAGCTCCCCCCTTCACTCACCTTCTGTGTCTTTCCTCTGTTTTACACTCGTTTTTTAACCTTATCTCAATCTCCCCCTTTCACTCTCCTTCTGTGTCCTTTGTGTCTTTCCTCCACTCTTTCTTGCTCTTTTGCTGCCTTATTTGCACTTTTCTCTCTCTTTTTGCCTTTTTCCTTTTGCCTTTTTCAGCCCGTTTTTCCCTGCCGCGGCTGCCCCTGCGGCCTTTTCCCCGCAGCATGACCAGTGCGACTGGCCCAATCCAGCTCCCCTTCTCACTCCCTCCTCCCAGGTGTCCAGCTCTCCCTGACCCCTACTTAATGGCGGCCACTGCGTGGCTGCGTAGAGGGTGCGCCGCCGGCATGCCAAAGGCAAGCCCGTCTGCGCCTGTCTACTACCCGACTGCGACCAGTGCCAGGAACCCTGGCTCTCTGCACTGCCAAAGCTACGACCCAGCAGCACTTCATGCTCTCAACCCAGGCCGCAATAATAACTACAAGCTAGCATCACCAGCCGACAGCCATGGACCCTTCAGCTGTCACCGCTGCCGGCACACCTTCAGCACCGCCAAGACCACGGACCCAGCGCAACCCGCCCGCAAGAATACAACCAAACCGAAGACCCTGCAATGCATCCTCCTCAACGTCTGATCACTCCACAAACACGCTACCGAAATCTGGGACCTCCTCGACAGCCCCACCGGGGACATAGCATTCTTTAACGAAACCTGGACCAACACCACCTTGGGACCAGACATCGCCATTCCCCAAGGATACAACATCTCCAGGAAGGACCGCCCCACCCGCCAGGGAGGAGGAATCTCCATCGTCCACAAATCCACCCTCCGCCTGGGCACTAAGGGTGGGTGACAAATTCCGTTCTGCTTGCAGAAATTGCGAAATTTCGGCATTTTCGCGTTGCACGTGGAACGCAAAAATGTCGAAACTTCCGCGATCCACGGCAGAACGGAATTCAGGGGGCGACATGAGGGTAGAGCCTAGGTATTGCACAGGATTCATTCTGGCACGATGCTCCTGTCACAAAAATTAAACCTCAACACGAAGCACTTACTGATATAAATAAAGCAGGTGCCCGAGTTGAAGCTCAAATTCAGTAACGCATTAATCAGCACACAAAACATTCGTGAGCACGGTCGAGGCTAGGCAGGTGTGCTGTCTCCCCATATCTACCGTCAACAATTTGCTGTAATCCTTGATGGAGCTCTCTGCATCCATGAGTTTCTCGAGCGCAATGCCCGTGTAGTCCCTGACACCAGGAGGTTCTGTCTCCTCATCTGCTACTCGGATCGGTCTCTGGCCCTTTATATTGTTATAAACAAGAGGCATGTAAACTGCATGCAAGCCCCGCCCATTTGGCCCCGGCCCACACACCAGCAGTGTGCAACGTCTTCCTGCACTTTCCCCCAGTATGATGGACAACTCACTCAAGGGACCCCGGCGCCCGTCGACGCGGTGGCAACGTTCCAGACACACATGGTAGCTGTAGACAACTCTTCTGGCCCTTTACACAGCGGTAGTGTAGGAAAAGCTTCATACATTTTCCCAACGAGGTAGCACTTACTGATTAGCCAGTAGAAAGTACTCCAGTTGAGTAGAGGTATTGCACAAAACGGTGGCATCTTCTTGGGTAAATATGCAGGGCAGGATTCATTCTGGCATGATGCTCCTGTCACAAAAATTCAACCTCAACAGGAAGTACTTACTGATATAAATAAAGCAGGTGCCCGAGTTGAAGCTCAAATTCAGTAATGTATTAATCAGCACAAAACATTTGTGAGCACGGTCGTGGCAAGGTAGGTGTGCTGTCTCCCATATCTACAGTCAACAATTTACTGTAATCCTTGATGGAGCTCTGTGCATCCATGAGTTTCTCGAGCACAATCCCCGTGTAGTTCCTGACACCAGGAGGTTCTGTCTTCTCATCTGCTACTCTGATCGGTCTCTGGCCCTTTATATTATTATAAACAAGAGGCATGTGAACTGCATGCAAGCCCCGCCCACTTGGCCCCGGCCCACACACCAGCAGTGTGCAACGTCTTCCTGCACTTTCCCCCACTATGATGGACAGCTCACTCAAGGGACCCGGGCGCCCGTCGGCGCGGTGGGAACGTTCCAAACACACATGGTCGCTGTAGACAACTCTTCTGGCCCTTTACGCAGCTGTAGTGTAGGAAAAGCACTATACATTTACCCAACGAGGTAGCACTTACTGATTAGCCAGTAGAAAGTACTCCAGTTGAGTAGAGGTATTGCACAAAACGGTGGCATCTTCTTGGGTAAATATGCAGGCCAGGATTCATTCTGGCACGATGCTCCCTCCAGTCACAAAAATTAAACCTCAACAGGAAGCACTTACAGATATAAACAAAGCAGGTGCTCGAGTTGAAGCTCAAATTCAGTAATGTATTTATCAGCACAAAACATTTGTGAGCACGGTCGAGGCAAGGCAGGTGTGCTGTCTCCCCATATCTACCGTCAACAATTTACTGTAATCCTTGATGGAGCTCTGTGCATCCATGAGTTTCTCGAGCGCAATCCCCGTGTAGTTCCTGACATCAGGAGGTTCTGTCTCCTCATCTACTGCTCTGATCGGTCTCTGGCCCTTTATAAACAAGAGGCATGTGAACTGCATGGAAGCCCTGCCCGTTTGGCCCCGGCCCACACACCTGCGGTGCGCAACGTCTTCCCGCCCTTTCTCCCACTATGATGGACAGCTCACTTGAGGGACCCCGGCGCCCGTCGGCGCGGTGGCAACGTTACAGACACACATGGTCGCTGTAGACAACTCTTCTGGCCCTTTACGCAGCTGTAGTGTTGGCAAAAACACTATACATTTACCCAACGAGGTAGCACTTATTGATTAGCCAGTAGAAAGTACTCCAGTTGAGTACAGGTATTGCACAAAACGGTGGCATCTTCTTGGGTAAATATGCAGGGCAATATTCATTCTGGCACGATGCTCCAGTCACAAAAATGAAACCTCAACAGGAAGCACTTACAGATATAAATAAAGCAGGTGCCAGAGTAGAAGCTCAAATTCAGAAGCGCATTAAATCAGTCCAAAAATCTCCGCGAGCACGCAAAATTTCACGTGTTCACGGAGATTTTTTGCCGTTTCGCAAAATTTTGCAAAAGGCAACTTCGCAAATTCCGCCCACCCCTACTGAGCACACTCCTCGACGAGCCCACAGACCTGATGGAACACCTTCACTTCAAGATACTGGCCAGCCTGACCTCCACCCTCCAAATAACCCCCATCTACCGCCCCCCTGGACCCTGTGGACTTTTCGCCAACTCCATCACGGACATCATCTCCCCACATGCCATCGCATCCACCAACTACACCCTACTGGGAGAACTCAACTTCCACCTCGACAACCAACTGGACCCCAGCACCACATCCCTCCAGGACAACCTCCACAACATTGGACTCTGCCAGATGGCGACCGAACCCACGCACTCAGCAGGACACACCCTTGACCCCCTCTTCACAACAGGAAACTCCATCACCTTCAGCCACACCACCAAAAGCCCATGGACTGACCATTGATGCATCCACTTCACCTTCAGAACACCCACCATCCACAGACACCTGCACCCACGAAGAAACTGGACCAGAATCACCAACGACCAGCTAACCTCATCACTCAGCAACTCCACCCCAACCATCATGGAAGACGACGACCCCAATACCACAGCCCGAACCCTGCACAGATGGATCTCCGACAGCGCCAACACCATAGCCCCCCTCAAGAAAAACAACAACACCCACGCCAAGAAAGCTATATGGTTCACCACCGATCTTCGAGAGTCCAGACGCACTTGCTGCCGCCTCGAAAAGGCCTGGAGGAACACCAAATCTACAGAAGCCCACAACTTCAGAGCTGCCACCAATGCCCACCACCAACTCATCAGAAAAATGAGGAAAAAAGCGATTGAAAACAGAATCTCTATTCATGCAAACAACAGCAAAGAACTCTTCAACATCATCAAGGAGTTCGCCCAACCCACCAGCGAGTTCACCGACATCCCTCCCTCACAAGACCTCTGCAACAAACTCAGCACCACCTTTTTCCACCACAAAATCAAGAGCATCTATGACAACTTCGACGAAGACAACCAACACACTGAACCCTCACCAACCACCCCTGACATCCTGAAGCCAGCAATCGACAACTGGACAGCCCTCACCACCGAAGACACACTGAAGACGATGAAGCCAATCAACTCCGGGGCCCCCACGGACCCCTGCCCCCCCACATTTTCAATGGAGTCGCCGACACCATCACACCCATCCTCTGCCATACCATCAACCGCTCCCTGGCAACCACCCTGTTCCCCGACATCTAGAAACACGCTGAGATCAACCCCCTCCTGAAGAAACCCTCGGCGGACCTCACCGACCTCAGAAACTACAGACCCATCCCCCTGCTCCCGTTTCCAGCTAAAGTCATCGAGAAAGCCATCAACAGCCAACTCGCCACATTCAACAAGAAACTGGGATAGTAATGTATCAGAGGATGCACATCATAGCATTGATTAACATCAAGTTGGGTGTATAGTAATATTTGCCGGAAAAACAGTGATATCAGTAGCAAGTTGTATAAATGGTGCCACTCGGGATTATAAAGCACCCTACTACCTGAGTACTAGATTATACGTATCATGCAAAGCAATCCTCGTAATTAACAGATTTTGTACATAAGTCAATCCCGGCACTCTGAAGTCATATACTATTCTTATTGGTTATTAGCCAAAAAGAGAAAAGGATACAGTGACGATAAAAGTAACTGACTACGGAACAGAATAGGTCCTCACAAGAGTATATATCAGAAAGCAATTTAATACATAAGTTTCACAAAAAGGAAAAACACATTCATAAGTAAAAAAATCAGAACTCCCTAGTTATTTCATGACAGGGAGACTTCAATTTTCTGAATCTTGATACAGAAGGATGACAGCCGACACGTGTTTCGTCACGTTAGTGACTTCCTCAGGGCTGTAAGAAGAATGTCAAGATCTTAGTTTGCACAAAGCACCAACAGTGTGTCGATATTGCACATTAGCAATCTAGTTCGATCCGTTATTATCAGTTCCATTGTGAAAAATAGGCAAGGTATAAGAATTTTTTTTGAGTGAAACGAATGGGAGAGAAAGGAAAGGAAAAAACGTGAGTTAGTTAAGGAAAGAGATAATATGAGAACGAAAAGAAGGTAGTGATGTGACCAGTAAGGTAATTGGGTTAGAAGATTGGATTGTCCCCACCACCACATCCGGTGTGAGGAAAGTAGAGCGTTGTGTCCCAAGGTAGAATATAGGCACTAACCTTTGTAAAGAGTCTTTGAGCGCTTTAAATGTCAGGCATATAATTATGCTACTGTTAGCACGCAGTAATAAGTGTAGATAATTTCAGGAGAAGATTCCGACGTGCGATGTGGTTCTGTAGAATTGTATAATAGAGAGCCGAGGTTTGAAAATAGACAATAAATAGACACATACTAGTTGAGTGTGACTATGTTCAGAATATAAGTTTAAATAATTAGAAAATGAGGAAAAATAAATACCCAAGAATTTTTAGAATCTTGTGATGGTTTGAAAAAGCAAGTATTTTCACCAGACGGTCTCCTGGTAAATATATCAGTTGTGTGTTGATAATAACAGATCTTCCCCAGTAATCTCTAATGCTAATAGGAAACAGAAACAAGGTGATATTGGTTTGACTATTATCAAACAGAAAGTTAAAACTAGGGTATTATCAAGTTTAGATAAGTCTAACATACTGTACCTATTACTATAGAGAAGATCATCCACGAAAAAGAGATTCACAATTCTAATTCTTGTAACCATAAACGGAAGTGATTCATATCTCAGTAAAGGTTCTTGGTGTTTTATAGCTATATTTGGAGAAGAACGGGTATCTTCCAAGGTATCTGGTGAAGATAAGAAAGATGAGCATGTATATACAGAATACCCACTTGTTAGTCTGGGGGTTAAAGATATTATATACAATACCTAATATTCAGGGATGTCGTATCGTGATATGAAATTAGTTTATAGAATTGAATCAATAGGACGGTCTTCGTGTAATCATCTATATAGTGATTTCTAAAAAAGAAAACAAATAATGGAGAATCAAATTCATCCCCCAAAAATTTTTATTTAAAAAATTGTTTGTTAAAAGGACCAATTATAGGAGGCCTTCTTACTTCATAAATTAATTGTTGGCTTCATCAAATTAGGTGAGGTACACGAACCGGCTCTGGTAAGCCCTGCGAAAGACAGTGCAGAGCAATAATGCATTGTTAAGAAGCGTGAAAAAATTCATTAAAAAACAAAGCAAGCCTCACCTAACATATTTAAAAAGAGGGTATTAAATTCTTGGATATTTATTATTGCTGACGTTAGTTGTTGCTGACATAAGTCCTGGAATTATGTTCATAAAAGGTGTCGCAACCATAGAATTAGCCAAGATGTATAGGTTGTATTAGTGAGCAACAATGTAGCCATTTGGTACAATTTTCATGTTCATCCAGTATCATTGTATAATATACGAGAAAAAAGGGAGAAACAAAAGGTATGTTGTTGGGCTGCTGAAATGAAACTATATCCAAATCAAGAACAGATATCCGTTATAGTGTAGACAACAAGAAATTCGGCTAGGTCGTGTTCGTCTCCCGTTAGTGGAGTAATAAAGTAAATGCTAGAGGCTAGTTGTTGTGGTTCACTTTACATATATTTCCTCCTGTGTGAGTTTGTATATGGGATATGTATTATGAAATTGTGACACATATATATCCAGAGAAATGATCATTATTCAAAATGGCAAAAAATAATTGTCAAAAGGCTACCCAAAATGGGAAATGAGATTGATAGCCATCTAACTACACAAACAGTGTTACTTGACGCGCTTACCTCCTAATAAGGTGGTTCTTGTCCGAAACTCGACTCCCGTCCCCTCGTATCGGCAGTGGACGCAGAGTCAGCAAAGAGTGGCTTTTTTTATATGTTGGGAAATCCGAGTTTTGGCGCGAAAATAACACGTTCCATAGCACATATAGGCAAGAGAGAAAAGGGTCCGTAGTTGGCCATCAAAAGTTAAAATATAGAAATAGCGGCGGCCATCTTAGAACAGTCAGAGTTGTTTGTGTGAATACATGGTTTGCCGTACCAAAGCAATCCATGATTGACCTTCTTGACCTATGTGGTTCTGGATTGGTTAAGCCCCTAAAAAAGTGAAAAAAGGAGAAAAAAGGTGGCCATCTTGGAACAGTAAGTGTTCCTTCATGTTACAAGTGTGAATACGTGATGGTACACATATTGCGAGAATATTTAGTATCAAATAAACTTATTACGAATTTTTCATAATAGTTCATCAGTAATTATAGATGAGTATGAAGTATGTGTAGTATAATGTAATAAGTAAAAAATGTTATTATCGCGAATATGAATAGATGCTTTTAGTCATTTTTAACTTGTTTGAGTTTTTAATAAGTCTAGTATGTCCAAACTAATCAAAGGATAGAAGTGTCAATGAGATACTCCATATTGTAGGTATGGATACGTGAATGACAAAGGTGGCATACATTTTTTAGAAATGCTAATTTCAGAAAATCTCAATAAGAGTTTTTCCCATGGTACTAATTTGAAAATCTAGATACGTTTGAAAGGGATGTTTGGTATCACCTAGTTTGTAAAAATAGTTTGGCGACGAACACGATTGCGTATTTACAGTCATCTTTATCTTATTCGAGTATTTAGAGTATGCGGTGAGGCCATAAGATAGTGGGATTAAGAGTATCAAAGAGAAGAGATAGAGAGTTAGGTGCGAACGGAATATAGAAAGAAAAGGTGTTACTGAGGCGCGTACATAAGCATATTATTACATACATGTACTCTACGGAATATAGGAAGCAAAGGTGTTACCCGTCCAATTCGACTGAGGCGCGTACATAAGCATATTCTTACATACATGTATTCTATGGAAGACATTGGCATTAGTGACACAGTTCATTCTACTTGTCAAGAAGTGATATGGTACATAGTGTGTAAGCACAATATAGCTAATGTTTCAGGTTATACAGTAAGGCATATGAAGGACATTGACATTAGTAATACAGTTCATTCTACTGGTCAAAAAGTGATATGGTACATAATGTGTAAGCACAATATAGCTAATGTTTCAGGTCATACAGTATGGCATGAGGGGAAAGAGCATATACATTTCGTATTTCACATTTTTGGGCATCTTCGACCACGTTTTATAGTTTCAGAAAATTGGAATATCTAATGGTAGGTGATGCCTCTCTCGGTGGATGTTTAAGCTAAGAAGACATGCATCTCTTTATCGAAATTGATACCTAATTCGACTGCTCGTAATTTAATAATCCACAGAGCCTCTGTTTTTCTCAAATTGAGAGTCCTGTCACCACCCCTTGTACCAAGGGTAGTATGAGATATTCCATGAAACCTGATTTTATTCAGATCTGCTAAGGTGTGATGGGAATTGAAATGGACCGCTAGTGGGTAGCTAGTCAAGTTGTTGCGTATTGCTCTTAAATGTTCTTGCATTCTAATCCTGAGAGGGCGAATTGTGCTGCCCACATATATTAATCCACAACAGCATATGATGCAGTATACCACAAAGTTTGTATTGCAGTTTATAAATTGCTTTATACCATATCTTGTAGTAGTGTTGTATTGAAAGTTGGTTGTTTTGTTAGCAGCAAATTGACACATATTGCAATTTGAACATCTGTAGAAACCAACAGGTTTTGCAGGTAACCAGGTTGTTTCTTTCTTTTTAGGTGGTAAGTAGCTAGGGCAAAGAAGTTCTCTAAGAGTAGTGCCCCTTCGGTGAGTAATCATCGGGTTATTAGCCACATGTTTGTCTATTGTTGTGTCTAATCTTAGGATATGCCAGTGTTTACGAAAAATATTATATATTTGGTGACTGTGTGTGTTGTAATCTGTCACTAAGGCGATTTTCCGTTCTCCATTCTTTTTTTTGGTTTTGTTTATACGTCCGGATGACAGTAATTTAGATCTTGGTGTATTTAGTATTTTGTTTTTAGCGCGATCTAAGACAGTCCTAGGGTATCCCCTTATGGTAAATCTATTTTCCAATTTGTCAAGTTCCGTCATGAAAACCGAGTTGTCACTACAGTTTCTCTTTAGTCTGGTCATTTCCCCCATAGGGATGGAATTGATTTGGGACTTGGGGTGTGCACTGTTGGCGTGTAATACCGCATTACAGGCTGTTGGCTTCCTAAAGAGTTTTGAGATGATTTTCTTTTCTTTTACATATAGAATTACGTCCAAAAATTCTATTTCTCGTTGGCTGGTCTTATGTGTGAAGTTGAGATTGTAAGTGTTATCATTAAGATGTATTAATAATTCTGAGAGTAATTCTTCACCACCCGACCAGAGAATGAAGATGTCGTCTATGTACCGACCCCAATAGACTAGATGTTCTGTGAGGCGAGCGTCGGACATTTTCCATAGATGGTTTAGTTCAAAATGGCCCATATACAGATTGGCATATGATGGGGAAAATTTTGATCCCATTGCTACCCCAACCGTCTGTTTATACCAGGTGTCTTGGTGTAGGAAAACATTATTTTCTAAGATAAGACGAGTCAGATCTAGGATCATTTGAGTATGTTCGAAAAATGTGGCATCCCTATGTGAGAGACAATCCGCTAGGGCTGAGAGGCCTTTTTCTAGAGGAATACATGTGTATAGAGAACATACATCCATCGTTACAAATGTAAGGTCATTAGTCCACTCCATATCTTCTAGTTTACTCAGTAAGTCTCCGGTATCCCTTATATAGGAGGGAAGGTTGTGTACCAATGGTTGTAGAAAGACATCTACGTATTCTGAGATGTGTTCCGTGGGGGAACCTATCCCAGATATTATTGGTCGGCCAGGCGGGAAGGCACTAGGTTTGTGTACCTTCGGTAGCATGTAGATGCAGGGAGACCGTGGTGTTGGATTATAGAGGTATCTATATTCCACATCAGAGATAAGACCTGATTCCCGCCAAGCTGTCAGTTTGGTGCACATTAATGAAGTAATCTCTTTTAGGGGATTCCCAGTTAACTTTGTATAGGACAATTCCCCCATTAGTTGTCTTTCAATTTCTTGTATGTAATCAATATCACGCATGACCACAATATTTCCACCTTTGTCTGCTTCCTTAAAGATAACGTCTTGTTTTTTTATTAGATTTTTCAAAGCCTTATTTTCTTCCTTGCTGAGATTGTACATAATGTGTCTACGATTATGGTTATATCTGTCTTCAAGTCTATAGAGATCCGATGTTACCGCTTTGTAGAAGGTGTCTACCACATTATCTGCATGTAGGTTGGGCATAAATGTGGACTTTTGTTTAAGACCACTGTCCAAAGAAAAGTCAGGTATGATGTCTAAGTCTGAAAGAACATCAGTCATAGTAGGGGGTGTGTTGGAAAGGTCGTCAAGGGAAAGTAAAAGGTGTATATCTTGTATTTCTTTGATAGTTTTGTTACAAGGGATCGGAGCTGGTTTTATAGAGTGCACCAGTACAGTTTGGTTGGCAAAAATTTTTTTGAATTTTAGTTTTCGCACAAATTTGAATACATCTACATGTACACTTGTGAAGTCAGGTAATTTTGTAGGGCAAAAGCTCAAACCCCTACTAAGAACATTGGTATCAATTTCAGACAATTCGAGATCAGACAAATTGATAATTGATACATTGTCATTGTTAGCAAGATTCGATGTACATTCTGTCACAATAAGGGGTAGACTCAGTTCTTCAGATTCCGGGCTGCAGAGCGAGTGGTGGCTCCCTCCCTTGGATTTTCGTTTGTTGCCCCCCTCCTTGTTTTTTTGAATTTTGGGGGCCATAGTTCGTACGATTCCCTTTTCGATAACGTGCCATTTCCTCTAAAAAAGAGGATGAGTTTGTTTTGTGTAACGTGTCAGTTATAGTCGGTTCGGTTTCTTCTTCATTAGTTGTCTCACTGTGTATACTAGATACATCCGAACCACTGGTCGAAGGTACTGTGCTAGCTGGCTTGGGAGGTTTGGTGGCATTTGACTGTCTCGGTTGTATGTCATCGAACTTTTTTGCAAACGTGAAAACTCTACCATTTTTATAGTCATTGTCGTCTCTTTTCAGTTTGCGCAATTTCTTCTCTTTGATATATAATTGATGTGCGTTGAGCACATCTTTCAGGATTTTGTAATTTTTAGCAGTTGCCTCCTCTAGATTTAGACTTTTAATTTCAGCCTCTAGTTTGTCTATTTCCTGTAACAGCAGCTCTCTTTTTCTATCTGCATGTCGTATCAGAATGTCCATCATTCTATATGATGATGAGAGATTCAATTCTTCCCATTCTTTCAAAAGGTCTGCATCTAGGTCTTCAAAGGTGGGGAAAAGGATGATTCGTAGTCCGCGTGGGACTTGTTTGATATCCAAATATCGTTTTAGGATAATGGAGTCCCACCACCTGGACACTTCCTGTTTACGTGCCCGTTCTAATTTTATAAATTTCAGTTTAAGACCTTCCTTTTCTTCATTTTTATTGGGGTTAGGCACCTTCTGTGCCGAGCCAGTAAAAAGTTCTTGAAGTAAAGCGTTTCTTTCTGCCTCAAATGTTTCCATCTCCGAGGCAGACAATATCAAATATTCTATAAGATGGTAATGTTGGATTATTGGTATCGTTTGAATTGTTGGAATCAATCTGACAAATATCCCAATCTGAGGAACTGAGTGCTACCCTCCACATAAATTGTCATCAACAAGAAACTGGGGTAGTAATGTATCAGAGGATGCACATCATAGCATTGATTAACATCAAGTTGGGTGTATAGTAATATTTGCCGGAAAAACAGTGATATCAGTAGCAAGTTGTATAAATGGTGCCACTCGGGATTATAAAGCACCCTACTACCTGAGTACTAGATTATACGTATCATGCAAAGCAATCCTCGTAATTAACAGATTTTGTACATAAGTCAATCCCGGCACTCTGAAGTCATATACTATTCTTATTGGTTATTAGCCAAAAAGAGAAAAGGATACAGTGACGATAAAAGTAACTGACTACGGAACAGAATAGGTCCTCACAAGAGTATATATCAGAAAGCAATTTAATACATAAGTTTCACAAAAAGGAAAAACACATTCATAAGTAAAAAAATCAGAACTCCCTAGTTATTTCATGACAGGGAGACTTCAATTTTCTGAATCTTGATACAGAAGGATGACAGCCGACACGTGTTTCGTCACGTTAGTGACTTCCTCAGGGCTGTAAGAAGAATGTCAAGATCTTAGTTTGCACAAAGCAGCAACAGTGTGTCGATATTGCACATTAGCAATCTAGTTCGATCCGTTATTATCAGTTCCATTGTGAAAAATAGGCAAGGTATAAGAATTTTTTTTTGAGTGAAACGAATGGGAGAGAAAGGAAAGGAAAAAACGTGAGTTAGTTAAGGAAAGAGATAATATGAGAACGAAAAGAAGGTAGTGATGTGACCAGTAAGGTAATTGGGTTAGAAGATTGGATTGTCCCCACCACCACATCCGGTGTGAGGAAAGTAGAGCGTTGTGTCCCAAGGTAGAATATAGGCACTAACCTTTGTAAAGAGTCTTTGAGCGCTTTAAATGTCAGGCATATAATTATGCTACTGTTAGCACGCAGTAATAAGTGTAGATAATTTCAGGAGAAGATTCCGACGTGCGATGTGGTTCTGTAGAATTGTATAATAGAGAGCCGAGGTTTGAAAATAGACAATGAATAGACACATACTAGTTGAGTGTGACTATGTTCAGAATATAAGTTTAAATAATTAGAAAATGAGGAAAAATAAATACCCAAGAATTTTTAGAATCTTGTGATGGTTTGAAAAAGCAAGTATTTTCACCAGACGGTCTCCTGGTAAATATATCAGTTGTGTGTTGATAATAACAGATCTTCCCCAGTAATCTCTAATGCTAATAGGAAACAGAAACAAGGTGATATTGGTTTGACTATTATCAAACAGAAAGTTAAAACTAGGGTATTATCAAGTTTAGATAAGTCTAACATACTGTACCTATTACTATAGAGAAGATCATCCACGAAAAAGAGATTCACAATTCTAATTCTTGTAACCATAAACGGAAGTGATTCATATCTCAGTAAAGGTTCTTGGTGTTTTATAGCTATATTTGGAGAAGAACAGGTATCTTCCAAGGTATCTGGTGAAGATAAGAAAGATGAGCATGTATATACAGAATACCCACTTGTTAGTCTGGGGGTTAAAGATATTATATACAATACCTAATATTCAGGGATGTCGTATCGTGATATGAAATTCGTTTATGGAATTGAATCAATAGGACGGTCTTCGTGTAATCATCTATATAGTGATTTCTAAAAAAGAAAACAAATAATGGAGAATCAAATTCATCCCCCAAAAAAATTTATTTAAAAAATTGTTTGTTAAAAGGACCAATTATAGGAGGCCTTCTTACTTCATAAATTAATTGTTGGCTTCATCAAATTAGGTGAGGTACACGAACCGGCTCTGGTAAGCCCTGCGAAAGACAGTGCAGAGCAATAATGCATTGTTAAGAAGCGTGAAAAAATTCATTAAAAAACAAAGCAAGCCTCACCTAACATATTTAAAAAGAGGGTATTAAATTCTTGGATATTTATTATTGCTGACGTTAGTTGTTGCTGACATAAGTCCTGGAATTATGTTCATAAAAGGTGTCGCAACCATAGAATTAGCCAAGATGTATAGGTTGTATTAGTGAGCAACAATGTAGCCATTTGGTACAATTTTCATGTTCATCCAGTATCATTGTATAATATACGAGAAAAAAGGGAGAAACAAAAGGTATGTTGTTGGGCTGCTGAAATGAAACTATATCCAAATCAAGAACAGATATCCGTTATAGTGTAGACAACAAGAAATTCGGCTAGGTCGTGTTCGTCTCCCGTTAGTGGAGTAATAAAGTAAATGCTAGAGGCTAGTTGTTGTGGTTCACTTTACATATATTTCCTCCTGTGTGAGTTTGTATATGGGATATGTATTATGAAATTGTGACACATATATATCCAGAGAAATGATCATTATTCAAAATGGCAAATAATAATTGTCAAAAGGTTACCCAAAATGGGAAATGAGATTGATAGCCATCTAACTACACAAACAGTGTTACTTGACGCGCTTACCTCCTAATAAGGCGGTTCTTGTCCGAAACTCGACTCCCGTCCCCTCGTATCGGCAGTGGACGCAGAGTCAGCAAAGAGTGGCTTTTTTTATATGTTGGGAAATCCGAGTTTTGGCGCGAAAATAACACGTTCCATAGCACATATAGGCAAGAGAGAAAAGGGTCCGTAGTTGGCCATCAAAAGTTAAAATATAGAAATAGCGGCGGCCATCTTAGAACAGTCAGAGTTGTTTGTGTGAATACATGGTTTGCCGTACCAAAGCAATCCATGATTGGCCTTCTTGACCTATGTGGTTCTGGATTGGTTAAGCCCCTAAAAAAGTGAAAAAAGGAGAAAAAAGGTGGCCATCTTGGAACAGTAAATGTTCCTTCATGTTACAAGTGTGAATACGTGATGGTACACATATTGCGAGAATATTTAGTATCAAATAAACTTATTACGAATTTTTCATAATAGTTCATCAGTAATTATAGATGAGTATGAAGTGTGTGTAGTATAATGTAATAAGTAAAAAATGTTATTATCGCGAATATGAATAGATGCTTTTAGTCATTTTTAACTTGTTTGAGTTTTTAATAAGTCTAGTATGTCCAAACTAATCAAAGGATAGAAGTGTCAATGAGATACTCCATATTGTAGGTATGGATACGTGAATGACAAAGGTGGCATACATTTTTTAGAAATGCTAATTTCAGAAAATCTCAATAAGAGTTTTTCCCATGGTACTAATTTGAAAATCTAGATACGTTTGAAAGGGATGTTTGGTATCACCTAGTTTGTAAAAATATTTTGGCGACGAACACGATTGCGTATTTACAGTCATCTTTATCTTATTCGAGTATTTAGAGTATGCGGTGAGGCCATAAGATAGTGGGATTAAGAGTATCAAAGAGAAGAGATAGAGAGTTAGGTGCGAACGGAATATAGAAAGAAAAGGTGTTACTGAGGCGCGTACATAAGCATATTATTACATACATGTACTCTACGGAATATAGGAAGCAAAGGTGTTACCCGTCCAATTCGACTGAGGCGCGTACATAAGCATATTCTTACATACATGTATTCTATGGAAGACATTGGCATTAGTGACACAGTTCATTCTACTTGTCAAGAAGTGATATGGTACATAGTGTGTAAGCACAATATAGCTAATGTTTCAGGTTATACAGTAAGGCATATGAAGGACATTGACATTAGTAATACAGTTCATTCTACTGGTCAAAAAGTGATATGGTACATAATGTGTAAGCACAATATAGCTAATGTTTCAGGTCATACAGTATGGCATGAGGGGAAAGAGCATATACATTTCGTATTTCACATTTTTGGGCATCTTCGACCACGTTTTATAGTTTCAGAAAATTGGAATATCTAATGGTAGGTGATGCCTCTCTCGGTGGATGTTTAAGCTAAGAAGACATGCATCTCTTTATCGAAATTGATACCTAATTCGACTGCTCGTAATTTAATAATCCACAGAGCCTCTGTTTTTCTCAAATTGAGAGTCCTGTCACCACCCCTTGTACCAAGGGTAGTATGAGATATTCCATGAAACCTGATTTTATTCAGATCTGCTAAGGTGTGATGGGAATTGAAATGGACCGCTAGTGGGTAGCTAGTCAAGTTGTTGCGTATTGCTCTTAAATGTTCTTGCATTCTAATCCTGAGAGGGCGAATTGTGCTGCCCACATATATTAATCCACAACAGCATATGATGCAGTATACCACAAAGTTTGTATTGCAGTTTATAAATTGCTTTATACCATATCTTGTAGTAGTGTTGTATTGAAAGTTGGTTGTTTTGTTAGCAGCAAATTGACACATATTGCAATTGGAACATCTGTAGAAACCAACAGGTTTTGCAGGTAACCAGGTTGTTTCTTTCTTTTTAGGTGGTAAGTAGCTAGGGCAAAGAAGTTCTCTAAGAGTAGTGCCCCTTCGGTGAGTAATCATCGGGTTATTAGCCACATGTTTGTCTATTGTTGTGTCTAATCTTAGGATATGCCAGTGTTTACGAAAAATATTATATATTTGGTGACTGTGTGTGTTGTAATCTGTCACTAAGGCGATTTTCCGTTCTCCATTCTTTTTTTTGGTTTTGTTTATACGTCCGGATGACAGTAATTTAGATCTTGGTGTATTTAGTATTTTGTTTTTAGCGCGATCTAAGACAGTCCTAGGGTATCCCCTTATGGTAAATCTATTTTCCAATTTGTCAAGTTCCGTCATGAAAACCGAGTTGTCACTACAGTTTCTCTTTAGTCTGGTCATTTCCCCCATAGGGATGGAATTGATTTGGGACTTGGGGTGTGCACTGTTGGCGTGTAATACCGCATTACAGGCTGTTGGCTTCCTAAAGAGTTTTGAGATGATTTTCTTTTCTTTTACATATAGAATTACGTCCAAAAATTCTATTTCTCGTTGGCTGGTCTTATGTGTGAAGTTGAGATTGTAAGTGTTATCATTAAGATGTATTAATAATTCTGAGAGTAATTCTTCACCACCCGACCAGAGAATGAAGATGTCGTCTATGTACCGACCCCAATAGACTAGATGTTCTGTGAGGCGAGCGTCGGACATTTTCCATAGATGGTTTAGTTCAAAATGGCCCATATACAGATTGGCATATGATGGGGAAAATTTTGATCCCATTGCTACCCCAACCGTCTGTTTATACCAGGTGTCTTGGTGTAGGAAAACATTATTTTCTAAGATAAGACGAGTCAGATCTAGGATCATTTGAGTATGTTCGAAAAATGTGGCATCCCTATGTGAGAGACAATCCGCTAGGGCTGAGAGGCCTTTTTCTAGAGGAATACATGTGTATAGAGAACATACATCCATCGTTACAAATGTAAGGTCATTAGTCCACTCCATATCTTCTAGTTTACTCAGTAAGTCTCCGGTATCCCTTATATAGGAGGGAAGGTTGTGTACCAATGGTTGTAGAAAGACATCTACGTATTCTGAGATGTGTTCCGTGGGGGAACCTATCCCAGATATTATTGGTCGGCCAGGCGGGAAGGCACTAGGTTTGTGTACCTTCGGTAGCATGTAGATGCAGGGAGACCGTGGTGTTGGATTATAGAGGTATCTATATTCCACATCAGAGATAAGACCTGATTCCCGCCAAGCTGTCAGTTTGGTGCACATTAATGAAGTAATCTCTTTTAGGGGATTCCCAGTTAACTTTGTATAGGACAATTCCCCCATTAGTTGTCTTTCAATTTCTTGTATGTAATCAATATCACGCATGACCACAATATTTCCACCTTTGTCTGCTTCCTTAAAGATAACGTCTTGTTTTTTTGTTAGATTTTTCAAAGCCTTATTTTCTTCCTTGCTGAGATTGTACATAATGTGTCTACGATTATGGTTATATCTGTCTTCAAGTCTATAGAAATCCGATGTTACCGCTTTGTAGAAGGTGTCTACCACATTATCTGCATGTAGGTTGGGCATAAATGTGGACTTTTGTTTAAGACCACTGTCCAAAGAAAAGTCAGGTATGATGTCTAAGTCTGAAAGAACATCAGTCATAGTAGGGGGTGTGTTGGAAAGGTCGTCAAGGGAAAGTAAAAGGTGTATATCTTGTATTTCTTTGATAGTTTTGTTACAAGGGATCGGAGCTGGTTTTATAGAGTGCACCGGTACAGTTTGGTTGGCAAAAATTTTTTTTAATTTTAGTTTTCGCACAAATTTGAATACATCTACATGTACACTTGTGAAGTCAGGTAATTTTGTAGGGCAAAAGCTCAAACCCCTACTAAGAACATTGGTATCAATTTCAGACAATTCGAGATCAGACAAATTGATAATTGATACATTGTCATTGTTAGCAAGATTCGATGTACATTCTGTCACAATAAGGGGTAGACTCAGTTCTTCAGATTCCGGGCTGCAGAGCGAGTGGTGGCTCCCTCCCTTGGATTTTCGTTTGTTGCCCCCCCTCCTTGTTTTTTTGAATTTTGGGGGCCATAGTTCGTACGATTCCCTTTTCGATAACGTGCCATTTCCTCTAAAAAAGAGGATGAGTTTGTTTTGTGTAACGTGTCAGTTATAGTCGGTTCGGTTTCTTCTTCATTAGTTGTCTCACTGTGTATACTAGATACATCCGAACCACTGGTCGAAGGTACTGTGCTAGCTGGCTTGGGAGGTTTGGTGGCATTTGACTGTCTCGGTTGTATGTCATCGAACTTTTTTGCAAACGTGAAAACTCTACCATTTTTATAGTCATTGTCGTCTCTTTTCAGTTTGCGCAATTTCTTCTCTTTGATATATAATTGATGTGCGTTGAGTATCTCATTGACACTTCTATCCTTTGATTAGTTTGGACATACTAGACTTATTAAAAACTCAAACAAGTTAAAAATGACTAAAAGCATCTATTCATATTCGCGATAATAAAATTTTTTACTTATTACATTATACTACACATACTTCATACTCATCTATAATTACTGATGAACTATTATGAAAAATTCGTAATAAGTTTATTTGATACTAAATATTCTCGCAATATGTGTACCATCACGTATTCACACTTGTAACATGAAGGAACACTTACTGTTCCAAGATGGCCACCTTTTTTCTCCTTTTTTCACTTTTTTAGGGGCTTAACCAATCCAGAACCACATAGGTCAAAAAGGCCAATCATGGATTGCTTTGGTAGGGCAAACCATGTATTCACACAAACAACTCTGACTGTTCTAAGATGGCCGCCGCTATTTCTATATTTTAACTTTTGATGGCCAACTACGGACCCTTTTCTCTCTTGCCTATATGTGCTATGGAACGTGTTATTTTCAGGCCAAAACTCGGATTTCCCAACATATAAAAAAAGCCACTCTTTGCTGACTCTGCGTCCACTGCCGATACGAGGGGACGGGAGTCGAGTTTCGGACAAGAACCGCCTTATTAGGAGGTAAGCGCGTCAAGTAACACTGTTTGTGTAGTTAGATGGCTATCAATCTCATTTCCCATTTTGGGTAGCCTTTTGACAATTATTATTTGCCATTTTGAATAATGATCATTTCTCTGGATATATATGTGTCACAATTTCATAATACATATCCCATATACAAACTCACACAGGAGGAAATATATGTAAAGTGAACCACAACAACTAGCCTCTAGCATTTACTTTATTACTCCACTAACGGGAGACGAACACGACCTAGCCGAATTTCTTGTTGTCTACACTATAACGGATATCTGTTCTTGATTTGGATATAGTTTCATTTCAGCAGCCCAACAACATACCTTTTGTTTCTCCCTTTTTTCTCGTATATTATACAATGATACTGGATGAACATGAAAATTGTACCAAATGGCTACATTGTTGCTCACTAATACAACCTATACATCTTGGCTAATTCTATGGTTGCGACACCTTTTATGAACATAATTCCAGGACTTATGTCAGCAACAACTAACGTCAGCAATAATAAATATCCAAGAATTTAATACCCTCTTTTTAAATATGTTAGGTGAGGCTTGCTTTGTTTTTTAATGAATTTTTTCACGCTTCTTAACAATGCATTATTGCTCTGCACTGTCTTTCGCAGGGCTTACCAGAGCCGGTTCGTGTACCTCACCTAATTTGATGAAGCCAACAATTAATTTATGAAGTAAGAAGGCCTCCTATAATTGGTCCTATTAACAAACAATTTTTTAAATAAAATTTTTTGGGGGATGAATTTGATTCTCCATTATTTGTTTTCTTTTTTAGAAATCACTATATAGATGATTACACGAAGACCGTCCTATTGATTCAATTCCATAAACTAATTTCATATCACGATACGACATCCCTGAATATTAGGTATTGTATATAATATCTTTAACCCCCAGACTAACAAGTGGGTATTCTGTATATACATGCTCATCTTTCTTATCTTCACCAGATACCTTGGAAGATACCTGTTCTTCTCCAAATATAGCTATAAAACACCAAGAACCTTTACTGAGATATGAATCACTTCCGTTTATGGTTACAAGAATTAGAATTGTGAATCTCTTTTTCGTGGATGATCTTCTCTATAGTAATAGGTACAGTATGTTAGACTTATCTAAACTTGATAATACCCTAGTTTTAACTTTCTGTTTGATAATAGTCAAACCAATATCACCTTGTTTCTGTTTCCTATTAGCATTAGAGATTACTGGGGAAGATCTGTTATTATCAACACACAACTGATATATTTACCAGGAGACCGTCTGGTGAAAATACTTGCTTTTTCAAACCATCACAAGATTCTAAAAATTCTTGGGTATTTATTTTTCCTCATTTTCTAATTATTTAAACTTATATTCTGAACATAGTCACACTCAACTAGTATGTGTCTATTCATTGTCTATTTTCAAACCTCGGCTCTCTATTATACAATTCTACAGAACCACATCGCACGTCGGAATCTTCTCCTGAAATTATCTACACTTATTACTGCGTGCTAACAGTAGCATAATTATATGCCTGACATTTAAAGCGCTCAAAGACTCTTTACAAAGGTTATTGCCTATATTCTACCTTGGGACACAACGCTCTACTTTCCTCACACCGGATGTGGTGGTGGGGACAATCCAATCTTCTAACCCAATTACCTTACTGGTCACATCACTACCTTCTTTTCGTTCTCATATTATCTCTTTCCTTAACTAACTCACGTTTTTTCCTTTCCTTTCTCTCCCATTCGTTTCACTCAAAAAAAAATTCTTATACCTTGCCTATTTTTCACAATGGAACTGATAATAACGGATCGAACTAGATTGCTAATGTGCAATATCGACACACTGTTGGTGCTTTGTGCAAACTAAGATCTTGACATTCTTCTTACAGCCCTGAGGAAGTCACTAACGTGACGAAACACGTGTCGGCTGTCATCCTTCTGTATCAAGATTCAGAAAATTGAAGTCTCCCTGTCATGAAATAACTAGGGAGTTCTGATTTTTTTACTTATGAATGTGTTTTTCCTTTTTGTGAAACTTATGTATTAAATTGCTTTCTGATCTATACTCTTGTGAGTACCTATTCTGTTCCGTAGTCAGTTACTTTTATCGTCACTGTATCCTTTTCTCTTTTTGGCTAATAACCAATAAGAATAGTATATGACTTCAGAGTGCCGGGATTGACTTATGTACAAAATCTGTTAATTACGAGGATTGCTTTGCATGATACGTATAATCTAGTACTCAGGTAGTAGGGTGCTTTATAATCCCGAGTGGCACCATTTATACAACTTGCTACTGACATCACTGTTTTTCCGGCAAATATTACTATACACCCAACTTGATGTTAATCAATGCTATGATGTGCATCCTCTGATACATTACTACCCCAGTTTCTTGTTGATGACAATTTATGTGGAGGGTAGCACTCAGTTCCTCAGATTGGGATATTTGTCAGATTGATTCCAACAATTCAAACGATACCAATAATCCAACATTACCATCCTATAGAATATTTGATATTGTCTGCCTCGGAGATGGAAACATTTGAGGCAGAAAGAAACGCTTTACTTCAAGAACTTTTTACTGGCTCGGCACAGAAGGTGCCTAACCCCAATAAAAATGAAGAAAAGGAAGGTCTTAAACTGAAATTTATAAAATTAGAACGGGCACGTAAACAGGAAGTGTCCAGGTGGTGGGACTCCATTATCCTAAAACGATATTTGGATATCAAACAAGTCCCACGCGGACTACGAATCATCATTTTCCCCACCTTTGAAGACCTAGATGCAGACCTTTTGAAAGAATGGGAAGAATTGAATCTCTCATCATCATATAGAATGATGGACATTCTGATACGACATGCAGATAGAAAAAGAGAGCTGCTGTTACAGGAAATAGACAAACTAGAGGCTGAAATTAAAAGTCTAAATCTAGAGGAGGCAACTGCTAAAAATTACAAAATCCTGAAAGATGTGCTCAACGCACATCAATTATATATCAAAGAGAAGAAATTGCGCAAACTGAAAAGAGAGGACAATGACTATAAAAATGGTAGAGTTTTCACGTTTGCAAAAAAGTTCGATGACATACAACCGTGACAGTCAAATGCCACCAAACCTCCCAAGCCAGCTAGCACAGTACCTTCGACCAGTGGTTCGGATGTATCTAGTATACACAGTGAGACAACTAATGAAGAAGAAACCGAACCGACTATAACTGACACGTTACACAAAACAAACTCATCCTCTTTTTTAGAGGAAATGGCACGTTATCGAAAAGGGAATCGTACGAACTATGGCCCCCAAAATTCAAAAAAACAAGGAGGGGGGGCAACATACGAAAATCCAAGGGAGGGAGCCACCACTCGCTCTGCAGCCCGGAATCTGAAGAACTGAGTCTACCCCTTATTGTGACAGAATGTACATCGAATCTTGCTAACAATGACAATGTATCAATTATCAATTTGTCTGATCTCGAATTGTCTGAAATTGATACCAATGTTCTTAGTAGGGGTTTGAGCTTTTGCCCTACAAAATTACCTGACTTCACAAGTGTACATGTAGATGTATTCAAATTTGTGCGAAAACTAAAATTAAAAAAAATTTTTGCCAACCAAACTGTACCGGTGCACTCTATAAAACCAGCTCCGATCCCTTGTAACAAAACTATCAAAGAAATACAAGATATACACCTTTTACTTTCCCTTGACGACCTTTCCAACACACCCCCTACTATGACTGATGTTCTTTCAGACTTAGACATCATACCTGACTTTTCTTTGGACAGTGGTCTTAAACAAAAGTCCACATTTATGCCCAACCTACATGCAGATAATGTGGTAGACACCTTCTACAAAGCGGTAACATCGGATCTCTATAGACTTGAAGACAGATATAACCATAATCGTAGACACATTATGTACAATCTCAGCAAGGAAGAAAATAAGGCTTTGAAAAATCTAACAAAAAAACAAGACGTTATCTTTAAGGAAGCAGACAAAGGTGGAAATATTGTGGTCATGCGTGATATTGATTACATACAAGAAATTGAAAGACAACTAATGGGGGAATTGTCCTATACAAAGTTAACTGGGAATCCCCTAAAAGAGATTACTTCATTAATGTGCACCAAACTGACAGCTTGGCGGGAATCAGGTCTTATCTCTGATGTGGAATATAGATACCTCTATAATCCAACACCACGGTCTCCCTGCATCTACATGCTACCGAAGGTACACAAACCTAGTGCCTTCCCGCCTGGCCGACCAATAATATCTGGGATAGGTTCCCCCACGGAACACATCTCAGAATACGTAGATGTCTTTCTACAACCATTGGTACACAACCTTCCCTCCTATATAAGGGATACCGGAGACTTACTGAGTAAACTAGAAGATATGGAGTGGACTAATGACCTTACATTTGTAACGATGGATGTATGTTCTCTATACACATGTATTCCTCTAGAAAAAGGCCTCTCAGCCCTAGCGGATTGTCTCTCACATAGGGATGCCACATTTTTCGAACATACTCAAATGATCCTAGATCTGACTCGTCTTATCTTAGAAAATAATGTTTTCCTACACCAAGACACCTGGTATAAACAGACGGTTGGGGTAGCAATGGGATCAAAATTTTCCCCATCATATGCCAATCTGTATATGGGCCATTTTGAACTAAACCATCTATGGAAAATGTCCGACGCTCGCCTCACAGAACATCTAGTCTATTGGGGTCGGTACATAGACGACATCTTCATTCTCTGGTTGGGTGGTGAAGAATTACTCTCAGAATTATTAATACATCTTAATGATAACACTTACAATCTCAACTTCACACATAAGACCAGCCAACGAGAAATAGAATTTTTGGACGTAATTCTATATGTAAAAGAAAAGAAAATCATCTCAAAACTCTTTAGGAAGCCAACAGCCTGTAATGCGGTATTACACGCCAACAGTGCACACCCCAAGTCCCAAATCAATTCCATCCCTATGGGGGAAATGACCAGACTAAAGAGAAACTGTAGTGACAACTCGGTTTTCATGACGGAACTTGACAAATTGGAAAATAGATTTACCATAAGGGGATACCCTAGGACTGTCTTAGATCGCGCTAAAAACAAAATACTAAATACACCAAGATCTAAATTACTGTCATCCGGACGTATAAACAAAACCAAAAAAAAGAATGGAGAACGGAAAATCGCCTTAGTGACAGATTACAACACACACAGTCACCAAATATATAATATTTTTCGTAAACACTGGCATATCCTAAGATTAGACACAACAATAGACAAACATGTGGCTAATAACCCGATGATTACTCACCGAAGGGGCACTACTCTTAGAGAACTTCTTTGCCCTAGCTACTTACCACCTAAAAAGAAAGAAACAACCTGGTTACCTGCAAAACCTGTTGGTTTCTACAGATGTTCCAATTGCAATATGTGTCAATTTGCTGCTAACAAAACAACCAACTTTCAATACAACACTACTACAAGATATGGTATAAAGCAATTTATAAACTGCAATACAAACTTTGTGGTATACTGCATCATATGCTGTTGTGGATTAATATATGTGGGCAGCACAATTCGCCCTCTCAGGATTAGAATGCAAGAACATTTAAGAGCAATACGCAACAACTTGACTAGCTACCCACTAGCGGTCCATTTCAATTCCCATCACACCTTAGCAGATCTGAATAAAATCAGGTTTCATGGAATATCTCATACTACCCTTGGTACAAGGGGTGGTGACAGGACTCTCAATTTGAGAAAAACAGAGGCTCTGTGGATTATTAAATTACGAGCAGTCGAATTAGGTATCAATTTCGATAAAGAGATGCATGTCTTCTTAGCTTAAACATCCACCGAGAGAGGCATCACCTACCATTAGATATTCCAATTTTCTGAAACTATAAAACGTGGTCGAAGATGCCCAAAAATGTGAAATACAAAATGTATATGCTCTTTCCCCTCATGCCATACTGTATGACCTGAAACATTAGCTATATTGTGCTTACACATTATGTACCATATCACTTTTTGACCAGTAGAATGAACTGTATTACTAATGTCAATGTCCTTCATATGCCTTACTGTATAACCTGAAACATTAGCTATATTGTGCTTACACACTATGTACCATATCACTTCTTGACAAGTAGAATGAACTGTGTCACTAATGCCAATGTCTTCCATAGAATACATGTATGTAAGAATATGCTTATGTACGCGCCTCAGTCGAATTGGACGGGTAACACCTTTGCTTCCTATATTCCGTAGAATACATGTATGTAATAATATGCTTATGTACGCGCCTCAGTAACACCTTTTCTTTCTATATTCCGTTCGCACCTAACTCTCTATCTCTTCTCTTTGATACTCTTAATCCCACTATTTTATGGCCTCACCGCATACTCTAAATACTCGAATAAGATAAAGATGACTGTAAATACGCAATCGTGTTCGTCGCCAAAATATTTTTACAAACTAGGTGATACCAAACATCCCTTTCAAACGTATCTAGATTTTCAAATTAGTACCATGGGAAAAACTCTTATTGAGATTTTCTGAAATTAGCATTTCTAAAAAATGTATGCCACCTTTGTCATTCACGTATCCATACCTACAATATGGAGTATCTCATTGATACTTCTATCCTTTGATTAGTTTGGACATACTAGACTTATTAAAAACTCAAACAAGTTAAAAATGACTAAAAGCATCTATTCATATTCGCGATAATAAATTTTTTTACTTATTACATTATACTACACATACTTCATACTCATCTATAATTACTGATGAACTATTATGAAAAATTCGTAATAAGTTTATTTGATACTAAATATTCTCGCAATATGTGTACCATCACGTATTCACACTTGTAACATGAAGGAACACTTACTGTTCCAAGATGGCCACCTTTTTTCTCCTTTTTTCACTTTTTTAGGGGCTTAACCAATCCAGAACCACATAGGTCAAGAAGGCCAATCATGGATTGCTTTGGTACGGCAAACCATGTATTCACACAAACAACTCTGACTGTTCTAAGATGGCCGCCGCTATTTCTATATTTTAACTTTTGATGGCCAACTACGGACCCTTTTCTCTCTTGCCTATATGTGCTATGGAACGTGTTATTTTCGCGCCAAAACTCGGATTTCCCAACATATAAAAAAACCCACTCTTTGCTGACTCTGCGTCCACTGCCGATACGAGGGGACGGGAGTCGAGTTTCGAACAAGAACCGCCTTATTAGGAGGTAAGCGCGTCAAGTAACACTGTTTGTGTAGTTAGATGGCTATCAATCTCATTTCCCATTTTGGGTAGCCTTTTGACAATTATTATTTGCCATTTTGAATAATGATCATTTCTCTGGATATATATGTGTCACAATTTCATAATACATATCCCATATACAAACTCACACAGGAGGAAATATATGTAAAGTGAACCACAACAACTAGCCTCTAGCATTTACTTTATTACTCCACTAACGGGAGACGAACACGACCTAGCCGAATTTCTTGTTGTCTACACTATAACGGATATCTGTTCTTGATTTGGATATAGTTTCATTTCAGCAGCCCAACAACATACCTTTTGTTTCTCCCTTTTTTCTCGTATATTATACAATGATACTGGATGAACATGAAAATTGTACCAAATGGCTACATTGTTGCTCACTAATACAACCTATACATCTTGGCTAATTCTATGGTTGCGACACCTTTTATGAACATAATTCCAGGACTTATGTCAGCAACAACTAACGTCAGCAATAATAAATATCCAAGAATTTAATACCCTCTTTTTAAATATGTTAGGTGAGGCTTGCTTTGTTTTTTAATGAATTTTTTCACGCTTCTTAACAATGCATTATTGCTCTGCACTGTCTTTCGCAGGGCTTACCAGAGCCGGTTCGTGTACCTCACCTAATTTGATGAAGCCAACAATTAATTTATGAAGTAAGAAGGCCTCCTATAATTGGTCCTTTTAACAAACAATTTTTTAAATAAAATTTTTTGGGGGATGAATTTGATTCTCCATTATTTGTTTTCTTTTTTAGAAATCACTATATAGATGATTACACGAAGACCGTCCTATTGATTCAATTCCATAAACTAATTTCATATCACGATACGACATCCCTGAATATTAGGTATTGTATATAATATCTTTAACCCCCAGACTAACAAGTGGGTATTCTGTATATACATGCTCATCTTTCTTATCTTCACCAGATACCTTGGAAGATACCCGTTCTTCTCCAAATATAGCTATAAAACACCAAGAACCTTTACTGAGATATGAGTCACTTCCGTTTATGGTTACAAGAATTAGAATTGTGAATCTCTTTTTCGTGGATGATCTTCTCTATAGTAATAGGTACAGTATGTTAGACTTATCTAAACTTGATAATACCCTAGTTTTAACTTTCTGTTTGATAATAGTCAAACCAATATCACCTTGTTTCTGTTTCCTATTAGCATTAGAGATTACTGGGGAAGATCTGTTATTATCAACACACAACTGATATATTTACCAGGAGACCGTCTGGTGAAAATACTTGCTTTTTCAAACCATCACAAGATTCTAAAAATTCTTGGGTATTTATTTTTCCTCATTTTCTAATTATTTAAACTTATATTCTGAACATAGTCACACTCAACTAGTATGTGTCTATTCATTGTCTATTTTCAAACCTCGGCTCTCTATTATACAATTCTACAGAACCACATCGCACGTCGGAATCTTCTCCTGAAATTATCTACACTTATTACTGCGTGCTAACAGTAGCATAATTATATGCCTGACATTTAAAGCGCTCAAAGACTCTTTACAAAGGTTAGTGCCTATATTCTACCTTGGGACACAACGCTCTACTTTCCTCACACCGGATGTGGTGGTGGGGACAATCCAATCTTCTAACCCAATTACCTTACTGGTCACATCACTACCTTCTTTTCGTTCTCATATTATCTCTTTCCTTAACTAACTCACGTTTTTTCCTTTCCTTTCTCTCCCATTCGTTTCACTCAAAAAAAATTCTTATACCTTGCCTATTTTTCACAATGGAACTGATAATAACGGACCGAACTAGATTGCTAATGTGCAATATCGACACACTGTTGGTGCTTTGTGCAAACTAAGATCTTGACATTCTTCTTACAGCCCTGAGGAAGTCACTAACGTGACGAAACACGTGTCGGCTGTCATCCTTCTGTATCAAGATTCAGAAAATTGAAGTCTCCCTGTCATGAAATAACTAGGGAGTTCTGATTTTTTTACTTATGAATGTGTTTTTCCTTTTTGTGAAACTTATGTATTAAATTGCTTTCTGATATATACTCTTGTGAGGACCTATTCTGTTCCGTAGTCAGTTACTTTTATCGTCACTGTATCCTTTTCTCTTTTTGGCTAATAACCAATAAGAATAGTATATGACTTCAGAGTGCCGGGATTGACTTATGTACAAACTCGCCACATTCATCGAAGAGCACAAGATCCTCGACCTCCCAATCCAGCTTCAGAAAAAACACAGTACGGAATCCGCCCTCCTTGCCGCAACAGACGACATCTGCACCTATCTGGACAAAGGAGAAACAGCAGCCCTCATCCTCCTCGACCTCTCAGCGACGTTCGACACAGTCTGTCGCTGCACCCTAATACGCAGACTCCACGATGCAGGGATCCAAGACAGGGCCCTCGACTGGATTCGCTACTTCCTCTCTGGCAGAACACAGCAGGTCAGACTCCCCCCCTTTCCTCTCGGACCTTATACTTACCACATGCAGAATCCCCCAGGGGTCCTCCCTCAGTCCTACGCTCTTCAATGTCTACATGGCTCCACTCGCCCCGTTGTCAGAACCTACGGACTCAACATTGTGTCATACGCAGACAACACCCAACTCATATTCTCCCTATCCAATGAACCCAACACCTCCAGACACAACTTTCAAGAAGGCATGGAAGCCATCACCAAATGGATGAAAAACAGCTGCCTACAACTAAACACCAACAAAATGGAAGTACTCATCATGGGCCCAAACCCCAATGCCTGGAAGGACACCTGGTGGCCCCCCACCCTCAGAAGCCCACCCACCCCCACGGACCATGCATGCAACCTGGGAATAATCCTGGACTCAGAGCTCAAAATGGACCGCCAGATCAACTCTGTCTAGTCCTCCTGCTTCTACACCCTCTGACTCCTATGTAAGACCTTCAAATGGATCCCCCTCGAGCACAGAAAGACTGTCACTCACGCCCTGGTCACCAGCAGGCTCAACAACGGCAATGCACTTTATGCCGGAATAAACAAAAACCTCACCTGCAAGCTACAGAACATCCAAAATGCCACCTCAAGACTGGTCCTTAACCTGCCAAGACACTGACACATCTCCCAGCACCTGCTCACACTCCACTGGCTCCCCATCGAAGCTAGAGTCACCTTCAAGATGCTAACCCACGCTCACAAGGCCCTCCACGACACCGGACCAGCATACCTGAATAGCCGACTTAAATTCCACGTACCCCAAAGGACCCTACGATCAGCCCAGCTCTCCTATGCCATGGTCCCCCACACCAGAAAGACCAGATCGGGAGGCCGCTCCTTCTCCTTCCGCGAGGCCAGAGCCTGGAACGACCTTCCACTCCACCTTAGACAGACAATGTCGCTCCCCAACTTTGCAAGAAACCTCAAAACCTGGCTCTTCGACAGACCCCCTCCTTGATAAACTGGAACCTGCTACCCTGCCCACTTCCCAGCACCTTGAGACCCTTCCGGGTGAGTAGTCGCGCTTAACAAACACCTAATTGATTGATTGATTGATTGATTGATTGATGGTGGTCATCGTTGTCATGGAAAGTTTTGGGGTGATCCGTGCTGTGGGGACCGAGTATTTGGGGCATGAAATAAGAGGGTGTTTGTAATCTTAATTTTCATAGGAGCCCGAACCACAGAATGGACTTACACCAAATTTGGCAGGGAGGTGGATGTTGATTCAAGGACGTGCCTTTTGATCATTTGGTGTATATCCATTCAGTAGTTGATGAGAAATTTAAGTTTAAAATTATAGCGATATCCCTGGCCATGAATATTTTGCGGTGGTTTCGTTATTAATCGCGAATGTACACGCCAACGAGAATGCTCTGATTACCTGGTCGGAACCTGAACAGAAAGTTGCAGATGCCATTTTATTGCTCATGAATAGTTCCCGGGGCTGAACATTTCTGAAAAAGCTAACATAATGAGTCAGAGTACTTCTACTCTGCTTGAGGAATGGAGGTGTTGGTGACACAAGTTATATGTCCAAAATGAATTTTTTCAATAGCACATGATATTCTCGACAATGCCGTGACCGCCAGTGTGACCCCCCCGTGCATCATCTGGGGACATCACAATTATCAATGTCCTCGCGAATATTGGTGGCAATGTAAATAAAAATGTATGTGAATCATTAATACGCATTGGTATAGAGATATTGAGATTTTGATTCATGTTTTTATAGAGTTTGTTATATAGTGAGTTATCTACTGTGATGGTTAGAATTAATTATATAGTTATAAATTTATAATGCGGTGGTGGCTATAGAATTCCTGATTTTGCTTTCCTCTTTCACAACTTAACAGAGAATATGTTTTAGAGATGGATGTTCTAGAAATACACTAGACATACATGAGAATAATTTGTACAGTAATAAACCCCTAGTGTGTAAAATACTGTCATATGTGTGAATATATGTGTTTTCACTTTATGGAAAAGACGTGAACCTTGCGGTTAAATGCAACACCTCTACATCCCGAATAACAACGAAAACAGAAAATTGGCTTGAAAGAGGGTCTTTAAAGAAACTTAGTACAAAAATATGAGTTTAAACATGCTTTGAAAAAAGTATGTAAATAGTAATATGTGTAGGGCAACGTTCAGAATGGATTTTTTTACATATTATTTTTGGATGTGTTGGCGGTCATTGAATGTCTGCTTTTGTTTTCTGTTTTCATGATGTGTCAGCAGGGATCACAACATCGTCTCGAATATAAAAAATGTAAAGAAAAAAGAACAATGCTTATTAAGCCACTGAAGAAAATACAAGCTTATAAAAATTCTTTGTATAGAGCCATTTTGGATAGAAAATACAATTTAAAAACCTTAAAATTCAATAAAAAAAATCATAACTTACATGGACTTTATAGTCGGGATATAGAATTTGAAAAAAACCTTCAAAATTCATTTAAAAAAACCCAAATGTTACAGGAACGTTATAGTTAGGATTTAGCATTTAAAAAACCTTAGCAATTCACTGAAAAAGCCAAAGGTTACGGGGCCTTATAGTTAGGCTAACATTTCACTCGTACAAAATCAGAGAAATTCAGCAGTTACCTAAATATAACTCTCGCCCACGCAATGCACTGCTTATGACCTCATATATTACATCACTCATGACATGGTCATTGACATCACTGATGACATCACTGATAGCCTCTCAAATGACAAGTTTTAACAAAGGAGGTGGGCTGCGCGAACCCCTCCTGGAGCCGAACATGGCCCTGGGGACCACCACCCCCCAGAGCCAGCTCCTGCTATGTCCCCGGGTGCCCACTAGTGGAACATAACCATTTGCTATGGCTTGGTAGGAGTTTTAGCAATCAAGCTCACCCATAGCAAACTGCACGCTTTCCGCATGTGAAGGCATTGAAAATGCTCTCGCTTGCTAAAAAGCAGCGCACAATTGCTTTTACAGAGAGGGATCTGCATGTTAGCAGCTTCCTCACTGTAAAAGCAATGCTGGCTCCCACAGGAGGTGGGAAGCTGGCAGGGACTGTGTGGTCCTTGACGCTCCCCCATGGTCCCTAACAGAGTGGGTGCCCTAGGGGATGGGGTCCCGGGGACAAATTTGACCTGGGGTGGGGACCACAAGGCCCCCCTCCCCTTATTTTAAATAAACAAAA
Source organism: Triturus cristatus (assembly GCF_964204655.1). Lineage (NCBI taxonomy): Eukaryota > Metazoa > Chordata > Amphibia > Caudata > Salamandridae > Triturus > Triturus cristatus. The sequence continues at coordinate 316,882,023 of NC_140588.1, read as the reverse complement.
ATTAATCGGCCCAGGAGGGGGCATGCAGCTTCCGCCCTGATTCAAAATAGACCTGGTCCCAGGGGGTGCGGTCCCAGGGGCCTAAAGTGGCCCAAGAGAAGGGGGGCCAGGCGGCCCCCTTCCCCAAATAAATTAAAAAAATTAAAAAAGACCTGCATGTCACCAGAAGCCCTGCCCATTTCACCACCGCTCTGCAAACATGTCTCCTTGCACACAACTGGTTGGGGGGATGAAGTCCCTTTGGCTGCAGATGGTCCTTGGGGCCAATAAGCCCCCGTTACCTCCAGTAAGTCCCAAACAATGTGATTGCTGCGAGGACTTCCGAGACCATGCCCTCTTTCTCCACCACTCTGCAAACATGCCTCTTTGCACACTGCTGTTTTGGGAGGCTGGGGGTTCTCGGGGGACAACAAGCCCTCCTCTTACCTCCTGTACTATCCACAGAACATGATTGTTGAGAGGACTACGAAGACCATGACCCCTTTCTCCACCACTCTGCAAAGATGCCTCCCGGCACATTACTGGTGGGAGGATGAAGCTCCCTTGGCTCTAGAGTGTCCTTGGGGGGCAATAAGTTCCCCTGTTATGCCCAGTAAGTCCCATACAGTGGAATTGCTAAGAGGACTTCAAACTCCATGCTTATTAAATTGCCAATCTTACCCACAGTGGGTTCCGCAAATTCGCCATTATTTAAAAGGAGTCACAGTGATTAGTGGATTCGCTGTGACATGAAGGCACTCCAGTGTGTCCCGGTATGATCTGCTTCCCTTCATATTTTACGCACTGCTGTGCTGTCTCTAGAACTTGGAAAGTTCCTGCTGTGATGGCCCCATTCTTTAGCGGCTCCCTCCTCTTTAACCAGGTGGTGCTCCTTCCACGACTGATGTTGTCACGTGGCAATTTAATAACCACAAGTCCCATAAAGCATAGCAATACTAAGCGGTCCGTGACTACTAAAGTCACGATTATATGAGACTGTGAGAAAGCAGGAAATTAACTGCAAAACAGCCATCACACCCAAGAGGAAAGAGCGGACAGCTCTGAAACGTGTTGGTGAAAGGTTGTTAATTACGGATGAAATGCCATCTTCAAGCATGAAATAAAGTATGTTTACATACCTGATGCTGTTGAGTGCTTCTTCGCTGCAGCGCACTTTGAAATACATATGATGTTTATTATACATAAATTGCTAATTAAATGTATAAACCCCAAAAACATTCTCGGATGCAGGTTTTTCAAAGTTAACTTCGAAAAAGCCTACATTAATTTTCAGGTAACAGAACAAATTTAAAATATTACTTGACCAATTAGACTCAAACTTAGTGGAATGCAAAACAATTTCAACTAGCATTGGAGGGATATAAATAGAGCAAACATCAAGCAATATTAACACCTGCAAAAGAAAATTACGAGATTACTCAACCAAAGAGAACAACAACAGTAAAAACTAATGTTTTGTAAACTGAAGTATTATAAGAGAATCATCTAATTTTTAGATCTAAAAATGTCCAGTGAACTGGCACCTGAACCTTGAAAATGGAAAAGTCATTATTAACAGACATGGGCAAAGCATATTCAAAGACAACACTTTTAACAAAGGAACCCATTTAAAATGCTGTAAGTACTGGTCCAAATGCTGTTATAATTAATCTGCTATTATGATTGAAGCCGATTGAGACCAACAGAGAACAAAAGCATGCATCTTCAATGGCTGAAATCAAAATATGTAATATTGTGTCTGACTTAAAACCTGTGGCTTCCACATCTACATCTTCTACAGTGATTGTCCTTATAGTCTATGCCCTTAACATTTATGTAGACCTAGCTGGTAGAATGCCACTTGAATTCTCTCTGGATATTAACCTCACTCTCATGAAACACATTGCAAAAAAGAAAAGATGGCCCGGTACCAGCTCTCTGTTCCAGAATGTGATTTCAGATCTTCTATTCAAGCCATATACTGTTGCATTTGATGGTGGTAGCACCATGCTCCATGGCCTTGAAGGTTACATAAAGTCATGCCTTTAAGGCATCATACCCATCATAACACATCTTATCCATGGCCTGAAGAAATATGGTCACATCAACCCCATCCTGATGAAAATCCATTGACTTGCCGGTCTGCACCATTTTCAAAATTTGCTGAATCATTTGTAAAGCCATCACAACCAGCACTCTGACTTATTTTGCAGACAAGCTCACAATCCATCATCGCATCTGCAGCCAGTAATGCAGACTACAAAGAGTAGCAAAAACAAATCCTTCTAGGCACATACGATCTAGCACAACATTCCTGTAGTCATCAGAACTGCCCCAACTCTGCTCCAATTTAGGAAAAGTCTTGAAGATGCATCTCTTTAAAGAACACTACATCACAGCCAGCCACCTCTCTTATCACTTCTTACTTTATACTTGTCTTTGACCTTGCACAGCACTCTACTGCCTGTTGGCTAGATTTGCACTACAGAAATCCCACACACATAGATACATTCATAGATAAATACTTGTGCAAACTTTGAAGAGAGCAATCGATAGAAAGTGAAAATTAGGACAACAGGCCATAGTACCACTCTAAATCTTTCATGAAACTGATACCCCTACAATCATATGTGCAACACACACTAAAGAAGACCTTTTATTATACAACAACAAGAACAGTGATAAAAGAATCATAATTGTCTGTACTGGTAGTAGCATTCAAAAACTAACATCAAATGTTGCTAATGGAAGAGACTTAGAAGTCATGAACCCCTACAATGACCACACTCTGTAACATTTTCAGCCAATGTCTAAGAAATAGCATTACCTTCATCTATGCCATTTTACCTAACAAACACACACCCACATGCAAAAAGTACTGCATAAAATCCAAACACACTTTCACTAGTAAAAATAAATGTTGTCTTTGAATATGCAAAGAAAAGTACCATAACCAAACCCTACCGTGAAATGCAAAAGAAAAGTAAAGAAAGTTTGAATTTGAAGTAAATAAATTAATTATTTTTGTCACGCCCACTGAAATGTAAAACACTATGAACTCCTAATCCTTTTAGCTTCCGACCAGCCTAATGAAGAAATAATTGACCTGCTCTTTGATAGCTGTAAGGACATTTAGGGTAGTGACTTGCAACTGTTGGGGTACAGGCACATGATCAGGTTCCAAATCATGATGTGAAACATACATGCATACAAGCATAAGAAACAAACAAAGTAGAAATAACCAGTGCCACAGAAGACAGGTGCAGGTAGATTATGAAAACACTCTATGCTAAAAGAAATACTTCTTCCACTAAAAAATGCAAGATCTGGAATTACACTAATGTAACTAACCCAACAAAGACAATCTAACCCTTTAACAATAATGAAATTCACTATGCTAACCCAAAAACCAAAAACTAATATTAAAATCAGAATAGTACAATTCTGAAAATCATTCTTTTTCTAACCTATCCAATGCAGGTTTTTCTTATGCGTTTGTACTCATAATTGACGTGCGATAAAACAAGAACTTGTGACAGCATGCAATGTTAAAAGAATACTGGATAAACTACTTTCATATACACATGAAAACATGTACATTCTAAAACACATTTGCAAAACAATATATACAACATTATTAGAAACATTTCTCATAGATGTAAATATACATAATCTTAAATAATAATAGCTATTCACAACATGAACAGTACACTAATTTCAAAACTGCAACACATTTTCTCTAAAGTATACAAATTACACTACACACATTTCTCATATTTAACTAAACAACATACTCATCAACCCATAAACATTCAAAGCTAGATCTGATATAAATAATACAATAAACTAAAAGCTTCACAAATTGTACTATGATATAAGTAAAATTACTGCAGTTCTGATGCTGCTGAGAGTCTCAATAGCAAATTCTTCCAAAGACAAAATCCCAAAATCATATCCACAATTAGAATTCAAAATGAGTTTGCAGTAAAACAAATATTATCCAAAAAACAAGAATACACATCAAGTTCAATTAAATGATCCAGAATATAAAAAATTATAAAACCAACAAAAATGTCCAAAAATGTTTTTAAATAGTTCAAAAGTAGCGAAAATGCCAACATATTTGAAAAACAGAAACAAAACTTAGATGTGTTGTGACTCCAAACCCAAACATATTCTGTATTTTCAAAATTAAAACAATACATAAACTTCCACCCTTTAATAATCATAAAAATACCTGCACAATCCTCAAATGTACTATCACTGCAACCATCAACTTCATTACGAACCTGAAAACCACATTATTCATAAAATAACACCCTTGGATTGGCTGGTCACTAAATAACCAAGTATGAAATAATCTAGTCCTAGTAAATGTTAACTGTAACAACTTAATTAACAGATTGCATTTCAAATAGTTAAAAAGAAACCAAAGTAATCGATATTGTTTGAATAAGTATTTAAAATAAAGTTCTTACCTGATATGATGAAATAGGAACCTGCATACTAATGCATCCAAGTCTGCTGGGAATGAAATCATAGAGAGACTATTGAAAAAAGAACACAACTGCATTGAAAGCAGTATAAAAATAATAATACTAATATTATGTTATTTTTAAAAAAGATGTATAAAACCATTTGGAGAATACAAATATTATTTCTCAAAGAAAATGAATAGAACAAAATATACAGATAATATGCTGTGAATATATCTATGTAATTTATTTTTGTTAAATGTTAGATGAAAATACATTTACTCGGCCTACCAAAATGATATATGTCATATATTTCATTAAAGCAGATATATTTTTCAATAATTTCTGTGAAAGTTTTTGTGTGAACCAAATATATCTTTAAGATTTAATTAATGCACACACCGAGTAGTGTGCAAGTTTTCATTTTGAATGAAAATGATTAGATTTTCTAGTGAATGCAAATGTTAAATTTCTTATAAATATTTTCAATAAATTGCAATTAAAATAAAAGTTACATTTTACGATGATAACTTGCATCTCCTTAAATGATGAAGAACTATTTATATTTTGTTAATTTGCAAAATACATTGGACTGCTACTTTACTAAGCTGACATTTTTCTACAGAACACTGGGAAAAGTATATATTTATGTGGTCACACTTCCTGTTCTAGCCCAAGTTCACACACATTTAGTAAATTCAATACATTTTTGGTGGGGCGTCTACCAACAGTGTGAAAAACATCAAGCAAACTGCATGATTTTGAAAGTTATATTTATGTTCTAAACCTGCTTAGATTTGGTGTTGGAGGTGTACATTTATTGTTTTAAGTGCAGTTCCTCGAAAAATGGGGAAGTACATACATGGAGGTGGCTGTTTATTTTACATTCAATGTACAAGAGCTTTTCTGTGCATGGAACCAGACTGGGGAAAGTGCATAGTTTGGGGAGCATATCTACTATTCCAATTCCAGTGGCATGAACATTAGAGAAAGCACAAAAATTGTAAGGGTGAGAATTAGAGGCATATTTATCAACATGTCACGCAATGCAGTGCAGCAAGACACTTTGCTGTGTTGTGTAACAAGAAGAGGACAGGAATGTGGCATTTTTAATATAATAAAGAGCTTTTCTGCCTTCTCCTGGCACTGGCACATAATGTGCTGCCAAGTGCCAATGCAGGCCCCCTTGCACCATGGTGCAAGAGTGCCTGAGATGCAGGCAAGACTGTTTTTGTGAGGAAGGAGCACCTTCCTGCACTTAAACAATATTTGAGGCAGTTTCCTCTTTCTATTTGTGCTTCAGATTGCAGTACACATAGAAAGAAGAAAAAAGGGGAAACATAAAAATATTTCTCCTTGTTACACCTTCCATGGGTAGGTGTAGCATGTTGATGCAATCCTAGGTCTACCACTCATGTCAAATATGGGCATGCTCTACAATCCCTGGGTCGATGCATGAGAACACCAATGCCCCCTCAATGTAACCCCTCCCTGGGGCCGGGTAAAGCAAGGCAGCCACTTGGGCTGCCTTGTGTTACTCCAAATTTACCAAGAACTGCAGGGCCATGCATGGCCTTGCATGGCTTTGTAATTCTCATCTAGGTTTTGTGTCACCCTAGAGTTACCTCGAATGATGCAAGGGTGATGGAAAACTAAATATGGCCCTTAGTATTTTAACTCAAATCCCACAAGCATTGGAGAAATTGCCAAGACTGGGAGTGCTGGGTAAGTACATATATTGGTAGGGTATGCAAGGGGTTAATATTTATGTGTGAAGGAACATTAGGGAAAGTTCATAACTTAAAGGGGATGAAGATTTGTTGCTCTAGCTTCTGTCCCACACACATAGTGGAAGCAGCATTAATACAGAGGGGCTGGGGGCGCAGATTTACTCTTCTATCTCCAGCTGCACAAATATTGTAGAAAGTACACAAATTGGCAGGTGAGATTTATTATTTTAAATTGAATCCCATAAACTATGGGACCCAAGCATACATTTGGGAGGGGCTAAAATCCCTTCTGTAAGACCTGTCCCACAAACATTGGTAAAAGTGCATACATCGGAGATCATATTTGATACTCTAATTCCAGCACAACAAACATAGAGGAAAATGCATAAATTGGGTGGGGGCAGAGTTAATGTTCTAAAACATCCATTGGTACACACATCCCAAGATGTGCCAAGATTGGTGGAGGAGATTGGCAAGATGTACTATTTATTAAAGCCAAACCTATTGTATGTACCATCCGGTATTGTGATCAACTCAGGTTAGAAAGGTGAACTAATAACCTTATGATAGTCAAGAAGACATGTAGTATCTGAGGTTGGAGAGAGCAACAGTATGTAAGTCAGTCCCGTGCAGAAGCCCCAGGTCTGTGTGGCACAAGGGGGGGTGAAACACTTGTTGGCAAATCTATGATCCATTAAGAACTGGTATATTTAGGATCTACTGAGAACTTTTTGACTGAATATAAATTCACTATCATATAAAAAATTTACTGGAGACTCTACTAACCAAGAGTTTCTATATATATTGTTTGGAACTGTCTACCTTATTTCACAATTTCTCTTTAAGAAAGTTTGCATTTTCCTGCCCTTAGCCCTATGTGACTACAGCCTGTCTTGCATCACATGACTGTGTGTAACTGACAGTTAGACTTTGTGACTTCTTCTCAGACAGTCTCACAATAGAAATCTGCATGGGCCATTTGCTGGCAGGATGTGGGGTAGTGATGAGCACAGCCCAGCTTGCATCTCAATATGGAGTGCTCTGTCTTCACATCTGCGTTGTCACTGCAGCCAACTTGGAGTTAGGGAAAAATACCCAGGAAATCCCATTCACTTCAAAGAACCTTTCTAGAAGCTTCTTCCACTTTTCAGAGGAAAGGCACCAAGGTATAAAAATAGGACCTTCAGACCCACTCTTCAGTTTCCTCCTGGACCTGTGGAAAGACTGTAAGAGGATTGCTGCCTGCTGCTTTCACCTGCTGTGCACTCTGCAAGACTGCTGTGCCTGAAGGATTGCTTTTCTGTGTGTAGTCTGCTCAAACCCTCTAAGGCCAGCTCTGCTGCTGAGCCCTGCAACTTCACCTGAAATCACCAGAGTGAATTCAAGGGCTAGTTTGATTCCCTCCTGTACAGAGCCACATGGACTCCCACCATCTTGAACCCCCATCTAGGACACAGTCTGAGTGAGTTTTGATCCTCCAAGTGGTGTCCCTCCAGTCCTGGACCCTTTATTGTGGTGCTAAAGGTACCCAGAAGGCCAAATCTCAAGACTGATAACGTGAACATTTTTTGTCTGAAAACTGCTCTGACAACTAGGTGGAGGCTGGGACCAACCTGCACGCCTGTCCACCTGAGCTGCATCGCCATTTGGATTGACTTTATGGCTTATCGCGCTGCGCTCTTCTCTGCAGCAGCATATTTTTTTCAGCGGACCTTCAACAAATGGTTATCTGGCCTCCTACAACTGTCTTCAGCTACAGCCCTCTTCCTTGTCCCATTAGAGATTTTTGAATTCCATCAAAAACACTTGCCATCCTCTAGCAGCACTGCCACCTCAGTGTCCGCTGGGGAACCGCCAAAGCCCCCCCTGGATTACAAGTTAAATCCTGGTTGGCCGGGCGATGCTGAGGCAGTCTCATGGTGGTGGGATGTTAGGTTCATAGGAGAGGCCAACGTGCATCCCACCACTGTGAAAGCGATGACTGCACGTTACTGCACGGCTCGGCATGCATGACACACCATGCAGGAACGGGGGTGTAAATCCAGGGGGGCACAACGCATGCACCCCAGGCCCAGGAGCTGCCCGGGCCCTTTTGGGCTCCCTTTGTTGCCTGTTCATCACCATTTTCATGGTGAGATCACTGCCATTAAAAAATCAGTGGACAGGTAACTCACAATATGCTTAGCGATGCCGCAGCAGCACGCCAGCATATTGCAGCTCCTTGACCGCTGTGCAAATGCCGCGGAAACCTTGATCCCCGGCTGACACAGTAGTCCTGTGGTGGTCTGAATGCACAACTCGTAAAGCTCCATTGCGGTAGTCCTTATTTTTTTACTTTGACCTGGCCTCAGTTGACTACATATCCATGCTTCGCACGTTGATATTTTAGGCGCAAGTGTTAACCAATAACTTTAAAAAATGTATAACTCGGTTTCCACTGATTGGATGTCTATTGTTTTGCTGTCAAATAATGTATTACACTTGACTCTATTTTTCTAAATTGGTACGGGATATTTCTTGTGTTTTCACTTTGTTATTGTTTGTGTGCTGGATAAATGATTTACACATTGTCTCTAAGTTAAGCTGCAATGCTTTTTGTGAAAAGCTACCCAGGGTTAAGTACGTGTTAATTTAGTGGATTTTTTTGGGTTCACCCTGAAATGGTTTGGGGCTGTTGCTTCACCAGGGCTCACCCCCAGTCAACCTACAACCCAAAGTCTCACACAGGGCCAGATCTGTGAAAATAACCATAGGTGGTGAATTCAAAGCCCAATCAACTAAGACAGCCAGATTGGGTCTTGCATCAAAACCTAATACCAAAAACAAGGAATAATGTGCTCCTGACTTTAAACAAGATGCATTGTAAGTATGCTGCAGTGCAGAACACACATCCAATGAATTGGAACCTTCTAAGTTTATCTTTGAATAGGAATTTAACCTGAAATGGTATGCCTCCAGTACAAATCATATGCCAGGTTATGCAAACTCACCTATGCACCATGGTGTGAGTCTGTGAATTTCACAAGACACCCTCGTATGAGAACCAGCTCAGGGGATGATAGCCTTACTAGACAGGGCTCTGCACTGTATTCTCCGCCCTGTGCAACATAGCACAACAAGTTTGGATTTCTGCTGGAATTGAGGGATGGAAGATGGATAACTCCTGTCCAACATATGATGGGGAAAGTGCTTACTTGTGCCTAAGCATCATATTTAATGATCTTATTCCAGTTCTATGAACATAAGGGAAAATGCATAAAGTTGAGAGGTACGCAAATGTACTCTTTTATATCCATTCCAAAAATGTTTGTGAAAAATTCCTTTATTTGAGTGGTTCAAAAACTGATAACTCCAACACCCTGAAAATATGTTGTATCCAAATATTTGAAGTAAAGATCCAATTTATAAAGCCCTGCTAAACATAAATCTATGTATAACCGACAGCCTCCTTAAAAGTAATTGAATGGCAACATTTATGTTTTTGATTTTTTTTCATTAATAAACATAATAAACACACTTTCCATTCTAAACCCAGATATACTAAAAACCCCCAGAAAAAAGAAATCCTAATACAAAAACAATTTGGACCACTGGCAATAAAAATGTACACTGTATTTAAATGCATGTATTATGAACCCCTTTACCCCACAATAAAAAATCTAATCCATAATATAAAATAAACAAGATCGATTAAAATATATACAAACAATCCCAATTACAAACCAACAAAAGAATCCAGAAGATACAGACTAAATTATAACATGTTAACATTAATCACTAACTAACCTATTCCCTTAACACCCCTGAGAGTAGATCGATAATTTCTCTAAGGAATACCCTAAAGTATATTATAAAAGCATTGTGAACCCTAAAACCTGTGAACCCCAATATTTAGATGAAATATGAACCATGTATCTTATAAGCAAAATATAAAAATTAAATATTAATTGAAAATACAAACAGGAATCCCTGATATACACTTGAACCCCAAAAAACGACCTCATTGAAAATATCCCAACATTAAACCACTGCCCTCCCAATCCCACTGATAAACTCCATAACATAATGAAAAAAAGAAAGGAAACCATATTCCAAATTAATTGAGCAACAATATTTGCTACCGTCACACATTATAAAATAAAATACACATAGAAATCCATTACAGAGCAAAAACTCCCAGAATTAAACCTTAAATAAAATATTAAATAATTTATTATTAAATGTAGCCCACCTAAAACCAGCCACAACCTTCAAAATGTGTAAGTAATTGATTTTAGCAAAACAACCTCCCACGCAAGCTATATTTCTTTGCTGGTGGCTTACTCAAGCTCTAAACTAGGGCCTCAAAAAATGCTACTCTCCACACAACTTCAGTTACTAATATTTCATATTTTATTATATTTTTCTTTTTTCAAATTTATAAAAATTTGAAAATTGACATTTCAACATTTCATTTCTTTTAAACATTCATGATTCAGTTTTACATCTGTATCCAGAGAATAAGAACTATTACAATAAAATTAGAATAGGATAAAGAAACAATCCCCTACACTCACACCTCATTCATATAACCCACAACCATATCACTAGCATACTCTACACTTCCATACCACGTCCCAGACCAACACTGCATGCACATATGGTTAGAAGACGGGGTGACAACATCCACCCTCGATTGCTGTGCTGATGTCTGGGGTGTCAGACTCTCTGGCCGACGTACGTTTCAATGGACAATATCAGTGGTCTCCATCTTCATCAGGACCTTTTGTGATGCATATATATTTTTTTGTAACAGGCGAAGGTTTGGGGAATCTTTGAGTTTCTCAAAGGAAACTCCAATCAGAGTTCTGCGAGCACAAATGGGGCCTCCAAATGTTCTATGTCTTCTGTCGGATAACATGCTCCGTAAGTCTAGAACCTGAACTCATCATGAATAGACTGCACAATGCATATCCTTGTTTGTCTGCGGCTAGTAATTCTATTGGATTCTCTACATGCTTGGTGTCCAGTGTCTCTGCGCTTTATCACTATACATTTTTTACTTTTACCGGTGGCCAGATTTCTTCAGTTTTCTTATTAACGATCGCCCTGGCATAAGCAGTTTCCAATGCTCCTCCGTGTTGGCCAATGGGTGACTCATTCGAGTCGCCCATTGGAGGGCTCATATTTTTAAGTGGGGGTGTGGCCTCTATGCCAAAATGACTGCCGCGCTTCTGAAGAGTGGAATGAGCACGAAACGCGTCAGGCGTGAATCGACAGGCATGCTGTAAACTGGATCCGCTCGCCGATCGGGCTTTTAACTCATGAAGGTTGCTGCAGTGGATGTCAGAGTACGTTTCCACCTGTGGGAACCTTGGAGCTTTGATTTTTACGCGGCCTCCCAGCCGCGGGAGATGCACCACCTGGAAATTTGGGGCCACGGAGCTCCGAATCACGGAGTCTCAATGTGGAGGCATCCATGGAGGATTGACAAGCCGGATGTGCAAGTGGAGGCCCATTGATGGGCTTGAAACGTTTCAGACAGTGGCACACAACTGAGACACACACTACAAGACCCACAAACCAACGCAGATTCATTGGAGTCGCCCATTGGAGGGCCCATATTTTCAACTTGTAGGTGTGGCCTCTATGCCAAAATGACTGTCGCGACTCTGAAGAGTGCAATGAGTACGAAATGCATCAGGCGTGAATCGACAGGCATGCTGTAAACTGGATCCGCCCGCCGATCGGGCTTTTAACTCATGAAGGTTGCTGCAGTGGATGTCAGAGTACGTTTCCACCTGTGGGAACCTTGGAGCTTTGATTTTTACGCGGCCTCCCAGCCGCGGGAGATGCACCACCCGGAAATTTGGGGCCACGGAGCTCCGAATCACGGAGTCTCAATGTGGAGGCATCCATGGAGGATTGACAAGCCGGATGTGCAAGTGGAGGCCCATTGATGGGCTTGAAACGTTTCAGACAGTGGCACACAACTGAGACACACACTACAAGACCCACAAACCAACGCAGATTCATTGGGGTCGCCCATTGGAGGGCCCATATTTTCAACTTGTAGGTGTGGCCTCTATGCCAAAATGACTGTCGCGACTCTGAAGAGTGCAATGAGTACGAAATGCATCAGGCGTGAATTGACAGGCATGCTGTAAACTGGATCCGCCCGCCGATCCGGCTTTTACCTCATGAAGGTTGCTGCAGTGGATGTCAGAGTGTGTCTCCACAGGTGATAACCTTGGAGCTTTGATTTTTACGCGGCCTCCCAGCAGCAGGAGATGCATCACCTGGAAATTTGGGGCCACGGAGCTCTGAATCACGGAGTCTCAATGTGGAGGCATCCATGAAGGATTGACAAGCCGGATGTGCGAGTGGAGGCCCATTGGTAGGCTTGAAACGTCTCAGACAGTGGCACACAACTGAGACACATACTACAAGACCCACAAACCAACGCGGAATCATTCGAGTCGCCCATTGGAGGGCTCATATTTTTAAGTGGGAGGTGTGGCCTCTATGCCAAAATGACTGTTGCACCTCTGAAGAGTGCAAAGAGCACGAAACGCGTCAGGGGTGAATCGACAGGCATGCTGTAAACTGGATCCACCCGCCGATCCGACTTTTACCTCATGAAGGTTGCTGCAGTGGATGTCAGAGTGCGTCTCCACAGGTGGGAACCTTAGAGCTTTGACATTATGATATTGACCTGAGTTGGAGTCTGACTCATGGAGTACTCTTTAAAAATGTGGCAGTCAGCCCATCCCCCTTATTATAAGTGCATTAGGATATTATTAACTTGTGATAAGGTGTACATGATATCTATCTCATTTGTGATGCAGTACCAGATTGCCAAATTCTAAATCAGGCCCTTAATTTTTCCAACTTTATTCTTATACATCAATATTTCGAACTCAATAGTCAGGTAATACATACAACTTAACATCATATTAAATGTAAGTTCCTGCTCATGTTAGGCCTATGAAAAATATTGTTATGGAACAATATTTCACCAAATCTTGCCCGATATTTGAATGCAAGATCAACTTGCATTGAAACATCATGCGACAAATATGTAATGAACCTCTTCTCTTAAGAGAAGTTTTCTGCTCAAACTAATCTCCAGCTGAAATAAATGTTAAAAATTGTATGAGATTTGTGTGAAATTTCTAGAATGTTGAATTTGAAGCATAATAACAGAATTGTAATGGCTTTATTTAGATCTGAAGAATAAACCCAATAAATTTTCTCTTTAACATTAAGGAGCTTGCGGATCGGTGTTGATGTGTATTCATGTAAGCCACCATTAGTGATGTAATCCGTAATGTGTTCAGTGCTACTAATTAAGATCCATGGGGCCAATTGGATTTTTAACCACGCCACCAATTGATCCTCTCCACAGAATGTTGCCCTTTTGTGGTGATCATGTAAAATATTTCCCTTTTACCATTGATAATCTACAGTCCAACTAATAATTAAAGTGTGCCATTGGTTAACTAAGAATACAGCCTTCGACCTTATGGACTATAGCAACATACTCTTTGTTGGAAGAGTGGACTGGATTGGCCCTGTGTAAAACAACTGAGGGTCCGATTCTGATGTCGGATGCACTCGGTCAGGAACTGTAATCAACCGACCTCCTGTCGTCGATTACAGACCTGCAAGTAGGATTTGACCGAACCCTGTTCGGTCGCAATTCTATACTTGAATGGAAGCATTCATTCCGAACGTAATGCATGCGTGCACTGTTAACTGCAGAGGTGCAGTTCATCCCTGTACCCTGTGGCAGGTACCTCATGTTGTCTGCCACCGGTGCAGGGATCAACAGGGGGGCTGGGTGGCCTCACACCTATGGGGGTCCTACTGGGGGCCCCCAAAGACAGTTTCCCACTGCCTTTTTGTGCCGGAAAGACCAGCACAAAAAGGCTGTGGGAAACTACCATCGTACTCCCTCGGCTGGAAAGAGGCCGCTGGGGGAGTACTGAAGGGTTTCTGAATGGCGGACGGGCTCTTCGAGCCCGTCATAAGCCATTCGGTAAACCGAGTCTGATTCCTTTCCGACTGAGCCCATCAGAATGGCTTGGTCGGAGAGGATACTGAACGGCACATTCTGATGCGGGCAGGAATCGGGCCCTAAGAGGTGATTGCATGGTTATTACCTGAAATCGTCTTTCACCTAGAACAAACCCTCTGTGCCCCCCTATGGTGCAAAACATGGTCTGATCAAATCTGCACATATCACAGTCTGAAATCAATTCCCCCGCTTGCCAAACTGACTAAATATTAACCCTATCAGGGATAAGGGGATTGCACAAAAGTCAGATGCTAGAATGGTTCCAAGTAGCACAAATGTATCCTTGGGAAATGTTTTAATAATTTGGTGTGTATTAATTTCTCGAGCATTAAGTCCAAGCAATCTAGTAATGACTGGTTTAAATATGTTCACAAATTTGATATTGTCATGTTTCAGGAAACTTGGTTCATTGAGGACACTGTCCGGGCTCGGTATCAAAGCTTCTGCATTTCTGCAACCATTCTAAATATGGCCGAGCTCAGTCGAGGGTGGGTTGGTCACCATGGCTGGAAACTCAATTATGCTTATGGTCATACCAACTGCTCTCACCCATTCAAAAACTCAAGTCCTCTTAGATGTCCTCCCAAATACTTTTAATTTCTACCTTATTAATTTCTATAACTCAGTAAACACAGAATAGGATTATGAAATCAATATTCTTTTTCATGCTGTAACCATCTGAAGGAATAGCTGTTGTGGAGGAGGCCCATCCCATATTTCTGCTTGATATAACCTTCTCTCTTGAAGAGGTTGTGAAAGCAGGGCCTCAGGACCGGATGTTGTCCCCATGGACTTGTATTAAGACAATATGGAATTCTGGGAGCCCATCTTAACCAATGTCCTGAATGCTGCTGCTAACACTAGCCTTCTGACTTCATGGCAGACATCCACAATAGTTCTAATTCATAAGAAGGGCAATGAACTATACTCAGAGTGTGACCTCTCAATGAGATTCAGTGGTTAAAGTGGAAGGGCGCATTATCCTCCAAATCATTGAGGATAGGGCCAAAGAGAACAAAGGGATTAGCCCAGGGTCCCTTATGTCCTCATCCCATTCATTGACATAGTGAAGATGACCATCTCCACGACAGAAAGAAAGACAGAAGAATGCTGGTGCACTAACCCCCTCCCCTCCCACTGTGAGCATATAAACTGCACCAACCCAGCATTCTCCCTGTTCTTTTTTTCTGTTTTCCGACAGAAAGGGATGTGAAGTTTGCTCTTCCCTGATGAATGCTTCTGGGATGTCTCATCGGGCTGCTGTGCTGTCCTCTATGTTCCTGAACTCTTCTTCGTTGTCTCGTTGAGCTGCTGGGCTTCTCGACGTCTCATTCCACAGTCTCCTGGCCTGCCGGGATTGCCGGGAGCTGCATTGTTGGGCGGCCAGTCCTTTGTGGCTGGGGCGCCGCTCCTCCCGGTCTGTCAGGGTTGAAGTCTGCGTCTTCCTGTGGTTGGGCCGGTCAGGGAGTCGCGCTGCTGATGCTGTTTGGGGCGCCTCGGGCCGGTCTTGGTGAGGCTCCTGGTGTTCCTGGATGCCGGTTGAAGCTGTAAGATTCGACTTTCCTCCCTGGACGCTGCGTGGACACCTGGGTGTACCGGTTGCTCCTGGTTTTACCCCTGTTGACTCGGCGCTTGTTGTTGAATGGCGTCTGGGCTGGGGGTTGGGGGTCAGTCTTTGTGTGATGGAGTTTGACTGCCCCCGTGGTAAGTACCGCATAGCAGTTTCTTTTTCCATGCTGTGTCTGGTGGCAATTTATCGCTAGCTCCTGGTAGCTACATGTGTTTGTCTGCTTGCCTACGGCGGCCCACAGGGAGCCTGGGACATATTCCCAAATGCTGGGGTTACTGGTCTTTCATTTCTCCTTCAGCACACAAGAGTCTCTGTGAGTGCCATTCTCCGTTGCTCTTGGACTCGTGATGTTTCTCTCTTGATGTCTGAATCTTGCCTAATGTTTTTTTTCAGGTTACCAGGGTTCTTCTACTTTTAGTATCCTTCTCTTACTACCTTGCGGAATCACTGTGGCCTTGTGGTAAATAATTTAATTACCGGGACTTAATTTGATACAGAAACATAATAAAAATAGCTCAATAAATAAGAGGCAGAATCCGTGGTATTAGAGGTTCGGAATGGGCTTTATTCCAATGGACGATTCGAATCGGTGACTCCAAGTTCCATCACCACGGAGGTTCAGGAAGTGAAGCACACTTTATTGATAAGTAATTACTTTTATACAATAGGCATTACAGAGAAGCAAATGCAGGAGGCGTAACAATTGATAGTGTAGATAAAACATACATACGTAGCAAAAGTAGGTGTAACTGGGTGTAACTAAAGAACGTCATTAAGTGTCATGTCATAATAGGGTGGTTCCATGAAAGAATTTCGCAACGTTAGCAGAATTACTTGGCAGAAATGCGCGCGCAGCAGCATGACGTGTGATTGACGTGCAACTAGGGGGTGAAGGGGACTTGACATTTAGCTCTACATGTGGCGACAGATGTCTGGAGGGTCAAGTCAACCTAATCCCAAATCATATCTAACATCCTATGTTTAAAGAACTATGTTATCCAAAAGAGAGGTCTCTTAGAGTAGAATCTTATTCTATACTGCCTATACTGACTGTTAGTGCGTGTACAAGCGTCTAAGTGTCTACACTAGATGCGAGGGCAGAAGTCTTCCATAATAATAGGGCTATGAATTACTCGCATAAAGACAGAGAAGCCGGGCCTTTGCTCGGTAGCTGGAAGAATGTTTACTTAAACTACTAGACAGGAATGCATTGGGCAGGGAGCGGAGCAGATAATTTCGAAGGTGAAATACAGTTTTTGGCAGGCAGCAAGCTGATGTCAGGCTTCGTGAGCCGCGCAGGGAATGAGACAAAGTTCATGGTCACAGATGCAGGCTCAGACTGGAGCTTCAGAGGCAGAAAGCAAGAAAAGCTTGATGACAGAATCAGGGCCTACTTGCCTGGACTGTAAAATGGCATAAGTGAACCATATAAAGCCGGTGGCCTTTCATACTTAGGAATGGAATATCCAGCCTATTCATGGCGGATCTGAAAGAGGACATGTTGACAGTGGACGCACATGAGTTTGCGTCTTCATAACTGGAACTGGAGGGAACATACATGTACTTGTGATTCATACATGAAACCGTTGGGGTCCAAGATAGGGGACATAACTGATCAGAAAAATCCATATTTCCACATTCCCTCCTTGTCCCCTACTTGCCCGTCAAGAGATATCAATCTTCATCAATCCATTGATCTGTTCATATAGCATCATTTGTTCTTCTTTTTTCTTCTGGGACGAATGAAATCTTGGTGATGGAATACACGATGTGGCACACAGACCACAAATCGCTGGTCCACATTGTAGGCATAGACAGCAACTGAATAGTATGAGAAAGCCAATACCTAGGAAGGATAGGACCTTCCATCCAAAGGTAGATAATACACTCCAAAACCAACCGGACCAAGTCCAGGTGCCTGGATTCTGGTGTATCTGGCTTACAATCTTATGAAGGCGAGTTATGGCTTTATATACAGATGGCGAATTTTCTGGTATGAAAATGCAACAACTTGATCCGATGACCCTACAAGCTCCGCCCCTATCGGCCAGGATGACGTCAAGGACAAGACGATTTTGAAGCACAACAATCCGCATAGCAGACTGTTCTTCTGTTAAATTGCCTATGGCGGAAATAGTTTCGTTCACTACTGCTTCAAGGGTTCTAGTTAATCTACGTATCAGCTTACTATTAGTAACGGTACCTATATAGGGAAAGAGACCTTTATTGAAATCTGTGTATTTTTCCCATGCTGTTTCAGTGTAATCGACTATTGGGAGATCTCTCCTTTCTCTATTGTGTACTAAATGAGTATTTCTGTGATAATCGGGAGGAGCTAGGAAAACAGGTGGCAAAAGGAATCCAATGTAGCAGGTACCATCCCAATCTAGAGGCAAACGTACATATGCCGTCTGACCACATATAAAATAGGAATGGCGGGAAGCTCTAAATGTCGACTTGCCTTGATCACTGAATTCTATTACAGTGGTGCATCTACTATGGCCCATATGTATGGAACCATTCTTTCTTACACATAATTCACCTTTTACTGGAAATACTGACATGGCGGGCAAACTTGGAGTAGCTTCGGATTCGATATTTAGGATCATAAGATTAGGCGTAAAATTACCTAATCCATAAACTTCATTTTCTAGATCAGTTCCTGTTCTCTTGGGAAGTCCCTCCTTGTTAGGGTAGCAGACTTTAAGTAAAACTAAGTTTAAATTTCCCCATACCCAGTTGTCTTGATAAACTGCAGAATTTGAATCTAGGGAATTAATTAAACTAAACCATGCTCCACAGGAGCCGTTGTGTGTGAATGGGTATGGAAAAAGAGGTAGAATTCCTTTATAATTCTGATAGGGAGGGAGTCGGCCACATATCCAACAATTTGTAGCATTGCTAACCTGATGGGAATGATGTAACATACTAATAAACGTATTATTGCGCAGCGCAAATCTATAAGACAACTCATGCGGAGGTAATTCACTAAAAGAATGTTCAGCAGTAACATTATAAACATGTCTAGAAATAGGATAATATATGTGCAACAATATACTTGCAGTAATTATTAAAAGACTTAAGAAAAACAAAATTAATAACGTCACTGTGCAATGACTACGCAGTGAATTACAGTATGCATGTCGTTTCAACATTTTTCGGGTTTTTTTTTCTATTCAGGTCTAAGGGATACATGTCAGAGACAAATTCAACCGCTTCACCTTGGAGAGGACTTAAACAATCAAATTGCCTGACTGGTTAGACCTGAGTTTTAGTTTATATTGTTCGTGATTACTCATTTCAACCAAAGGAAGCTTTGAGTCAATGGGTGAAGACACACGAGGTGTGGTATTTACATCCGATGGTAGTCCATGAAATTTCTTGATATGACTTGAATGTACCCAGCCTTTCCTGCCTTCGATCTTCACGGCTGTCCTTGTGGTGAGCAAGACCAGTTGCGGCGACCTCCACCTAGGATCCAGCTGAGTCTTTCGATCAAAGTTCCTCACCAAGACCAGGTCCCCCGGAACTACGTCATGGGGTTTCACCTCAGTGTTGTCAGGAAAAGCTGCAGCTACCTGTGAACGACAAGATTGTAGTGCAGACATCAAGGAAGCCAAATAATCTGTCAGCATATTACAGTCAATATCAGTTATTTTACGTGGTATAGGCGTCCCCCACATATTTGGTGGTCTACCGAAGATCACCTCATAAGGGGATAGCCCTGTTCGAGAGTGTGCTACCATTCTCATGTAAAAGAGTGCAACTGGTAACGCTACTACCCAGTCGACACCTTTCTCTCTGCATATTTTGGACAATCTAATTTTCAGGGTCTGATTATGTCTTTCCACGAGACCTGCTGCCTCGGGGTGTCGGACACAGTGAAACTTCCACTGATAACCTAACAAAAGTGAAACGTGTTTCATTAGTTCGGATGAGAACGGCTGGCCGTTATCTGAGTAGACAACACGTGGTAAACCGTATCGTGGGAAGAATTCTCGAACTAACTGTTTGGCAGTAGTCGGGGCAGTGTAATCTGAAACCGGGTATGCCTCTGTCCAACGGGAAAGAGCACAGACAACTACGAGAACATATTTGAATCCTCGACATCGTTCCATCTGGATATAATCCATCTGGAGGACTTCAAAAGGGTGATCAGGAGGCTGAAATCCACCCTGTTCTACGGGAATGCTTTTTCCTGGGTTGAACTGACAACAGATCATACAGGTACGAACTTTTTGTTTGGCTGCTGCTCGTAAATGTTTGTTGAACCAAATGTGTTGAATGCTGTCTAGCATAGCTTTTTCTCCTAGATGCGCTGGACTATGTACAGTGTTAATAATGACTTGGACCATTGAATCAGGAAGGAACCACACAGATTTTTCCTTCGTCATCCATCCTTGATCCGTTTGGATCCCTCCTAATTCAGTCCATTTCTTTATTTCGTCTGGAGTAGCATGTGTCTGTATGTCAATTACATCAAGAGTGGGATCCTTAACCGTCATACAATGTGTTGGCGTCGGGACTTTTGTCTTTGTCATGTCGGATGTTTGAGTTTGAGCAGTCTGTTTAGCTGTTCTGTCAGCTAGATCATTGCCTTGAGAAATGATATCAGTAACTTTCGTATGAGCTTTACATTTCATAATTGATATTGCAGTGGGTAGATGTATTGCATCTAATAAGGCATGAATGAGGGGTCCGTGCTGAATGTGGGCACCGTGAGAAGTTAAATAACCTCTCTCTCGCCACAGCACGCCGAAGTCATGTACAACTCCGAATGCATAACGCGAATCAGTGTATATGTTGACTCTTTTATTTGTGGCTTGAATACAGGCTTGTGTCAGAGCGACGAGCTCTGCTGCTTGAGCGGACAAGGTATTTATGCAATTTGTTTCAATGATTTCAGTGTCTGTTGTGACTGCGTAAGCGGCCACTAACTCTCCTGTACTTGTTCTCATACATGAACCATCTACATACAACGTTAGGTCTGTGTCTGACAATGGGACATCTGTCAAGTCTTGTCTGGGTTTCGTTGTGATTGTAATAACATCAATACAATCATGAGCTAGTGGGTCTGTTCCGATTACGGGTAAAAGTGTGGCAGGATTCAATGTGTTACAACGTCTGATTTCTATATGTGGCTGAAACAATGTTAATTCATACCCTGTAAGTCGCGCTATAGTCAAATGTTGTGTTTGCGTTCGATTCACAAGAACCTCTACTGCATGTGGTACTTGAACTGTCAATGGATGTCCTAACACTATGGCATCGCTTTGTCTGATTGCTAAAGCTGTTGCTGCCACTGATTTCAGGCATGCAGGCAAAGCCTGAGCTACGGGATCTAATGTACTAGAAAAATAAGCACATGGTTTGTGGGATCCTGCCTGTTCCTGTGTGAGTACTGACAAGGCAGTACCTTCGCGTTCTGTAACAAAGAGTGTAAACTGTTTATTGTAACATGGTGTTGCTAAAACCGGTGCTTGGCATAAGGCTTTCTTTAGGCTTTCAAAAGGTTGTGCATGTTCCTGAGTCCAAGGGAGAACAGTCGATGTGGCTGCCTCCTGTGTTGTCAATTGAATGAGTGGTTTTGCTAGAAATGCATACTGAGGGATCCACTGCCTACAATATGAAGTGAGGCCTATAAAAGCCCGCACCTCCTTTTGTGTCTTGGGTATTGGCATGTTAGCTATTAACTGAATGCGGTCGGGTGTAAGCTGCCTTCCCTCCTTGGACAGCGAGTGTCCAAGATAAACAACTCGCTGGACACAGAATTGCAGCTTAGAAGGGGACACCTTGTGCCCTTTTTCGGCTAGAAATTGTAAAACTGTCAGTGATGCTTTCTCACATTCAGGTTCGCTTCTAGCGGTGATCAGCAGATCATCGACATATTGAAGCAGGGCAGTGTTTACTGGCATGTGGATACTGTCGAGTTCTCGTTTCAGTGCTTGGCTATAGATGCTGGGGCTTTCTGTAAATCCTTGAGGTGCGCGTGTGAATTTAAAGCTACGTCCATTTAAACTAAATCCGAACAAGTATTGGCTTTCCGGATCTATAGGGACGCTGAAAAAGGCATTCTTGAGATCAATTACAGTAAAGAATGTTGCTTCAGAATCAATAGCTGTCAGTAATGACGAGATATCTGGGACCACAGGGAATTGTGGCACAATGCATTTGTTCAATTCGCGCAGATCAATAACCAATCGATATACTGGCGGGGCCTTTGGATCTGTTCGTTTAAGAATCGGAATTATCGGGGAATTACATACATTGGAGTCTGTTTCCACAACCACTCCTTGGGCAATGAGCTCGTCAATGATTTGCAGTAAAGCCACTACAGCATCTGGTGGTAACTTGTATTGTCGCATTCGTGGTAATACCACTCCTGCCCTTAGTGTAACTCGATATGGTGTAATATTCATGCAACCAACATCAGTAGGGCCTTGTGCCCATAAATGTGTAGGTAAAGTCTGCAGTCGGGGATCCATGTCTCGAGACACATAGTGACCTTTGAAATCACGTAAAAACAATCTTACTCCTTCCGGAGAACAACATATTATAGCTCCTAGAGCTTTCAGTGTTTTTATACCTAACAAGTTTTCTGGACATGATTTAGTAAGCAATAAATCTGTAGTTCTGGTCAAGGGTCCTATCGTAAGTGGAAGAGGCTGTGATACTTCATTAACAATAGGTTTTCCTGAAAAACCAAGGGAAATATTCTGTGAGCCTGAGAGGGGTGCCCCTGGAACTTCACTGTGTTTTATTGTTGTTCGACTTGCCCCTGTATCAAGTAAAAATTTTCTATCTTGGCCTAATAATTCACTATGTACATAAGGTCCTTCTTGGTCTACAGGGACCTCGATAAGGGGTAAGTCAACTTCCCTCTCTAGGCTGGTTCATGCGTATCGTTGATAATCAGGATAGTCGTACTGTGCGGTCTGGTACAGTTGTCGTGTCGTGGTTTGTGTGGCAGCAACAGGCAGCGCAGGTGCAGCTGGCACAAACTGTATAGACTGTTGTGGAGCTGGCATGGACTGTGCATGCTGCGGGGCTCCTTGTTCATTCTGATCCTGTCTAGGTGGCCGTGGTCTTTCCTGTGTTTTACCTGTGGCGATATTACGCTTCAGGACTGGGCAATCGTGTATGTAATGTCCTGGCTGTTTACAATAGTTGCATGTCCCTTTTACAGGTCCTGCTGACTCACCGGAATGTGTCGTACCCTTTTTATGTCCTTCAGCTGGAACTGTCTGAGAGACTAGCATTTTCATTTTCGTGTCTTTCATGCGTCTCTGTTCATGTTCTTGTTCCTCTCTAATTCTATTGTAATGGTACTGTAACATTTGTAACATTTGTGATGGGGTATTACCTTGCCAGGTACTCTCGAATTTTAATACTCTATTCTTCACTTGGGGCAAGGAATTTTCAACTAATTTTGTCACAAACAGATGTGGGTATGATTCGCTACTTGCTTTTATGCCACTATTTATACCAAAACATTTTTTAAATCGGGCATAGAAATCACTAGTGTCTTCATCTTGCTTTTGTTTACAAGCTGAGATTGCACCCCAGTCTTCCTTTTTCGTAGTTAATAAACGCGGCAGTACCTGTACTAGTAAACCTGGTAGTGCTTTAGTTTTGTCCCCAAGCCCCGAACCTGGACCTCGGGCCTTTTCTTCATTTTCTAATGCTGTCCAGTCTATCTTTTGGTCTCCCACCTCCCACTCTTTTTCCTTGAGTTTTTCATAAATGCCAGCAGGCATTAATACCTTTAATATTGTCATAATGTCGGGATAGGTATACTCTCCCATGAGTAACATGTCTTTAATTTCTCGGTGGAAACCCGCTGGGTCTTTGTCATGACTGGGTACCACTTTCTTCATTTCTAACAATTCTATTTTCGATATGGGCGTATATACAAATACACGTTTAAACTGATTGTCCTCGCCCTTTATTGGGTGTACTTCTCGTAAGGGATTCTGTCTGTCCATGTAATACATCGGTCTTTCCTTGATGGGCAGTGAGACATGTTCTGGGCATACAAAAAGAATGTACTGCTTTCTTGATTCTAGTATTTCTTTAATTAGCTTAGTACCTGAACCTCTCCATCTATTCGTGAGTAATTCAGTCAATATATCAGGTAAGGGACCAGGATCTGAATGTTGGCTTTTATATAGTATAAGAAGTTGTTGAATCATATAAATCCCAGCTAAACGCTGTTCATCTGGGGTGAGGTTCAAAAATGTGTGTGCTACTGTATCATCACCATATTTTCCGGGACTGTCAACCCAATGAACGGCTGACCTGGCTAATTCTTGTTCATCCATAGAATCGAGTAAATGATAACCCCTTCGTTCTCGCAGTAATTTGTCAGCGGCTTGGAACGAATGCTCGGGGGACCTTATATTTTTTATAGGTGTTTGGAAATTCCTGTTATTATCTGGACATATCGGACGTATCCGGTCAGTAAAACATCTAGTACTATTACAAGATCTTCCTCTACCTACATAGGCTATGGTTTCTGACTGTCCTGTGGACAGTCCTGATCCTTCCTCCTCCTCGTTTTGTTCAAACTGGTCTACCGCTAATCTCTCTTCGTGTAGGCGTTCTATTTCTTTACGGATCTTTCGGCACATGGCTATTATACATTTTTGCCTATCATGTCTCCCTTCTGATATATTCTGGCTCCATCTGGTAAGAGTTTCCATTGTTTCCGGGTCTACCCCCGGTCGGTCTTGATTTCTGATCACACAATTTATGAGGAAACGTAACAGTTCCCCCTGTATTTCCACTTTCTGGTATTCCATAGCTCTGTTAATACATTCAGAATCTCGCCCTGTTTGGACAAAATGATATATATTATCTAGATGCATAGTCATTCCTGGTAGCTTCCCTAAATACACCGCAGCTCGTCTGATACGTAATGATGCCATGATCATTTCGTCCTCTTTGCCGGGCACAGGGTCATATCTACAATCTATAAGAAGTTCCTTAAGCGTGCGGGCATTTATGAGTTTGGGGGTACGTGGATGTGCTGACTCTTGAAAGGTAAGTTTATTTACTCTGGGTGGCGTAGAAAAAATGTTGGTAGCACCTCCAGTAGCCCCGTCTGGGGTATCGGGCGTGAAAGGATTCGTAGAATGCGATACAGCAACTATAGGTGTGGACACAGCTATAGAAGTAGCTGTAGGAACAGATGTGGAAACAGGTGTGCTTGCCGGAACTTGTGTCAGGATTTGTTGTTGTAGAGATACAGATACAGGATCTTGGCGTTGAACCTCCCCGGCCGACGGTCTATGTGGGGCGGGGTTAGCATACTCGGGAGCTGCGTCATCTAAGTATGAGGAAAGAAAAACATCTTCTGCGGTTCTAGGATGCCCCTTAGGATGTACTTTTATTGGAAATAATGGGGGTGGCAAGTCTTTTGGTATCCCCGGAGTAGCCTTAGGTAATCCCTCGGCCAGAAGGGGATACATACCCTTCATAAGGGCATTTCTTTGTCTGTCTACTTGTTCTGATTTCACTCGTGTACCTTCTTCAATTAATAGATTTTCTCGGACTTTATTTGAATTCTCTTTATTTTTCTCTTCCTGTCGGAGTGCTTTTTCTGTACGTCTATGAGATTCTCTGCGCCATAACTCAACGGCGTCTTTCTGTGACTGTCTGGCTTTCCTTTTCCATAACTCTTCCTCTACTTTCATGATGCACTCTGCATCCCAGGTCCCAGCTGCGGGCCACCTCTGACTTTCTGGTAACTCCTTGGTGTAGTCTACCCACAAATCAAGAAATAGTATAGCGTCTAAGCCGTGCTTATGATACATGAAGTACCCTGGAGTGTCCCTAGGAGGAATAGGAACAGCTTCTTCGAGTACCCCTTTTCTAGTTGTGAACTGTCTTAATTTCGAAAAGAGCGGCATATTGAGAACTGGTCTGATACTTGATCTTGAACAAACTTAATACAATAAACACAGTGATGAACAGTCATTCACACCACAATATGCAGGACGTATTAACACATTTAACTTTTAACATTTAAATGAGCAACAATGATGATGACGATTCTAAGGAAACTTAATCACTAAACATAATACTCGGCATAAACTGAATTATTCTGAATTTATATACTTGATATACTAGATATACTGCTAAACAGTACAGATACACTGCTAAAACAGTGCAGACCGGATTTGTGTACCCAAACCCGTCTTGACCGGCACAACCTATGTGCACGTCAGAACGCCTCCCCAGTAATGGTACTCACCGGGTAGCTCGGAACGGAAGGCCTCGGAACGGAACTGAACTGAACTGGACCGGACTGGACTCGACTCGAAAACTTCGGACACTTCGGGACATCGGAAACCTCGGAACTTCGGAACTTCGGAACTTGGTGGGCCTCTGTATACCTCGGATCTTGCTCTCTCAGCTAGGCTCTGGTCGGGATACTTCGCACTTCTCACCGCCTCGTCTGGGTGTTGATCGCAGCCTCAGTCGCCCCCGCTTGACCGGAGGGAGATACAGGAAATCCTGCTGGTACGCGTTGTTGTCCGTCCAGCTGTGGCAGGAGACCGGGCCTGCAACGCACCGCCGGCGCGTGAGATGAGAAAGTGTCCCTGTTCGGGCGCCATTCATGTGGTAAATAATTTAATTACCGGGACTTAATTTGATACAGAAACATAATAAAAATAGCTCAATAAATAAGAGGCAGAATCCGTGGTATTAGAGGTTCGGAATGGGCTTTATTCCAATGGACGATTCGAATCGGTGACTCCAAGTTCCATCACCACGGAGGTTCAGGAAGTGAAGCACACTTTATTGATAAGTAATTACTTTTATACAATAGGCATTACAGAGAAGCAAATGCAGGAGGCGTAACAATTGATAGTGTAGATAAAACATACATACGTAGCAAAAGTAGGTGTAACTGGGTGTAACTAAAGAACGTCATTAAGTGTGATGTCATAATAGGGTGGTTCCATGAAAGAATTTCGCAACGTTAGCAGAATTACTTGGCAGAAATGCGCGCGCAGCAGCATGACGTGTGATTGACGTGCAACTAGGGGGTGAAGGGGACTTGACATTTAGCTCTACATGTGGCGACAGATGTCTGGAGGGTCAAGTCAACCTAATCCCAAATCATATCTAACATCCTATGTTTAAAGAACTATGTTATCCAAAAGAGAGGTCTCTTAGAGTAGAATCTTATTCTATACTGCCTATACTGACTGTTAGTGCGTGTACAAGCGTCTAAGTGTCTACACTAGATGCGAGGGCAGAAGTCTTCCATAATAATAGGGCTATGAATTACTCGCATAAAGACAGAGAAGCCGGGCCTTTGCTCGGTAGCTGGAAGAATGTTTACTTAAACTACTAGACAGGAATGCATTGGGCAGGGAGCGGAGCAGATAATTTCGAAGGTGAAATACAGTTTTTGGCAGGCAGCAAGCTGATGTCAGGCTTCGTGAGCCGCGCAGGGAATGAGACAAAGTTCATGGTCACAGATGCAGGCTCAGACTGGAGCTTCAGAGGCAGAAAGCAAGAAAAGCTTGATGACAGAATCAGGGCCTACTTGCCTGGACTGTAAAATGGCATAAGTGAACCATATAAAGCCGGTGGCCTTTCATACTTAGGAATGGAATATCCAGCCTATTCATGGCGGATCTGAAAGAGGACATGTTGACAGTGGACGCACATGAGTTTGCGTCTTCATAACTGGAACTGGAGGGAACATACATGTACTTGTGATTCATACATGAAACCGTTGGGGTCCAAGATAGGGGACATAACTGATCAGAAAAATCCATATTTCCACAGCCTGGTGGTTGTGGTCATATACTCTTTTTCATTGGTTTAGTTTTTCACTCTCTTGTGTTTCACAGCCTGTGTTGGCTGTCTGCTGGGGGTGGGGTTGTGGATCCGGATTGCCTCTTTCCCCTCGTGCTGCTATCATCTCTGTTTCTATATATATGTGTCCATCTGTGCTGCTTGTGGTCTGATATTGCACTTTGGAAGGACTTGGAGCTGGGGGGCCATTGTTCGAGCCTCGGGGTCGCTGCCGCTTCCTGGGCTTCTGCTGTTCCCTGGGTTGCGTGCTTTCTGCTCTGGTACCCTGCTCCGCGTTTCTTCTGCCTTTGTCCCCTTTGCTTCTGCATCTCTTTGCGATGAGCCGTACAGTGTGGGTCTGTTGGTGAAGGAGGTGTCCTTTTCTGACTTGTGGTCTTGTTTTTCCAGTATGTATCCTGCGCTGCATTTTGGTGCCACGCGATGGAGCCTGTCCTGGTCTTCGGGTTCCGCTGCCCTGTTGTTCTGGTGCTGGTTTGTTACCGGCTGGCGGTCCCTGTCAGGGTGTTCCACTGGGCGTGCCTTGACTAGGCCGGTCTGGTCCTTGGCGTTCCCGACTGTTCCTTCTTTGCCTAGCAGTTCCTGTAATGTACTGTTGTCTTGTACTTCGCACGGGCCCTGGCGACTGTCCTGTGACCTGTGCGGTTCCACTCTGCGGCTTCTGTGGCTGCGTGCTTCCCCTGCTGCACCCTGTGTGTACTCCTGGTTTGGGTCCTGTGCAGCCTGGGGAAGCCGGGGTTTTGCCGTGGGGCCTCCTGGGTGCGCAGAGCCTTTCTCTTCCTTCCTTGAGTTGGTTCTGGCTTAGTGTGGCGTGGGGCTGCCGGTGTTGGTCCCGGAGCCTCCTACGTGTGTGGCTTGTCCACTGCCTTTGGGATGCTTCATGTGGCCTGGCTGTGTGGTGCTGTGTTCAGAGGCTTGCCGCTTCCGTGCTGGGTTCTGCTGTCTTTGTTGCTCAGGGCTCTGGCACTTTCATTGTGCTGTTCCTGGCTTCTGTGGTTTCCTTGGCTTGGTCCTTGTGTTCCCCGGCTGCTGCGCTCCGCTGTGTTCTCAGGGGTTGCCCTTGCAAGTCTTCTGGCCTTGGCTTTGCGGGCTATGTTCTGTCTCCTGTGCATGCCTTTTGCCTTTGGCTCACTTTGGTGGGTCATGCTCGCGCCCTTCGCCTCTGGTCTGGCTTTCCCTGACTCCTGGTTCTGTTGGTGGTGCTGCTCGGTCTGTGGCTGCTCCTGCTGCGGCTCCCTGTCTGCTGGATACTCTGTCTATTGCCTGTATCCTCCTGTTTCGCTGCTGGTACTGGTGTTCGGCCCCTGCTCCCTTCGGGTTGCATTCCCGCTCTGTGCACTTACTGCGGTGGTTGTGTCTTTGGGGCTGGGTGGGCCATGCTTGGTGCCTGGCTGGTTTCCCAGGTGCGGTTGGCCTCGGCTGTGTTTCCGCTGGCCTGCGGTGTTCTCCGGCTTGATTCTCTAGTGGGGGGGGGGTCTTCTTGTCCCTGCCTGGTACTGTTTCTTTTAGCCAGGGTTGGGCCTAGTTTTTTTTCCCCATGGTGCTATTGTTCCGGGGCCGTTTTCCGGTCGCTTCTGGTCTGCGGGCTTGGGGCTGCCTCTGCTTGGTCTCCGGTGGTGCCTCCTTGTGGTCTCCGGTTGCCTTCGGCCTTTCCTCCCTGTTGGCACTTGGGTGCCTGGTTGCGTCCTGGTGGGGTGTCTTCCTGGATATGCTGGTGCTGTCTGCTCAGTGTTGCACGGTTGCTCGCTTGCAGTGGTCCCTCTGCTGTCGGGTTCTGGTCCTTGCGTGCGTGGTATGTTCCTGCAGTTGTGGCCTCTTGGCTCTTGCTGAGCCTGTTTTGGTCTGTCTCCCACTCCTGTCTTCCCTGCTTGCCTGCTGCCACTGGGAGTGTCGGACGGGCGGCGTGCCTGACTGCTGGTCCCCTGGTCCCCTGAGGGTCTACGACTTGTTTTAAGGGGGTCTGGTGCCTTGTTGCGTTGCTTCCTTGCCTGCGCCTTCTCTCCTCTGTTCTCTTAGGTTCAGCTGGGTTGGTCCTGGTTTGTGCCTGGTTGTGGGGTCCGCCCGGGTGTTGCGGGTGCTGTGGGCTTCCTCTGGGTGGCTGTCCTTTGCGGCTTCGCCTGTGGTGCTATCCCCGGGGCTGCTTGCTCTCTGCCTTCTGGTTTTGTCCTTGCGGCTTCTGGCAGTTCTTCTCTTCTGTGGACTCTTCGGGTCTCTGCTCCCATATGGGGTGCTCGGGCATGGTGTCTTCCGTGTTCTCGGCCCTTGCTGGTCCAGGTCTTTGTGCTGTTGCCTTGTTGGTTGAGGTCATGCGCGGTCCGCTGATTTCTGTGCTGGGGCTCTCTACGCCCTTCCGGCCTTTGCTTGCCTGTGCTCTGCTGGGGTCCTCCCCTCTTTGGCCTTCCACGAATGTGTTTTGGGCCTTCAGGTCCTTCTGGTTGGGCTGTTTGCTTGGCTTCTGCTGTGGCTTCTCGGCTGCTTGTCTTTTGTTGCGATTTTTGCCATGGGGATTTCTCCCCTGCTTCTGCCTTCCCCTGATGCATGCTGGGCCTTGGGGTTTTGTTTGCCTGTTCTTCTGCTTGTCTTCCGCCCTGGCTTCTGTTGCCTCTGTGGCCGGGCTGGTTTTTGGGATCCTTCCCTTTGTGGGTTGGGGTTTCCAGGCTGTGGTGTTTGGGTCTGTCCCGTTCCTTCCGGGCCCCTGGGGGGTACAGTTGTTGGGCTCCGCTCTTTGCTGGCCTGTGTGTTGTTGGTCCTGCCTTCTGCCTGGTCTGTTTGGGTTCCTCTCTGCCTGGCTTGTTCTTTCGGTGGTCTTTGGTTGGGATTGTCCACTGCTGCTGCAGTTGGCTCCCTTGTGGTTCCCTTGATCTGGTCTTTGGTTCTCTGGATCGTTCGATCGGCTGCCTGTTCCGTTTGGGGCCTGTTGCGCATCTTCTCCGGTGGTCGGTGTGTGCTTCTCTGGGCTGTGGCTTCCTGCTCCTGTCTCCCCGGGTTTACTCTTGGGGTGTTCTGCTGGGGCTGTGTTCTTTGGGTCCTGCGCTCCCTCCTGTTCCCCTTTCTTCTTTCTTTCCCTGGTGCATTGGCTTTCCATCTTGGCATATCCCTGGGCTCTCTCGCCTTCCGGGCTGGGTGCTGGTCGGCTGTCATGGTTGGTGCAGGCCTCTTTTTTTCCTGGGGCCAGGTGCTCTTCTGTGGGGTTCCGGGAGCTGTTGTCCTCTGGGCTCTCTGGTGCCGGGTCATGCAGGTTGCTACAGGGGGGTTGCTGGGCCTGGCCGTTTGCTTCGCTCCTCTTCTGGTTTGGTCCTGCCCTTGGTGGGCTTCTTGGCCTTTTTTATCCCTTGAGCACCCTTGGTCTTCTCTTGCTGGGGCTTTGTTTTCTCGGGCCCCCTTTGGCGTGGGGTGTTGGTTGCTCTGTGGCTTCTTTCCCTTCTGTGGCCTTTTCTTGGGGTTCCCTTTCCGATGCCTGTTTTCAGCTGGCGTGGGTTGTGTGTGCCTTGGTCTGGTTCCTGTTGCCTGGGTTTGGCCTGTTGGCCTGTTGACACTTTGGTCTTCTTCTTTGGGTGGCCTCCTCGCTGTTTTTGTTCTTGGCTGCCTCAGGGGTTGTGGTGTCGATTCTCTCCACTTCCCTTGTTTGCTGTGTGGTGTTCCTGCTGTGGGCTGGTTTGGCCTCTGTGGTTGTCGGCCTCCTCGTCTGGCTGGTCTCCTGTTGTTTTGTTGGGTGCACCCCTGCTTTGGTGGGGCTCCCTCCTGTCTGGGTGCTCTGCCTGGGGTTTTCGATGCTCCTGCCTTTTTGCTTTCCTTCGGTGGCTGCCTTGGTGTGGTTTCCTGAGTTGGCTTCTGTTTTTTTGGGAAGGGACCTGGGGGTAATGCTCTATTACTTACCGGTAATTTTCATTACTCGTTCTCATCGTCCCATTCCTACGACCCGCCCTCCCTCCCGGACGGACGGCCTTCCTGTTGGGGGCTTGGTGGTTCAGGGAAAATGCTGGGTTGGTGTAGGTTATATACTCCCAGTGGGAGGGGCGGGGTTAGTGTACCAGCATTCTTCTGTCTTTTTTTCTGTCGTGGAGATACTCATCTCCACTATGTCAATGAATGGGATGAGGACAAAGGGACCCGGAGTAATGAAGATTACCGGTAAGTAATAGAGCATTAACATAGGGACGCACTTGCTGGCGCCTGTCACTTGCCATGAGGAGAACGGTCCAAATGACCACTCCATTGCTGTGAGGGAAACGGCTCCGCACCTTCATACATTGCCGTGAGGGGAACGGCCCAAACGACCACTCCATTGCCATGAGGGGAACGGCCTACAACTCCCAGCAGTCCCTGCCTGGCACGGGGGAGCAGCGTCATAGAAGAGCCTGCAGCTCCAACAAAAGCGCTGCCACCCTCCCGCAGCGCGGGACGCGCTTGCTGGCACCTGTCACTTGCCGTGAGGGGACCGGCCCAAACAACCACTCCATTGTAGTGAGGGGAACGGCCTAAAAGTTTCAGCAGCCCCTGTCTGGCGCTGGGGAGCAGCGTCACAGCAGCGCCTGCAGCTCCAACAAAAGCGCTGCCGCCCTCCCGTAGTGCGGGACGCGCTTGCTGGCACCTGTCACTTGCCATGAGGGGACCGGCCCAAATGACCACTCCATTGACGTGAGGGAAACAGCTCCGCACCTTCGCATATTGCCATGAGGGGAACGGCCCAAACGACCACTCCATTGCCATGAGGGGAACGGCCTACAACTCCCAGCAGCCCCTGCCTGGCGCGGGAGAGCAGCGGCACAGCAGCACCTGCAGCTCCAACAAAAGCGTTGCCGCCCTCCCGCAGCACAGGACGCGCGCGGGCAGTGCCCGGGCGAAACCCGAGCCAGGGGAGAGGCTGTCCTTGCCCGTCATTGCCAGGAAGAGGCAGGGCAGGGCCACCCCTCTAATTTTCAACTGGCAGACTGGATTGTTCACCTCTTACAACTAAATAGGTACTGTGCCATGCATAACTGATTCCCTTTGGATCTAGTATTTTACTGCTATATATGAACTGGGGAGACCTGTGGAGGAGAAACTGCCTTAAGCGAACATTTAATCCTGCACATTGTGGCTAACATATTGCAGGGGGACATTGCAAAATATTGCTTTGTACTATTTACTTACCTAATTTAGATAATAGGATGGGGAAAAGGAAATTAATGGAAGGAATGGGGGCAAGTAACGGCTTGCAGGGGGTAACAGGGAAGGGGAAGAAAGCTAAGAGACCATATAAACGTGTCACTAACAATTGCGTGATGGACCGGATAGATACCCTTATTCACGAGTGTGAAGACATTCTAGGTGCAGATACACTAACACCTAACACTAGCATGCAACTACCATCCCAGAGCCCCAGCATTTGACTCATTCCCTTAATGTTCCAAGGAAGACAAAGACAAACGTATTGGAGCATAGCGAAGATGTAGTGCAAGAGCTTACAGAGGTACAGATAATAGACAAGGCCAACCAAGTTACACCATCACAGCTCCCAAATTTGCCACCAATAACTAGTCCATCAGGCTCCCTCATCCATTGTATGAACAGGTTCGCAGCTCTGGCAGACGTTACCGACACATCGGTGGCCCAGAATATACCATCGTTATACCTGTCCCAAACTGTGAATAGCGAGGATTACATCAGCTTGTGGCCTCTCTCAGACAAGAAATAGGCACTATGAGAGTTAAGATTAATGAACTTGTCGATACTGTAAATATTTTGACCTCGAGTAACATTCCCCTCAAGCACAAGCAGTCCCCATGTCCCGGGGCAGGTCAACGCCCATACATGCAGTAGACCCATCCTCCTGCTCATACTAGGAGAAACCAATTGAAAGGCCAATCTGATGCACTTTTATCACCTGTAAGGGCAAAAAGTTTTTATGGTTAATGTTTCCAAATTAGACGCTGCAGCCAGCTACGAAAGTGAGTATTCATTAATCAATAAATCTATACATTGGATCTGCCAGGGGTCAGGGGATGCCGCTCCCTTATCCGGGAGGACATTGTTAGGGCCAAAAGATACGTGGCAATTACGCAGTCATTAGATCATATTGAGCTTACTCTGGCCAATGCTAATCTGGCAGAAGAACTGGTCCTACTTGAATTTCGCACTTGCTCCCCTGACTCATCAACAATACAGCTTAGGCGGACTCCAATGGCTCCATCACTTGAAGGATCAAGCAATAAGCACCAGATAGCGATCTTAAGAGACTCATCTTTCCTTGAATCCAGCGATTGACCACAAAATGAGATTCAGCTAGTACAGCTATCACGGGTCCCCTCCCCAACCACTGATTATAATTGCCCAAATGATATAACTGAACTGCATGCACTTACTACAGCTTCTACCCAAGCTTCGCCCTCCCTGCATCAGCAAAAAATCATCTCATGGCACGTCGCCGGCCTTAATAGCAAGCTACTATTACCCCACTGGAATGACCAACAAGAGGGCTATGACATCTGTGCTTTTCAAGAAACATGGAGCCTTGATCCTGTATATAAATTGGGCTATAGCTGCTATCATATACCAACCACTTCAACAGGGAAGGGTCGCCCCTCGGGAGGGTTAATCATATGGGTCAATATTACCCTTAACTGCAGAATTTCTAAACATCAAATTTTGAGTCCGGATATTTAGAGGATAACCATTAAGGGCCAAGGCTGGGGGAAACTTTGGATTTATTTAATGTTTATATAAGGGGAACAGCAGGATGCAAAGCTTCATCTGCCATTACACTACACGAACAAGGTCAATCAAATTGTTTGTCTCATTCCAAAGTAGTAGTTGCAGGGGACTTTAACTGCACTTTTGAGCCTCTTAGCTCTGAAGATATAATAGGAAAAGAGGAGTAAGACAGCAAATGGGGTGTTCCATCGCTAACCATACCCCCGGTAAGAAGATGGTCACAGATGGCCATCCAATTAAGTGCACTTACTATTGAATATGGTTTAAGGGCAGTGAATGGTAGAACTAGATCAGATGCCCAGGGAACTTTTACTTATAACAGAACCACATGCCCATCTCATATTGATTATATCTTAGTACACATTAGATTTTGGGATCATGTCTTAGACATGGAAGTAGGGACCACAACCGACAGTGACCATAATCGTCTTTGTATGTCACTCAGGTCTCCATGGACCATTCCTATTTTCAATCTCTCCCGGCATGCCCTGTCGTCGGATGAGATTTCCCTATTAAGTAAGGGTTTGTCATTTGTTCCAACGGCACGTAGTGATTTTTTTAAGTTACAGGAAGATCTACTCTTGTTTTTCAGACGAATTCGTCTGAAACATTTTTTCTCTGACAAACCTGAGACTAATTTACCCTATGAGGCACAGTTTAGACCGGCATCCACTTTTTTACCACCTACATCTATGATGCCACCTGAAATTTTAACTTTTGAAAAGATCGTGTTGTTGGAGATAAATGAGTTACAACGTCTCAATGAATTTGTTCCCTATAATCTGCCGCTCACACTAAAATTGGCCATTGACAGTCTCAGCAGTAATCAAAATTTGATAATAAAACCAGCTGACAAGGGCGGCGGAATTGTCGTGATGGATCGTGAGGATTATGATTCAGAAATCCTCCGCCAACTTGACAACCCTTTACATTACTGCAAATTGAATTCAGACCCTTTGCGTTCTATCCAAGTTAAGATCGCCTCTGCTACATCCCAGGCACTTTCTAGTGGTATTATTAACAAAAAAGAATACGAATTTTTGAATAGCCCATTCCCTAGAACACCGGTAATTTACACTCTACCGAAAGTCCACAAGAATTCGTCGACTCCTCCGGGGCGCCCGATAGTATCGGGGTGTGGATCCGTGTTGGAACCCCTGGGAAAATATATTGACTCTATCCTTAAGGTTTTTGTCCCCTTGACTGACACCTTTGTCAAGGATAGTACACATCTAATTAACATCATAGATGACCTTCCTTTCAACCCTGAATCTGATTTCATGGTAGGTTTAGACATTGAGTCTTTGTATACGAATATTCCCCAGTCTGATGGACTTATGGTCATGGAGCTCATATTGAATACTCGCCCCCGTCCGACACGCATCCCTACAGATTTTGTAGTTCAACTGTTGCACATAGCCTTGACCAACAACTATTTTTTGTATAAAGATACATATTACCTTCAAGTCAAAGGTGTGTTGATGGGTGCTTGTTTTGCACCGAATTTTGCAGTACTCTATGTTCATCATT
Source organism: Triturus cristatus (assembly GCF_964204655.1). NCBI lineage: Eukaryota > Metazoa > Chordata > Amphibia > Caudata > Salamandridae > Triturus > Triturus cristatus. The sequence goes on along the minus strand of NC_140588.1, from coordinate 316,846,155 downwards.
TAGAGTCCACCCTGTTTTTGAATAGCAACAATCCTTTCGTGACCAATATTACCCTGTGGCGCAGGTACATAGACGACATTCTGTTGTTGTGGCATGGCACACATGAGAACCTTCTGTCGTTTATTACTTGGTTGAATTCCATCCAAAACCATTTAAAATTTACCTCGGATGTGCGGAACAATGATCTTCCCTTCTTGGATCTCACATTACATGCAGAAGACGGTCTAATTGGGACATCCCTATATCGTTAACCTACAGAGCGTAACACCCTTTTGGCTTACTCTAGTTACCATCCTCGGGGGCTCAGAGACGGCTTGCCTTATGGACAGTTCCTCCGGATACGGCGGAATTGCAAGTGGAGAAAAGACTATTTTCGAGAGGATAGCTGCTATCCTCTTGTCAAAACTGATCGACAGGGGCTACCCCAAACATTTAGTTAGAAGATCTCTAAAAAGAGCATGGTATAACCATAGGGAAATTATTTTGGCACCTTCCTCTAAACGTGTCAATACACGTATCCCTTTTGTTTCTACCTTTAGCCCCAGCAGTAATAAGGTTTCCAAGATAATTAAGAACAATTGGAAACTACTACGTTCTTTTCCACACCTTACGGACCCTCCCCTTTTATCATATAAGAGGGGTAGTAATTTGTCTGACAAACTTGTCCATGCCATCACCTGGCCTGTCAAAGAAAAACATGAAAATACTACTTTATGGAACCTTCCACCTGTGATAGGCCATTTTAAGTGTCAAAATTGTAATGTGTGTGATTTGACTACCAATACCAAAGTCTTTGTTACTCCTTCACACACCTTTCAATTGAAACATTTTTCCAATTGTCGGACTACCAACGTTATTTATGCAATACGCTGTCCGTGTAATTTACTTTACATCGGACAGACTACACAGATGGTTAAACAGCGCATCTCCCAACACAAAAGTCGCATTAGATGTAACGTTATCACTGCTCCGCTTGTGATGCACTATAAGGAGCACAATCATTCAGAAACTGATATGACTTGGCAAGTCATAGACTGTCCACAACTTTCGATCCGTGGAGGTAATCTACAGACTTTATTAAATAAATGCGAATGTCGTTGGATTGCACGTTGTAACTCTGTATCACTTGGATTGAATTCTTTAGATGAATGGAACACGGTCATCACGAGTGGCTAATATTCTTGTGTTTTTTCCATGTCTCTGTTCATATTTACCCAAGTTGCCCTATTGATATGAAGACTGCATTGTGATCTGTCAGTATGTGAAAATTTCTAACCAATTTGGTCCTTTCATGATGTTTTGCTGTATTGCGTTGTATATTGCTGAATTTGTTATCCCCTAACCTTTTCCCCCCTTTTTTCCCCCTCCCGTTGTCTCCTCCTTCCACCCCCTTTTTCCTCTCCTTCCTTCCCTCCCTCCCCTACCCTTTAATTGTACTTTAATAAGTATCATTTATGTAGTGACCTTGCTTATACCTCTTAGTCCATTTGGTTTTATTCCAATTGTTTCAGTGGTATTGTGATTGTTCATGTGATTTATTTAATAATTACCTTTGCCAAATATCACTTTTTAGTATTGCTGTAGACCTGTAAAGTATTCTCTTTTGTATCCTAATACCCATGCCGAACTTACGAAGTGTTGTTGGTTACTATTTTTCATTATTACCAATTTATTTTATTTTACTTTGTTAGCCATTTCACTGATCGGGTGTCCCTTTTCATTTTCACCTGTTCTGTCCCCTTTCCCTCTCTCCCGTTCTTCGTCCTGATCCTTGTAGTCCTTCCTTGGTGTTGATTACGCGGTCATATGACCCGGGTAGTCTATTTCCGTGGTCCTTGTCTCACACACGTAAGACGTCTCATTCGTGCTGACTGTCTGACCCTGCCTGGACTGATCCCTTTATTCGGCGAATCGACAAGCCTATCCCCGTAAGTTTCTTTCCCTTTCCCTTGCCCCTCGGTAGGCTGGTTTTGCTTCCTTTATGCTCGGCGTAGTAATTATACGCCTTTCATACGCCCCGTGCCTTGTTTTTCCCCAGAGCCTTGATTTATTTCGAGCCGCGGATTTTTTACCGCTGGATGCTTCGAGCCCTTGATCTACGATCTGATTCTCATTTAGAACTCCGGTAAGGTTCTTTGTCCTCTTCTCCACCATTACACGTTGCTGTCACGTAATTAAGCACGTCTTGTGTCATTCCCGTAATTTAATTATTTTTTTGATAGATTGCCGATTACAATAGAGCAACTGATATGCTTCTAAGGACTTTTGTGAGCCCTCGTCTTCTCTGTGTCATTTATAGGTAAGCGCCTTTCGCCTTACTTGATTTAGCTACATGGTTGGCAACAGCTGGCTACTTTTTAGTTCCTTATTTCAATTATCCTTTTTTCAGACACCAGAAGATACGCAGCTAATTTGACGGACTAGATTTATTTGTCCTACACTTTCCTGCAATTAGCCATGAGATGGTGATTTACTTACCCCCCCACATAGATATGATTAGTCCTCTTTTTCCTCCTTCTCCTCCCATTCCTTTTTGTTTTCGATTCATTCATTTCCCTTTCATCATTTCTTGTGTTCTATATCATTGGCTATACTGGGCTACACTATTTATTATTCTTTCTCTCTTCTTTTACGCATAGGTATTTTTTAAATAATTCAATAACCGTAGTCCTGATGATGACCTCAACGTAAGGAGGTTGAAACGTCGTCGACCGGACAGCATTATTTACGGCCAATTAAAGGGTCCTGTGTGATCTTAAATATTATGTGCGAACTATTCATTGTATATACATTCCTCCTCGACCCTGAATGAATTTTTTGAATTATTTTGCCGTACCTTGTTGTCACTTTAACACTTATGTCACTGCGCCGTCCACTTGTTCACTTCACTGTCAGTGCACATATGTATGTTATGGTTATTTCAAATTATACATACCAATTGTGTATTCAATTATAAAACCTGTTTTCTTTTTCAATCCTTTGGTCTCTCTTGTCCCTCCTTGCTATTGATTGAATTGTGTATTGATTGGTCCCTTTATTTACTTCCCCTGTTGAGACATTGTTTTTGTTAATACTCAGGTCTCCATGGGCACCTACTTGCCCTACCAACTACTGACACGCTTTTTGTAACAAAAGAGGTGATACCTTCAAATTCCAATAGAACCCTAAAATGGCACAAGGTAGCCGTACAAGAAGTGAAACTAAAGGCCATTAGGCAAATACTGGTTAAAAACACTAGTGAGCTAAGAGAAGGACTAGCAGTAGGCCCTGCCCATCCCCTTAGCATACACAAGCGTACTGTTGAACAGATTGGTATCCATTTCCAAGCACCAAGTAAGCTCGTTAAAACTGCAGTAGCACCTAGGAGAGGCCAAACGTGGTTTAATAAAGAGTGCAGACTTAAGAGGAAGGACCTGGCAATAGCTATTAGAGCGAGGAATAGAGCAGCCATTAAAACTGCTAGGAAGAAGAATAGAGAGGCCCAGCTCAAAGCAAAGCTGGATTGGGATGAAACTCGATGGCAAGATCTCAAAAGCGCCAGCTTAGCAAGAGACACAAATTGCTTCTGGTCACTGTTCAGGTGTTCAAACAAGGGAGACCTTGACCAAATCCCCAATCATATTCCACCTCAGGTCTGGCATGATCATTTTGGTGACCTAGATTCTGGGTAGGACAATGTGGCCATCTCCCACCAAATCTAGGGAACAGCGATAGTGACCCATTTACACTACAAGAAGTTGAGTCTGCGATAAGCAAAATAGTCCCTGCTAAAGCCCCGGGACCTGATGGTATTCCCAGGGACTTGTTCCTCGCCGAACAGGATAAATGGGCCGAGTATGTTCTCTTTCTCATTAATCTCATCTCCAGAGGCTGCCCAGTACCAGAATCATGGAAAGGCACGGAGGTAGTCCTTATCTATAAGATGGGAGCTAGAGAGGACCCTTCCAACTATAGGCCAATAAGCCTCATAGTTACAATGCAGAAGGTAGTTGGGAGGGTCATACTACAGCGAGTGCAGTCTTTGGCTGAGGAGGAGGATATCCTTTCTCAATATCAGGCGGGCTTTCGGAGTAATACGGGAGCGATTGACCAGGTTTTTAGATTGCTTCTGATTTACTGGAAGGTGGTGGTGATCTCCAAAGGCAGTTTTTACCTTGCTTTTATCGATCTAAAGACTGCCTTTGACCTGGTCCCCAGGAATAAGTTATGGGAACACTTGCGATCTATGGTTATCCCTCCTCTGATCTTTAACCTTCTAGTAAGGCTCTACGAGGGCAATTATGCCCAGATTATATGGGGGTCTCAGGGACAACTCACGGACAAGATTCCAGTAAACAGAAGAGTACGGCAGGGCTGTGTGATGACACCCACCCTGTTCTCATGTGAACGTGGTGGTCAGCTTTCTGCAAGAAACACCAGCTGATGCCCCAGCCCTGGCAGGTAACAAGGTTCTGACTCTCCTGTTTACTGATGACACGTTGCTGATTTCAAAGACCCCGGCAGGCTTACAAAATCTCCTGAATAGGTTTCAACTATTCTGCAACAATCAGGGGTTGGTCATAAATACAATTGAAACAAAATTCATGACATTCAATCCCCCCACAAAATTCAGGAGCAATATCACCCTAAATGGGACTTATCACAAGAGATTCACTACTTTTTACTATCTCGGGACACGCCTATCAGAAAAAGCGCAGTGGAGACCACATCTAGATAAGATGCTTCTGAACCACAAATGAGCTGCCGGGGTACTGAGCAAAGAACACCGCTCATCATTTAGTAGACCAATTGCCCCGGCACTCATTGTGTATGGAGCCAAAGCAGTCAACTCGGCTCTCTACGGAGCCGAGCTGTGGGGTTTCGATAACCTTGATGAGATCAGTTGATCGGAACATAAGTTCTACAGGTACCTGGTCATGGTACCACAGGGCACTTCCCTAACCCCCTTGATATATGATCTAGGTATACGACATATTAAAGATCTGGCCAAACTTCGCCCATTGTTACACTGGGCCCGCCTAAGAAGAACTCCCGAACTTGCAAATTATGCAGAGGCCTTTGAAGAAGTAATGGGGTTGGACACCTGTAAGAGGATCAAATGGATTGCAAATGTTAAGGCATTAATGAAAACCCTTGGTCTTAAAGAGTGTTGGGACACTGAAAGTCCACCGAGTAAAGCGGACCTTAAAAGAATCTACTGGGAGTGGATAGATGCTAGAGACCTCAGCAACCCAAATTTGGGAAGGCTTACGGACAAATTCTTTCAACACAAACAATCCAGAGGCCTCGAACCGTACCTGGATATAATTCAGATCCTCAGCGATAGGTCATTATATATCCAATTCAGACTTGGTTCACTCCCAGTTCACACATTGACTGCAAAGTGGTGTCCCCCCCCATCAGACCACTGAGGAATGCCCCTCTTGCGGGACCTCAAAAGAAAGTATTGCACACCTCACTTTCATTTGCCCCGCCTATGCAAGTGCTAGGACCTAGTGGCTTATACCAATCTGCAAACAATTAGGTACTCTTGACCACCGAGTTGCCTTGCGCATATTGAGAACTGACTCAAGAGCTATTTATGTTTGCGGTAATTATACGTTTTTGGGCTGAGCTTGGTCAACTAGGCGTAGGGATATTCGCAGGGCGACTTATAATTAACTCAGGAAGTTTATGAGCATGTATATAGGACAGCTGTATTTTATCTCTTATTTTTATCATGTTTTTATCTTTTTAACCTGCATCATGCAAAGGGATTATTTTTTTTTTAATACAGGAAATAGCTTTGTACTTTAAATATTACATTGCACTTTATTGTCCTACCTGGAATGTAATACACTGCATTTTTTTTTCGTTTCTTCTTCCTGTAATAATGCTGAATTGTGATGCTTTTATGATATTTATATCGAAATAAAGCTATTTGACTGACTGACTGGCATTAACATGGTATAATAAGGCCTCAGGGAGGGTCTGGGAAACCAAGATCAGTGGTCGAATCAACATGTAGTTATTGAAAAGTGAGCAACTGCAAAAAGGGTACTTTTCTGTTATTGACCTTAGCAGGGTTTTTGATTGGATAAACTGATCAAAGCTGAGGGGTCTTATGCTGCAGAACTTTACCTAGATTGAAGTTTTCTCTTGGGCAAAAACACTGCAATTCAATTTTGCACTTTGATGAGGAAAGAGCTTACTGATTTGATTCTAATGAATTTTAATTGAACATTTATTCACCATTAACATTTTATGACGTAACTTATTTTGCCATAATTTCCATATCTTTTTCTAAATAGGTACCATAATCACCCAAGATTTATGTATCACTTAACAGTTGAGCAATGAGTGTATTATGTTTTTCCTATAGCAGGATAAACATTTGGGGGCATGAAAGCTTTGCATCATGCTTGCACCAACCAACGTGGTACATGCATGACGCATATTCTAAGTCATTTTCATGAAGCCTCGCAAAGCCACATTATGTGGTTTTGAATGGCTTAAAATATATGGAGTAATGCATCGCAGCACCAATATCTGCACTGCATTGCTCTACACAAAGGAGGCATTCAAAGGGCGTTGTGGTGAGTGTTTCCACGCAACTCCCATGGTTATTGACACATTAGCAGATTTACCAAACCTGGCAATCCTGGGAATGCGCCAAAAAGATACGAGAAAATATTTTCTCGTAACTACTTTCATAAGCTCCGAGGTGATATTTACATGTTTTTAAAGAATTCATTTTTTATTTTGAAAGTAATATGTAGCATGTATCGTTATCACTAGTTTAACTCTCTCAATTTATTCTTTAGAAGTTTGGTTCCTTCAGAACATCCATTTTCTCATCACAACTTTGCAAACCTGGGGGCATATGTTAGAACCGGCGGTCTCTAGTTGGCAGAGGTATACACTTCTGACAAATAGGGACCAACCAACTCTAGTCAGGGAAAGGGGATTACACACTCAGATAACCCCTGCTACCCCCTTGGTAGCTTGGCAGAGCAGACAGGCTTATCTCAGAGGCAGTGTGTTAAGCATTTATGACCACATACAGTAATAAAGTGAATACACTACAGATGGACACGACACAGAAGTTATTATAAAAATAGGATTTTTATATAAGGCTTAGCACAAGACCAAATAACGACAAAAATATACCACAGTCTTAATAAATACTCTTTGGAAGGAAAAATAATAGTTCAAGTAAGGTTTCTTCTTGGCAAATAGTTCTTTGGCAACAATGTAACCCCCACGGGAGTCACACGACGTCGAGTCTACAAGATTCCCAAGGTTCGGCGTCGACCGCGAGGAGCGCTACGTCGAGCCTGGAGTTGCAACAGACCCCACAAGTACAGTACCTTGAGAAACGAAGAAAACGATGATCCACGGCGTCGAGATGTCGGCGTCGAGGTCGGCGTCGATCGTGCCTCGGAGTCGGGTCAATCCGCAGCGGTGTCGAGGGATGTCGGGCCGGAGCAGCGCTCACGGCGTCGAGAAGGGCGTCGAGTCGATGCGATCAGCAGCGGCGTCGGGACGGGGTCGCTTGGAGGTAGAGCCGATACTCACTCCTCACTGGCGTTGATACCGGCGTCGAGACGGGGTCACTTGGAGCCGGGGCCGATACCCACTGCTCACTGGCGTTGCTGCTGGCGTCGAGACTGCAGATTTTCCCTTGTGTACTGGAAACAACACTTTCCAGCAATTCAGCAATTCAGTAGATGGTGAAGTCCTTTGGCCCTGTGACTTCAACAGGAGACTGGCACTCTTCCAGTCCTTGGAGATTTTCTAGCAAGTGTTCAGAGAGTACACACCAAGTTCCTCTCTCCTTGTTCCTTGGCAAAAATAAAGAAGCAGCTTTCAGGTTCCTCCACAGCAAAACAGCACTCTGGCAGAAAGGGGAGGCAAGTCCTTAGATCAGCAGGCTTCTTGTCCTTGGTACAGGTTTCCTTGTCAGAAGTGATCTGAGTTCTTGGTTCAGGGGTCCTTCTCTTATACCCCTTTTTCCCTTTGTTCCCTTTGTCCAAGCAGGGCGATTCCCACCATCTCAGGTTTGTTGTGGGTGTTGCCAGGCAGAGGCACCTGGCCTATTCACTGGGCAGGGCAGAGTCCTCAGCCGCCCAGCAGGAGGCGGAGCCAGTATTGTCACTGGTAGGAGCAGGGCTATCAGTCGCCCAGCAGGAGGCGGGGCCAGTATTGTGTCAGGCAGGGCAGGCTACTCTTCCCTCACTCTACGTGTAAACGCCCCATTCACCCCACACTGACTCACTCAGACCTCTGGAGCCACCCAGCCCCTGACACACACACCAAACCAGCAGAGACCGGTAGATAGTTGGACAAGAAAATAGCCACTTTCTAAAAGTGCTATTTTCAAACATAGAATTTAAAAACCATCCATCCTAAAGGGTGTGTTATTAAATTCTGAGTTCAGGGATACTAAACTCGACTTGCTACCAGGCTCCCTGAGTCAGATAGATTATAATGGAGTTAATAATCAGTCTGCCCAGTCTGGCCTATTGGAGGCAGGTAGCCCTTCAATAGTGAAAAACGAAAATGGCTGTAATTCACTATTAGGTCATGCCACACACATCAGGGCATGACCTACCTTTTACCAACAATGCACCCTGCCCTAGGGCCTACCATAGAGGTGTCTGAAATGTGGCAAAGGGAAGGTTTAGAGACTGGTAAGTAGGTTTCCTTACCAAGTCGACATGGCAGTCAGGGACTGCACGCAGGCGCCGCAGTGGCAGGCCTGAGACACATTTTGCACGCTGCTTCTGTGGGTGGCACAACCAGTGCTGCAAGCCCACCAGCAGCAGTTAACTTACACGCCCTTGGCACGCGCAGTGCACTAGACTAGGGTCTGAACAGTAAGTCAACCACCCCAATCATGGTAACACCAATCAACGTAACAATTTAACATAGGGAGCACTTGCACTGTGGCACTGATCAGCAGTGGCACAGTGCCCAAAGCAATAATCCAGCAAAAACATCGTAACCAGAGGAGGCAAACAGAAAAAAATGGAGGAGAGACTCATGCCAATGATGCCAGGTCTAACACGTGTCCCCTCCAGCTGAAATGTGGGGAGAACTACCCTTCACCCAGGGAGTCCTCATCACTAAGGCGGTAAAATCTGGACAGACCATCAGCATTGGCGTGATCTGTACCAGGGCGGTGCTCCACCGTAAAGTCCATCCCCTGTAGGGAAATGGACCACCTCAACAGCTTTGGGTTCTCACCCCTCATCTGCATTAACCATCTGAGGGGCCTGTGGTCCGTCTGAACCCGGAAGTGAGACCCAAACAAGTAGGGTCTTAGCTTCTTCAGCGCCCAGACCACAGCAAATGCCTCACGCTCTATCGCACTCCACCTTTGTTCCCTGGGAAGTAACCTCCGGCTGATGAAGGCGACAGGTAAGTCTCGGCCCTCCTCATTCATCTGTGCTAGAACAGCCCCCACACCATGCTCTGAAGCGTCCGTCTGGACAATGAATTCTTTTGAAAAGTCGGGTGCCTGGAGGACCGGTGCTGTACACATTGCAGTTTTCAGGGTGTCAAAGGCTTTCTGACAGGCGTCAGTCCAGATCACAAGTCTCGGCTGCTTCCTGGAAGTCAGCGAGGTCAAGGGGTGCACAATGTTGCCATACCCCTTGACAAACCTCCTGTAGTAACCCGTGAGACCCAAGAAGGCTCTCACCTGAGTCTGGGTTTTGGGCGGTTCCCAAGCCAGGATGGTATCTATCTTGGGTTGCAGGGGGGCCACCTTGCCACTCCCTACTTGGTGCCCCAAGTACACCACTGAACCCTGCCCAATCTGGCACTTACTAGCCTTGATTGTGAGGCCTGCTCTGCGCAGGGCCAACAACACTTCCTGGAGGTGGCGCAAGTGCTCCTCCCAGCTGGCGCTGAACACTGCTAGATCGTCCAGGTAGGCGGCGCTGAAATCTTCCAGCCCGGCCAATACCTGGTTAACCAACCTCTGGAATGTGGCAGGGGCATTCTTCATCCCAAAGGGCATCACACGGAACTGGTAGTGCCCATCTGGTGTGGAGTAGGGGTGGGCGGAATTTGCGTAATCGTGTTACGCAAATCTCCGCGAAATGGTAACAAATCTCCGCGAACACGCAGAAATTCCGCGAACACGCGGAATTGCTTGTTCGCGATACTTTTTTCCTGTTCGCGATCGCTGTTTGCATGCTCGGGGTGAAATATCTCGCGAACACGCATATTGAGAACGCGAACAAGCAAAAATTTCGCGAAGTCGCGGAACGCAGATTTTTGGGCAATTTCGCGTTCTCCGCGGAACGCGAAATTACACAAATTCCGCAAATTCCGCGAGCGGAACGGAATTTACCGCCCAGGCCTAGTGTGGAGAATGCAGACCTCTCTTTTGCCCCATCAGTCAAGGCGATCTGCCAGTACCCAGACGTTAGATCAAACGTACTAAGGTACCGGGCAGCCCCCAACCGATCGATGAGCTCATCAGCTCTGGGGATGGGGTGCGCGTCAGTCTTGGTGACCGAATTGAGTCCTCGGTAATCCACACAGAACCGGAGTTCTGGTGAAGCACCAGGCGCTGCAGCCTTTGGGACCAAGACCACTGGGCTGGCCCAAGGACTGCTAGAGGACTCAACCACCCCTAAGGCGAACATCTTGGAGACCTCCTCCTTGATGTATGCTCTGACCTTGTCAGTCACCCTGTAGGCCTTGTGCCTCACAGGAGTGCTGTCCCCAGTGTCCACATCATGGACACACCACTGAGTGACACCAGGGATCAAGGAGAACAGATCAGGGAATTGTACCAACAGATGGCGACAATCTTGCTGCTGCTCAGGGGTCAGTGTGTCAGAGAGGACAACACCATCCACTGACCCATCTTTTTCTTTTGCACACAGGAGGTCAGGAAGAGGCTCACTCTCCTCCTCCATCCCAGCATCTGTGGCAAGGAGCATGCCCACTTCGGACCTTTCTAAGTGGGGCTTTAACCGGTTGACATGCAGGACCCTTAAGGGGTTCCTGGGAGATTTCAAGTCCACCAAGTAGGTGACATCGCTCTTCTTCTCCACAACCTCAAACGGTCCAGTCCACCTGTCCTTGAGCGCACAAGGTTCCACAGGGGCCATGACCCAAACTTTCTGACCAGGTTGAAGCTCAACCAGAGTGGCATTCTGATCGTACCACCGCTTCATCTCTTCCTGGCTGGCCTCCAGATTTGCCTGAGCAAGATCTCTGAAGCGCCGAGTCTGGTTCCTAAAGGCCAGCATGTAACTATATACATCCTGGGGAGGTTTCCTGGGAGATTGCTCCCAGCCTTCTTTGACCAGACTCAAAGGTCCTCTTACCGGGTGACCATACAAAAGCTCAAAGGGGCTGAACCCTAGAGACTTCTGTGGCACCTCACGGTAAGCAAACAGCAGGCATGGCAAGAGGACGTCCCATTTACGCCTCATTGGTTCTTCAAGACCCATGATCATGCCTTTTAGGGTCCGGTTGAATCTCTCAACCAGCCCATTACCTTGAGGGTGGTAAGGAGTGGTAAACTTGTAGGTTACCCCACACTCCTTCCACAGAGACTTCATATAATTCGAAATGAAGTTGGTGCCCCGGTCTGACACCACCTCTCTGGGGAACCCCATGCGGGAGAAAACACCCATCAGTGCCCGTCCCACCACGGGGGCCGTCACTGTGCGGAGAGGGATGGCTTCCGGGTACCGGGTGGCATGGTCCACCAAGACCAGGATAAACCTGTTGCCCATGGCTGTCTTGGGGTCCAGTGGCCCCACAATGTCAATTCCCACTCGCTCAAAGGGGGTACTGACGACGGGAAAAGGTTGGAGGGGAGCCTTCTGCTTCCGCCCACTTTTCCCACTTGCCTGACAAGTTTGACAGGTCCTACAATGGATATCTGAATCCCTTCTCATCTGAGGCCAATAAAAATGGGTGACAAGCCTGTCATAGGTCTTGTCCTGCCCCAGATGTCCAGCTAACGGAACGTCATGAGCCAACCCCAGTAGGAAGGCTCTGAAGCGCTGGGGTACCACCAGCACACGGGCTGACCCAGGTTCAGCAGCCTTAGGCTCGCTATACAGGAGATCGTTCTCCCAGTAGACCCAATGTGATCCTGACTGATCACCTGTCGTTTGGGCTGAGGCCTGCTGCCTCATACCCACAAGAGAAGGGCACACTTTCTGTTCAGCACAAAATTCCTCCCTGGAGGGACCCCCATCCTGCTGCCAATGGGTCAGCTCGGGCAGGTCTCCCAGTTCGGCCACTTGTTCTCCTGTCGGTTCCAGGGCATCCCCCTCAGGGTCTGCTCCCTCCTGGACAGCGGGAACGAGGGGGGACGGTTTCCCGCGCCCCCTGCCTCTTCTCTTCACGGTTGGGACCTGGGCCATACTTCCAGGCTCCGGGCCCCCATCAACACCCTTACTGACTGACATGGACCGGGTGGTCGCACACACCCACTCAGGCAGACCCAACATTTCCAGATGCGCTTTTCTCTCCACCTTAGCCCAAGGGGAGTCCTCCAAATCATTGCCCAAGAGACAATCAACAGGCATGGCGGGCCTCACAGCAACCTGAAGAGTACCTGAGACCCCCCCCCACTCAAAAGGAACTTGAGCTACCTCACACTTACTCTGTGAGTTGTCAGCAGCTACAACGGGGTAGAATGCATGAGGGACCACCTGCTCTCTGGACACCAAGTGACACTTGACAGCTGTCACACTCGCTCCGGTGTCTCTGAGAGCTTCCACCCTATGGCCATTAATGGTCACCCACTGCCTATATTTCTTAGTGTTACTAGGCAGAGGGGTTGGAGGGACCATTTCCACGTCTCCTAAAGAGACCAGGGACATTTCTGCGGGACCCCACCCACCGGGGGCACCCATCTCCTCCCCTCCCAGGGCTACACTCGCTACCTGACGAGGGGGTGCACGCGGCGGTGCATTCGAATCCTTCATGGGACACTGGGGATCATAATAACGGTGTCCCACCTGCTTACAGGCATAGCAGGTCATGGGGCCCCTGTGAACAGGTTTACCTGTCGGGGCCTCTGGCTTCTTTACAGGGGGAGGCTGGGAACCCTTCCCTTGGTTCCCTTGGGGATTACTTTGGGGTCCTTTCTGAAACTCCCTCTGTTTACCCCTGTCCCCCCCACTCTTCTGCTGGGGACCCTGCCCACCTTTGGCTGAGTCTCCCACTGGACCCTTGTGGACCCTGGTACTGACCCAGCGGTCCGCCTCCTCAGCAAGTTTTCTAGGGTTAGATAGCTTGCTATCAACAAGGTGCTGGCGTAGCTCTGGAAAACAGTTATTAGACAAGTGCTCCCAAGCAAACAAATCATAAAGAGCATCATAACTATCAACCTTGCTACCCTTTATCCAACCATCCATGGTTCTGCAGAAAAAAGACACATATTCAACCCACGTAGTACCAGGCAACTTCTTACATTCTCTAAAGGTTTGTCTGTACTTTTCTGGGGTTAAGCCATATCTCAGCATTAAAGCATCTTTCATATGAGTATAAGACATCCTATCCTCAGCAGGAAGGCTCAACAAGGTATCTCTCCCCTCGTTTGTAAAGCGGCTCCACAACCCCGTTCCCCAATCCTTCTCAGGGACCCGGTGGGCCAACAATGCTAACTCATACGCTTTAAACCATTGGCTAATATCTTCATTCTTACTGTAATCCTTGATCACATCTTTAGGAAAATAAAACCTACTTTCTGCAGGCACAGATGGAGTGCTGCCACCAGAGGGATTCAACTCTAAACTCTTAGTTTTAAGCTCCATCTCCCTCACCATCTTCTCACGTTCAAACGCTAATTTCTCTCTCTCAAAATCTAATCTTTTGCTCTCCATTTCAGCTTCTCTCTTGCTTCTCGCATTCTCTAATTCCAACTGCCCTCCTAATTTAAGTTTCGCCATTTCTAACTTGTACCCCCTCTCCTTCTCCCTGTCTTCTAATTCTTCGGGGGAAAGGCTCCTAGAGGACGCACTACTGCCTGGAGATGACACTGGCCCACCTGTGGGCTCTTCCTCTTCCTCTTCTTCTTCCTCTTCCGGTACTACCACCGGATCAGAGGGATTTCTGGCCTCTAACCAGGCCTTCAGCGCTTTGAGGAAGCCCTCTTTCTTTGAGACACCTGTGGTAGGAACTTTAAACTGCTTGCAAAATCCTTTTAGATCTTTTAGCGTGTAGGAATCTATCTTCTCCTTATCGAATTCCCCCACAACATTCTCCACAGGTGTAGCAGCTCCGGCATTCTCCATGGTCAAAACTGGCAGTGTTTAAGAAAATAAGCTCCAGGAAAGCGGAGAACAAAAATAGGATATCCTACCAAACGGACTGTGGCTGCGTTATGGTCTGCTTTCACTATGTAGCGTACACTAATCACTGCACATGAGTCATAAATGCAAAGTTCAAATCCTCACCGCTGACCACCAATGTTAGAACCGGCGGTCTCTAGTTGGCAGAGGTATACACTTCTGACAAATAGGGACCAACCAACTCTAGTCAGGGAAAGGGGATTACACACTCAGATAACCCCTGCTACCCCCTTGGTAGCTTGGCAGAGCAGACAGGCTTATCTCAGAGGCAGTGTGTTAAGCATTTATGACCACATACAGTAATAAAGTGAATACACTACAGATGGACACGACACAGAAGTTATTATAAAAATAGGATTTTTATATAAGGCTTAGCACAAGACCAAATAACGACAAAAATATACCACAGTCTTAATAAATACTCTTTGGAAGGAAAAATAATAGTTCAAGTAAGGTTTCTTCTTGGCAAATAGTTCTTTGGCAACAATGTAACCCCCACGGGAGTCACACGACGTCGAGTCTACAAGATTCCCAAGGTTCGGCGTCGACCGCGAGGAGCGCTACGTCGAGCCTGGAGTTGCAACAGACCCCACAAGTACAGTACCTTGAGAAACGAAGAAAACGATGATCCACGGCGTCGAGATGTCGGCGTCGAGGTCGGCGTCGATCGTGCCTCGGAGTCGGGTCAATCCGCAGCGGTGTCGAGGGATGTCGGGCCGGAGCAGCGCTCACGGCGTCGAGAAGGGCGTCGAGTCGATGCGATCAGCAGCGGCGTCGGGACGGGGTCGCTTGGAGGTAGAGCCGATACTCACTCCTCACTGGCGTTGATACCGGCGTCGAGACGGGGTCACTTGGAGCCGGGGCCGATACCCACTGCTCACTGGCGTTGCTGCTGGCGTCGAGACTGCAGATTTTCCCTTGTGTACTGGAAACAACACTTTCCAGCAATTCAGCAATTCAGTAGATGGTGAAGTCCTTTGGCCCTGTGACTTCAACAGGAGACTGGCACTCTTCCAGTCCTTGGAGATTTTCTAGCAAGTGTTCAGAGAGTACACACCAAGTTCCTCTCTCCTTGTTCCTTGGCAAAAATAAAGAAGCAGCTTTCAGGTTCCTCCACAGCAAAACAGCACTCTGGCAGAAAGGGGAGGCAAGTCCTTAGATCAGCAGGCTTCTTGTCCTTGGTACAGGTTTCCTTGTCAGAAGTGATCTGAGTTCTTGGTTCAGGGGTCCTTCTCTTATACCCCTTTTTCCCTTTGTTCCCTTTGTCCAAGCAGGGCGATTCCCACCATCTCAGGTTTGTTGTGGGTGTTGCCAGGCAGAGGCACCTGGCCTATTCACTGGGCAGGGCAGAGTCCTCAGCCGCCCAGCAGGAGGCGGAGCCAGTATTGTCACTGGTAGGAGCAGGGCTATCAGTCGCCCAGCAGGAGGCGGGGCCAGTATTGTGTCAGGCAGGGCAGGCTACTCTTCCCTCACTCTACGTGTAAACGCCCCATTCACCCCACACTGACTCACTCAGACCTCTGGAGCCACCCAGCCCCTGACACACACACCAAACCAGCAGAGACCGGTAGATAGTTGGACAAGAAAATAGCCACTTTCTAAAAGTGCTATTTTCAAACATAGAATTTAAAAACCATCCATCCTAAAGGGTGTGTTATTAAATTCTGAGTTCAGGGATACTAAACTCGACTTGCTACCAGGCTCCCTGAGTCAGATAGATTATAATGGAGTTAATAATCAGTCTGCCCAGTCTGGCCTATTGGAGGCAGGTAGCCCTTCAATAGTGAAAAACGAAAATGGCTGTAATTCACTATTAGGTCATGCCACACACATCAGGGCATGACCTACCTTTTACCAACAATGCACCCTGCCCTAGGGCCTACCATAGAGGTGTCTGAAATGTGGCAAAGGGAAGGTTTAGAGACTGGTAAGTAGGTTTCCTTACCAAGTCGACATGGCAGTCAGGGACTGCACGCAGGCGCCGCGGTGGCAGGCCTGAGACACATTTTGCACGCTGCTTCTGTGGGTGGCACAACCAGTGCTGCAAGCCCACCAGCAGCAGTTAACTTACACGCCCTTGGCACGCGCAGTGCACTAGACTAGGGTCTGAACAGTAAGTCAACCACCCCAATCATGGTAACACCAATCAACGTAACAATTTAACATAGGGAGCACTTGCACTGTGGCACTGATCAGCAGTGGCACAGTGCCCAAAGCAATAATCCAGCAAAAACATTGTAACCAGAGGAGGCAAACAGAAAAAAATGGAGGAGAGACTCATGCCAATGATGCCAGGTCTAACAGCATATTATCAAGAAACCGCGTTAAAATTATCGCCGCTTTAGCAGCAGAAAACTGCCGCTAAAGCGGCGATAATGGGCTTCATAATATGCCCTTGAGAATTCCCATAGAAGCCCATGTTCTGGTGTCAACATGGGCTTCTATTGGAATTCTCACGGGCATATTATCAAGCCCATTATCGCCGCTTTAGCGGCAGTTTTCTGTCGCTAAAGCGGCGATAATTTTATCGCCGTCCTTGATAATATGCCCCCTGGTGCTTTCTTTGTGTAGGTAACTAAGAATCTGCTCCTGGTGTTTTGAGCAAACAATTAGGCACAATAACCTTCGACCTGACTTTAAATTAAAGTCTATAAGTACGTTAAGTATTTCAAAGATGCTTTCAGTCTATAACCTTTAATTTTTATCTTTTTTAGGACTTCAAAGCTTCAATATAAACCAAAATATATTTGTGTTCAATTTGTTTCCTGCCCTATTTATGCATCATTTTCAGCTATGTTGAACTATGGATAGCCAATTTGTTTCTGGTATGATAATATCACATTCACAAATCCAATCCTTGGATGTGTCAGATTTCGCCATTGGCTTTTTAAACAAATGTAGCATATTTCTATAATTTGAAAATAAGAGCCATAGAACCATTCTTACGGATGCTTAAATTTCCATGACATTTTACCCAAGTAACCAATGTCTTCATTTCTCCCAAGCTGTCTTAAGGCCTTGACTGCTGTAAATTGTGCTCCCTCGTCATCTATCATACGGATAATAACGCCCTTTCTGCACTCTTACTGCAGTTATACCGGTTTGGCAGCACTTTCTCTGTATTTATAAGATGAGCAGAAGAAAACAAGTAATAGCTGTCTCCAAGGAAGCATTCTTACAAGACCAATGTGGCCTGTCATTGACTATTACCTCCAAGGTCTGTTTCTTGTTTATGAGCTTAAGCAGTTTCCTGAGTCTGCTTTCAAGATGGCTTAAATCATCTCAGTACAGGCATGAGACAAGACACAATATAAGTATGCTAGTTATCTTTGAGTATTGCTGTGCATGTCTATTCCTATCGCACTTTCAGTGGCAGACCCGCATAGAGTGCTGGCAATTGAAAAATTGTTACTCCGCGAAGCCTCAATGAGAGACATAATGTGTATTTTATCACCCACCAGGGGCCATGATCATGACTCTTTCAGGAGCATCAGTTCGAAATCTTTTCCAGAAATATTCACATTGGAAAACATGCAGAATGAGTTTTTAGATCTACAAATTTGAGGGCCCAGCATTATAAAACTGTATTTAATTTATATCATTCTCCCGCCAAATTATTCGCTTGGGGGGTTAGGGTGGACGATAGTTGCCCTAGATGCAATGCTGGGCAAGCCGATCTCTTGCATATGTTCTTTTACTGCAGCTCATTGTCCTCAGTACAGAGGGAAGTGGGAAAGTTTTGGGAGGGGCTGCCAGGTCACAAGATCGATCTATCCCCTACCCTGATGTTATTGGGCTGCGACCATAAGCAGAAATTGGTACAGGCTGAAGAAGCACTGGTTTTTATGTCTGTGGCGGTGCTCTGGATTTTAATTTCCTCTGGTTGGAAAGACACTTTGGCCCCTTCTTTTCAAATGTGGCTCTCTAGACTGCTGAGCATACATAGTATAGAGAGTCGTCTGTACGAGCAGAAGGGTAAGAAAATGCAGGATTTTGGAAGTAAAATGTGGGCTCCAATATCAATGTGGAGGGAGACGGCCAGTAGACAGTTGAGCTAGGGTCAAAAGGGGAAAAAAACCCAAAAAAACTTTTTAATCTGCTTTTATAGACTTCTTACTCATTCTTATGTATTGTATTTTGTGTCGATTGGATATATATTTGTGCTGACTCTTTTTTTTAATGATGTGTTCAAACTGCAAATAAAATAAAATAATAAAAAAAAAAAAAGAAAAAAAAAAAAAGGGAAACATGCAGAATGCAAGTGTCCCTTTTTTGTGTCTCATATTAGGTTCGGTGTTAGCCAATCGTTACCTTTTGATTTGAATAAAATCACACCTTTAAAATACCCACTTATAGGGACTTTCAGCCAGCATTCTACAATTATTGGTCTGTCAGCGTGACATTACATTTTTCTTTTATCCGCCACAGCATATATCAAGCGCGGTGGGAGGGATCGTCAGCCCACCAGTCATTGGCTTTACTCTCAGTGGGAAACAACATTCTGGTCACACACAATGTGCACCTGCAAACAAGTACTCCCCTTGTACAGTTTTTAAATAAAAAAATAAACCACAAACTCTGTCTAGGTAAAACGTTGGCAGCCAATGTCTGACCTATTGGCTTTACCAATGCTTGTTGTAAGATTCCTAAGGGATGTGTATATATTTGTGTACGTGCGTGTGTGCGTGCGTGTGTGTGTGTCCATAAGTTTGGAGAGAAGATACAGACTGGGCAAGAGAGAGGGCCAAGGTTGTAATCTCCAAAACATGTCACAAAATTGTACTGTACACACACGTTTGGAAATCTATCGTTGGGCACATTATGTAACCTTTCCATTGTTACGGAAAAAAACGTGATTCCATTGTGTGCAACATTTTGCTCCATGCGCAATCATAAATGGGTCAAATAAATTGTTCTCCAATCTTAGGGGCATATTAACAAGGGCTTTATCGCCACTTTTTTGGCTTTAAAAGCCAAAGAAGCGGAGATAAAAATATCGCCCTATCAACAACAGGGTGCTAACATGCAAAATCGCATGTTAGCACCCTTTTTTACTATGCTTCCCTTTGCATCTCTAATGAGATGCAAAGTGGGCGTTCCAGACCAAAATAATAGGAGAAATGTCGCTTGTTAGAGACAAAAAAAGCAGCGCTAACCACGGTTAACACTGCTTTTTTACGTCTGCTAATTTTCAGACTTAGCCATGTAATCCAATGGGAGGTGGATTACATGGCTAAGTCCACCATGGGCTAGCAACAAGGATATCCCTATCCTTGTAGTTTTATCGCTGCATTACCAGCGATAATCTCCCAAAATGCCGCTATCGCTGGATTTTTTATCGCCTAGGCGGTTAGCGTTGTTAATAACACGATAACCAGGCGATATTATCCAGCGATAGCGGGCGTTAAAAAGAATTAACGCTAAGCGCCTGTTGGACCTGGCCCTTTTGGCCGGATGGTCCCTACACTTTTCGCCTTCCACCTGTACTTTTTCTGACCTGTTGTTGGCTATTTTATGACTCTGGGCACTTTTACCACTGCTGTTCAGTGGAAAAGTGCATATGCTCTACCTACTGTAAAATGTATATGTTGGTTGGATTCCATGATTGGCTTATTTGTTTTACTGTCAGACCCCATTAAAGTGCACCAGGAGTGCCCAGGGCTTGTAAATACAAATGCTGCTGGTGGGCTTGCAGCACTGGTTGTGCCACCCACAGAAGCGGCCTGGTAAAATGTATCTAAGGTCTGCCATTGCAGAGCCTGCGTGCAGTCTGGTACTGTCATGCTGACTGGGTAAGTGCACACACTTGCCAGTCCCTAAAACCTTCCCTTAACTTCATATCAGACACCCCTATGGTAGGCCCAAGGGCAGGGTGCATTGTGAGCATAAGGTAGGACAAGTCCTGATGTGTGTGGCATGTCCTAATAGTGAATTACAGCCATTTTCGTTTTTCACTATTGTAAGGCTACCTGTTCTCCATAGGCCAGAATGGGCTGTTAGAATTGTTACATCCTATGATCCTAACAGACCCAGGGAACATGGTAGAAATTCGAGTTTAGTATACCTGAACTCAGAATAATAAAATACATCTTTTAGTAAAGTTTATTTTAATATTCTGTGTTTGCAAATACCACTTTTAGAAACTTGGTACTTGCTTGCCTGACCATTTCAGCCCGCCTCTGCTATGATGTGTATCTGCCTGTCTGGTTGCGTAAGGGACAGGGCTGGGGAAACCCAGAGGGGCAGAGCTAGGTAGCCTGGTGGTGAATAGGAAGATTGGCAGTCAGATGGGTGGGAGGAGTACACCTGGGCTCTGAATAGGGTTGTGCTCTGCTACCACAATGCTGGCTCCACCTCCTGCGGAGCGGCTGATGTCTCTGCCCTGCTCCCTGAATAGAAAGGCAGAGTCATGTCAACAGAGTGCTCAAGAACTGGTTTGGACTGGGCAAAGGCCCCTCAACCCCAGAGGAACAAAGGAATTAGGGGTATACGTATTGGGACCCTGCTCCCAAGAAATTAGATCCTGCTGAAACAAGAAGAACCTCTGCCAGAGGAGAAGGAACTGGGAAAGCTGTAGGAGGAGTAACTGTCCCTGACCTGGGGGATTGGCCTGCAGTGGTTGCCTTGCTGCTGAAGGAGTGGAGAAAGACTGCTAAAGACTTTGCTTCAACTTGTGCTTTGAAAAGATCTCCAAGGGCTTGAACTGAGCTTGCCCCCTGAACGAAGTCCCAGGACCATTGGACTTCACCCCCAGCTCCCCAGAGTCTCTTTGGAAGTGCCTGCTGTTGTTGTTGGGCCTTCTGAAGGACTGCGTGTCGCAAGGAGCTGGAAGCGCGACGCAAGGAAGAGAAGCGTGCCTTCTCGCAACCTCGGAGAAGCGTAACGCATCTGGAAGATCCCGTCTTTATTTCTTTTGCACCAAGAACTTCAATGCAACTGCATCGCTGCAACACTTTCGTTGCCCTGCGTGTCGCATCTAAGGTACATTGACTTAAAGTGTCGCATTTAAGAACTTAAGAGAAACTAAGCAATCTTCTACCAACTAAGCAACCTTATTGTGTATTTTTAATCGTTTAATGGTCTTGTGATAATCCTATATAAAGAATCCTTATTTTTAATATAAATACCTGTGTGGTGTCCATTTGTAGTGTTGTCACTTGGTTACTGTATGTGTTCACAAATGCTTAACCTATAACGCTCTGAGATAATTCTCCAATTACCAACTACGGTAATTGGAGAATAAGTAGAGATCCCGGAGGTTTCCGTTCGTTGGGGCTTCCATCAGTAAGGGATAGAAACCAAACTGCGGAATTAAGGCAGAGTTGGTGGCGAGAGACGGCGCCGATGAGAGGAATCTAGGCGTCCGTGTGGGAGGAAGGCAGCTTGTCGATCCAAGGGTTGCTCCGGGATCTCTACTTATTCTCCAATTACCGTAGTTGGTTTCTACATCAAACTCCTCGAAGCCATTCCACCCGGTATCCTCCGGTTCTTCCACGTTGAACCCTTCGCGGCCAGCCCCTTGCAATGCGGGGCAGTGCGCTCTCAGGCTTGTCATTTAATTTAGTCCTGATGATGATCTATACATCCCTTAAATAGATCGAAACGTCGTCGACCTGTTGAACAGCATGCATGTTAAACACATGAGTTAAAAATTGTGCATGTCTGTTAACCGTCTTAAAAGCTTGCCCCTTCACTTTCTATCGGCGATAAGCTTGTTTGTTTAGCCTGAAAATGTCTTCTAAATTGTGATTGTCTTTAATTGTTTTGTTTGTTGAAGGACACAGGACTGTGTCCCACTCTAAATTGTTGGCTGTATATTCATTCATTACGTTTATTATTAAATCTATATGTCCGGCTGAACATTTCATACTAATATAGAGTCGATTCTGATCTATATTTATTGTTCATACACTGAATTGTTTTTGAAGGACCAATTGTTTTTCGAAATACTGACCTGGTGCAAAGTCGGACGGCAGCCTGCACCACAAAAGGGAGCCCAGCCCACAGCCACACCTGAAGAACACCAGATGCACCCGGGCAACTGAACATGCAGCCCGGAGGACTGAAAGGGCAACAACACCTGCCGCCACCACCCCCAAGACCCCCCCTCCCCGGCCCCCCCGAGCAAAGACATGCCACATCAGCTACACCTAAACATGCACAAAATAATCTGCATGATGTCACACCATCACAACCGGTGACCTTTGAAGTGTGTTTGCAATCTTCACCTCTTCATTCAAAACACAACTTGAATGGTAGGGTTTCATGAAGTGCCCCTCCTCCCAAACTGAGAGTTTTTGAATAGTAAATGATTGTCTCCACCCCATAAGGCTGTATTCAACTATACATCATTGACCCCTAATTTCTTTGCTGCAGAGTCCTGTGAAGGCTCCCAGGATGCCTCTTACTAGAATGCTCAAAGTATCAGCAATGTAATTTAGTATGGTCACGTCCACTGTTTAGCCCTGTTTACTGGTTAAACAAATATATAGGGATTAGAGGTGGGCTGATCTCGTGGAGTTTCAGTCTGCAGGATTCCTTCCGTGGAGTTACATAAAAACTCAGCAAGATTCTGCAGTGTTCCGCCAATGGGTGAGAAATATGCAGCTTACCCTGCAATTTAGCACTCATAGGGGGATATTTTCAGGAATGTGTGATAACTATAGCAAAATTTGTTAAATGCAACTTTGCACATCGTAGTCTATCACGGGAAAATAATGCTGTGTTAATGTTGATTTCTCAAACCGGGGGCACCATGCGATAGTCTCAAGATAACGCTCCAAATGACCGTGTTAAAACTAACGTGACGCAGGCAAAACACGAAACACGAACGCGAAAAAAGTGGTGATGTGGCCAACCGCGATACAAAAATCTGCAATAAGTAGCGACAGGCCTGCAATTCCCACGCGGTAAAATGCACTATAAAAGCAACCCTAAAAATACCCGGACCGAGTGCAGAGGACAACCCGAACTCCACAAGCCCCCAGGATGACAAGTCAGGAACCCCGGGTCGGGAAAGGGCAAGGAGAAGAGGAAGAGGAAGACGCGGTTCAGTTCACAGGAAAACTGTATCATCGTTACAGAGGTGATAGAACACTACTAACAACTGTTCGTCACCTCCACTGTGTCATTGGCAGCACAAACGGAAATATGACAGTCCATCGTGAACAACGTCAATGCAGTCGCAGTGTTGAGGAGGTCAATGGAGGAGGTCAAGAGGCGCTGGCATGATGTGACAAGCCAAACCAAGCAGAAACTCGCTGCCAACCGGAAGGCAACAACGGCAATTGGAGGTGGAAGTCCTGCCCCACAGGAGCAGCTGGATGAGCTGGAGAAAATGGTGGCCACAGACATCAGTGTGGAGACAGTGCAAGGAGTCGGGGGCATGGACACTGCCCGATATGACCTGAGCCAGCAGCAACAGGGTGAGTAACTACCAGGGACTGGAGGACGGGGAAATGGGCACAATGGCACACATGCACAATCATGTGTAGCACACTGCTCACCCACAATGACTGTGGAACATGTCCCTGATATCCTTGGCACACTGCAGCACACATAGAAACACCAAGTAGGACCCCGTCCACTATGGGCACAAAGGCCCCCTATCACCAATCTCACAACCTTCCCATGCACATGTGCTGAACCCAGCAAAGCAGCGGCCCTGTGAGCCACACTGACAATGCAAGTGACACTGCATGACCAATATCATGGCTGCAGTCAAAAAACAAGACAAGGTGCATGCCACGACACTGAGGTGGCCCAGTGTGGATCACATCCTCAAAGGAGCAGGTCACACTCTGACACATCCACGTGCACATGCAACCCCTGACGTCAACAACACATCTGCAGACAAACAATGCACAAGACTCCAAAATCCGCCCAAGAGCACAAATGACCCAAGTCGCCAACATCTCAGCAACGTAAAAGCACACAAGACAAAGGCACAGCGCCTCAAAGGGATAAGGGGCCACCAAATCAGAGCTGCAGGGGCGACTCTCCAACAATGCAGCACACACACATAGTAAACACAGCACCGCAACATAGATGAAAATGTGGTACAAAGTGCTACACTCACACTACAGAACAGAGGACACAACTGGTGTCGCTTGTGCATAGAAACTGGCCAATCACATCTGGCATAGCAGGAAAGTGTGAAATGATAATTTACAAGTACAACCTCACATCCATCATGCAGTCGAAATGCTCACTGTCTCCCATCAAATACCCAGTTTCTCCAGAACAGTCACAATGTACATTGTCATGCAGTCTGTATGTAAACATGTACAATGCGTGCACATACATGGAACACACTGTTGAACTGCATCTCTCCTTTACATTGCAGAGGGACAAGCAACACCTCCTGCGGGGCAGACCAGACATCTCTCCAGTGACGATGAAGAAGACCCCCTGGACATCTGCTCCGACACCCTCCAACGTCTCATGGACACCCTCCGCACCCCACCTCCAGGAGCAGGGCAGCCCAGCTGCATCAAGGTGAGCTCACTCCCTGCACAGCCCACACACAGCAGGAAGCACCTACCACCACGGCTGGCTCCATCACCTCACCAAAGATGTGTTAGACTGCCAGAAGGAGGTGGCTGAACAGGTGTGGGTGGATTACGACCTCATGGCAGCCAAACTCGATGCCATACATGGGTGTATAAGTCCCATCAGGGACCACTTACAGTCCCTAACAGACACCCACAGTCCATTCCATGCCCTACAACAATCCTTGGCTGACCTCGCTGGAGCCATTACTCGGATACAAGAACTGTCTAGTCAGACAGGCTCCAGTGGCGACAGCACAGAGTTGGCACAGATGCGGAGGACAATGGAGAACATGCAGCGGATGCAGGCAGGAAGGATGGCTGCCACGGCTGAACATCGGCGAGATGTAGCTGGGATCTACCATGCCCTGCAGATCCTCATCTTGCCATTGCTGCCACATGAGCCTGTCCCAGATGACTGCTGCAGGAACTTTGACACACACATCTCCACCCCCTGATGTGTCTGTGGCCCACAGTGAGGCAGTCATACCACCTCCACCCCCTGATATGTCTGTGGCACACAGTGATGTAGCCATAACACCACCACACACACCTGGAACACCTGACACAGAAGACATATCAGAGGACGAAGATGTGGATGGTAATGACTCTGTGTCAAAAAGGAGGTTGTAGCACTCTTCCCCCCATATGGCCTGTTCCTGCTCGGTTCAGCCCTGTGCATCATGCCCTGGAACAACACCTTCCACTGTCCCCCAAACACTCTGCAACATTCACCTGGACCCCAACATGGACTGCCATATCTGCACTTGTTACCAATGACACAGCAATCAGGCTGTGGACTGGACTCTTCCTCTTCCGACTAACTTGTCATTCCCCAAAGGACTCTGGTTGGCACTCCACTGTGCAACCATGTAATGAGGGGTGTGCATGGCCATGTACTACTCCAGCTCCAACACTCCACAGAATGTGAATAAAAAATTCCAAATCACACAGATGTGTCATGTCTATGTTCAGTCAAAAATGAAAGTATGGATGAATGTAGGGACATCGATTGCACAGAAAGGTACACCCTGGGAAATTACATCAATGCGCATGTTTAACCGTGACACACATGGCCAATCATATGTCTGTGAAGGTGTGAACTAGCTGTAGCCTCATTGCTCATTAACAACAATCTCGCGATCCCCAACATAGCCCCACGTCCACGTATGAAATATGGCTGTGTGTGAAAATGTCAAAGTCTGTAGCAGTAGTGTCCCCCATCACATGTGACAACAGTTCATCTCTTCGCATACCTACACACACTCAACTGTATGGACACAGCCTGTATTGATGGATAACATTGATCCACATGGCAAGAAGTTGGACACCATACTTACATTGCTGAGGACACATAACAGCACAGGTCTACCAGCAGCTATCCCAAACACAATGTCTGGCTCACAGAGGTGGAGCTGCCAATGGGAACTTGCCCCTAAGCGAAATGCGTCAGTCAGTCCCTCCCTGTGGACGGATAATGCTCATTGAGGCACACAATTTGGCATTCTAATCAACACTCATCACAGTTGAACACTAGTGAAGTTGCGTACACTTTATTAGCATGTGTGTGTCAGTGCAGGCAAGACAAGGGCCACAACATGCAGACCAATGCAACATATACTAATTTGCAGCATAGGAACATGTAGAGGTGCAAGACATGGGGATGCAAACATGGACAGAAATCATCACGGATGGCAACGGTCTCAGCCCACCTTGCCTTGCTGGATGAATCACGTGATGTTTGTCGTATGCCCATTGCCCCGTGTCAGGGGGCACGTCTCACAGCCCATGGGATCTGCATAGTTCTGTACCACCGAACTGTGCTGACTGTCTGCTCTTCTGACAGTGAGCAGGTGACAGAGGCTGAAAGGATCACATGTAGAACTACATTGCCATGTGTGTACACTCCTTCCAGCAGGGTGTCAGATTGAGGAACGTTGCCATGCACCGCTGTCCACTCACCTTGCACAGGTGTGTGTCAACCAGCAGTGTTGCATGCATATACATTCTGAGTCCAGGTGAATGCAGCCATGTCCACTGTAATGGTGGGATATGTGACCATTTGTCCAAGATGCAAAAGGGTGTTGGGACGTGTGCTATGCGTTACAATCAGTTGTGGCTGCAGGAACGTAGGTTCTTGTCCATGAGAGTGAGCGCAGTTTCATAGGCAATCAGTTCCAAGAGTACTTCGTTGTCAACTTCAACAAACACGAGGGCAAGCCAATCCATAAACTGGTCTGAACAGATGTGCTCCGTCCACGCAGTTTCACCAATCCGCAACACAGCCCAATAGGGGAGCCCCTCGATGTGGTCACTGCACATGAGGAATTGTGCAATCTCCCATGCCCAACTGCCAGCACATACGCCAAATATCAAGGCATCCCATGAACGGGTATCACGGTTTCACTCCTGGTTGTGGGCCAACAGGGGGCACACACACGTGTCATAATCCAGTTCAGCTACCATTGTGTTGGATAGGCAGACATCTATGGGCCACTCAAATATGCATGATCGTCAGTGGAACCAGGACTGGACGCTTGTGACGTACGCAAGTTGGAAGCTCAAACGATAATTGATCCGCAACACTGCCAATGGAAGTGCCCCCAACAGATGTAGAATTCAGTCACGGTACAGTTCCACATGACACGGGTTGCACATGTGCCTGGAATGTCCTGCCATTGCATTGTTGGGCTCTTGATTGGATGATATGCCACAGCTCGGAGCAATGAGTCGTATGGGTGTGCAACTTTTGGACACATGGGTTTTGCTGTGCTTCAGTGTCAAGGGCATTCTATGCAGAGTATCTCGGGCAAGGTCTTCTGTGTGTGGGGTGTGTATACGTTGTTCTTTCATTAGCGCTGTGTGGAGTGTGGGAGTCATCATCTGCTATGGTGTATCTTTCAGGGGGTGCCCACCGTATACAATGCCAAGGTCGTAGGTGCAGATGTCCTTCCGCCTTCTGTATTGGGACAAAGGAGCTTTCATCCACAATGTCAGTCTGACTACTGCTTGCATTCTTGAAATGTGATGTGGCTTTCACTTTGCAAATGTGGCTCAGCCTTAGGCTTATGGTGCACCAAGAGCGATACACACACAACAGTTGGCATGTATCAGCCAAGACCCCGAGCGGCCTTGCGCTCCTTGTACGTTCCCTTCATTCGCGGCTGCCCTCCGTGTGCATGCAACAGGGCAACATTGTCGGTTGAGGTCCATGTGGCGCCGACACTGCAACAGGGACACACGCATCAGTTGGTTTCCTGTCCAGCCCAGATATGAACAATGCACAGGGCCCAGGGATGATTCTCTCTCTTTCTCTCTCTCCCTCTCTTCCTTTCATTGTCTCTCTCCTCCTCTGTTTCTCTCTCTCTCCTTCTCCCTCTCTCTCCCTTTCTCTCTCTCTCTCTGTCCTTTGATGAGCGCATTACACACCATCTTATCTTGAATTTTGCCTTGCAGGCTGTGACTTGCAGAATGTCCATGGGAGACGGGCCATGACTCTTCCAAATAGTAGTATTGAGTTACATTTGAATGAATTATTCTTTTTGGGAAATTCAAAGGTGAATGAATGATTTACCTTTGTCTGTCCACACATGAATGTTAATTGTTGTTATTGCGCGGCTTCAGGCGAATTGTTTGGTTCAAGTATTTGTAAAGTTGATGTGAACTATCTTCATCCGAGGGGGGGCCCGGGGTAGGGCCCAAGGAGGGCGGGGTTCCTGGGGGTGGTGGCGGTGGGAGTTGTGGCTCTCTTGGGTGTCTGAGCAGCCTGATCAGTGGCTCCATGGCATCTGTTGTTCTTCAGGTGTGGCTGTGTAATGGGCTCCCTTTCATGGTGCAGGTTGTCGTCCGACTTAGCACCAGGTAAGAGCACGTGTTAAATACCTGCTGCTAACGCGCCTTAGCTCATGTTTTGGGATTCTATCGCAGATCTGGCTCGTCATTGAGAATGTTGCGAAGTGGTGTTGTCACTGCTTTTTGCACGGGAACGCCTACTCTGCATCTCATCAGCGTTAGTTGCCGGTGTCATCCGTGGCACTGTTTTTTGCGGCTACTATCGCAGTTAAATTGGTGATATCAGCTGTTAGCACCAGCTTGTGAATAGTGCGATGAATTTATCACCACTTTGGCTGTGATAAGGTGCTGATAACTCGGAGATCAGTCCTTGAGAATATCCCCCATAGTGCGAGCAGCCCTGAGAAAATCAGTGCAGAAAGAACCATGGGTTGTACAAAAGTGGGCAGCCAGTTGCCTTGATTTTGCTGCCGTACAAGTAAAAAATCTACTTGAGCAGCAGCAAATCTACTTGAGTTGCAGCCCTCTAACCGCGACTGCTCATGACCGCTCGCATTAAACAATTGTGGTAGTGGATGACAAATCTCACTTTTGCTTGCCAGCTCACATTTTCTGGAGCATCATGGGAAAAGTTCAACACACAGAGATTGCTGAAATTTGGCTAGAACTTCACATTAAAGAGTAACACCAAGTGACTAAAATTCGGCTGATTCCACAGTCCGGGTGAAACATTATGCACACTTCAAATAGGGATTGATTGAAAAACCCCAGAACTCCACAAGGAAAACATGTGTCTTCCTGCTAAATGACCATGGAGTTGAGCAGCCCCATAAACCACATTTAAGTGTAAAGAGATAACGATTTTTTGATTCACATTAGGCATGTCTTCAAACACCTTACCCATGTAGAACATCCCTAATGTAGGGATAAGAACCATCAAATTAGCTTTAGTCCTAGGTTAAAGAACCTGGCCCATACAGTCAATGGACACACCAGTTTAATTAAACATAGTAATGAACATAGAGTAGCCGTGGCAACTGACGTTTTCTACTTTCAAGTAGTTTAAATATATTCTCTTTAATTTATCATGCAGGTTGTTAATAAACAGGTAAATAATAAATGGTCCAGAACTTGCCTGATACCTGTAGTTGACTCTTTATTCTTGCACATGTGTACATATATGACCTCATCAGATAAGACATTATATAAATGGGTGACGTTTGCCAACCCTAGCTCTCCCCTTATCAACCACCGATATTCTCTGTTCACACAGTTGAAGGCAGAGTAGAGATCCAGCAGTGTTAAAAAATATGGACTTTCTTTTTGCTCACTCATTAAAAAAAGACCTGACAATTCAATACATGCATCTTTCAACATTAACTCCATTCATATCTCTGTCCTCTGTCCTTCGTG
This sequence comes from Triturus cristatus, assembly GCF_964204655.1. NCBI lineage: Eukaryota > Metazoa > Chordata > Amphibia > Caudata > Salamandridae > Triturus > Triturus cristatus. Next base: position 316,816,082 of record NC_140588.1, on the reverse strand, counting down.
ACAACCTCGCCAGCATCGGACTTAAACAACTCGTCAACACACCGACCCACAGAGCAGGACACACCCTCCACCCCATCTACGCGGCAGGAACCAGCATCCAATTCAGCCACGCAAAGCAGCTGCCATTGACTGACCACCACTGCATACACTTCGCCATCAACAAACCCAAGGCACCCAAACCAGCCCCACGTCCACCACGAAGGAAGAACTGGAGAAACACCAAGACAACCGAAAACCACACCACCTGCAAGGACGCCATGACTGACTACCACAACCAGGTCAGAGCCACCAAGAGGAACTTCATCCACAACCAAATCCTGGCCAACTCCACCAACTCCAAGAAACTTTTCAGTGTCATTTAGGAATTCACCAACCCACGCAGTGAAGCCACAGACATCACCCCATCCGAAGAACTCTGTGACAAGCTTGGATCCTATTTCCACCTCAAGATCAAAAACCTCTATGACAACTTCCTCGACCATCCACCAGATGCCACAGACAGCCCCCCACCCCGCAGAAATGACAGCCAGCCCACCATCTCCAACTGGACACCGATCACGGCCGAAGACACCGCCTCAACCATGAAAAGCATCCACTCGGGGGCCCCCACCGACCCCTGCCCCCCTAACATCTACCACAGAGCCGCGGCTGCCATCGCACCCAATCTACAACACACCATCAACACCACCTTCAAAACAGGCACTTCCCAGATGACTGGAAGCGTGCAGAAGTCAGTCCTCTGCTCAAGAAGCCCACAGCTGACCCCACCGACTTCAAGAACTATCGGCCCATCTCACTCCTCCCCTTCGCAGCCAAAGTTGCAGAGAAAACAGTCAACAGGAAACTGACACGATTCATTGAACAGAATGCCAACCTCGACCCGTCCCAATCGGGATTCCGGAGCAACCACAGCACAGAGACCACCCTACTCACCGCCACAGATGACATCCGCACCCTCCTGGACCAAGGCCACTCCACAGCCCTCATCCTACTCGACCTATTAGCGGCCTTCGACACCGTCTCCAACCGCACACTAGTCGCCAGAGTACAGGACTGGATCCGATTATTCCTCACCGGAAGAAACCAAAGGATCAGACTCCCAGTCTTCCTCTCCGACCCCACGAAAGTCACCTGCGAAGTCCCACAGGGTTCATCCCTGAGCCCCACCCTCATCAACATCTACATGGCACCCCTCGCAGCCATCGTTCAACAACACGGCCTCAACATCATATCCTACGCCGACGACACCCAGCTCATCCTCTCCCTCACCAAAGACCCCACCACTTCCAAACTCAACTTCCAGAAAGGAATACAAGACGTCGCAGTCTGGATGACCAACAGCTGCCTGAAGCTCAACGCTGAGAAGACAGAATCCTCGGTACCACACCTTCTGCATGGGACAGCACTTGGTGGACGACCGCCCTCGGAAGCCTACCTACCCCCTCAGACCACGCCAAGAACCTCAGCATCGTACTCGACTCATCACTCACCATGAACCGACAGGTCAACGCTGTCACCTCTAGCTGCTTCAACACCCTCCGCATCCTCCGCAAGACCTTCAAGTGGATCCCCCCTGAGTCAAGGAAGACAGTCACCCACGCACTCATCACCAGCAGACTGGACTATGGAAACGCACTCTACGCCGGCATCAACAAGTCTCTACTCCGCAAACTCCAGACAATACAGAACACCGCCGCCAGACTCGTCCTGGGCTTCCCCCGACACGAACACATCAGTCAACACCTACGAAGTCACCACTGGTTCCCTGTGGAGAAAAGAGTCACGTTCAAAATCCACACTCACACCTACAAATGCCTACACAACAATGGACCCAAATACCTCAACGACAGAATCAACTACCACGTACCCAAAAGAAACCTCCGATCTTCCAACCTCGCACTGGCCGAAACCCTGTGCATCCACAGAGCCTGACCTGGAACGAGCTACCGGCAGACATCAGACGTGGCCCCTCCCTGAACACGTTCAGGACTTGGCTCTTCAGATAAACAGATCTGCGGACCCCCCCTCAGCACCTTGAGACCCTCACGGGGGAGTAGCGTGCTTACAATTCTCTGGTTGATTGATTGATTGATTGTCCCATTGATCAATGGAAATGCCTTTGAAAACAATGATTCCCTGCTTTACTGAACCTCTATATTGGATTAGTCCCTTTCTTTGAATTTTACTTCCTTTCTTTCCTATACCATATTTTAAGATTGCAGACTCATAACAAATGCATTGTTGTAAAATGGGTTAGGTTCTTCCATTATTGCAATTGCTGAGCCTTGGCTTACCTTAAATTAAACCAGTCCTTCTTTTATCTCAGTGTCTCTGTCCTCATTGATCAACAGCAGCAACAATGAGAGCACTCTCTTAGTACTGCATGCTGACTCTAAAAAAGCTAGTATAACTTTAGAACCCACCGTAGTGGGCTATACCACCCATCATTAAAGGTCCTCCTTTAAAAAGGGAGTGGGCGTTTAATGGCTGGTATAGCCCAGCTACGGCTGACTATAAAGCTATTAGAACATTTCGCCCCATCAGTGCAGAATGTTCTAATTAGTGAAACAAAGGCCTCATGGAGCCCATGGGGGGGGTTGAAATCCCCTCAGCCTCCATGAGGCCGTTGTCCACAGCTGTTGCTGTGAATGTCTTCCAACTAACGGCCGCGTGCGGGTCCACGGCTGTTAGCTTTTGAACATTCCAAGAAAGAGCTATGAAAAGTGACTGAAGTGAGCCCCTGATTCTCTCTGGTTTGGCTAAACTGCTTTCTGTAGCTCAGCTAAGCCAGGGAGTCCCAGGATCTAAGAAGAATTTCCCCTCCCTCCTTACGATGTTCGAATGACTCTGAGCTAGGAAGAGGGAAAGCTCTGGGATGCCCTGAAGCACAGCCTCTGCCTTTCCCTTTCCCCTGCCCACTCCATGTATTGAAATATTGATTGCAGCTTGCCTATACCAGTTCATATTGGATGCTGCTGCTCCATTTTCTTCAATGGAGCTCTCAACATTTGATTGTTCTAATATTACCTGATTGCCCCAGGTATAATTTGATTTGTAGCTGACTTTACGAACAAAAATTCTCATTTCAAACATCCAAGGATTCAATAATTAAGGGAGAATCAGATGACAATTATTTTCTTCTCTTGTCAACAAGAGCAAATGACTATCCAACAACTTGAAGCCTAGTAAAAAAAAAATAATAAAGATTTGAATGGCTGAAATATTCACACCAAAAACAAGGAGACTTTGACAGGGGAACTTGATGTAAGGCCTTATTTAGAGTATGGCGTAGTGGATATTCTTCACAAATGTGATGGATGTCCCATCCCCTGTACTACAAGTGTGTTATAGTCTGTGGCACTTGATTGACAGAGTACCCCATCTCCCAGATTCTAAGTAAGGCCCTTATTTCTGACCATCTTCAGGCTTTAAGAGATTTTCTTCAACAATTTATAAAAATACTTAACCGAATCAACCTTGAATTTTCAGGTCTCCTATCACTAACCTGAGCTGCGAGAATTTCCCAGGCATTGTCTCCAAAATGTCAGACCATCTCCATACATGCACCTGATGGATAAAATAATGATTCACCCTAGTTTTCCCCTTTGGAGTTTGCTGGTTTGGCCTGTATATCCCAATATATTTCATCCAAAAGCTTAACCGTACAAAATGTTTTATATCCACCATTATTTACAAGGCCCATGAACTCCTCCAACACTTATCGTTGAGTAATATATGGATTAAGCTTCTTTCGAGACAGCAGAAACCAGCTGGATTGCCTGCTGAAATATTGTGTCTACAGTGGACACCCCTGTTCCACAGACATTAAATCCGTGCTGGCAACCAGCTGACTTCACTGACGTTTACAGCACAGATTGTGTGAATAAAAGAAACATGGACTTATAGACGATATCTGAGACATTTCCAGACACAATGATGGGCACTCATGGCCTCCAGGAAACTTCAATTCATCCATGTAATATGCTAATTGTTTCAGCCTATTTTGTATGATGAAATGCCTTTTCAATTCCATTTGATAAAATAAAAAATTATCCCTTGGTCATTGCCTGCCTCTTTTCTATAAGCCACTAAACAGAGCAACGATACAGATAAGATGAAGGCAGGCAGGAGCTCAAACATTAAAAAAAATAGCCCAAAGGGAGAAATAACACTCTCATTCTCTTATGAAGTTTTGGCCAAAATGTAAGCAACAAAACCCGGGTAGTTAAAAGCAGGCAGTGTGTTGTCACTTCTGAAGCTTTTCACTGGACCACCCACCCCATCTATTCAATTAGCTAGAAATAGAAATAGTCAATGCCAAATGGCCTCACATAACTTGGGCATGCACCAATTTGCCATTCGCCACGTCGTCAAACTTTGAGGCCCATCTACCTAATTGAGCAATGGAGAAAATGCTGTGTTTCAGACTTCAGAGTTTCGTTAGCTCTGTTTGCAGAAACACCTTTGGGACAGGTCAGTCGCCTCAGATCCAGCAGATCCATGGCCTTGATAAAACTGCCCTTTGTAGAGTGGGGATTCCAAGTCTTTTCATTTCCTAACCGGGCAACCCCGTGTCCATCATGGGAGACCCTAGCAGGGAAAAAAGGGAAATATAGTGTTATTACTTAGAGTATGTGTCCCATGCTGTGTAACATAATAGAGCCAGCACTGATCAATTTAATCAAAGTTATCCTTGTTGTGTGACAATCAGCATTTTTGTTTGAAAAATTCTCCACCAAACTAGAGGTGAAGCTTAAATAAGGCAGGTAGATCATTCTGAGCAAAACAAATGAGGGTGATCCCCATTCCAATGCCATGGCAGACTACATGCATGCTCTAGTAGGCACTTTGGCCCAAATTTAGCAACAATGCAAAAGTACAACGTCACCAAACGTTAGGCAAAAGTGTTCATTTGTTATTTATGTTCACCTCAAGACTTTATTTGAACTGGAAATTCCCCAAAAAGTGAGACAAAATGTAGATGTGCTACTTCATGTGACTTTACGTCAAAGGGGGGGAGTGAACTGGAACAATTTTCAAAGAGAGGGGTGCTGACATTAAATTCACCTAGCTACAGATACATATGATTCAATGACAGACTTGAGGGTGGTAGTGTCTGGTGGTGCATTTGATTGGAAATGTATTTCAATAAAAAAGATTATTGAATGTGACGTGGTAGGGTAGTGACGTAATGTTATTAATAGATAGCATTTACTCCATAAAACAGTTTTTTCGTCCAACTAATTCTCTCAAGGTCTCACTAACTCACTAATCAGGTTGGCAACCTACCCAGGGTAAATATGTGAAAAATGGCTGGTGGTCCTAGGGCACTCCTAATTGGTGCTCTTTGCCTTTTTAGGTATTAGCCCCCCAACACACACTTCCTCACCAGATTGACACATCCAGAAATGTCATTGATTGTGCCCCAGAGGGGAGGCAACAAGGATTATGCTTCCTCTCTATCTCTCTTTGTGAGCGGGTCCTTCAATTTTTTCAAAAGTACATTTTCACAAAAGAGGAAATTGCCACTGTCCTTGCAATTGTGGAAGAATATGTTAGAATTCAAACGCTGGTGGTGTATTAGCTCTGAGTCATCATTGAATGGCCATTGCTCCGAGTGTCGGAAATTTCTGAACTTGTTTCAATCAGAAACACGGAGCCACAGTATAAATACTGTCTTCAGTGAAGTAGTGACCCTTAAAAATGTGTTATTTGGGAGACGCGCAAGCGCACATTCCAAGATAGCCGCCTCCCGGTGAGCTCCAGCTTGTTTTCACCCGTTTTTTACTTAAAAACAAAAAAAATTGTGAGAATTGTGCCCATTATGAGGTCGCTGTATCCTTGAAGCCAGTACGTGTGCTGTAGAGTGTTTCCAGTGTTTTCGGTCAGCAGAAGTGGTGTTTTCTCCTTCAGGCTCCTGCACCCAGCTCTGCATCGAGGTATTGCCAGGCTTGTCTGTCAGGGGGGCGGAGTAACTGCTCAAGAGAGGGCTTGACTTGGGCCTAGCCACTCCCATAGGCTATTTTAGCTGCTGCACCAGTCATTTTCAGGATTTTTTCTCAAACAATACTCTGCCTTCTTCTTAACTTTATATTACTCTACAAATGTAATTCTTTTTATGAGAAAATGGAAAATAAAAATACTCATTCTCTTCATAATAAAAGGAGACAGCAAGTTTCACCACCTCCAGTTAAATCTAAAGTGGTAGAGTCAACTGAACCTTCTTTAACTTTAATTCTTGATGACATTCAGGCACTTTGTGCTAATACAGATACAATTGCGTCAGATATTAAAAACGTGGGCAAAGACATGGCTAGTTTATCAATGAAAATCTATGATAATTCAATTAAAATACAAAGATAATAAAGTTACAATAGAAGCTTTTACCCCACTTGTGGCGAAAATATCACCTATGTCTACACTGCTTTTAGATATGGAAAATCATAACAGACAATATCACCAACGCATTTTCAATATACCGGAAGATGTTGAAGGTTCCAATTGCAGATTGTATTTGGAAAATCTGATTCCTGGCCTCCTAAACATCAAATGTACAGAAAAATGTGAAATTGATAAAGCACACAGGATTCCTTCTCATCGCAACCCTCATCACACAAAGCCTCGACAAATGATCTTTAAAGTTCTCCGTCACCACCAATTGGTCTTGATCAGAAAAGCAGCACGAAAAATTCCTTCATTGATGGTCAATGGAAATAAAATATTTATCCATCAAGATTTTGCTAAGGAGACTGCTTCAATTCGCAAGGAATTCACTGATCTTCGTCCTCAACTAAGAAGTCCTGGTTTAAAAAATGGACCTTTTGATCCATCAACAATGCGTATTTGGAAAGATAATTTCTCTAAATCCTTCCATCGTCCTGAAGAACTCAGTCTATTTCTGGATCAACATTCACAGCACTCAATGGATACTCATGACTCTGCTACTTGAATATTGCTATTACGTATATTCTGACAAATTGATTTTTTATTTTCTCATAGGGATCTAACGGTTCCGGTCATGCTTATAAAGCGTGTGTGCGTTTCATTCCTGGTATTAATGTTTCTTGTTTGTCGTTTTTCCAAGTTTTGTTTGTTTTCTTTTTTACCTATTCTCTCCTTTTCACTTGTTTCTGGAGCTACTATTTTTCATTCTCTTTCTTTACTTATTTCTCCTCTTTGTGATCTTCTTCTTTCTCTTTATTCTTATGCCTAATTTTCATAATATCAAGATAGACTCTTTAAATGGTAAGGGGTTACGTCATCCAGTTAAGCGTACAAACATTTTAGATTATTTAGGCAGTTGTAAAGCAGATATTTTTTTTATTCAAGAAACTCATATTGATGACAAAATCTTAGATTATATGAAGAAAAGTGGGTAGACAGTATTGTCTCTTCTCCTGCAAATGGCAAAAAAATGGTGTTGCTATGTTTTTTTTGCAAAAATACTACATTGCCGGATTTTGAGTATGTTTTCTGATACTGATGGCAGATTTGTTATAGCTAAAATTAAAATTCATGACTCAGTTGTTTTTTTACTAAATGTGTATGGTCCAACTGCTGATGATCCTATTTTTTGGTCCACTCTAACAACAGAAGTTCTTAAACTGGGTAAAGTTCCTCTTATAGTTGGAGGAGATTTCAATATTATATCTGATCCTTTATTAGATAGATTATCTCTTACTAAATTTCGACCTCCTAAAGCCTTTTTTGCATTTAAATCATTTCTTCAAACTAAAAAACTAGTTGATATTTGGCGATTACACTTTCCTACAGAAAAAATGTTTACATTTGTTTCTAACCCTCACAAATCTCACTCTAGGCTTGATTATCTTTTAATTTTCAGACAATTAATTAACTCTGTAGTCACTCCTATTATTGGTAATATTGATATATCGGATCATGCCTTAATTTCTTTTATTTTGAAATTGAATTCAAATTTTACTTCGCAATCCAGATTGAGAATGAATACAAGTATTATTCATAATAAACAAAATAAGCCTAAACTTTTAAATGCTATTCATGATTACTTCCTTCTTAATCCAGAAGGCTCTACTTCCATGGTGAATAGATTGGACACTTTTAACGCCTATATTAGAGGTGTTTCTATTTCTCTCATGGCCCATGAAAATAAGTTTTTTAATGCAAATATTAAAAATTTTGAGAAACAAATTACAAAATATTAAAGACTTTTAATTTCATCTAATGAGCCTCAATATAGACTTAAATTGCAAAAACATAGATATGAATTAAGTTCAATCCTTAGCAGAAGAGCTGGTATTCAATTATCAAATTCTAAAGCGAAATTTAGTTTTAATGGTAACCGATCTGGAAGAGAGTTAACCAATTATTTACGCATTAAAAAAGATAAAACACAAATAAATTCAATTCATGGCTCTGATGGTAAAATTGCTTTATCCCAAAATGATATTGTTAATGAATTTCTAGATTTTTATACCTCTTTATATAATACACGTGATTTTGATGATGCCTCTTTAGTTGATTCTTTTTTAGCTAAATGTGGATTACCCAAAATTTCCCAAATTTATCAAATTGAACTTTACGCACCCATTACTCAAGATTAAATTTTATTAGCCATAAAATCTAAAAAACAAAAAATCCCCTGGACTCGAAGGTATTCCCATTGAGTTTTATAATGAATTCCAGTTACACCTTATTCCTCATTTATTTCAACTATTTACTTTATTTTGGTTCTACGGGAACTACTACGGGTTCTTTTACGGAGGCTTTAATTATTGTTTTACCCAAGCCTAATAAAGACCTTACTCTTGTGTCAAATTATCGTCCGATCTCTTTAATAAACCAGGATTGTAAATTGTATGCCAAAATACTTGCTCCTAGATTATCCTTTGTGTTAGTCTCTGTTATACATCCGGATCAATCTGGTTTTATGAAGAATAGATATTCTGCTAATTATACAAGAACTTTGCTACATGTTATTGAACAAAGACCTACTTTATCTCTAGCATCAGGAATTCTCGCTTTAGATGCTGAGAAAGTTTTCGATAAAATTCAATGACAATTTTTATTTTGTACTTTATTATCAATTAATTTTGGTGACATGTTTATTCGTATGATTTCTGCTTTATATTCTTCACCTATTGCTGGTTTATTTATTAATGGCCAAATTTCAAATAAATGTTCTCTTTTCAGAGGTACAAGACAAGGTTGTCCCCTTACCCGCTTTTGTTCATTCCCGGTATAAAATCATTACTTCTTCCATTAGAAAATGTAACAAAATTGTGGGAATCAATATCAAAGATGTTATTATTAAAATGTTAGCTTATGCAGATGATGTACTTTTATTTATTAGTGATCCTTTATCCTCTTCCCCCCCCTAATGGAAATTATTTCGTTTTATTCCAATGTTTCTGGATATAAAATAAATACCAATAAAACAGAATTCTTCCTTTAAATATTTATTGTACTCCTGATATTCTACCTTTAAATGAAATTATTTGGCAAAAAGATACATTTAAATACCTAGGTATTATGTTCTCTTCATCTATGAAATCAACAATATCTATAAATTGTGAATCCATTTTAAATTATATTATAAAGATAAAACCTCCAAATGGTCTTCACTTCATCTTTCATGGTGGGGTAGATTGGATTCTATAAAAATCGTATCAGTTATAAAAAAATGAAAATGCCCAAATGTAATGGGAATTTTGGATTGCCTGACCTTTTTCTTTATCACAAAGCTTTCATTTTAAAACAAAGCTCTTTTTGGTTTAACCAATCTTTTTTGAGTAATCCTCCTAATTGGCTTCTTATCGAAAAAACTTTGGTAGAACCTTTTCCTCTACCCGCTTTGCTAACTATGTCTAATAAGTCTCCATTTCTCCACCAATCTGTTATTTTAAAATCCACCAAACTAATTTTAAATGATTTAGATTTAATTTTTCTTTCACCCATATCCACTACTGAAGACATGTCATTATGGTATAATCCAATCATAAAACTCAATAGGAATGTTAGATGTTGATATTCATGGATTAAAGCTGGCGTTTTTTACTTTAAAGATGTTTATTGTAATAATGCTTTTATATCATTTGAAGATTTACTAAAAAAATTTTTTACCTCCTTCAGATTTTGTCAAATATTAATCTTTTTTTTAAATTTTATTTTTATTAAGCATTTCCAGAAAATACAAATATATTAGACATCGGTCATTACCATATAAATATCCAATAAATAATAGAATGATTATATAAAAGAGAAAAAGCAGTTAATACATGCAAAAGAGGCAGCGTAGACCCACACAGTACTTTGGAGAAATCTAAAAAAGTCGAACAGTTCATTGCATCCTACCCCTATTGTTGTTATAGGCCCACTCGGTTAGCTTCCTCCTAAACCACCCTTGCGTCTCTGCTCCAATCGGCAATATATGCCCAAACTTTTTGCCCCCAAAATTCTGGCTTGTCTACCCCTACAGGCGTAGATAGCTCTCTCTTGATTAAAAATTCCGAGGAGCCTAGCAATCCACATATGAAACGTTGGTGGATCAGAATCTTTCCATCTTGCTGCTAATAAAATCCTGTATATCGCTGTCCCCAAGAACAAACAATTTTCCTGCTCGGTGCTAAGGCCCAAAGTGCTATCGTAGCTGAGGATCAGCAAGGTAGGAGATAATTCTAGTCTAAGGCCTAATACTTCCTCCCAGTACCCTAGCAGCCCTGTTTTTAACAGATCTAATTTGTCACAATCATACAACATGTGAATCAAAGTGGCAGGCCCTAGCCCGCATCTGGGGCATTTATCATCTATTCTTTTCCACCATGCATACAGTTTAGCTGTTGTAAAATAGAGATTAAAAATAGTTTTATACAATTGGGCTTTGAAATTCGAGGATAAAAGTATTTTAGCCGTTAAAGAGAGGCTCATATATATGTCCACATCGGCATTCCCCAGATTCCTTGCCCAATATGTCTCAGTTTTTTCCAGGTCATCTGGAATCCTATCGAGAAGTAAACTATAAAAATTCCTAATTCTATTTGACTTCAAGGTTATAGTATCCAAAATTGGTATCTTGTCGAGCTTAATCTTAGGGCTGCAAATGGTGAGGATGCTCCTAATCTGAACAAATTTAAAATATTGGTTGTCCGGTATACTAAAGACCCGCTGTAGCCTGGTAAATCGAAAATCTTGCTCTCCCCCACAAAAATCCCCAATTGTTCCCACCGCATACCTTTCCCACTGGCATCGTTGATCTGGGGTGGAAACAGAGATGAACGCCAAAGGGGGTATATCTACAGACTTTCGGGACAGCCATAAAATTGGAGACCTGCTTCCAAACTTTCCATGCACTGTAGATCACTTTGAACCGTACCTTTTTATAATAACTCGGTTCGAGTTGCCTAAGTAACAACCCAGGAGCTTCCTTCCCTATGGACAATTAATAAATAGTGGGTATTTTTGGGCCTTGCTCTTTTCCCGTATCATTATCCAGGACAAAGAGGGTGGCCATTTGATGGAGAAGAGCCGTCAAGTAATAAAGGGTGATGTTGGGGATCACAAGGCCACCCCTATCTTGTGGTAAGGCAAGAAACTTCATTGCCCTTCTTACCTTCCCATATTGCCACATAAAACTGGAAAAAATTGACTCCAATGCCCTCAGTATCCTATCTTCCACAGCCAGCGGTATTGCACTGAACTAATACAGAATCTTTGGTAGCATGGTCATTTTAAAAAAGTTTCCCCTCCCTATGATGGACAGATGCAACCCATTAACCCTCCTAAGATCATTCCCTATGGTTTTGATCATAGGCTCGAAATTACATTTAATAATTTCATCTACCTTAGCACTTATACTGACCCCAAGATAGACCACAGTATCTACTTTCCTTGGATCAGTAAAATCTATATTGTCCGTGCATAATAAAATAATTTTCCTCTTATTCAGTGCATATCCCGAAAGAAGCCCATAGCTCTCAGCGATTTTATTTATCTCAATATTTGCCTCAGCTGGGTTCTGGGCTAGAACCGCAACATCATCGGCATAAGCCAGTACTTTAGTCTCATAACCACCCGTACTTATTGGCTTAATATTCTGATTCAGTAGTAGTTTAAAACTAATGGATTAATATAAAGCGCAAATAAAATCAGGGAGCAGGGGCATCCTTGCCTGGTCCCTCTTGATATGTTGATATTATTGGATTTCCTCCCCATAAGTTGTAGTCTGGCCCTTGGTTGGCTATACATTGCCTTAATAGCTTTAATGAATTGCATCCCAAAACCATTTACCTCTAGTATCCCCCATAAAAACTCCCAAGACACCTGATCGAAGGCTTTACATCGAGAAGGATCATAGCCATCTGGCCCCCCGTCTCATTTGTGATGTCAAATAGAGAGATAACTCTACGGGTATGGTCAGTTGTTCCTTTACCCAGGATAAAACCATGTTGCCAAGGGGAGACCAGGTGTTCTATGATCCTCCCTAGCCGATTAGCCAGTATTTTAGAATATAATTTAGTATCTGAGTTGATCCGAGAGATCGGCCTGTATGAAGATGGATTCTCTACCGGCTTGCCTTTTTTAGAGAATATCACAATGTCTTTCTCCTTCCAGGACTCAGGGGGGTTCCATTATACTGCACTCCTTTAAACAGGTCCAGAAGAAGAGGTGTTATAACATTGCCAAAGATTTTATAGACCTCGAGTGGAATTCTATCAGGACCTGCAGCCTCCCCATATGCCATTCCTAGCAATGTTTATCACTTGTTAACCTATCCATGCCCCCTTCGAATTCAGTACCATCAATTAAGCCCACTAAGCCCTGGTCAACTTCTAATCGATCTTTATTAATATCATCCTGGTACAGGTTTTGGTAACAGTGTTGAAACCCTTTGACTATCTCTTCAGGATCGGTATATATTTGTCCATCTATTTGTATGGAAGGTATGATGTTAAGGGATATCCTCTGCCTAGTGCGCAGAGCTAACCTTTTACCAACTTGCTCTCCATTTTCGTAAGTACTACTCCTATGGGATTGATATTCCTCTACTGATCTCTGCGTTAGCCAGCTATTTAATTCTGCTTTTAAGGCAATTATCCGATGTTAAATTTGGCCACCCTCTTGTCCCTGCATTATTGTCAGAACAAACTCCTATTCAGCCCTGGCCAACTCCTGAGATAGTTGTTGGTTCTTGGTCTCCCGCTGCTTCTTAGCCCTGGCAACAAAGCTTATAGTTTCACCCCTAAGACTAGCTTTAAAAGAATCCCAGAAGACCCCCCTGCTAGCACTGAAGGGGTTAATATTAAAATATTCCTGTGCCCAATCTTTATTAAATTCGATATAATCATTGTTGACTAGCAATTTTCTGTCAAACGTCCACTTGCTCCGTGATCTCTTAAAGCTTGGTATATCTATTTCTAAGATCAAGGGATTGTGATCATAAATTATTTTGGGAAGTTTCTTAATCCCAGCTCGTTCTAATAGATCCCTTGTACCATAGAAATAGTCAATCCTGACAAACTTTTTATGAGGGCAGGAGAAGTATGTATAACCAGGGTTAGTCGGGTTCTTAAGGTCCCAGATATCAACCAAACCGTAACTATTCTAACTATTCTTAACGGAATTAGAGCCCTGTAAAGTCTAGGTTTATGCCCGAAATAGCCCCCTTGTCTCTGCTTCCCATTTCCTACATCTAATGAGATATTTAGATCTCCACAGAAAATTAAAGGGTTTGGCCATGAACATACTGTAACTCCTATTGCAAATTCAGCTATGACCCACCTTCCCAGGGCATCCGCTGCTTTGCAGTTAGCTAAGCCTAATGAAGTTTTGGCCAAAATGGCCATCCCACGGATATTAGAAGTCTGAGTTGTGCAGGACAAGATATTATGCCCTGCGACCCTCAATGGTTCTCTTTTCCCCCAGGGAATATGTGTCTCCTGTAAGCAAACTACATCCATAGAGTTTAGCCGCATGAGTTCTACATATCTAGACCTCTTAGCCCTATTGTTCAATCCCGCTACATTCCATGAGCATATAGTTATCCTCCCCATCTTAAATTGGCTTTGAATTCCGGAGATAGCCCCTTTAGTAGTCTCTCACTTTCACACTCATCCAGCTTGCATCTCCCGTTTTGCCTTTCATTAATCTTTTTTGACTGCTTCTTATTTTCGTTTTTATTTCTGGAAATGCTTATTTATCCTGCTTTTTACCCACCACCCTACCTTTCCCCCACCTCCCTTCTGTGACCCCCCCGGATCCACCCACCCCCTACCTCCCCAACACCCCCACCTCCCCACACAAGGCATACCGACTCAATCCTGAGTCTGTTCGTGATGGATGTGCTACACAGAGCGAGAGCCTTAATGCTAAAATCTTCCAACCATATATGGTACATGCTGCTCCTAGAGCCCCAAACTTCATAAACAATTATTTATTAACCATTTAGTTAATTAAAAATATAGTTCCAATCTACATTTGTCGTAGGAGAAGAAAACCCCCCAAAACATAACAATACACAGATAATACTTGATCCCTTTGACCCCTAAAATTAATTCAACCTAGTGAGTGCCCATGACCTGGAATATTAACAGATGGTCTAAACCTAGCCAGACAGCCCATCCAGATATTCCTTTGCCTTTATTTCTGACAGAAAGAATTTAGTTTGCCCCCCCCAGATCACTTTAATCCGAGCTGAATTGTTTAAGAAAGCTTGCGCTTTCTTATCTTGAAAAGGCTTGATAAGCCTTTTGACGGTGGAGTGGCAAAAGTCCGGGCGGACAAAATAAGAGATCTCGTTCCTAGATCTTTTTGCTTCTGGCCTAGCTCTTTCAAAAATAGCTTGGCGTAACAGAAAGATGCCAAAATACACCAGGATGGCGCGGGGGAGAGCCCCTGCCCTTGCTGGATGCTTCTGAACAAAGGGGACACGATGGGCACGTTGCACCTCTAATGCTCTAATGCCCAGTTCCAGTCAGTAAGTTCCGGCAAGGAATTTCGTAGCAGGTCCACCACATAAGAGCGGACATCTGACCCCTCTATCCCTTCAGGAACCCCCAGCACACAAAGGTTATTCCTCCGCTGGCAGTTCTTGAATTCCTCCAGCTTCCACTTGACATCCATTAGCTGTGCCTCGTGAGAGTTCTGTAAGTTTTGATTTGTGGCCAGGTCAGCTTCTGTAGAGATGATCCTTGACTCAAGGTCAGTCAACCACTCCCCGAATGCACTGCATGACTTGGTTAGCTTTCGCACAACCCCTTGCATCTTACACATGGCAACCTGAGCCTTGTGCCCGTCCTGGCGCGTTCCTCCTGATGCAGTGAGATGGCCTGAAAGATAGCCTCTAGTGTTGGAGGGGTTGGCCCCGGTGGATCGGGATTGAGTTGATCAATAGGCATAGGCATAGGGTTGCTAAGTTGATTTGTAGGGGTATAGTCCCAGGCCATTTCCTTCCTCCCTGTCTCTTTTTCTTTTTCCTCAAAATAATCTTTGATTTGGTCCCCTCTAGCTCTTCCTGGTCGCTATCACTAATGTCCGTGGTGTATGAGGAATCCTCTGACCATTCGCCACCATCGGACAGCGAAAAGAAAGTCACTAGGTTCTTTATCCAGATCAATTTGCCCCATATTAATATTGCAGAGTTTAGAGGTGGCTTGCAGTTGGCTTGGATCCAGATCAGTTTGCCCCATGTTAATATTATTGGGTTTAGGGGCGACTTGCAGTTGACTTGGGCGTACAATGTTAGAGTTCATGCTTGATGCATGAGGTGGTACAGTAACAGTGTCTTGCCCCCCAGCCAGATCAATAGAATCTACCAGGGTGTGGGCTCTACTGACTTTTACTGGAGCTGACATATCTGTCTGAGCGGCAGGCAAGGAGCATTCTAGCCCCCAGCAACAGTCATAGTCAGATGCAAAGAGGGGACCCCCCGAACATACCTTCTGTGTTGGCAGGACCCTCAATCAGCCCGCCTGACTCCACGTTGAGTAGATTCTCTGCCTCTGCCTCACCCCATTCTGCTGGTACAGGCTGCTCCACATTCTGGGCCACACAGGCAAGCGTGGTGCGCATGATCGGCTCAGGACAGAGCTTGTCCTGTATCCGCTCCTCATGACCCGGAACTATTTTCCCGGCCAGCCCTCTCAGCAGATCAACCACAGTGGGGCCGGCCGGGCGTCCCTTCTGAGCCGTCCCGCCTCTTCCTCTCCTCTCCAAGTCAGAGTCGGCCCCTGCTCCCCATCGACCACGTCTGTCTGTGCGGGAGTCCCAGCTGACCCCGGTGGCGCCGCACTCTCCAAGCCCGCATCGCCCGACTCCGATATCCCCCGCAGCACCTGTCTGGATGTTCTTGCCTTAGTGGCTGCGGCGGCCGCCGCCGTCTTAGGGCCCATTGTAATCGATCTTGCAAGCTCTGCTGTGTCCTCGGGCTTCGCTGCCCAGCACTCTCCGCTGTGGTGGACTATGCCGGCCTCAGAGAGCACCCGTCCGAGATGCCGCAACACAGCCAATCCAGTTGCGGTTCCCAGCACATGGAGATATTTCCTGCCGGGCTTTGGAGAGCAAGGTAAGTCTGAGTTACTAATTACAAAGCTCATTCCAAATTCATTCCAAATTCATTAAGAGCAGCATTAATACTTCCCGGCTCAACGCTCTGTGTGCACAAACGGTCTCAGACGACCGCCATCTTGCCTCGGAAATAGCATGCGCATAATCCCCATCAAATATTAATCTTTATGTAATTCTATTTTAGATTCTTTTCCTCATAATTTTCCTTCTAATGTTAAATCAGATTTATCAATATATATTCAAACGGTTGCTAATTTATCTCATGGCGTCTCTGCATTATATTTAAAAAATGTCTATTTCTCAAGGTTCCTACATTGATATAATCTCAACATTTTGGAATAACGTGCTGTCAACCTCTATTTCTATTGATTTATGGAAAGTTATTTGGCTTAATAGTATTTCTGGTTGGTTACCTGTTTCGCTCTATCAAACTAATTCATATATTTTATACAATTGTTTATGGACTCCAATACATTTATTTCAAGCAAAACTACTTCTGTCTTCAATTTGTTGGCACTGTAATTTACATACTGGTTCGTTACAACACATGCTTTATGATTGTGCTATGGGGTTTACATTTTGGAGCGATGTTTGGGTTGTTATAAAAAAAAGTACTTAATATTCATGTTGCTATCTCTTTCAAACTGTTAATCTGCACATCTGTTCTCTCCCAAAAAGTAAATGATTTAGAAGGTAAACCTTTCAATTTCTATTATCAGCAGCTTTTAAATCCATTACAGCTTGTTGGAAAGACGTTTCTTTATTATGTGTTCATGTTTGGTGGTCATGGGTTATGTTTACTGGAAGAGGAGCACAATTATCATGGAATGGCATTAATCATAATTCTATCTCTTATCATTCTTTTTGTAAACCTGTTGATACATATTTATCTTCTTAAGTGTGTATTTATTCCAGTAGTTATTTGTTATTACATTAATCCAGTCCTCGTAGTGTAATAGCGTCATTATATTCTCATCATTATATAGTTTCATTTTTGCCCCTTTCCCTCCTTTTTTTTTTTTTCCAAGAATATTATGTTTAGTGTTTTTGCCTATTGTAACTTAATGACAATGTTTCATTATCCTTCAAGTGTAATTGGGTATCTTTTCGGTACTATTTTTTGTATTGTCTCTTGTTTAGTGCTTAGTATGAAAACTCAATAAAATATTTTGAAATTTAAAAATGTGTTATTTGCAAAAAATAAATTAAAATGCATGAAGGTCTATTGTAACAAACACTATCTATCACCTTATCTACTGCCATTCATAATAAAAAAAATGTCAGAGTTCTGCTCTGTATTAACACAACACACCTCAATACAGTGCCATGGGACCGTGCTCTCAGAATATTGGGCCTAGACTAAGCTCTCCATTAGAGACACAGGCTCAAAACCAAGCACAGTTTTGTGGTCTATGCCACCTAATGCTCGCTAACTTTGTTTCCAAACGACTCCATGTTGGCAGAGCACCATGCCCCCAGTCTTTTCCTTTTACAAATGAGGATTACCTGGTGCATTTATCGAAATGATTTCAGTGAAAATCAATGAAGAAATTATCTCACAGAATATTAAATAAAAGGTCGAGACTGCAAACATGGGGCCTTATTTAACACCATTTTGTGCTGTGTTTGCATCACAAAAGTGATGCAAACCAATGCAAAATGTTTTATATTTTTATTTGCTGTCTATCGCAAAACTTGTTTTGCACTTGGAATGATCTAAAAGTAACGCAAAGTAGCGACAAGCACTGATATGTGTTACTTTGCATCAACGGAGTGTTACATGGGAGTTCACATGCAACCACCCATGCTTTTTGATGAAAAACCATGTGTACAAAAAATTGGAGACAGAGTTTTGCGTCAACAATTAATGCCATTTGAAAGCAGAGTTTAAAAGAAAAAAGTTTTCATTTCTCCTTTCTTTTCTGACTTTGCATGTGTGCTCCACTGTACAGCACACACAGAAAGTAGGAAAAGGTTTAAAAGCTGTCTACGCATAGTATTTTGTACTGGAAGGGTATTCTTCAAGTACAAAGCCAATGCTAGATTCACACACACACACACACCCTTGCACTATGGTGGAAAGGTTTGTGCTTGGTGCTGGGCAGAAAAATTCTGCACCGGCGCTAGGGAGAGGGGAGGAGAAAGCCATATCTCTGTAGATATGGTGCTCTCTTCTTCTCACTCACACAGTGCTGTTTGCTGCACTGCTTTGCGTGAGAATTTAGTAAATCTGGTCCATGGTGCCTTGTCTACATAGAGTGACATCTTGCAACCAATTGTTAACACTGCCAACCAGGTGCAAAGTAGGTACTGGACAGAGGCCAGCAGCATAAAATTCATGCCAAGCCTCATAAATGTTCAAAACTTGAAAAATAAGACAATAATAAAACATGTTTATTATTGGGTTTTTATTTTCTCTGAGGGACGAGTCTTGGGGTGGGGCACTGCTATCAGTGCTCATGTCGGTTTGTCCAGCTGTCTTAGGACAGCCAAACCTACATGCGTTCTAAGCTGTCTCTAACCCAAGCTGGGTTCCAAGGTTGGAGACAGCAGACACAGGCTCCCACTCTTTCTGGGATTGCAAATAGAGGGCTCTCAGGCCAATCCTGATGCTGCTGTCATTCTGCCAGTAACATGAGAGCAGCTTCTGGAATGGTTGCAAGGGAGTCTGAGAGCCGGTGCCTGCAGTGAACTGGAGCCAGAGCAGAGCAAAATAGCGGCAATGCAGCAGGTAAGAAATTTGCTTTTGTGATTTATTGTGTGTTATGTCGTTGTCCTGTCCCCCCATCCGACCCACTACTTTGGTTTTACACCAGCCACCACTGTAACCTGTGCTGGTACATGCAAGTATTATGGTGAGAATATAGGGTGGTGCAGACCCTTGATCCGAGCCCAAAATCTCACTTGCCAACTCACTGAACCTTTCCAAATCCCAAGCGATTCTTCCATACACGTGATTTATCTGGGTAAAGTAACTTTATGTAATGTAATAACTACAGTGCAGCTATGGTCCTTTATTATTTAGTTAGACAAAAGAAAAATTGGGAATTTATAGTCCTTTAATATTTGATGCGTTACTACGCTAACTATTAAAATCATATGATTTGAAATGTTTCTGTAGCATCTAAGAGCCTGTGTATGAAGGATAAGCGCTATACTTACCAACAACCAACTAACAACAAAAAAGGTCACCTAAATACAGAATTGAAGATCACGCAGCTTACTCTTAGCCAACAGTTGAGGGCCAGTTATTGGTAAAGTACTTCAACGGCTTATTGCACCTGGCTGCACAGACCATAGTATAGTTGAAAAAGAGGGAAACAAGGAATACCACTGAAACTGTATAAAGCATTCTAGATGAGAAAGGCAAGCATTTGTAGGTGTTAATGAGGAGCTACATGGGCTCTCTGATGCAGTTTTGTTTTGTGCAGCACACACAGAAAAAAGAAATAATGAGGAGAAATTAAGATATTTCTCCTCGTTACGCCTCACATGGGGAGATGTAGCATTTTGATGCATTCCAGTGTCTACAAGTAATGGTAAATCTCTGGGAATGTGCTAAAATACATGGGTGGATGCGTGGGAACGCAACACAGCTATTTGCGCCGCGTTGCATTAGTCTAGATTTATCAAGCCACTCAAGGTGGCCTTTTGTGGCTTGATGAATCTAACTTTAGTGTTGTGTCACCCTTGCGGCCCGTTGTGTGGTGCAAGGTTGAAACATCACCGTAATAAATGTGGCCCTTAGTTTGCTAAAGCTAGCAATAGTTTGTGCTGCACCATTCTTCTTTCACAGAAACCTGTGTGACAGTGAGATTGTGAGAAGGCAAAGATAAAAACTCCTACATTTTGTAGTCAGATAGACTAATGTTGAAATAATGAACGGCAGTTTGTCAAAAGACATATCACAATATTTAGGACACATTTCCTCCTTTCAAATGCAGTAAGTGTTGCCAGAAGAAAATAAGTTAAAAGGTATCTTTATTGCTCATTCTCCATCTAAACTCCTCACAGGATTCCTGGGGGTGCAGCAGCGCATCCCGGAACCCTAGTGCCAGCGCCAGTGAAGGGTGGCATTCCATTGGTGGTAGAAGGGCATTCCGATGTTACAACCCATGGTGCTTGCAAACAAAGGAGGAGATTTTCTAAGATTTTGCTCCATGTTTGCATCACAAAAGTGAACCCCAATTTACTAAGTAAAGTAGATTGGGTTTAGTGTGAGAAAACTGCACCCTTTTCAAGTAGGTGCAAGGAAGGAAAAATGCTTTCATTTCTCCTTCCTTTTCCGAATTTGCATGTGTGCTGCACTGTACAGCACGCATACAAAGAGGGAAAAGGTTTGAAGTGAGTTTCAGTATAGTATTTTGTACTAGAAGGGTACCCTTCCAGTACAATATCTATGCTAGACTCACCGAGACACCTTTGCTCCATGGCGCAAAGGTGTCTCCGTGGCACATGGCAGCTGATTTCAGCACCAATGAGAGGGGCGGAGATTGCCTGATTGTAATAAATAGGGCTCTCTCCTCCTCTATCCTTTTCACGTAGCGCAGCGCAGCATTTGCAGCTGCTGCAGTGCACTTCGTGAAAAGTAGGCAAATCTCCCTCAAAGTCTTATCTACGAACTATTGTAGACTCAACGTTGCACCAAAAATATGCCTCTTTGAGATAGGCGCAATATAGGAGATAATCTTTTTATCACCAAACTTTTCAAACTTTGCATGTGTGCTACACGGTACAGCAACATAAGAAGTTGGAAAGTTGTCAACTTTTTCTAGGCACAGTATTTGAGACAGGAAGATTTTAGACATCATGCGCACATCTTTTCATTGTGGAGTAAAGATGTATGTGTGACAGCCAGGCAGCCTAATTGTGCAACAGCGCCATAGAAGAGAGCAGCAGTGCCTTGTCTTGGTAGATATGCCATTCCTCCCTTCTTCCACTCGGAAAACGATGTGCAGCAACTTTGGTTTAATTGCATTTTAGCCTTTTGTAAGTATGTATGTACATGGTGTTTGTAATCCAAACCTAGCCAAAAGGCAAGCTTTTGGTTTTATTTAATGACCTTTTTCTAAAATGCTGGTAATCTAAAGTTAGTAAGGACTTTAAGGTGTTCATTTTTTCCCATTCCTATTATTTGAGGATGGCAAATAAATATTTCTGATTAGTTTTAATGTTTATCCTAAAATCCGTTTAGCCTCTGTCTCCACTCAGGCTTTTAGCAAGAGCAAAACCAAGGTTGCCTTTTGATGACTTCCGTGTGTCTGTCTAGTGATCAGGAGCCAAAGACAATTCATTTCTCATCTTAGGTTTCCTTTAATGGGCAAATATTTCATTCACATTGTACTGTTCGGTGGCTGTGGGTTGCACCAATCAGAAAATCCACAGGTTTACCAGGGAGATGGCACCTTGATAGCACCTTGTCAGAACTACTGTCTGCGATTGTACCTCTGCCACGGGTGTAGTAATTATAATTACTGCGGATTGAAAGCAGTGTGGTTCCTTTTTTGCATTATGTTGCTTCTTTGTACAGTTACATGAACGTTTTAAAGGCTTTCACTGGTCCGTTTTGCTAGCGGGGAATTCATTCGACTGATCATCCACTGGCAAAACACTGTGATGTGATCTTTAATTCTGATGCAGGGTTCCTACGTCGTCAATTTCCTCTTTAATTCTAATCTTTCATCACGAAATCTTTTTGTTGGGACGACCATAAAAACGGTATAGAAATCGTACTTGAATTACTCATTGTAACTTCCTTCATAATTTGAAATTTGCAATATTTGATCTTGATGTTGTGTATTATTCACCTAGAACCTCTGAATAATTGCTCGATAAAGTAACAATTCAGTTGGTATGTACATTTATGGAAAGCTGTGATCAGAAGTCTCACATGCGTTCGCATATTTTTTAACATTTGAAATGTTTGAATAATACCCCCCTGTCTGTGCTGACATTGTTTATACTAAGCGATGCTAAACTGTTAATAAAAATGAAAATAAAAAAAAATCCAAACATCATAAAAGGCCATCTAATGGTTAGAACTTGAAATGTCGATGATATTAAAGGTTACAATACCATACATTCAGGAGCGAAGCTACCATTGGTCCAGTGGCAAGGGGCCTAAAGGCCCGGGTGGCACATTGAACGCTGCTATTTTCTGTCTTTTGCTATCCCGACATCAGGCAAAGGGCTATTTTCTACCTTGCGCCACGGCCCATGGCTTCTTTGCACTGCTACTGGGAACATTTCACAACCTCGCACGAGAATTAGTAAAAAGAGCTAAAATCGGGTGTAGAAGTAATACTTGCAAATCCTACTCGCCAAAAAAATCATTTCTGGTTAATCCCCCAATCTGACACAGAAAACTGCAAATTGGGAGGTGAAACTGAATCAGGGAAAAATTGCTCCATTCAGTATTGGTATAAAATATAAATGTAAATGCCAGCATTTGTAAAGCGCACAGCTACTTCCCGAGAGGTGTCCCCTTGGGAAGATTAAGGAAGCTATTGCCCAGAGTCACATAGTGCTGGGCTAGCCTGCCTGCCGGAGCCAGGGTTCGAACCGTGGACCACAGGCACCCTGGCCGCTGCGCCACACCTCTTGGTATGAATGTCTCTGGGTGGTTTTACTTCTGCCTTCCTTTTAACATGGTCTTTTAGAGACATATAGGTGGTAAGAAAGTGATTAAGCACGTTTTATGCTCCCTTTTACCATTTCTGCTGATTGCGATTTTGTGGGGAAAAGCTACAAAAATGTACAAAATAATGCAGTGTTCTCAGTGCAATTCTTTGTTTGAACCCACACACGTTAAGTCCATAGATAAAACCTGGCACAAATAAAAACCCCAGCGCTGTGATCTAACAATAATGCAATAAGAACTCAGTGGCCAAAATATAGTTAAACAGATTGTCAAAAAAGCTTGCTTTGCAAATCTTTTGATTATTTCATTAGTGTCTTTGTATATCAACGAAAATGTTTTTCAGTCATAACCTTTGTTGAAAAATGTAGCACACTTATCTACACAATAGGGGATATTCTCAAGAACATGTGATATTCATCGCTAAATTAGCTTAACGCAACTGATCACATCTCAGTCTATCGCTCGAAAATAACACCGTGTTAATGTTGTATTCTCAACACGGCAGTACCATGCGATAGTCTTATGTGAACGCGTCAAATGACCGCGTAAAAATCAACGCAATGCTGCAAAATGCGAAACAAGAACGCGATAAAAGCGGCAATGTCCCAAACCGCAGTACAAAAATCAGCGAAAACCAGCGACAGGCCTGCAATTCCCACGCGTCATGCGGGAAAATGCACCATAAAAGCAGAGAAAAAAACTGTGAGATGACAATGTACGAGTACAACCTCACATCCGTGATGGAGAACAAATGTCCATTGTCCCGCATCAAATAGGCTTCGCCTCACAAACAGTTACAATGTACATTGATATGCAGTCTGTATGTAGATTGCGCCAATGCGTAAACATACATGGAAAACACTGTGAAACCGCATCTCCCATTCACATTGCAAAGAGACAATCAACACCTCCTGCACATAGACGTGACAGGTCTATGATCAATCAAGTCTGAAAGCATGGACGAATGTAGGGGCAGTGACTCACCCTTACGTACATGTTGCTCATGTTGTGGGACTTGAGTCACAGGGTGCATTCCTGCATCATGGTGGTACACATTTGACCCAAACGAAGCCCTGTTGTCTCTTGTAGGTCACAAACGACAGCCTATATGTAATGATGTGGGACATATGTAAAACGCCGAAGAGTGGGACTCTGTACTATCTGTGACATACTGAACTGGCATTTCGAAAACGTGACACCCGAAACAGCCTATCTGCACAGAAGTGACACACCCACCATCTATTATCAAATCATGAAAATGTCAGCGCTACATGTCACACTTACACTTGTCTAGGTGATGTGCTTGTAAAGATGAGTGACATGCACTCAGGGAATGTATCTTGGAATGCATTTATTTGCACATGCTGTGCCTGTGGTCATTTTGTACTGTCCCATGATTACTAAGGACTGTGACAACGTGAAGTGCTCATGTGAAGAAATTGTCAATGATGGTATCCTATGGGCTATTCCTGCTGCGGATGCAGTGGCGTGTGGTCCACGCGCCTCATCTTCATCATCATTGTCCAGTGCATCTGGCACTTGTATCCATGGGGCATTGGTGCGTACACATATGTTGTGCAACACACAACATGCAACGATCATCTTGCACATAATGTCTGGGCTGTACAGGAGCCATCCACCTGTGATGTCCAAGCACCTGAAATGTGACTTGAACACGCTAAATGTACATTCCACGATGCCCCTGGTGCATTTATGAGCTGCATCGTACTGCCTCTGGGCCTGCGTGTTCGGGACTTGGAGGGGTGTTGAAGTAAGCACAGGATTCACAACAGGTGGATTCCAGGTAGATTTATTACCATCAGAGAGGACAACTTATACAACCACACAGGACAGACTCTAACTGCTAATGAACTGTCAACCCATCATGGAACCTAGAACCCTAGTGATACAATAACACTCCATCATAGAACATGACCACAGATAACATGGACACTACACACCTTCCCCCCCAAAAAAAAACAAAAAACACAAAAAAAAAACTAAAACATAACAAAATCATTCATTTTAACGGGTGGTTTCCTCACCCGAGAACTTTTCCTTGGAACTGGTGGAATGGGTACCTCAACAAGAGAACTAGCAAGTTGGTTCTCAACAGGGACCACATTAGATGTTGCAGAGGAACATTGAGTCAAACAAGCATTTCCAACATTATCCAAATTGGCAATATTTGAAGAAGGAAACACCCCTTCAAACTCAGAATTAGAACCATTCAATGTATCCAGAAAATTTTGAAAGTCCCCATTCTCCTCAGAGTTCAAAGACATCTTTACTGGAGAGACAGGTGAATCATCACAAAATTTTTTGGATCTAAATATGGATATCCGTCTGAAATTCCATATTTTGCCACCATGTACCCTAACAGCTCTGCTGAAAACCTCAATTACTTTCACCGGGTCAGACCATTTAGACCATCGTTTGTCAATGCCACCCAATTTAACACGAACTAAATCACCCACTTTGATTTTACAAACTTTTGAAGAGTTGTTGTTCTTCGCATTTAGCATCTTATCTTGGTATCTTTGAATCCGCTCTCTAACCATTTTGAGATCCACCATGGAATCAGGACACTTGTTATTCTTCAACCAACATGGCATGAGCTTTGAGGACGGCTTCCTTCCTCTTAACATCTCAAATGGAGAACAACCTGTAACAGAATGAGGGGACATCCGATATGTGTGCAAAGTGGCCCGTAAAGCCTTCCTCCAATCAATATTACTTTTAATAGCTAGCTGTATAGATTCCTTCACAACCCTATTGAAACGCTCAACCTGACCATTAGCCATTGGATTATAGTTAGAAACTCTTTTATGCGTGACCCCGCATTTGTTTAGAAACATTTCAAATTCATGACTGATAAATTGTGGCCCATTATCAGAAACCAATTCAGATGGAATACCTTCTCTACTAAAAATGTTGTCCAAAAATTCTATGACATGGTTAGAGGTTATTTTGTCTACCACCTTGACTTCAGGCCATTTCGAAAAATAATCCACTAAAACCACCGCAAAGACCTGTTTAGCAGAAGAAAAATTCAAAGGCCCAATAATATCAATCCCTAATTTACTCCAGGGACACAAGGAATACTCAATAGGTGAGATCCCCACAGATAAAGGTTTGACCGATTTGTCACTCTTAGAACATTGAATACAATCTCTAACCCACCTGTCCACCATACCATCCATGCTTGGCCACCAATAGAACTCTCTCAAACGACGTTTGGTGGAAGACATTCCTAAATGTCCTTCATGAGACAACTTTACTAACTGTTCTCTAACACTTTGAGGTGGAACAATCTTATCGCCTCTAATTACAAATCCATGCAAAAACATAAGTTCATCATTTACTTTCCAAAACGAACTCAACTCACCACTCAACTTCCTTTCTTCCGGCCATCCTCCTTGTAAGTAATTAACAACATTTTGTAAAACGTCATCTTCCAACATTGCCTCAATCCAAATCTCCTCCGAGATGGCACTCGAACTTACACTTCCCCTCACATCTTCCATAGTATAAGCTACGTCACATTCCTCAGAGGTACCAGAACTCTCATCTAAAGACAACCGAGACATGCAATCCGCATGAACATTCAAACGGCCAGGAATATACACAACTGAACACTGGTATTCCTGCAGTTTAGCAGCTAACCTGGCTAATCGAGCAGTCAAAATTCTACCACCACCAGCCGCTAACATGTTTATCAGAGGTTTATGGTCAGTCCTCAATTGAAACTTTGTCCCCCATAAAAATTGCCTAAAATGCTGCGCAGCCCAGGTACACGCAAGTAATTCCTTTTCAATGGTGGAGTAATTAACCTCCGCTCCTTTTAAAGTTCTTGAGGCATACGAAACAACATACTCCTCCCCAAATTTCTTTTGTAAAAGCACAGCGCCTAAACCAGTGTTGCTAGCGTCTACCGCTACCATACATTCCCCACCAATAGTAAAAGGTCTCAAAAACGGAGCCACACAAATCTCATTTTTAAGTGTTTCAAAAGCTAACTTTTGCTCACTTCCCCAGATAAATTTAACGTTTTTCTTCAGAAGATTGCGCAACGGAAACACTTTTGAGGCATAATTCTTAACAAACTTACTGTAAAATTCCGTTAAACCTAAGAATGACAACAATTGATCTTTAGAAGTAGGAGACGGAGCCTTAGTAATACAAGCTACATGATCCATTTTAGGTTTGATACCCTCTCTTGAAATCTCGTGGCCTAAGTATTCCACATTATCTTTTCTGAATTTGCATTTGGAAAGCTTAAGCGTTAAACCTTTGCACTGTATGTTATTCAACACCTTTTTTAGATTACAATCATGGTCTTCAAAGTCTTTCCCAAAAATCAGAATATCATCCTGAAAGGCTATGGCACCAGGACAACCTTCCAGGACATCCTTCATGATTCTCTGAAAGACCGAAGCGGCACTAGCCAAACCAAATGGCATCCTCTTATATTGATACATGCCCTCCGGAGTAATGAAAGCTGTCAAGCATTTGGATTGTTCATGTAACATAATCTGGTGGTATGCACTCGCCAAATCAACTGTGGAAAACACACACGCACCAGATAAAGTTGATATCAATTCATGAATGTTGGGTAAAGGATGTCTATCAATCCAAATCTCCTTATTTAAGCTACGGAGATCAACACACAACCTAAGATCTCCGTTGCCTTTAAGGGAAAGAACCACCGGAGAAACCCATGGGGATGATTCTATAGGTTCTATAACATTCCTTGAAACTAGATCCTTCAACATGTCTTTCAACTTGTCACGATATGCTAAGGGAACATTACGAACCCTATGTCTTACAGGAATAGCAGAGTCCTTTAGTATTATTTTGTGTTTAAAGTTTGCATATTCCCCAAGCTGATCACTGAATACTTTAGGAAACATTTTTTTAATGTCATCCACACAATCCCCACTAAGAATACTGTATACCGGTGGAGATGCATTGGGATCTAATTTTATGCCCAATTCTTGTTGATGGGGCCACCCAAGTATAGATACCCCTTTGGTTGCTACATATAGTTTCCCTTTAGTAGACTTCCCTTTAAAAGACAAATCTGTCCAAAAATAACCTTCCAGTGCAATTTTGTGCCCTGAGTAACTACCAGGTTTAATGTCTGGAGGTAATAATTCTCTGTTCTCCCATAGTTTTATGAAAAGATCCCTACCTATAATACCACGCACACGAATCTATCATCATCATGACTTCTTTTCCATCTATTAGTATGGATCCAGATGGAAACCCTTTACAATTGTTTTCAGAAACACAAGCAATGCAATTAAATTCATTAAACTCTGTAGCAATCTCCTCTTCGTCACAGGTAATACAATTGACTTTTTGTTGAGACCTACACATTTTTCCAAAATGACCTGGCTTTTTACATTTAATACAAATTTTAGTCCATGCTGGACATCCCTTATAGTTACCAACATGTTCAAAACTGCCACACCTATAGCAGATCACAGGATTTCTCCTGTTGCCAAATTTATTGTCCTTGAAACTTGGATCTCTTCTAATAAAAACTGAAGGAGTTTTCTTCTGAAAAACCTGAGGCTTCACTACTGAAACTTCAGCTACAGGATCTTGTGCTTTAACGTTGACGATTGAAGGTTGACCTCTGATCTCACTTACAAACTTTTCTGATTGTTCTATGCCTTTAGCGATATTGACCACGGCATTCAAAGAAGATTCAGTACCCAACCATAACCTCTCTTGTATCTTTTTACTTTTAGTTTTCATCATTATTTGGTCTCTAAGCACTTGCTCGTAATTGATGGTATCAAATGCACAAGAACCAGCAAGAGAACGTAAAGCTGACACATAGTTTTCAATGGATTCATCCTCTTTTTGAGCACGGGAATAAAATTTAAATCTTTCCATCACAATGTTTATTTTCTTCCCGAATCTGGTGCTCATCTTTTTAACTGCTACCTCAAACACCTTTACACCTTCAGTGCTCTCGAGAGGAGGCAAATTATCAAATTCTTTGATCCCTTGACCACCTAAACAATGTCTTAACAAATCCAATTTCCTTTTTGGGGAACAACCTTCCTCCTCTAAAACCTCAACATAAGCTAGAAACATGGGATACCATAAATCCCATTCCATTTTAGGTTCTCCAGCTGCAGGCAAGAAATGTGGTGGTGCCGAAATGTTAGACATTTTAATAAAAACTTTTAGTTGCCTTTACACAAAAAAAAAATATATAGGCGTAATAAAATTGCTTAGAGTCTTGTTTTTTTTTTTTAACAAAAAAAAATATAATTTGATTGAAGAAAAGAAGAAAAAAAAAAAATGAAGAATAAAAATTTGAATGAAAATGAGAAACGTGACTTCTCTCTTTTTCTTTTAAAAATAAAGCAAAATTGTATAAGGCAGGTAATGTTGCTTGCCACACGAATAAAGTTGTCAATATTAATCACTGTATCCGAAACTAGACCAATCCAAGATGGCGGCTAAAACGCGTGACATCATCACGCTCCCAGCATGCTTTGCTGACTTGGAATCTTCCGTGAGAAGGAAAGCGCGTAATCAAGATAGTGCAGAAGATGGTTCCAGACAAGAACGCTGCGGCTAGAGCTAGCTCGAGCGGGTGAGTGTGGCTTTATTTTTTTTTAAACATGACCACGTAACCGCTACAATCTCCCCAGCATATACACGCCAGTATTTCCGTCTAAAATTTCCGATTTTGGTGAAACACACTGCCGCAGGCGCGATCAAAGCGCAGGACGATTCCACACACTGCCGCCGGCGCGATCAAAGCGCAAGACGATTTCACACACTGCCGCAGGCGCAATCAAAGCGCACAACAGTTTCACACCGTGCAGACCACAAAGAAAGTGTGATAGGCACAAGTATCGACCACTCCAAAACGCCACTTCAAAAACGATCAAACAGCCGCAGGTGCAATCAGAAGCATATACCATTAATACCTTGAAGGCGTCTTCACTAGTGAACGCTGTCCTCCTCTGACTCCCAGTCGTCGCCAGTGTGAAGTAAGCACAGGATTCACAACAGGTGGATTCCAGGTAGATTTATTACCATCAGAGAGGACAACTTATACAACCACACAGGACAGACTCTAACTGCTAATGAACTGTCAACCCATCATGGAACCTAGAACCCTAGTGATACAATAACACTCCATCATAGAACATGACCACAGATAACATGGACACTACAGGTGTCATCATCCAAGCGCAGAGTGCATATCCTTGATCACCTGTGACAGTGCAGAGAGACATGAGTCAATAGTTGGTTCTGCATGATGTGTTGGCAGGCTCACTGGTATATTGTTGTGTGATATGTGTGACTTAGTGATTCCTGTTTGACATGCACTGCTTGTAGCAAATGAGCGGTGTTGGACTTGGTCCTTTTTGTAGGGTCATCCCTGAACGTTTTACCTTCCTTCTGTATTTTTTCTGACCTGTTGTTGGCTGTTTTATGACTTTGGGCACTTTACCACTGCTGATCAGTGCTAAAGTGCATTGTAAATTCATGTATTGATTGGTGACTCCATGATTGGATTATTTGATTTACTTGTCAGACCTTAGTATAGTGCACCATGTGTGCCCAGGGCCTGTAAATCAAATGCTGCTGGTGGGCTTGCATCACTGGTTCTGCCACCCACCAGAGCAGAGCGGAAAGTGTGTCTCAGGCCTGCCATTGCAGAGCCTGTGTGCAGTCTAGTACTGCCATGTCGACTTGGTAAGTGCACCCACTTGCCAGTCCCTAAACCTTCCCTTTTCTTCATATCAGACACCCCTAAGGTAGGCCCAAGGGCAGGGTGCATTGTAAGTATAAGGTAGGACATGCCCTGGTGTGTGTGGCATGTCCTAATAGAAAATTACAGCCATTTTCGTTTTTCACTATTGCAAGGCTACCAGTCCCCATAGGCCAGAATGAGCAGTTTGATTATAACACCTTATAATCCTAACTGACCCAGGGAACATGGTAGAAATTCGAGTTTAGTATGCCTGAACTCAGAATGATAAAATACATCTTTTAGAGAAGTTGGTTTTAACATTATGTGTTTGAAAATACCACTTTTAGAAAGTAGGTATTTTCTTACCTAACCATCCAGTCTGCCTCTGTTAGCTTGTGTATTGTGTGTCTGGTTTTGTGAGTGACAGGGGCTGCGGGGTTCCAGTAGACAGGGGGAGTCAGCACAGAGCTGAAGAGACCTATCTGCATGTAGAGTGGTGGGAGGAGTAGCACCTGGGTCTGAATAGGGCTGTGCCTGCCTTTCACAATGCTGGCTCCACCCCCGGTGGTGTGTCTGAGGAACCTGGCCCACCCTGCCAAAGGAAAGAAGGAGTCCTGTAAACAAAGTGCTCCAGGACTGCACAGAACTGGTTTGGACTAGGTACAGGCCCCTCTGCCTTCATAGGACAAAGGATTTAGTAGTATAAATACGGGGACCCAGACCCCAAGACTTTAGATCACTTTTGGAACAACAAGACAAACCTCTGCCAAGGAGAAGAACCAAGGAAACTGTAGGAGTTGGACTGCCCCCCTGCCAGTTTGCTGTGTTGCTGGGTTGGCCTACAGTGGTGTCTTCAGTGACAAGGAGAGGAGAAGGAACTTTCAAAGAACTTTCATCATCTTGCAGAATATTACTCCAAGGGCTTGAACTTGTGCTTGCCTCCTGCTGAAGTCTGAGGGACAAAAGACTTCACCACCAGCTCCCCTCTGAATTTCCTTGCTGGGAATTTTGTCTGCAGAAGCCTGCGTATCGCTGGCAGCTGGAAGCACGACTCAATGAGAAGAAGCACGTTGCAGTCGCAGCTGTTGCCGTCGCATCACCGGAGAAGCGTGTCGCCGCCGCAGAGGTCGCCGCAGCATCACCTGGAAGCATGCCTTCGTCAAAGCTGTTACCCGACACATCACCAGAGAAGCGTGTCGCTGCCGCAGAGGTCGCCGTCGCATCACCGGAGAAACGTGTCGCAGAGCCTGTTGCGGCTCCAAAGTTACAGAGTTCGCCGCACGGCCACCGGGCGTGCATGCATCGTCTTCACGTCATTGCATCAAGGGCGCCATCTTATCGCATCGCACCGGATTGTTGCATCGCATCGAGGCGCCATCTTGTCGCATTGTAACCGTAACGCAGTACGAGAATCAATGCATCACCTCCTGTCAGGTAAGGACCAAGACACATCCCCATCTCTGCGCAAGCATTTAGGCGCGATGCATTGTATCCCATTAGGCAAGGACCCGACGCAACTCCATCCCTGTGAACCTTTTGTTTTGTTTGTTTTGTGTTACGCATCCAGGTACTTTTGTGAGAACTCTGTCGCATTTATCATCAACTTGAACTAAGTGAATTCTACCATCTTTAAGTCAATTTTGAGTACTGTATTGTGAATTTTTGTCATTTGTGGTCTTGTGTTAAGTCTATATAAAGAATACTTATTTTTATAAAACCTGTGTGGTGTCCATCTGTAGTGTGTTCACTGTATTACTGTTTGTGTTCACAAATGCTAAACACACTGCCTCTGAGATAAGCCTGTCTGCTCGTGCCAAGCTACCAAGGGGGTGAGCAGGGGTTATCCAGTAGTGTAATCCACTTTCTCTGACTTAGAAGCAAGGGTCCCTATTTGGTCAAAGGTATCTACCTCTGCCAACTAGAGACCCTCAGTTCTAACATTGGTGGTCAGCGGTGAGGATTTGCACTTGCATTTGTGACACATGTGCAGTAAAATGTGTGCACTACTAGTGAGTGCAGACCAAACGCGACCACATACTGTTTTTCTGTTTCCTGTGGTCCTCCTGGAAGTATTTTTGATGCTATGACTCTGGTTAGTTGTTGCAAAATGGAACTCGACTTCTGGCACATGTTCATCTACTGATTGAAGGAGCTACGTGTGTTTTGCAAGGAAAGGGGGCTGCCGGTGAAGAGAAGGTCCAGGGAGGATCTAGAGGCATCCCTGAAGCACCGTAGAAGCGTGTCGCTGCCGCAGAGGTCGCTGTCGCATCACCGGAAAAGTGTGTTGCAGGGCCTGTTGCGGCTCAAGAGTTACAGAGTTTGCCGCACGGCCGCCGGGCGTGCATTCATCGTCTTCACGTCATTGCATCAAGGGCGCCATCTTATCGCATCGCACCGGATTGTTGCAGTGCATCGACACAAGCCATTTTGCGGTGCTGAGCTGTGTCACTTTAAAAGCACTAGGATGTGTCTTATTAACAACAATACGATGCATCTGTGAACTTTCCCTTGTGCTGGTGCACAATTGATTGCCATGCTCCATCGCAGGCAACCTTGCATAATTTTGCAAGGGTGCCTGCATTGCGGGGATAATTGTTTTTGTGCAGGGAGGGGCACCTTCTTGCACAAAAACAAGCATTGATGACATTCTCCTCTTCCTATGCATGCGGCAGAATGGAGTAAGCATACAAAGAGGAAAAACGTGGAGAAATAAAGTATTTCTCCTTGTTACGTTACTCCAATGCCTCCCGTGGGGAGGCGTAGGATTCTGACGCATTCACAGATTTACAAATCTTTACAATCTGGGAATGTGTCAGGTTCCATGGATCATGCGTGGGAACACCCACAGCAACACCCATGGAACACCCCTTTCATGCAGAGTAATAGGCCCATATTTACAAAGCCATGAAAAGTAACACAGGTTGGCTTTACCTGGCCGACTAAGTATGGGCAGGCACACTGCGCCACCGGTGCGTCACATAAACGAATACATGGCAGCGCAATGACCTTGTGAATGAGACCCTCCATGTTTCTCATTGTGGCATCCATTTCTTTCATTTTCACATCTCCAGACAGGTCTATCATTGAATGTGTCCTGGAGATAGAATCTCAGACCATTTCTAAGGGATAGCTAACATAATTATATTGCATTTTTTTCTCATGACTCATGATTGTACAGATATTCTGATAGGAACCCCCGTGAGATGATATAAAACATCTTGAAGGCATACCTAAGGAAACTGCATACGCTCATGAACAGGAATCTAATCCTGGAGGAAATAAATAACATCTCACACTGTACTAGTGACAATACATTTTTGGAGACAACTATTCTTTTTGATGTCTTGCATTCTGTAAATCCCCCTGAAAGTTGTGTAAAACGAGTTTTACTGAATTTAAAGTTGCGAGATGCACAAAATATGTGTTATCTGCGGGGTGGGTAATGATGTAATATGGTAGGAAGTGCTCAGTATCATTGAATAGCTTGGGAACAAGGCGGAAATTGGTATGTGCAGAAAATATAATGGAAATTCTGAAATCTGAAAGAACAAGTCTATTGCTGCTGTTCGTCTTTCATATCTGATTACAGATCTATGTGTGAAATGTACTGTGTCGTATACCTTGATTGTCTTATATGTTGCAAGGAGTTTCATGTAAGGTTATTGTCATTTTAAATTGTATACAAGTGATGTGTTTAATGCTGTTTTAAATTGTATATCAATCTAGCCCCATAAAAGTTGGCGCTGCTGTTGAAAATATTAAAGTTCAAAAGGACAGCTAAGGTGTAGAAAACAGCATCAGGGTGAATGATCACATCTTCAGTCATCTCTGGGTAGATGATTGGCTGAATGGATGATTCTCCACTGGGATAGAAGCTGCAGTAATATAATATGAGACCATTTACGCAATGTGTAATTGAGCACGAATTGTAATGAAACAATACTACCCGAATGGTTTCATTTGATGGACACTGACCATTCGGCCTCAGTCAAACCAGCAAGTCCAAGTGATGTATGCGAAAAATCACACATCGCGAAATGTAGTGTATATAAAAAAGTTTGTGGACGTAGCACTGGTTAAAGAAGCCGAGGGTGTTTCCTGTAGCTACTATTTTTTCGGTGCAGAAGGGCAGCTATATGTCATTGCGTGTGACTCTTTGTGACTATTGCGCATGCGACAATGTCCTCAAACAGCTTAAAAAGTACATCAGTGAGACATATTGAAGGACTATAAAGTTCAATCTTGAACCCCTTTGTGACAACTCTGACCAGGGACATGGAAATTCTGCTCAAATTCAGGTATGTGCAAACCTCCTTGGATCATTCGTTTTTTTTACCAGCACTCGTGAGGCTCACCAACTGCTCACACTGCAGGGTTGCTCCTGTAGACAATCTCGCTTAGAGTAGCTTTTGAAAGAGCTTCTTTCTGGTGAACTAGTGTATGGGATGATTAATGCAACCACGTCCAGGGCTCAATTTATTAGACAGTAAATAGTAAACCTAAGATGAGAAAGGTGTGTCTTGGGCTGATGATGCCTGCCCTGACAAATACAGTGTTGTCCTGACAATAAAAATGGAGAGAATCATTTAGAGGGTGATGAGTGGCTTGTTGGCACACTAGGTCAGCTGGCTGTGACCTCTGCTTTCCCCGGTGGCAGAATGACTGCCACAGCCAGAGTTTCCCATCTGCAAGACAGGGACCTCTATGCCACTCTGCTTGGCCTCTCTCTACAAACTTTTATGTCTTTCAGAAACAAATTCTAAAAGCAGGAGTTTGATTTTTTTTTAAACAAAATGACAATGGCCATGATGCGCTGACAGTTCTCCATCTGGAGTCGCTGTCATTGATTTACATCCCAGCCCAGTACTGCGTTTTCTCAAATGGCACTCTTGGGCAGGGAAAACTGTGGACCGTCAGTGTGACCCTGCGGGCCTGTGGTGTACCAGCTGCCAATCAAAGTTTCCACAGGCAGAACCAGCTGAGGCTCTATGAGTGGAAACCATGCCATTCCTTTACCTATAAATGAGGTGGGGAAATGCAGATGTGTGGAACTCCAAATGCTCCAAATGATCCTCAGAATGAAAATCAAAAGAGGCCCAACTAATTCTAATATTAAAAAAAGAAAAATGCATATGATAAAGCTTATTATCCAGCACTGCGTTAAAATTATCGCCGCTTTAGCGGCAGAAAACTGTTGCTAAAGCGGCGATAATGGGCTTGATAATATGCCGCAGAGAATTCCAATAGAAGCCCATGTTGACACCAGAACATGGGCTTCCATGGGAATTCTCTGCGGCATATTATCAACCCCGTTTCTTGATAATATGCCCCAGGGTTTGCTGAAATATGCGTGCAAAAAATCTAGCTAAAGCAATATCCATCCACTAACTCCTCCTATTGGACCCATGATGACTTCAAACTAGAGGGAACTCTTTGAGTAATACACAATTAAAGCTGGAAGCTGTATAATAGAACATCCTGTTGTAAGAATAAAAGCAGTACTTACCAAATCTAGAGGGTCCCAAAGTAAAAAACAAAAAATCATTTAGATTCGCAATTGTTTGGCCAAAAGACACCAACGCCTATATTACGGACAAATTGCCAATAGTGCAAGAAAGAGGAGAAATCAAGGGGCATATCAGCAAGGCGAGGCGATAGAATTATCACCGCTTTTGCGGCAGTTTTCGACCGAAAAGCGGCGATAATTTTATCGCCTAATTAGCAAGCTCACGCTAACGCGTGAAAACTTGTGTTAGCGTATGAATTCCTAACGCCCAGCTTTGCATCTCTAATGTGATGCAAAGTGGGCGTTCCTGACCTGACATGACAGGATCCTATCATCAAGCCCCACGCTATGAGGCATAGCGGCAAGAAAAGTAGCGATAACCCCTGTTATCGCTACTTTCCTTACGCCTGCTTCAGGAGTGACTTAGCCATGATATCCTATGGAAGGTGGATATCATGGCTAAGTTTGTAAGGCCCTATCATCAAGCTAACGCCACATTGCTTGAGATTATCGCTGGGTTTCCAGCGATAATCTCACGTTAGGCAGTTAGCGTGAGGATTTTTATCGCTTTTGAGATAAGCGTTGCTAATAGCACGCTATCTCAGTGATAAAAATCCACGCTAGCCGGCGATAATTATCCGAGCGCTAAGTGCGCTTAGCGATAATTATCGCCGGTTGTTGCTGATATGCCCCTAAGTGTGCAGCAACTGGATGTATGTATAACTTAGAACAGACAAAAAAAACAGACAAACAAAAATACTTCAAGCTTTTTACAACATAGCTAAAACAATGACCATTCCCAATCTTAATCGAAGTATGTGCCCCAAATTTTTTCAAACTTCCGGGGACACGTAATGCATAAGTGCTTTCACTTTTTTCTACCATTTTCATCTTATGGGCCCACTCAAGGACAGAGGGAATCAAATCAGTACGCCACCTTTGGAGCAAGAGTGATCTGGCTACTGCCATTGCAATGTATAAAAATTTAACAAATTTATCAGGAAGGAGAAGATCTGGAACAAAACCTATAATTATTAACAAATCATTCACTTCTAATTGAATACTACATTCAGTTTCCAAGTGACAAAAGATATCCTCCCAGAACTTCTGAATCCTAGGACTTTGCAGCATAATATGTAACCAGTTAGCTGTAGGATGATTAATACAGCGAAAACAATGCGCCGATTGATTGGTATACATTTTAGAGAGAGAGAGAGAGAGGGGTTCGGTAAAGTTGCCATTTACTAAAAAACAACATCCTTCGCCAATTCGCACCTCTTAATGTACTGAAATTAAGTTTATTAATAGCCGACCACATACTTACAGATATTTATAATTGTTCATGATTCATCCATTTTTTATTTGCCTTCTGTTTCTGTCCAAGATCCAGGCCCCTGATTAAGGCTAAACGCTTTTTCCATGCCCCAGGTTTTCTGCCAGGCGTATCCTCTAAAAGTTCAAGAACTAGCTGATGTTGTTTGCCAATTTGGGATACGTCTAATTCAGTAAGGAATTTAAGGAAGATGTTATTTGACCCCAAAAGAATAAAATCATTACCAATCAATAGCGACATTTCAGTCATAGTCAACCATCTTCCATTCCTCAGAAGGTCTGAGACTTTACGTAATCCAGACGAGGCCCATTTTAATGTGAGATCTGAGGATTGTTTAATCCCTGCTAATGGCAGGAGGCCAAATAGTGAAATGGCTGAATTAATTACAGGGATGGAATATCTTTTATAGAGAGCCTGACGTTTTTTAAAAAACCATTGAAGACACTTATAACAAACCAGTACAGGGGACTTGACGATTGACAAAGGGGAGTGGATCTGACTTATTTACTGAAAAGTAGTCAAAATCATGTTATACATAATGCAGTCCAGACTCTAAAATCACTTGAAACAGTAGAAAGAGAAGCAAACTATTAGATATCGGGTCAAAAATATTGTTTATAAAAGTATCTTTTCCATATCTTATAATGGTAAGTACAAACATATAGTTTCACACTAATACTTGCTAAAAAGCATACACCTATATTCCATATTTTTCTCGGCCCCTGCTTGACGAATCACCACAAAACTTTCAGGGTAGGATGGGAGCGGAGCTGGCCAAAAGTTTGAAATATTTTGCGAAGATTCTTCAACCGGCGCCAGACTTATTGGGAATAGAATGTTGCGGATTTCCTATGGAAATAGGTCCTAACTATAACTATCTACTGGCGACCGCCAGTAGGAAATATATATATATATATATATATATATATATATATATATATATATATATATATATATATATATATATATATTTATTTATTTATTTAGAGAGAGAACGAGAGAGAGAGAGATATTAAGGTACATCTTAAACATTACAATATATACAATTATTATAATGTTAATTAAAAAAATCTCACTAAATATTTAATACTATATACTCATAAAAAACACATATCCATATACATGTATACCCACAGATATATATATATATATATATATATATATATATATTATATATATATATATATATATATATATATATATATATATATATATATATATATATATATATATATATATATATATATATATATATATATATATATATATAAATATATATTATCTACTGGTGGTCGCCAGTAGATAGTATAGTTAGGACCGTGTTTCCATAGGAAATCTGAAAATTCTATTTTGAATAACTTTGGCGCCGGTT
Source organism: Triturus cristatus (assembly GCF_964204655.1). Taxonomy (NCBI): domain Eukaryota; kingdom Metazoa; phylum Chordata; class Amphibia; order Caudata; family Salamandridae; genus Triturus; species Triturus cristatus. The sequence continues at coordinate 316,776,960 of NC_140588.1, read as the reverse complement.
GACGAATCCTCACAAATTTTTCAACATAGGTGGGGCGCTCCGCTCCGCTCCTACCCTGAGAGTCTCGGGGTGATTAGTCAAGCGGGGGCCGAGAAAAAAGGGGGGTCCCAAAACGCGTTTTTCCCATGCATTTTTCCATAGGGACATTTATTCCAAGGTACAGCCAGAACGGCTGAACAGAATTACTTTAAATTTGGCAGAGAGGTAGTCCTTAGGTCAGGGATGTGCCTTTTGAATATCTGGAGTCAATCTGTTCAGTAGTTCCTGAGAAAATTTCAGTTAAAAGTACATATATATCTCTAAGCGAGTGCAATTCTGATTGGTTGTTAGATGTCAGTAAACATTCGAATCGGTCGAAATCAGGAAGTGTTGTCCGCCATTTTGTCTCTCGCAGTCTGAGGCAGTGAAAAACAAAGGTGGAGAACGTGAAAAAGGGGCAGGGTGGACAGTTCCTGACCCCCTAGCCTTTGTCAGGGGGTCACTGAAGGACCCCCAAGGGTGAAAAAAACGTTTTTTTTTTATACGAAAAAGCGCGTGGTGCGCGCACAGTGCGCGCACGGCACACACAACGCATTGTGGGCGCTCGGTGCGCGAAGCGCACCGAGTGCTCACAGCGCGCGCACGGTGAAAAACCTGAAAAAAAAAAAATATTAATAAATACATAACTTAGCATTTAAAAAAACCGGACAAATTTACTTAAAAAACCATAGGTTTCACACACGTTGTAGTTAGAAATTAGCATTTAAAAAACCTTGCAAATTCACTTAAAAAACCATAGGTTTCACAAATGTTATAGTTAGCTGGACATTTCCCTCGTCAAAAACCAATGAAATTCCCCCATTATAGTTAGTGCAGGCAACTATAACTCACGCGACCGCAATCCTCTGCTGATGACGTCAGATATTACATCACTGTATTTAGACACCTATTTACCCATGTCTTCTTCCATTAATCTTTAGCTATACATATATTACAAATATTTATTTTTCAGAAAGACACATATGTAATCAGTGATGTAATATCTGACGTCATCAGCAGAGGATTGCGGTCGCGTGAGTTATAGTTGCCTGCACTAACTATAACGGGGGAATTTCATTGTTTTTTTACGAGGGAAATGTCCAGCTAACTATAACATGTGTGAAACCTATGGTTTTTTAAGTGAATATATATATATATATATATATTATCTACTGGTGGTCGCCAGTAGATAGTTATAGTTAGGACCGTGTTTCCATAGGAAATCTGAAAATTCTATTTTGAATAACTTTGGCGCCGGTTGACGGATCCTCGCGAAATTTTCAAAACTAATGGGGCGCCCCGCTCAGCTCCTACCCTGAGAGTCTCGGGGTGATTCGTCAAGCGGGGCTGAGAAAAAAGGGGGTCCCAAAACGCATTTTCCCCATGCATTTTCCCATAGGACCTTTAGTCAAAGGTACAGCCCAAACGGCTGAACAGAATTACTTGAAATTTGGCAAATAGGTAGTCCTCAGGTCAGGGATGTGCCTTTTGCATATATGGTGTCAATCTGTTCAGTAGTTCCTGAGAAAATTGCAGTTAAAAGTACATAAATATCTATAAGCGCGCACCGTGCGTGCACCGTGCGCGCACCTTAACGTGCGCAAGCGTAATTGTGATTGGTGGTTACATGTCAGTCAACATTCGAATCGGTCGAAATCAGGAAGTGTCTTCCGCCATTTTGTGTGTGACAGAGAAAAGGAAAGGTGGAGAACGTGAAAAGGGGGCAGGGTACAGAGTTCCTGACCCCCTAGCTTTTGTCAGGAGGTCCCTGAAGGACCCCGAAAAAAACATTATTTATTTATTTTTTTAAATCGCGAGGTGCGCGCACGGCAGAAAAAAATCATTAAAAAAATAGAATTAAAAATTAAATTTAAGTGTCTAGATGTTAGGTGGCTCTAAAAAGAGCCGTTGTGTTAATTGAGGAAAAGAGGAACAAAAAAATGAAAATAATTATGGGGTGCCGCATGTGTGCTGCTGTATCTAGCTCTCTATTAGGGTAATGCTGGTGTCACCATAAGAGAGAAGAGCATTGCACGCATTGCACCGTATATGCACCCTCTTGAACAGAAGCAGGTGAAGCTGTCGCCGCAGATGAAGTGCTCGGCTGAGCTGCCGATGATGTGCTCGGCTGAGCTGCTGCGGATGTGCTCGGCTGAGCTGCTGGAGGGTTGTCTCAAGCCGCTCGAGCAAAAGCCACAGGATGTACTCCTTTAACGTGCCTGATCATAGTGAAAATACTAAAAGAGTATTTCTTTTTAGGATCTCCTCTTGATAAGACAACACCACAAATAGTGCAGGTGACTTTTGGAGCATTCACCTTCTTCTGCCCCTCTGGAAATGTAAAAAATTGCCATATAAAAGAGTCTTTCTGTTTCCTCTGTCTCTGTAGCACAAGGGTCTCCTGCTCACTCCCAGAAGATGACTGCTGCTCTGCCATTCTCAAGTACTGGAGTACTGGAAAAGCTGCTCAGCTCCTTCTCCCAGGGAATCAGAAGAAATAATGAGAGGAGTGGGTGTTGTGTTGGAAGTTTCTGGAACTGAAACTACTATAAACCAATGAAAAGTGTTGTTTCTTAATCACATGACCTGAAACTACTATAAACCAATGAAAAGTGTTGTTTCTTAATCACATGACTTGCGCATGCGCGTACGGAGCATGCGCGCATGCGGAGCATGCGCGTACGGAGCACGTTCGCATGCACGTACAGAGCAGGTGCGTACGGAGCACGCGCGCATGCACGTACTAGGCACGCACGACGTAGGCATGCGCACGTGGAGCACGTACGCATGCGCACACGGAGCACGTACGCATGCGCACACGGAGCACGTACGCATGCGCATGGTGAGCGCACGGTCAAAAACCCTTAAAAAAAAAAAGCAGTTTTTTTAAAGTGTTTATAAGTTTATAGAAGATATTAACTATGCTGTTCAACTTTATCCAAATAAAAAAAAAAAGAGCTGAGCCATTCCATATTACAGGATACAGTCAATCTATAACTATATACATAGGTAGCTTATTGTAAAATAAATATTTAAAAAATATAATAATACATTCATAAATTAGCATTTAAAAACCTTGCAAATTCACTTAAAAAAACCATAGGTTTCACACACGTTATGGTTAGGAATTAGCATTTAAAAAACCTTGCGGGGAGGAGCCTAGCGCTTGACCAAGATGGCCGCGTGAGCTCTGAGCTCCCGAGACCCTCGCGCCCTCCGCCGACTATCCTGTCTCTAATCCTGTCGGTATGCATGGCATCGTGTGGATGACCTGTCAGGGAGGCGATTGATGCTACCCGCGGTCGGATCGCCCACCGGGAACCGGATTTATGCCTGGCAGAAGATTGCGGCCTATCTCCGAGGAATGCCAGGGGCTTGAGTTGGCAGGATGCCCGACTTCTAGTTGAACAACAACGGCCAGGCGAGGTGTGAACTGTCGGACGGAGGTCCCCGTCCTTTCACTTTCGCTTTCTCTCCCTTTGTCAGCCCTGCCCCTGGAGAGCTCTTGGTGGCTTTATTACCCTATGGACGCTCTGCAGGCTACTGTGGTGGCCCACTGCAGAACTGACCACTCCTGATTCCTTTCATTGAGAGGGACCCGTCTTATCTGAACCGACCTGCTTGGTATCAACCATGTCGGGCAAAGCAGAGGTGGATCGGCTGAAGGCTAAGTCTACCAGGCGGGGAGCCTATACCCAAGTCAATAGTATGGACCGCTATGCTCTGCAGAAGGGATCACCGAGTGGGTCGAGCCAGTCGCCGGATACCCAGAAGGCGGCCTCGCCTTTGGCCCCGGAGCTCTCACTACAGGATGTCATGGGCGCGCTCGAAGGGATGCAGACTTCGATTGGGAGACAGTTTGATGCCCTGGCGCATAATCATAAGGTGGATGCCATCTTGGTGGATGTTAACCTGATCCGTGCGGACTTGGGCAAAACGAATGAACGGGTTAGGACCCTGGACCTCAAGACCACGGGCCTCACCGATGATGTCACGGAACTGCAGATCGAGGTTCGTAAGCTGAGGACCGAGAGTGATCTCGCCGCCCGCCGGCTGGAGGACTTTGAGAGCCGGGCCAGGCGCAACAACGTGCGCGTCATCGGGGTCCCGGAGTCCTCGGATGAGGCTTCGGTTGACCTGCTTTTCGAGGACTTGGTGCTTAATCATCTGCAGCCTAAGGGTCTTGGAAAGTTCTTTGCGGTTGAAAGGGCCCATAGAGTGCCGGGTGGGAGGCCCAAGGTGGGTGCCCCACCGAGGCCGATCGTCGCTCGGCTCTTTCATTTTCGAGATCGGGACGCTATCCTGCAAGCATCGAGGGTGACGGGCCCGGTCCCCTTCCAGAACGCGTCGGTGAATTTCTATCCGGACTTCACCCAGCAGGTGCAGAGGCAGAGACAGGGCTTTCTGGGGGTGAAGAGGCGGCTCGGGGAGAGGGATCTGAAGTATGCCATGCTCTTCCCTGCCAGATTACGTGTGGTGCACGAAGATCGGACATTCTTCTTTGACTCTCCTGTTATGGCCGATGAATGGCTGGACGCTTTGCCCCGGCGACGGTCGGGGGAGGACATTGCCGAGGATGGGGACAGTGGCCGGGATGGGCAGGGCTGATTGTTCGGAGCCGGTCTGACTCGATTTGGCTATATTTGAAGACTTGAATAGAGTGCAGTCAAAGCGGAGGGCTGCGGGAGGACGAGGGGTGCTCTTTTCCTCCCTTAGGGTACTTTTTGTAGATTTTGGGTTTTGTAGGGCGACAGGCACACTGCAAGTTGGGGGGGCTTTGTAAGCTGCAGCAGGGGTGCAGGGTGGGGGGGTTTCTGGGATTTTGGGTTTGTTGTTGGGGGGTTTATTTCTGCAAGGCATGGTGATTCTTTCCAGGACTGTTCCATGGTGGCTCTTCGGGTGTGGGGTGGGCCTCTTTACGTTTGAGGATGGGGGGTAGGGGTTTAAGTGTTATAAGCTGGAATGTTAATGGTTTGGGGGATCGCATTAAGCGTGGGATTGTTTTGCAATTCTTGAAACGGTCAATGCCGGATGTTGCCCTGCTGCAGGAGACGCATCTTATAGGTAATACGTGCTATGCTCTGAATAGGAGGGGTTATAAATTCATAGCACATTCGGGATTCTCCTCTGGGTCCAGGGGTGTGGGCATCCTAGTCAGAGCCTCGCTACCATTTGAGGTGGACTCCACCATTGTCGATGATAGGGGGAGGTTTGTGGCGGTGGCGGGGCGGTGGGAAGGAAGAACTTTGGTTTTAGTTTCGGTTTATGTCCTGCCGGCCCTGCAGGCCTCCACGTTCACAGATCTGGGTAGGGCCCTGCTGGATCTCCCGGGGGGTATGCTTGTGGTGGGAGGTGATTTCAACGCTGTTGGCTCTGGCCTGCTGGATAGATACCCGCCCAGAGACACAGGGGGGGCTCAGAAGGGGCTTCCAGACTTCCTAGACACGCTTGGCCTGATAGACTGCTGGAGGCTCCGGCACCCCACACAGAGCCAATACACGTTCCACTCCGGGGCACATGGTAGTCTTTCCAGGATTGATTACCTACTCACTCAGGCTGCGCATGCCTCATTGGTCTCCGAGGCGAGGCACATGGCGCGTGGTATATCTGACCATTCGCCAGTGTGGATCCGGCTGGATCTAGGTCGGGAGGGAGGAGGAAGGGTGGCCCCTATCAACCCATGGTATTTCCGAGACCCCAAGATGCGCAGCGCGCTGGTAAAGAAAGTAGATAATTTTTTCAAGGACAATCAGGGATCCGTGGACTCGGCAGTGTCGCTGTGGGAAGCATTTAAGACCGTGCTCCGAGGGGAAGCCCTCTCCCTAGTAGTAGCTGCCAAGCGGCGGAGAGATGGCGAGGTTCTGCAGGTTGAGGAGGAGATCGCGGCTCTGGAGGGAGCGCTGGAGGAGGAGGTTACAGAGTCCTCACTGCATGAGCTTTGCTTGAAGCAAGCTGAGTATAAGGACCTGGTGACGAACGCCGCTAAGACCCTCAGTAGGGAACAGCAGGGCCGTTTGTATGATGTTGGTGACAAGGCAGGGAAACTCCTGGCTTGGCTGGACAAAAAAGAACGGGTCAATAGAGTTGTGCCAGAGTTGACGGGAGAGAGGGGAGAGGCGATTGTGGAACCTGAGAGGATTGTAAAGTGTTTCTCGGACTATTTCTGTAGGGTTTATGCCTCAGTGTCGGATAGGCCGCCCGAGGACTCGTGTGACCTCCTCCGTGATATCGAGTTGCCCTGTCTCTCCGATATAGATAGGGACGATCTAGATGGTGACATAACGGTTGACGAGGTGGCGGGGGCTATCCGCGTGTTAAACTCGGGCAAGGCCTCGGGACCGAACGGCTTGCCGGTCGACCTGTACAAGCTATTTCCGGATAGGGTCGCCCCTCACCTGTGCGCCATGTTTGTGGAGGCGCGGGGGAGTGGGACCCTCCCGTTGGACCAGCGACTGGCGACGATCGTGGTTATACACAAAGAGGGCAAACCCCGAGATAAGTGCACCTCATATAGGCCTATCTCACTTCTTAACGCAGAGCCGAAAATTCTGGCTAAAATCCTGGCGACCCGATTGATTAGGGTACTCGGTGACTTGGTCCACCCGGATCAATCCGGCTTCATCCCGCACCGAAGCACAGCGTTAAATCTTCGGCGCCTTCATGGTGTAATCGCCAGGGCGGGCACGCTGCGTGAACCAGCTATTGTGGCGTCTCTTGACGCCACGATGGCCTTTGACACGGTGGAATGGGCATATTTGTGGGCCGTGCTGACCAAGTTCGGCTTTGGCCACGGTTTTGTGAGCTGGGTGAGGTTGCTGTATGAGGGGCCACTTGCGAGTGTGGTGGTGAATGGTCGGGCGTCGACTCCGTTTCAGCTTGGGAGGGGTACTCGGCAGGGTTGTCCCCTGTCGCCTTTGCTGTTCGCCCTCGCCCTTGAGCCGCTGGCTGCGTGGATACGTTGGCACCCGGATATACGGGGCCTTAGATGGTCGCCTGAACACGAGGACCGTATTTCGCTCTATGCCGATGATATCCTGCTGTACCTTGCCTCACCCAAGAAATCACTTATAGTGGTCTGTGACGTACTCACATCTTTTGGTAGGAACTCGGGTCTTGTTATCAACTGGAGTAAATCGTATTTGTATGTTCTTAGTGGCGAGGTTCCACCGATCCCTAGAACATGTTCGATACAGGTCGCTCAGCAGGGCTTCGTGTATTTGGGGATTTTTATCTCCATGGACTCTGCTGTGCGATATGAGAAGAACCTGCTCCCCCCCCTGGCACGCCTGAGGCGGGATGTTGAAGGCTGGCGGAGGCTGCCGCTCTCCCTCGTTGGGCGTGCGGCCCTGTTCAAAATGATGTCTCTTCCCCGCTTCCTCTACGCACTGCAGAATACTTTGGACTGGGTTCCGGCCAAATACTTTCGGGAGGTCGAAGGCCTCCAACGAACGTTGCTTTGGGATGGGCGGCCGCGAATAGCTATTGCAAAGTTGACGCTTCCATGGTACGACGGGAGCATTGCGCTCCCAGACATCCGACGGTACTATTGGGCCACCCAGCTGAGCGCGATTAATCATGGGTTTTATGGCCCTGCCCTCAGCCCTGGGTATGCCATGGACAGGTGGTTGCTGCGTGGTGGTAACTACTACAGGGCGTTGTACTCGCGGTCCCTAGACTTGTCCCTCACGGGGCCCACTGGTGTGGCAGTGCGTGTGTGGAAGATGGCAACTGACTCGCTGGGCTGGAAGGATAGGCTCACCCTCGCTACCCCGCTGTTTGAATCGGAGAGACTGGGAAGGCTTTGGCACACAAAAGGGTTTGATAAATGGGACCTGATCGGCATCTCCAGGGTGGGAGACGTGCTGAATAAGGGGAAGGTGAAGTCCTTTGAAGAGTTGCAGACTGAGTATGAGCTGGGGCCCTCCGAGTATTTCCGATATATTCAGGTGCGTCACGCCCTCCGATCAGTCCTCGTAGAGGGTGAGAAGGTGCCTGAGTCCTCTCCTTTGGAGGACCGGGTCCTTGATGGCCATATGCCCGAGAGCACGATCTCGCTCATCTATAAGAAACTGATCAACGTCCGGGCGGACATGCTTCTGGGGCTGAGGGACCAGTGGACTAGGGATGGCCTCGAGTTGGATGATGAGGATTGGCAGTCGGCTGTTGCCTCTCCTAAGGAGGTCGCGATCCCGTCGCGTCTGAGGCTGGTGCAGGTTAAAATACTGCATCGAGTGTATGTGACGGGGCCAAGGCTGGTTCACATGGGATTCTCGGAGGACGGCCTATGCAGGAGGGGATGTGGTATGGTGGGTACTTTCCTGCATATCATTTGGGAATGTGGTGTCATTACGGAATTCTGGAGGAGAGTCCATGCAGTGATGGGGGAGGTGACGGGCATTGCTATGCAGCCGGAAGCGCGGTGTTGCCTCCTGAATGTCTGGGGGCCCACTGACCACGATGAGGCACAGACCCAATGGGTGACTCTGGGTAACATGGTCGCTAAGAGAGATATCGCGTGATTGTGGGGCTCCGCGGGGCCCCCCACATTGACCGCGTGGAAAGAAAATATGGACTGGAGTATGTTAAGGGAGAAGACGGTCTATTGCGCTAGAGGCCGCCCCCGGAAGTGGCACGCCATCTGGGGGCGGTGGAATCAATACAGGGGGGGAATATGTCTTGCCCCGGATCTGGATCCTCCCGAGGAACAGCTTTCCTCTTAACCTTCTTTCCAGCTCAGTATGGTTTATGGACTTTTTTGGCCTCTGCTGTTCCCCTTCTTCCTCTTTACACTGTACTGTAACTGGTAGATGAGTGGGGTCCGGCCTCCCCTGGGGGGCCTCACCATGGGCTTTCAGTGTTCTTGCCTTGCTGGGGTTTGTTGTGTTTTTTTGTGTTTACTTAAAATTGAACCTTTGCACTTCTCCTTTCACGGTACTGGGGACGCATCTCTGTTTCTATATATCGATGCTGCCGAACCTCCGGGTTGTCGGCTGAATAGCTGTGTCCTGACTTTTGAAAATAAAGGTTTTAAAAAAAAAAAAAAAAAAAAAACCTTGCAAATTCACTGAAAAACCATAGGTTTCACACACGTTATAGTTAGGAATTAGCATTTAAAAAACCTTGCAAATTCACTAAGAAACCATGTCATTTGAGATGTCATCAGTGATGTCATGAGTGATGTCACTGACCATGTCATGAGTGATGTAATATGTGACGTCATCAGCAGTGGATTGCGGGCGCGCAAGTTATAGTTAGCTGAACTAACTATAACGGGGGAATTTCAATAGTTTTTTACGAGTGAAATGTCCAGCTAACTATAACATGTGTGAAACCTATGGTTTTTTCAGTGAATATATATATATATCTATATATGTGTGTGTGTGTGTGTGTGTGTATGTGTATATATACACACATATGCATATATAATGTACATTATTAAGAATATATATTTTACAATATACCATTCTTTAGGTCTCGCCTGGACAACGCTTGCGGTGCCTCTCCGAGACATGCAGTATACACTTTAGTGTGGAAGCTTCATTGAAGCTCCGCCCACTCTCCGCCCATCTTTTCCATTGGCTTAGGTCAATTAATCCTGCCTTCCCATTGATGTAAGGCTTGTTAGTCCCGCCTCATGACAATTATGTCGTCATTTGTATCCTTCCAAGGTTACTGGCCCCTTTACTCTCGCACTTTGTTCTGTCTGGTGCCTAATGACAACAGTGCGCACGTGATGACGTGCTCTCTTCCTGGTTTTTTATCTCGAGGCAAGCGTGTGATGAGTTGATGCGTGTGCGTGTGCGTGTGCGTGCGTGGGGAGGCGTGGCTGCAGGAGTGGACAGATGGCAGATTTTACGATCGCCAGGCAACCGGCGCATAGGAGTTAGATAGTCTGCTTGTGGGTTACAGGAACCCGTCCTGATCGGCCCGCTGCTTCTCTTCTTGAGCGGGTAAGTCTCGACTGTGGTTCATGTTTGTTTTGCTCCTTTGGTCCCGTTAGAGTTTATTCACTCACAGTTTCTCCCATACAGAACGGTCCCTGCGATCATCTGCGTCTGCCTTGTGACTATTTTGAACATTTCTCTTTCGGGAAGGTATGCGACAATTTTGCCCTGAATGCTCGAGTAACTCCCTTTTAACATCACAAGTCTAGCAAGTCACATGGTTTTCTACGTTGCACGTATCTTGGACTTTTCACTTTGGGTTTATTTGCTGGTTCTTGTGTTTTCTTCATTTTAATCGGATATTCACATCATTTTCAATTCTGGTTGTTCTTTACTGCTGTTGGGAGTGGGCGGATGGCGGATTTCACGATCGCCAGGCAACCCAATATGTTTTACTTTTCCGCTGCCCAGGGGTCAGATACCAGAGCCGGGAGCCATGACGTCATCCAGGAATGAGGGAGATAGGCGGGGAGGGGGCAGTAAGTAGGGAACCTGGTTTGAGTCTCGCATCGGCTCACCATCTTGAAATCCTGGGCAAATCATTTAATATCCCTATGCCTAAAAATACACAAAAATGAATTTGCACTTGGGATGTTTCTGCTTTTACTTCTGGGTTCAGCTACACACACGGTTATTGGCACATAGGAGTTTGATAGTCTGCTTGTGGGTTACAGGAACCCGTCCTGATCGGCCCGCTGCTTCTCTTCTTGAGCGGGTAAGTCTCGACTGTGGTTCATGTTTGTTTTGCTCCTTTGGTCCCGTTAGAGTTTATTCACTCACAGTTTCTCCCATACAGAACGGTCCCTGCGATCATCTGCGTCTGCCTTGTGACTATTTTGAACATTTCTCTTTCGGGAAGGTATGCGACAATTTTGCCCTGAATGCTCGAGTAACTCCCTTTTAACATCACAAGTCTAGCAAGTCACATGGTTTTCTACGTTGCACGTATCTTGGACTTTTCACTTTGGGTTTATTTGCTGGTTCTTGTGTTTTCTTCATTTTAATCGGATATTCACATCATTTTCAATTCTGGTTTCTGTTCTTTACTGCTGTTGGGAGTGGGCGGATGGCGGATTTCACGATCGCCAGGCAACCCAATATGTTTTACTTTTCCGCTGCCCAGGGGTCAGATACCAGAGCCGGGAGCCATGACGTCATCCAGGAATGAGGGAGATAGGCGGGGAGGGGGCAGTAAGTAGGGAACCTGGTTTGAGTCTCGCATCGGCTCACCATCTTGAAATCCTGGGCAAATCATTTAATATCCCTATGCCTAAAAATACACAAAAATGAATTTGCACTTGGGATGTTTCTGCTTTTACTTCTGGGTTCAGCTACACACACGGTTATTGGCACATAGGAGTTTGATAGTCTGCTTGTGGGTTACAGGAACCCGTCCTGATCGGCCCTCTGCTTCTCTTCTTCTGCGGGTAAGTCTCGACTGTGGTTCATGTTCGTTTTGCTCCTTTGGACCCATTAGAGTTTGTTATTCACTCACGGTTTCTCCCATATAGAATGGTGCCTGCGGTCATCTGCTTCAGCTTTGTGGCTATTTTGTACGTTTCTCTTGCTGAAAGGTATGCGACAATTTTGCCCAGAATGTTCGAGTAACTCTCTTTTAACATCACAAGTCTAGCAAGTCACACGGTTTTATACGTTGCACATATCTTGGAGTTTTCACTTTGGGTTTATGTTCTGGTTCTTGTGTTTTCATCATTTTAATCAGATATTCACATTGTTTTCAATTCTGGTTTCTGTTCTTTACTGCTGTTGACTCAACCATACTCGTGTGCTTTATGTTTGATTAAATGTTAAATAGTACACAGCATTGTCTTCTTACACATCTATGGAGTCTTGTACGCTTTGATAATTATCAATGTCACCAGCATGCACTTTTTAGCTATGTCAGCTTCTGCTTTCAGCGTGCTCGCTATCTTTTATGTTAAAATATATTACGCTGTATGTATTAAGAGATACGTTTAATTGTTCACAGATTACCCTGAAGAAGGCGGGGAGGGGGCAGTAAGTAGAGAACCCGGTTTGAGTCTCGCATCGGCTCATCATCTTGAAATCCTGGGCAAATGATTTAATATCTCCATGCCTAAATTACACATTCTCACACTATCTCTATTTATCTTTCATTATTGCTTTCTCTCTCTGTCACACCCTTTCTTACTCACACACAAACGCTCACCCTTCTTTCTCCTTCCTTCTCTGTCTCCCCATTCTCTCGGTTTTTACTTACACACACACATTCGCACAGCTTATTTCTCTCCATATCTTCCCATACCAGGCGTGTCATGCAGTTTGGTGCTTACTTTCCCTCCATATTCAACAATAGTAAATGTTTCAGCACCCTGGCTAATATGCTGCGTTATTCAATACATATAAGGTCCTAAAGGCGAGAGCGATGCATTGCAAATGCTTGTTTATTTAATTATTTAAATTTGCTAATATAAAAATACACATTATGCAACAGTAGAGAAAGTGTAGGACTTCTGGAGTGAGCAACATGAAGCTTACGTGCTGTGACTGAGCATTCCTGGCAACACTGATGCAACATTGTTAAAAAGTGGAAAACAGTAATTGCTGCCACTGTGAGCCTCAGCAGGGGGAACTTGTTTACTAAGCCAAACCTGAATGGAAAAATACTACTCCAGGCAGTATAAACATGGAAGCGAGGGCAGTGAAAAGGCTACAGAAAGCATAAGTATTAGTTTAAAAAAGTAGCATGAACAATCAGGGGAAAATAGATGGCAATTCCAAAGCAACGCAGGGATAGTGCACAATAAAACAATTATACGTCGTCCAATTGGAAAAACTCCTTAAGGAAGAGATAACCAAGAGCTGGGAAACAGAAAAATATGTTGAGATAGGGAGAGTGTCAGGAGGACTGAGAATCTTTACCCTACCCAACCATCCAGACACCATATCAGAAAGTTTGGAGGAATGAGGTGCAAATAACAGGCAATGCTTCAAGAACATGATGCAAAAAAAGACATTCATGAGATTCACAAATGGATTAAGGAGATTGAGACTTAAATCAAACAGGAGGAGTCAAGTGAAATACATTTGGACAGACATGAGGCAGAAGTAGAAGGAAGAAACCAAAGAAAGTTTCTAAGGGATGAACAAGATTACAGGAATGGAACGATATCCACAATAGCCAAGATGTTTGATCTATTGAAAAAGGTTCCCTACAGGAACAGACGCCATCAGTGAATCACCCGAGTATGCAATAAGTGAATCTGATGCTGAAGTCAGTGAAGGAGAAGGATCTTCCAGAATACCTACTAAGACCACTTTTTTAAACGAAATGAGACTAATGTATATAGACCAGAGAACAACAAGGGGCAGAGGCAGAGGGAGGACCCAGCCAACAGGTCAATCAAACACCAGAAAATCAGAAGAGGGGCTAGAAAAAGAAGCAAAAAGGAATTACCAACTATGCAAAAGACAGAAGAAACAATAATGGAATCAGAGAAGGAAGAGAATTTGATAATGTAATGTAATGCAAATGTGACTTGTAAGGCACAGGCAAATGCTGCCAGAGAAGTAGGATTTCTGGCAGATGGTCATGTGCCTTCTAGTCCTGTGAAAAGAGCTAGGTCTTCAAGGCCTTTCTGAAAGCTAGTAGGGAGGGAGCAGTTAATTAACCTCTTTGACTATCATCTGCAGGAGGAAGAGAAAAAACTCTTGAATAAAGGGCTTATGTTTTACTCTGAGAAGCATTTTGATTTTGTGGAAACCAAATTAGATATATACAAGTTTGTGTGCGAGGCGAAGTTGGACGAATACTTTGTAAAGATTGAGGAAAAAGTTACACCAAAATTGAAACAACAGCGCAAAGAGACAGGCCTAACCATTGAGCAGAAATCTGCCATATAAATTATGTTTGACCTGATGTATGACCTAGAGAATAAATCCCAAACTGAAACATAAATATTGGATCAACTTGGGATCGATACATATAACCTTGTACAGACAAACTTAAAAGCAAAATCCAAGTTCTTGCCATCTCTAACCCCAGGAAACAAGATAGATACATGTTATGAATTGGTGATCATGGACTTGCACAAAATGGAAAATGTGAAACACACAGAAAAGAAGGAGAATTTACCAAAAGTCGAAAGGGTGGCTTTACAACAATTGATGAATGACACCCTTGAAATCAAACCAGCAGACAAGGGCGGGAACATTATCATCCTAAATGATATGAACAACTACAAGAACTTGGGGCAAAATCCAATTAACGATCTTACATTAGAATTGAATAAAAACAACTGAAGCTATGGCACACTGATGCCCTGTTGAGTGATGATGAACTGCTCTTTTTGACCTATGACAGCCCTACTATCCACACTATTTACATATTGCCAAAAGTACACAAAATTCTCGACAAATCACTGGGAAGACCGATATTTCCCTGGTTGTAGTGCACTCTATAAGAACATCTTGACCTATGTGGACTACATCTTGGCCCCCATAGCGTCAACCTTGAGTTCATATATAAAGGACACTGGGTACTTCCTCAGAATCCTGGCAAATATTTGCTGGCAATAGGGATACCTGCTAGTAGCAATTGTTGTGGTATCTCTGTACATGTCAATCAGTAATGATTTAGGATTGAAACACTAGAGTTGCTGCTGAGCATGATCGATATGTGCCTCAAGAATAATATGTTCCTTTTCATCCACCAGTTGTGAACTCAAGTGCGTGGGGCAGTGATGGCAGTTTCCTTCTCTCCAGGCTATGCCAACCTGACCATGGATTGATGGGAGAAGAACGTGGGCTTGGAAAGAGGAGAAAGACACCTACACAAAGAAAATTGAACTGTGATTGAGATTCATTGATGATTTCTTTGTCATATGGAACGGAACCAAATCAGAATTCATCACTTGCTTTTGTATCTTGAAGAACAAAGTGGGGATTACAGTTCACATGTAATATGAGCAGTGAACAAGTGGAATTCCTGGATGTGAAAGTATTGCATTGAAGAGAGCACCTGTACAACCTTGTACTGGAAGCCCACCGCCACAACTAGCATCCTACATGGATTAACTTTCCATCTCAAATCACTTAAGAAAATTATACCACATGGGAAATTCATAAGGATCAAACAGAATTTCTCCAATGGAAAGGTGATGGAGGAGCAATTCAAAACAACTGAACAGATGTTCCTGAGAAGGGGATATCCAAACAGAGAAGTGAAACAAGAAATGGAACATGCTTAAATGATAACTCGCACACAAACATTTGTGAACAAAGAGAAGGCAATAAAGATGGCCAGTAGACATGAGAACATCAGGGTTAGTCTCACATTTAGCCAGGAGTACCAATAAATCTACAGTATTCTGAGCAATTACTGAAATCTGCTGTGTGAGGATCCTGATATTGGCCAAAATGTAGATGAAAGACAGAATGTGGCATATAAGAAAGTGCCATCAATAAAACACAAACTAGAGAGGAGCCATGTCACAATGAAGAAGCCACTAACATGGCTAGAAAAGCAAAAGAATCATTTCATCTCGCAAGAGGAGGAGAAAGGCACCTAGCAGGAATAGCCAAGGGATATATGAGATGGATGAGAACCATTACGATATAGCCTGAATAGAAATGAAAGGAAGAAAGAGCGCACTACTAGTAGGGGAAGGAAGGGGAGTTATCTACTAAAACACCCTACACTACACTAGTAGGTCTGCTGAGGAGAATACTAGGTTTTCACTTACCATCAACATGAGATGCACCAAGGAATGGTGGCCAGAGACACCAACTAGAGATAACCTATTCTCAGTAGGGATAATGAATAGAAATGTTGTGTTGTGTTGATCAAGATCAAGGTCCATATATATGCCAGATATGAACCACACTTAAGGGCTGATTAGGAGTATGCCGAACCTGTGGTGGAGGTCCTTGGACCTCTAGACTGGCAGTGCACCATCTGTATTTCGATTACGGCGGTGGGACCACCACAGGACTGCCGCAACTGCCGGGAATCATGGATCCCTCAGTGGTGGCAGTGAGAGTCCCTAACATGCTGGCGGTGCTGCTGTGGCACCACCAAGAATATTAGGAGTTTCCTCACTGTCACGGTTTTCAAGGCAGTGAGGCCGCCATGAAAACTGTGGCAGGGTAGAAACAAAGGAGGCCATACAGGTCCCCCTAGTTCCTCAGGGCCATGGGGTGTCTGCAGTGGGGCGCATGTTGTGCCTCTTTGTGTGCATTCACCCCCTTTCCTGCACGACATGGAATGCACAGTACATGCCGTGCAGGAACGGCCTTTGGCACAGCCATTGCGTGGCCTTGTTAACCAGCACCACTGTGGAACTGCCAAAGCACTGTCCACCAGTCACAAGGAAACTTGCAATTGGGCGGGCTGTGTCAGTATGGGTTTGGCTGTATGGGAGCATGGCGTGGGCATGGTGGCCCTCTTTCACACCAACAAAGTTGTAATTAGTCCCTTAGGCTTTTATGCCAAGTAGGAAGTAGCTGGTAAAAGGAAGGGGGGGGTACTGTGAGAAAAAAAAATCCTGCAAGGTTCTTGTAAATAGAAGAGCACAGATGTCAAGTAACCATAAATCCATCGAACAAACCATATATCTCAATTGAAGAAATGTGTCCAAAATAAAATAGAAACAGGTTCACCTAAAATGCAAAATACTAATGTAATTACTACTTAACGATGTACAATATGATGAAAATAATGCTTCCATGTTGAAATATTTTGAAATTGATTTGTTTTTGGTTGTTCCAACTACATTTCCCATAATGCTTACTAATGGCTAAAGTGGGCCACAGTATGTAAGTAGAATGTAAAAAGGGAATCATTAACCATGAGCAAGACTGTTTGTCGCAACATGTCGGTGTGAGGTGAGAGCATGTGGAAAAAAGCGATTACCAAAGAGGATTGAGGGCAGCGTTATTCCCTGATTACAGACATAACGTTGAGACTAATCTATCTCTGACACTGGCACAGGTCTGCAAGAGTGCACCGCATGGGATCAGTGCCTGAGTGTGTGTGTATGTGTGTATATATATATAGAGCTCTTGAGATATGCAGTAATCAGGTTGTGTTGTCAGTAATGTTCAGTCCATCTGGATGCAGTGATTTTAAACGGTACATCCAGAGGTTTTCCCTGGAGTCCAGTAGTTCTTCCTTTGAAACATGTTCCACGGGAAAATCTTCAAATCTGATAGTGAATGATCCACAAGGTTGAAATGATTGGCTACAGGCTGGTCAATTTTCTTATTAATTATTGCAGATTTATGGTTCCTGAATTGTGTACGGAGGTCATTCACTGTTTGGCCTATGAAGAAAACAACCTCTTGTCTAACCTATCTTAATTATCAATGGTAGTTATTCATACATTTGGTAATCCCCAGAGCAACAATACATTTCAAGGACAACTTACTCTTGAGTCTTTTTATTAATTTATTTTTTATAGCAAATCATTTGTATAATTTCTTTTAACATGTAGTTTATATACAAAGTAGATATTTCCATAAGGATATTTCCACAGTAAATTGGGTGACATCAGTCTGTAAAATTAGAAAAGACACAAAAAGAATTTTTTTTTGGTTCAACTATTTAAATTTAAAGAAACAATTAAGAAAATAATTTAGAAAGAGACCCCATGAAACATACCCTCACATTATCATTCTCACCTGTCACTCTACTCTTGCATACTATCAATCATACCACAAAAAGGTTTCCTTTTTAAGATAAAAGCCACATCTGGTGTGAGATCCTGTTTGAATTGTAATCCAAGAGTTGGTAAGATTCTTGAGAAAATCATAAGAGATTTTGGTCAAAGCATTAACACATAGTTCTGCTATGGGTCTCCCAGATATGTGGTCGCTGGTCGGTCTACGCATGTTTCGGAGACTGTATGTGGATTTCACGTCTCCTTCTTCAGGACCAATATATTTTTAAGAATTTCTTTATCGTCTGTGCGGCGATAAGGAGGGGTTCTCTCTAAAAATAATCAGAATTGTATATATGAATGAAAACCTGGGGAAAATTAGTGAAGTAATTTAGATTATAACTTTTTATTGGTGCTCATACTAAATTAGAGCTCCTGCAGCCAAAAACAGAGATAAATTGCATCATGTAGTCATTTCCGTAAGAATATTTAAAAAATCAAAAGGGATAGTACCCAAGATTTAGATGGTCCGAATGTGCTCTCAAAAGAAAAATGCCATGTGAGAAGCCAATCTTTAAATATAGTGCTTAGTGAAAAACACCCATAAATTCTAGAAGTGGAGCATATGCAGAGAGAAAGGGAGAATATTTAAGTAAGAGTTGCCTACATGTATAGTATAACGTAGAATACTCTCTGGTTCAAAGAGGACTGATCCGTTTTTCAACTTGCATCATGTGGGCAAATGCTCATTGGTTTAGGCTCTGTTGTTAGAAATAGAAAAAAGGTTTAATAATCTGTCTATGATCTTAGTGTTTTTAGGGCTGACATCGAAAAGAAGAATGGCATCTTACCCTATCTTAGGTTAGTTTGTACAAGTATTTATATGTATTGATCTGTTAGATATTTAGTTCTTCTTATTTTCTTGTTTTTCTTACAAGAAATGCGACAGATAAGAGGCCACGCTTTCTAGGAGGCTATCTTGATTCCATCTGAAATAAACCGTTTTAATAATGTTTTTATCAGAGGTCAGGTAATGCGATAATTATTAGATGTGATTAGTTTTGTTTTAG
Source organism: Triturus cristatus (assembly GCF_964204655.1). NCBI lineage: Eukaryota > Metazoa > Chordata > Amphibia > Caudata > Salamandridae > Triturus > Triturus cristatus. The sequence goes on along the minus strand of NC_140588.1, from coordinate 316,758,288 downwards.
GCTTCATCTGAGATCTTACCTAGATGGTTAGAGTACACAGTTCCACAGAGAATATAAAGGATATACTTCTTCTTATTTTCCGTAACATTTCTCAGTTTAGGCACTTTCAATGCTCAAAGTTTCATTCTATAATGGGTAGATCAAAGTCCTCAGCATTTAGGAGTGATGGTATTCAAATGGCAGCCATGCACAAATATACAGTCAATATAGCGTGTGAATATCAATGAGTTAAATATCCCCAGATGCTCAATATGAAAGTGCACGTTATGCTCATACAAACAGTGTGTTAGGTTATCATATTTTATCGCAGAAGACACAGGGATGGTGTCAAGATAATCTGGGCATTAAGAAATGTTTCCTATATGCATATGTAGACGGATAGAAGGATATTTCTTCATGTAGGCTATAAAGGCAACGGGCGTGTTAATGCGTCTCTTTATCAAATTCTACTTCCCAAAGTATGTCATGTTGATACCAAAAAACCTCTCAGTCTAAGCAATGATAGAACGTTTTGTTTTGTATAGCTTAGTGTAGCGCTAAAGCCCACAGGGTCAGGCATGGCATTACACGCATACCATTGATGCGAGTATTAAAGATGGTATTCGCATTAAATTGGTGCTAGGCTAGAGGCTCTAGTGTACTATATGGAGGTCACTCTTCACTCTCCTTATATGAATCTTAGTTCGCTTAGGAAGACCATTGCATAACAGTGATTATAGGTAGGCAAATATTCCTATGTTATTTAGCATAGCAAAGGAAGTGTTATATTCTATGTAGAGAGCAGAGGTGGAGATCTACCTCAATTGTTGGACATAATTCGCTCGCGCTGCCGATTTTCTTACCTCGTAATTATCAAAGTGCTGACGCCATTATCGTTCTTGACAAACCGGAAAAGGCTGGGGGTCATAGTACCCACGTCATTTATTCTGTGGGATAAAGTCACGTGCCTATACGTCAGGTTTATGGAACGGCAAAAAATACGCTAAACAACCGCCGTAAAGGAACGAAAGTTGTTGCAATGGTCGCCATTTTTAAGTGGTGCGAAAGACGATCTATATATCTGTGTAGTGCTAGCAAGAATGCCATATATGTCCATCACAGATAGTTATTATCCATTATTTACCAAAATTATATGAGATAGCCAGTATAGTTCGATAGAATCTTATAAATAAATTATTCATGTTCACGTGTTTTAAGTTTGAGGGCATGCGTCTGTATATTTTATCTGGATGGCACAAAGTGAAAAAGAGAGAAGGGAGGGTTTAATTTGGAGATCTATAAGTATGTAATCGATCATGTGTGTTTCTCTATTCTTGTAAACACACCTTTCACTTCCAAATACAGACAGTGTATCATAATACGCCGCTGTGGTCGCCATCTTAGAATGGGAACACATCCCGATCATCCTCAAATTGTATCAGGTATCACGACCTAGGGTTGCAGCTGTGCACGTGCGATGTAATCGATTTATGCAGCATTATAGATATGGAAAGGCCTCGTGCCGATATAGTTAAGGAGGTGAGCGATGGTTTTTTTAATTATAGTTTTGGTAGATATATACCAAAGTAAGGCATAACACTATCGTGGAGATGGATGGCGCCATAAACATTTTGTCTTAATATGAGGCTACTATTTAGCTAAAGGCATATATCTCCTAGGAGCATTACCAGATTTTATGTAATGATAAAGTCATTGGCTATCTTCTATTAGATCGAAAAAGAGGGAGAGATGTGACTTTATAAGTTAGACCTAGGTCAGGGAAATCGCATATGGTGCCTGAAACAGCCTATATGAGTCATCCTGTGACTAACCAGATGATTTCCTCATTAAGGCCTTTATGTACAGTATCCAGATGGAAAGTCCAAAATGTTTCCCGTTGTTTCCTAGTTTTTGTAGGGTCTTTTCCTGGTATTGCTTTAACCTTTTCTAGAATAAACCATTTTATTTCTGTTTCCCTGTGTTGATGGTCTTGGCAATGATTGACCAATGGTGCCTGTTGTTTACCAGTTCTTATGGCTGATTTGTGTTCTGAGAATCTCGTCTCAAATTCTCTCGAAGTTTCCCCTATGTAGCCAAGCCCACAAGGACATAGGATCAAATAGATTACATTGGTGCTCCTGCAGTTTGTCATTTGTTGTAGTTTTCCTGATTTTTCTCCATATGTCCATGTTTGTGAGACTATGGCATGGTCACATGCATGGCAATTGCCACTTCTGTGATTGCCTGGGGGCAATGATCTCCCATCCAAAGTAGTTTGCCTGTTCTTGTTTTGTGGTTTGAACCTACTATGCACTAGTTTATCTTTTAGGTTAGGGTTCCTTCTGAATGCAACTATTGGTTTTTGTATGGGGTTGGTGTCTTCATTTGTATTCAAGATTTTCCAGTTTTTATCCAGTATTTGTTTGATTTAATAATTGATACTGGAGTGGTCTACCACACATACAAGTGTGTCTGTGCTTTCCTTCGGGCTATTACTAATTAGAGCGTCTCTGTTATAATATTTGGCCCGTTTAAGTGACTGGCGTATCAGTCTCCTTGGATAGCCTCTAAGTAAGAGACGTTCCTGGAGTTCCTTGGCATGTATCATAAAGTCTGCGATATTGGTGCAGTTTCTCCTGATTCTTAAAAATTCTCCAAAGGGGATGGAGTCTTTTTGACATAGTGGATGATAACTACTATGTTCTAGGATGGTGTTTTTGGCTGTAGGCTTTCTAAACAGGCTGACTTCCAAATGTCCTTGTGTTCCTATGATCCATATATCCAAGAACTCCACTTTATCCGCAGAGTACTTGCCAGTAAACTTAAGGTTGTTGTCATTTAGATTGAGCCAGGAAATAAAGTCCAAGAGATCAGATTCAGAGCCTGTCCAAATGAAGAATATATCGTCTATGAAACGATGCCATTGGGCTACGTTTTCATAGAAGGGGGCCAGCTCGTTGAATATATGCTTCTGCTCAAATTCCCCCATGAAAATGTTGGCTACACTTGGAGCACATGAAGCCCCCATACTTGTACCCTTGATCTGATGGAACACATCCTGCTTGAATTCAAAGTAGTTATGTTGCAGTACAATCTTAAGACAGTCTAGAATAAACCTGTCAGGTCTCTCCCCAGGGGTCCTGGCCAAGAGGGCTGCCACCGCCTCAATAGCCAGGTCCTGGGGAATGTTGGTATATAGAGACTCTATGTCAAGGGTGACAAGTAGTTGAGTGTGGCAATTGAAAGGTTTGTGCTCCAGTGTAGCTATCATGTGGCCCGTGTCTTTAATATACGATGTATATTGGGTAGTAAGGGGACACAGAAAGGCGTCAAGGTATTTTGACAAAGGTTCTGTACATGAATTGATGGATAATACTATAGGTCTGAGTGGCCGATCCAAAGTATCTTTATGGATTTTTGGAACTCCATATAACGCTGGTGTTACTGTGTTGGTTCTGTTTAGAAAATCCAATTCTTTCTGGCATATGCAGCCATCGGCAAAGGCTTTAGTCGTTGTGGTGTCAATGAGAGACTTTAACTGTTCTCAAGCTCTCATGTTAGATTGTTGGTAGTGTTCTGGTGTTTGTAACATGGAGTTGATTTTGTCGATATATTTAACCGTGTCCATCACCACAATACCCCCTGCTTTATCACATGGTTTGATTGTGATATGTGAGTTATGCTGCAAAGTTTTTAAAGCTTCCCTTTCAGTAATAGTAAGATTAGAGTATGGTTTGGGAATGAACCCGGTTATTTTTTGGAGTTCTTTAATGACAGTCTTTTCAAAAATGTTGACTTCAGGGCCCACCATTTCCAAGGTTGGCGTGAAGGTAGATGGAAGTTTACAGCCTGAATAGTTAGTATCTTGTTCATTCGTTGCTGTTGAAGAAAAGTATTTTGCCAATGTTAGACTTGGGGGTCTCTGGTTGGCGCAAGGTTGCCCTTGTGTCAAGCAGGAACCCTCTCCTCTACGTCAGGGCGCAGGATAACCCCTTGTGAATGACCCTTGCTCACCCTCTAGGTGCGTGGCGTGAGCAGCCAAGGCGATTCCTCAGGCGTTGTTGGTTAAGCACTTACAATCACACACACAGTAAATACATCAATCCCCCCGAAACGGACACCAGACTTGGATATGTAGAAAAATACGCTTCTTTATGTAAAAATAGGTATATATATCTCAGCAGACTTATCACAAGACCAATAACGTTTTCGCTATGCCACCAGGTTGTAAAGCAGGCAAATGTTCTTTGTTCGTAGTTTCAAATGGATACTTTGTAGTCTCTTGCAAATGTTACTTGTGGTTCCAGTACTTACAGAGATCGACTCCTGCGAACGGGGAAATAAGGCGTTGCGGGCCCCGAGCCCAATACTGGAACTTCTCTCGTGACGTGGAGAGTCGGCACAGGTCGGTGCGACTCTCAGCTTGGGAAGTGGTCTTGGGTCCTCGATCAGCGGGTGTGGGCAGGTAGGCAGGCGCGGCCAGCGACCCTCAGCATGGCGGTGCAGGGGGGTCTCCACAGCGGGGGCGGCGCGGCCTGAGATGTCCGGGGATAGCGAAGCGGGGTCACAGGGCACGGTCAGTGCAGCTGGATGACCCGGCGTAGATCACAGTCGTCGGACGGTTTCCGGCGGGAGGGGTGATAGCGCGTTCAGCGCGCTCCAGTGGCAGGCGGTGACAGGGGTGCAGGCAACCTAGCCCAGGGACAGAGAGTGGCTCCGGACGGAGCGAGGCTCTCACGGGGTTGAGGCAGGCAAGCTCCTGAGTGTCACGGCCCTAGGAGGGGCGATGAGGGGCGCAGTCTCTTTCCAGCGGGATGCACACACGGCTCGAATCGGAGGACGAGCAAAAGCACAGAGAACCCACTGGTCCTGGGGTTCAGTTCAGGGGGCAAGCTCAGATCAAGCCCTTGGAGAATGTTTAAAGCACAAAGTAGCAAAGTCTTTTCAGTAGTCTCTTCCTCTCCTTTCTCAGCAAGGCAAGCAGCAGGCCAGCTCCTCCAGCGTCTTCTTCTCCTTCTAGTCGGGCAGAGGTTCTTTGTGGTAAAACAGGATTCTGATTTCTTAGGAGCCAGGCTCCTACTTTTATACCATGATTCTTTTGTTCTTTAGCGCCAGGGGGCCTGGGCCTGGCTCAGTCCAGTTCTGGAGCACTTTGTTATGGTGACTCTGCTCTTTCCTTTCAGCAGCAGGGCAGAGACATCAGCCGCTCCACAGGGGGCGGCGCCGGCTTTGTGGTGGCAGAGCACAGGTCTATTCAAGAGTCAAGGTGTACTCCTCCCACCCATCCTGGTGTCACCTCTCTACCCACCACCTGGCAGCCAACCTGTCTCTGGGGATTCCCCAACCCTGCTCCTTACTGTTGTTAGGCAGAACACACACACACAGCAAAGGCGGACTGAAATGGCCAGGTCAGTAAATACTAACTTTCTAAAAGTAGTATTTACAAACCCAGGATATTAAAATTAACTTGACTACAAGAAGTATTTTATTATTCTGAGTTCAGGCATACTAAACTTGACATTCTACCATGCTCTCTGAGTCCACTGGGGTCACAGCGTGTAGTGACCCCAGCAGCCCATTCTGGCCTATGGAGAGCAGGTAGCCTTCAATAGTGAAAAACGAAAATGGCTGTAATTCACTACTAAGACATGCCACACACATCAGGGCATGTCCTACCTTATGCCTACAATGCACCCTGCCCTTGGGCCTACCAGAGGGGTGGCTAATATGTAGGTAAGGGAAGGTTTAGGGACTGGCAAGTGGGGGCACTTGCGTAGTCAGCGCGACGGTCCCAGACCGCGCACAGGGTCTGCGGTGGCAGACCCTAGACACATTTTACAAGGCCGCTTTCTGTGGGTGGCGCAACCAGCGCTGCAAGCCCACCAGCAGCATTGGCATTCACAAGCCCTGGCACCCCTGGTGCACTTTACTGGGGACTGACAGTGAATCCAATAAACCAATCATGAACATCAATTACAGGTACACTTTACCTAGGGAGCACTTGCACTGCGGCACGGATTAGCCGTGGCGCAGTGCCCTGAGCGGACAACACCAGCAAAACAATCGAGGCACACCATCAAAAAGTGGAAGGGAAACTCACGCCAAGGTGCCAGGTCTAACACGTGTCCCCTCCAGCTGAAATGTGGGGAGAACTACCCTTGCCCAGGGGGTTCCTCGTCACTAAGGCGGAAATACTTGGACAGACCGTCAGCGTTGGCGTGATCTGTACCAGGACGGTGTTCCACCGTAAAGTCCATACCCTGTAGGGAGATGGACCACCTCAACAGCTTCGGGTTCTCACCCCTCATTTGCATCAACCATCTGAGGGGCCTGTGGTCCGTCTGAACCCGGAAGTGAGACCCAAACAAGTAGGGTCTTAGCTTCTTCAGCGCCCAGACCACAGCAAATGCTTCTCGCTCAATTGCACTCCACCTACTTTCCCGTGGAAGTAACCTCCTACTGATGAAGGCTACGGGTTGGTCCCAGCCCTCCTCAGTTATCTGTGAGAGAACAGCCCCTACACCATGCTCTGAAGCGTCTGTCTGCACTAGGAATTCCTTGGAGAAGTCAGGGGCCAAAAGCACGGGCGCCGTGCACATGGCAGTCTTCAGGGTGTTGAAAGCTTTCTGACAGGTGTCAGTCCAGATCACGTTCCTGGGCTGCTTCTTGGAAGTCAGCTCTGTCAAGGGGGCAACGATCGTTCCATAGCCCTTGACAAACCTCCTGTAGTACCCAGTGAGCCCCAGGAAGGCCCTCACTGCGGTCTGCGTCTTGGGGGGTTCCCAAGCCAGGATGGTCTCAATTTTGGGTTGCAAGGGTGCCACCTTGCCACTCCCCACTTGGTGTCCCAAGTACACCACGGAACCCTGCCCGATCTGGCACTTGCTTGCCTTGATCGTGAGGCCTGCTCGGCGCAGAGCCATCAACACTTCCCAGAGGTGGCGCAGGTGTTCGGGCCAGGTGGCACTGAACACTGCGATGTCATCCAGGTAGGCGGCACTGAACGCATCCAGCCCAACCAGTACCTGGTTGACCAACCTCTGAAAGGTGGCAGGGGCATTCTTCATTCCAAATGGCATGACTCGGAACTGGAAGTGCCCATCTGGTGTAGAGAATGCTGACCTCTCTTTGGCCCCATCGGTCAAGGCGATCTGCCAGTACCCAGACGTTAAATCAAACGTGCTGAGGAACCGGGCAGCCCCCAGCCGATCAATGAGCTCATCAGCTCTGGGGATGGGGTGCACGTCAGTCTTAGTTACTGAATTGAGTCCTCTGTAGTCCACACAGAACCGGAGTTCAGGTGTGGCTCCCGGCGCAGCAGCTTTGGGGACCAAGACCACGGGGCTGGACCAAGGACTGCTGGAGGACTCAACCACCCCTAGCGCAAGCATCTTGGAGACCTCCTCCTTGATGCAAGCTCTGACCCTGTCAGTTACCCTGTAAGCCTTGTGCTTCACAGGTAAGCTGTCTCCTGTGTCCACATCATGGACGCACCAATCTGTGACACCAGGAACCAGGGAGAACCTATCTGGAAACTGCCCCAGCAAGTGGCGGCAATCTTCCTGTTGTTCGGGCGTCATGGTGGGTGAGAGGTTAACTCCATCCACTGACCCATCTTTCTCAGAGGCTACTAAGAGGTCAGGAAGAGGCTCGGTCTCCTCTTCCATTCCATCATCAGTGGCCAGCAGCATGCCCACTTCGGTCCTCTCTAAGTGGGGCTTAAGGCGGTTAACATGTAGGACCCTCAAAGGGTTCCTGGGAGACTGCATGTCCACCAAGTATGTGATAGGACTTTTGCGCTCCACAACCTCAAATGGACCTGTCCACTTATCCTGAAGTGCACAAGGCTCCACTGGGGCCAAGACCCACACCTTTTGTCCAGGTTGAAGCTCTACCAGAGTGGCATTCTGGTCGTACCACCGCTTCATCTCCTCCTGGCTGGCTTCCAGATTTGCCTCAGCAAGTTGCCTGAAATGCCTAGTCTGGTTTCGGAAGGCCAGCATGTAACTGAATACATTCTGGGGAGGTTTCCTGGGAGATTGCTCCCAGCCTTCCTTTACCAAACTCAGAGGTCCTCTTACCGGGTGACCATCCAGAAGCTCAAAGGGGCTGAACCCTAGAGACTTCTGTGGCACCTCTCGGTAAGCGAAGAGCAGGCATGGCAAGAGGACGTCCAACTTACACCTCATTGGACCGTCCAGGCCCATGATCATGCCTTTGAGGGTTCGGTTGAATCTCTCAACCAACCCATTTCCTTGGGGGTGGTAAGGAGTGGTGAACTTGTAAGTTACCCCACACTCCTTCCACAGGGATTTCATATATGTGGATATGAAATTGGTCCCCCTGTCGCTCACCACCTCTAGAGGGAATCCCACTCGGGAGAAAATTCCCATCAGTGCTCGTCCCACCACGGGGGCCGTCACTGTCCTCAGAGGGATGGCTTCAGGGTACCGGGTGGCATGGTCCACCAAGACCAGGATGAACCTGTTGCCCAGGGCTGTCTTGGGGTCCAGAGGCCCCACAATATCAATACCCACTCACTGGAATGGCGTACCGACCACGGGGAAGGGCTGCAGAGGAGCCTTGTGCTTCCCTCCGCTCTTACCACTTGCCTGGCAAGTCTGACAGGTTCTGCAGTAGGAATCTGAATTCTTGTGCATTTGGGGCCAGTAAAAGTGGGTGACAAGCCTGTCATAGGTCTTGTCCATCCCCAAATGTCCTGCTAAAGGCACATCATGAGCCAGCTCCAGTAGGAAGGTTCTGAACCTCTGGGGTACCACCAGCACACGGGCTGACCCAGGTTCAGCAGCCTTAGGCTCGGAATACAGGAGGTCACTCTCCCAGTACACGTAGTGTGTTTTGGCCTGAACACCATTGGCCTGGTCTGCAGCCTGTTGCCGCATACCCACGAGAGAAGGGCATTCTTTCTGCTCCCTGCAGAATTCCTCCCTGGAGGGACCTCCTTCTTGCTGCCAATGGGTCAGCTCAGGCAGGTCTCCCAGTTCGGCAATCTGTTCCCCGGTAGGCTCCAGAGCATCCCCCTCAGGGTCTACTTCTTCCTGGGCCGTGGGAACGTCGGGGGCCGGTTTCCCGCGCCTCCTGCGCCTTCTCCCTAAGGCCGGTTCCTGGACCTCTCCCTCAGGCTCCAGGACCCTCTCAACACCCCTACTGGCTGCCATGGACCGGGTGGTCACGCACGCCCAGTCGGGCAGACCCACCATCCTCAGATGCGTGGTCTTCTCCACCTTTTCCCAAGGGGAGCTCTCCAGGTCGTTCCCTAGCAGACAGTCTACAGGCATGTCAGTTCTCACAGCGACTTGTAGAGTACCAGAGACCTCCCCCCACTCAAAGGGAACTTGAGCCATTGGACAACGACTCTCTATGTTGTCAGCGTTGACAACCCTACAGTAGGCATTGGGTACAATCTGCTCTTGAGACACCAGGTGTTGCCTCACCGAGGTCAAGCTGGCTCCTGTATCTGTAAGAGCCTCAACCTTCTTTCCATTGATGGTCACTACTTGCCCATATTTCTTAGTGTTAGAGGGTAAGTAGGTTTCAGGGACCATCTCACTGTCTCCTAGCGAGACTAGGGTCATCTGCCCGGGACCCCCACCCTCCTGGACTGCTACCTCCTCCCCAAAGTTAATATTAGCTACTTGCCGGGGTGGAGCACCAGTGGGTGCGGTCTTACCAAACAGGCGACACTTAGGATCAGAGGCAATGTGACCCGGGTCACCACACCTGTAACAATTGAAGGGCCCCTTTGGAACAGGTCTACCTGTCGGGGCCCCGTTCTGCTGCGGGGGTGGGGGAGGCTGAGAACCCTTCTGCTGGTTCCCTTGGGGATTACTTGGGGGGCCTTTTTGGAACCCCTTCTGTTTACCCCTGTCCCCCCCACTCTTCTGCTGGGGACCCTGTCCACCTTTGGCGGAGTCTCCCACTTGACCCTTGTGGACCCTGGTGCTGAGCCAGTGGTCCGCCTCCTCAGCAAGCTTCCTCGGGTTGGACAGCTTGCTATCAATCAGGTGCTGGCATAGCTCAGGAAAACATTGACTGGACAAGTGCTCCCATGCAATTAAATCAAGCAGCCCTTGATAATCATTCACTTTGCTACCCTTCACCCAACCATCCGGTGCTCTGCAGAAAAAAGTTACATACTCCACATACGTACTCTCAGGGATCTTCTTAGTCTCCCTGAACCTCTGTCGATATAGCTCAGGAGTTAACCCATACCTGGTCATTAAAGCTTCCTTCATATGGGGGTATGAGGCTTGGAGATCTAGGGGTAAATCTAACAGTGTGTCACGCCCTTCAGCAAGGAACCTTCCCCACAACCCCGCTCCCCAGTCTTTCTCAGGGACCCGGTGTGAAGACATGGCCACCTCATAGGCTCTAAACCACTGCCCTATGTCATCCTTTCTAAAATACTCCTTCACTACATCTTTGGGGATGTACACCTTGGACTCTACCTGCACTGGTGGAGTGCTGCCACCAGAAGGAGCGGTGTCCAAACTTTTCGCCTTCAGCTCCAACTCCTTCAATCTTATATCATGATCCATTTGGCGTTGTTGTGCCTCCAGGGCCAACTTCTGCTTTTCCATTTCCATTTGTCCTGCCAACTTTGCCATCTCCATTGCATGCGCCCTGTATGCTGCCCTGTCTGCCAGCTCCTCTGGCGACCGGACTCTGCTGGGCGCCTCAAGGTTGTCGGGTGGAACGATGTCCCCCGCATTCTGTGGGTCTCTTGACTCCTTCCAGGCTCTCAACGCCTTGGTGTACTGGACCCTCCTCTTGAATCCAGCATGGGGAACTCTGAATTTTACACTGTAGCCTTTCAATTGCTCTATCGTGTAGCCTTCCAGTCCCTCCCAATCCACCTCATCCATTCCAGAAATCACAGAGTGTGCTCTTCCAGCAGAGAGTGAGCCAGGCATGGTTGCAAAAATGGCAAATGTCTCAAAGTTCAAAAATGAAAACCTGTGGCTGCGTTACTTGGTCTGCTCTCACTATCTGGTGATTAATAATTCACTGTATGCAAATTACAAATGCAAATCCGAAATCCCAGCCGCTGCCAACAATGTTAGACTTGGGGGTCTCTGGTTGGCGCAAGGTTGCCCTTGTGTCAAGCAGGAACCCTCTCCTCTACGTCAGGGCGCAGGATAACCCCTTGTGAATGACCCTTGCTCACCCTCTAGGTGCGTGGCGTGAGCAGCCAAGGCGATTCCTCAGGCGTTGTTGGTTAAGCACTTACAATCACACACACAGTAAATACATCAATCCCCCCAGAAACGGACACCAGACTTGGATATGTAGAAAAATACGCTTCTTTATGTAAAAATAGGTATATATATCTCAGCAGACTTATCACAAGACCAATAACGTTTTCGCTATGCCACCAGGTTGTAAAGCAGGCAAATGTTCTTTGTTCGTAGTTTCAAATGGATACTTTGTAGTCTCTTGCAAATGTTACTTGTGGTTCCAGTACTTACAGAGATCGACTCCTGCGAACGGGGAAATAAGGCGTTGCGGGCCCCGAGCCCGATACTGGAACTTCTCTTGTGACGTGGAGAGTCGGCACAGGTCGGTGCGACTCTCAGCTTGGGAAGTGGTCTTGGGTCCTCGATCAGCGGGTGTGGGCAGGTAGGCAGGCGCGGCCAGCGACCCTCAGCACGGCGGTGCAGGGGGGTCTCCACAGCGGGGGCGGCGCGGCCTGAGATGTCCGGGGATAGCGAAGCGGGGTCACAGGGCACGGTCAGTGCAGCTGGATGACCCGGCGTAGATCACAGTCGTCGGACGGTTTCCGGCGGGAGGGGTGATAGCGCGTTCAGCGCGCTCCAGTGGCAGGCGGTGACAGGAGTGCAGGCAACCTAGCCCGGGGACAGAGAGCGGCTCCGGACGGAGCGAGGCTCTCACGGGGTTGAGGCAGGAAAGCTCCTGAGTGTCACGGCCCTAGGAGGGGCGATGAGGGGCGCAGTCTCTTTCCAGCGGGATGCACACACGGCTCGAATCGGAGGACGAGCAAAAGCACAGAGAACCCACTGGTCCTGGGGTTCAGTTCAGGGGGCAAGCTCAGATCAAGCCCTTGGAGAATGTTTAAAGCACAAAGTAGCAAAGTCTTTTCAGTAGTCGCTTCCTCTCCTTTCTCAGCAAGGCAAGCAGCAGGCCAGCTCCTCCAGCGTCTTCTTCTCCTTCTAGTCGGGCAGAGGTTCTTTGTGGTAAAACAGGATTCTGATTTCTTAGGAGCCAGGCTCCTACTTTTATACCATGATTCTTTTGTTCTTTAGCACCAGGGGGCCTGGGCCTGGCTCAGTCCAGTTCTGGAGCACTTTGTTATGGTGACTCTGCTCTTTCCTTTCAGCAGCAGGGCAGAGACATCAGCCGCTCCACAGGGGGCGGCGCCGGCTTTGTGGTGGCAGAGCACAGGTCTATTCAAGAGTCAAGGTGTACTCCTCCCACCCATCCTGGTGTCACCTCTCTACCCACCACCAGGCAGCCAACCTGTCTCTGGGGATTCCCCAACCCTGCTCCTTACTGTTGCTAGGCAGAACACACACACACAGCAGAGGCGGACTGAAATGGCCAGGTCAGTAAATACTAACTTTCTAAAAGTAGTATTTACAAACCCAGGATATTAAAATAAACTTGACTACAAGAAGTATTTTATTATTCTGAGTTCAGGCATACTAAACTTGACATTCTACCATGCTCTCTGAGTCCACTGGGGTCACAGCGTGTAGTGACCCCAGCAGCCCATTCTGGCCTATGGAGAGCAGGTAGCCTTCAATAGTGAAAAACGAAAATGGCTGTAATTCACTACTAAGACATGCCACACAAATCAGGGCATGTCCTACCTTATGCCTACAATGCACCCTGCCATTGGGCCTACCAGAGGGGTGGCTAATATGTAGGTAAGGGAAGGTTTAGGGACTGGCAAGTGGGGGCACTTGCGTAGTCAGCGCGACGGTCCCAGACCGCGCACAGGGTCTGCGGTGGCAGACCCTAAACACATTTTACAAGGCCGCTTTCTGTGGGTGGCGCAACCAGCGCTGCAAGCCCACCAGCAGCATTGGCATTCACAAGCCCTGGCACCCCTGGTGCACTTTACTGGGGACTGACAGTGAATCCAATAAACCAATCATGAACATCAATTACAGGTACACTTTACCTAGGGAGCACTTGCACTGCGGCACGGATTAGCCGTGGCGCAGTGCCCTGAGCGGACAACACCAGCAAAACAATCGAGGCACACCATCAAAAAGTGGAAGGGAAACTCACGCCAAGGTGCCAGGTCTAACAGCCAATCTTATTTTTCGAAAGAAGGAGAACATATCATGGTTAAGTCGAAACCGATTGAGCTGGGCACTTGGAACAAACGAGAGTCCTCTGCTGGGAAGTTTGATCTCATCCAAAGAGAGATTATGCTCAGCCCTAAAAACACTAAGATCATAGACAGAATATTAAACCTTTTTTCTATTTCTAACAACAGAGCCTAAACCAATGAGCATTTGCCCACATGATGCAAGTTGAAAAACGGATCAGTCCTGTTTGAACCAGAGAGTATTCTACGTTATACTATACATGTAGGCAACTCTTACTTAAATATTCTCCCTTTCTCTCTGACTCTGCATATGCTCCACTTCTAGAATTTATGGGTGTTTTTCACTAAGCACTATATTTAAAGATTGGCTTCTCACATGGCATTTTTCTTTTGAGAGCGCATTCGGACTATCTAAATCTTGAGTACTATCCGTTTTGATTTTTGAAATATTCTTACGGAAATGACTACATGATGCAATTTATCTCTGTTTTTGGCTGCAGGAGCTCTAATTTAGTATGAGCACCAATAAAAAGTTATAATCTAAATTACTTCACTAATTTTCCCCAGGTTTTCATTCATATATACAATTCTGATTATTTTTAGAGAGAACCTCTCCTTATCGCCGCACAGACGATAAAGAAATTCTTAAAAATATATTGGTCCTGAAGAAGGAGACGTGAAATCCACATACAGTCTCCGAAACGTGCGTAGACCGACCAGCGACCACATATCTGGGAGACCCATAGCAGAACTATGTGTTATTGATTTGACCAAAATCTCTTATGATTTTCTCAAGAATCTTACCAACTCTTGGATTACAATTCAAACAGGATCTCACACCAGATGTGGCTTTTATCTTAAAAAGGAAACCATTTTGTGGTATGATTGATAGTATGCAAGAGTAGAGTGACAGGTGAGAATGATAATGTGATGGTATGTTTCATGGGGTCTCTTTCTAAATGTTTTTCTTAATTGTTTTTTTAAATTTAAATAGTTAACCCAAAAAAAAAATATTTTTGTGTCTTTTCTAATTTTACAGACTGCTGTCACCCAATTTAATGTGGAAATATCCTTATGGAAATATCTACTTTGTATATAAACTACATGTTAAAAGAAATTATACAAATGATTTGCTATAAAAAATAAATTAATAAAAAGACTCAAGAGTAAGTTGTCCTTGAAATGTATTGTTGCTCTGGGGATTACCAAATGTATGAATAACTACCATTGATAATTAAGATAGGTTAGACAAGAGGTTGTTTTCTTCATATGTGTTCCTTCCCATCCTCTTGAACCTAAAAGAAACTAGGGGAACCCTTCTTTTCACATACATTCACTGTTTGGCCTACATATTGTTTTTTACAGATTTGCCGTTGGCACTGAATCACATAAAATAATGCATGTTGAGCGACATGTAAGATGCTGCCTTATTGCGTAGGTCCTTCTGGTAACAGAACTAGTTACAGATGATGTTTGTAAAAGATATTCACACGTGATGCACCTTTTAGAGTCACAGCAATGAACCCCTGCATTTGTTACAGCTTGCTTGAGTTCAGCTCTCACAATAAGAGATCGTAAATTTGGAGCTCTGCGGTAAGCAATGACTGGTGGTTTTGGAAAAGCCTTTTTCAATTTTTCACAAGTGGACAGTAAGGGAAAGGTTTTTTGCATTATATTTCTGTAGTTAGGAGCTGATGGATGATTGTCAACTACAAATGGAGTTCTGTCTCTTTTGTTTCTGTCGTTGGTATTCCAAATAAGTGCTTCTCTGGGTAACTGCAAAGACTTGTCAATTTGTTGCTGTATGATATGCAATAGGATAGCCTCGCCTTTTAAATATTGTAGCATCTCCTGTAGATGGTCTTTTCAGATTTCCTCATTGCTGCAGATGCGTCTTATTCTGAGTACTTGGCTGTAGATGATGCTCAGTTTAGAGTGGTGTGGGTGACATGAAGTCCAGTTTAGATACAAATGAGCATCTGTAGGCTTGTGGTACAGATCAGTTGTAATTTTATGTTCATGAATGGTGAGTAGCTCATCCAGAAAAGGGAGATGAGGCTTCTGTTTAGTATTGCTGCTGGTAGATTTGATGCTAGGATGGATATTGTTGATATAAGCCGTAAATTGTTCCAATGTTCTACTTCCTGAATTCCATATTATAAATATGTCCTCAATGTATCGTAGCCATACCAGTGGTTTGATGCTAGAAGTAGCAAGTATACAGTTCTCTAGTTTGCCCATGAAGATATTTGCATAGGATGGAGCCATCCGAGTGCCCATGGAAGTCCCTTGTATCTGCAGATAGTGTTTACCATTGAATGTAAAGTTGTTGGATTTAAGGATAACTCTTGCAAAGTTGGTAAGCACATTTGTTGATGGTTTTTTTCACAGTTCTTTTATTAAGAGCTTCAGATAATGCCATAAGACCATCCTCATGTGGTATATTGGTGTATAATGATGTAACATCAAATATAGCCAGAAGAGTATCATCATCAAATGTGTAGGTTTGGTTTAATTTTTCAATAATCTGAAGGAAGTGACTGGTATATTTAACAAATGATGGAAGTTCGTGTACAATGGGCTGGAGGTGCAGGTCTACAAATAAAGATAGTCTCTCAGTGGCTGTGTCATTGCCAGAGATGATGGGACGGCCAGGATTGTTCATTTTGTGAATTCTGGGAAGCATATAAAATCTCCCAGGTCTTGGTTTGGGATGAACAAGTATATCTGCTGTTGTTTCATCAATGAGGTTTAAGCTCCTGTATCTTACAACCATGCTCTTAATTTCTTTGTTCAAGTCTTTTGTGGGATCAGTTTCTAAAGGTTTGTAAGTGTTGGTATCCATTAGTTGTCTCAGTCCTTCCTCAATATAATCACTTACTTTCATGGCAACCACTGCACCACCTTTGTCTGCCGGTGTTATAATGACATCCATTCTCTGTTGAAGGAGATGGAGAGCTTTTCTTTATTCTCGGTTGATGTTATCAAAAATCCTTTTAGGTGTTGATTCCTTGATGAGTTTCTTGATGGATAAAATGTATGTGTCAAGGACAGGATTTCTACCACATTGAGGAGTCCATGATTTGGGATGGCGGAACTTCTTAAATGGATCTGGAAGGTAGCTTGGCAGATCAACATTAGGATTATTATAAAAGTATTCTGCAAGTCTGCATCTTCTCTCAAAGGTTTTTAGGTCTCTCATCATGTTGGCAGTATTATGGTCCTTCGGTACAGGACAGAAATAGAGGTCTTTGCTCAAGAGGTTCAATTCGCCTGGTGATAGGAGCCCTCCAGTCAAGTCAATAAGTGGGTCGGATGTCTGAAAGGGTTGTAGCTGACTGATGCTATGCAGCCTTTTTTGTCTTATAAATCTTCTATTCTTTTTATACTGTTTACTCACAGGGCTTTCACTGACAAGAAAATCTTCAAAAACAGAATGATTTATGAAATGTTGAGTTTGAAGAGGAGGTATATGAAATCTTAACATATCTCTTTTTAGTTTTGCAGATTTAATTTCAATAGCTTTCCTGGCAGTCATCTTTTTTTACTACTGCAGTCCTCTGTAGTATGTGTGCCACTTCAGAATCACTTTTTGTGTTCTTTAAAAGTTCCAGTTCTTTTTGTAGCTTGGCTTTAAGCATCTGCATTTTTTGAATGGTTACTTTAATAGATACCAATAGTAGGGTCATTGATGAGTTATGCAGTAAAATATTCCATGTAGCGGACCATTCACAACTAGTTAGTTTAAAAGGTGGCTTAAAAAACAATATGTAGGCCAAACAGTGAATGACCTCCGTACACGATTCAGGAACCACAAATCTGCAATAATTAATAAGGAAATTGACCAGCCTGTAGCCAATCATTTCAACCTTGTGGATCATTCACTATCAGATTTGAAGATTTTCCCAGTGGAACATGTTTCAAAGGAAGAACTACTGGATTCCAGGAAAAACTTCTGGATGTACAGTTTAATATCACTGCATCCAGATGGACTGAACATTACTGACAACACAACCTGATTACTGCATATCTCAAGAGCTCTCAGGACTGCATTGATTCCACATTCCAAATGGAATCTTCACTCTTGATGCTTTTTGAAAATTAAGCTGTGTCATCTGTGCAGCCACAGAGCAAACCATCTTGTACTACCTGAGGAAGGCGGAAGCTGAAACATTGTAGTGGAAATATATTTTTGTTCTTTGGTGAATCTATCTGTTTGAGTCACACCCTTCTTGTATATATATCTATATATATATCGAGCCTCTGATGGGAACAAGAAGTTCAGAAACGCGTCAGGCTAATATCACCGACATGAGAGCTGCAAATAACATCAGACTGTGATGCTCACTCTTACCTGTGATTCTGCTGTTGAGTGCGTCCTTGCCTGCGGGCAAACTTGGAGCGGATGTTATACGCAGCGGCCCGGCCGCAAAGGATGCACCACCCCTTGCTCCCTGGGGGTCTCGGAGCCCGGAAATTCTGCCGAGCCCAAAGAAGTGGAACAGCATGTAAAAGGATTTATGAGTGGCACGCATTCCGAGACCCATCCAAGGGCTTAGATGAACAACAGCTTTTAAATAAACGTGCATCCATCTGTGGACTAATGATTTTGACACACACTACAAAACCCAGCAAGCATTGCGCTGAAGTCCATCAGAGGGAGCCAAATTATGTATAAATGCGTGGGTGTGTCAGCACAAACTCATTTGTCGAGCTTCTGATGAGAACAAGAAGTTCAGAAACGCGTCAGGCTAATATCACCGACATGAGAGCTGCAAATAACATCAGACTGTGATGCTCACTCTTACCCGTGATTCTGCTGTTGAGTGCGTCCTTGCCTGCGGGCAAACTTGGAGCGAGATGTTATACGCGGCGGCCTTGCCGCGAAGGATGCACCACCCCTTGATCCCTGGGGGTCACGGAGCCTGGAAATTCTGCCGAGCCCAAAGAAGTGGAGCAGCATGTAAAGAGATTTATGAGTGGCACGCATTCCGAGGCCCATCCAAGGGCTTAGATGAACAACAGCTTTTAAATAAACGTGCATCCATCTGTGGACTAATGATTTTGACACACACTACAAAACCCAGCAAGCATTGTGCTGAAGTCCATCAGAGGGCGGCAAATTATGTATAAATGCGTGGGTGTGTCAGCACAAACTCATTTGTCGAGCCTCTGATGAGAACAAGAAGTTCAGAAACGCATCAGACTAATATCTAACATGAGAGCTGCAAATAACATCAGACTGTGATACTCACTCTTACCCGTGATTCTGCTGTTGAGTGCGTCCTTGCCTGCGGGCAAACTTGGAGCGATATATATATATATATATATTTTTTTTTTTTTTGGGGGGGAATAAATGCCCGAACGGCGCACGCCTGCACAGAATGCCGGTGCCTGCCGTGGTAGCGGTAACCACAATTAATCCAAAAACAGTTCAATCCCACAGGAATGAGGCGGCACACCGTCCTGGGACGGTGTGCTGCCTCATTCCTGTGGGATTGAACTGTTTTTGGATATATATATATATATATATATATATATATATATATATATATATATATATATATATATATATATATATATATATATATATATATATATATATATATATTACCTACTGGCGGTCGCCAGTAGGTAGTTATAGTTAGGACCCTGTTTCCATAGGAAATCCGCAACATTCTATTTTGAATAACTTTGGCGCCGGTCGACGAATCCTCGCGAATTTTTCAAAATAGGTGGGGCGCTACGCTCCGCTCCTACCCTGAAAGTCTCGGGGGGATTCGTCAAGCGGGGGCTGAGAAAAAAGGGGGGTCCCAAAACGCGTTTTCCCCATGCATTTTTCCATAGGACCTTTAGACACAGCTACAGCCCGAACGGCTGAACAGAATTACTTGAAATTTGGCAGAGAGGTAGCCATAAGGTCAAGGAAGTGCCTTTTGTAGGTTTGGTGTAAATCTGTTCAGTATTTCCTGAGAAAATAGCATTTAAAAGCATATATATATGTGGGCGGAGCCTAACCACACATCTCATCCTGAGATCTGATTGGCTGTCAGCACTTCATCCAAGAAGTGTTGGCAGCCATCTTGGGACCAATATACATGATAGCACCTCATTAAAAAGCATTGCAGTTAATAGAAGGTTTTAAGACTTTAGTTACATTATAAATCATTTGTTGATGGTACCATACTCATTTTAGGAATTGTGGTATGTTCTAAGGTGATTTTACCATGTGAAAAAGCCTTCTGCTGGGATATCATGATTGAGAGAAAAATATTTTCTCATGCTTTTACCACAGAGGTTTGGAAGGTGATCTATAGGCTAAACTGAGAGCATATTTTCTGTAAATTCACATTATCTTTCTCAGTCATGTGAGAATGAAGTCTGACATTCTCAGTAAAACATGTACATCCAACAAGGGCAGAGACTGTCAGTTGATTCCTTTGTGTTCTACTGCAGCTTCCCAGAGTGTTCCAAAGAACTACTAGAGCGCTAACAGTCCTACTTATGATAAACGTATGGCACACCTGAAGCCATCTTGCTTGGATTAAAGTGGTAACTCTTAAAACATTTAATTTAAAAAGGAACAAAATGAGGGGGTTCATTTTTCCATAAAAAGTATGATTAGTGCTGCAGAAAGAAAAATTAGGGCACATTTTGAGTGACTTCTCAAATCCTCTTCTATTTCATTAAAAAATTCTGACATGCAGACTGAAACATGCACTTTCAATACCAGCAGCAGTTTTCCCTGGTGAGCAGTAGCTTTACTACAGTGATCTAATGAGCAAAAAGAGTGCTAACATTCTGAATTTATGGCAAATGTGTGACACATCTGAATGCCTTCTTGATGGAATCAAAGTAAAAAACTGAAAGTATTTCCTACTGAGGAGACTGCAGTAAATGAGGAAATTAGGAAACTTCATAACAAATAAGTCTCCCAAGATGGCCACCAGAGACAAAAGAGCCCAAATGTAGCCCAAATATCACCCAGATGTAGCCCAAGTATAGCCCAATGACAGAATGTCCCAGAATGTTCTTAAAAACAACTAGAGCGCTTACTGTCTTCATTATGACAAAAGTATGGCACACCTGAAGCCATCTTGATTGGAATAAACTGGTAACACTTAAAACATTTAATTTAAAAAGGAACACAATGAGGAGGTTCATTTTGCCATAGAAATTATGATTAATGCTGAAGAAAGAAAATGAGGGCACATTTTGAGTGACTTCTCAAATCCTCTTCTATTTCATTAAAAAATTCTGACATGCAGACTGAAACATGCACTTTTAATACCAGGAGCAGACTTCCATGGTGCAGTAGTTTTACTACAGTGATCTAATGAGCAACTAGAGTGCTAACATTCTGAATTTATGGCAAATGTGTGACATATCTGAATACCTTCATGATGGAATCAAAGTAAAAAACTGAAAGCATTTCCTACTGAGGAGACTGCAGTACATGAGGAAATTAGGAAACTTCATAACAAATAAATCTCCCAAGATGGCCACCGGAGACAAAAGAGCCCAAATGTAGCCCAAAATCACCCAGATGTAGCCCAAATATAGCCCAATGACAGAAGTGTGCAAAACACTTATTATTTTGTGTTTTTGCAGTGTTATATAGTGCAGACTTGTCAGGTATTGGAGTGCTTTACATGAGCATTGGTTACATCACACAAGAACAAATTCATTTTGGTTGTAGACATGGGGAGACTAAGTGATTTGACCAGAATCACAGAATGTCGAGCTGAAGCAGAAACTTCAACCTGGTTCCCCAGTTGCAAAGTCTGCAGTTCTGGAAGTAACACCACATCCTCTCCCCTAAGTGCAAAATTTAATCAAGTGGTCAACTGGATAAAAAACATAAAGATAACAAATAATTTAAAAGTGCTTTGTCGCTATTTGAAAACTCAGAAAATATGTCCTTATTTTAGTCTTTTAGAGCACTAACCATAATTTTGATGCCAATAAGACCCTCTCATATATGTAATTTCTAAAGGAAATGCTCTAGGTATTACAGTTTTGATTACATCAAGATGATGTCAGGCGTTCCACACTTTTGTAATAAATATAGAATGTTAGCAATCTAGTTGTTCATTAGGATACTGTTGAGAGGCAGAGGCCAGGGGCACGGACTCTGAAAATTGAAGGCAGGTAGGAGGGTGCAAAGGCAACAATTTAACCACACTGAGCAGGCAGGAAGGGCCGTGGAAGCACAACAGACTATGGAGGGCAGTGGAAAGGGGGGCAGGGGCAACAAACCAACAATACAGGACTTGCAAGAGAGGCTGTTGGAGGGAAGATCTATTACGGGTCAAGGAAGCTAGGGGCGGTCCCCAGATCCCCGGGAGCCACCACAGAACTGAGCAGGAGAGTGAGTCAGGGACAAAAGGGGCACCTTAATTTGAGCCGGGGTGCCTAGGAACGCTTGCTCCAAAAATGAAGAAAACAGACATATGAGACATGGAATTGGAGGCAGAATACAATGGCAGTTTAATGAGAAGATGCAACTTCAAAGAAACCGCAGAATAGAGACAAAGTACAAAATACAGAATCCAGATAATCATACAGCTGTCATGATATTCTCTGTATCTCAATTAATGTACTGACAGAGAGAGAGAGAAAACACATCTATAAATGCATCATGAGAAACAAGTTACACCAAGGAAAATGTTACCTAGGAACACTCACGTTTACTCTTAGAGCAAGCATTCCTGCAATTACAATACAAAATCTTTTAAATGCAAAAGTAAAGAGAACAATGGTTAAACATAACATGACATTTCATATAGGTAAAATAGAATAAGATACGCAAAGCAGAGCAAGACATTTTAAGCAAAGGAAGACAAGAGCTCCCAGCTCTTGGGGAAAACCTGCACTGCCTGTTAACCTACATACAGACGGCGAGGTAGTCCGTCGATATCTGTGGGTGCTCCCTTTTTATATCATTTTGTGGGCTCCTTTGCACGCTACATCTACCTACGTATGCTACCCAAAAGCTTCGTCTGCAGATTTTACCAGACATTTCGTCATTTACCCACTTAATGCTGACAATGGACTGGGTGAAAAGGTCAGTCTCTCAGGCCAATCGCTTATCGTAAGTTCCATAGAGCAAGCAGAAAATAATGGGTATTGTACGGGAATTCAATATATTCATGTATAAAATTTCATCAGTTCTCCTAACTTGACGCTCTGCGGTTGCCACTTCCTTAAAAGCGGGAAACCTGCCCAGGAAGCAAGTACCAGTCCAGGATGCAGCCTACTGTATGTCGACAGCTTCAGGGGGATGTTGAACTTTGATACCGAGCACGGAGCACTCGGGTAGGGTGGGGGCTACTAGTTTGGAGCAGAAGGCCTCGCAGACCTGCCTTCAGACTGCTATACACTAAAATTGCAGAGCTATGGTCAATTTAAGAAAGAGGCCTACATATTGAACAGAAGGGCCTACACAGGGGTTTTATGCTGGCTGAGTGGTAAGGATGTCTCAGGATAAATATATAGCAACACAGGACCCGCTGGTCAATTTAATACGGCCTACAAATGCAGCTGGCAGGGCAAGGACAAGGGTCTCATACTTCAGGTGTGGACAGAACGGGCCAGGGGGCCCCTGTGATACAAAATCTACCCTCCTTCAAGGCTGTGGCAATGTAATAGACCATTGTGGGCAGAAGGAAGAGGCAATGGTAGTACAACCATACATGCCAACAGACCCGATTCAGCCAGGAAACGTCCAATGTTTTTAAGCTCAAATGGGCTTTATTTGATCTGTCTCCTGTCTACAATATCCTCTTTTTCAATGTAACTCAAAGGGGAAAATCAATACCCCAGTTTTTTTTCAAAATCTCCCTCTTACCAAGTTCAAAATGTTCGCAAGTATGGTACATTGGATCATGGAAGGAAATGGGATAGGGACATGGACTTGGATAACAGAGGACAGGAGGCACATGGAGAGGTGCACCAAACTGACCCTGCAGGGCAGGCATCAGGGTTTGCAGCAGCACAATACACCACACAGGGCATGCAGGACGGGAGTGCAGCACAACAATCCATAGAAAGCAAGAGGGAGGGGACAGGACCATGCACATGGACAACAGAGAACAGAGGGGCAAGAGGCAATGGTAGCTAGCTGACCATAATGGACAGACAGGAGAGAAAGCTGCAGCATAACAGACCATAAAGGGCAGGAGGGACGGATCAGGGGCATTACAATGGAACAGACAAGCCAGGAGGGAGGGAGTAGGGCTGGGGGCAAGGGGGCAGGGCAGGAGCAGCAAGATAGCCATGGAGGTCAGGCAGGATGGGCACTAGAAGCAAGACACACCATGAAGAGCAACAGTGAGACTGTGATGGCATACACACAGACCATGGAGGGAAGGTGGGAGGGGGTCAGGGGCAGCTAACTGACCACACAGGGAAGGTGGGAGGGGCCATGGCAGCACAGAAGACCATGCATGGCAAGTGGGAGGGTTAGTGGCAGCACAATGGCTATGATGGGCAAGAAGGAGGGTGGAGGGGCATGCACAAAGGACGATGGAGGATAGAAGGGAGGGTCAGGACCTGTGCACGGACAAGAAAGTTCAGGGGAAGGGACCTCACAACAGACCACACGGGGCAGGCAGGAGGAGCAGTTGCAGCACAACAGACCAGGGAGGGCAGAAGGGTGTGGCAGTACAATGGACCATGTAGGACAGGAGGAAGAGGATAGGGGCATGGCATGTGGACAGGCAGGGTGGAGGTGGCAGGGACAGGTTACAGTCATCTGACAATGCTAGGCAGGTGGGAGGGGAGTGGCAGCTCAACAGAACACTCAGAGTAGATAGGAGTGGCAGGTCCATGGGACATGGTGGGCAAAAAGGATGGAGCAGGGGCATGCACAAAGACATCGGAGGGCAGGGGGAAGGAGAATAGGGGCAGCAAGCTAAGCACAGAATTTAAGCAGGAGGTCAATGATGGGGCATAGAATTGGGCAATGGAGGGCAGGAGGAGTGGACTGGTACATCATACTAAATTGAGGGCAGTGGCAGCACATCAGACCATGCATGGCAGGAGGGAGGAGGCTAGTCCATGGATTCACACAACAGAGGATAGGGAGGAAGGGGATGGGGCAGCAAGCTAACTGTTCTGAGAAGGCGGGTATTAGGAACTTTATTGTTTTTAAAACATTGTGTCTGTGCGAACTACTTAAAATATGAACAAGTATGCAGCATAATCTCACTTTTATTCAGGAAGAAGAGGACGTTTGTGACTGTGACTCCAGGCTCACTTGGCAGAAACACCCCCTGACCCTCCACCCCCTATCGCAAAATGTAATGCCTGTGAAAAGGGTAGGTGAACACAGTGTTATATAGAACATAGTCCTGAGAGCACGATTGAAAATGAAAACTAGATATAGTGTATGGTATAAACTATGCACCAAAAAGTGTGATATAAGATGAACCGGGCGTGAAATATAATATGCAATACATTGTGCGCAATGACAGATTCATTGGAGAGTGCGAGATAGCACAGGCACTAGCGCGTGCTATGCGATATGCGCCTTGGAGTGTAATATGCACAGGGCAGTGTTGTGTAACCTAACTAGTCTTTAAAGTTGTAATATAAAATATGTGCTGGGGAGTGTAACGTTGCATATGCACTGTGACAAAGATATGGATCCCAGATTGTAATATGTATGGCATAGCACTGTGCGTTATAACATAGGCATCGAGGAAGGCACGTTAGATGGGGCAATATAACCCGTGCGAAGACAAGTGTGGCATGACATATTCACGGGGTGGTGTTACAGTGCACATGGGCTAGAGAGTGTCATAGCATATGCACTAGCTAGTGGAATACAACACAGAGGTGTGTGGCACTCGGCAGGCAATGGTGGGTGTAACACAGCATTGGGCTCTGTCAGGAGCGCCCTGTGACTCTCAAGTGATGTTCGTCCCCTTTCCAGAGAGTCAAATAAAAAGTATTACACATCCGGATGTGTGTTTTATTAACCGTGAGGGGGGTTTCTTGCATAGTTTTGGTCGAATTTTTGTCGAATCCCCTTTGAATGGCTTGGTGTGCATGTGTATTAAATGTGCCCGTCAATAGCTACCCATGTTTGTATAAATAAACGACAAGGGTGTCTACCGGGATTAGGCACGGTAGGGCATCAGACATGTCAGAGCTTCACTAGTGGTGTAAATACATTCCACGTGGATTCATTGCATGCATAGTCGCCTTTTAATGAATATCACGCAAATCGTCATGGTGATAGGTACGTACGGTTTGTCCAGCATGTCCTAGGTATGTCTATAAATATATATTTTTTAAAAATAATAAAAAACAGTGGCCGGCCCTGGGGATTGGGGTCAAAAAAATATAATTAGGAGACTGGCCCTGGGGGATGGGGTCATCAGGGCCAATAAATTAGAATAAGAAGGGGAACCAAACAGCCCCCCTTCTTAAAAAACTAAAATAAATAAAAGACTGGCATCGTGCCGTAGGCCATGCCCCCTCCGTGCAGCACTCTGCAAACGCGCCCCCAACAGGCATCTCCAGTATGCGCCAGGGAGCTGCGCTGCAGCCAGGTGTTCTGAGGCCAAGCCCCTTTTTACACCTCTCTGCAACGCAGCTCTGTGGCGCTTACTGGAGGTACCTAGTGGTCTAGTTTGACCCTAGGGACCCTTAGGATTCAAGGGGACTTAATCTCTCAACTTAGAACAGCCACAGGGCGCGTTTACACAGTGGTGAAGGGAGGGACGGGGCCTGAGGTGACGTGTGCAAACACGCACTATGGCACGTTTTAAATTGGGGATATAATTTCCCTTCAATACTGAGGGCCCCTGGGGGCTAACTAGCCCACCAAGTGCTTCCAGTAAGCGCCACTGAGCTGCATTGCAGAGAGGTGGTCCAGGCCGTGCCACTTTTTACACCTCTCTGCAACGCAGCTCTGTGGCACTTACTGGAGGTACCTAGTGGGCTAGTTGGACCCTAGGGACCCTCAGGATTCAAATGAACTTAATCTCCCAACTAAAAATGGACACAGGGCTTGTTTACACAGTGGTAAAGGGAGGGGACGGGGCCTGAGTTAACGTGTGCAAAAACGCCCTGTGGCCTGTTTTAAGAGGTAGTTTTAATCCCCATGCCCTATTATATACTAGGGGCTTACAGAGGAGGTCATGCTAATCACAGGGGGACCCCCAACGCATAATGTTCTCTAGTGTATGTAGGTGTTTTCACTGTATTCTAAGTGTCTTTTAACATAGCACTGGCTCTAGGACTGGTTAGTCAGACTCAGTTACCACCAGTATCCGTCTGAAAAAGTTGAGGGTACAGGATGATTTTGCAACAAGGCTTCTTTCTGCTCTTCTTTTTGTTCTTTCTGCACGTTATCCTTCTTCCTGCACTTATCTTCGTATTTGAGGACTTCTGTTGCTTCTTTCTGCACTTCTTTTGTTTCTTTCTGTGCATTTTTTCTTCTTTCTTCACATGTCCTATCTCTGTAGGCATAGTTAGAAATTAGCATTTAAAAAACCTTTGAAATTCACAGAAAAAACCATAGGTTTCAGGCACGTTATAGTTAGGAATTAGCATTTAAAAAACCTCAGAAATTCACTGAAAAAACCATAGGTTTCAGGGGTGTTATAGTTAGCTGGACTTTTCACTTGTACAAAACCATTGAAATTCCCCCGTTATAGTTAGTTCAGCTAACTATAACTCGCGCGCCCGCAATGCACTGCTGATGACGTCACATATTACATCACTCATGACATGGTCAGTGACATCACTCATGACATCACTGATGACATCTCAAATGACATCACTGATGACATCACTGATGACATCATCCAGTGAATGTGTGTTTTTCTGAAAATTAAATATGTTTTATATATGTATATCTCAAGGTCGATGGAAGAATAAATGGGTATATAAGTGTCTAAATGGATGATTTGTTTTTGAAAAATTGATTGTGTAACTGACTGATTAAGTGTATCATAGTGAATACATGGCTTAGTGAGTAATGTTTAAATATGTAAATATCTGTATCAGTCTCTCACTTTGTGTATAAGTGGCTGCATGGGTTGGTGAGAAGCTACATGGGTGTCTATATAGGTTATTAGTTGGTTTTTTGAGTATCAGTCTGAGTGTCTGCATGGTTCGGTGGGGGGTATTACGTAGTGCATAGGTGCATGAATGAGTGACTCACTGTATGTGTTGAACACAGCATGTGTGCAGGACTGTATGGGTGGATGAGTGTGTGTATGGGTGTGTTAGTGAGTGAATGACTGTCTCTATAGTGTCTTTATGAGTAACTACATATGTTTTAAACTAGTATATGTGACTATTGGTGTATATATGTGAGTATATGTGAGAGTGAGAGATTGAAAGAGTTCCTGTATGAATAAGTATGTGTTTCTATAAGTGATTGTTTAAAAGACTAAGTATGTGTAAGTTTCCGTAGAAGTAAGTATGGTGGTGTGTGTATAACTGTATATGCAAGTAAATGTATGTTTGATTCTTTATTAGCATGAGTGACTATGTGTGTGAGTAACTCTATGGATGAGTGGCATTGTGTAACAGGATGTATAGGTGTATGAGTACATATGATGAGTGAGTACATGTATGAGTGACTGTATAGGACTGTTGGTGAATGAGTGGATGTGTATGTGGATCTTAGAATTACTGAAGAGGTTGTTGTAACTGGTATTGGTATGTCCATTGTTTTGAAAATTTTAGTCTCTATTTTTGAATGTGTGTATCAAAGGTTATATTAGGGTGAGAGGAGGTCTGCCACTCTATCACAAGGATGATGTCATCAGTGATGTCATCAGTGATGTCATTTGAGATGTCATCAGTGATGTCATGAGTGATGTCACTGACCATGTCATGAGTGATGTAATATGTGACGTCATCAGCAGTGCATTGCGGGCGCGCGAGTTATAGTTAGCTGAACTAACTATAACGGGGGAATTTCAATGGTTTTGTACAAGTGAAAAGTCCAGCTAACTATAACACCCCTGAAACCTATGGTTTTTTCAGTGAATATATATATATATATATATATATATATATATTATCTACTGGCGGGTGCCAGTAGATAGTTATAGTTAGGACCGTGTTTCCATAGGAAATCCGCAACATTCTATTTGGAATAACTTTGGCACCGGTTGACGAATCCTCGCGAAAATTTCAAAATAGGTGGGGCGCTCCGCTCCGCTCCTATCCTGAAAGTCTCGGGGGGATTCGTCAAGTGGGGGCTGAGAAAAAAGGGGGGTCCCAAAACGCATTTTCCCCATGCAATTTTCCATAGGGACCTTTAGTCCAAGGTACAGCCCGAACGGCTGAACAAAATTACTTGAAATTTGGCAGAGAGGTAGTCCTCAGTTCAGGGATGTGCCTTTTGTATATATGGAGTCAATCTGTTCAGTAGTTCCTGAGAAAATTGCAGTTAAAAGCACATACATATCTATAGCCGCGCACCGTGCACGCACGTTGTGAGCACCGTTCGCGCACCGTGCGAGCACCCTAACGTGCGAGAGCGTAATTCTGATTGGTGGTTACATGTTAGTCAACGTTCGAATCGGTCGAAATCAGGAAGTGTCGGCCGCCATTTTGTTTGTTTTCAGTGCGAGAGTGAAAAAGGAAGGTGGTGAACGTGAAAAGGGGGCAGGGTAGAGAGTTCCTGACCCCCTAGCCTTTGTCAGGGGGTCCCTGAAGGACCCCGAAGGCAGAAAAAAACATTAAAAAAATTTTTTTTAAATCGCGGGGGTGCGCGCACCGTGCGCGCACGGTGAAAACCCAAAACAAAACAAAAAAAACATTTAACATTTTTCTTTTAATACGTAGTTTATTGTAAAATAAATATATAAAAAATAATAATACATACATAACTTAGCATTTAAAAAAACGTACAAATTCACTGAAAAAACCATAGGTTTCACACACGTTATAGTTAGGAATTAGCATTTAAAAAACCTTGAAAATTCACTTAAAAAACCATAGGTTTCACACATGTTATAGTTAGGTGGATATTTCTCTCGTAAAAAACCAATGAAATTCCCCCGTTATAGTTAGTTCAGATAACTATAACTCGCGCGGCCGCCACTCTATCACAAGGATGATGTCATCAGTGATGTCATGAGTGATGCCACTGACCATGTCATGAGTGATGTAATATGTGACGTCATCAGCAGTAGATTGCGGTCGCGCGAGTTATAGTTATCTGAACTAACTATAACGGGGGAATTTCATTGTTTTTTTACGAGAGAAATATCCACCTAACTATAACATGTGTGAAACCTATGGTTTGTTAAGTGAATATATATATATATATATATGAACAGCAGTCCTGCTCCCCATTCAGAAGCAGGCGCGACACTCTAGAGGATGTTTCACAAATTTAATTCAAAAGAAGGCTCCTGACGCGTTTTGGTGGACAAACCACCTTGTTCACATAGCCCGGTGCCATTATAACTGGTAAATATATACACACACATACAAAGTGTCGTCATGGTAACCATGTCAGTAACATAGACATAGCAAACAGATTAAACAAAATGTAGCGAACATATAAGTGAAACATACTGGCCAGAATAAAACTTATAAATGAAACATGTACATTTAAAGAAACTTGCAAACGGCAATTTTGTTATATATTTCTCAGAAGATCATGAGATCACATCATATAAAACTGTTGTTGGGTGCACTCATAGTAAGCACATTGAGAAATTGTCTCATCCACACTACTGACTGTATGTCAATTACATCGTGAAATTGCAATGTTGTATCCCCAGCAGAGGACACAGAATTACTTGCACCTAGTGTGTCCTTCATTATACATTGCTTGCATTCACGTACATATTTTATTTTATTTTTCCACAGTGTGCTTAGATCTTCCTCTGAAATCTCACCAGTATATCTTTGCTGGTCAGGGTCAGCATACCTATATTTTTGTGTTAGATTACATTTCTGATCTGCATACTCTTGCCGAATTCCATGACCCTAAATTACACAAAATAAAAAACGGTGAAAAAAAAAGAAATATTACATGCACCTTTGACTGCAGGAGTGGGTATACCAAGCTAGAGGTGTACTATCAACTCTTCATCAGAAATTAATCCCTGTGGTATTTTGCTGTTGAGCATCAGTATGTACCGCGATTCAAGTCTCCTTAGTTGGAGCTCTCTGTTGCCCCCCTAGGATTTTTGGGGACGGCATCAATGACAAAATACACTAGATGTTTCACATTGCCCTGGTGGCATTGATGTATGTGTCTTGCCACTGGATAGCTTTTATCATCATTGGCTATGGCCCTGAGGTGTTGCGGGAGCCTGACATGGACCATGTGAATCTTACTTCCCACATAACGTTTGTTACAGGTACAGTCAAGTACATAGACTGCGTAATCACTTTTACAGTTATATGATCCTCAGATTTCAATAGGTGTTTCTCTTAAGGGTGACTGTATGGTTTTAGTATTACGACCATAACAGCACGCATTGCACCTCAAACATTTTTAGAAGGTTCTGCTTCCTCTCAGCCAATCAGATCCGCTCCTAGCCCCGGGGGAAGATCTGCACTAAATTTCTATGCATTGACTTAGTCCTTCTAAAAGATATAAGGGGAGCGCAAAGGATATCTGGTCCTATTATTGGGTCACTTTTGATGATTTTGCAATTTCTATGTAAGATGTTATGCAGTTTAGCATGATAGGCTGAGTACCCTGTGATCAGATGTACCAGACAAGTGTCAGTAGATTCTGTCTTCTTCTTAGAAATACCAAATAACAAGTCCTCTCTCCTTTTAGTTTTCACTTTGGCTTCTGCTGAATTTAACACTCCCTGACTGTAGGCACGCACCTTGAGTTGTTTAAATAAATCGTTCTGTACCTCCCTCAGTGTCTCCTCACTACTGCAGTTGCGCTTCATACGCAAACATTCTGCATAAGGGATGCTATTCTTCAACTGAGTCGGGTGAAAACTGCTAGAGTGCAGGACAGAATTTCCCAACGTAGGCTTTCTGTATGTCCTTGTGTGAATACTGTTGCTCACTCCGTACACCACTAATTCTAAAAAGTGTACTTCGTTTTTACTGAAGGCATGTGTAAACAAGAGGTTCAAATCATTGTTGTTGAGTCCCTGTTCAAATATCTTAGCTGACTCCAGTGACCCTTCCACAGAATGAATAGGTCATCGATAAATCTGGTCCACAGGACCACATTATCTGACCATTCCTGTGCATTATTGACCGCAAGTACCTGCTCCTCCCATTAGCCCATATGCAAATTCGCATAGCTGGGGGCGAAGCGGGAACCCATGGCCGTTCCTTGGATTTGTTTGTATGTGTGTTGTTCATACATAAAGAGGTTATTCTCAAGACACCACTCGGCCATACTTATAAGCATAAGTGTATGCTGGTGTAAGTGTATGGGTTTTGTGCCTAGGTAGTGTTTTAGCGCTCTAATTCCATCCTCATGTCCAAGGCTCGTATAGAGAGCAGTAACATCCAGGGTCATGAGGACATAGGAGCCATCCCATGCTATTTCATATAGTCTGGCCAGGACATCTCCAGTATCCATTATGAACAAGAGTAGGTTACGAATATGTTCCTGAAGGAAGTGGTCAATGGATCTCAATGTATTTTGAAATATTTTATAATAACCCGTCTATAGCCGAAATTATAGGTCGGCCCAGCAGATTACTAGTATTCTTATAAATATAAATATATATATATATATATTCACTGAAAAAACCATAGGTTTCACACACGTTATAGTTAGGAATTAGCATTTAAAAAACCTTGCAAATTCACTTAAAAAACCATAGGCTTCACACATGTTATAGTTAGGTGGATATTTCACTCGTAAAAAACCAATGAAATTCCCCCGTTATAGTTAGTTCAGATAACTATAACTCGCGCGACCGCCACTCTATCACAAGGATGATGTCATCAGTGATGTCATGAGTGATGTCACTGACCATGTCATGAGTGATGTAATATGTGACGTCATCAGCAGTGCATTGCGGGCGCGCGAGTTATAGTTAGCTGAACTAACTATAACGGGGGAATTTCAATGGTTTTGTACAAGTGAAAAGTCCAGCTAACTATAACACCCCTGAAACCTATGGTTTTTTCAGTGAATATATATATATATACAGGTCTGTGTGGCTGTCGAGGTATGGCAGCTGCCTTTCAGCACATGAGGAACTTTCATTGCGGAACCGGAGCATTTTTCTGAGGCCCACTGGAGGGCCAGACACTGTGGAAAATATTGGGGGAGTTTTTAATATCGACATTAACACGGCCCCACCGGAGGGGAGCTAATGAGACTACAGCACCCAGCAGGCCGCTCATTGGAGGGTGGATGCAACATGGGAGAAAAGAGGCTGTAATCTGCTCCGTGTCTTTGTTGTTCCCTCGGCCCTATGAATAAGATGCAGGTGCATTGAAACGCGTAAGGGATTGTTATTTGTTTGGGAAGGTGAGCCGGTTCCTGAAATAAAGCTTTGTCAAGCTGTCCTCGTGTGGAGTGGCGTCTTTGAGCTCAGAGGCATCTTTGGGACATGTTCAAACACGGCGGCCTCGGCCGTGGA
This sequence comes from Triturus cristatus, assembly GCF_964204655.1. Lineage (NCBI taxonomy): Eukaryota > Metazoa > Chordata > Amphibia > Caudata > Salamandridae > Triturus > Triturus cristatus. Next base: position 316,725,426 of record NC_140588.1, on the reverse strand, counting down.
AGATTGCACCGCCTGGTGGATTGTTAACAGGTCTGTGTGGCTGTCGAGGTATGGCAGCTGCCTTTCAGCACATGAGGAACTTTCATTGCGGAACCGGAGCATTTTTCTGAGGCCCACTGGAGGGCCAGACACTGTGGAAAATATTGGGGGAGTTTTTAATATCGACATTAACACGGCCCCACCGGAGGGGAGCTAATGAGACTACAGCACCCAGCAGGCCGCTCATTGGAGGGTGGATGCAACATGGGAGAAAAGAGGCTGTAATCTGCTCCGTGTCTTTGTTGTTCCCTCGGCCCTATGAATAAGATGCAGGTGCATTGAAACGCGTAAGGGATTGTTATTTGTTTGGGAAGGTGAGCCGGTTCCTGAAATAAAGCTTTGTCAAGCTGTCCTCGTGTGGAGTGGCGTCTTTGAGCTCAGAGGCATCTTTGGGACATGTTCAAACACGGCGGCCTCGGCCGTGGAAGATTGCACCGCCTGGTGGATTGTTAACAGGTCTGTGTGGCTGTCGAGGTATGGCAGCTGCCTTTCAGCACATGAGGAACTTTCATTGCGGAACCGGAGCATTTTTCTGAGGCCCACTGGAGGGCCAGACACTGTGGAAAATATTGGGGGAGTTTTTAATATCGACATTAACACGGCCCCACCGGAGGGGAGCTAATGAGACTACAGCACCCAGCAGGCCGCTCATTGGAGGGTGGATGCAACATGGGAGAAAAGAGGCTGTAATCTGCTCCGTGTCTTTGTTGTTCCCTCGGCCCTATGAATAAGATGCAGGTGCATTGAAACGCGTAAGGGATTGTTATTTGTTTGGGAAGGTGAGCCGGTTCCTGAAATAAAGCTTTGTCAAGCTGTCCTCGTGTGGAGTGGCGTCTTTGAGCTCAGAGGCATCTTTGGGACATGTTCAAACACGGCGGCCTCGGCCGTGGAAGATTGCACCGCCTGGTGGATTGTTAACAGGTCTGTGTGGCTGTCGAGGTATGGCAGCTGCCTTTCAGCACATGAGGAACTTTCATTGCGGAACCGGAGCATTTTTCTGAGGCCCACTGGAGGGCCAGACACTGTGGAAAATATTGGGGGAGTTTTTAATATCGACATTAACACGGCCCCACCGGAGGGGAGCTAATGAGACTACAGCACCCAGCAGGCCGCTCATTGGAGGGTGGATGCAACATGGGAGAAAAGAGGCTGTAATCTGCTCCGTGTCTTTGTTGTTCCCTCGGCCCTATGAATAAGATGCAGGTGCATTGAAACGCGTAAGGGATTGTTATTTGTTTGGGAAGGTGAGCCGGTTCCTGAAATAAAGCTTTGTCAAGCTGTCCTCGTGTGGAGTGGCGTCTTTGAGCTCAGAGGCATCTTTGGGACATGTTCAAACACGGCGGCCTCGGCCGTGGAAGATTGCACCGCCTGGTGGATTGTTAACAGGTCTGTGTGGCTGTCGAGGTATGGCAGCTGCCTTTCAGCACATGAGGAACTTTCATTGCGGAACCGGAGCATTTTTCTGAGGCCCACTGGAGGGCCAGACACTGTGGAAAATATTGGGGGAGTTTTTAATATCGACATTAACACGGCCCCACCGGAGGGGAGCTAATGAGACTACAGCACCCAGCAGGCCGCTCATTGGAGGGTGGATGCAACATGGGAGAAAAGAGGCTGTAATCTGCTCCGTGTCTTTGTTGTTCCCTCGGCCCTATGAATAAGATGCAGGTGCATTGAAACGCGTAAGGGATTGTTATTTGTTTGGGAAGGTGAGCCGGTTCCTGAAATAAAGCTTTGTCAAGCTGTCCTCGTGTGGAGTGGCGTCTTTGAGCTCAGAGGCATCTTTGGGACATATATATATATATATATATATATATAATCACAACATTCTTTTCCCAATAACTTTGGCGCCAGATGACGAATCTTTGCGAAATTTACAAAACTGGTGGGGCGCTCCGGTCAGCTCCTATCCTGAAGGTTTCGGGGTGATTTGTCAAGTGGGGGCCTGAGAAAAAAGGGGGTTCTCGATGTTATTTCCCATAGGAAATTTTGGAACAGGCTCCAGCCTGAACTTCTGAACGGAATTACACCACATTTTGCAAAAAGGTAGCCCTTGGCTCAGAAAGAGAACTTTTTGTTAAATGGTGCAAATCCGTTTAGTAGTTCCTGAGAAAATCAAAAAATAAAGTTCAAAAAATCAATTTCCCATAGGAAAGTTTAGACACGGTTATAGAAAAAACTGCTGAACGGAATTAGACCAAATTTAGAAAAAAGGTACTGCTTGACTCAGCAAGTGACCTTTTAAAAAATGGTGTAAATCCGTTCAGTAGTTTTTGAGAAATGCAAGAAATAAAGATAGTGATTTCTATGGACGCAGAGGATCCGCGGAGGATCCGCGCACCCTCCCGATCATGAGCTTTATGCTAATTGACTGTCAACACTCCAAACCAGGAAGTGTTGGCAGCCATCTTGTGCCTCGGTAGAACCGAGGCACATGAAAACAGAAAAAGCCACCACCCGTCGGGGCATTTTTATAAATATTTGCGGGGCGGGGGACACAGCCCTCCCCGCAGTCCCGGGGAACGCCACCCCCGGGGCTTTTTTTGCAAAAAAATAGACCTCTGTGAAGGGTCGAGCCCCTCCACATGCCCCGGGGACCGCCACATCCCCGGGGCACTAAGATTTAAATGCGGGGGTCCGTACTGGACCCCCAGCTCAGGGGACCACCACCTCCCCAGGGCATTGCAATTGTTGGGAGAGGGGCCACGTGGCCCCCCTCCTGAAGCCTCTCATGGCCCTGGGGACCGCCACCCCCCAGGGTCAGCACTGCTGTTTGCAATGACAGTGTGGGAACCTCGCGGCTCCTGCCCTGTCATTGCAAACTGCTTTGCTTCATTGAAGAGAGAGCAGGGAAACCGTGGGGGCATTGGGGCTCCCCCCACTATCCCCAACGTATCAGATGGGCCCCGGGGGATGGGGTCCCCGGGGCGAATAGTCATTAATGGTAGGAGCCGGGTTTTTTTTACGGAAAAATAAGGAGTTGCGTACCTAGCGCGGTGCTCAGCGCGGTCCCTAGTGTGCACGCGAGGAGTACGCGACTCCAAGCGCAAAAAGCTATGCCGACTCCCGAAGGTCGTGGGGAGCCGGTGTGACCATGGGGGAATTGGGGCTCCCCCCACGGTCCTCAACGTATCAGATGGGCCCCGGGGGATGGGGTCCCCGGGGCTAATAGCAATTAATGATAGGAGAAATTTTTTTTACGGAAAAATAAGGAGTTGCGTACCTAGCGCGGCACTCAGCGTGGCCCCTAGTGTGCACGCAAGGAGTACGCGACTCCAAGCGCGAAAAGCTATGCCAGCTCCCGAAGGTCGCAGGGAGCTGGCAGGACCGTGGGGGCATTGGGGCTCCCCCACGGTCCCCAACGTATCAGATGGGCCCGGGGGGATGGGGTCCCGGGGGCAAATATTAATTAATGGTAGGAGCCGTTTTCATTTTTATGGAAAAATAAGGAGTCGCGTATCAATCGCGGCGCTCAGCTTGGCGCCTAGTGTGCACGCAAGGGGTATGTGACTCCAAGCACGAAAAGCTATGCCGGCTCCCAAAGGTTGCGGTGAGCCGGCGGGACCGTGGGGGCATTTTGGCACCCCCAATGGTCACCAACGTATCAGATGGGCCCCAGGGGATGGGGTCCCTGGGGCGAATAGTAATTAATGGTAGGAGCCATTTTATTTTTTTACAGAAAAATAAGGAGTCGCGTACCTAGCGCAGCGCTCAGCGCGGCCCCTAGTGTGCACGTGAGGGGTACGTGACTCCAAGTGCGAAAAGCTATGCCGGCTCCAGAAGGTCGCGGGGAGCTGACGGGACTGTGGGGGCATTGGGGCTCCCCCCACAGTCCCCAACGTATCAGATGGGCCCGGGGGATGGGGTCCCCGGGGCGAATAGTAATTAATGGTAGGAGCCGGAAAAATAAGGAGTAGCGTACCTAGCGCGCTGCTCAGCGTGGTGCAACTCCAATTCGCGCTGGGTGCGCGACTCCAGGCAAAAATATATTTTTTTAAATTAATACATTCCTAGGTTATATGTTAGGATATTGGGTGGCTCTAAAAAGAGCCCTTGTGTTTATTGGGAGATTTTTGTAGCTACATGTAAGTGCCAATGCAGAGTCTTAAGTTGTTGAGAAGGACTCTGTTTCCCTTATCTGTGAAATGTACACCATCAGTCCTGTAGATGCCATCCATATTAAAATGCAGATTGTTGTTGTATATGGACCCCATACTATGATCTCTGAGATAAGCAGAAACAGCTTTATAGACATGTTTTCTAGCTTTCTCAATCTGTGGACAAAATTGATTGGACCTGTTCCATTTCTGTCTTTGGCATATGTTAGAGTACATAAAGGCAGTTTGGGGAAAATGCAACATCAATTCTGCAAAGGTGTCCTTCATTAGCATTTCCAGAGCTAACCCAATCAATGTACCTAGGTCATTGCCATCACAGTGCACAATCATGAGGTCAGGTGGTTGGAGATGCAAAAAGGATTTAACCAATGGCATCAATTGGTGCCACTTTAATCCTCTCTGTTCAATCCATTTACTGTCTACATTTTGCAAAGCTTTGTCAATACCTCTCCTTTCAGCATAGCTTTTGCCCCCGAAAATATAGCTGTGTCCAGTAATATACACTGAAAGCATCTTGAAGGGATTTCTGTAGGTTATCAGAAAATGTGTGCAGCTGAGGCAGGCAGGTGGAAGAATAAAATCTACCTAAAATGGTGGACAAGATGCTGTTTTTAAGAAAGTAGAGAATTGATTGGCTGTTTAACAACACACTACATTCAAAAATAGGGTGCATTTCACTTGGTTTAGAAAGCATCCAGTAGCCATGCAGATAATCAATCATACTGTCATTCCCTGTCCAATCCTCTTATTATCCTGACAGCACAATCTCTGTATCTACTCTCTGTGCTGAAACACAAGCACTTAAAAACTCACCCTTCTGTCAACTACCACCACTCTCACTATCTAGTTACTGTGCATACACCTATAGAATGCTTCAATCATTAAGACACAAAGTGTACAGTGAAATATGTGCAATATATACAGACTCTTAAACCCCTGCAAACTATTGATTCACCCTTGCAATAAGCCAGGTAGTATTTATGTTGTGCCGTAATCAGGCTGTCACTCTTTGTCCACTCCTGCAATCATGCTGACAGAACCATATTCCTATTTAATGTCTGTGCCAACATACAAGCACTTATAAACTCTTCCTGTAGTGAATGACAAGCAGTGTAACTTTCCAGTCACTATCCTTGCTCTTGTAGAGTGACTCAGGCATTAAGACAAGCAGTGCTACAGTCAAATGTGCGCAATCTATGTAGGCCTCTAACCACCAGCAGACTACTGATTCACCCTTGGGATAAGCCAGGTAGTATTCATGCAGTGCCCCAATTAGACTGTCACTCTCTGTCCACTCCTGCAAAAATGCTGACAGTAACATGTCTTCATCTAATCGCTGTGCCAACACACAACCACTTATAAACTCTCCCTGCTGTCAACTACCACCACTTTAATTATCCTCTCCGTATTCATGCACTTGTAGAACGACTCAGGCATTAAGACAAGCAGTGGTACAGTGAAATGTGCACAATCTATGCAGGCCTCTAACCCCCAGCAGACAATTGATTCACCCTTGGAAAAAGCCAGGTAGTATTCATGCTGTGCCCCAATCAGACTGTCACTCTCTGCCCACTCCTGCAATTATCTTGATGTCCTTATCTAATTTCTGTGCCAACACACAAGCACTTAAAAACTCATCCTCCTGTCAACTACCAGCACTCTCACTATCTAGTCACTGTGCATACACCTATAGAATGTCTCAGGCGTTAAGACACATAGTGCTACTGTGAAATGTGTGCAACGTATGCAGGCCTGTAACCCACAGCAGACTACTGATTCACCCTTCCAATAAGCCAGATAGTATTCATGTAGTGCCCCAATCAGCCTATCAGTCTCTATCCACTTTTGCAATTATCCTCACAGAAGCATGTCCTTATCTAATCGCTGTGCCAACACACAAGCACATAAAAACTCACCCTCCTGCAAACTACCAGCACTCTCACTATCTAGTCACTGTCCATATACCTGAATAATGCCTCAGGCATTAAGACACATAGTGCAACAGTGAAATGTGTGCAATGTATGCAGGCTCTTAACCCCCTGCAGACTACTGATTCATCCTTGCAATAAACCAGGTAGTATTTATGTAGTGCCCTAATCCGACTGTCACTCTCTGTCCTCTCCTGCAATAATGCTGAAAGAAACATGTTCTTATCTAATTTCTGTGCCAACACACAAGCACTTAAAAACTCACCCTCCTGTCAACTACCACCACTCTTACTATCTAGTCACTGTGCATACACCCAAAAGAATGTTTCAGGCATTAAGACAATAGTGTACTGTGAAATGTGCTCAACGTATGCAGGCTCTTAACCCCCTGCAGACTACAGATTCACCCTTGCAATAAGCCAGGTAGTATTTATGTAGTGCCCCAATCAGGCTGTCACTCTTTGTCCACTCCTGCAATCATGCTTACAGAATCATATCCTTATCTAATGTCTGTGCCAACATACAAGCACTTATAAACTCTCCCTGCAGTGAATGACAAGCAGTGTAACTTTTTAGTCACTATCCATGTACTTGTAGAGCGACTCAGGCATTAAGACAAGTAGTGCTACAGTCAAATGTGCGCAATCTATGCAGGCCTCTAACCACCAGCAGACTACTGATTCACCCTTGGAATAACCCAGGTAGTATTCATGCTTTGCCCCAATGAGACTGTCACTCTCTGTCCACTCGTGCAATAATGCTGACAATAACATGTCCTTATCTAATTTCTGTGCCAACACACAAGCACTTAAAAACTCACCCTCCTGACAACTATCAGCACATTGTCTACATTGACTACAATACACTATGTCACACACCATACGCAGATCCTTCATGACTTTTCCAAAATGGCAGCTTTGATAAGCGCACCCGCCGCGTTGGGTGCGGAGTGGGTGCGCGACTCCAAAATATTTCAAAAAAAATAATATAAATGAAATACATTTTTTTTCACTATATTTCAAATTTAATTTTCTTTTAATTTTTTTAATACTTTACAGAAAAATATATAATATTGCTTAATAAATATTATATTTACAAATAAAGAGTTAGAAAAATCTAGAAATTCAATACAAAAAAATATAGGTATAACTACTATGATACTTACAAATTTTCATTTAAAAAACCTAGGAAATTCACTGAAAAATCCAAAGGCTGGAGGCACGTTATAGATAGAATTTAGCATTTAAAAAACCATTAAAGTTCACTGAAAAAACCAAAGGTTTCAGGCAGGTTATAGTTAGAAATTAGCATTTAAAAAACCATTGAAATTAACTGAAAAACCATAGGTTTCAGGAACGTTATTGTTAGTTGGATATTTCACTCGTACAAAACCAAATTTGGTGTAATTCCGTTCAGCAGTTTAATCCCTCAATCCTGAGGGACCCTGGGGGCCAACTAGCCCCCCCAGGTGTTTCCAGTAAGCGCCACAGCACTGCGTTGCCGAGAGGTGGTCCAGGTCATGTCCTTTTTTACACCTCTCTGCAACGCAGCCCTGTGGCGCTTACTGGAGGTACCTGGTGGGCTAGTTGGATCCCAGGGACCCTAAGGATTGAAGGGGCATTTATCCCCCAACTTAAAACATGTCACGGGACGTGTTTGTATACATGTCACCTCAGGCCCCCCCTCCCTTGACCACTGTGCAAACGCCCCCCGTAGCGCGTTTTAAGAGGTAATTTTAAACCCCTGCCCTGTTATGTACTAGGGACTTGCAGAGGAGGTCATGCTAATCACAGGGGTATCCCAACGCATAGTGTTCCCTAGTGTATGTAGGTGTTTTCACTGTATTCTAAGTGTCTTTTAGCATAGCACTGGCTCTAGGCTTGGTTAGTTAGAGTCAGTTACCACAGTAACCGTCTGAAAAAGTTGTGGGCACAGGATGATTTTGCAACAAGGCCTCTTTCTGCTCCTCTGTTGGTTCTTTCTGCACATGTTTTGCTTCTTCCTGCACTTTTCTTCATCTTTGTGGACTTCTGTTGCCTCTTTCTGCATTTCTTTGACTTCTTTCTGTGCGTTTTTTCTTCTTTCTTCAGATGTCCACCCTATGTAGGCATAGTTAGAAACTAGCATTTAAAAAAGCTTAGAAATTCACTTAAAAAAACATAGGTTTCAGTCATGTTATAGTTAGAAGTTAGCATTTAAAAAACCTTAGAAATTCACTGAAAAAACCATAGGTTTTAGAGAAAGTTATAGTTAGCAGGACATTTCACTCGTACAAAAACAGTGAAATTCCCCCGTTATAGTTAGTTCAGCTAACTATAACTCGCGCCCCCGCAATGCACTGCTGATGACGTCACATATTACATCACTCATGACATGGTCAGTGACATCACTGATGATAGTGAGTATATATATATATATATATATTCACTGAAAAAACCATAGGTTTCACACATGTTATAGTTAGCTGGACATTTCACTCGTAAAAAACCAATGAAATTCCCCCGTTATAGTTAGTGCAGGCAACTATAACTCACGCGACCGCAATCCTCTGCTGATGATGTCAGATATTACATCACTGTATTTAGACACCTATTTACCCATGTCTTCTTCCATTAATCTTTAGCTATACATATATTACAAATATTTATTTTTCATAAAGACACATATGTCATCAGTGATGTAATATCTGACGTCATCATCAGCAGAGGATTGCGGTCGCGTGAGTTATAGTTGCCTGCACTAACTATAACGGGGGAATTTCATTGGTTTTTTACGAGTGAAATGTCCAGCTAACTATAACATGTGTGAAACCTATGGTTTTTTCAGTGGATTTGCAAGGTTTTTTAAATGCTTATTCCTAACTATAACGTGTGTGAAACCTATGGTTTTTTCAGTAAATTTGTACGGTTTTTTAAATGCAAATTTTTTTTTGAGATTTTTGGTAAACCTATGTATAAAATAATATATGTACTATATCCTGCATTATGGAATGGTTAATTTTTTTTTTTATGCATTTTTTTCCGTGCGCGTACGGTAAGCTGACGCTACGCGCTCCGTACGTCATAAGTACGGTGCGCTTACGTGATACGATGCGCGTACGGTAAGCTGATGCTACGCGCTCCGCACGTCATAAGTACAGCGCGCTTACGTGATACGTACGTGACGTACGCGTACACGCGGAAGCAACGTCGCGGTCACGCAGGGGCGTGTAATGCGCATGCGCGAGTGCGTCTTACGTACGCGCTCCGTAAGCGCTCCGTAAGCGTCATGTTCGCGCATGCGTACTTGTTTCCGAGCGCGTACCGTAAGCTTACGGAGCGCACACGGTAGGTCATGTGATCCACAAAGAACACTTTTCATTGGTTGAAACTACTTTCAGTTCCAGAAACTTCCCACACCACACCCATTCCCCTCATTACTGCTTGAGATCCCCTAGGAGAAGGAGCTGAATTGACATTGAGATACAGAGGGGGAGAAAAAGGTCAATGCTCCATTGGTCACTTGCACACTTTGTGACCGTGTTTTATCTAGAGGAAATCCAAGGAAGAAGTATTCCTTTGGAAATCACTCTATGATGAGACACCTTAGGGATAAACATCCCAGGACCTTTGCTCGACATACTGGAGAAAACTCTTCAGTAAGTCACCAGAGCCGAACCTCAGAAGCTCAGCCGAGTACATCATCGGCAGCTCAGCTGAGCCCTTCCTCTGAGGTGGGAGCATCACCTTCTTCTGCTCCTCTGGACGTTAACCCTCGATTTGGGAGGGTTGCAATGAGGTGTACAACGTGTTGTGTCTCATTGTTTTTGGGGAGACCAGTGTTTCCCTTATTAACAATAAGATAGACTAGCACGTTTGTAGACGCTCATAATATTCCCATTCTTTCTTTCCTCCATCCCTGTATTAACCCAACGGCTCTTTTAAGAGCCAACCTTACCTCACAAATTTTTTTATTTTTTTTTAAGCTTTCCTTTTTGAAAATGTTTTTTTGCCGTGCGCGCACGGTACGCGTAATTACGCGAAGTTCGCAGAATTTCTCCATTTACGCCGTGCGCGTACGCTACGCGCATTCGGCGATTTTTCGAAAAAAAATTAAAATTAATTTTTGCCCTTGGGGGTTCTTCTGGGACCCCCTGACAAAGGCTAGGGGGTCAGGAACTGTCCAGCCTGCCCCCTTTTCACGTTATCCACCTTTGTTTTTCACCCCCTCAGACTGCGAGAGACAAAATGGCGGCCGACACTTCCTGGTTTCGACCGATTCGAATGTTTACTGAGATCTAACAACCAATCAGAATCGCGCTCGCGCACGGCAGCGTGCGCGTACGGTAAGCTTACGGTACGCGCTCGGAGCGCGCCCATAGATATATATATTGATTTAAATGCTATTTTCTCAGAAAATACTGAACAGATTTACACGAGACCTTCAAAAGGCACATCCCTGACCTGAGGGCTACCTCTCTGCCAAATTTCAAGTAATTCTGTTCAGCCGTTCGGGCTGTAGCTCGGACTAAAGGTCCTATGGAAAAATGCATGGGGAAAACACGTTTTGGGCCCCCCCCTTTTTCTCAGCCCCCGCTTGACGAATCCCCCCGAGACTTTCAGGGTAGGAGCGGAGCACCCCACCTATTTTGAAAATTTCGCGAAGATTCGTCAATCGGCGCCAAAGTTATTCCAAATAGAATGTTGCGGATTTCCTATGGAAACACGGTCCTAACTACCCAGTCATCAAACTGCAACTACACTATTGCGAGGTCAGTTTTTTTAAAGGTTCATATTTATTTTACTTCTTTCATGGCAAAATACACAGTCACTTGTATCTACAATATCGGACCGACACATTTTGGGGAATTGACTTTTACTGGGTCACCAAGGGTTCCACATTGTGTTCATTATATCCTGTGTCCCTTCTCAGTGTTGCTGACCCTTGAATGACCACTAGAGCGATACACTTGATTTCTTTTCTTGGCCATAATTCTCTACCATCTGTGGTTTACCACATGATGCTTGAGTAACACCTAATTTTACTTTTTATATATACATTTCTGTTCAAGTAAATTTTTTCTTTTTTTACTGTTACCACAACTGACCATTTTTCTTCCATTTTTGACAAACGTTTCATTTCAATGTTTTAATCCATTTAGAAAACATCAGAAGAAACAATAAGAAGAAGAACAAAAAATCAGTCTGTAACATAGGCGATCATGAATGCCTCTCTGTGTAATCTCCTGATTCTATGCAACACATCCCCCATAAAATATTTTTTTTTCTCTTTTTTACGCGGCACACCCAGTGATAGGGATGCCATATTTAAAGTGCAAGAAGGTACAGTATCTGCAAATGCCACATTTAATGATTTTCCCTTGTTTTTACTCGAGATGTCTCCCATTTCCTTGGGTGTTTAGAATAAAAATGCAATTGCATTTATTGCCTTTCTACCTGTTTTCTAGCCAATCACCTCATCTGCTTTGGTTATCTAATAAAGTGCAAGTGCATTGTAATATAACATATCCTCATCTCTAAAAGGGAAGAGCAGCCTGTGCACAAGTACAGTTTTCAAAAGTTAGTGCAAAACATAATTATTGTACCCTTCCTAGAGGTGAAAAAAGGCTTATAGTAATAAATGCAAGTCCATAGGAGGGATACGCACTGGGAGATTGTTTTACCTAACAGGACCAGCAGTGTTAAAGTGCCATGTGCTCAACTGTCATTTTTCCCACTCCAAGAGATTTCCATTAAAGTGTCACGTGCTGTTGCTCAACCCCTCCCCAATGGGGAGCGCCCTGTATAGACCCCCAAGGATATTGCGGCATAGATTTGAAAATTTAGCGACACAAAAATGGAAATATAGCGGCTCAAAAATGGAAATTTTGCTGCATTATTGCGGCACTTTATATTACTCGTAATCATTCCTTTACAGCCTTAAATCAATGTAACCTTATTTAGGAGAGTATTTAACTTTGAAATAGGCATTATAAACTCTCAGAGAGAGTTTTTTTGCTATATTCTCCTTTGTGGTAACATTCTGGAACATAGATTCAGCCAAGTACAATAGCACTGGGAGACCGCAGAGACACCCCTGATCATGAAGTCGTCAGAGACCCCTCAGACCATGGAGATGTGAGAGACAGCCCTGACCTTGGAGATGTGGGTTGGTTTCTACAAAGCTTGCAGATGCTGTGTGTAGTATACTTGTGCAAAAGGTTTTAAGCACCAATGTCACTTAACCTCTTCAGTGCCCCGCCCTTTCCACGCCCTGTGCCGGGCTTTGAATTAGCGGGCGGGGTTCATGACGAGATAGTCTTGTCATGGGCACAGCGCAACCGCGCTCCATGACGAGACTATCTCGTCATGGGCACTGAAGGGGTTAAACTACCGACATCAGCCAAAGTCTGAAATGCCTCAAAAGGCAAATGTTTGGAAGCGCAAATGTCACTAAAACAGCTGACATTGACTAGGAGATGGTCCAACAATCAAACACCAGTGAACACCCAACATGTGTGTGTACATCCAATAGGAACACCACATTTTTTTGCTATCTGCTGGGAGACCATTTTTCGCAGCCATAATTGGAAATATTGCGGCCATTGTGTTTCTTAACTGAGTTTGGGAATCAAAATCACGAAATGCTAGAGGGTCTGATTAAAGGCTTTCATTTAGAGTGTTGAAAAACTACTCATTGGGCGTAGTAACTACATGAACCAGCTTACAGATACTATTAGATCCAGAGGAAATATTGTATCACAGTGAGGTGCAGAATCAAATGCTTGAGTACAGCCTCAAGATATAACCCAATGGTGAGGTCCAGCAAGACCCAAACACGTTGTAATATTTGTTATTGTATTTGCTATGACCCTGTGCAAATTTGTAAAAGAGTAGGTGCAGGTGTCCAAAGTGTTCCTTAAGATCCTGCTGCCTATGTTGTTTAATGTCCTGGTTGCTTAATAACAAGGCAATCTATTGAATTCAACCTCATGTCTCTCATCCACTACCATACACTCAATGCGCCTTCACCTCAATTCTGCTTGCTATTTTTAATCCCTGGCTTTTATCACTGTTCCCTTCTTTCTCTTACTCCTTCAATCCACCTTTCTGCCTATCTCTCGCTTGTTCTGATGATGATGAAAAACTAGTGCCACGCCCATAAAAATGAGCGCCAGTGGGGCGACATGCACCACCGCTCAGTTTAAGCACTAGATGAACCCTCCTTTTTGAAACTGGTCGCTTTTTTTAAACATGGTGATTTAGACCTTTACCTTCATTTTGTGTCACACCGAAACTTGTTGAGTGTGACACATTATACCTATCACAGTTTGGAGCTACCAGCGGAAAAAAAGGCTAGGAACGCCACCTACGGATGATCTGATTATGATCATGCTGAAAAACCTGTTTTGGGGGAAGAAACGTATGTGTGCACCCAAAATGCAATTATGTATTAGGGAAAAACTGCACTCAACTCAGGAGTTTGTGTCTGCAATTTGCATCAGGATAAGAATGGTATAAACTGCAAGAGAGGATTGCTCAAAAATAGCACACCCGCTAATTGGTAGAATCTTGTGCAAGCTGTATGCTAATCCACAGTCCTGAAAACGCAAACTTTTATCAGAAGCAAACTGCACACTGCACTCACTAATGTGCACCCAGAGTTAACTCAAATTAACAGGTGTCCAATTTGCATCTGCATTTTCCGGCCCATCAGGATCAGGCCCTTAATCTGCTGCCTGGTGCTAGCGCTGTGGTACTGTAGCTATGGCACACCATACCACCCAGATAGATATGAGCAAATAATAGAGAGAGGCAATAAGCTTTAAAGAACAAAGGCCACCTTCCTCCAGCATCAAGATGCCACTGCGATCTTAAATTATCCTAAAAATGTACACCGATCCTACAAAGGACACAACACACTCTAAATTGTTATTTAAACAATAGGCAACCTGGAAGGTAGAAAAGCTCCTTTTGAGGTGGAAACCTCTGCTTATTTTACTGCTGTGGGCAACAGAAATAAAATATGATATCTGCTGGTTACTGCAGTGCAGATACAAAGCCTGCTGGTGTGTGTTGAAAGAGAAAAGGGGCAGCTCATAAAAAACGAGACTGGCTCTATTCCAAGTCCTTGGTGGTAATGCGGCGCCTGGTGCTAGCACCTTTTACCACCGCATTAGCAAATAAGGTTTGTGAAGGTGGCAATGCGTGGATAGAATATTTTCACATTTTGTATTGCATTTTCACATGGTGTTTTCCTCGCTTTATGCGCTGTTGTGTTTTTATGCTGCATTATTGTATTGATGTATTGCAACAAGTGACCTACAGGGCAGATGGCCAGGAGAATGCAAAACAGTCCCCCACTCCGCACCTCCCCAGCTCAAAAAGATCCAAAATAGCAGCAGTGCTTGACCTGTGCCAGTAGGACGTGATGAGAAAAAGTCAGTGCTCATCTGTGATGATTCGATCGAGGCCTCCTCCCTGCCCCCCCTCTCATTCACATTCTCAGCCTGGGATGTCTGAGGAAGACTTGTGTTCACTTGTCCTGATATGTACAGGTCTCAAACTCCTCGGTACAGACGACACGCCCCAAAAATACCTGCAAAGGGGAGACGTGTCTTGTGTTCATTCGTCCTAATAAGTGCCCTCTCTTTCCTTTCTTTCACCTCAGCTTCCCTTTGGGCCCTTCTTTGTGTATGGTGACAGCATATCCTTAGACATCAGGTACTTAATGCTGAAAGTACATATACTTGTTGGTAGCTATTTACTGCAATGTAGCAGGGAGCAGCTGTAATGGCTGTACGGGCGCACGTATTGACGTGTGTGAGTACAGCAATTAGGAACTCCCCATATTTTTTGCTTTCTGCCGGGAGACGGTGACCATTTTTCGCGACCATAAGGGAAAAAATTGTGGTCATCGCACTCCTTAGCCGATTTTGCAGTAATTTCGTGAATCGCGAAATCACGAAATGCTGGAGGATCTGCCTATATGACCAACCCATCCGCAGTAATAAGGTGCAATGTGCTCAAGTATCGTAGTTCTTACCCCCGGGGGACAGCCTATTCCACTGTGACTATGCTATATCTTATATAGGAAGGATATGTATAAGTTTCTTCTCCTCCGTCTAAATAAACAGCATATATAATAAGGTGCTAGTTAATCTAAAGTGCATGGTGCTTTCTCTAACTTCCTTCCCTCTAATTCAGCTAAAAGGTTCATAACACATACCTGATTTAGGATAAAATCTCTGATCCTTATCAACTATTTAAATCTTTCACTTCTAAGTTATACTCTGAACAACCTAACATTTCAATATATACACAGTCCTGATTACTCTGCACATTGAAATTTCCTAATTATGCTGATAAATCACAGTCCTTCTTCAGTTCAAATATACACTGTATCATAAGTGTACAAACAACTCTGCATCCCTGTTATGGCCCCATGGTGTCTCAGTTCCCATCAGTAAAATCAATCGGGATTCTTGTTTTCCGCAACTCACTCTCTCGGTTTCCCCCTCTTGGGTGCGCCCTGATGTGCTTAATGCCCCAATAGGAGAATGTCGACAAAGATCGATTGTGCATCTGATCAAAGTGGCAGGCCACTGGGTAGGCCTTATCCCCATTTCTGACTGCTCTTATATGCTGTAGGATTCTTAGTTTCAATTTATTTTCAGTACTGCCAATGTACAGCTTGTTGCAGCCACATGTTAGTGCATAAATGACAAACTCTGTGTTGCACGTTATCCTTTATCTGATCTGTATCGTACGACCATCCATTGTGCAATAGTTTTTGCTGTTTATCCCGTATTCACAGGCCTTACATGAGTTGTATTTTACAAAGCCATCCTGGCTCTTTAATAAACATGATCCCATTCCTTGTTGATTTTTTTTTTTGGTATTATGGCTTGAGGTCAAAATATCTCCGAGGGATCGTACCTTTTGCAATGTAATTTGGGGGCCCTTTTCAAAGATGTCAGTTAGATGTTCATTCCTGTAAAAACAGGTTGAAAAATCTGGAACTGTTTTCTAATAGGGACCCAATCGAACTCACTATTGGCCTTCCGAGTGGATTTGCCATACACTTGGCAAAATATAAAAAGTTGCCATTCTTGCATTTTCTGTGCTGAGATATTGCAGTTCTTCCAAATCCAGTAGGCCCCCTTCAAACCACTCCTTCAGTTTAAGATGGTATTCTGTTTCCACTTTTGCGTGGGGTTTATTTTTAAGCGGGTATAATGCTGTGGATTGCTTAATTGTCTTCAAGCCTCTGTTACATATGTCACTTGGTCCATTAGGGCGATGTTTCTTGCCTTATAGGAGGGTTTGATGATGAGTGAGGGATTTTTCTTTTTATTCAGTGATATCTTTCCAATCTCGGAATGTGAAATTACTCTTTGTATAGTCAGTCCTCCAATTTCTATGAATGTTATTCAAGTCATTGACCACCAACTCGTGGAAAAGATCCAAGCAGTTCCCTGGTGGAAGTTGTGGGCAAAACTTGCTCCCTGGTTTCAGACCACTACCCATATGTTCACCTGTTGTAAAACCTATGTTTTGAAGTCTTCTGGTTGGTCGCTCAACAGTGGATCCTCCTGCTGTTGTGTCCACTGTATTGTTTGACTGATCCAGGTCCTGAATACTTAGTAAATCTGGTATGTCCGCAATCTGGCACGAAGAAGGCCTGCTGGTGTCTAGTGCTTCTCGCATTCTTACTCTATGTTTCATTTGATTGAATTTATGTAGTTTTAACTTTCTTACGTATTTGTAAATTTAAAATCTTGTGTCAACAAAGTCTGGACGAGATACAGGGCAGAATGTTAAACCTAAATTGAGCAGACACAATTGATTATTGTTTAGTGTCACTGATGAAACGTTGACTACTAAGGGTTTTGAGTTTACATTAATTATTCCTTCATTTTGGTTTGATTCCGGTTTCTTCCTCGGTCTCTTCCTCTTGCCCCTTCTTGTTCTGCGTCCTCCTTTGGTTGGCCCTGTGGTGTTCAGTCTCTCTCTCCTTGTCTCATGGTCATTCGTAGTAGCCAAAATTCCTTGTGAAAATCCAGTTTTTCCTTTGGTGTTTCATCAGCGCTGGATCCTGCGTCTGAGCTTACTTCGCTTTCGCTTTGCACTGTTCTTATGATTGGAGTCGATCTATCTTTCGCTCTCAGGCTATTGAATTTTTTAGCGAATGTATAAACTCGGCCATATTAGTAATCAAGTCTGTCTCTTGTAAATTTTCCAGCTTTTCGTTCCATAATCTCAACATCATATTACTGTACTGATTTATCCATCTTACAAAGTTGATCTTTTAAGGTGCCATCTTCTTTATGTTTCTCCAGCTCCTTGTTGATTATTTCAATCCTCTCTAATTGTAATTTCATTTTATTTCTCACATGTTCAATGAGTATTTTCATTAATCTCACTGAGCATTCCTCTGTATTCCCACACCATTCATTGATTAAGTCTTCATCCATGTCCTCATAGGTTGGTAATAACATTATCTTCAGACCCCTTGGTATTCTTTTACATTCTAGATACTTGGTGAGAGATTTCATTTCCCACAATTGTTTAGCTTCTGCACATCATGCATGCTCTAGATCCCTCACGAGTTGTGTTGGTGTGCTGTTGTTTCCATTATCAGTGTTGTCTGATCTTCCTACATTCATGCCTTCTTGAAAGGTGCGTTCTGCAGCCAACTTCCATTTTGCTTGTCTCGCCTCCATTTTTGGGGAAAGTGTTTTTTTTTGTTGGTACTTTGTTTCAAACGTATTGCAGAGTTCACCCTGTGTGTGATTAGTCAATTAGGATGTTCTTTGTTCTTCGCTCTAAGTCATGATAAATTTTTGTTTAGAATATTCCCAGCGATGCACAATGTTGCACGAGTGTAACCCTTTCCGATAGACTGCGTTCTTAATCTTCGAGGGTTGCCCCCTCAATCAATGCCACATTTTAACAATATGTATGTAAATTTTTTTTACTTGAAAACAGAAAAATATTGACATTTTAATTTCAAAACATTAAATAAATTACCAAACAATAACAATGTTTTAAAAAAACAAATATATATTGACAAAAAAATTATATTTTTTACAAATATTACAAACAAATACTATGATATTAAAATGATGAACACATATTAATAAATAATATATTTGACCAATATTAGAAAATGTATTGCACCCTGGGAATACTAGGTATACTATTCCCAATTCATGTTATGCAACAGTAGAGAAAATGTAGGACTTTGAAGGGGTTAAATATATTATTCCTACTCCAAACAGCACAACAGTAGAGAAAGCGTTGGACTTTGGAGGGTAATATTTACTATTCCCACTCCAGTCTCTGCAACAGCAGGGAAGGAGTTGAACTTTGGAGGGGTTACAATTACCATTTCCACTCCAGGCTAAGCATCAGTCCTGAAAGCGTTGGACTTCGGAGGGGTAACATTTCCTATTCCGACTCCAGTCTGTGCAACAGTGGGGAAAGAAGCGGACTTCAGAGGGCTTAATTTTACTATTCCCACTCCAGTCCGTGCAATAGTAGCGAAAGCGTTGGACTTTGGAGGGTTCACATTTACTATTCCCACTGCAGTCTGTGCAACAGTGGGGAAAACGTTGGACTAGAGAGGGGTAAGATTTATTATCCCCACTCAAATATGTGAAACAGTAGTGGAAGCATTCAACTTTGAACTGGTTAAATTTACTATTCCCATGCCAGTCTGTGCAACAGTAGCGGAAGCATTGGTTATTCTGAGGGGCTAAATTTACTAATCCCTTTTCAGTCTGAGGAGTAAGATTTACTATTCTCTCTCCAGTCTGTGCAACAGTATGGAAAGCATTGGACTTCAGAGAGTTAATATTTACTATTCCTACTCCAGTCTGTAAAACAGTTGTGAAAGCACTGAACTTTGGAGGGGGTAAATTGACTATTCCAACCCAGTCTGTGCAACAGTATTCCCAAAGTAGTCTGTGAGTAGGGAAAGCATTGGATTTCGGAGGGATAAGATTAAGCCGGGGCAAAGCACTATGCTACTCTTGCGTAGTTTGCACTACTTCGCACTACGCAAATTGAACGTAGCACAGTGCAAACACGCGTAGCGTAGCGTAGTGCAGCAGTCATTTTTTGCTTGCTCGCGGTCCTCAACGTCAAGTTGGCGACCGCGAGCAAGCAAAATAACATCCCCGCGACCCTTTTTCATCGTTCGCGATCAGCAAGTTGCCAATCGCAAGCATAGAAAATAAACCTCCCGGCGAGATTCTCAACGCGGAGAGGTCAGGTTTCTCATTGTGAATGGTCGAATTTGCTCGCGACCGCTCGCGATGAGAAACTACCAGTCTGCATTGAGAAAGCTTCCGCTCGAGTAAAAATCTACTTGAGCGGCAGAAAACGACAGCTCGCACTGTGCGAGATGCCGTTTTCAATGATTGCGGACAAGCATCCGGCACTGAGCAATCATCCTTGAACAGGCTACTACCCAGTTTGCGTAGTGCTACGTGTAGCTCGCGTAGTGCGAAGCGCTACTTCGCGAACTACGCCCAGGGTTAGATAAGATTTACTATTCTCACTCCAGGCTGAACAACAGTAGGCAAAGTACTTCACTTAAAACACATTACGTATTTGAATAACCCTAATCATTTAGCAAAATATAAACTCTAAATATAAACATTATTACTTAACATAATATATATTGACCAATTTCCTAAATTTATAAACAATGTAATAATGAATTTCCAATTAAAAAAGAATGGTTATTTAATTATTGCTTAATTAACTTGGCACCCTATGCCCCCACAAGCCTAGCAACCCACAATCAAAATATAAATAAGTATAATTTGTTTTACTTAATTGATAATCAATTGCATAATTAATTAACAATGAATTACATTATTTATCACTTAATTAACTTCCCACCCTACAAACCCAGCAGCCCACACCTAAAATATAACTAAAATATATAAATATTACAGAGTTTACATAATTATTAATCTATTCAATATTTAATTATACATTAATAATAATATTTTTAATTATCAATTAATTAACTTCCCACTCTATACCCTTACAAACCTAGCAACCCACAGCTAAAATATAACTAAAATAAGGCAGCATTACATAATGTACATAACTAATAAATACATTATTATAATAAATTATACATTATTTTTTTAATAAATTGTTACCTAGTTACATTCCCACCCCATACTCCTACAAACATAGCAACTCAACCCTCAAATGTAAGTAAAATAAATCAGAATACATAATACACACCATGAATATCAATCATATACTTACTTAAAAAATATGAATTAATTAATGTATAATTATTGCTTAGTTAACTTTCTAACCTATCCCCCTACATGCCCACCAATCCACTATAACCCATAAATTACAGTTAGCAATTACCTGAAAAACTTCAAATCACTTGAAATTAAAATGTATATTTTAAAAATGTAATACCAATTATACAAACAATAGTAACATGAAATTAATATATGAACAAAAAATAATTAAAATAATTTTAAAACAATATTCTTTACAACTATATTATCGAACAAGATAATAACAACAACGAAATGCCTAACAAGTATAATTGTTACATGAAATAACAACAATCTTGTCAACGATATTCCTGCATCCCGATATTTTTGTATTGCTATATTTTTTTTCTCAATATTTCTGTCTCCCGATATTTACAACTCGATATTTTGGTCAAATATCAATATACTCCAGAACAGGGTGTAACTCTCTTTAAATGGTGGGAAGAAGAACCGATCAACTACACATTTGGAGAGGGTTTAGGGAAAGTGCTTTCTCCAGGGGAAAAAAAAGAATCTAGAACAATGTATTTGTGCAAGGCAATTGATTCCACCTGTATGGAGTTCTTCACCACAGAGAACTCTCTGCACAGGGAATGGAAATAGAAGTTTGGGTCATTGGATTCTCAATGGAATTCACTTTGATATCTGGGGCAGGTGCAACTTTCCATGCAAATTCCAAGAGGAATTGGTGAATTCCTAAAATGGTAAATTTACTCTTGGACATACAAGTTATTCTGCAGGTGTAGATTTACTACTATTTTTGTGAATAGGGTCTATAGTGCAGCATAAATAGAGGAGACTCTATTTCTGTCTCCCGATATTTACAACTCGATATTTTGGTCAAATATCAATATACTCCAGAACAGGGTGTAACTCTCTTTAAATGGTGGGAAGAAGAACCGATCAACTACACATTTGGAGAGGGTTTAGGGAAAGTGCTTTCTCCAGGGGAAAAAAAAGTCTGTGCAGAAAAAAAGAATCTAGAACAATGTATTTGCGCAAGGCAATAGATTCCACCTGTATGGAGTTCTTCACCACAGAGAACTCTCTGCACAGGGAATGGAAATAGAAGTTTGGGTCATTGGATTCTCAATGGAATTCACTTTGATATCTGGGGCAGGTGCAACTTTCCATGCAAATACAAGTTATTCTGCAGGTGTAGATTTACTACTATTTTTGCCAATAGGGTCTATAGTGCAGCATAAATAGAGGAGACTTTTTCTTGGCACCACCAGCAACACCGAAATATCATTTACACCTGCACAGCCGAAGCAGCATGGCGGAAGAACTTAATGCATGCAAGAGAGTCTTAGGGCCTTATTCTGAATGCCTCTTAACCCCCAATTCAAGCGCAGGTGGGATTTTGAATTTGAATTGGGATTCTGAGTTGTGCGCACACAAACCTACCTGCTGGTTTGTTTCACAGAATTTTCACCACATAAAACTACATGCGAATCAGGAAAGGAAGCAACACAGTTTCTGAATTTGTGCACCTTGGAACAGGATACATTATGCGGTATTAAAGCATTAGCTTAAATTGCAAGGTCAGAAATGCAGTGTGGTGCTGTAATTTGCCCCCCAAAATATACATGAGAATATGCAGGTCTGGAAATGAGTCCTTAACATCTACTGGGCAGGTAACTGGTTCAAACTCAGTTTGCATCATTTCAGCACTCGTGTCTGAAAATATTATGTGTGATACTGCAACCCAAGTAAAGACTGTAATAGTCAACAAAATACTTCTAGGGAGAGTGATCATACTTTACAGACACATTTAACCATATTTTACCTTTGCTGTGAATCTGTCTGTGAAGGAAAATCGCAGAAGAAACTGTGTGCATCAACAAAACAGACCAGAAGTTACTGACATAAAAATATTGTAGTAAGTCAGAAGGGAAAGGGAAATATGATACTTTTTTGTGTCATGGAAACATGCGTTATGTGGCCCTTCATTGTAAAAACCATACAAGGCTGCGCAAATCTGCAAGTTACATCCCGGAAATGATGCAATGGGCAAGGCTGCCTAGACTCCACATGTGTAAGATTAACCAAATTTTGAAGAGAGGCAGGTAGTTGCTTTGATATGGTTGACAGTGCACTACCTCACTTGCATGCTTGGTGCTAGTGGGTTGTCAGATACGGCTCACCAATGACAGAGAGACAAGTGAGGTGGATAAGGATAGGTAAGCATCTACTTCCTGTGAGCCTGATTGAACGCACCATCCAACAACATCAGCACCTATTGGCAGAGGTGTAGCTAGAGCTTGTGGCGCCCGGGCTATCCCTCAGATTGCCGCCCCTGGGGAGGGCGGGCTGCTGGGGAAAAAGGACGGCGAGCACTTGAAAGAGGTCCGAGAGACACGTAGTATCGCCGCTAATAGTTACCTCGATCATGCAAGTTACATGCACATACATGACACGGTCCAAGGCTACACAGTTTAATACACCGGTGACTGGCAGTGAGTGGCAGTACAAAAGAGAACACACAGACTGCGTGATCTATCTGGGGACTCAGGAAAACTGCATGTGACATCCATCAGAGAGCTACGTGAATAATTACCTGGTAATCCCCTCAGCACAATGCAAACATGCACATACATGACACTGTTCAGGGATCCATCCTCTACAGCTGACATTAAATGACCATTCATCATGGTCCCCCCATTAAAGCAGTGCACTTTGCGATCTGCATGGTACATGTTCTTTGCAGCAGGCACATTAAACCTGTGTGGTACCTTTCCAGGAGTCAATCCTTCCACTAGACAAAACTCTGATCTCTCTCTAGGAAGAACATTAATCACCGAAGTTATCATGACATTTTTATTGTTTCTGAAAATTGCTAGAGGCCAGGAAGGAGTCAGCAAGTTATTTTTAAACCATAATATACTTGCAAACACTACGCACCCACCCGAAATAGGTACCCAGTGCGGTCACACCGTTTGCATCGCCCTAACCTGCTCAAGGTTCATGTGACCTCAGTGACAGAGTCACAGTGACTGGATCACTGTTGCTCTAGGGTGTGCTGCTTCGTAGGCCTGCCCGCAAGACTGGAGATGAACTTCAGTATGGATTTTGGTGGACAGGCCTTCAAGCTTAACCCATAATTGACACCACTAGGGTACACCTGCTTGTGCTAAGACATCAAGCCTTCTAAGGTCTAGTGGGGCCTTCTAAGGTCTAGCATGGGAATGTGCTCCCTCAGTAGAGTGGTCTGGTGGACTGGTCATGAAGGCTGAACCCAGTTCCCCAGTTCCAAATTCGACAGCTCTGGCCATAGTGCTACATCCTCTCCCCCACTGAACACCATATTTCCCCACTGAGAGAAACTCGCACTGCCTTCAGCTATAACCTAATTGTGCCGGCTACAAACACTTGGATGTTGCTCAATTCAAATTATGCACTTGATAAGAGTAATATGCTGCCTAAAATAAAAAGTAAAAGCAACCAGTCATAGGGAATGCACGATTAAGTAAAGCATGTGAAATGTAAGCAGAAACATGGTTACCTTAACGATCTCTCACTCACTATTCAGAAACCAGCAAGTGGTTTTACCTGAAAAGTTAAGGACATGACTAGAGGGCCCTGAAGGGAACCGTTTCAATGTCCATTGCTTATATCCTTACAAAACGTAAGCAGTATGGTTTAACCCCTTCAGCGCTGCGCGGATTCCCCCGCGGTGCTGAAGGGTTCGAGCGCGGGCGGGGCCATGACGGAACGGTTCCGTCATGAGCACAGCTCAACCGATGCTCATGACGGAATCGTTCCGTCATGAGCATGGAAGGGGTTAAAAAGATCACATCCATAAACACAGAGCCATGGTACACATTTTGTTTTCCAATCCACCCATCAACCAGGTATTGCAGTACCTCCAGGAATGGTACACTTTCCCACCTGGGAACAAGAATGCTGTTCAAAGAAAGACTAGAAAACAAAAGTAGCACTTCACTGGCAAACTCTGTAAAGTGATGCTGATGTATTTGGATGTAAATAAAACCAATCTGGCCACTTTGCAACCATTCTGTCTTGTTTTATTTAGTTATGTATTTATTTTTAATATTTAAAACCTTCTCTTTCTCTCCATCCCGCTGCACTTTGGAATAGAAAAATGTCAGAAAAAGGGCATTTCTCGGAAGAGTGTTTTTCTTTTTTGGATCCATTTCACAGGGAAGCAACTAAATGAAAGAAGGAAAGAGGTTGTGAACCGTTTCTTCAAGTCACGGTTTTCTGTAAGTGAGGAGCAAGACCGGAAGAGAGGGAATAATAGGAAGAGAGGGGGGGACAGCTGCCAGCACAAAAAAGAAGAGGACATTGCCCGAGTCCTATTCCTTCTCTGCCCGTCCACGAAAGCAAGCTGAGCCTTATCTGAATGTCTTTATCCTCCCCCAAAATAGTGTCGCCTGGGGCGGACCGCCCCCACCGCCCCACCATAGCTAAGCCACTGCCTGTTGGGCAGGTATTTTGGGGTGGAAGGCTGACTTGTTGGACCATCATGCCCTAGAGGTAGCAGGACATGTAGGTATATAGAGTATTCATGTGTTGTATTAGATGATTTTGGGTGCTACATACTAATGTATAAACCACTGCAGTGCAGAAAGAATGCTGCAGCACTGGCTGGCAAGAGAGATAGCCAGGAATACACATTGTTTGCTTCTTCAGGGCTAAAAGGTTTATTCCAAAACGGTAAATCGTAAAATAGTAGTGAAACCTTTCAGATTAAATTGGCTCATCAGAGATGACTATAAACAGATTCAACCAATAAAAACCTTATAATATTTCAAATGGAACAATAATTTGTTCTGAATAATTTCTCATACTGATTTTGATATTTAGAATCTAAGAACTTTTGGTATATTTGTTTGCCCACATTAACTCACTGGCTGGCTAACAAGTGATCTGGGATTGCTAGCTCTGGGCAGCTATCCTGCTACCCCTTGATAGTATTCATATATACATGTGGAAATATATACTGCCATATGTCACCAGTAGCTAGTTATACCTAGGACCTAGGTTCCATAGGAAAAGCATTTTTTGTTTTTCCAACAACTTTAGTGCGGTTGATGAATCTTCACGAATTTTTCAAAACTTGGGATCAGCTCAGGTCAGCTCCTGTCTAGAAAGTTTCGGGGTGATTCGCAAAGCGGGGGCCGAGAAAAAAGGGGGGGTCCCAAAACGTGTTTTCCATAGGAAACTTTAGACACGGCTACTGCCCGAACTGCTGAACGGAATTACACCAAATTTGGCAAAAAGGTAGCCCTTCGTTCAGAAAGAGTCCTTTTTGCTAAATGGTGTAAATCCGTTCAGTAGTTCCTTAGACATTCAAAAAATAGAGGTTGGAAAATTAATTTCCCATAGGAAACTTTAGCCAAGGCCACAGCCCGAACTGCTGAACGGAATTACACCAAATTTGGCAAAAAGGTAGTTCTTGGTTCAGAAAGCGTCCTTTTTTTTAAATGGTGCAAATCCATTTGGTAGTTGCTGAGAAATTCAAAAAATAAAGTTTCGATATCTAGGGGTGCAGTGGATTCGCGAACCCTCCCGACCAAGAGCTTCAATGTGATTGGCTGCCAACACTCCAAACCAGGAAGTGTTGGCAGCTATCTTGTGACTCGGTAGAACTGAGTCACAAGAAAACAGTAAAAACAAAGGTGAAAAACGAGAAAAAGAGGCAGGGTAGAAACACCCTGACCCCCGAGGCCAGCTCAGGGGGTCCCACAAGGACCCCCAGGCCTAAAAAAGCATTTGTTTTTGATAATTTCAGTGGAAATCGCATTGGGTATGCAAATCCCGCCAAAAATATTTAAAAAAAAGTTTTCAATTAGCCCCCGGGTGGGCTAGATCCCGGGGGCATTGTCTAATCTTTAATTTGTTATTGCGGGGGCCCAGGGTTCCTCGCAGCCCGGGGGACCGCCACCTCCCCAGGGCTATGTTTACAATATGCAGGCGGGCACACGGCCCACCCGCAGCCCTGGGGACCACCACCCCTGGGGCTTGTTCTTTAATTTGAGGGGGCCCTCCAAGGCCCCCAAGCCCCGGGGACCGCCACACCCTGGGGCTTTTCTAAAATATTTGTGGGGGCACACGGCCCCCCCATACACCCCGGGGACCGCCATCTCCCTGGGGCAATGTAAATAAAGGTCTCTTGATGGCCCTGGGGACCGCCCCCCCAGGGCCGGCTCCTGCAGTGTCCTGGGGTGCCTACCCCCTGGACACTGCTGTTTGCAATGAGACTGCGGCTCCCACCCTGTCATTGCAAACTCTGCTTTGGATTTTGGAAATGACAGCAGGTTTTCTCGCTTCCAAAATCCAAAGCAGATAGCTTTTCTCCACCGGGAGCTGCATGTCAGATTCTCCTCGTGTGGAAAAGCTATGCCGGCTCCCGCAGGAAGCGGCGAGCCGGGGGGACAGTGGGGGAATTGCGGCTCCCCCCACGGTCCCCAATGGACAGGCCAGGCCCAGGGGGATGGGGTCCCCAGGGCTAGAAGTGTCCCAGGAGGGGGGCCACGTGGCCCCCTCCTTAAAAAATTAATTTTTTTGAAATATATATATGTCCATGCCCAGGGGGATGGGGTCCCCAGGGCCGAAATTGGCCACAGGAGAGGGGCCCACGCAGCACCCTTCCCGTTTAGATTTATTTTTTTAAAACAGGGGTTAGGCCCTGGGGACCCCATCCCCAAAAAATGGAAAATGAAGGGTGGCCACACAGCCCCTCTTCTAAAAAAAATAGCCCACCAGGTACCTCCAGTAAGCGGCACAGGGCTGCGTTGCAGAGAGGTGCTCCAAGGTCAAGCCCCTTGTTCCACCTCTCTGCAACGCAGCTCTGTAGCGCTTACAGGAGGTACCTGGTGAACTAGTCGACCCCCAGGGACCCTCAGGATTCAAGGGGACTTAATCCCCTAACTTAAAACACGCCACAGGCGCGTTTGCACAGTGTTGCAGGGAGGGGGCGTGGCCTGATTTCACAAGTGTGCAAACGTGCCCTGTGGCGCGTTTTAAGTTGGGGGATTAAGTCTCCTTCAATCCTAAGGGTCCCTGGAGGCCAACTAGCCCATCAGGTACCTCCAGTAAGCGCCAGGGAGTTGCGTTGCAGAGTGGTGATCCAAGGCTGCGCCCCCTTTTTACACCACTCTGCAACGCACCTCTGTGGCGCTTACTGGAGGTACCTGGTGAGCTAGTTGGACCTCAGGGACCCTCCGGATTCAAGGGGACGTAATCCCCCAACTTAAAACACGCCACAGGGCCTGTTTGCACACTTATCACATCAGGCCAGACCCCCTCCCTGCACCATTGTGCAAACGCGTCCCCTGGTGCATTGTAAATTGGGGGATTAAGTCCCCTTGAGTCCTGAGGGTCCCTGGGGGCAAACTAGTCCACCAGGTACCTCCTGTAAATGCCACAGGGCTGCACTGCAGAGAGGTGCTCCGAGGCCACGCCCCTTTTTACACTACTCTGCAAATGTGGCTTCTGGTGCACTGCTGGTGGGGCGATGAGGTCCTCTTGTGTCCTGAGGACCTGAAGACACAAGTGGACTTCATCCTCTGAGCAGCAGTGCGCCAGAAGAAGCCGCGTTTGCAGCGTGGTGTAAAAAGGGGCATGGCCTCAGAACACCTCTCTACAACGCAGCTCTGTGGCGCTTACTGGATGTACCTGGTGGGCTAATTGGCCACCAGGGACCTTCAGGATTCAAGGGAACTTAATAGGGATGTTATAGTTAGAAATTAGCATTTAAAAAACCATTGAAATTCACTGAAAAAAACCATAGGTTTCAGGAACATTATAGTTAGAAATTAGCATTTAAGAAACCTTAGAAATTTACAAAAAAACATAGGTTTCAGGGACATTATAGTTAGATGGACATTTCACTCTTACAAAACCATTGAAATTCCACCGTTATAGTTAGTTCAGCTGACTATAACTCGCGCACCCGCAATGCACTGCTCATGATGTCACATATTACATCATTCATGACATGGTCAGAGACATCACTGATGACATCACTGATGACATCTCAAAAGACATCATATATATATATATATATATATATATATATATATATATATATATATATATTATCTACTGGCGGTCGCCACTAGATAGTTATAGTTAGGACCGTGTTTCCATAGGAAATCTGAAAATTCTATTTTGAATAACTTTGGCGCCGGTTGACGAATCCTCGCAAATTTTTCAAAATAGGTGGGGCTCTCCGCTCCGCTCCTACCCTGAAAGTCTCGCGGTGATTAGTCAAGCGGGGGCCGAGACAAAAGGAGGGTCCCAAAACGTGTTTTCCCCATGCATTTTTCCATAGGGACCTTTAGTCCAAGGTACAGCCCGAACTGCTGAACAGAATTACTAGAAATTTGGCAGAGAGGTAGTCCTCAGGTCAGGGATGTGCCTTTTTAATATCTGGAGTCAATCTGTTCAGTAGTTCCTGAGAAAATTTCAGTTAAAAGTACATATATATGTATAAGCGCGCACCGTGCACGCACGGTGCGCGCACGGTGGCGTGCGCGAGTGCAATTCTGATTGGTTGTTAGATGTCAGTAAACATTCTAATCGGTCGAAATCAGGAAGTGTCGGCCGCCATTTTGTCTCTCACAGTCTGAGGCAGTGAAAAACAAAGGTGGAGAACGTGAAAAGGGGGCAGGGTGGACAGTTCCTGACCCCCTAGCATTTGTCAGGGGGTCACTGAAGGACCCCAAGGGTGAAAAAAACATTTATTTTTTTGACGAAAAAGCATGGCACGCACAACACATCGTGGGCGCTCGGTGCACGAAGCGCACCGAGCGCCCACAGCGCGCGCACGGTGCGCGCACGGTGAAAAACCTGAAAAAAAATATTAATAAATACATAACTTAGCATTTAAAAAACTGTACAAATTCACTTAAAAAACCATAGGTTTCACACACGTTATAGTTAGGAATTAGCATTAAAAAACCTTGCAAATTCACTTAAAACCATAGGTTTCACACATGTTATAGTTAGCTGGACATCTCCCTCGTAAAAAACCAATGAAATTCCCCCATTATAGTTAGTGCAGGCAACTATAACTCACGCGACCGCAATCCTCTGCTGATGACGTCAGATATTACATCACTGATTACAAATGTGTCTTTCTGAAAAATAAATATTTGTAATATATGTATAGCTAAAGATTAATGGAAGAAGACATGGGTAAATAGGTGTCTAATTACAGTGATGTAATATCTGACGTCATCAGCAGAGGATTACGGTCGCGTGAGTTATAGTTGCCTGCACTAACTATAACGGGGGAATTTCATTGTTTTTTTACGAGGGAAATGTCCAGCTAACTATAACATGTGTGAAACCTATGGTTTTTTAAGTGAATATATATATATATATATTTATATATATATATATATATATATATATATATATATATATTCACTGAAAAAACCATAGGTTTCACACATGTTATAGTTAGCGGAAATTTTACTGATAAAAAACCAGTGAAATTGCCCCGTTATAGTTAGTGCTGGCAACTATAACTCACGCGACCGCAATCCTCTGCTGATGCTAATACTGTATTTAGACACTTATTTGCCCATGTCTTCTTCCATACATTTTTAGCTATACATATATTACAAATATTTTTTTTTCATAAAGACACATATGTCATCAGCAGAAGATTGCGGTCGCGTGAGTTATAGTTGCCAGCACTAACTATAACGGGGCAATTTCACTGGTTTTTTATCAGTAAAATTTCCGCTAACTATAACATGTGTGAAACCTATGGTTTTTTCAGTGAATTTGCAAGGTTTTTTAAATGCTAATTCCTAACTATAACGTGTGTGAAACCTATGGTTTTTTCAGTGAATTTGTACGGTTTTTTAAATGCTAAGTTACTTTACGCCATTCGAGGCGTGCGCGCCCACTTAACGCAGTTCGTTCCGTGCACGGTTTTTATCAACTTTAATAAGCCCTGTACATTTGGTGGCCTTCGGCCACCAAAAGCACAGGGGGTGGGGTCAATGTGGATAGTGTTTTTTTTATTTCGATTTTATAATTTCATGTTGCCAAAATTTAGTTTTTTTTACCTATTAATAAGCCCTGTACATTTGGTGGCCTCCGGCCACCAAAAGCACAGGGGGTGGGGTAAGTGTGGATAGTGTTTTTTTTATTTATTTTTTTTTACCGTACGCTTACGGTAAGCGTACGGTAAGCGTACTCGGCGAAATTGCCGAAAAAAAAATAAAACCGTTTTTGCTCTTGGGGGATGTTTGGGGACTCCCTCAACATGACTGTGTGGGAGGGAGTTGTCAAAAATGCCCCGTAACATGTTTTTGGGCATCAAGTTTGAGAAATAACTCTCAATGCGAGAGACAAAATGGCGGACGCCGCTTCCTGGTTTCGGCCGATTCGAATGTTTACTAAGATCTAAGAGCCAATCAGAATCGCGCTCGCGCACGCCACCGTACGCTTACGGTAAGCGTATGGTAAGCGTACCGTAAGCGGGCTCAGATATATATATTGATTTAAAGGCTATTTTCTCAGAATCTACTGAACAGATTTACACCAAACCTACAAAAGGCACTTCCTTGACCTAGGGACTACCTCTCTGCCAAATTTCTAGTAATTCTGTTCAGCCGTTCGGGCTGTAGCTCGTTCTAAAGGTCCTATGGAAAAATGCATGGGAAAAACGCGTTTTGGGACCCCCCTTTTATCTCAGCCCCCGCTTGACGAATCCCCCCGAGACTTTCAGGGTAGGAGCGGAGCGTAGCGCCCCACCTATTTTGAGAAATTCGCGAGGATTCATCGACCGGCGCCAAAGTTATTCAAAATAGAATGTTGAGGTTTTCCTATGGAAAAGGGGTCCTAACTATAACTACCTACTGGCGACCGCCAGTAGGTAATATATATATATATATATATATATATATATATATATATATATATATATATATAGAGAGAGAGAGAGAGAGAGAGAGAGAGAGAGAGATTTTCATGGAAGTGTGGTGCTGTGGTTCCAATGGTAGGCCTTGTGTTTTGCTTAACTTACTCCAAAGCAGGGCTGGATTTGCCAGTATTAGGGTGTAGCAGAATTAGAAGTCTATTTTGTTAATGTGTTCACTCTTTTACCTTACTTGCTAAACCACTCCTTACATTTTCCTAAACCCCTCTCATTTAAAAGTAATTATTCCCCATTTTCATTTTCCTCACCTCTCCCCATTGTCCCTCTTGCAATTGCTACTACATTTTTTACCTAGATGAGGTGGAGATCTCTGCCACCAGGGTGGACTTAATCCCATAGAAAAAGGTGAGAGAGAAGCAGGACGAGATCTCTGGTAGCGGTTTGTATATTGCATTTAGAAATACCATAAGTAGTACTGCTGGAGTACTAATTTACATACTTCAAAATTGCTTTTGTGAAAATTGGGCCCAAATGTTTTAAGAAATGGATTTAGTGCCTCAATGGAAATTAAAACCTTCCAAGAGAGGAAGATCAAAGGCTGTGGTAGGCAAGAGGATCTTGAAGTTGGATACATCCCTGAAGCCCTTGATTTTGGTTCCAAAAGCTCTGCATGAGACAAAGCTGGACTTAATGTTCACCAATGGTTATTCACCCATCAGATATAGTTGTTGCTTCACTCCACGGTTTTACCTTTGGACTTAATCCCTTTTTTTTAAAGTTAAAGTCCTCCAGTGGGGCAAAGCTGGAAGCTGTAGTTATGAAGGTTTCCACAAGGTTGAATACATTTACACTACATCCAAAATCAGAATTAACCTGTTTTTGGTGCATTTATTGGGTGTGACTTTCATCACTTTGTCCTGTCCTCTATGGGCACAAAAAATGACTAAGTCACAGTTTTTTGTAAATACTGGGAAGGTTCCTTCTGGTCATTCCTGCAATCCCTAGCTCCTATGGCCATGTTTCTAGGCTCTAGGTCTCTCTTCATCCAGATCTCCTGCACAGTTCAGTCCTCTGTGGTCAGCTGGTTCCTCATGGTGCAGGCAAACAGGAGGTCAATCACGTGACACTTGGAGAGAATACCAGTCTCGGAGTGCCATCATGAGTCTAGTCCTTGAGTCTTTGAGGGAGTGCTCTTCTTTCAAGAGAGGTCAGCTGTTTTCTTTCTTCCAAGGGGGCATTCTTCTAAAATACAGATTCCTTCCATATCCAGCAATGCTCTGAGAAGGTGGCCGCTAATGTGCCAAAAATGCTAATACTGTATTTAGACACTTATTTGCCCATGTCTTCTTCCATACATTTTTAGCTATACATATATTACAAATATTTTTTTTTCATAAAGACACATATGTCATCAGCAGAAGATTGCGGTCGCGTGAGTTATAGTTGCCAGCACTAACTATAACGGGGCAATTTCACTGGTTTTTTATCAGTAAAATTTCCGCTAACTATAACATGTGTGAAACCTATGGTTTTTTCAGTGAATTTGCAAGGTTTTTTAAATGCTAATTCCTAACTATAACGTGTGTGAAACCTATGGTTTTTTCAGTGAATTTGTACGGTTTTTTAAATGCTAAGTTACTTTACGCCATTCGAGGCGTGCGCGCCCACTTAACGCAGTTCGTTCCGTGCACGGTTTTTATCAACTTTAATAAGCCCTGTACATTTGGTGGCCTTCGGCCACCAAAAGCACAGGGGGTGGGGTCAATGTGGATAGTGTTTTTTTTATTTCGATTTTATAATTTCATGTTGCCAAAATTTAGTTTTTTTTACCTATTAATAAGC
Organism: Triturus cristatus; assembly: GCF_964204655.1. Classification (NCBI taxonomy): domain Eukaryota; kingdom Metazoa; phylum Chordata; class Amphibia; order Caudata; family Salamandridae; genus Triturus; species Triturus cristatus. Next base: position 316,692,332 of record NC_140588.1, on the reverse strand, counting down.
CCTGTACATTTGGTGGCCTCCGGCCACCAAAAGCACAGGGGGTGGGGTAAGTGTGGATAGTGTTTTTTTTATTTTATTTTTTTTACCGTACGCTTACGGTAAGCGTACGGTAAGCGTACTCGGCGAAATTGCCGAAAAAAAAATAAAACCGTTTTTGCTCTTGGGGGATGTTTGGGGACTCCCTCAACATGACTGTGTGGGAGGGAGTTGTCAAAAATGCCCCGTAACATGTTTTTGGGCATCAAGTTTGTGAAATAACTCTCAATGCGAGAGACAAAATGGCGGACGCCGCTTCCTGGTTTCGGCCGATTCGAATGTTTACTAAGATCTAAGAGCCAATCAGAATCGCGCTCGCGCACGCCACCGTACGCTTACGGTAAGCGTATGGTAAGCGTACCGTAAGCGGGCACAGATATATATATTGATTTAAAGGCTATTTTCTCAGAATCTACTGAACAGATTTACACCAAACCTACAAAAGGCACTTCCTTGACCTAGGGACTACCTCTCTGCCAAATTTCTAGTAATTCTGTTCAGCCGTTCGGGCTGTAGCTCGTTCTAAAGGTCCTATGGAAAAATGCATGGGAAAAACGCGTTTTGGGACCCCCCTTTTATCTCAGCCCCCGCTTGACGAATCCCCCCGAGACTTTCAGGGTAGGAGCGGAGCGTAGCGCCCCACCTATTTTGAGAAATTCGCGAGGATTCATCGACCGGCGCCAAAGTTATTCAAAATAGAATGTTGAGGTTTTCCTATGGAAAAGGGGTCCTAACTATAACTACCTACTGGCGACCGCCAGTAGGTAATATATATATATATATATATCTGAACGCTGATATACGGAAGTCTGGAGCTTCTCACGTGGCGGTCCTGGACGGGCTCCGTTACCCTTGTATTCCACACGCACACCTTCGTAATACCGAAAGAAAATCCAGGACTCTCAGGATTAGTTTAGAAAAGGATTTATTGGGCTGTGTCACGCCTCACCAACGCGTTTCGCTAGATAGCTTTTTCACGGTATGGCGGCAGTCTCATTTTCCTTGTTTACATACTGCCTCGAAGGGCTGACATAAAAGTAGGAGGAGCAGGTGTCCCAAAATTGGGAAGATCAGGAAGATAAGATCGTCATATGGGCTAGGTTCATAGACGACATATTTTTAATTTGGAAAGGTGATGAAGAGTCAGTTGTAACCTTTATTGACTCTCTTAACAATAATGACAAGAACTTACAATTCACCTCCCAAATTAGTAAGTCTATGATTGTATTTTTGGATGTGGAGATTTTGGTTTCCAACAACACACTGATTACTAAGTTGCACAGAAAGCAAACAGCCGGGAACAGTTTACTTAATGCTCAAAGCGCTCATCCATCTAGCCTGATTCGAAGTATCCCCTACGGGGAATTAAGCAGAGCAAAGCGCAATTGTAGCACTACTGAAGAATATGAACAAGAGAAAATTGTGATGAGCATAAGATTTAAACAACGTGGTTACTCTGACAAGATAATCAAACAAGCAATCACCAAGGCAGACTCATTAATAAGATCTAATCTTTTACACTCTAAACCTGTATCACCAGAATCTAAAGATTCTGTCAGATTCATTACCACTTTTTCAAAAAATGCTTTTCTAATAAGGAAACTTTTTGAGAAAAGTTGGCACATCTTAAAAAGTGATTTGATTCTTAGTGAATATTTGAATGATTCACCGCAGATAACCTTTCGTAGATGTCAATCCTTGAAAGATGAATTGTGTAATAATATGATCACTACCACTAACATTGGTCTACAAGTGAGAACTAGTGGCTTTGTCACTTGTAAACGATGCAAGGCATGTGCCCAAAGTGTAGATTGCAAAAAATTCAGAGTATCAGGCAACAAGAGAGATTTTGAAATCAGAGGGAATTTCAGTTGCAAAACCGATTATTGTGTGTACTGTTTAATCTGCCCATGTGGCAAATTGTATATCGGTAGCTCAATACATCCAGCTAAGAAGAGAGTCCTAGAACATCTACGTGCGATTAAAAAACATGACGTACAGTACCCTGTAGCGCGTCATTTTTTTGAGGTACATGGGCAAAATGAAAAACTTTTATCCTATGTCGTTATAGATGCAATTGCACGGCAAGACAGAGGAGGTGACAGACAGCGCCTTTTAAGACGTCTTGAATCAAGATATATAATTGATTTCGATACTATGATGCCCGAGGGACTTAATTCCAGTGAAGAAATGGCTGTACACCTATGACAAAATAATAGTTGTAAGAATCATGTGCTGTTCTATTTTCTGCTTTTTTAGATGCTATCTTGCTATTAACACGTATATTTTTGTATGGTGTTTTTGATATATTTAGCACTATTTCAGGATAAGGGATCTTAGCCTGTATAGTTGAAATGAATTTTAAAGCGGTGTATGTCTCTATTTTCCCATAATGTAGGACGATGTTACAATTGTTAAAATGAATGGTCTAAGAGATATTCGACTGCAATTGATATAATTTTGCACAGACAAAGAGCTCAATGTCACTTTGGCCCACTTGGGCGAAACTTTAACGATTAAGACAGTGATAACATTGTAAGCACACAATCACATATGCCACAAGTCAACACTACTATATGTTGATTGTATGAAGGACATTGTCTTTTCAGTGCAAGTGTGTTATGAGAATTAGAGTACCACTTACGAAACAGGTTTAAATACACAACCTAATCACGTTATCGATTTTAAAGTTATAAATAGCTTTATTACGAATTGTGTTTAAAATCATTTTACGAAAAACAATTTTTTAAGTGGCAGTGTGCTCTTAAGCCCACTTGGGCATGAAATTCAAACATGTCAATAATGCTTTATTGACAAACAGTGACTTACAATGATCTTAATTTTTGAATGAACTGTGAGCATATTACAGTGCAAATATACAATATGAAATGTTGTGTTATTATTGTGTAACCAGGTCTTAATATTTTATCTATGACCCTCGTTATACTGTTGTTTCTCTATAAATGCGCATTAATTTCGCTTTAGTTAACAACATGCCAAAATGGCGCTTGTATATACAACATAAGTTTCAGTGTATCAATTGAGTCCTACTTTTATGTCAGCCCTTCGAGGCAGTATGTAAACCAGGAAAATGAGACTGCCGCCATACCGTGAAAAAGCTATCTAGCGAAACGCGTTGGTGAGGCGTGACACAGCCCAATAAATCCTTTTCTAAACTAATCCTGAGAGTCCTGGATTTTCTTTCGGTATTACGAAGGTGTGCGTGTGGAATACAAGGGTAACGGAGCCCGTCCAGGACCGCCACGTGAGAAGCTCCAGACTTCCGTATATCAGCGTTCAGATGAACTTTCAAGACTGGAGTTACCCGCCTGACATTGCAGCGATCCTCTACAATAGAAGTGAACGCGGCGCTATTAAAATCGTACGTGTGGATTTCCGCACGTAAGTGAGATTTTCAATAAGTTTGATTGTAGCCGAACCAAGGGATCCGGAGGACGACGCCACGGAGGTGGATTTGTCCGAACTGGAACCCGGGAGGTTTTGGACGCGCTATTGCATGTCGAGCGGAGTGGAGCCGTGCTGTAAGTAAACTGACAAGTTGGCCAGCAGGCACAGGATATCGTTAATTAAGGATTTTTGGAGCAGAGGTCACATACGCCTGTGTTGAATGGCATCCCTAATAGAAGCCAAACGAAAAGAGACATCTAATAGATTATTCTTCACCCAAACATCAGATGGATTATCAAGTAACAATTTACCGAGCCGGGAACATACGGCCATTAACCAGGAAGTTCTGATCCAGGCTCTTTATGACAAATTGGAGAAGCTGCATAAAAAAGAACTGTCGAAGTGGTGGGAGGCTGAATCACTGCAAAAATATATCGATGTAGGACGTGTTCCTAGAGGACTTCGTATCTACACAGTCCCCACCCACGAGAATCCAGATCCAGAGATGCTTGAAGAATGGGCAGGCAATTCTAAAGAATGCTCGACAGTAATGATGAGAATTCTTATCAAATATGCCCTAAAAGATCGGGATGTGCACTGACCCATGACTGGAAAAATTCTGCCACCCATCCTAGCTATTTTCTCAAAATCTCAACTACTCCTTTTGGAGCTTTTCCTCTTTGCCGTAATGTAAAATTGCCCCGGAGGCCCTGTTTAAATATGGTGCAACCCGTCTGTGACCAAGAAGTTAGATGTGCTCAACTGACACAGTATAAACTGGTTCTCTTCCCCACTGTGACTGAAGTCTTGCTGTCTAGGCAGGTCCATGGAATTTGTAGGAGAAACACTACATGGCATCTCCAAGTCTAAAGAGGAAGGCTTAGGTTGCCCTTTGTTCTGACAACTGTTCCTGTCCATTCCCATATAACTAAATATCCACAACAAAGTCAGTAATTAAACCATTCTGTTATTCCTGGACTCAAAGTCAGGTCATTGTTTTCTGAAACAGGGTTGTTAACTCTCCCAGCCAATGTTGTATTATCCAACTTGCAATGTGTGATGAGTAGCTGAACTGGTTTTAATCTAGTTCTGACTCAGGCAGCAAAAATTAAAAAATTTTAAAGTTACATTTCCACTCAAATTTAAAGAAATCTGAATCCCCCTTTAAATCAGAGTTTTAAAACTAAGTGGGAACTATTTTTGAATTACTTCCTAGCATTTTTGCAGGTGAAGGATTAAGAGGCTAATTACGATGTCAGATACTGTCGCAGTCCTGGGACTGACCGACCTCTGGTCGGTGGGCCCGACCGCCTAGTTAGATGCGACCAAATGCTGTTCGGTCGCATTTCTACATTTCCCTATAGGAGCATTCATTATGGCCATAATACATGCTCCGATAGGGAAATGGTATGTGCTGTTCATAGCTGCACCTCATGGGTGTAGGGATCAAAAGGCATGCACCGCACACCCAAGAGGGCCCTGCTGGGGCCCCAAACATGCTTTCCGGCATTGTTTCCATGTCGGACAGGTTGGCATAGAAACCATGCCAAAAACCATGCATCGTATTCCCAAGGTCGGAAAGCCTGCCTTTTAAGCCAGTCGGAATGACCAGCCAGTTTAGTTTCCGACTGCCAGAAATGTATTTCGGCGGTCTGAAAGTAAACAGAGTGGCCGATTACGATGCCCTCGGTCGGAGCCTTTATGGTCCACATTGTAATCAGCCCCAATATATTTTCTTTTCACCTAGTCTTGGCGTCTAGAAAATGTAGCTGGACCTAGACAGTGAAATAGCTTCTAGGCCTTCAGTCAATGCAAAGGCACACTTTTTGTATATATTTTGTGTGCCACTTTTTTTAATAATATATATTATGCAGACTAAATATATTTAAATATATGGGCTCACGAGGCAGATTTTGGGGTGACTAGTTATAAAATAATTTTTCCTTGATTACAAAATCACGTTTACTTGTCATGTGTTACTGCAGTCCCTATAAACTTAAATATTCAGTAAAATAGAAGATATCATAAAACAAATATATAACATCCTATACAATAAATACTTTATATATCCAGAAATTTAAGGTCTGAATAGAGAATGATTGACTAGGAGTCCAATAATAATGTAAGAAAGAGATATTCAGAATTTTTGGTAAATAAATGAAAAGAAAGAAACGAAACTGAAAAGAGAAAGAGAAAAAATTAAAAACATGGATGCATAAAAATAATGTGACAAATTAAGAAATAAAAATCAGCAACATAAAGAAAATTAACAAATAACTATTTTGAGGAGCATGGGTGCTAGTCATCTAATATTGTAAAATGAAAACAGGTACAGATATGATGCAAACTAAGTCACCTATAGCCGATACCTTATTAAAAAAATCTGACAGCATTCACTCAACAATTCTCAAGGGTGGTTAGATGAAAGCGTATTAAACTGTAAAATGAAACAGTAGTGTTTAGATAAACTATTTCAGGAGACTAGCTAGCATCTCTCTTAGCCCAATATTGGCCAACACCCACACACCATTTCTAGTGCATTTGTTGGTCTTTGGCCGACACATGGGAGTGATCCAATGGATACTCCGATGCATGCACTGGTGGATTCATTGTTTATGTGAAAGGTCTAGGGCGATGCCAAATCACTTCCACGTCATCCCCCTCACACCCATGACTTCAGTGCGCTGTGAGTCGCACTGACACCACAGTTCCCCCAGGGGGCGGAGAAGACAGAGGTAAGATCTTGCTGCGCCATCCAGTGGGGTTTTGAGGGGCTATGATGCCTTTTAAGGTTACAGGGAGGAATAGTTGGAAAGGGGAGAGTCTCGCTTTTCAAACAATGCCTTCCTGGCATTTTTTCCCAGCTGTGGATCACAGCGCAACAATGATCCACAGCTAGGAAAACCACTAGGCCACCAGGGAATTTATTTTTGGGTCAGCCGTCATAGTGCTGGGCCGACCCCAACAACATTTTTTTCAAGTATTTTTCCCAGGGGGGGTTCAATCGCGCCCAGGGGAAAATAATAATACAAAATAAAAAGTGATTGTCAGGGGGTCAGTCCTCCCTCCAAATGGGCTGACTCCTTGGGTGACACTGACTTTTTGGGGGGAAATGTGTATTCCGGGGGGGGGGGGGGGATGATCATGTCACCTGGGGGATCTCATTTCCCCAAAAAATAAAATAAAGTATAGCAATGTTGGTAGGGGGTGGATCCTCAAGAAATGGGTCAACCTTCTTTAAGGGCCATCCATATTTTCTTCAATTTTTTCAATGTGTGTTTTCGCTGGGGGGTAGATTGTACGTCCCCCCAGAGGAAAACAAACTTTGTCAGCATATTATGAAATAATGAAGTCATACTATCAAAAAAGGTGTTGCATTATGCTGCATAATTTGTCCCTTCGCAAGCACAGTGGGGCGCCCGTAGCAGGTTAGACCAACCTAAAGAACAAGCACATACGGAGTGCTCTCTTGGCAGCCACTCAATTTAGTTCTGCCCCAAATTCTATCATTCATGCTGGATGTAAATTCAATACGGTTAATTTTTTGCCTATGGACTATGTCCATCTCTCTTTGGATGTTGACTTCCTTGAGCAAAGTGGGCAGCAGACAAATTTGAATGACAAACAATTTCTGAGGGAGCGTGGAGGCACTCTAGAGCCTCATTTTAAGGCACACCAGTGTACTCCCACTTCACTTGAGGAGTTGAAGATATTTTTGGGCCTTACGCTCAAAATGGGGTTATTGCGGAAACCAACCTTGCAAACCTGCTTGTCTACTCACATGGTTTAGGTAGCACCCATATTCACACTGTTCATGAGCAGAGATCGTTTTTTGCTATTGCACCATATGTTGCATTTCAATGACAATTCTGCTGCATTGCCCCAGGACCATCCAGACCATGACAGGTTGTGCAAAATTTGGACTGCCTTGGAACATTTGTCTGCCAGGTTTCCAGAGATTTATAGTCCTATAAAGAATATGGCCATCGATGAGACATTGATCCTTTACAAGAGTTTACTATGGTTTCAAGTTGTACATGCTGTGTGAGAGCTCTACTGGTTGTGTGTACAACATGAGAGTGTATACAGGGAAGGACTCCACTATAAACTCTGTAGGTTGCCCTCCCATGCTAGGAGTCACAGGAAAGATTGAATGGGAGTTTGTCCAGTCACTCCTTCACAGAGGAGATAAACTTCAAGTGGACAATTTCTATACAGGAGTAGAACTGTTCAATGAGCTGCACAAAGCTTGCACTGCGGCATATGATACAGTTCATTGTCACTGAAAAGGATTCCTGCAGGAGCTTGATTGAAAGAAGCTCCAGAAATCCCAGAGCACTGCATTAATTTCAACAAACTGCTCTCAGTCAAGTTCTCTGATACAGGTGATGTGTATGTGCTTACTACAATTAATGATGATAGCACTTCACTCATCTCGGTTCTGGGGTCATATGGCTGAAGTTCACAAGTCCAACTGTACACCTGATTACAAAAAGTCATAAAAACTCACAATTGAAATTGTCTGAGTAACTGAGTGACCCGTCATAAATTTTAGACTCTGTCTTCAAGTAATCTTGCATGTATTGCTCACAGGAGGTCCCAAGATTCCACAATTTCCATGGAACTTTAGTCAGACGATGTTTGTTCTGATGAGACATATAGACTAACTATGGGTCAAAACGTTGACCTCCCCTCTCTAAGTTGCTTTCAAAACATGATATGATTCACTATGAGATACCATATATAAACAGAGAGGATCTCTGCTAATGTCTGTTTGATATAAAATCCTTTGCAACCTTAGAATCTGTTCAGTATCTTGTTCTATCATGCTCCAAACCATACAGAATGCAGCAGGCAACTTCCTCCCTCAATAGCCCAACACTCACACATTCGTCACCTGAAACAGCTTCACAATCCACAGCTACAAACTACTGAAACACACATTCAAAGTCTTACACAGCACTGGTCCAGCATACCGCAATAGCGCCTCAGTTTTAAAAAACCTTTAAGACACCTACCCTCAGGTTAGGCAGCACCCGAACAAGGAGAATAGAATTCTCCTAACTGGCTCTCAAAGGGCAGAATGACCTGCCTCTACACATATGTGAATGCTCGAAAATTAGTGCATTCTGCAGGAAGCTGAACACTTGGCTCTTCGACTAGGCTACTCCACGGATCAGCCCTGACTGTTCTTGCACCAGCGACAGGATACCGTCTCAGATGATAGTGAGAGAACTCTGCACCCAACACTACATGCATGGATAAAATGTTTGTCCTGCTTGCCATGTTCATCCTCCATCAGTGTTTAGTATATTTTCAGTTTACTGTATGGCATGTGCATTACAGTCACATCACTGCACATATCAGTGGAAGTGACATATGCATGTTCTCACCAAGTACCCTGTGTGTCAAAAACTACTGTTCTTCATATTTTATGACATTCTCCTTAGGGAACTTAGGCAGTATTTCCCAGCATGATTGCCTTAGTTTCAAAGTTAGATATGCTCACTCAGTTTTGGGAATGAGGCCTCAAAGTCATACTCGGTCACCCCTAAACTGGAAGGAGTTAGATTGCCACAGTAAGTGCGCTAAAGACACATTTAAGACATGTCTTCCTGATCCTAATTTTTACTCTCATGGGATTCATTAGTAAATGTTTACTAGGCATGCATTCAAGTAATGTTCAGAATGGAGGCGATTACTTGGCAGGTGGTAAAAATTTAGTCAATTTGTGTTTTCATTTGTGAACGTTGTGGTTGAATCAATTGTCAACATGTGTGGACATAATGGGGATTCCGCCCTGTGGAGTATGAATGTGATGAGCCCTTGCATGGTGGCAGTATGTTGAAGTAAGTGCCTGATCTGTTGGTTAGGACCCATGGCTGACAGTATGAAAGTCTTGTGTGGTGTGTGTGAATGAACCATGAAGTGGTTGGTGAATGGACCATGAAGTGGTTGGTGCCTTGACGCAACATTATGGCTCACCTTCAGTAGCCTTGATTTCGATATTCAGATACTTTGAGAAGTATTTCTGCTTTAAAGCTAGCATTTCTGGAGGTGCTAAAACCAACCAGTGGAAGTGGTGGATTAACTTTAAAAAATGAGTACCAGATTTATATTTGTGGTGGTAATGATACTCCATAGCAATAGCAACAGAATATCCTTACAGTGAAGATAATGGTATGGTCGACCGATATATATGTGGACAGAGCATCCGTATAACCATGGGGAGGACTACTCCATCTGTGGCATGATGGCACCCCTCCCATGACCTTATTGAGTAAGGGCCATCTGCGACTGACCTCTATGCCCTCCCACCTAATTTAGATGTATAGACAAGCAGTTCAATTTTCCTTGCCTGCCACCACCTGGAAAGCCATGGCAGTGAGCGGCAGTGATAACTATCTAATGCCCCCATTGCCATGGAATTTAACTCCCATGTGTGAGGGGCATTGACATTGTAAAAAGGCATTGACAGGAACCACAGTTTTAGTGGCCCCTATCAATGATTTTGAGTTGACAGCCAGCTTGGTGGTCATTTCTAAATTTGGCAGGTGGAGTAGTCTCAGCATGTCAGACCTTAAGTCCTCCACCAGGGCAAAGGAGTCATCTTTGTCAGCCAAAATGTGAACATGGCCTTTGTTTTTTGCAATGTGGGTAGCTGTGGACTTTGAGCCCTAGCTCAGCTGGCATCTAGGTAAAAAAATCAGGGAAGTCCAGCGGTGCAGGACTTGTGTGGCTCTCTCCAGGTATTTTTAACCAGAAGCCTTTGCAAACGTTAAACTTTGATAAGAAACATATAATTTCCTCACATTTATGTGATGGAAAGACCTGGAATCTACAGGGAGCCACATGTCTCCTACCACCCTGAGTTGCCACATGCCTCTTGATATGAAAAATACCCCATTTGCGTGGTGCTACAAGATAAAATGACACAAACAACCCTAAATCGCTATGTTGTCACATAAGCACTTGGGGTAGTTGCTGTAATTGGGGCCTTGCTATGGCACCACGCATGCAAATCTACAAATAAGAGGCATTTTTGAAGACTAGATAACCAGGGGAGTCTAGGTGTGTGCCTTGTATGGATAACACAAGGTTTCTTACCCACAATGCTCTGCAAACCATGAACTCTGCCTGAAATTCCATTTCTGTGATGGAAACTTCTGAGTTCCGCAGGAATGCACATCTGCATTACCCAACCTGTGCCAATAGAAACACAGCCTGACTAGAATGGCTGGGCCTAGTACCCTCTACAGGAACTGCTCAAACCAAGGTCCATCGGAGCCCTCTCCAGGGGACTTCCTTTGACCTTTGTTTGATCTGTTTCTGTCATGGGCACTAGGCCTAGCCACACAAGTGAGGACCCATTTTTATCAAATGATTTGGGGAAATGCCAGGTGGATGTAAGTGTGTGACTTCCCACAGATTCCAGAATGTGAGGAAAATGTGTTATTTAGTCAAAGTTTGAGGTCTGTAAGGGATTCTAAGTAAAACAAACTGATGAGAGTCATGCAAGTCACCACACCAGGGACACCCGGTGTCTAGTTTTGAAAAATGTAGAGGTTTGCTAGGTTACCTTAGGTGAAGGCTGAGCTAGGCAGCCCTTGACCCTGTTTCAGGCCAGGCCGCTTCCCTGCCGCATCTGCACACCCTGCTGGTGCCATGTCCCTGCCCCTCGCTACTGCTGCTACTGCTGGAAGCTCCCGCCTGCGCCTCATCCCTGGTGGCCCAGTGGTGGGCTGTAAGTATTGTAAGTATTGCTCTGCCTGTTTCTCTCTGCTTTCTCTCTTTTTTTCTCATTTGTGCTTGCTTTGTCCATCCGATTGTGTTCTGTCTGCTTTCACTCTCTCTGCTCATCTGTGCTTGTTTTCTGTCCATCTAAGTACATTGTGTCCCTGTCTACCTCGCTTTCATTCCGTTTTCCGTGATCCCCCATTGTGCTGCCTCTGCTCCCCTCTGCTTCCCCCCGAGTGAATAAAGTTGCCTCCTTGTCTTTTTTTCTGTTTTCGCCATCCTTTCCTCCTTTCCCCACCACCCGCTTCCCGCTCTTTCCTGCCGCTGCGTCCCCTGCGGCCCCACCCCCTCCCTCCCATTGGCTCCCGCTACCTGCCTCCCAGCTGCTCCTCCCTCCCTCCACCCCTTCTTAATGCAGGCCGCTGCGCGGTGAGGGAGCAGCCCTTGACCCTGTTTCAGGCCTGGCCGCTCCCCCGCCGCATCAGCACACCCTGCTGGTGCCGTGTCCCTGCCCCTCGCTACTGCTGCTACTGCTGGAAGTTCGAGGCCCTCCTCCACCCGCAGGCTCCCGCCTGCGCCTCATCCCTGGTGGCCTAGTGGTGGGCTGTAAGTATTGTAAGTATTGCTCTGCCTGTTTCTGACTGCTTTCTCTCTTTTTTGCTCATTTGTGCTTGCTCTGTCCATCCGATTGTGTTCTTTCTGCTTTCACTCTCTCTGCTCATCTGTGCTTGTTTTCTGGCCTCTGATTGTGTTGTGTCCCTGCCTACCTCGCTTGCTTTCCGTTTTCCGTGATCCCCGTTGTGCTGCCTCTGCTCCCCTCTGCTTCCCCCCGAGTGAATAAAGTTGCCTCCTTGTCTTTTTTGCTTTTTTCGCCGTCCTTTCCTCCTTTCCCCGCCGCCCGCTTCCCGCTCTTTCCCACCGCTGCATCTCCTGCGGCCCGCCCCCCTCCCTCCCATTGACTCCCGCTACCTGCCTCCCAGCTGCTCCTCCCTCCCTCCACCCCTTCTTAATGCAGGCAGCTGTGCGGCCGTGCCGCTGGCGCGCCAGAGGCGCACAAGAGGCAAGCCCGTCTGCGCCTGTCCGCGCCTGGACCGCACCCAGTGCCAGAAGCCCTGGCCCCCGACAGGCCCACCACTCACGACGGACCTTCGACGCCACCACGCTCCTCGCACTCAACACCGGCCGCTCGACTGCCTGCTACCAAGCCACCCCGAAGCGCACTGATGGACCATTCTCCTGTCGAAACTGCTGCTACACCAGGACCCGAACCACTGCCTCCCACACCAGCCCAGGAAACAACAATGACCTCAAGTGCATCCTACTCAACACCCGCTCTTTACACAAGCACTCCATCGAACTCTGGGACCTCCTCGACTCAACAGCCCCGGACGTTGCGTTCCTGACGGAAACCTGGATGAACGCCTCCTCGGCCCCTGACATCGCCATTGCCATCCCGGATGGCTACAAAATCATCCGGAGGGACCGTACCAACAAGCCCGGAGGAGGAATCGCCATCGTCCACAGGAACACCCTCAGAGTCACGTCCAGCACAGAAGAAACTCTCAGCACCGCCGAGCACCTACACTTCCAGATCCACACCAACCGCAAGACCACCCTCAGAGGAACACTCATCTACAGACCACCGGGTCCATGCCCACAATTCAACGAATCCATCGCTGACTTCGTCAGCACGCACGCCCTCGCCACCACAGACTACATCCTCCTGGGGGATCTGAACTTCCACCTGGAGAACAACAATGACAACAACACCACCACCCTGCTCGACACCCTCTCCAAATTCGGACTGAAGCAACTAGTGAACACCCCGACTCACCACGCAGGCCACATGCTGGACCCCATCTTCTCCGCCAGCACCAACGTAATGGTCAGCCACACCACCACTCTCCACTGGACCGACCACTGATGCATCCACTTCTCCTACAAGAAACTCACCACCCACATCCAACCACCGAAGATTCCCCGAAGATGCTGGAGCAAAGTCACCACTGACCAGCTGACCGCCGCCTTCGCCCAGGGCCCCCTGGCCAATGCCTCGGACACCAACACTGCCGCCCGAAACCTCACACAGTGGATCAGCAACTGCGCCGACACCCTCGCCCCTATCAAGAACCCTCCGAACAAGCACAACAGCAGGAGAACTACCTGGTTCACCACAGACTTCAAGGACTCCCCCAAAAATCGTCGAACTCTAGAGAAAGCCTGGCGCCAAGAACTGACTGCGGAAAACCTCAAGGCCCTTAAGACCGCCACACGCAAACACCACCAGCTCATCCGCATCGCCAAGAGAACGGCCTTCAGAGAGCACATAGACAACAACGCACACAACAGTAAGGAGCTCTTCAGCATCGTGAAGGAACTCTCCAACCCAAGCTCCAAATCCAATGACATCCCCCCCTCACAGGACCTCTGCAACACCCTTGTGGCCTTCTTCCACCGCCAGATCGCCGACATACATGACAGCTTCGCAAACCAGATGCCTCCACCAGCCGCAGAACCAACGCCCACCACCACCCTCCTCAGTCGCTGGACCCCCGTCAACACCGAAGACGTCACCCAGATCATTAACACCATCCACTCCTGCTCTCCATCCGACCCCTGCCCTCACCACATCTTCAACAAAGCAGACACCATCATCGCACCCCTCCTCCGAGACATCATCAACAGCTCATTTGAATCTGCCACCTTCCCGAGAGTTGGAAACACGCTGAAATCAATGCCCTCCTTAAGAAGCCGACAGCAGATCCCAAGGACCTCAAGAATTTTCGGCCCATCTCCCTGCTCCCCTTCCCGGCGAAGGTCACCGAGAAAGCAGTCAACAAGCAACTGACCAACTTCCTCGAAACCAACAGCTCCCTTGACCCGTCCCAGTCTGGCTTCTGCAGCAACCACAGCACTGAGACCGCCCTCATCGCTGCCACCAACGACATCAGAACCCTGCTCGACAATGGAGAAACCGCAGCCCTCATCCTTCTAGACCTCTCAACTGCCTTCGACACAGTCTGCCACCGCACCCTAAAAACACGTCTCCACAACACAGGGATCCAGGGAAAGGCCCTGGACTGGATCTCCTCCTTCCTCACCGACAGAACCCAGAGAGTCCGCCTATCCCCGTTCCACTCAGAGGCCACCAAGATCATCTGTGGCGTACCCCAAGGCTCATCACTCAGCCCGACGCTCTTCAACACCTACATGAGCCCCCTCGCCAACATCGTCCGCGCACACGACCTCAACATCATCTCCTACGCCGATGACACCCAGCTGATCCTCTCCGTGACCAGAGACCCAGTCACCGCCAAATCCAACCTTCAAGATGGAATGAGGGCCGTTGCCGAATGGATGAAGATCAGCCGCCTGAAACTGAACACAGACAAGACGGAGGTCCTTATCCTTGGACCATCCTCCTCCACCTGGAACGACTCCTGGTGGCCCGCTGCCCTGGGCACAGCGTCCTGGACTCATTGCTCACTATGACCAAGCAATTCAACGCCATCTCCTCCTCCTGCTTCAACACCCTCCACATGCTAAAAAAGATCTTCAAATGGATCCCCAAGGAAACAAGAAGGACTGTCACCCAAGCCCTCGTCACAAGCCGGCTCGACTATGGCAACGCACTCTATGCAGGGACAAAGGCCAAGCTACAGACAAGACTGCAACGCATACAGAATGCCTCCGCACGCCTCATCCTGGACATCCCCCGCCACAGCCACATCACCGCCCACCTGAGAGAGCTGCACTGGCTCCCCGTCAACAAGAGGATAACATTCAAGCTCCTCACCCACGCACACAAAGCGCTCTACAGCGCCGGACCCAAATACCTCAACAAACGCCTCTCTTTCTACGCCCGACTCTCCAACTCCGCTCAGGCAGCCTCGCCCTCGCCACCGTACCACGCACCAGAAGAACAACAACAGGCAGCAGATCTTTCTCCTACCTCGCCGCAAAGACCTGGAACTCCCTCCCCACCCACCTCCGACTGACCCAAGACCTTCTCACCTTCAGGAGACAACTCAAGACCTGGCTGTTCGAGCAGTAGCAGCAACCCCCCACCCTCAGTGCCTTGAAACCCTCGCGGGTGAGTAGTGCGCTCTATAAATGTACTGATTGATTGATTGAAAATCTACAGCTATCGACATTGGGAAAAAGGGTCAGGTCTCAGTGGAAAAGTGTGATATGTTCATGTTGAGTTTTGGGCCGTTTCCTGTCACCGGCACCAGGCCTAGCGAACCAAATGAGGTAGCATTTTTATTGGAAGACATGGGGAAATACCAGTGGATGGAAGCTTGTTGCTCCCCACAGATTACAGAACTTTCCATCAGAGAAATGTGAGAAAAATGTGGTTTTTGTCATAGTTTGAGGTTTGCAAGAGATTATGGGTACAGAAAATACTTGTCAAGAGCCACGCAACTCACCCCACCCTGTGCTAGGTTTCCCTAGGTGCCTGCTGAGCTAGGGTTCAAACCCTACAGCTACCCACTTTGCAAAAAAAAGGGTCCGTTTTGAGGGGAAAAATGTAATGCATCCATGTTGTGTTTTGGCCCATTTCCTTTTGCAAAGCAAACACAAAGAGATGATGGACGGAGCGCTGAAACTTTTCAGACACTCACCCCCAGTCACAGATCTGGGTTGAATCCATCATCATTCGTTAGTTCCCTTTGCCACCTCAGTTCAGACCCAGCCATATGCAAATTAATCTTGACCATGTACCTCATGAGAACAGTCCAGACCAAACTGCCAAGCAGGTCTTCCCTGGACTGGAAACAAGCATCCTGGGACCGGTTTCGGGGTAACACCCATGTCAGCCAGCCTAGCTTGAATCCAGTGGCAAAGTGAGCAAGGGTCCCACGTCCGGGTATACCCTGCCAACTTAGGGTGAACAAAGCAAACACAAAGAGATGATAGACCGAGCGCTGACACTTTTCAGACACTCACCCCCAGTCACAGATCTGGGTTGAATCCATCATCATTCTTTAGTTCACTTTAGCACCCACATTCAGACCCAGCCATATGCAAATCAGTCTTGACCCTGTGACTCATGGGATCAGTCCAGACCGAACTGCCAAGCCAGGCCTTCCCTGGAACGGAAACAAGCATCCTGGGACTGTTTTCGGGGTACCACTCCTCATCAACCAGGTTAGCAATGAATCCAGTGGCAAAGTGAGCAAGGGACCCACCTCTGGGCATACCCAGCCAACTTAGGGCAAACAAAGAAAACATAAAGAGATGATGGACGGATCGCTGAAACTTTTCAGACACTCAACCCCAGTCACAGATCTGGGTTGAATCCATAATCGTTCTTTAGCTCACTGCCCCACCCCAGTTCAGACCCAGCCATATGCAAATTAATCTCGACCCTGTGCCTCATGGGAACAGTCTAGACCGAAATGCCAAGCCAGGTCTTCCCTGGACTGGAAACAAGACTTGTGGGACCGGTTTAGGGGTAACGCCTCTCATCAGCCAGGCTAGCTGGAATCCAGTGGCAAAGTGAGCAAGGGACCCATGTCTGGGCATACCCTGCCAACTTAGGGTGAACAAAGCAAACACAAACAGATGATGGACAGGGCCCTGAATCTTTTCAGACACTCACCCCCAGTCACAGATCTGGGTTGAATCCATCCTTGATTTCCTTCCGTAGACACCAGATCTACCCACACAAGTGAAGTACCATTAATATCAGGAGACTTGTGGGAGCATAGAATAGTACAACATTTGTTATTACCAATTGGAGTTTGCTGCATTTGTGCCTTTCAAATGCAAGAAAGAAGACATTTTAAAGAATACCTTCTAAATCATATGCTAGTATGGGTATACCCACAAATTCAGAGATGTACAAATAACCATTGCTTCTATACTCCATTTCATGGGCCCATTTCAGAAATACATAGGTCTCATTGATACCCATTTTCCTCACGACATATTTCACTATATGAATTGCTCTATCCTCAGTACTAAAAAACCTTGGGTTCTTAGAGAATCTACAAACCCGATATATGTCCCCACAACCAGAAGGGTCTAGCGGACATAATAGTATATTGCAATGTAAATCGGCCATCTTGACAAAATGTTACAGATGAAAATGTTGTCAGAAATAGAAGTTTTTTCCAACTCATTTTCTATGTTTCTTCTTTACAACAAATATTTTTCTTGGGAAAACCTTGAGGATCTACACGTGATCCATTGCTGAATTTGGAAGCTTGTCTACTTTTCAGAAATCTATAGCTTTGCTGAATCACCCATGAGTTTTACACTGGTTTCCAACACAGACTGGAAGTAGGTTAATAGCACAAAAAATAGGAAAAATGGGCTACCTCTCTGAAACATGCAGGAAATTGTAGTGAAGAATTATGTTTTGTGATTCAGCTCTGCATGTTCCAAAAAGCTGGGAAGATGATGAATTTAGTAAAGCAAACCATTCATTAATGTCATTTGTGGGTAAAAAGACACTTTTATCTAGAGTACTATTTTTCTATTTTTATTTAAAAAATTCTGAATTTTGCTAGATTTTGCCTACTTTATCAGTCCCCTCCAGGGGAATCCACATACCCTGGGTACCTTGAGAATCCCCAGGATGCTGGAAAAAAGGGCTCAAAATTGGCGTAGATACCTTGTGTGTCAAAAAGTATGGAGTCCTAAGAGTGAACTGCCGTAAAAATCAAAAATAGGGATTAGCACAGGGGAGGGCAGCAGTTAAGGAGTTAACGTTGAATGTGATAGGCAGCACACATGCTCTGTCAAGTCTGTGCTTGTAACACATTCCATACCACCATGCCTAAAAATATATATTTTTAGCGGTCTTGCAATTCTTTGTGATTTGTTGAAAAGCAATTATTAACATGAGAACAACAATGTTGACGTTTAAAGAAAACAGCTCCAAATTCTCCGACAGACTCCCTAAAAATGAAGTCACATAACTGAAAGGATCTTTAGAGTGAAATATTATATTTATATGGGACCAAAAATTCCCCAAAATCCTTGAGTGTTACGAAAATCAAATAACATGTGTTTTTGAGAAGCAACAAACGTTTTATAAGACCAGGAATTATGTTGTATAGATGATATTATATTCAAGGATTGTGCTATTATAAGAAGTCTCTAATATGTGGAAAATTGAAGCTGAGTGGACTTAGAGATTACCAAATATTTAACCATATCTTATTCCAAAGATGGACTTACCATGTAACATATATATTCTTTTGTTTTTGCAATTCTATATTTGTATTTTGTCTGGCTTGGTTAGAAGACGAATATTTTTATATAAATATGAAGGTTTTGGGCAAGAAAGTTTGTAGTATTATCAGACATCTGGAAGTTCATTTAAAGCACCATAAACAGTTTGAATTAAATCCTTAAACTTCCTTTCTAATGATTTCGGAAACTTTGAAATATGTAGAGCATCTGGAAAAGAGACTAATATATTATTATGAATAAGTTGGGGAACACAAATTAAACCTTTGCATTTCCAGGATTTCAAGAAGATTGATGATTTCTTTCCCTTAATGAGTGTATCATGCCAAAATGTTGCACTTAACTGAAATAGACTTGAATATGGAGGATGGTCTTTGGCTAAAAGATAAAAACAATTTAAAAGAAAAATGTTTTCCAGACCAGACTATAAGGGATAATTCCCATCTGCGTTTTCTAATAGCCATTGAGCAGATTACTTCAAACAAAAGCCACTATGATATGCTTGAAAATCTTCTAAATTAATGGCACTCACTTTTTTGTTTCGTCTCAGCTTAAATAGAGATATATGAGGTTTTTTCATTCCACAAAAATGATGAAAGTTTGGCATGTATCTTTTTCAAGAAGTAGGAAGATATCTTAGTGCAAACATTAGATAAATCGTATAAAATAATTGGGAGCAATTTCCTAATGAAATCAGATGCCACACCAGGAAGTAAACAAGAGATTCAACCTATTTATTAAATAGTTTATTTGGAATCTACCTTTAACTAGTATTAACTATTTTGTCTAGGCAATACTTTGATTTAGGTAAATAGTATGAGTGGGCTTCACTAGCGTATTTTTAATCCATGGAATTCCGCGTAGTTACAGAAAAACTGTGAAATTCTGCGGAATTCTGCCAACGGGTGGAAAACATACAACTGGTGGTATGCGTACAGTAATTTCTCACCATAGCTTGAGCAGTGCTGAAAATCTGCACAACCTGCACCATGCATTGCACAAGAGCGCGCGGTCATTTGAGTTGATTTTGCTGCTGCGCTGATAGATAATCTACTTGAGCGGCTGCAAATCTACTCGAGCAGCAGTCCTCTGACCGTAATGGCTCGTAAATGCCGCCGACTGTCCATGTCAGAAAATCTTGCAAGGGGCCACCAAATCTCACTCGTGCTTGCCAGCTTGCATATTCTTGGGAGACATATTCCACTGCGTGGCGATTGGCAGAATTTTTGCCAGGACTCCGTGTTAAAGAGTAACCAAGAGTGACCAAGTTTCTGCCAATTGCCCAGGCTTAAAATAAAATTGCTACATTTGCATTGACTAAACCTTTACATTTTTGGACCAACAAAGTGATTAGTTTCCAGATTGATAGGGATGAGAAGTAGAGAAAACATAAGTTTTCTTAAAGAAGTGCTACATAACCCCTTGGAAACAGCATTAATAAAATGTTTTTGCGTTTTATTCAGCACATAAGTACTTTCAGAATTCCTTTGTGGAAACTGATTTGGTACTTGGTTGCAATCACCTCAAAAAACCAGGTTATCTTCTGTATATGCCAATAATTTATTAGTAATTTTATCCCAAAGGGATTAATCTGCCTGAGTTGAACCAAGTACATTAAACAGGGACAATGCAATACTATTAATAATGAGTTTGACTGCTACCAATTGTCCATCAGTGTCCATAGAGACAAGTTCAGCTATGTTTTTCTCCATATGTGTTGACATGTTGGGCCTGTTGTATAGTTGAATCCTGGGCATTAATTTACATCTTACCATATATTTTCATAAAATATGTTATATCATATAAATAATACTAAGACATTATGTAGAACATATAAGAATGATTCAGGCATGTGTAGCAGGATAATAGTTAATTAAACAAAAACTGTGCATGAGGTTTCTTATTACAAGTTTATCTTAAATAGGACAAATAATGAAGGTATATTTTTTAACAGGAAGATTATGTTCCACAGACCAAAATATGCATTTAAAGCACATACACAGTTGTATAAATATTATAATGTCTCTATGTTGGTGCCTGTTATCAAGGAACAGATTTATAAAGAATTTGTATTGGGTTTGCATGAAAATGTTAGTAAATCTGGGATCAAATTTCTTAAATGCCTTATGATGTATACAATATGTTTACTTTTAAAATTGGGACTGTATTATTTTAGAAAAACGACACAATTTTTGTGTATTTTGCTTGATGTTGTCTTTTTTATCTTTAAAGTAGATTTGATGACTATTTGGATTTCAAAATATATGTAGTAATATAGAATATATGTTAACTCTTGAAAAGCACTTCTTCACTGTAGGGTATCCTGTGGCAGTGTAAACAACAAAATACAGAATTAGTTATACAAATAATTACTTTCCAGAAAACAAATGAAGTAACTTTTTGGGAAGTTTTGAAATGTCTTCACTATATCTTACTCTCTTCATTATTCTAAATGAAAATATAAACTTTTGATGATGTTATAATGTCACTTTCAATTGAGAGATTAGTTTCAGAACCAGAGAATCAATCAAATACTGTAAAGAGTAACAATTTACATTTAAGATGTTTGAAGCCACCTTGCCCTCCTTGAATGATGACACATTTACAAATACCATGGATGTTTTCAACAGTTCCCCACCAGTCTTGGCAAAGAATTGAACTTTTACAGTGTCACCACAAGTTCCTCAACCTGCTTCTTCACTAAGGAGAACTGATCAATGTGCTACAGTGGATGACTATTTTCTAAATTAGCTCTGACTGAGGAGAAATCTGCATATTGTACCCAGAAAACTGAAAATGCTACCTCTGCCAAATACTTCTTTAGGGTGATCCAACAGATCTCTATCCCCTGCCCCCAGCTGCTGGGGAAGGCAAATGTTCACAAAAATTCTGTAACCAACATGCTAATTTCTTTCAATCTAAAGTTGGCGACATCTATGATGGTTTTGAAGTGCCTAAACTCTCAAAATGACACTCACAGCAAACCCCAGTTAGAGAACTGCAGCCTGACCCCTGTAAGACATCAGAGCACAAGGACCAAGAGTTGGAATTACTCTCATTTTTCCCATCCCTCACCCCTGAGATGGGGGAGCAACATCTCCTTAATACTAAATCGGGTTCACCCCAGAAATCCTGTTCACTAGCAATTCTACACACGGTAGCTAGTATGGTGGCTTGACCTCTTTCTAATCTGATGACTAAAGCTAGTCTCTCCAGGTGTTATCCCCGAAAATGGAAGGAATCAGTGATCAGGCCCCTTCTAAAAAAAACAGACTTTGATAGCAAGGAATGTACAAACTATTGCCCAATCTCACTGCTG
This sequence comes from Triturus cristatus, assembly GCF_964204655.1. NCBI lineage: Eukaryota > Metazoa > Chordata > Amphibia > Caudata > Salamandridae > Triturus > Triturus cristatus. The sequence continues at coordinate 316,670,629 of NC_140588.1, read as the reverse complement.
CTGTGTCCTACAAACACCTAAATGGCCATCTGATGGCATTTGCAGAACAGCAGGGATAGCTGGACAACTCTCTGTTTGGTTTCAGGAAACATCACAGAACTGAAACTGTGTTAATCTCAACCACTGATTATATATGGCACATAGTGGATGAAGGGCAAGATGCAACATTGGTACTCCTTGAGCCAATCTTGTACAATGTGTTTTCTTAGGCGGGAACTTGTCTTCGTGTCATCTTTTTCCATACCATCTGCAGTTCTGTGCTGGTATTGCTGTGTTTATGTTTTCAGTACATTGCTTACATGAAACTTCCGTGGCATAATTTAATTTGCATGTTTATATAGCCCAAAAATTAATTTTTTAATTGTATTTTTATATACAATTATTCTTTTATCAAGAGAGAAATATCAGTTTATAATAAAATAAATAATAAAAGTATGTATACCTTAATTTAAAAAAATATTATTTTAAAAGAAGATTGTTGTTGATATTCAAGCATATGTATCCATATTATTGCTGTGATTGCCTTGAATAGCTTCAAGTATTCTATACAAAGTGTATCAAACACATAGTGCTCCAACAGAAAATAAAACAAATATTGTATGTATGAACACTGGGTTCCTCGTGGAGGCCTACACCATGGGGAAATAACCAACATTAACACTTTTTTTAGATGCCTTTAAGTGTTTTATGGTAATTGACTATAATAAGATTATACCCTGTATGAGCATCTCATTTCCATTTTCATACAGCACAAGACAACATACTTTGAGCCTCAGTTTATTTGAGGCAACATAATGGATATATAAAGGGTTTTGCCAAGTTAGGTGTTGCATTTCAAATATCAATTTCAGTGTTATTTGGTATTCATTAATTCAGCAAATGTGTTTGTGTTTTTTAGTAAATACACACAGTATTACCTATTAAAGCCACAAAATCAGCAGGCTGCATGAAGGCAATGCCATGTATATTGTACTACACAACAGACTCCTTACCTATTTAAAAGTGAACAAAAATGTACTATCACTTTTAAAAAATTGAGATCACAGTATACGTCATTGTCCAATGACATTGAGCATTGTATACTGTTTCATTGTTGGGGCCTCTTCAATTTGGGGTTTAATGTGCACTGAAGACAGCTGTACTACGATGAACATTTACTTATACATCATCTTAACTTTACATAAGTTTTCCCTTGTTGTCTGAATCCCCATAATAAATCTAGCCATTACACATATGCTTTCAAGAGGTGATCAAGAAACCTTTCTCAGTTGTTCATTAAAATATATGATGTTTGAGTCCTATTATAACCCAATAAATATGCCCTTAAAGTTAAACATGCGTCAATCAAATCCTGCTCATAACACTAAAGCACAAAATAAGGGTGAAAACTACAATTTATATGCAACAATATAATAATAAATATTATCCAGAATTTATTATATTAGAATGTATTTAATTAAAGGTTATCCAACATCACCTACTTGAACATACCATTACTACATTTATATGCAGATTTTACAAAAACTGTGTTAATACACTCAGTAATATGAATTTAATAATAATTCATTATTGTAAATGCATTTTCGAATTAACAAAATTCTTAATATCATGTTAACATTTGTAACCATTTTAAATAATCGTTTTGAAATGTACACATGGCTAGTGTATAAAATTATTAATTTATATGAAATTGTCAATCACAAAAATAAAGTCGGGTTCACAAGATGTATGCTTGCTTTATGTAATCTCACACTTGCATCCAGATGCATGGCTTTCAGCATGCATTCTCACTCATCTACACTGTACGTAGCTTTGTATTGGAAAACTCATGCGATGCATCACAAAACATCATTACATGAAAAAAATTAGGCAAAGGGCATGGTTTGTATTTTCTTTAGCAGTTTGAGCTTTAGGAGTCTGTGGAAGTGTATGGTGGATTGTTGGATGATTGTTGGATTTTGGAGCATTTGGGAGTGTTTGTCTAATATGATAATTTGTACTTTTATGAGTTTTGCCAAATTTGGATTCTATTGATCTACTTTGTGCTTGTTTGTTATTGGCAAGTCAATTTCTGAATTGTGTCTGTTTGTTGGATTTATTGTTACTTTTTTAGATTTAGCTAGTTTGTTTAGTGTGTTTTTAGGGGTGGGTGTTGATGGTGTTAGAACTGAAAACACTATGGGCCCGATTCCGATCTCGCTAGGAAAGCCCTCCGTACGACTCAGATCCAGAGGGCTTTCCAAGTGAGATGCTCTGTGCGAGTCCAACCGAGAGAGTACGATGCAACCACATTGTTAAGGACTCGGCTCTGCCGGACTCCCATAGCACTCTATGGGAGCTTGTGTACAGACCCGTACACAGGCTCCCATATCAAAAAAGGGGTGGGTGGGGAAAAGCGTACACACCGTGGCGGGCACCCTATTTTGCCCACCACACTGTGCATGCTTGGATCGGGGGGACCCATGTGCTCCCCCTGATGACCGATTCGGAGTGCTCCAGGTGAAGGGGGACCTGCTCTGGCCGCCTGAAGTCTGATTCCGACAGCTGCTTACACTCGCTGAGACCGAGTTAATACAGCTGTCCGAATCGTGCATTGTACTCGCCCGTTCAGATTCCGGCTCCATTGCGCGGCATGATTTGGCTCCATATGAGTTGGACGAATAGATTTGGGTTCGTAAATGATTCGATTGGTGCAGACACGATCTTCGCATCATACTCGGCTGTTTGTAACGGGGGGAGATTCGGATCGAAAGATAGGCTCTGAATCGGATTTGCTCTTTAAGAATCCCGTTTGGAGGCCTTCCTTACGAGATCGGAATCGGACACTATATTGGGAAGAGGAAAACAGGGTATACACTAAAGTAATTTTAAAGAGCAGGAAATTGGTAGATTCATATCGTTATTATTTATGTTATGTATGTTAAAAGAATTTATTCAGCACAAACAATTGTCCGGGGGGTCAAGGCGCTATAGTCCAGGGAAGAGATCAAGATAGGAGAAGTTAAGAAAACAGTTAAGTTTTGAGATTTTTCCTGAACTGAATAAGATCTGAGATTGTTCTAATGGAGCGAGGAAGTACATTCCATTCCTTGCCATTGAGGTGAAAAAACTCCGGCCTCCCCAGTTGTTTTTCCTAACTCTATTTACCAAACGTTTTTGAGACCCAGAGGATCATAGGCATCTACCCGGAACATACCATTGTGAAGCAAGCCTAAGGAATTCTGGGTCAACCCCGTGAAGGCTTTATGGGCAAGGCAAAGAGCCTTAAATTTGACATGATGCCTAACAGGCAGCCAATGCAGATGTTTGGTGGCCGGAGCCGCTGCTTCAAATTTACAAGTCCCTGTTATCATTCTGGCAGCCACATTTTTCAAAACCTGCAGATTGTTTAGGTGTTGTTGCTGCAAGGTGAGATATAAGGCATTGCAGTAATCGATCTTAGAGAGAATAAGTTCAGTGGTAAAAGTTTTTTGGACTGATCTGGAATGTAGGGCAGAACCTTTTTTATCATCCTAAGAACATATAAAGTGGAGGATGTTTGCTCATTGACCTGAGGTCAAAAAGTGAGCCCGTTATCTTTGGTAGCACCACGATTTCTGGCTTTACATACTGGAGTGGGAAGACATGCAAGTTCTGTAGGCCTGCGGGGTGATGACCCCAAAGAGGTTGTGTTTCCAAATATGATGACCTCTGTGTTGGCTGAGTTTAGTCTCAGACAGTTAGATTCATCCAGCTTCCTTTGTCTGACATGCAGTCACAGAAACTGGAAGCCTCCTGGTTGTTTAGAGAGGACAATGCACAACGATTTGGGAGTCATATGCATGGAATGCAAGATCAAGCCTTAAAAATCTAAATGTTAAAGAGAGTGGTGCTAAGAGCAGAGCCCTGTGGAACACCCCAGGGCAAGGTGAATGATTTGTAAATAAAAGGGTCCAGAGAAAACTCCTGCATTCCTTCCGATAAGATAAATTCCAAAAGCTTGAGGGCTAACCCCTCAATCCTTATTGTCAACCGTATTAAAGGCTGTCAACAAATCGAGGAGTACCAGTGTGGCATTTCTGCTCTCACCAACTATGGATCTAATTTATACCATTGATTCAATCAGGCAGGTCTCGGTACTGTGACCACTTCTAATCCCAAACTGGATAGTATCAAGTAATGAGTGGTCAGTCAGGAATTGGGTAATTTGCGGATTTAGAGTCCTTTCTATGACTTTCGCAGGGAAGGGTAAGCGGGAGATAGACCTATAGTTGTTAGGATCTTTCTAATCCAAATTGCTTTTTTCTAGTGGAAGCAGTATAGACGCTAAATTCTAATTTTCTAAGGCTGAAAAGACCTCACATACAGCACTTAATTGCCACAGATCATTCCAACACAGGCTTACAAGGTCAAAGTCAGGTCCAGTTGTTACCGGTCAACTGCTCACTTGAAGAAAAAGGTCAAAGTTCCCATACACCAAGTGCTAGTGTTGAAAGCACTAACAAAGAAAATACACAAAATCCCAGGTGAATGAGGTACTCTGTGCCAGCACCTATCATGAGTGAACATAAAATAAAAGCAATACTGTGATTACAAAAAGTATTAGATTTTTTTTTAAACATTTGTTATAGCGAGAACTAGAGCCGAAGATATCAGGTATCAGAGCACTTTACATGAGCACCAGTTGATTTATAGACAGGCACATTCATTTTTGTTATGGACGGGGAGATTAAGTGATTTGCCCTGAATCACAAGATGTTGAGAGTTGTTGATGAGACACAAACCTGGTTCCCCAGGTAGGAGGTCGACCGCTCTAGCCCTAAAGCTACATCCTCTCACCATGGTTGATAAGCTCCAGTAAATGTCAAATCCAGAAGAAAACATTTAGAGACAATAATTTTTCAACTGAGATTAGTTGCATACTTGAAAAAAGAAATTAGAGATGGCAGCTCATTATGTACATATAGTCACTGTCAGAGAGCTCAGTTGCAGATACTAAGGGGCCTTATTTATGAGAGGCTTGCGCCGGCAGAGCATCACTTTATTTGATGCTCCGAAGGGACAAACCTTTCAATCATATCTAAGAGGCAACGCAAACCCACACTGTGTGGCTTTACATGGCCTCTTAGATAGGGAGTTGGACAAAGCAGTGCAAGTCTCTGCCTTGTCTTACTCTGCATTAAGGAGGAGTTCAATGGGCATTACGATGTGTTTTCCCACACAACACCCATGGATTTTTATGCTTCCCCAGATTTACACAATCACATAAACCTGGGGCAGTGCTAAAATCTTACGCCTCCCCAGACCTGGTGTAACCAGTATAAATATTTGTATTTCTCCTGATTCTATCCTCTTTCCATGAGCCCTGCATTTGCAGCACACAGAAAGAGGAAAACGCCTCTTGCAATTGTTTTAGTGCAAGTAAATGCCTCTTCCTGCACAAAACCAATCCTGCCTACATTGGTGCTAGGCAGCAAATTGTGAGGCAGCACAGAGGGAAAGGACAGGAATGCACTGTATTTCATAAATACGGTGCAATCCTGCCATCTAACATTGGCAAAGGGTAGTGCAGCAAGAAGACTTGTGGTACTGCCTTATGCAAATTCCTCAGATATGAGGCTCGAAGGCTGTAAATCCTAGTGCTCAAAGGTGATAGAAATATATTCCAGAAGTATTTATGCGCACTCACCAGAACCAACTAACATTGCTGTGGAAGGCGCAATGGAGACATTAAGAGACACCAGACATGAAGAGGTGTAAAAATGGTGAGCTCAATGTAAGGCATTGAGTGACCTAGGTAGATAGGGCATCCATGGAAAGGAGTTGTAAAATAAAGCATTTAAGCCTGAAATCCATTGAGGAAGAGTTCATATGAAGATTTTCACACAATAACCTAAAGAAGTTTATTTTCACCGCTCTCTCACAGCGAACCTAGCAAGTGACCACATTCTCATGGGACCAAGCCAAGCCCTAATGCAGTGCCTTAAAACTACAGCACAGCTTTAGCACATTTGTGCTTGTAGCTGAAATGTTCTTTTATCCTATGCGTGGGTGGTGTTAATACACATGGCAGCACACATATGACATTCATCCTTCCAAGCCATGGGTGTATTTTAGGCACCATCTACAATAGACTTATAATAAACTTAAGTAGGGCAGTGTATTTCCCCTGCACAGCACATTTGTTGGGTAAAACAGAGGCACTTTTCTACTCTATAGTAGTTCAAGTGCACACAAAGTTCTAAAGTTAGCAGAATTAGACAGGAACAAATGGGGTGACTACACTAAAAGGATGTCATTACTTAAAGCTGTCTACAGTATATAAAGTCTAGCCCTGCCCCAACCATTGAGGTCAGCTTTTACAAACGAGCTACAAATGTTTACAGTTTAGCCACGCAATTGTCGTGGTTATGCCCATTTGCACTACAGAGGTGTTAGAAAATAGGGTCTAGAAGTAGTGTGACTATCGTCCAGCTAGAAAAGTGCGTGGCAAACTGTCACATTTATTTAATGATGTAATCAGTAATGTCATAAATGATTTAATTTGAGATGTCATCAGTGATGTTATCAATGATGTATTTTAATGTGTCATGAGTGATGTAATATCATGTGAGGTCACAAACAGTGCATGGCAGGGGCAGAAGTTATAGTTATAACTCAGTAAGCTATAACTGTTGAATTTAAGTGTATTATTTGGTTTTTAAATGTCAGTTTCCAACACCTAATTATAACAGCACTTTAACCTTTGGTTGTTTCAGTAAATAGTTATATATAACAAAACTTCACCCAGAAGAAGGTTTCCCACAATCCAAGATAAAGATGCATAAAGGTTTTCTTTATTGGTAACAGATATCAATCCTCTTACCTACCTCAGACCTAATGTCTTTCGTATTATATCACAGACATAATTAAAGGACAATTATAAACAGAAAAAATAGATTGTGTGTCCAAGTCTTTCCTCTGAGATGGTCACTTCTGATAAATATTTGAATATTTATTCAACGTTAAAGTCAATATAATTTCCTGTGACACTTCACATGTATAAATTCCACCTTTTAATAGGTGCGTCAAATAGATAGGGAAGTTTGCATTTTCAAAATCCAATATTTTATCCATATCATATCGGGTTCCAGGCCACATCATATTTCAATTATTTAATCCCTGTAGAGGCGATCCCCTATTCCAATATATAATGGCTTATTCGTACATTCATTTGCATCTCGATACCACATAACATTTAATGCTACTGTCCATTTCACATTCCATTGCACAAGCTTCTAGTGATATATGTACACTATAAAGAATGCTATAATTTCGTTTTTGAATTCTACATTCCTCTTTGAGGAAATCCTGTTTCAATGTGTAGCAATTAATATACCCCATTATTTGAACATCACTAAAAATTAACCTATTATCCCAGTGGGTGTTTCAAAACTCATCAGACCAACTTATGGGAGTAATTTGAATTCATCTCACAGAAGTGGGCACTTGCAATATGTCATATAATCCCTACCGTGATAAATGTAACTGCAAAAATTCACATGCACAGATTCCCACATTACATACCCACAAATACAGATAGTCACCCATGGGACTTATTCCATAATATTAATTTAGTTCTAAGGCAGTAGGTTAAATTTAACACACCCATAATTTTAGTCAAAATGTGCAGATAACTTCTCCTCCCTGTTAAAACCATCTGGGTTCTCTATCCAGTTATGAGCCTGGATTCCAGTTTATTCAAAAGTTTCACACTCTTACCACCTCTTGTGTTTGGCAACACTCTGCCAACACCAATAAATTATAACAATGCCGCATTAGAGTCATGCACCTAGGCAAAATGTCTAGCTACTGGATAAGAAGGGTCTCTGTGCTTAACAGCTCTAAGATGCTATGGCTCCCACTTCTTACCGGGTAAACGCTGGCTTCCCATATATCTCAGCTTACATGGACATGTCAAGGAATATACACAAAAATCTAAGCTGCCGGTAATCCACTTCCGGATTATTTTCTTCTGTCCATCCAGAGTAAAGTATATCTTCATATTCATACTACTTTGACACACTCTGCATTTGCCACGTATAAGAAAGCCAGTCAGAGATTTCATCCAAAACGCCACCTTCATATGGTTTCAGATCACTGTGCATCAGCAGATCTGTGATTTAGGCTTTTGATATGTGACTGCTACTCAACTTTTCAATTATTTTCCAATCACATTGTCCCCTTTCTGAACATCCCAATGCTTGGTAAGGATACCACATACCTCCCTTCATTTATTGTAATATGTGGTAATAAACTTTATTGTGTTGTTCCCTTTGCTATCCTGTTTCTCTTTTACAAATAACAAGGCATCCCTGCTTTTGCTCTTGATCTTGTTTATTGTCTTTTTCAAAATCCTATGCGAGTAGCCCCTTCGCATGAACCGTTCTGTTATATTCAGCTCTTCCCTGACATAGGATGGTTCCATTTACAGCTTCTGTTCGATCTAATCAAGTCACTCTATGGGATGCTCTCTTTTAATTTTACTCGGTTCTGGCTATGAACACGGAGGGCACTATTACATGTTTATGGTATAAATTAATGTTTAGTTTGCCCCTCTTTACTCTCACACACATGTACACAGTAAGAACTATAACAATGGAGGAGGTGAGGAGCAGGAGGGAATTGGCAGCAAAGGCGGTGTTGGATGAAACAGAAGATGAGAGCATCCTGTGGATGAATACTGCACAGTTGGGCATCACAAGTTGAACTGTAAAGTAGAAAGTGTCACTGCTTGAAATACTTTTTAAGCGGGAACTGAGAAAATGGTGGGAAACTTCCTCCTTACAGAAGTACACTGAAGTCAACAGGGTACCAAGAGGATTGAGGATCTTTATTGCCCTGACCAATCCTAATCTGTTGGAGTCACCCTGCTGTGTGAGGTACATATATATATTCACAGTAAAATACAAAGGTTAAAGTGATGTTATAGTTAGTAAGGTAATGTGATTTTAGCTGATATAAAAAAAACTAGAAATTCACTAAAAAAACAAAAGTTAAAACTATTGTTTTAAAACAAAAAACACAGGAATTCACCAGTTATAGTTTACTGAGCTAACTATAACTTGCGCCCTGCCATGATTGCATATGACCTCACATATTACATCACTCATGAAATGTATATAGCATCATTAATAACCTGATTACTTACCGGTAATCTTCATTACTCTTTGTCCTACTTGCCCTCGACCCAACCATAAAATTGAGGTAGTATACAATCACAGACAGAAAACAAAACAGGAAACGCATGCTGAACCCACCCACCCTCCTGCCAATGGCTATAATACAATGACCAACCCTTGGCACTTCCTGACAAACCAAGCAAAACAAAGGCTTGATAAAGCGAGGGTGGGTGGGAAGTATGAGTAGGACGAGTTGGAGCAGGACTAAGAGTAATGAGGATTATCAGTAAGTAATGAGGGTATTATTTGTACGTCCTGTGTCCTCGACCTAGCCATGACAAATAAGGTATACCAAAGCAGACACTCAAATATAAGGCCTTTGAAATACCTTCAGAAAACAAAAAACACTCAGGATAAAAGCACACCACAGTGAAAAATGCCATATCAAAGAAACAAACAAACAGGAGTAGGAGGCACAACAGCCTGTAACACACCACTCCCGACATCCAAAAGATCAGTGTGAGCACAAGTCAAACAGTAACTCCGAGAAACAGAAGTGCAGATGCCCAAGCTCCAGCACGACAGATATCATCCAAGGGGACGCCACAAAATGCAGCCCACGAAGCCAACACTCCCCTAGTGGACCCTGCCAGGAAAAAGGCAGGACACTGGAAGGCAGATCCCTGAGATGCCAGAAAGACATTGATCGCAACCCTATGCCCGAGGGTCACTGCCATGCCCTGCAAGACCAAAGGTCTGCAGAAGGACGAAAAGCAGTATACCTGTTGATGTAAATAGACAAAGAACACCCAACATCTAGGGAATGCAACAACAGCTCTCCAGGAGATAGAGAAGGACAGAAAGAAGGCAGTAACAGTTCCTGAAAGGCCTGAAACTGAGACCGAACAGTTGGGAGAAAGCCAGCATACAACACAAAACAATTGTATCCTTCAAGAAGCACCAATAAGGAGGAGAACACCTAAAAGCAGAAAGCTTCCCCTATCTCCTGGCCGATGTAACAGCAAACAGGAAAGCCATCAAGACGGACAGGAATATCAAATCCATTGTAAACAAAGACATAAAAGGAGTAGACTGAAAGATGTGAAGGACCAGAGAGATATCCCATATAGGGACAGAAGAACAGGCAGCAGGGGAAGAAACTGAGAAAACTCAGAACAACTGGGTACCAAAGGCCAACAACAGAGGAAAAGGAAACAGAACCCCTGAAAGCTCCAATTGCTGACCACTGACCCCACAAAGGAGACAGAGCATGGTCCTTATGAAAGCCAGCCAAAAATAACTGAAAAATAAAGGAAATTGGACAAAACCTATGGCTAGAATAAGATGATAGAGTGGAGCCTCTATGAGAACACGGGACCACTAAAATAATGCATGGAGGCAAACCTAGCCTCCCGGAGTCTGCAGCTCAAGCTCCAACCCATAAAGGCAAGAGATGAGTGAGTGATGGAAGACCATAGAGGAGAAAGTCTCCGAGGCAAGACTCAAGGGAGACCCACAGCCAAATCCATCAACAATGGGAGCCACCTTCTCAGAGGAACAGCCACCACAAGCGCCCACTCCCAGCAGACCCTCCACAGAAATACCTGAAAGAGGGAAAGGGGAGGGAATGTAAACTGCAACAGAGGAAGCCAAGGGATCAAGAAGGCATCCACACCCGAGCTCCAATCCACCAGAATTTAGTAGGAAAAGCTTTTCAGGAGAGCATTGGTCCTGGACACAAACAAAACCAACTTTGTACAACCAAACCTCTGGCATACCACGTAAAACACCCTGGGTGAGACACATAAATTCAGGGAGGAAGTAATAATGCGACACTGAATGACTCTGATGTGATGAGCAAAACTGGCCAGAAAAGAAGTACCGCACAACTCACCACAGCACAAGCCACTGGAGTAAACAAATTACTGCATGTGCTGCCCAACAGAATAGTCAGACTGCACCATTACATTGCGCCACTACTGGGGCGGCATCAAGCAGAGAAGGGCACTGTCCAGAGCCGACAGCTCCTACCAGGTGGAGGATTGAGAGGCCTCCATTCTGCACCAGTGCCCCAACCCTTAGCTCTGGTGTCCATCAGCAGCACAGGCAAAGGAGATGGAAGTGACAAGAAGGCCCAGTGAGATTCGATGAGACCAGCCACCACAGCAGGCCCACGGACAACCTCCGGAGAGATTGGGATGTCCAAGGATCGATCCACAAGTGGGAACCGCACAAAAAGTGAAGGTACCACAACAACAGCCGAAGGCGTAACCTGGCCCAGGTCACCATGAAAACAGAAGCCGCCATGTGCCCCCGCACCCCTGACCATTGAACCAGAGTAGTTGACTTCTGAGAGGACAAAGACAGCCCCAATCCCTGCAGGTGCAGGAAGTTGAATCATTCACGATGAAAGTCATCCTGGGTGAGGACAAAAGAATGCATGTCGAAAATTCAGGAGGAACCCAAGGCTCCCCAGAGGACGTAAGGTCAAGCCCAAGGCTGCTGCATCATCCGAACAGATGGGCCTGAGGAGCCAGTAATGCATTGAAGGACATACCAAGACCCCTAGGATATGAAGGAGAGCCACGGGGGGCACCACCATGGTGAAGACTCCAGGCCAGGAATGCAGTCCGACCAGGAGTATACAAAACTTCCAAAGACGACCCTCTAGAAAGAAAATGAAAAAACTTCTGGAACCTGAACTCCACTGCCACATGGAAATAGGCAGCTAACACAAAGCCCGCCTGAATCAACAGGAAAATCAGGATCAAGGTCTCCAACAGAAATGGAATCTTCCAAACATAAAGAATCAGAGACCTGAGGTGGAACATCATCCAGAAGCCCCACGTAAACTGCGGGACCAGGAACACCATAGAACAAATGCCCCAACGCCACACTGACCACAAACTGGAACAATTGTCTTTGTCTGGTGGAGCAATCGAATCCCATTCAACTACACTGTCCATCTTAGGGCAACCTCTGGAAGTGGTGTCACCACTGTCCCTGATGACGGGGGAAGGACATGAACTCAAGCAGGAATCCCATTTCCAGAACACCCACCATTCTTTCGATGACGTGCGATTCCAATGCACCAGGAAATGACGCAGTCGTCCACCAACCTCGGGTAACATGTCAACTGGCACATCCGCAGTGCCATAACCCGGACCGCTGAACTGCATTCCTATGCTCCAGACAGGGTTACATTAAAAGTTAGCCTTGGAAACACTGACCCAGGAAGGCACCTCTGTGCCTACGAGAAGGCAGACAAAAGGGCAGCGCAGAAGAGAAGAAAGACTGCAGCCACCATTTGGGACCACTAAAGTAAAAGACGTTTCCACTCTTTAAAGGCATAAGTGCAACTGCACCCTTAGTTCCTCACCAAAAGGACTTCGGCCAGTAAATGGCAAACTCAAGCCATCGTCCATGGAGCACAATCTATGTTCCATCCTTACAGCAACAGGTCACTCCTAGCTGCAACGGAAGCCCCAATGAAGGCCACAATAGAGTCCAAATGCACAGTTCCAGGAATCCTCAAGTCCAATACCCCACAATCGATAAAGCTAGAAAATGAAGCGAGGTAGAATATATGCTCTGGAACCTTCCACTCATTCAAGAGGATGTCCATCATGAAAGGATGAATAGGCAGGGCTTGAGGAGAATGCCCCAAAACAGAGCCAGCACCATGCCATTGGAAGGTCCGACCTCCTCCACAACAGGAAATCCCATGCCATCACTGACATGGGTGAGAATCTCAGGCAGTATGGCTGCTGAAACATACTTCCCCACATGTTCCATAGAGCCCAGAGATGGCTCAGCAGAAGAGTCAGAGCTGGAAATGCCAAAATACAGCTCCTGCCCACGGCCAAAAAGTGAACCAGCTTTAATCTTCATCAAACAAGTGACAAAAGTCAGTTTCGGCAGCCTCTCCTTCTCACCCAACCGCTTCTACTTAGTTGGAGGGGCAGACCCAGGGCTCCCAGCAGAGGATGGGATGACAAAATCGGGCAACAAAGCCTCTACATTGAAGCATGTTCCCCATGTGTGCAGTCCACAGAGACCGCCATACATAACAACCAGGTTAACTGAATGCCAGCAACCAACATTCAGGCATCAATGACATACCCACATCACAAATGCAGCAAACTGCATGAGAGCAGAACGAGCATGTGATTGACAACATTGTAAGTAAATAATACATTCAGGATTTGTAAAGCGTGTAAATTACCCTAGAAAACCTCAAGATGCTAAATGTAGGTACAGGGAGAGTAAGCAAATCGCCCAGAATCAGAGGAAGTTAACGAAGATGCAGAGACTCAAACCTGACTCCCACCTGCTTTGAAGTCAGCAGTACAAGCCGTGAAACCACAACCTCTTCCTCAGAAGAATGCTGTCAACCCCTTGCTGGAACATGTGGACTGCAGGCACCTGCGCTCTTCAGCATGCACACAGGAAGGTCATCAGCAACGTTTAACCCCTTGAGTGCCCATGACGAGATGGTCTCGTCATGGGCCGCGGTTGCGCTGTGCCCATGACGAGACTATCTCGTCATGAACCCCGCCCGCTAATTCAACGCCCGGCACAGGGCATGGAAAGGGCGGGGCACACAAGGGGTTAACCAATGCGCCTCTCACCCAGAATGCAACCGAATTGGCAAAAGGCAGCCGCTATTGCTAGAAATAGGTAAGGCACTCGAACCGCAGTAAATACTCTGCGGGTAACAAGAGCAATATTCCTCCCCCTTGCAGTGCACACACACTGCAGAAGACAGCCGCATATGAGCTGCACTCCTGGATTCAGCCACACAAAAAGCTGCTTGTTCAGAGCCCACAAAACGGAGCAGACTCCGAATGCTGGGAACGAATCACAAATGCATAGTTCCAATCTCTGGAGAACACCCACAGATTTGCACGGCCGCCAAGGCAGGGCCGCAGGGTACAAATCAGGCAGAGACAACACAACGCTGACCCGGGAGAACAACGTGAGCCAAGCAGTCAGCTCTCCCGGCAGCCTGGAAAACTCATGTCGTCTCACTGAGGAGTCACAGGAGACCACAAAAACATATCCTGACTCTTGAAGCTCCCAAGAGGGCCACAGCCCAGCAGAGGGAGAAAGCCTGTGACAATTCACGGTAGAGGCAAAAGCCCGGCCGTTACCTCTGCGTTCCCTGTATCCCATCGTAGACAGGAAACAAAACAGGAAGAGCTAAGTTTTGCCTGTTGTATTATAGCCATTGGAAGGAGTGTGCGTGGGGTTAGCAAGCATTTCCTGTTTGTTTCCGTCTGGGATTGGATACTACCTCATTTGTTATGACTAGGTCCGGGACTAGGGATGAACAGGTAATGACATTACTGATGAGATCTCAAATGACATCATTGATGACACTGCTGATAACACCATAATCAAATACAGCACAGAGTTACTGCACCTCTACCCTGTCATCTTATATGTTTTTTTTAAACATTACTTCAGGACACTAAGGGGGTGATAATGATGGCGTGCGGATCGTCATCGCTGGCCCGGCGGTAGCGATCCGCACGCCATCAAGAGGTGATTTACCCACCACCATATTAGGATGGTGGTGGGAATCACTATTGTTCCTTGGACTGCCATGGTTTTGCAAGGCGGTCCTTTTCCGTCTGCCTTGCAGAACCCGAAACCAGGCAAGTGCCGTGCAAACACTGCCATAGTGATTACCATGGGACTCGCCGACTGCCTTTTTGCGGCGGATTCTCCGCCTCAAAAAGGCAGGCGGAGACTGGCTTTGGGGGCCCGTTGCGGGCCCCCAGGGGTAAATGGGGCGGCTGTGCACTGGGGGGTACCCATGGAACCCCTCTCCATTGCCATGCACAAGGTGGAAGGCACCGCTCGGTGCCTGCCACCTTGTGCATGGCAATGCACAACATGCCTCTTTGGCATTGCGGCGGGTGCTGCCTACAGCAGCACCCGCCGCAATGTAAAAGACGCGGAATGCGACCGTCAGGGTGACGGTCGCATCCTAATCAGTGGTGCCGGACCACCGCACCGCTGGCGGACAGTCCCAGCACCGCTAGGGTATGTAACCTCTGAGATAAAGTACTCCCGGGGGAAATGTAAATTACTATGACATAAAAGACCTTCTAGGATAATGACTAGCGAAATAACAACTGACATTCAGTCAAGCTATTCCCCTGGAGTGAATCCTAGTCGTAAAAGGCTGAGACACTTTTAGGGGCCCACCTAATACATAAGAAGAATAAGGGAGCATCCCTATTATTTCTTTGCTCACAAAGCTCAGTATATTTTTTGCAGGCAGGTCAGTCACTCCGTCGACAGGCGCCAACTCCGCAGTGAGTACCTGGCCTCAGAATGTTATATTCCTTCGCTTTCAATTGTGCATAAACATTTCTTGGATGCCGCTGAAGCCCTGTGCATTATTTCCATTGCAATGGATTTGTGTTGCATTGCGTTACTAACTGCATAGCTTTCTATTGCATGTTCATGGAGGGAGTTATTGCTGCTGTCCATTCAATTTTCCAATCCTTTTACTGACGAATCAATAGAAATGTTCCCATACTAAATATTGATGCGGTTGTCCTTTTTGTGTCCTCGAATAACACGGAACATTTTTGTAGAGAACATCCCCTAGCATTGTTGATGTGTTGGATTCGTTCTTTCCCATTCCAGTCCCAAAAAATAAAAATAGTCTGTTTACTACTTTTGAATTCCACAGTGAATTCACAGGGATAGTCAATATAATAAAAACGGCGCAGCATTATACTCGTCTTTTCTTCAAACATAGCCTTCAGATCAATGGAAAGATTGTAACTATTTTAAATGTAACAAGACAATATATGTCTAAGCCGATTTTCAGTCGGTAAATTGTTAATTTTATTCCTATAATACATTTTAGTGTAACCTTGCAGCCAACATTGCTTGAAAGTGTAAATGAGGGATACAATTACAGCTGGTTTAGATAAAATGATTCGGTCACAGAATTAGCTTCTTTTAGTAATACAAATATTGTTGTCCAGTTCAGTTATAAGTCGATGTATCATCTGTTAAATTAATTTTTTGTTTTCAGAACAAACTTTTACTGAAAAAATCACATGGTTTGCTTTGCTTGCGAACTTTTACCAAAAAATATAATATGATTTGTTTAGCTTAGTAATAGACTCTGACAGTGGTTAATTTGTAACAAAATTAGTGCCGGCGCTCTTGTCAGTAGGCAGCTTGCCCCAGCCCACAGGTGGGGGACCGGCTCGAGATCTACCCCAACTAACCCTTCCACCCAACTGGGAATTCTTTGGAGGGTGACAAAAGCACGCAGACACTATTACTGCATTATAGAATATACGATTTTCCGGACGTATTCATTACATTTTCCATAAACACATTTTCAACAGAATAATTTGAAAAACTTTTCAATTGATATTTACAATAAGTACATCAAGACAACTTTATTTGGGAGAACAAATACATGTAAGTTCCTAACAACAGTTCGTCAAAGGAGTCACGGCTGGCCACCTCGAGGCACCTTGGCATTGACTATTCGGGACTATGGTCCCCCATACCACAAGTTGCATATCACAAGGCAAATTCACCTGCCCCCTCAATATAGAGGGAGCGTGGGTCAGCATGACGACTGAACCCCCAACATAACCGTGCCAGAGCCAACCAAAGAAGGGATACCCTGGCACCCAATGGGATGGGCCTGGGCAACCGGGCCATACCTTGGACCCCTGATGCTCTCGCCATCCCCCGACATCCTCCAGTACCATGTAATGGAGTATCGAGAGAGGCTAGGGACAGCTACTGTAGTGGGAGTCCCAACCCCTACGGCAACCCCCAGCCCCGCTTCTTAAGCCAAAGGATTCCTAATTCAGAATTCACCTGCACTTCAATTAATGATGCCAATGTTGTCTACCTGTTTTGTGACCAAACATGACTCATTCCCCTCCCCAATGCAAAAAAAATACTGCCTTAAGGGAATGGGAGGGTGGGAGAAAAAGGCGTCTTCGCTGTTGGAATTCCTTGCAGCAGCAGGCAAGGGTGGCGAGGTCACTGGAGCGAAGCACCATAACGCGATCATTGTGGAGGGGGGCAGCCAGGCGAGGAAACAGGTAAAAAGGTGGGGAGGCAGTCCCCTTCTTATCCTCACCCGGCCGTCCCCCCCCAGCCCACCGGCCAGTCGCCGATCAGGGGCAAACCCACGAACATTTTAAAGTTTTCCGCGCCAACATTGTCGCCGCCTGGGACCAGTCTGAACAGACCCGCACCTGTCTTAGGGGCCTGCCATCGATCGGCGTTGCCCCCTGGGGCCACAGGTGAGGGACCGGCTTGAGACCTACCCCAACTAACCCTCCCCCTCCCACCCAACTGGGAATTCTTTGGTGACAAAAGTTCGCAGACACTGTTACTGCGTTATAGAATATACTATTTTCCGGCAGCATTTATAAAATTTTCAATAAACACAACATTTTCAATAGAATAATTAGAAAAGCTTTTCAATTGATATTTACAATAAGTACATCAAGACACCTTTATTTCGGAGTACTAATACATGTAAGTTCCTATCTACAGTTCCTCAAAGGAGTCATGGCTGGCCACCCCCCAGGCACCCTGGTATTGACTATTCGGGACTATGGTCCCCCATACCACAAGTTGCATATCACAAGTCAAATTCATCTGCCCCCTCAAGATAGATGGAGCGTGGTCCAGCATGACGACTGGGCCCCCAACATAATCATGCCAGAGTCAACCCAAGAAGGGATCCCCCCCTGGCACCTAATGGGGATGGGCTTGGGCAACTGGGCCATACCTTGGACCCCTGGCGCAGTCGCCATCCCTGACATCCTCTGGGGCCATGTAATGGAGTACTGAGTGAGGCTAGGGACAGTTGTAGCGGGAGTCCCAACCCCTACGGCAATCCCAGCCCCACTTCCTAATTCAGAATTCGCCTGCACTTCAATTACGAATGCCAAGGTTGTCCACCTGTTTTGTGACCAAACATGACTCCTTCCCCACCACAGGCCTGGGAGGTTCCCTGACCAGCCAGGCCTCCCCCTAAGGCCGGTGTATCAGTGTTGAGACAAAGTTTGAATTGCAAATGCAACACGATTCTCCACAAAAAACACGTGACTGTTGTCTGAAAGATGTACTCCATCCTGGTGAAACAATGCGTCCCCTCTGATGCACCCATGGGAGATCGTTTTCAACCGGGGGGGTATTAAGAAGCTGCCTCATCTGGCCATTGAGGCGTCTGGCGGACTCATTAAGATTACTTACTAAACTGCTAGTACAAACGGGGTGCAGAGAAACCAAATCAAAGAAAGTATAACTGTCAGCAACCACAAACATTGCAAACACCAATATTATAACCCTTGTAGTAAGAGTCAGAGGCTTTAACTACGAGGCCAAAGTGACTTGCACTAATAGTTAAGGCAATAGCCCCACGTACTGGACAAAAAGAATCCCAGCGAGACCATGAAAATCACCTGCCTAGAGAACTTGAACTAATCACCCCACAGAGAGACTGTTAGACCTGGCACCTTTTGGCGTGGTTACCCTTGACTTTTTGCCTCTACCTCCTGTATTTTTGATGCTATGCTGGATGTCGTTTTTACTGGTATAAATGCTTTGGACACTTTGCCATTGCTGGTCAGTGTCAAGGTGCAAGTGCTCCCTAGGGAAATTGTGATGTAATTGGCTATACATGTTTGGCATATTTGTTCTACCTGCAAGGCCCTTGTAAAGTACACGGAGAGTGCCTGGGCTGGTAGTACAAATGCTACTAGTGGGCTGCAGCACTGATTGTGCCACCCGCAGGAGTAGCACTAAAATGATGTCTTAGGCCTGCTTGCAGTGCCTACGTGCAGTCCAGGACTGCCATGTCGACCTGGCCAGTAGAACCACTGACCAGGCCTTATCCTTCCATTTCTGCACATGTCAGGCATCCTTATGGTGGCCCTAGGTACCCCCCTGGGCTGGGTGCAGTGTATCTGAAAGGTAGGGCATGTACTGAGGTGTGTAACATGCCCTGGTAGTGAATTACAGCCATTTTCGTTTTTCACTGCTGAGAGGCTATCTTGCCCATAGGACAGAATGGGGGAGGCTGTTTACATGCCTATCTTCCCCTAAAGGCAAGATAGAAAATCCAAGTTTGGTATCTTTGTGTTCAGAATTTAATTATACATCTTTTTAGCTAGATGGTTTTTAAATTCACTGTGTGAGAATAGCACTTTTTTAGAAAGTAGCTATTCTCCTGTTTAACCTTCCTGTGTGCCTGTGTGCAGATTGGCTGACTGGTGTCATGTGATGGGCTAGGTGGCTCCAGGAGTCTGGATGAGTCAGCAGCAGGGTGAATAGGGAGATCTGCTCTAAATGGGTGGGAGGAATAGCCCCTGGGTTTGAGTAGGGCTGCCTCTGCCAGCACAATGCCAGTTCCACCCCCTGCTGGCCAGGCTGAGGACTCTGCCTCTGCCAGCACAAAAAAGGCTCCACCTCCTGCTGAGTGTCTAACGACCCTGCCCCTCACTCTGAAAGGAACCAGGTGCTCCAGGGCAGAGCACACCCAGGAACCGGTTTGAGCAGGGGAATCCCCCCACTGAAACAAAGAGAGACAACGACTTGGAGGGGTATAAGAAGAGGACCCCAGACACCTAAACTTTAGATCACTGTGGAACTAAGAAGGAACCTCTGCCAAGGAGAAAGCTGGAAGGAACCGAAGTGGAGAAGACTGCCTGCTTGCTGTTTTGCTTTGCTGCCAAGGAGAGGGGAAGGACGTTGCTGTGTCCCCTTCTTTTGATTCTGATCTCCAAGGGCCTGAGGAGAGCTGGCTCCCTGTTAAGAAGTCCCAGGAACAAAAGGACTTCACCACCAGCTCCCCTGGAACTCTGCTGAGGGAGTTCTGACCTGCCTTGGAGCGCTTGCCTAGTCTTGGGGCCTCAGGAGGTCGTTTTGCTGTGTTTGGGAGCTGGAAAGCAGAAGCGTGAACAAGCGTAACTGGTACCCATCGCATCATCCATTTGAGGGACGCATCATCTGGTTGCGAGTCGGAAGAGCGAGAGTGCGAGGAGAATTTCATCGCGGCGTCATCGCAGCACCCGGAGTCCCCGCATCGCTGAGTGCGTCGAGCATCGTCCCGGTGCGTGAAGATTCCTGACACTACGAAGGTCGTCGCAGAACCAGTTTGCGGGCCACACCATCCGGTGCATGAAAGTATCCAGTCGCTGCGTGTGTCGACGCAGAGTCCCGTTCCGCATCGAGGGTTGTGGCGCCAGAAGTCAGCGCTGTGCCGCGCATCGCGCCGCATCGAAGATCGTCACATCATACCTGTGCGAGAAGCTTCCCCCCAAGAAACCTACGCAACGAAAGCCAAAGTCATCGCATACTCCCCCTTCAGATCGGAGCCGACGCATCCACCTCTGCTGCGTGAAGCAGGGCTGCTGCAAAGCCTCCCCAAGGTCTCAGGAGTATCGCATCGCCTTTGCCATCTTCATTGTTATAGCTTTTGGGAACCTTAATGCAACTACAGGTACTGTTGGGCACGAGAGTGTCGCATTTTGTGCATTGAGAGTCGCATTGTGCAGGACACTGATTTTTACATCCTGGAGTACTTTCTACAAACTCTTGAACTATCTTTAAAGTAACCTTTTTAATTGTATGTTGGTTTTTCTGTAGTATTTGGTCTTGTGAAGTTTTTAGTAAAGATACCTTATTTTTCTAAAACTGGTGTGGAGTAAATCTGGTGTTTTCACTGTGTTACTGTGAGTGTTGGTACAAATACTTTACACATTGCCTTTGATAGCCTAGACTGCTCAGGCCAAGCTACCTAGAGGGTGAGCAGGGGTTATCTTAACAGTGTATCCCCCTTTCCCTGACTAGAAGCAAGGGTCCCTACTTGGACAGTGGTACCTACCCTGCCAACTAGAGACCCCCAGATCTAACAGATACACAAACGCTTCCTAAAAACAATCTGCATAGACTCGGTATGATTTTAAAGACTACCGTATGCAAGTAAAATGATCTGTCTAGAATTTTAAGCAGAATCAATAGATGTGACGAGAAAACAGTCTCCCCTTTCGACTGCCCGAGGATCACAGGTGTCACTCCCTTGTAACACCTGCTGAACCCCCCAGGCACTGCGCAGCTCTCTCCCCTCCCAAATACTCACCCGGCCTTACCTTCCTGCGGCCTCGATCCCAGCCGAGGCCAACGGCAGACGGAAGTCGGTCAAGTTACTGTGTGGCTCCTCTTGCTGCTGCCCGATACCACTGACCCTTATGCCTGGAAAGGTGGCCACTGAAGCAGGCAGACCTGGCAGTAGCAGGGGAGAAAAAGGTGTCTTCGCTGCTGGAATTCCTTGCAGCAGCAGGCAAGGGTGGCAAGGTCACTGGAGTGAGGCACGTAATGCGATCGTTGTGGAGGGGGCCAGCCAGGTGAGGAAACAGGTAATCAGGTGGGGAGGCACTCCCCTTCTTATCCTCACCCGGCCGCCCCCCAGCCCACAGGCCAATCGCGGGCGAACCCGCGAAAATTTTAAAGTTTTGGTGGCGCCGCCTGGGATTGGTCCGAACCGGCCCACACCTGTCTTGGGGGCTCGCCTTCGGTCGGCGTTGCCCCCTGGGGCCATTTCTCCTGTTAGTGCAGCCTAAAACAGAACATACCATAAATTAATGTGTCCTTAACTGGTGTTTCTTAACAACGCCAATGTTGATGATTGAGTGCCAGTGCTCACTGGAAAACAATGGCACAGATTAAGCATTGGGGGTTAACGCTGTCAGGATGGCAGAGGACAATACCTTCAAAATTCCAAGTGACATTCATTTGCCAAATTCAGAGTTGCCTGCTAGCCCTGCGGACAACTCTCTACATTGACATGAACCACCGTCATGTAAGTTGCTGTCAATCTATTAAAAGTTTGACAGATAGTTCTGTCAACCATCACAGCCAGCCATCACACTTTTCCAAAGTTTTTTTCTTTTTCGAAAGCAAACTCCCAAAGGGTGAATTTGTTTTAATAAAAATTAAAAAAACTAATGGCCCCACATAATGGGAGTTTTCTCTCAGGGCATGGGGTCATTTTATGTTGTTCCTGTCCCTTACTGACAGATTTTTCCTGGCAGTGAAGGACATGAATGAAAGACTTTACACTGTTGCCTCAAGAAAGAGCATACAGAGTAAATGTCTTCCTTCTACGGCCCTTACTCCCTCAGGCTGACGCCAGAAGCTTTCCTTCGTTGAAGTCACTTATTGCCCACCGATCTTAGGGCCTCATGTAGGAAGCCCAATACCGGTCGGTAACGGCCGATTTTCGGTAAATTTACCGTTACCGACCGGTATTTGGGCTTTTGAGATGTAGGGGGCTCATTTCATGAATCGGTATTTACCGAATCGGTAAAATTACCGATTCGGTAAATACCGATTCATGAAATGAGATGTAGGGGGAGTGTGTCATGGGTGTGGGGATTTGTTATTTACCACCAACTAAAGGTTGGTGGTAAATGACGAATAGGTGAAAAA
This sequence comes from Triturus cristatus, assembly GCF_964204655.1. NCBI lineage: Eukaryota > Metazoa > Chordata > Amphibia > Caudata > Salamandridae > Triturus > Triturus cristatus. The sequence goes on along the minus strand of NC_140588.1, from coordinate 316,647,989 downwards.
AGCATGTTTGTGCACGTTTAAGTGTGCAATGTGGCAGACATACATGTCCTCAGGGCATGTATGTGTGCCACATGTGCACACATGCAGGAATCAGGGGTGCAACAGGATGTCAATGTGACACCCTGCCACCCTTGACTGTGCTCCCCCCATTACCGAATCGGTATTTACCGATTCGGTAATGAGGCATACCTTCCCAATGGGAAGGTATGCCTCATTACCGAATCGGTAAATACCGATTCGGTAATTACCGAATTTTTCCGATTCGGTAATATTTACCGACTTTTTTATGAAGTGGTAAATGTAATTTACCTACATGAGGCCCTAAATGAGGTGGGTGGAACGTCAGTTTTGCAGACCGGCTACTCCAACATGTGTACGACGGAGTACCCTGTCTACAAAACTTTAAATCGGCTCCATAGTATACGAGGGATAACTCTTCTGCTGGTTGTAGTTGTTGGTTTCTGCTTCATATTTCCTTCCTTCAAGAGGGTACTTCTACTTTTCGCCACCTTCCCTCCCAACAGAAGAAGGTAGGAGCTATTTTTTAAAGATATTTGCCTATTTCCAGCTGTGGGATACTTTCATAAATAATGACATACTGACTGTGATCCATAATAGTTGGGCTGAGTGGAATACTAAGGAACACGCCTTGAACCCATGTTTCAGCACATCCCTCTCATTAAGGGAACCTCTGTTAAAAAGAACAAACCCAGATGTTGGAATGCTTTTCTTAGTCTCAGCTACTAGTAGTCACTCATGGAACACAATTCCACTGCTGGTTAGCTGTTTTGTGTCGTGAGTGAAAGGAGCAAACTGAATGCAAATCTGTCTTGGCATTGCTTTAAAAGGAATGCTTCAGCCCAAACTGGTAACCCATGTGTTCTCTGAAAACGAATGAATGTAACCCCATGTCAGTTTCATCTTGGTGGGGCATTATTAGTAAGGAGCAGCTGGATAAGCTTCAGACATATTTCCCAATCCATTTAGTTTATATGTGAGATAGCACACAAAGTGATGGATGAAGTGTTTTGCATATTCGCAACTGCTTGGAGTAATTTTAACTATTCCATTAGCCGTCAAGTGCTGACAAATGTGTGCCTGCAGAAGCAACAAACAGGCACTTATGGAGACATGGGCGGGTGCCACCCCTAGCATGGGAGTAGCCTTGACACAGTAAGTATGGCATAGCCGTTTCCTGACACAAACAACCACATAATGCAGATGCGACTGGCAGCGCTAATCTGTTTCTGCATTTGACTAAATGTGTCACTTTTCCCGTATGGTCTCATGTTGCAGTTTGGCAGCAACTGATATGTGTGTGTTCATTTAAACTACATTATATGTTAAGGGTTTATTTCTTCTGTGTATACCTCACATGTTTTTTTAGTGCAAAATACTTTTATGGGTGCACTAGAATTTCTCATCCTTACTGCGAGAACTGTATATAGTTTATTTCACACAGGTGATTATTGGATGAGAATGTCTATTCAGGCTGAATACCATGACAATCTAACCTTCGTTTTTCTTTCCCATACACTATTTTCTACAGAATTTCCTGATACAAACACAATTGGTGCTGTTCATATTTTTTTTGTTTTTTTCACACTCTGGGGCAGATTTATGTTGGACTTGCGCCACTTTTACGCCGCTGTTGCATCACTTTTGTGACGTAGCGGCGGCGTAAACCCTGCGCCACGTTGCGCCCTATTTACATCGTGACTTATCTATGGATATGCGTCACGGTGTAAAGCCCTGCGCCACATGAAACCTGTGTCAGGTTTCACCTGGGCCTTTCTACGCAGGGGGGGCGTTCCGTCGCAGGAACGCCCCTGAAAAGTGACTCAGTGAAATCTACAAGATTTCACTGAGTCACTTTTCCAACGCTGATGCATCAAAACCCTGCGCCTGCTTGAAGCAGGCGTAAGGCTTGACACACCACGTTACAGATTGGGCAAGTTGGAAGAGTGCTGGAGTTGTGTGTCACACGCAACACTACTTCAACACTGCGCCAACTTTACGCCCCAGATGCAACACGCATCTGTTTTTCCTGCACCATGATGCGCCGCATTGTACATGCGGTGCATCATGGGTGGCGCAAGGGTAAACTTGCGTGCTGCATCTTTCCTGGCGCATCCCTGCTGATTTGCAGAGATGCGCCAGGCAACATAAATCTGCCCCTCTGTTTCTCTTATTTAAGAGAGGATCTCAGAGTGGTATCAGAGAGTATCCTATCTTGGTTATGAAGAATAGCCTTGGGGTTGGGCTAGAAACATGTCGACCAGGGGAACTAAGGTACATTGTCCCCCCTAAATTACTCCATTTCCCCACATTTGAATCATACCGGGTAGAGGCGCAAAAACATTTTTTTTTCCTACTAGCAATAATTTTCTTCCACTCCCATTTTTATACTTCATACGAATATATCTTTTACCATCAATAAGTGCTCCCACATAACTCATAGGTTGTTGCATGCCTCGTTCCGCAGCGGAACGGGAAGAACCCAATGATGAAGCATTCACCAAGGGGAAACCCTGGTGTTTGAGGGTTATTTAAGGAAAACTCACCATTTTCCTAACTAACTTTAGAATGGAAAGAAAAACAACCCTTTCATTGACAGAAGAGCTCTTTTTGATTATTACACATTAATGTTCGACACGCATCCTTCATTCGACCTTGATGACACAGAACACATTGTGAGAGTTCTATCACCCTGCCCTGGCATTAATGCAATGCCTCTCACGTGCATAATACAAATGTGTCTTATTATTACATTCGTATGCTGACACAGCTATCTGTAGAATAGAAACAATGGTTGCCTGATGACAATCTTGGCCCAAGGCAAGGATGCCATTTTCTATATATAGCCTTTTATTTCCTAACACAATCAGAGGAGGCACTTATGCTGACTTCAAGGGGTCCCTGCATGCTGAAGCTTTAACCTAGCAGCTGACTGACATCTCCGTGAGGGGTGTCCAGTTCGTGACCAAGATGGGGTCATACGTAGGCCTGGGCGGTAAATTCCGTTCCGCTCGCAGAATTTGCGGAATTTTGGTAATTTTGCGTTCAGCGGAGAACGCGAAATTGCCCAAAATTCCGCGATCTGCGGCTTAGCGGAACTTTTGGCTTGTTCGCGCTTTCAAAATGCGTGTTTGCAAGATATTTCCCCCGAGCATGCAAACAGCGCTCGCGAACAGGAAAAAAACATCGCGAACAAGCAATTCTGCATGTTCGTGGAATTTGGGCGTGCTAGCGAAGATTTTTTACCGTTTCGCAGAGCTATGCGTAGCGCGACTACGCAAATTCCGCCTACCCCTAGTCATACGCTCCTACCAACCAGGTAAAGGGTTTAGATCATCCAGATGGGGGGTTTCTTGGCAGGTCTTACATTCACACCCTAGACACGTAAGTTAGGTTTAGCATAGTAGGAATACGCTAGATTGTTCTAAACTTTATTATATATGCATATATAACCTGCATCAACAAGATGGTGGAACTCTTAGTTTTAATCTCTGATTTGACACTTACGATAACTTTTGTCTGCTTCAGTCTATTATTCATCGCAGCCCATATCTTCTATACAAGAATCACTATGGTTCAATAAATATTGAAAACTCCCCTTCATGTTTTCGTTGCATGTGTCTCAAAGAACAAGAAAGCACAAGTGACTAAGTGAAAGTTTGAAGTCTGTTACCACAGTTCCTGAGAGAACAGAGTTATCATCGTCAGTGGTTGCCAGACCTATTCACCGCCTTTTCAGGTTTAGGGGGCTGACAGTGGCACTGCGAGCTAGCTGGCCGAAGGGACAACATATCCTATGGAAGTTCATGGAATCAGTCTGACACCATCCTAAGTTTGTGTTGTCTGAAAGTGCATATTTCCTATTGATTGGTGGAAACTACAAGACATTTCTCTGGTACATCCTTGATTGTCTAATGATTGAGCTTAGTCAAACACACATCTTTTTCACAACATTATTCCCAATTTTGCTTTGTGACCAAGTTCCTTGAGGCCAAACCACTATCTAGCATTGCAATTAAACATTCCATCTCCTCTTCACCAGTACTGCCTGAAATTTAAACAATTGTGCATCTAGACAGAAATACAGATCTTGAATCATTCCCACCTGGAATGTTCTTGAATTTAAAATTGAACTCATATGTTTCACAGTGGCCTGACCAACCTAGGTCTGGAGGTTCCCATCTCCTTGTCACTCAACAGATAAACTAGGGGTTTGTGAACAGTAATTAATGCACATTCTCTGTTCTACATATATGTTATAAAGTGATTTACCCGCCCACACACAAATTAATGCTTTCCTTTCGTTATTCCGAAGTTGTACAACTAGTATTGTCTTTATCATCACTGTTTTGGCTCAACACTGCTCCAAGTCCCACTGCACTAGCATTCACCGTAATGATAACAATTACATGATCACTAAAGGCTTGGAGAGCTGGTGTATATACAATCGTTTAAAATTGTGTAAAGGCTGTGTTCTCCTCATCCCGAATGTATTTCCCTCCACTTCTCAACAGCGTCCTCAACAATTCTGTACGCCCAGCAAAATTGTCAATAAAGTGCAAATAGTAATCACATAGCCCTGAAAAAGACACCAACTGACCTTTATCTATGGGGACACATCCATGTCCTGTTGCTTCTTTTCTTAGCCCTTTTTTTGGTTTATTACCATAGCTGATACATAGTGCCGTGGATAATTAATCTCTTTCAACAAGAAATGACACTTGTCTTTTTCTTAATGTGATCTCATTTCCTTAAAAAATGCCCAATGTCCTGTACAGTATGCTTGTATTGATTCTGTGAATATCAGATTACCTTCTCTGAAGGACAGTCCACATTTCTGATTGCCCAGCAGTTGGTATATCAACTTGTGGTATACTGATGCCGCCAAGGCCAAGCCTAATGGCATCTACAAAAATCTAATGACCTAACGTGTGAAAGACAGTAAAGGAATGTGAGTCTTCACTAAGTTTAACTTAGTGATAAGCTACACTTAAGTCCAAAGTCAAGAAGACATTAACTTCCCAACTGTGCTAACATTTCCTGGATCATAGGTAGTGGGAGACAATTCACCTGGATATGTTTATTGAGTGACCTGATGTCCACCCACAGTCTCAATTCCCCTGACTTCATCTTAAGCACCATGATAGGTGAGAAGAGTCAAATGATCATATTAACTTTTCCTCGTAAACTTTTCAAGGTGTTCTTTCAAATGGCTCCTGACTCTCAGCAGCATGTTCCGCACTTTCTCCACCACTGAGATTAAATCACACATTAAAATAATTACATTTTCAAACCCCTTTATTCTTTCAAACCTGTCTTCAAATATAGCCTTGTGTTTTCCCAATAACTCATCTAGTGAACAAATTTGTGGCAAAGAAATATCCACTAAGAAAATAGAGTGATTTGTTTCTGTCCTAAGCACCATATCAAAGGATCCCTAGCTCTCAAACGGAAAATGCTGTAATTTGTTTTTGCTACATAAAGGTTAGTCACTATTTTTCAGTCTTTGTGTACTACTTTTTCTTGAAAGCAACCCAATATGTCAATTCCAAAGTAAAGGAGGCAAACACATTCAGTTGTCCGATTTTGAAAACCCAATTTTCCTGTAACTGTTTTGATGGTTGATCTAGAATCCCCTGTTACTATTAATTCTACATCACCAACTTTTCTCTTGCAAACAGGATTGCTCTTTTTAGTGCAAGTGTCCTTTGACTCAACAATCTTAGTTGATAGCTTGGCTCTGCTTCACCTCTTTTGCTTTTACTCTTGTGATACACACCTGAAGTCTGTTGTTCATTGACAAGAAAAGCCTTTTGCATATTATTACAAGCATGAGGGAAGTGACCAGTGTTCTTGTATTTCATCCACATCTTCTCTGTGGCTGGCCTAACAAATATGACTCGTGAAACACATTTAAAAAACGTTCCTGAAACAGTTCTGCCATCCTTTTCAACTTTTTTGTTGTCACTAGAAGAGTATGAAATACTGTTGATTTTGAGGTGATTGCATGTCCATTCTCAAGCTTACCGCTGTTTAAATGTTCCCAGTTATTTCAATGCCATAACTGATCTCTCGTTGCCTCAAGCAATTTCTAAAGTTAATCCCTGAAAGTTGTTTCTGCAAAAAACACGGTCTCTCTTGAGTCCTACTGTTAAAACAATTCACTGCCAACTTGTCTCTTAAATATTTGTTGTATCCCATCACATTCTTATGTAGAGGCTAAGATTCTCAGTTCTGCTAGAAAACTACCTATGGGTTTATCGGTCCTCATGTAAAAAATCTGTGTCTTTCAACAATTACACAAGGGTCATTTTTTTCCCTCCTGCACAAAAGCAATCCTGCGTGTAAGGAAGGCACCCCTGCACCTTGCCACAAAGGTGTCTGCATTGGCTATAGGCAGCCACAAGTGTGGCAGCACTAGGAGACAGCAGAAAGGCACCATATATTTCTAAATATTGCACGTTTCTGCTCTCTCACTTTCACATGACTCAGCGCAGCAAGTTGTCTTTCTGTGTTGTGTGAAAGAATAGTAAATCTGTTCTATACTGAGCTACACCTTGACAAGGGGCTTACTGGCACATGCATCAACAATGCCATTTGCGATTCCTTAATAGCGAAAAATAAGGATTCGCTAATAAGGAATAGCAAAAGGCTATGCATGTAGAATTCGCTTACAAAATAGCGAATCCTAAACATTCCTTAATTGCTACTTGCAAATTGCGAGTCGCAATTAAGGAATACCTCCCCATTAATTCCTATGGGCCTAGAGGCCCATAGGAATGAATGGGAGGACTTTCTCAATTTGCTAATCTCAATTAGAGAATCGCAAATTGCTCATGCAATTTCAAGGGTGCCAGGGCGTCAAAAAGGACACCCTGTTGCACCCCTGAAATCTGCATATGAATACATCTTGCACACACACATGCCCCAAGGGCATGTGTGTGTGTAAAATGGAACTTTGAAAAATGCACTTTAGTGCATTTTTCAAAGTTTTTGCAAATTACCATGAAGTTCAACTTCATGGTAATTTGCTCCCCCTATTAGCGAAATCGCTAATTTTTTTACTTTCATGCATTGCATTTAAGGAATCTCAATTTGGGATTCCTTAAATGCTATCGCAATTTAAGGAATCACTATTTAGAGATTCCTTAAATAGCAATTTTTGCATTTGGGATGATGCATACCAAATGCAAAAATACCGGTCGCAAAGGGGCAGATTCTGCTAATCTGCCCGTTTGCAAGCAGGTTTCTCGTTGATGCATATGGCCCATAGCGCCTTATGACTAGGCCTAGGCAGAACTCACAGAATTTCACTCTGCAGAATCACTTGGAGTTATATAAAAACTCAGTGAAATTCTGCAAAGTTGCGGCAAGGTCCGCAAATTATACATTGCGGTGCTTGCACTACAATTTTAGTGCCGGTAGAGCGTACTATACTGAAAAATCAGTGCAAACAGCAAAAAACAGTGCGCAAGTGACTGATTATTTTGTTTGTAGAAATCCTACCCTGAAATCTATTTTCAGTTGATTTTGCTGTCGCTCGACTAGAAAATGTACTCAGGAAGCAGACCTCTTACTGCGACCGCCAGAAACCACCCTCGTAAATAAAATGTCACTGGAAGTCCTCCTAGTGACCAGAAATCATGCTAGAGGATTCCAAATCTCGCTCGCCGTCACTACTTTGCATTCTGAAGCCTCTCATTGTTCCTGTTGTCATAACATTGCATGAATAGGAAAAACATTCTGCCATTCGGCAATTGATGGATTTTAAAGGAAACTCCACATTACAAGAATAACACAGAGTCACCAAAATTCCCCAGTTCTGCTCAAGGACTTAAAATTCTTCCTGTTACTAGTTATGACCTTATTGAGAAAGCACTTTATTCAACAGTATTGAAATGATTATCGGGGCTTCAGGTGGGCACTTGGCTTAATTCCATACTCTTACACCTTAACATTACCAATGGTCAATGATCCTCCTGGAAACAGGCCAGTGAAGTTTGTTGATTACAATGCGCATGAGACAGCTTCAGCTGGTCTCCCCATTGAACTTGGGAAATAGTATCCAGATGGTTACCCCACCTGTGCCAAAACCTTATCATTCATCCTCTTCCATTTGAGAACAAAGCCACTTATGGGACACGTTTTCTACATCTAGAAGCCAACCATAACTTCTCTATGGGCATTGCAAAATGGCACATGTTTTGGAAATGCACCTGACAGGACGCTACATTATCAGCTTGTCTGTTATGTCGTGGAGCATTTTTATATGAAGCTTCAGGCTCCTATGTATCAGACATTTATGTATCCTAAGCCGCAAGGAGGATGCCATGACCACTTGGAAAATTCACATAGACCCCGTTCAGTACAATTATAGTAAAGTAAGCAACATAGAGAATGAAGTCAGGAAAAATGTGTAAAGGATGAAAACTAAACTAGGTTCCAATATGAAAGTCATGACCCTTATCCATCAATACATGACCTTCTAGCTTAAGCAGTAGCGGCTCATGGAGAGAGTGCCGTGAGGCAGTGGGTGGGGTGGGGGAGGGGCAGGGTGGGGGGGTAGTAATCTCCGGATCACGGCCGATCGGAGTAATATAAAGAAGTAAAAAAATAAAAGAAATTTCATTGTGCACTCTGAAATGCATTTGGCATTTCAGCTCGCAATGAAATTTGTTTTCTTTATTTCTTTACATTACTCTGGTCGGCCGTGAGCTGCAGTTTACTACTCCCACCCTGCCCTTCCCCCGCCCTGCCCCACCGCCCCGCGGCACTCCCTCCACGAGCCGCTAAGGAGCTTAAGATATATAATGGACACTTTTCAGAACTGTATGAAACGTGGCAGATGTCCGTTACCACAATTCAGAAAAAAGGTGGTGAGATTCCAGGTTCTCCTGGCAGTGAGGGGTGCTGTGTTTGCTCTTAAATTATGTTTCTTCCCAATATTCCATGCAATCTATGTGCTCTGGCCAATTACCATGGCCTTTGGAGAGAATATGTGCATTAACCCTGGGCATAGTACCACGCTACGCTCATGGAGCGTGCGTAGTTTGCGCTACTACGCATTCCTCAAATTGCATGTAGCACAGTGCAAAAACACGTAGCGTAGCGGACATTTTTTGCTTGCTCGCGGTCCTAAACATCAAGTTGGCGACCGCGAGCAAGCAAAATCAACATCCCGGCGAGACTTTTTCCTCGTTCGTGATCAGTAACATCAAGTTGCCGATCGCGAGCATGGAAAATAAACCTCACGGCGAGATTCTCAACGCGGGGAGGTCAGATTTCTCATTGCGAGTGGTCGCGTATGCTCGCGACCGCTCACGATGAGAAACTACCAGTCCGCGTTGAGAAAGCTGCCGCTCGAGTACAAATCTACTTGAGTGGCAGAAAACGACTGCTTGCACGGTGCAAGATGCCGTTTGCAATGATTGCACAGTGCGGACAAGCATCCGGCACTGTGCAATCAGTGCGAACAGCATTTCCCTCACACACTACGCAGTTCACGTAACTACGCATAGCGTGCATAGTGCGAAGTGCACTTCGCGTAGCTACGCGCAGCGCTACTACGCAAACTACGCTCAGGCTTAATGTACATAGAGATCCTTTTCTGAAACTGCTCTTAAAAGATTTGAACATTAGCAATCCTATTTAGCAGTATTCGAAGGGATTTTATATTGTTTTAGCAACTATTATTTTGTACATGTTTGCAATTTGTTATGACATAACTGATGATTGCCTTAGGGGAACAATTGACCAAAATAATAGGTCCGAGTTGATTACGGTGACAAGGCATTGATAAAGCTCATAGTCCTGATTGTTTCCTATGAAAAGTTACAGTAAAGGTGGTAGGCCAGAGATATTGATTATAAAAAGCATATTTTAATGTCAATAGGCATTTAAGAATGGAGTATTACTTATAATGCATACAGATAGGTATTTTGTTACATGGAATCTCAAAGTTTCCCATAGTAAGCAAGGGTATGGAGGCAGTTGATCCCTTCTGACAAACCATGGCTATAGAAGATTTTCACTGTGAGAATACTTGTTAGACCCTTTTATGAAAGATAGTTTTTTGCTTTGCCAACATAAATTCTGTATACTTTTGTATTTTATGACTGCAAGCCTGATGGTTTCCTTGTGGTAATGCTTAAGCTCATTTCAGCTGGCCTCAATTGGTTATGGTGACAGCCAATGGTAACAGAAAAATCAATAGGCCTGATTGGTTCACTAGAAAATGTTATTTCATGTACAATACACATGATCTGTTTATTATGAAACTGCACTGTGTTCAAGTCAACAGTAAAGTATTTTGTTACATTTTACAGATTTCCTTTGCCGGATAGAATTTTGTGGACAGAGGGTTTGTATTGTAAAGCTTCTTGTTAAAATCTCTTCAGAAGGCCTCAAAAGATTAGCTGACTGCCAAGATCATGTAAAAAATATCATTAACTAAAACATTCATCCATATATTTATAAATGTATATCCATAGAGATGATAGGAGGCCTTTCGTTCAACCACCTACTGTCATTGGTCTGTATGAGTGTTGTTTATCATGACAGCATACTGCGCGGGGTAATGATTGAACTCCGGATGTGTTTTTTATTACCGAAACTTGGCTCAACAAAGACACAGTAATTGAACCTGGCCTTGCTCTTCCTTTGGGGTATACCATTCAAACCATTAATAGAGAAACTAGAGGTGGGGGTTTGGCTGTGATTTTTAAATCCTCCCTGCACTGTATTTTTGTCAAGGAGGACGTGGCAGGGTGCGAGTGCGCCCGTTTTACCCTATCTCTCAATGCTAATTTCTCCTTCTCTGGCCTTTTGGTCTATTGCCCTCCTGGCCCCTCAGCAGAATTTAAAGTAGCGATTATGGAAGCTGTCCACGTATGGGCTATGAGATCAGCTAATTTCAGCCTAATTGGCGACCTAAATATCCATTTTGATTTCTTGTCAGACTCGGAAGTCAGCACTCTGATTGCAGATTTTGAAGCCTGCCAATTAAGACAACTGGTACTGGGTCCCACTCATATGGCTGGACATCTACTAGATCCAGTTTTTTCCAACATCTCCTCCCTCTTGGTTCAACCACCTAGTCCGGTTTGTTGGTCCGATCACTACCTCATTACCATCTATCTTCCCCAGGTGGGGGCTATGCTTAGAGCTCCCTCCAGGGCCACTCTCAAACGTTGTTGGCACAAACTTAGGCTGGACGATCTGTTGGCCCTTCTGACCTCCCGCCCCCCTAGCCTTGATACCAACCCAGAACAAGCCTATAAGACTATTTGTGAGTGGATTTGTGCGGCATTAGACTCTCTTATTCCCGCTAAATGGTCTAAGGGCCGTGACTCTGGCTCCAATCCTTGGTACTCTGACTCCCTGGCGGCCATGCGGACTGTTTGTAAACAACGTGAACGAGCTTGGAGGAGGAACTACTGCCCTTTAGAAAAAAAACAGTACCAGGACGCTATTAAATATTATCACACAGCCATACAGTCAGCACGCGCTGCCTTTATCACTAACAAGATAGCTTCTAGCAACAATCCTACCAAATGTATTTTTAAGATTCTTAGTGACCTTAAAAAGAGGAAGGATCCGCCTACCTCTCCTATTACTTCGGCCCAATACTGTGAAGAACTGGCCTCCTACTTTGTGCAAAAAGTAGAAACCATTTATAAAACCTTCCCCAACTGTTCCAGGGTTTTAGAGAACCCTTTAATATCAATCTCTAACGCCATAGTACATGTCATTCCCCCCATTTCTCAGGAGGAGTTTCTTGCCTTGAGCACCAAAGTTAAATCTGGTTCTCCTCTTGACCCCATGAGACCGGCTCATTTTAGGGAGTGCCTACCTGTACTTCTTACTCCTCTATTGCTGACCATTAATTCCTCTTTCAGCATGGCAATGGTCCCCACGTCCTGGAAGCAAGCTAAAGTGCTTCCATTGCTTAAGAAACCACTACTGGATCCCACAAAACCTGAAAACTTTTGACCAATCTCTCTCTTGCCCTGGGTTGCTAAAGTGGCGGAGGACCATGTTAATAAAGTCCTTTCTGACTTTTTAAACAACAATAAGATCTTAGACCGGTCTCAGAATGGTTTCCGCGCTGGCCACAGTACCGAAACAGCTCACCTTGCGGTAAGTGAGCATTTGCGGTCCATCCTAGATGAAGGTCAAACTGCGGCACTCATTTTGCTTGATTTGAGTGCCGCATTTGACACGGTCTCTCATAAGATCTTACTACGCCGGCTTGAGAAAGCTGGAGTAATCAATCAATCAATCAATCTAAGGCATTTATAAAGCGCACTACTCACCCGGAGGGTCTCAAGGCGCTAGGGGGGGGGGGGTCTGCTACTGCTCGAACAACCAGGTCTTGAGCTTCTTCCTGAAGGAGAGGTGGTCTTGGGTCAGGCGTAGGTCGGTGGGGAGGGCGTTCCAAGTCTTGGCGGCCAGGTGGGAGAAGGATCTTCCTCCTGTTGTCGCTCTGTGGATGCGGGGGACGGCTGCGAGGGCGTGACTGGTCGAGCGGAGGTGGCGTTTGGGAGCGTAGAAGTTGAGGCGGCTGTTGAGGTGGGTCGGGCCTTGGTTGTGTAGGGCTTTGTGTGCGTGGGTGAGGAGCCGGAAGGTGATTCTTTTGTTGATCGGGAGCCAGTGCAGGTCTCTCAGGTGTCTGGAGATGTGAGTTCGTCTGGGGACGTCGAGGATGAGTCTCGCCGAGGCGTTCTGGATCCGCTGGAGTCTCTTCTGGAGCTTGGCTGTGGTACCGGCATAGAGGGCGTTGCCGTAGTCCAGTCGACTGGTGACGAGGGCCTGGGTGACCGTTTTCCTGGTCTCGGTGGGGATCCACCGGAAGATCTTACGTAGCATGCGCAGGATGTTGAAACAGGACGAGGAGACGGCGTTGACTTGTCTGGTCATGGAGAGGGAGGAGTCCAGGATGAAGCCCAGGTTGCGTGCGTGGTCTGTCGGTTTGGGTGCGTTGCCCAGGGCGGGGGGCCACCAGGAGTCGTCCCAGGCGGAGGGTGAGGAGCCCAGGATGAGGACTTCCGTCTTGTCTGTGTTCAGTTTCAGGCGGCTGGTCGTCATCCACTCGGCCACGTTTTTCATCCCTTCGTGTAGGTTGGCTCTGGCGGTGGCGGGGTCGTTGGTCAGGGAGAGGATCAGCTGGGTGTCATCGGCGTAGGAGATGATGTTCAGGTTGTGTTGGCGTGCGATGGCCGCAAGGGGGCTCATGTAGACATTGAAGAGGGTGGGGCTGAGCGAGGAGCCCTGAGGGACGCCGCAGATGACTTCCGTGGCTTCTGATCTGAACGGGGGCAGGCGGACTCTCTGTGTCCTTCCGGTGAGGAAGGAGATGATCCATTCCAGTGCCTTCTCCTCGATCCCGACTTTGCTGAGGCGCTGCACTAGGGTGCGGTGGCAGACAGTGTCGAATGCCGCAGAGAGGTCCAGGAGGATGAGGGCCGCTGTTTCTCCGTTGTCCAGCAGGGTTCGGATGTCGTCGGTGGCAGCGATGAGGGCGGTCTCGGTGCTGTGGTTGGCCCGGAAGCCTGACTGGGAAGGGTCGAGGGAACCAGTCGTCTCGAGGAAGGCTGCCAGTAAGAGTAAAAGATCTGGCTCTGGATTGCTTCCGCTCTTTCCTGTCAGATAGATCTTTCCAGGTTTATGCTCCCCCTTTTGCTTCTTCCATCCAGCCCATTAAGCAGGGAGTCCCGCAGGGCTCGGCCTTAAGTCCGGCTCTGTTTAACCTTTATGTTCAGCCTCTGGCAGTAGTCGCAAGCGACCATGGTCTCAGCTTGGTCTCTTATGCGGACGACACCCAGATGGTGGTGGCTCTTTCGGATGATTATGCTCACGGTGCCCCCCAGTTCCGGAAAGGACTTGAGGTGGTGGCTGGCTGGCTGACGGAGAATTGTCTTCAGCTCAACGCCAGTAAATCAGAGGTGTTACTGGTGGGGAAGGATAAGGGACTCTGGAACACTCAGTGGTGGCCTTCCTCTTTGGGCTCGGCCCCTACTCCCAAGCAGGTGGTAAAGAACCTTGGTCTCTGGCTCGATTCCACCTTAGGTTTCCTAGATCACACCAAAAAAAACGCAGGCACCTGTTTTGGCCTTTTACGTGGTCTAAGGCCTATTTTGGGGTTCTTTAACGCGACTACATGCCAACCTATAGTCCAGGCTACTATTTTAGCCCGACTTGATTATGCGAACTCCCTGCTGCTAGGAGTCAATAAAGCGGAATTGAACCGTCTGCAGCGCGTTCAAAACACAGCTGCTCGAGTTTTACTTGGACTCTCAAGAACGTGCTCTGGTACGGACGCTGTTCGCCGCCTACATTGGCTCCCTATTTTAAAAAGAGTTGAATTCAAAACTTTATGTCTTACTTTTAAAATTTTAAAGTCTTCCACACCTGAGATTCTGTCGGGCCTGATTACTCCCTATGTTCCGGCCCGCCTACTACGATCATCCGAACTGGTTTTGGCTTCTGTCCCCCGAGTTAAGCGAGCCAGAGCAGGTGGCAGGTCCTTCCGTTTTCTTGCTGCTAAGCTGTGGAATTCTCTCCCCCTGAAAATCCGCAGCTTAGACTCTTGATACCCTTACGGAAGGCTATCAAGACTTTTCTTTTTCCCATGGCATAACCGGACTTCCTCTTGGAAACTGCTGTCAGCGCTGGGACGCCCCTTCGGCGGGGCAGCTGTGCGCTTTATAAATGGTTTAAAAAAAAAAAAAAAAACTCACTTCAGTAATTGGTTCTCTTGCTGCATGAATGATGGTAGTTTCTGTTAATATCTGCACATCCACATGAAAATGAGTGGGTTTCAGTGTAAAGGCTGGTTGGCCACAACTATATTTTTAAATTTTCACCTTTTCAGTTCCCCTCTAATTTCTCTGTTTCTCCTCTTTGTATTTTAATTTTTCTTGAAAGGATACTACCACCTCCCAGGCAGTGTCAACGGGCAACTTGCAGTTAAGTCACACCATGGGCAGATGTGAATTACACATTGAGTGTCTGTCACTAGAACAGCAGCAGATCCTGCGCTATGGCGGAGAAGCGTTGCCTCCCCTGCCAGCAGTCTAAAAAAAAAGATAAGAAACCCGGGTTTATTATTGTTTTATTTTGTTTTCCGGCTGAGTCTTTGGGGGAGGGTCAGTGGGGATGACAGGCACTGATAGGATTGGTTGCAAACACTGCCTTCAGTGCACATGTGTGTTTGGCCGGCCGTCTTTGGACAGCCAAACCGACATACGCACTGAGCTGTCTTCCAACCAAGCTGCGTAATGCCTTTTGGAGACAGCAGATAGAGGCCACCAGTCTCACTGGGAGTGCAAATAGAGGGCGCTTAAGCCAATCCTGATGCTGCTGTCATGCTTCCAGCAGAATGAGAGCTGTGTCAGAATTGGCCTTAGGGTTCGCTGGGAGCCTGTGCCTGCAGTGGTCTGAAGCCAGAGAGGAGCGGAAGACCTGTGATGCGGTAGGTAAATATCTTTTTTATTTGCTTGTCTGTCATCCCTGGTTCCCCCTACCCTGCCTCACCACTTTGCCCAGACAGTAGCCGCTACTGCATTAGAATTTTACTTTCATTTGTTCTCAAAGGTTCCTAAACATGTCTTGGATGCCACTGAATCCCTGTTATTTGTTTTCTTTAAGATGGATTCCTGTTGCGCTGGCTACTAATTGCCTGGCTTTCGATTGCATGTTCATAGAGGGCGTTGTTGCTGCCATTCATTCTAATTCCCACTCCTTTTACTGCAGAATCAATAGATATGTTCCCATAGCAAATATTGATGTGGTTGTCCTTTCTACCCCTCGAATCACAATGACATTTTTAAAGAAATCATAAATTGGCCTTGTTAACTCGGTTTCAATCTTCACAGTTCCGCTAAAAAAGTAAAAATATACAGTTTTCTACTTTTTTACTGCACAATTAATTTGCATGGGTGGTCAACAGGAAAACAACTTTGTAGCATTACACTCTGTCCCCAGCCCTAGTTATTTTTCGGTATTACACATATTGTGAACCAGTACAAAACTGAGATATTTCTCAAGCTTTACCTGCTTGTATTCTGTGCAGTTTAAAATCGATATTTATGTGGATTTCATTTTTTTTTCAAAAATGACTAAAACGGACTTATACTAAAAAGACCAGTATGGAAGTTTCAGCTAAGCAATATACACATAGGGTTGTGGATGACGGTGGATCGCAATCAGTTCGATTGAAACTGGAATAAAGCGTGTTTGATTGCTAACTTGCTCACAGCATGGAAGTATTGCAAATATATATGGGATGTGCGTCCATATTAGGCCTGGGCTAAAATTCCGTTCCGGTCGTGGAAATTGCGATAATTTGACATTTTCGCATTCCGTGGAGAGCGCGAAAATGTCAAAATTTCCGCAATCTGCATTTTACCGGAAATTCTTTGCTTGCTCGCGCTGTAAAATAATACATTCTCGTGTGCGCGCGATCGCCTTACCTGAATCCCCGCGTTCGCCGACAAGTTTTCCCGATCCGGTCGCGTTCTCCATGAGATGTTGGATTGTTGGTAGCCATTTGCGCTGTCTCGCGACAGTTCGCGCCCGCAGTGACGTAATTCGTCGCGCGATCACGTCTTTCTTCTCGCGATCATGCACCGCGAGACAAGTGAAAACAAGATGGCCGCACCCGCGAGCAACCACATGGGTAAGTTGGCGAGCCGCGACCATGCAGAAAATACCGCGAACGGGCGGGAAAAAAACTTCTGCATCTTCGTGATATTTCCGCATGTTTGCGGAGATTTGTAAAATTTTCGCGATCATTTGCGAAAGTGAATTTCGCAAATTCCGCCCACCCCTAGTCCATATGCAAAGAACACAACCCCCAAATTGGACGAGCGGTAGGCATGGCTACCATTATTTCCATGCTCACATATATCCCCAAAAAAAGGAACACTTCATATAATTTGGCACATTTTTAGAATGCTAACACAACTTGGCGATCGGGTATCATGCCTATCTGGCATTTGAGTAAATAAATAGGAGATCTGGCTAATAATCACCAACAATACACATATGGTCTAACATTCAGAAGCATTTTTAATAGAGGACAAAGAAAATAAATTGGCCATGTGTGAGTGGATTACCAGTCACTGTCATGAATGGAAATTACATATGTATTTCTCAATTCAAGAACACAGTAATCGAAGGAAAAATGAATTCTACAGCAAACGTGCATCATTTTTAATGACTGGTTTTCAAATGAACATTTTCAAGCGTGTAGGTGTGATTTACTTTTGACTTACTACTTACCTTCCCTTGCATTTCCAGAAGTAAGGGGCACCTACTACTGACAAAAGATTCTGTACATTAGACTCAGATCTGAGTGTAACAGCTCTGAGGGAAAATTCGACCCTTGATGCCCATTCAGAACTCCTTTGACTCTGCAATAGATGTCTGCTAAGCTTGATACATTAGAAATTGCACTTTGATCATAACTCCTCTTTTCTTCGCTTATTACTACATTCATGGCTTCTTTCAAAATGAATCATAAAGGTGGTAAGTCAAAGGGCAGAGCAGATGTAACACTTGCTAAAGAAAGCTACTGTGTGGACTCTGCAGATCCGGTGACTTTTCCTCCAATTTCGAATTCTCCTTTGACACAGAAGTTCCTAAAATACTAATGAGCAAGGAGGTACACATATCTCTGGATAATAAGCGATTATATGATTTTTCGTTTCAAATAACCATATGCACTTCTAATAAAATCCCTTTAAATTCCACTTTTTAAACTACAGAGCTCGAAATTCATACCTACATAAGAAATATATCATCGCTGTTCGCTGCGTTTCCTCGCTCTTCTCTTTCAGATCTCATTTATTGCATGTATAATGATAGCATTGACTGATTCCTCCTGCAACTTCCTTAAGTAAACAGGTGGCAAATTAATTTAAGTCCTGTCTCATGTGTTTTATATTGCACGTTAAGCAATCAAACGAAATTTGCTTGGGAATAACTGCAATAGCTGATGCTATGTTTATTCATTTACTGAGGTGCATACCTCTGCCAATTAGAGACCCCCATCTCTAACATATGGCCTGCACTGTTTTATCATCCTTAACATACTCAGCCTCACTCTCATGTTGGGCACTACAAAGGGCCTGATTCCGATGCGGTTTTAAAATCTTACTGACCCAATGGGTTTGGAATGGTTTCTGACCGACTCAGATCAGGAGCATCTGACCGACCGAGTATAATGCATCCGGATGCTTCTAGACACAATTCGGTTGGACTCTTATTGGCATCAATGGGAGCCTATGTTCCAACCAAATACATAGGCTCCTATTGAAGAAAGGGTGGCTGGGGAAAATTGGGCACCCTGTGGCGGGCACCCCCTGGTGCCTGCCACACTGTGCATGACTGGTAAGGGGGGACCCATGGGTTCCCACACAGGCCTGATTGGGAAGGCTCTGGGGGCAGGGGGCCTGCCAAGGGCCCCCATGTCTGATTCCGAGTGTCAATTTGAGTCGGACGGCAAAATTCGGTAAGACTGTCCGAATCCAGCATCGTACTCAGTCGTTCAGAAACACGGCCAGCAGAGACGTACAATTCTGCTCTGTACGGCTCGGTCATTCCAAATGCCGTCAGGTTCGGATTGGGATATTCCTAACGCCTAACTCGCATCATACTCGGTTAGTCGGAAACCTTTCCGAGTCGGTCAGAAAGACACGTTCCCAATCTGATTCAGACAGAGCAAATGCCGTTAAGAGGCCTTCCTAACCACATTTGAATCGAGCCTTAAGTCTAACTCAGGTTTAAGTAGTTTATATTTCTCGTACATTTTCAATGCCCTTCTTCTTAGAATCTGTGCACCTGACATCTAAGTTTCAATTTCTGTCTCATGCATTCTCACTCGAAGTATGTATGAAGAAAACTTGCAAAAAGTCATGCAAATGGTGCAGGGGTTTGCATTAGATGCTCACACACATTAACCCCTTCCATGCTCATGACGGAACGGTTCCGTCATGAGCATCGGTTGAGCTGTGCTCATGACGGAACCGTTCCGTCATGGCCCCGCCCGCGCTCGAACCCTTCAGCACCGCGGAGGAATCCGCGCAGCGCTGAAGGGGTTAATGGAGGAGAAATGCTGCTGCTTTGCTTAGCAGTATCACACTTTGCTTGTTTTTCTGAATACATTTGTGCAAACTTTGAGTAGGTATACGAGTGGTTCCTCTTATCTTCTCAAATCTGGTGCCTTGGCTGGGAATCATCTACTCTCGGCTGAAATGGGGCGAGAGCTGTATTGGGCACTCAAACTGGCAGTCAGGTCAGGCCGAGTTCACCCACACAAATTGATGAAATGTGAAGCCTGTGCATGTTTATTTCTGTGCTTTTAGCAAGGATAAAAGAAATGCAAAGTCTCATCTGGGCAGGAGGGATGAGTCAGTCTGTTTTAAGTAGGTAGGTGGGAGGTGTGTCCCAGAGTATGAATCTAATCCACAGACAAGGAGAATGGGTTCTAGAAGTGGTGCAGAGAATGGGAAGATAGGATGAGCAGGCCCCTAGCACATACACTATAAGGATAAATGCTCATGCAACTAAGACTCATTGGTCCAGCCACCCCAGAGGGTCTGAGAGTTTCACGTCTGAGGCTGGGATTTTTTCAAAAGTAAGGCGGTTAGTGGGCATGAGTGAGAGATACTTTCTGTGCTCCCACTTTTTTTCTACCCTCCCTATATTTATGGGATGTGCTCCTAAGAGTGAGAGAGTAATAGAAAGTAAAGATAAGTGCAAGAAAATCTAAATCTGAAGAGCCCTTAGTAAAAACAGACTCCCGCCAATGGTATAAACACCAGTATTGAAAAAGCATGTGTTTGAAGCTGTTGGTAGAACAACTTAAGAGAAAGACTAAAGGATTTTAAAAATAAGACACATAACAAGCTGTGGCCAACTTTTATAAAGTGGTATGAGGAAGCAAATAAGAGAAAGCATGAGTTGCAGTGACAATGGTCTCTTTTTTCTCTCATCCCCACCTTAATAAATATCAATTATTCTGTTGATACATTCAAATTGATTTAATAGACCGTGCAAAAACACACCCACTCTCTTTTCTTCACTTGCATGACACCATGGGTGCAACTTGGTAGAAGAATTGTCTCCTCATCACTACTAGACCAACTCTTTTCGAACTTATACCTGCTGGTCTACATTTTAACACTTCCTTCAGCCTTGTAATGGTCATTGTGAAGATACATGTGTTAGCTGTAATCAATTCTTTCTGAAAACAAGGGTGAATCTTTATGCTCATCCCATTGTATCACATCTGCAGTTTGCTTTTGACCTGATATTGGATATTGTATCACTGCCACCTTACCAACTGTGTCGTCAAGTTCTGTGTCTCTGACTTACTGTATGCTTGAACTGGGTGGAGCAAGAACAGATACTGGTGCTGTATACAATAAATAGGAATTTTTGGCAAGACATGGCAGCCATTATTATGCATACCGCTTTAATTGCAAACTCACAGCAGCAACTACAAACAATCAAAAGAACTTAGAATAGGAATATCCATAAGTTCCCTTGTCTGTCAGCCATCTTCTTTCTTTGTTGCTGCTCACAGCTACGATAAGTACATGTATTCAGTTCTGTTCATTTGGAAAAGTCGGTTATGAGAGCAGATTTAATGTAAACTGAATTATTTGTTGCTGAGATTGGCGTATGATTGATGATCTTTAGTTTAATTTAATAACTTAACATTTAATATAAAAAAAAATATTTTTCAATGTCTTCGAATGAGATTTTGTTTGGTGAATTTGCGGGTTTCCTGTTAAAAGATTATGGGTGTTTACTCACGGTCAGAATAGCGGAGAAATTGGCCAGGCATCGGCGGCCGCAGTCAGCTGTTTTATGTAAATTTTAAATTTGCCGTCTGCGCACCGTGACCTGTTAAATGGTGCTTGTGCAAGACACTCTCTAACATGCTGCTTTAGCTCGAGGTGGGCACAAGCACAGGACATGCAGCTTTAGCTCGGGGTGGGCATGAGCAAAGGTGAGGGCGTGAGGCACTCTGCCAATCTCACTATCTACTACTTCTGACTCAGAGAGAGTACTGGAGATCAAAGTGGAAGAGGGGTTTTAACTAAACTTTAATTAGGATAACGAAAAAAACATTGCGGCTAACCAAGGTTCTGCACCTCAGCTTCTAAGGTAAGTAATTAAATAAGTTGTCTGTGCAGTCTCATCCAGAGTATGCCGCAATTATACTCCACTGGAAACCCAGATAAGAAGATTCAGAAATTGATGGACGGTGCACCAGAATGAAGTCAAAGTAGGTCCGGGTATATTCCAAAATATATATTAGTTTATTTGAGACTCTTAAAATTAAGATTTGAGCATCAGCCAACACGTTTCGTTCCAAAGGGAACTTGGTCAGGGCAAAAGTCATATGGTAATCTCAACGTCCCACTGAATTCCGATTTTGTGCGCGATTCTTCCCATAATATAATATTCAAATTACGGGAAGAATCGCGCAGAAGTCAACATTGACAAGGACATTTTTTTGGCAATTTCTTAATACTTGGATTTTCCTATATTCAGATGAGATTTCATTGTGGAATACGAAGGACCTGGTTTTTACTTTATTACTAGAAGTGACAAAATCGGAATTCAGTGGACGTTGAGATTACCATATGACTTTTGCCCTGACGAAGTTCCCTTTGGAACAAAACGCATTGGCTGATGCTCAAATCTTAATTTTAAGAGTCTCAAATAAACAAATATATATTTTGGAATATACCCGGACCTACTTTGACTTCATTCTGGTGCACCGCCCATCAATTTCTGAAACTTTAATTAGGAGCATTACCTTTGGGTTTGTTGACCTTGCGCTATCCTGCAAGCTGCGCTTATGAGAAGAGCAAAGTAAATTAACCATTTCGACTCCCGTAGGAGAGTAGGTAGACCCAGGCGGCCGTTGAATTGGGCTAGAAAAGATATTTACACTTGTACTGATATTGGCCATCTTTAGGGAACAACAGTTCATTTTTTCTTGTCAGTTACATATGGCTGAAGTGAAGAGAGGTGTGTTGGTACTTGTGGTCCTGAGATTTTGGTTGTGAGTTCTTTTAGTTGGCTAGTGCCTTTAAGGATTTTTAGGAGTTTGGTATTTTGTAGAAGTTACCTTGGGTGATATTTAACATCATGGCAAATACTGGTGTAGTTAAAAAAAGTGTTGAAGACAGGGTGCAGGATAGTGTTAGTAAGGCTGTATCTGTGTTCGCACCACAATTATGGAAGAGAAATGATGACTGTGTGGAGAAACTGGAAGAAAGCTTTTGAAATAGGATGGAGGATGAACAATTTTGGTCTGTAGATGGGGTCGCAGGAAAGGCGACGGCTGGAGGAAGTAGTCGAAAAGTCAGAAATGAAAGCATATAAGGATGGATTTGATTGGCAAGGCTATAAAGACCGTTAAAAGAGAACACAGAGCAGTCATCTGTGATGAATCCTCCAACAGTGTAGATATTGTAGTTTCATGCACATCAGATTTTGATGCCCTTGAAGAGGAGGAGGTGGGAAGTGAAGAGGGAAATATATGAGAAAGATGATTTGCATCAGATAAAGGATCAACTTTGGGATTTTATGTTTGCTCTGGATACGATTCAGCATCCGCTTTCTCCACAGTGGGTCCTAGCTAGGCATGTAGCTGAATATGTGGAGTATTGGATTAGGCGTGAAATACCCGAAGAAGTTAGACAAGACTTTTTTCAGTGTCCTAGACCTTCTCCGGTTATTAAGATGGCAAACTGTAAAAAAACAACGGAACTTTCACACTCTGGCTCCTCTGCACCTACTTGTCCATCTGTTGCCAACTCGTTTTCTGCTCCTAACCCTTCTCCACTGAGCAGCCTTATCAAGGCTGCATGGTGTGATAGCTGACAGATCTCCCTATACATTATCCCACTGTGGGTCTGGCCAGCTGTGTTTACAAAGAGCCTCATTGTTTAGGCTGTAGAGTGGTATTTCATTGAAAAGCAGTGTGGTGGGTACTACAAAGCAAATTACACTTTATCTGTTGCCCATTCAAGGGACCGCTGTTCTGCGCATTGTGGAAGCATTCCTTTGCATCTCATGGAAAGGTAATGGCAAGACCTTATCCTTTCCTCCTACTGGATGTGCACTCAGCTCCCCACTCAAAATGAAGGAGTTATACCCATAGTCCCCATCCCCTTTGACAAAGAAGAGGCAGCTTCGATTGATGTGTGCTTTTATGGGCACTTCACTGATGATTATGGCATCTTCATTGTCCTTGTAACCCTTACCCATACTGCTTTTGTTTTCCCATTTGAAGTATTTTTCTGGCTTCCATCTGCCTTGGCACCACTGCCCCTGATCTAGTTTGTGAAACCCAGTGAAAACCCTGTGAAAAAGGAGGGATTTGGGAAATTGCTGACTCTATTGTAATTCATTTCCTGTTGTTTTGCTTGCTTCTGCTGTGCATGACCTGCACTGCTTTTTCTTCTCTGGTGTATTGTCACACTCTCACATTTGGCACTATTAAGTGAGGATTCACAAGTGACCAGCTCAGAATATGAAATTTTACAACTGTCTTTAAACCCTTTTTCATACTGCTGATGAAAACGCTGTGCACTTGCTATCTGAGTATCATTTTCTGTCATGTGCATTCTCACTTGAAGTATGTATGAAGAAATTCTATAAAATGCCATGCAAATAATGCAGAATTAGCATTAAATGCTAACTAGCTGATGGAGGAGATATGCTGCTGCCGCTTTGCATAGTGACATCATACTTTGCCTGTTTTGCAGAATAAAATTGTGCAGACTTCGAGTGGAAGTACAAGTAGTTATTCTTATTCTCAGCAAAATCTTACTGATTTCAAATGTCTTTCCACAAACTACAATAGAACTGATTGGATGAGGGTTCCTCTATTTCCATCCATGAGCAGATGCCATATTAGTGATCTCAAATGGAACCTGGCCCAGTGAGCTACTTACAGGGATGCTGACATGTCCTCCTGAAAAAGAAAAAGTTCCAGGCTGGTGTTCATTGCCTAAGCGATAGGGTTTCCAAAAGTCTAAGATGTGATTTTTGTTGAAGTCCAGCTTGTATGTAGGCACCAGGAGAAAGCAGAGCTTGTTTAGGAAGAGTCAATGCTTAATTGAAGATTGCTCTTCCATCTCTCATCATATGATCCCTGGATGGAAGGTGCAATAACCGATCATCTGGGTATGAATACACCGGAAATACTTGATAAACACCCATATGAAGAGTAGAGACAAAGGGGATGAAGGCATGCTTTGTAGTAACACTATTGTACAGAGAAACCCTATTAATTGAAATCTTTATTTATTATTTTTCTACAAACGTAAAGCAATAAAAGTGTGACATTCAGCAGTATGTCAAAAATAGGATCATGACATTGTCCATTTATACAATGAACATTGTACAATAAGCATGTGTAAAATAGAAAATTATAGTCATTAATAGGGAGAATATCGGGTGGAGGAATTAGGCCTACACATCTGTGTCTTGGCTAGTGCAATATAAAGAGGGTGTGGTGGCAGGAGAGTGAGGGGTTCAGCTCTGGGGGTCTGGTTCCAAAGATAAAAAATAGGATTGGAGAGGCCGCCAGATATCTTTAGGTCGATTGGAAGGAGGTTACAATGAGGAGTAGACTTCACTCGTTAGGTCATAGTGTATCATACTTTGATGCCAGGCTTTAGTGGTGGAGCCTATCATACTGCCCCAGTGAAGTGTGACTTCTCTTTTTGCAAGTAGGAAGGCAATGGCAGTGAATCTATGGAGGTTCTATGAAATGGACGATACATTACCGAGAAGCGCCGGCAGAGGGTAGGGGTCTAGAACCAGTGAGGTCATCTGGGAGAGGGTATCGAACACAGCAGACGAGAATGGAGCTATAATAGGGCAGGTCCAGGTCATGTGTGAAAATCTTCCTCTGGGAATCGGGATTTAGGACAGAGGGACAACCTGGAAGGGTCGAGCTGGGCAAGACCAACAAGTGTAATGTAGGATCTATGTAAAAATCTAAAATGGAGCCATTTATGATGATGATTAGGGCATAGTACAGAGAATTCTTTAATCGTACTTCCAAATCTTTATTGCAAATTGGTAACCTTTAGGTCCACACTGACTAGAAATGTCTCTAGTTGGATTATTTGAATCATTAGCGGTAGTCTATACCTCTAAAAAATGATGGTGACAACAGTTGGGGTGACCTTTGAATCCAGGTAGGGCATAAACTCCTAGGACTTTATCAGAAGAATGATAGACTACGCCCTGGAACCTTAGATGGTGGAAGGAATTGGTGCAATGGATTTCTGCATCAGAAAGGAAGGGAGATTCTCTGAAAATGTTACCTCCTAGTCCACTTGGGAAGGGCAATAGAGTGACTTCAGAACCATGAGACAGATAGGAGAGACCAATTGTGTAGAGTTCATGTAAAATTGAAAATCCCTATTTGTCCATAATGCTTGCTTCACAGAATGGCAGAAAATCTCAAATAAGGCCCCCTAACATGACTCTTTGGAGTCATGAACGTAATTGGGTAACCACTTAGTTAAAATGAATAGAAGTGTCTACTCTCTTCTAGTTTGAATACATATCTCTCCTGAAGACCCAGAAAAAAGGGTGAACATTGCAGTGAAGGTAAGACAAGGGGACACATTATCAAGAACGGCGTTAAAATTATCGCCGCTTTAGTGGCAGGAAACTGCTGCTAAAGCGGCGATAATGGGCTTGATAATATGCCCTTGTGAATTCCAATAGAAGCCCATGTTCTGGTGTGAACATGGGCTTCTATTGGAATTCTCAAGGGCATATTATCAAGCCCATTATCGCCGCTTTAGCGGCAGTTTCCTGCCACTAAAGCGGAGATAATTTTAGTATTTGTGTCATAATCACCACTATCTTGGTTTGAGAGTCAAAGAGACTTTTTACAAGGAATGGATTTGACTTTAAAAATAACATTTCTTTCCATCTGTTTTCTAGTCTAAGTGAACCATCACTGAGGAACCAAATCTGAAATCTAATGCCCAAAAAAACATCAAGAAAGATGTTGAATACTAATTAAAATTTGAGCTTATTTGTTTCAATAGTTCTGGAAAATGTTCGCCTTTCACATGCCAGAAATAGTTACTCACAAAGCTTTGTTGAACTGAATATTCTCTAGGTGTCTAGTCTGAAGGATGGATTAATGTCGGTATGGGACATTTGGTAAAGCACTTTCTGTGATGTTGTCACGTCCTTCAGGGTGTGGAGCATCATCTAGCTTTACCAATATATTTTCCAGTCAATGTGGACAATAGAGCATGTATCTGCAATGAATACATTTGCTCTAATTCTGCATCCTGTAAGGCACCCATATGCTGTGTGAATCTAGGAATAGTAATGCAATCAAATAAGGGCTATGCTCCTAAGATGAAGACATTGAATTTTCATGCAGTGGAAATCAAGTCCTGGAAGGGATGAAAGAATAATCATTCAGTGAAAAGTGAACGAGGGTAGAGACTTTCAATCTGTTTTTATGCTAGCAGTCCTAAATTCTTTGTGAAGTATTCCCGTATGCTGAACAACTCTCCCATACGTATGTATGTGTGCATGTGCGGGACCTCCTGCAGTGTTATGAGTTTGGTGGTTAGGCCGCACTGAACCACTGCTACCATCATTTAAAATTCTGCAGCTGTTTGGCAGCGGAAGAAGGCTAAAATATTCTGGCGGAGTCACTGCTGAACATATTTTGAGTTGCCTCTCCCCTGCCCTTTTCATGGAGGTTGCACCTCCATGAAAAGGGCGGTGGTGAGGCAACAAAGGCCCCTGTGCACAGGGGTCAATACAGCAGGGCACATATTGTTCCCCGCTGTAGTTCTGTACCCCCAGTTACTGCACAGGAAGGAATGTATGACATGGTGCATTCCTTCCTGTGCAGGAACATGCCCTTGTGGTCTCACAGTGGTGCTGTTTAAGACTCACAATGAATATTTAAACAGCACTGCTGCAGGACCACCATGCCACCCTCTAGAACACAAAATTACTTGTAATCTGGCGGGTGGGCGTCAGTAAGTTTCAGCAGTCCTGAAGAGGTACGGTGGCGTGACTGCCATGAAAAAGGTGGCAGAGATGCATGGGCCCCCTGCTACCCCAGGGCTTGGTTCATGCTGCATCATGCAGGATCTTGCAGACAGCGCTGTCACTGCGGCGATCTGCATGTAAGGCTCTCAATTATGCATTAAAGACCACCACCATTGCAGCACCTCCTTGCCCCTGCCCGCCGCAGATTATTATTGTAATCCAGCAGGTGTTGTGGGTACAGCTTTGGCAGTTCTCCCTTGGGGTGCTGGTGTGGTGGCCCGCAGGGTGACTTCTTAAGTCATAATAATGCCCTAAGTGTTGTATAGTTTATATTGTTTTTGTAGTAAGGTGTTCAAGAGTTTTATTGAATTTAGTGGTTATTTAAAAAATGTATTTTTATATTTATAATAAAATTATATTTGAATGTTGATGTATTATTGTGATGTAATAATTCAGTTTTTAGTTTAGTTATTTGTTTTTTAGTAGTGGGTTGTAGATTTATAGGGGAAATGGTTAGGGATCTTAATAAAAAACTAAATTTTAAGTGGTTTTAGTGTAATTTCAATTGATTCTTTCTAAATTATAATTTTACGTTTAATATATTTCATTTTTGTTAATTATTTTGTTTTGTTTGGATGTAAATTTCTAAAGAATGATTTCTTCTATTATTTAATAATACATTTTAATTTTTAATTGATAAAAAAATGCATTATTTTGAAAAAGCAAAAAAAGAAAATTGTTATCTTCAAGTTGTACAACTAATGTATTAATGTAAGTTTTGTATTGCAACGTATTGTATATATTTGAATATATATTGTTAGTATTTTAATAAAAAATTTTGATCAATTATTAGTTGTCACAATTACAAAATCTGAACATTTTTCAAAATAAAAATTATTTTATGGTCTTGAATGTTTTTAAGAATTATTATACTTTATATGTTTATAATTATGAAGACAAATTTATACATGAAAGTATACATTCAAATATTTAATTAATACAATTATTCACCAAAATATATCCTCCTGTAGTACTTTTTAATAAACATTTTTGACAATTTTGCGCATGTTGTATATATTTTATATATAATTTAAAAATGATGTATGTTGCTTTTATAGATGTTTGAATAGCAATTATTTAAGAGATACATTTTAATTTCGTAAAGCATTTTCCATAAATTACGTAATATTGTATTCATCATAAAAGTTTTTAATACATATTTTCTAACAATGTTGTACATTTTATATGTGTTTAAACTTTTAATTGTACTATTACTAGGATCTTTTACTTTTTTATTTATAATAACACATAACAGTATTAACATTAATTTATATTAAAAAATAGACTACTTTAATGTTCTTTTTTTTTTATACTTGTACCTCTATTGTATAGTCTATTATCGTTATTTTCAGGAGTTCCTGGTTGCAATCAGCCACGGTTCCCTGCGGCTGTTCTACGGATCAGGTAAGACAAGTTTTTTTAGTACCTTTGTGGTTTTGAGTGTGTGGGATGATGAATAGTGGCCGTAAAGTTAGATCAGTTTATTTTTTTTGTTATGGTTCAATAGTTTTGTTAGGTCACAGTTTGGGTTTCCCAGGTGTATTGCGGTAGGTGTTAGTGTAATGTTTGCAGAATAGTGTAGTTTAATAATTATTTGTAGTATGTGAACGTCGAATTTGAGGTTGATCTTTTTATGTGCAATATATTAGGAGTATTTATTATGTGCGGTTCAGTGTTCCAGGTTCCAAGTCAGAGTGGAGAAGGTCCTTATGCTTGGATATGTGTTTTTGGTTTTTTTAAACCCAAATTAAGTTGGTGTTATTTTAACCACCATTAATGTTTAATTTCCTTTTATTTTTATTTTTTCAAACATTATTTTTTTAATTTATGTTTTGGGTTTTTTATGGCTATGGAGGACTGTGGATTATTTCTATGGATATATTGTTATCTGTCCCATTTTTGCATTTTTTGGCACTTGTTTTATCGATTTTTGTGAATATATATTTTATCGATTTGAGGATGATAAAGGAAATCAGCTCCAAAACTGTTAGCCATATATTTGATATTTTATCGGGTTCTTGATTTAATGTTACGTATTTCATTTTAATGTTTAATTAATTGGTTTGTGTTTTATTCTTTATAAGGGTTCGCCCTTTGTTATTAATAAATAGTTTTACTTTGTGCTGTGGCATTTTGAAAATTCATTTGTTTTTTTTATAGGTTGGCAGCTTTGCTTTTTTTTTTGAGTTTTTAGGAATTGAAAGAGGATAGGGTGGTGTCAGCTTTGTGTGGCTTGGAAGGGGTTGTGCTATCCTTGCACTACTTTTTTTTATTTATTGAGACATGAGGTTGTCATATATGTTTATGCTTGTATTTAATACTTGTGTTGGTGTCTGTGTCCAGAACAGTAAAGTCTTTCATCCCAAGTATCATCAATAGTCTTTTATGAGGCTTAATTTGTGGTTGTGTGCCTGGTAGTAGGAGGACTCTGCGAGGTGGCCATATTGGTTAGCTACGTCTGTGACTGGTATGAATGCAGGGTTATTAATTTTTTTAACGTTACAGACATATTGAGCATTTGTTGCATATTCTACACTCTGGACCTTATTACGAGTTGGGCGGTGCTCGCCAGGTCCGTCCCACAGCCACAGGGCCAAACTTGTGTTTGGGCCTCCCTCCAGATTATGAGTGTAACTCGTGTCTGGCAGGCTTTTTTGATGTTCCCAAAGCGATGCACTGAAAATGGGCACCGCAATAAGAACACCAAAAACAGTTTGTGCATGGAATGGACTGAAAAGTCCATGCTGTGCAGGAACTGGGGTGCATGCAGACAGAGGGGCCCCCTTTGTTTCCTCTCCGCCAGGGTATTCATAGAAGAGCAATCGCCATGAAAACCATGGCAGAAGGAAACTTTGGCGGGACAGCAGCAGTCTGGCAAAGCAGATTGATGCCTCCTGACCACCGCAACACCAACAGGGAATAGTGGTTCCCTTGCAGCTGCGGTAGGGCAATGCCAGTCCGAAGGCCCTAATCATAATAGGACAGTCAGGAGACTGCCACTGCCATGCCCTCATCAGTCTGGTGGTCCGCGGACTGCCAGACTCGTAATCAGACCCATAGTGTAGCTCTTTGAGGTGTCTGCAATTGCTTTGGTTGAAATGGTAATAACAGCTGTGCATGGTTGTATGTGTCTACTTTGTAATAATGTATTTATCATTGCTTTTTCAAAGTCAATTATATATTTTTTGTGGGGTCGTAGTTGTTAATTTTGATTTTACTTTTGGTAACAAGTTTGTAGTATGTAGCACTTTGCTTGCTTGCATACACTAAAGGTATATTTGTGTTACAGTATGCACAAAGTATGGTATAATTCTATGTGAATGGTGAAGTGTATAATTTAAATGTGTCATCATTCATCCATGTTTGACTTTGGGTTAGTCTTTTGCATAGATTATTAATAACCTGTCAAGTCAAGTCATCCTTTATTCGATCATTCAATGATCAAAAAGATACAATACAGTGTAATCTTACATAAAAAAAACAGGCCAGCTTATACATACATATGATATATTAAAAGAGTAATACATACTTGCTGATTAAAAAGAGTGAAAAAAGAATGAGAGAAAATAAATTCATGTAGCATTATTTGCCATCAGATGTATGGAACGTTGCTTGAAGGATGCAACTAAAATACATAATCTCGGTGTTGTCAATGATTGCAGAAACACCATAGCAGTGCTGCATTGTCTAAAATGTGCTAGTTTTAAGAAAGGTAAAATGAGGCTCTTCCTAAGTACAGAGTAAAACTTACAGAATAATATAATGTGCAACACGAATTGTGCAGAATGATCATCACATGTAAAAGGGAGTAAACTGTGAAAATATGAACCTTGCACAAGGTAGGCCACAATACAATGTACATTGTCAAGCCTCAATCTAGTTAACAGGAACCTGTGATGCTGGTCAATGCCAGGGCTGGTAAAGGTCATAGCATGAAATACAACAGCAGGCTCAGCATTTTTTAGGTAACCTTTCATCTGAACATTTGGTCAAAAATACTTCGCTCAAGGGTTTGGAAAAGGTAATTGAGTAAATACCTGGATTTTCAAAAAGATCAAGTTCAGGCTAATACAAGTGTTGTTTATGTGTGCAAGCCAAGGTATTTTTAATCTTCGGTCAATTTAAAGATAGTCAATTAGGATTTTCCTGATGAACGAAGTCTCAATCTTAGTTCAGATCTTCAGCCATGGTAATTTATATAGTCCAGCCCCACTCCAGTGACACATGTCAGTACTGGTAGTTTTCGGTATGGCCAGAAGTTTTTTGATGAAGCCGTTCTCAACATTCCCCAGCCCCGGTTGATCACTGGTTCACCATAAACCTGCCCCATACATGGCATTCAAACATCATTTAGCCTTACAAGTTGCAATCAATTCTCTAATGGGTTTATTGCCTATCCTAAGTGCAAAACTAAGGACCACCTCCAAGCTTCTTGATACAGTGGCTGTTGTAGCTATTTTCAAAGGGCCCAAGGTAAGTTTATCAGCAGTCATTATTATTATTATCATCAAACATAAGGAAAAAGTCTTCAATATGTGTAGTAGTTAGATTATGTGGTATGTTTATGTCTTGGAATCTTCCAGGAGCAGCTGCAGTTTCTGTTGCAGCAATTCTGGTGCATGCTATTAGTCTTTCTAAATTTGAAATTCCTTGTTGTCATATAGTGTAGCCAGGGACTATTGGAAGTACATTTATTTTTTTTAATGGCTCTTGTTTGTTCTTGGAAACTAGTGCTTGGTTCTCTAAAGCTTTGCTAAACATTTATCACTTCTATTTCAGTCACACTTGGAGGATGAGTATTCTCTCTAATGTTAATTACAACATCCATTTTAGCCGTATCCCTCCCATAAGAAGCATTAGCAGAGTATTTTGTGCATTTCCAATGCATATTTTCTGTGCTTGTACTCTCTTTACTGTAAGTGCATCCCATGTGCGACAATAACTGTTTTCCTTCCAGTGGGTCTCTTTCTGCAATAATATTAGTAATTAGCATTAGTAACTATTATATTTATATATTTTTGGTTGTATTATAATAGATATTTTACTTGCATTACCATTTTCTACACTTTATATTTACATGTTTGCTGTCATTTTAATTTGCAGAATTCTTTTTTAGGTTTACTTCAATTTTATAGAGATGAGGGGCATGTGGTGACTGTAAGGTGCCGATCATGATCCGGTAAAAACCGGGTACGAACCGTCGGACGGAGCATATTCTCCGTCCGACGCGTACCCGGTCGTCAATTTCTACAAACAAGGAATTACGATTCGCACGGGTACACCATGACCGTACGATTCGTAAAAAAGTCCGACCGAACAAAAAAACACCTACCAATGCGATCCGGGAAAGTGCCGACCTGACGTCGGGACGCTCGCAGCCAGCCATTCACGACCCAGGAATCACGATTCGCACCGACGTCACCCCGCACGGTGAATATTTTGCGGCAGCCAAAAACTGCCGGGAAATCAGGACGACGCGAACAAGGACCACCAGTACGCGACGGACAGACGACGACGCGAACAAGGAGGACCAGTACGTGACGGACACACAGGACGACGCCACCAAGGAGGACCCGTACGCGACAGGACGACGCGATTGGAGTACCAGTACGCGACGGACAGACATGGACCCGAACCTACGAGTCATCCCTGCCCTCATAGCAGTCCACCTGCTCTACAGGCACCGACGCAGACGCCGCAGAAGGTCAGAATAACTAAGGGAGGGGGGAAAGTGGGGTGGGGTGGGGGTGGCACGACCAGGGCAGACCACAAAACAACCACATAAGTCACACATGGCCTGGACATACCTGACTCCCATGCCCTGGTCACCACGAGGGGGTGGGGGTGTGTCCTGATAAGCCAGCGACCGCCACAACGGAAGTCCGTCACCACGCGAACCGGCAACACAACCAGACAGGTACGTCCCGTACCCACGCCTCAAGAGCGTGGGTACGAGTCGTACCACGCCCACACACACGTCACCCCAACAATGGCGGGACGGATCGTACCCACGTGGCAAAGGCCTGGGTACGGCCCGCACAAGCATCACATAGCGTGGGGACGGATATGTACGGACCCTACCCCCACCCGCGTATGCATGGAGCGTACCCCCACCCCAACAGTGTAAGTACGACTCAAACCCTCACCCGCGGACGTACGGACCGTACCCCCCATGCCAACAGTGGAAGTACGACCCGTACCCCCACCCGCGTATGCATGGAGCGTACCCCCCATGCCAACAGTGTAAGTACGACCCGTACCCCCACCCGCGTATGCATGGAGCGTCCCCCCTATGCCAACAGTGTAAGTACGACCCGTACCCCCACCCGCGTATGCATGGAGCGTACCCCCCACCCCAACAGTGTAAGTACGACCCGTACCCCCACCCGCGTATGCATGGAGCGTACCCCCCACCCCAACAGTGTAAGTACGACTCGAACCCTCACCCGCGGACGTACGGACCGTACCCCCACCCCCACCAGTGTAAGTACGACCCGTACCCCCACCCGCGTATGCATGGAGCGTACCCCCCACCCCAACAGTGTAAGTACGACTCGAACCCTCACCCGCGGACGTACGGACCGTACCCCCACCCCCACCAGTGTAAGTACGACCCGTACCCCCACCCGCGTATGCATGGAGCGTACCCCCCACCCCAACAGTGTAAGTACGACTCAAACCCTCACCCGCGGACGTACGGACCGTACCCCCACCCCCACCAGTGTAAGTACGACCCGTACCCCCACCCGCGTATGCATGGAGCGTACCCCCCATGCCAACAGTGTAAGTACGACCCGTACCCTCACCCGCGTATGCATGGAGCGTAACCCCCATGCCAACAGTGTAAGTACGACCCGTACCCTCACCCGCGTATGCATGGAGCGTAACCCCCATGCCAACAGTGTAAGTACGACCCGTACCCCCACCCGCGTATGCATGGAGCGTAACCCCCACCCCAACAGTGTAAGTACGACTCGAACCCTCACCCGCGGACGTACGGACCATACCCCCACCCCCACCAGTGTAAGTACGACCCGTACCCCCACCCGCGTATGCAAGGAGCGTACCCCCCACCCCAACAGTGTAAGTACGACTCGAACCCTCACCCGCGGACGTACGGACCGAACCCCCACCCCCACCAGTGTAAGTACGACCCGTACCCCCACCCGCGTATGCATGGAGCGTACCCCCCATGCCAACAGTGTAAGTACGACACGAACCCTCACCCGCGTATGCATGGAGCGTACCCCCCACCCCAACAGTGTAAGTACGACCCGTACCCTCACCTCGAATGCATGGAGCGCACCCACACCGTGTATGTCCCAAGCGTACATATCCAGAAATTGGAGGTGTGTGTGCAGAGTCCTCCCAGCAGTGCCCAGAGACAGGAGGGTGTGTGCAGAGTCCTCCCAGCAGTGCCCTGAGACAGGAGGGGTGGGTGCAGAGTCCTCCCAGCAGTGTCCAGACCCAGGAGGGGTGTGTGCAGAGTCCCCCCAGCAGTGTCCAGACCCAGGAGGGGTGTGTGCAGAGTCCTCCCAGCAGTGCCCAGAGACAGGAGGGTGTGTGCAGAGTCCTCCCAGCAGTGCCCTGAGACAGGAGGGGTGGGTGCAGAGTCCTCCCAGCAGTGTCCAGACCCAGGAGGGGTGTGTGCAGAGTCCCCCCAGCAGTGTCCAGACCCAGGAGGGGTGTGTGCAGAGTCCTCCCAGCAGTGCCCAGAGACAGGAGGGGTGGGTGTGGAGTCCTCCCAGCAGTGCCCTGAGACAGGAGGGGTGGGTGCAGAGTCCTCCCAGCAGTGCCCTGAGACAGGAGGGGTGGGTGTGGAGTCCTCCCAGCAGTGCCCTGAGACAGGAGGGGTGGGTGCAGAGTCCTCCCAGCAGTGCCCTGAGACAGGAGGGGTGGGTGTGGAGTCCTCCCAGCAGTGCCCTGAGACAGGAGGGGTGGGTGTGGAGTCCTCCCAGCAGTGCCCTGAGACAGGAGGGGTGGGTGTGGAGTCCTCCCAGCAGTGCCCTGAGACAGGAGGGGTGGGTGCCCATCACTCCCAGCAGTGCCCTGATACAGGAGGGGTGTAACACATGTGTGTGAGGCCAGAATCATCCACATGCATACTGGCTACAAGGGAACATGTCCCCATGAACTCATGTCAACAGACTCCACACACAAGTACAGTGATCACCAAGGATGCCACGATTGTCGCAGGTGGAGACATGGCCCTGCATGCATGGCCAAAGTAGAAGGGCTCCGTCACACACACAGCTCATGTAGACACAGCTCTGCGCTAAACATTGGGAACACCCTGCAGGGAAGAAAGCTGGGTACACAGAGGAAGGAATACACCCTGGGACAAGTGCACCATGCAGTAACTGCTTACATGAACAAAGAAAGTTAGCCAACACCTTGTGATGGCACACAGATCACAGGGTCCCACCAATGAGCAGTACACTACTACACATCCCACACACCCAAACCCTTACACACCACCAAAAACCATGTAGCAGCCCCACCAACACCAATACCAGCATAGCAGTAGTGTGATAATGAAAACAAAATTAAGCTTTATTCAGCATGAGCACAATGTCCGTGGATCGCAGGCAGTTCAATCTTCACAAAGCCCATAGGGCAGTCAATGATTCTCAGCTGGATGGGGGACACAGTGGGATGCGTGTCCCCTACATTGCCTGCACAGTCAAATGGCATCGTCTTCCACACTGGTGAGGGCATCAGGGGGGGGGAAGCAACAGGCACCGCAGGGACATCAGGGCAAAGGGGAGGCGTTGTGGGTGCAGGGATGGAGGACTCCACCACAGGAGGTGGGTCAGTGCCAAAGGCGGAGGCCAGGATGGCACTACACACCTTTGCAAGGTCCTCCAGGGAGTCCCCTGCACCCGAAGGGACCTCAGGCCCCAAGGAGGGGGGGGGATCAGAGGGATGGGTCGCAGCGCCACCGGGGGAGGGTGGAGACAGGGGGGGAGACTCAACCACCCTGACCGGGGACCTCCTTGACCGCTTGCGTGGTGGTGTAACTGTGGGGCTCAGGGACAGAGCGGCCATGAAGGTGTCCTTGGGGGAGATGTGGCCAGGAGAGCTGAGGGGAGGGGATTTGGAGGGAGTGGACTGGGTGGAATGCGGACTCCCACTATGGCTGCGTGTCACACGTTTGCCCCCCGACCCAGTGGGTGTGCCTACCTCACCCTGTGTGTGCGTGTCAGGAGGAGTGCGGTGGACCTTCCCTGCTGGTGTGGTGCCCGTGTCTGTTGATGTGGGTGCATGCCGACGTCTGGGTGTACGTGTGACAGGCATGGGAGTGGGAAGTGTGGATGGGGCAGGGGTAGGTGGGGGGATGTCACGCTGCAGGAGACCCACTGCTGCAGTCAGTGTGGAGTCGATGGACCTCAGCAAGTTGCGTTGGTCAGCCTGCGATGAATGAATGCCCTCCAAGAAAGCCTCGATGTTGGTGAGGGTTTTGCCGTGGGCATGGAGGACATTAAGGATCGCAGCCTGACCAACCTGCAGTTGCCGCTGGATGTCCACAGACTCTGCATTGGCGGCAGCAGTGGAGACAGGGGCAGGGGGTGCGGTGCCTGGCAGGAAGGAGACATGCTGTGACCGGGCACGCTGGGAAGGGACACGAGCAAGTGGGAGGCGGCTGGTGGAAACTGAGGGGGCGGTGCGAGGTGTTGTTCCGCTGTCAGCTGCTGGTGCAGCCTCCGCCCACTCGGAGACATCGTCCCCGGACCTGTCAGCTTCGTAGTCTGATGTGCCAGTCGACAGGTCCTCGGCCACACTCTCCTCCGCCTCTGTACCACTCGATGTGCCAGACCCGATGTCACGGCTGGCACTGGTGCTCGGTCCCTCCGCCTGGTCTGTGTCCATGTCTCCCTCTGTGTCCCCCGACGATGCTGTGGGCAGGGTGGAGAGACAGAAATAATCAGACATCTGTACACATCTGTCACATGAGTCCAATCCACATAGGTAACATTGCATGGCCTGAAAAAGAAGATCCCTAACATCTACTGAACAGGGTACCGATGTAGGGCATGAAACACACAGTTGGTTGAGCCACCATGCCACTGAAATACCATGGAGAGCATGAGACAATAGCTAAACACAGGAAAAGGAGTCTGACATAGCACCCAGGCCCTGGGGACAATCCAGCACTGCATCTGCACCACACAGCGTTGGCGAAAATACCGATGACCAGGGACCATATCCATGAACTTGAGACACATGCTGCATAGGTAATGCTGAAAACATGCACAACATGACTCTGTCACTGCACATTGCGTGTGTGTCCAGACACATCACACACTGCCCAGACCCAGCAAGTGGTAATCAGGATTTAACACATAGGCATTGCCCGCCCCAACAAGACCCTACACGAGGCAAATTGTTGAGACACAGGTGGCACCAACATCTCATAGTCTGGGTGATACACACAGGGGCAGGCAAAAAGCGAGATTGAACGCCAAACAGCCAAGGTGCGCCTGTACAAATAATGTGGTACCAGTGCCCATCCTCAGATGAGTATAGCAAGACACACAGGCACTGGCAACTGTGAGTATGAAGAAGGACAATCAGGTCAGGCTGCACCGTGGACACCTGTACAAAATAGCACGTCTATATACATGGTGACAGGGGACAATGGCAGAGAGCACAACTTACGCTGTAGACACTGACAGTGGCCACGTGTATGATGACACATACACCACTCAGGAAAAGGTGCCCCAGGGGACAGTAGTGGGCACGCAACTACATGCTACTGAATGGTAATGACTGCAACACACGTCACCATCCCTGCACTATGTGTATCGCACACTCATGCACATCATGTCACAGGCCACTACATGGGACATGCGCGCTGTAAGGCATGACACATGAGAGACCAACTCCCATGTCTGGAGTCAGCATCAGTGCCAACTGATATGGAACCCACATGCAGTGAACTTGACAGTGCACAGGCAATGTCCCACAACCTGTTACACACCACCCCCACACATGATGCTACAGACATTGGTCCCGTGGACAAAGCGCCAGCCTACATTACCCTGTGGAGGAGTGACTACACACAGACCAGGGAACACATTGCAAGGAGGGGAAGGGTGGCAGGGGCACAGCGCTATACTGGGGCAAACAGGATCTGCACAGCACCTTTAAACCCTGCCAGTGAATTCATGCTACTGTGCCCTTACAAATGCCGGTGACACACAACAAACACACATGTACCTACCCCCTTCCGGCTGCTGCATCGCCTGTAAGCGCCTCTCCAGGTCTGGAAAGACCACCGGCAGCACACGCCTGTGGAGGTGGCTCAGACGGCGGCGGTTGCGGTTCTTGTGGCTCTCAGGTGAGTCCCCCAGCAGGAGCCGTGCAATCCTCCGCGTCCAGCACCGGATATCCTGCCAGCGTTTCCTCACCTGGGGCAGGCTCCGCCTCCGACCATCCACACGCCTCACGGCACTGACGGCGGTCAGCCAGATCTGCTCCTTGGCAGTGGCGCCCACCTGTGAGGTAGAACAAGTGACACCACATCAATACACCAGCCACATGTCACAGAGAGACATATGGGTACAAATTAGCTGGTTACAACAAGGCATGTCATGCAGCCAACGCATTGCACCTTTGTCATAGGGACATCATCCCCTGTTGAGGGGAAAAAGCACTACGCGCCACAGTGGGTACACAGGTGGAATGATGGCAATGTCACAATCAATGATCAAGGCTCACACTGTGCATCACACCCACCCCTCCTGTCTCAGGGCACTGCTGTTAGTGATAGGCACACACCCCTCCTGTCTCAGGGCACTGCTGGGAGCACACTGTACCCACCCCTCCTGTCTCAGGGCACTGCTGGGAGCACACTGTACCCACCCCTCCTGTCTCAGGGCACTGCTGGGAGCACTCTGTACCCACCCCTCCTGTCTCAGGGCACTGCTGTGAGTGATAGGCCCCCACCCCTCCTGTCTCAGGGCACTGCTGGGAGACATCAGGCACCCCCCCCCTGGGACCCCCCCAACAGTACATGGCATGTGTGTTACACCTGGACGCAATGGCCGAAGTCACAGTCACAACATAGGGACAGTCTGTGGCAGTGGCCTATGCACTCACCTGATACCCTGGTCGCCCATACAGCATGGGGTACTGTGGGAGGATCACATCCAGCAGAGCCATGTTCTCCTCCAGGGTGAATGGCTGTGTCCTCTCCACAGCCCTTGACATGGTTCCAGGGAATCAGTAGCAGCAGCTGGGTCGACGAATGCAAAGATGTGCAGGCAAGTGCTCCCTCATGGGACCAGGCTGCCTTATATGTGCCCTTCTGCCCAGTCTCATGCACAGGAGTACAGAGAGATTGGTCACTCACATTTGCATCCTATGTTTCCACCAATCCCTACAAACCTAGCAGTCTGTGTGTTCTCTATCGGTTTCATTCTCCTGCATGATGTCAGCCCCACAAACACATTGCAACAAAGTAGACAAATTCCAACTGACTTCTGCTGTGCACCTTCCAGAACAATTTCGAATTTTGAACTTGGTCTCCATGACAACCAGCATGCATGTAGGCCTTAATACTTGTCCCCTATGTAATTTGGAGCATCACACACAGGTACGGTGCGTGTGGGGGCCCTAGGGCACCCCAAATGCATGGCAACGGCCCGTACATGCATGCCTACCCTCTCCATCACTATGGGTCTGCACGCGTATGCGTACCCGTAGTGGTACGGACCGTACACTCGCATCTACGCTCTCTATCACTATGGGTCTGCACGCGTATGCGTACCCATAGTGGTACGGACCGTACACTCACATTTACGCTCTCCATCACTATGGGTCTGCACGCGTATGCGTACCCGTAGTGGTACGGACCGTACACTCGCATCTACGCTCTCCATCAATATGGGTCTGCACGCGTATGCGTACTCGTAGTGACAGTGAACGTAGATGCGAGTGTACGGTCCGTACCACTACGGGTACGCATACGCGTGCAGACCCATAGTGATAGTGAGCGTAAATGTGAGTGTACGGTCCGTACCACTACGGGTACGCATACGCGTGCAGACCCATAGTGATAGGGCCGTACACTCGCATCTACGCTCTCTATCACTATGGGTCTGCACGCGTATGCGTACCCGTAGTGGTACGGACCGTACACTCACATTTACGCTCTCCATCACTATGGGTCTGCACGCGTATGCGTACCCGTAGTGACACGGACCGTACACTCGCATCTACGCTCGCCATCACGATGGGTACACATACGGCAGCACTCCCACAGTGATTTGGGAACATGCACAGGCCCTCTCAGCAGCAGTACGGCGGATTTTACACATCACTGTGGTGATAGGCGACACACATGTAGGAATAGGGCGGACATACTTGTCCATGGATGGACATACTTGTCCAGGAATGGACATCAAGGCATCGTCTGTGCATTACCACATGTGTGGGGCACAGGTGTCACAGGCTGTGATGTGGAACATGCCTCCTGAGTGGAGAAGGCACCAGATGTATGATGAGATGTGTACATGTGTACTGTGTGAGGGTGCAATGTGTGCCAGGCATGCCCTTGACTCCTTTGACATGTGTGCATGTGGGACTGCGCACTTGGTGTGAGCGTCACTGGCATGGCACCGACACCAACACACGGAAGTGTCCCATGATGCCAGGTACAGGGGTCATGACACATGACTTATCACTACCCACAGTGCACAATGTGACTATGCCATATATGTGTCCGGGATTTACATCAGGTTGATGTTGTAGCACCCTCAAAAGCTGCAGCCGTTGCAGCAACCAACATGTGGCTGTGTGTAGATTGTCATTGCACACTGTTCCCAACACCATGCC
This sequence comes from Triturus cristatus, assembly GCF_964204655.1. Lineage (NCBI taxonomy): Eukaryota > Metazoa > Chordata > Amphibia > Caudata > Salamandridae > Triturus > Triturus cristatus. Next base: position 316,606,994 of record NC_140588.1, on the reverse strand, counting down.
ACATGTGTTCTCGGATGTGAGGTGCACATGTATGCAAGGGACACGGAGTAGCGTGACAAGGCCATGTGAGCAAACTCACAAGGAATGTGTGGTGAGTCATGACATGTGCACCTTCATGGCAAGGTGTGTGGGCTGGACTAGTGTAATGTCATGTGACCTGTGGCTCAAGTGTTCTGCTGCCAGTCTCTGCAATCGGCATCACACTTCTGCTGATGTGTGGGTGTATGTCACTCCTGTCTTGCGTCGGGCAGTGCACTTGCACTGGGACACAGCTATTTCCATGGCGTGGCATGGGGAGGTTCTCAATCACCGTGTGTAGCTGGGTCTTGGAAGGAGTGTCACCTTGCATCCATACGTGTCCTGGGCATGTAGCACATGCCTGACTCCCTATGTGGCATGTGTGTATTGCCAGATTTACATGTGCTCAGTAGACATGAGTTGTTCTCGTAGTGCACTCACTCTTCCTTGTCACTTCCAAATTACTGCAGAGCGCCTCCTGTTGCCCGAAGAATTCCAGACTTGGCCACCATGCAGGAGAATGACAGTATCCGGCTCTACCGCTTCACCCAACCGTTGATTCTGGAGCTGACGGCGAGACTGGCACCACACCTGCAACCGCAGCACAGGTATCCTACGGCACTGACACCCCAGCTGAAGGTAATGGCTGCCCTACATTTCCTTGCCACGGGTACCTTCCAAAATACCATAGCTCATGTTGGTGGCTTGTCCCAGAGCATGTTCAGCGGTGTGCTGCATGATTTCTTGGAGGCCATGTTGATTCACCTGGATGACTTCATCAAGTTCCCAACCCCTGAACAGATGACTGAGGTCAAGCGTGGTTTCTATGCCCTGGGAGGGATGCCCCATGTCATTGGGTCCATAGATGGGACACATGTAGGTTTGGTACCACCACACGCACGGGAGGTGGCGTACCGCAATCGGAAGCACTACCACTCCATCAATGCCCTTGTGGTGTGTCTGTCCAACATGGTGATTTCACATGTCTGTGCTCGTTTCCCAGGATCAGCACACGATGCCTACATCATGAGGCGTAGCGGGATGCCTGATATGATGATGCAGCTGCGCAATGAACGAGCATGTGTTGTTGGTGGGTACAGTCTGTCTGTCCTGTATTCTGTTTGGCCGAGCAGCACTACCGCTTCGCCAGTTCTAACGATATCCATGTGCTTTCCATTTAGGGGACGCTGGCTATCCCAACATGCCTTGGCTGCTGACACCTCTCCGCAACCCCATCACGCCGGCCCAGCTCCGCTACAACACCTCCCATGGCCGGACAAGGCGAGTGATAGAGAGGACGTTTGGCATGCTGAAGAGCCGATTCCGGTGCCTCCACAAGACCGGCGGCGCACTCCCATATGCCCCGGCAAAGGTTTGCAAGATCTTCATGGTCTGCTGCATGCTGCACAACATGGCAGTTGAAAGAGCTGTGCCACTCATCCTGAATCAACATGACGAGGACCATCCACCCGTGGAGGACGAAGGGCTTGGCAATGGGGCTAGTGATGTGGAGGATGTGGAGCCGCAAGAGGACATCCGGACTCGGCTCATACGCGACTTCTTTGCTTAGTGGTGAGTACCAGTGTCTAAGTGTGCACGCCTTGGTCCCCGTGTGGCATGTGTTGTGATGTGTGTGTCCACCTGCATGTATGGCACGTGAGTCAGAGGTGTGTGTGGGTGTGTCACTGGAGTGATGGTGGCAGTGATGGTAGTATTTCCCCAGTCATAATTGTGACCTAGCATGTTGTCATCCATACATGTGTCGAGTCAATGCACATGCAAGTGGCTGTGCTTTTTGTGGCTGACTTCTTGTGTGTCTCTCTTCCCCAGGTACCTGCGCATGCCATCTGCTGGTTGCATTGTTGTGGCACTGCTATTCCTCATGGACATGGCATCGTGGGCTGACTCAGCGTTACAGGCACGGACACGTTTGGAAGTCTCCATGGGGTAAGGGATGCATCTGGGGTGTATTGGGTGTGGCAGTTGTTCACGATGTGTGCACACTGCCCAGGTCGGGGTTTGGTTCCTCTGCAGTCATGTGGCATCCCCATGGGACACGACATGCAGCTGGGTACACCAGAATAGATGGGCTGCCTGGTTGTCAGTCATCAGTGATGGGATGGTGGATTGTGATGATGGCATCAATGTGTGTGACACTGCCCTCGGACACATACGGTTGACATTGGCTTGACATGGCGTGGGACTTCCACATCAGCGGATCTATGGTGTATGGCAAGCTCTCCGTGTGCAGCTGTGGGTATTTAGCTGTTAGCCGACGCTTGTGTGCCAGTACCATGGCTATCACGCATTTGTGCTGCAGAAGGGGGGTGCCAGTGTTTGAGCCACATGTTACTCCACATGATGTGTTCATGTGTACTTCAAGTTGCCTCTGCAATCCCAAAAACATGACTATTAAAGGTGTCCCTATGCCTCCAAGGTGCCTCTGCTCAGTCAATGCTGGTGTGTTGGCACGGTGCATCCTGCATGTCTGGCATGGTATTCCCAGATTGTGGCTATGTGTCAATGTGTCGAGTGGCAAGATGCAAGCTGTGTGTGTGTGCTGAGACTGTGTATTGGGCATGATGTCCATGACTGTGTGGGTAGTGTGACATGTGCCATCCCCATGCATCCAACGTTGTCCAGGCCCCCATTCTCTGCATCCACCGGACTCAAGCTTGCAGGACATGGTTCTGCCACCTGTCTACACGTACCTGGGTGCCCCCCAGGACACGGGCCAGGTTCCCTGACCTCTGCGCATGACTGTTGCTGTACTCAATGTGTCTGTCAGCACGGTTGTTCGGCCACCCCCTCAGCTGGTTCTGCACATCACGGGTGTGTATGGTGCTCCATGTCTGTCTTGCCTAATAAACTGTGACCCATGTGTCCTGTGCCAGACTCAGGCCCCAGGGTGTGGATGGTTGAAGTGAACAGATGACTCAGGCATGTTTAGACTGTACAAGACACATGTTAGGTAATAATGCTACCAGCAGGCATCTACTCTTAATAGTGTGATTTATTAGGGGGGGGGGGGACAAAGTGGGGGGCTTTCCGGGATTAGGGAATCCAAAGTTCAGTAGGGGAGTTGGTGTCCTTGCCATTGGAAATCCTCAGAGTCCATGCCACAGTCTTTGTCAACATTGGTCAGCCAGTGACCAGCAGGGCCATGTGGCAGAGAATGTCTCTTGATGCTGTGATGCTGTTGCTCCAGTGGGCCAGGTGCCAGGCCAGGTGTCCTGGGCGATGGTGATGTAGCAGCCACCCTCACGGTCCTTTCCGTGGACGACCCGGCTTCCTGCGGGGAACCTCAGCAGCAGGCCGTGACGACGTCTGGGATGCTCCGTCGGATGTTTCCTCCTCCTCCTCATGATCCCTCCCTGTGGGTGGTGATGTTCTCCGCCTTCTGGCACAGGGAGGGTCGGCCATGGTGTCGGCCATCCGACGGAGTTCAGCGTGAATCCCCTGGGACGCCGTCACTTGCTCAGCCTGTCTGTCCTCCATCCTCCGTTGGTGTAGCTGTAGACAGGCTATTAGCTCCGCATGTTGCTGGGCCTGCTGGACCTTGATCCCCTCGAGGACGGACACAACCTGGGCCATGCCCGTGGTGTCCTGCCGGTATGAGTCCAGGATGTTACGGACATGTGAAAATACCGGATCCCCAGCCAACTGGTCAGGCTCGCGCCTCCGCCGTCCTCCACTCCCACCACCCCTGCCCACTTGCGTCTAGCCTGCACTTGTGGGCACATCGGGTCTCCGGGACCCCTGAGGGGTGGCATTGGCGTTGTCGCCTGCCTCCTCCTGGGTGCCCGGGACACCGTGTCCCTCCTGGCGAGCCTGGCTGCATTGTGGTGTTGGGGCAGGGATCCTGGGTGTCTCCTGGGAAGTGGCAGGAGTGGGGGTGGTGGTTGGCACGGTTGTACCTGACGCAGGTGCTGCAGGTGGTTGGACACCAGAGGGGCCAGGTCGCTCGGGGTCGTCCGCAGAGTGGTGAGAGTGGTCGCTGCCGGTGGGATCGGTCTCCTGCAGATCCGGGTCCTGTGAGTGTTCCCCCCCAGTGTTGGGGGGTGCAGCACGACGTTGACCTGTGTGTGAGAGAGAAAATGTTAATTTTGATCCATGCAACATCCATGTTTCATCCGTTACAAAGTTGGCACATTTCCTCTTGGAATTAGGATCTGTCTTGCATTCCACTCACAGTGCACTTGTGCATGTGTGTGTCCCTTGGGCACCAATTTGGCCCCTTTAACTATGTGTGGCACAGTCTTACTTGCTGCGTCAAGTGTGACTGCAGTCAGCAGTGGAGTGTGCATGTGTGCCGAGCTATGCATTTGCGCCTTCCTTGTAGCACTGTACATGTGCACATGGAGTGGATCCACACACTCATATGATGCAGGTGGCTGTCCTTGTGCTCGTGTACAGGTTGTGACATGGCCCTGCGTTTTGCCATGATGAAGAGGGGGGGTTCTGGCACTGGCCACCCTTGTCTACATGCACGCAGTCCACCTGCTGACGAGCAGACATTCCCACACACCACAGGACTGATTTGCTCTCCCTGTGTCTCCCTCCTTCTCTGTCCCCCTCTCCCTCCCTCTCTGTCCCCCTCTCCCTCCCTCTGTGTCCCCCTCTCCCTCCCTCTGTGTCCCCCTCTCCCTCCCTCTGTGTCCCCCTCTCCCTCCCTCTGTGTCCCCCTCTCCCTCCCTCTGTGTGTCAGCCTCCTCCCTCTGTCCATCTTCCTGTGTCTCCCTCCCTCTGTGTCCCCCTCTCCCTCCCTCTGTGTGTCAGCCTCCTCCCTCTGTCCATCTTCCTGTGTCTCCCTCCCTCTCTGTCCCCCTCTCCCTCCCTCTCTGTCCCCCTCTCCCTCCCTCTGTGTGTCAGCCTCCTCCCTATGTCCGTCTCCCTCCCTCTCAGTCCCGCTCTCCCTCCCTCTGTGTCCCCCTCTCCCTCCCTCTCTGTCCCCCTCTCCCTCCCTCTGTGTGTCAGCCTCCTCCCTCTGTCCGTCTCCCTCCCTCTCAGTCCCCCTCTCCCTCCCTCTGTGTCCCCCTCTCCCTCCCTCCGTGTGTCACCCTCTGTCACCTTGGCCCAGCTTCCTGGGCACACACTGTTAGCAGATCTTTGAGTGGCCCTTGGCCTGTTGATGTGAGTTTGTTTCTGATCTCCAGGCACCCATTTTGTCTGCTGTGTGTCTGTGCGCTGCTGCTGTGGTGGTGTGTGCTGCCACTCTTTCACACTGTTGGCTGTTCATTAGCTGCTGGCATGTGCAAAACAGTGCCTTCACCCCCATGTGTTGATGCAAGGCATCCGCCATTTGCTGGCAAGTCATTCCTGTGTTGGGACACAGTGTTTGTCTGGCTGTGACCTAGGCCATATGGGCAGAGGGCATTGTTGTCTGCTTTGGAGTCGCACTATGTGATTTTTGGTGCCCAGCCTCCCGCCATCCGGGTTAACGTGTCATGTGTTGTTGTCTTCTGTGGCCTGTGACTTGACATTGTCCAGCTGGGTGCATGGGGCATGGTGGCAGCAGTGGCATGTGCCTGCTCATGGAGTGTGGTTGAGTAATGCGATGGCTTGTGGTGGTTGCGTGCCTGTTATTAATTTTGGTTGTGGTTGCAGTTCCCCCCATGTGAGGTGCGTTGTTTGTGTACTCACCCGGGTCTCGGAGTCCTTCTACTCCTTCAACTGCCTCCACCGGCAGTATGGCCATCACCCTCTCCTCCCAGGGATGGTACTGTACGGGTCTGCGGGAGGGCCCTCCTCCGGTGGCGTTGGCCTGGTCGTGTTCCTCCTGTCTCTTGGCTCTGACCCTCCTCCGCAGATCGTACCACCTGTTCTGGCAATCCTGCTTGGTCCTCCTGGTGTCCGCAACAGCATTCACAGCATCGACGATGGTCTGCCACATGGCTGTTTTGGCTGCCTGGCTGGTGCTTCTGACCAATGTTCCAAAGATCTGTGGCTCGACTCTGAGGATTTGATCAACAAGGACCTCCAACTCTCGGTGACTGAACTTTGGATTCTTGGTAGTGGGCATGGTGAGGGGTGTGGGTGGGGATGGTGTGGGTGTGGGGGGTGTGTGGATGTTGGGGGGGGTGTGGATGGTTGTGTGTGTGTGTGAATGTGATGAGAGGGTGTTTGTGAGGGTGGTCGTGTGAAGGTGTGCAAGTGTAAGATGTGGTGTCGCTTGTAGTCTGGTTCTGTGGTGTCTGGCAGCAGTGGGTCTGTTGCAAAGGCTCATGGTTTGTGTGTGTGGGCCCTTTTTATTGGTCCATGGGTGGGTGTGGCAGTGTTTGAATTTTGGGTGGGTGTGTTATAAGGAGTGGTGGTGTATTGGGCCTCTGTTTGTTTTTGACAGTTGCAGGTCAGTGATTGTGTTATTTTAGTGGTTGTTGGCCATGTTTAGTGGCTGTGTGCCTTTCGAATGGTGTATTGTTGAGTTGTTTTGTCCTTGTTGTGTACGTGCGTTTTGTGCGTGTGTACGGTGTGTACATGGGCCATTTGGTTGTACGATTTGGTCCTTGTGTGAGGAACGTACTGGGGTGGGGGTACGACTGGAACGTACTGGGGTGTACATAGACGGTGGTACGACACGTACAGGGGTGGGGGGGTGTACATAGACGGTGGTACGACACGTACAGGGGTGGGGGTACACGGGGGTACGACACGTACAGGGGGGGGTGTACATTGACGGTGGTACGACACGTACAGGGGTGGGGGGGTGTACATTGACGGTGGTACGACACGTACTGGGGTGGGGGGGTGTACATTGACGGTGGTACGACACGTACTGGGGTGGGGGTACGACTGGAACGTACTGGGGTGTAGGTAGACGGGGCTATGACACGTACTGGGGTGGGGGTGTGGCTCGAACGTACTGGGGTGTAGGTACACGGGGGGTACGACACGTACTGGGGTGGGGGTACGACTGGAACGTACTGGGGTGTACATAGACGGTGGTACGACACGTACAGGGGTGGGGGGGTGTACATAGACGGTGGTACGACACGTACAGGGGTGGGGGGGTGTACATAGACGGTGGTACGACACGTACAGGGGTGGGGGGGTGTACATGGACGGTGTTACGACACGTACAGGGGTGGGGGGGTGTACATAGACGGTGGTACGACACGTACAGGGGTGGGGGGTGTACATAGACGGTGGTACGACACGTACAGGGGTGGGGGTACACGGGGGTACGACACGTACAGGGGGGGGTGTACATTGACGGTGGTACGACACGTACAGGGGTGGGGGGGTGTACATTGACGGTGGTACGACACGTACAGGGGTGGGGGGGTGTACATTGACGGTGGTACGACACGTACTGGGGTGGGGGGGTGTACATTGACGGTGGTACGACACGTACTGGGGTGGGGGTACGACTGGAACGTACTGGGGTGTAGGTAGACGGGGCTGTGACACGTACTGGGGTGGGGGTGTGGCTCGAACGTACTGGGGTGTAGGTACACGGGGGGTACGACACGTACTGGGGTGGGGGTGCGACTGGAACGTACTGGGGTGTACATAGACGGTGGTACGACACGTACAGGGGTGGGGGGGTGTACATTGACGGTGGTACGACACGTACTGGGGTGGGGGTACGACTGGAACGTACTGGGGTGTAGGTAGACGGGGCTGTGACACGTACTGGGGTGGGGGTGTGGCTCGAACGTACTGGGGTGTAGGTACACGGGGGGTACGACACGTACTGGGGTGGGGGTGCGACTGGAACGTACTGGGGTGTACATAGACGGTGGTACGACACGTACAGGGGTGGGGGGGTGTACATTGACGGTGGTACGACACGTACTGGGGTGGGGGTACGACTGGAACGTACTGGGGTGTAGGTAGACGGGGCTGTGACACGTACTGGGGTGGGGGTGTGGCTCGAACGTACTGGGGTGTAGGTACACGGGGGGTACGACACGTACTGGGGTGGGGGTGCGACTGGAACGTACTGGGGTGTACATAGACGGTGGTACGACACGTACAGGGGTGGGGGGGTGTACATTGACGGTGGTACGACACGTACTGGGGTGGGGGTGCGACTGGAACGTACTGGGGTGTACATAGACGGGTGGGGGTATACATATACGGGGGTACGTGTCGGACGTACAGGGGCTGGGGGGAGTGTTGGGCGCGTATGCGGGCACATGTCTCCATGGTTGCTATTGGTGTTCGGTGCGGACGGTGTTTTTTCCATACGGTTGTAGGCTCGGACGCACGGGATGGATCGTGATTCCTCGGTCGGACTTGGATTTTTACGTTTGTAAAGTAAATCGTCCGAGGACGTGTCGGACACATTTTCCGACCCGAGGACGTGTGGGGAATGATTCCCGGTGCGGTTCGTATGGGCTTTTTACCATGCGAATCGTGATTGCCAGTTCGTACGGCACTTGTACGATTCGTACGGTAAAAAGACCCGATACGAGTCGCACGGAGGAATTTTTTACCGGATCGTGATCGGCACCTATGTCTCTTGGAAATAGAACTTGTGTTTTGATTAACTTTTTAAAAAAACGGTCTCCTTTAGTTTTATGGTTAGATTTATGATAATTTTGCACCTTATCCTCTCCCTCTTGGACAAGACCTCCAACACAAGAAACAAGTTCACCACCCATATGACCCAAGTCACTAGCTGAATAGGAGCCAAGTGTCTCAAAATCAACACCGAAAAGACAGAAGTAGCGGTCTTCAGCAAGAACAGCTCACCATTGGACAACCAACTGGTTGCCGGTCTAACTTGGACCCACACCTATCACCCACACAGTAAACCTCGGAATAAGCAAACTGAACATGACCAGGCAAGTCAACGCCATCAATGCCCCCTGCTTCCACACCCTGAAAATGCTAAGGAAAATCTTTAAATGGTTACAATGCAATACTAGAAAAATTGAAACTCGGGCTCTAGTCACCAGTAAGTCTCACTATGGGAAAACCCTCTACGCCGGAATCACCAGGCAACTCACTAGAAGCTTACAGACCATCCAAAATTAAAGCAGCCAGACTTATCCTCAACCTCCCCACAGAACTCACATCATAACACACTTCAGGTTACTCCACTAGATCCTGATAAACAAACACACTCATTTCAAACTCCTCACAATCTCAAGGCACTACACAACTTAGACCCACCTGCCTCAATCTCCTACCTTCATCTACTTCCAACAACTACCCATATACCCCTGCTCCATAGGACTCCTACATGCACACATCCCACTAATATACAGAAGCAGATCAGGACGATGGGCGTTCTCTTACATCACTCCTAAAGCATGGACCTGCCTCGCACTTCAGATTAGAGCCACTTCCTCTCTTTTTGAATTCTGCAGTAAGCTTAAGACTTAGCTTTTCATTAACCAAACCACCATACGCAAGGGTAGGCACAGACACCTGCTCACTGCTAGGATGCTCTTGTGTGTGATAATACACACATTAACATAACATAACATAACATTTCATTTCTAGCATTTATGCGTTTTACATTGTTTAATATGGAATTGTATTTGAATACTTTTAAAGTTAATTTGTCGAGATTTCATTTCGAAAGATCGTGCTGCTGGTTTTCAGATTCATATATTTGATTTGTATATTTTTATGCTAACTAAAGCTTGGAGATATAAAGAAAAACAAATGATTAATTTGTTGTTTTTACATTGAATGTTTAGCAGTAAACATAATTTAGTTTGAAATCACTGCATTTATGTTACATACTTTTATTATCTTTTGTGACTTTTTGGAAGTTAGGATCTTCAATTTTTCTCTCTGAAATCCAACAGAGTGTTGCTTTTGTGTATATTTGCTGTTTTTAATGCAAAGGAAAGATCTTGTTTGTGCTATTTTTATAGGGTTAATTTAAGTGATAAAGTATTTGTATTGGTTACTTTGGGCCTGGTTTAGATCTTGGCGGGTGGGTTACTCCATCACAACGGTGACGGATATCCCATCCGTCGAAATATAAATCCCATTATTTCTTAGGGAATTAATATTTTGGCAGACAGAATATCAGTCAGTGTAGTGACAGAGTAACCTGTCCGCCAAAATATAAATCAGGCCCTTTGTTTAAAGTAAGATTTTATTGGTTGGTTTGCTTGATGATTGAATTTTGTTTGACAGTTTATTCCGCAGTGTACATGCCTGTGTGGGGTGTGCGAGTCGTATGGCTGCGGGTGTCGGGGGGTCCGACGCGGACCCCCGAAGTCCGACTCTGGGAGCTTTTGCGAGCCGGACGCTCCGACTCAGTCGAGCTGTCCGATTCGAGCATCGTACTCGTGTGGTCGAGAATCGTCTCCATTGCGCGCGTCGGTTTGCGTGCGACTAAGTTGGACGGATCGGGTCGGAGCCCGGAACGAGTCGGTTGGAGAATTTGTGCATCTTTGCATTGTACTTAGTCGTCCAGATACGTGTACGGATCGGTAGGAAAAGAAGCATCGAAATCAGATCCGCTACGCACGATTCGGTGCCCTACCGACCGAGATCCGAATCGGCCCCTCAGTGGGATTTACATATAGAACCCTGCCTCCTTAATATTAATGTTATGTAAATCTGTGAATTATATGGAAGTAGTACATCTATTGCATTGCAATGTAAAGATGCTGAGTTGGAAAGTGGTCAGTGTGCAAAAGCACCAACTCCTTTTGTGACCCCTACTAAGAGGTAATTAGTCACTAGAATATTCCCTACAATACAGGTGTATGAAGAATTATGTAGTGTTCCTTTTTGACATACAATTATTATATGCAACAGTCATTAATGGGCTATGCTTTCCATATGTATTTCAAGCTCTGCCTCTCCTGCATTTGCCCCTGTAGATCATGGCTCTGTCTATTGGAATGCACCGAACCCTGAAACAACTATTCCTGTACCTAGAATCATTGCATCTTTCTATGAGAATCCATATATGCTGAGGAGTCCAACAATATGTGGTTGGTTTAACCCACACAATAAGCAGAAGCACATTTGTATGCCTAAAACTCCACCACTGGCAACAGAGAAATCATGCATGGCGGTGCAGTCGACCAAACACCTTGCATTATAGCATCCAAGTCCCTGACTCTTCAGCGGACCACCATTGATGGCCTGTCAGTGCCGATCCGTCTAACTTTGTAATTACCCCCTTTATCTTAAATGCCCTTTATTCCTAAAATCCTCAATGAAGTGTAGAACATGCACACCAAGATTTACGAAGATGTAGAGTAGGAAGGTGAGGGTAACACTGCTGGAAAGCCTGAAAAGGAACACAAACAAACTAAGCACTAAGGGGCATATTTGTGGGGATTTGGCACAGTGCAGAATAGCAAGTCCCCTTGTTACTTTCGACAAGAGAGGGTGAATTTGGGTTCCCTGGTGCTCACCTAGAATTAAACACTCTATTTGAAATATGCAGACTAGTAATGTGGCGCACATACAAGGAGGGATGCCCACCCTACATCCACAAACAGATCAGTGCATGAACACAGCCTTATGGCACACACAATGATTAAGAATCTAGTCTTCAAACATTGTACTTGATCTTGAGTGTTATGATTTGCTATAATTCAAAACAGATTTGTTCCAATTTAGCCAACACGTGTTTCATCGTAATCACAACTTCAACAGGGCTAGACATCTGTGCAGGTGTCTTAATATGAAAGATACACAGTTCTTCTGGTGTATCAACTGCCAACTTAAACCGCTACATATAGCCGGGTACAATATCCTGTTGTCAGTACGTCCACTTGAAAGGATTTTAGAATCTGGTGTTAGTCTCAGCTTGAATTTCATCATACCATACACTCTGAGCCAAGTATCCTGGATATGGGTCAGTGTCAGTTCACTTTTTCGAAATACAGCCAGAATGAATTCCAATGAAAAATTCCAAATTGGAGCAAAAAGGTTTCACATAGCAAGTATGCGATGGTCCACGGCATTCCGTGGATTTGCCACATGGCAGCACAGAACGTCACCTTGCTTCGCTGCCCTGCGTCAAAGTGAAAGGATAGGAATGTGCCGTAACTATGGCATACAGCGCATTCCTGCCCTTTTCCCCTGTGCTGGTGCCGTTTGGACAGCCTAGCACCAATGCAGGCACCCTTACACCCCATGGTGCAAGGGTGTCTACGTTGAATGCAGTATTTGTTTTGTTCAAAAAGGATACCTTTATGAACAAAAACAGTCCTGGAAGGCTTTTTACTCTTCTGTATGCATGTCACATAGACTTCACCTCCTAATGCAGCGCGCATGTATCAAAATTGCAAACACACACTCAGTAAATGCACCAAATATGCTCCACAAATCCTCAAGCCAAGTAACCAAGCAGTACACTTTTTTGTACATATTCAGAAACTGTAGCATCAAAGATTTGATAGTGGTGTATACAGGTCTACCAATATGTATATATGCTGAAATGGCCATGAAAATCCATGAGTAGAGGACAGATAAAATGCAACTTGTGTACCCTCTTCTCTGTTACCCACCATATGTGACCATTGTTATGCCTTGGATGCTGACACCCTTAGTAAATCTAAAGTCGGCAGCAGAAGCAGACCACAACACAGCACACAAACAGCCCTTGATAGCTGTTTTCTTGCGCATGAGTCCACGTGGTAAGTCCTAAACCTGTTTAGGGTAGACATCTTTACAGCCCCAAGATTGCTTGTGACATGATTATTATCAGTGTGCAACCAAGTTGTGCGAGGTGGAATGCTTTTTACGGCATCCTTACATTTTATAAAGTTTGCTAAATGTCGGTCATGGTCTTGTAATTAATTTGCTGAACATGGCATAAAGACATTATGTTCTTTTTCTTTTAATTTCCCTATAATGCGAAGTTCTTGGCACATTACTTCATCTGACTGTGCCTCAGTCCTCACAGCAACCACACGGTTATGTAAATACTTATTACATATGGCGTGTTTATATGGTGCCACACATTTTTGTGTCCAGCAAATCATATCCAAGATGGCATATGTGGATGTGGACCTCCAACACAGCTTCCAACGTGGAGAAATCTGGAGATGTATATATCTGATGCAGGCCCTAAAAGATGAACTAGGGAAGACACCTGATATAGTGGTACCACCCTCCATATAGGACTACATATACATATGTAAAGAATTCGGGCGCATTATATCAGGTGTATACTAATTTTTTATTGATATATAGTGCATTCTCTAAGGACACTATGAGGGAGTTGAGTTCATGGTGGGAATTGCACTTGCAAATGTATTTTAAGGATGAAGGGGCTTATTTTTAAGCCCCTGTGTGCTGCCGGAATGTCACTTTTAATGGCGGTCTGGCGGCGCACACTGCAGGACAATGTGTACAAGGCCACCTGAAGCCACCTTGCATGGCTTTTCATGGCTTTGTAAATATGGACTGAGGCAACCCAACACAAGTTGCTGCGTTGCCTCACCCTGCGATAGGGAGGCATGCCATGGGCATTATGGTGGGTATTCCCATGTGGCATTTGACACATTCACAGATTCAAAAGATGTTGTTAACCTGGGAAAGTGTCAAAAACCTATGCCTCCCAAGGGAGGCATAATGGAGGCAAAACAAGGAGAAATATCTTTATTTCTCCTTGTTTTTCCATTTTCAGTGTGCTGATGAAAGAGGAAAATGCCTAACGTGATTGTTTTTGTGCAGATAGGTGTCCATTCCTGCACAAAAACAATCATACCTGCAATGCAGGCAGCCTTGAACCATGGTGCAAGGGTGCCTGCATTGCCACATGGCAGCCCATGGTGTGGCAGGGCTGAGGAAACGGACAGGAATTTGCCGTATCTCATAGATACGGTTCATTTCTGCCCTTTTCTTTTGAAGTAGGGTAGCGCAGCAAGATTTCTTGCGGCACTGCTCTGCGCCAAATCCTTGTAAATGAGACCCGACGAATGGGGCACACTCTTAGAAGACCATGACTAGGTACTGAGAGAAGCTCAGTTGAAGCACAGCAACTTTAAGATCTAGCACTATTGGCATGGGTCTGCATATGAAACTCCACACAGCCAAGTTATGTCCCTATTCCTGACACTAGTGATGCGGTCGGGACGGAGGGGATATGGCACATATCGAATTGGATTGTGAGAAAGTGACTGACTACAGGAAACAGATATGGGACATTTTGGTGTTGAGTTAGGCACACCAGATGTATTCACTGTTAAAGTGGCAATTCTGCATGGCACTTCTGAGCTTCCAGAGCTGCCCTCAACTGTGAAAGGTTGGCTGTCAACGGCTCTGGGGAAAGCAAAAGTAGGAATACTGAGATTGTGGAAGACCACCACAGTCCTAACCTATAGACAATGGTTGGAGGATATGTATAAAAGTGCCCTATTAGAAAATTGATACATGAATTCAATGGTAGGTTACCACCGTTTGAAGTTGTCTGGGGATGATTTTTGGAAAAGTAGAATCTCTTTTTTTGTAGGGAGTTAGAGAAAGAAGGGCTCTAGAGGGTGGAAGGACGTATAGACGCGTAGAAATATAGACATGATATCATACTGCGCAAGGGAAATATGGAGCAACTCTCTTCCTTTTAACAGCAGGTCTTGCCATTTTATTTGACTATGCTGTGGGGCTGTGGGGCAATGGTGGGTCAGTAACACTAGACTTGATATATCTGGTACACAGAGAACTAGGGAAGGTGTAAGACGTTGTATTCACCAGGGGACTAATGAAGTAACAGTATGTTTTCAAATGTTTCTAAGAGAGTTCGTTTATATATACATGTATATGTGCAGTTTAAAAACAAATGATGAATTGATATGAAAAAAAGCATTGCAACCTAAAATAGAAATATCAAATACATTTGGAACAGCACACCACCAAAGCTCGATTTTAACAGATTTGGACAATTCTAGAGAAAGATACATAAACATCAATATCAATTAACAGGCCATAGCATTAGCTAACGAGGTCAGCTTCTCTAAAGAAGACTTGCTGAATTAAAGAATTGCCTTTAAAATACAACTGGAAACCGTACAGTAGAGATATTGAAGTTCATTGTCAGAAGATGAAATATTTAGTGACTCTGTATCTGGTCACCAGATAACATAACATGTCTCACGCCTCATTTGCTGGAGGGAGTGTTTCCATTTATGCCAGCATTTTAGAAGGGACTCTATTCATCATGAAAATATGTACTTTTCCTAACTATCAATTTTTCATAAGTTTGCAGTCCAGTAAACTGAGCTCTGTGATCCAGAGCAGTCTCCTTGCTCTTGGAGCGTTTGAAATGGGATGTAGGCTATAGGCGGAGTAATGTAATTAATTGGAGCATATTTGTAATGCTTTCTTCACAAAGATGGCTCATGAAAGATTTAGATGAGATGGCACAGGAAGTCATTTTAGATTGAAGGGAATTACTCTTTCCACTCTAAATTTGGAATTGAGGGGCTTATTTATCAAAAAGACAGTCAGTAAGGCAAATCATCTTGCTGTTCTGGTCAATGCTGAGTGACAGGGAAAGGGCAAGAATGCCCCATATTTAACATAATGAGGTACAGTCCTGCCTTTTTCCAGTGCTGGCGCACAATGTACTGCCTAGTGCCAATGCAGGCACTCTTGCACCATGGTGCAAGGATGCCTGCATTGTAAGCAGGATTGTTTTTGCGCAGGAAGGTGTACCTTCCTGCACAAATACAATTCCCTGAGGCTATTTCCTCTTTGTATGTGTGCTGCAGAATGCAGCACACATAAAAGAGGAAAAAACAAGGAGAAATAAACATATTTCTCCTCATTACTTGTAGCAGTTATTGGTGCACTCCCAGGTCTACCACTTAAGGCAAACCAGGGAATGCGTCAACATCCATAAGTGTGGCGTGGAAACACCCATGCATCACCCATAGAATGCCTCCCTGGGGCAGAGTACTACAACGCAGCGATTTGCACTGTGTTGCATTTTTCTGGATATATTAAGCCACTCAGTGCCACGCACTCATCAGTTGCGTTGCGCATGCACCCTGCTGCATGGGGCAAAATCAACGCATTCCTTTTATAAATATTGTCCTAGTTGTCTTTTTTTATTAAGTGCTTTATTAAATCTAGAAGTGTGTGCCTTTCATATTTCTGGCTTTGTTCCTCTTTTCTTGTGCACTGAAGGATAAAGAAAGGCTGAGACAGAACAGACCCCCAAGGGCCTGACTCTCAAAGACATTTGCATTGTGTAGGAGTGATTTCTGTTTTTTAGTACACCTGGCTTACTACTGAATTTCAGGATAAAGGCAAAGGGTATTGCATAATGGTAACATGGGCATGAACTTTACCAGAAACAGCAGCATATGACAGCTCCAGTTTTGTTCCTACAAAGGTTCCAACAATCCCTGTTCTTTCAGTTCTTACACTTTCTCCACACACCTTTCTCGTCATTTTATCTCACACACAAACTTTCATTCTCTTGCATTTCTTTCTCTTTCTCCTTCTGTCACTTTATATTCTTATCCTCCCCACTCCCTTTTTCTCTTTCTCACTCCTTATTTTCTGTCTTCATGAAATGAAAATAGTATTTGTAGAGTGCACTCATACCCTGAGGTGTCTAGGTGTTAATCTCAGAGAAGGTGAACTGCTGATGGGAAAAAAGAAAAGTTATTGGCTGAAAAGCCATGTTTTGAAGCTTTTCTGAAAGCCAACATATCAGATTATCATTTCAGTTCCAAGGGGAGAGAGATTCAGAGTCTGATTGTGCCCATGACAAAGCTTCTTCCGCCCCAGCGGGACTTTTTGAATTTATGAACTATGAGATTGTAAGCTGAGGCAGAAGGAAGTGGTCTATATGGCATGTACCATTGGAAGCTTTGCCTATAAAAGTCAGGGCCAGTACCATGGACTGCCCTAAAGGCAATGCATTGAACTTTAAAATCAATTTGCTTCTTGACTGGAAGACAATCAGGAAGATTCAGCACAGAGGATACAGACTCATATTTGGGAATTCATGGCGATTTCCTTCGCTTTCTCCTGCTTTCTTCCTCGCCTTTTTCCATTTCCTTTCCAATTTCCCCTCTTGCTCTACCGCTATTTCCCCATGTACAGCTCTTCAATTTCTCTACGTTGATCTTTCTTTACCTTTTTTGCCTTTCTACCTCTTTTTATCTCTTTGTTATTGTCACTCACAATTCACTGCTGTTAGAACCGGCAGTCTCTAGTTGGCAGAGGTATACACTTCTGACAAATAGGGACCCACCAACTCTAGTCAGGGCAAGGGGATTACACACTCAGATAACCCCTGCTATCCCCTTGGTAGCTTGGCAGAGCAATCAGGCTTATCTCAGAGGCAGTGTGTTAAGCATTTATGACCACATACAGTAATAAAGTGAATACACTACAAATGGACACAACACAGGAGTTATTATAAAAATAGTATTTTTATATAAGGCTTAGCACAAGACCAAATAACGAAAAAATATAACACAATCTTAATAAATACTCTTCGGAAGGAAAAATAATAGTTCAGGTAAAGTTTCTTCTTAGGAAATAGTTCTTTAGCAACAAAAGTAAGTATTCTTCTTAAAAACACAGTTCTTGGCAACAATGTGACCCCCACAGGAGTCACACGACGTCGAGTTTACGATATTCCCAAGGTTCGGCGTCGACCGCGAGGAGCGCTACGTCGAGCCGGGAGTCGCAACAGAACCCCCAAACACAGTACCTTTGGAAATGAAGAAAACGATGATCCATGGCGTCGAGATGTCGGCGTCGAGGTCGGCGTCGATCGTGCCTCGGATTCGGGTCGATCAGCAGCGGCGTCGAGGGGTGTCGGGCCGGAGCAGCGCTCACGGCGTCGAGAAGGGCGTCGAGTTGATGCGATCAGCAGCGGCGTCGAGACGGGGTCGCTTCGAGCTGGAGCCGATACTCACTACTCAGCGGCGTCGATACCGGCGTCAAGACGGGGTCACTTGGAGCTGGAGCCGATACTCACTACTCCTGGCGTCGCTACTGGTGTCGATCGGGCCCGGCGGCCGGCGTCGAAGTCTCGGAACACTGGAGCCGTTAATCACGATGTCGAGCTGGATTCGGCGGCGTCGGCGGCGTCGAGACTGCAGATTTCCCCTGTGCACTGGAAATAACACTTTCCAGCAACCAGCAATTCAGTAGAGGGTGAAGTCCTTTGGCCCTGTGACTTCAACAGGAGGCTGTCACTCTTCCAGCCCTTGGAGATTTTCTAGCAAGCTTTTGAGAGTACACACCAAGTTCCTCTCTCCTTGTTCCTTGGCAAAAATAAAGAAGCAGCTTCAGGTTCCCCCCAGCAAACAGCACATTGGCAGAAGGGGGAGGCAAGTCCTTAGATCAGCAGGCTTCTTGTCCTTGGTAGAGGTTTCCTTGTCAGAAGTGATCTGAGTTCTTGGTTCAGGGGTCCTTCTCTTATACCCCTTTTCTGCTTTGTTCCCTTTGTCCAGGCAGGGAAATTCCCCCCCATCCTGGGTTTGTTGTGGGTGTTGCCAGGCAGAGGCACCTGGCCTATTCACTGAGCAGGGCAGGGTCCTCAGCCGCCCAGCAGGATGCGGAGCCAGTATTGTCACTGGCAGGAGCATGGCTATCAGTCGCCCGGCAGGAGGTGGAGCCAGCATTGTGTCAGGCAGGGAAGGCTATCAGAGACTACTCTTCCCCCACTCTAAGTGTAGATGCCTCATTCACCCCACACTGACTCATGCAGACCTCTGGAGCCACCCAGCCCCTGACACACACACCAAACCAGCAGAGACTGGTGGATAGTTGGACAAGAAAATAGCCACTTTCTAAAAGGGCTATTTTCAAACACAGAATATACAAACCATCCATCATAAAGGGTGTGTTATTAGATTCTGAGTTCAGGGATACTAAACTCGACCTGCTACCATGCTCCCTGAGTCAGATAGATTATAATGGAGTTATTAATCAGTCTGCCCAGTCTGGCCTATTGGAGGCAGGTAGCCCTTCAATAGTGAAAAACGAAAATGGCTGTAATTCACTATTAGGTCATGCCACACACATCAGGGCATGGCCTACCTTTTACCCACAATGCACCCAGCCCTAGGGCCTACCATAGAGGTGTCTGAAATGTGGCAAAGTGAAGGTTTTAGAGACTGGCAAGTAGGTTTCCTTGCCAAGTCGACATGGCAGTCAGGGACTGCACACAGGCTCTGCGATGGCAGGCCTGAGACACATTTTACACGCTGCTTCTGTGGGTGGCACAACCAGTGCTGCAAGCCCACCAGCAGCAGTTAACTTACACGCCCTTGGCACACGCAGTGCACTAGACTAGGGTCTGAACAGTAAGTCAACCAAGCCAATTATGGTAACACCAATCAATGTAACAATTTTAACATAGGGAGCACTTGCACTGTGGCACTGATCAGCAGTGGCACAGTGCCCAAAGCAATATTCCAGCAAAAACATCGTAAACAGAGGAGGCAAACGGAAAAAAATGGAGGAGAGACTCATACCAATGATGCCAGGTCTAACAACTGCCTTGTGAATTTGTGTTTCACCTCTCTTACAAACATTATGAGGGTCATTAGGATAGCGTGCGGATTGCCACCGCCCGTATGGTGGTGGCGATCTGCCCGCCAAAAACCACTGCCCGCATAGCAATATCCCCCCGCCACATTACCATGGCGTGGGGAGAGCACCGCCCACCACAATGTCAAGTATGCAGGATGCGCCCGCCCGTGTGGCGGGCACATCCTAATGTCACCAACGGGACCCCGCACCAATGGTGGGCGGTCCCATTCTACGATAGGATGGCGGGCGGACAAAGACCGCCCGGCCATCCTAATGGTGCCCTATATCTCTGACTTTTCACCCTCCTTTCTCTTCTCTCTTTTGCTAAATTTTCTCAGACACAGTCTTTCACATTTCTCAACATCTCACTCTC
Source organism: Triturus cristatus (assembly GCF_964204655.1). Classification (NCBI taxonomy): domain Eukaryota; kingdom Metazoa; phylum Chordata; class Amphibia; order Caudata; family Salamandridae; genus Triturus; species Triturus cristatus. The sequence continues at coordinate 316,587,163 of NC_140588.1, read as the reverse complement.
CCATTCAGTAAGACATTTGATTGTTGGTTGACAAGTGTGTGTGCCCTGGCCAAACAACAACCACAATCCTTGTCTGGGTGAGGCACAAGTAAACCCCAAATTAACCAGATCTCAACCCTCTGACAACCCTCTAATAAATTGGCACAGAGCAGTTAAAGTATTTGTGCAGCAGTTCAAGCAGTAACAGAGTGAAAACACACTACAAAAGTATCCCACCCCAGTTAAAAAAAAATAGAGCAAAAAATCAAGTCAGAAGAACAGGAGTTATGAATTTTTAATAAATAAAGTGAAAAATAGTGCCTAAAAGCATAAAGCATCAACCTGGTTGTGCTGTAAAGGGACAAAGTCAAAGGTTCAGGCCAACCACGAGGAAGCACGGAACGGATACAGTCCCAGATCAGTCCAGCTGAATTTTCACCTTCTCAAGTTTTGTGCTAAGAGTCCTGTTCACGTTGGAGAGGATCGCAGAGAGCAAGGAGAGCATCGTGGGCAGCGTGGAATGAAAAGCAGGTTGGGTGTTGTGGAGGGGCAGACAGGAGCTTCACGGTGGAGGTGCTCTGCAGGCGATCTATGTTTGTTATGGGAAGAGATGGGCTTCTGATTTTCGGTGCAAGAAACACAGTTCCGGCACGAGTGGGCCCTTTCCCGGTCGCGAAGAGCCCAAAAGCTTATTTAATATTTCGTCATGTCAATAAGGCAGTTTCAAACTGCACACACAGCCTCCGCAATGGCAGGCCTGAGAAACGTTTACGGTGCTACTTAAGTGCGTGGCACAAACAGTGCTGCAAACCCACTAGTAACATTCAATGTACAGGCACTGGGTACATGTTGTACCACTTTACTAAGGACTTACAAGTAAATTAAATATGGCAAATGTGTATAAGCTAATGTTACCTTGTTTTTAGAAGTGAGCAAATGGAATTCAGCACTGATTAGCAGTGGTAAAGTGTGTAGAGTCCTCAGGCCAACAACAACTAGATCAGAAAAAATGAAGGAGGAAAGTGAAACGATTGGGGGAAGAGCACCCTAAGGCTGACAATTCTAACACACTCTCTATCTGGTGTCACCCACAAATGTTTTCCTCCCTTTCTCACTCTTTGCTCCCTCTTCATTCATTCTACCACAAACATTTGGGCATTTTCACAAAGGTAAACTTAGAAATGAGTAAATCTACATGAGTCAGTTTACTCTACACTTTTGAGAAACTTAACTACTTTTGTTTTTTCACCATATACGAGTGTAAAATTACTCAAAAGTGTAGACTTTCATGTCTCCACCTCCTGAAAAAGGGATGAGGGAAATTTATAAGTGTAAATTATTACAGCCAACAAAGAGGAGTAGTAAGTAAGGTATCAAACGTGGCCTACCACTCATACAGCAACATCCATTTATAGAAAATAAAGGAGGCAGAGTTTTAAAATTCAACCCTACATGAAATAATATTACATATAAATAACATCAAATTATTAAAAATATATATAAACTAAATAGAATGTCAAAAAATGATATATATTTTACAAATAAGTATTATTAACTTTTGGGATTTTATTGTACCTATTTCAATTATTTTCTATGGGAGGAACCTGCAGTACCAATGGTTGGCCGTGTGTGGTGTTTGACTTGAACTGGAGCACATTTGTGACTGTTTGCGATGTAGTGTGTTAATAGGAATAGGCTTACTCTTTTGTGAGTAGAAGTACATCTCTCCTTAAACACATTCTTACACCTCTCCAAACCCCTTAGTTTATAGTCAGTATTCCCTTTTTTCCAACCACTCTCCTTTGTCCCACCTATATTTACTGCTAAAATGTATAGTTGTGTGTGAGGAAACTCTGGAGTAGGACTGAAAAACGCAACACAGGAATAAAATATGACAAACAGGGGCTGAACCTCCACACTTAGAATTATGACTCCTATTTTTTAGTACATTAACAGTAATGTTCTTGTCCTACTAACATTCCACAATATGCAGTTTATGAATAAGCCCCATAATTTCCTTCTATGCCCATCCTCCTATTAATACATGCCTACGTAACTGGCACGCTCTAGTCTACCTCTTCCTCTCTTTAACCCATTATTCTTTTTTCTCTATTTCCCGAAACTAATAACTAACTTTTTTCGTAGTGCATTACCAAAGCTAATAGTCATCCCTTTTATGTGCTAATGACTGCAAACACAGGTATACAGAAACGTCGTTTTAATGTGTTAGTATATTGAAGCCAGACATATTTGCTTTGGTGGGGGCTGCTTCTATAGAAATAATTTTTCAATTTTGCCCTCTTGTAAAAAACTTTGACCAAGTGTGTATTTTCATCATTATTTTTGACGAACGGTTCATATTTGACTATGACTCATAGACTAACTTTGAAACAAGCAGTTCACAATACTATTGCAATGTAGCACTTAGCAAATACTGAAGGACACAAGTCCAGGCCATTCCAGCAGCTATGCCATTGCTAATTTTTTTGTCAGAGTTTGTGGGTCTCCTGACACCAAGGGACCCATCAAACCATGCCTCTCATGCTTCTAAGATGCTTTGCTTGTTGTGCTCCGAGGTGCGAATACCCTCCTTTGGTCTCCTCATCCCAGAGACTCAAGGAGATTGCCCCCTTCACACCATCTACACCAGCCGGTACTGTTAAGCTGTCAACTAGGAATAGGACACTTTACATTTTATGCAATTACAACGCGGTCATTACAACAACCGCGTTGTTACATCACAGTACATTTCAACACAAGTCGTTACATCGACTTGCTGTAGGGGGCGCACTGGACTAGTATAGAATAGTATAATTGTCAGGGGTCACGGCAGCTCCGTACGCGCTGGCAGGCGCTAAGGCGGGGAAAATTACATTTCCCGGCAGCCTCGGCACGCCGCATGACGTCAGACGCCGATCACCCCGACCCACGTGATGCGGAAGCGGTGATATGGCTAGGCAGCAGGAAGAAACGCTGCAGATTATTCCGCCGGAGTAGTGGTCCTTGCTGGATATCTTCTGATCCTGAAGGTCGGGTAAGGGTGCCATTGGCACCACTCGTTCCATTTGAAGAGTGTTCTTTGAAGGCGGTGAGTTCTGTGGCAGCCGTTCATATAAGCTGGGGAATACTGGTGATAGGAAGAGCGCGCTGTGCTTTCCTTGCCTTTCCTATTTGAGAGTTGTATACTAACTTACCAAAAGCTTTCTGGGGCATCTGGGGCGCTCGCCCTGTTGGTAAAATTGGTACTGAACTGCTTTGATGTGGTGGTGTGCTTTTCCCTACGTTGGCAAACTCTTCCCTGCATAAGTTTGCAGAGTTCCTGCGAGGGAAATAACCACTACACCCATTACGAAGGAGGGGTCGCCCTCAGTCCACAGCTATTTGTTTGTGACATTGCGCTTTGTATGAGTGACGTAACTCTACTGGGAGTGTCCCTGTTTCTACCCCCTCAGTCCACAGCTATTTGTTTATGACAATGCACTATGGATGAGTGACGTAACTCTACTGGGAGTGTACCTGTTTCTATCAGAGGAGGGTGGCAAACCACTGCAGTTAATCCTTGTGTGCATCGCTGTACTGTGTACTTTCTTTTGACTATCGCAGCCCAAAAACACGTTGTGTGTGATATCTTGTCATTTCCACAGGGGTGACTGACAGAGCCAAGGGGTTTTTCCCCCCACGTACTAAGTCTCCCGCAGGATTGGGGAATTCCCGCTCAGCACCCCTGTTGGCTGGTCATCGTTATTTTTCTTTTCAGGTTAGTGGAAGTATGGGTCCTATAGAACAATAGAGAGAGAGAGAGAAGGAGAAGAGGTGTAAGGTTCTTGTAATAACCCTTGTTCATCTTTGTGTTTCATACAGGTCTCCCTTCCTGCTGTCCCCATCCTTCCCTTCCCCCGCTTAACCACCCTTTAGTCTGCGTATTATTTGTATCCAGACTTGTGGCTGTTGAGAGGTGGACCACTAGAGTATCGTTTCGATCCTGAGGATAAGTTCAGGCCTGGGACAATAATTTACTATTCCAACCCCAGTGTGCGCAACAATAGGGAAGGTGTTGGAATAGTAAAGTATACAATTCCTTATGTTAGCACGCCCCCTACAGCAAGTCGATGTAATGACTTGGGTTGTAATGTACTGCGATGTAACAACGCTGTCGTTGTAACGACCGCGTTGTAATCGCATGCGTTCTAACGCATGCGATGTAATGGCTGTTTCCTGTCAACTAGCATTCCTGTTTAGGACAACGGGTTTGTTCAGATGGGAAGGGTTCATTTTTGAATTGTAAGTTAATAATTTTTTCATAACTTACTGAAATAATGATCAAGATCATCAGAATAAGAACACAAAAGGGAATATGGCTTTTTATGTTGTTTTAAGTTTTATCATTTCAATTTTTCAAATTGATTAGAGAATTATGATTGCTTTTGCGTTTTTGTTTAGTTGTGATAAAATATTGGCTGTCAATCTGTACATATGTAGGGTAACTTGTGTTCTTGGTTCCTTCCTCCCTCATTGTTTGAAATGTTTAAACACATTTCCTATCTTTTTATGTGGGGGTTGTATTATATTGACACGTATGTGACCTTTGTTTTCGATTAGTTCCATTTGTACACTGGGTCAGTGTCGTCTATGTATGGTCAGCAGTTGATGGTTGAACAAAGCGGTAGTTGAACCATAATGTAAGTGAGGTTGTTTTTAAAACTGCTTTTAACACTGCACGATACAGGCTGCTCTGACAACTACAGTGCAATAATGAAAAAGCAGATTGAAAAAGTAAGTACTTTGTGCCATTTCAATAAGCAAGTAGTATCTACAATTTGTATACACTTAAAATAGATTCTTGTCTTGGAGTTGAACACATTTATGATGAGTTATAAGCATCTTGAATTTTAGAAAGAAGTTTCAATCCACCTGAGGTTTGTTAAATATTTCACACTAATCCCTTACTGCCACCCATTTTGGAAAACTGTTTATTTTCACCCTGCTCTATGCTCTTCCTGTTAAGGTCATGCTACAAGCATCTTTATCTGCCTGGAAGACCTCATTTTACTAAAACTATTAACAAAGTGCATATAAAAAGGTGAACAGAGAGAGAGGACTTTGGGTCAGTTGCTTTTAACTTTTGCACTGTGTGTTTCTGATTGTTTTCCAGTGCGTGTACATGCTGTTCATTATACGTTCAGCATCTAATGCCAGGTTACATGGCTCCATTACTGTTCTCACTAGGTGGTTACCAGATACTAATTTTTTCTTATATATGAATTTATCAGGAACTACTGAATGGATTTAGGTCATTTAAAGCAAAGAGTGCACTCTGGACCAAGAGCTACCTCTCTGGCAAATTTGGAGTAATTCCGTTCAGCAGTTCGGGCTGTAGCCGTGACAAAAGGTTTCAATGGAAATTGACATGGAGAAAAAGCGTTTTGGGACCCCCTTTGGTCTCGGCCCCCGCATGACGAATCACCCCAAAACTTTCAAGACAGGAGCTGACTGGAGAGCCCATTAGTTTTGACAACTTTGCGAAGATTCGTCAACCGGCACTAAAGATATTGGCAAAAGAAAAAACTTTTTTTGCATAGAAACAAGGTCCTAACTATAACTACCTACTGGCGACAGCCGGTAGGTAACTGAAAAAAACCCAAAGGTTACAGGGACTTTATAGTTAGGGTCAGATTTCACTTGTCATAACCTCTGAACTTTAGATCATTTCTGGATCTCAATAGGAACCTTTGCCAAGGAGAAGAGCTGAAGAAACTGAAGGAGAAGTACTGCCCCTTTGAGGTGTGCTGTCTGGGGTTGGTCTGCAGTGGCTGTTTCAGCCAAGGAAAGGACAATGACTTTGCTGTGTGCTGTGTTCCCTGCTTGAGGAAGATCTCCAAGGGCTTGAAGTATAGCTTTCCTCCTGTTCTGAATTCTCTGTGACACAAAGACTTCACCACCCGCTCTCTTGAACTTCCTTGCTTGGAGTTCTGACCTGCCAAGAGATGCCAGTTGCTGAGTTGGGCCTTTTGAGGTTATTCCTGCTGTTGGAAGATGGAAAAGACATGCAACCACGAGAAGTGCAACACATCCATACCTGTTTCTGATGCATCACCACCGTGCAGGAAAAATTTACACACATCGTCATCATGACGCTGAAGAAACTGATGCGGTGCCTGCCCGCGGCTGTAGAAATCACTTCATGCTGCATTGAGTGCACCGATCTACGAAGTCTGAGAACACCACATCAAGTCAGACGCAGGCTCTGCTGTGAGACTGCAAGAACCAATGCATCGCTGGAGAAACCAACGCAGCGCCGTTGCCACCGCTGCATCAACAACCGATGCATCCCCGATCCACACGCATCGCACCAGGGTGCCAAATTTACAAGGACACCGGAGCCACAGTAAGAAACCTACGCATCACCTCCTCTCACAGTAAAAAACCAATGCACCACCGCCCCTTCCCTAAGGAACAGACGCATCACTTCCCCTGCGAGGCAGTAGGGAACTGACGCATCACCTCCCCTGGAGTAAGGAACAGGCACATCTCCTTCCCTGCGTTTAAGGAACCTGCAGCTGTTTTTGTTCATGATTTTGACGCATCCAAGGTACTTTGTGTTGAAAGTGTTGCATTTATAGTTTGCTATGGACAGACCTGTATTTCCCTTCTAAGAAGTACATTTTTATTATTGTATGTTGTATTGTTGTCGTGTTGGTCTTGTTTGGTTTAGATAAAGATTATGTATTTTTCTAAACTGGCGTGGTGTCCATTTTTTGTGTTTTCACTGTATTACTGTATGTGTGCACAAATGTTTTACACACTGCCTCTGAGATAAGCCTGTCTGCTCGTGCCAAGCTAACAAGTGGCCGAGCAGAGGTTATTTTAGAAGTGTATCTTCCTTACCCTGATTAGGAAGAAGGGTCCCTACTTGGATGAAGGTGCAAACCATTGCCAAAGAGAGACCCCCATTTATAACAATAAGTGTTTGCATTGCAGTGTGTTAGGGTCTGTTTTCCATCCCAAGAGTACTGCGAATCATCAGGCATTTGGTGACAGATATACCAAGACACATTCTGATCACAAAACCTGAGATTACTGAGTACGCTAAAGCAAAATGGCTTTCAGATATATATTAAATCAATTTTTAAAGTTGGAAAAGCAACTGCGACTCACAAAATGGGTTTATCCACCCATATTGAATTACATTTAGGAATGGGTGTGAAAGGAGAACTCTCCTAAATAGAGTATGTATCAATAGTTTGTAACCATTGAAGAAGGAGGTGGTAAATGATTCACAAAAGGAAACACTGTCCCTTTGGGACTTCTTCCCCTTTTGGGAGTCATGTTGGGTGACCTCAGTAGAGAAGACAGTGGTTCTCTGGATCACTGCCTGCTCCCCCTGAGGTGTTCCCAAATGGGATTTTATGTTTTTTAAAGTGGCACTGGTTCCTTACATGAATGTGAGCTAATTAAAAAAATTAAAAATCCATTCGTGAATGCAAACACAGAGAGGATGGTCTCCTGATCCTTTTAGCCAAACACAAGGAAACACAAAAAGTGACCAGCATAATAAATGGTTATTAAACATGTCATCCTGCAACTCTCTGAAACCGGATAAAATTGTACTGCGGCTTAATAGGCCATACGTTGCATTGTAAAAAGTCTGTGTGCAATTTGCGACCATTTTTTTCGACCAGTCTCCTAGTATATCAGAACCTAAATTCTTTATCTCACAGAAGCATAGTAGGAAGAAAGCTTATTTTTTTAATTTTTACAATGCAACAGGCTTTTGATTGTTTACTCAAGACTCAAAAAAAGCCTGACCTAATGCCTTTGCCAATGCTTGTTTTTGCAATGCTCTTAAATTTAATTTAAAAAAATACACACCATACCCATTAAACACAATAATCACTTTGGTTTTTGGCATGGTATAATCATCTAACTTGTGTAATTTTTCTAAATCTCAAAATGACTCCTTCATTGTTGCAGATGATCGGGTAATCTAATGAAATAACATCGGCAGAATATAGGCACACTTTTATATTTGCCCAAATGTAATCGTAACCAGTCTGTAAATCTGTGCATGAGAAAAATGGTAAATGTTATAAAAAATATCGGACATCGATTGCCAATTTAAATTGCACATAAAAAAATGCAAAAAAGATGTATCGACTTCCTGGATGCTTTTTTTTAAAAAAAAGATTTGTTTAGCATTTTCATCTGTTTGTTAACAGCAGATGCCTAACCGTTTCCATGTAATTTAAAAAAGACACATTTTCTATTTGAGCAGTCAGCTGTAACATCCTCTTTTTAAGTGGCATTAGTGTTCAGCGGCTAGATATTGCATTTATAATCTAATAAGGCCTTAAAGTCCTGTCAGTTTTTGCAAGCCCTGGAATCACACTGACCGTGTCCACGCCTGCAGACAGCATAAATTACCCCCTCGTTGGGACGGGAGTTCAGTGTGAGAGACAAGCCTCTAAAACACTTCAGAATTTATATCCTTCGGTCCTGGGGACAGATTGCTTTTAACACTGTATAAACATTTAACTGCACAATTAATGCCTCAGTCTAGTTTACACTGCATGCCGGGCAGAGTCATATTGAAAAGGAGCCACATTTTCTGCAAAGGGATTTTACAACTTTATGTGAACGTACATTGAGCACATTTTACCGCTTTCAATGCTTGCCCTCTCCTTTCAGGTGAGGACCTGTTTGACATATCACTTAAAAGAATTGGCATCTGGTTATTCATGTAAGTGCTGCACACTGGACACCCCGACTGGAGCAGAGTGCTTTCCTGCTCTGATTCCTACAGAGAGATAACCCTTATGAACAAATGATACTGGGAAGCTTGTGGGAATGCAAGTGATGTATCGTCACTGCATGCTTGTGTCAGCAGTATTTGCCCTAAAAGCTTTTGCCACAGAAGTTATGTTCATGTCGCACCTTTGCCATTTCACAAAGTATCTCTGTGCTACCCACATCACATATCTTTGTCTTTAACCCGTTTGTCAATGTCAGTGAGTACAAAAGAAGGCACTCATTTTTTGGCAGCGTTGATAATAGCAAATCGTAATTTTTCACATTTCCTTTCCCAACCATATAGGACATGCACTTTGCACGTTGCACTTTACATCATTGTATGTACCATGCTTTTACTATTTTATCTTTTATGACAAAACCTGCACTTGAAAAATCGTAAATCTGAGGCCTCGACTTCTTCTCAGTATACACTAAATTGTGGAAAGCCTTTAAAAAAGAGGGGCAGATTTACTAAAAAGGAACGAAATGCAGTGCAGCAAGGTAAGTTCTTGTGCTGCCTTTCATAAACAGTAGAGAGCTGAACAGCGCCATTATAGAAAAGATATGGCACTATTCAGCACCCTCCCTGTGCTGGTGCACTTGGTATGACACAAGGGTGCAGGGCTTGGATAGTTTTTGTCGAAGAAGCAATTCCTAGAGGCATATTCCTCTTTGTACGTGTGCTGCAGAATGCAACCTTGAGCCTTACTCGGACAGGCACATACTTTTGGCGGCACCAATTCAGGTTTCCTGCCTTTAGTAAATCTGGGTTTACATAAAAATACATGCCTGGGTGCATGGGAATGCCCATGCTCCACCCATGTAACACCTACTTGATACATGTAACACAATGCAACACAATGCGTTACTATGTTACTGCATTACTTTTTTTTTTTTTACAAACGCAAGCCAATGCAAATTTACCTTTGGCAGGTTTGGTAAATCTCAATTTTCATTTTACCTCATGGCTGCGCCAAAAAAGTGTCTCAATAACAATGCAAAATTTTAGTAAGTCTGGGTCCAGGACTCCATTGAATGGAAGTAGAACATACATTTTTTTTAATGCAAATAACTACTGCCTGTTAGAAATTGGGTTTCGGGTTGCCAGAGATATGCAGTCCATGCAGAAACCACACTTGTAGTAGTCAGGGTAAGTCACAAACAAACCCTAAATTATCCTGTGCACACGCTCTGGTAGCTTGGCAGAGAACAGTCAGGCTTAAGAGACAATGTGTAAAGTATTTGTGCAACACTTCAAACAGTAACACAGTGAAAACACCACAAAAAGACTCCACACCAGGTTAGAGAAATAGAGCTTAATTTTATAAATAAAATAAGAGCAAAACGACAAAAATCCACTAAGTAGAACATGAGATATACATTTTCAAAGAAAAAACTGTGAAACCGCGCTTCGAGGCAATAAACGTCTATTTGGGATATTTGGTTGCGCTGGACACGAACAAAGCGAAAGTTCAGGACGATCGCGATAGAGCACGGGCCGTATACAGGGACCAGGCTTCGTCTGCTGAAAAGTACCTTGTTTCATCGAAGATGATGAGGAGATGCGGGGTGCAGACAAGGTGATGAGTCGGCATCGGCCTACACAGTGAAGGCGATGCGTGGGTTTTCTCCATGCAACAGTGGAGATGCGTCGGGTCCGAGGGCGATTTGCTGGTTTTGAAGGGGATGCATCGACTGTGCTTCAGCAGTAGAAGATACATCGGTTTTGAGGGCAAAGCGCTGGTTCCGAAATGCGACGCATAAGGTTTCTCCATGCAACAGCGGCGATGCTTTGGTTCTGAGGGTGATGCGCTGGTTCCGAGTGGATTGCATCTACTCTGCTCTGGCAGAGGATGCATCGGTTCTGAGGGTAATGCATTGGTTCCGAAGGAGATGCACTGGTTCTTCTCATGCAATAGTGTTGATGTGTGGATTCTAGTCTCACAGCAAGAATGCATCAGTTTCCATAAAACAAACACTTTAGACCCACTTTCAATGATACAGGTGTAAGAGCAGGGTGGTTAGAAGTCTTTTATGTCTCTGAGACTTCAGATCAGGACAAAAACTAGCATGCCAATAGAGTCACTCTGGGTTCTAAGGATACGAGAGCCAGGCCCTGTCCTTCTCACCCAGGCAGATTGGGCAGAAGGCAGCAGGTCAGCACAGCAAGAAAGCAATTCTTCCAGAGCAGCAGTCCAGCAGAATGGCAGTACTTCATCAGCACAGCAGTCCTTCTTCTTGGCAGGGTTTCCTCAGGTAAAAAGTGCGCTTAAGTAGCAGGGTCAGAAGTCCAGTTCTGATACCCAGTGGTGCATTTGAAGTGGGGAAGACTTCAAAGAAGGGCTTTGAAGTGCACAGTGGTCCTCCCTTCCTGCCCTGTCTCCAGACACACTACAGGGGGGTATGCAGCCCCTTCTGTTTGGACGGGACACAGTCTATTCAGGTGTGTGAGGTTGTGCCCAGCTCCTTTCTCCCATCCTTCCAGTAAGACCCATCAAGTCACACCTAAGTTTCATTTGTGTGTGACTGTCTAAAGGGAATACACAAGTCCAGCTGTCACCCTCCCCAGACAGATCAGATTCAGGCTGTAGGCCTCCCCAGACATATCAGATTCAGGCTGTAGGCACACAGAGCTAAGAGCAGGAAAATGCCAACTTTCTACCAGTCGATATATTAACGGGGAGCGATCCTGTTCAGGAAATGAGGGGCGGGATCATATTTGGTGAAAAACAAGGGAAACTCATCATAGAATAGATTCATCCTTTTTTTTTAGTATGTTAGGATCATATAGCTGTGGGTAAAAAAACAGAAAATATATATTCACTAAAGTATAAAGCCAATGAATTTTTCATATGAGATACCTTTCGTATGTGCTTTGTGATATTTGATCATTAAGAAAATATTATAATATACAGAGAAGAGAGAAATATAAGATATATGTTGGACACTTACAAATGTTGTTATTGTTGAATAAGTTTGTATATGTCCAGTCATTGTTATGTACTTTAAAATCTTCAATTGCCTATGAGTTATGTCATTTAAATGTATGTAGAGTAGTGTGTTGTATTTTCTAAATCATTTTGGAATCATTTATATGTATGTAGAGTTGTGTTTTGCATACCCGTATCAATACAATATTCAAGGTCAAAGTAGTCCAGAGTGACATCTATGATTTTCTATTCACATATTTAATGAGGTTCTGATAGCAATGAAGCGTGGCACAATAATGGGAGGTCTCTAGTAAAAGTCAAAAATAGAGTCAAACATCTCCAAAAAAGTTGAAAGTGAGAGGTTCGGAAGTACAACGTAACCTACTCAAAAAAATGAATGTATCTATGGTAGAGGGGTTTCCTTTGTTTTTTACAACTTTCTAAAAGTGGCATTTTCAAAATTGTAATGCCAAATTTGACTTGACCATTAAAGAAGATTTATCATTACTATCCAATAGGTATTAAACATGACAGATCTATCTCCTTTCAATTGGGAATTACCGCTTATTAGCAGTAATAAGGAATACCCAAAGTTAACGTATGGGAGGGGATGCCTCACAATAGTGAAAGACAAATTTGGGATTTTTTCACTACTAGGACATATAAAACTTGAAAGTACACGTGCTACCTTTAAACTGCCTAACATCCAGCCCTATGGACTACTTAAGGGTGACATTTATGAAATAAAAGGAGAGTTTAAGGCTTGGCATGGAGTTTTAAATGCCAAGTCGACATGGCAGTGTAAACTGCCCACACAGACCCTGCAGTGGTAGGCCTGAGGCAGATTTTAAAGGGCTACCTAAGTGGCTTGCACAATCAGTGCTACAGGCCCACAAGTAGCATTTAATTTACATCAACTTCATTCATTTTATTTTCAAGCCTGCAACACTGATTGTGTCAGCCAGCATTTAATTTACAGGCTTATGCAGTGCACTTTATAAGTAAATTAAATATGCCAAGTGTGGATACCACATTTTAGGGACAGGACACAAGCACTTTAGGACTTGTAAGTAGTGTTAAATGCAGAAAGTCCTAAAGCCAACACAAACAAATCCAGCAAATAAAGGAGAGGAGGAAGGCAAAAACTCTTCTTGGTGACCCTGCAGAAAGGGCCATGCAGACAGTGCCATTTCCAACACTGCCACATCAGACAAGTATGCACTAGAAGTGCTACTCAAGTGTTCTATAGCGCCATGCTCTTGGTATCCATCTCCATCAGTGCTAATCGGTGGAATTATGGATATATGGGCACTTGTCTGCGGTAACACCTATAGAGCACCCTCTTTTGACAGGAGCTAGAACACAGGCCATAGTTGTTGGGTGGCCACACTTAATTAAAGAGCCCTCTTCAACCCTTAAGTGTTGTGTCATTAGAATGCACAATATACTTCTGCTATTCCTTTCACCAACATTGTAATGTGCTTGTAGTGATACCACAAAGTCTTCATTATAACTAATATTGTTATTATTGAATAGTAATAATAAACATCATCATCATCATCATTTGTTAGGCCCATAGTCCATAAAAACATATTTTACCAGCAACATTGATGCTCTTAAACCATATTAGTAAAAGCCATACAACTGTAAGAATGAACAATAAAATACATTCTGAACAAAAAATTGGGTTGCAATGCAGCTACTAATTGCATTAAAAATAGTACAACTGCAAAAGCAAATCTCTTCAATCCTAAATCCACTTGATATTTGAAAGCCCTTTGCACCAACTGCAGTCCAGCTTTATTCATAAATGGCTTAAGATACTTCTTAGGTGCAGCAAGTGCTGAGGTACATGCAAACAATATATAGGTAAAGACATGCAGAAAAGGTCATTCACAACATGAACATTAGTTTAAGTAATACCTATATCAAACATGCATGTTCTTCAGGCTACGTACACATTTAACAATTGTGCAATATGGTTTTCATTTTTTAAAGCAGCTTTATTAATTTATGAAAGACACATATGTATTGTGTGACACCCAATTTGCTGACATACAGAAAATAAGATGTGGTCACAAATCCACCTGACCATTTGATGGCACTTCAGATGCCTCAATTGGACTTTGTTCTCTTGTAGCCAGGCTGTTTGAGAACAGTGGGTGCTTCTAGAGGCACATATTGTAGCAGACGCCTTGCTTTCCAGGGTAAGCTGATTGAACTTTTGCAAACACTGGAGCAGACCTCTATAGTGCAAATATTCCAATCATCTTACCTCACTGTGGGGCTCCTGGCATTACAATAGCAGCACTTTATTGGTATACAGATACACCTAATTCACCAATGAAATTCAAGAAGTACAGTGAAGAAGAAATACCTCACATTGCTCCTCTTAGTCAAAGATTGTGTGTAGCATATGTTAGAAGATGGTTATGACCATCTGAGCCGCCCGGATTTTTCGCTTTTTGAACACCTAATTTTTTTGCTTTTACTGTGGGAGAGCTTCATAAGCTGGTACTCACCCACAGTGAACTCTTGATGACAGAGACTGCATGTCGATTTTACCGTTGTCCCCCTGGTGGGAGTAGGCTGCTGCGTTGCAGCCAGAGTAAGGGGCACCGGGCTGGATACATGCAGACACGTGTGTACATGCATGTGCACACATGTTTACCTGCGTGTGCATGCGTGTAGGGGCTGCGCAGGGGAGATTCATGTTGTGCACAGCCCAGGAGCAGGTACTGATAGAATGGTGTGGCAAGACTTATGGAGAGTTGGGTGGTGACATGGAATAGGCTATATAATATGGGAAGACACATCTAAGGGACAGTCAGTGTGCTTTACTGTTTTCACTGAAGGAACACTCCATTATTGTCCTATGAAGATGGGGACCACATGGGGTAGTTTCACTTCCCTAGGGCCTACAAATTCACTCTATGCCTTAGGGAACTGTGCGTTGTGTAAAAGGAAGTATTCTGCTGAGTCCACAGCTATATCTGTACTGCTTATGGATCATCCAGAAATGTAATATTCTTCTGACACAGCTCATAACCAGAGCCTGGCTGGGTGTGACACTGCCAGGCTGGATTAATGACCTTCCTCCCCATGCTGTAGCCTCCCACTGCAAACATTCCAAGGGCGAAGGTCTCCTCTCCAAGAGGGAGAGATGGTGGATGAGCTACATGTTATCCATCAGTAGCGGTCACCTGGTGCCAGGCATCAGGCCTGGAGAGAAGGCAGCAAGGGGGGAAGAGGGCTTTTCAGAAACCATGTGGCATGAGACTCCTGGACGATGCCATTTTGAACTATCCTAGAGGCCTGTGCAGGAAGGAGGGAGCGGGCAGAGAGGTGATGTGTCGCTGCAGGATAGGGCGGAAGATCCTTCCTGCCAGCCCCCTCCAAATTCTTTTAAAGGGTCTTGCTCAGCTAGAGGAGCGCTCTCTGGGGTATGGTCTGCAGAGGAAGACTGGTGCTGGAACCTGGCACCATGATCAGTTGGAAGGAGGAACCCCCTGACTGTCCCAGGACCCTGGATTGTGCCTGTCCAGGACCAGTAAGCAGAAGCCTGGGCCTCTGCGCAAGGAGACGAGAGGCCCAGGAGGAGACCCAGGTAAAAGGTTGGTGTGGGGAGCCATTGAAGACAGCTTCCTGCTGAGTTCAGCCTCTTGGAGGCTAGGAGGGCAAAGGAAAGTGCTCCAGATCGTTAGAGATGATCTTCCAGAGCAAGAAGAGGCCAAAATGGTGATAATTGGCTGCCTGGGGGCCGAGATACATCAACAGAAGGAAGGGGACCTTTGACCTCTGAAGAGGACCTGCAACAAAGCGAATGGGGCTCTGCCGCTGGTCTTAGAGTGCCCCCGGGGTGGGTCAGGTCCCGGGGGCTGCCCCTCAAAAAGTCAGGTGGGGGAACGCCGTTGCGCTCCCCATGCAATTGCCCCAACAGGGATGCCAGGAGTCCACCCTGGCCCCCAATAGCACTGGATGGAGGGGAGCGCTGTTGTGCCCCCCTTGTGAGAGAAGAGAGGAGCACCATCGTGCTCCCCGCAAAAAATCCACTGGGGCCCATGACCCCAACTCTGGGCCTGTTGCCCAGAAGAATTCGGGGAGCGCCGCCGTGCTCCCCATGAAGATTGCCTATGGTGCCCGGGATCCCAACTCCGGGCCCTGAAACCCAGAAGCCAAAGCCGGGGAGAGCCGTTGCGCTCCTCGTAAAGACCTCCTTGGGGGCCCTGTTCCCCCAACTCTGGGCCCGCGAGGGAGGGGAAGTGCTGCCACACTCCCCTACTGCAGGAGAAAGGTGAGGAGAGTGCTGTTGCATTCCCCCGTGGTCCGGCTGGACCAGCGTCAGCTGCTATGTCTGCCCGCAGGAGTGGGTAGACCAGAAAAGAGGTGCTGGCTCCCGCGGCGGTGGGCTCCCCGAGCGGCTCTACAACAAGCCTGCAATATGGGGTGCCTGGTTGGGACCGGGCCACCGAGGAGCAAAGCGGCAGGAGCAGCCGGGAGTGGGCTCTCCGAGCTGCAAGGACCCTCACCATAAGGGGTTGGGGAGGGGGCCGGGCCGCCAACCGGATCGGGCAGCAGTGTGAGGCTGCCCAAGATCAAAGCGCAGGGGTGCTGCTGCTATGTTATGCACATGGTGAGGAGAGCGCCACATAATTCCTTGCAGGCCCAGAATGGCCTGCAAGGGAAAGCAGTTGGTTCTTGGCTTGTGGTGGCCCCAGGAGGACCGGGTCAGCACCAGGTGTGTACAGAGGTGCAGGGGGAGCTGCAGGAGCAACGCAGTCTCCCCCAGCACAAAGATTTGAAGTCCCTCCTTAAGTCTCTGGGGGACTTGAAATAAACAACCCCTCAAGGGCTCAGCCATGCTTTAAAGCATCCTGTGGCTGGAACTTTTGTTCTTCAGCTGGGGTGTGTTAGGGACTGCACCAAGGTGTGAAGGGCTGAGCTGGGGATGTCTTGTGAAGGGCATCCACTGGAGGTGAAGAGGTACAATTGCACGAGAAGTGCATTTACCTAAGGTTATTTCTTTTGAGGGACTGAAAGTCATGTATAATGAGAAGACATAAGCAAAGTGGAGTTATGTTGCTGGACATTCCCACTAAGGTGTCTTGCTGTATATGCTTAATCCTGTGATTATAAGTGATGCCTTTTAGGGGCTTGAATTGCAATGCATTATAACTGTTATCAGCTATGATGAGTACTGTCATTTTGAGTGGTGCCTAAAAATGTATTCTTGCTGCTGCGGTAGGTGAGGAACAACCCAGACTGTTAGCCACTAAGTCAGGGTTATGTGTCACCATGGCAGGTCTGCCCATTTTAAATGCTTGTTGAGATAAAGGGGTGGGCCACCACTGGGATGGTGCCAGTGAGTAAGACCCTCACTCCATTATGGTCGACCTACTGCATTGGGGCAAGATGATTTGTATACATTGGAGTGGTGGTTCTAGACCCCACCCCCTTGCGGGAGGGGTGGGAATGTTATGCAATGTCACTGAGTACCTCCAACAGCTTATGTATGTTTGTAAATTGCTGCACAGTATTGAGTAGTGTGTGTGCTTAATAAATGTACTCTTCCTTTTATAAAGCTAAGTACAGACTGGACAATCAATTATTGAGTGTTCTTTCTGCTCACTGGTAAATGGCGATTACTAGCCCACATCACCTCCCTTGAGTAAGTCTTAGACTGCTCTGCAATGCTACCCTCTGAGAGTCAAGCGCTGCAATGGGGTGTTTGGTTCCCAGTGAAGGACAGATGTAGACATGTTATGTGTGCTGGCCTCAGAGATACTGCCTCGTTTTCCAACAGCATCAATCCTAATTTCCAACCTCATGATACAGATTGTAAAACATACAATTCCACCGGAATCGTCCACGTTAAACTTTTCTATAACACTCATCCTCTGCTCTGCATTCTACAGGGATGTTGTAACCTGCCACTATCTACAAGAGTTCATGTTGTTTTATGTTGTGAAATATGTTTTCTCTTCAAATATGCTCGGTCTTGGAGGCATGCTAAGCATGTTTGCACCTCCAGCAACACTCCCCTCTAAAATGCACACTTGTTGTCCTCTTTTTCTCTCTGCATAGTATTACTTACTAGTCTTTTTTAATGTCATGTATCAAGGGGTTTTGAAAAGTAATTTAGCCTGTATTTACTTTTTTAAGAAATTGTTTCTCACTGCTCAACAAGGGCCTAAACGATGTTGGATGGACGTACCGTTGTGGTCATGGGACCGACTGAACTCCGATCGGCAGTCCCAACACCGCTATTACAATGCGACCGCACATGGTGCGGTTGGGTACTTCAATTTCCTTAAGGGAGCTTGTTCTGTGGCCGTAAACCAGCCGTAGCACAAGCTCCCATAGAGAAATTGGAGTTTCTGTTAATCCCTGTAGCACGTGGCAGGGACACACGGTGCAGGGATTAACAGGGGGGCACCATATATGCCCTCTCGTCTGCCAAATTTAGGCTGCAGCGAATAGAGGGCCCTGATACGTGCACCCAAAATCGCTTTCTATGTGAGAAAGCTCGAAATGGAAAGCCTCACATTTTAATCCCGACAGTGGAAACGCTGTCCTCAGGGATTACGGTGGGGCCTCCTACTGGCTGATGGGCTCATTGATTTCGGCCCCTGGGATCTCATCCCCCGGGCCCGGCCTTTTTTTTTTTTAACTAAAAGGGAGGAGGACCCACCCCCTGTGCCGATTTCCACGCTGGGCACCCAATACCCCTGGTATCAACCTCTTCTAAAAATATATATATATATATGATGGGCAGGGGGCTGCATGGCCCCCCTCCCGGCCCGATTTCAGACCCGGGGCCACATCCCCTGGGTCCCAGTCTCTAGTGTAGGTGTCCTGGGCCCACCCAGGGCACCCACTTTGCAGTCTTGGGGACTAAGGGGCGAGCATCAAGGGTCCTGTTGTCCCTGCTGGCTCCCTGCCTCCTGTGGGTGCTGGCATTGTTTTGACAGTTAGGGAGCTGCTGAACTTTCTCTCTGTCAAAGCAATTGTGCTCCATTTTTAGCAAGTGGGAGCAATATGTTCTCACTTGCTCAAAGTGGAGCACAGTTTCCTATGGCTCCCTCCATGCCCTAGCAAACAGCTGTGTCCCAAGGGTTGTTGTAAATTGGCAGCGATTGGATTAGCATTAGCGGAATCCATCTGGTATTTATAGGCTATCTTGTCCATGTTGTAGAATCCATTTTGTATTTCTGGCAGCCATTTTGTTAGCCATGTGCTCACCATGTGCTTTGTCCTCCCTTAGTGTTGACTGCTCTTGTAATCTGCCAAGCAACAAACTATATTTAGTGTCCTCTACTTCCGTCCATTGCCCAGTTGAGTTTGCAGCCGCTAGTATCATGTAACTGTCAGGATATGTTTACCAGTGTTAGCAAACTGTCAACTCCTCCCACTTGTCGACTGTGCAGTTTCTGTATGACCATATCTGTGCATAACTCCTCTCAAGTATATTTGTACCGTCTTCTTTTAGCCCCTGAGTGGGTATAAAAGGACCATGGCCCTGCTGTTCAGTGTGCTACTTCATTCAATACCGAAGGGTGCTGTCTGAATGTAGTTCCACCTCATGAGCTCTATTAAACTCTGTATTTTCTATTTCAGTTTCTGTGCCATCTTCTTTCCAATAGTCTGAGGACTCTGTGCAGAGAAGGGCGAACCCCTTGCACTGGTAGGCCTAGCTGAGGCCTATTTTCTACAAATTGGCGCCCAACTCGGGGCTCATCGAGAACTCGGATGCCCGAAGGATTGGTCGCGACGAAGGATTGGAATCTCGCTCTGGACGTGATCACTGCCCGATAAGACCCGAATCTTGGCATCCGCAGCGGCTTTTCCTTTCTTTCTGATCTGACCATCCAGGTGGCGCCGGTCCTCGACTGAGATCTCTTCTGTTGATTCGCTGTGCAGTGACCATTTGGTCGATTTTAGAAATAGGCAGGATGAATATGGACACCAAGTGATTGGTAAGTGTCCTTCTGCGGCGCTTGCTGTTGGTTTTGATGCCTGTGATTGTTAAGGTAGTTTAGTAACGCTTACTGTGGCTTTGAGATTGTATATTTGTGTTGGCCAACTTGGTTTGTTTTGACATATGTGACTTGCAATTCACATAGGCAGGTAATGAGGAGAATTTTCTCTAACTGAATTGATTTGAACGGCACATCGTACTAAAGGTACCTTAAGTGCTACTTTGATTATAATACTGCATATTCTGCACTATTTTTGGCATGCCTGTCTTTAGCACACTTCGTAGGATGTGTTGCTTTTGTAATGGTACCACTTTGAGTCTTAATGAAGCACAACCGCCCCCCCCGGAGGGGACGCCTAATAGGGATATGTACATTAAGTATGGTCTTTCTTCTATAATGTACAGCACATTATGGAATAAATATACGCGTAAGGATCCTGAGTTGCTTTGGCCTATGTATGGGTCATTTGATTTACGAAAGATTGAGTATGTGGAGCAATGTATGTTTAAACGAAAGACTAGGCACGATATGTTTGATTGTGTACGAATGTGGGAGAAAGAAGTGCGTGAACGGATGAAACGTGAGCAAGCCTTGATTGAAAAAGAACAGCGGAAAACCGTTTATGTGAAAGCATTAGAGTTAAAGAACAAAGAAATGAAAGAGTTGAAGGAGAGAGAAGATAGGGAGCGCGCTTTACAGGTAACTGGACAATACCCTGTTCGGAGGCCCCTTATACTTAATAAACCACAAGATGATTCCTTATTATTAGATCGTCCTCCACCTCCGTATACTGTTCCTTCTGCCCACCATGAGTTATATGAGGACTCTAGTTTGGAGGAAGATAAGACGCGAGAAACTCGTTCTATGTTAACTGCTGCACGCTCGTCTCAGCTCCGATCTGCTGCTCGTAAAGCAGCTCATGGAACTGCCACCGCCCCTGAAATTCTTGATAGTATGAGAGGGTGGTATGAAAGGGAGCATCTGTATTTTACTGAGGTGTTTGCCGGAGAGGTCCTTGAGTTGTTTAGGAAATATTCTGAGGAGTTAGAGCCTAAGGATATAACAGATGATTATAAGCAAATGCGTGATGGTCTTTTTGTTTTCTCCCAGGGGGCTGATACAATCAGGCGTTTGGTTAAACTTCGTGTTGATGCAGTCCGCTTGAGAGAGGAGAAAAAGACTGCAGACGGGGCTGTGCAGACCTCTCAGACCGGCATGGCACAAGCTTCTACCGCCGGAACAGATAAGATTATGATAGTCCATGCGAAACCTATGCGGGAGGCCGCGCCCTTGTATGTTCCTCCTAAAGGACAGGGTACAAGCGATGATAAGGCCTCTCTTGATGCAAAGGGTTATTTTATTTATAATTGGGTTTACACTCCTTGGAATAGGACGGATGTTATGGCACTTAAAACTGCATTGCCTGATCCGCGGAAAAATCCAGCCGCTTTTTATGAGGAAGTTGAAGGTGCTATTAGTTCTTGCACTATGACTTTGCCTGATATTGATTTATTTTTCGGATTGATATTACCACCTGATATGTGGAGAACTGTTCGTAAAATTGATGATCAGGCAGCTTTTGGGGCATTATGGAAAGACTTCGAACGAATGGATGCCGAAAGGGAACCCGCACAGAAGCCATGTCAGTTAATTTTAGATCTCCCTGCAGCTATATTAGTCAAGTTAAAAACGATTATTCCTCCTAAAAAGATAGATTGGACTGTTTTAGCATCTTGTAAGCAAAAGGCAGATGAATCGGTCTCTGATTTCTTTACACGCTTTGAAGAAGCATTCCACGATTTTAGTGGCCAGTCTTTGACAGATGACACAGGCAGACATCTGTTTGTTGATAAATATGTCGCAAACCTGTTGCCAGGAATAGCTAGTCGCCTAAAGGCCAGTGAGAGTTCCTGGACCACGTCTTCCCCGGTCTCCCTTTTGACTATGGCCCAGTATTATGAGCGCCAGGAATTAGAGGCAAAGGGTAATGAGGACAAAAGGACTAAAGAATTGAAAACGAAGATTATGTTGGCTCAGGCTTATGGTCCGTCTTTCAGAGGTAGCGATAGGGGTGAACGTGGGTCTTATGGTTCATCTTTCACTTCTTATACTCGTTCGAATTTGTCTGCTGACCAGTGTGCATACTGTAAGAAATTTGGCCACTGGGTTTCGGATTGCCCAGCACTACGTGCTCCGCAGTATACACGTGGTCGGGGACAAATGAGAACTCGACCAGGATATTCAGGGCCTAGAGGAAACACAGGTGATCGTGCTAGGTTTGATACTAATATACGTGGGAAGGATGGGTTTAACACTTTTGATAGAAGGAACCAATATCAAATGTCTGATTATGTGCCATCTGATTCTCAAGATTCTGCTCATGCATTGGATTGCCTAAGATGGGGTAAGGAATCAGTTGAAGTTCCAGTAGATCAGAGGGGTCCCTATGTTACAGCAAATGTTCTGGGCTCCACTGATCAGTTTCTGGTTGATACAGGAGCTACTCGTAGTGCCTTGTCTAAACAATTGGTCCCAAGGGCTCCCCTGTCTGGCTTAACCATTACATCGATAGGTTTAGATGGAACCCCTTTCCTTAGCCCATTGTCGCAACCACTTGCCTTCCATGTGGATAAATTTACTGCTCCATGTCCATTTTTGCTTTCCCCGAATACACCAGACAATATTGTGGGTCTTGATATGCTTAAGTATTTCAGGGCTACGATACGCTGTTCTCCAGAAGGTGTCCGTGTTATCTTGAATGACAACCATCCTGTGGCGGAGAGAGCTTGTCTTGCTAAAGAGGATGTTGCATTAGCCTCACTTCCTAGTACTTTGTGGGCTACTTCAGATACTGATGTAGGGCAAATGGTTATTCCACCAGTACACATTAGTGTCAAGGAGGGCGCTGTATTGCCAAGTTTGCCTCAATACAAAATTTCACAGGAAGGTGAAGAAGCACTCACATGTATTGTCCGTGATCTTATTGCAGTGGGGGTTGTTGAGGAAGTTCCCTACAATATTTGTAACAGTCCGATTCTTCCTATTCTGAAAAAAGATACTGACACTAAGGTCTACAGATTTATTATTGATTTGCGAGAAGTTAACAAGATTGTAGTACCACAATACCCCGTGGTTTCTGATATAACCACACTTCTTACTCTGGTTCCCCCAACTGCTACTACATTTTCTTTGATAGATTTGAAGAATGCTTTCTTTTCGATCCCTATTCATCCTGACAGCCGATATTTGTTCGGTTTTACCCTGAATAATCGATCGTATAGATTCTGTAGAGTTCCTCAAGGCTATACTGAGAGTCCTAGTATTTACAGTCAAGCATTGAAAAGACAACTTGATTCTTTTGTTTTGTCTGAAGGAGTGGCTCTCATACAATATGTCGATGACATCTTGTTGGCAGCTGACACCCCTGAACAGTGTGAAAAATGTACTTTGTCCTTGCTGTCCTTTCTTGCTTCCCATCATCACAAAGTATGACGAAAGAAATTGCAATATTGTAGACCGAAGGTAACCTACTTAGGTCACCTTCTGTCTAAGGAGGGACGTGCACTTACACCAGATCGCATTCAAGCCATTTTAGACACACCAGTGCCCTGTACTCATAAAGATGTCCGTGCATTCATTGGCCTTACTTCTTTTTGTAGGCAATGGATATTAGGATTTTCACATAATGTTAAACCCTTGTTGGCACTTTTAACCAAAGACACCCCAATGCCCCTTCCATGGACAGATGAGTGTGAGACTGCTTTCCGACAGTTACAACAAGCTCTTTGTTCAGCACCAGTGTTAGGAACTCCAGATTATACGAAGTCTTTTTCATTATATGTACACGAGAAAGATGGATGCGCATTGTCAGTTTTAGTGCAGACACACGGCGACAAACAGCGTCCCTGTGCATATTTTTCAGCAGTTCTTGATCCTGTTGCTCGTGCGTTACCTGGGTGTTTCTGTTCAGTTGCAGCAACAGCTGTGTCAATACGTCAGAGTGAAGGGATAGTTTTGTCACATAAGCTGTTGGTGCTAGTACCCCATGCGGTTGATGCCCTTTTAAATCAGACGAAGACGCAACATTTAACTAGCGCTCGTCTGACAGGATATGAATTGACATTGTTGGCCCCTCACATTACACTAAAGAGATGTGCGACATTAAACCCAGCCACTTTGTTGCCATACCCGGTGACTCAGTCTCAGTCACAGGAGTCTCATGATTGTATATTCCTTACTGATGAACAGTCAAAGGGTTGTGTTGATTTACAAGACACGCCCCTTTTAAGTGTCGATGGGGAGCTATGGGTTGATGGGTCCTGTTTGAAGTTACCAGATGGTACAACGTCAGCTGCATATGCAATTACAACACTTCAGACGGTAGTTGAGACAGCTCGTATCCCACAGAAGTCAGCTCAGGCAGCGGAGCTAATAGCATTGACACGAGCGTGTGAACTCAGTACTGACTTATCTGTGAATATTTATACAGACAGTCGCTATGCCTTTGGAGTGGCTCATGATTTTGGGCTACTCTGGAAGGAGAGGGGTTTTCTTACATCCCATGGGGTGCAGATAATGCATGGAGAATTAGTGCATAATCTCTTGACTGCTTTAACATACCCGAAGAGAATAGCGATTGTTAAATGTAGCGCACACAAGAAAATAGTTGATAAGATAGGGCGAGGCAATGCTTTTGCAGACCAAACAGCCCGTGAAACTGCCATGCAGCGAAGCACCACGTCCATGTATGTAGTAAAGTCACAAGCTGAACGTGGCATGATACCAGGCAGGAAGTGCTAGATATGCAGAAATCTGCTTCTGCAGAAGAAATTGAGCAATGGTCCAAGGAAGGAACATTGGATGATGAGGGCTGTTGGAGGAATAAAGAGAAGAGTAAGTGGAGATTGCCGACAGCTTATTTACAACCTATGATTCATATGGCACATGGGCCGGCACATGTTGGAGCCTCCTCGATAACGAAATTGCTTACGCAAGTTTGGGAGCATCCAGAAATTGCCGGCACAGCTAAAAAGATGGTACAGTCCTGTCTGATTTGTCTTCAGCATAACCCTGGAAAAGGGACACAAACTCCAACAGGAGGGTTTGCTACGCCAACTGCACCTTTTGAAGTCTTGCAAATGGATTACATCCAGCTCGAGCGCTGTAATAACTTAAAGTATGTCCTAGTAGTGGTATGCGCCTTCAGTAAGTGGATTGAGGCATACCCTACGAAGGACAATACAGCTCTCACCACTGCAAAGGTGCTTTTGAAGGAATTTTTTCCTAGATTTGGTGTTTGTAAATTTTTATGGAGTGATAACGGTCCCCATTTCATTGGGCAAGTTGTCGAATATGTCTTGAAGGGGTTAGGAATAAAACAAAAGTTCCACGCCGCCTTTCATCCACAATCAGCAGGGTTAGTGGAGAGGTATAACGCCACACTTAAATTAAAATTGGCGAAAATACTAGCCTCCACATCCCTGAAATGGCCAGACGCGTTACCTTTGGCACTGTTGTCCATTAGATCAGTGCCACATTCGCGGTCTGGCCTTACTCCCTATGAGGTGGTGTTCGGCAGGCCTATGAACATTTGGGGAATTCCTAAGCCACGTCCCCTACACGACGTACCGTGTGTATTGATGAGTGACTATTTAGCACAATTGACTGACAGTTTGGTCTCTATTCATCAACAGGTTCGAGAAGCTCTTCCGGACAGGTCTGCAGGTGAAGGCCATGGACTCCGGCCTGGAGATCAGGTGATGATCAAATCGTTCCAGAGGTCGAGCAGCTTGGAACGGAGGTGGCGTGGCCCGGAGCAGGTGCTCCTATCGACGAGAACTGCGGTTCAAGTAACGAATAGGAGGAGTTGGGTGCACTCCACCCACTGCAAGAAAGTGCCGTCTACCTTGGTGGATCCTGTTGCT
The DNA here is from genome assembly GCF_964204655.1 of Triturus cristatus. Taxonomy (NCBI): domain Eukaryota; kingdom Metazoa; phylum Chordata; class Amphibia; order Caudata; family Salamandridae; genus Triturus; species Triturus cristatus. The sequence goes on along the minus strand of NC_140588.1, from coordinate 316,561,564 downwards.
TTGATCGACCATCGGGACATCTTGGATACAGAGAAAGGCCAGGCCATATCACCTGACGAACCTGAGGAAGTCTTCCCGGACCACACGATTCCTGGAGTATCCCGATACCAACTGAGACCACGGAAAGAGCCTGCATTGTCGAAAAAGACTGGTTGAGCAACCTCCCTGGGTTAGTGAAGCGGATTGCCGATGTGACAAGGGGGGGGATCAGTTCTGTGTAGTGTAGCGACACCCGCCTTGACCCTCGGTGAAGAAATCAACGGCTGCCCAGGGATAAGAGCTCCAACGGTTGTTTTAACAAATAAGCCGATTATGTCCACAATGAGATCCACTGTTTCTAAGAGGAAGATCATTTGTACTATGGGGTTTGTTGTTGCTATGGTGGCTGTAGCAGTAATAACCTGGTTCGTTGAGAAGGTGGCTCCTGCCCGAGAACTTTTGATTGCCACTACTCCGGTACCAGTTGAACACCACTACTTCACACTTCCCTATCATGAGCAGAAGCATCAACAATCCTACTTGAATAATACCTTAATTCAGATGTTGCATCATACTCACAATGCCACAAATACTACCAACTGTTGGGTGTGTGGGATGATACCTGCACATCAGAAGAAAGGAGGAACACCTTTTATTCCCCTTCCCTTTTCTCATAATGGTTCTTGCCAAGCTTGGTATGCGCTTTTGTTTGCATCTGGGAAACGTACAGTAGGTGGGCTTCTTTTTCGCCTCAATAAAGTATGCTACCAAGACAACGATGGTTATCCTCAAGCCAACGGGACTAAATGGGAATGGGAAGAGTATCAACCGGACAATATTTCAACGCCATATATTTTCACAAATATGAGAACTTTTCCTAGTAATAAACAATTTGTGATTTCTGTTACTAGAGCTAAAGCAGATTTATGTGTAAGCAGTGATGGAAGAATTCCAGTGGGGAAAAGTGAATGTACTGTGATTCTGCCTATTGAGGGTACAAATAATAGCACTTTCATAGCCTCACCCAATACTTACTTTATCTGTGGTAGCCACGTATATTTTCACCTACCTGTTGGATGGTCAGGCATATGCTATGTATCTTTTTTATTGCCCCCTGTGTTTCTGGCACCTGCATCCTACCACCGAGACTTTAAGTTATTTACTGATATCTCTAAGAACAGATATAAGAGGACAATAAGTGTTGACGAAGTAGACCAAACAGATACCACTCTACAACGGTATGTTGATTTTAATCTGGGTTTGTTCTTCTTTGTGGGAGCTGCATTAAACAGTAGGAAAATTAGACGATTGACTAGAGTTGTGGAAGCTGTTACCAATCAGACAGCCTTGGCGCTTGGAAATATTACAGAGGAGCTGCAAATTGCAAGGATTGTAGCTCACCAGAATCGAATGGTTCTAGATGTTGTTCAGGCTGATCGAGGTGGTGCATGTCGCATCATCGGTAGCAGCTGTTGTGTATTCATACCGGATCACTCACCTTCAGTATATGACGCAATATCAAAACTGCATAAGATTGCTGCAGAATTTCATCTAGAGACTGGTACTTGGACTCTAGCTGGATGGTTCTGGACTCTCGTTTCTGCTTGGGGCTGGAAGCTATTAACTATCTTGTGTATAATTATTACTGTTTTATTTACATGCTGTGTATGCATCCAATGTGGTCCAATGCTTTGCTCCATTTGCATTTCTGCTTGTATACCTGTTAAAAGGAATATTGAAGAGATCAAGGCCCAACAAATGTTGAATAAAGAAGTGGCCGAAATAATGTTAATAGATGTAAGTGATACATATTTAGATTACCCTAGAGGAACAGATGTCTTCAGCTAATGCTAAAAGGGTCGTCTGTTGTAAATTGGCAGCGATTGGATTAGCATTAGCGGAATCCATCTGGTATTTAGAGGCTATCTTGTCCATGTTGTAGAATCCATTTTGTATTTCTGGCAGCCATTTTGTTTGCCATGTGCTCACCATGTGCTTTGTCCTCTCTTAGTGTTGACTGCTCTTGTAATCTGCCTAGCAACAAACTATATTTAGTATCCTCTACTTCCGCACATGCCCAGTTAAGTTTGCAGCTGCTAGTATCATGTAACTGTCAGGATATGTTTACCAGTGTTAGCAAACTGTCAACTCCTCCCACTTGTCGACTGTGCAGTTTCTGTGTGACCATATCTGTGCATAACTCCTCTCAAGTATATTTGTACCGTCTTCTTTTAGCCCCTGAGTGGGTATAAAAGGACCATGGCCCTGCTGTTCAGTGTGCTACTTCATTCAATACCGAAGAGTGCTGTCTGAATGTAGTTCCACCTCATGAGGTCTATTAAACTCTGTATTTTCTATTTCAGTTTCTGTGCCAACTTCTTTCCAATAGTCTGAGGACTCTGTGCAGAGAAGGGCGAACCCCTTGCACTGGTAGGCCTAGCTGAGGCCTATTTTCTACAGGGTGGCAGCCCATGGACATAGCAGGTGCCGGCCCATCTATGGCTCCAGGAGGGGGTCCACTTTGCACTACACAGCCTCAGGTGTTTTTGGTCCCCGGAGCTGCAGGGGATTGTGCACCTCATCTTTCGTTTTAAACCGTTGCCACTGTTGGAGGTGGCGGTCCTTAGGGCCCCCGCACTGATGTAATTTTAGCTCTGGGGAGTTGGTGGTCCCTGGGGCTCTGGGAGGTGTGTGCATCCCCACATTAATGTTTTATTTTGCCCTGGGGAGGCAGCAATTGCCAGGACTTTCAGGGGGGCTGCATGAACCCCCCACATTACCTTCAGATTTTGCCCTGGGGAGGTGGCGGTCCCTAGGGCATGTGGTTGCCAAACAGGCAACCCCCACATTTCTAGCAAGAATAAGCCCCAGGGAGGTGGTGGTCCCAGGAGCATAATAAGCCCCAGTAGGGGGCTCAAGCACCCCCTTTCTTTATTTGACCTGGCCCACCTGGGATTAATTACATTTTCTTTGACATTTTTCAGCGGGAATCGCAGATCCAGCATGACTTCTGCCAAAAATGTAACAAAAATGCCTATTTGGGGCTGGGGTTCCCTGTGGGACCTCTCCAAGAGGCCTAGGGGGTCAGAGTGCTCTACCTTGCCCTCTTTTCTTTTTGTTTATGTTTTTTTCTGTGACTTGGTTCAACCGTGTTGCAAGATGGCTGCCAACACTTCCTGGTTTGCAGCCAATCAGATCTCCGCACTAGATTTGGGAGGGCATAGTGGATCCTCCATGCCCCTATATATACAACTGGAAATTTCTTTAAATAACTCTGCAACTACTGAACAGATTTACACCATTTTACAAACAGGTCGCCGTCTGGACCAGAAGCTGCCTTTCTGCCAAATTTTAATCAATTCAGTTCAACAGTTCGGGCTGTAGCTGTGTCTAAAGTTCCTATTGAAATGAACATGGGGAATATATGTTTTGGGACCCCTCTTTCTTTCCATCCCCGCTTGACTGATCACCCCAAAATTTTTCAAATGACGCCAAAGATATTACCAAATGAAAAAGCGCTCTTCCTATAGAAACTATAATTTAACTATAACTACTACTATATATATATATATATATATATATATATATTTCCTTAATACAGGATCCCCAAGATTCACCGCTTGCAAATTAATGCTCATAACGGGGAAAAAGAAGACAGTAGCACGGCTCAGATTCCCAATCCTTTTATTTTCATATTTCCCTTTGGTGCAAACAAAAAACCCAACGCATTTCAGCTGTAGCCGTCAACAGGGTCATATTTGTGTATGTATTACTGACTGTCAGTCACCAGTAGGTAGTTAATCCTAGGACCTAGTTTCCTTTGAAAAAATTGTGAACTGTTTCGCAAATAACTTTGGCACCATTTGACAAATCTTCACAAAATCTTCAAAATTAGTTTGCCAGTCACTTCAGCTGATGTCTGGAAAGTTTGAGGTTGATCTGTTAAGTGGGGGCCAAGACACAGTGGGCATCCCAAAATGCATTTCCCACATGCAATTTCCCATGGAATAGAATTACACCAAATTTGGCAGAAAGCTAGATCTTGGTCAAATCTGTTCAGTAGGTTTAGAAAACAAAATTGATTTATATAGATCTAGAGATGCTGATCTACTGCGGTGGATCCACGAATCCAGGCACCAATAGCAATGCCATGGTTTTCTGGCTGCAACCTGAGAGAAAAGCTGCTGCTGCCAGTTTGTCAATTGAGACATGATTTCCACGGGGGGGAATAAAGTATAAATAGGATATAAGGGGTCAGGAAGGATATATCCTGACCCCATGGGACTTATGGAGGGGTCTGTCAAAGAACCCTCATGGGGAAGATAGTGTAGCAAATAGTTTGGTTTTGCATGAGCAAGGATTTGCGGCACTCAGCATGACCCCCTCCTTGTAAATCCACAATGGATTCACAGATCTGAATTAAAAAAATAAATACACCCACTAACAGACCCACTCACGCAACCTCTCACACAACCACTCGCACACCCATGCAGTCACTCACATTCTCTCTCACACACCCATACAGTCACTGATACATTCACTTATAGACCCAAAAAAACAACTCACACACCTACTCACAGACCCACAAAGGTACTCACATACCCAGTCACATCACTACCTACACATCCATGCAGCCACTTGCACACCCATTCACAGACCCACATATCCACTTCTACACCCACTCATACACTTGTACAGCAGAATCACTGATACGCCCACTCACTCACCCATACAGCTACCCACACACCACTTAGAGACCCATACAGCAACTTACTCACTAACTTATATACCCACCCATCACATACTCATATACTCTCTCAAACCCTAAAACAACCACTCACACACCCATACAGTTATTGACACATTCACTCAGAGACCCAAAGAACCACTCTTATACCCTCTCACAGACCCACACAGGCACTCGCATACCCACTCACACAGCCACATACACTACATACAGGGGGTTGGCCGCAGAGCCAAGTTGCAGGCCAGACACTATGGCCAACATCCCACCACACATGGCCAAAGGCTATGTGCAGCATTGGTTGGATTATCGTATGTTAATTAAATATTACTTTACATTTAAAAAAAAATAGAAATTAACTGAAAAAAACAAAGGCTGCAGGGATATTATAGTTAGCAAATAGCATTAAATACATACAGCCACTCACACACCACTTAGAGACTCACACAGCCATATAAACACCCACTCATACACCCCTCTATCACACAGTCACACACTCTCTCACACCCCAACACAACCACTCACACACCCAGTAATCAGCCATACACCCAATCACATACACACTTGCAGACCCAGCCACTCACACACCCTCTCACACACCGAATACAGGTACTGATACAGCCACTGAGAGACCCAGAGAATCTTTCACACACCCTCTCACAGACCCATACAGGTACTCACACACCCACTCACCCAGCCACATACACTGCATGCCTGGGGTTGGCCGCAGAAGTTTGTTTTCAGTGGATACAAATTCACTAAAAAAGACAAAGGTTACAGGGACGTTATAGTTGGGAAATAGAATTGAAAATACCTTAGAAATTTACAAAAAAACAAGGTTACTGGGATGTTACAGTTAGGAAATAGAATTAGAAACAAACCTTAGAATTTCGCACCAAAAAATCAAAGGTTACAGGGTTTTCATAGTTAGGAAAGGGCATTAAAAAACTGTAGAAATTCACTAGTTAGAGTCAAACTTTACACGCACAAAACCATAGAAATTCAGCAGTTCAAGTTATTTCAAGTAACTATAACATGTTCCCAAAGTTATCCATTACTCACACCATCACCATGCACTGCTAACTACCCCACATATTACATCACTCATGACATCTTCTCTGACTTCATTGATAATATCACTGCCACATTTGCAGTGAAATTATTGATGAGAAAACTGTCCATAGTGAGTGGGTGTGTTATAGTTACCTTAGGGTACGAGTTATAGTTACTTGAAATAACAAGAACTGATAAATTTCAGTGGTTTTGTGTGTATAAAATCTTACCTAAGTATAGCATCCCTGTAACCTTTTTTTTGTAAATATATTTATATATATGCATATACAAGTCAAGTCAAATAGTTTATTGTATGTGATTACTTAAAATCGTTACAACGTACATTTTAAAAAAATATATTAAACTTAATCTTCCATTGAATACTACATTTCAGTGTCATGGTTACCAAGATTTTAAGATCTGCATAACGTTATAATACACATAAAATGTTATCTAACATTTTAAAACGATCTGTGCGGGTTCTACTAAAAGCTTTCAGAATTGCGCAAGTGTCTCAAAAAGTCCAGGATTACTTTCAGCTAGATCCTGTTCGAGATAAAGTGTCCATTTTAAATTCCAAACTTGACCATTTTTCTATGTTGTTCCCGTCATCCTGTCGAGTATATCTTTTTTTATTTTTATTTATTTTTTATTTTATTTATTTATTTTTTTGCTTGTTGTTTGGGCTAGTAGACCGTGTATGCGACGTCCCTGCCATCCTTCATCATGCTTTATTTGTGGCCTCTAAATCGGCTTGCCTTAAAAGTTTCCTTACTTTTGCTAGGTATTTGACACCCCGGCAAGCCAGAATACTTGAGGATCCTTCCAGCCAACATATCACTGCTTGCGTGCAAGTGCGAATATTCAATTCGTAAAAAAGTGGTTTGAAAAGCCCACTCCTTATATCCTTAACTGCTGGGCAAGCACACAGCAGGTGTGTTAGCGTTTTGTTACAGAAGCCGCATAGTCGACAGTGTGCAGCTTGATGATTGCTTTGCCAGGACGGTTGTAGATCTTTCGAATCATGCATGCCCAAGCGGTATTTTATGAAACTCTTTTTTAGCTCGGTACTGAAATGTGTTAATAAGTATGCCTGAGGCTTTGTTGATATATAAGAGTTACTCACAGTCCACCCATGTCTGCGTTTCGAGGTTGGTATTTTGTCTTCCAGGAAAGACTTCTGCCGACACCAGACCCCTTTGTCTGGGAGCAACGCATATCTCACCACAGGGGAGCCATCAGCAGTCATGTGAAAGTCATATACAGGCAAACAGGCCTCCGGAGGTTTAGGCAGGGAAATATAACTTTTATAAAAGTACCCTTTCCAACACAGTTAGTCAAAATTGTATTTCACCCGTAAACTGGATTTTGAATACCTATTGAAATGTGTCCTTAAATTATCAGGGTAAGGTGTTATAATGTAGTCAAGTTTTTTCTATGGGGCAGATAACCACAATGATAATGGCATGTGTAACAATAACATTCACTTTAGGCCTGCCGAAAGGGTGATTCTAACATATCGAATAGGCTGTTTCAAAACTGCACAGCCAGACTGCAGTGGGATTCTTGGATACATGTTTTACAGTGCTTCAGTAACGTGTGGCACAATGAATGCTGCAACCCACTGGTTGTATTTAATTTAGAGTCCCTGGGTACATGTAGTGCAATATATTAGGGACTTATAGTAAATTGAATATGCTGATCAGGTGTATGCTAATAGTAGTATGTTTTGAGGGAGAGTACAGTACTTTACTACTGGTTAGCAGGAGTAAAGTATGCAGAGTTCTCCAGCCAACAATAACAGTTGAGGCAAAAAACTGAGGAAATACCACACAAACAATGGCAATTTCCAAAAATGCCATTAACGCTTTTTTTTTACCTGCTTATCCTTGCATTTCACAGGGGTCCCCTGAACCTTGGAGTGACACCAGCTACTATATCATTAATGCATTTGATTTGTGCCTTTTCCCATAGGGGCCAGTTCAACCCTGGAGGGATAACAAGTTAGCTTTTCCAGCAGAATATCTAGCAAAAGATCATTCGTTCATGCATGTTAACACTATAGTTAAGCCTTTGTGATGATGATGATGATGATGATGATGACTTAGATTACATTGACTAGGTTGCCCAAGTTTCATTGACTTTCTGCATATTTTTTTTAATGTAGGGGCAGAACATGTCATGCACGATACTGAGACAGGGAGATGCATACAAATTATTTGACAGTGACACCAGAGTCCTCTGCTTAGTGCTTCTGTTTATGTGATGTACTAGCCCATACAAGAAGTAAAGAAGGAGGTTTCAGCCAAAACAATGTGGTCAGTGAGGAGAAGAAGTTTCTTATCAGTGCCACCAGTGGTGTCAAGCCCTTATCCTTTTTTTCCATACATGTTGCACCATCCAGTGAGAAGGACGAAGCTAGGATGAGGTTAGCCCGAAGATCAATGGCACCAAAGCCCATGTCTCTCACCACCACAGTGACTGTAGTCATGGAGAACAGTGAGCATGAAATCAATGTGTCCCAGCAGAAGCATGAATCATCACAGGAAAGTCAACAACATGAACCACCATCTGCAACCTCTGAACTCCCAGAAATAGCAGCACAGCAGGCATGAAGTTGAACTTGCTGCAAAGCTGGATGTTGTTATGACTTTTGCTCCATTGATCACATCAGCTCCACAATCTCCAGCAAAGAAATGAAAGAGCACTGCCCCATCTTCTCAAAGCCCCTCTTCCAATAACCGTGATATGATTTGGAATCCAGAAGCCATCCACAAGTAATGAGACTAAAGTAAGCTTCATTAAAGTCTTCAAAGTGATAAAGATGATGATGACCCAATGATTGTTAGTGTGGAGCAAGAAATAGAGAAAGTAGAGATCACTGTATTCTACCTACTCTGAGTTACATAGTTCCTCCAACACCGCCTGCATTGATCTTTTCAAGACCCTATAAATGTGCAGCAACCACCACCCTAACAAATTCACAGCCTCCCTTCATAAAAGGCAAACAAAACAACCTATCTCCACCTCAATTAGTACTACAGGCTTTGCACGATAAGTCCCCAGATTGGGACTTCTTCATACTCATATCGCTTTAGGAGCAAATCACTAAATGATCAATTTGCAGAAAAAAAGTTAATTTTGATAAGCCAGGTGAACATTACAGTACCAGGGGCAAACTGACCCATCTGATACATTTATACTCAATCATGAGGGAAGAGCACCTTAAAAAGATGGATGCTGGTGAAACAGAAGAAGTTGAACTGATAGAAGCATTTTGCGGTGAAAAGAAGAAGAGGGAGCCCTATGACTGTCTTTGGGTTCTGGCTCAACTGTGTAACCTCCTCTTTGAGTGCAGAGTCTAAGCTCCGGGTGCGGGGTCTCTACTCTGGGTGTGTAAACTGTGCTCCCGGGGTGGAGACTTTGCAGTAGGGCTGGAATCCAAATATTTCATACAGGAAATAAAAAGCAAGAGGTTCAATACAGGAAGTTGCAAGCAGCCAATTTCATTGTCATTTTAAGTCATCCTCACCTCCAAGCAAGATCATCTTCCATCCTGCTGATCTGTTTCCCTAACTTGCCCCCAAAATTGCGGAGGTACTTGAGGGTAATGCATCCCCTTTCAGGTAAACTGAATTGAACATACTAACTGAGGGGGTGCTTGACCAGCACCATCAGGTTTATGAGGGACCAGAGGAACAGCTGAGTATTGTGGCATGCACAAGGTTCTGGAAAGATATTGCAGAGCACTGCAGTGCAGTGGGTGTTAAGAATTGTCAGGCCAAGATGTGTCGCCAGTACTTGGAGGAACTGCAACACTCGGCCCGAATTGAGGCCCAGGACTTATTGGGAATGTGTTCCCAGTTCCACTGTATAGAAGGGTCCTGGAGAGAGTCTGGCTGACTCTCCATGCTTAGCTGGAGTAATTTGAGCAGCAGACAGCTGGTAAGCGCATTAACTACATTATGTGCCTGGCAGTAGGATGTGATTGGTGAAAGAGAGGTATCATCATGTTTTTTGTCACCTTTCACCTTACGTGAGTAATGGCTGCAGTACTTAGATGGTCTATGTATCATTGGAACAATTGGCATGCTGATTTATGGGAGCATTCTGGAACTTGTAGCGCTCTAAACACAACTGGGTAATTTACCCTTAATATATTTTAATGAATAAATGCACGTTTATCATCATGGCTAGTGAACTAGGATCTTATAACAGTTGTATACAATGGTGAAGGAATGGCTTGGTCAATGTCTAGTGTTGTTATGAAAGGGGTTTGATTGCTGAATGCTGTATCATGCATGCTTTTTGTGCATATTTTTTCAGGTAAAATATTATATGTATCTACCATGAAGTAAATGCTGACTCAGTGATATTTGTCTCTTTCAAAAAGACACAAACATATCCAAGGGGGAGGAAATACACAGATGGCACCTTTGTCATTTGAAATATCTAGGTGGCTGTACTAACTATGCACATGTGAGTACCAGTGTGCAGCACAAACAAAGCAGACATTACATGCTCAATGTGGCACTTGCCATGTAGACTGTCTGATGTTGTCAAGGGATATTCCAATATTTAGACTCACATCTTTGCAAAGGTCATATCCAATGAACACCCAGTTTTGCATTTATGTTGTGTTTCACTATGCTACACAACGGATGACATTCGATAGTAAGTGTTAGTCTAGGCTCCATATTACAGGATAATCCTGGATCCAATTTTAGGTGTGGATATATCCATCCAGATTGTGTCACATCACCACTTGTAGACTTACATTGAAAGATAACTATGTTTCAATGTCAGGAAACATCATTGTACTAATGGAGAAGGTGAGGGTTAGTAACTATTGAAGAGTATACTGAGCTAAATTAAGAAAGATATTATTGTGATAGTAAATTCTGGACATTAGTGACAGTGCACATGCTTTTGAATTAGGAAACATAATTGGTTAGTGAGTCAGCACTTGCTTTAAGTAGTCTCATGCTTTGTTATAAATTGTACACCAAGTACATAATTGTTTGCCTTCTATTTGTCAGGCTGGCCAAGAACCAACAGAATAGGACCAGGGAAGAGTTGGAGCTCCTTGGTTCGTCGACGGGCACGTTCTCTGGATACCACCAGGGAGGAGGAGGAGGGGCACGAATCATCAGGCAGGGGTAGTGTACCTATCCAGACGGTGCCTTCAACATCTACAACAACAGCCAGGGTCAAGGCTGAAGTGGCTGAAGGGGGGACATTGATAGGGACAATCACCAGCCAGGGGGAGGGGGAATGTGGCTCTCCCCCTGGCCCACAAGAACTTAACTTGGAATTGGTATCCTCAGGGCAGGCCCCATCACCATCTGGACCAGCCAACAACTCCTCCCTAATACATGAGGCCTCCATTTCATCAACGCATCCAGCTTCACCCCCTGGCATTAGTCCCCTCCAAGTTCCTGCCCGGAAGAGCTGAGGGAGACATCTGCCTCTGATAACCCACGCCCCTCATGTTCTACCCAAAACCTTCATGTGTGATTATTCCTGTGGCTGCATCCCAGGAAGTGATGGTGGCATGTTGACCAGAATGTGTCCTCTCGGGTCTTACAGGAGATCCAACACTAACTCTGTAAGTTCCGAGAGGCACATTCCAGACAAATGGCCAATAACAATACCTCCATCACTTAGTTGGGTGCAGTCATATTGTCTGAGTTGGCCCAATGACCCACCCAGACCACTGTAGTTGTGTCTCCCAGATTATATTCCCTCAGTGTTTCCTCTGCTACATATCATACCCCTCATGTTTTCCACTCCCATGGGGTGTCTGATCCTGCACTAGCCAGCCAGGAAGAGTCCACAGGAGCAGAGGATCTATATATTGTAGAGGAGGAAGACATTGAGGATGACCAGTGACTGGACTATATTTGGACTGCAGACTTTTTGTTTAACCGATGTACACAGACTGGTTCCTCTGATGTTTCCTGAGTTTTTTTGTTATTTTGTCCAACCGCTTTCAGTTCCCTAGCCCATTCTGCCTGAAAATTGTATTTGATTTCCATTCTTCTGTTCCAATGAACAGTTTTCTTAATTGTATTTATTTCCTTATAAAGACATGTTTTTCTTGAACACCATCTCTGTCTTGTGCAGTTCATTAAATATGATGGTTTCAAAGTGTGAATGTCTGCATTGGTAGGTGTGTAGCTGTACTTTCAACATGATACCTTGTTACACAGATGGTCCTACAAATCTACTTGTGTTACTCACACACATTTAACAACACATATGTGGCCTACAACCAGAGTAACCAATTGACCATCAACAACTATTACGCGACTCAGTATTGACTTGTTAAGAATATATTTTTATTTACATAGATTGGAGGTATTCATACTTTGCAGTGATCATAGGGGATCTCTCTTGCGACTTCGCAATTGTATTGGTGAGAATCTCTGTGAGTACTTGCATTTACTGTGTTGGTGCCAATGTGCAGGTTGTGTTAAAGATAGCTGGGTGAGGTGTGGTGAGGTGCAGGTAGATGTGCTGGGTCCCCTCTATGTGTTGACCATGAAGGAAGACTGTAAAACAATTTCAACATGCCCTCAATCATCTCTAGGGCCAAGGTAAGGTGTCATGCACTCTCTTCCCTACAGATTGCTATAATGTAATTTTACCTCCTTGCCATGTCTTGGCAAGACTTCTCAATCCTGTCCAAGACCCGGGCCTGTATGCCAATCATCTGAGGCATTTCCTGTATTCTCTCTAGTGAGTCTGAAATGTCACACAGAGTAACCCTTATGGCACAAATGTCCTGCCTCATACCAGCCTGTTGTTGGAAAAAATCATCCCCCCACTGGCCACCATGGCCATCTGCCAGCCTTCTCTGAATGAGAAGACCTCTTATACAACCATCGAGTCCACCAGCACAGGGAGGGTTGGCATGTGGGAAACTCTGGGGAGGTGATTGGTGACTATGGTATACCTGCTCCTCTCCAGGAGTGTTAGGCCCCTCAGATGCTTGAGGGAAGGCCAAGGATGCACTGTCATGGGAGGAGTGTACAGGCAAAGCAACACATCTATCCTGGACATGAGGGCTGTGAGGAGTTGATGGTTGTGTTGGGGTAGGTGAATGTTGTGGCTGGTTGACTGACTGCTTGGAATGGGAAATCCTCAGAGGAAGTGGGAGGCACAATGCTGGCCACACCTGATATAGGCTTCCGTGTTTTGCCCAAAGGGCCAACAATGCACTCCTGATAATCCAGGTCCTCCTCCATGGCCAGCAGCTGATTATCTTCTTCATCCTCATGTTCTTCCTCCTCATCCTCCTCTTCTTGAGCAGTGCTGGCAGCTGACATTGCTGCTTGGAGGAGGATTTGGTTCTCTCAGATTGCACAACCATTGGTGAATTTTTCAGCTTCCTTAAGCGACTCATTGTCCCATCACTTGAAACACAGAAGCTGCAACAGGATGAGTATTTGCCATAGTATATCATGTGCTACAACACAAAGGTTGAGTCAAATGATCTTTGCAACTATCTGATGTTCCACATGTGACCTGGTTTGTGTAGACCTACATGTGACAACTCACACTGTAGCATTGTGGTGTTCAATGCAGATGCACAAACCAAATTCAAGCTCACCAGCTCCAGCCACAGTTCTGTGCGGTATTGAGATCCCCTGTGAGGTCAGCTGCTGACACTCGCTCCTTGAGTGTGGGGTGGAAGATGTGGGCCTCGATCTAGCAGCTTCAGAAGGAAATGACACTGTAATGAATGTTCAGCATAAATTATATGTGAACATGCATAATTAACACATACATCACTGATTATGTTAAGAACATTTCACCCACCAACTTCAGTTGCTACAAAAAGTGGCAATATCTGCTAATATCCTTTCATAGGATTTGGCTACTGTCCACTACTTGGAAATTAATAGTTTACAACACTACATGGCACAGTTACCTGACGGAAGGATAGTAGTGGGCCTGACTACTACAGCCAGAATGTCTCCCAAATCCCTAGATAGAGTTATTTGGATTATTGAGTAAGTCCTGACAGCCGCTGTAATGTGGCAAACATATCCATGCTTAAATAAAAAGGAGCATGGGAATCATTATATATATATGCCAAAGGTGTAGATTTTCAGTTGTAGTTACTTCACTTTAGATGAGACAATATAAGCACTTTGGTGCATAATGTATTAGTTTAACCATAAATGTAGAGTCATCCTACATACTGCTTTTATATATCATCCAGTATTTAAGACTTGCGATCCTTTTCTAAAATAATAATTACGTGTAGGCCTGGGTGCAGTTCGCGGAGTTTTGCTAGGTGGAACTCCGCGAAGTTACAAAAAAACTCTGTGCAGCTCCGCAAGTGGCGGCGTGCAGTGCGAACTACAGATTGTGCTGGTATTCCCGCCGCTCGGGTAGAAATTCGGAAAAAACTCCGCTGCACATCGTGAAGTGGAGTATTCTACACTCCGTGAGCTCCGCAGAGTGCAGAGTGCAGAAAACTCAGCAAACTCAGCGAACTGAGCAACGTTCACCGCCCAGGCCTAATTACGTGTACTACCTAGGGTCTACCATACGCCCAGTGAGTGTTGCTTGACTATATGTCACACGTATGTATGTGTACGTGGTGTAGAGATTGCTGTAGTCTGTGTTTTTATGGCCAATGTCACAGGGCCTAAAATTAGTGCATTTAGTTTACATTCTAGTTCACACTAACCCCGGGCGGAGCTGGTGGAGCAGGACTATATGGAGGTTCACGGAATTGGGAACAAACTACGCTCCGCCACCCGCCTCCACCACCCCTATTAAAAATTCATTATACATTAATAAAATAACAAAATAAACGCTTACCTGTACCTTGGTGTCCCCTTGCTGCCCTCCTGCTCTTCCTCACCGTCTCTCGCCTACTTGGGTCGATCATCTTGCGAGAAATGCACATGTGTGGCCCATGAAATTGCCTCCTTGCAGGTGCTCCAGTGGCTGAATCTACTCTGGCTGTATGTGGCAGTAAAAAAGTCAATAGAAAATACAAACATATGATGAATATGAACAACTCTTCACATATTTACTCAATTGTATTTACAAGACAACTGTGATGTTCACTAAATGAGGGCACAATTTCTAGTGCCATTTACCAGCATGAAATAAATCAGCAGCAGTGATAAGCCGCTGTTTGTGAATGAGAAATTGGAAATTACCATTTCATCACAAAGGATTCTGGGACTTGAGTGCGTAGACGAAATGAGAAATATGGGAGTCTAACTCACCATGACATACTACCTGGCACCACATTAAGGTCATCATTCACAAGCAACCAATGCAGCAGGTGGGGGTGCATGATGGAGACAACGCCCTTCTCAAGTTGGGTGAGATGGAGACCAGTTCCAGTTTGTCCGCCAAGAAAAGATCTGGCCATTTCTGTCCTTGTGAACTTCTCATACATCCACATCTTCTCATCTTGCAACTTATTTTTGACATCTCTGATGGTTCAGATATACTCCACAAATACAGTGACTGCAATTGCCATATGCTACCATAGGTCTGCTTTCTGAGCTGCACTGCTGAAGTACAGAGGTAGCCCATGCAGTTTTGTATAGTTCCTCACTAAAAAAGTTGCAATCATATCGGTCTCCCCCTCAGTGTAGTTTTTCTTCCTCCTCAAATGTTGCATGCTGACGGCAAGGCACAGAGCAGGCACGTAAAGTGTAGGTGTGGAAAAACCAGAGCCTTGCATGTGTACAGCTTTTTTGTGGTTTGCAGTGCAGGGGTTGAAGGTGGCATTAATTGTCTGCCGGTGTATAAAATTATAGTTACTCTGCCCTGAGTGAGGAGATTCTGCCCCGAGAGTGGATAATCCACCCCGAGTACAGAGATTCCACCCGAAGGGCAGAAACTCTGCCCGAGTGTGGAAACTCTGCAGGCGTAAAGATACTACTCGTAAGTCCCTTTGTGAATACCAAAAGTCGTAAAGTTAGATTTTTGGTCTAACTTTACCTTTGTGGATCAGGCCCTGGATATCCTTAAAATGAGTGAAGCAAAGGCTAGCCACTTGTCTTACTGCTGATGATGCTTTTCGAGACATTCAGCGGCAAGTAATAGTTGTCATGTTCGCCGTTTGAGAAACCGTATACACCAGGCAACATCTTGGATGGATTTAATACCATTGTCTATGAATGGCTTTAGCATCATATATATTTTTACTGACAATAGAAGTAACATTTTTAAAACCCTGGATGATGGAGGATACTTCAGAGTCCTGTGTTTAGTGCATTGCATAAACCAGATTATGTAGGTCTTACTCAAACAATAAGAAGTAGTGAATAACATACTGGTCATGTGTTGTAGTACTTACACTAAGTTAGGTCAATGCTTCAAGACCCAGTTTGGGATCATTCAGCATTCTAATAGATTCCCTGTAAAAGCGTTCATTCAGGAAGTGACAGCACATTGGAACTCCACCTACTACATGCCACAGTGCTTATGTGAGCAACCCAGCCCTATCAATGTTTATAAATGTGTACTTACCTCCGTTCATCCATATTCCGGTGTTTACATTTCCCCACCCTGCCCCTCCCCCGCCCCGCCTCACCGCCCCACGGAACTCCCTCCACAGACTGCTACTGCTGTAGGCTGTCCTATTAACAGTGTTTATTTTTTGTAGATTTCAGTGGCGATTTCTAAGTGTTTTTCGAACCTTTCAAAATTAGTACTTATCACTGTTTATTTAGCTGCCTAACCGACAAAATAGACAAATACTGTGTTTTTCCAGTGTTTACAAAACTTGTTGTGTTTTTGCAGTGATTGTTATAAAGCAAATATTTAATTTAAAGGAGAAGTATTGCAGGGAATGTATTGTCTTACCATTCATAATGTCTCCAAGGGGCGTATGTTACACTGTTTTAAGCATAGAAAATCTTTGTTGTTGTGCTCATATCTCACACCCGTCAGAAGGATTATGACACTCTAACAAACTATTTGCAACACCTGAAAAATAAAGGTAATTTACAATCTTCCAAAAGTGTGCACTGTTTTTAAGAACATTAATCCAAAGGAATTGATCCCACACTTCTTAAATGATAATCTTTTTCCTACTGACCACTGCAGTCTTATAGGTCTTTCTTCATAATGCTACCTCTTTGCTATTTCTTGGAATTTTCTCAAAATTAGGAGCAAGTTTTGGTGAGCTTTGGAGCAAATATGATTGAACCACCTAAATTCAGGGATCTTAAATGTACCCACCCCCATACTGAGGATCTCACAAATAATCTTTTAAATCCTGTTGAAAGCTGACAATAATCCAGCAGGATTGGTGGTGACCTCTGAGCATGTGTGGATGTTCTGTCCACAAGTGAGATATAAGTTACCCAGTAAGGTCTGTGGGATTACCTTGGCCCACTTCAATCTGCATCACTGATCTAGCAGTTTGAGATCTTACCCCTTGAAGCTGATTTTAATCTTGGCATCCTTCCCCTGTCTACATTCAATAACCAATTGCAAGGGATTATGGTCACTAAATTTACTTCATAATACCAATATTGCTTAACAAAGTGAACTAAGTTGGCTGAGAACATAATATAATCAATCGTAGACTTTAAATTTCTCCCGATAGAAGTAGAAATAGCTACTTCAGGATCTTCATGACCTATGTTATAGTTAAGGAGCATCAGGTTATAATCAGCCATAATGTTACCTCGTAGGATACCTTGTTTCATACGCTCAAAATGAATATTGTCCTCTAGATATGACTGCTCATCCCTTAAATAGGGCTGGCAACAGAAATGAGAGTTAAAATCCCCAGCAGAATCACCCCAAGTAGCAAACATTGCTTTTCCAAATACCTATCAATAAACGTATATATGGTCATCAGATTGTGATTGGGAGTATCCTATGAATATAAGTTATAAAAAAGCATTATTAATAAGCTGAGCAAAGTTTTGAAAATCAAGATGACTGCAAGTAGAAATTGAGAGCCCAAACTGACCTGAGACACTTTACAGGGAATATAAAGGGAGATCAGGGTTAGTAGTCACCCTTGGTTCTACCCCTGAACGAGGGGATGGTTGAGTAAAAAAAAGAACTATAACCATCTGGATAAAATGTCGTAACAATATCCCAAGTCTCTTGCAATCCCATAATGTGATTTTCCTTTAGTTGACTAAGTCATGCATCATCAGGTTGCTTATTGGCTAGGCCTGCTGAAATCAAACTTGGGAGTGGTCCAGCAGCACTACCCTCTACCGAATGCAGCACAGATAGAAAAATGAAACAATGAGGAAAATAAAGCTATTTCTCCTTGTTACGCCTCACCTCAGGAGGCATAAGGATTTAAGTATAAAACAAAGGAGGGAGAGAGATGCAGTCGAAAAAGATTCAATCGAAAAGAAGGGGGAGAGATAGAGAAAGGAATAATTCAGGGCAAAAGAATTTCCTATTTGGAAAAAGACCCATCACTCACCAACCTGGTTGGTGACATGCTTCATCATCTGGGTCCCACCCTGACCGCCGAATGCCGTCAGGGTGTGCTTCGACGCCTGGAATTCCAGCGGAGCCGGTTTTCATGTGTGTAGGTGAGTGAAAACGTGAATGATGAAAAATAAAAGTGATATATTAAAAGTGTCAGCGGTGTGCTTCCTAATAATTTAATATGAAGCCACTTGGCATGATTGAAACCTCTGAATAGATATCGCAACTGGTATTAATGCCCAGTGATATCAGTGTTGGTATGTGTGTGTGGTCAACATGTTTCAATCTTTCTAGTAATTCTTAGGTTTTCGTCAGGACCAGGAATTTGAGGAACGGGAGGTCTGCACTCGCTAAGGTGCACCCACACCCTGAACCTCTGTGTACTACACCTTTATTAGAGAGTAGTTTGTTGTGCCTTCAAGCCGTTCTTGAAGGATGATTCGGATGTTAAAAAGGCTAAATATAAAGCCTCATGGTTCCAGTGGGGAGCGTGGGCTCTGAACCATTGGTTCTCTCACTGGTACGCTCATTTACACACCTACTTCGGGGTCCCACAGTAACCGAAGGCACAACAAACTACTCTCTAATAAAGGTGTAGTACACAGAGGTTCAGGGTGTGGGTGCACCTTAGCGAGTGCAGGCCCCCCGTTCCTCAAATTCCTGGTCCTGACGAAAACCTAAGAATTACTAGAAAGGTTAAAACATGTTGACCACACACACATACCAACACTGATATCACTGGCCATTAATACCTGTTACGATATCTATTCACAGGTTTTAATCGTACCAAGTGACTTCATATTAAATTATTAGGAAGCACACCGCTGACACTTTTAATATATCACTTTTATTTTTCATCATTCACATTTTCACTCACCTACACACACCGAAAACCCGCTCCGCTGGAATTCCAGGCGTCGAAGCACACCCTGACGGCATTCGGCGGTCAGGGTGGGACCCAGATGATGAAGCATGTCACCAACCAGGTTGGTGAGTGATGGGTCTTTTTCCAAATAGGAAATTCTTTTGCCCTGAATTATTCCTTTCTCTATCTCTCCCCCTTCTTTTCGATTGAATCTTTTTCGACTGCATCTCTCTCCCTCCTTTGTTTTATACTCATATCCAGACCGGGGATTCGGGATCCTTATTACCCTCACTCTCTCTATTGTTTTTTTGGCATAAAGATATAGTCATTCCCCAGATTTACGTGATCTTGTAAATCTGGGGCACCATCAAAATCCATGGCTGTTATGTGGAAAACCCACTGCAACGCCCATGGTTGCCTCCCGAATGCACAGTATGGCAAAGCAGCAATGTGCACTGCCTTGCCTTACTCCATATCTCTGAGGCCACCAATGCCATGCATAGTGGCTTTGCATGGCCTCATATGTATGAATTTGTAATTTGCACTGCTGGAGTGTCACAAAACGTTAAGCTCCGGTGGTGCACGGAGCTAGGAACTTGTAAATAACCCCCTGTGTTCTCCGCAGCTCCCGTATTACTGTGGCAGGTAACACAAGTGTTCAAATCAGAGGAGTCCAAAAACACAGACTGCGAGGGATTGGGGCTATATCATGATTGTGTGTGCTTGCACAGAGGATTACTGTGTACCTTTTTTATGCGATTGAACTGGAACGTGCATAAGCTGCTGACAGCCCAGCTTGGAAATACTGAGCAGTGATCGTTCTCTCTGTTTTTGAGCTGCGCTGTCTGCAGCTCATGCAGTAATTCTAAGAAATTACGAGATAAGTGCAGGTACTTTAGACAGTGCAAATGCTTAAAAACAGGCTCACACCTGTGCCCTGCATGAGTGCATGCATTAATGATTTGGCTGCTCTGCCTGCAGCATCACTGCCAAATCACAGAGCTGGAGCTTTATGCAGCCTCTGCAGATAGTGCAATTTTATAGTTGAGAGAGGGTTCACAGCCCAAGTCTTCGCCGTGTGCCAGAGTCGCCAACCAGATCTGCAAACCCCTAGTTTTGCTCAAAATCAGAAAGAGAAAAGGTACCAAAAAAGGGCACAAGAAGTGTAACCTAAATAAATGAGGATTTAAAATACATTTAACCAAAACTTAAATCACAGGTTTGCTGTTCCATTTACCTTATATTTATAAAGGGAATTTATAATAATTTATGCAAAACCTTAAGGGAAATTTGTCAAACAATATTCATGTTGCTGTACTTTTTACCGGAAGCTTTGACTAGACATATACATTAGAAACTTTTTTTTTTGTACTCCAGTCTACAGAGGTGTGAAATTTATAAAACTCCACCAGATGTAAAGATGTAATTATCCATGTATGTTAATATTTGCACATTTTATTAAAATGAACATAAAATTGGTTGCACAAACCACACATTTTATTGTTTCAAAGTAGGCCTGGGGAGAATAATTAATTCCGCTGGCAGAATCAGATACATTTGTTAATTCCACGTTACTCTTGTAATGCAGAATTACTTTTAAATTCTGCCATTCCACCAACGGAAATAACCTTCAGTAATTATTTGTTTCTAAGAGGGCTGGAAGAGGGGGCTGTCCATCTGGGCCTCATTTATGGGGAATTGGCGTAGGGCACACAGCAGGTGCTCTTGCTACAATGCCCTACGCCAATGTGAAAGGGCAGGAATGCACTATATTTATGAAATACAGTGAATTCCTGTTCTTTCTCCCTGCACTGGCGTACACCTTGCTGCCCAGCGCCAATGTACCCATGGTGCAAGGGTGTCTGATTTGCATGCAGGATTGTTTTTGTGCAGGAAGGGGCACCTTCTTGCACAACAACAATCCTGAGCAGCGTTTTCCTCTTTCTATGTGTGCTGCACAATGCAGCACACATGGAAAGACAAAATAACAAGAAGAAATAAATATATTTCTCCCCGTTATGCCTGCATAACGGGGAGAAATATATTTATAAGGCATAAGGTTTTGGCACTGCCCCAGAGTCAAAATCCATGGGTGTTGCTTGGAAAAACCCACCGCAACTCCTATGCAACACCTCCCTGGGACACTGTAAGGCAACAAAGTGTAATGCTTTGTTTTACTCCATATCTATGAGGTCATTCCAAGTAGCTGTGCTTGGCCTCATTGATATGGTTAACAGTTTTGCGCCTCTGGAGCATCAAAAAAAGCTCCTCTATGTTGAAAAGTCACTGCAGTTTATTCTGGAGTGGTTTTTAAACATAGAGGTACTGCTCCCTTTTGCAGCCTGTTTGGCACAAACAACAACGGTGGTGCACACCAGTCGGCGACTTTAAATATAGATGGACTGCTCCCTCTTCCCGCCCTGTTTGGAAATCACTGCAGTGCATGCCCTTCTTCACCCTTACAATACTGCAGAGTATATAAGGGCGCCAAGGGATATGCACTGCAGAATATGTAGTTCTTTATAAAGTTTAGAAACCACTGTATACCACTCAGCAGCATTATCCCTACATACTCTGTAGTAATCTCTGCAGAGTATGTACGGGCACAGGGTGGCATTTGGTTGCTCTATTTTTTCAGCGTAAAATACATCATCACATCCATTTTTTGATGTAAGTGTGCATTGTGCACTAAGAAAATAGCACCAAATGCCCAATTCACCCTGCTACGGAACCTTGAGGAATTTTAATGTAATTCCACAGAAGTAAATTTAGCAAATTCTGCTTACCCCTGCTTCAAAGACACATTTGCAAATATATTTTAAGGAAGAAATCTGCACTTCCAAACAACATCAATTTATATTTTTCACATGAGTACAACTTCCTACGAACCAGGTAAAGTGAGACTGTGTTGCCCCTCACTGGGCAGCCCAACAGTATCTAGGCTTAACAAAACATGTCTCTTGATTGGACAGTTGGACCTGCACCCAGTCACACTTCTTTGCCCCAATTTCACTACTTGCATAGAAAATACATACTTATTCAAGTATCTCAAGCAATAGAAACATTCCTTTGAGCGTTTAAACTCTTATAAAATATGTTTGAAAACAAGAATTGCATAAAACACCGTTTCAGGTTTTCTGATTGAAAATATTAGATAGTAGTGGAGTTCTGCCTCATAAAATCTCTTCTAAATAAATTGCCGGATCTGCTAAAATGTTTGCACATTCACCACAAGAAACATATTTATGTATTGTAGCGTTGGTTTGAAATTAGGAGCGCGGTTAAACCATGTTCAGTATCATTTTTCACATTTCTCCTCTTTAAAAAAATCTGCAATACACTCTTACATTAATTAGCCAACTGTTCTGCACTAACACACTGACAACAAGATTGGCCAAAATATAAAATCAATTTCTGTGGCTTAGTCTTGCAGTACTCATGGTTTACTCCTGAATTCCAGGACTAAGGCAGGAGCTTTCCAAGCCTACTTCTGGATGACTTCTAAAAATAAGGAGTAAACCCACGATTCTACAAGAGTAAGGTTAAGAGTTTCAAGGTTCATAGAACTGCCAAACCCGTGGTTGGGGTCTGACCACCGCCACACTGCGGGCCCTCCCACAGTATTATAAGTGTGGCGGTCAGGACCTCTGTGACCACCAGGGATCAAGGATGCTGCAGCAGTCCCGCAGCTATCAGGAGCACTAATATATTGGTGGTGCTGCTGTGGCACCGCCAAGCAAATTAGTAGTTGCCTGTCCACCGCACTTTACAGGGCAGTGAGCCCACCATGTATAGGGTGGAATAGTGGCAACAAAGGGCCCCCTGCCACTCCTTGACCTGAGAGGGGGTGCTGGGGGGGGCACATGTTGTGCCCTCTGATATTGCACCCCCAGTTCCAGCACAGTGTGGAATTTATGCCACACTGTACAGGAAGGTGCAGTCGACGCTCTAAGAATGACGGTCTGCATGTTAGACTCTTCTATGAGGCCTAACAGACCACAGCTGTCAGACCGTGGCAGGACTGCACGCAAGACCAGGATTTCACTCCAAATTTGCCGGGCTTTGGCCAAAGTCATATTAAAACCCTAAGCCCCAACAAAACCTTTGTGAATCCTGCTCATGTATGCAACTCAATCTGTTCGGTAATACTTTTTAGTTCATACAGCAGCATATTGCAGAAATATTTATTGCTGTAAAGTGTAGGAGAGTAGGGTCTGCTTTCTATGTTCACCCCCACTTTTTGCTTTTGCTTTACTGGTTTTCGACTTAGATGTGGCTGTGGGCCTGCTAATCAGACCCACAGCCCTGCTGTTCTCTCTCTAAATTCATACTATGTACTTTAGGTGCATAACCCATTTGGATAGGATCACCTTATTGGCCCCTGTACAGAGTACCCTAGGTACCCAGGGCATAGGTGTACCCTAGGCCTACCAGGGGCTGCAGCATGTATTATGCCACCCCTGGCCTGGCCTTCCATTTTGACACAACTGGCTGATCACTCAGCTGGGGCAAGGTCGTGTAATCACCCCTTGCTTAGGTGTAGTATTCCTATACCTAACTTACATATAGACACATGTGAACCTATTAGTCACTCCTATGGCAGGACTTGACAATCCTGGAGGCAGAGTGCTTGGTAACATGTGAGATGGTGCTCTAGCATGAGCTGAGCCTGTCTGCAGCTTTCGGAACCTTGTCCTTATAGCTGTTCTATGATATAGCCTACCATATACTCTTAAAGTGCCTTATAATCTTAGACGGTTATGGTAACTATGGTTTGGCTTTATCAAAACATGTCGTGTAAGGTGTCTAACACTAGGGAATAATACCCCCATGCCATTTCTGGACATGAGAATATTATTCCCCCCTTCTAGAGGGAAAGACATGTTAAAATCATACTTCAACTGTTAGCCTCTGACCAAAGCCTCAGCATCACAAAATGGATGCTGCTGCCACGACACAAGTCTGACCTCCTGCAGCTGGGAGTGATCCCAGCCAGGGAGGCCTGTACAATAGGTTTCCTGCTTGGGGAGGTGCTAGCACCTCCCCAGACAGCCTTTAGTGTATTGGGGCAGGGTGGGCTGAAAGGAATGAGACATGCCTGGGGCACACAAGGTGTTCCTTGCATAGTCCAGTTCAAACCGGCGCTGGGGCACTCCAGCCCCAGCTCTGGCGCGAAACTGGACAAAGGGAAGTGGGTGTAACCACCCCCTCCCAGGTCCCACCCATAAGGCGTGACCTAGCAGGTATCCCAGCCCCCCAGATTAGTATAAGAGTGGGAGTTGGGCCTCAAGAGATTAGATTATCCTGAACCTGCAAAACTGAACAGAAACTCTGGACCTTCGACATTCGACGAAAGAAGAAGATTGAAGAATCTCCCTTGTAGCCAAGGAGTGGCTACCCTGTGCAAACAGGCACCATCAAGAGACTACCCTTTGCTTTGCGACCGTTCTACGAGGAACCGACTGCAGAGCCCGACCAGAGCCTTGACTTCCAGACTTCTCCGACCCTCATCCACATCTGCAGCCGAGCTGAGATCCGTGGAGGCGACGAGCGACGTGGGACCGGCTACCTGGGAAAAGTGGCTAGTAACTTACAGCGCAGCTTCTGAGGTACCCTCGAAGTTGTGCACTGGGGATTGAGAAGCCCCAACCCCAAGCACCATCTGCACCGAAGATCAGCCCCCCACACTCCACGAGTCCTGCGTGGGGCCCTTCAGCATTTTCCTGCTTGCCGCATCTGTCCGGTTGCTTGCCCGCTGGCTAGTGGCCTCTGTGACGACGCACCCTGAAATCTTCTGCGCTGGTTTGGCTCCTCCAGACTGGCTCCCGCTTCTCTGCAAAGAAGAAGCACCCCAGACCTTCCTGGTCTGCACCAGAAGCAAGTCCTTCGTTCTTCGTGGGTTCCGCTTGCCAAGGCTTGGTGAGTCCTAGTCCAACTTCGATGCCGCCGACAGCAATAGCCTTTGTGGGACAGCTCGCCTCCTGGTCCTGGTCGTCCTCGACGCTTCCTGGTCCTCCTGGCTGCAGCGACAAGCTTCACCTTCACCTGCAATCTTCACGACATCGCCTGGTTCCTTCCTGGTTCCACGTGGTCACTGGCTAGTGACCTTGACTCTGTCCCTTCTGCTTGCAGGTTTCTTCTCTTCTTGATCCCAGCCTTGGGATCCACCGGACACTCTTCCCTGACTGCCTGTCAGCATCTTTCTTCAGGCATCCATAGGAGTCGACGACGAAAACGACGCATCTTCACCCCTATGCACCCGCAGCCTGTGGGCTAGGTAACTTGGGTACTCCGGTGCTCATCAGGATAGTGACTATCCTAGTGTCTAGTTTTCAAGTCTCAACTTCCTAGCTACTCCGGAAGTATCCTAAATCTACCGTTTTCTAAACTGTACTATTGCTATTGACTTTTACGCATTACGCGTGAGTGTTTCCACTCTGCACACGAATCCCGTGGGCCTCCCACTTCCTAACTAACGCTAGTGTAGTGTAGCCCCAGCGATTCCCTAGGCCTAGGCCTATTCTATTTCCGTGACAGTGGTTCTTATACCACTTACTTAGTATATGGTTTGCGTGGCCCCTAGGGCCTAACTGTATTACTTACCTGTGTGACTTAATGTATGCTTAAATAAGACTGTGTTGTACTTACCTCTAATCTCATAAAGAGTGCTGAGGGTTTGCTTAGAATAAATACACTTTATTTTATATATATATCTGTTGTGGTGTCCTTTCATTTGGTATTCAAGGGATTATATATGGTATCACAGCTGGCTTCACATGCCATTCAGAGTTTAGCCTAAGACTGCTCTTGTCCATGCTACCACTAGGATAGCTGGTCTATAAGGTTGACTTTACAACCAATCACCATAAGGGTATTTGGACTGATATAAGGTGTACACTATAACTAGTGACATCATACATCAGGCCAACTTCTCACATTGGTGAGCAGCGGTTGGGATCTGAGCTTGCTGTTGTAATACCATTGTAATCTTGAGATACTAAATTGAAAGATCACACAGATATTGTCTAGGTACATATAACATAGATTATTATACTTAAGTCCTACTGGACTTTGTAGTTGTAGGTTGAAGGGAGTAACACACCCTGACTACAACTACTAGAGAGGTTTAGTAGATACAACTAGTGTAGGTAGGTGCACACACCACACCCTCACTAGATCATGTCTCTGAGAGTAGATCAAGTAGATGCTCTCTCAGGAGGATCAGGTCTGCAAAAGATCCCCTCTAGATATGATACCTTAACATTCCAGGAGATGAGACACTTGTGTACCTCCAGAGGAATAAAACAGGGTGCAAACCCTACCCTCCTTCAGTTAAGACAACTCCTAGAGGAGTATGATGCTCATAGGGCATCTCAGGCAGGTGCACTAGGCACAGAGGAGGGTCTACCCACCACAGAGGAGTCAGATGGGGCTTCAAATGGGGAGGTAGACAGCCAGAGCCAAGTAAGGAGACTTAGCCAGGCTAACCTAAGTTTACATGGGAGTTTGCATGGGGTCCCCCCATACAGACCCCCAAGTAGGCATTCACAGAGAAGCAGGAGGGACAGATCCCCTTCAAGGGAATCCATCCACTCCCATGTCTCTAGCATCTCTAATGCTTCCTCTCACAGGGGAATGACTTCACCTGAGAGAAAGGAGCATGCAGCCAGAATGAGGGAGGCTAATCTGAGGATTCAGAGGGAAGAACTTGCCCTTGCCAAAGAGAAGCTTGCTCTGGCTAGAGAGCAAAAGTTAAGTGGGTTAGAACCCACTGGTGGCAGCAACATTCCTAGAGATAGAGACAGGCACTATGACAATAGAAACCTGAGCAAGATTGTCCCTCCCTACAAGTGTGGGGATGACATCCACAAATGGATAACTGCTTTGGAGAGAGCTTGCAAAGTACAGCAGGTACCCCAAAGTCAGTGGGCAGCTATCTTGTGGCTCTCCTTCTCTGAGAAAGGAAGAGACAAGCTCCTCACAGTTAGTGATGAGGATGCAGATAATTACACTGTCCTGAAGAGTGCTCTGATTGATGGGTTTGGCCTAACCACTGAACAATACAGGTTGTTGTTCAGGGATACCCAGAAGACACAGACTCAGGACTGGACTGACTTTGTAGATTGTGCCACTAAGGCTCTGGAAGGCTGGCTAATGGGAAGTAAGGTTAAGGACTATACAGGATTGTATAATTTGATCATGAGAGAGCAAATACTTAACAACTGTCAAAACCAGCTATTGCATCAACACCTGATTGATTCTGATCTGACTTCTCCCCAAGAATTGGGAAAGAAGGCAGATAGATGGGTCAGGACTAGAGTTAAGCAGAAAAACCAGAACCAGGGCGGTGATCAGAAAAAGGCAGACCAGAAGGGTAATGAGCAGAAACAAAAAGACCAGAAGTCTTCACCAGGCCCCCAAAAGGCTCAGGGGGAGGGTGGTTCCAAAAAGGATAAGAAGAAAGATGGCCAAAAGAAACCATGGTGCAACTATTGTAAGTCCAACTCACATTGGTTTAGTGAGTGCACCAAAAAGGATAAGCCCCCAGCCACCATTGCCCCTAAGGCAACTGTACCCCCTAGTTCAGCTGTAAGTGGTGGTTCCCAGCAAAAGGGTGTAGTAGGGTTAACCCTGGGAACTGAGGAGGATTCTGGCCTAGTCAGAGTACCTACTCAGGCTGTTCTGATCTGTGATGGGGACTTAGCTTTGTCCTCTACTGTAGGCCCCAGTAACCTGGGCAAGTACAGACAGACACCTTTTATCAACCAAAGAATGGCTCAGGCCTACAGGGACACTGGAGCTAGTGTCACAATGGTGACACCTGCTTTTGTGGACCCTGGACAGATCATACTAGGTGAGAATTACCTAGTGACCAACGCTAGCAATGCCACTACCTCCCATAGTGTGGCTATTGTTAACTTCTCCTGGGGAGGGGTAACTGGCCTCAAGAAAGTTGTTGTTAGTTCAGACCTTCCTGTAGAGTGTTTACTGGGCAATGATCTTGAAACTTCAGTTTGGTCTGAAGTGGAGTATAGGACCCATGCAGAAATGCTGGGGATAGATGCACATGTCCTTGCTGTGACCAGGTCACAGGCCAAAAAGTGCAACACTGAACAAGTGCTGGATCCTGAAACTATGGACCAGTCACAACCCAAGAGAAAGAGCAGTAGGGTTAAGGCTGTGCCTTCCCCCCTGCCTCAGGTGGTGGATCAGCCCTCCCAGGAGGATGATTCTGAGAGCCCTGAAGGAACTGTCCTAGAAGAACTTGAACCTGATCAGGTTGAGTTTCTTGGGACTGGGGGACCTTCCAGGGCAGATCTGAGAGAGGCTCAATTAGACTGCCCCTCTCTTGAACCGCTCAGACAGCTGGCTGCTGCTGAGGCTGCAGGGAATGCTCAAGGTACCCATAGAGTGTATTGGGATGAAGGGCTACTGTATTCAGAGGCTAGAGACCCCAAGCCTGGTGCATCCAGGAGGTTGGTCATACCACTGAAGTTCAGAGGCTTCCTTCTAACCTTGGCCCATGATATTCCCCTTGCAGGACATTTAGGCCAGAACAAGACTTGGGACAGGCTTGTCCCTCACTTTCACTGGCCCCATATGTCAGAAGATACTAAGGAGTTTTGTCGCTCCTGTGTCACCTGCCAAGCCAGTGGCAAATCAGGTGGCACCACAAAGGCCCCCCTCATACCACTACCTGTGGTGGGGGTCCCCTTTGAAAGAGTGGGCATAGATATTGTAGGACCAATGGACCCACAAACAGCATCTGGGCACAGATTCATACTGGTGATAGTGGACCATGCCACCAGGTACCCAGAAGCAATTCCCCTGAGGACCACAACAGCTCCTGTTGTGGCAAGGGCCCTGCTTGGAGTATTCTCCAGAGTGGGCTTTCCAAAGGAGGTCATTTCTGACAGAGGTGCCAACTTTATGTCAGGATACTTGACTGCAATGTGGAAGGAGTGTGGTGTTAACTATAAGTTCACCACACCCTATCACCCACAGTGCAATGGGCTTGTTGAGAGATTCAACAAGACCCTAAAGGGAATGATAAAAGGATTACCAGACAAGCTTAGGCGAAGATGGGACATCCTTTTACCCTGCCTTCTGTTTGCTTACAGAGAGGTCCCACAAAAGGGGGTTGGCTACAGCCCTTTTGAGCTTTTGTTTGGGCATCCTGTAAGAGGACCCCTGTGTTTGGTGAAGGAAGGATGGGAGAGACTTCTCAGACAACCCAAACTAGACATAGTGGATTATGTACTTGGTCTCCGCTCCAGGATGGCAGAGTATATGAAGAAGGCTTCTAAAAACCTTGAGGCAAGCCAAGAACTCCAAAAAGCCTGGCATGACCAAAAGGCTGTACTGACTGTTTACCAGCCAGGACAGAAAGTGTGGGTGTTGGAACCAGTGGCCCCAGCAGCACTCCAAGACAAATGGTCTGGACCCCACACTATTGTTGAGAAAAAGGGAGAAGTCACCTACTTGGTGGACCTTGGGACTCCCAGAAGCCCCCACAGGGTGCTTCATGTCAACAGATTGAAGGCATATGTTGACAGGGCAGACATGGGGCTACTCATGGCTACAGATGAGGGGCAGGAGGAAGAGAGTGACCCTCTCCCAGACCTGTTGACTCAGAACCCTGATGATGGCTCAGTTGATGGTGTGGTCTTTTCTGACAGCCTCACTGTCCATCAGCAACAGGACTGCAGACAAGTTCTGCAAGCCTACAGACATATGTTCTCTCTGACCCCAAGTCAGACAAACTGGTGCACCCATGAGGTGGACACTGGTGACAGTCTGCCTGTGAAGAGTAAAATCTACAGGCAACCTGACCATGTCAGGGACTGCATAAAAGTTGAGGTACAAAAGATGTTGGAGCTGGGAGTCATTGAACCTTCAGAGAGCCCTTGGGCTAGTCCTGTAGTCCTTGTGCCAAAACCTCACACCCAAGATGGTAAGAGAGAGATGAGGTTTTGCGTGGATTACAGAGGTCTCAATGCTGTCACTAGGACAGATGCCCACCCAATACCTAGGGCAGATGAGCTCATTGACAGACTGGCAGCTGCTAAGTTTTTGAGCACATTTGACCTAACAGCAGGCTACTGGCAAATCAGACTAGCTGAGAGTGCAAAGGCCAAAACTGCTTTCTCGACCCCAGGAGGACATTATCAATTTGTGGTAATGCCCTTTGGTTTGAAGAATGCACCTGCCACTTTCCAAAGGCTGGTGAATCAAGTCCTTACTGGGTTGGATGATTATTGTGCAGCTTATCTCGATGATATTGCTGTCTTTAGCTCCACCTGGGAGGATCACCTGGTCCACCTGAGGAATGTTTTAGAGGCCCTGCAAAAGGCAGGCCTCACTATCAAGGCCACTAAGTGCCAGATAGGGCAGAGCAAGGTTGTATACCTGGGCCACCTAGTTGGTGGGGGTCAGGTTCAACCACTGGAGAGCAAGATCCAGACCATAAAGGACTGGGCTCCTCCAACTACCCAGACTCAGGTCAGAGCTTTCTTGGGCCTGACTGGGTACTACAGAAAGTTTGTTAAGAACTATGGGTCCATAGTGACACCACTTAATGACTTGACCTCCAAGAAGATGCCAAAGAAAGTTCAGTGGACAGTAAGCTGTCAAAAAGCATTTGATGACCTGAAGCAGGCCATGTGCAGTGCACCTATTCTGAAAAGTCCAGACTACTCCAAAGAGTTCATTGTCCAGACAGATGCTTCTGAGTTAGGTGTGGGAGCTGTTCTTTCACAACTGAATGTAGATGGTCAAGACCAGCCCATTGCTTTTATAAGTAGAAGGCTGACCCCTAGAGAGAAACGTTGGTCAGCTATTGAGAGGGAGGCCTTTGCTGTGGTTTGGGCCCTGAAGAAGCTGAGGCCATACCTGTTTGGCACTCACTTCAAGATTCAGACAGACCATAAGCCCCTCTTGTGGCTAAATCAGATGAAGGGTGAAAATCCCAAATTTCTTAGGTGGTCCATTTCCCTACAGGGGATGGACTTCACAGTGGAACATAGACCTGGGACTGACCATGCCAATGCAGATGGACTCTCCAGATATTTCCACTTAGAACATGAAGACTCAGCTGGTCAAGGTTAGTTTAATGTCCCTAAGTTTGGGGGGGGGTTGTGTAGGAGAGTAGGGTCTGCTTTCTATGTTCACCCCCACTTTTTGCTTTTGCTTTACTGGTTTTCGACTTAGATGTGGCTGTGGGCCTGCTAATCAGACCCACAGCCCTGCTGTTCTCTCTCTAAATTAATACTATGTACTTTAGGTGCATAACCCATTTGGATAGGATCACCTTATTGGCCCCTGTACAGTGTACCCTAGGTACCCAGGGCATAGGTGTACCCTAGGCCTACCAGGGGCTGCAGCATGTATTATGCCACCCCTGGCCTGGCCTTCCATTTTGACACAACTGGCTGATCACTCAGCTGGGGCAAGGTCGTGTAATCACCCC
The DNA here is from genome assembly GCF_964204655.1 of Triturus cristatus. NCBI lineage: Eukaryota > Metazoa > Chordata > Amphibia > Caudata > Salamandridae > Triturus > Triturus cristatus. The sequence continues at coordinate 316,530,004 of NC_140588.1, read as the reverse complement.
TTGCTTAGGTGTAGTATTCCTATACCTAACTTACATATAGACACATGTGTACCTATTAGTCACTCCTATGGCAGGCCTTGACAATCCTGGAGGCAGAGTGATTGGTAACATGTGAGATGGTGCTCTAGCATGAGCTGAGCCTGTCTGCAGCTTTCGGAACCTTGTCCTTATAGCTGTTCTATGATATAGCCTACCATATACTCTTAAAGTGCCTTATAATCTTAGACGGTTATGGTAACTATGGTTTGGCTTTATCAAAACATGTCGTGTAAGGTGTCTAACACTAGGGAATAATACCCCCATGCCATTTCTGGACATGAGAATATTATTCCCCCCTTCTAGAGGGAAAGACATGTTAAAATCATACTTCAACTGTTAGCCTCTGACCAAAGCCTCAGCATCACAAAATGGATGCTGCTGCCACGACACAAGTCTGACCTCCTGCAGCTGGGAGTGATCCCAGCCAGGGAGGCCTGGACAATAGGTTTCCTGCTTGGGGAGGTGCTAGCACCTCCCCAGACAGCCTTTAGTGTATTGGGGCAGGGTGGGCTGAAAGGAATGAGACATGCCTGGGGCACACAAGGTGTTCCTTGCATAGTCCAGTTCAAACCGGCGCTGGGGCACTCCAGCCCCAGCACTGGCGCGAAACTGGACAAAGGGAAGTGGGTGTAACCACCCCCTCCCAGGTCCCACCCATAAGGCGTGACCTAGCAGGTATCCCAGCCCCCCAGATTAGTATAAGAGTGGGAGTTGGGCCTCAAGAGATTAGATTATCCTGAACCTGCAAAACTGAACAGAAACTCTGGACCTTCGACATTCGACGAAAAAAGAAGATTGAAGAATCTCCCTTGTAGCCAAGGAGTGGCTACCCTGTGCAAACAGGCACCATCAAGAGACTACCCTTTGCTTTGCGACCGTTCTACGAGGAACCGACTGCAGAGCCCAACCAGAGCCTTGACTTCCAGACTTCTCCGACCCTCATCCACATCTGCAGCCGAGCTGAGATCCGTGGAGGCGACGAGCGACGTGGGACCGGCTACCTGGGAAAAGTGGCTAGTAACTTACAGCGCAGCTTCTGAGGTACCCTCGAAGTTGTGCACCGGGGATTGAGAAGCCCCAACCCCAAGCACCATCTGCACCGAAGATCAGCCCCCCACACTCCACGAGTCCTGCGTGGGGCCCTTCAGCATTTTCCTGCTTGCCGCGTCTGTCCGGTTGCTTGCCCGCTGGCTAGTGGCCTCTGTGACGATGCACCCTGAAATCTTCTGCGCTGGTTTGGCTCCTCCAGACTGGCTCCCGCTTCTCTGCAAAGAAGAAGCACCCCAGACCTTCCTGGTCTGCACCAGAAGCAAGTCCTTCGTTCTTTGTGGGTTCCGCTTGCCAAGGCTTGGTGAGTCCTAGTCCAACTTCGACGCCGCCGACAGCAAGAGCCTTCATGGGACAGCTCGCCTCCTGGTCCTGGTCGTCCTCGACGCTTCCTGGTCCTCCTGGCTGCAGCGACAAGCTTCACCTTCACCTGCAATCTTCACGACATCGCCTGGTTCCTTCCTGGTTCCACGTGGTCACTGGCTAGTGACCTTGACTCTGTCCCTTCTGCTTGCAGGTTTCTTCTCTTCTTGATCCCAGCCTTGGGATCCACCGGACACTCTTCCCTGACTGCCTGTCAGCATCTTTCTTCAGGCATCCATCGGAGTCGACGACGAAAACGACGCATCTTCACCCCTATGCACCCGCAGCCTGTGGGCTAGGTAACTTGGGTACTCCGGTGCTCATCAGGATAGTGACTATCCTAGTGTCTAGTTTTCAAGTCTCAACTTCCTAGCTACTCCGGAAGTGTCCTAAATCTACCGTTTTCTAAACTGTACTATTGCTATTGACTTTTACGCATTACGCGTGAGTGTTTCCACTCTGCACACGAATCCCGTGGGCCTCCCACTTCCTAACTAACGCTAGTGTAGTGTAGCCCCAGCGATTCCCTAGGCCTAGGCCTATTCTATTTCCGTGACAGTGGTTCTTATACCACTTACTTAGTATATGGTTTGCGTGGCCCCTAGGGCCTAACTGTATTACTTACCTGTGTGACTTAATGTATGCTTAAATAAGACTGTGTTGTACTTACCTCTAATCTCATAAAGAGTGCTGAGGGTTTGCTTAGAATAAATACACTTTATTTTATATATATATCTGTTGTGGTGTCCTTTCATTTGGTATTCAAGGGATTATATATGGTATCACAGCTGGCTTCACATGCCATTCAGAGTTTAGCCTAAGACTGCTCTTGTCCATGCTACCACTAGGATAGCTGGTCTATAAGGTTGACTTTACAACCAATCACCATAAGGGTATTTGGACTGATATAAGGTGTACACTATAACTAGTGACATCATACATCAGGCCAACTTCTCACATAAAGAACTTTTTTTTAGATTAATACAGAGTAAAACAATCTGAACCTGATTCATAAAAATTTTGCTATGAGTATTTGTGACTCATTCTTGCAGTATTCCTGTCTTACTGCTGAATTCCTGTAGTGGGATCACTCCGGGTTTACTCCTGGGGCTCCAATTAATTCACTACGAATTATAACAGAAAATGTGTGAATTGGACCTCTTGCCCCTGGCTTAGACAACGTTATACCATGTAACAGAAATAATTTGCTGGCCTGCTTTGCAGTTGCACATTGGGGTATTCTGTCTTTGTGCAGTAAAGCTTCAGGTGCACCATCACAGAGCAACAGTCTTACTGTCATCTCTCTTTACCAGGAGGTAAAAAAATATATTTACAGCACAAATTCTTCGCTTTCGTTCATGGTTGATTGAAGAATTATGCCAACATTGGTTGGTGAATTCTGAGGTCAATTACCTTATTTAGGATTTAAATGCATTTAATCATTGAAGGTTTGTTCACATACATATTATATTATGTTATCCTGTGAAAAGGTATGCTGTATCATTTATTTGTTTTACAGCATGAAACATATCAGAGTGTTTTGTGTTTTTGATAAGACAACACCACTCCATAAGCATTTTGGAATGGGGAAAAGGTCTAAAACTAATAGGTTCTGAGACCCAATCAACCATTTAAAAGTCCTTTGCCAGGGCTGTTTGCAGTCACTCACTATCCTTTTGACTTCAGCAATGCTGTTCACCTTGTCGACAATGGTCTGCCATATGGATTTTTTCCTCCTCAATGACTTATTGTAGTTGACAAAGTGCTGTTGTTGGTGCTCCATCACTTCTGTGAACAAGATCTCATTTTCATCCTCACTAAACTTGCACTTCCTCTTTCCCTGGGACTCTGGATGGTCATCCTGGCTGGGGTTATTGTCCTGGGCTCTGCTCACTGCTGGCTGCTTCACTGTTGCTTCAGGTAGGTGTGCCATTTTGTTTTAGAAGCAGCGGCATGTAAAAACAAAATGTTCACTGCTAGGCTCACAAAAGTGACGTTAGGAAGACTAGAATCTATTTTGTATATGCTAATTGGTCGAAAATCACTTTTGCAGCATTAGCATCAAATTTTCTAACCCCATGGCGCACACAACAGCATCATTATTTACGATGCCAGCTTCTTCCTAGCACCGTGCTGCACCGTATTGTACATATAATGTAGACATGGCGTTAAAATCTGTCGTACCACAGCAGTTATATTTTTTGCCACACTGCTGCGGCAAAACAGCGATGCACCAGTTCTTGTAATTTACCCCAGTGTCTCTTGAGTGAGACATTTTCTATCTAGACCAGTCAACCACATCCAAAAATTTAACTATACAGTGTAATGCAACATGCTAAGTAATTTGTCAATATAATTAACATTTTGCCCACAAAACAGGTTTACAGGAGTACTCCTGAGCATGCCATGTGAAAATTTTAGGCACAGGCTTTTGCTAAAGACAGAACTGAACGCACAGTACAATTCTACATTGGGAAAAGCCAGCACCCCACTGGAATTGGGAAAGTTTTCTTCGACTGAGAAAACATCTATCTCCAGGGATTAACCCATTTCCCCATAACCAGCTACCTCTGAGGATATTCTGGTCCCCCTTCTCACCCTGGAAATAGATTTACATCAGTCACTGACAGCAGAACTTGGCATACACATACACATACAGAGAGCAGGAAGGGCACATGAAGTACCAATGCAAGTCCCTCTGGCACGCCTGTGAGAAGATGGCCTGGTATATGATGTCCACTAATTAAAGCGGGCACCTTGCACTAGTCCAAAAAACCCTTATGGTGATTTAAGAGGTCAAAGATAACCTTAGAAAGCTATCCAAGTGGTAGCTGTGGAGAGCGGCCTTCAGGCATCATCTTGAAGGAATGTTAAGCAGCTTGTTTTACCAGAATGCAACCTTATTGTATTGGTTAAATGTAAAGAGAACCACACAGTAGTTACAAAAATATGTATTTATTATTATAACACACCCTAAATACCTCACAGTATCTGCTTCACGAGGATAAACACAAAGCACACAATTCTGTAGCACAGAAACAATCATAAGCAGCACTAATACACATTGGGCTCCAGGGGAAGACCAAACTATATACTATAATAGTGGTATAAGAACCACGACTCAAGTCAAGACAGTGTCTAGAGGTTGTAGAATTGCTGGGACCCCAAGGAACTACCCAAGGTGAGTAAGAAGGGAGGACGTGTGCAGCGTGAGAACACAACCGGGTGCTACGTACAATTCAATGGGAGAGTCGAAGTTGCGGGTTTAATGTTTAAGGACCCTTTCCATTGGATTACGTAGAAACCTTTTGGATCATAGGAGGTTCGAGAGCCACCCCACCCATTGATACCATAGTACCAGAGTAAATTATCCCAGGGAAGCAGGGTGCATAGGGCTGAAGTGGTGTCTGAAACCACCATCTATTTCAATGGAGGACTTTAAGGAAATGCCACTGCAGGAAAGAAGAAAAGTGTCCATCGGAATCCAAAGGTGGATTTGTGTTGAAGGGTACCTGAAAGTAGAGGGGACAGAGTCTGGGTCACTCAGGAGTGATCAGGGCCTCGATAGATGAATGCCCACCAATGTCAGGTGCTTCAGGTGTAATGAGGGACACCTTGACTCTACAGCTGCAGAGACCAGGAGACATCAAGGACAACCAGGAGCCAGATAAAAGCTTTCCCATGAAGGGTTGCTGAGGGGTCGGTGTCTGGCAGGAACACCGTCAAGCCTTGGCAACGGCAACCCACGAAGAAGGTTGAGTAAGGGTAAAGTCTGGCCCTGCAAGGACCAGGAGACTCACCACAGCAAGGGGAGTCATGGCAGGCTTGGAGCAACCAGAGGAGCCCAAGAAAAGCGGTGTTGTCCCTCAAATGGAACCTCAGGCTGAAGGCGCAGGAGTCACGAAGGGACCTCTAGCAGTTTCACAAAGTCACAGCTTGCAGGGCACAGAGTGCAAGGAGGCCAAAGTCCTTTGCACAAAATGTGCACAGAGATTAGAGCTATTGATAGCCCAATGCACTTAGTTGGGGAATGTCAACAAGCATATGCACTTGCAAAAGTACATGGTGCACAGGGGTGCACAGGGGTTCAGGTTATGCGGTCCCCACGAGGGATACTGACCCTAGACTTGGTGAGAGGGCAGCTTCACCTCAAGAAACATAGGAACCCACCTCCTGTGTTGCTGAAGCCTTCAGAGTCCACAGGAGCTTAGGATCAACAGACTGGTCAGTTGTGTTACAGTGCCTCCGAATTCAGGGGAGTGACTCCTTCACCCCAAGGGAGATACTTCAGTTGTCCTTGATGCTCCACAAGTACTGCACGGAGCCTGTATGGTGCACGGGCACAGACAGTGCTTTGGGCAGAGAGGGAGACGAAGTCAGGCCCAGTCGAAGTCCAGTGAAGTCTAGAATGTCCAGACGGTCGGAAGTCAGTGGTTTCTTGATCAGAATCTAGTCCACGTCGAATTTAGGAACCTACAGGCAGGTAAGCCCTTTTGTACCAAAGGGAGAGGGTTTATGAGATTTAGGGCCCCTCCCAGGGAGGGTCAGAACAGTGGGGAGGTTACCCCTATGTCCTTCGTCCAGTTTTGCACCAGAGAAGGAGCCAACGACTCCTTCTCTGGTGCCAACTGGACTATGCACAGGGACACCAAATGTGCCCCTTGTGTGAACTTTAAGGCACTTTGGAAGTGCACCCACCCAGCCCCAATACAGTATATTCTGTCTGGGAGGTGGCCATACCTCCCTGTTACAGGATGCCTATTGTGCTGCCTCCCCCCGCTCAAGCTTGGCTCAACAGCAGGAGGGCAGAAATGTGTCACTGGTTGGCAGTAACCATTTTGTGTTGCCCGGGTCGAGAAGGATGGTACTGGGAAGACCAGTGACCCCACGAAGCTCACTTCAGAAGGGTGAAATCATACCTCCGAACACCAGTTACAATCATACCTCCGAACACCAGTTACCGGTGTGGAGGTATGATTCCAAGGTGTTTGATACCAAACATGACATGTTTTGTTGCAGCCGCTTTCAAGATAGCATTTTACACGAGCATATAATGCACCTCTACCTATATGTCTGGCTGAGTCACGGACAACCCAGGAAAATGGTCCCCGAAGGCTGCAGGGGTGCTCTGCTCATGCAGGGGCAGCATCTCACATAAAACCCAGAGCCCTGCCTTCGGAATTGTCAAGGCCTGCTGGGGGGGTGACTGATAGGTTTTCAGTGTAGTGACCTATAGGGTTGTATGACATAATTTCGACAGACAGAAAATCGACCTACAAATATATCGCAACAAAAATATCGATGTCAAGAATATCGACATCCTATCTACAACATGGTAAGTACAAAAATATCGAAAATTAAATATCGATGTCAAAAATATCGTTATTAAAAATATCGTTTTTCTTTTACTTTAAAAATATATGTAAAATAAACCAAATTATACTTAGAAATTAAATAAACATAATTAAATATATTGTATAATATTTAAAATGAATAATTAATATATATAATTTAATAAAACTTTAATTAAACATATACATATAATATATAATATATATACTTACTTAATAATTAATTTTACTAATAATTTCTGTAACGTATAAATTATTAAATGTTTTTAAAAATTACCAATACATCTATACACATAAAATAATAACATTAATAAATATTTAATAATTACATTTAGCAAATAATAATCAATATTTTTAATGTGAATAATTTTTATTAGTAATGATATATTACAATAGCAAAAATAATACAAAACATATGAAATATCAGACACAATAAAACTACTAGTCCAACTCCAACAAAAACAACAGTAAGGAAAATGTTGGATACCGTAGGGGTAAAAATTACTATTCCAACTCCAAAGAGTGCAACAGTAGGGAAAGCGTTGGATAGCGTAGGGTTAAAATTACTATTCCAACTCCAGAGAGTGCAATAGTAGGGAAAGCGTTGTATAGCGTAAAGGTAAAAATTACTATTCCAACTCCAGAGAGTGCAACAGTAGGAAAAGCGCTGGATAGCGTAGGGGTAAAAATTACTATTCCAACTCCAAAGAGTGCAACAGTAGGGAAAGCGTTGGATAGCGTAGGGTTAAAATTACTATTCCAACTCCAGAGAGTGCAATAGTAGGGAAAGCGTTGGATAGCGTAAAGGTAAAAATTACTATTCCAACTCCAGAGAGTGCAACAGTAGGAAAAGCGCTGGATAGCGTAGGGGTAAAAATTACTATTCCAACTCCAAAGAGTGCAACAGTAGGGAAAGCGTTGGATAGCGTAGGGTTAAAATTACTATTCCAACTCCAGAGAGTGCAATAGTAGGGAAAGCGTTGGATAGCGTAAAGGTAAAAATTACTATTCCAACTCCAGAGAGTGCAACAGTAGGAAAAGCGCTGGATAGCGTAGGGGTAAAAATTACTATTCCAACTCCAGAGAGTGCAACAGTAGGGAAAGCGTTGGATAGCGTAAGGGTACAAATTACTATTCCCACTCCAGTAAGTGAAACAGTGGGTAAAGCGCTGGATAGCGTAGGGGTACAAATTACTTTCCAACTCCAAAGAGTGCAACAGTAGGGAAAGCGTTGGATAGCGTAGGGGTAAAAATTACTATTCCAACTCCAGAGAGTGCAACAGTAGGGAAAGCGTTGGATAGCATAGGGGTACAAATTACTATTCCCACTCCAGTAAGTGAAACAGTAGGGAAAGCGCTGGATAGCGTAGGGGTAAAAATTACTATTCCAACTCCAAAGAGTGCACCAGTAGAGAAAGCGTTGGATAGCGTAGAGGTAAAAATTACTATTCCAACTCCAGAGAGTGCAATAGTAGGGAAAGCGTTGGATAGCGTAAGGGTAAAAATTACTATTCCCACTCCAGAGAGTGCAACAGTAGGGAAAGTGTTGGATAGCGTAGGGAAAAGAATTACTATTCCAACTCCAGAGAGTGCAATAGTAGGGAAAACGTTGGATAGCGTAGGAGTTAAAATTACTATTCCCACTCCAGTGAGTCCAACAGTAGGGAAAGCGTTGGATAGCGTAGGGGTCAAAATTACTATTCCCACTCCAGAGAGTGCAACAGTAGTGAAAACGCTGGATAGCGTAGGGGTACAAATTACTATTCCCACTCCAGTAAGTGAAACAGTAGGAAAAGCGCTGGATAGCGTAGGGGTAAAAATTACTATTCCCACTCCAGTAAGTGAAACAGTAGGGAAAGCGCTGGATAGCTTAGGGGTAAAAATTACTATTCCAACTCCAGAGAGTGCAACAGTAGGAAAAGCGCTGGATAGCGTAGGGGTAAAAATTACTATTCCAACTCCAGAGAGTGCAACAGTAGGGAAAGCATTGGAGAGCCTAGGGGTACAAATTACTATTCCCACTCCAGTAAGTGAAACAGTAGGGAAAGCACTGGATAGCGTAGGGGTAAAAATTACTATTCCAACTCCAAAGAGTGCAACAGTAGGGAAAGCGTTGGATAGCGTAGGGGTAAAAATTACTATTCCAACTCCAGAGAGTGCAATAGTAGGGAAAGCGTTGGATAGCGTAAGGGTAAAAATTACTATTCCCACTCCAGTGAGTCCAACAGAAGGGAAAGCGTTGGATAGCGTAGGAGTAAAAATTACTATTCCCACTCCAGAGAGTGCAACAGTAGTGAAAACGCTGGATAGCGTAGGGGTAGAAATTACTATTCCCACTCCAGTAAGTGAAACAGTAGGGAAAGCGCTGGATAGCGTAGGGTTAAAAATTACTATTCCAACTCCAGATAGTAAAACAGTTGGGAAAGCACTGATTAGCATAGGGATTCTATAAACATAATAACCAATTAAATAATTAGTTATAAAAAAATAGCATATTAATAATTAATTTACAAAATATGTATTATTAAATACCAATTATTTAAAATAAATATTTATATAAATAACTTTAAATTACATCCCACACTATTCCCCCTTTAACACACAACACACTACACATACAAAATACACAATACATTTAAATATCAGTTTATCTATTATTTACAATTAATAATACATTCTTTATAATTAATATACTTATTATTTACAAATTTATACATATTAACTACCAAATTACAATTATTCACAAATTAATTATTAATTAACAATACATTAATTAGCAATAACAACAAATAACATGGAATAATAAATTATTTATATTTACTATATTTAACGTACTAATAACAATTAAATACCAATTAATAATTAATTAACAATTAATTATTATTAATTACAAATAAATAAAAATTATCAGTAATTATTTGAATTTAATTACATCCCACCCTATTCCCCTATAAACCCACAACCCACTACACATAAAAATTCACATAATTAATTTAATCATCAATTAATCAGTAATTAACAATTAATTAATTAACAATACCAATAAATACATATTAATATTAAACTAATTATAACTTATATAATTAACCAATTAATAAAAATTAATTTACAATTAATAATTAATTAACAATTAATTAATCAATTAATATATTTAATTAGCAATTAGTAATTAATTAACAATTAATTAATCATAAATACCAATTAAACAATACATATTAATTAATTAATTAATTATATTTAAATTACTTCCCACCCTATTCCCCTATAAACCCACAACCCGCTCTGATACTAAAACGCTAAATTATATTATAAATAATTATTAATCTCTAAACATTTATTTTTAAATGTATTAAAATACATTACAATAATCTTTAACATACAAATAAAATACATATTAAAATACATTACACTAATAAAATATCGATATTCTTGACATCGAAATTTTTGATTACGATATTACTTACATCTATATTAATGACTTCGATATTATTAACTTCGATAATACTTACCTTGGGGTCGATATTCTGTCCATCGATATTCTTGACTTCGATATTCTTTACCTACGATATTTACAACTCGATATACTTGTAGTTCGAAATTTAAAACTCGATATTTAGACTGCTCACCGACCTATAGATATAGTAAACCTATATCTATAGTAAGTGGTGCATGCACCATCTTACACAGGCTGCAATGGCAGGCATGTAGTTCCATTTTGCATGGCCTCTCATGGGTGGCATAATACATGCTTCAGCCCATGGGAGGACTCTGGGGTACCTAGGGAAACACTCAAAGCATTTCCCAGGGGGCCCAGGTTGCAACGCCAACCATTTCGGAAAATGGATCAAGACCACAAAATGCCTCAAATTCAAGAACATCTAGCAGTGGCCAACATCCTAATGCCACAAGTCCAAAACCTGACCACTGAAAATGCTTTGCTTCATCAGTCACTGGACATTATAAAACATTGGAAACTCAATACTCCTCTGGCTGGCTTAACAAAGATAAAATCCAGTGGCATTCCAAGGAAGCAAAAGGCCATTTTAGACACTTGCCAGACTAATTTCTTCTCCAAACCCAATGTCTTTGCTTTCAACACATCTAAGATGGGTTTTATTGTTAGTAAAACCACCAGGAATGCCTTGCTGTGTGCTGTGCCATTACTTTTGAATACCAGTCTCCTCTTGGACAACTTTACAGCCTTCCTTGTGGAAATGTTTGCTCACCAAAACCATTATTTTCTGTATTGTGATCAGGGTGGCTACTTGCTAAATTGCTGCCCTATATGCCCTGCTTGCAGTTCAGAGACACCCCTGCCCATCCCTCTGAAGTCTCTCAAATTTCGCCTCCTACAAGGGAGGTTTTTGATTCAGTCTGAGCATTTCCTAGCACCAGATCTTGCTGACTGTGGAACTTCCAACATTTATATGACATTAAATTGGCCTCCCACCACCACATTGTACTCTCTAAGAAGGAAGTATCTGTGGCTAGGGGTAGGTGGATCTCATTGAATTTGACTCAATAGACTTCCGTGGAGTTACATAAAAACTCAGCAAGATTCAGCAGGGTTCAACCAACGGGCAGATATAGGAACACCGCACTGCTCGTGTAGTGATTTAGCACCGGAGCAAATTTTGTGTTCAATCAATCAATCAATCACATTATTTGTAAAGCGCACTACATACCCAGTAGGGTTTCAAGGCGCTGGGGGGGCTGAGGGGGGGGTGGTGCTGTTACTGGTCGAAGAGCCAGGTCTTGAGTTGTCTCCTGAAAGTCAGCAGGTCTTCGGTTTGTCGCAGGTCAAAGGGGAGGGTGTTCCAGGTTTTGGCGGCGCGATGGGAGAAGGACCTGCCTCCGGAAGTGGTTCTCCGGATGCGTGGGACTGTGGCCAGGGCGTGGTCAGTGGAGCGGAGATTCCTGTTGGGTATGTAGAAGGAGAATCGACTGTTGAGATAGACTGGGCTGGTTTTGTGGAGTGCCTTGTGTGCGTGGATCAGGAGATGAAGGAGATTCTTTTGTCGACTGGGAGCCAGTGCAGGTTCCTCAGGTGGGGGGTGATGTAGTTGCGGCGCGGGCATTGAGGATCAGGCGTGCGGAGGCATTCTGGACTCTCTGTAGTTTGCTGATGAGCTTGGACGGGGCTCCGGCGTAGAGGGCGTTTCCGTAGTCGAGTCTGCTACTAACTAGGGCCTGGGTGACTGTTTTTCTCGTGTTAGTCGGAATCCATCTGTTGATCTTGCGGAGCATGCAGAGGGTGTTGAATGTTGAAACAGGTGGAGGAGACTGCGTTGACTTGTTTGGTCATGGAGAGTTTTGAGTCGAGGATGATACCCAGGTTGCGTGCGTGGTCGGTGGGGGCCGGGGGGGACCCCAGTGATGTGGGCCACCAGGAGTCATCCCATGCGGAGGGGTTGGATCCGAGGATGAGGATTTCCGTCTTGTCTGTGTTCAGTTTGAGGCGGCTGTCCTCCATCCAGTTGGCGACGGGCCTTCATTCCCTGATGGAGGTTGGATTTGGCAGTGAGGGCGTCCTTTGTGAGGGAGAGGATCAGCTGAGTGCCGTCGGCGTAGGAGATTATGGTGCCAATTACGATCCGGCAAAAACCGGGTACGAACCGTCGGACGGAGCATATTCTCCGTCCGACGCGTACCCGGTCATAAAAAAATACAAACATGGAATTACGATTCGCACGGGAACACCATTTCCGTACGAATCGTAAAAAACCCCGACCGAACAAAATAAACCTACAAATGCGATCCGGGAAAGCGCCGACCTGACGTCGGGACGCTCGCAGCCTGCCATTCACGAACCAGGAATTACGATTCGCACCGACGTCATCCCGCACGGTGAATATTTTCCGGCAGCCAAAAACTGCCGGGAAATCAGGACGACGCGAACAAGGACCACCAGTACGCGACGGACAGACAGGACGACGCGAACAAGGAGGACCAGTACGCGACGGACACACAGGACGACGCGAACAAGGAGGACCAGTACGCGACGACCAGTACGCGACGGACACACAGGACGACGTGAACAAGGAGGACCAGTACGCGACGGACAGACATGGACCCGAACCTACGTGTCATCCCGGCCCTCATAGCAGTCGACCTCCTCTACAGGTTCCGACGCAGACGCCGCAGAAGGTCAGAACAACTAAGGGAGGGGGGAAAGTGGGGTGAGGTGGGGGTGGCAGGACCAGGGCAGGCCACAAACCCCCCACTAAAGTCACACAGCACACATGCCCTGGACATACCTGACTCCCAGGCCCTGGTCACTACGAGGGGGTGGGGGCGTGTCCAGCTAAGCCAGCAACCGCCACAACGGAAGTCCGTCACGACGCGAACCGGCAACACAACCAGACATGTACGTCCCATACCCACGCCTGAAGAGCGTGGGTACGAGTCGTACCACGCCCACACCCATGTCACCCCAACAATGGCGGGACGGCTCGTACCCACGTGGCAAAGGCATGGGTACGGGCCGCACAAGCATCACATAGCGTGGGGACGGATATGTACGGACCCTACCCCCACCCGCGTACATATGGAGCGTACCCCCACCCCAACAGTGTAAGTACGACCCGTACCCACACCCGCGTACGTATGGAGCGTACCCCCACCCCAACAGTGTAAGTATGACCCGTACCCACACCCGCGTACGTATGGGGCGTACCCCCACCCCAACAGTGTAAGTACGACCCATACCCTCACCCGTGGACGTATGGAGCGTACCCCCACTCCAACAGTGTAAGTACGACCTGTACCCACAGCCGCGTATGTATGGAGCGTACCCCCACCCCAACCTTGTATGTACGACACGTACCCTCAAATGCGTACGTATGGAGCGTACCCCCACCCCAACAGTGTAAGTACGACCCGTACCCTCACCCACGTACGTATGGAGCGTACCCCCACCCCAACAGTGTAAGTACGACACGTACCCCCACCCGCGTACGAATGGAGCATACCCCCACCCCAACAGTGTAAGTACGACCCCTACCCCCACCCGCGTACGTATGGAGCGTACCCCCACCCCCGTATGCATGGAGCGTAACCCCCACCCCAACAGTGTAAGTACGACACGTACCCCCACCCGCGTACGTATGGAGCGTACCCCCACCCCAACAGTGTAAGTACGACACGTACCCCCACCTCGAATGCATGGAGCGTACCCACATCCGTGCATGTCATGAGCGTACATATTGTGCAATTGGAGAGGTGGGTGCAGAGTCCTCCCAGCAGTGCCCTGAGACAGGAGGGGTGGGGGACTATCACTCCCAGCAGTGCCCAGAGACAGGAGGGGTGTGTGCAGAGTCCTCCCAGCAGTGCCCAGACACAGGAGGGGTGTGTGCAGAGACCTCCCAGCAGTGCCCAGACACAGGAGAGGTGGGTGCAGAGTCATCCCAGCAGTGCCCTGAGACAGGAGGGGTGTGTGCAGAAACCTCCCAGCAGTGCCCTGAGACAGGAGGGGTGGGGGCCTATCACTCCCAGCAGTGCCCTGAGACAGGAGGGGTGGGTGCCTATCACTCCCAGCAGTGCCCAGAGACAGGAGGGGTGTGTGCAGAGACCTCCCAGCAGTGCCCACAGACAGGAGGGGTGTGTGCAGAGTCCTCCCAGCAGAGCCCAGAGACAGGAGGGGTGTGTGCCTAACACTCCCAGCAGTGCCCTGAGACAGGAGGGGTGGGTGCCTATCACTCCCAGCAGTGCCCAGAGACAGGAGGGGTGTGTGCAGAGACCTCCCAGCAGTACCCAGAGACAGGAGGGGTGTGTGCAGAGACCTCCCAGCAGTGCCCACATACAGGAGGGGTGTGTGCAGAGTCCTCCCAGCAGTGCACAGACACAGGAGGGGTGTGTGCAGAGACCTCCCAGCAGTGCCCAGACACAGGAGAGGTGGGTGCAGAGTCATCCCAGCAGTGCCCTGAGACAGGAGGGGTGTGTGCAGAGACCTCCCAGCAGTGCCCAGAGACAGGAGGGGTGTGTGCAGAGTCCTCCCAGCAGTGCCCTGAGACAGGAGGGGTGGGGGCCTATCACTCCCAGCAGTGCCCAGAGACAGGAGGGGTGTGTGCAGAGACCTCCCAGCAGTGCCCACAGACAGGAGGGGTGTGTGCAGAGTCCTCCCAGCAGTGCCCAGACACAGGAGGGGTGTGTGCAGAGACCTCCCAGCAGTGCCCAGACACAGGAGAGGTGTGTGCAGAGTCATCCCAGCAGTGCCCTGAGACAGGAGGGGTGGGGGCCTATCACTCCCAGCAGTGCCCTGAGACAGGAGGGGTGTGTGCAGAGACCTCCCAGCAGTGCCCAGAGGCAGGAGGGGTGGGTGCAGAGTCCTCCCAGCAGTGCCCTGAGACAGGAGGGGTGGGGGCCCATCACTCCCAGCAGTGCCCATGGAACGCAAAGGGTGGAGTAGTCACATATACCATGCCCACAAATGTCAGTCAGGTGCACAAAGACCCTGCAGTACATGTACCACATGTGTGCGAGGCTGGAAGTATACGCATGCATAGGGCCAAAAAGAAAACATTTACACATGAAGTCATGTCAATAGTCCACATACACAAGTACAATGACTACCAAGGATGCCACGAATGATGCAGGTGGAGAATGGCTCAGCATGCATGTGCAAAGTTGAAGGAGTCCGTCACACACCCAGCTAATGTACACACAGCTCTGCACTAAATATTGGGAACACCCTGCTGGGAAGAAGTCAGGGTACACAGAGGAAGGAAAACACCTTTGGACAATTGCAACATGCAGCAACTGCTTACATGAATGGAGAAAGGTAGCTAACACCGTGTGAGGCACACTGATCCCAGGGTCCCCCCTATGAGCAGCACACTACTACATGTCCCACACACCCAACACATGACCAACACCCACAACCATGTAGCAGCCCCACCAACAGCAATGCCAGCAATGCAGGAGTGTTCCAAGGGCAAAAAATAAATAGCTTTATTCAGCATGAGCAAAAAACTAGTATGACGTAAGTCCAATATTAACAAAGGCCATAGGGCAGTCCAGGAGTCCCAGCTGGATGGGGGACACAGTGGGATGCGTGTCCCCTAGCTTGCCTGCACAGTTACAAGTCGTCGTCTTCCACAGGGGTGAGGGCATCATGTGGGGGGGAAGGAACAGGCACCGCAGGGACAGGAGGGCAAAGGGTAGGCGAATTGGGTGCAGGGATGGAGGACTCCACCACAGGGGGTGGGGCAGGGCCAAAGGTGGATTCTAGGAGCGCGCTGCACACCTCGGCAAGGTCCTCCAGGGACTCCCCTGCACCCGGAGGAACCCCAGGCCCCAAGGAGGGGGGGGTCAGAGGGATGGGTCGCAGCGCCACTGGGGGTGGTTGTGGACAGGGGGGGGACTCAAGCACCCTGACCGGGGACTTCCTTGACCGCTTGCGGGGTGGTGTCAATGTGGGGCTCAGGGACAGAGCGGCCATGAACGAGTCTTTGGGGGAGATGTGGCCAGGAGAGCTGAGGGGAGGGGATTTGGAGGGAGTGGATTGGGTGGAATGCGGACTCCCACTCTGGCTGCGTGTCACACGTTTGCCCCCCGACCCAGTGGGTGTGCCTACTGCACCCTGTGTGTGTGTGTCAGGAGGTGTGCGGCAGACCTTCTCTGCTGGTGTGGTGCCTGTGTCTGTTGTGGTGGGTGCATGCTTACGTCTGGGTGTATGTGGGACAGGCATGGGAGTGGGAATTGTGGAAGGAGCAGGGGTAGGGGGTGGGACGTAGCGCTGCAGGAGACCCACTGCTGCAGTCAGTGTGGAGTCTATGGACCTCAGCAAGTTGCGTTGGTCAGCCTGCGATGAATGAATGCCCTCCAAGTATGCCTCCATGTTGTTGAGGACCTGGCTGTGGCCATGGAGGACATTAAGGATCGCAGTCTGACCAATCTGCAACTGCCGCTGGATGTCCACAGACTCAGCATTGGCGGCAGCAGTGGAGACAGGGGCAGGGGGTGCGGTGCCTGGCAGGAAGGAGACATGTGGTGACCGGGCACGCTGGGAAGGGACACGAGCACGTGGGAGGCGGCTGATGCCAATGGAGGGGGCGGTGCCAGATGTAGGGCTGCTGTCAGATGGTGGTGCAGCCACCGCCCACTCGGAGTGATCCTCCTCGGACCCGTCAGCGTCATACTCTGTTGTGCCAGTCGACAGGTCCCCGGGTTCACTCTCCACCGCCTCTGTCCCACTCGAAGTGCCAGCCCTGATGTCACCGCTGGCACTGGTGCTCGGTCCCTCCGCGCCGTCTGTGTCCATGTCTCCCTCCGTGTCCCCCGACGATGCTGTGGGCAGGGTGAAGAGACAGAAAGTAATCATACACCTGTATACATATGTCACATGAGTCAAATCTACGTAGGTTACAGTGCATAGCCTGAAACAAAGGAAGAGTTACATCTACAAAACAACGGACATATGTAGGGCATGCAAGACACAGTTTTTCGACCCACCATGGCATGGTAAAACTACGGAGAGCATGACACAATAGCAAATGAGATGATATGGAATTTTTACTGAGGAGCAAGGCCCTGGGGACAATCCAGCACTGCATCTGCACCACACAGCGTGGCAGCAAATAGGGATGAGCAGGGACCATAGGCAGGAACTACAGGCACATGCAGCATAGGTAATACTAACCCTGGGCGCGACACTACGCTTCGCCCACGTAGTGTACGTAGCGCTGCCTGCTTCGCAGTTTTCGAAGTAGGCGAAGCAGGCAGCGCCTACGCACACTACGTGGGCGAAGCGTAGCTGCCTGCCGCCCACCACCCGCCTCCCGCCTGCCGTACTTTTAAAAGGAAAAATAAATTTGTAATAAAGCAAATTAGGCACTTACCTGACGCGCGGCGTCTCCCGGGGCTCCCTCTTCCTGTTTTTCAATTTTTCTGACAAATGCGCATGCGCGGACGCCCGCGCATGCGCATTTCTCACATGAAATGCGCATGCGCGGGCGTCCGCGCATGCGCATTTGTCAGGAAAATTGAAAAACAGGAAGAGGGAGCCCCGGGAGACGCCGCGCGTCTGGTAAGTGCCTTTAATTTGCTTTATTACAAATTCATTTAATCTTTTAAAAGTAGGGTGGGTGGGTGGCGGGTGGCGCGTAGTGGGGCTACGCGAAGCGCGTAGTGTGCGTAGATTTGGGCACACTACGTGCTGCTTCACGTAGCCCCACTACGCCCACTACGCCCACCCTTAGGTAATACTGATAACATGCCCACCCTAACTGGCACACTGCACCTTGAGTGTATGTCCAGGCAAACATCACACACTGGCCAGTCCTAGCAAGGAGATATGAGGTCTTGACATGTCGGACATGCCCGCACCACCCACCCCCTACATGAGACAAATCTATGGAGATACAGGAAGCACGTACATCTCTTCGTCAGGGTGAAATACACATGTGATGCAAAACTTCTATATTGCACACAAACAAAGTATACGCATGCATAGGGCCAAAAAGAAAACATTTACACATGAAGTCATGTCAATAGTCCACATACACAAGTACAATGACTACCAAGGATGCCACGAATGATGCAGGTGGAGAATGGCTCAGCATGCATGTGCAAAGTTGAAGGAGTCCGTCACACACCCAGCTAATGTACACACAGCTCTGCACTAAATATTGGGAACACCCTGCTGGGAAGAAGTCAGGGTACACAGAGGAAGGAAAACACCTTTGGACAATTGCAACATGCAGCAACTGCTTACATGAATGGAGAAAGGTAGCTAACACCGTGTGAGGCACACTGATCCCAGGGTCCCCCCTATGAGCAGCACACTACTACATGTCCCACACACCCAACACATGACCAACACCCACAACCATGTAGCAGCCCCACCAACAGCAATGCCAGCAATGCAGGAGTGTTCCAAGGGCAAAAAATAAATAGCTTTATTCAGCATGAGCAAAAAACTAGTATGACGTAAGTCCAATATTAACAAAGGCCATAGGGCAGTCCAGGAGTCCCAGCTGGATGGGGGACACAGTGGGATGCGTGTCCCCTAGCTTGCCTGCACAGTTACAAGTCGTCGTCTTCCACAGGGGTGAGGGCATCATGTGGGGGGGAAGGAACAGGCACCGCAGGGACAGGAGGGCAAAGGGTAGGCGAATTGGGTGCAGGGATGGAGGACTCCACCACAGGGGGTGGGGCAGGGCCAAAGGTGGATTCTAGGAGCGCGCTGCACACCTCGGCAAGGTCCTCCAGGGACTCCCCTGCACCCGGAGGAACCCCAGGCCCCAAGGAGGGGGGGGTCAGAGGGATGGGTCGCAGCGCCACTGGGGGTGGTTGTGGACAGGGGGGGGACTCAAGCACCCTGACCGGGGACTTCCTTGACCGCTTGCGGGGTGGTGTCAATGTGGGGCTCAGGGACAGAGCGGCCATGAACGAGTCTTTGGGGGAGATGTGGCCAGGAGAGCTGAGGGGAGGGGATTTGGAGGGAGTGGATTGGGTGGAATGCGGACTCCCACTCTGGCTGCGTGTCACACGTTTGCCCCCCGACCCAGTGGGTGTGCCTACTGCACCCTGTGTGTGTGTGTCAGGAGGTGTGCGGCAGACCTTCCCTGCTGGTGTGGTGCCTGTGTCTGTTGTGGTGGGTGCATGCTTACGTCTGGGTGTATGTGGGACAGGCATGGGAGTGGGAATTGTGGAAGGAGCAGGGGTAGGGGGTGGGACGTAGCGCTGCAGGAGACCCACTGCTGCAGTCAGTGTGGAGTCTATGGACCTCAGCAAGTTGCGTTGGTCAGCCTGCGATGAATGAATGCCCTCCAAGTATGCCTCCATGTTGTTGAGGACCTGGCTGTGGCCATGGAGGACATTAAGGATCGCAGTCTGACCAATCTGCAACTGCCGCTGGATGTCCACAGACTCAGCATTGGCGGCAGCAGTGGAGACAGGGGCAGGGGGTGCGGTGCCTGGCAGGAAGGAGACATGTGGTGACCGGGCACGCTGGGAAGGGACACGAGCACATGGGAGGCGGCTGATGCCAATGGAGGGGGCGGTGCCAGATGTAGGGCTGCTGTCAGATGGTGGTGCAGCCACCGCCCACTCGGAGTGATCCTCCTCGGACCCGTCAGCGTCATACTCTGTTGTGCCAGTCGACAGGTCCCCGGGTTCACTCTCCACCGCCTCTGTCCCACTCGAAGTGCCAGCCCTGATGTCACCGCTGGCACTGGTGCTCGGTCCCTCCGCGCCGTCTGTGTCCATGTCTCCCTCCGTGTCCCCCGACGATGCTGTGGGCAGGGTGAAGAGACAGAAAGTAATCATACACCTGTATACATATATCACATGAGTCAAATCTACGTAGGTTACAGTGCATAGCCTGAAACAAAGGAAGAGTTACATCTACAAAACAACGGACATATGTAGGGCATGCAAGACACAGTTTTTCGACCCACCATGGCATGGTAAAACTATGGAGAGCATGACACAATAGCAAATGAGATGATATGGAATTTTTACTGAGGAGCAAGGCCCTGGGGACAATCCAGCACTGCATCTGCACCACACAGCGTGGCAGCAAATAGGGATGAGCAGGGACCATAGGCAGGAACTACAGGCACATGCAGCATAGGTAATACTAACCCTGGGCGCGACACTACGCTTCGCCCACGTAGTGCACGTAGCGCTGCCTGCTTCGCAGTTTTCGAAGTAGGCGAAGCAGGCAGCGCCTACGCACACTACGTGGGCGAAGCATAGCTGCCTGCCGCCCACCACCCGCCTCTGGCCCGCCGTACTTTTAAAAGGAAAAATAAATTTGTAATAAAGCAAATTAGGCACTTACCTGACGCGCGGCGTCTCCCGGGGCTCCCTCTTCCTGTTTTTCAATTTTTCTGACAAATGCGCATGCGCGGACGCCCGCGCATGCACATTTCTCACATGAAATGCGCATGCGCGGGCGTCCGCGCATGCGCATTTGTCAGGAAAATTGAAAAACAGGAAGAGGGAGCCCCGGGAGACGCCGCGCGTCAGGTAAGTGCCTTTAATTTGCTTTATTACAAATTCATTTAATCTTTTAAAAGTAGGGTGGGTGGGTGGCGGGTGGCGCGTAGTGGGGCTACGCGAAGCGCGTAGTGTGCGTAGATTTGGGCACACTACGTGCTGCTTCACGTAGCCCCACTACGCCCACTACGCCCACCCTTAGGTAATACTGATAACATGCCCACCCTGACTGGCACACTGCACCTTGAGTGTATGTCCAGGCAAACATCACACACTGGCCAGTCCTAGCAAGGAGATATGAGGTCTTGACATGTCGGACATGCCCGCACCACCCACCCCCTACATGAGACAAATCTATGGAGATACAGGAAGCACGTACATCTCTTCGTCAGGGTGAAATACACATGTGATGCAAAACTTCTATATTGCACACAAACTACCCAAGGTGAGGCTGTGCAAATTATCATGTACAAATGGGCAGCATCAGGTGATTGCAACAAGACACAAAGGCAATGGCCACCGTGAGTATGTAATAGGAAAATCAAGTCAGGCTGTACAGTGGACACTTGTAATACATCTCACGTCAATATACATGGTGCCAGGGGACAATGGCACAGAGCACAACCTATGCTGTAGACACAGAGATTGTCTACATATTCGGATTACAAACATGATACCTAGGAAAATATGCCCCTGGGGACAGTAGTGGCCACACAACTCCATGCTCCTGAATGGGAATGACTGCAACACACGCTAACATCCTTGCACCATGCGTACCGCACACTCATGCACATCATGTCACAGGCCACCACATAGGACATGCGTACTGTAAGGCCTCACACTTGAGAGACTAACTCCCATGTCTGGACTCAGCATTAATGCCAACTGACATGGAACCCACAAGTCCAGAACTGGACAGGGCACAGGCAAGGTCCCAAAACCTGTTACACACCACCCCCACACATGATGCTGCAGGCATTGTACACTTGTAGAAGGTGTCAGGCTACATAACCTTGTGATGGAGTGACTACACACAGACCAGGGAACACATTGCAAGGAGGGGAAGGGAGGCAGGAGTGCACTGCAATACTGTGGGGAATAGGATCTGCACAGCACCATAAACCATGGAAGTGCATCCATGGAACAGTGCACTTACAAATGCTGGTGAAACACAACAAACACACACATGTACCTACCCCCTTCCGGCTGCTGCATCTCCTGTAGACGCCTGTCCAAGTCAGGAAAGACCACCGCCAGCACACGTTTCTGGATGTGGGAGAGACAGCGGCGCCCGCGGTTCCTGTGGCTCTCAGGTGAGTCCCCCAGCAGGACCCGTGCGATCCTCCGCGTCCAGCACCGGATATCCTGCCAGCGTTTCCTCACCTGGGACATGCGCCGCTTCCGACCTTCCGCACTCCTCACGGCGCTGACGGCGTCCAGCCATATCTGCTCCTTGGCAGAGGCGTCTACCTGTGAGGATGGACAAGTGACACTACATCAATACACCTGGCACATGTCACAGGGACACAGATTAGAACACATTTGCTGTTTACAACAAGGCATAGTATGCATCCAACGCATTGCACCTTTGTCATAGGGACATGATCCTCTGGGGAAGGGCAACAGCAGTACGAGCCATTGAAAGTACACAGGTGGAATGAGGGCAACGACACAATCAAAGATCCAGGCTCACACTGTGCATCACACCCACCCCTCCTGTCTCAGGGCACTGCTGGGAGGACTCTGCCCCCACCCCTCCTGTCTCAGGGCACTGCTGGGATGACTCTGCCCCCACCCCTCCTGTCTCAGGGCACTGCTGGGAGTGATAGGCCCCCACCCCTCCTGTCTCAGGGCACTGCTGGGAGGACTCTGCCCCCACCCCTCCTGTCTCAGGGCACTGCTGGGAGTGATAGGCCCCCACCCCTCCTGTCTCAGGGCACTGCTGGGAGGACTCTGCACACACCCCTCCTGTTTCAGGGCACTGCTGGGAGTGATAGGCCCCCACCCCTCCTGTCTCAGGGCACTGCTGGGAGGACTCTGCACCCACCCCTCCTGTCTCTGGGCACTGCTGGGAGTGATAGGCACCCACCCCTCCTGTCTCAGGGCACTGCTGGGAGTGATAGGCCCCCACCCCTCCTGTCTCAGGGCACTGCTGGGAGGACTCTGCACACACCCCTCCTGTCTCAGGGCACTGCTGGGAGTGATAGGCCCCCACCCCTCCTGTCTCAGGGCACTGCTGGGAGGACTCTGCACACACCCCTCCTGTCTCAGGGCACTGCTGGGAGTGATAGGCCCCCACCCCTCCTGCCTCAGGGCACTGCTGGGAGGACTCTGCACCCACCCCTCCTGTCTCAGGGCACTGCTGGGAGTGATAGGCCCCCACCCCTCCTGTCTCAGGGCACTGCTGGGAGGACTCTGCACACACCCCTCCTGTCTCAGGGCACTGCTGGGAGGACTCTGCACCCACCCCTCCTGTCTCTGGGCACTGCTGGGAGTGATAGGCACCCACCCCTCCTGTCTCAGGGTACTGCTAGGAGACATCAGGCATTCCCCCCCCGGGACCCCCCCTACAGTACATAGCATGTGTGTCACACCTGGACTCAATGGCAGAAGTCACAGTCACTAAAAAGGGACACAGTCTGTGGCAGTGGACACTGCACTCACCTGATAACATGGTCGCCCATACAGCATGGGGTACCGTGGGAGGATCACATCCACCAAAGCCATGTTCTCCTCCAGGGTGAATGGCTGTGACCTCTCCACAGCCCTTGACATGGTTCCAGGGAATCAGTAGCAGCAGCTGGGTCGTGGAATACAGAGATGTGCAGGCAAGTGCTCCCTCATGGGACCTGGCTGCCTTATATCTGCCTTGCTGGCCCATCTCATGCACAGGAGTACAGAGTGATTGGTCACTCACATTTGCATCCTATGTTTCCTCCAATCCCTTCAAACCTAGCAGTCTGTGGGTTCTCTATCGGTTTCATTCTCCTGCATGATGTCAGCCCCACAAACACATTGCAACAAAGTAGAAGAATTCCAACTGTTTTCTGCTGTGCACCTTCCAGAACAATTTCGAAATTTGAACTTGGTCTCCATGACAACCAGCATGCATGTAGGCCTTAATACTTGTCCCTCATGTGTCCCCTATGTAATTTGGAGCGTCACACACAGGTACGGTGCGTTCCGGGGCCCTAGGGCACCCCAAAAGCATTGCAATGGCCCGTACACGCGTGCCTACGTTCACTATCACTATGGGTGTCCTCGCGTATGCGTACTCGTAGCGGTGCGGGCCGTACACACGCATGTACGCTCACTATCACTATGGGTCACCTCGCGTATGCCTACTCGTAGTGATAGTGAGCGTACATGCGTGTGTACGGCCCGTACCACTACGAGTACGCATACGCGAGGAGACCCATAGTGATAGTGAGCGTACATGCGTGTGTACGGCCCGTACCACTACGAGTACGCATACGCGAGGACACCCATAGTGATAGTGAGCGTACATGCGTGCGTACGGCCCTACCACTATGGGTGTTCTTGCGTATGCGTACTCATAGTGGTACGGGCCATACACACGCATGTACGCTCACTATCACTATGGGTCTCCTCGCGTATGCGTACTCGTAGTGGTACGGGCCGTACACACGCATGTACGCTCACTATCACTATGGGTCTCCTCGCGTATGCGTACTCGTAGTGGTACGGGCCGTACACACGCATGTACGCTCACTATCACTACGAGTAGGCATACGCGAGGTGACCCATAGTGATAGTGAGCGTACATGCGTGTGTACGGCCCGTACCACTACGAGTACGCATACGCGAGGACACCCATAGTGATAGTGAGCGTACATGCGTGCGTACGGCCCTACCACTATGGGTGTTCTTGCGTATGCGTACTCGTAGTGGTACGGACCGTACAAATGCCTGTACGCTCGCCATCACGATGGGTACACATACAGCAGCACTCCCGTAGTGATTTGGGAACGTACACAGGCCGTCTTA
The DNA here is from genome assembly GCF_964204655.1 of Triturus cristatus. Classification (NCBI taxonomy): domain Eukaryota; kingdom Metazoa; phylum Chordata; class Amphibia; order Caudata; family Salamandridae; genus Triturus; species Triturus cristatus. The sequence continues at coordinate 316,505,252 of NC_140588.1, read as the reverse complement.
ACAGCAGTACGGCGGTTTTCACACATCACAGTGGTGATAGGCGGCACACAGGTAGGAATAGGGCGGACATACTTGTCCATGGATGGACATACTTGTCCATGGATGGACATACTTGTCCAGGAATGGACATCAAGGCATCGTCTGTGCATTACTACATGTGTGGGGCACAGGTGTGACAGGCTGTGATGTGGAACATTACTCCTGAGTGGAGAAGGCACCAGATGTATGATGAGATGTGTACAGGTGTACTGTGTGACGGTGCAATGTGTGCCAGGCATGCCCTTGACTCCTTTGACATGTGTGCATGTCGTACTGCACACTTGGGGTGAGCATCACTGGCATGGCACGGACACCAACACACGGAAGTGTCCCCTGATGCCCGGTACAGGGGTTACCACACCTGCCTTGACACTACCCACGGTGCACAATGTGACTATGTCATGTATGTGTGGGGGCTTCCCATCAGGTTGCTGTTGGAGCACCCTAAAAAGCTGCAGCTGTTGCAGCAACCAACATGTGTCTGTGTGTAGATGGACATTGCACAGTGTTCCGCACACCATGCCACATGTGGTATCGGAAGTGAGGTGCACATGTATGCATGGGACACGGAGTAGCGTGACAAGGACATGTCTGCATCCTCACAATGATTGTGTGGTGAGTCATGGCATGTGCACCTTCATGGCAAGGTGTGTGGGCTGTCCTAGTGTAATGTCATGTGACCTGTGGCTCTAGTGTTCCGCTACCAGTCTCTGCAATCGGCATCCTACTTCTGCAGATGTGTGGGCGTATGTCACTCCTGTCTTGCGTCTGGCTGTTCACTTGCACTGGGACACAGCTATTCCCATGGCATGGCATGGGGAGGTTGTCAATCTCCGTGTGTAGCTGGGTCTTGGTAGGAGTGTCACCTGGCAGCCATACGTGTCCTGGGCATGTTGCACATACCTGACTCCCTATGTAGCATATGTGTATTGACAGATTAACATGTGCTCAGTACATATGAATTGTTGTCGTAGTGCACTCACTCTTCCTTGTCACTTCCCAATTACTGCAGAGCGCCGCCTCTTGCCCGACCAATTCCGGACTTGGCTGACATGCGGGAGAATGACAGCATCCGTTGCTACCGCTTCCCCCAACCGTTGATTCTGGAGTTGACGGTGAGACTGGCACCACACCTGCAACCGCAGCACAGGTATCCTACGGCACTGACACCCCAGCTGAAGGTGATGGCTGCCCTACATTTTCTTGCCACGGGTACCTTTCAATATACCATAGCTCATGTTGGTGGCATGTCCCAGAGCATGTTCTGCCGTGTGCTGCATGATTTCTTAGAGGCCATGTTGATTCACCTGGATGACTTCATCAAGTTCCCAACCCCTGAACAGTTGACTGCGGTCAAGCGTGGATTCTATGCCCTGGGAGGGATGCCCCATGTCATTGGGTCCATAGATGGGACACATGTAGCTTTGGTACCACCACACGCACAGGAGGTAGCGTACCGCAATCGGAAGCACTACCACTCCATCAATGCCCTTGTGGTGTGTCAGTCCAACATGTTGATTTCACATGTCTGTGCTCGTTTTCCAGGATCAGCACACGATGCCTACATCATGAGGTGTAGCAGGATGCCTGAAATGATGATGCAGCTGCGCAACGAAAGAGCATGTGTTGTTGGTGGGTACAGTCTGTCTGTCCTGTATTTTGCATAGCCTACCAGCACGACCGCTTCACCAGTTCTAACGATGTCCATTTGCTTCCCATGTAGGGGACGCTGGCTATCCCAACATGCCATGGCTGCTCACACCTCTCCGCAACCCCATCACGCCGGCCCAGCTCCGCTACAACACCGCCCATGGGCGGACAAGGCGAGTGATAGAGAGGACATTTGGCCTGCTGAAGAGCCGCTTTCGGTGCCTCCACAAGACCGGCGGCGCCCTCCCATATGCCCCTGCGAAGGTCTGCAAAATCTTCATGGTCTGCTGTATGCTGCACAACATGGCAGTTGAGAAAGCTGTGCCACTCATCCTGGATCAACATGACGAGGACCATCCACCCGTGGAGGACGAAGGCCTTGGCAATGGGGCTAGTGATGTGGAGGATGTGGAGCCGCAGGAGGACATCCGGACTCGGCTCATACGCGACTTCTTTGCTTAGTGGTGAGTACCAGTGTCTGAGTGTGCACGCATTTGTCCCCGTGTGGCATGTGTTGTGATGTGTGTCTCCTCCTGCATGTATGGCACGTGAGTCAGAGGTGTGTGTGGGTGTGTCACTGGAGTGATGGTGGCAGTGATGGTTGTATTTCCCCAGTCATAATTGTGACCTAGCATGTTGTCATCCATACATGTGTCGAGTAAATGCACATGCAAGTGGCTGTGCTTTTTGTGGCTGACTTCTTGTGTGTCTCTCTTCCCCAGGTACTTGCGCATGCCGTCTGCTGCTTGCATTGTTGTGGCACTGCTATTCCTCATGGACACGTCATCGTGGGCTGACTCAGCGTTACAGGCACGGACACGTTTGGAAGTCTCCATAGGGTAAGGGATGCATCAGGGGTATATTGGGTGTGGCAGTTGTTCACGATGTATGCACACTGCCCCTGTCGATGTTTGGTTCCTCTGCAGCCATGTAGCATCACCATGGGACACGACATGCAGCTGTGTACACCTGAATAGATGGTCTGACTGGTTGACAGTCATCAGTGATGGTATAGTGGATTGTGATGATGGCATCAATGTGTGTGACACTGCCCTCGGACACATACGGTTAGCATTGGCTTGACATGGTGTGGGACTTCCACATCAGCGGATCTATGGTGTATGGCAGGCTCTCCGTGAGCAGCTGTGGGTGTTTAGCTGTTAGCCGACGCTTGTGTGCCAGTTCCATGGCTAACACGCATTTGTGCTGCAGAAGGGGGGTGCCAGTGTTGGACCCACATGTTACTCCACAAGATGTGTTCATGTGTACTTCAAGTTGCCTCTGCAATCCTGAAAACATGACTAATAAAGGTGTCCCTATGCCTCCAAGGTGCCTCTTCTCACTCAATGCTGGTGTGTTGCCACGGTGCATCCAGCATGTCTGGCATGGTATTCCCTGATTGTGGCTATGTGTCAATGTGTCGAGTAGCAAGATGCAAGCTGTGTGTGGGGGCTGAGACTGTGTAGTGGGCATGATGTCCATGACTGTGTGGGTATTGTGACATGTGCCATCCCCATGCATCCAACGTTGGCCAGGCCCTCATTCTCTGCATCCACCGGACTCAAGCTTGCAGGAAATGGTTCTGCCACCTGTCTACACATACCTGGGTGCCCCCCATGACACTCCACATGATCCCTGACCTCTGCGCATGACTGTTGCTGTACTCAATGTGTCTGTCAGCACGGTTGTGCGGCCACCCCCTCAGCTGGTTGGGCCCATCACGGGTGTGTATGGTGATCCAGGTCTGGCTTGCCTAATACACTGTGACCCGTGTGTCCTGTGCCAGACTCAGGCCCCAGGGTGTAGATGGTTGAAGTCAAAAGAGAACTCAGGCATGTTTAGACTTTACAACACACATGTAAGGTAATAATGCAACCAGCAGGCATCTTCTCTTCATAGTGTGATTTATTATTTTGGGGGGGGGGGGGATAAAGTGAGGGGCTTTCCGGGAGTTTGGAATCCAAAGTTCAGTAGGGGAGTTGGTGTCCTTGCCATTGGAAATCCTCATAGTCCATGCCACAGTCTTTGTCAACATTGGTCAGACAGTGACCAGCAGGGCCATGTGGCAGAGAATGTCTCTTGATGCTGTGATGCTGTTGCTCCAGTGGGCCAGGTGCCAGGCCAGGTGTCCTGGGAGATGGTGATGTTGCGCCGACCCTCACAGTCTTTTCCGTGGACGACCCGCCCTCCTGCGGGGACCCTCAGAAGCAGGCCGTGACGACGTCTGGGATGCTCCATCGGATGTTTCCTCCTCCTCCTCCTGATCCCTCCCTGTGGGTGGTGATGTTCTCCGCCTTCTGGCACAGGGAGGGTCGGCCATGTTGTCGGCCATCCGACGAAGTGTATCGTGAATCCCCTGGAACACCGTCACTTGCTCAGCCTGTCTGTCCTCCATCCTCCGTTGGTGTTGCAGTAGACAGGCATGTTGCTGGGCCTGCTGGGTCTTTATCTCATCGAGGGTCCCCTTGATCTCATTGAGGGTGGACACAACCTGGGCCATGCCTGTGGTGTCCTGCCGGTATGTGTCCATGATGTTACGGACATGGGCAAATACCGGTTCCCCAGCCAACTGGTCAGGCTCGCGCCTCCGCCGTCCTCCACTCCCACCACCCCTGCCCACTTGCACCTGGAATGCCCTTGTGGGCACATCGGGTCTCCGGGACCCCTGAGGGGTGGCATTGGCGTTGTCGCCTGCCTCCTCCTGGGTGCCCGGGACACCGTGTCCCTCCTGGCCAGCCTGGCTGCATTGTGGTGTTGAGGCAGGGATCCTGGGTGTCTCCTGGGATGTGGCAGGAGTGGGGGTGGTGGTTGGCACAGTTGTACCTGACGCAGGTGCTGCAGGTGGTTGGACACCAGAGGGGCCAGGTCGGTCGGGGTCGTCCACAGAGTGGTGAGAGTGGTCGCTGCCGTTGGGATCGGGCTCCTGCAGATCCGGGTCCTGTGAGTCTTCCCCCCCAGTGTTGGGGGGTGAACCACGACGTTGACCTGTGTGTGAGAGAGACAATGTTAATTTTGGTCCATGCAACATCCATGTTTCATCAGTTTCAAAGTTGGCACATTTCCTCTTGGAATTAGGATCTGTCTTGCATTCCACTCACAGTGCACTTGTGCATGGGTGTGTCCCTTGGGCACCACTTTGGCCCCTTTAACTATGTGTGGCACGGTCTTACTTGCTGCGTCAAGTGTGACTGCAGTCAGCAGTGGAGTGAGCAGGTGTGGCGAGCCATGCATTGGCGCCTTCCGTGTAGCACTGTACATGTGCACATGGAGTGGATCCACACACTTATATAATGCAGGTAGCTGTCGTTGTGCTCGTGAACAGGTTGTGACATGGCCCTGTGTTTTGCCATGGGGAAGAGGGGGGGTTCTGGCACTGGCCACCCTTGTCTACATGCACGCAGTCTACCTGCTGACGAGCAGACAGTCGCACACGCCACACGGCTGATTTGCTCTCCCTGTGTCTCGCTCCCTCTCTGTCCCCCTCTCCCTCCCTCTCTGTCCCCCTCTCCCTCCCTCTCTGTCCCCCTCTCCCTCCCTCCGTGTGTCAGTCTCCTCCCTCTGTCCGTGTCCCTGTGTCTCCCTCCCTCTCTGTCCCCCTCTCCCTCCCTCTCTGTCCCCCTCTCCCTCCCTCCGTGTGTCAGCCTCCTCCCTCTGTCCGTGTCCCTGTGTCTCCCTCCCTCTCTGTCCCCCTCTCCCTCCCTCTCTGTCCCCCTCTCCCTCCCTCTGTGTGTCAGCCTCCTCCCTCTGTCCATCTTGCTCCCTCTCTGTCCCCCTCTCCCTCCCTCCGTGTGTCAGCCTCCTCCCTCTGGCCGTGTCCCTGTGTCTCCCTCCCTCTCTGTCCCCCTCTCCCTCCCTCTCTGTCCCCCTTTCCCTCCCTCTGTGTGTCAGCCTCCTCCCTCTGTCCGTCTTCCTGTGTCTCCCTCCCTCTCTGTCCCCCTCTCCCTCCCTCTCTGTCCCCCTCTCCCTCCCTCTCTGTCCCCCTTTCCCTCCCTCTGTGTGTCAGCCTCCTCCCTCTGTCCGTCTTCCTGTGTCTCCCTCCCTCTCTGTCCCCCTCTCCCTCCTTCTCTGTCCCCCTTTCCCTCCCTCTGTGTGTCACCCTCTGTCACCTCAGGCCAGCTTCCTGGGCACACACTGTTAGCAGATCTTTGAATGGCCCTTGGCTTGTTGAAGTGAGTTTGTTTCTGATCTCCAGGCACCCATTGGGTGTAGTGTCTGTGTGTGCGCTGCTGCTGTGGTGGTGTGTGCTGCCACTCTTTCACAATGTTGGCTGTTCATCAGCTGCTGTCATGTGCAAAACAGTGCCTTCACCCCCATGTGTTGATACAAGGCGTCCGCCATTTGCTTGCGAGTCTTTCCTGTGTGGGGACACAGTGTTTGTCTGGCTGTGACCTAGGCCATATGGGCAGAGGGCATTGTTGTCTGCTTCTGAGTTGCACTATGTGATTTTTGGGGCCCACCCTCCCGCCATCCGGGTTACCGTGTCATGTGTTGGTGTCTTCTGTGGCCTGTGACTTGACATTGTCCAGCTGGGTGCATGGGGCATGGTGGCGCTAGTGGCATGTGCGTGTTCATGGAGTGTGGTTGAGTCATGCGATAGCTTGGGGTGGTTGCGTGCCTGTTAGTGATTTTGGTTGTGGATGACATTCCCCCCATGTGAGGTGCGTTGTTTGTGTACTCACCCGGGTCTCGGAGTCCTTCTAATCCGTCCACTGCCTCCACCGGCAGTATGGCCATCACCCTCTCCTCCCAGGGCTGGTAGTGTACGGGTCTGCGGGAGGGCCCTCCTCCAGTGGCGTTGGCCTGGTTGTGTTCCTCCTGCATCTTGGCTCGGACCCTCCTCCGCAGATCGTACCACCTGGATTGGCATTCCTGCCTGGTCCTTCTGGTGTCCCCAACAGCATTCACAGCATCGATGATGGTCTGCCACATGGCTGTTTTAGCTGCCATGCTGGTGTTTCTGACCAATGTTCCAAAGAGCTGTGGCTCGACTCTGAGGATTTCATCGACAAGAACCTCCAACTCTCGGTTACTGAACTTTGGATTCTTGGTAGTGGGCATGGTGAGGGGTGTGGGTGTGGATGATGGGGGGTGTGTGTGGATGGTGGGGGGTGTGTGTGGATGGTTGTGGGTGTGTGGGTGTGGTTGTGTAGGTGTGTGTGTGAATGTGATGAGGGGGTGTTTGTGAAGGTGGTTGTGTGAAGGTGTGCAAGTGTAAGGTGTGGTGAAGCTTGTAGTATGGTGCTGTAGGTTGTCTGTGGTGTCTGGCAGCAGTGAGTCTGTTGCAAAGGCTCATGGTTTGTGTGTGTGGGCCCTTTTTATTGGTCCATTGGTGGGTGTGGCTGTGTTTGAAGTTTGGGTGGGTGTGTTATAAGGAGTGGTGGTGTATTGGGCCTCTGTTTGTTTTTGGCAGTTGCAGGTCAGTGGATGTGTTATTTTAGTGTTTGTTGGGCATGTTTAGTGGCTTTGTGAAAGTCGAATAGTGTATTCTTGTGTTGTTTTGTTTTGTCCTGGTTGTGTACGTGCGTTTTGAGCGTGTGTATGGTGTGTACATGGGCCATTTGGTTGTACGGTGCTGTCCTTGTGTGTGGCTTGGTACGACTCGTACATGCGGTTGTGATGTTGGGGCCTGGGGTGCGCTCCGTACTTAGGAGGTTGTGTTGGGGGTGCGACTGGAACGTACTGGGGTGTACATAGACGGTGGTACGACATGTACAGGGGTGGGGGGGTGTACATAGATGGTGGTACGACACATACGGGGGTGGGGGTACGACTCGAACGTACAGGGGTGTACATACACGGTGGTACGACACGTACAGGGGTGGGGGTACGACTCGAACGTACTGGGGTGTACATACACGGTGGTACGACACGTACAGGGGTGGGGGGTGTACATAGACGGGGGTACGACATGTACAGGGGTGGGGGGTATACATAGACGGTGGTACGACACGTACAGGGGTGGTGTGGTAAATAAAATATCACGCTGTCATAATTTTTCAGATATCAATAAGATCATGCATAAAGCAAGAGGCTGAGTCTGTGGTATCAGGTTCATAAAGGGCTTTATTCCAATAACTCGAGTCAAAGGGAGAATATTTCCATCACCAAAATTGGATCTGGACGGGGCTGAAAAGTATTCTCAATATTCTCAAAACATTATTCACAGAGTACAGTATATATACATTTCTCAATTGTACGTAAGCAAAAGAGCAAGAGAGAATGAGATAAGAGCATGTGGGCGTGTAAGTAGGCGTGAAGGTGGGCGTCCATGTGGGCGTCCACTTGATGATAATGGGTAATTTGTCATGTGTGGGTGGATACCTGGAGATGATTTCGCAATGTCAGCAGAAATACTTGGCAGAGATGCGCGCGCAGCAGCATGACGTGTGATTGACGCGCAACTAGAGGGTGAAGGGGACTTGACATTTAGCTCTACATGTGGAGACAAAAAGTCTGGGGGGTCAAGTCAACCTAATCCCAAATCATATCTAACATCCTATGTTTAAAGAACTATGTTATCCACAAGGGAAGGGCTCTCGGACAAAATCTATTCTATACTGACTGTGAGTGCGTGCACAAGCGTCTAAGTGTCTACATGAGATGCAAGGGGCAGAAACTTTCCATGGTAACAGGGCTATGAATTACTTGCATGAGGACAGAGAAGCCGGGCCTTTTGCTCGGTAGCTGGAAGAATGTTTACTTAAACTACTAGACAGGAATGCATTGGATAGGGACGGAGGAGATAATCTTGAAGGTGAAATATAGGCCTGGGCAAAAATTTCGTTCCGTTCGCGGAAATTGCGATAATTTGACATTTTTGCGTTCCGCGGAGAGCGCGAAAATGTCAAAAATTCCGGTTTCCGCAGCTTGGCGATAATTTGTTTCTTGCTCGCGCTGTAAAATGATACATTCTCGCGCGCGCGCGATCGCCTTACCTGAATCCCTGCGTTCGCCGACAAGTTTTCTTGATCCGGTCGCGTTCTCCATGAGATGTTGTATTGTTTTTAGCCATTTGCGCTGTCTCGCGACAGTTCGCGCCCGCAGTGACGTCATGCGTCGCGCGATCACGTCTTTCTTCTCGCGATCATGCACCGCGAGAACAACTCAAAACAAGATGGCCGCGCCCGCAAGCAGCCACATGGGTAAGTTGGCGACCCGCAACCATGCAGAAAATCGCGCGAACATGCCGGAAAAAAACTTCCGCATCTTCGCGATATTTCTGCTTGTTTGCGATAATTTTAAACATTCTCGCGATAATTTGCGAAGGTTAATTCCGCAAATTCCGCCCACCCCTAGTGAAATACAGTTCTTGGCAGGCAGCAAGCTGATGTCGGGCATCGTGAGCCGCGCAGAGGATGAGACAAAGTTCATGGTCACAGATGCAGGCTCGGACTGGAGCTTCAGAGACAGAAAGCAAGAAAAGCTTGATGACAGAATCAGGGCCTACTCGCCTGAACTGCAAAATGAAGTAACTGAGCCATATAAAGTCGGTGGCCTTTCATACTTAGGAATTGAATATCCAGCCCATTCATGGCGGATCTGACAGAGGACATGTTAACGGTGGACGCACATGTATTTGCGTCTTCATAACTGGAACTGGAGGGAACATACATGTACTTGTGATTTATACATGAAACCGTTGGGGTCCAAGATAGGGGACATAACTGATCATGAAAATCCATATTTCCACATTCCCTCCTTGTCCCCTACTTGCCCATCAAGAGACATCAATCTTCATTAATCCATCGATTTGTTCATGGAGCATCATTTCTTCTTCTTTCTTCTTCCGGGATCTTGAGTGAAAACCTTGATGTGGAATACACGATGTGGCACACAGACCACAAATCGCTGGTCCACATTGCAGGCATAAGCAGCAACTGAATAGTATAAGAAGGCCAATACCTAGGAAGGATAGGACCCTCCATCCAAAGGTAGATAATACACTCCAAAACCAACCGGACCAAGTCCAGGTGCCTGGATTCTGGTGTATCTGGCTTACAATCTTATGAAGGCGAGTTATGGCTTTATATACAGATGGCGAATTTTCTGGTATGAAAAATGCAATAGCTTGATCCGATGACCCTACAAGCTCCGCCCCTATCGGCCAGGATAACGTCAAGGACAAGACTATTTTGAAGCACAACAATCCGCATAGCAGACTGCTCTTCTGTTAAATTGCCTAAGGCGGAAATAGTTTCGTTCACTACTGCTTCAAGGGTTCTGGTTAATCTACGTATCAGCTTACTATTGGTAACTGTACCTATATAGGGAAAGAAACCTTTATTGAAATCTGTGTATTTTTCCCATGCTGTTTTAGTGTAATCGACAATTGGGAGATCTCTCTGCTGTCTATTGTGTACTAAATGAGTATTTCTATGATAATCAGGAGGAGCTAGGAAAACAGGTGGTAGGAGGAATGCTATGTAACAGGTACCATCCCAATCTAGAGGTAGGCGTATATATGCGGTCTGGCCACATATAAAGTAGGAATGACGAGAAGCTCTAAATGTAGACTTGCCTTGATCACTGAATTTTATTACAGTGGTGCATTTACTATGGCCCATGTGTATGGAGCCATTCTTTCTTATACATAATTCCCCTTTTACTGGGAATACGGACATGGCGGGCAAGATTGGTGTAGCTTCAGATTCAACGTTCAGGATCATGAGGTTAAGTGTAAAATTACCTAATCCATATACTTCATGTTCTAGATCAGGTCCTGTTCTTTTGGGAAGTCCCTCCTTGTTAGGGTAGCAGACTTTAAGCAAAACTAAGTTCAGGTTTCCCCATACCCAGTTGTCTTGATAAACTGCGGAATTCGAATCTAGGGAATTAATCAAACTAAACCATGCTCCACAGGAGCCATTGTGTGTGAACGGATAGAGAAAGAGGGGCAAAACTCCCTTATAGTTCTGATAGGGGGGGAGTCGGCCACAGACCCAGCAGTCTGTAGCATTGCTAGTCTGATGTGAATGGTGCAGCATCTGAATAAAGGTATTGTTGCGTAAGGCAAGTCGATATGATAGCTCATAGGATGGCAGATCACTAAATGTGTGCTTTATGGTATCATTAGTGGAGGAGTATAAGAGTGAGGCAATAGGAGGAAAAATAGCATGTAGTATTAAGCTGATACATATTATCGTGATGCACATAAGAGATTGAAAAATTACAGTCACTATACATCTATTTGCTTCTTATCTAGCTCTCTTATTTTTGCTTTATGTTATTGTCCAAGATCTTATGCGAGCCAGAATACATGTTCAACCGCTTCACCACCTAGTGGACTTAATTGATCAAACGGGTTCTGACTTAGATCAAAGTTTAGCTTTGTGGAAACTTCTGGGGAGTCTCCTCTAGAAAATGGTGTTCAAAATCCAAAATCCAAGTTTAAAGTCTTTTTCCTTTGTAAAAGAGTGGTGAAGGTGCACTTTGACTTTAACGGCCGTCCCCGTGGTCCAGAGCACTGACTTTGGCGCCTTTCATCCAGGAGCGATGGAGTATTCTTTGACCTGGGTGTTGTCAGGGAAGGCGGCAGCAACCTGCGAACAACAAGAGAGTAGTGCAGACATCAAGGAAGCCAGGTAATCTGTCAGCATATTACTATTAACATCAGTAATCTTTTAGGCATTGGAGTGCCCCACATATTTGGTGGTCTACCAAAGACCACTTCATAGGGAGATAAGCCTGTTCTAGAATGAGCTACCATTCGCATGAAAAAGAGGGCAACCGGCAGGGCTACCATCCAATCTATACCTTTGTCTGCGCAAATTTTTAATGTCTGATTATGTCTTTCTACAAGGCCTGCTGCTTCAGGATGTCGCACACAATGGAATTTCCAGGTATACCCTAACAGAAGGGACACCTGCTTCATTAGTACCAGGACATATTTGTAACCTCTACATCTGTTTATTTGGATATAATCCATTTGGAGCACTTCAAAAGGGTGGTCAGGTGGATGGAATCCACCTTGTTCCATCGGAATGCCTTTACCTGGATTCAATTGGCAACAGATCATACATGTTCTGACCTTTTGTTTCGCTGCTGCACGCAGGTGCTTGTTGAACCATATATTCTGTAAGCTATCTATCATTGCTTTCTCTCCTAAGTGTGCAGGACTATGTGCGGTATTTATAATTATTTGTACCATTGAATCAGAAAGAAACCCTGATCAGTCAGTACCCCTCCTTGTTCCGACCATTTCTTTAATTCGTCCATAGTAGCATGTGTCTGTATGTCTTGTACATCCTTGGAAGGATCCCTAACTGTCATGGCTTTGGACACTTATTGAACCTGTAACTTTGTCATGTCTAGTGGGGTCTGAGCTGTCTGTTTAGCTGTTCGGTCTGCCAGATCATTGCCTTGGGAAATGGTATCTGTGGCTCTAGTATGTGCTTTACATTTTAGGATAGCTATGGCTGTTGGTAAATGTATTGCTTCCAGTAGGGCTTGAATATGGGGGCCATGCTGTATCTTGGCCCCATGAGAGGTCAAGAAACCTCTTTCTCGCCAGAGAATCGGTGTAAATGTTTACTCTCAGGTGCTTAGCTCTTATGCACGCTTGTGTCAGGGCGATGAGCTCTGCTGCTTGTGCTGACAATATGTCTATTCTTTTAGTCTCTATTATTACAGTATCAGTAGTCACTGCATATGCTGCCACTAATTCTCCCGCCCCTGTCCTCATGCATGAGCCGTCAACTTATAGTGTTAGGTCGGGGTCTGGGAGTGCAACGTCTGTCAAGTCTTGTCTTGGTTTAGTCACGGTATGTATTACTTCAACACAGTCGTGTGGTGAAACGCTTTCTGTACTGGAGGGCAAAAGGGTAGCAGGATTCAGTATGTTGCATCGTCTGATCTCTATGTGTGGTTGAAATAACGTTGGCTCATAGCCTGTCAGTCTAGCTACAGTCAGGTGTTGTGTTTGTGTCCGGTTCAAGAGAACCTCTACTGCGTGTAGTACTTGTACTGTCAGAGGGTGGCCCAGCACTATCAAGTCACTTTGTCTTATGGCTAAGGCCGTTGCTGCAACTGATTTTAGGCACGCAGGCAAAGCCTGTGCTACTGGGTCTAATGTACTAGAAAAATAAGCACAGGGCTCGTGTTTTCCTGCATGATCTTGTGTTAGGACAGATAGTGCTGTTCCATCCCGCTCTGTCACAAAAAGCATAAACGATTTGTTGTAATCAGGGTTTGCTAAAACTGGTGCTTGACATAAAGCTCTCTTTAATTCTTCAAATGCCACAGTGTGTTCTTGAGGACTTTAGTCTTTTTGTGTCTTGGGCTGGGAAAAACCAGAAATCAATTGAATACGTTCCGGTGCCCACAACTAATTCCCCTGAAAGATCACAATAAAACATGAGAAAAAGGGGAAAGCACCATACCTATTTCCTCGACTTAATTTCTAAGGGGGCTAATTTCTAAGGGGCTTAATTTCTTAAGGGGCTAGCGGGAAGCGAACCTCCTCAGGGGCCAGCAGAAAGCCAATATTCTCCTCCTTCCCCCCCTTTTTGACAGGAGGAAATCTGAAACAGATTTCACTGCTGTCAAACACTATCAAACCCTGTGTCTTGTCAACACTATTAATCCCTGTGTGTAGCTACTGGGCGTAAGCAAAATTATAGGGGATACACAGCGTATTTGAAACGGCGAGAAATCCTTCAAATTAATGTACAAACCTCATTGTGTTAGCTCATAAGCTAGCCAAATGACATCTCATATGCAAATGTCCCTATTACATGAACCTACACCAACCTGAAGTCAATATTAATGCTAGTAGGCCCTAATAGGAATGCTAAATTACCTAAATATTCGGAAAACCAAGTTTAAGAACAGTTGTTAAAGTTGATAATAAATAATTCATCTGCTAAAAAAAAATCAGTAATTCTGCAATAATTTCCACCTATACAATAAACAGCCTAATTTAAAAACAAGTCAACTTTTGGGGCCACCACTTACAAGAATGAGCTTACTAAAGCAAACTTTAAAAAGGAAATCCTGTCAGATATTTTCTCATTACCCTAAATACCGAGCCTCATTTGTCACTCTGTGGTGGCAGTCCTTATTTAAAACAGGCCTTTCAAGAGTTAAGATGCGAGTGCACAGATCATAAGTGTTCCTTAATGTCCAATCTGGAAACATATGACCGAGGCTGCCTGTCTATAAGAGAAAGGCAGTCATGTGAAAAATATTTTAGTCTTGCATAATTTTTCCTTTTATTTCATTCATCTCCAACACCAATTAGACATACACTGATAACGTGTTGTCTGCTATTTTGACAGCATGATAAAGGTAATATCACGTCTGTGAAATTTAGTAATTGTGAACAAGTTCCAGCCAAGCGCTGTGCAAAGATCGCCGTCGTCACGACTATCTCTGTACTTGCACAGGAGAACTTGGTATTAAACGCTAAACAGACTGGTCAATACAACACAAAAACAAAACATATATAAAATACATATGCCAAGCCATCAGTATACCAAGCACAGAAAGCATAGACAATTGCACTAACATATATAAATGAGCAGCGATGCGCAATTACAGTACCTACAGCTCAGAGGCGAACATTCTGGCCTGCTTAATTTGTCAGGCTTATAATCAATAATTCATTTACCTGCCCCATACACCCCCATCTGAAATCACCGTGTCAAGTCTGACACACAGAATCAGCAATAATAATCAAAAACGAAGAACACACGAACCTGTTTGTTTTCTTTTATAAAAACAGAATCAGCAATAATAATCAAAAACGAAGAACACACGAACCTGTTTGTTTTCTTTTATAAAAATGAGCTATGCATCTTCGTCAACACAATGTACCCTAATGTCCCAGACGAAGACGCACCTCTCATCTCTCCTCACAGACTTTTAACCACTGGATCATTTATCCAATGCAACTGGTGGCAGCTTGTGGCCACAATTCAAAAATGTCTGAATTTGAAAATCGTTTTTATATAGGCACATAGCCCTTAAAATTCCAAGCAAGAGCAACATTTTACTTTCTGGCCAGAAGCAATATAGCATTTTCTAAAAAATAAAACAAATCTTCTCCATAGACATTTCCTCGGGGCACTCGTTTTGCACAGAATAGAACAAGGGAATCTTTCTCGACTTACATTTCTCAGCTGCCCTGTCTTATCAGAGAAGTTAAAAATAGCCCCTCAGCGCGGCCTGAGCCTGGGCTGCCAGCCAACTTTTTTTCGTTGTTCCGGCTGCAGGCATTACACAGATGCGATGTCAGAGAAGCTTTCTAAGCAGTGCCTCTGTTCTGCTCCTCTCACCGGCCCCCACCTACACTGGCTACAAGGTCAGAATCTGTCTCCGATTTCTGTATCACATACTGCTCTACACAGCCCCCACCTTCTCCTCACTCTGAAGCTGTCAAAGACAAAAAGACTACTCAATTCCATAAAAACTGCAATAATTCGCTCAATTGAAAAATTATTTTTACATACAATTTGCACTCAGGGGGTCATAATCTCACCGACTTGACCCAGCACATTGGCTCACTGGACCACCAAGAACACAAACCTGTATTCTTGAACAATTTGCAAATTCGAAATACCCACAATTCTTTTTTTTTTTTTTTTTTTTTTTTTTCAAGCTAAACTTTTCAAAAATTACTCTTTCATAAGAGTGTTTCGTTGTCCATCTATTTGTTCTGCTTTTACTCGGATACCTTCCTCAACTAACATATTTTCTCGAACTTTATTTGAATTCTCCTTACTCTTCTCTTCCTGTCTACGTGCTTTTTCCGTACGTCTATACGATTCTTTTCGCCATAAATCAATGGCGTCTTTCTGTTATTATCTAGCTTTCCTTTTCCATAATTCTTCCTCTACTTTCACGATGCAATCTGCATCCCAGGTCCCAGCTGCGGGCCACCTGTGACTTTCTGATAATTCTTTGGTGTAGTCCACCCATAAATCAAGAAATAGTATGGCGTCTAAGCCATGTTTGTGATACAGGAAGTGCCCTGGAGTGTCCCTAGGAGGAATAGGAACAGCTTCTTCGAGTACCCCTTTTCTAGTTGTGATCTGTCTTAATTTCGAAAAGAGCGGCATATTGACAACTGATCTGATACTTAATCTTGAACACACCTAATACAAAAAACACAATAATGAACAGTCATTCATACCACAATATGCAGGACGTTTTAACACATTAAACATTTAACATTTAAATGAACAACAATGATGATCGTCTGCAAAACTAAATCACCAAGCATAATTCTCGACAATAACTAGATACTTCGGAATACTTGATATACTGCTAAACAGTACATATACACTGCTGAAACAGTGCAGACCGGATTTGTGTACCCAAATCCGTCTTGACCGGCACAACCTATGTGCACGTCAGAAATGCCTCCCCAGCAATGGTACTCACCGGGTAGCTTCGGAAACGGAAGGCCTCAGAAACTTGACTGAACTGGACTGGACCGGACTGGACTGGACTGGACCCGACTCGTGACCTGGATACTTCAGAACTTCGGAATCTGGTGGGCCTCTGTATACCTCGGACACAGCTCTCTCGCAGGTGGGCTCTGGGTAGGACAATCTGCGTTCCTCACCGCCTCGTATGGATGCCTGGTCGCAGTCTGTCCCCTTCATTGGCCTGAGGGAGTTGGCGGGAAGACCCGCGACGTGCGCGCTTGAAGTCCATCACGGCTATGGAAGGGGGCAAAACTGGACCTTCATCTCCGGCGTGTGGGGAAAGAGATTAAACTGTTCGGGCGCCATTATGTGGTAAATAAAATATCACGCTGTCATAATTTTTCAGATATCAATAAGATCATGCATAAAGCAAGAGGCTGAGTCTGTGGTATCAGGTTCATAAAGGGCTTTATTCCAATAACTCGAGTCAAAGGGAGAATATTTCCATCACCAAAATTGGATCTGGACGGGGCTGAAAAGTATTCTCAATATTCTCAAAACATTATTCACAGAGTACAGTATATATACATTTCTCAATTGTACGTAAGCAAAAGAGCAAGAGAGAATGAGATAAGAGCATGTGGGCGTGTAAGTAGGCGTGAAGGTGGGCGTCCATGTGGGCGTCCACTTGATGATAATGGGTAATTTGTCATGTGTGGGTGGATACCTGGAGATGATTTCGCAATGTCAGCAGAAATACTTGGCAGAGATGCGCGCGCAGCAGCATGACGTGTGATTGACGCGCAACTAGAGGGTGAAGGGGACTTGACATTTAGCTCTACATGTGGAGACAAAAAGTCTGGGGGGTCAAGTCAACCTAATCCCAAATCATATCTAACATCCTATGTTTAAAGAACTATGTTATCCACAAGGGAAGGGCTCTTGGACAAAATCTATTCTATACTGACTGTGAGTGCGTGCACAAGCGTCTAAGTGTCTACATGAGATGCAAGGGGCAGAAACTTTCCATGGTAACAGGGCTATGAATTACTTGCATGAGGACAGAGAAGCCGGGCCTTTTGCTCGGTAGCTGGAAGAATGTTTACTTAAACTACTAGACAGGAATGCATTGGATAGGGACGGAGGAGATAATCTTGAAGGTGAAATACAGTTCTTGGCAGGCAGCAAGCTGATGTCGGGCATCGTGAGCCGCGCAGAGGATGAGACAAAGTTCATGGTCACAGATGCAGGCTCGGACTGGAGCTTCAGAGACAGAAAGCAAGAAAAGCTTGATGACAGAATCAGGGCCTACTCGCCTGAACTGCAAAATGAAGTAACTGAGCCATATAAAGTCGGTGGCCTTTCATACTTAGGAATTGAATATCCAGCCCATTCATGGCGGATCTGACAGAGGACATGTTAACGGTGGACGCACATGTATTTGCGTCTTCATAACTGGAACTGGAGGGAACATACATGTACTTGTGATTTATACATGAAACCGTTGGGGTCCAAGATAGGGGACATAACTGATCATGAAAATCCATATTTCCACAGTGGGGGTACGACTCGAACGTACAGGGGTGTACATACACGGTGGTACGACACGTACAGGGGTGGGGGTACGACTCGAACGTACTGGGGTGTACATACACGGTGGTACGACACGTACAGGGGTGGGGGGGTGTACATAGACGGGGGTACGACACGTACAGGGGTGGGGGGGTGTACATAGATGGTGGTACGACACGTACAGGGGTGGGGGTACGACTCGAACGTACTGGGGTGTACATAGACGGTGGTACGACACGTACAGGGGTGGGGGTACGACTCAAACGTACTGGGGTGTACATAGACAGTGGTACGACATGTACAGGGGTGGGGGGGTGTACATAGACGGTGGTACAACACGTACAGGGGTGGGGGTACGACTCGAACGTACTGGGGTGTACATAGACGGTGGTACGACACGTACAGGGGTGTGGGTACACGGTGGTACGACACGTACAGGGGTGGGGGGGTGTACATAGACGGTGGTACGACACGTACAGGGGTGGGGGTACGACTCGAACGTACTGGGGTGTATATTGACGGTGGTACGACACGTACAGGGGTGGGGGGGTGTACATAGACGGTGGTACGACACGTACAGGGGTGGGGGTACGACTCGAACGTACTGGGGTGTACATAGATGGTGGTACGACACGTACAGGGGTGTGGGTACACGGTGGTACGACACGTACAGGGGTGGGGGGGTGTACATAGACAGTGGTACGACACGTACAGGGGTGGGGGTACGACTCGAACGTACTGGGGGTACATTGACGGTGGTACGACATGTACAGGGGTGGGGGGGTGTACATACACGGTGGTATGACACGTACAGGGGTGGGGGTACGACTCGAACGTACTGGGGTGTACATAGACGGTGGTACGACACGTACAGGGGTGGGGGTACACGGTGGTACGACACGTACAGGGGTGGGGGGGTGTACATAGACGGTGGTACGACACGTACAGGGGTGGGGGTACGACTGGAACGTACTGGGGTGTACATAGACGGTGGTACGACACGTACAGGGGTGGGGGGGTGTACATAGATGGTGGAACGACACGTACAGGGGTGGGGGTACGACTCGAACGTACAGGGGTGTACATACACGGTGGTACGACACGTACAGGGGTGGGGGTACGACTCGAACGTACTGGGGTGTACATACACGGTGGTACGACACGTACAGGGGTGGGGGGGTGTACATAGACGGGGGTACGACACGTACAGGGGTGGGGGGGTGTACATAGATGGTGGTACAACACGTACAGGGGTGGGGGTACGACTCGAACGTACTGGGGTGTACATAGACGGTGGTACGACACGTACAGGGGTGGGGGTACGACTCAAACGTACTGGGCTGTACATAGACAGTGGTACGACATGTACAGGGGTGGGGGGTGTACATAGACGGTGGTACAACACGTACAGGGGTGGGGGTACGACTCGAACGTACTGGGGTGTACATAGACGGTGGTACGACACGTACAGGGGTGTGGGTACACGGTGGTACGACACGTACAGGGGTGGGGGGTGTACATAGACGGTGGTACGACACGTACAGGGGTGAGGGTACGACTCGAACGTACTGGGGTGTATATTGACGGTGGTACGACACGTACAGGGGTGGGGGGGTGTACATAGACGGTGGTACGACACGTACAGGGGTGGGGGTACGACTCGAACGTACTGGGGTGTACATAGATGGTGGTACGACACGTACAGGGGTGTGGGTACACGGTGGTACGACACGTACAGGGGTGGGGGGGTGTACATAGACAGTGGTACGACACGTACAGGGGTGGGGGTACGACTCGAACGTACTGGGGGTACATTGACGGTGGTACGACACGTACAGGGGTGGGGGGGTGTACATACACGGTGGTACGACACGTACAGGGGTGGGGGTACGACTCGAACGTACTGGGGTGTACATAGACGGTGGTACGACACGTACAGGGGTGGGGGTACACGGTGGTACGACACGTACAGGGGTGGGGGGGTGTACATAGACGGTGGTACGACACGTACAGGGGTGGGGGTACGACTGGAACGTACTGGGGTGTACATAGACGGTGGTACGACACGTACAGGGGTGGGGGGGTGTACATAGACGGTGGAACGACACGTACAGGGGTGGGGGTACGACTCGAACGTACAGGGGTGTACATACACGGGTGGGGGTGTACATACACGGGGGGTACGTCTCGGACGTACGGGGGCTGGGGGAAGTGTTGGGCACGTATGCGGGAACATGTCTCCATGGTTGCTATGGGAGTTCGGTGCGGGCGGTGTTTTTTCCATACGGTTGTGAGATCGGACGCACGGGATGGATCGTGATTCCTCGGTCGGACTTCACCTTTCACATTTGTACGGTAAATCGTCCGAGGACGTGTCGGACACATTTTCCGACCCGAGGACGTGTGGGAAATCATTCCCAACGCGGTTCGTATGGACTTTTTACCATGCGAATCGTGATTGCCAGTTCGTACGGCACTTGTACGATTCGTACGGTAAAAAGTCCGGATACGAGTCGCACGGGGAAATTTTTTACCGGATCGTAATTGGCACCTAAGTTGAGGTCGTGCTGTTGGGCGATGTATGCTAGAGGTGCCATGTAGATGTTGAACAGTGTCAGGCTGAGGGAGGATCCTTGAGGATCCTTGGAGGCCTCAGATCGGAATGGGGGAGGGGGACTCTCTGAGTTCTGCCAGAGAGGAAGGAGGTGGTCCAGTCCAGGGCTTTGTTACGGATCTCTGCGTCGTGGAGGCGTGTGCGTAGTGTGCGGTGGCAGACGGTGTCGAAGGCGGTGGAGAGGTCCAGGAGGATGAGGGCCACCGTCTCACCGTTGTCCAGCAGGATC
Source organism: Triturus cristatus (assembly GCF_964204655.1). Taxonomy (NCBI): domain Eukaryota; kingdom Metazoa; phylum Chordata; class Amphibia; order Caudata; family Salamandridae; genus Triturus; species Triturus cristatus. The sequence continues at coordinate 316,484,779 of NC_140588.1, read as the reverse complement.
CTGATATAATCTGTGGCGGCGATGAGGGCAGTCTCGGTGCTGTGGTTGCTGCGGAATCCTGATTGGGACGGGTCTAGGATGTTGTTGTCTTCAAGGTGCCGGGTGAGCTGGGTGTTTTCTATCTTCTCGATGACCTTTCCTGGGAACGGAAGCAAGGAGATGGGCCGGAAGTTCTTGAGGTCGCTCGGGTCCGCCTTGGGTTTCTTCAGTAGGGCGTTGATCTCTGCATGCTTCCAGCTCTCAGGGAAGGTGGCGGTCTCGAAGGAGAGGTTGATGATTTTGTGCAGGTGGGGAGCGATGGACTTGCTGGCTTTGTTGAAGATGTGGTGCGGGAGAGGGTCGGATGGGGATGCGGAGTGGATTGTTCCCATGGTCTTGATTGTGTCCTCGATGCTCACGTTGGCCCAGGTTGTCAGGGTGTCGTGGGCGATGTGGTGCAGTGTGTTCGGTGCGGTGTGGTCGGCAGGGGTCGTCCGGGGTCAGAAGCTGTCATGGATGTCGGTGATTTTCCAGTGAAAGAATGTGGCGAGGGAGTCGCACAGGGCTTGCGATGGTGGGATGTCGTTGGCGTTGGAGTTGGGGTTGGAGAGTTCCTTCACGATGGTGAAGAGCTCCTTGATGTTGTGTGCGTTGTTGTCAAGGCGGTCTGTGAAGGAGGTTCTTTTGGCGGTCCTGATGAGGTGGTGGTGGTTGCGGATGGCGTCTTTGTGGGCAGTGCGGCTGTCTGGCATCTGGTCGTTGTGCCATATGTTTTCCAGTTTCTGACAAGTGAGTTTGGAGTTGAGGAGTTCCGGGGTGAACTAGCTGACTCTTCTGCTGGTGTCTGTGTTGGTGGGGTTTTTCAGTGGAGTGACGGTGTTGGCGCAGTTGTTCATCCAGCGTTTGAGGCCGAGTGCACCTTCATCCGGGTTGGTTTGGGTCATCGGGGGGTTGAGAGCGAGGTTTGTCTGTAGTTGTTCTTCAGTGATTTTGCCCCAGCGGCAGCGGGGGGTCTGTAGGGTGCGGTGGTGTGTGGGTGGTTTTCAGAAGGAGAAGTGGATGCAGTGGTGGTCTGTCCAGGTGAGTTCGGAGGCGTGGCTGAAGGTGACGTGGGGGCTTGAGGAGAAGATGACATCTAGCAATTAGCCGGCGCTGTGGATTGGCGTCGTGACGAGCTGTTTCACTCCGAGGTTGGCGAGGTTGTCGATCAGGGTGGAGGAGTTGCTGTCGTTGTTGTTCTCCAGGTGAAAGTTCAGGTCTCCGAGGAGGATGTAGTCGGTGGAGGTCAGCGCGTGTGTGCTGATGAGGTCGGCGATGGAGTCGCAGAATTGAGGCTGGGGTCCTGGAGGTCTGTAGACGAGGGTGGCTCTTAGGGTGGTCTTTGGGTTCGTGTGGATCTGGAAGTGCATATGTTCGGCAGTGCGTGTCGTTGCTGTTTGTTGAGATCTTGATGGTGTTTTTGTGGACGATGGCGATTCCTCCACTGGCCCTGTTGGTGCAGTCTCTGCGGGTGATCTTGTACCCGTCTGGGATGGCTATGGCGATGACTGGCGAGGAGGCTTCGTTCATCCAGGTCTCGGTCAGGAAGGCGACGTCCGGTGATATGGTGTCGAGGAGGTCCCAGAGTTCGATGGCGTGTTTGTGTGCGGAGCGAGTGTTGATCAGGATGCATCTAAGCTGGTTGACAAATCAGCGCAAACAACACCAAATGGCACACCAGAGGGTTTAGCTGCATGAGTTGATTTTGTTTCCGCTCGAGTAGATTTTCTATTTGAGCTGCAGGCTTCTGACAGCGAACAGCTGCGACCACCCGCTTTAGAAATATCTCGTTGGATGTCCTCCTAGTGCCCAGAAATCATGCTAGGAGATGACAAATCATGTTCACGCTCACCAAATTGCAGTCCTGGAGCGGCTCACAAGACAATAATCCACCAAGCAGCGATTGGCAGAATTTGTCCAGAACACCACATTACAAGAGTAACGTGGATGCCCCCAAAATTCCCACAATTCCACCTGCGGAACACTTGGAAACACATCGAAGTCAGACCACTACTCAAAAAACTCTCCTCCGGCCCCAGCAAACTCAAAAATTGCCTGCCAATCTCCCGGCTCCCATTCCCAGTGAAGGTACTGGAAAAGATTGTCAACAATCAACTCATGACGCACCTGGAGCAGACCCAGCTACTCGACGCCTCCCAATGCGGCTTCCCTTGAAATCACAGAACTGAAACCACCCTGATCACAGTGTTCCGAACCCTCCTTGACTAAGGAGAAATGGCAGCCTTGATCAATCTCGACCTCTTGGCAAATCCCACCGCACACTGATTAGAAGACTCCACCACATTTGCATCCAAGGGGACACCCTGAGATGGATCATCTCCTTACATACCAGAAGAACCCAGTGGATCCACCTCCCACCTCTGAACCCAAGGAGATCACCAGAGGTGTCACGCAAGACTCATCACTCAGTCTCACGCTCTTAAACACATAAATGACCCTGCTGGCCTGCATCATCAGATCCCACAGTCTCAATATAATTTCCTACAAAGATGACACCCAACTCGTTCTCGCACTCACAGACGATCCCACCATCACCAGAACCGAAAACCAACTTCCACAGACGCATGACAAACATCGCCAACTGGATGAAGAACAACTGCCTGTAGCTGAACACAGACAAGATGGAAGTACTGATCTTTGACAACAACAGCAACACATGGAATGACTGCTGATGGCCTTTGGACCTAGGACCCACACCCACTAACTCTGACCAAACCAGAATCCTCAGAATCATCATTGACAACAAGCTCATCATGAAAATACAGATCAACGCGGTCTCCTCCGCCTGCTTTCTCACCCTAAGCATGCTTCATAAGATCTTCTAGTGGCTATCCCTACATATGTGATGCACCGTGACACAGGCTGTCATCACCAACTGACGAGACTACGGCAACGCCCTCTAAGTAGGAATCACCGAACACCAACTACAGACACTTCAGACCATACAGAACACCATAGCCAGACTCATCCTTGACCTTCTCCGATGGCCTTCCCCGATGGCATCATCACACCCCACCTCAGTTAACTCCACTGCCTCCCCATTCAGTAGAGATGCCAATTCAAGCTGCCGACCCACGCACACAAGACTCTGCACCACCAAGGACCCACATACATTAACCACCCCCTGAACTTCCACCAACCGTCAAGAAGACTATGCTCCTCTTTCCTTTCAGTTGCCCATACTCCCCACATATACTAAAGCAGAAGTGGAGGACACTCTTTCTCCCACATTACAGCAACGACCTGGAACAGCCTCCCCAAGCACCTCTGGACCATCACCACACTTCCAGAGTTCCGAATGGCCTTCAAGACCTGGCTGTTCGAATAAGCCTCTGGGACCAGCAAGCGCCTGGATACCCTATCTGGTGATTATCCATGCTTTATGAATCTTGGTTGATTGTTTGAATATTGGAATGCTATAATAAATCTGAAATTAATAATAAGTATTAAGCAAAGAAATCAAAAGTACCTTTAAACTTTCTTATTACAGCAAAAAAAATTAACAACAATAACAAACTACAACCATATTAAGAAACTATATGAACAACTATTGGTCAAACAAAACAAACAACTATATACATTTTAACACTTGTTTTTTACACTCATCAACAGGTGCCAATGTCTCTCCCTTTTTTCTTTATTTGCCTACTGGATTTTGATTCATGTTGCACTTATTTTACAGTCTTCTAACCACCATAGCCTGCCAAAGGGACTTCAGTTTCCTAGTATATAATAGTAGGCTAGGTGGCAAGAACGTTTCAGCAATGCAACATATGTATAAATTACAGTTCATAAAGCCTATGGAATTGCCACATACTGCAACAGTAGTATGGGGAGAGACTAAACTCTTCAATGCGACCGCTTTCTTGGGTAATGGGTATATATACTAAGGTGTGAGAAGAAACTGCCCTCTTCTTTCAAACCTCTCACAGTAGATTATATGAAGAAATATTACACCACTATTAAATATGAAGTACCACTTTCACTGTGTAGAGGTCCTACTTTGTCAAGAGCAGTTTCATCCCAGGGATGTTTCGGAAGCTTCCTACAAACCATGGGCATATATTTACATTTCAAATTCTTGTCACTCACACAAAACTACATGCAGTCCCTCACCACCATTTCTACTTGTTTATCAATTCATCTTCACAATGCCCCTATGACCATCATGTGCAAAACGGAGTAACTTGTTACACACACCAAACAGTGGTACAAGGTTTGTTCCACGAGTAAGCATCCCATTCATCACTGAAAGCTCTTCTCAAATCAAAGAAATTGGTTTCAACAAATGCTTACCTTTCCCAGTAACATCATCTCAATTACTGTTGTAATTTCTAGGCCAGGGCTAAAATTCTTTTCCGCTCGCGGAAATTGCGATAATTTGACATTTTTCCGTTCCGCAGAGAGCGCGGAAATGTCCAAATTTCCGCAATCTGCATTTTACCGGAAATTTTTTGCTTGCTCGCGCTGTAAAATAATACATTCTCACGTGCGCGTGATCGCCTTACCTGAATCCCCGCGTTCGCCGACAGGTTTTCCCAATCCGGTCGCGTTCTCCACAAGATGTTGGATTGTTGGTAGCCATTTGCGCTGTCTCGCAGTAACGTCATTCGTCGCACGATCACTTCTTTCTTCTCGCGATCATGCACCACGAGACAAGTGAAAACAAGATGGCCGCGCCCGCGAGCAACCGCATGGGTAAGTTGGCGAGCCGCGACCACGCAGAAAATACCGCGAACGGGCGAGAAAAAAACTATTTCCACGTGTTTATAGAGATTTTTAACATTTTCGCGATAATTTGCAAAAGTGAATTTCGCAAATTCCGCCCACCCCTAGTAATTTCCTGATCCTGTGTATCTCACTCATCCATGCCTCTTCTTCTATGGCTTCTAATGTGACCTCACACACATTCACCTCTTCCTTTCCTCCACTTTTCTTTTATCTTCTCGTTTAATTTCTTCCACATCCACCAGATGTGACAAACAGTCAGCTAATCAACTGATAACCTCTGGTATATAGTTAACTGAGAAATCATACTTTCGCAGTGAAATAATCCATCTCTTAATTCTTGAAAATATAGCATCTAACCCCTTCTCAGAGAAAACTACTTTCGATGGTTTATGTTCTGAAAGGACTTTAACCTTCTTACCCCAAATCAAATTCTAGTATTTTCCCAGAGCCCAATAAATTGCCAATACCTCCTTTTCTATAACTTGAGTAATTCTGTTCTGAACCTCTCAAGCATCTAGAGGCACAAGCTATCAAATGTTCAATTCCATTCGTTTTCTGATGTAACTCCGCCCCAATGTTTTTTGCACTGGCATCAGTCATAATATAAGTTTCCTCCCGGGGATAAATGCCTGCAAACATTGTTCATTTTTCATATTGTCATTGACTGACTTGAACTCTTTACAGCACTCTGAACTCCAATCAAAACACACATTTTTGACACCTAACTTCCTGAGGTTCTGTGTTGTATCCACATAACCTAGTATACATTTATAGTAATATTCCACCATCCTCAAGAAGAATGCTAGCTCTTCCTTATTACTTGGTTCCTGTAATTTTACAATGGTGTCCATTAGCTCTATTTGGAAAAACACCTTGCCCAGTGATATAATGGCCGAGATAATTAACTCTTTGTACACCAAACGTACACTTGTCCTTCCTGACGGTTAATCGAGCCTTTCTCAACCTCTCCAAAATGGTACAAACCCTAGAATGATGTTCCCTTTTTGTGCTACTGTTGGAAATGGCCCTTTTTGCAGGGTTATACCCAAACGTTTTGCTTCTTCCTCCTATTTTTTCCTGACCTCTCTTTGTTGGTTTTAAAACTCTGGGCACTTTACCACTGCTGATCAGTGCTAAAGTGGATATGCTTTATGTGAAATTTTTATGGATTGGTGTTTCCATGATTGGCATATTTGATTTACTTATCAGTCCCTAGTAAAGTGCACTGAGTGTGCCAGGGCCTGTAAATCAAATGCTACTAGTGGGCCTGCAGCACTGATTGTGCCACCCAAAAGAGTAGCCCTAAAAAGGTAACCCTTTTCTTACATATTAGTCACCCCTAAAGTAGGCCCAAGGTACCCTTGTGGGCAGGGTGCAGTGAATGTGAAAGATAGGACAGGCCCTGGTGTGTGTGACATGTCCTGGTAGTTAAATTACAGTGCATTTCGTTTTTCACTATTGAAAGGATATCTGGTCCTTAGGAAAGCATGGGAGTTAATTTATAACATCTTATAAATATAACTTCCCATTGTGACCAGATAGGAAAATAAAGTTTAGTATGTCTGAACTCAGAATCTAAAGATGCATCTTTTAGTGAAAGTGATTTTTACATCCTGTGTTTGAAAATACCACTTTCATAAAGTAGGTATTTTCTTGCTCAGCCATCCAGTGTTCCTCTGCTGGGATGTGTGTTGACTGTCTTGTTATGGAGTGACAGGAGATGGGAAGTTGCATTCCCTCAGATGGCCTCCGGGGGTTGATGTGTGACCTGCCTTTCCTGAATGAGTCAGGGCTGGGCTGATTAGACCTGGGCTGCATTCAGAGTAGGGGGAGGAGTTTTCACTAGCACCTGAATAGGCCCGGTCTGCATTTAGAGTGGTGGGAGGAGATTTCCCTTGCACCTGAATAGGTCCTGTCTGCCTTGGACAATGCTGTCTCCACCCCCTGCCAGGAAGCTGGGCCAGGGAGGAGAGAACTGGTTTGGACTAAGCACAGATACTCTCTGCCTGAGAGGCCAAAGGATTTTGGGGTATAAATATTGGGGCCCAGAACTCAGAACTTTAGAACTCTTTGGGAACCAAGAAGACTGCCAAGAGAAGAGCTGGAGAAGCTGTGAGGAGGGACTACCACTTTGCTGTGTGCTTTGCTGTGATGACCTGCAGTGGCTGCTTCTGTCTTGGGCAGTGAAAGGACTGGACTGAACTTTCTGCAACTTCCTTTTTGTGATTTTCTTCAAGGGCTTGAGGCAGAGCTTGCCCCCAGTTCAAGAAGTCTCAGGAACAGCAAAGACTTCAAGTTCCTCTGCCCTCAGAACTGGGGACTGTGTGTTTTGTGCTGCAACAGAAGAAAAAGCAACCCAACGCCGTTTACGAATCCACTGCAGACTCCCTGTCCTGAAGGCACCGCAGAGGGCATCTCTGCAATGCTGCACCCCAACCCTAGTTTCACCGAAGACGCCAGCTGGTGCTGCCACCATGCCGCTGCTTGCACCGTGACCTGTGGGCACCGCACCCCATACCACCTCGCTTCACACCATTGCCCTGGTATGCCTGATGATGCCACTCCATGCCGACATGGAAACTGCTGCTCGCCCAATGGTTCGAGGGTAAGTTACATGACACACCACCCTCATCCCACACCACAGCCTTGGCCTACCGATGCCGGCTTTATCGACTCCCATTGGTTGTCCGATGACAGCTCTTCAGCAACAAAAATGCTGCTGCTTGCACCATGACCTGCCAGCACCACAACGAGCACCGCATTACTTTACACCGCAGCCCTGGTCTCACCGACGCCGCTGGATGACCGTCACCGAGCCACTGCCAGCACGGCAACCTGAGGGCACTGCACGCTGCACAGTTGCACTTTGCACCAGAGCACCCGAAGCCTGCCAGCGCTCCCGACTTCAACCGCGAGGAGTTCGATCTGCATCACATGTGACTTCAAGAGCCCGATGACTCCTGCACCGACCTCCAGAATCGCCTGGAGCAAAACGAGAGGTCGCTGACGCACTGCATTCCTAAAGGTACTGTTTTGCTACTCTTCTCGACACCATAGCTAGCCCGCAATGCCGTGGTCAGCCAGAACTATTGGGATTTGTTGTTCAAGAATCTGTGATAGCCCCAGACGGAGCTATCGACTTCAAGGAACTGTTTTCCGAATTTATTTTGATAACTGAAGATTACTAAGTACTGTATTGTGGATTTTTATCGTTATTGGTCTTGTCTTAAGTATATAAAAATATTGGATATTTTTCTAAACTGGTGTGGTGTCCTTTTGTAGTGTTTACACTGTATTACTGTTGGGTATGCGCAAATGCTTTACATATTGGCTCTACGATAAGCCTGACTGCTCATGCCAAGCTACCAAGGGGGTGAGCAGGGGTTATTTTAGGAGTTAACTCCCTTATCCTGACTAGAAGGAAGGGTCCCTACGTGGACAAGGTGCACACCATTGCCAACTAGATACCCCCATTTCTAACAGCTACCAAAAATAAATAAATCATCCTGATAACATTTCACACCTCTGACCCCTTTCAGTACACTAGACTTTATCCTTTGGAACACCGAGGCCTAGGAGACTAAACCAAAATGCATTCTCAAAAATGTAAACTTTCCAATGCGTGCCCCCCTACCCGGGCTGATATTGGCCCATGGGACCCTATCCCTCGGGGCCAGCCTAGTTGTAGTAGGGGAGGAAAGCTGTGTGGCCCTCCTCCCTAGGCTGGTTTTGGCCCCAGGGACCCCCCTCCCCTGACACCCAGCCATTTAGAGATGGAGGAAGGGGACTGTATGCCCCCGCTCTCCAAGCTGAATTCAGCCCAAGAGACCCATTTGCCCTGGGCACCCACTCTCCACAGTCCCTGCAGGATCCTCTCCTCCTGCAGGAGCCGACTATTCTTTCACGCACATGGAGATGCTGTGTACAAGCAATTCTGCCTGCTTCCAGCTATGTAGATGCTGTGTACAATCAATTCTGCCTGCTTCCAGCCAAAACGAGCATTTGCAAATTTTTACTGTGGCTTGGCGTGAGCGGTAGAGCTCCCCCCAAGCCACAGCAAATGGCTATGTTCTGGGGGTGGGCACCCTAGGACATAACAGGAGCCACCCCTGGGGGTGGAAGTCCCCAGTGTCATCTATGGTTCCAGGATGGGGCACGGCCCCACTCCTTTATTCTTGTAGTGCCTGCACCAGGGGAGGTCGTGGCCCCTGGGGAGAAGGAACCGCATCCCTTGATATCTATACATTTCTTTCTTTATTAACTCCCAAACTACTGAATGGATCCAGTTTTCTGTAAAATGTGGTGTAATTCCGTTCAGCTGTTCTGGTTGTAGTTGTGTTAAAAAAAATGCAAAATGCCCATTGACATTGCATGGGCAAAAAAGCGTTTTGGGATTGCCCCTTTTTCTTGGAACCCACTTGACCAATCATCCAGAAGCTTTTCAAATAGCAGTTAAAGTAACTGGGACACTAGTTTTGAACATTTTGAAAAGATTTGTCAAACAGCGCCAACATTATTAGCAAATCAATAAACACTTTGTCCTAACTATAACTATCGACTTGCTATCACCAGGAGGTATATACATATATACCTTATTTTATATATATATAGGTCTTCTAGCAGGACGGTGGTCCATGCGGGCCTCCTCATTTTTTTAAAACAGAGCCTCGAGGAGCTGGTGGTCTCTAGGGATTCTAGGAGGGGTGTCCAAGCACCCCTGCCCCACCATTATATAAAAAAGCCCTGGGGAAGTGGTGGTTTCCATGGCTTAAAGAGCCTCAGGAATGGGGGCTCAATGTGCCCCTTCCTAGTTTTACTAAACACCCCAGGGACCTGGTCCACTCTGAGGTCTTTTTTAAAACAAGCACAGGAGTTCACATATGATTTTTTTTTCCCCTCAAATTTGTATCAATTTTTGCGTTGCCGGGGTTGCTCTGGGACGCCAAGACTAAGGCTTGGGGGTCATGGTATACCTACCCTGCCCCCTTTTCTTTTTTTAATGTTTTTATTTGGGGACTCGGCTGAAGCCGAGCCCCAAGATGGCTTCCAATACTTCCTGGTTAAGCTCATTATTATTTGTGAAGTCTGATAAACAAATTTGAATTTCTTTTAATTTCTTGACAACTATTGAACGGATTACACCAAATAACTGAAAGCATTATCTGATGTAATTCCATCCAGCGGTCCGGGCTGTACTCGTGTTCAAAGCTCCTCTAGGAATTTACATGGGAAATGCTCTCTTTTTACCCCCCCCTTATTCTTACCCCCACTGGACATATCACCCCAAAGTTTACATGCCCAACAAAAAATCAATAGTGCATTTTTTGGGGAACATTTTGTGAAGAATCGTCAAACGGCGCCAAAAAAATAGCCAAGTTAAGACTGTCCCACTATTCCAATATGTCCATACATACCAAATTGGATTTAGAACTGTCAGCAACCAGCTCCAACAGGAGGTTTCTTTTTCTCCAAAATTATCCATTCCAAAACACATCTGTGAGGCAATGGACATATCTAACACAATCAACTACAAACGAGTCAAGGTCACCCCGACTATTCTGATGCAACTGCCGGCAGCTGCGGTGGACAGAATTCTAAGGGCACAAATAGCGATGCAGGATCAATGTATGCACAAACATCTAAACCTAAGTCCTCTTGCCAAACCTTCATGAAGAGAAAGAACACAACACAAGAAATCAGACTCAGGCAGCTTAAAAAAACAGTAAACAAGATTCTGCAAACCCTGGGGAAAACAATGGGCAATATGACCACACCAGTGGCTTTAAGACAACGTAAAACTCTGATAAAAAACTGAAATAGGGCATAAAAAGATCACTCGACAAAGATCTTTGGGCCAAGCTGCACACGGTCATCAACCGTAACAACAGCGTCAGATTCTAGGCTTCTATCAATCACCTCCTCCATTCCAACCATGGAGACATTAATTTCAATACGCCTGAAGCCATCTGGGGTCACTTTTTAAAAGAACACTTCAACCACCCAAAGACAGACAGTCCCCAGCAGGACTTTTGGGTAACCACCGTTTCAACATCAATCAAAGAGCTCAGCGAGGAGGACACAGATAAAATCATAATGCAGATAGCCCAAGGCAAGGAGCACCGGGCCCCAATGGCATTCCTCTGCTGGCATTTAAACACAGCCCAGCATTTTGGGCAGAAACTCTAGCACCAATCTGGAGCTCAGCACCCTGCCTGTCTCATGGCTATATCAGCAATCTTCAAGGATGGTGTTGGATCATCTCTCACCATTATCGCCTTACTGCTCTGATTGATAATGAAGCCAAGTATTTTGCACAATCCTGCTTGAGTATATATCACTATGGGCCTCCAGCAACACCTTCACTTCATTCAACCAGACTGGATTTTCAAAAACATCAGGCACATCAACAAATATACTACCGATCTCACTCCTAATGGACGCTGCTAGTTCCACCAAAACACCATTATTTTCCTGTTTCATTGATTTTAAAGCAGCCTTTGATAATGTTGACGGGAAATTCCTCAAGGGCTGTTGAAAATGCTAAACATGCTCCATAAGGACACATGTGTGCGGGTCAAGCTAAGTGCGGGAATGCATCTCTCAAGGAAAATTCCAACTACGCGGGCCTAAAGCAAGGCTTTTCAATCTCTTTCTGGTGAATCTGATAGAGCAATTGTAAACCAGCAACTCCAATGTTGCAATATTATGGTGCACAGTGATTTCCAGCTTCCTCTACACTGATGACGTGATTCTGGTCAGCCACACTCAGGTGGAGCTGCAGCAGCTGCGAGATACCACTAATGCCTGCTCCCTGGGCAACGGCCTGACCATCAATCTTGACAAACCCAAGACCATGGCATACAATAACAAGAAAACATGAATGGTTTTGGGGAAATGCCAAGATAGAAAGTACCAGCTAGCAAAAATATCTAGGGGTTATCATCAATAGGAAAGGCTCCTTTGCACCCCAGAAGGAGGCGATACAAATGAAAGGGTTGGAGCTGGCCATAATCCTTAAAAACCTAAAGAAAAACAGGCCGGGCCTTCTCTGATGCGCCTTCTCGAATTAGCACAAGCAAAACTCATATTGACAATCTCATACAGAAGTGAAATGCTAAGAGGACGGGATGCCACTCTCGGGCAATGTAGTGGTATGTGCTATAGAATCATCTTATCACTCCTGTGTCTCACCTCTCCAGAGCAGATTTGCCTGGAATTTGAGCTGTTTAAACAGTCACTGGCCATGGGTGGGGCATACTTAATATGCTGGAATAAGATCAGGAAAGCAGAGCCTAATATATTGAACTACCTGCTATGGAAGGAGTTGCGGGACCGCGATCTGTCACTGGCAAGGGTATAGCTACTGGAATCACTGGAAAGTACAGAGCTAAGAGAACTATTGGGCACCCTCACCAGGTTTTCAAGCAAACGGTCTGGAAGGCCATAGACATCTGCTCCGTCATTGATGACAAGGCCTCACTATCAGGAAGAGCGTACGGATTGATGACATTAAATACCTATAAAAACCATGTACCACAAACATATTTCATCACCGGATATCCAGTATTGACAAGGTGCAGTTTTTAAGATATTGACTGTGTCTGTCGCCCATTCTGGCTGCAAGAATGCCTCTCAGGCACATGCCACCTATGAGGGGTTAGGAAGGAAGACCTACTCCACCTAGTCTGCTCCTGTAAAGTGGTGTAGGGAGAAAGGACACAGCTTTTGAAAACACCTTTCAACCAAAGAGGAATTGGTTCGAGAAGGCAGGTGGTGCTTAGATCCAGGGGACACTCAGTTGAACTGTTGTTTTGTCAAATTCCTACTGAAGGCAGAGAAAAGGCTGATCCATAGCATATCTTCAGGCTTTCAAAGGTATAAGCAGCAGAATCACCCCTCCTCAATCTTGATTGAACGAGGATAACCACGGATAATCATTCATAATCGGAACTAAGTGATAATCAACACAATCCCCCCCGAGGGCACAGTTAGAACTGATGAGGGCTAACTGTTAGACCTGGCACCATTGGCATGGGTCTCCCTTTCATTTTTCGCTGTTGTCTCCTCTGTTTGCTGGTATTAGATGCTCTGGGCGCTGTGCCACTGCCATTCAGTGCCACAGCGTGAATGCTCCCTGTGTAAATATGACATGTGAATTGGTATATCCATGATTGGCTTATTTGGTTTGCCTGTTAGTCCCTAGTAGCATGGCCTGTGTGTGCCCAGGGCTGGTAAACCAAATGCTGCTGGTGGGCCTGCGCCACCCACAGAAGCAGCTGATAAAGTGTGTGTCAGACCTGCCACTGCAGATTCTATGTGCAGGCCAGATGCCAGGAACTCAATTGCTTGCACACTTACCGCTTCTGTTCCAAGAAAGACTCTGTTGATTCGGCACCTTAAGCCGAGAAGGTTGCAGCCCCATCTGTGGCTTCTGTTTAACAGATTGCTCCTGTTGATTACGCAAACCGGCTCGAACTCCATCCAAGATGGCTGCCGCCATCTATTCAATGTGACACGCTCTAGTCTTCTGGAGAAAGGCTCGAGCTCAAGCCAATCTGCTGCGCGAGCGCCCGGTGAGCCGCGCACTTCAACTGAGGAATCCCGCGTTGACAGCTGTGTCTCTCAGCTGTTCCAGTGAAGAGACTCAATTCCTGTCAGAGTTTCCCCCTAATTTTTACCCGTTAGTATCTATAGGGCGTGCACACCGGGAACTCGTTCCCCAGATTAGAGTCCACTAGTTTTTTTCCGTGTCTTCCCTTCATTTTTCCTCCCCCTTTGAAATAACTCTTGAGTTCAGATGTTTTTTAGATGCCCTGAGTAAAGCGTACGTCAAAATAGTTTTCAGCCAGAGTTCCAGAGTGAGAATTCCGAGTGAAGAGACTTCGTCGACTTCTGTTGAAGTATTTCCGTTCCCAGTCAGCGTTCATTACCGTGAGTCCAGAGAGCATCCAAGAACACAGCGAGACCAAGTAAGACAGAGACTTCTTGTTATTGGTTCACTGAAGAAATATATTTAATTGACTTTTTCCACAATTTATCTGAGAGCAAGAGTTATCACCTTTCCTTGCAAGAATATTGGAGCCTATTAAGACTACTGAGAAGAGCGCTATACTTCTTCAGCATTCCAAGAGAGTTAGGCTTAGTGCAGCTACTCCAGGTATGAAGTTCAGTTCCCTGTGACAGTTAGAGATGGGTTAATGTTTAGATCATAATTTTTCCCTTCTCACTCCAGGTTGTAAAACTTAGAACCGCAGCACTACAGGAACACCAATTTCACTACCATCAAGAGAGAGGCAAAACTGTGACTACAACAGGTAGACTATGTTCTAATATGGGAGGGAGAGAGGAAACCCAGGTAATAGGGAGGATATAGAATTGTAAGGATGTTCCTTTCCCCCTTCAGCAGGTCAGCCAGATCCTTCCTGAATCTAGAAAACTGAGGAGAAAACGTAATACAGAAGATTCAGAATAGAGAAGGTGGCAGCTCCTGAGATCGCAGGCAGTCTCACTTTCTTTTCCCATTCCCCTTTCCCCCCCCCCGTGGGTGTTGATACAGAATTATTCTGTCTAGGTAACAGCACTGGGGATTTGGGACTTGTCATCTGCTTCTGTGGAAGAAATCTTGGCACCAAGGTAAGAATCCTGACACCAGAACTGCCATCTTGGCTCTGAAGTGCACCCACTTCCCAGCCCCTGAACCTTCCCTTGGCATCATGTAAGTCACCCCTATGGTAGGTGCATTGTATGTGTAAGGTAGGACATGCCTTGGTGTGTGTAGCATGTCCTGGTAGTGAATTACACCCAATTTCGTTTTTCACTACTGTAAGGCTAACTGTTCCCCATAGGCCAGAATGGGCAGTTTGACTATTACATTCTATAGTCCTAACTGACCCAAAGAACATGGTAGAAAAACGAATTTAGTATGCCTGAGCTCAGAATATTAAAATAACGTTTATTTTTATATTCTGTGTTTGAAAATACCACTTTTAGAAAGTAGGTATTTTCTTGCCTAAGCCTTCCAGTGTGCTCTGCTGTTATGTGTATTGGCTGTCTGATTTTGGAGGGACAGGGCAGGCTGAGTCAGACCTGGGTTGAATAGAGAGATCTGCACTGGAGAATGGGGAGGGGTAGCTCCTTGACCTGAATAGGACTATGCCAGGCAAGGTGAATGCTGGCTCCACCTCCCACTGTGCGTCTGATGGCAGACCCCCTCTTTCTGAAAGGAAGGATGCAGCCTGGTAAACAAAGTGCTCCAGGACTGGGCAGAACTGGTTCTGGCTGGGTTCAGTGACTTGTAGCTTCTGAGAACAAAGACTTTTGGGGTATAAATATCTGTGCTGAAACCCCCACAATTTGTATTGCTCCTGGACAACAACAAGAACCTCTGTCCTTGTAACTGAAGGGATCTGCAGGAGGTGACTATCCATGTGTTGTGTGCTGTTTCTTGGATTGATCCGTAGTGGTTACTACTGGACTTGGAAGAAGAGGAAAAGGACTTTGAAGGAACTTTTATTTATCGTGCTACAGCAATCACCCAAGGGCTAGAAGAGAGCTAGCCTCCTGCTGGAGTCTCAGGCACATCAGACTCCACCACCAGCCTCCTGATTCCTCCCAGCGAGGATTTCTATCTGCAGGTGAGGCTCCTGTGAGTTCCAGGGCCTCTAGTTCTACTACAGAGAAGAGAGTGCTGAAAATCGTCGCTAACACCCGTTTGCGAGCCGTCGCAACTGAAGAGCGTAAGAAAAATCATCGCGCTGCTGCCGCTGAGGGCTCGCTACCGGAAATCATTGCATTGCACATTTGCGGGCTGCCAAAGGCTCGCTAACCCGAAGATTATCGCATCGCACGTTTGTGGGCCTCCAAGTGCTTGCTAACCAAAGTTCATCGAGTTCATTGCTTCACGACATCGCAGCGCAGACGCCGGGAGTCTGCCATTTTCATCGCATCGCACCCGGATCGTCGCTCCCTCGCGGAGCGCCATTTCTTTTCATCGCAACAAGATCGCACACACAACAGGCTCGGGGCATCATCCTCCCTTGTGGCAAGGATTCAACGCATCGCCAGCTTAGCGTGAAGAAGTTTGCCGCTTTGCTCCGAACGCATCTGTAGATCAGCGCATCATCCTCCCTTGCGGCAAGGATTTAACGCATCGCCGGTCTGGCGTGAGGAAAATCATCGCTACAGCTCCCTTGCAACATTTTGGTTGTTTTGCTACAGAATCCAGGTACTTTGTAAGTAAAAGGGTCGCAGAGACCACTGCTTTGAACTGAACTCCTCTTTGCACACTTTAAACTATTTTTCAGCATTGTGGCATTTTACCGTTATTGGTCTTGTGTTAAGTCTATATATAAAGATACTTATTTTTCTATAATTACTTGTGTGGTGTCCCTTTTATAGTGTCCTTCACTGTGTTACTGTGTATGGTCATAAATGCTTCACACACTGCCTCTGAGATAAGCCTAGCTGCTCGTGCTACGTTATCACAGGCAGCAGCGTCACTATGAGGGTGCGGGGGGTGCGGACCGCACCGGGTGACACCCTCACATGGGGTGACACCAACAGGGCCGGTGTGCGCCTAGCAACCTAAACTTTCAGGAGGAGGAGGTGCCTGTGCGCAGCGCGCACTGTCTCCTCTCCTTTCTTTTATTTGCTTCCCTGTGAAATGGATCCAAAAAAGAAAATCACTTTTGCCGGAAATCAATGTCGTATTTTTCTGACATTTAATTCCAAAGTGCAGCATCTGGAATAAAACTTTGAAAATATGAAAAATAAATAACTAAATAAAGTAAGACAGAGTGGTAGCAAACTGGCCAGATTGATTTTATTCACACCCAAACACTTTAGCACCACTTTTACAGAGTTTGCCAGTGAAGCGCTATTTTTGTTGTCTTGGCTTTGTTTTCCCTGGGCTTGGAACTAGTGCACCAATCCTGGAGGTACTGCAATGTGAGGATTGAAAAACAAAATTTGTACTGCTGCTCTGTATCTAGGGATGTTGTCTTTTTTTTACCATACTGTTTACGTTTTGTAAGGATATAAGCAATGGCCATTGAATTGGGTCCATTCAGGGCCCTGTTGTCATGTCCTTAACTTTTCAGGCAAAAGCACTCACTGATTTCTGAACAGTGAGTTTAAAAGCGTTAAGGTAACCATGTTGTTCCTGCTTACATTTCACATGGTTTGCAAAATTTTGCATTCCCTATGATTGTTTGTTTTTTCCAGGATGCTGTCACTTTTTTTTGTAGGCCACATATTGCTCTTGCCCAGTGCGTAATTTAAATTGAGCCGCATCCAGGTGTTTATAGCCGGCAACAATTGGGTTGTAGTTGAAGGCAGTCTGAGTTTTTCTCAGTGGGGCAGTATGGTGTTCAGTGGGGGAGAGGATGTGGCACTATGGCCAGAGCTGCTGAATTTGTAACTGGGGAACCAGGTACAGCCTTAATAACCAGTCCGCCAGACCACTCTCCTGAGAGAGCACTATCTCATGCTAGACCTTTGAAGGCTTCGTAAGACATTAGAAGCCCCGGTGTCGTAGCACCAGCAGGTGGACCCTAGCATGACAAGTGTAGGTTAACCTTCAAGGCTTGTCCACCACTATTCATACTGAAGTTCACCTCCAGTCTTGCGGGCAAGTCTATGAAGCAGTACACCCTAGAACAACAGTGACCCTGTCACTGAGATCACAGGGCCCTTGAGAAGGGCCAGCTCTAGGGCGGTGCAACCGGTGTAAATGTAAAATGTAAATGTATGTGTCTTGCAAAGCGCACTGCTGCCCTGAGGCGTCCTGGCGCTGTAGACCGCTGGGGAACCCGTCCTGGCTATTCATGTGAGATGGTCCCTCCTGGGTATCTCCAAGGTGAAACCAGGCATCCCCGGCGAATGTGGGGGCCGTAGTGGAGATGAGGCAAGCTAATGCCCAGAGTTGCCAAGTGTGATCCCTGGTTAGAGTAGGCACCGAGGTGAGAATTATCGAGTCCGCTGGCCCTGGTCCACAACCCTGCCGTGAATTGAACCCTGGTCCCGGGCCGTCCTCTGCTCCCGGGTCTGCTGCCTCTAACCAGTGAGCCACACCACTCCACTAGGTGCTGACTTTAGGTGGAGGCATCATTTTTGCACGTATATTATGGTTTTAAAAGCACTTGCTGCCTCCTTCCTGGCCTCCAGTAATTTTCGGTAACAATAAAAATGTCATGATGACTCTGATGATTAATGTTCTTCCTAGAGAGAGATCGGAATTTTGTCTAATGGGTGATTTGACTCATGGAAAGGTAACTCAGAGGGTTAATGTACCTGCTGCAAAGAACATGTACCATGCAGATCACAAAGTGCACATAATGTAAATAGGCCAGTGGGCTACTGCTTTTGTCAGAGAGATCCTTTTGTTATTTGCAGTTTATAAGTTAAAATCCTAACATAGAACAGTGAGCTATTAACTGTCATCTACTCCGCAGCAACACAAGTCAAATTTTTATTAACTTTTGATACGTTTGAGCTACAAACAATTTATTAGTTTAAATGGTCAGATCATGCTGCAGATCTTGCATTATGAGTCAAATACGGCAGAGTCATTATTATTTAGAAAACATTTGCAAACTAGGAATTTTAGCCATTCATGTTTGAACTGCTGTTTTGGAAAAGGGAGAAGTGCTGATGACAGAAACTCCATGGCTCGGAGACAAAGGGTCCCTACTTGGACAGTGGCCAGCCATTGCCAACTAGAGACCCCCATTTCTAACACTAACAAACTCAAAGACTTTTTAACCTGTAATTGTAAGCAGAATCATCCTTCTTCAATCCTGATTACAAGAGGATAATATTGGGTGCACTTTTCACAACTGCATTTTATACAAATACATCATCGTTCATAAGTGATGATCAACACAATTCTTTCCTGAAGGCATAGCCAGAACTGGCAGGGGTTAATGAACTCAAAGACTTTTAAACCTGTAAATGTTTATTTTAAACTTGTGATATAATATGTATTCTCATATGGTTTTATGGAACAAAAAGTGCCTTGTATTTTAAAATTGTTGTCTTATTGTAATGGTAACCACACATTTAATTAATAAACGTAAACTTAAACACATGACAGCTGCAAGTAACATTTTGTTGTGGAAGTACTCTTGGGTCAAAGACACAAGGTATGCACATTCTTTTAGCAAGAGAGAGATGTGGCTATCATTTTAGAAAAAATAGGATGTTCTTGATAATAAAAGCGAAACAGGATAGGATTCAAAGATGGTTGCTTTGCTCTCCGCAAAGGTCAGGATGTAGTCACAGTTGGTAGCTGTTGTGGGCCGGCTGTCAATGACCATATATGTGGATTTTGACTCAACTGTCCGAGGGAAAACAGCATCCACCATATGCTTACATGAATTGCATTCCTATTAGACCCAATCTTCGCTAGACAAAATATTATCTGTTACATAGCCAATATATATAACTCTTGGAGGAATTCACACGTTTGAACCATTCTAACTAGAGTACAAAATGCCAGGATTTTCTGAGAAATTGGATACATGTACTCTAGAATCATTCAAATTTAAATACCCTTTTGATGCTCTTTATGGATAAATGGAAATTGTAGTGGCATAGTACTGAATCTTGATCGCTGTGTAGCTCTGCTGTGTAGGCAATAGAAATGGGTACAGATGTTTTATTATGAATGCCAAAGAGGCACTGTGTATATCCGGTGTTGGACTTGGCCATTTTGGCAGGTTTATCCCGAAACTTTTTGCCTTCTCCTAGCCTTTTCTGTGACCTGGTGTTGGTGGTTTTAGGCCTCTGGACACTTTAGCACTGTGGTCCAGTGTAAAGTGTGTGTGCTCTCTGTGCACATTTAGTAAGGTTGGCCTACCCTCCCACAGGAAGGCATTTGGGATTCCCTGATCAGTGTGTCAGTGGTAATTCCTGGGATGAGAGGAGAAGCGTGGTCGAGTTTAGTATGTATGAAATTGTAAGAATGAATGCTGCGCGATGGTGCGTGTAGATTTACTATGACTATTAGAGAAATGCCACTTTTAGAAGTTGGCATTTCTGCGTGCTATGTGTCTGCCTGCCTGATGTGAATTGCATGTCTGGCTTGTGAGTGACAGGGGCTGGGAGGTGTGTGTGGCTTCAGGAGGGGCAGGGTGAGTCAGCACTAGGCTGAATGGGACATCTGCGTTGGGAGTAGTGGAAGGAGTAATCCCCTGACTCTGAATAGGACTGTGCCCAGCCTGTACAATGCTGGCTCCGCCCCCTGTGATGTGTCTGATCACTTAGCCCCCACCTGACAAAGGGGAAGAGGAGCTTGGAAAACAAAGTGCTCCAAATCCCCCCTGAACCAGTTGCATCTGGCTCCCCCATGCCCTGCACTGCAGACAAAGGAATGCTTAGTATAAATATAGGGGCATTGACGCCATGATGTTGGTTCTGTTCCATGCTGGTGTGGTGGTGCTGTTCCTGACCTTGCTGGGAAGTGCTGCTGCTGGGGCCCAGGCGGAATCGCCATGAGGGCTTGTTTCCCTGGGCCCTGCATTGCCCCCTTGATCTCCAGGGACTTGTTGGGCCTTCTAGCGCCTTGGGAGTGCTGTCCTTTATTTTCTGTTTTTTCCCCAAGGAGGAGGAGAGCGTGGGCTGTGCAGCGCTGAGCTGCCACCCTTTTAAAGGGATTCCCCATCGTGGGGATTCCCCCGTGATGCTTAAATGGCTGGTGCCCACCCGGCTTTTCCTTTATTTTCGCGGGTGCCCACCCCGCTTATTTTGATGTTCACATTGTGGGTGCCCACCCCGCTTATGCTTGTATTATAATTGCGGGTGCCCACCTCCCATCCTGGTGAGCATCACAGCAGTGGCCTCAGAGCACCAAAAACGGAAGCCATACTGCCAGAGACGCCATGAGGAGACCCGTCTGGAACCTCGCCGGCTCCATGTTGAAGTCCCGGTCCCAGGAAGGGGGACCAGGCGAAGAGAGCAGACACAGCCTCCCCAACGAGGGTGAAGAGCGGAGTGCCGGTCCCGAGTCCTGAGAGGAGACCGGAGAAGTCCTGCCCCGCAGCCCCATTGAGTGAGGGCCTCTCCCGTGTTTAGGCTGATCGAGGCCAGTGCCACATTCAGTGTTGGGACATTTTCGATATGAAGAAGTCCCGAAGTGGGACTTGGGGGGCAAGTTTGATTTATAGAGCCCCAGAGGAGGGCTCCTGAGCACCGTGCCATTTTCTTCTCTACAGCTACCCCACCTGGCAGAGGGCAGCTGCAACGATGGGGGCAGTTTTCTTTAGAGAGTCCCCAGTGGAGGCCCCAAGGGCACAATCATGCCAGGGCCCCTTTGATGAGCCCACAGCTGCGCCGCACCAGTGTGGGCAGCTGCTACGTTTTGGCATATTTGTTCCAAGGGCAAAGTGAGTGCTCAGGCCCCCATTCTGCTTCACAGCTGCACGGCAATTAGCAGCAGCTGCAACGTTTAGGCTGACATTTCTTTGGGGGCATTTTTAGTGAGACAGGAGTCCCACTGTATTCCTCCTGAATAGGGACCACTGTTCTCTATAACATACTCCTGTGCCCCAGCGCAATTGCGCGCTTGTGAATTCTGCTGCATCGGCAGCTGCCCTGACATTATGGACAAAGGGCATTTGAGCCCTCTGAGAAGGCCAGTTGGCCAGGTGGACTGTTGGGTCGATAGGGCGCCAGGCCCTAATGTGATTCATGTGGTGCGCAGGAAATGTGATTCATGTACTATGATTTATGCACCCTGATTAATGTCACTGATATGGTTTATGTTTATGAGGTTTTGCATACTGTGGTATATGCTTGTGAGGTTATCCTCTCATGTGAGTTATGCCCCTAATGTGAGTTATGCTTAGGAGGTTATGGCTAATATGTTTAGGATTATGAGGTTGGCGCATAATGTATTTTACTCCTGATGTGATACTCTGCATAATATGGTTTATGTTGCAGGATGATGCTGAGTACAGTGTTTGCCAGTAATTACTGGTTGTGGTCTACGTTTATCATATGTTCTACATTTACTATGTTCACTTTGTGATGGTTGTGACAGTGGTCCAATTGGCCCTGTCATGTGTATATAATCCCCTGTAAATATTGCCTAGTGCCAGTTGTCACAGTGTATGTAATGTGATTACTATTCTAATGTGTTTATGATAATACAAAGGCAATTTGTGATACAACCTTGTGTGGAGTTCCTTTTGTGGTGTGCCAAGTATGATGTTGCTGTGTGTGGGTTGCGCAAACGCTTTACACATTGTGTCCGGGATAAGCCTGACTGCTCGTGCCAAGCTACCAAGGGGGTGAGCAGGGTTTAACTTTGGCGGCTAACTCCCTTGCCCTGACTAGAGTGGTGGTTTCTGTCTGGATTTGGCGCAAGCCTTAGCCAACCAGAAATCCCATTTCTAACATTCGTATCATGATTTTTTATTTAGACCCTATCCTCACACTGGTCTAATGTGTGTGCAGAGGCCTCAACCTGTCATTTGACATGCATGAGGTCCTGGACTATTCTGTGACTTGGAGGAGAGATCCAAGTGTGCCCTCATTTTTCCGACAGTGGACTACTGTCCCTGCCATAGGCATAGTAGGTAGATCGATGGTGACAGTGTACCGTGTTTTTTAACCAATAGCTGTGACCAGACAATTTTACCAGTGCCCCTGGAGTGGAGGCCTCCTGGCCCATGTTCGTCATGTCCCACTTCTATACACTAACTCAGATACTAATGCTAACATTCCAAGTGTATATTGCATGTGTGCTTGTGTATGAGATGTGTGTGTTACATGCACTGTGTCTATAAGTGAACCAGAGTAATGGAGGCATGCAGGTTCCATTTGGAAGTGCTTGCCGCGTTCAAGTGCATTAGGTAGTGTGTAGGTTGTGTTCACAGTGTTTTACTGACATTCGTGAAGCGCGATAGAAAAAACCTAGACACCGAAGTAGGGAAAGAGGAGGCAAGACTCATTTAGAAATTCAATGAGGTCCTTTTGATGGGAGGAGCTGCTGAATGGTCTTGCTTCAGCATTCTCATTTGGTTGGTAATGGTAGTCATGCGTGTGACTGTTGTCTGATGTTCTTGGTAGGAAGATCCCTTTAGGTGAGGCCAGCTTTTTTCTCTTTGTGTGTGTGTTGATAGCAAGGTGCAGAAAGCTCACACAGTTTTTTGCCTCTGTTCTGCATACTACAGGCTGGAGACTATCTTGCTATGAGAAGCATGACTTTCACAAAAGCTGAGTATGGAGAACAGCCTAGACAGGACAGATGAAAAGTTATCCAACCCGAAAGGATCTGAAATTGCTGACAGAGAATCCAAATCACCTGTCTGTCTTGACTGCATAACAGAGTCAGCCACTGACGATTTTGTGGTTCTAGTTCCAAGTTCTCTTTGACCAAGGAAGGGAGTGATCTCCAGAGTACTCACAGGATAGCTGTGCAACCAGATGTGATGCCTGCCTAACAGCCAACTTCCCAGAGGTGAGGTGATATCACCCGGAGTCTTGTCTTGGTAAAAGGAGTTGATCCTCTGACTTGAAGCACATTAAAGCCAATGTGCTGCTGAGAGATGCAGAATCCCTTTCAACACTTCAGAGGTGTGACAGATCTGAAGCTCTATAGCACCTTTCTCTCTATTGGTGTAGTTGTGCCACCTGATGGAAGGCTGAAAAGTATGATCTGTAGATCCAATGGAGCACAGATTCTCCTCACTAACGGATCCAGATGAACATTTTTGTAAGAAGAGTGTTGACCAGACCCAGCCACTAACTAGATCATAGAGGTGTGTCTGAGTGGACCATGCTGCTACATCAGCAACAACGCTAGCAAGTAGACTGAGTTTCTACACAAAAGAAGCATGCCCCAGCAGAATAAGAAGGGTTCCTTTCCAGTACAAAATACTATGCCTGGACAACGTTTCCTAATTTGTATGTGTGCAAAGTCAGAAACGCAAGGAGAAATGAAAACATTTCTCCTTTTAATGCCTGCTTTCAAATGGCATTCATTTTTGATGCAAAACCCTGTCTCAAAGTTTTGGCTGATAGAGTTTTGCATCAAAAAGCAATAGTGGTTTGCATGGTAACGCTCATGTATCACTCATGTAATGCCCCTTGATGTTAAATGATGCAAAGCAGCACCTTGCGCTGCTTTGCATTAATTTTAGGCAATTTCCCACTGGAAGTAAATAACAAAAAAATTATTTTGTGCTGGTTTGCAGCAATTTTGTGATGCAAACACAGCGCAAGATTTTTGTGAATCTTGCCCATAATATTTTGTACTGGAAGGTTACAAAACCTATGCTAGACTCATGCACACACCTTTGCACTATGGCACAATGGTGTATGTGTGGTGCTCGGCAGCAAAATTCTGCACTGGCGCTAGAGCAAGAAGAAGGGAGTGCAAAATCTCAGTAGATATGAAGCTCTCCTCCTCTCTCCCTGTCTCGCAACACAGTGCAGTACCTTTGGGTGGTGCGCTGCATTGCGTGACACCTTTGTATATCTAGGCTTACTACGTAAAATATGGTTAATGGATCGTTTTCTTTGTTATTGCCCTTATATGGCACTTATATAGTGCTCAATTAGCCATTAGTGTGACTTTGTAGTGCATTAGATAGCTAGGAGAAGCTTTATAGAAGATTACAGATGCTGATAGCAGACCAGAATCCAAGTAGGTTTGAAAGATACGGTAGGAGCTAATGAGGCCTGATTCACAGAAGAGTCTGCGACAATTTCCAAAAACGTTACTCTTATGATTGCTGTAAATATTTTCTGCCTTTTTGGGAAACCCTAGCACTCCCTGGAACATGTGCAGAAATGTAACAGGTTCACATTCCTGATTGAGTTTGTGCATGTAAACCATATTTATTGTTTCCATGTGAGCAGGAAGGCTTTTAAACACATAGGAATGTCTCTCTCTAAACCACAGAAAAACCTGTGCAGCATTAATCTGCACAAATGAGGTGTTCCATAGGCGTTGTGTGGGTGTTCCCACACAACTTCTATGGTTTTTGATGCAGTTCCAGATTTACAAAAGCTGGTAAACCGGAGAATGCACCAAAATGATGCGTTTCCCAAAAAAAGGCATAATGAGGAGAAATACCTTTATTTCCTCTCGTTTTTTCCTCTTTCTATGTGTACTGCATTCTGCAGCACACTTAGAAAGAGGAAAAAGCCTTTCAGGATTGTTTTTGTGGAGGAAGATTGCCCTTCCTGGACAAAAGCATTTCTGCCTCCAACACAGGCACACTTGCACAATGGTGCAAGGTTGCCTGCGTTGGCACTAGGCTGCCAAAATGTTGCCTGCACAGGGCAAAAAGAAAGTAATGTGCCAAATTGGATAAATTCCTGACCTTTCCCTTTGACGCAGGGCAGCACAGAAAGTTGACTTCCTGCACTGCCCAGCGCCACAAAAGTCGCACATATGTCCATCCATAATTTATGCAGCTTCTTTTGTAGTGCTATATAAGGATGCCTCTCTTTTCCTAATTGCAAAACATTTACCTAGCAGGTTGGTAAAACCGCTAAAGACATTGACCGTTAAAAGTTCTCTTTATGTTAAGGTGTCACTGATTGGAGGTCTCGCAAAGACAAAAAACTCATAGACATAAAAATATAATTTTATGAATAAAAATTATTATACAACATGAATAGATATTCCTAATTTTAATGTATGGATAGAAACGGCTCTATTTTAAGCACTACATACATGGACATTTGAGGTGTAATTAAAATACCAATTAATTACTGGCAGATGCGGTATTGTAAGTTGTTTTATTTGCTTTGTAACTTAGCTTTGATGTGTTTGATTTCATTAGGTCATATTTACAAGAGCAACTATAATCCAGTGGCATGGTATGTTATCATTTTAGGACTTTCCAGCTTGAAGAATTAATTAAGCGACAGATGTGTTACCATGGCAAAAGATCTGGGTGCCAGCTTAATTGTTTATGGGTTAACATGAGTGGGAAGTAGACATTTTTTAATAAGTGCATGTGCTTTTGAAAGCATTACATCTGTTTTAAAGTATATTTTTTAAATGATAGATGTCCCTTCCTCAGGCAGATGTTAAATGCCTCCTAGTTAGGAAAAACAGTCCAATTATACTTTATAAGGGAGGAAGAAATATTTGTGCTGAATTCAAATGTCATTCATTACACATCTGAAGAGTGGCATCTCAAATGACATCACTGATGATATCACTGATGACATTATCCAGTGACTGTGTGTTTCTGTAAAGTTTAAATATTTTTCATATATATATCTATGCCAAGGTGTATTGAAGAATGAGTGGATTTACAAGTGCCTGAATGGATTATTTAGTAGGTGCATGACAGACTGTATATATGAGTGGTTGAACATTTGTTACTGAATGCATGGGTTAGAGACTAATCTGTGTGAAAGTCTGTATTAGTGTCTCAGTTGGTGTATAGGCGGCTGCATGGGTTGGTGAGTAGCTACATGAGTGTCTATATGGGTCAAAAGTGCATCTGGGAAGAACTGTATGGGTGAGTTAGAGTATGTATGGGTGTGTTGGTGAGTGAATGAATGTCTCAGTGGTATATGTGTGAGTAACTACATATGTGTTAAGGCAGTATATGTGAGTGTTGGAGTATATAAATGACTATACGTGAGAGTAAGTTATTTGAAGAGTGGGTGTATAAATGAGTGTCTGCGTGTATCAGTGATTGTATAAGACAGTAAGTATGTGTAAGTCTCTGCATAAATAAGTGATGTGGCTTGTGTATAAATAACGGAGTTGGTGTGTATAACTGTATACATGAGTAAATGGGTATGTGATTGATTCTTTGCATGACTGACTAGGTGTGTGAGTAACTCTATGGATGAGTGGTGGAGTGTGACTGTATGTATAGGTGTATGAGTGCATATTACAGTACTGTATTGATGAGTAACTGCATGTATAAGTGACTGGATGTGTGTGTAGACCTAGGAAATAGTGGGTGGTATGTAGTATCTGGCATTGTTGTGTGTTTGGTTTCAAAAATAGTAGTCTGTATTTTAGAGTGCATGTATCAAGGTTTATATTAGGGCATCAGTATGTGCATCAGATTATCACGTGGATGATGTAATCAGTGATGTCATCAGTGATGTCATTTGAGATGTCATCAGTGATGTCATCAGTGATGTCACTGACCATGTCATGAGCAATGTAATATGTGATGTCATCACCAGTGCATTGGGGGCGCGCGAGTTATAGTTAGCTCAACTAACTATAACAGGCAAATTTCTCTGGTTTTATATGAGTCAAATGTCCAACTAACTATAACGTCCCTAAAACCTATGTTTTTTTCAGTAAATTTTTCTAAGTTTTTTTAAATGCTAATTCCTAACTATAACGTCTGTAAAACCTATGGTTTTTTCAGTCAATTTCGAAGGTTTTTAAATGTTAATTTCATATTTTAATATTTATAAAACCTATATTTCTTCTATTTTTTGTGTGTAATATTTTGGAACTCTATTATCCGTTTTTTTATTTGATAAATTATGTAATTTTTTATATCTTAAAAAAAAGTATGTATATATATATACTTTTTTTTTTAGAAAACTGGACTCCCGTACAGGTAGTGTACCAAGCTCCATCAGCACGTGAATCCTATCCGCCATATTGCTAAACTCGTAAAGGATGCGCATTTCGTATCCGACAGGTTCGTGGCACCGCATCATGCCTAACATCATATACGCATAAGGTCGCGCCAGCTTTTAGTTTGGTATGCGACGGGTGCGCGTTACCAAGCCGCACGTTACGTCATATACGTATGGGGTCACGCCGGCTGCGCGTTCCGTAATCGACGAGTGCATACTGCCAGGCCCTGTTTTACCTCATAGACGTATGGTGTGGTGCCGGGTACGGCATTTCCTCATTCTTATTTTATGTCTCAAAACTATATCTAAATAAGTTTAAAGTGTATATGAGAGAAAGCAATAATCTAAAATATTTTAAACTTTTATATATTTCAAACTGTACTAAACTTATATTATGGTAAATATATTTTCTCAAAATCGCGTCGGGTGCGGCTTCCTTGCGCGCTCGGTGCGCGATTCCCATGTGACCTTAAAAAAAAACATTTGATTGGTTCATAACATTTCCCATTGTAACAGTTGGAGGACCCCACCCATTTTAGTCATTCTCTCTACAGCGTTTGATGAGAGACACCTCTTCTGCTTAGAGAGCTTTTTTGATACGTTTTTGCTGTGTACACATATCTTATAGTACACACAACATGTAACGATCATCTTGATCAATATTCATTCTCTGTACAGTAGTCTTCCACGTGTGATGGCCATGCATCTGAAACGTTACATCAAAAAACAAATGTGTGTTACACGATGCCCCTGGCGTGTGTGTGTGCGCAATATTGTGCTGCCTTTCAGCCTGGGTATTGGTGACTCGAAGGGGTATCATCAGCCACGGGCAGAGTGCACATCCTAGATCACATGTGACAAACAGTAAAGAGTAATATGTAGATTTGTGTTGCAGTGTGCTCTGTTGTCAGGCTTTACCTGTATAGTACCGTGTCATATGTGAGAGTTTCAGATTCACGTTTGACCTGCATTGCTTGACTGCAATGAGCGTTATCACTATGTATAACGTAGCCCGACTGCTGATCCTCCCTCCATCCAAGCACATTCACATGTGTGCACTTCGCGTTAGCAACACTTTCAATAATACCGCACACCATTGACATTCGTGTCTGCATATATCCACAAGCTTGACAACGACATGTGATGTTGTCCATTCAATCTTTTCGGACAGCATCTCAATAGCAATAGTTGCCGCCCTCCCGATACATGCTACATTAATGTAAATTGCGGATTGTGCGATGTCAAAACTGCAACAGGGACACACACATAAGTACACTTCCTGCCCAGGCAGGAACTGCACGCGCCCAGGTCCCCGGAATAATTATTCAAACCCCTACTCTGACCTGGCGTACGTAAGCCCAGCCCATTTTGCTTACGTATAAATAGGATAACGAAAACGCCACATGTCCCAGTTCTTCCACACTGCCTCAGGTGATATGGCCGTATCCACCTCGCATCACAATGCGCAATGAAAAAAAGGGATCCATGAGGTGTACACCATCCTGGCAATCAAAACTAGATCTGAATTGTGAACTCTGCTGGCCATCGTGTTTGGACACACATCAATCACAGCAGGTGAGCAGGTGGCTGGGTGCATAGGGGCTGCAATTGAGCATGGTGCGGCAGGAGAGGTGGGGTGCTTCAACCTGGGTGCGCAGGTGCGAACAAGCGATGTTGCCATGTGTAATGATGTGATCTCTGACCTCATTCAGTCACAATTCTGTCTCATTTTAAGGACCTGCTGGACCGTATTGTAGGCCTGAGCCAGCGGGCAGTGCTGCCCTACAGATACGTGGCGTTGGCTTTTGGGGCACTGTAAGGAGCTGATTACTAAGTGTACGTGCACACAGGCTTGCACCACTGCATTGCACGCGCACATTATGCTTCTAGCATGCGCTCTGTTCCTTTCTATGTGAACGTTGCCATAACATATTATTATTTAACCTTGTGTATTCGTGTGCGCTCTCACTCCTCTTTGAACCACGATCACCACTAACAGTTGGTAGATCATACTTCAAGAAGGAAGGATGCACTCAACTGGTGTTCTCTATTAAGCTTGAAATAAGCCTTCATTAACCTCAAGACGTTTCCAGCCTTATATTATTTCTCCCTTTTCAGACACTGGGTTAGTGGCACCAAAATCGGCAGAGCGGATCCTCAGCCTGTGATAAGGCCCTGGGCATTCTGATGCCTTCCATCGTGGTATCAAGACACCATCCCCGACTGGAGACCTGCTGTGCCACCCTGAGAGAGGCACCCCAGAGTTGGAGCTCGCACCGGCATGTCGTTGGACACACCGGTTGAGGCAGGTGAGCAGTGAAGCCTCGGTGCGCAGGAGCTGCAATTGAGCACAGTGCAGGGGAAGGTGCTGGGGTGCAGCAGCCTGGGTGCACGGGTGCAGGCATGCGATGTTGCCGTAGATAATAATGTAAACTCTGGCCTCATTCATATCTCTGTTTTATTTTAAAGACTTGCTGGACCACACTCTTTCTCGCGGACCCCAGCGTCCCAGACACACATGTGATGGGAGGTGAACAGTGAGGGCTGCGTGCAGTAGGCCGACGCTCTGTCTCCTCCTCCCTCTGTTCTTTTGACTCTACCTCCCCTTCTCCCTTCCACCCACTCGCTCTCTGTCCCATTCTCACTTTCTACCTTTCATTCTGACTACCTTTCTTTTTCTCTTGGACATGGCACACATACTTATGTTTCTGTTTTGTCTTGCAGGTTTTGTACGCTGCTTCCGGAGGAGTCCCACCCACTTTTTCATGTTTTACTGTTGTTTGTTCGAATAAAGTTGCATTTCCATTTATTTGTGTTGTTTTAATAAAAGTAATTTTTTTTACCAATAAATAAGTAAGTGTATGGGTCTTCTTTTTCTGAACACACTTGTCTGTAGTTTATTGTGGAAATCGGCGGTTGATAAGAGGTTATGAGGGAAAACATTTGTAATTTTGCGGTGCACCTACCAAATATAAACCACCAGACTATTACATAAATGAAGCCTAGGTAATTCTACAACTGCAAGGGTTCTATGATTGTATCACTTTATAACACCATATGTACTGCCCGTGTGATTACAGAATCAATAAGGTACTGCCTAGGGCCACCGAGGCTTCAGGGACTGGCGACGTCCACCCTACAGTGAGTACTTCGCTTCCCACTTCCGGTATAGTATAAATGCACGGTAGAAGTCAGTAGTTTGCTTCCCACTCCCTGTATGGTATAAACGCCTATAAACACTACTTGCACAGGTATGCTACAAAGACCAGAGCACATCACTTTACAGCAATGAGCTCACGGTTTAGGCTCTCGGTTTCATACCCTGAAGAAATCAAAAAAAGAAGTTGGCACAGAAACTGAAATATAAAAGAATATCTTTATTAAACTCAAAATGAGTGTGACTACGTCACCCAAAAGCCGCAGCAACTGAATGAGGCAGTCCAAAGAGAGCAGAACACTGGGGCCTTATATATGTGAGAGTTCCATACTCAGCATAAAAGAAAGGGGCAGTCCTGGCTCATGCAAGCATGCAAAATGCCAATATGGACATACAAGATCTGCCAAATATTAGCCAATAGGAAAACATTCAAAACAAGGCATCATGTAACCAGAACGTCCCCCTTGAGTCATGTTTTTGCCCAACCCCATAAGTCAATCAATGACAGCACCTATAGGTCAATCAGTAACGGCAGGACATGTTTGTGTGCTTCAAAGGACAATTTGCAAAATAGGATAATGCAGAGAAAGAATACTGAAGGCCAACAAATAGTTGGGACAAGGATTAGTCAGTATAGGCAGGGATTTAGTCAGTCTGGCTAGTTCCTGGAATTGGCTTCACAACAAGGAAGGGAAGGTTATTTGACACGTGGCAGTACAAAGGGCAAAAACACTCAGTTTAACAAGCTGCCTGAGTGAGGGCAACAAAATGGCGACAGAATACAGAATGGAGTTAAAACTGAATTACCTCAACCCGAGTGTAGCAGCATCTCCTCTCAACACCATGTCACTCTGAGCAACACCACACTTTCAGACCGGTAGGAGTGAGTACTTCTCTTCGCACTCCCCCACAGAGGTTACAGTGCTCCTATCCCCCTGTTTCCTACTCCTTTCGCCCTTTTTTCCCGTTGCTCGTTTCAATGGAACCACCAAATGGCTGCCAACACTTCCCAGTTGCAACAGCTCGCAGCCAATGAGCAGCAAGCTCGTGCTCGTAACGCCTCAGCCAATCAGATGGCAGAATTCCCGAATATCGATATCTGCAAATTTCAATATTTCTCCAAAACTACAGCACAGATTTTCACCAAATAAACAAAAGCGTGCTTTCTAGACCAAGACCCTTCTCCCTGCCAAATTTGGGGTAATACTGTTCAACCGTTCGACCTGCAGCCTTGTCTAAAGATTCCTATGGAAACTGCATGGAGAAAACACGTTTTGGGACCCCCCTTTTTTCTCGGCCCCCACTTGACAAATCACCCCCAAACTTTTAACCTAGGAGCTGATATGAACAAAGAGTTAGTTTGGGAAATTCCATGAACATTTATCAAACGATGGCAAAGTTATAAGCAAAACAAAAAATGCTCTTCCGATGGAAACTTGGTCCTAACTATAACTACCTACTGACGACCACCAGTAGGTACTATATATATATATATATATATATATATATATATATATACATATATATATATATATATCTATATATATATATATATATTAGTTAATTTTTGTATAATTATAATATTTTAAAATAAATTAAAGTTATTTGTTTATTAATTATTTTAAAGTAAATATACATTTATATTTTACATTTTATATATGTATGTTTAATTTATTTTAAAATACATTATTTTATTATATTTTTTTAATTGTATATTATATCTAAGTAATTTTTATTTAGTTAATTTTATAATATATTTGTTTTAACACTATTTTTTATATATTAAAAAATGATATTTTGGACATTGATATTTTTTACATGTATATTTTTTTTCGATATTCTTGTCATTTACATTTCAAAGATAGGATGTCAATATTTTGACTATTGATATTTTTACATCGATATTTTTGTCTGCTATATTTTTGTCTTCGATTTTATGTCAGTGATTCCTGTAAGAAGTTGCATTGACAGATGAGGTGGTTCATAGTCAGTGAGCCTTTCACTCCACAGGTGCCTTTTTGGGCAGGAGTGAAAGACATACTAGGGACTCTCTGCCTTCCTCTTGAAAAGGAAGCTGAGTCAACCACCTGCACTGAAAGGTATACTAGCAGTAGTGTGCTAGGGATGTGTCTTAACTGAGAAAAGCACATTTGCTCTAATAGGGGTCCCTTTCTCAGTCTGTGCTTTGTGAACCCAGTTAAAGCTGTGCCCCAGGACAAAGCACCCTTTGCATAATACTGCCCATGGACCTGCAAAAAATGTAGTGTTCTATCTGTAATACAAGTTTATTAAAGATTTAGATCTACAGTGAGATCAACAATAAAACGAGGTAAGCATTTCATCACTTAATACATTTTTAAATATACATTGCAGCACCTTGGTTCATTTCATTACTCATTTCATCGGTACATTTTTATGTAAAATTAAAGAATTTTAAAATTTGCAGCAGTTCATTTGCTGGACAGTAAAATAGCTGAATTCCTGCTTTTGCTGCTTTAATGCCAATTTTTTAAAGCATTTTTTAGCAAATTATATTGGGGAAATATTAAGGCAGGACAAACTAATAAAACATGATCTAGCATTTGTGTGGTGTCATTTCATAAAGTGCATAATCCGTCCTCGAAGTAAACATGCCACCAGGCACAAGTCACACTGTTCATTGGTAAACAATAAAGCGTACACAATAACGTGCCTCTACGAACTCTGTGATCTAAATTCCCTCTTAAATAAGGTTGGGGTACCACAACTCGACAGGACCATACTATTTAACATGACCTCTGTTTCTTACCACAGGGTCTAATGCTATTTTCCATAGAACTTTTTTTCATATATTTTTTTAATGACTTTTAAGTTGGTAATAGGTAATATTTTGTAGGTCTAGCTCATTTCGGCTAAAGGGCTTAATTACAAATTGAAAAATGTGTTATTAGTGTACCATAGTCTTTTGGAAGTGCAACACATTCTATGACTAACAACTCCCTGAGGGTATCCTCTTTTTAATGTAGAAGACGATTACCCTATCATATTAGGGCTAGCAACCCCTTATAAAGGAGCTTATGAAGTCCATTTCTAGTCACAGTGACTCGATTGATGTCATATTTTTTAAGGCACAAATTAAACAGAGAATCTTTCCATCATCCCTATGCATAAAGTGCCAAAGATCTATTTATAATGTCTCTATAGCATTAAGCAGGTTCAGGGGAATTTATATTTTATATACAGCTGATAGGTGGTTAAGGTACTTTCGAAAATAAGCTCCGTAAAGTGCTTTAAGTGCATTTGCATGGGTGGTAGCCCTATTCATCAAATGTGCAGTATGGTCCCTTTCAGCTGAACTGGCTGTGAGGATTTTTCCTAGGTATGGGTAAGATTTAACTACTTCAAGGTCTATTCAACCTCGTAGGAGCACATCAACCCCTTGCACGAAACTTCATCATATCACTCTTATTTATATTTACCTTTAAAAAATGTTTCAGCATAGGATGATAAAAAATGAAGATGGTTCATTTATTACTTTAGGTGTCAGATTTAATAAGACAATATCGTCCACATAAATGTGCATACCCAGAGGATGGGGCCCCAGGTTGGGTCATCCCTACCTACCTGGCCTATCAATTTTGGCAGTTCAGCAATATATAACAAAAACAGTAGAGGGGTAAAGAGGCATCTTTGTTTTAAAACATTCCTGGTGCCTATTTTTGTTGTCATGCCACACTTGCCTCCAAGCATAACATGGCACCACGTAGAAGTGAACAGACTAATTATAAGCCTCAATAAACCCTCAGGGATGCCCATTGCGTGAAGTTTCCACCAGAGTATGGGCTTGTCCATGTGGTCGAAAGTGGTAGAGAATGACGATTCTTACAGGTTTACTGAATAAAGAATCGAGATTTTATTAAAGACAAGGAGGCTAGCATTATTCATTATCTTTTATTAACTCCTCTGAGCAGCAACACAACTTTAAAGCTCCAAGAATGGAATTTAAAACATCACAATTAAAAAAGAATGTTTAATCTATATAAAGACTCTGCGTCCTCCATCTTCTTCCTCTATTGTTCAACTTCCTTAAGAACAACGAATAATAAACCTTGAGTCCACTGAATTCCTCTTAAATTTCTGTAAAAAATAAATATCCACTAATGAAGCCATCCTATGAAATATCTTATAAAAACAAACCTTACAAAACAAACACATTAATTTGAAATAACTTCTTTGCCCCTTTCTTAATTTTAAATTATATTGTATGAAATACCAACACCCCCACTCACTCAATCCAATGGGAAGGGTGGGTGGGTTAATGCTCCTTGTCTTTAATAAAATCTTGATTCTTTATTCAGTAAACCTATAAGAATCGTAATTTTATGGGAAGACAGGGGGATAGCATTATGCAAGATCAAAGCTTTGCGGAACTCATTTTGAACCATGATAAATTTCCTTAAAATATAAAACGTCTTGAAAGTCTCAGCTGAAGACCAATAAGCTGCCTTCAGGATCTCTTCAATTCTACCACCCATCATAAAGACCTTAATAGCCATTGCACCTCTTTCACTAGGAGCAGTATACTTCGACATGTCCACATCCGCCTCCTTCATAATCGCCTTCACTCATCTTGCAATATTCGCATTATTTACCACTCTAAATGGTTTCACATAAGAAATTAACAGTTGATATACCACATCACCCTTCTTATCCGTCATTCGTGACTCATACGTCGTAATACAACGCACTACATAAAGGGGCTCATTACGACCTGAGTCCACCCGCCATTGTTGAGGTGTTTGGGACTGCCCACCAGACATGCAGTGGTCCCACCACTGCAATGAGGATGCGCCCACCATAGTGGCGGGCGCATCCAGGGCATTTAACATTGCGGATTGTGCTGCTGGCTGCAGCACCATACGCAATGTTAAAAAGCCATGCTGTGCACTTCCATGCACTACGTGGCAGGCACCACACGGTGCTTGCCACGTAGTGCAGGGAATTATAGCGGGGTACCATGGATACCCCCCAGGGCACAGCTACCTCCTTCAACACAAGGGGGGCCCACTACGGGCCCCCAAATCCGTTTCCGCCTGCCTTTTCGCGGTGAGATGACCGCTGCGAAAAGACAGGCGGAAACAGATATCGTGATCCCTATGGAGGTGCCTTGCAATGCTGACCATGTTTTGGTTCCACAAGGCGGGCGGAGAAGGACCGCCTTGTGTCAGCCACGCTTCTCTGAGGATGCCCCCCACCATCATAATCTGGGGGGGGAACTGCTGCCAGATGGCGGAGGGCCCGCCACCGCACAGCTGGTGGTGGCGGTCCGTCCGCCATCGTAATGAGCCCCAAAGTTTTGTAATATTATCAAACCTCAGATAGAAAATTGACACTGACATAGTATTGGTCCTTTTACAACTATAAAAAAAAATATAAACGTCTAGAAACCTCTAAAGCCTTAACATCTGAAATTATTATAAGTGAAATAAGACAAAAAAGCGTAGCCAGCTTCCATGACAGCTATCTTGTCTCCAGATACCTATTACCTGGCCAATCCTGAAATATCTTCAAAACCAAATCGAGATCCCAAAGACATTTGTATTTTGCCAAAGGAGGTCTCTTCAAATGGATACCCTTCATGACCCTGCATGCTAAGGGACTTCTTCCCACTGATATCCCCTGTACCAAAGAATGCCCAGTTGTCAAAGCCGATCTGTAACAATTCACTGTTCTATAAGACATTCCTTTCTCAAACAAATCTTTTAAAAAATTTGCCACGGCATCTGCCTCCACCGGATCCAAACCCTTTTCCATGCACCAACAAAACCAAATTCCCCTCGCTCCTCTGTACTCATTGAGTAAGTTAGAAGCTGATTCCGAAATCCTTGACATTCCTCCTGAATGCCTGATATCCCCCAAACTAGAAGGTTGAGAGAACCTGATTCCACAAGGGGATGTTCCACCCCATCTACTCCCAACAAAAAACCTTTAACCACATCCACCAGGAAGGGCTCTTCCACTGCCAACTCCATCACTGTTGGAAACCACGGTTGACACTCTCCAAAAAGGAGTCACTAGAACCAAATTACATCTCTGTCTCCTCACCTGGACCAACACCCTCAAAACCATCAGAAAAGGTGGAAACCTGTTGTAAAGGAAGATACAGAGTCCATCTGTTCATGTAGGTTACTTCTTTAATGGTAACTTGGTTCCAGCTTAGATGGTCAGGATAACAGGAGGAAGTTAGATAGTACAAGGATAGCCCCACCAGGAGCAAGCTCCTTTCAGCTCAGCCTGAGTAAACCAACTGACAATCCACCCAGAGAGGCACCCAGGCATTCTATGATGTCATGCAACATTCTAACTAAGCAGTACAGTGGAGAATAGCTGACAAGCACTTTACTACACATCCTCTTTCCTTAGGGAACAAAAGAAGTAAAAGTAAGATACCCCAATAAACCTTTGGCAAGAAGATGCAGCAATGAGGTGCACCTATCCTCAGGTGAAATGCAAGAGGTATCATGAAAATGACTGGCATGAACAGAAATGTGTTAAAAATCACAAACAACATTACTACACGCCCCATCCTCCTCCCTTAGGGAAAACAATGCATGGCACAGATGAAAAACACAATGCAACCAAGAGGGCGGACACCCACCCAACCTCCCCAAAAGCGGGTACACCCAAGGTAAACACCCTGTTAAGCAGGTGGGAGTAAATACAGACCCTTGGGAGAAAACAACATCCCCAATAAAAGATACAATAGTGGCTAAACACTCAAGATAACAAGAAGAGCGCCACCACAACAACAACTAGACTCCAGAGAGAAAACACTCTGAAAACAAAACCAGGTCCCTTGGTAGAAGGCATGCTGACACTAAACGAAAAAACTTCCCCCTCAAAGTTGTACAAGCGTGAAACCCTTGGCCACGAATTCCACGCAGGTAGACTTTGACCGGAGCATGGTGTCCACAAGAAAGGAAGACCCAAAATAACAGGACCCACCCAAAAACATCACCAAAGAACATGACAGGGTACTAACGCATGAAAATAAAACAACCTCCCCTAGATAGGGTACACCATAGGGTACACGCACCCAAGAAAACTACAAACCAAAATAGAGGCATTGACTACCCACACAACCTCCCCAAAGAAATGGGTACACTCTATGTATGAGGAGAACAACTTAAAGGCATTGACTACCTACAACCGCAACCTGAACCACATCCCCAAACTAGTTTACACCTAGAAGGGAACACGGGGTACAAATCCTGGAACACCGAAAACTAGATTAGAGGCATACACTACCCCCACAACCTCCCCAAATAAATGGGTACACTCTATGAATATAGACCGAGAAACTACTGACATCAACTACCACCACAACCTCCCCAAAGGGACAGATACACTGCATGTTAAACACTACGCAAAACAGCACGACTACAGCTAGGTAGGGTACACCCACAAAGCAGTCACCCTAAAAACTAACATGAGGCATTGACTACCCCACAAAGACAACCTAGTAAACACCACAGGATGTTTACCCTGGGATCCAATACAAGGCATTAACTACCCGCAAATGACGGAACCCCCCCTCAATAGGGAACACCCAAAATAGACGATAAAACTGGGAAACAAACTGCGGACTCAAAACGCTATGTCATACACCTCCACGCCCCTACCACCAGAAGAAAGCACAGACTTATAGCGAACATGCATAGAAAGTTCAAACATGTTAATCAGAAAACATATAACAAGCACCGGTGAGCGGTTTCTCACCCGGGATCCCAACACACAGTTCTGCGCAGTCACTAGCATCCAATGCGGTATAGGCTTGAAGCATGCAGTGAGCAGACACTGAATTTCACCACAAGCAATTGAGTGTCACGCAGTTTGTGGGATGTAACATTTGAAGGGTTGACAAACCTCCTGAAGTTCCATTCACCAAAGTATCTCAGCTTCCGCTTGTCACTCGGGCTGTTTACCATCGGAAGAAATCGTGGGACTGAAAATGCAGACCAAGCTGGAGAAGACCGAGAGGCAGACCATAACACCTTCGCTAGAGTCCGTAGTTGC
Source organism: Triturus cristatus (assembly GCF_964204655.1). NCBI lineage: Eukaryota > Metazoa > Chordata > Amphibia > Caudata > Salamandridae > Triturus > Triturus cristatus. The sequence continues at coordinate 316,446,216 of NC_140588.1, read as the reverse complement.
CAGGCTGACAGAAGCGCAATGACGAAGGCAGGCAATCTGAGGCGATAGCGTGAATCCGGGCCAAAATGGCGGCACGCTTCCAGACGGCACGCCGGGTGGCTCACGGCACGCTAATACAGTAGAGCGTCGGTCAGCAGCTCGAGGAATGCGAGAACACCGAAGCGTCACTGGAGATTCCACGAAGAATCAGCGACAGAGGTAAGGGCGCGCGCTACCACAAGCATGGGGATATTTGAAAAATGTGGCTCGCGCTGAGATCAAAGGTGTAACCGCCACAGAGCAACGAAACTCCGTGGGGTCTGGGCAATGCACACGCAAACACAAAATTACCTCCATGACATTGTCCAAATAAAGAATCCACTCAAACCCCACAAGAAGGCCATAGGAGAGGCGGACAACCGCTGTGCGATTAGGCTGGCCAATGGCACTTCCAAAGAGTCCCCCAAGCTTCAGGTCCTACCAGCGAGTTTGCTCAAAGTACGCCAACCAGCATAGACCAAGGAGACAACACTGGAGATGCCTCACGAGTTAGCGCTCATGTCCACACGAAGGCAGACACAGGCAGGATACCGTGAGGCGTCAGACTGTTGATGAGTCAAATCACACTCAAAGCTCACCAGACTTGCTGTAGGGCCACGACAGGGTGACACAGGCTGAAGAAAGTTGCTGGAATTTTCCAGGTGACCGCAAAGTCTTGGGTGATGAGACTACAAACCCAGGTTGCAAGCTCCAGATAGGACACTGGTGGGGAAAGCCAGAGAACACTGCAGGCTTGTTGACAGAAAAGTTGTTGACTGTTGAAGTCTTACAGGTGACAGCAGGCTCCCAGTAATGTGAAAAGAAACGCCCAGGCTGCAGGCTGTCCAGATGGTTACTCTCAAGTTTCAATTGACGTTTTGAAAGTCCTTAAAGTTCTTATTTCCTTGTCTTTAGGTTCCTTAGTTCCTAGTAGACCTTACTCCTTAGTGCACGCGTCAGTCCTTAAAATCGTCGCCAAAAATGTTGTAAATGAAAATACAGAGTCCATCTGTTCATGTAGGTTACTTCTTTAATGGTAACTTGGTTCCAGCTTAGATGGTCAGGATAACAGGAGGAAGTTAGATAGTACAAGGATAGCCCCACCAGGAGCAAGCTCCTTTCAGCTCAGCCTGAGTAAACCAACTGACAATCCACCGAGAGAGGCACCCAGGCATTCTATGATGTCATGCAACATTCTAACTAAGCAGTACAGTGGAGAATAGCTGACAAGCACTTTACTACAAAACGCATAACCTTTTATTTCCTTCCAATCCTGCATCCGGTCTCCAACTCACATACTTTGGCAATTGGTAGATCAGGCGTGAAGCAAACAACTCTACCTCCAATGGACCAAATACTCCTAAAGCCTTCCTGAATACTGTCTTGTTCAGCTTCCAATTGCTGTAGTCCACTACATTTCTGGAATACCTATCTGTGTCTACATTCATCTTCCCTGGCAAATATTCTGCTTTCAAATCTATCTTGAGACCTATGCAAAATTCCCATATCTCCTTTGCGAATTCCATAAGTCTCTTTGACCTGCTTCCTCCTAACTCGTTCACATCTATAACCACAGTTATATTGTCCATACACAGAAGAACTGAACTCTCCTTCAGATCCTTCTGAACACTTTCTAGTGCTAACAAACCTGCCTGCATCTGCAAACAATTTATATGCTCTACCCTCTCTCTTATTGACCAAGCACCACCTGTCTTCTTCGTTAAGCAAGATGCTCCCCAAACTAGATTGCTCGCATCGCTTTCTAATTCAAAATCTGTCTGTGAGCCAAAAATTGCCTTCCTATTCCAAGCCTTCAAATTCTCCTTCCACCAAACCAATTCTTACTTTGCCTCCTTTTTCAAAACAACAACATCTCTGTGCCAAAAACCTTCTGCCCAGCTCTGAGCCTTCAACCGCTGAAGGGACCTGTAAGGAAGCGGACTTGGAAATATCACCTGAATCGATGATGACAACAGACCGCTCCCTCGTGTCAACTTCCTTAACTTTACAGAATCCTTCTTTTCCATTGAAAAAACTTCTTGCCTGATGTTTCTTACCTTTTTCTCTGGCAAACATAAACAACTTTCTTTTGAGTCTACCAAAAACTCAAGAAATTCTAAACTCTGAGAGGATGACATCACAGATTTCTCCACATTTATCACAAAACCAAGATCTTCTAACAAATTCATCATCGCCTTTAATTTTAAAGATTGCCCACATCCTGATTCATCAATAAAATATTGTCCAGATAAATTAGCAATCTCATACCTTTTTCTCTTAGATAACCTACCACTGGATGCATCACCTTCGTGAAACACCATGGTGCCGCTGATAATCCGAACAGAAGGCACTGAAAGTGAAACAACTGACTCTTCCATATGAACTGCAGAAAATGTTTATTTTCTTTTGCCATAAGAACTGTGAGATAGGTGTCCTTCAAATCTGTCTTCACCATCCAATCTAGATCTTGCAGTAAATCACTCAGAAAATGTCTTTCTTCCATTTTGAAGTATCGATATTTTGCATACCAATTCAAATTTTGGAGACTTATCACTGGTCTCCAATCTTTGCCCTTTTTTTTTTACCACAAACAATGTCCTCGCAAACCCTTTCTCCTCTTCCTCTACCTGAATAATAGCAACCTTTCACCACATCTGATCTACCTCCTCTTGGATTACCTCCTCCAAATCCTCTTGGAATACCAACTACTTTGGTTCTACCAACTGTATTGGCTCTGAATCAAACTCTATCATATAACCTGTTATATACTGCAGAACCCATGCGTCTGTGGTTATATTTTCCCAATGCTCTCTGAAAAATGTCAATCTTTTTCCCACCTTTGAAGGTACAAAACCAAAAAATTCTCCTCATACTCACCTTGACCTTGACTAGTGGATTGACCTCTTGAGCATAGTCCACATCTTCCCTGATTCCTTCCACTCTGAGGATAGAATTGACCACTTCCTGTCTGTCCTCTGTAACCACTGTATCCTTAATATGGTGAATTTTGAAATTGGGCTCTAATACCTGTCCAGCCAGTAGTTTGCCCTCTCCTACCGGCCCTTCTATAAAAACTATTGTTCTGAAACACCCTATGCATCGAAAATTGGGCTTTATCAAGACTTGTAAATGTCTTAACATACTTAATCAAAGATCTTACCAGGTCTTCTCCCAATAGAAGACATTTTGCATCATCTGAAGGCCCTTTTTTTGCCAAGTCATTCAACTTTGGATTTATTCTCATTAACACTGTTCTCCGTCTCCCTCCTAAAAGCCTTGCATTTGCATTTCCCATAAAACAAATTGCTCTCTGGCACCAACCTCTCAAGGGTAATAAATCCACCTCTGACCCTTTTAAAAATGCCTCCTCAACTATATCAAAATTTCTTGCCAAGGGTCCCAATATATCAAGTAATTTGTCTTAACAAAGAGACTTTTCCAAACCGTTTCTCGGACCTTTACCCATGTTGAACATATAAGTGATCAGATCTGGATCTAAGTTAGGAGTCTGCGTCACCTTCTCCTCAATCACAGGTGGTGAATACTCATCTCACATTAAATTGCATTCTTCTCTCTCCAGAGATTTCCGCAATCTAGATTTAATATATTGCAACACATGTCCCATTGGCCACCAATCTTTTCCTCTGGTGTGCCTTATCTCACTTGGATCAAAAAGTGTCTCCTCAAAAGGGTCCTTAACAGATGATAATTCCTTCTCCCCAGACCTAAGTCCTAACTTGCTTTCCTCCTTCTCATAATCATCCTTATACTCTAAATCCAATACATACTCGTCCAGATTCACACTGGATTTACATTTTCAAACTCATCAACCTGAATCTCATCAAATTCAATGCTTCGCTGACTCTTCCGTGTGCTGCTGTGGAAACCTTCTCTATGCGAGGTGCCTAGGCCTCCTTTATTTTTTCCCTTATCTTCCAAATGCCTTTCTTTTGTATACATTTACCACCAGGGCCTCTATTCTCTGAATCATCGTCTGAAATTGAAAAACACTCCTCCTCATCCATAGCCCTTCTTTCTCTTTTCACCAACACTTGCTTAACCTGTGACCTTACTGACTTTCCACCTGAATAATTGTATTCAAGTGTAATATTCATTGTTACCTGTGCTAGGCTGATATACTATGTAAGGCCTGCCAATATCGGGTGCCCTTGTGCCAACATATGCATAGAAATGCTGGAAAGCGATGTTACAGCTCGTCTAGCCGTTGCTCTTCCTTCCTTTCTCTTCGTTTTTCTTTCATTTTTTCCTTCTTTCGCCTGTCCTTTTTTCTTCTATCAGTGAATACTTGGGTTACACTCATATTATCCATAAAGGTGCATCACCCTCAATTTATGACTACATATATAAAACTTTGTCTTGGATATCTTATGCTTACCCTGTTACAGCCTTTCTGTATGGCCTTGTGAAAATCAATAAAGTATTTTGAACTAAAAAAAAAGGTCTCTTTAACCACTGCCTGAACTTCCTCACATACCATTTTTCTTAATCTATCCTCCTTAACCTCTTCACTAATCTGACTACTCTCCATGGTATTTCACTTCCACTCATTAAAATTAGAAACAATAACCTTTATTACTTCCCCTTTTCATTATATTCCATTTCCGATTCCTCTCAATAGGAAAAAAGGTTTGTCTTCAAAACCGGCAACGAGCGTCTGTGGAGAAACACAGGTCATATTGTTGCCTATACCGTTTACCTCCTTTAAAAACCCACCGATCCAAACATAACGATGTGGACCGATTATACCTACGCGAATGAACAAGCCTCCATTTTGAAGAAGGACTGGCGTGTTGAACCAGCGGAGCAAAACACGATGCCTAACAGAAGGTGAGTATCTAATTTAACATTTAAAACTCGCTTGATTAATTTAGAATTCCATCACTAATCTTTTTTCCGCAAATAATTCTCTCTTTATTTAACCTGATAAACGCACATTTCTCATCTTTAAAACAAAATTACCAAACGATTATCTCAGACCATTTAAAAAAATATTTAAATTAACAAACCACAATGACTCGTAATACCCGTAAATTGGGTAACAATCACTCATCCTCAGCCTTCAAACAAACACTTAAATAACATAAAAAAGTACTTGGCTTGCTCAGAAGATGCAACAAAAGAGGAAGAAGATGGAGGATGCAGAGTCTTTATTTGGATTGTACATTCTTTTTTAATTGTGATGTTTTAAGTTCCATTCTAGGAACTTTAAAGTTGTGTTGCTGCTCAGAAAGAGATAATAAAATATAATGCAGAATGCTAGCCTCCTGTCTTGCCAGAAAATCAAAATAGGCCACGTAGACAGACATACCTCTCCAATGAACCCATTTTTCCAGGATTAATTACAATGCAGTTATATCAACTAAAGAGAAGCAGTTAGGTCTAAATCTAGCTTGTTCAAAGGGCACCAATTGCTTGTCCTCTACCCAACACTGTAAATGATTTAAGGGACAGTTTGCAAAGATTTTCCAAGTGGCATTCAGCACCGTAATTTTCCTATAATTACTAGGAGCAGTGGTGAAGCCTTTTGTATGTACTGGAAGAATGACACTCACCAAGAGTCAGGTATCACTCCAGTTAAGAAGCAGTATTTAAATAATTCAGTCAAATAGCTAGTCCATAAGACTAGCTCTGACTTTGTGATAGTAATCAGCAATTGATATGGGCCTCATTCACCTGTACCCCTAGCATTACTAAGACATTTTTTCACCTGTGACCTGTGACCTCATTGGACAAAAGGTGGGAATATCTTCAAAATAGACAGGACCCACATTCGAGGAAACAATACCAATAAAACTACTTTCCAAACTATTTGGAGAATAGAGGGAGGAAAAGTAGGGGCACCATTCAGAACATTGAATATTATTAACTTTAGGTTTAAAGGTTATGCCACTACATTCCTCAATGATCTTTCGAAAGGAGCAACAATGTTTGTGTTCCTCTGCTTCAAAAATGTAAACTCAGGTTCCATCTGACTGGTCTTTCTTTTGTGCTAGCTTCCTCCTAGATCTCCTTCTGTTTAGTAGGCGTATTATCTTGTTCAGTTCTGTTGAATAGTGTAGTAATTGCCAGCTTTGCAATTTATTTATCAGTTTATTAAGAATGAGGGATTTATGAAAACTTTTAGCCTGCTTCCTAATCACTTCCTTTGACTTTTCCAGAAGGGTAGGGGTTTTGTCACAAATGTTCCCATGTCTTCTACAAAAGAATCAACAGATATCCAGTCCTGCTTGGAATTTTCCTCTATAGTGTTTCTTAACTTGACGGTTAGAGGCTCCTTATTTTGTGTGCTTCAGATTACACTTCAATTGACTAAATTGAGGTGTACCTCATTCTCTTCACTTATCTGCCAGGACAGTATAATCTTTGGTTTACTATCAATAATGAGTGATAAGATATTATGATCACTCCAGATATTACTAATCACTTTCATTTCCATTAAACAAGGAAAAACTGTATCTGAACCTATAACATAGTCAATTATTGAGGTCAAGGAACATCAAAATGAGTCGAGTGAGCCGGAATATCGTTATCTAGTCTGCCATTGACTAAAATAACCTTGTATTCCCTACATGCCTCTAACAGTAAAGACCCTGTTTTATTTACCTTGGCACCAGCCAGAAAAATTGCAGTAGGGATATTAAATGCATCCTCCCAATCTCTATTAGAAAAAAGTGCTATACTGTGATTGGAGATAGCAGCATTAAAATCTGCCACAGTTACAATATTCTCAATTCTCTTTTGCTCAGAGATAGCCTTAATATATTGGAAACATGATTTTAAACACTAATTATTCTCATGCAAGGAGGTATATGTATGTTTATTCAGAATGAGAGTGATCATTGGGCAATGTCCTGACTTATGATCTGGAAATACTATAGAGTACATTACATTTGATGAATGAAGTGTACCTGATGTGCTCATGAGTAGTTGTTACTAAAAAGTGTAGCTAAACCTCCAATTGCATGGCCTCTCCTGTTTATAGTTGCTGGACAGCTGATAACATAATAATCATCTACATCAAGTAGCCCAGTTATCCAAGATTATTGCGGCTATATAACTTCTGGATTTAGGGAAATCAGATTCTTAAATTTCTCTCCATTTTTGGTGCAGTCAGAAAAACTCTCGAACAGGATTTTAGTGGTGCTGTTAAACGGGCCGCCTTCAGGATTTTGGTCTCCAATCTTTGTCATTATTCAATACCCTCAGTAGCGATTGCCATTGTGATACCTCTCATTTCCTTAATGCGAGAACTGCAGTGTAACCTAGAAGGGATATCATTCTAGTTCCAGCTTTACATGATACTACAGTTAATTTTGCATTTAATGACGCTTCCTCTTGTGGAGCTATACCATTTTCTAGAGGATTACAAATAATCAAATCCCTGTACCTCTTCAGAATGGGCACATATGATTTTTGAAAATATGGTACAATATCAATCCCTCTAGTGATAAATAAGTCACAGTTATTCATAATTAAATTGTGAATTACCAGGGAATTAAAAACAATCCTAGTGTTTTTCTCAAACTATGTGTTTAACAGTTGCACCAATTGTATATAACTACTCCTTACAAACTTAAGCTGGTCAACCTATGCTATAAGATTCAGCAAAAATGATCTAATTAAAAATGTAACATATTCATCAAATAGTACAATAAAATCGAGGTTTATCAACCACTCAACCATTTTTCCCTTATTTTGATGGCCCAAATTACCTCCATGTTGAATAGAAGAAATGTCCATTACATCAGTTATCATAAGTCGAACATATGGCGGTTCAGTCGGATTTAAACCAGGGTGGAGGAGACAGCACCTTTTCTGTCCTCCTCAGAAGAGGAGCCATGAGAAAATTGATTCTGGAAAACCTTTATTGTTAACATTGAAATTCTGATATTATTTTTTACCATTGCGGTTGGTATTGCATGTACTGATGCATGCGTGGTTATGGAGGCTACTTGTACCCCAGTAGGAGAGGGCATCATAGAGAATTTATCTTTTCTTGCTCCTTTCTTAGACAACCTTCCCATCTTCCTTTTTGCCTTTTTCTGATGTTTTCTCTTCTGAGACACAGGTATCAACTCCTGCAATTTTCCCACAGTTTTTACCTTTCTACTCATTTTTTTTTAAAATTGGGAATATTTCAATGCTTAGAGATGGTACAGTGGGAGAACTGATATTATCTATCTCTTTATTAGCGATCTCCCTTACCATTAAATCCTCCTCCTTAAAGAGATCTACTAGTGTAGTTAATTCAACCACTGATTTAGTTTTTTGGATGTTCATAGACTTCTTGATACAAGGACGGCCTGCTGGAGGACCAATATCTATTGTGCATTTGATGGTACCTTTTGCACTATTCAACTTTAAATGAACATATGATTATATTGGGAGTTCTTTCAGTATTACAGTTAAAATTTCCAGGATATGATCAGAACTGTCTGTCGATGTTTCTAGTAGATTCATGATAGATGACTGTTATCATTCAAGACATTGTAGTGTCTTAGAAAGAAAGAAATAACCCATTGGAAAGGGAACCGATGGATTAAGCGACAATTCAGTAAGCACTGATATGTTTTGTATTGAAGCTGAGTTATTACTGGATGTACTACAAAATTAGTTTATTGGCTTTCTCTGAGACATTGGTGCCATTATCTCTGATTCTGTATCACTACTGGAAGCAGGGATGCAGATTTTAAAGGTGAAATATCTGGCATTTTATACGCCATTACAAGAGATCCCTCCAAAGCCTGAGTGACCCGGGTTTCCTGCTGCATAAGTATTAGCTATGGTCATTTTTTGGACAAAAGACCCGGGAGATCTAGAATTATCTTTATTGTCTGTTGGGAGAGTAGTATGAGTGATGTGAATTTATAATGTTTTCCATTTGGAAGCCATCATCGAGGATAGCATTTGAGAGTCCTTACTCCTTTGGTTTCATTGAATCGTTCACAGAGTTAAGATTGAAATTATTAGTTTCATCCATTGGTTTAGAGATGAATGAGAGAATAGTTGCATTCCCTTTTAGGACACCCAGGTGCGGAGCTTTATTCCTTAAAGGGTTTGACTTAATTTTTTTAACAATGCCTCATGGAAATTACTCTTTATGATCTTAACCTTTTTGCTGTTATGATTCCTAATAATTCCTCTGTCCCGCGGGTGGTGGGACAGAGTAATGGCCTCCAGTACCACAGATCTCCGCAACTTGTAGCTCTCCACCTCAATAACACACTACCCAGATTCACCGGGACTTTACCTGGCTGAAATGTGCTTGATGAAGAAACTTGAGCCACCCGACCTCCCACCACAAGGTGTGGCTGTAGTACCCTCCCTCAAAGCACACAGCTGGTCTACACCTCTTCTCAGCATCCACCAAGTGTTATGCTTAGTAAGGGGGAGGTTAGGGAGGGAGCTCACCAAAACCACAAGCCACAGCTTGGCCTAGCGAGATTGCTTCCATGACACAAGGGCTCAACCTACCATGGTGATAGTACCTAAAACCTCACCCACCTTCATATCCAGCCCTCAGTTTGGGTCTCTGTCTTAAACCACTCATCAAACTTACCCAGCTCACAGCACAGGGACAGCTAAGGCACAGACAAGGAACAGATGAAGGTGCGGAATGGCCCAGATAAAGACACAAATGCAGGCACAAATCCAGGGGGGTTCCAGAGTAAGAGGTTAGCCAATCATTCTACCTTGCAGGTCCTGATCTGTGTTTTCCCTTCACTGCATCTGCACATTGCCTCCTCCAGCCACTACTGTCCACGCTAAGGGCACGCCCGCTGACTGTCCACAATCCTCTGAGACCCACTGGCTCCCGCTCTCTCCTCGCTCCTGTGACCCGTGCCACCACCTAACCGCATCCCACTGGATGACCACCAGTGACGGTGCCGCACTGGACCTCGTGGGTGGTAGTATGTAGACTGTAGACAGCAGAATAAGCAGCAGAACTCCGCTCAACTTAGAAAACACAACACTGTGCAGTCTAACGACTCCAGTCTAGGCAGGACCTGAAGCAGCAGAGATCCTCCATGCTCCTCCACACCACAGCCTCTGACCTGCTCTGCGTGCGTACATGCTTGTGTCTCTTCCTTCATCACAACATTATAATTCCATAATGTCACAACTACTAATGCAGTCACTGTCGAAACACTGATACAGTCTGACAGATGATGTGCTATCCAGACCCAGCTGAATGACGCTTTTGTGGTGGTCAGTCACAGCTCCGGTCCTGTCCTTTCCTGTCTTGTCTGCTTCTGTAATACAATAAAGTAACAAGTGCCAGCAAACATTTTCCACTAGAGCATTTGGCACTACAAGAGAACAAATGCTGAAAATGACAAATGTATAAAAAACGATTGCAAGATTTTCTGGGATTATTTTTTTAGGGCACTTTGCGTGACACGTTAATATTTCTATAAAACAATTGTCAAAAGGAACATTAGTGGATCTCTCTTGAAGGAAACATAAAAAACAATAACATATTGCATTTCCAAATACTCAAGATAACATTTTCCTAAAACGGAGTGTCATCATTCACAACAAGCATTTGCAATGCAATAGGACTCACATTTACCCGAGACCTATTGCATAGCAAACGGGCAGGTGGGGGGCAGGGGGGGGCGCGAAGGCACGAACAACAGGAGTGCAGGGAGGGGCGAGAACGCACGGACTGCGGGGGGGGAAGGCACAGGGAGAAAATATTACTCAAAGTAAAGGGATCAGTAACCATGTAAGGATACAAATGACGACATGGCCGTCATAGTGAGGGACTAACAGGCCTATAAACCAATGGAAGGCAGCATTTAGTAAAGGACAAAGACACAAGCCAATGAGAAAGATGGGTGGTGGAGTGGGCGTGGCTTCTCTCCCATACTCAACTACCTCAGATCAACCCCAGAGCAGCGCTTGCGCACTGGCTCAGGGCTTGACCTAAAAAAGTGTATATTGCGCGAAGTGCAGCCTCTTATCAGTGGAGGTTTAAGTTGGAAATTACTAAACTTTCAAAGGTATTTGTGTATTGCACATCTGCCTGGAGAAGCAGACGGAAGTGAACAGTACTCAAGGAATATATTTAACGTATGCCTCATTGTCTAACCATAAATTGGCTTAGCGTTCACGCTGCCTACAACACTAATGTGTAGTTTATAGAACTTTGACAAAAACTGCATCCTAACTTTTGATTTCACTATCATATCTCCACTTCATTCACAAATACTGGGAAACTGAAACAAACGCTGTTCTATTCCACACTTTCGGTTGCACTTACACCAGCATATTTGAGCATATTTGAGGTGTAAACCAGGGATGCTGAAAATAGCCACTTACTTGTGAAACAGATTATTGACATATGTGGTGGATGATGTGTGGTAAAGGCAATGCGTGGTAAAAAACACGTAGAAAAGGCTGTTTCCCCCAAACAGGAGTGTATTATTTAAGCTATAGAGAAGTTCAAGAAAATATGGAGGGGAAGAAGCCTTATCAGTGACAGACATTTACATCAAAGTTTCCCCAGGAGGATGACGGTTGGCTTTGCCACTAACATTAGTAGTACTGATGACTTGCACAAGGAGAGAATGAGGTTCAGGTGATCGTATGGAACACTGTCTCATTGGTTCACATTGCATTTATGACAACCATTCATAACAGTGCAATGCATAAAACGTCCTTTGTGTAGGATCTTGGAACATAGTTAGGTTAAAGAGCCACACAGAAACAAACAATGTTTTTTTAAATATTGTTAACAAATAACCAAATAATATCAATACAAAAGACCAGGCAGATTTCTATGAGAGTTTTACCTATACATGGAACAAACTGTGTAAATGCTATTGCAGAATTCAATGCTTATGGGTGCCCTGGTGTAGCTGACGTTAAATCCCACACACAGCAGCCCCAATGACATCACCCTTAGCCTCTTCACATCCTCCTATTTTCTGCTTAGAGGAGGAGTGAACAAAAAGGCATGGCTCTTAGATATCTCTTCACTCTCTGTTCCTGCTGCTGCCTCCTTGATCACTGGGTAGAAAAAGAAGTTCCAAGAGAGGGCAGCTGCTACCCTGACAGGAGATGTGGTCTTGTGGATCAGCTATACATTTTGGAATCTGGGAATCTGAGTATCAGGGGTCAGCTTTAGACTTTGGAATCTGGGGATCTAGGTTCCAATACTTCACTGAAAATAGCTCGGTCCTCGTCCAATCAGTTAATGCTATATATGTGTGAAATGTAATGAAATCGTAAATATGTGAACTATGATGACATAGATGTGTGCTATATAAAGGAGAGTACATGCAAACTATCAGTATATGGCTAACTTTAATTTAGGTCCAAAAAAGGTGCAAGCGAACGATAAGGAAATCCAAAGGGTTGTCTTTGTGTTTTGATGAGAGAAAATCTACAGTGCAAAGTTTTTTCTCGGGCCATGCGGTGGCATTTGTGACCTCTGTTCTCAGATGCGTAGCTAGAGCTTGTGGCGCCCGGGGCTATCCCTCAGATTGCCGCCCCTGTGGGGAGGGGATGGCTGAGAAAAAGGATGGTGAGCACTTGAAAGAGGTCCGAGAGACACGCAGTATCGCCGCTAATAGTTACCTCGATCATGCAAGTTACATGCACATACATGACATGGTCCAAGGCTACACAGTTGAATACACCGGTGACTGGCAGTACAAAGGAGAAAACACAGACTGCATGATCTATCTGGAGACTCAGAAAAACATCATGTGACATCCATCAGAGAGCTGCGTGAACGAATACCTGGTAATACCCTCAGCACAATACAAACATGCACATACATGACACTGTTCGGGGATCCATCATCTACAGCTGACATTAAATGACCAAATATCATGGTCCCCCAAATTAACTGGCTTCATTTTTGGATGTTCAAACCTTGCCTCATGCTCAACCCACCAAGACTGAATTCCTTTTATTTGCCAAGAACAGCAAGAAACAAGCAGCGAAAATCTTGCTCAGTGATATGAACCTTGATGGCTTCAAATCCCAAATTCTACCCATCTCCAAGCCACTTGGATTCAACCTGGAATTGCTGTTCGAGCTCTCACATTCTTGCACCAGGATGGTACCAATGCCCTGCTCCGTGGCCTCCCAGACTGCCAACTGCACCCCTTTAAGGGCATCCTACATGCAGCATAATGCCTCATCCAGGGCCTGAAGAATTCTGTTCACATCACTCCCTCATCCTGATGGAACTCCATTGTCAGCCTGCACCATCTTCAAAACCATCTGCATCATTTACAAAGCTGTGGTAGCCAGCACCCTTGCATAGTTCGCCATCTCTGCTGGCTCTATGCACATGCTCAGTCAGCCACCATCAAAATGGATGCAAAGGAGTATGAAAAACAAGAAAACAAGGCAACAAGCCTTCATCTATGTATCCAGGATTTTGAACATCGCCATTTCCATCAGGAATGACCCACTCATGCTCTAGTTTAGGAAATCGTCTAACACAATCCTCTTTAAAGAACATTACATCACAATAGAGTGACAGTGCACTTCTGCTCTCAGAACCCCACTACCTCTCCAATCACTTGCTGATTGTATTTTTATTTTTAGCCTTCAGAGTTTTCCACTGCCTTTTCGTAAGATTTGCACTATACAGTTACCAAATACATTTGCACATACATACCTCTCAGGGCCAGAAGGTAATGTTATTCTAAATACTCCCAAATTCCGTATGGCATTTCCACAGAGACAGCTAGCAGCCACTTGAGGTGACAAATTAAGGGGGTGCCAAGTTCAATGAAAAATTCTTATTGAAACAAACACAAAGAAAAATCTTTTGAGGTCACTGCTTGCAAGGTTTACCTACTGTGACAATTGCTTCCAGATTGCCTGGGCGTGTCATGAGCAAAGGGAACATTTGATAGAAAATTAAACTTAGATAATGACAGAACCTAAAATATTTTTCATTAGCAGCCTACAACCTCAATTCACAAAGTTAACTCCAACTAGGGATGGGTGGAATTGGCACAATTTGATTCTGAGGAATTCTGCGGGATTACATAAAAATTCTGTGAGATTCCATGAAATTTCACGACGGGGCAGAGTGGACATTTGGTGCTATTTTTTGGTGCAAAATGCACCCTTGCATCCAAAAATGGATGCATTATGAGGTAACAAAATAGCGCGGCCAAACACCACTCGCCGCCCATACATACTCTGCAGTGATTACTGCAGAGTATGTAAGGGCGCTGTGGGGTATGCTCTGCAGTGGTTTCTAAACATTGCCTCAAGAGGGAGCAGTCCCTCTAAATTACTTTTTTTTTAAAACACTGCAGATTAAACTTTCATCTGTAGAAAGGCATTTGAGGCACACAAAGTAAAGGAATAGAAAGAGGTGCCCTAGTGCAATAGGCGCACACTGCTGCAAGGCATTGTGCGGCATATAGTGACAGGTGCAAGGCTATGTGAAGCACGGCCAGTGCACCGTGATTAAACAAATGAGGCTTCTAGATTAAAATGCAAAAAAGGTGAAAATTGATGCTTTAGAAGGCCTGAAGAGAAAGTATTAGCAGGTTAGGTCCTTGTGTATCAGACTTTCACAAAGAAATGGAGCACAAGGGCCCAGAGTTGATATGAATGGAGAGTGCCTTCTTGAGTGGAAGGATATGTTGGTTGCTATGATTACTTAGCAGTAACATTTTGTCTAAAAGGTAGGAAACAGTCTGCATACTTAGACGACGCCTGGTTGGTGCGACTAGTAGTGGGAGCTAGAAAGCCTTGACAGAGGTCCTGGCTGGGGAGGGAAAGTCCGGGCACTCGGACATGTCCCACAGTGATCACCTCCCATTTTACCCACTTTTGTAGATATCATATTATGCAAACTTGGCTGAAAGGCATCATAGCACTTCATGTGAACACAAGATTATACCACACAACGCCAGATTTATGTTTTTTCCAAGTACGGGGAAATTAAGTGCTTTGTCCAGAATCACAGGATATTCAGCCAACGCCGGGACTTGAACCTGAGTCCTCCGTTCCAATTAAGTTGGCAGCTCTATGCGTTAGGCCACATCTCACATCATAGATACTTGAATCCATCGGGTGGTGTAAAAAAAAAGGCTACAAGAGACTGTACACAATACAGCAGAAGCGGAAAGCTGGTAAGGGGCAGACTGTACACCTCAGAGCACCAGTCTAAATGGAAACAGGCCACGCGGTGTAAAGCGGGCCAAAAAGTAGACTGCATATAACAGGATAGCAGTGTAGAGACACAAGTAGGGTGTACACCAAAAGATTAGTGTAAAGAGAGTGGAGGACATACTGTACACGTGCAGGGTCAGTGGGGACCAGTGACCTGAAGGGCCCATTTGCGTTCTCACACTAGGGCCCATGGCATAATGGCTAGGCCTCTGGCAGCAGGAGATCAGTGTAAATTGACCCAGGGAAACTGTGCGTCAATGTAAAGTAAGGATAAGGACAGCGGTGTAAAGGGGCAGGCTGTACAGTAAAAACACAGACGAGCAGAATGTCCACAATAAACCGAAGAGGCAAGAAAAACTGTTCATAATCGGGACCTGTTACGGCGAGACACAGAAGGCTTGTACATACTAAGAGAGGAGCTTTGTTTTCAGTCCGGGTGCTGTGCCTCTATTTCCTTTAATAGACGCTCGGGTGAAGTCCAGTAGTCTCTCGTATACCCAAGGGCCCTCGGTCTTATGCAAAGGTTAGCGCGTAACTACAGTCTGCTCCCCGGATGACCCTGAGACAGTCATCCATTCTCTCTATTGATGTTTTTTCCCCTGTTCCCTGAATCTCAGGGCCCTCTGACGTCACCTCGGTCACGGCGCGCGCACAACCACATGCTAGGTGGTGGTGCGTGCGTGCGCTGCAGGCCGCAGTTGCGTCCGTGCACTTAAAAAAATGGGGCCACGCGCACGCAGTGCGGCACCGGTGGCCCGCTCCAGCGGCTTTTATAATTTATTTGGGGACATCAGTGTCAGTGAGTGTCCCCAAATAAATTCTAAAGGCCGTCGCAACGGGCCACCGGTGCCGCGCGGCCGCCGCCTCCTAAAAAGTGCCGCCTGGGGCGGTCCGACCCCCACCGCACCCCCCTAGCTACGCCACTGTCTGTTCTACTTAATATTTGGACTGTTTTGCAACCAAAATGAATTATATGAACAAAAATAAGCATTCCTTGTCCTCGCATTGTACTCTCACAGACAACAAGAGAGGAAGATTTTTGAAATTACATAAGAAATGTTAGTGAGATCATTGCACCCAGTCAGTCTGGTGACATCTGATTTCCTTCTAAGCTGTTATTTTAATTAAAAGAAATGAATCCACTAATTGCAGCAGAACATTTTATGTCTCAGAGTTGCTGTGAGTGCTAATGTCATATTAGAAAATGTATATCACTACCAACAAGGAGAACACTGTAATTAAACCAGAAGTAATAATGATCAAAAGACGCTGGACAACACAACCACATGAAAATAATTCAAACAACAAATCAATTATCAAGGGACTCAGCCTGATTTCTGGAGGTAAACATTTGCTATATTAGAGATAAATAATGACAAAGATTGTGGAGTTCTGAAATGCACAATAATAATTTCAATACTGTTCATAGTAACATGCAGGTTTGAATTAATAGCAACACGTTTGAAAGGAGCCTTCATCTACCACACTACATAAAAACAGGCCTCTTTCTGATTCGAGTAGATGGCCATTCCTTTTAGAGGAATTGAAGGCGCATGCCAATAGTAAGAAAGAAAAGAAATATGCACTCTGTACAATTTGATTTTCAAGGTTAGATCTTTTTTATCAACGAATGATCAACATGTCGGTGTGCTTTTAATTGTGTAATTTCCTACAACTCATGCTAAGAATACGGGATTTGTAAATGATGAATGTGCTCTTTGCTAGGCCTGGACTAAATTTCCGTTCCGCTCGCGTAAATTGCGATAATTTGACATTTTCGCGTTCCGCGGAGTGCGCGAAAATTTCAAAATTTTCGCATTCCGCAGCTTAGCGATAATTTGTTTCTTGCTCGCGCTGTAAAATAATACAATCTTGCGCACGCGCGATCGCCTTACCTGAATTCCCGATCCGGTCGCATTCTCCACGAGATGTTGGATTGTTGGTAGCCATTTGCGCTGTCTCGCGACAGTTCGCGCCCGCAGTAATGTCATTGGTCGCGCGATCACGTCTTTCTTCTCGCGATCATGCACCGCTAGAAGAGTGAAAACAAGATGGCCACGCCCGCGAGCAACCGCATGGGTAAGTTGGCGAGCCGCGACCACGCAGAAAATACCGTGAACGGGCGGGAAAAAAACTTCCGCATCTTCGCGATACTTCCGCGTGTTTGCGGAGATTTTTAACATTTTCGCGATAATTTGCGAAAGTCACTTTCGCAAATTCTGCCCACCCCTACTCTTGGCACAGATTCTCGTTCATGTTCTTTACTTGTGTGAATGGAATCCATCTGTTTTTCATTGGACTGCAACTTCGTCTTTCTCTGTTGGGAAGGTCAGATGTGGTCAGGCAATTGTGTGGGTAATAAAAAGCAGTGTTTCCCGATTAGTGCTGTTGGTCACTGTGATATTGCCTTCTCCTCCTTCATAGGATCTTCTGCAACATATACTGATTTCGCATACTCTTTTTTTCTTTTAAATCCCACGGATGCATTTGAGTCCAATTCATTCCCAATTATTTCTTTATTCAAATAGATGTTGAAATGTTTCTAACGAGGTGCAGAAACCAAACGTACTGGAATTAGAGAGAATAGTGACAAATAACATTGGGTCTCCCTCTAGTCAACTTCACACTCGTAAAGCTTAAATATTCATAGTTATGTGATACCATCCTGGAAGGAAAGTACTTGCAGCAGGTAATTGTGTAAACTATTAGATAATCTAAAAGTTATTTCATTTAGACTTATTGCCCATTGTAGCAGGCATAGCAATCATTAAAGGCCCGCACCAGTGTTACCGACCCATCCAAAGGGAACAAGAGACATTGATGGTCAATATATCCCTCTGAGGTGAGCTTCAAGGCTATTAGAACATTCCACTCTGTGAGTGCAGACCGTCCCCATTAAAATAAAGAGCCTCATTGGAAGAACAGGGGGGTTTACAAAGCCCATCATCTTCCAAGCTTTTGCTTCCTTTCACAGCTCTTTCTGTGTTTGTTTGACAGTTACTGCCTCACCATGATCACCAGCAGCTACTGACAAACAGGGACATCAAGAACGGTGGAGAGAGTCTCTATGCCCCCTAATTGTGTGTTGGCTCTGTCAAGCTGTTTTTCTTCATTTTGCAAGGCAAAGGGAGACTCAAGCGCTGCTGAGCCTCCTACCTTTATTTTTCCATGGTTCCAGTGTAACTGTGAACAGTGGGAGGGGAGAGAGTGGAATGCTCTCTGCTTTCCCTTACACATAGCTTCCACCTCTTCAATCTGCCTGCTCCAGCCATATGTTTTAGTAAATTACAGGGGCTAGAGAAAACCAGAGGTTGTAGATTAGGGAAATTTAATTTTAATGTCTGCAGACCTATAGCAGATTAATAGACCACTGCTGTTCCATTGTCTTTAATGGATGTCAGTATTCAAATGTTTACATTTT
This sequence comes from Triturus cristatus, assembly GCF_964204655.1. Lineage (NCBI taxonomy): Eukaryota > Metazoa > Chordata > Amphibia > Caudata > Salamandridae > Triturus > Triturus cristatus. The sequence goes on along the minus strand of NC_140588.1, from coordinate 316,427,597 downwards.
TTGTGACAATGATGCGTTAATTTTGCATATATTGATACATTTGTTAAGGTGAGAATCCAGTCAGGAACTTCATGTGCCATATTGAACGAGGTCTAATTTTGAAAAAAAAAAAATTGGCTATCGTAATTAGAATACGTATTGGTGAACGCACTACATTTTAATACAAAGTGTCTGAGTAAGGTGGATGGAGGGAAAGTTTCACATCAGAAGCCATTGCGCTACTTGTTTTGTGTGGAGTTTTACATATCGGAATTTAGACACAGAGGTATCAGCGCGCTTTACAAGAGCACCACTTTCATTACAGACGGACACATTCATTTTTGTGAGGCACGGGAGATTAAATGATTTGCCCCGAATCACAGAATGTTGAGCGTCCCTGCCGGGACTCGAACCCGGTTCCCCAGCTCCAAGGTGCACCACCCACCTCTGAGGTCCATCACACTATCCTTTAGGCCAAATTGTTTCCCCTAGTCTTTGCTAACATTTGTTAAACATAAGCTGCAAGTTAAAGTCTGCGAGAGTATTGAGCAACTCTGCACAATGAAGTATTCTTAATCTGTCATAAACCCTTCTCTGCCTGAGTGGGGGTCTGGCAGTGTGGGTATCTCACTTTCCAAGGCAGTTTAATGTTACAAATTATACTAGATGTAATGCTGACAAGGATTCTCTGTGAATAATTAAAAGTACTTAGGTCCTCATTTACGAGGCCCTAGCAACACTTTTGCACTGCCGGAGCGTCACATTTTTGACACTCCCATACCACAAAATGCTGCAGCATATTTACAATGGCATGCAAAGCTACTTTATGTGGCTTTTCTTGGCCTTGTAAATATTTGCCCCTATCATGAGTGTTGCTGTGGCTGTTCCCACGGAACACCCATGGAATCTGAAGCATTCATCAACCTGGGATACGTCAGATTTTAACGTCATCCAAGGGGTGGCATTAGAGAGACACAAGAGAAATATCTTTATTTCTCCTCATTTTTGCTCGTTCTATGTGTGCTTAATTCTGCAGCGAATATAGAAGGAGGAATCGCCTCCATTGATTGATTTTGTGTAGGATGGCATCCCTTCCTGCACTAATTCAATCATCCCTGCAACGCATGCACCCTTGCAACATGGAGCAAGGGTGCCTGCATTGGTGCGAGGCGGCTTTATTTGCGCAGGCGAAGGGATCAGTACAGGAATGCACCGTATTCATGTAAATACAGCGCATTCCTGCACTTTTAGAATGACGCAGCTCAGCACTGCAACATTGCTTGCAGCGCTGTGCTGCGGCATTCTATTGTAAATAAAGCCCTCAGTGTAAATGACCATTGGTTCAACCACAAATCGTTGGAAATTCAATTTTTCATTCAAAAGTACAAAGAACATTTCCACCGCATCTTCACTGAATTCAATCATTTGAAGGAGGGAAAGTACAGACTCAAGCTTCCTGACCAACATTTTTAAAAGTTCATTTCCAAATTGTTTTTCATTTTAATTGCTACTTTCATTGTAAAGAAATGAAGAGAAGGCCAAGGGGGGTTGAAATAGCGGTTTGACCAAATAGCTGCAGTATGATATTTGCTGTGGGGTTTCAGAACTCTCAAGCCGCACCCTACATAGTGCCACTATATGTCACACAATATCAGTTCCCTTCACAGGCTCATCCAGTGAGGAGCCGATACAACAGTGTGGGGTTTAGTGTTTCATTCATAATGTGACTTGACACTCTACACATATAATGCATGTAAAGTAACTCTTAGTGAACCAAATCAAGGGAGAGGAGTTGACCTAACGGCTAGAGCGCTCGACCTCGAATCGTCTTGGCAATGACGCTGAACATCCTGTGATTCTGGACAAATCACTTAATCTCCCTGTGCCTGACAAAAATTAATGAGTGTCCTCATGTAATGGAACTGGTGCTATGTGAAGTGCTCTGATACCCGATTCGGGTCAAGTTTGCGATATAAATAACTCTGCAAACAAAATTGTTTATTTGCAATGAAGCAGATGGGCATTCTCTCCGATGTGCTGAGCTTTTCCGAGCTTGCACAAGGCAGCCCGTGGAGTGGGTGTGCGACGTCTGGCTTAAAATGAACGTGTGTAAAACTGAATAGCATCACCATTGGCATCCTTTCCCACCCCTCCAACATAACATACATGCAAATAAATAAACACACCACTCATTTTTTGTTTGGGTAAAGTTGCTGCAGGTTTATTACATACACCGTTATGTAAAAGGTGAGTTATCTTACGGGCGATCCAAGGGCAGGCAACCAACTGGGCTGCCTGCCTGATGAGCCAGGCAGCAATGGGGCGATGAATGCTTGGTACTCTCGCATTGGCAGGCAAATTCTGGGTAGGCTTACCTCAGCATGTCACCTTGCAATGGTTGCACTGACTCTGGTGATATTGGCTGGCGCAGTGCTTGGTCATCAGTCTGTACCCTCATACGGGGGATCAGCCTGGGGCATTAGGGCTTAGTCACCCTAGAATGATACGCACAACTGACACACGGCGCATCAGGGTTTGTGTCACACAGAACTGGGAGATGTCTCAGGGGGCGCACTCACTGCCTGTGGTCATGGTGCTGGATAATTATTGTTTTACTCTAGGAAACTGATCTTATGCCCAGGGTCTGTCTGCCTTTGCCACCGGTTACCAGCCCAAAGATGGGAAGTATAATTCTACACTTATTCTGGAAATTACAACGCAACGAGCGGCGCTGCGAAATGCTGAGCCGCATAGGGCAATTCGGCACGAGGGCCTTTATGAGGAACATATGTTGGCACCATATAGAGACAGGTACCATGCACTCTGGGTGGGAATCCCTCTGCAACCATGGGCAGGTTTCAGGTCACTTCAGTAAGACATATTCACCCGCGCTTTAGCCAGGGCAGCAGGAGGGGGTGGTAGTTTTCATCTATCAAGTGTGCTGCGGTGCATGAAAAATGTTTGGTAAACACTGTGTTAGAGCCAAATGGCGACAGGGTATTATCGACCTTGCCAGGACAGCGTGTCGGGCGTGCAAAGAGGGCGCTAAGATGGTGGGGAGGCATATATCCCCTCCCCAAGTCCTGGCGCCAAGGAAGTAATGCCCCTAGCACGCCGCGACCAGGCTGGGGGGACTCTACCCAGAGTTCCTACCCCTGATGGGGGCAGGGGGTGTGGGGTGCCCAGGTGACACTAGAATGCTGACCTCTCTAGTGGCCCCCTGCAGGGGCCTCGGTCAGCCGCAGTCTTTGGGGTTGGGACTATGCCTATGATATGCTGGCCGGTGAAGATGTGGACTCTGCATCATCAATGTATGTGGCTCGTAATGTAACTTCGGGTTTGATTTCAATCTTATCAACATTACGCATTTAGGCTGTGGGAACTGACTGTACTTTTCTTCTATGCTGCTGGAGAAAAATAATTCTGTCTCTCCCCAACAGTGACACCACAGCCTCCCTTGCTGGAAAGATAGTCCAGCAAGTTAAGAGCTTCTAGTAGAAATCTGCATGTGGCCTGGAGGTTGCAGGTGCGAATCCGGGCAAGTCTGCGACAGGTTTTCATCCTTCCAAACTCAGTCAAATGAGTTACAACTTCAAACAATTTGATATATGTAACACATACTTTATACATTGTATTAAAACTTTCGAGGATTAGGCTACCAGACTAATTAAGAATGTACCTTCTAAATCCCTGCTTGAGATCCCCCACTGGCTTCCCACTGTGAAAAAGTTATATTTTAAAGTCTTGTGCGCAATTTTCATCTCCATCCATCCATCACAGCACCTGTGTCATTATTCAGGAATGGATCCATTCTGGGATCCCTAGGAGATCCGACAGCTCGTCTTTTCTTCTTCAAAATTCCGGAACACGAAAACGCAGACCTTGTATCTGCAATTTTTTTCTGCCCGTGATCCCACCTTCTGGATCCCCTTTCTTTTGAACTGTCACTCTAATATCAATCTCTCTAACCTCTGTAAATCTCTGAAGATCTGGATCTTTACATCTCATTTTACATTTTTGACTCTGCATACATTGCTTTGTCTCCTCTTAGGTCTATCAAACATTTACATGATAATTATGGCAATTTAATACAATGTTTTTTTTAAACTGTATTATATTGATTTTTCGACCAACAAACATACAATGCATGTTAAATTAAATGACTTTTAATTAAATACCATCTTAAGATAAAATAAAGAATTTGAAAAGTAGAAACATTATATTATCACTGCCCTTGCTCTATTTTTAAATTAAAGGTCTCTTTCTCACAAACTGAAAAGTCTCTGAATATTCCATATTTGTCAGTCAGGATTAAAATCATTGCATATAACAACACGCATCACCATCCCCACCAAACCTGAGATTTATTAATACTTTTGTTATCCATGTTAAAAAAGAACCCATTGTAACCTCACTCATCGCACAATACAAGTACATTTAATTGGTAAACAAAGCTATTAAATCTATTAGTTGTGCTGCCCTCAAGGATTTATTTAATCAGCGTCGAATCATGGTTGGATACAGCTTTCCTTACAGTTTAGCAGAGAAGAGCCTGATGAAAATCCCTACTCTGAGAACTTGCTTTGGTTAAAGACCATAATATACCAGCGCACCTTACAAAAGATTCTATTGAATGGAACATATGCGATAACCTTCATAATTAAACTAGGTGATGTGATATTATGCATGTTTGTCTAGGTAGATGTTGTTCATAATGATCCAGTGGTTTGGAGGAACGAAGGAGTAAAACACGCTCAAAACGAATGAGGGACATCGCAATTCAAAACAGTTGAGGGCGCATGTGTGTATGAGCTATATGGGACTGGGTGAAGATTACTGATGTGGTAATGCAGGCTGTCAACATAATAAATGTCTGCTCAATGTACGGAAACACTTTTGTTTAACTCTAAAATATCTGAGCAGTTTCACCATTAAGTAAAAGTTTAGAAAACATAATCACCAAACTGCAACATCTGTACAGTCTACAAATGAGAATCTGTCCAGACAAGCAATAGTTAAAAGAGAATATTTACGCATACTTAAAGGAGAGGCTTGCTGTTCGCTGAATAAATAAGAAGGTTTCTCGCCATGACCATTGACCGATTGCCAGCTGTAGGCCAAATGAACTGCATATAGATGTTAACTGTCACTCATTTCAGCGGTGATCATGTAGTTCACCTCAGAAAAAAGAAAAACTAAGGGGGATATTCTCAAAGAAAGTGTGATAACTATCGCAAAATTAGCTTAACGGAACTTTACACATCGCAGTCTATCACAGGAAAATAACACAGTGTGAACGTTGTATTCTCAATATGACGGCACCATGCGATAGTCCCAAGGTAACGTGCCAAATGACCGCGTTAAAATCAAAGCGATGCAGAAAAAATGCGAAACCCCAAAGCGAAATAGTGGCGATGTGGCCAACCGCGATGCAAAAATCAGTGATAACCACAGACAGGCCTGCAATTCCCACGCGTAATGCGGGAAAAAGCACCATAAAAGCACCGAAAAACACAAACAAAATAAATTCAACTGCGTAGCACCATGAAGGAACCTGGAGCAAGCACAGAGGATGACCAGACCCCCACAAGCCCCCAGGAGTCTCAGCCTGGGACCTCGGGGTCATGGAAGGCCAAGGAGAAGAAGACGAGGAAGACAAGGTTCAGTCTGCAGGAAAACAGGATCATCATCACGGAGGTGATAGAACACCACCAACAACTGTTCGTCACCCCCTACGTGCCATTGACAAATAAAAATTTAATATGGCAGTCCATCCTGGACAAGGTGAATGCAGTCTGAGTGAGGAGGAGGACAAGTGGCAAGCTCAAGAGGCACTGGAATGATGCAAAGCGCAAAACCAAGAAGAAACTCGATGACAACCATCAGACAGCAATGCAGACTGGAGGTGGCAGTCCAGCGGAACACCAGGAGCTGGATGAGATGGAGGAACTGGTCTACACAGTCATCAGTGGGGAGACGGTGGCAGGAGTCTGGGGTCTGGACACTGCTCGATGTGACCGGACACAACAGCACCAGGGTGAGTACCAAACAGGGACTGGGAGAACGTGCGGAGATGGGCACAATGGCACACATTCACAATTAAGTAGAGCACACCCACAATGACTCTGGACCATGTCCCTGATTCCTTAGGCACACTGCAGCACACACACATAGCAAACACAGCACATCACCGACAATGTGGTACAAAGTGCAACAGGTTCACCACAGAACAGAGGACACAACTGGTTCCGCCTGTGCGTAGAAACTGGGCAATCACATCTGGCATAGCAGGAAAGTGTGAAATTAAAATGTACGTGTACAACCTCACATCCTCACATCCGTCATGTAGCTCAAATGTCCACAGTCCCTCATCAAATAATCAGCTGCTCCCAAACAGTCACAATGTACGTTGTCATGCAGTCTGTATGTAAACTTGAACAATGCCTCAACATACACATCAATACAATGTTGAAATGCATCTCCACTTCACATTGCAGAGGGACAATCAACACCTCCTGCAGAGCAGACCAGACAACTCATCAGTGATGATGAAGAGGACCTCCTCACCAACAACAGCTCATGGACATCTATGGCAAACCACCTCCAGGAGCAGGGCAGCCCAGCTGCATCCAGGAGACCCCACCCCCTGCACAGACCACCCAGCAGGAAGCACCCACTACCACAGCTGGCTCCCAGAACCTCACGGAAGAACACATGGCATTCCAAGGCCAGGTGTTACACTGCCAGGAGGAGGTGGCTGAACAGGTACAGGTGGGGTTCCAACTCATGGCAGCCAAACTAGATGACATACGTGTGTGTCTAAGTCACATCAGGGACCACTTACACTCTCTAACGGACACCCACAGTTCACTCCATGATGTCCAACAATCCATGCCCGACATCGCTGGAGTCATGACTATGAGAGGAGAACAACTGTCTGGTCAGAGCGGCCTCAGCGATGTCAACCGAGATTTGGCACAGATGCCGAGGACAATGGAGAACATGGAGCGGAGGCATGCGTAAAGAATGGCTGCCAGGGATGCACACCAGCGAAGACTTCTTGGGATCTTCCATGCCCTGCAGATCCTCATCATCGCATTGCTGTCACTAAGGCAGTCACAAATGAATGCTGCTGGTACTGCTACACACACATCTCCGGCCTCTGATGTGTCAGTGGCACACAGTGCGGCGGCCACACCACCTGCGGCTGCTGATGTGTCAGTGGCACACAGTGCTGAGGCCACACCACCTACGGCCTCTGATGTGTCAGTGGCACACAGTGCTGGAGACCAAACACCAGCACCCACATGTCAGCCAGATGACATAGATAACGATGATGCGGGTGAATCAACCTTTGTATTTAGAAGGAGGCATTAGCATCCATCTCCGCTATATGCCGTGTTTCAGCTTGGTTGTGCCTTCTGCATCAAGCCTGTGCCAACACCTCCCACTGTCCCACGAAAATCTCTGCTACACTCACCTGGGACCTCGACATGGACAGCCATATATTTTTTTTTACCAATGACACAGCAATCAGACTGCGGACTGTACTCTTCATCTTCTGATGTACCCGTCAAGCCCTGAAGGACTCTGGCTGGCCCTCCACTGGGCCACAAAGTGATGTGGGGTGTGCATGGCCATGTAGTCATTCCAGCTCCCACACTCCACCTAACATGAACTAAACATTCCAAATGCACACAGATGTGTCATGTCCATGATCGACTAAGTATGTAGGTGTGGATGAATGTAGTGACATTGATTGCACAAAAAGGCACACCCTGTGAAATGGCAAAAATGCGCATGTTTGACCATGACCCACATGGCCAATGAGATGACTGGGAAGGTGTGCACTAGCCGTGGCTCCATTGTTGCCATGAAACAGCAACTGCGCAATTTCACACCTTTGACCCACGCAATGTTTAAAATAGTGCTGTGTATGAAATGTCAAAGTCGTTGGCAGGCCTGAAGTAGTGTCCCCCATCCCATTTGTCACCAGTACATCTCTCCGCATGCCTACATGTGTACTCTCCCTCCAGCAGTATGTCAGATTGAGGTACGTTGCCAAGCGCCGCTGTCCACTCCCCTTGCACAGGTGTGTGTCAACCCGCGTTGTTGTCCGCTTATGTATTTGGAGTTCAGGCGAATGCAGCTGTGTCCACTGTTGTCGTGGGATATGTGACCAGTTCTCCAGGATGCCACAAGGTGTTGGGACCTGTGCAATAGTCCAGACAGGAGTGCTGCGTCCACCCCCTTACACCAATACGCATCACAGCCCAATAGGGGAGTGTCTCAAAGTGGTCACTGCACACGAGGAGATGTGCAGTCTCACATGTCCGGCTCCAAGCATGTATGCCAAGTATCAAGGCATCCCATTATCGGGTATCACGGTGACACTCCTGGTCATGGGGCAACTAGGGGCGCACACACATGTCAGGATTCAGTTCAGCTACCGTCCTGTTGGATAGGCACACATCCATGGGCCACTCGAATATGCTCGATCAACAATGCAACACAGGCTGAATGCAGGTGACGCTGGCAAGGCGGAATCTTAGCCGGTGACTGATGCGCAACACTGCTAGTGGCAGTGCCCCCAACAAATGCTGCATTCGGTCAAGGTACAGTCCTACGTGACGGGGGTTGTGCATGTGCCCGGCATGTCCTGCCATTGCGTTGGGGGCTCCCAAAGAACCGGCACTCTTCTGACCTGCGTCAGTTATGTGGATGATATGCCACTGCTCGGAGCAATGGGTCATATGAGTGTTCCACTTTTGGACCTATGTGTTGTTGTGTACATAAGTGTCAAGGGCATTCCATGCAAGAGCACCTCGACCAAGGATATCTGTGTGTGGGGTGTGGATACGTTGGACTATCATTAGCGATGTGCGTGGTGTGGGAGTCGTTATCAACTGCTATGGTGTATCTTTCAGGGGGTACCTGCCGCATGCGAAACCCAGTTCTGGGGTGCAGATGTCCTTCCGCATTCTGTATTGGGACAAAGGAGCTTTCATCCCTAATGTCAGTCTGACTACTGCTTGCATTCTGGAAATGTGATGTGTCTTTCGCGCTGAAATGGATGCGAGGCCTTAGGCTTATGGTGCACCAATAGCGATACACACACACCAGTTGGCATGTATGAGCCAAGACCCCGAGCGGCCTTGCGCTCCTTGTACAATCCCTTCATGCGCGTCCACCCTCCTTGTGCATGCAAGATTGCAACATTGTCGATGGCGGGCCATGTGGGGCCGACACTGTAATGGAGACACACGCATCAGTTTGTTTCCTCTGCAGCCCAGATATGGACCACGCCCAGAGGCCAGGGATAATTATTCACACCCCCATGCTGGCCTGGTGTATGCCGAGCCAGCCCACTCGGCGTACGTAGAAAGTGGACGATGACGATGCAACGTGTCCCAGTTCTTACCCACTGCCTGAGGTGACATGGCTGCGTCCGCCTGGCATATTACGGACTCAATCATAGAGGGTCCATGACTTGCGTTGCACAGAATCGGTGACACCGGATACACTGCGTCCAGCACGGGCCTACCGCAATGAGACGGCGACTTTCTGTGCACTGAGGTAGGGGCACCTAAAGTGCTGACCGGGTGTGCAGCCTGGGATGATGCTCTGTCCTGGCGGTCCGGACTGGTAAAGGGTTAGTGTGAGCCCTGCTGGACCGCAGTGTAGGCCTGAGCCAGCAGTCAACGCAGGCCTACCACCACATGCCATTGCTTCGCGGTTCACAGAGTTAGTGGCACCTGTAGGGCTGAGCGGGCGTGCAGCCTGCGATGATGACGTGTGCACTGATGTGATCTCTGCCATTGCAAAATCAAGACCCAGAATCAAGTGTGCGACCTGATGGACCACAGAGTGGGGCTGCATGATGTGGAGGCTGCCATGGTCTCGGGCCCCATGCTTGGAGCTTGCACCGGCACGCGGTGGGCCCTCTAGGAGACACTCCGGTGGCGGAAGGTGAGCAGTGTTGCCTGGGTGCGCACGGGCGGGCAATCACTGCAGGGCAGCGGGACGGGCTGGGGTGCAGCAGCCTGTGTGCGCAAGGGCAGGCAAGCAATGGTGCCATTTGAAATGATATGTACTCTGCCATCATTAACTCTGGACTCTGTTTCACATAAGGGACCGGGTGGACGGCAGTGTTTGCCGGCACGTGGTTGTGGACACACCAGTGGCAGGAAGTGAGCAGTGGGGCCTGGGTACACAGAGGCGGCACTGTCTCTCTCTCTCCCTCTGTTACTCTCTCTCTCTCTCTCTCTCTCTCTTTCACTGTTTCTCCCTCCCTCTCTTTCACTGTCTCTCTCTGCCTCTGTTACTCTCTCTCTCTCTCTCTCTCCCTCACTTTCTTTCACTGTCTCTCACTCCCTCTGTTACTCTCTCTCTTATTTTATTTTATTTTATTTTTATAGTTTTATAGAGCGCGAACCAGACCCAAGCTAGAGTATCAGAGCGCTTTACATTAGGCGTACGGTGAACACATTCAAAGGGGAACATTGCATACAAAGAAACATAATCTGAAAGTAACAAGGAGTAGCAGCATTGAGAAGACTTGTTCTGAGCAGTAAAAGACCAATCAAAGTTCGTGTAGGTTTTCACTTCTCGTGGCAGCAGTGAGAAGAAATGTTCTGAGCAGCAAAAGACAGTTCAAGTTTGTGTAGGTCTTCACTTCACAGTCAGGTAACCCGAGAGTAGAGGTAGTTAGGGGGTTGTAGATCTGGTGTTGTGGTTGTGCGGATTTAAGGTAGGAATTTGCTCATCAGGAATAATTTTGCTTCCTTTTTGAAGAGAGGCGTAGAGGAGATTTTTCTGATGTATGGTGGAAGCGAGGTCCATATTCTTGGCGCTGCCCCGGAGAATGCTCTGTTGGAAGTTTAAGTCTTTTTGAAACGTGAGGGTTTCAGAAGTAGATTGTTTGCGCTCCTTGAATGTCTGTTTCCTCCCTCTCTTCCACTGTCTCTCTCTCCCTCTGTTACTCTCTCTCTCTCCCTGTCTTTCTTTCACTGACTCTCTCTCCCTCTGTTACTTTCCCCCTCTCTCTCTCTCTCTCTCTCTCTCTCTCTCTCACTCTCTTTCTTTCACTGTCTCTCTCTCCCTCTGTTACTCTCTCTCTACCTCTCTTTCTTTCACTGTCTCTCTCTTCCTCTCTTTCTCTCTCTCCTTCTCTCTCTTTCACTCTCTCTCTCTCTCTCTCCATTTTTTACTCTCTCTGTCTCTCTGTCTCTCCTTTGATGAACTTATGACACACCTTCTTATCTTGATTTTTGTCATGCAGGCCCTGACTTACAAATCGTCCAGACGTGACCAGCCATGACTCTTCAGAAATGTTGTATTGAGTTTATTTTGAAATAAAGATTGGTTTTTGGAATTCAATGATGAATGATTGATTCTCCTTTCTCTGGCCACACATGACAGTTGATTGTTGTGTTTGTGCGACATCAGGCAAATTGTTTTGTTCATGAATTTGTAAAGTTGATGTACAATATCTTTGATCTGGGGGGGGCCTGTGTAGGGCCCGTTGGGGGTGGCGGGCCGGAGGGTGGTTGCGATGGGTGTTGTGGCCCTCTTGGGTGTCCGACCTGCATGATCAGTGGCTCCATGGCATTTGTTGTTCTTCTGGTGTGGCTGTGGGATGGGCTACCATTTCTGGTGCAGGTTTTCGTACGACTTAACACCAGGTCGCAGCAGGTGTTAAATCCCTGCTGCTAACGGGCCTTATCGCATGTATAGGGATGTTATCGCCAATCTTGTTGGTCGTTGTGAATATTGCAAAGTGGTATTGTCGCTGCTTTTTGCACGGGAACGCCTACTCTGCATCTCCTTAGCGTTAGTTGCTGGTATCATCTGTGGTGATAATTTTTGCGGCGTCTATCGCATGCAAACTGGTGTTATCGGCTGTTAGCACCAGCTTGTGAATGGTGCGATAAATTTATCACCACTTTAGCTACGATAAAGTGCTGCTAACTCGACGAAAGGTCCTTGAGAATATCTCCCAAAGCTGGCCTACCCTGGATTAGAGCTTGTGACCTGGTGACATGCGCACATCATCAGGATAGTCTTACCTCACTGATATATGTTATGGGCCTCGGCTTTTTTAATTGCTACATAATGTGACCACTTGCTTTGACCTGCCACGTCATATTCTCCTCATTACTTTGTTGTGCAATCGATTTTTGCCAATATTCGGGGATCGGCAAAGTTTCCATACATTTTCTGGCAATTTTTGAAATGTAAATCTGGGTACAGACGAATTCGTTTGTCTGTCAAATTAATACTGTAACATATGAATTGAGTGGGCTTGGGTTCTGGCCCAGGGCACTGTTTCTTTCTCATCTCATAAAAAATGACTAGCTGTTTCATTTCGCCTTCTGTTGCAATGAATGATTGACTATTTTGCTTCTCAAAGTATACTCAATCAACGCACTTTCAATGTCTTAACGTAATCATGCATGCTATAGATGAAACATTTTTTTACATTATTTTCACTGAATGGTATTTTTTTTCCAAGTTTTTGTCAGCAATCGATCACGAGTCCCTAGAATGGCTGCCAATGTCCTGATCTTACGGTGGCTGCTCTGAGGCCAAGATGTCACACGACTTCGGCAGTCGTCTGTCTTTCATCCTGCCCCGTAGCTCCCTCTCATCCTTTTTTTCTCAGCGTGCAGGCCTTTTCTCATTGCCGCTCATATTTGTTTGCTGTGTTTTTTTGTTCGGTCTTCTCGCTTAACGCTGGAACCTTTCAAGATCCCTCATAGAGGAAAGCGTCCCTGTATAAAGGGGTCGAGGGAATGATTAGATGAATACCAAGGAAGGGCTAGTGATTTCACACCTGGCATGTCCGATTTGGTAGCTCAGTGCACTGATGCATCCACTTAAGGATCTATGTTTGATCTCCTGTTCACAGCTCGAATCCTAATTGATCCACTCAGCCTTTCATCCTTCTGAAGTCGATAAAATGAACACTGTTGAGTAACAATAAACATCTGTTAGTTCAGTGCCAATGGGTGAATTTTCACTTTAAAGATGTACGTTATGTTATTGTACAACTGTTTGATATGTCTGTCATTGGGTGAACTACTCGGTCTATCTATGTTTTGAACACCTCCAAGGCGTTTTTACAATTTTTCTCATTGTGGCTGTTATTTGTTTATGTCAAACTCTTCGGTCGTAAGTACTAAAATCGCTCATTATGCCACAAATAGGAGAAAGAAGGCCCCGGCAGTGCAATTAAGACCAAGGCCCACAGCTAGAACACTGTTACTCATTCTATGAATAGCCCTTTGTTTTGATGGCAATTAGACAAGATCATGCTGAATATCAAATTGCGATAAAATGTCTGATACTGTTTATAGCTTAAAATGAATGTACTACATCTATTAAACACAATTAATTAGATAGAAATGCCATGTATACTAAGAGCTCTGTAATCCATTGTCAATGAGGAACGTTGAGTGGTGGTTAATGAAGTATGGTGGTTTCTCAAAGCAAATATTTCTATCTGATAGTTTCTGGTTAGAGGGTGAATTGCAATGATATTGGTTATTGAGTATGGCCATCCTTGCGATCGACTTTTTATTTCAAAAGAGGCCGGCAATATGAGGTACAGGCATTGCTTAATTTGTATAAATGTGAGTGCCAGTGCCCGAGGAATTCCTCAGGAAAGCATTGTGGGTGGCTGTCACTGTCAGATCTGCCAAATGCTTTTTCAGGTCACCTATTGTTCTAAGTATGGCCTGCACCCTTATCTTTTATGTATTTTCAAAGTATATTGAATAGGTTGTTGATGAGCTGTGTTAGAAAATATAGAGACGGCGCCACCATGGGTTACACTGTCATAAATGAGTGCCCTTGTTTACCAACAAGTGCCAGTGCAGTGAAAAACCATTAAAAAAAAGCTGCTCCGCCAGCTCCGCTCCGCTCCTACCCTGAAAGTTTCGTGGTGATTCATCAAGCGGGGGCCGAGAAAAAAGGGGGTCCCAAAACGCGTTTTCCTCATGCAATTTCCCATAGGATCTGTTGTCGCAGCTACAGCCCGAACCGCTGAACGGAATGACACCAAATTTGGCAAAGAGGTAGTCCTCAGTTCGGACTCGTGCCTTTTGCATATATGGTGTGAATCCGTTCAGTGGTTCCTGAGAAAATTAGAGTTAAAAGTACATAAATATCTATGGCCGTGGAGGATCCGCGGGCTACCGCGCTTCGTTTAGATTTAGCCCCCGGGGGGGCCAAGTCACGGGGGCAATATGACTTTATAATGGGGGGCCCAGACGGTCCCCCAGCCCCGGGGACCACCACCCCCGGGGCTTATGTTAATGTATGTGGGGGGGCTCATGGCCTCCCCGCAGCCCCGGGGACCACCACCCCCGGGGCTTTTAAAAAAAAAAAAAAACCCTGTGTGGGGGCTCGAGCCCCCCCACACGCCTTGGGTTCCGCCACCTCCCCGGGGCACTGAATATGTAAAATAAGGGGTCCACCACCCCCTGGGCTTTAACTTAAGTGGGGGGGGCCGCGCGGCACCCCCCCTGGAGCCAAAGATGGCCCTGGGGACCACCACCCCCCAGGGCCGGCTCCTGCAGTGTCCCGGGGTGACCACCCCGGGACACTGCTGTTTGCTATGGCAGGGTGGGAGCCTCGCGGCTCCCGCCCTGCCATAGCAAACTGCTTTGGTATTTGGAAGAGAGAGCAAGAAACCTGCACTCTCTTCCAAATACCAAAGATGATTGCTTTTCCACATGGATGGGGTCCCTGGGGCCATAAGTGGCCCAGGAGGGGGGCCACGTGGCCCCCCTCCCCAACATTTTTGTAATTTTTTTTTTAAAAATGGCCCCGGGGGATGGGGTCCCCGGGCCATAGGTGGCACAGGAGGGGGGCTATGCAGTCCCTCTCCATAACATTTTTTGTTTTTTTAAAAAGGACCAAGGCCCGATGGGATGGGGTCCCCGGGGCAAATTATGGCTTGGGGAGGAGGGCCACGTGGCCCCCTTCCTGTTTAAAAAAAAAAAAAAAATTGGGGGCAGGCCCTGGGGGATGGGGTCCCCAAGGCCAAAAAAAAAGAAAAAGAAGGGGGGCTACACAGCCCCCCTTCTAAAAAACAGAGGGGGGAAAAAAAAGGATCAGGTCGGAGGCCACGCCCCCTCCTTACACCACTCTGCAAACGCGCCCCCTGGCGCGTTTGCAGATGGGGAACAAATTCCCCTTCAATACTGGGGGTCCCTGGGGGCCAACTAGCCCACCAGGAACCTCCAGTATGCGCCAAGGGGCTGCATTTCAGAGAGGTGCAATGAGGCCACGCCCCTTTTTACACATCTCTGCAACGCAGCTCCCTGGCGCTTACTGGAGGTACCTGGTGGGCTAGTTGGCTGCCAGGGGACCTCAGGATTCAAGGGGACTTAATCCCCCAACTTAAAACACCCCACGGGGCGCGTTTGCACAGTGGTGAAGGTAGGGGGCGGGGCCTGAGGTGAGATCTGTGCAAACACGCACTGTGGCGCTTTTTACGTTGGGGAATTAATTCCTCTTCAATGCTGAGGGTCCCTGGGGACCAACTAGCCCACCAGGTACCTCCAGTAAGCGCCATGAGCTGTGTTGCAGAGTGTTGTAAAAAGGGGCGTGGCCTCTGAATACCTCTCTGCAATGCAGCTCCCTGGCGCATACTGGAGGTACCTGGTGGGCTAGTTGGCCCCCAGGGGACCTCAGGATTGAAGAGGAATTAATTCCGCAACTTAAAACGCGCCACAGGGCGTGTTTGCACACGTCACCTCAGGCCCCTCCCCCTTCCTTCACCATTGTACAAATATTCCTCTAAAATCAGCCGAACTACGAATTCCGATTTACTCACCTGTTATCAGGAGAGAACCCAGGGCTGCATCTTTTAGCCCAGCACTGACCCTGAAAAGTAATTCTAAGCGTACTTACCAGTAACTTGTATTTCCTTCCATAGGAATCCATTGTGTGGTTTTCACCAGAAAATTTTCAAAGTGTCCATTTTTTAAACGTACAAATATTCCTCTAAAATCAGCCAAACTACGAATTCCGATTTACTCACCTGTTATCAGGAGAGAACCCAGGGCTGCATCATTTAGCTCATCACTGACCCTGAAAAGTAATTCTAAGCATACTTACCAGTAACTTGTATTTCCTTCCATTGTGTGGTTTTCACCAGAAAAGTTTCTGTCTATTTTCACAAACTAAAAATATTCCTAAAAAATCGTCTGTATGACTTAAACACATTCTTTCAACTGTTTACAGGAGGTTGGCCAGTGCTGGATCCAGGATCCACCACTGAGTAAGAAAAAGTAACAATAACACTACTTACCTGCTAAGTGAATTTTCTGCCGTAGGATAACATTGGTGATTCTATGGGAAAAAGTTTCTAAGTGTCAACTTTTAAAATACAATAATATTCCTTAAAAATCACTACTGTAACCAAAGCGCTTTTACTCAACTGTTTACAGGAGATGTCCAAGGACTGAATCTAGGATTCAGTCTTGTGGTTAGAAAAGTAATCCATAAAGTAACTAATTGCATTTAACTAGAAATTCACATTGAGCTCAATGTTGCTTTGTGTTTGAAATTGTGTTGCCCATTGCAACAACTGTAACTACTGTACTTAAAAGTCTGTTGCCTATTTGCCAAGTATTTAAACTAAAGTAATTCATTCTGAGAAAGTATATTTTGTATTGTAATGTATAATGTAATTATAAAGTAATTAAAAAAATATATCTAAAAATAAATGGTTTAAAAAATGTAGTAAATCAGTATAAAAAAAATCAGTATAACAATTAATACATTCAAAATTGTCATTTAGAAAACCTTTTCAATTCACTGAAAAAACAATAGGTTTCAGGCCTGATATAGTTAGGAATTAGCATTTAAAAAACCTTTGAAATTCACTGAAAAAACCATAGGTTTCAGGGGCGTTATAGTTTGGAATTGGCATTTAAAAAACCTTAGAAATTCACTGAAAAAACATAGGTTTCAGGGGCGTTATAGTTAGCTGGACATTTCCCTCATACAAAACCCTAGAAATTGCCCTGTTATAGTTAGTTCAGCTAACTATAACTCGCGCCCCCGCAATGCACTGCTGATGACGTCACATATTACGTCACTCATGACATGGTCAGTGACATCACTGATGACATCACTGATGACATCTGAAATGACATCACTGATGACATCACAGATGACTTCATCCATCTGATAAATTAGTGCATCTTCTCACACCCTTTGATATACTCAATCAAAATTTCAGACGTCCATTCTCAAAACCATAGATACTCCAATACCAATAATGACATACCCACTCATTGACTCTTAGATCTACACACACATCCACTCACTCACCTGTACAGTCACTCATACTTACAGTCACTCAGTACAGGACTATCATATGCATTTATACACCTACATAGACACTCACACACCACCAATCATCCATAGAGATACTCTCACACCTAGTCAGTCATGCAAATAATTAATCCCACTCCCATTTACTCACCTATGTAGTTATACACACACAAGTTCACTTACTCATAAAAATAGTACCACATTCTTACGCTCTTATACAATCACTGATACAAGCACACACTCATCCATACAGCCACTCTCACAATCACACACTCTCACATATACCCACTTATATACTCTTACACACATATATACTGCCTTTCACATATGTAGTTACTCACACATGTACCACTGAGATATACATTCAATCACTAACACACCCATACATACACTCACCCAACCATACAGTCCATCACAGATGCACTCTTAAAACCATGCACCCATAGAATCACCCACTCACACATGTATGCACAGAGTAACACACACCCCACCCACACAAACACTCAGGCACCCAAACAGATACTCAGACAACCAATCAATAACCCATAGAGACACTCATATAGCTAATCACAAAACCATGCAGCCGCTTATACACCAACAGACAGACAGATACAAACATTCACACAGTTTAGTCACTAGTCTGCAGTAAGATACGTTTAATGACTGACTTATACAGTCAGTCACGCACCTACTAAATCATCCATTCACACACTTATACACCCACTCAATCTTACATAGGTTTTTCCCTATATATATATTAGACATATTTAAAATTTACAGAAACACACACACACTGGATGACGTCATCAGTGATATCATCAGTGATGTCATTTCAGATGTCATCAGTGATGTCATCAGTGATGTCACTGACCATGTCATGAGTGATGTAATATGTGACGTCATCAGCAGTGCATTGCGGGGGCGCAAGTTATAGTTAGCTGAACTAACTATAACAGGGGAATTTCTAGGGTTTTGTATGAGGGAAATGTCCAGCTAACTATAACGCCCCTGAAACCTATGGTTTTTTCAGTGAATATATATAAATATATACAATCTACAATCGACGAGCTTAACGAGCAAATAAGTAAACTTGGTCCCTCGGATACCGAGAAAAAGCTGCGGGAGGAAATGGCAATTCGGCTGGCCAGGGAGGAGGAGACAATTAGGAAACGTAAAGCTTTCAAATTCCAAAGAGATAAGATCGATTACCAGAACGGGCAAATATTCACGTTTGCACGCAAATATGCTACCCTTAAGCAGAAAGCGGGCCAGACGGCCACAGGTGCCACGATCAATATGATTGGGGGCCATTCCTCATCCTCCGTCTCCGATTTAAGTTCGGTCCCGGGCAGTGAATCTGAAAATGAATTATCTTCCACGAGAAAAGACCTGGGGTTTACGAGGCTCACTCCTGCACAGGAGGTCGATTGTCTAAGACAGGACAGGCGCCAAACGTTAAGACCTCGCGGTCCAAATGTGAGAGGAACAGAAGAAACAATAGCAAGCGAAGGCAACGTAGGCGACAGCACAGGATCAAGCAGCGGTCAAAGGGCTCAGGGCAGCAAGAGGGGCCAGAAGCGGTGGACCCGCAAACGTTAAACACACCAGTTGAACCCCATGCAGTAATCAATCTCACCAACATGAAACTAAGTGTGAATGAGGAGAAGACTCTGGCCCTTGGACTCTCCTTTTGTCCAGTTGACGATTTTAACTATGCACAAACTCGCATAGACACATTCAAATTCGTGCGCAAGCTCAAACTTAGGAAGTTCTTTGAGCTGAACAAGGACAAAGTAAGAGCTAAACATGGACAAAATCTGGCTGGAGTTTCAGGTTCTCCGGTGGGAACCGTGGGTGATTTTAGTCTCCTCAGAGATCTCCAATTACTGCATGAGGAGGGCCACACTGGCGATTCCACAATCAGCGAGGTTGCTCCTATCACCAACACACCAGGAACAACGCCATTCAAACCTAAGTCCACCTTCAGTCCTGTCATGGTTCACGACAACATTGAGGTCTACAATGAGATGGTGACCGGTCAGTTAAAAACCTTGTGTAAAACCGTTAAGAGCACACGGCGAAAACAATTACATTGGAATCAGGGCTATTGCAACTTGATGAAAAAGATCCAAGGAGACGACAACATAATTGTGCGTCAATCAGACAAGGGAGGCAATGTTGTCCTATGGCCCAAACAAATGTATGTGGAAGAGGCCCTGTCCCACCTGAATGACAGGTCATGCTACAAAAGGAGTGAATGGAAGGCAGTGAAAGCGGCGTGGGGTGATTTCTTTAACAAGTTGCTGGCGTGGAAAAGCGCAGGCCTTTTGAGTTCAGATGAATTCAAATTCTTGAAAGTCAACCACCCGGTGATGCCAGTCTTCTACATTATCCCCAAGGTACATAAAGACCTAGCTAAACCCCCAGGGAGGCCAATCATTTCGGCCAGGGGCAGCATCTTGGAGAAAACATCTTTGTATATAGACTTCTTTTTACAAAAACATGTGCGGGGTCTTTCTTCCTACATACAGGACACCAATGACTTTTTGAGGAGGATAAATGGTGTGGAGTGGCATGAAGATTACTGGCTAATCACTCTCGACGTTGTCGCGTTGTACACAAGTATCCAGCATCAGGATGGGATCAAGGCAGTGGAATATTTCTTGAGAAAAGAACCTATGTACATGATGGACCATTGTAAAATGATTCTAGCCATGATCACTATTTGTCTCAACAACAACTTTTTTCTGTTCCAGAACACTGTGTTCCAACAATTGAGAGGCGTGGTGATGGGGGCTTGCTTCTCCCCAAGCTACGCGTGTCTACACATGGGCATGTGGGAGGAGCAAGTCCTCCGCAATAATTATAGCGAGGTCATGGCAAACAACATCATTGCCTGGCATCGTTATATAGATGACCTTTTTGTCATCTGGAGGGGGTCTAAAACAGCAGCCTCTGACTTCATTCAGGCCATCAGTGTGAACCAGCTAAATTTACAATTTACAGCTGAGTTAAGCCAGGAACACGTGAATTTTCTGGACGTTGAGGTTTTTGTTCTTGATGGCAAGCTTCAAACCAAATTGTTCCGCAAAGCGACCGCAGGGAACACCGTACTGCATGCTTTTAGCCACCACCCCAGTCATCTTATACGCAGTATTCCCTATGGGGAGATGCTGCGCATAAGGCGCATTTGCAGTACTGATTTACACTGTTGGGAAGCACAGGAGCAGAGTAGGCTTAGATTCCTTGCAAGGGGCTATGCCCCGTCAATTATCAACAAGGCCATTTCTCGCACCAGATCTCTGGCTAGAGATCAGATTTTGAGTCCTATCATGGTTGCAACTATTCCCAGCCCCCCGTCTGTACAGAATGATGTACCGAGACTGATACTCACTTTTAGTCGCCAGCAATCAAACTTGCGTAGAATTTTTAATAAAAACTGGTCCCTGATTCGACAGGACCCGGTTATTGGCAATGATATGTCCAACTCTCCTGCCATAACCTTCCGCAAGGCCCGCTCGATGAGCGATATGCTGGTCAAAAGTAGTCCAGAATAGAGCAGCAACACCAGTAATTGGCTACAGGCGAGTAAGGGGTTCATTAAATGCTCCTCCTGTAAGGCATGTGTTCTTGGGAGGAGTACAACATCCTACACATCCCCCTTCTCTAGTACCCCATGTAAGATCAACAGGAAACTCACATGCAAGACAGACTTTGCAGTCTATGTGCTGGAGTGTACCTGTGGCCTGCAATATGTTGGGAGCACCAAGTTGCAGGCTCATAAGCGTATACTCCAGCACATGAGAGCCATCCTCAATCAAGATGCTTCGTATCCGGTGGCTAGGCACTTCAGTGACAAACATAACAGCAGCCTAGAACATCTTTGCTACTTTGTCATAGATGCAGTGCCTCCACTTAGGCGGGGTGGTGACAGGGAAGCCTCTCTTAGAAAGCTAGAGACAAGGTATATTTTGGAGCTGGACTCCAAGGTCCCCAATGGACTGAACTCTAGTGAGGACTTCTATACTTGGCTCTAAATCTCCTCATGTACTGTATGTTCTTTCTGTTTTCTGATTGATCTATTTAATAATTTCATGTCATTTAGCAACTTGACAATGGGGCGCAGTTTTCTCCTATAAGCAGAATGATCATAAAAAGATAACAATACAATGAATGAACTATTAAGATGTGATTGACAACTACACAAGACGAATTATCTTTTCTTTTATTTAAATGTTTCAGTTTATGTTTATGTTTATGTTTTTTTGCTTCCTCTATTCACATTTTACACACTTTTTTTTGCACAAAAAAGGATTTCCTTGATAATTGACTAGAGGCTAATTGGATGTACCATCTCTGGATAACCTTGATGATTTGTCAGGTTAACCTGGGGGCAAGTTGCGGGTAATTTGGTACTGGATTTAACCAGACACGGTAGCGGGTTGCCCCGCTTGTTTATTTATTTATTAACAGCAGGGGAATAATCATGCATTCAGAATGAAATTTGCGTTGTGAAATTTATGTCTGATTCCACATTTATGTGTATTTCACAGTTATAATTTGGATTTTTGCAAACAATGACAACACATTCTTGTTTAATGTAGGCATTTTTTCATGTGGACTTGTCCTACAGCGCTATCCCTAAGCTGTTTTCTATGTCCATTGTCTTGACGTCATTGAAATTCATATGCACTTGCACTTTAAAAGGCCAGGCTTCTGATAGCAGCGTCATGTGATCAAGGCCTCCTGTAGGCCGAAACGCGTCATGGCGGCTGCGTAAAGTTCTTGTCCGCAAATAAAGACTTTAAGCACTTATTTTGGGTCCGTGTTCGTCTCTGCGCTTGGATTGTGCGCGCTGGAGGAGGCGATTCCTGGTGTTATATATAAATATATATGTATATATATATATATATATATATATATATATATATATATATATATATATATATATATATATATATATATATATATAAATACATTTATAGGTACACTTCTTTTACGAAATAAACATCCAGCGCTCCAGGTTAAATCTGGGCACTCGGTCTTTATTCAGCCAACGAGGTGTCACATCTACGTGTTTCAGCAGACTCACGCTGCCTTGTTCACGATTGTGAAAGTGGGTCCTTCCAGGAACAAGCCCGTGGTCAGGTGGTGCGCGGTGTCGGTAAACCCAAGGCAGGCCATGCAGTAATCCAAAAAGTTCAAAGAAATAGAACGCACTCTCAAAGGTCGTGGTGGAAGGTAGGTTGCTCTTTATTGCTCAAACGTTATGTGCTTCGACAAGTAAATGTCTTGATCACATGAAGAGCTTTTACAGAAGTGCGTGCATAAATAAACATAAGAAATGGACAAAGGACTAGAGATGCAATACATTCACATAGTAAGTCAACAGTGTTGGCCATTTTGTTATGTGCAACTATAAGTATGGACACAACATGTCTGTATATGTATTGGACATCATGATACATCACAGAGATATACTGAGGCAAAGCTACTATATACAGTAATGCAAGTATAAAACTGTCAGTATTACACATTGATACTCAGTAGAGGGTAACTTGGTCTGGCATCGCGCTAGTGGCTTGAAGTTCATGGGGCTACAGGTGAAAGCCCGATAGGTTCATAAAGCTGTAAGGCAAATGCCAGGTACCTTCATGCACCCAATGATTGTGTCATGTACTTGGACTAGTGCCTGTGATTAGTTCAACCACGCCACTGCATAAAGCTGGCTCTTGACATTGCTGTAGGACAGTACCTCGATAGTAGGGCTACTGTTCAAGCAAGAGTGCAAATGACTATGTGAAAGTTATTTGTTACGCGCCAAGTGGCTGCTTGAAAACTGTCCAAGTCCAATCTAAATGCTGTAAAAGTGAAACTACAAAAACTACAAAAAAGGAGAATTAATAAAATGTTATTGATTAATTAAAAGTCTCTTATCTTATATTCAGTGTTCACCCGAGCCCGGGAAAGAAAAGGGTAGGGAACCCGTGAAGTGACCATGCTGTATGGAGGGTTCCTTCCTTTCCTCCTGTGAAAAGAGAATAAGATAGAAAACATACTAAGTACAATTTATAAATACGATTAAAAAACCAATATATCAATAAAACGTAAATAGTAACAATCAGTATCATGGAAAGACAACACCATCTAATCAGTTGTCATGAAGATGTGTGGCTAACTCTTCATCCAGGTTGTGGCCCCCGGGGAATCTGGTTTCTAGCTCTAATATCCACTTTGATTCTTTTTTTCCTAAGAGCTAGTTCTCTATTGCCTCCTCTAGTGACCATGTTTATCTGATCAATGGCAAAGAACCTGAGAAGAGAACTTTTGGATTGGTGGTATTCCTGGAAATGTCTGGCAATTGGATAGTGTAGATCAGTATTATTGATGAGAGAAAAGGGAGCGGCTGTGCATTTCATTCTGGAGAGAAAAGGGAGCGGCTGTGCATTTCATTCGCCAGAAGCCTCTGAAGAAGAGTTATCGAAACGCGTCAGGCAGGCGTGTGACTGCTAAAGGTATCTGCGGAGGCATGTTTTCCATACCTTTGAATAAAGGCTGATGCTTGGAGCCTTCGTGGTGTTCGAGTGCTTCCTAAGTCTACGGACCCTAGCCAGAGCCTCAATTTAATGACGGTTGCCGTGCCGTCGGGAATGCACCATCCCGTGAACCTGGGAGCCATAGGGACTGTCATCCAGCCAGCCCCGCTGTGGGGCACCATGGTACAGGATTAGGAAAACACCCAATGCGGAGGCCCATTCACGGGTCTTAAAAAGCCGGCAGAACATTGCACTTTAATCCGGCACTACAACTCCCAATATCCTCAGCACTGTCTTATACAAAGCAGCCCATCAGGGGGCGTGCTATCGATGGAGAGAAAAGGGAGCGGCTGTGCATTTCATTCGCCAGAAGCCTCTGAAGAAGAGTTATGGAAACGCGTTAGGCAGGCGTGTGACTGCTAAAGGTATCTGCGGAGGCATGTTTTCCATACCTTTGAATAAAGGCTGATGCTTGGAGCCTTAGTGGTGTTCGAGTGCTTCCTAAGTCTACGGACCCAAGCCAGAGCCTCAATTTAATGACGGTTGCCGTGCCGTCGGGAATGCACCATCCCGTGAACCTGGGAGCCATAGGGACTGTCATCCAGCCAGCCCCGCTGTGGGGCACCATGGTACAGGATTAGGAAAACACCCGATGCGGAGGCCCATTCGCGGGTCTTAAAAAGCCGGCAGAACATTGCACTTTAATCCGGCACTACAACTCCCAATATCCTCAGCACTGTCTTATACAAAGCAGCCCATCAGGGGGCGTGCTATCGATGGAGAGAAAAGGGAGCGGCTGTGCATTTCATTCGCCAGAAGCCTCTGAAGAAGAGTTATCGAAACGCGTCAGGCAGGCGTGTGACTGCTAAAGGTATCTGTGGAGGCATGTTTTCCATACCTTTGAATAAAGGCTGATGCTTGGAGCCTTCGTGGTGTTCGAGTGCTTCCTAAGTCTACGGACCCAAGCCAGAGCCTCAAAATATATATATATATATATATATATATATATATATATATATATATATATATATATATATTCAAAACAAGAAAGTGGGTACTTCCGGGAACAAGCCTGTGGTCAGGTGGTGCGCGGTGTCGGTAAACCCAAGGCCGGCCATGCAGTAATCCAAAAAGTTCAAAGAAATAGAACGCACTCTCAAAGGTCGTGGTGGAAGGTAGGTTGCTCTTTATTGCTCAAACGTAACGCGCTTCGACAAGTAAATGTCTTGATCACACGAAGAGCTTTTACGGAAGTGCGTGCATAAATAAACATACGAAATGGACAAAGGACTACAGATGCAATACATTCACATAGTAAGTCAACAGTGTTTTCCATTTTGTAATGTGAAACTATAAGTATGGACACAACATGTCTGTATATGTATTGGACATCATGATACATCACAGAGATATACTGAGGCAAAGCTACTATATACAGTAATGCAAGTATAAAACTGCCAGTATTACACAGTGATACTCAGTAGAGGGTAACTTGGTCTGGTATCGCCCTAGTGGCTTGAAGTTCATGTGGCTACAGGTGAAAGCCCGATAGGTTCATAAAGCTGTAAGGCAAATGCCAGGTACCTTCATGCACCCAGTGATTGTGTCATGTACTCGGACTAGTGCCTGTGATTAGTTCAATCACGCCACTGCATAAAGCTGGCTCCAGACATTGCTGTGGGACAGTACCTCGGTAGTAGGGCTACTGTTCAAGCAAGAGTGCTAATGACTATGTGAAAGTTATTTTTTACGCGCCAAGTGGCTGCTTGAAAACTGTCCAAGTCCAATCTAAATGCTGTAAAAGTGAAACTACAAAAACTACAAAAAAGGAGAATTAATAAAATGTTACTGATTAATTAAAAGTCTCTTATCTTATATTCAGTGTTCACCCGAGCCCGGGAAAGAAAAGGGTAGGGAACCCTTGAAGTGACCATGCTGTATGGAGGGTCCCTTCCTTTCCTCCTGTGGAAAGAGAATAAGATAGAAAACATACAAAGTACAATTTCAATATACCCATATCATACAAATATACTCATAGATGATGTATAAATACGATTAAAAAACCAATATATCAATAAAATGTAAATAGTAACAATCAGTATTATGGAAAGACAACACCATCTAATCAGTTTTCATGAAGATGTGTGGCTAACTCTTCATCCAGGTTGTGGCCCCCGGGGAATCTGGTTTCTAGCTCTAATATCCACTTGGATTCTCTTTTTCCTAAGAGCTAGTTCTCTATTGCCTTCTCTAGTGCCCATGTTTATCTGCTCAATGGCAAAGAACCTGAGAAGAGAACTGTTGGATTGGTGGTATTCCTGGAAATGTCTGGCAATTGGATAGTGTAGATCAGTATTATTGATGGCCCTCAGGTGTTCCATGATTCTTTTCTTAGCCATAAGGGTTGTACTCCCTCCATACCTAAGTTTGCTAGGACATTCTAAAGCATAAATGACGAAGTTGCTGCTGCAAATTAGGACCTGAATTATGTTCCAATTTCTGGTATGTCCTGGAATATTGAATTCTTTCATCAGATGGCTAAATTTGTACGCTCTGCAATGTCCACAGGCGAAAAAACCTTTGAGATTATGCAGATTGCTTTTCCTCAGTTCAGTAATATCCCCTTTGACAAGGATGTCTCTCAAACTTCTCCCTTTCCTATAGGTGATCAGAGGTCTATCACTCAAATCGGGACCTATGATGGTGTCTGTTTTTAAAATATTCCAGTTATCAGCAAGAATTTTCTGAATTTTCTTGGACTGATTATTATATGTGGTGATCACTCTCATGTTGGTCTCATTCATTCCTTTTTTGTCTATCTGTTCAAGCGTCAAGCGACTTCTCCCTGCTGACATCACTTATCTTATTGATTGCTTTCTTGAGAACCCACTCGGGATAACCCTGTGCCCTGAATCTTCTGAGCATGGCTTCCTGTTCTTTCATATATGTTTCTTCAGTGCTACAGTTTCTTCTTGCCCTCAGTAGCTCCCCATAGGGGATGCTCCACTTAAGGACACCTGGGTGGCCACTGAGGGCAGGAAGGAGACTGTTGTCGGCCGTTTCCTTGCGATAAAGTCTAGTGACAAGTTTACCTTTACTGACTTCAATACTGGTGTCAAGGAACTCAATGCAGTCCTTACTGATATTATGAGTCAGAACGATATTATACTTATTGAGTTTGTCAATAAAGTTGATAGCTTCAGATTCACTCCCTTTCCAAACATTAAATAAATCGTCATTGTACCTAAGCCAGACTGCTACATTTTCAGAGTCAGTCAAAAAAGTAGCTTCAGAGTGAATTTCTTCCTTCCATTTGCCTAGGAAGAAGTTGGCAAAGCTTGGCGCGAAGCACGTACCCATCGCCGTGCCCCGCCCCTGCCTGTACAACTCTCCATTGAACATGAAGATGTTGTTGGTAAGACATAACATTATCATGTCGTCCAGCATTTGAGTGTGTTCCAGGTAACTGATGTTTTTCGTACTCAAGAAATGCATGCAAGCCTCAATACCCTGGACATGATCAATGATGGTATATAATGAGGTCACGTCCAGGGTAATGAGGTAGTATTCTTCTTCCCATGTAATGCCTTCCATTTTGATAAGGACGTCTTTAGAGTCCCTAACATAGAATGGTAACAAGATGACATATTCTTTTTAAAAAATTGTCAAAATATTTTGAAATATTTTCATACAGATTGCCCACAGAAGATACTATAGGCCTCCCAGGAGGGATTGTAGGGTGTTTATGAATCTTGGGGTGGAGGTACAGGATGGGCAGCTTAGGGTAATCTTTTTTCATAAAGCAATATTCATGCCATGTGATAATACCAGATTCTTGCCACTTCGAAAGTTTATCTCACGTAGTGGTTATACTTGCATTGTACGTGGTGGTGTTGCATGCACAATAGAATCTATCATCATCTAGTTGTCTTTTGGCCTCATTATTATACATTTGTTTACTCCAAAGTACTATTTTCCCACCTTTGTCAGACGGGCGTATTACAATACTATTATCTTGAGACAGAGACACAATGATGTTTCCTTGATTGCCTGACAAATTGAAACCTTTGGCATATCTGCTTGCATTGCTGTGTTTCTGCTTGACAAGTTCTTTGGTAACAATGTCATGAAAGGTGTCAATAGAGTCATGAGGAAGGTTAGGATAAAATACAGATCATGGTTCAAAGGTAGTGCACGCTGTTTTATCTGTAGCAATGTTAGTTAGATCATAAACAGATAGGTCTTCAGTGTCTAGCCATGGTACCTGTTCCAGATCATGCGTGATCCGTAGCATATTTGCGTCGCCAACGGTAAGAAAAAAAAAGTCTATTGTTTCTGAGAGTATGCCACTTTTTCAACTTGAGCTTTCCTGTGAATTTAAAAATGTCAACACAGGTGTTTGCATAGTTAAACAATTCTGTAGGACAAAAGGTTAAGCCTAAGCACAATGTTGTTTTTTCAAGTTGAGACAGTGTTCGTGCTGTAAGATTTACAATAGTTTTATTTACCATTGCGATATCCGTCATTGTTTCGTTTTCCTGGAGCCACCTCGTCTGGTTCCCATGGGCTCTGTATTTCTTTGACCTGTGTTTTCACTCGAGTCGCCTTTGTTTGCTGCACCCCTGCCTCTTCCTCTTCCTCGTCCTCGACCTCTTCCTCGTCCCTGGGGTGGTGGGGTTGGTGTGGGGATTATCTTTCCTGATTGTCGACCCTTTTTCATCACTCGGAATTTGTCTAAAAAATTAGCTGATCTTGTTATTATTTCAACTTCAAAAGAGGTGCTTGCTGTATGTACTGAGGCATCAGTCACTGGTATTCCTAGATCTTGGTAAATTTTCTTTTGCGGTGGTTGAGACCACTAGTTCTTCATGTGGTTTTTTTTTATTGTACAGATGGTCGTATTTATGACTGTAAGTAAGAATGTGCCCATTCTCATAATCTTTACAGACTGGGTGTAACTTCCTTTGTTTGCAAAGTTTTATGTCATCCTCGTGTTTCATCAGCCTTCCTTTCAATTCATCTTTAAATTTCTTGATGTTTTCTTGTTCGCTACTTTTTTTGAGGTCATTCTCAATCTCAGCTATTTCCTTGATGATTTTTTCCCTATCCTCCCACGCATATTTTATAAGTATACAAAGCATATTTTTGGAACTCGTGGCTGAGTTCTCCTCCCACTCTTCTAACATGCATGGATTGGGAGATTCATGTGAAGGGGTTGTGTATATTCTAAGACCCCTTGGAACCATTTGCTTGTCCACATAGTCCTGGAGGGAGATAGCTACCCACCATTTAGATGTTTCTTGTTTTTTAAGTTTTTTCGTACTTTTTAAGTTGAGTATTTAATAAATTGACTTTGTCTTTGTTAGGTGGTATTTCTACTGATCATCCTTTCCCAGGTGCGAGCGCGGATAGTGTTTGCGCCGCTATTCGCCTTTCATTTTGGTCTTCCATGATGATAGTACTGATCCTTGTATCGTAGTTTACTATTCCTGTGCAAATGGAAATGGATGTGTTGCTAGGGACTGCTGGGCATTTTGCCTCCGGTGTTACTGGTTCCTCAGGAGCTTCTGCACTGGCAACAGGACCTTCCTGTCTGTAATCAGCGGTTCCTGATGCCGCTGTAACGTAAGAATGTCACAGGGGTATGGGGAGAATTGCGACTGAGATATAGTGATGCCATAATACTGTACAGAAAGATCAACGGCAGTATGTGGTTGATGCAGATACACACTCTCAGGATGGGAATATATTTGCGGTCAGTGCCAAGTATGCTCATCTAATTTCCCCATTAAATCCCGGCCGATAACCAGAGACGTCAGTCCTTGATCCCCCGGCACCGCACCCGCAAGGGAGTCCACCCGAGCACAAGTGCACGCACGCCCCCCCCTCCCGAGGAACGCCCCACGGGGCCAAGCTTACCTCTGGAATAACGTCCGAGATCCTTAGAAGTCTTGTAGTATCCAAATCCTCAATCTGGAATCAGCGGCCGGCTCACGATCCCTCCATTTTGTTCAAAACAAGAAAGTGGGTCCTTCCTGGAACAAGCCCGTGGTCAGGTGGTGCGCGGTGCCGGTAAACCCAAGGCCGGACATGTAGTAATGCAAAACGTTCAAAGAAGTAGAACGCACTCTCAAAGGTCGTGGTGGAAGGCAGGTTGCTCTTTATTGCTCAAACGTTACGCGCTTCGACAAGTAAATGTCTTGATCACACAAAGAGCTTTTACGGAAGTGTGTGCATAAATAAACATACAAATGGACAAAGGACTACAGATGCAATACACTCACATAGTAAGTCAACAGTGTCGGCCATTTTGTAACGTGTAACTATAAGTATAGACGCAACATGACCTTATACCTTACACTGACTCTCCTCCATTTTAACATCCCTGCTTTTTCTTTTTACTCCTCCCTCATGTTGCTCCTCACTCCTTGATTGTAAGCACTTGTACCCCTAGAACATTACAAATAAACAATTAACTCAAATAACATTGGCTATGTGGAATCTCACTATGGCAGCTAGAATTTCACTACAGATATTACCAAACCACTTGGCTACTGCAGCAAATCCACTCCCAATGGCTTCACAGGCATTTAA
Source organism: Triturus cristatus (assembly GCF_964204655.1). Lineage (NCBI taxonomy): Eukaryota > Metazoa > Chordata > Amphibia > Caudata > Salamandridae > Triturus > Triturus cristatus. The sequence goes on along the minus strand of NC_140588.1, from coordinate 316,397,136 downwards.
AGCATCTAGTTCTATGAGTCTTCCTTCAAATCAGTGACATTCTCAAGAAATATCTTTACCTCATCACTCTTGTCGGGATATAGGTGCATCATTGCTAGAATTTAGCATTTTGCAGACTATGCCTTCCTTCGCAAGAAGGATATCTAAAGCAATGCGATTATGTACAACTACAGACCTGATAGCTATCATCTCAGTATATACAGCTAACAATGATCCAGCTGCACTAGTATATAATTTATCTACTATAGTAGAAAGCTTTCTCATCTTGATATAATTTAAAACTACCCCAATGGAAGGGATCATTGCACCAAAAATATCCCCCACAACTTCAGAAGTATAATTGCTACGTTTCAGTCTGCCAGATGACTCCCACACCAGAATTTTGAAATGTTTTACATGATACATTTTTGGAAAGGCTATAGCCAAATAACAAGTCCTGTGCCAATTTTTAGGCATTAAAAATATGCATGGTCCCTGTAAATGTAATAAACTCTGGGAATAACAGTATCCTTTTCTTCTAGAAACTGTTCTGGCTCTCCTTTAAAATGTGCTCACAATCACTTCTTCCCATGAGTTGAGTATAGGTCTCAGACTTTTCCCTATGACATATTGCTTACAATTCTGTGTCCATTCTTAAGTCAATGTGGGTAAAGCCCGTGACCACAAATGCTGTAGTTCCTCCTTAGCCCATTCATTTTTGTATTTTGGATCTTGACCTGACCTCCATCTTACATCCACCACTCTCCTTCCATCTTCAATATCATCTATAAATTTCTTTTCAGCATCAGTCAGGGAGCAAGTCAAATTGTGCCTATGAGCAGGCTTAAAGAACCTAAAACGGTGTCCATCCCGTTAGCCTTTGCAAGCAGATTTAACTATTTAAGCAAAGGGACTTCAGAAAAACCAAATCATAATTTGAAAAATAATACTCAAAATGACTTTGTCCATATAAAAGACTAGGCAAAAGGCTACAAGAAATACCATATGTGAGGTGTATATGATGGTATGTAATCTTGAAGGGGCACCTGAATATAAACCTATAAGTAAAATTAACAATCCTACACCAACTGCTGTTAATATATCATCTACTATACATGCACATCTATTATGGTTACTAGTTTCCATGAATTCACTACAATCAGCGCCTTGAATAGAAAATAGCAGTAAAGGGATTCTCCCGTACATTTCTACATGTGCAAATGGCAAAGTCAATTTAAAATATTGAATGATTAACTTACTTAGAAAGGTCTTTGTGAATATCCCCTAACCATACTCCATCTTCTTCTAAAATGACTCCCTTACGCTCATTCTGCACTGTTGGGCTTAGGGAATATTTTTACTTCTTTTAAGCAAAGGTCATTAGATTGTTTCTATTTGAAATAAATGTCAAAGCTCAGTTCAGAGATCATATCAGGCACAGCTCGAGTCAGTTCATTCAATTATAGGAAAAGTTCAAAACTACACTCCAAATTCAGACTCAAAGTGGTGCAGCGGATACCTCACCATTATTGTCCAAATCACAAAACACCCTGTTGCTGTCATTTGCCACAAACTATGACCACTCAGGGGTCAAATACCTCAGACAAGGCACTAGGGCTCTCTTCAATCTCCTGAGTGCAGGCTGTTCATACTCGCTGCCACTTAGATCATGCACTTAAGCTTCCTCCGGGACAGTATGTGTGTGTGTTCCACGGGCAAACTTGGTCTCTTCCCCTCCTGCCTTCTCAGCCAGTCGTCTCCAGCTCTACCTTAGCTGGATAAAACTGTCAGGATGCACTAGTGGTGTACTAGTGCATCCTGACAGTTTTGTCCAGACAAGATTAAAAGAGCCCCAGAAAATGGTTAAGGCCTTTCCTGGCAAGTGGAGGAGGGTAGGTCGGGGGTTCTCCATTCACCAGTAAGACTCAGCAGCACTGCGCTGACCTCCACATCAACCAATGGTGATATTGATGATTGTTGCATAGGATGAACGATCATAACCTATCTACTTTAACACTAGGTATTTTTACCACTGCGGAATACCTACATCACATCATAGGTGTGGGGGTAGGCTCTCCACCCACCTTTGTCTAGTGCTGACAAAGCTCCCTGGATCCGTTAAGGACCAAAAAGGGAGTGAAACATGTTGACCTAATCACATGCTTTCACACTCATGGCTCCTAGGGCACATTAGGCCCCACCAGTAGCATTCACTATCTTTTTTGGTTCTTTAAATCCTGTCAGGCGAACCTCCAAAATAAAGCAGTTTTTTGGTATGAAAAAAGATCTCTGCCAAAGTTACCCTTCGGGGGCCCACAGGGTAATGTTGCGCCTGCCTGACAAGGAGAAATGCTCAATGAGGAAGCATGTCATATCCAGGGGTCTGTGAGGGCAGAAAGAAATAATCTGTAGGATTCCCCCTCATGCTCATTGAACTATCATTTTGCAATATTATCCATTTAGCTCCCTCTTTCTTTGACCTCTCTTTTCTTTAGGAAAAGTACCTTCATGGTTCACATTACAATTGCATTTGAAGCCTAGGTACTGGACCTTTATCAGCTCCCAGCCCCCCTTCTTTTTGTTTTGTGACCACATCAGCCAGTCCAATGCAATAATCAAGCATCATCTCATCTGTTATAAGTACAAGTACATTTGCAGGCTCTGCAGGCAGCCTCATTGCTTGGCCCATGATTAATTCATGAGTAGATAGTCCGGTCCTCCGATCAGGAATGCTGGGAAGGCTCATCAACACTAAAGGTAAAGCATCTGGCCACTTCAGAGATGTCACAACACAGACTTTGGGTAGCATGGATTTGAGCTTACCATTCACTTGCTCCATGATTGCAGAAGCTTCAGGTCAATAGCTACAGTGCATTCTTTGTTTCATTTTGCAATGCTGCACATAACATTCCCAGGATGTCAATATTAGAATGAGTTTCATGGTCCGACGACCAGCGAAGTCAGGAAACCAAACCTGGGGATCAGTTCCCTCAACAACAACTTAGCTACAGTGAGACTGTCATGCCTGCTTGCCGGGTAAGCCTCAACCCAACGGGAGAAAATACACAAAGTAACTAGGACATATATTAGCCCATTACACACAGGCATCTCAGTAAAGTCCAGTTGAATTCTGTTAAATGGTCTTGCTGACCTCCCACTGGACCTCCCAATGTGACTCATTGTCACTGGTGTCTTTCTTCCTACATTCATCTGTGGTCACACAACACATTGGTGATACAAACTATTAGCACTCAACCTAAACCAGAGGTTGGACCATTTCTGTTGAAACAGCCTGTCCAGTGCATCCCCCCCAATGTGTGCAGAACCATGAAAATGTATCACCATTGGAGGCAACAAGCTATGCAGAAATACAGGTCTTCCCTCTGTTGATACCCAGATTTTATCATCTCTCATGACACAAGCTGCTCTGACCCAATCCAGCTGTTCTTCCTCTGTAACTTCCTCCTGCAATCTCTTCACTTCTTCCAAAGTATCTTCCACCGCCAACAGAAGGTTGTGTTTGGTCTAATTTTGGGATTCATTTACCTGTTCAACATTAGAGAACCATGAGCACAATACTGTGCAACCTTTTCAACATAACTGTTACCAACTGTCACATAGTCATTTCTGTTCCTGTGTGGTGAACACTTTACAACTGCAATTTCTTAAGGTAACTGCAATGGCGGTAAGGGAGGACAGTGGCAGTGTCTCCCGACTCCGCTTGGCGTCAGGTAATCCTTTGTTTGAGCGGAGCACTTGAGCAGTCAGCATATGAAGTGTGTTACTGTGGATTAGTTTAATACGATTTTAAAGTCACTTGCGGCGTAAATTTTAATTTGCACGCTTAATTACAACCACTTCACCTTGGGTTGTATTTTATCAAAGTTGACTGCCTATTTTGTTCGTACCTGCACTGTAAGGGGCTCTGGGGGCCAGATTCTGTCTCAGCTCGGTGTTTTAGCCTGCCCGCCCTGGTCCGACTCGGTACCCAATACCGTTGAGCGGAGGGCGGGCAGACAAGAGCAAGACACGCCCAGCAACCCCGGAACAGTCGAGCGGTTAGCGCTCTAACAACACTCCACACAGGGCTATTTAGCCCCTCGGAGGCCATAGCGCGCAGCCGTTGCGCGCAGAGGGGCGCCATTGACGGTGCCGAAGACAAGCCAAAGACCTGCCCGTCTGCGCCCGTCCGCGACAGGACGGGGCCAGGGGCCATGGGGCCTAACATTGTCCAGTATCCACCGTCGCCTAGTTTAAGGAGGACCTATTCTGCACAGGTACTTCATGATATAGGCGGAAAACAACGCCAGCTACAAGAATGTATGATGGGAAGGTGTCTCCAATTAGACAGCCCATTTTCTTGCCGTTTTTGTCGAGTGCAGTTTGGCATACCTATTCATGTGACCTGTCCTAAAAAGAGCACTACTACCCTCACCCACTCGTCTAATGCTAGTACGAATAGATGTAAAACTCTCATTGGAAGTAAAAATGTACTCTGTAATATAAGGTCTCTTCCCAAATACACGTCAGAAGTATGGGATCTAATTTCTACTAGTGAACCGGATTTTTGTTTCCTTACAGAAACCTGGCTCAAACCCCATTCTACTCCAGCGATTACGTTAGCAATTCCTTCGGATTATAAAGTAATTAGGCTGGATCGCCCTAGTAAAACAGGAGGAGGGATAGCAATCGTCCATAAACAAGAAATTCATTGTACCATCTTGGCTGAATTGAGTACTCCAGCTATTGAATTATTGGTTTTCAAATTCCATTATTCCCCTAAAAACATACAGATGGGTGCTTTAGTATATCGCCCCCCAGGACCATGTACTAATTTCTCTAATATGTTAATTGAGATCCTTGCCCCACACATTAGCATTGATAGGGACTTTTTAATGGTAGGGGATTTTAACATACACAGTGATCAGAAAGACTGCAAAGAGGCACAGTCTGTATTAAATGATCTATCTATACTTGGGCTAACTCAAAGGAATTCTGAGCCAACGCACCAGGCAGAGCACACATTAGATCTGATTCTAACTAATTTTCCCACAGTCTCATGTTCTCCTCCCACTCAAGTAAGTTGGACTGACCATTTTATTATTGAATTTTATATTTCACACTTTAATAATACTCTGCACAGACCATTTTCTCTTCCTTGTCATCGACGGCAGTGGCATAAAGTTAATAAAGAAGTCTTCCCCAGTAATTTTATAGAGCCCTCTATTACTATGTCAGAAAATGTTGAATGTGCCCTAAAGAAGCTGGAAACAGCAACCAGATTAGCCATAGATAATATAGCCCCTATAAAAAATTTCAAATCTCGGCCTGTCAATAAACAGGAAATCTGGTTTTCTAAAGACCTTAAAACATTAAAACAAGCAGCTAGGAAGCTGGAGAAAAAATGGAGAACCTCCCATCTGGAGAGTGATAGAAAGCACTATTGGGACTCACTATCCATCTATCACAAAGCTATCCGTAGTGCGAGAAAAATTCATATAACATCTCAAATTACGGCTGCAGGGAATTCTCCCAGGGTCCTTTATCAGGTGCTCCAATCGTTTGTTAAACCTGTAGCATGTGAAAGCTCCGAACTGGCGTCTCGACAGCTCTGTGATGGAATATCATCTTTTTTCTCCAATAAAATTGACACTATCTATGAGAAAATTGTGGAGTCTAATAATGCCATGGCTACTGACACAGTTCTTGCCTTCCAAAACACAGAATTTAATCATGATATACATACTTTGGACACCTTTCCTCCCATTACTTATGAGGATCTATCTGTACTGGCTAAGCAGATTAAAAGTGGCAGTCCTGACGATATTATTCCAGCTAGATTAATGCCCACTTTATTTGATACACTATGTCCTACGATCGAAAAACTCGGCAATCTGTCTCTGAGCACAGGATCCGTCCCCAGAGAATGGAAACGTGCACTAGTTAGGCCTATTAGGAAAAATACCACCATTGCTTGGACCGAATTATCCAACCTAAGGCCAATCTCACTGTTACCTTTTCTGGGAAAACTTACAGAAAAGTATGTTAATAGACTCCTTTCCAGCTTTATTGAAACTGCTGGTGGCCTTGACCATTCTCAATCTGGTTTCAGGCCAAAACACAGCACTGAGTCTACCCTATTGTCTGTTATGGACGACCTGCATATGCTCCAAGACAAAGGCTACTCCGTGATCTTAGTGTTATTAGATCTATCAGCAGCGTTCGACACCGTGTCACATAACATTCTTATTAACCGGTTGTCGAACGTGGGAATTAAGAACAAAGCCCTTGCATGGCTGAGAAGCTTCCTTTCCGATCACACCCAGACTGTCACCATGGGTACGTATCGCTCAGCTGAGGTAAAAGTTATGAAAGGGGTACCACAGGGCTCTTGTCTAAGCCCAACGCTTTTTAACATCTATGTGGCCCCCCTGGCAAGAGTGATGCGTAAATTTGGCTTCATCCCCGTGTCATATGCTGATGACACGCAGCTCCTCTTCCCTTTTAAGACTCTTACCACGGAATTGAGGAGCTCTTTCTCTGCAGGCATGGAAGCTGTAGCATGTTGGATGTCTACTAATTACTTACAGTGTAACGTCAACAAAACGGAGGTCATGTTGTTCGGAGAAGCCACAATACTCTGGACTCCAGATTGGTGGCCACCTGGTCTAGGCGTAGTACCTGAGCCCAAACAGATCGTTAAAAACTTGGGGATTCGCCTTGACCAGGATTTGTCACTAAAACAACATACAAATTATGTCGCAGGCGTATGCTTCCATACTATCAGCCTGCTACGTAAAGTCTTTCCATTACTGCCGGACCTTTTCAGGAAGACTCTGGTGCAGGCCCTTGTCATGAGTCGGATCGACTATTGCAACGGCCTGTTGCTCTCTGCAAATGAGGGAGTGTTGAACAGACTCCAGGTGATACAAAACACTGCGGCTCGCCTTGTTCTTAATGCCCCTCCTAGAACAGCATCAAAGCCACTTTTAGATGAATTACACTGGCTCTCAATCCGCCAAAGGATAAAATTCAAAACTTGCTGCCTGATACATAAGAGCCTAAATAGACAAGGTCCACTATACCTGGAAAAGAAATTTATTCCATACATTCCCTCCAGAATGCTCAGATCCAGCAATGGACATCTACTGGTAGTACCTCGTGCCAAGAAGGCCAGGCACGGAAATAAGGCCCTATCTGTGTTGGGACCCAAATTGTGGAATTGCCTCCCTGTAGCTATTCGTTCATGCTCTGAACACTTGATGTTTAGGAAACAACTCAAAACCTTGTTGTTCATAAATGCGATTTAGTGACTCCCGCTTGTTTCACTCTTGATAAAGGATTAACTTGCCAGAAGCGCAGAGATACTCCAGCTGGAGTCGATTCTAGCGCTATAAAAACCTGCAAATAAATAAATAAATAAATAAATGCTTCCAACAGTTATATGACATATTGCTCATTTTGAATGAGACTTCCTGATGACATCATAAATTCCATTTTATGTTCACAACTGTCCAAAATCATGAATCACACCAAAGCCATACTGACTATCAGTAAAAATAGTCACTATCAAGTGTTCTGAAACTCAACAGGCAGTAGAAGAAGCAATCAGTTAAGCTACTTGTGCAGAGGAAGTCAGGAAGCTTCCACTACCCGTCAACTGTACAGACTGAGCAAGCAGCTTTTAGGGTTTCCCGATCATGTTTTAGGAAATAGCCACCCACAAACAATTTAAAATCAGACTCTGTCAGGTTCTCATCTCAAATAAAAGTTCACTGGCATCCAGACAGTAATGTTCTACCTCCTCATCATCATTTTCATCTTCAGGCAATGGAAACAAAGTAGCAGGATTCAACTAAACACACCACATCATGGTTATGTTTTCAGGGGTAAATATTTATATTTGGTCAACCTGCTGTTTGTCAAGTGCTGAGTTCAAGTGTGGCTCAGTAGGATATCGACTGAGTGGGACACCATGACCATGAACGGAATCCCATGACTATACTCTTACAACTTTCAATGCTGACACCTACTGCCGCACAGCCAACTGGGCACTCCTGGGGTATCAAGAGTTACAAAAAATTAAACCATGGGTCTCTGTGTATCTCCATGCATCTGTGTAAGCACTGAGAAAGTGCAGCCCTCTCTCTCACTGCAGAAAAGTGTGAACACGTTGTTGAAATTAGAATTTCCTGGTGCAGGGACACAGCACAGATGTTTTCTCATCTCCAAGAATGCAACAAAACAGTTGATGTCCCATGGTATTGGATCAGACTCATGCTTGTGTGTCAACCTCTGTAAAAGCTTGGCCACTAGAAAAAAGCTGGGTATCCACTTTCGACAGTAGCCCACCATTCCCAGAAACATCCTGACTTCTTTTTGCTTAGTTGGCAGATTCATCTTCAAGATGGCAGAGATTCTCTCTTATGACATCCTCCTTGTTCCCTTCAGATTGTGGTGTCCTAGATATAGGACTTCTTGATTATATTGCAACTTGCTCAGGGACACTTTATGTCAATTCTTAGCCAGGTGGTTCAACAATGCAATGGTGTATTATGTACAGGCTTTATGAGTGTCAGATGCCACTAACAGGTCGTCGATATAGCGACCCAGGACAGAGTTGCAGGGCATTACCATAGACTCAAGATTCTTTTTGAGGATTTGATAGAAAATACAATGGCTCTCTGTATACGCTTGAGGGACTCTGCACCATGACAAAACATGGTTTTAGAACTGGAAGAAGAAAAGGTATTGACTTTCCTCATGCAAAGGTATAGAGAAGAAAGCCTGACATAAATCGATCACAGTGAACCACTCAACCTCACATGGAACCTGAAACAGTGTCACAGGTGGATCAGATACCACAGGACAACAAGATATTATGATGGTATTAATCTTTCTAAGGTCCTGCACAATGCAGGACTTATTGCTTGGTTTCTGCAGGCTCATACTGGGCAACTTACATGGACTTCTCATTGTCTCTCTCAAAATGCCCTGCTGTATCATTGACTCAATCACTGGAGTAATCACAGCTAATGTTTCAGGCATTAGATTACACTAAGGAGTTCTAGGATACTCAGCATTCGGCTTGACATTTATACGGACAGTTTCAACTCCCCTTATGAGCCCAATGTCCTTTCCAGAAAAGTCCCAGACTTCAAACTTTACAATATCCTTAATATCCTGTGGTAACTAATAAGTAGGGGTGGGCGGAATTTGCGTAATCGCGTTACGCAAATCTCCGCGAAACGGTAAAAAATCTCCGCGAACACGCAGAAATTCCGCGAACACGCGGAATTGCTTGTTCGCGATACTTTTTTCCTGTTCGCGATCGCTGTTTGCGTGCTCGGGGTGAAATATCTCACGAACACGCATATTGAGAACGCGAACAAGCAAAAAATTTCGCGAAGTCGCGGAACGCAGATTTTTGGGCAATTTCGCGTTCTCCGCGGAACGCGAAATTACCCAAATTCCGCAAATTCCGCGAACGGAACGGAATTTACCACCCAGGCCTACTAATAAGTTGTCATAAAAGGGTGCAGCCCAAAAGCCGCTCCCTGACTTTCCAATTTGAAATCAACATCTTCATCATGAATCTGAAAACTCCACACCCTTTGGTGTACAATATATGGTGCAGTTCAACTTACATAACAGACCAAGTCCTCAATGATTTAGAAGGAGTGGAATCACACACCAGGGTTAGATGTTTCCCTTTAAATCACCCTAATTTAACTGAAACTTCCTCGGTGACAGTATTTGTCATTTGTCACCAAATAAATATTAGAGTTACTTAAAAAACATCCATATCTCTTTCACACCACCACGAACCAACCAAACAGCTGAATGTGCAGGGAGTCAACATACTCCCTAAGTTCTCAGCTAATCGAAACCGGGGCTGCAGCTGCCAAACCTATTATCCTGGTACACAATAAACAGTAGGCCTCCTTTGACCATTATTCCTCCGAAATTGTTGCTAAATTCCTCCCCGCAAACCTCACTATCAGCTGTGTAATACAAGTAATAAGTCTTTATCTAGCTAACGAGAAGCATAATAAACCTGTAGAAGGAAAAGTTAACACACTGCCAATCTAAAGAAAGCATTTTCAATCAAGGCCTTATGTCAAGTTAAACATTTCAAAATGGATGGGATTTACAATATGAAATACACACACAAATTGAAATCAGTAATCAACATAAAATGTGAACATGCATAAGATGGTTACAGCATTCAAATGGTCAATTTAATGTTCTCATGTATATTGAACTGACAAACACCGACACATACAAAGCACTGGTTGCTAGCTCAACCAGAATGCTAAGATGAGAAGGAATTATATAGAGGAATCTGCATGATAAGGATAAATCCTGCATGTTATTCTCCAAAAATATCATGATGCCAATCCACTTGTCCCCAAGAACTATTGATGCTCCCGGTTTTGGAAGGAGTTTGTATATTATAGCAGAACACTCTTAATGAGGGCCCATGTGAAGACAAATTTAGGTTGCACCTTTTGACTGAAGTTAGTGATAAGTTGTTAAATATTGTCTGAGTCTTAAAATTCAGTGTACACTGTTCAAACTTTGCTCTTTGAAACCCAAATGATTGTTGAAAAAGATAAAGAAGATGTGGTAAGATAGCAGTGTCTGTTAATGGTATGCTGCCAGACTATCCATTAATAGTTAATATGGCTACACTGATAACAGGCTAAATTTATATTTTATATCGTTAAGAAATGTATTACTATACTAGGAATGATTGAATACGGCATTATACATAATTCCTTTCACAAACACATCGAAATTCATTATCTACTGTGGCATAGCTTTAAATTGCCATTGCAAAGAAGTAAATACCTGCATTGTTGTGTAACTGCCATCTCAAAGATGTCATCGGTCGGTTAAAATAATATCGCAAATGATTGTAGCTGAAACACGCACACTTCCATCCACAGTCTTGTAACCTCACTCGCCACAATACATTAACTTTAACTTGTAACTCTACCATGCTCTGCGTTCTGGCTAATCATATCATTTTTCATGTCATAAGTGGTTTTTTTTACTGCTATAAATTCACAGCCTTCAAAGGTGGTGCGTAAGTATACATGTGAGTGATAAGTATGACTTACAGTAATATGAAAGCAGAGGGTGAATGATCATTTCAAAACATAAGTCTAAGTTATGAATTTGTGCTGGTTGTGCAGTATAAGGTGTGTTTGGCAGGAATATGTTAAAAGTTAAGTGTGTAAGTGGTGCATACATAATAAAATTAAGAGAACTATAAATGTAGAATTTCTAATGTTTGTGGAGCTTTATTTGAGTTTGTATACCAAACCTGCAAATAGTTTCCCCGACTATAACTGATGTCTAACCTTTGTTTTTTGTGTGATTTTCAATGGTTTTTACAATGTTAGTAACAATTTTCTAATATTTGTCCACTTTAGTTTCATGGACTAGAGTGTTACTATGTGGGGTGTGGTATAATATTGTGGTGATAATGTTATGGATCACTGATACAACATCGACTCCTATAACATCGAACTACAAAAATATCGAGTCAACAAAATTGTGTACAAAAATATTGACACCCAATACACAAAATAAAAATAACACAAACATGGATAACAAAAATCGTTAACATTTTTTCGATAACAAAAACATCAACAACAAAAATAAAGAACACAAAAATATCGATAACATTAAAATAAAATATAACACAACAAAACCATCGCTATTAATAATATCGATAACACAAACATTGATAGAATACATACAAACTATACCGAAAAATAACATTTAAACATAAAAATAAACTATTTTCAATAAAAAATTTAAATACCATATTCCAAACTTTATAAACAAACACTTAAAAAATACAAAATTAATATAATTTACAAAAAAAACAAATACACTAACAAACAAAAAATAAAAATAATCAAACAATACAACTTAAAAAAAACAATGATCAAAAATAAAGAAACATAAATATATAATATATATGTAAAAATATATAACATTTATTTACACATACATTTTAATTACAAAAATAAACAAAATAAAAACAAATATTAAATAAACATATTTATATTAAACAAATTAAATGTTTAATATATAATTCAAAAAAGCTATCTCAACCAATAATTGTAAACTACACCAACACAAACAAATAGAAAACTTTAACTAATTAAATAAACACTATAAAAGCAATCAATTAACACAAATTTACTGTGAAATGAACACTCAAGAAGAATGAAACTTTATGATACAGAGAACAGAACAAATAGAACTACACAATCAACTATTAAAAATACTCCCATTTAAGGTCATAACATGACTTTGGAACTAAATGAAGAAAATTAGCTTGAAAAAAATAATAACTAAAATTATAACATGTTTTCCTTTATAAGTTACAGATTGAACTTTACTAAAGCACCACCTAGAAAATTCAAAACAAAGATTTGCTTCCAAAACAGCAGGAAAATCAACATTAAAAAAAAATATAACAAATTAAGTATATAACTTAACCAACCTATGGAGTAAACTAATATAAACCAATTAATTTATTAAAAAACTAAATATAACTAACAAATATTTTTCTCTTAACAGCTACTACAGACTTCAACAAAAGAACATCAACAAAATAACCTTCATCAGCTATAAATAATAAGTATTTATTTCACAACTAAAAAAAAATAGAGACTAAGGGCCTCATGTAGGTAGCCAAATACCGGTCGGTAACGGCCGATTTTCGGTAAATATGCCGTTACCGACCGGTATTCAGACAAGTGAGATGTAGGAGTCCAAAAACCACTTTTCGGTAAATATGAGGCGGTAAATACCGAATCCTATTTACCGAATTCTAAAATACCGAATCAGATTTACCGAATACATAATTAACGATTCGGTAAACATGAAGTGGTAAATATGAAGTGGTAAAATTGAAAATGACATGTAGGAGCACTCGGTAATTAAGAAATCCAGGAAAATCGGTAAATAAGAGTCGGTAATTAACACGGATTGAAAGCAGGTGGTAACCATCAACAATGCATATAGGCAAACCCAAAATGCAACAGCGTGGACAACATGGCCGCCATGTACGTCATTGCAAGGCGCCTACGTCTACAGGCAGCAGGACTGAGGGTGTGGCGACGGGAGGAACAAATCTACAGACAGCGCATCACACTATTCCAGCTGACTGATGCAGAGATACATGAGAGGTACAGGCTACACCCCGAAACCATCATGGACTTAATCAGGGACCTTCACCCACTCCTGGACCAGCCAATAAGAAGGGCGCACGCCATACCCCCACATGTGCAGGTGCTCTGCAGCCTACATCTGCTGGCATCCGGCAGTTATCAGGTGGTGATAGCTGCGGTGGGTGGGGTATCCCAGAGTTGCCTGTCACGTTTCTTCAGGAAGTTCCTGGATGCCATGATGCAGAGAATGCACCACTACATAAGCTTCCCAAACACACAGGCTGCACTGCAGAAAACAAAAACAGACTTTTATCACATGGCACAGTTCCCCCATGTCATCGGCTGTATTGATGGTACACACATCCCAATCTGTCCACCAGCTGATACAGAGCACATCTACAGGAACAGGAAGTCCACCCACTCCATCAATGTGCAGGTGATCTGTGATGCAGGGAACATCATCACAGATATTGTTTCTAAGTTTCCTGGGAGCACCCACGACTCTTACATCTTCCAGAATAGTGGGATCTACACACGACTGAGTGCCGGAGAATTCGGAGAGGGATACCTGCTAGGTAAGTAACAGTGACGCCCCTTGAAACCTGCAAATCATAGTGTATAGAGGCATGTTACTGATGGTTCCCTTTTACTCATCCAGGCGACAGTGCATATGCATGCCGGTCATTCATCCTCACTCCCTACCTACACCCAGCAACCCAGAGTGAGAGACGATACAACGTGGCACATAAAACAACACGCAATGTGGTGGAGCGCACGTTTGGACTACTGAAGAGCAGGTTCCGCTGCCTGCACAAGAGCGGAGGCGCACGCCAGTACAAACCCATCACCTGCTGCAAGATTATTGCCACTTGTGCAATGCTGCACAACCTTGCCACGAAAAAAGGTACAGATGTGGAACTAACATATTTTGAGGACAACGAGGATGAGTCAGGCCAGCCAGAGGGCAACGCAGCTAGAGTGCCAACTGCAATCGATGGGAGAGAGAGACGGGCAGAGATCACATGCAACTATTTCTGAGTAAGTGAGGGGACACAGCGAGTTGTGAGAAGTCATGACGTAGTTTTAATGTGGCACCACGCCATGAACACATGAACAGGCCAATCAGGCAATATACCATCTATACAAGGAGTATGTCCAGGGTTACGTCACCCAATGGGAAGTGGCTTAGCAGGGCTACATCAATGTTTGCGCATACGCGCTGCAGTGGTGGATTGCACGGCCTGTGCATCCTCACTAGAGCCAACCCCAAGCCGCCTGCTGCTCCTGCGTGCTTCTGGGACGGGGGGTGTGATGCTGCTGCTGGTGTCGATGCTCTCCGCAGCTTCCCCTGCAGCAGTTGTCGACGCCTGACTAGTCAATAGCACCCCTAGTGCACTTGTCACCTGCACCATCCCCCGAGACAGGTCGCTGCAGCACTGTGTTAGGCCCTCCTGCATCGTCACAGAGCGCCGGCACAGTAGAGAAGTCGCAGTTGCCAGACGGTTGAGTGCCCTGCTGGTAGTGTCCCTTCTCTGGCGTTCCCGGCGCCGTGCTTCGATGTCAGCATCTAATTTGCTGCACAACTGCTGGATTGACTGGGACATGTCCCGAATGCCCGCAGCCATGCCGCTAATGTTACTGTCCATGTTGACTAATGTTGTCCTCATCACCCGCATGTGCCTCTGGACTGACATGACTGCCTTTGATTGCAGGCGCTGTTGCTTCAACATTTGGCCCTCGAGACCCAAGAAGACACCATGGCCGTCAGTGGGTGCTGGTGGACTCTGGACACGCGACCTGCGGCGCCCTCTTGCTCCCGTCTGTGCTGCCTGTGAGATGTGGGGCACAGTGGCATGGCTCCCTTCCTGGGGCCCGGTGCGGTCTTCTGGGCCCATGCTGTCGTCTGACGAGGTGTCTAAGGCTCGTAGCCTGGCTGCTGGACGCCTCCTCATTCTCACACCTGCAAGCGGAGATGTGGCCGGTGATTCGAACATGAGTGGCGATGCTGGCTCTGGTTGTGGTGATGCTGGCTCTCGGTGAGGTGATGCTGGCTCTCGGTGCGGCGAGGCTGGCTGTGTTGGTGGTGCGGCTGCCAGTGGGCCTGCTCCCTGGTCTGTACTTGTGCTGGCTAGAGGTGATACTTGTGGCAGGTGTGCCGTCTCTCCTGCAGCATGCCCTGTCCTGCATGATGTCACATCTGTGGACAGAAATACAACATTGGCTCAGTGTCCCCGAAGGGCTGCATTGCAAGCGTCACAATAACACATTTCACATTCCAATATGTCCTCTGTCTCCTTGTGCCTCGAGTGCGTGACATGCCTTGTTGCCCTGTAACATTTACGGCATGGTTAGTGTTGCCCTGACTACATCTCCCGGAATGCATTGCCTGTCTGCACTGACACGTGTGGACTGCAGTGTGATTCTCGTTTCACAATGGGGGATGTGGGATTGGGGTGGGGGGGGCTACATTGCTGTGCTTTCGTCTTACCTTGGTGTGTTGCGGCTCTGGCAGAGCTGTCGGCGTCCCCAAGACCCACGACGCTCTCCTGCTGGATTGTGGCCGCCACCAGCTCCTCCAGTTCGGTGAGGGCAGGTGCCCTGTTGGTTCCACCTCCGGTCTGGCTGGCCTCCTTCTGGATGTCGCCCATCTTCCTCTTGGTTACAATCCTCAGGTCATACCAGCGCTTTTTGAGGACCTCAATGTCCCTGTGGGTCACTCCCACAGCATTGACCTGCGCCTGGATGGCCAGCCATATGTTGCGCTTTTCCGCCTCAGGCACTTGCAGGGATTGCCTTCCAAACAGCTTCTGGTGCTGCTTCACCACCTCCTCCACCAGCACCTGGAGTTCCTTGGGGCTAAATTTCAGCTTCCTCCTCCTTTCCCCTCCGTCTTTCTGTGTTCTCTGGCTGGACATGCTGTTCGTTTACCCGCTCGCACATGCAACGGCTCCCTGCCTCTCCTCTGCACTCCAAGCCTCTCCAGGGTCGGCTAATTATGTACACCTGCCTGGGTGTGGCCACTTCGGCTAATTATGTACACCTGCCTGGGTGTGGGCACTTCCTGGTTGGGTGGGCTGTCGTTGCACAGGATTAGCTGTTTCGTCCAGTCATGTGATTTTATTTACCGAATCCGTACATTCCGATTCGGTATTTTCCGATTCGGTAAATTCCACCTCGGTATATTCCGATTCGGTAAATACCACCTCGGTATTTACCGATTCGGTGAATTCCGATTCGTGATTACCGAATGTTACCGAATCGGTAACAGTTACCGAATTTTTACCTACATATAACTTACCGATTCTAATTTACCGATTCGGTACGGCTCGGTATTTAAGAACCGGTAAAATTTATTTACCTACATGAGGCCCTAAATAATCTAAATAATCAAATTAAATGTAACACTTTAATAAAAATAAAATGTTCCTTTTAAACCAACAGAAAAAAGAAACCAGTGAATAAATAATGAACATCAAAAAAATACCCAACAAGAAAATAAAAAGAAGACAAATCTAAGTTTATTTTCAAATATAACAATTATAAAAACATGTTTACCGTCCAAGACTTTATAATTAATAAAAAAAAATATATATATACTGCGGGAAAGGCGACGGCAACGATGCCAGCAAGAGAAAAAGGATAAACAGAAAGCCGTCGAACAAGAATTGGAAGCGCAAATGATAAATCTCACTGCAAAGACCAATAAAATAATCAACTTGTCTCAAATCACGCTTGACAATGCGGAATTACAATTACTCTCCCTTGGACTGTCCTTTTGCCCAGAGAGTAATTTTAATTACTCACAAACAAGAATAGACATTTACAAATTCATCCGTAAATTGAAACTGAAGAAGTTCCATCTCTTACGAAAAGCAAAAATGAGATTACAACCAATAGGAGAGGTTCCTCTAACTAGTCCTGATATAATGACTGCATCAGATGTTAATCTGATATGTGACTTACAATCGTTGCAGAGTGAAGAGTCCACAGAAAAAGAACTAGAGTCTACTCAGGCAATAATGGAATATCAACAGATAAATGTCCTTGACACTATCAACACAGGATTTAAACCTAAATCTAATTTCCAGCCGATTATACCCAGGGATGATATAGACATATTCAACGAGCAGGTTACATCAGAGGTAAAGAAACTCAACTACAAAAAACAGGCTGTCCTCAAACAACAGAATGCACTGCAATACAAATACCACCACCTTATAAAGAAACTCCAAGATAATGATAAAATCGTAATAAGAAACTATGATAAAGGCGGAAATATTGTGATGTGGCCTAAAATCCAGTACATGGAAGAAGCAATGCTGCAATTAAACGATGGCAATTACTACAGAAGTAGCAATAATCAGGCCATAAACACAATCAAAAATGAGTTTTACTCAAAACGTTTGGCCAGGAAGAGTGCAGGATTACTAAATCAGGATGAGTATAAGTTTATCAAGAATGATCATCCAACATTACCTGTGATATATTTCATTCCAAAGGTTCATAAGGACATTTCTAAACCCCCAGGAAGACCGATCATCTCCGCAAAAAAAAGCCTGTTGGAAAATACGTCAGTTTATATTGATTATTTTTAACAGGAACATGTTTGTGCACTACCATCATATATACAAGATACAGTGAGTTTTTAAGAAACATCTATGACTGTCAATGGAAAGAGGACTATTTATTGATGACTTTATATGTGTCTGGACGTTATACTAGTATATATCACAAAGATGGGATCAGGGCAATGGAGCAAATTTCTTGGGCAATAGACCCATAGGCCTATACCAACATAAC
Source organism: Triturus cristatus (assembly GCF_964204655.1). Taxonomy (NCBI): domain Eukaryota; kingdom Metazoa; phylum Chordata; class Amphibia; order Caudata; family Salamandridae; genus Triturus; species Triturus cristatus. The sequence continues at coordinate 316,379,161 of NC_140588.1, read as the reverse complement.
AAAATTCTCATTAACGTGACCAAATTTTGCCTAGAGAACAACTATTTCATGTTCCAACAACAAATATACTAACAGATTAGAGGGGTGGTGATGGGGGCCAGCTTCTCACCAAGCTATGCCTGCCTCTATATTGGGTGGTGGGAAGAAATTATCCTCAATACCGTCCATAAAAAGACACTGGAAAAGCATGTGGTCAAATGGATAAGGTACATAGATGACCTTTTTGTAATCTGGCAGGGCAGCAAACAGAGTGCAATAGAATTTGTCACCTGCATCAATGATAACAACATCAATCTCCATTTCACTCATATCAGCGATACATCAGTTTGCTTTTTGGATGTTGAGGTCTTCATAGCTAACAACCGGATAGAAACCAAATTACACCGCAAACCTACATCTGGAAATACCATCCTACATGCAACAAGCTTCCATCCTAGACATACCATACACAGCATCCCATATGGAGAAATGCTTAGGGTGAGAAGAATATGCAGTAGGGATGTGGACCTGATTAAGGCTCAGACAGAGAGTAAGGAACGCTTTCTAGCTAGAGGATATTCATAGAAGACCATCAACACAGCCATTACGAAAACAAGGGGTCAGTGTAGAATAGATCTATTGTTCATAACATCTGTCAATGAGTCTCAATCCACACAAACAGGACAAATATTGTTTATGTTGTTGTGTTAGCCTCCCTCATGTTTTAGCCCATCACCTCATACCTGCACATAAATTGTGATTTCACGCACCGCGGTTTCAGCGGTCTCCCTCAGGGCGGTTTACCGGCGATTTAGTAATACTCAGGGGCTTGAAGGGACGCTTTGCGGGCGGCGCCATTTTGGTTAGCGCTCTAGTCGTCCGGTTGCCGTGCTAGCGCTCTACATAAACTCCATCATGTACACGCGCAGCGTTGACGCGCAGCGGAAGCGCCGTAATCGCGCCGGAGTCACGCTAGAGTCCAGCCCGTCTGCGCCCGTCCGCGCTAAGGACGGGCTTGGGACCGGGCTGGACCCGACCTGTGTGGGTGAAGATGGCTGTAGAAGGGGTAGGTTTGTGTATGCCTATCGGGAGATGATAGCTTATCGACCTCCTTGGGTACCATGTCATTTTACATGCCCCCCGGAGGACCTTTGTGATACATCTGTTTGCTGTTGTCTGCCCAAGTACCCATTCCCGTCAACAGAGTCTGTCGCTAACATCAACCTGCCCAATGATCTGGCTTCCTCCTCCGTGTCATCGAGTGAGACTGGCTTTCTTATTAATGCCAGATCACTGGTAAAGAACAATATAGCCTTTCATGAATTTGTGGCCGTGAGAAACCCGTTGTGGGTTTTTATCACAGAAACCTGGGCCACTGACTCCTCTGGGCCTGATCTGGTGGATGCTATTCCTGAGGGCTATGCGCTAGTCAGGTTGGACCGGGTGGGTCGTAGGGGAGGAGGTCTGGGGATTCTAAATAAGAGTTCCCACACCTGCCGGATCTCTACCTTATCCGCCCCCGCAGACCCCTTCCAGGCTCTTTACTTCATGATAACCTCTCCTTCCGCTGCTCCCTTTTCTGGTATATTGATTTACAGACCTCCAGGCCCGAGAGCGGACTTTGGGAATATCCTGCTTAATCTCCTAGAGCCCTATTTTGGCTGTGCCCAGCTTACGGTTCTGGGAGACATACATTTCCATCTGGACAATGTGGACTCCAGTGAGACGTCCGCACTGGTGGAATCTCTGTCAGCATTTGGTCTTCAGCAAGTTGTTACCAATCCTACCCATCGGGCAGGTCACATTCTTGATGGGGTGTTCTCCAGCGATGAGAGGCTGAAGACAGAGATTCCTATTCCGCTGGTCTAGTCCGATCACCTAGCGGTCCCCTTGAGGCTTCAGACCTCTCTCCCATATACTAAAATTGGAGGTCCTGGTAGGAGGGAACTAAAGCGTAACTTTAGGAATATCACTAACGATACGTTGGTTCCTTTCATTCCTAATATATCCGCTGCCACAGTAAAGGATGTTAGCCTGGCGGCATGTGAGCTCACTGACTTGATAGCTATGGCGGTGGATTGATTGGCTCCGGTTTCTCTCCGCTACTCTGCAAGAAAGACACCCTCAGCCCCATGGTTTTCACAGTCTTTGAGAGTGCTAAGACAGGGTTGTAGGAGGCAGGAAAGATTGTGGAGGGCAAGTGGTGACTACAAAGAGAGGGAAAATCATAGACTCCTCCTTAAGGGATATAAGGCTCAGGTGATTAAGGAAAAACAGGAGTATTTTTCCAAACTGACTTCTGCTCTCACCTCCCCCAGAGATCTTTTTAAAATTGCAGACTCTCTTTGCACCCTGCAAATGCCTGATCCTATTTCTAGCTCTCAGGCTCTCTGTGATAATATAGCACAATTCTTTCATGCCAAAATAGCCGATATTTACTCAGCCCTTGCCTTGCAGAGAGCAGTGCTGAGCCCGCCCCCGTCGGCTGTTTCTGCCGGGGGAGAGGGTGGCAGAGTTCCGTCTGCGCACTTGTTACATTTCCCTCCGCTCTCTCTGCAACAGCTTGATGGGCTGTTGAGTAAGACCAGGTCAGGATCCCCTTTGGATCCCTGCCCTCTTAAAATCTTTAAGGAATGTCGGCAAACGCTTCTGCCTCCGCTTCTGACCATTATGAATAAAGCAATACAGGAGGGTATTTTCCCTGCTCTGTGGAAAAGTGCTGTTGTGAAGCCCCTTCTTAAGAAGCCCTCTTTAGATCCGGGAATTCTCAAGAATTTTCGCCCTATCTCCTTGCTTCACGCTCCGGCAAAGATGCTTGAAACTCATCTTAATGAACATCTTACGGCTTTCTTAGACAGCTCGGGATGTCTTGATCAGTCCCAACATGGCTTCCGGAGACATCATAGCACGGAATCAGCCCTCACTGTAGTGCTCAATAACATCCGTACGGTGGTTGATTCTGGCCATACCACCCTTCTGGTCCTGTTAGATTTGACAGCTGCCTTCGACACCCTATCTCCCTCGGTTTTGATATCTCGCCTTAGGGAGATTGGGGTGGAAGGACTGGCCTTGAACCTCTTGGCCTCCTTCTTAAATCAGAGGGTACAGAGGGTCAAATTGGGGGAATTTTTATCTACACCCCTACCTGTGCAATGTGGGGTCCCGCAGGGGTCGGCTTTAAGCCCTACCCCTTTTAACATCTATGTGACCCCTCTTGCCAGGTTAATAAGATCATTTGGGCTGGAAATGGTGTCATATGCAGATGACACCCAGATCATGGTGTCCCTTTCCCACTCAGTCAGCTCCCCTGCTCGTAGGTTCAGGAACTGCATGGAGGCAGTTTCTCAGTGGATGATACATAATTCACTAAAACTTAACGGGGAAAAAACCGAGGTCCTCATCTTCGGTAGGAATAGGGACATCTGGTCCTCGGAGTGGTGGCCCCCCTCCTTGGGAGTTTGTCCCACACCCACTGTCCTGGCCCGTAATCTAGGAGTGTTGATTAATCCTGTGTTATCCATGTCTCAACAGGTTAACAGGACGGTTTCCACCTGCTGGGGCATTATCAGAACTCTTAAGAAGATTAGACACTATTTGGCGCCGCAGGCCCGTAAGCAGATCGTGGTTGCGCTGGTCGCCTCACGGCTGGACTACTGCAACGCCCTCTACTCCGGCATTAATAAGAACCTTGTGCGGCGCTTACAAATAGCCCAAAATGCGGCAGCAAAATTTGTGTTGGACGCCCCCAGGACTGCGTCAGCCACAGCTGCTAGAAAGAGCCTTCATTGGCTACCTATCCAAGACAGGGTTGTTTTTAAGATCCTTTGCATGACCTTTGTGGCCCTGACTGGCAGCGGGGCAGAAGGAGTGAAGGATCTGTTAGCGCCCTATGTCCCTAGCAGGAACTTGCATTCCCAGGGAAGGAATCTACTCTCAGTTCCCCGCTTTCAAAGGGATAAATGGGGAGGGAGAGCCTTTTCGTCACTAGCTCCTAAACTATGGAACGCCTGCCCTTTTGAAATCAAATCCCAGCAGAATCTCCCTATGTTCCGAAAGGCATTAAAGACGTGGCTCTTTGCCAAGGCCTATCCGCAGGAGTAGCTTTGGTCTGTTTGATCCTTTTGTTAGGCGCCTTGATGCCTTTGGGCTTAGTTGCGCGATATAAATTCTTATTCATTCATTCATTCATTCAAATAGATCATGCAACACAAGACACTGAAAACTCTAGGCTAATCTTAACATACAACAAACAGAGGAATAGCCTATGCAGTATGATTAAAAAAAACTGTCCGATTGTGTTATATGATCCAATCCTAGGTGAAAAGCTATCCAAGAACCCAAACATAACATTTAGAAAGGCAACATCTACCAGTGACTTCCTAGTAAGTAGCAGCCCGGAAGTAACAACTAACACTAGTTGGCTTGCTAAAGGGAAAGGTTTCGTTAGATGCTCGACATGCCATGCGTGTAAGTTTGGCACCACTAAGACATTATTCCACGCCATTCAAAGATCAACCGATCAAGATTCAAAATCTCCTGAGCTGTAAAACTGAATTTGCCATCTATGTGCTGGAGTGCTCTTGTGAACTGTGCTATGTAGGTAGTACAAAACTAGAGGTTCACAAGAGGATTCTCCAGCACTTAAGAGCCATCACCAACTCTGATGCCACATATCCTGTGGCTCGCCACTTCAGGGAAGTACATAACAACAATTTAGAACATTTAAGGTTCTATGTGGTGGACTCAGTCCCATATATGAGACGAGGTGGGAACAGGGAGGCAGCTTTGAGATGCCTAGAGACCAGATACATACTTGAGCTCGACACCAAAAACCCACTTGGGTTAAATATAAGCAAAGATCTATACACATGCCTGTAAGGGCTAATTAAGGTAAGGGTGTTCACCAGTAGGTGTAACAATATCAAATATAGCCTCTTCAAAATAAGACAAATATAGAAGTAACAATCCCGCTATGAAACATATCAATTCTGCTGCATTCCATTTTCCCAAATTGTTTACCTCCGTTAGCATTCACTTTTTTTAGATATAGTAATTTTATAGCAACACATAGGCATATTTGCACATTAGGGTGATATCAGAAGCACGACTATTGCACTTACGCACCTAACACAGTAACTAATGTACTTTAATTGTTCAGTCGAAAGACAGGCCCACTAGGGCGATATTAGAAAGCGCTTCCAAGTTCAGGCACACACAGAAATCAGCAATTTGCTTAGACAATAATGAGATAACTATATGTGAAAACACTATGAAAGAAATAGTACGCATTGGTTTAATGTGTCACAGTTACAAATATTGTAGTGATGAATAATAATTAAAAATCCATAAATGTATTAGCATCACAATATGAATTAGGTACATGATATATTCAATAAGTAAGATGCTGTATATACATAATTATTGCTTTTATCAATGTGAGGAGAGATTCGTAGACGCGTCATGTGATCAAGGCCTGTGAAGGCCGAAACGCGTCATGGCGGTGAGCTGTATTTCAAAATAAAGAAATTTGCACCAAGAGAAGTGGAGTCCGTTCCTGTTTCGTTCTGTGAGTGAGGGAACGTTGGAAATTAGGCTTTGAAGTGATATATATATATATATATATATTCAATGAAAAAACCAAAGGTTTCACACATGTTATAGTTAGCTGGACATTTCACTCGTAAAAAACCATTGAAATTCCCCCGTTATAGTTAGTTCAGCTAACTATAACTCGCGCGCCCGCAATGCACTACTGATGACGTCACATATTACATCACTCATGACATGGTCAGTGACATCACTCATGACATCACTGATGACATCTCAAATGACATCACTGATGACATCATCCAGTGAATGTGTGTTTTTCTGAAAATTAAATATGTTTAATATATGTATATCTCAAGGTCGATGGAAGAATAAATGAGTATATAAGTGTCTAAATTGATGATTTGTTTTTGAAAAATTGATTGTATTACTGACTGATTAAGTGTATCTTTTTGAATACATGGCTAAGTGAGTAATGTTTAAATGTGTAAATACCTGTATCAGTCTCTCACTTTGTGTATAAGTGTCTGCATGGGTTGGTGAGTAGCTACATGGGTGTTTATATAGGTTATTATTTGGTTTTTTGAGTCTCAGTATGAGTGTCTGAGTGTCTTCATGGTGCGGTGGGGGGTATTACGTAGTGCATAGATGCATGAATGAGTGACTCACTGTTTGTATGTGTTGAAGACAGCATGTGTGCAGGACTGTATGGGTAGATGAGTGTGTGCATGGGTGTGTTAGTGAGTGAATGACTGTCTCAATAGTGTCTTCATAAGTAACTACATATGTTTTAAACTAGTATATGTGACTATTGGTGTTTATAAGTGAGTATATGTGAGAGTGAGAGATTGGAAGAGTTCCTGTATGAATAAGTTTGTGTTTCTATAAGTGATTGTTTAAAAGACTAAGTATGTGTAAGTTTCTGTAAAAGTAAGTGTGGTGGTGTGTGTATAACTGTATATGCAAGTAAATGGATGTTTGATTCTTTATTAGCATGAGTGACTATGTGTGAGTAACTCTATGGATGAGTGGCATTGTGTTACAGGATGTTTAGGTGTATGAGTACATATGATGTGTGAGTACATGTATGAGTGACTGTATAGGACTGTTGGTGGATGAGTGGATGTGTATGTGGATCTTAGAATTACTGAATAGGTTGTTGTAACTGGTATTGGTATGTCCATTTTTTTTAAAATTTCAGTCTCTTTTTTTGAATGTTTGTATCAAAGGTTATATTAGGGTGAGAGGAGGTCTACCACTCTGTCACAAGGATGATGTCATCAGTGATGTCATTTGAGATGTCATCAGTGATGTCATGAGTGATGTCACTGACCATGTCATGAGTGATGTAATATGTGACGTCATCAGTAGTGCATTGCGGGCGCGCGAGTTATAGTTAGCTGAACTAACTATAACGGGGGAATTTCAATGGTTTTTTACGAGTGAAATGTCCAGCTAACTATAACATGTGTGAAACCTTTGGTTTTTTCATTGAATTTCTAAGGTTTTTTAAATGCTAATTCCTAACTATAACGTGTGTGAAACCCATGGTTTTTTCAGTGAATTTGCAAGGTTTTTAAATGCTAATTCCTAACTATAACGTGAGTGAAACCCATGGTTTTTTCAGTGAATTTGCAAGGTTTTTTAAATGCTAATTTTTTTTTTTTTCTTCTTTTTTTTTTACATATTTTTATTTTAATTGTCTATCCTTTTTTAAAGACTATGGTTAAATTTTAAAAATTCTACAATATGTTTTTATTTTACCATTTTTTTAAAATAAACAGGTAAAATTTATTAGTATTACATATTTTTTTTTGTTCCTTTTTTTTAAAAAAAATTTTTTTTTTTTACCGTGCGCGTACGGTAAGCACACGTCTTGCTGTAATTACGTTAGATTTCTACGCTGTTTGCGTAGACGCACGTCACGCGCGCACAACGCGTAACGCGTACGCTGCACGCGCACGTTACGCGGAAGTGAAGGGGCGTGCCTGTTTTGCGCATGCGCGCGTGCGCGTGTCTTTTTTACGCGCATGCGTACTTTTGCCGTAAGCGCACCGTAAGCGTACGGTGGGTCATGTGATCATGAAACACAACTTTTGATTGGTTGAAACTACTTTCAGTTCTAGAACTCTCCTACACCACACCCATTCCCCTCATTTCTGCTTGTGATCCCTTAGGAGAAGGAGCTGGGTTGTCTTTGTGATACGATGGCAGAACAGCAGAGCCCTTCTGAGAGTGAGGCTAGCAGCACTACCTTGAGGCAGAGAGCGAGGAAACAAAAGACCTCTTTCATATGGGAGTATTTTTCTTTTCCAGAGGGCCAGCAAAAGGTAAATGCACCCTTAGTGACTTGTAAGCTGTGTGGCCGTGTACTTTCAAGAGGGAATCCCGACAGGAAGTATTCCTTCGGGAATCACACCATGTTGAGACACCTTAAGGATGTACACAGAAGGACACATGCTCGACTTACTGAAGGTAACCCTTCAGTAAATCAACCAAGCACATCCACAGCAGCTCAGCCTGGACCATCATCTGCAGTGCCGAGTCCTTCTTCTGCAGGTCAGGTGAGCCCTTCATCTGTGGGGGGAGCATCTCCTTTTTCTTCTCCTCAGGAAATTAACCCTCGGTTTCTGAGGGTTGAAATACGGTGCGCCACTTGTCATGATCTAATTTGTTATAGGGAGACCAGTATTTCCCTAGTGAACAATAAAATAGATCAGCACACTTGTCGTACCGTCTAATATTCCCATTCTTTCTTTCCTCTGTCCCTGCATGAACACAACGGCTCTTTTAAGAGCCAACCTTACCTTTCATCTATTTTTTATATATGTTTTTAAAACTTTTTTTTGTTTTTTTTTTTACCGTACGCGTACGGTACGCGTAATTATTATTTATTTTTTTTAAAAACACTAAAAATCAATTATCACATTACAAGGTCCTTGAGAGACTACAATGAAAAACTGAAAATGTGATTGTGGAGAAGTGGAAAAAAGGGACCATGATATTTTTGACTTACCATACCCACTCAAAAAAATATTTATTCATTTAAAATTTTTTTAATTGCTTTAAAAATGGTTCTAGTTTTCGAAAATGTTCTATCTCAATCTGAAAAAAAAGAAAAAAGTATTAATATTTAATAAAACATTTTATAATACAGTACACATATTTACATATTTTTCACAAAAAAAAATTGCCTTTTTTTTGCTGTTTTCAGAATATATTGCATTTCACTATAAATTGTGAAAGCAATTGCATTCATCATTTAACAGCGGGCAAAAAAAAAATTAACAATCTCAAAGATTGTTTTAAAAAAGCCCACAATCTCTTTTTGCATAAACATAACTTTATAGAAATGCATAATATTCTTAAAAAATATCATCTAATATCAATACTTATTTCTTTAAAATACCGTCTGATATTTTTGTTTCAGAAGTATAATCACAAAAATATATCTCACATAACTCCACAATACATCTGGTTCCATTTCCTTTAGGCCAAATAGTAATTTTAAAATTCTTTTTTGATTAAATTTCCAATGTTAATCCAATAAAAATCTAAAGTTTAAATTGTACAGATCTCACCGATTCTCTGTAACATTTTGGTTTCTGAAAGATTTATTAATAATTAAATAAGTCCACAATAGAATTGTTTACCTTTCCGCATGGCCAAATAGTAATTTTAAAAATCTTTTTTGAATAAATTTCCAATGGCAATCCAATAACATTCCAAAATTTAAATTGTGCAGATGTTACCGATTTTTTCAAAATTTTTGGTTTTCCAAAGTTTCATTTAAAATTGAAAAAGTCCACATTACAATTGGTTACCTTTCCATTAGGCCAAATGGTAATTTGTAAAATCATTTTTTTTGAAAATTCCACTGGTAATCCAATACAATGGTAAAATTGTTTTGTCCAGATGTTGCCAAATCTCTCTAAAATTTAGGTATCAGGAAGATTAGATAGGAATTTGCTAAATCAAAAGGCAAACATTGCTTAAATCAATTGGGAATCATTACACAGTGTCCAGCCTTTTTCACATTTAAGATAAACTGTGTAATGTCCAGAAGTTACAGTAGGTCCATCATGGAAAATTATTGTACTGTTACAAAAGTTTTTCCTGAAATTGATAATTGCTGTCCTGTAAACTTCTTTATTAAAGTATCTAATTTTGAACCATCAGCTTTACAGCGTTGCATCATTAAAATTACATACTGTCCGTATTCCTTTAAAATTAACGTTGAAAACATGTCAGATTGACACTCACTGCATTCCATGCTATGATTAGCATCTTTAACTAATTTAGCAAAAGTGACTGTTTTACTTTCTGGCAATGTTAAATAAATAAACCTTTCAGAATCAACATTAGAGCCACATATATTATAACAGTTTTCACAACTATGTTCCCATTTATAAGAGAGACCAAATACATTTTTAATGGGAACCCCTTCTTCTTCCAGTACCTGAAGAAAAAACATCAAGAATTCCTGTGCGTCTTGCTGTACATTTTGAGAAAACTGTGTTCGTCCTGAACATACATCTAAAAGTTTTCTAATTTCAGTAGCACTTTCTATTTGAGTTTTATCATTACTCAGCTTTTGAAAAAGGAGACTCAACTCAGAACAGAATCTTTTTCCCTGATTTACTATTATCTGCTCTTGCACACTTTCCAGATAAAATGCAACATTCAGCACTACATTAGCGTAGCAGTTGACACCAGAGCTATTTTCAAAATGACATCCTACAACCTGTTCTTCATTTTCCTTTTTCTTTTTGCTTGCAATTACATCACTCCTCTTTTTTTTCCTCCTCTCTACATCTTCATTACAGATATTCTCATTTCTCCTTTTACGAGAAACTACACGTTTCTCCAACACAGGATACTGACCTAAATGAGGAGCATAGCTTCTTCTTAATCTATTATACTCCTTTACACAATTTGCATCAGCACTAACTTTTGAGTCATCAAAGTCTATCATGAATAAACCTGATAATGTTTTCACTCGTGACAAAGCAACATATGCCATACCTCCTTTGAACACAGTTGAACCAATGTTCACAAATGCACAATCTACAGTCAATCCTTGAGACTTGTGAATAGTTACAGCATATGCTAGAGAAAACGGAAACTGCTTCCTACGTACATATAAATCTTTCACAAGCATGAAACGAACTGAAAAACGACAAATGTCTTTAACTTCTTCTATCTGATCAAATTTTATTTTTAAACATTCAATTCCATCTTTTTTCTGATAATTAATAAAACCCACAACTCTTCCCATAGCTCCATTAACTAAACCTTTTTCAACATCCAAATTTCTCCTTAAAAATACTCTACAGTTCATGCAAACATATAGATTTTTTTCTAATCCAGCTGTTTTGGAAATGTTCTTCTCTAGTGAATCCAATTTATTTTTCAGTGTGCCTGTTAATGTGACAGTAATTCTTCCATCCTCAATTTTGTCCACTGCTTCCAATTTCCTGATATCTTCCTTTTCCAATTTCAAAAGCTCCTCATTGAATATTGAGCATTCACGTAGAGTTGGCATTAAGCAGATGACACTTTTCTTTTCTGCAATGTTCTTGTATATCTTCTCTGCAACTATTTCTTCCTTTGGAAATAAATTATGTAGCAGCCGACTCTGTAATGCTTTTTTGCCAGCTTCAGTGAGTAGTCCAATTCTGATATCTTTCAGAATACTTCCATATTCTTCATCGTTTGCTTGCCTCATATTAGTAGTAAGTTCCTTGTACTCAAAGAAGGACCAAATATTTGCATTACTGATGCTTCCCAATGACTTCTTTGTGTCTTCATGTGTCACAGTATTAAACACTGGTTGTCCTTTAACTGGAGTAAGTTGCAAAAGATCTCCAAAAACTATGACGTGTTTTCCTCCAAATAACACGTCATAGTCTGTCTTCAGAATTTGCTGCATTCTTAAATGCACAAAGGCAAGCATTAAGTTTGATACCATGCTCACCTCATCAATAATGAGAACTTGCATCTTCTTCAATACTCTTGAAACTTCCAAGCATGCTTCTCCAGTTAGCTTGTTGTATTGTATTTTGTTCTCATGCTCCACTGGTAACATTAGCAAACGATGTAAAGTGATTCCTTTTATGTTATATGCTGCTAACCCAGTTGGAGCAGTAACCACACAAGACAAAGTAGAATCCGTTTTTTGCTGTAGGTAGCTTCTGATGACTTTTATAAGGAAACTTTTTCCAGTTCCAGCTTGTCCGCTTACATACATCCTGATTGGATGAAATGATGTGCATGAGCACTCTTTTTTTTCATGTAGAAATCCGTGATCAATTTTGTTTCTGATCTCTTCATAAATTTGTTGCTGCTCTTCGTTCAGTTGACTTTCCAAATTTTGTAAGTCTATAAATTCTTCTTGAGCTTGATTCATAGCTGTTTCCACTTCATTCATGGCTATTGATGCTTCATTTTCAACGATTGGTTGTCCTAGGGGATCTTGACTGAGTGTTCCTGAACTTTGGCTGTCCTGAGAACTGTCTCTAGCTATTTCTGCTGCAATTGTAGTTTCCTGTTCAATTTCATCATTTAACATTTGCAGATAAGTTGAGAATGTACTGCATTGTATGCTGTCTTTGCAAGCATTAAAAGAATCTTCATAGCTTTGAAATTCTCCCAGTAGTTCATCCTCTGTACGCCATGGTTTAAACAGCTGTAAAAGAGCCAAGTAGTAAAATTCCTTTTTGTCAGTAGTGTCGCAACTCAGCTTCCTGTGATTTATCAAACTTCCTTTTGTTTGCTTCACCAAACATCCTTCCTCACCAATAACTGTATATTTTCCATTGTTGATGTCTTCTGTGGCTTTCCGTGAATAAATGTAGTTCTGCAGCACTTCATAGAGACACATGTTCTCCAGATGATGACTTCTCTTGGGATAATATATGTCCAACATGTTTGATTTCAAAATATCTGTACTTTCTGGGTCATTCTCGGCCAAATATTCAATTTCTCCAACAGATTTCAGTACCCGATTTCTCATTGCTGCAAGGCCTAAACTTGCCCAAATTATTCTTCTTGATTTCGAGTAGAGACTTGCAGAAGATAACCTATCTGAACATTCGTAGGATCCAATTTCTCGATGCGATAACATCTTCAAACTGAAACTGTACAGCTTCTTACTGACAGTCTTCTCGTGAGAAATCTCTTCCCACATTTCCTTCAATTCTGTTTTTTCTGATTTCGTAATGTAAGACGTTACATATCGAGCAACAGCAATGGAATTGTCAGCTACATACTGTATATCCATGTTAACATTCCACATGGATAAAATGACTGGGTTGTAGTCATTTATATTTTTTGATTCTTCTTTTCTTTTAAGGTTGTAGGTATTCTTAGGTGATTTTCTTGATAAAACTGTTTACTCTTCCATTTGAAAGAACAGGTCTAGGAAATCCAAATCGACATTTAGTGTAGTATTTATCTTTGCTCTTGTATTTCCGTCGACAGTATTTTCCACACCGATGACTTTGGAAACGTAAAACTTGCTCCTTTAACTTTTTATCTTCTGTGCTTTTTGGTATAGCACATAGTGCCTATTCTTCAATGTAAGATAACACTGCTTCATCAGCATCTGTTCCAAACTTTGGGGCATCCTTGATCCACAACAGCATATGAATATGAGGAGCACCTCTTGCCTGGTACTCTTTTCTCCAAAAGAAATCCACTACTTCTCCTAGAGGTGGATTTTTTTTATTGCAGATGAACGACATCATAGCCTCAAATCTATGATTGAAATATCTGCAAACATTAACCGGATCCAATGAGCACAGTTCTCCTGCTGTCTTGTATTCGATGTTTTTAATGTTTGAATTTGCCTCTCGTAGAAAATCCCGTAAATCATCCCAAGCGTACTCAGCACAGCTTAGGGTAACGAACCATGTTGGTGTTCCTAAATTCCGTAACATGCATTTTAATTCACCATGACGTCGGTACCAATATTCATTTGTCCCACGCTGACAAGCCATCAGATTGATCAGTTGTGTTTCCAAATGATCATCTCGGTGCTGCACTTTCTCCATAAAATCCTTAGCAGACACATTTTGTAAATGTACTCCACTTTTTAAAATGTGATTTACTGCATAAGACAGTGCAGACAAGTCGCTTTCAAATAAAAGATGGAACAAATAAGGAATACTTTGTCGAAATCTGGGATCTTCAGCATATAGTCTTGTAGTCCGATACTCAGAAGCTGGAATCTGTTCCGGACGTTCATCGTATCGTCCTCCTTTTCCTGTAGGAAACAGCTGGGGAAAACATCGAGCTTCCAAGCTCTCCTCCCATACACTCACGGGAGTTCCTTTTGCTTTCTTCATCTGAAACAGATCAATATTGTCTCCCATAACTTCTTTTGAATGAAGAGGATGTATGCTAAAATGTTCATAAATTTCTTCTTCCTTTGACTTGTCCACTTTTTCAATTTGTCCAGTTGGTGTTTCTGTGTCTTCTTGTAAATCTTCTTCTTCTTCTTCTTCTATATAAATTGATTCATACCATTTGTTATTCCTTTTCAAATACAAATTTGCTCTTTGTACTTTCCGTACATCTACCAGCTCCTGCCAAATCTTCTTATTCTTTGTAGGTACACCATTAACCAGAATAATTAATGGTTCAGTTTCCAAAGTATCCGCATCAATAGTTTCCATATTTTTTTTCAAATCCAAGGGCAAATACACCACTCTACCTTTTAAACCTCTCAGTAAATCTGAAGGAGGTAATTTACCAGTTTTGGGCTCCATACGTACTATGGTCTGGAACGGATGAACACATTGAATGAGTATAGACTCATATGTATTTAATTCAGAAAGTTCAGCAGGAATTGCATCCAATTCTAAATTATTATGTACAGCTCTGGTCGGCATTCTATTTTCTTCTAACTTATTATAACAGTATTTACAAATACGCTGAACTTCACCCAATTCAAAACAATTTTCAAGAAATATATATGTGGCAAAATCCTTCCACTTATAATTATCTTCATTTTCACTTTTTCTATAGAGATCAACATACCTGGTTTGTTTTCTATAATGAGTTCTGCGGCAACAAATACAAGTAATATTTGGTCTTTCATTAGAGATTATTGCAAATTTTGTTATGTGATCATTAAATGTCTTACTTACAGAGGGTTCTACATTCTCTTCCACTTCTTCCTCATTTACTGTGTCCTTTTCTGCACTGTTTTGTTCAGGACCAAAGTAACAAAACTGAATTTCATCAACAACCTTCTCTACATCTGATACCGATCCACGGAACAGAGCCCTATTCAATTCATCTAACTTTATTGCTGGACTTTTAGCAAAATACAACCGTCTCACAAACTTTCTCATTTCAGTATGATGAACAGCTAGCATCCTAAAATGATGGAAAACACTATTACACACTTTTCTAGATAGACAAGCCAGAGAATGACCCTGCAAACCAGTATTCTCTCTCACTCTGCATGGATCCAAACTTTGAAGCACCTTAATCTTCTGTTTTACACTTTTTTTACTATATTCTCTTAGAAACTCACGAAATTTATCAATAGATTCCTGACGCACAGTGCAAATACTACTACAATTCCAAGTGTACACTGGGGCTTTAGGACGTCTCCCCATAGCCTCATCCGCCATCACTTGTACCTCATCTCTTGGAACCATTATCTCCTTCTCCATTATGCAACCATTTTTCACTTCGTAAGCACGACCTCTGGTGTCAACTGCATGCAGCAAACTATTACTTTGAAAATAGCTCTCTTCATTAAAAAAAGGTTCACTGCTTGAACTATGCATCCATTTTCCTAAAAACACTTTACAAAAGTTTGTTCTGTTCACTACTCTTTTCCTTTTGCTTTGTGATTTCAGTACATTAACCATGTTATCTAATGTACGCATCCTATTCAAAATTAAAATGAATAGATTCCTTTTTAATTCTAATGCCTTTGCTGCAATGGCTTCAATTTCTTTTTTTCTCTTATAAAACTTAGCCTTTTGCTTATATTTCTTCACATCCTTTATCAAATTGGACATAACTCTTCTCTGAAACATTTTCCTACGTATCTCTTTAAACGCTGTTTTTCTGTTTAAGTTTATCTTTTTAGTTGCAGAAGGTATATTTGCATTAACTAAATGCTCAATTTTTTCCTCTCCTTTTCTATTGAAAACATTTTTTCCAGTACAGACATTTTGTACATTTTTCCTTTTTTTGAATATGTTCTTTAAAAAATCTTTTGTTTGCTTACCAGAAGATTTTTTCTTTTTCCCAACATGAGCATCTCCAACTAACTTAGGTCCTCCAGTTGTCTTCAAATATAGGTTTTTTTGTGGTCTTTCTTTACTCTGGATTTTGTAGGCATCTTAAATTTTGTTCACTGCTCTTCAGCAATACCTGAAAAAAACTATAAAAAAATTCCTTTATTTTATTTAAATATATTACTACATTTTTTATGTTCTTTAGAAATCTTAAAATACTATAAACCCCTTTCCTATAAATGAAAATCACAATAACACCTTCACAAATTAAATTTCTAAAAATAATTCCTGTGTGCACACAAAGTCATGCTTTGAAATTAGGCAGAAAACGACATTTCTTTGCCAATTGCAAAGCATACTTTCTACTACTTTTTAGGCAAGTGAAAAGTACTTTTACAGACTGACACATTATGAATCCACTTTTCAGATTCTTAAAAAAGCACATGTCCAAACTGCTTTTTCAGACCAGCAACATGTGTAACCTGGGTGACTGCCTACACTCCAGCAAGGGCAACCAGCCTTAGTGATGCTGTATGTATTTGCATTACTGACTGAAACCTCAAACCCCACTCGCTTGTGAATACTGTGCATGATTCCACAGGGTAAGCAGCTGGGTGTGTGCTAAGAGTCTGCTTCTGCACCAAAAAATGGCTCCCCCTTTCCATCCAATGCAACTGTGAAATCACCAGAGCAATACGCAATAAATCTCTGCCTGTAATTCCTATATGCACACAGAGTCATGTTTTCACATTAGTCACAAAACGAAATTTCTTTGCCAATTTGAAAGCACACTTACTACTCTTTTTTTTGGCAAGTGATAAACACTTTTACAGACTGACACATTATGAATCCACTTTTCAGATTCTTAAAAAAGCACATGTCCAAACTGCTTTTTCAGACCAGCACCATGTGTAACCTGGGTGACTGCCTACACTCCAGCAAGGGCAACCAGCCTTAGTGATGGTGAATGTATTTGCATTACTGACTGAAACCTCAAACCCCACTCGCTTGTGAATACTGTGCATGATTCCACAGGGTAAGCAGCTGGGGGTGTGCTAAGAGTCTGCTTCTGCACCAAAAAATGGCTCCCCCTTTCCATCCAATGCAACTGTGAAATCACCAGAGCAATACGCAATAAATCTCTGCCTGTAATTCCTATATGCACACAGAGTCATGTTTTCACATTAGTCACAAAACGAAATTTCTTTGCCATTTTGAAAGCACACTTACTACTCTTTTTTTTGGCAAGTGATAAACACTTTTACAGTCTGTCACATTTTGAATCCACTTTTCAGATTCTTAAAAAAGCACATGTCCAAACTGCTTTTTCAGACCAGCACCATGTGTAACCTGGGTGACTGCCTACACTCCAGCAAGGGCAACCAGCCTTACTGATGCTGAATGTATTTGCATTACTGACTGAAACCTCAAACCCCACTCGCTTGTGAATACTGTGCATGATTCCACAGGGTAAGCAGCTGGGTGTGTGCTAAGAGTCTGCTTCTGCACCAAAAAATGGCTCCCCCTTTCCATCTAATGCAACTGTGAAATCACCAGAGCAATACGCAATAAATCTCTGCCTGTAATTCCTATATGCACACAGAGTCATGTTTTCACATTAGTCACAAAACGAAATTTCTTTGCCAATTTGAAAGCACACTTACTACTCTTTTTTTTGGCAAGTGATAAACACTTTTACAGTCTGTCACATTTTGAATCCACTTTTCAGATTCTTAGAAAAGCACATGTCCAAACTGCTTTTTCAGAGCAGCACCATGTGTAACCTGGGTGACTGCCTACACTCCAGCAAGGGCAACCAGCCTTAGTGATGCTGTATGTATTTGCATTACTGACTGAAACCTCAAACCCCACTCGCTTGTGAATACTGTGCATGATTCCACAGGGTAAGCAGCTGGGTGTGTGCTAAGAGTCTGCTTCTGCACCAAAAAATGGCTCCCCCTTTCCATCTAATGCAACTGTGAAATCACCAGAGCAATACGCAATAAATCTCTGCCTGTAATTCCTATATGCACACAGAGTCATGTTTTCACATTAGTCACAAAACGAAATTTCTTTGCCAATTTGAAAGCACACTTACTACTCTTTTTTTTGGCAAGTGATAAACACTTTTACAGACTGACACATTATGAATCCAGTTTTCAGATTCTTAAAAAAGCACAGGTCCAAACTGCTTTTTCAGACCAGCACCATGTGTAACCTGGGTGACTGCCTACACTCCAGCAAGGGCAACCAGCCTTAGTGATGGTGAATGTATTTGCATTACTGACTGAAACCTCAAACCCCACTCGCTTGTGAATACTGTGCATGATTCCACAGGGTAAGCAGCTGGGTGTGTGCTAAGAGTCTGCTTCTGCACCAAAAAATGGCTCCCCCTTTCCATCCAATGCAACTGTGAAATCACCAGAGCAATACGCAATAAATCTCTGCCTGTAATTCCTATATGCACACAGAGTCATGTTTTCACATTAGTCACAAAACGAAATTTCTTTGCCATTTTGAAAGCACACTTACTACTCTTTTTTTTGGCAAGTGATAAACACTTTTACAGACTGACACATTATGAATCCACTTTTCAGATTCTTAAAAAAGCACATGTCCAAACTGCTTTTTCAGACCAGCACCATGTGTAACCTGGGTGACTGCCTACACTCCAGCAAGGGCAACCAGCCTTAGTGATGCTGAATGTATTTGCATTACTGACTGAAACCTCAAACCCCACTCGCTTGTGAATACTGTGCATGATTCCACAGGGTAAGCAGCTGGGTGTGTGCTAAGAGTCTGCTTCTGCACCAAAAAATGGCTCCGCCTTTCCATCTAATGCAACTGTGAAATCACCAGAGCAATACGCAATAAATCTCTGCCTGTAATTCCTATTTGCACACAGAGTCATGTTTTCACATTAGTCACAAAACGAAATTTCTTTGCCAATTTGAAAGCACACTTACTACTCTTTTTTTTGGCAAGTGATAAACACTTTTACAGACTGACACATTATGAATCCACTTTTCAGATTCTTAAAAAAGCACATGTCCAAACTGCTTTTTCAGACCAGCACCATGTGTAACCTGGGTGACTGCCTACACTCCAGCAAGGGCAACCAGCCTTAGTGATGCTGAATGTATTTGCATTACTGACTGAAACCTCAAACCCCACTCGCTTGTGAATACTGTGCATGATTCCACAGGGTAAGCAGCTGGGTGTGTGCTAAGAGTCTGCTTCTCCACCAAAAAATGGCTCCCCCTTTCCATCTAATGCAACTGTGAAATCACCAGAGCAATACGCAATAAATCTCTGCCTGTAATTCCTATATGCACACAGAGTCATGTTTTCACATTAGTCACAAAACGAAATTTCTTTGCCATTTTGAAAGCACACTTACTACTCTTTGTTTGGCAAGTGATAAACACTTTTACAGACTGACACATTATGAATCCACTTTTCAGATTCTTAAAAAAGCACATGTCCAAACTGCTTTTTCAGACCAGCACCATGTGTAACCTGGGTGACTGCCTACAGTCCAGCAAGGGCAACCAGCCTTAGTGATGCTGAATGTATTTGCATTACTGACTCAAACCTCAAACCCCACTCGCTTGTGAATACTGTGCATGATTCCACAGGGTAAGCAGCTGGGTGTGTGCTAAGAGTCTGCTTCTGCACCAAAAAATGGCTCCCCCTTTCCATCTAATGCAACTGTGAAATCACCAGAGCAATACGCAATAAATCTCTGCCTGTAATTCCTATTTGCACACAGAGTCATGTTTTCACATTAGTCACAAAACGAAATTTCTTTGCCAATTTGAAAGCACACTTACTACTCTTTTTTTTGGCAAGTGATAAACACTTTTACAGACTGACACATTATGAATCCACTTTTCAGATTCTTAAAAAAGCACATGTCCAAACTGCTTTTTCAGACCAGCACCATGTGTAACCTGGGTGACTGCCTACACTCCAGCAAGGGCAACCAGCCTTAGTGATGCTGAATGTATTTGCATTACTGACTGAAACCTCAAACCCCACTCGCTTGTGAATACTGTGCATGATTCCACAGGGTAAGCAGCTGGGTGTGTGCTAAGAGTCTGCTTCTCCACCAAAAAATGGCTCCCCCTTTCCATCTAATGCAACTGTGAAATCACCAGAGCAATACGCAATAAATCTCTGCCTGTAATTCCTATTTGCACACAGAGTCATGTTTTCACATTAGTCACAAAACGAAATTTCTTTGCCAATTTGAAAGCACACTTACTACTCTTTTTTTTGGCAAGTGATAAACACTTTTACAGACTGACACATTATGAATCCACTTTTGAGATTCTTAAAAAAGCACATGTCCAAACTGCTTTTTCAGACCAGCACCATGTGTAACCTGGGTGACTGCCTACACTCCAGCAAGGGCAACCAGCCTTAGTGATGCTGAATGTATTTGCATTACTGACTGAAACCTCAAACCCCACTCGCTTGTGAATACTGTGCATGATTCCACAGGGTAAGCAGCTGGGTGTGTGCTAAGAGTCTGCTTCTCCACCAAAAAATGGCTCCCCCTTTCCATCTAATGCAACTGTGAAATCACCAGAGCAATACGCAATAAATCTCTGCCTGTAATTCCTATATGCACACAGAGTCATGTTTTCACATTAGTCACAAAACGAAATTTCTTTGCCATTTTGAAAGCACACTTACTACTCTTTGTTTGGCAAGTGATAAACACTTTTACAGACTGACACATTATGAATCCACTTTTCAGATTCTTAAAAAAGCACATGTCCAAACTGCTTTTTCAGACCAGCACCATGTGTAACCTGGGTGACTGCCTACAGTCCAGCAAGGGCAACCAGCCTTAGTGATGCTGAATGTATTTGCATTACTGACTCAAACCTCAAACCCCACTCGCTTGTGAATACTGTGCATGATTCCACAGGGTGAGCAGCTGGGTGTGTGTTAAGAGTCTGCTTCTGCACCAAAAAATGGCTCCCCCTTTCCATCTAATGCAACTGTGAAATCACCAGAGCAATACGCAATAAATCTCTGCCTGTAATTCCTATTTGCACACAGAGTCATGTTTTCACATTAGTCACAAAACGAAATTTCTTTGCCAATTTGAAAGCACACTTACTACTCTTTTTTTTGGCAAGTGATAAACACTTTTACAGACTGACACATTATGAATCCACTTTTCAGATTCTTAAAAAAGCACATGTCCAAACTGCTTTTTCAGACCAGCACCATGTGTAACCTGGGTGACTGCCTACACTCCAGCAAGGGCAACCAGCCTTACTGATGCTGTATGTATTTGCATTACTGAGTCCAACCTTAAATCCTTAAAGTATTCTTTATTTTTACCAGTACATATTAATTTATCGTGAAAACATAGTCCATATTATTTTACATGTTCCTCACATTTAAATTTCTCCCAAAACAGAAAATATTAAACACAACTTCAACAAAAGGAATTCCATTTCTATTATTCATTTCTTAATTTACCATATACATCCCCTCTCAAACTCTAAACTCACCTTTAAAATTAGTTAGCTGTGAAAGAAATGTGGCACTCAAACAGCAGATTATCAGAGCCAGGATCTCTATTCTTTACACCTCTCTCCTCTCAGCAGAACCAGATAATGGCAAACTTTCCCTCTCTTTTTCCACACATATACATGTTAATTTCAAATCTCAGTGCTTCCCCCTTTTTTTCAAATGTAATCACACATTTCTATTGGTTGAAAACCAACCCTTTTCCAAAAGTACCCTTCCCCCAACTTGACTTCTGCCTGCTACCATAGCAACAGCTCATGGAACACTGCTGTGTGGAGTTAGGTCAGAAGTTCACCAAACAATGTTTCAATTCCACAGAGCAAGAGTGCTTGACTTTTCAAACCTAACAGCAAATCCATAGTACTGTTCTTTGGTAACACATTTTTCTGTACCAATACAAAACATGCTTCTATTAATTTACACATACAGCCTAGTTTTTATTCTAGAATGGTATGAAACAGCCAATCAGTTCTTTTTTTTATGAAAAAAATATGTATACCTCCATTTCCAAACTGTCTTTCATTTCTTTTTACCATTCTACTGAATTACACCTCCTGAGTGCATCCAGTTCTCCTTTGAAGATGTTCACAGTGTGGATTGTAGGGCACAGCTATGTCTTCTGGAGTGAAAAGTATGCAGAGAAAACAGGTATGGTGAGAGACCTTGCTTTGCCAAATGTAGACATTAAATGGATTGGTCAGAGAGGGTTAAAGTGGCACCAATTGATGCCATTGGTGAAATCCTTCATGCAAATCCAACACCCTGACCTCATAATAGTGCACTGTGGTGGCAATGACCTAGGCACTTTGACTGGGGTAGGTCTGGAAATGCTTATGAAGGACACCTTTGCACAACTGTTTTCACTTTTCCCTAAAACTGCCTTTGTGTTTTCTAACATATGCCAAAATCAAAAAGGGAACTGGTCCAATCATTTCTGTCCGCAGATTGACAAAGCAAGAAAGCACGTCAACAAATCTGTTTCTGCTTTCCTCCGTGACTATGGTATGGGTTCCATTTACCACAACAACTTGCGTTACGACATGCAAGACATTTATAGAGGAGATGGTGTGCACTTCAATGATGAAGGGAACAGAGTCTTCCTCTTGAACCTTAGACTCTGCATCGGTACTTACTTGTAGGTACCACTAAAAAATCACTTCATAAACACAACGGCTCTTTTTAGAGCCCCCTAATATCTAAACACTTAAATCTGCATTTCATTTCATTTTTTATTTTTTTTTTCTACCGTAAGCGTACGGTAAGCTTACCGTACGCGTACCCCGCGATTTTTTTTAAAATCAATAAATGTTTTCTTTGTACTTTTCTGTCCTTCTTTGACCCCCTTACAAATGTTAGGGGGTCTGTAACTCTCCTCCTTGCCCCCTTTTCAAGATATCACTCTTTTTTTTATGAGTGAAACACACGAAATGGCGGCCGCCGCTTCCTGGTTTCGACCGATTCGAATGTTTACTAAGATCTAAGAGCCAATCAGAATCGCGCTCGCGCACGCCACCGTACGCGTACGGTAAGCGTACCGTAAGCTGGCTCAGATATATATATTGATTTAAAGGCTATTTTCTCAGAATCTACTGAACAGATTTACACCAAACCTACAAAAGGCACTTCCTTGACCTGAGGACTACCTCTCTGCCAAATTTCTAGTAATTCTGTTCAGCCGTTCGGGCTGTAGCTGTGTCTAAAGGTCCTATGGAAAAATGCATGGGAAAAACGCGTTTTGGGACCCCCCTTTTATCTCAGCCCCCGCTTGACGAATCCCCCCGAGACTTTCAGAGTAGGAGCGGAGCGGAGCGCCCCACCTATTTTGAAAAATTCGCGAGGATTCGTCAGCCGGCGCAAAAGTTATTCCAAATAGAATGTTGCAGATTTCCTATGGAAACGTGGTCCTAACTATAACTACCTACTGGCGACCGCCAGTAGGTAATATATATATATATATATATATATATATATATATATATATATATATATATATATATATATATATATATATATATATATAAACCAGAAAGCGGGTCCTTCCGGGAATCAAGCCCGTAGTCAGGTGGTGCATGTACCGGCAAAACCCAAGTCCGGTCAATTATAATCCAATGATTTAGGAAAAGTAGAACGCACACTCAAAAGTCCTGGTGCAAGGCAAAATTGATGTACCGACCATATACTGCTATTATTATGTTGTTGATGCGGTAGGTGGGGTTTTTGAATCTCGAGAGCAGCTTCCCCGCATCCTTGTTCCACCTTCTTATAACGGCGGCATCAGAAACTGCCTATCTTAGGCGGGAAAGTCCGGTGGCCAAGGGCAGCTGCTCCTGGGGAACCTAATACACTGGAGGCAAGACACCTTACAGTCCCCAGTACACGTGCATCTGTATATGCACAGGAGTAATTAATTGCAAGATCTACAGTAATATCATCATCGTGGAAGATGAAAATGAAAGACGAATACTAGCTCAAAGCCTATTCGCGCGCGCCCCAGGAAAAGGGCGATCAGTAGAGATACAATCTACCAAAAACAAAGACACTACACTAAATACTCAACTTAGAAAATACGAAACATATTGTGCAGACTCATAAAATATACATGGGAAGACAGGGAAAAAATACTCAAAGAACTAGTGGAGATTGAGAATGACTTGAAAAAAAGTAGTGAACAGGACAGTATTAATAAATTCAAAGAGGAATTGAAAGGTAGATTGGTAAAACTTGAAGATGACATAAAACTTCGCAAACAAAGGAAGTTGCATAGAGACTGCATAGACTATGAGAATGGGCGCATTCTTACGTAGTCACAAATACGACCACCTGTATAATCAAAAAATACCTTGTGAAGAATCTAATATATCTGCTAATGCAAAAGATAACCTGCCTACATCTGCGATTAATAGTGACTCAGATACTGATGCTTCAGCACATACAGCCAGCACCTCGTCAGAATTCGAAATATTAACTAGACCTGCTAATTTTTAGTCGAATTCAGAGTGATGAAGAAAGGCCGACAACCAACGAAAACAACACACACCCCAACCCCACCAATCCGGGGACGAGGACGAGGCCGGGGGTGAGGAAGAGGAAGAGGCAGGGGCGCAGCAAGCAGAAACGACTCAAGCGAAAACAACGATCAACAAAAAAATACAAAAAAGACAGAGTCTATGGGAACCAGACAGAGCGGCTTCAGAATGGCAAAACAATGATGGACAAAGCAATGGTAAACAAAACTATAGTTAATTTAACATCAGGAACACTATCCCAACTAGAAAAAAATACTCTTTGTTTAGGCTTGACTTTTTGTCCCACAGAATTATTTAGTTATGCCAATATCCGGGTGGACATGTTTAAGTTCAGAAAGCTGAAGCTACAAAAATGGCATACCTTGAAAAACACTAGAACCCCAGATGAGGGCAAAATGTCAGCGGAAACATCAATTGGTTCCTCACTGACTATTGGTGATGCCAACACACTACAGATCATACAAGATTTAAAACAAGCTTCTTGGATCTCTTTGACATTGACACAGATAAAGCTGCATGTGCCTCTTTTATACCACGCTCAGTGTTTTATCCTAATCTTCCTTATGACTCGATTGATACCTTTCATGACATTATTACCAAAGAACTAATCAAACAGAAATATAATAATACGATTAGAAAGGCAAAAGGTTTGAATCTGTCTTGGAAAGAAAGAAATGTCATTACATCCCTATCCCAAGATAATAGCATGGTAATACGTCCATCCGACAAGGGTGGGAATATTTTGCTCTGGAGTAAACAAATGTATGTCAATGAAGCAAAAAAACAACTTGACGATGAAAGATTCTATTGTGTATGTAACACCATCACATATAATGAAAGCATAATCACTACATGGGAGAAACTCTCAGAATGGCAAAGAACTGGTATAATTTCCTGGCATGAATATTGTTTCCTCAAAAAAGATTATCCCAAGGTACCTATATTATTCCTCCTCCCTAAAATTCACAAAAATCCAACCATTCCTCCAGGAAGGCCCATAGTATACAGACACCAGCTGGGTGAGGCTGTTGTTTTGCACTTAATCAAGACATTGACCAATAAAGTTGCAAAAGTAAATGAATGCGAGGCTCAGGTGTTTCATTTGGTGGCAACCTATGAAGAAGGGGTTTTTCCTTGAAACGCGTTGGCGAAGATAATTGCAAAGGAGCAGGAAAGCAGGCTGCATTAGGAAGCCATATGGCAAGGCTGTGTCGAGTGACCTCCCAAAGCTGAAGGGCACTTTTGTTTCAATATTGTTTCACGGCAGCCTGGCCGTGGGGAGGAGCACCATCGCCGGCTGGAGGAGAAATACAGACACCAGCTGGGTGAGGCTGTTGTTTTGCACTTAATCAAGACATTACCAGCACAGTGCCTTATATGCCAATTTAAACCTGCCAAAAATGCTCTGTCCTACTAAAGGAGATGAAATTGCCGAAAATATACAAAGGAACATTTGAACTTACTTTAAGTGGTTAATGATGCTCGCACTTAGGACTTTATGTCCCAGCATACATCAGGACTTGCACTGAGCATACGCCCACTGGGGGGCAGTGACGAAAACCAATAAAGTTGCAAAAGTAAATGAATGCGAGGCTCAGGTGTTTCATTTGGTGGCAGCCTATGAAGAAGGGGTTTTTCCTTGAAACGCGTTGGTGAAGATAATTGCAAAGGAGCAGGAAAGCAGGCTGCATTAGGAAGCCGTATGGCAAGGCTCTGTCGAGTGACCTCCCAAAGCTGAAGGGCACTTTTGTTTCAATACTGTTTCACGGCAGCCTGGCCGTGGGGAGGAGCACCATCGCCGGCTGGAGGAGAAATACAGACACCAGCTGGGTGAGGCTGTTGTTTTGCACTTAATCAAGACATTACCAGCAAAGTGCCTTATATGCCAATTTAAACCTGCCAACAATGCTCTGTCCTACTAAAGGAGATGAAATTGCCGAAAATATACAAAGGAACATTTGAACTTACTTTAAGTGGTTAATGATGCTCGCACTTAGGACTTTATGTCCCAGCATACATTAGGACTTGCACTGAGCATACGCCCACTGGGGGGCAGTGACGAAAACCAATAAAGTTGCAAAAGTAAATGAATGCGAGGCTCAGGTGTTTCATTTGGTGGCAGCCTATGAAGAAGGGGTTTTTCCTTGAAACGCGTTGGCGAAGATAATTGCAAAGGAGCAGGAAAGCAGGCTGCATTAGGAAGCCGTATGGCAAGGCTCTGTCGAGTGACCTCCCAAAGCTGAAGGGCACTTTTGTTTCAATACTGTTTCACGGCAGCCTGGCCGTGGGGAGGAGCACCATCGCCGGCTGGAGGAGAAATACAGACACCAGCTGGGTGAGGCTGTTGTTTTGCACTTAATCAAGACATTACCAGCACAGTGCCTTATATGCCAATTTAAACCTGCCAAAAATGCTCTGTCCTACTAAAGGAGATGAAATTGCCGAAAATATACAAAGGAACATTTGAACTTACTTTAAGTGGTTAATGATGCTCGCACTTAGGACTTTATGTCCCAGCATACATCAGGACTTGCACTGAGCATACGCCCACTGGGGGGCAGTGACGAAAACCAATAAAGTTGCAAAAGTAAATGAATGCGAGGCTCAGGTGTTTCATTTGGTGGCAGCCTATGAAGAAGGGGTTTTTCCTTGAAACGCGTTGGCGAAGATAATTGCAAAGGAGCAGGAAAGCAGGCTGCATTAGGAAGCCGTATGGCAAGGCTCTGTCGAGTGACCTCCCAAAGCTGAAGGGCACTTTTGTTTCAATATATATATATATATATATATATATATATATATATATATATATATATATATATATATGTATGTGTATGTGTATATATATATATATATATATTTCTTTTTTTTCAGGGCAGAAGGAGCAAAATTCATTCAGGAGATCACAAAAGGCAAAACTACTTCTGTGCTACATGGGCTACTCATTATTCTTTTAGCTTTTTTGCCTTATTTCAATCTCATTGTTGCAGTATTTGACATATAGCACAATCTCATCAACCAAAACATTCGGCCAACAAATTAGATGATATTGAATCATCATTTTCATCTCAGGTCTTAATCTAGTCACAAACCTGGAAACAAAATGTCCCATATCTTTAGGCTCCAGTGTTGCCATTCCACTGTAGTGTTTGAATGCCGGTTACAATCTCTCATAATATGCATGAATCATCTCCTTCGGTTCTTGGTCATTCGATCAGTCCAATTCAGTATCTCAGGGTGGCATCTTAGAATTCAACCACGTCATCACCTGATCATACTTCCTCATCACTATAGCTGAAGGACCATTAGTCACAGGATCTCTTCTTGGCTCTCTCTCAGGCCACTCTCTGGCTATTTTGCATGCTGTCGACAAATCACTTGGGACCACAATGTCAATCGAAGTATTCAGATCAGTTCACAAAACCTTCAAAATGTTCACAAACTGCTCAACTTGTTTGTATCACTCCACAGGCTTCTATCTTAATTTAGGGCATTCATTTCATAATTACACAAGATCACTCCTACTTCAAGGTAAATATAAATATAGTTTGGGTTGGACTGTTTCCATGAGGGATAGGGTCAAGACTGATTAGCATATGGCTGGGTCTTAGCTAGGGGGGCGAAGTGAGCTAAAGAAGGTTGATGGATTCATCCCAGATCTGTGGGGGGTGAGTGTCTGTAAAGTTTAAGCACTCCGTCCATCATCTCCTTGTGTTTGCTTTGTTCACCCTAAGTTTGCAGGGTATGCCCAGATGTGGATGCTTGCTCACTTTGCCACTGTATTCAAGCTAGCCTGGTTGATGAGGGCTGTTACATTGAAACTGGTATCAGGATGCTTGTTTCCGGTACAGATAAGTCCTGGCTTGGCAGTTTGGACTTGACTGTTCCCATGAGGGACTGGGTCAAGACTGATATGCACATGGCTGGGTCTGGACTGGGGTGACAAAGTGAGCTAAAGAACGATGATTGATTCAACCCAGATCTGTGACTGGCTGTAAGTGTCTGAAAAGTTTCAGCACTTCGTCCATCATCTCCTTGGGGCCGATTCACAGAACTAATCTGAGACAAAATCCTAAACGTACTACTTACGATTTTTGGTATTCACAAAATGCACTTACGACTCCTAACTTTACGTCCGCACTCGGGCTAGAATTTCTGCACCTGGAGTGTACTCTCCACACTCGGAGCGTACTCGCTGCACCCAGACCGTACTCTCCGGCTAGGGCCGCACTCTATGGCTCGAGCCTTAATCTCCGGCTGGGGCCGGATAAAGTGTAATCAATGGGCCGGATTGCAATTTTTACAAAAAGGAACATTAGGAATGTGTGATAAGTGGTAAAGGAGGTCATGAAGAACAGTTTGGGCAGGGAAAAAGGTACAGCCAGACACTACATCATAACCCCAAAATGTTATCTCCTTTGCATCATGGTACATGCAGTGCACAATTTGCACTCCCCTCAGTGTTGACTGTACAGTCAACACAGTTATGTCATTTTCTTTTGACCATTTCCCTTTCAATTTCTCTAATTCACTCCAAATTCAGGTGCTGTGGATTAATTCCAAAATTTGCATCATCATCCCTGGTATTCTCATATGTTCTATGTCCTAATCACTAAAAGCGAGTTGGTGGCTCTTCTATAAAGCCTTTGTCCACTCCAGATCTACCTCATATTTCTGTGCAAATCCATATAATTTATCATGGCTTGTCTCACTCTCCTAGTAACATCCTTACTCATGAGCAAAAGTTCACTCTGCTGATAAGTTTCTATTCGATTCAATGCAAGGCAACCACTTATCATTTCATCCAACTCCAACTTCAATTTTCCCTCATCCACCAAATTTACTTTAAAGTGAACTGAAGAGTTCCTTGACTCACTTCTGTACTCCCACTTTCATTCAATGTAGAGTTAAGGTCTTTCAAAAAGTCTTCCAATTCCTTGACATTGAGCTCAGGCTTAGAAGCTTTACATACTGCCTTTACCTCAGGTGTACTGCTATGCATATTTAAAGGTGGTTCTCAAGTAAGTGAACCTAGATA
The DNA here is from genome assembly GCF_964204655.1 of Triturus cristatus. Lineage (NCBI taxonomy): Eukaryota > Metazoa > Chordata > Amphibia > Caudata > Salamandridae > Triturus > Triturus cristatus. Next base: position 316,349,759 of record NC_140588.1, on the reverse strand, counting down.
TTGGCTAACCCTGGGAATGACCTTAAAAGTCCAAATCTAGTTTGATGCACAGATGGGTCTGCCCTTGCACCGCAAGGAGAGTTTCCAATAATCAAACTTAAAAGAAAAAAATATCCTACTCTCTGACTCAAGGGTGTAATCTCTGATGCTTGTTGTTTACTGGGAACAGCTAAGTTTTGAATCTTGTTTCCTCCGGAGCCAGGTTTACATATAGAAACCTTTGGTCCAATGGTAACATTAACTGTTAGTGCATCTGGGACTGTACAACAGTGGAGGTACCAGGAATGCAAGTCCCTGAATTTCCTCCTATCATGTTTTGATTCACAGTAATAGTCCCCATCACGCTCTGGTCCTTCTGCACAGGCTCGTACTTACTGGTGCAGTAGGCAATCCAGTATTCCCAACTGCAGCCTTGCTCCCACCTGCCTCCATTGAAAACTCATTGTGCTTAGGTGCTCGCTCAGAAATTAATACATCTAAAAGATTATCACTGGTATCACTAGCACTGTTTTCATCTTTCTCTCCAGATTCATTAGTTTTATCATTCTTTCTGTTTTCCCTCCCTTTTCCCACGTCTCCATTTTGCAATAGTGGGTATAGTTTCGCTCACTCTATCATGTCAGTTGTCCGCCTTTTCTGCTCTGCATCCCACCTCACGTCTGTGTAAGTATGCACTGCTTTCTTCACTCTTCCCTGATATCTCTCTTTTACTCTGGTGTGAGCCGCATGCTCCGATGCGTTAAATGCATAAAATTGCATAGGTATAGGTTGTTGTTTCATCTCATAAATAATTATTGTCAAATTTACAATATTTCTCAAATTAAATTAAATTGAGAGGAAACACCAGGGCACCTTCTTTTTCAGAGATCTTGTGCCATTGTTTTTGCCACATACATGTATGTGTAACCCTAAATTTATCACCATATATTGACCTGCAGTGTCTTCAGATGGGGCTTCTTCCTTCCCTCTAGGAGTTATCTGAACTTATTATTATTTTTATTATTAGGGAAGTTTATAAAGCGCTTGGTTACGCAGGAAGCGTGTCCCCGCGCTACATTTGAAAACTCAGAACAGAAGTGAGGAGAGGTTTGGTTATCTTGAGAAAAGGTGTGTTTTTAAGTTTTTCCGGAAACTGGATTCCGAAGGGTCTAGGCGGAGATTAAGAGGCAGGGCGTTCCAGCATTTCGCTGCCAAATGGCGAAAAGAGCGTCCACCCATGCAGGCCTTTCTGATCCTAGGGACCACCAGTAGACCTCCGTGAGAAGAACGCAAAGCACGTGAGGGTTCATACTTGATGGCTAGGTTCTGGAGTGGTGCCGGCGCTTTCCGAGCAAGAATGCGATGACAGGTACAGAGGGCCTTGAATTCCACTCTGCTTCTTACTGGCAGCCAGTGGAGACTATGAAGAGCAGCTTTGGAGTCTGATCTTTTGGGGAGTTTTAAGATGAGGCGAGCTGCCGCATTCTGCAATACCCGGAGGCGTTTTACTGCCTTATAGGTGGCACCTAGATACAGTAGGTTGCCATAGTCCAGGCGTGATGTCACGAGGGCATGTACCAGTGTTCTCCGGGCGGACATAGGGAGGAGAGCAAGGACCTTGCGTAAGATTTTTAAAACACTGAAACAAACACCCGCCACTCGGTTTATTTGGGGTCCAAAAGACAGATCAGCATCAAACCATACACCAAGGTTTTTGACTTCCTGACGGGGCATAGGAGCCTCCCCCAGACAGGGGGGCCACCACGCCGATGACCATGCGGAAGGGCTCCCCCCCACCACGAGCACCTCTGTCTTGTTGCCATTTAGCTTAAGGCAATTGATGGACATCCATGTAGCAAGGTCTTGCATGCAGGCCTTGAAACTGTTCGAAGCAAGTCCGGGTCCTCGTGATAGGGAGATGACCAACTGCGTGTCGTCTGCGTATGACACGATTTCCAGACCATGGCTCGCGGCAATCGAAGCCACTGGGGAGATGTAGAGATTGAACAAGGTTGGGCTCAGGGACGATCCTTGGGGAACGCCCTGTCCCAAACCCATGTCTCTCGAGTAGTGGTCGCCCAGGCGGACTTGGAAGCTTCTCCCAGTCAGGAAGGATTGGATCCATAGGAGTGCAGCTTCAGATATACCTCCATTATTCAAACACTGTAGCAAGTTGGCATGAGCTACAGTGTCGAATGCTGCACTCAGGTCCAATAGGATGAGGGCCATGGTGTGACCCTCATCCGCCCCCTGACGAAGAGCCTCCACCGCTGTTAAGAGTGCGGACTCTGTGGAATGACGGGGACGGAAGCCGAATTGAGTGTCATGTAATAATGCCGCTTTTTCGACGAAGTCCATCAGTTGTGAGTTGACCAATTTTTCGGCTACTTTGGCCAAGTAGGGAAGAAGTGAAATTGGACGTAGGTTCTCTAGTTTCTCGAAACTGATGGTCGGTTTCTTCCTTAGGGGTAGGACCACCGCCTTTTTCCAGTCTTTAGGTACAATTGAGCTACTAAAAGATGTGTTAAGTAGATGTCTGATGTAGGGTTCTAATACCACCAGACTGTCTGTCAAACGTTTAGGTGTGGTAGGGTCTCGAGGAGAACCCGACTTCACGGATTTACAAATTTTTACGAGATCTTCAGGTGGTGGGATAACAAAGTGGGTCAGTCTGAGTCTATCACCCCATTCCCTGGGGCTTTCGACGAATTCTGCACCCGTTATAGGCTGTGTGGGGAACGCTGCGTATATTTTTGCTATTTTCTCAGAAAAAAAATTAGCAATTTTATTGCACGCGTCGGGGGAACAATCATCTGGGACACTGGATGATTTCCCACTCGAGAGAGTTTTGTAGAGCGAAAACAGCTCTTTTGTGGAATTGCTGGCTTCATTAACTCTAAGCGTGTAGTATGCTGTTTTGCACTTTCTAATTAGACCATGGTAGAGTCGCCTCTCAATCAAGTAGGTGGCTCTAGATTCTTTAGAGAAAGTCTTGCGCCATTCTCTTTCGAGTTTCTTCAGTGCGGTTTTCAGGGCTCTAAGTTCTTCATTGAACCATGGGGCTGTTTTTTGAACACGGCCCCCAGATTTGGTTTTTTGAAGAGGAGCAGTGCAGTCAAGTGCCTCAGTGATACGTTTGCACAGATTAGTGTTGGCTGTGTCGGCGTCAACCCCCCCCGGGCTCCCCCCTTTAATCAGTGCCTTGCAGAATTTATGCTGGGAAAAGGTAGCCCAGTTTCGTCTAAGATGATACAGCAAAGCTGGCTGCGGAGGTCTATTTCCAGGGATACGAATGGTGAAGGGAACTAAGTAATGATCCGACCAGGGGATAAGAATAGGGGATTTGGTTTCTACTTCCCCCCAGTTAGCAAATATGGGATCCAAAAGGTGACCCAACTGATGTGTTGGACCGCTCACAATTTGAGTCAGCTGGAGGGCACCTAATGCCTGACTGAAGTTCGTACTAATACTGTTTGATGGGTTATTGAGATGTAGGTTAAGGTCTCCAAGTACCAAAAATTTATTGTTACATAAAGCGGTCTCCATGATACCTTCAACTAGACTTTCCTCAAACTTGGCAATAGGACCAGGGGGTCTGTAGATTAGCATGCCCTTTAGCGTGTAGCTGTTGTTCACTTTAATAGTGAAACTCCCAGCCTCGCTGTCCAGGATAGGGGCGCTTTCAAATTGGCATTGCAAACTTTCTCGGACTACAATTGCGATGCCCCCTCCCCTGCCAGAGGGTCTGTCTTGTCTATGTATTGTGTATCCTGCTGGAAGTGCCTCAAGGGCATCGACTGTAGAATCACTATCTAGCCATGTTTCTGTAAGAAACATAAGGTCCCATTTAGTCTCAGAGAGTAGATCATATAGGTCCAACTTATGTTTCCTTAATGATCGCACGTTAAGTAGTCCACAGTGTATAGTGTAGTCCATGCTGGTCGTGTTCCTGTCAGGGTCAAAGAAAAATTGGCAGTGTTCACAGCCTGTAGTGTTTTCTACGTATAGTTTATGCTTGCATGACACATTAACGTTGCGGCGTAAGGCAAATAGTGCCTGCTTACTCCACCGTATGTGGTCATCCCGAGGGGCATGGGGTATGGCCCTGGACCGCGTACGATCGCGGACGGGCGCAGACGGGCTAGACTTAGGCGCGACTTCGGCGCGATGCCGGCGCGCCCGCTGCGCTCGCCCGCTGCGCGTCCGGAAAGGGCACATTGATATGGGGGCGGAAGTCGTGGCCTCACGAGTGGGCGTGTCTGTAGGATCGGGCGCGCGAAAGGCGGCAGCGCGTTTCCCTCCTTGCAGCAGCGCTAGGAACAGCTGAGCTAAGCTTCCCAACTTCCCAACAACTACCAGGTCAGTGGGTGCTCAGGGGGTGCAAGTGCTCGTTAAAAACACAACAAATAACACATTTTAAAATGAAAATGAGAATGAGAACAGACCTCCCGGCTTCCGCCTCAGGAGTGTTACAAATGTTATGGCGCGCTTGTCAGTCAGCGCGACTATAAGGCCGGGGAGAAGAGGGCGTGGCCTCAAAGTAGGCGTGGCCTCACGAGTGGGCGTGTCTGTAGGATCGGGCGCGCGAAAGGCGGCAGCGCGTTTCCCTCCTTACAGCAGCGCTAGGAACAGCTGAGCTAAGCTTCCCAACTTCCCAACAACTACCAGGTCAGTGGGTGCTCAGGGGGTGCAAGTGCTCATTAAAAACACAACAAATAACAAATTTTAAAATGAAAATGAGAATGAGAACAGACCTCCCGGCTTCCGCCTCAGGAGTGTTACAAATGTTATGGCGCGCTTGTCAGTCAGCGCGACTATAAGGCCGGGGAGAAGAGGGCGTGGCCTCAAAGTAGGCGTGGCCTCACGAGTGGGCGTGTCTGTAGGATCGGGCGCGCGAAAGGCGGCAGCGCGTTTTCCTCCTTGCAGCAGCGCTAGGAACAGCTGAGCTAAGCTTCCCAACTTCCCAACAACTACCAGGTCAGTGGGTGCTCAGGGGGTGCAAGTGCTCATTAAAATCACAACAAATAACAAATTTTAAAATGAAAATGAGAATGAGAACAGACCTCCCGGCTTCCGCCTCAGGAGTGTTACAAATGTTATGGCGCGCTTGTCAGTCAGCGCGACTATAAGGCCGGGGAGAAGAGGGCGTGGCCTCAAAGTAGGCGTGGCCTCACGAGTGGGCGTGTCTGTAGGATCGGGCGCGCGAAAGGCAGCAGCGCGTTTCCCTCCTTGCAGCAGCGCTAGGAACAGCTGAGCTAAGCTTCCCAACTTCCCAACAACTACCAGGTCAGTGGGTGCTCAGGGGGTGCAAGTGCTCGTTAAAAACACAACAAATAACACATTTTAAAATGAAAATGAGAATGAGAACAGACCTCCCGGCTTCCGCCTCAGGAGTGTTACAAATGTTGACTTCTCCTCTAAGCAAATCGGTACAACTTTAAAACATTTCATTTTTAATACAAATGTGTTAATTTCACCCAAAAAGAAATATTTTGATTAAAATCTCATTCCAAATCCTCAACCAATAACAGTGCGGCACCTCGTGACATGGATAAGAGTGGGTGGTAAGTCCTCTTCGCCAACGAATTATGCAGCGTTTTGCCAACTCCGCCCTTCGCTGGGAGTGTGGAGTTTGGCAAAAAAACTCAGACTCCGATGCCACCCACCCTTGCTTGTTACGTAAGTGAGTACTAAGTCACTGACACAAGCCATTTCGCCCAAGGGAGCAATGTCAGTCTAGTAGTGTCAGCCAGGAGGGGCAGAGTCCATGCTGTCATTAAAAGGAAGGTGTGGCCCATACAGCCCAGGGTCGTGTATAATACTGGCGAGCTCCTCCGGGAGCTGTTTGGCCCCAGGCCTCTCCTCAGGCTTCGACCCTTCAGCCGCGCTAAATGATGCCTTTGAATAGAGCTCCTTGGGACCGATGGCCACTGAAGGCGGGTCAAGAAAGGGGCGACCGCAGGTGATAGGTCACCATGGCATAGGCAACACTCCCTTTCTCTGCCAGTGAAGGGCATCTTGTGGCTCACCATCTTCCACAAGATGACAGCAATGGAATAAATGATGGACTTGCGGGTGGGTGTCAGACCGTGCAGCATCTTGGGGGTGTGGTGCATGTAGGTGCCGCTAATCCGGCAAGCAGTGGCAGGATGAGCCAAAGGCCTCGTGGTGCTGCAGGTGTAGTGAGCAGCCAAAGTTGGAGATCCTGCAGCAGGTGTAGAAGATGCTAGCAACACGTTGTCAGGCTTCAGATCCAGACGCACAATTCTGTGCAAGTGCAAGAAGATCAGGCCTCGGGCCACACCGTGGGACTAACTGAGGCAGCTGTTACAGTAATCGGTCAAAAGTTGAAGATCTCGGAAGCTCTGAAACAATCTTGTGTGGGATTGGCTGGGTGAGTGCATCAATTTGCGATTGCAATTGGTACCGAGAGCACAGTGAAAAAGTCATGTTCTCTAGGATCGCCTGATAGCAAAGAATAATTGTTCATTTTCTATCAGGCTTTCGGAGAGAGCACAGTGGGTTTTATCCACAGTGGGAGGTGGAGGCCTCATGGCATGTGTTTGTGCTGGAGGATGGGGTGCTTGATGGCTGCAGTAGGTACCGTGAGTGTACGGCTAGCTTGGTGGCGTGGGGGGAGGTACATGGTAAGATTGGATAGGAGATGTTTCCGTGACGTGAGGCAGACTGGATCTCAATTGTGGCACGCAGTGCATATTTATTTACAGTTACGGCTCCTAAATAGGGCAGAGTGGTAGTCTGTGGAATTCCATAGTATTTTTATACAACTCTGCCGAATGCCGTGTAGTGCAACTCCATGAACTCCACCCACCCTTGGACAAAGACAGCCAATAACCTCAAGAGAAGTTAGGGCCAGATTCATATGAGAAGTAGAATCCCGTAACTGCATAAATCCATACTGTATAGGATTAACTAATGAGGCAACATCAGTAGCGAGGCAGACTATATTCAGGTAATAAATTTAGAATCCTAATTAATTAGGAAGCTAGCTTGATATTAGTGGCATTTGAGAAAGTCTTTATTTTTCATCAAGAATAATGCAATATAGATTTCCCCATATGAGGATTGTGCAGGGATTATAAATGTGGGTAAATTGACTAAATCAAGCGTCAACAGAATTATTAATTCAGAAAACCTTTTTAAAAAATCAATAGGAATAGAATCAGGGCATGCAGATTTAGTTAGCTGAGATATCACTCTTTCTTTCTGCTCACTTGTATTTAGAAGCTCTAGGACTACCTGCTGCTGGACTGTCAATTGATAAAAGTTTACTGCCCTGAGATAGCTATCAACCATATCTTGAAAAATCATGCAGTCATCATGGCAGAGGATGGAGTAAAAATGAATGTCCGCAAGCCTGTTACAGTCTTCCCTGTTGAATCTCTAATGCCCAATATTGAGCTCCTGCTGATCCTGCCCTTTATTTGAAATACTTCTAGATAACCCATCTCCTCAATATTTTCAAAACAAGGCAAGTGTTCCGTCTGAATCTTTCAACTAGCCCTGTCTAAAATACTTTCTTTAGTAGCATATGGAAGGTGGTCAGCTGTTTGAACATTTGAGATACCCTATCTGGAGGATACTGCTTCCTACCATTAAGGGAGTACTCAACTTCCATTTGGAGGCATTTGTTCAGAATTTTCACCTTAGTGTAACTTAAAATTGGCTTTTAAACTATCCCAGACAATTGTTAGCTCTGTGGAGCCTCTGCCACTACTAATTGATTAATTTATGCATGGATCCATAATGTTAACATAGGCTAAATTAATCTGCAATTTAAGGTTTAATGTCTGGTTGAGTGGGACAGAATCATTCCAAAGATTACTCACCTTTTATATAAAGTGACAATGGATTATGCTCAGGCAAAATTCTTGGCTTAACTTTAATAAGTGAAGCAGAAATAAAATTATAACCATAAATTACAAAAAATACCTTGATACCAGAATGATTTCCTCATGCAAAAATGATTAGCTTTAAAAGAAGCTGATGAATCTACACCTGGCTGCATAATAAATTAAAATTGCCACACATAAGTAGTGAGTCCTATATAGACTTAATTCAGAAAGGTGAAGGTAAAATCATGATGGGTTATCGATATGAATGCATAGAGGACACAGACTGCAAATTTTAAATCGCTTCTCACTATGTGGGCAATCAGCTCTCTGCCAGATTTATTAAGTTTATCATCATTCATAATACATTCCTTCCCTAGTGCAAGTAGTGCTTCCCCATATTTTGGCCCATCAAAGCCTGCTGATACGAGCGTGTTATAGCCAAAACTGCTCAGTTTGTGGGACGTCTGTATAGTTAGATGAGTCTCCTGAACACAGAGAAAATGGAGGTTAAATGTGCGTAATTGTTTTGATCTTAAATGCTAACCGCATACAATTATTGTTCCATCTAAGGGAGTGTATATCCTGGTTAACAAAATATGGAGAACTACCCATTAGGAATCAACGTGTTTTAATGTATAACATGTAAGATTGACTCGATTGAAACATCCTTTTTTTTGCCCATTTTACCCCTGAGACGGTCTTTGAATTACTGAGCTTTAGTGAAAAACACTAACTTGTTGATCCCCCATCCCTTATACCAGTGTTTAATTTGTAAAATATTAAATGCCAGGGCTATGCCCAGGAGGCCACTGCACCTGGCACCTCCCTTCACCCTTGTCATCGCTACCAACTACTAACCATCTCTCTCGCATGTGAATGAGACAGTTCCGATTATTCCAGGTCCCCAAAGCTAAAGGAATGGCTGGGGTGGCAAGTATGAACAATTTTAATGTATATTGTATTCCTAAACAACCATTGTTGTGCTCATCTCTAAATTAGATGAGCAGCACCACCATGTGGTAGACTGTTCTAAGTATGGTGTTGACAATTAGGTGCCGGTGTCGAGCACTGGAAGCCAATTAAGTGCCGGAGCTGAGTACTGGAAAGCACCGGCTCAAATTAAGCACTGCCTCATACTAATTCACACCCCACACCATTCCCCCCACGCTCAAGCATCTCCCTGATTCCCCATTCCACCCCCTACTGCCCTTACCGATTCCTTTCCTGTTTTTCGAAAGGAAACTAGAATTTTGACACCCAGAGAGAGACGCTTCACCTATACAACAAATTGTTATCAGATTTCAGCAGAGCAAAGCTATAAACTTCCAAAGTTGTACCACTGATTTCAAACAGATATCTAGAAAGAAGGCATAGTATAAGATTATCATGACTTAAAAAAATAAAGAAAAGGAATGAAGAGTAAAAGACATAATAAATAACCAGGTATAATATTTCTGAGGTGTTGGACTTGGCCCACTCTGCAGGGTCATACCCAAACCTTTTGTCTTTACCCCTCCTGTTTTCTGAATGTTGCTGTTGTTTGCATTAGGACTCTGTGCACTTTACCTCTGCTAACCAGTGCTAAAGTGCTTGTGTTCTCTCCTTAAAATGATTGTACATTTGCTAACACCTGTTTGGCATATTTAATTTACTAATAGGTCCCCAGTACATGGCAATACTTGTACCCATGGGCCTGTAAATTAAATACTACCAGTGGGCCTATAGCACTTAAAAAATGTCATTGCAGCTTTTAGTGAAGTTTTAAAACGGTCAATTTGACCTGTCAAAATGAATCTTGTGGCAGGCCTTAATCTTCCTTTTTAACGCATATACTTCACCCCAAGGAAGTCCCTAGATAGCCCATAGGGAAGAGTGCATTGCGTTTACGAAGTAGGACATGTGTCTTAAAGTTGTATTTGTCTTTATAGTAAAATAAACTCCTAAATTCGCTTTTCACAGCTGTAAGGCCCATCTTTCTCATTTATAGCATTGGGTTGCCATATTAAATATAATACATGCTAACTTTTGATTGGGTAAAGATAGGTAAGTCAGGTGTGTACTCAAATGAATTGTAATTTAAAATCCTCTTTAATAGTACATTTCTAGATTTTAGATTACAATTCTAAAAAATAAACTTTTATAAAGCTGTCATTTTCCTGCTCAGACATTTTTTAGGCATTCTAGGATTTTCCAGATGCAGAGGCTTATTAATGGTTCTTCCATTAAGAATGTGTATTAGGCCCAGACAGGAAACAATCGGAACTGGGTGTATGCTGGATGAATCATTCTGCAAAGACAACTGTGAGCGGAGCTGTTCCATGCCCCACTTGCATTTCAAAGGGCTGCCTCCAGCACACACACAAAGTAACCTAACACTAGTCTTTTGTCACCCCAGGCTTCATGGAGCCTTGATAGTCGAAGGGAAGACATTTTCAGGACCAGATAGGGGGTAGCCTAGACGATTCTACCACTCCAAAGGCTGGCCCCAGGTATAAAATATACAATTTCCAGAGCCACTCTTCAGTACACTCCTGGACCCTGCTGCTTAGGGCCTGCCTTGTTCCTCATAGGATTGCTCCGCTGCTATCAGAGGAATTCTCTGTTAATTGAGGTTTTCCTTATTCCCAATCGGACTGCCTTTCTTGTTGAGACCTGACCTGCTCTCTGCGAAGAAAGACTATACCTGCTCACTTTATCCGATGCTATCTAAGTGACTCCAAGGGTTAGTTGGCTGACCTCCTGTTCAGAGCTACAGAGATGCAATAAGCTCTAGAGGCCTCCCTGCAACTGCCCAGCTGACCTGCTGCTAATGGGTGTGCCTGGACCGGCAACTGGACCTGCCTGAGCCCTAATGGGCTCTGCTAGAGTAAGTCCCTAATCCCCAAGAGGGGCCTCCCTTGGTCCTGGATTCATGGCTGGCATCGGAGTGCACTCCTCTACAAGAAAAGGAGAAATCCTTACATTCTGGACTCTTCACACTGGACATTGAGAAGGTAACTTTTTCAGCGGGACTAATCTGTATCTGGCTCGTGCTGCATTGTGGTCAGCCTGAACTTGTGACTTTCCCCTGGTCCAGCATGACCAGATGACTGCGAGTGACTCATAAGGGTTTTAGGCATTATACGAAATTAAAACTTTTGAATTGCATTTGTCCAGATCATCTGATTGGATTTTCTCTGTTGGCTTCTTGTGTTCTGCTTTCACTTCATTGCTGTTTGCGTGCCTCATAAATTCTTTTCACATTCCCTCTAAGGTAAGCCTGACTGCTTTTGTGCCAATCTACCAAAGGTCTAAGCACCTATTAATTTAGTGACTATTGTGGCTCACCCTGACAAGGATAGTGGTTGTTGCTTTAGTAGAGTTTTTACCCCCAATCAATAACCTACTTTCCTACATGACGCATGTGTATTCTCCAGAGCACAGCAACTGAAAATGCATTACCAGTAGTCCCAAAACAAGTCTAGGAACTGAGACGTGAGATAAGCATAGCATCATGTGTTATCAACATCCCTCGACTGGTTAATTAAGCCATGTGCCTTGATCGAGTTTTGGCAATTGTTTAACCCTGGTAAAATATCTTCAAGTTAGCAGGCTCCAGTAAGGAAACAGCCACCCCAAACGTCTGAAAGGATGCGATTGTCATCTGCATTCTACTGTCTAATGGCAAATATCTGACCTAACAAAGAACTCTACTCAACATGTATTATAGGTTTCAGTGGGCATGCCAACTGAAAACTAGGCTGCCTAAAAATGCAATTCTGCACATAAATTAAAACAGCACTGGGACACTGTAATGATCTAGCCTTTCTTGGCTTTCGAAAAGAAAATCTGTGAGCCCTCTCTTTCTGGCAATCAATATCCTAGTCACTGGGCTGAGGGAGCAACTGTCTGAATAAATGAACAATATAGCTTGTTGTGTCATCTCCGTTGTTCCCATCGAGGATTCCCAGTAAAAGGAGGTTATTTCAGTGCACAAAACTCTCAATATCTTACATCTTTTGGGACATATCCTGCAATTCACCTTGATGCTGATAAACTTGATTTTTCATTGCTTGTGGTGACTCTATGAGGCTGGAGGATTGTGACTCAATATCATTCAAGCGACATGTAATATGTCCCTATTCTTAGACGCCACATTTCCAGCTTCTGTTGCATTTTCTGCCAGAATAGTCTGATCTAGCAGGATGGTGCTCAGAAAGCCAAGCCAGATAAGGAATATTACCACTAGTAACCAGGCTTGACTGAAATAAGAGAGACTGGCCTTTGGCTGAAATTTGTTGCGCAGAGTAACTCATTATCATTACGGCCTCCAATGCCATTGCTATTATGAGGACCATCTCAGGGCTCTATTTATCCTGACCCGGCCCACCTGCCCACATCGACTTGTGGCACCCTGCCTTTATGCATTATGCATTTTTGTTGAACTGCAAGGACTGAAATTTCTCGCAGCTGCTGACTGAGCACTCATTAGCCCGCTTTAATTTGTGCGTGTTTCTGTTGTATGATTTCACTCATCGATGGATAGACATTTGACATCTGATTTGACCTCAGTCCGAACTTGACATCTGCTGCCCTTTGAGTGTTTCATCACCCACTATCATCCTGTCATTATCTGGGCCTTATCCTCCCCATACCTGCACTCTACCTCCTTAATCTCTGTGACTCTGCCTTCTTAGATGTTTCAGTAATGTATGTCTCTGCCTCAGATGACCCTGAGTCTCTGAATGCAGGTTGCATCTAAAACATTACAGCTTTTCCATAATTTTCCAGCCCTCTCAGATAATGTATCAGAGTTAAATCAATCTTCAGTATTATTTGCTTGTGTTCTCCTTTCAATTAATTAAGTGTTTGGGGATATAGCATCGGTTCCTTCTGATGCTAACACATTTGAATCTTTCTGCATTAATAATATTAAGCCTAAAATGGGAGAATAATTATAATGCATGAGACACTGGGTGAGTGTCAATGGATAGGTGTGGTTGTGATCATGAAAATGTCTAGAAATGTGAACCTTTTGTGACCAATGCTTGATTAAAGATACATGTTGCTGGAGGGACAGTAAGAAGTCTATGCATTTTGAGACACATCCAGTCCTTGGACTCTGGAAATGAATGATATGTTGTGCTGTGTTCATGCTATTGAAGGCAATGGGGAGGGAAGAGGAGGCAGTTAAAGTCAGAGTTTCTACAGTCAGATCTCTGAAAGCAAGTTGCAGAATGTCAATGTCATTAAATTAATTGAGATATCAAGCTTCTCCTGTAGAATTGCTGTTATCATGTGTGGTAGATAGAGGTTTGCTGTCGTAGTCACAGGAAGTGTATTTTGCAATGGAATAAACAGAGGATAAACATTTTACAAGAAACTTTATTTTACTTCAAAGGCATGCATCACAAACATTATGGACTAAAAAATTGCCTCTGCTGGATACATTTGAGTGCCGTCGCAACTTGTGCCCCACTATGAAGATTCACAAACCTGGTGCGTATCCAAATTGTAATCGCTGTGTGGCCTCTTGACGGGCAAGTATGTCTTCAATGCAGTATGTCATTTCTTCAGTAATGAAGTGGAGACATCCATCAACACCTCTCTGTAATGTTTAAGTCTCAAATATCATGAACAGATAAAAGTCAAAAGGAATACCTTTCTGGTTGTCTGATACAATATCAGTGATGAAAATATTGTGTGGACAAAATATTGAGTCAAAAATATAGAGGACCGAAATATTGAGAAGGAAAGTGCAAATAGGTAAGTTTAGATTTACAATTCTTACCTCCACATCTACATCATGTATATATATATGGACTGCATCCCCAAATGCGATGCAGTGCACGCAACCAAATTCGTTTTATTTATTTATATGTTAACTGACCTGTAAACCTCCGTAATCCATAGTTTACTACCCCCCACCCTGCCCCTCCCCCTCCCCACGTCACCGCCCTGCAGTTACACCTACTACCGACCGCGGCTGATATATATATACATATATATATATATATATATATATATATATATATATATATATATATATATTCAGTGAAAAAAACACAGGTTTCAGGGACGTTATAGTTAGTTGGGCATGTCACTCGTACAAAACCAGAGAAATTTGTCTGTTATAGTTAGTTCAGCTAACTATAACTCGCGCCCCCACAATGCACTGTTGATGACGTCACATATTACATCATTCATGACATGGTCAGTGACATCACTGATGACATCACTGATGACATCTCAAATGACATCACTGATGAGCCAGTGCAATGCTAAAAGACACTTAGAATACAGTGAAAACACCTACATACACTAGGGAACACTATGTGTTGGGGTACCCCTGTGATTGGCATGACCTCTTCTGTAAGGCCCTAGTACATAATAGGTTAGGGGGTTAAAACTACCTCTAACTCAGAGGTGCAAAAAGATGCTTCTTTAAGTAGTAGTCACATTTGCAGAGTGGTGGAGAAAGAGTGCTGGGCCTCTGACCAGCGCTCAGAAATTTCGCTGCATAGGAGTTAGAGGAGGTACTAAAAGGGCTTATTGGCAGCCAAAGTCTCTCAGGAGTAAATTGGACTTCATCCCCCCTCACGTAGTCTGCCAGGAGGCTCGTTTGCAGTGTGGTGGAGAAAGGGGGGCATGTCCTCCGAAGACGTCTTAGCAATCCCACTGTGTGGGACTTACTGGCGGTAACAAGAGGGGTAGTTGGCCGCCAAGGACAACATTGGGGGCCAACTACCCCTCCTATTACCTCCAGTAAGTCCCACACAGCAGGATTGCTAAGTTCGCACAGCAGGCCACGCCCCCATTGCCCACTACTTTGCAAACGCGCTCCCTGGCAAGCTCTTGGATAGGGATTGAAGTCCCCTTCGCTGCTGGGGGTACTTTAGGGGCCAACTAGCCTACCTCTTACCTCCAGTAAGCCCCACACAGTGGGATTGCTGACAGGTGGACAAAGGCCATGCCCCCTTTCCCCACCACTCTGCAAACGTGCCCCCTGGCTCATTGTAAGTTGGGAAATTAAGTCCTTATGAATACTGAGGGTCCCTGGGGGCCGACTAGCCCACCAGGTACCTCCAGTAAGCGCCACATAGCTGGTTTGCAGAAAGGTGGTCCGATGCCACACACCCTTTTTACACCACTCTGCAAACATAGCTCCTGGTGCACTGCTGCTTGGGGGATGAAATCCACTTGTGTCCTGAGGTCCTCAGGACACAAGAGGACCTCATCGCCCCACAAGCAGTGCCCCAAGAGGTGCGTTTGCAGAGTGGTGTAAAAAGGGGCGTGGCCTAGGACCACCTCTCTGCAATCCACCTGTGTGGCGCTTACTGGAGGTACCTGGTGGGCTAGTTGGCCCCCAGGGACCCTCGGAATTCAAGGGGAATTAATTCCCCAAATAACAACGTGCCAGGGGGTGCTTTGTGGTGGAGAAAGGGGGCATGGCCTCCGGAGAGATGCCGGCTTTCTTTAAATATCTTTTTTTACAAGGGGGTCTGTGTGGTCCCCCATCTTTTACA
Organism: Triturus cristatus; assembly: GCF_964204655.1. Taxonomy (NCBI): domain Eukaryota; kingdom Metazoa; phylum Chordata; class Amphibia; order Caudata; family Salamandridae; genus Triturus; species Triturus cristatus. The sequence goes on along the minus strand of NC_140588.1, from coordinate 316,334,419 downwards.
TTTTTGGGGCCCTGGGGACCCCATCCCCCATGGCCTGACCCCTTTTTATTAAAAAAAAATTAAATCGGGAAGAGGGCCACACCAATTTCAGCCCCGGGGACCCCATCCCCAGGGCATGGCCAGACTTTTTTTCATGTAATTATTTGATTCTTCTGAGGGGGGCCGCGTGGCCCCCCTCCTCAGGCCAATTATGGCCCCGGGGACCCATCCTCCAGGGACAGCCTTTCCATTTTTTTATTATTATTTTAATTAGGGGGGAGGGAGATGCGTAGCCCCCCTCCAAACCACTTCTGGCCCCGGGGACCCCATCCCCCGGGGCCTGACCTCTCAGTTGGGGACTGTGGGGGGAGACCCAATGCCCACACGGTCCCACCGGCTCTCCGCCTCCTGCGGGAGCCGTCTTTGCTTTTGCACAAGAGGAGCTGCTGATGATGACATTGCCTTGTGCAAAAGCAATTCTCCTTTCGTTTTTGGAAGCAAGAGCAGGTTTCCTGCCCTTGCTTCCAAAAACCAAAGCAGTGTTTGCTATGGCCCTGCCATAGCAAACAGCAAAGTCCTGGGGGTAGGCACCCCGGGACATTGCAGGAGCCAGCCCTCAGGGGTGCAGTCCCCAGGGCCATCAAGGGCTCCAGCAGGGGGGCCGCGCAGCTCCCCTATATTCATTTGATAGCCCTGGGGAGGTGGTGGTCCCCGGGGGTCCATAACGGACCCCCAAATTTACATAATCAATGCCCCGGGGAGGTGGTGGTCCCCAGGGCTTTGGTGGGCCCACGGGGACCCCCTCCTTACTTTTAAGAAAGCCCCGGGCAGGTGGTGGTCCCCGTAAGGAACCCCTCCCTTAATTCATTATGCACCAGGGAGGTGGCGGTCCCTGGGGCTGCGGTGAGGCCGCATGCCCCCACACAATATAAATGAAGCCCCAGGGAGGTGGCGGTCCCCGGGGATGCAGGGGCCCCCGCAGGCCCCTGCAACAGAAACTGGCATGCCCCCAGGACCTGGCCAACCCAGAGGCTTAAATACAATGAAGCATTTTTTTCTTTAATTTTGTCGGCCGGAAAAACACACCCATTGCAAATTCGGCCAATTTTATAAATACAAAATGCTTTCTTGGGAACCTCAGAGCAGGCCTATGGGGTCAGGGTGTTTGTACCCTACCCCTTTTCTTGTTTTTCACATTGTTTTTTACTCTTTTCTTGTGACTTGGTTACAAGATGGCTGCCAACACTTCCTGGTTTGGAGTGTTGGCAGCCAATCAGAGTGAAGCTCGTGCCCGGGAGGGTTCGCAAACCCTCCTCGGTGCTCAGATATCGATATTTTTCTTTATTTAATTTCTCAGGAACTCCTGAATGGATTTACACAATTTTAAAAAAAGGTCACACTCTGGACCAAGCCCTACATTTCTGCAAAATTTGGGGCAATTCCGTTCAGCACTTCGGGCTTTAGCCTGTTCCAATTTTTCCTATGGAAAAACACATTTTGGGACCCCCTTTTTTTCCTCAGCCCCCGCATGAGGAATCACCCTGAAACTTCCAAGACAGGACCTGACCCAACAACCTTTTTTCTGGAAAATTTCGCAAAGATTCTTCAAACGGCGCCAAAGATATTGGTAAAAGAATAAACGCTTTTGAATAGAAACAAGGTCCTAACTATAACTACCTACTGGCAACTGCCAGTAGGTATTATATATATACATATTCACTAAAAAAAACATAGGTTTCAGGGACATTATAGTTAGCTGGACATTTGACTCATATAAAACCATGTAAATTCGCCTGTTATAGTTAGTTGAGCTAACTATAAATCGGGCGCCCGCAATGCACTGCTGATGACGTCACATATTACATCACTCATGACATGGTCAGTGACATCACTGATGACATCACTGATGACATCTCAAATGACATCACTGATGACATCATCCACGTGATAATCTGATGCACATACTGATGCCCTAATTTAAACTTTGATACACCCATTCTAAAATGCAGACTATAATTTTTGATACTATACACACAACCATGCCATATACTACATACCACTCACTGTTTCCTAGGTCTACACACACATCCAGTCACTTATACATGTAGTTACTAATCAATACAGTAGTATATTATGCACGCATACATCTATACAGGCAGTCTCACTCCGCCGCTCATCCATAGAGTTACTCACACCTAGTCAGTAATGCAAAGAATCAATCACATATCCATTTACTCATGTATACAGTTATACACACCAAGTCTGTTATTTATAGTCACACCATATCACTTATTAATAGAGAAAGTAACACATATTTAATGTCTTATACAATTACTGATACAAGCAGACACTCATTTATACACAAACTCTTCAAATAACTTACTCTCATGTATAGTCATTTATATACTCCAACACTCACATATAGTGCCATAAAACATATGTAGTTAGTCACACATATATCACTGAGACATTCATTCACTCACCAACACACCCACATACACAGTAACTCATCCATACAGCCCTTCCCAGATGCGCTTTTGAATCCATACAACCAGCGAATCACCCACTCAGACATCTATGCACAGAGTCATACACCCCCCCACCCACCCATACAGACACTCAGGGATGCATACAGATACTCAGACGACAAATCAATAACCCATATAGATACTCATGTAGCTATTCAGCAACCCATGCAGTTGCTTACACACCCATGCAGTTGCTTACACACCAACTGAAGACTAATACAAACTTTCACACAGTGTAGTCACTAACCCATGCATTCAGTAAGACACGTTCAATCACTCACGTATACAGTCAGTCATGCACAAACAAAATAAATCCTTCAGGCACTTGCAAATGCATTAATTCTTCAATATACCTTGGCATAGCTATATATGAATTTTTTTTAAACTTTACAGAAACACACATTCACTGGATGATGTCATCAGTGATATCATCAGTGATGTCATTTGAGATGTCATCAGTGATGTCACTGACCATGTCATGAGTGATGTAATATGTGACATCATCAGCAGTGCATTGCGGGCACGTGAGTTATAGTTAGCTCAACTAACTATTACAGATGAATTTCTCTGGTTTTATATGAGTCAAATGTCCAACTAACTATAACATCCCTGAAACCTAAGTTTTTTTAGTGAATTTCAAAGGTTTTTTTAAATGCTAATTCCTAACTATAACGTCTGTAAAACCTATGTTTTTTTCAGTGAATATATATATATATATATTCACTTAAAAAACCATAGGTTTCACACATGTTATAGTTAGCTGGACATTTCCCTCGTAAAAAACCAATGAAATTCCCCCGTTATAGTTAGTGCAGGCAACTATAACTCACGCGACCGCAATCCTCTGCTGATGACGTCAGATATTACATCACTGTATTTAGACACCTATTTACCCATGTCTGCTTCCATTAATCTTTAGCTATACATATATTACAAATATTTATTTTTCAGAAAGACACATATGTAATCAGTGATGTAATATCTAACGTCATCAGCAGAGGATTGCGGTTGCGTGAGTTATAGTTGCCTGCACTAACTATAACGGGGGAATTTCATTGTTTTTTTACGAGGAAAATGTCCAGCTAACTATAACATGTGTGAAACCTATGGTTTTTTAAGTGAATTTGCAAGGTTTTTTAAATGCTAATTCCTAACTATAACGTGTGTGAAACCTATGGTTTTTTAAGTGAATTTGTACAGTTTTTTAAATGCTAAGTTATGTATTTATTAATATATATTTTTTTTCAGGTTTTTCACAGAGCGCGCACCATGCGTGGATGGTACGCTTTGCGCACCGTGCGCACGCTGTAGGCGCTCGGTGCGCAAAGCGCACCGAGCACCCATGAAGCATTGTGCGTGCCGTGCGCGCACGGTGCGCGCACCCCGCGCTTTTTCATCAAAAAAATTAATGTTTTTTTCACCCTTGGGGGTCCTTCAGTGACCCCCTGACAAAGGCTACGTGGTCAGGAACTGTCCACCCTGCCCCCTTTTCACGTTCTCCACCTTTGTTTTTCACAGCCTCAGACTGAGAGAGACAAAATGGCGGCCGCCACTTCCTGATTTCGACCGATTAGAATGTTTACTGACATCTAACAACCAATCAGAATTGCGCTCACGCACGTCACCGCGCGCTTATAGATATATATGTACTTTTAACTGAAATTTTCTCAGGAACTACTGAACAGATTGACTCCAGATATTCAAAAGGCACATCCCTGACCTGAGGACTACCTCTCTGCCAAATTTCAAGTAATTCTGTTCAGCCGTTTGGGCTGTACCTTGGACTAAAGGTCCCTATGGAAAAATGCATGGGACCCCCTTTCTTCTCGGCCCCCGCTTGACTAATCACCCTGAGACTTTCAGGGTAGGAGCGGAGCGCCCCACCTATTTTGAAAAATTCGCGAGGATTCGTCAACCGGCGCCAAAGTTATTCAAAATAGAATTTTCAGATTTCCTATGGAAACACGGTCCTAACTATAACTATCTACTGGCGACCGCCAGTAGATAATATACACATATACATACATACATACATATCATATATATATACATATATGCACATATACATGTATATCCATAAATATATACACGTATAAATATATATATATATATATATGTTGTGATCAAGGCCCATGGGAAGGGCTGAAATGCGTCATGGCGACCTCTTGCACGCAATAAAAATCAAGCACCAAACTGTGGTCCGTATCCGTTTGATTTCTTGCGTAGGACTGCGCAATTGGATCGGAATACCTGGATACATATATACATACATATATACACATATACATATATATACATTCACTGAAAAAAACGTAGGTTTCAGGGGTGTTATAGATAGCTGGACATTTCACTCGTACAAAACCAGTGAAATTCCTCTGTTATAGTTAGTTCTACTAACTATAACTCGCGCGCCCGCAATCCACAGCTGATGACATCACATATTATATCTACTAGATGATGTCATCAGTGATGTCACTGACCATGTCATGAATGATTTATCATGTGACATCATAAGCAGTGGATTGCGGGCGCAGAAGTGATAGTTAGTAGAACTAACTATAATGGAGGAATTTCAATGATTTTGGAAGAGTGAAATGTCCAGCTAACTATAATACCCCTGAAACCTATGGTTTTTTCAGTGAATTTCTAAGGTTTTTTAAATGCTAATGCCTAACTATAACATGTGTGAAATCTATGTTTTTTTCAGTGAATTCCTAAGGTTTTTTAAATGCTAATTCCTAACTTTAACATGTCTGAAACATATGTTTTTTCTGTGAATTCAAAGGTTTTTTAAATGCTAATTCCTAACTATAACATGTCTGAAACCTATGCTTTTCTCAGTGAATTTCAAAGGTTTTTTAATTGCTAATTCCTAACTATAACATGTCTGAAACCTATGGTTTTTGCAGTGGATTTCAAAGAATTCTTAAATGACAATTATGAAATGTAATAATAGTTATATATTTTTTTATACCGATTTTCTACATTTTATTAACTATTTATTTTTACATATTAAATTTTTTAAATTACATATATATTTTTCATATAAATAGAAAAAAAACATTTTTTTCAAATATTGAAACTCTAATGTTTTTTTTGGTTTTATATATTTTCTAAACATATTTATATTATTTTCATTATTGTTTTTTTTTTCCAATTTTTTTTGGGAGTCGCGCACCCAAAGTGTACCTTTCTCGATCGCTGCGCAGAACATAGCTGCCATTTTAGGATTGTTGTGTAGGATCCGCGTAGGATGTGCAATGGGTGCGTATTTTCCTGTGTGATTACTATGCGACCGGTACGCGACTCCAGGCACATACGCGACACATTCGTATTGCTTTACGCGATGCTCGCGCGCTTGCCTGTGACATCATATACGTGTTCGACACGTTAGGAGTTGCGCAACCAGCGCGTGCACACCAGGAGGCCGCGCTGAGCACCGCGCTGGGTGCGTGACTCCTAATTTGCCCATAAAAAATAAATAAGTACCTATCACTAATTTCTATTCTCCCAGGGGACCCCATCCCCTGGGGCCTATATACAACATTGGGGACCATTTTGCACACTTCTGTCATTGGGCTACATGTGGGCTACATCTGGATGATATTTGTGCTGCATTTGGGCTCTTTTGTCTCTGGTGGCCATCTTGGGAGATTTATTTGTTATGGAGTTTCCTAATTTCCTCATTTACTGCAGTCTCCTCAGTAGGAAATGCTTTCAGTTTTTACTTTGATTCCTTCAAGAAGGCATTCAGATGTGTCACACATTTGCCATAAATTCAGAATGTTAGCACTCTAGTTGCTCATTAGATCACTGTAGTAAAGCAACTGCTCACCAGGGAAGTCTGCTGCTGGTATTGGAAGTGGATGTTTCAGTCTGCATGTCAGAATTTCTTAATGAAATAGAAGAGGATTTGAGAAGTCACTCAAAATGCGTTCTCATTTTTCATTCTGCAGCACTAATCATACTTTCTATGGCAAAATGAACCCCCTCATGTTGTTCCTCTTTAAATTAAATGTTTTAAGAGTTACCAAATTATTCCAATCAAGATGGATTCAGGTGTGCAATACGTTTTTCATAAGTAAGACTGTTAGCATTCTAGTTGTTCTTAAGAACACTCTGAGACATTCTGTCATTGGGCTATACTTGGGCTACATCTGGGTGATATTTGTCCTACATGTGTGCTCTTTTTTCTCTGGTGGCCATCTTGGGAGACTTATTTGTTATGACGTTTCCTAATTTCCTCATTTACTACAGTCTCCTCAGTAGGAAATACTTTCAGTTTTTTACTTTGATTCCATCAAGAAGGCATTCAGATGTGTCACACATTTGCCATAAATTCAGAATGTTAGCACTCTAGTTGCTCATTAGATCACTGTAGTAAAGCTACTGCTCACCAGAGAAGTCTGCTGTTGGTATTGGAAGTGCATGTTTCAGTCTGCATGTCAGAATTTGTTAATGAAATAGAAGAGGATTTGAGAAGTCACTCAAAATGTGCCCTAATTTTTCTTTCTGCAGCACTAATCATACTTTCTATGGCAAAATGAACCCCCTCATTTTGTTCCTTTGCAAATTAAATGTTTTAAGTGTTACCACTTTATTCCAATCAAGATGGATTCAGGTGTGCCATACTTTTGTCATAAGTAAGACTGTTAGCGCTCTAGATTTGCTTTAGAACACTCTGGGACATTCTGTCATTGGGCTATACTTGGGCTACATCTGGGTGATATTTGTGCTACATTTGGGCTCTTTTGTCTCTGGTGGCCATCTTGGGAGACGTATTTGTTATGAAGTTTCCTAATTTCTTAATTTACTACAGTCTCCTCAGTAGGAAATACTTTCAGTTTTTTACTTTGATTCCATCAGGAAGGCATTCAGATGTGTCACACATTTGCCATAAATTCAGAATGTTAGCACTCTAGTTGCTCATTAAATCACTGTAGTAAAGCTACTGCTCACCAGGGAAGTCTGCTGCTAGTATTGAAATTGCATGTTTCAGTCTGCATGTCAGAATTTGTTAATGAAATAGAAGAGGATTTGAGAAGTCACTCAAAATGTGCCCTCATTTTTCTTTCTGCAGCACTAATCATACTTTCTATGACAAAATGAACCCCCTCATTTTTTTCCTTTTTAAATTAAATGTTTTAAGAGTTACCACTTCATTCAAATCAAGATGGCTTCAGGTGTGCAATATGTTTGTCATAAGTAGGACTGTTAGCGCTCTAGTTGTTCTTTACAGCACTCTGGGAAGCTGCAGTAGAACACAAAGGAATCAACTGACAGTGTCTGCCCTTGTTGGATGCACATGTTTTACTGAGAATGTCAGACTTCATTCTCACATGACTGAGAAAGAGAATGTGAATTTACAGAAAATATGCTCTCAGTTTAGCTTATAGATCACCTTCCAAACCTCTGTGGGAAAAGCATGAGAAAATAGTTTTCTCTCAAACATGATTCATGATATCTGAGCAGAAGGTTTTTTCACATGGTAAAATCACCTTAGAACACACCACAATTCCTAAAATCAGTATGGTACCATCAACAAATGATTTATAATGTAACTAAAGTCTTAAAGCCTTCTATTAACTGCAATGCTTTTCAATGAGGTGCTATAATGTATTTCGCTCCCAAGATGGCTGCCAACACTTCTTGGATGAAGTGCTGACAGCCAATCAGATCTCACAATGAGATGTGTAGTTAGGCTCCGCCCAGATATATATGTGATTTTACTTTTGATTTTCTCAGGAACTACTGAACGGATTTACACCATTTAACAAAAAGGCACGAGTGTGAACAAAGGGCTACCTCTTTGCCAAATTTGATGTAAATCCGTTCAGCAGCTCAGGCTGTAGCTGCGATTAAAGGTTCCTATGGAAAATTGCATGGGGAAAACACGTTTTGGGACCCCCCTTTTTTCTTGGTACCCTTCTTGACGAATCACCCCCAGACTTTCAGGATAGGAGCAGACCGGAGCGCCCCAGCAGTTTTGAAAATTTCGTGAAGATTCGTCAACCGGCACCAAAGTTATTCCAAATAGAATGTTGCGGATTTCCTATGGATAATAGGTCCTAACTATAACTACCTACTGGCGACCGCCAGTAGGTAATATATATATATATATATATATATATATATATTCACTGAAAAAACCATAGGTTTCACACATGTTATAGTTAGCTGGACATTTTACTGATAAAAAACCAATGAAATTCCCCCGTTATAGTTAGTGCAGGCAACTATAACTCACGCGACCGCAATCCTCTGCTGATGCTAATACTTTATTTAGACACTTATTGCCCATGTCTTCTTCCATTAAATTTTAGCTATATATATATTACAAATATTTTTTTTTCATAAAGACGCATATGTCATCAGCAGAGGATTGCGGTCGCGTGAGTTATAGTTGCCTGCACTAACTATAACGGGGGAATTTCATTGGTTTTTTATCAGTAAAATGTCCAGCTAACTATAACATGTGTGAAACCTATGGTTTTTTCAGTGAATTTGCAAGGTTTTTTAAATGCTATTTCCTAACTATAACGTGTGTGAAACCTATGGTTTTTTCAGTGAATTTGTACGGTTTTTTAAATGCTAAGTTACTTTACGCCATTCGTGGCGTGCGTGCCCAGTTAACGCAGTTCGTTCCGTGCGCGCACGGTGCGCCCACTTTACGCAGTTAGTGCCGTGCACGCACGGTGGTCACTCGGTGCGCTGCGCGCACCGCGTGCCCACGTTACGCAGGATGGGCCATGTACGCACGATGCGCTTCGCGCACCGTGCGCACATGGGGGACATATTATGCGCTTCGTTGTGAAAGGTATTCTTTAGTAATTTCAAATGTATTATATGCCATGAACAAATGTTGCCCTTAAGGGGACCATTTGCACACTGGGTGGGGATAGTGTGGATAATTTTTTTTATTTTAATAATTTTTACCGTACGCGTACGGTAAGCGTAATCGGCGATTTTTCGAAAAAAAATAAAATTGTTTTTTTGGCCTTGGGGGTTGTTTGGGGACACCTATATCGATGCTGGGTGGTTAAGAACTGAATATACTGCCCCTTTAGATGTTTTTTGTCTTTGTTTTTGCTGCCCCACTCAGAGTGCGAGAGAGAAAATGGCGGCCGCCGCTTCCTGGTTTTGACCGATTCGAATGTTTACTTAGATCGAACAGCCAATCAGAATCGCGCTCGCGCACGTCACCGTACGCGTACGGTAAGCGCACGGTAAGCGCACCGTAAGCTGGCTCAGATATATATATTGATTTAAAGGCTATTTTCTCAGAATCTACTGAACAGATTTACACCAAACCTACAAAAGGCACTTCCTTGACCTGTAGACTACCTCTCTGCCAAATTTCAAGGAACTCTGTTCAGCCGTTCGGGCTGTAGCTGTGTCTAAAGGTCCTATGGAAAAATGCATGGGAAAAATGCGTTTTGGGACCCCCCTTTTATCTCAGCCCCCGCTTGACGAATCCCCCCGAGACTTTCAGGGTAGGAGCGGAGCGTAGCGCCCCATTAGTTTTGAAAATTTCACGAGGATTCGTCGACCGGCGCCAAAGTTATTCAAAATAGAATGTTGCGGTTTTCCTATGGAAACAGGGTCCTAACTATAACTACCTACTGGCGACCGCCAGTAGGTAATATGTATATATATATATTTTTTTTTTCAGGACTACGGAGCAGGGCTCTGCAAGAAACAGAGAAGAGGAGGGTGACTGGCAACCCCTGAAAAAAACAGAAACGAGATAATACTCAAAGCACTGTTTTTTTTAAAGAACTGCCAGCGTGTTGTTTCATGAACTATTAGAAAACTGACTGCAGTCATTGCCCAGCTGGGGATTTCATTTACCCGGACGCCAGAGTGGAGTGTAAAATGACAATGGGTGCCGTCCTCATTTTTACAAAAATGAATTTCACTTTTATGGACTGTAATCAAACGCATCAGATTGATACAGGCAATTACTGCTGAAACGCATCTCTAGAGGCAAAAAGGTGTCAATGAAGTTTGATGTTGCCACACCCTCTCTTGAGTGACAGGTTTCCTTGAAGAAAGTATAAGGAGCATTGATGGATAAAAGCGCACGTAGCGGTAGCGTCATTCATGAGCACCACTTGTGATATGGTGCTGGAAGGCAGACCGCTCCAGGAGGACAAAGTATAGTAGCAACCTTCCAGCCCCCATACCTGTGACTGTGGCAGGCATGCAAGACAGGCAAAAGGTGCTCGCCACGGCATCAAGAGGACTACAGCATCACAAGCGTGATCGGCAGGCCCTTGGGAGAGAAGCCTGACTTCTGCTTGACCGCATTTTTTCAGGACTACGGGGCAGGGCTCTGAGAGAAGCAGAGAAGAGGAGGTTGACTGGCAACCCCTGAAAAAAACGAGAAACAAGATCAGACCCAAAGCACTGTTTTTTTTAAAGAACTGCCAGCGTGTTTGTTCATGAACTCTGAGAACTCTGATTGCATTCATTGCCCAGCTGGGGATTTAGTTTACCAGGATGCCAGCGTGGAGTGTAAAATGACAATAGGTGCCGTCCTCATTTTTACAAAAATTCATTTCACTTTTATGGACTGTAATCAAACGTGTCAGATTGATAACGCCAATTACTGCCGAAACGCGTCTCTGGAGGCAAAAAGGTGTAAATAAAGTTTGTTGTTGCCAGGCCCTCCCTTAGTGACAGGTTTCCTTGAGGAAAGGAAAAGGAGTATTGGTGGATATATATATATATATATATATATATATATATATATATATATATATATATATATATATATATATATATATATATATATATTCACTGAAAAAAACATAGGTTTCACACCCGTTATAGTTAGGAATTAGCATTTAAAAAACCTTGCAAATTCACTGAAAAAACCATAGGTTTCACACATGTTATAGTTAGCTGGACATTTTATTGATAAAAAACCAATGAAATTCCCCCGTTATAGTTAGTGCAGGCAACTATAACTCACGCGACCGCAATCCTCTGCTGATGCTAATACTGTATTTAGACACTTATTTGCCCATGTCTTCTTCCATTAAATTTTAGCTATACATATATTACAAATATTTTTTTTTCATAAAGACACATATGTCATCAGCAGAAGATTGCGGTCGCGTGAGTTATAGTTGCCTGCACTAACTATAACGGGGGAATTTCATTGGTTTTTTATCAATAAAATGTCCAGCTAACTATAACATGTGTGAAACCTATGGTTTTTTCAGTGAATTTGCAAGGTTTTTTAAATGCTAATTCCTAACTATAACGTGTGTGAAACCTATGGTTTTTTCAGTGAATTTGTACGGTTTTTTAAATGCTAAGTTACTTTACGCCATTCGTGGCGTGCGCGCCCAGTTAACGCAGTTCGTTCCGTGCGCGCACGGTGCGCTTCGCGCACCGTGCGCGCACAGTGAGCACGCGGTGCGCTTCGCGCACCGCGCGCCCACTTTACGCAGTTAGTGCCGTGCACGCACAATGGTCACGCGGTGCGCTGCGCGCACCACGTGCCCACGTTATGCGGGATGGGCCATGTACGCACGATGCGCTTCGCGCACCGTGCGCACATGGGGGACATATTATGCGCATCTTTGTGAAATTTATTCTTTGTTTATTTCTTACCTGTAATAAGCCATGCACAAATGGTGCCCTTCGGGCACCATTTGCACACGGGGTGGGGAGGGTGTGGATAAGTTTTTTAAAAAAATTTTTTTACCGTACGCATACGGTAAGCGTAATCGCCGATTTTCCGAAAAAAAAAAATTTTTTTTTTTGGGCTTGGGGGTTGTTTGGGGACCCCTATATCAATGCTGGGTGGTTAGGATCTCAAGAAACTGCCTCTTTAGACATTTTTTGGCATCGTTTTTGCTGCCCAACTCAGAGAGCGAGAGAGAAAATGGCGGCCGCCGCTTCCTGGTTTCGACCGATTCGAATGTTTACTAAGATCTAACAGCCAATCAAAATCGCGCTCGCGCACGCCACCGTACGCGTACGGTAAGCGCACCGTAAGCGCACCGTAAGCTGGCTCAGATATATATATTGATTTAAAGGCTATTTTCTCTGAATCTACTGAACAGATTTACACCAAACCCACAAAAGGCACTTCCTTGACCTGAGGACTACCTCTCTGCCAAATTTCAAGTAATTCTGTTCAGTCGTTCGGGCTGTAGCTGTGTCTAAAGGTCCTATGGAAAAATGCATGGGAAAAACGCGTTTTGGGACCCCCCTTTTATCTCAGCCCCCGCTTGACGAATCCCCCCGAGACTTTCAGGGTAGGAGCGGAGCGTAGCGCCCCACCTATTTTGAAAAATTCGCAAGCCTTCGTCGACCGGCGCCAAAGTTATTCCAAATAGAATGTTGCGTATTTCCTATGGAAACGTGGTCCTAACTATAACTACCTACTGGCGACCGCCAGTAGGTAATATATATATATATTATCTACTAGCGGTCGCCAGTAGATAGTTATAGTTAGGACCGAGTTCCCATAGGAAATCTGAAAATTCTATTTTGAATAACTTTGGTGCCGGTTGACGAATCCTCGCAAAATTTTCAAAACTAATGGGGCACTCTGCTCAGCTCCTACCCTGAAAGTCTCGGGGTGATTCGTCAAGCGGGGGCTGAGAAAAAAGGGGGGTCCCAAACTCGTTTTCCCCATGCATTTTCCCATAGGACCTTTAGTCGAAGGTACAGCCCGAACGGCTGAACAGAATTACTTGAAATTTGTCAAAGAGGTAGTCCTCAGGTCCTCGGGTCAGGCATGTGCCTTTTGCATATATGGTGTCAATCTGTTCAGTAGTTCCTGAGAAAATTGCAGGTAAAAGTACATAAATATCTACATGCGCGCACCGTGCGCGCACGGTGCTCGCACAGTGCGCGCACCAAATGTCCGCGAGCGTAATTCTGATTGGTGATTAGATGTCAGTCAACATTCGAATCGGTCGAAATCAGGAAGTGTCAGACGCCATTTTGTGTGTGACAGTGAAAAAGAAAGGGGGAGAACGTGAAAAGGGGGCAGGGTAGAGAGTTCCTGACCCCCTAGCCTTTGTCAGGGGGTCCCTGAAGGACCCCGAAGGGTGAAAAAACATTTATTTTTTTCAAAAAATCGCGGGGTGGGCGCGCACGGTGAAAAACCCTTAAAAAAAAAAAATTTAAACTGTTTATAAATTTATAGAAGATATTAACTATGCTGTTCAACTTTATCCAAATTCAAAATAAAAGAGTTGAGCCATTCCATATTAAAGGATACAGTCAATCTATAACTATATACATAGATAGTTTATTGTAAAATAAATATATAAAAAATATAATAATACATACATAAATTAGCATTTAAAAAACCTTACAAATTCACAAAAACAAAATAGGTTTCACACATGTTATAGTTAGGAATTAGCATTTAAAAAACCTTGCAAATTCACTGAAAAAACCATAGGTTTCACACATGTTATAGTTAGCTGGACATTTCACTCGTAAAAAACCATTGAAATTCCCCCGTTATAGTTAGTTCAGCTAACTATAACTCGCACCACCGCAATCCACTGCTAATGACGTCACATATTATATCATTCATGACATGGTCAGTGACATCACTCATGACATCACTGATGACATCTCAAATGACATCACTGATGACATCACTGATGACATCATCCACTGAATATGTGTCTTTCTGAAAAATAAATATTTTTTATATATGTATATCTAAAGGTTAATGGAAGAATAAATGGGTATTGGATGTTTTTTTGTAAAATTAATTGTATAACTGACTTATTAACAGTATCTTAGTGAATACAGAGATGTAATATGTGACATCATCAGCAGTGGATTGCGGTCGCGCGAGTTATAGTTAGCTGAACTAACTATAACGGGGGAATTTCAATGGTATATATATATATATATATATATATATATATATATATATATTATCTACTGGCGATCGCCAGTAGATAGTTATAGTTAGGACCGTGTTTCCATAGGAAATCCGCAACATTCTATTTGGAATAACTTTGGTGCCGGTTTGATGAATCCTCGCGAAATTTTCAAAATAGGTGGGGCGCTCCGCTCCGCTCCTACCCTGAAAGTCTCGGGGGGATTCGTCAAGCGGGGGCTGAGAAAAAAGGGGGGTCCCAAAACACGTTTTCCCCATGCAATTTTCCATAGGGACCTTTAGTCCAAGGTACAGCCCGAACGGCTGAACAGAATTACTTGAAATTTGGCAGAGAGGTAGTCCTCAGGTCAGGGATGTGCCTTTTGCAGGTCTGGTGTCAATCTGTTCAGTAGTTCCTGAGAAAATCAAAAGTAAAATCATATGTATATGTGGGCGGAGCCTAACCACACATCTCATCCTGAGATCTGATTGGCTGTCAGCACTTCATCCAAGAAGTGTTGGCAGCCATCTTGGGACCAATATACATGATAGCAACTCATTAAAAAGCATTGCAGATAATAGAAGGTTTTAAGACTTTAGTTACATTATAAATCATGTGTTGATGGTACCATACTCATTTTAGGAATTGTGGTATGTTCTAAGGTGATTTCACCATGTGAAAAAGCCTTCTGCTGGGATATCATGAATGAGAGAAAAATATTTTCTCATGCTTTTCCCACAGAGGTTTGGAAGGTGATCTATAAGCTAAACTGAGAGCTTATTTTCTGTAAATTCACATTATCTTTCTCAGTCATGTGAGAATGAAGTCTGACATTCTCAGTAAAACATGTACATCCAACATGGGCAGAGACTGTCAGTTGATTCCTTTGTGTTCTACTGCAGCTTCCCAGAGTGTTCCAAAGAACAACTAGAGCGCTAACAGTCCTACTTATGATAAACGTATGGCACACCTGAAGCCATCTTGCTTGGATTAAAGTGGTAACTCTTAAAACATTTAATTTAAAAAAGGAACAAAATGAGGGGGTTCATTTTTCCATAAAATGTATGATTAGTGCTGCAGAAAGAAAAATTAGGGCACATTTTGAGTGACTTCTCAAATCCTCTTCTATTTCATTAAAAAATTCTGACATGCAGACTGAAACATGCACTTTCAATACCAGCAGCAGTTTTCCCTGGTGAGCAGTAGCTTTACTACAGTGATCTAATGAGCAAAAAGAGTGCTAACATTCTGAATGTGTGGCAAATGTGTGACACATCTGAATGCCTTCTTGATGGAATCAAAGTAAAAAACTGAAAGTATTTCCTACTGAGGAGACTGCAGTAAATGAGGAAATTAGGAAACTTCATAACAAATAAGTCTCCCAAGATGGCCACCAGAGACAAAAGAGCCCAAATGTAGCCCAAATATCACCCAGATGTAGCCCAAGTATAGCCCAATGACAGAATGTCCCAGAGTTTTCTTAAAAACAACTAGAGCGCTTACTGTCTTCATTATGACAAAAGTATGGCACACCTGAAGCCATCTTGATTGGAATAAACTGGTAGCACTTAAAACATTTAATTTAAAAAGGAACACAATGAGGGGGTTCATTTTGCCATAGAAATTATGATTAATACTGAAGAAAGAAAATGAGGGCACATTTTGAGTGACTTCTCAAATCCTCTTCTATTTCATTAAAAAATTCTGACATGCAGACTGAAACATGCACTTTTAATACCAGGAGCAGACTTCCATGGTGAACAGTAGTTTTACTACAGTGATCTAATGAGCAACTAGAGTGCTAACATTCAGAATTTATGGCAAATATGTGACATATCTGAATACCTTCATGATGGAATCAAAGTAAAAAACTGAAAGCATTTCCTACTGAGGAGACTGCAGTACATGAGGAAATTAGGAAACTTCATAACAAGTAAATCTCCCAAGATGGCCACCGGAGACAAAAGAGCCCAAATGTAGCCCAAAATCACCCAGATGTAGCCCAAATATAGCCCAATGACAGAAGTGTGCAAAACACTTAGGTGCCGATTACGATCCTGTAAAAACCGGGTACGAACCGTCGGACGGAGCATATTCTCCGTCCGACGCGTACCCGGTCGTCAAAATTTACAAACATGGAATTACGATTCGCACGGGAACACCATTTCCGTACGAATCGTAAAAAACCCCGACCGAACAAAATAAACCTACAAATGCGATCCGGGAAAGCACCGACCTGACGTCGGGATGCTCGCAGCCTGCCATTCACGAACCAGGAATTACGATTCGCACCGACGTCATCCCGCACGGTGAATATTTTCCGGCTGCCAAAAACTGCCGGGAAATCAGGACGACGCGAACAAGGACTACCAGTACGCGACAGACAGACAGGACGACGCAAACAAGGAGGACCAGTACGCGACGGACAGACAGGACGACGCGAACAAGGAGTACCAGTACGCGACGAACAGACAGGACGACGCGATCAAGGAGGACCAGTACGCGACGGACAGACAGGACGACGCGAACAAGGAGGACCCGTACGCGACGGACAGACATGGACCCGAACCTACGTGTCATCCCGGCCCTCATAGCAGTCGACCTCCTCTACAGGTTCAGACGCATTCGCCGCAGAAGGTCAGAACAACTAAGGGAGGGGGGAAAGTGGGGTGGGGTGGGGGTGGCAGGACCAGGGCAGGCCACAAACCCCCCACCAAAGTCACACAGCACACATGCCCTGGACATACCTGACTCCCATGCCCTGGTCACTACGAGGGGGTGGGGGCATGTCCAGCTAAGCCAGCGACCGCCACAACGGAAGTCCGTCACGACGCGAACCGGCACCACAACCAGACAGGTACGTCCCGTACCCACGCCTGAAGAGCGTGGGTACGAATCGTACCACGCCCACACCCACGTCACCCCAACAATGGCGGGACGGCTCGTACCCACGTGGCAAAGGCCTGGGTACGGGCCGCACAAGCATCACATAGCGTGGGGACGGATATGTACAGACCCTACCCCCACCCCGTATGCATGGAGCGTACCCCCACCCCAACAGTGTAAGTACGACCCGTACCCACACCCGCGTACGTATGGAGCGCACCCCCACCCCAACAGTGTAAGTACGACCCGTACCCCCACCCGCGTACGAATGGAGCGTACCCCCACCCCAACAGTGTAAGTAAGACCCGTACCCCCACCCGCGTACGTATGGAGCGTACCCCCACCCCAACAGTGTAAGTACGACCCGTACCCCCACCCGCGTACGTATGGAGCGTACCCCCACCCCAACAGTGTAAGTACGACCCGTACCCTCACCCGCGTACGTATGGAGCGTACCCCCACCCCAGCAGTGTAAGTACGACCCGTACCCCCACCCGCGTACGTATGGAGCGTACCCCCACCCCAACAGTGTAAGTACGACCCGTACCCACACCCGCGTACGTATGGAGCGTACCCCCACCCCAACAGTGTAAGTACGACCCGTACCCACACCCGCGTACGTATGGAGCGTACCCCCACCCCAACAGTGTAAGTACGACCCGTACCCCCACCCGCGTAAGTATGGAGCGTACCCCCACCCCAACAGTGTAAGTACAACCCGTACCCACACCCGCGTACATATGGAGCGTACCCCCACCCCAACAGTGTAAGTACGACCCATACCCCCACCCGCGTACGTATGGAGCGTACCCCCACCCCAACAGTGTAAGTACGACCCGTACCCACACCCGCGTACGTATGGAGCGTACCCCCACCCCAACAGTGTAAGTACGACCCGTACCCCCACCCGCGTACGTATGGAGCGTACACCCACCCCAACAGTGTAAGTACGACCCGTACCCACACCCGCGTACGTATGGAGCGTACCCCCACCCCAACAGTGTAAGTACGACCCGTACCCCCGCCCACGTACGTATGGAGCGTACCTCCACCCCAACAGTGTAAGTAAGACACGTACCCTCACCTCGAATGCATGGAGCGTAGCCCCACCCCAACAGTGTAAGTATGACACGTACCCCCACCTCGAATGCATGGAGTATACCCACATCTGTGTATGTCATGAGCGTACATATTGTGAAATTGGAGAGGTGGGGGCAGAGTCCTCCCAGCAGTGCCCTGAGACAGGAGGGGTGGGTGCAGAGTCCTCCCAGCAGTGCCCAGAGACAGGAGGGGTGGGGGCCTATCACTCCCAGCAGTGCCCAGACACAGGAGGGGTGTGTGCAGAGTCCTCCCAGCAGTGCCCTGAGACAGGAGGGGTGGGTGCCTATCACTCCCAGCAGTTCCCTGAGACAGGAGGGGTGTGTGCAGAGTCCTCCCAGCAGTGCCCTGAGACAGGAGGGGTGGGGGCCTATCACTCCCAGCAGTGCCCTGAGACAGGAGGGGTGGGTGCAGAGTCCTCCCAGCAGTGCCCAGACGCAGGAGGGGTGTGTGCAGAGTCCTCCCAGCAGTGCCCTGAGACAGGAGGGGCGGGTGCCTATCACTCCCAGCAGTGCCCTGAGACAGGAGGGGTGGGTGCAGAGTCCTCCCAGCAGTGCCCTGAGACAGGAGGGGTGGGTGCCTATCACTCCCAGCAGTGCCCTGAGACAGGAGGGGTGTGTGCAGAGTCCTCCCAGCAGTGCCCAGAGGCAGGAGGGGTGGGTGCAGAGTCCTCCCAGCAGTGCCCTGAGACAGGAGGGGTGGGTGCCTATCACTCCCAGCAGTGCCCTGAGACAGGAGGGGTGGGTGCAGAGTCCTCCCAGCAGTGCCCTGAGACAGGAGGGGTGGGTGCCTATCACTCCCAGCAGTGCCCTGAGACAGGAGGGGTGTGTGCAGAGTCCTCCCAGCAGTGCCCAGAGGCAGGAGGGGTGGGTGCAGAGTCCTCCCAGCAGTGCCCAGAGACAGGAGGGGTGGGGGCCTATCACTCCCAGCAGTGCCCAGACACAGGAGGGGTGTGTGCAGAGTCCTCCCAGCAGTGCCCTGAGACAGGAGGGGCGGGTGCCTATCACTCCCAGCAGTGCCCTGAGACAGGAGGGGTGGGTGCAGAGTCCTCCCAGCAGTGCCCTGAGACAGGAGGGGTGGGTGCCTATCACTCCCAGCAGTGCCCTGAGACAGGAGGGGTGTGTGCAGAGTCCTCCCAGCAGTGCCCAGAGGCAGGAGGGGTGGGTGCAGAGTCCTCCCAGCAGTGCCCTGAGACAGGAGGGGTGGGTGCCTATCACTCCCAGCAGTGCCCTGAGACAGGAGGGGTGGGTGCAGAGTCCTCCCAGCAGTGCCCTGAGACAGGAGGGGTGGGGGCCTATCACTCCCAGCAGTGCCCTGAGACAGGAGGAGTGGGTGCAGAGTCCTCCCAGCAGTGCCCAGAGGCAGGAGGGCTGTGTGCAGAGTCCTCCCAGCAGTGCCCTGAGACAGGAGGGGTGGGTGCAGAGTCCTCCCAGCAGTGCCCTGAGACAGGAGGGGTGGGTGTCCATCACTCCCAGCAGTGCCCATGGAATGCAAAGGGTGGAGTAGTCACAGATACCATGCCCACAAATGTCAGTCAGGTGCACAAAGACCCTGCAGTACATGTACCACATGTGTGCGAGGCTGGGAGTATACGCATGCATAGCGCAGAAAAGAAAACATGTACACATGAAGTCATGTCAATAGGCCACATACACAAGTACAATGACTACCAAGGATGCCACGAATGATGCAGGTGGAGACATCGCTCAGCATGCATGTGCAAAGGTGAAGGACTACGTCGCACACCCAGCTAATGGACACACAGCTCTGTGCCAAAGTCAGGGGACACCCTGCAGGGAAGAAGTCAGGGTACACAGAGGAAGGAATACACCTTGGGACAATTGCAACATGCAGCAACTGCTTACATGAATGGAGAAAGGTAGCTAACACCGTGTGATGGCACACAGATCCCAGGGTCCCCCCTATGAGCAGCACACTACTACATTTCCCACACACCCAACACATGACCAACACCCACAACCATGTAGCAGCCCCACCAACAGCAATGCCAGCAATGCAGGAGTGTTCCAAGGGCAAAAAATAAATAGCTTTATTCAGCATGAGCAAAAAACTAGTATGATTTAAGTCCAATATTAACAAAGGCCATAGGGCAGTCCAGGAGTCCCAGCTGGATGGGGGACACAGTGGGATGCATGTCCCCTAGCTTGCCTGCACAGTTACAATCCGTTGTCTTCCACAGGGGTGAGGGCATCATGTGGGGGGGAAGAAACAGGCACCGCAGGGACAGGAGGGTGAAGGGTAGGCGTCGTGGGTGCAGGGATGGAGGACTCCCCCACAGGGGGTGGGGCAGGGCCAAAGGCGGAGGCCAGGATCTCGCTGCACACCTTAGCAAGGTCCTCCAGGGACTCCCCTGCACCCGAAGGAACCACAGGCCCCAAGGAGGGGGGGGGTCAGAGGGATGGGTCGCAGCACCACTGGGGGAGGGTGTGGACAGGGGGGGGACCCAAGCACCCTGACCGGGGACCTCCTTGACCGCTTGCGGGGTGGTGTCACTGTGGGGCTCAGGGACAGAGCGGCCATGAAGGAGTCTTTGGGGGAGATGTGGCCAGGAGAGCTGAGGGGAGGGGATTTGGAGGGAGTGGATTGGGTGGAATGCGGACTCCCACTCTGGCTGCGTGTCACACGTTTGCCCCCCGACCCAGTGGGTGTGCCTACTGCACCCTGTGTGTGCGTGTCAGGAGGTGTGCGGCGGACCTTCCCTGCTGGTGTGGTGCCTGTGTCTGTTGTGGTGGGTGCATGCTTACGTCTGGGTGTATGTGGGACAGGCATGGGAGTGGGAATTGTGGAAGGAGCAGGGGTAGGGGGTGGGACGTAGCGCTGCAGGAGACCCACTGCTGCAGTCAGTGTGGAGTCTATGGACCTCAGCAAGTTGCGTTGGTCAGCCTGCGATGAATGAATGCCCTCCAAGTATGCCTCCATGTTGTTGAGGACCTGGCTGTGGCCATGGAGGACATTAAGGATCGCAGTCTGACCAATCTGCAACTGCCGCTGGATGTCCACAGACTCAGCATTGGCGGCAGCAGTGGAGACAGGGGCAGGGGGTGCGGTGCCTGGCAGGAAGGAGACATGTGGTGACCGGGAACGTTGGGAAGGGACACGAGCACGTGGGAGGCGGCTGATGCTAATGGAGGGGGCGGTGCCAGATGTAGGGCTGCTGTCAGATGGTGGTGCAGCCACCGCCCACTCGGAGAGATCATCCTCGGACCCGTCAGCTTCAGACTCTGTTGTGCCAGTCGACAGGTCCCCGGGTTCACTCTCCTCCGCCTCAGTCCCACTCGAAGTGCCAGCCCCGATGTCACCGCTGGCACTGGTGCTCGGTCCCTCCGCGCCGTCTGTGTCCATGTCTCCCTCCGTGTCCCCCGACGATGCTGTGGGCAGGGTGAAGAGACAGAAATTAATCATACACCTGTATACATATGTCACATGAGTCAAATCTACGTAGGTTACAGTGCATAGCCTGAAACAAAGGATGAGTTACAACTACAAAACAAGGTACATACGTAGGCCCTGCAAGACACAGTTGTGTGACCCACCATGCCATGGAAAAACTATGGAGAGCATGACACAATAGCAAATGAGATGACATGGTATTCTGACTGAGGAGCAAGGCCCTGGGGACAATACAGCACTGCATCTGCACCACACAGCGTGGCAGGAAATTGGGATGAGCAGGGACCAAATCCAGGAACTAGAGGCACATGCAGCATAGGTAATACTGAGAACATGCCCACCCTGACTGGCACGCTGCACCTTGAGTGTATGTCCAGACAAACATCACACACTGGCCAGTCCGAGCAAGGAGATGACAGGTCTTGACATGTAGGCCATGGCCGCCCCACCCACCCCCACATGAGACAAATCTGTGGAGACACAGGAAGCACTTACATCTCTTAGTCTGGGTGAAATACACATGGGATGCAATAATTCAAGATGGCACACCAAATACCCAAGGTGCGCCTGTCCAAAGAATCATGTACAAATGGGCATCATCAGATGATTGCTACAAGACACACAGGCAATGGCCACCGTGAGTATGTACTTGGAAAATCAGGTCAGGCTGGACAGTGGACACTTGTAATACATCTCACCTCAAGAAACATGGTGCCAGGGGACAATGGCACAGAGCACAACCTATGCTGTAGACACAGAGATTGTCGACATTCTCGGATTACACACATGATACCTAGGAAAAGATGCCCCTGGGGACAGTAGTGGCCACACAACTCCATGCTCCTGAATGGGAGTGACTGCAACACACGCTAACATCCCTGCACTATGCCTAAGGCACACTCATGCACATCATGTCACAGGCCACCACATGGGACATGCCTGCTGGAAGGCCTGGCACTCGAGAGATTAACTCCCATGTCTGGACTCAGCATTAGTGCCAACTGACATGGAACCCACAAGTCCAGAACTGGACAGGGCACAGGCAAGGTCACAAAACCTGTTACACACCACCCCCACACATGATGCTGCAGGCATTGTACACTTGGAGAAGGTGTCAGGCTACATAACCTTGTGATGGAGTGACTACACACAGACCAGGGAACACATTGCAAGGAGGGGAAGGGAGGCAGGAGAGCACTGCAATACTGTGGGGAACAGGATCTGCACAGCACCATAAACCCTGGAAGTGTATCCATGGAACAGTGCACTTACAAATGCTGGTGAAACACAACAAACACACACATGTACCTACCCCCTTCCGGCTGCTGCATGTCCTGTAGACGCCTGTCCAAGTCAGGAAAGACCACCGCCAGCACACGTTTCTGGATGTGGGAGAGACGGCGGCGCCCGTGGTTCTTGTGGCTCTCAGGTGAGTCCCCCAGCAGGACCCGTGCGATCCTCCGCGTCCAGCACCGGATATCCTGCCAGCGTTTCCTCACCTGGGACAGGTGCCGCCTCCGACCATCCGCACTCCTCACGGCGCTGACGGCGTCCAGCCATATCTGCTCCTTGGCAGAGGCGTCTACCTGTGAGGATGAACAAGTGACACTACATCAATACACCTTGCACATGTCACGGGGACACAGATTAGAACACATTTGCTGTTTACAACAAGGCATAGTGTGCATCCAACGCATTGCAACTTTGTCATAGGGACATGATCCTGTGGGGGAAGGCCAAAAGCAGTACGTGCCATTGAAAGGACACAGGTGGAATGAGGGCAACTACACAATCAATGATCCAGGCTCACATCGTGCATCACACCCACCCCTCCTGTCTCAGGGCACTGCTGGGAGTGATAGGCACCCACCCCTCCTGTCTCAGGGCACTGCTGGGAGGACTCTGCACACACCCCTCCTGTGTCTGGGCACTGCTGGGAGTGATAGGCCCCCACCCCTACTGTCTCAGGGCACTGCTGGGAGTGATAGGCACCCACCCCTCCTGTCTCAGGGCACTGCTAGGAGGACTCTGCACACACCCCTCCTGTGTCTGGGCACTGCTGGGAGTGATAGGCCCCCACCCCTACTGTCTCAGGGCACTGCTGGGAGTGATAGGCACCCACCCCTCCTGTCTCAGGGCACTGCTGGGAGGACTCTGCACACACCCCTCCTGTGTCTGGGCACTGCTGGGAGTGATTGGCCCCCACCCCTACTGTCTCAGGGCACTGCTGGGAGTGATAGGCACCCACCCCTCCTGTCTCAGGGCACTGCTGGGAGACATCAGGCATTCCACCCCCCTGGGACCCCCCCTACAGTACATAGCATGTGTGTCACACCTGGACACAATGGCAGAAGTCACAGTCACTAAAAAGGGACACAGTCTGTGCCAGTGGACACTGCACTCACCTGATAACCTGGTCGCCCATACAGCATGGGGTACCGTGGGAGGATCACATCCACCAAAGCCATGTTCTCCTCCAGGGTGAATGGCTGTGACCTCTCCACAGCCCTTGACATGGTTCCAGGGAATCAGTAGCAGCAGCTGGGTCGTGGAATACAAAGATGTGCAGGCAAGTGCTCCCTCATGGGACCTGGCTGCCTTATATCTGCCTTGCTGGCCCATCTCATGCACAGGAGTACAGAGTGATTGGTCACTCACATTTGCATCCTATGTTTCCTCCAATCCCTTCAAACCTAGCAGTCTGTGTGTTCTCTATCGGTTTTATTCTCCTGCATGGTGTCAGCCCCACAAACACATTGCAACAAAGTAGATTAATTCCAACTGACTTCTGCTATGCACCTTCCAGCACAAATTCAAAATTTGAACTTGGTCTCCATGACAACCAGCATGCATGTAGGCCTTAATACTTGTCCCTCATGTGTCCCCTATGTAATTTGGAGCTTCACACACAGGTACGGTGCGTTCCGGGGCCCTAGGGCACCCCAAATGCATTGCAACGGCCCGTGCACGCGTGCCTACGTTCACTATCACTATGGGTGTCCTCGCGTATGCGTACTCGTAGTGGTACGGGCCGTACACATGCCTGTACGCTCCCTATCACTATGGGTGTCCTCGCGTATGCGTACTCGTAGTGGTACGGGCCGTACACACGCCTGTACGCTCACTATCACTATGGGTGGCCTCGCGTATGCGTACTTGTAGTGGTACGGGCCGTACACACGCCTGTACGCTCACTATCACTATGGGTGGCCTCGCGTATGCGTACTCGTAGTGGTACGGGCCGTACACACGCCTGTACGCTCACTATCACTACGTGTACGCATACGCGAGGACACCCATGGTGATAGTGAGCGTACAGGCGTGTGTACTGCCCGTACCACTACGAGTACGCATACGCGAGGACACCCATAGTGATAGTGAGCGTACAGGCGTGTGTACGGCCCGTACCACTACGAGTACGCATACGCGAGGACACCCATAGTGATAGGGAGCGTACAGGCATGTGTTCGGCCCGTACCACTACGAGTACGCATACGCGAGGACACCCATAGTGATAGGGAGCGTACAGGCGTGCGTACGGCCCTACCACTATGGGTGTTCTTGCTTATGCGTACTCGTAGTGGTACGGGCCGTACACATGCCTGTACGCTCGCCATCACGATGGGTACACATACGGCAGCACTCCCATAGTGATATGGGAACGTACACAGGCCCTCTTCGCAGCAGTACGGTGGTTTTCACACATCACAGTGGTGACAGGCGGCACACAGGTAGGGATAGGGCGGACATACTTGTCCATGGATGGACATACTTGTCCATGAATGGACATACTTGTCCATTAATTGACATCAAGGCATCGTCTGTGCATTACTACATGTGTGGGGCACAGGTGTGACGGCCTGTGATGTGGAACATTACTCCTGAGTCGAGAAGGCACCAGATGTATGATGAGATGTGTACAGATGTACTGTGTGACGGTGCAATGTGTGCCAGGCATGCCCTTGACTCCTTTGACATGTGTGCATGTCGTACTGCACACTTGGGGTGAGCATCACTGGCATGGCACGGACACCAACACACGGAAGTGTCCCCTGATGCCCGGTACAGGGGTTACCACACCTGACTTGTCACTACCCACGGTGCACAATGTGACTATGTCATGTATGTGTGGGGGCTTCCCATCAGGTTGATGTTGGAGCACCCTAAAAAGCTGCAGCTGTTGCAGCAACCAACATGTGTCTGTGTGTAGATTGACATTGCACACTGTTCCGCACACCATGCCACATGTGGTATTGGATGTGAGGTGCACATGTATGCATGGGACACGGAGTAGCGTGACAAGGACATGTCTGCATCCTCACAATGAATGTGTGGTGAGTCATGACATGTGCACCTTCATGGCAAGGTGTGTGGGCTGTCCTAGTGTAATGTCATGTGACCTGTGGCTCTAGTGTTCCGCTACCAGTCTCTGCAATCGGCATCCTACTTCTGCTGATGTGTGGGCGTATGTCACTCCTGTCTTGCGTCTGGCTGTTCACTTGCACTGGGACACAGCTATTCCCATGGCATGGCATGGGGAGGTTCTCAATCTCCGTGTGTGCTGGGTCTTGGTAGGAGTGTCACCTTCCATCCATACGTGTCCTGGGCATGTAGCACATACCTGACTCCCTATGTAGCATATGTGTATTGACAGATTAACATGTGCTCAGTACATATGAATTGTTGTCATAGTGCACTCACTCTTCCTTGTCACTTCCAAATTACTGCAGAGCGCCGCCTCTTGCCCGACCAATTCCGGACTTGGCTGCCATGCGGGAGAATGACAGCATCCGGTGCTACCGCTTCCCCCAACCGTTGATTCTGGAGTTGACGGCGAGACTGGCACCACACCTGCAACCGCAGCACAGGTATCCTACGGCACTGACACCCCAGCTGAAGGTAATGGCTGCCCTACATTTTCTTGCCACGGGTACCTTTCAAAATACCATAGCTCATGTTGGTGGCATGTCCCAGAGCATGTTCTGCCGTGTGCTGCATGATTTCTTAGAGGCCATGTTGATTCACCTGGATGACTTCATCAAGTTCCCAACCCCTGAACAGTTGACTGCGGTCAAGCGTGGATTCTATGCCCTGGGAGGGATGCCCCATGTCATTGGGTCCATAGATGGGACACATGTAGCTTTGGTACCACCACACGCACGGGAGGTAGCGTACCGCAATCGGAAGCACTACCACTCCATCAATGCCCTTATGGTGTGTCAGTCCAACATGGTGATTTCACATGTCTGTGCTCGTTTTCCAGGATCAGCACACGATGCCTACATCATGAGGCGTAGCAGGATGCCTGAAATGATGATGCAGCTGCGCAACGAAAGAGCATGTGTTGTTGGTGGGTACAGTCTGTCTGTCCTGTATTTTACATAGCCTACCAGCACGACCGCTTCACCACTTCTAACGATGTCCATGTGCTTCCCATGTAGGGGACGCTGGCTATCCCAACATGCCATGGCTGCTCACACCTCTCCGCTACCCCATCACGCCGGCCCAGCTCCGCTACAACACCGCCCATGGCCGGACAAGGCGAGTGATAGAGAGGACGTTTGGCCTGCTGAAGAGCCGATTTCGGTGCCTCCACAAGACCGGCGGCGCGCTCCCATATGCCCCTGCGAAAGTCTGCAAAATCTTCATGGTCTGCTGCATGCTGCACAACATGGCAGTTGAGAAAGCTGTGCCACTCATCCTGGATCAACATGACGAGGACCATCCACCCGTGGAGGACAAAGGGCTTGGCAATGGGGCTAGTGATGTGGAGGATGTGGAGCCGCAAGAGGACATCCGGACTCGGCTCATACGCGACTTCTTTGCTTAGTGGTGAGTACCAGTGTCTGAGTGTGCACGCATTGGTCCCCGTGTGGCATGTGTTGTGATGGGTGTCTCCACCTGCATGTATGGCACGTGAGTCAGAGGTGTGTGTGGGTGTGTCACTGGAGTGATGGTGGCAGTGATGGTTGTATTTCCCCAGTCATAATTGTGACCTAGCATGTTGTCATCCATACATGTGTCGAGTAAATGCACATGCAAGTGGCTGTGCTTTTTGTGGCTGACTTCTTGTGTGTCTCTCTTCCCCAGGTACTTGCGCATGCCGTCTGCTGGTTGCATTGTTGTGGCACTGCTATTCCTCATGGACACGTCATCGTGGGCTGACTCAGCGTTACAGGCACGGACACGTTTGGAAGTCTCCATAGGGTAAGGGATGCATCAGGGGTGTATTGGGTGTGGCAGTTGTTCACGATGTATGCACACTGCCCCTGTCGATGTTTGGTTCCTCTGCAGCCATGTAGCATCACCATGGGACACGACATGCAGCTGTGTACACCTGAATAGATGGTCTGACTGGTTGACAGTCATCAGTGATGGGATAGTGGATTGTGATGATGGCATCAATGTGTGTGACACTGCCCTCGGACACATACGGTTAGCATTGGCTTGACATGGTGTGGGACTTCCACATCAGCGGATCAATGGTGTATGGCAGTCTCTCCGTGAGCAGCTGTGGGTGTTTAGCTGTTAGCCGACAATTGTGTGCCAGTTCCATGGCTAACATGCATTTGTGCTGCTGAAGGGGGGTGCCAGTGTTGGACCCACATGTTACTCCACAAGATGTGTTCATGTGTACTTCAAGTTGCCTCTGCAATCCCGAAAACATGACTAATAAAGGTGTCCCTATGCCTCCAAGGTGCCTCTTCTCAGTCAATGCTGGTGTGTTGCCACGGTGCATCCAGCATGTCTGGCATGGTTTTCCCGGATAGTGGCTATGTGTCGATGTGTCGAGTAGCAAGATGCAAGCTGTGTGTGTGGGCTGAGACTGTGTATTGGGCATGATGTCCATGACTGTGTGGGTATTGTGACATGTGCCATACCCATGCATCCAACGTTGGCCAGGCCCCCATTCTCTGCATCCACCGGACTCAGGCTTGCAGGACATGGTTCTGCCACCTGTCTACACATACCTGGGTGCCCCCCAGGACACTCCACATGATCCCTGACCTCTGCGCATGACTGTTGCTGTACTCAATGTGTCTGTCAGCACGGTTGTGCGGCCACCCCCTCAGCTGTTTGGGCCCATCACGGGTGTGTATGGTGCTCCATGTCTGTCTTGCCTAATACACTGTGACCCGTGTGTCCTGTGCCAGACTCAGGCCCCAGGGTGTGGATGGTTGAAGTCAAAAGAGAACTCAGGCATGTTTAGACTTTACAACACACATGTAAGGTAATAATGCAACCAGCAGGCATCTTCTCTTCATGGTGTGATTTTTAATTTTTTTTGGGGGGGGGGGGGGGGGATAAAGTGAGGGGCTTTCCGGGAGTTTGGAATCCAAAGTTCAGTAGGGGAGTTGGTGTCCTTGCCATTGGAAATCCTCATAGTCCATGCCACAGTCTTTGTCAACATTGGTCAAACAGTGACCAGCAGGGCCATGTGGCAGAGAATGTCTCTTGATGCTGTGATGCTGTTGCTCCAGTGGGCCAGGTGCCAGGCCAGGTGTCCTGGGAGATGGTGATGTAGCGCCGACCCTCACGGTCCTTTCCGTGGACGACCCGGCCTCCTGCGGGGACCCTCAGCAGCAGGCCGTGACGATGTTTGGGATGCTCCGTCGGATGTCTCCTCCTCCTCCTGATCCCTCCCTGTGGGTGGTGATGTTCTACGCCGTCTGGCACAGGGAGGGTTGCCCATGTTGTCGGCCATCCGACGGAGTGTATCGTGAATCCCCTGGAACACCGTCACTTGCTCAGCCTGTCTGTCCTCCATCCTCCGTTGGTGTTGCAGTAGACAGGCATGTTGCTCCGCATGTTGCTGGGCCTGCTGGGTCTTTATCTCATCGAGGGTCCCCTTGATCTCATTGAGGGTGGACACAACCTGGGCCATGCCCGTGGTGTCCTGCCGGTATGTGTCCATGATGTTACGGACATGGGCAAATACCGGTTCCCCAGCCAACTGGTCAGGCTCGCGCCTCTGCCGTCCTCCACTCCCACCACCCCTGCCCACATGCACCTGGCCTGCCCTTGTGGGTACATCGGGTCTCCGGGACCCCTGAGGGGTGGCATTGGCGTTGTCGCCTGCCTCCTCCTGGGTGCCCGGGACACCGTGTCCCTCCTGGCCAGCCTGGCTGCATTGTGGTGGTGGGGCAGGGATCCTGGGTGTCTCCTGGGATGTGGCAGGAGTGGGGGTGGTGGTTGGCACAGTTGTACCTGACGCAGGTGCTGCAGGTGGTTGGACACCAGAGGGACCAGGTCGGTCGGGGTCGTCCACAGAGTGGTGAGAGTCGTCGCTGCCGGTGGGATCGGGCTCCTGCAGATCCGGGTCCTGTGAGTCTTCCCCCCCAGTGTTGGGGGGTGAACCACGACGTTGACCTGTGTGTGAGAGAGACAATGTTAATTTTGGTCCATGCAACATCCATGTTTCATCAGTTTCAAAGTTGGCACTTTTCCTCTTGGAATTAGGATCTGTCTTGCATTCCACTCACAGTGCACTTGTGCATGGGTGTGTCCCTTGGGCACCACTTTGGCCCCTTTAACTATGTGGGGCACAGTCTTACTTGCTGCGTCAAGTGTGACGGCAGTCAGCAGTGGAGTGGGCAGGTGTGGCGAGCCATGCATTGGCGCCTTCCGTGTAGCACTGTACATGTGCACATGGAGTGGATCCACACACTTATATAATGCAGGTAGCTGTCGTTGTTCTCGTAAACAGGTTGTGACATGGCCCTGTGTTTTGCCATGGTGAAGAGGGGGGGTTCTGGCACTGGCCACCCTTGGTTACATGCACGCAGTCTACCTGCTGACGAGCAGACATTCCCACACACCACACGGCTGATTTGCTCTCCCTGTGTCTCCCTCCCTCTCTGTCCCCCTCTCCCTCCCTCTCTGTCCCCCTCTCCCTCCCTCTCTGTCCCCCTCTCCCTCCCTCTGTGTGTCAGCCTCCTCCCTCTGTCCGTCTTCCTGTGTCTCCCTCCCTCTCTGTCCCCCTCTCCCTCCCTCTGTGTGTCAGCCTCCTCCCTCTGTCCGTCTCCCTGTGTCTCCCTCCCTCTCTGTCCCCCTCTCCCTCCCTCCGTGTGTCAGCCTCCTCCCTCTGTCCGTGTCCCTGTGTCTCCCTCCCTCTCTGTCCCCCTCTCCCTCCCTCTCTGTCCCCCTCTCCCTCCCTCTGTGTGTCAGCCTCCTCCCTCTGTCCGTCTTCCTGTGTCTCCCTCCCTCTCTGTCCCCCTCTCCCTCCCTCTGTGTGTCAGCCTCCTACCTCTGTCCGTGTCCCTGTGTCTCCCTCCCTCTCTGTCCCCTTCTCCCTCCCTCCGTGTGTCAGCCTCCTCCCTCTGTCCGTGTCCCTGTGTCTCCCTCCCTCTCTGTCCCCCTCTCCCTCCCTCTCTGTCCCCCTCTCCCTCCCTCTGTGTGTCACCCTCTGTCACCTCAGCCCAGCTTCCTAGACACACACTTTTTCCAGTCCTTTGAATGGCCCTTGGCTTGTTGATGTGAGTTTGTTTCTGATCTCCAGGCACCCATTGGGTGTAGTGTCTGTGTGTGCGCTGCTGCTGTGGTTGTGTGTGCTGCCACTCTTTCACAGTGTTGGCTGTTCATTAGCTGCTGTCATGTGCAAAACAGTGCCTTCACCCCCATGTGTTGATGCAAGGCGTCCGCCATTTGCTGGCGAGTCTTTCCTGTGTGGGGACACACTGTTTGTCTGGCTGTGACCTGGGCCATATGGGCAGAGGGCATTGTTGTCTGCTTCTGAGTTGCACTATGTGATTTTTGGGGCCCACCCTCCCGCCATCCGGGTTACCTTGTCATGTATTGGTGTCTTCTGTGGCCTGTGACTTGACATTGTCCAGCTGGGTGCATGGGGCATGGTGGCGGCAGTGGCATGTGCGTGTTCATGGAGTGTGGTTGAGTCATGCGATAGGTTGGGGTGGTTGCGTGCCTGTTAGTGATTTTGGTTGTGGATGAGGTCCCCCCCAAGTGAGGTGCGTTGTTTGTGTACTCACCCGGGTCTCGGAGTCCTCCTAATCCTTCGACTGCCTCCACCGGCTGTATGGCCATCACCCTCTCCTCCCAGGGCTGGTAGTGTACGGGTCTGCGGGAGGGCCCTCCTCCAGTGGCGTTGGCCTGGTTGTGTTCCTCCAGCATCTTGGCTCGGACCCTCCTCCGCAGATCGTACCACCTGGCTTGGCATTCCTGCCTGGTCCTTCTGGTGTCCGCAACAGCATTCACAGCATCGACGATGGTCTGCCACATGGCTGTTTTTGCTGCCATGCTGGTGTTTCTGACCAATGTTCCAAAGAGCTGTGGCTCAACTCTGAGGATTTCATCAACAAGGACCTCCAACTCTCGGTTACTGAACTTTGGATTCTTGTTAGTGGGCATGGTGAGGGGTGTGGGTGTGGATGGTGGGGGGTGTCTGTGGATGGTTGTGGGTGTGTGGGTGTGGTTGTGCAGGTGTGTGTGTGTGAATGTGATGAGGGGGTGTTTGTGGAGGTGGTTGTGTGAAGGTGTGCAAGTGTAAGGTGTGGTGAGGCTTGTAGTATGGTTCTGTGGTGTCTGGCAGCAGTGAGTCTGTTGCAAAGGCTCATGGTTTGTGTGTGTGGGCCCTTTTTATTGGTCCATGGGTGGGTGTGGCTGTGTTTGACGTTTGGGTGGGTGTGTTATAAGGAGTGGTGGTGTTTTGGGCCTCTGTTTGTTTTTGGCAGTTGCAGGTCAGTGAATGTGTTTTTTTAGTGTTTGTTGGCCATGTTTAGTGGCTTTGTGCCATTCGAATAGTGTATTCTTGTGTTGTTTTGTTTTGTCCTGGTTGTGTACGTGCGTTTTGAGCGTGTGTACGGTGTGTACATGGGCCATTTGGTTGTACGGTGCTGTCCTTGTGTGTGGCTTGGTACGACTCGTACATGCGGTTGTGATGTTGGGGCCTGGGGTGCGCTCCGTACTTATGAGGTTGTGTTGGGGGTGCGACGGGAACGTACTGGGGTGTACATAGACAGTGGTACGACACGTACAGGGGTGGGGGTATGACGCGAATGGACTGGGGTGTACATAGACGGTGGTACGACACGTACAGGGGTGGGGGTACCACTCAAACGTACTGGGGTGTACATAGACGGTGGTACGACACGTACAGGGGTGGGGGTTCGACTCGAATGTACTGGGGTGTACATAGACGGTGGTACGACATGTACAGGGGTGGGGGTTCGACTCAAACGTACTGGGGTGTACATACATGGGGGTCGGACATGTACAGGGGTGGGGGTACGACTCGAACGTACTGGGGTGTACATAGACGGTGGTACGACACGTACAGGGGTGGGGGTTCGACTCGAACGTACTGGGGTGTACATACATGGGGGTCGGACACGTACAGGGGTGGGGGTACGAATCGAACGTACTGGGGTGTACATTGACGGTGGTACGACACGTACAGGGGTGGGGGTATGACTCGAACGTACTGGGGTGTACTTAGACGGTGGTACGACACGTACAGGGGTGGGGGTTCGACTCGAACGTACTGGGGTGTACATAGACGGTGGTACGACACGTACAGGGGTGGGGGTTCGACTCGAACGTACTGGGGTGTACATAGACAGTGGTACGACACGTACAGGGGTGGGGGTTCGACTCGAACGTACTGGGGTGTACATACATAGGGGTCGGACACGTACAGGGGTGGGGGTACAAATCGAACGTACTGGGGTGTACATTGACGGTGGTACGACACGTACAGGGGTGGGGGTACGACTCGAACGTACTGGGGTGTACATAGACGGTGGTACGACACGTACAGGGGTGGGGGTTCGACTCGAACGTACTGGGGTGTACATACATGGGGGTCGGACACATACAGGGGTGGGGGTACGAATCGAACGTACTGGGGTGTACATAGATGGTGGTACGACACGTACAGGGGTGGGGGTTCGACTCGAACGTACTGGGGTGTACATACATGGGGGTCGGACACGTACAGGGGTGGGGGTACGACTCGAACGTACTGGGGTGTACATTGACGGTGGTACGACACGTACAGGGGTGGGGGTACGACTCGAACGTACTGGGGTGTACATAGACGGTGGTACGACACGTACAGGGGTGGGGGTTCGACTCGAACGTACTGGGGTGTACATAGACGGTGGTACGACACGTACAGGGGTGGGGGTTCGACTCGAACGTACTGGGGTGTACATAGATGGTGGTACGACACGTACAGGGGTGGGGGTACGACTCGAACGTACTGGGGTGTACATAGACGGTGGTACGACACGTACAGGGGTGGGGGTCGACTCGAACGTACTGGGGTGTACATACACGGGGGTCGGACACGTACAGGGGATGGGGGTACGAATCGAACGTACTGGGGTGTACATTGACGGTGGTACGACACGTACAGGGGTGGGGGTACGACTCGAATGTACTGGGGTGTACATTGACGGTGGTACGACACGTACAGGGGTGGGGGTACGACTCGAACGTACTGGGGTGTACATTGACGGTGGTACGACACGTACAGGGGTGGTGGTACGACTCGAACGTACTGGGGTGTACATAGACGGTGGTACGACACGTACAGGGGTGGGGGTACCACTCGAACGTACTGGGGTGTACATAGACGGTGGTACGACACGTACAGGGGTGGGGGTTCGACTCGAACGTACTGGGGTGTACATACATGGGGGTCGGACACGTACAGGGGTGGGGGTACGAATCGAACGTACTGGGGTGTACATTGACGGTGGTACGACACGTACAGGGGTGGGGGTACGACTCGAACGTACTGGGGTGTACATAGACGGTGGTACGACACGTACAGGGGTGGGGGTTCGACTCAAACGTACTGGGGTGTACATACATGGGGGTCGGACACGTACAGGGGTGGGGGTACGAATCGAACGTACTGGGGTGTACATTGACGGTGGTACGACACGTACAGGGGTGGGGGTATGACTCAAACGTACTGGGGTGTACATTGACGGTGGTACGACACGTACAGGGGTGGGGGTACGACTCGAACGTACTGGGGTGTACATACATGGGGGTCGGACACGTACAGGGGTGGGGTACGAATCAAACGTACTGGGGTGTACAATGACGGTGGTACGACACGTACAGGGGTGGGGGTATGACTCGAATGTACTGGGGTGTACATTGACGGTGGTACGACACGTACAGGGGTGGGGGTTCGACTCGAACGTACTAGGGTGTACATACATGGGGGTCGGACACGTACAGGGGTGGGGGTACGAATCGAACGTACTGGGGTGTACATTGACGGTGGTACGACACGTACAGGGGTGGGGGTTCGACTCGAACGTACTAGGGTGTACATACATGGGGGTCGGACACGTACAGGGGTGGGGGTACGAATCGAACGTACTGGGGTGTACATTGACGGTGGTACGACACGTACAGGGGTGGGGGTACGACTCGAACGTACTGGGGTGTACATAGACGGTGGTACGACACGTACAGGGGTGGGGGTTCGACTCAAACGTACTGGGGTGTACATACATGGGGGTCGGACACGTACAGGGGTGGGGGTACGAATCGAACGTACTGGGGTGTACATTGACGGTGGTACGACACGTACAGGGGTGGGGGTATGACTCAAACGTACTGGGGTGTACATTGACGGTGGTACGACACGTACAGGGGTGGGGGTACGACTCGAACGTACTGGGGTGTACATTGACGGTGGTACGACACGTACAGGGGTGGGGGTACGACTCGAACGTACTGGGGTGTACATAGACGGTGGTACGACACGTACAGGGGTGGGGGTTCGACTCGAACGTACTGGGGTGTACATACATGGGGGTCGGACACGTACAGGGGTGGGGTACGAATCAAACGTACTGGGGTGTACAATGACGGTGGTACGACACGTACAGGGGTGGGGGTATGACTCGAATGTACTGGGGTGTACATTGACGGTGGTACGACACGTACAGGGGTGGGGGTTCGACTCGAACGTACTAGGGTGTACATACATGGGGGTCGGACACGTACAGGGGTGGGGGTACGAATCGAATGTACTGGGGTGTACATTGACGGTGGTACGACACGTACAGGGGTGGGGGTACAACTCGAACATACTGGGGTGTACATTGATGGTGGTACGACACGTACAGGGGTGGGGGTACGACTCGAACGTACTGGGGTGTACATTGACGGTGATACGACACGTACAGGGGTGGGGGTACGACTCGAACGTACTGGGGTGTACATAGACGATGGTACGACACGTACAGGGTTGGGGGTTCGACTCGAACGTACTGGGGTGTACATACATGGGGGTCAGACACGTACAGGGGTGGGGGTACGAATCGAACGTACTGGGGTGTACATTGACGGTGGTACGACACGTAAAGGGGTGGGGGTACGACTCAAACGTACTGGGGTGTACATTGACGGTGGTACGACACGTACAGGGGTGGGGGTTCGACTCGAACGTATTGGGGTGTACATACACGGGTGGGGGTGTACATACACGGGGGGTACGTCTCGGACGTACGGGGGCAGGGGGGAGTGTTGGGCGCGTATGCGGGCACATGTCTCCATGGTTGCTATGGGAGTTCGGTGCGGACGGTGTTTTTTCCATACGGTTGTAACATCGGACGCACGGGATGGATCGTGATTCCTCGGTCGGACTTCACCTTTCACATTTGTACGGTAAATCGTCCGAGGACGTGTCGGACACATTTTCTGACCCGAGGACGTGTGGGAAATCATTCCCGATGCGGTTCGTATGGACTTTTTACCATGCGAATCGTGATTGCCAGTTCGTACGGCACTTGTACAATTCGTACGGTAAAAAGACCGGATACGAGTCGCACGGGGAATTTTTTTACCGGATCGTAATCGGCACCTAATTATTTTGTGTTTTTGCAGTGTTATATAGTGCAGACTTGACAGGTATTGGAGTGCTTTACATGAGCATTGGTTACATCACACAAGAACAAATTCATTTTGGTTGTAGACATGGGGAGACTAAGTGATTTGACCAGAATCACAGAATGTCGAGCTGAAGCAGAAACTCCAACCTGGTTCCCCAGTTGCAAAGTCTGCAGTTCTGGAAGTAACACCACATCCTCTCCCCTAAGTGCAACATTTAATCAAGTGGTCAACTGGATAAAAAAACATAAAGGTAACAAATAATTTAAAAGTGTTTTCTCGCTATTTGAAAACTCAGAAAATATGTCCTTATTTTAGTCTTTTAGAGCACTAACCATAATTTTGATGCCAATAAGACCCTCTCATATATGTAATTTCTAAAGGAAATGCTCTAGGTATTACAGTTTTGATTACATCAAGATGACGTCAGGCGTTCCACACTGTTGTAATAAATATAGAATGTTAGCAATCTAGTTGTTCATTAGGATACTGTTGAGAGGCAGAGGCCAGGGGCACGGACTCTGAAAATTAAAGGCAGGTAGGAGGGTGCAAAGGCAACAGTTTAACCACACTGAGCAGGCAGGAGGGCCGTGGCAGCACAACAGACTATGGAGGGCAGTGGAAAGGGGGCAGGGGCAACAAACCAACAATACAGGACTTGCAAGAGAGGCTGTGGCAATGTAATAGACCATTGTGGGCAGAAGGAAGAGGCAATGGTAGTACAACCATACATGCCAACAGACCCGATTCAGCCAGGAAACGTCCAATGTTTTTAAGCTCAAATGGGCTTTATTTGATCTCTCCTGTCTACAATCTCCTCCTTTTCAATGTAACTCAAAGGGGAAAATCAATACCCCAGTTTTTT
Organism: Triturus cristatus; assembly: GCF_964204655.1. Lineage (NCBI taxonomy): Eukaryota > Metazoa > Chordata > Amphibia > Caudata > Salamandridae > Triturus > Triturus cristatus. Next base: position 316,296,908 of record NC_140588.1, on the reverse strand, counting down.
TTCAAAATCTCCCTCTTACCAAGTTCAAAATGTTCGCAAGTATGGTACATTGGATCATGGAAGGAAATGGGGTAGGGACATGGACTTGGATAACAGAGGACAGGAGGGACATGGAGAGGTGCACCAAACTGACCCTGCAGGGCAGGCATCAGGGTTTGCAGCAGCACAATACACGACACAGGGCATGAGGGACGGGAGTGCAGCACAACAATCCATAGAAAGCAAGAGGGAGGGGACAGGACCATGCTCATGGACAACAGAGAACAAAGGGGCAAGAGGCAGGACCATAATGGACAGACAGGAGAGAAAGCTGCAGCATAACAGACCATAAAGGGCAGGAGGGATGGATCAGGGGCATTACAATGGAACAGACAAGCCAGGAGGGAGGGAGTAGGGGTCTGCACATGTAAATAGAGGGCTGGGGGCAAGGGGGCAGGAGCAGCAAGATAGCCATGGAGGTCAGGCAGGATGGGCACTAGAAGCAAGACACACCATGAAGAGCAACAGTGAGACTGTGATGGCATACACACAGACCATGGAGGGAAGGTGGGAGGGGTTCAGGGGCAACTAACTGACCACACAGGGAAGGTGGGAGGGGCCATGGCAGCACAGAAGACCATGCATGGCAAGTGGGGGGGTTAGTGGTAGCACAATGGCTATGATGGGCAAGAAGGAGGGTGCAGGGGCATGCACAAAGGACAATGGAGGATAGAAGGGAGGGTCAGGACCTGTGCACAGACAAGAAAGTTCAGGGGAAGGGGCCTCACAACAGACCGCACGGGGCAGGCAGGAGGAGCAGTTGCAGCACAACAGACCAGGGAGGGCAGAAGGGTGTGGCAGTACAATGGACCATGTAGGACAGGAGGAAGAGGATAGGGGCATGGCATGTGGACAGGCAGGGTGGAGGTGGCAGGGACAGGTTACAGTCATCTGACAATGCTAGGCAGGTGGGAGGGGAGTGGCAGCTCAACAGAACACTCAGAGTAGATAGGAGTGACAGGTCCATGGAACATGGTGGGCAAAAAGGATGGAGCAGGGGCATACATAAAGACATCGGAGGGCAGGGGTAAGGAGAATAGGGGCAGCAAGCTAAGCACAGAGTTTAAGCAGGAGGTCAATGATGGGGCATAGAATTGGGCAATGGAGGGCAGGAGGAGTGGACTGGTACATCATACTAAATTGAGGGCAGTGGCAGCACATCAGACCATGCATGGCAGGAGGGAGGAGGCTAGTCCATGGATTCACACAACAGAGGATAGGGAGGAGGGGGATGGGGCAGCAAGCTAACTGTTCAGAGAAGGCGGGTATTAGGAACTTTATTGTTTTTAAAACGTGTGTCTGTGCGAACTACTTAAAATATGAACAAGTATGCAGCATAATCTCACTTTTATTCAGGAAGAAGAGGACGTTTGTGACTGTGACTCCAGGCTCACTTGGCAGAAACATCCCCTGACCCTCCACCCCCTATCGCAAAATGTAATGCCCGTGAAAAGGGTAGGTGAACACAGTGTTATATAGAACATAGTCCTGAGAGCACGATTGAAAATGAAAACTAGATATAGTGTATGGTATAAACTATGCACCAAAAAGTGTGATATAAGATGAACCGGGCGTGAAATATAATATGCAATACATTGTGCGCAATGACAGATTCATTGGAGAGCGCGAGATAGCACAGGCACTAGCGCGTGCTATGCGATATGCGCCTTGGAGTGTAATATGCACAGGGCAATTTTGTGTAACCTAACTAGTCTCTAAAGTTGTAATATAAAATATGTGCTGGGGATTGTAACGTTGCATATGCACTGTGACAAAGATATGGATCCCAGATTGTAATATGTATGGCATAGCACTGTGCGTTATAACATAGGCATCGAGGAAGGCACGTTAGATGGGGCAATATAACCTGTGCGAAGACAAATGTGGCATGACATATTCACGGGGTGGTGTTACAGTGCACTTGGGCTAGAGAGTGTCATAGCATATGCACTAGCTAGTGGAATACAACACAGAGGTGTGTGGCACTCAGCAGGCAATGGTGGGTGTAACACAGCATTGGGCTCTGCCAGGAGCGCGCTGTGACTCTCAAGTGATGTTCGTCCCCTTTCCAGAGAGTAAAATAAAAAGTATTACACATCCGGCAGTGGATGTGTGTTTTATTAACCGTGAGGGGGGTTTCTTGCATAGTTTTGGTCGAATTTTTGTCGAATCCCCTTTGAATAGCTTGGTGTGCATGTGTATTAAATGTGCCCGTCAATAGCTACCCATGTTTGTATAAATAAACGACAAGGGTGTCTACCGGGATTAGGCACGGTAGGGCATCAGACATGTCAGAGCTTCACTAGTGGTGTAAATATATTCCACGTGGATTCATTGTATGCATAGTCGCCTTTTAATGAATATCACGCAAATCGTCATGGTGATAGGTACGTACGGTTTGTCCAGCATGTCCTAGGTGTGTCTATAAATATATTTTTTTTTAAAATAATAAAAAACAGTGGCCGGCCCTGGGGATTGGGGTCACAAAAATATAAGTAAGAGACAGGCCCTGGGGGATGGGGTCATCAGGGCCAATACATTAGAATAAGAAGGGGAACCACACAGCCCCCCTTCTTAAAAAATTAAAATAAATAAAAGACTGGCATTGTGCCAGAGGCCACTCCCCCTCCTTGCAGCACTCTGCAAACACGCCCCTTGGCGAGTTGTAAGTTGGGGAATTAATTCCTCTTCAATACTGAGGGTCCCTGAGGGCCAACTAGCCCAACAGGCATCTCCAGTATGCACCAGGGAGCTGCGCTGCAGACAGGTGTTCTGAGGCCAAGCCCCTTTTTACACCTCTCTGCAACGCAGCTCTGTGGCGCTTACTGGAGGTACCTAGTGGTCTAGTTTGACCCTAGGTACCCTTAGGATTCAAGGGGACTTAATCTCTCAACTTAGAACAGCCACAGGGCGCGTTTACACAGTGGTGAAGGGAGGGGTCAGGGCCTGAGGTGACGTGTGCAAACACGCACTATGGCACGTTTTAAATTGGGGATATAATTTTCCTTCAATACTGAGGGCCCCTGGGGGCTAACTAGCCCACCAAGTGCTTCCAGTAAGCGCCACTGAGCTGCATTGCAGAGAGGTGGTCCAGGCCGTGCCACTTTTTACACCTCTCTGCAACGCAGCTCTGTGGCACTTACTGGAGGTACCTAGTGGGCTAGTTGGACCCTAGGGACCCTCAGGATTCAAATGAACTTAATCTCCCAACTAAAAACGGACACAGGGCGTGTTTACACAGTGGTGAAGGGGGGGGACGGGGCCTGAGTTAACGTGTGCAAAAACGCCCTGTGGCCTGTTTTAAGAGGTAGTTTTAATCCCCTGCCCTATTATATACTAGGGGCTTACAGAGGAGGTCATGCTAATCACAGGGGGACCCCAACGCATAATGTTCCCTAGTGTATATAGGTGTTTTCACTGTATTCTAAGTGTCTTTTAACATAGCACTGGCTCTAGGACTGGTTAGTCAGACTCAGTTACCACCAGTATCCGTCTGAAAAAGTTGAGGGTACAGGATGATTTTGCAACAAGGCTTCTTTCTGCTCTTCTTTTTGTTCTTTCTGCACGTTATCCTTCTTCCTGCACTTTTCTTCGTCTTTGAGGACTTCTGTTGCTTCTTTCTGCACTTCTTTTTTTTCTTTCTGTGCATTTTTTCTTCTTTCTTCACATGTCCTATCTCTGTAGGCATAGTTAGAAATTAGCATTTAAAAAACCTTTGAAATTCACAGAAAAAACCATAGGTTTCAGGCACGTTATAGTTAGGAATTAGCATTTAAAAAACCTCAGAAATTCACTGAAAAAACCATAGGTTTCAGGGGTGTTATAGTTAGCTGGACTTTTCACTTGTACAAAACCATTGAAATTCCCCCGTTATAGTTAGTTCAGCTACCTATAACTCGCGCGCCCGCAATGCACTGCTGATGACGTCACATATTACATCACTCATGACATGGTCAGTGACATCACTCATGACATCCCTGATGACATCTCAAATGACATCACTGATGACATCACTGATGACATCATCCTTGTGATAGAGTGGCAGACCTCCTCTCACCCTAATATAACCTTTGATACACACATTCAAAAATAGAGACTAAACTTTTCAAAACAATGGACATACCAATACCAGTTACAACAACCTCTTCAGTAATTCTAAGATCCACATACACATCCACTCATTCACCAACAGTCCTATACAGTCACTCATACATGTATTCTCTCATCATATGTACTCATACACCTATACATCCTGTTACACAATGCCACTCATCCATAGAGTTACTCACACACATAGTCACTCATGCTAATAAAGAATCAAACATACATTTATTTGCATATACAGTTATACACACACCACCACACTTACTTCTACGGAAACTTACACATACTTAGTCTTTTAAACAATCACTTATAGAAACACATACTTATTCATACAGGAACTCTTTCAATCTCTCATTCTCACATATACTCACTTATATACACCAATAGTCACATATATTAGTTTAAAACATATGTAGTTACTCATAAAGACACTATTGAGACAGTCATTCACTCACTAACACACCCATACACACACTCATCCACCCATACAGTCCTGCACACATGCTGTCTTCAACACATACAAAGAGTGAGTCACTCATTCATGCACCTATGCACTACGTAATACCCCCCACCGAACCATGCAGACACTCAGACTGATACTCAAAAAACCAACTAATAACCTATATAGACACCCATGTAGCTACTCACCAACCCATGCAGCCACTTATACACAAAGTGAGAGACTGATACAGATATTTACATATTTAAACATTACTCACTAAGTCATGTATTCACTATGATACACTTAGTCAGTCAGTTACACAATCAATTTTTCAAAAACAAATCATCCATTTAGACACTTATATACCCATTTAGTCTTCCATCGACCTTGAGATATACATATATAAAACATATTTAATTTTCAGAAAAACACACATTCACTGGATGATATCATCAGTGATGTCATTTGAGATGTCATCAGGGATGTCATGAGTGATGTCACTGACCATGTCATGAGTGATGTAATATGTGACGTCATCAGCAGTGCATTGCGGGCGCGCGAGTTATAGTTAGCTGAACTAACTATAACGGGGGAATTTCAATGGTTTTGTACAAGTGAAAAGTCCAGCTAACTATAACACCCCTGAAACCTATGGTTTTTTCAGTGAATATATATATATATATATATATATATATATATATATATATATATATATATACATATACATGGCAGATATGTGGAGCTAAGTGTGGTAAAACTTTTTCTTACCCAAGTAAAATTACCTTCACAATATTTTTGTCCTCGATATTCTTGACACAATATTTTGTCCACACAATATTTTTAACTCAATATTTTATCTAACTACCTACCCTTCTACATTACTTCATTATGTGCCTTCTGTGTGATGAATAGGTTAGGCTTGCCTGTTCTCAATAGCCTATGTAGTAGTATTCACCTTCCCACACACAGGATATTATCCTGTGTCCTCAACTTGTTTTCCTCGACAAGAAACACTATAAGGAAGCCCAGGCATGTGATCACTTTCAATATTTACCCTCTCCATTGTGTCAGTTTTCTTAACTTATGAGCCCTGATGTTTCAGTTCTGTCACAAAGTTAGAACTCAATGATGCTGAATGTATCCCCATAGCTAGCTATTTTGCATGCCTATCTTTAAATCTGGTGCCTCATCTTTGTTATTTTATTTCATCAATATTAATGAAAAAACCAAGAGAAAAGATGGACAAAATGAGTTGCAGCTCAAAAAATGTATGTGCTACTTAAATAGTACAATTCGTAAAAGCAACCCATTTTGATCATTCAGTTATTTGTTAAATTGAGAGGTTCATTGGTAGGCTTGGCTCTCTCTGCAGGGTCCCCCCATACTGTTTTGCCTTCACCCCTCATCTTTTATGAATGCATTTTAGTCGGCTTTGCGAACTCTGTGCCCTTTATCACTGTTAACCAGTGCTAAAGTCTTTGAGCGTGCTCCTTTAAACATGGTAAAGATATATTACACCCAACTACCACTTTTAATTTATTTAGACGTCCCTAGTAAAGGGGTACTACATATACCTAGTACCTGAAAAATAAAGGCTACTAGTTGGCCTGCTGCACTTATTCTGCCACCCACTTAATGAGCCTTTTAAAACATCTCTGATAAATCAGTGCTGCCTTTTTGCAGTTTTATACTTGCATTTTACCCTTGCCACATAAACCTTTTACTAGACCTAAAGCCTGCTTTTTAATACATGTAATTCACCCTTACGGAAGGCCCTAAACATACTATTGAGTAGGGTGCAGTGTATTTAAAAAGTTGCACATGTACTGTTAACTTTTACATGTCCTGGCAGTGAAACAGCTCTAAAAAGAATATCACTACTGCAAGGCCTATCTCTCTTATTGAATAACATTAGATTGCATTACTACATCTAATAAGTGATAACTTTTGATTGGGAGCAGATAGGGATGTTATGTTTGGTCTCAAATGAATTATAATTAAAAACTCTCTTCAAGGATAAAGTCAGATTTTAAGTCAAAAATTCTGATAATGACACTTCTAGAAAGTTGCCATTTTCATGCCCTATCCATTTGGTGCCTTTAGCCTGTATCCTTCGTCACATGGCTAGGTGTAGTTGGCAGTTGGCATGTGTGTATTCCTTCCAGAAAGCATCACAAAGGGGATTCCCCTGACCTGATCGGAGGAATGGAGGTATCACCTACCCCACCTACACTTCAAAAGAGCCTGACCAGTGGAAGATTTCTAAAGGACAGTCTTGTACTTCAGAGGACTGCCCAGCTGCTTAAGACCAGTCCTGTTTTTCAGAGGACTGCCCTGCTGCTTTGAGACTACCTTGCTTCTCAAAGGACCACCCTGCTGCTTGAGGCCTGCCTTGTTTATCAGAGGGCTGCCCTGCTGCTACCATATAACTGCTCAGCTGCATTAGGACTTTCTTGTTCTTCAAGGACTGCCCTGCTGCCTGAGGCCTACCTTGTTCTTTAGAGGACTACCCTACTGGTGAGGCCTGCCTTGCTGCTTGAAGAAGAGAGGACTATCTCATTGAACCTAGCGGTACCAGAGTGACTCTAAAGGTTGGTTGGCTGATCTCCTGTTTTGAGCTACAGGGATTAAACAAGCTCCAGAAGTCTCTTGCAACTGCCCAGATGATCTGCTGCAACTGGGACTGCCTGGATCTGCAACTAGACTTGCCTTAACTTGCAAATGGATCTGTCTGAGCCCTGCTGTCCTCTGCTAGAGCGAGTTCCTGATCCCCAAGACGGGTCTCCCTAGGTCTTGGACCCTTGTCTGCCATCAGTGGAGCTCCTCCTGTGAAGTCCTGAAGTTTTCAACTCTGCAAACTGGACTTTGAGAAGGTGACGTTAGCAGCAGGACTAACCTGGACCCAGTATCCAGCCTTCATTCCATCGTGGTTGGTCTGAACTTGTGACATTGTTTGGTCTAGCGTGACTAGACACCTACAATTAGAGTTTTTTGCATTTTTTTTAATAAACGTTTTTATTGAGAAAGAAAGAAAGAAAGAACAAATGGCAGCAAAATGACAGTACGGCAGTTCACAGCATATATGCATTACGTTTGATTACATTTGACACCGGGGAGACACAGGAGAAATCCCACCTGACCATTGAATCTAGGTATGTCAACATATTACAGTATGTAGATATCACCATAAATGATAATCACCCCAAACCAAGATGTTTACTCTCCGACACTCCGCATGCAGGTAACCACTTTATTCGGTGTCAGGAGGAGACATGCCTTCCACTCCAGAGCTCTCCAGCAGTCTATCTCTTTGACGCTGTAGTTCTATAGTGGGAAATAAGCAAATGGTACCCCTGTATCTGTTCCACCTCCCCCATTTGCAGTCCCATTACTTGGGGCAGCCTCTCTGTTTGAAAACATATTTTTCAGTGAGCATTGCCCTGTCCATGTCTGCCGCCCAGTCGTTCAGGGTCGGAACAATCCCAACGCCCCATTTTTGGGCAATGTTGCGCTTTGCGATAGCCCATCTGAGGAAAGCCAATGTTTGTTCTATTTGAGTTAGATCGGTAGTATCCCAGATATTAAGGAGGCACATTTTTGGGGAGGACCTGAGGGATTTACCACCTGCCCTCTCCAATTGCTGTGTGACTTTGCTCCAATAGTGTTGCACCATCTGGCAGTCCCAGAGAACATGGAGGAAAGTTCCAGGTTGTTGACAGTGCCGGGGGTATAGGGGGTCAGACCTCCTTCCCATCTTGACCAATATCTTAGCATCTAGATATACACGGTGCAGGATCTTTAATTGAACTAGGTGCAAGCGCATAGGGACAGCCACTTGCTTAGGAGAGGCTAGGGCCTCGCACCAGTCTTCATCCTCCAGGTCTCTCTCCCAGAGTTGCCGTAGATGCCTTAGGGGGTCAGGGCGGTTGTTAATGAGCTTTTTGTATGTGAGAGATATGGCCTTTTTGGGCATGGGGTCGAGTATAAGGTGGTCCTCCAGGGGAGAGGCCTCAGGGAGAGGGGCATCTTTGGGCAAAGCCGCTTTGACTGCATGGCTGATTTGTAAGTAGCGATAGGCCTCCGACTCTGCTAGTTGGTATTTGGTCTGTAGCTCTGCAAATGTAGCTAATTTACTCCTCGTGCATATGTCCCTTACCATTGGGATACCTATCATGTCCCATTTGTCAAAGCCCGGTCATTGGCTGAGCTGTCCCTATAGGTCTGGCTCCCAGAGCGGTGTGGCTTTCGTGAGTGTAGCGTGCCATCCCAGTTTTTTATTCACACCATGCCAAATCTGCACTGTACGGGCAGTGGGCCCCGTGAGAGTAAGTTTGCGAGGGTTTGTATAAAGTGCTCTAGCGTAGCCCCCTGTCAAATTCCCCATTCACCCATTTGTTGATCGGGACCAACTGGGAAGCCTGATAGTAGAGCCGCATTTTGGGCAAAGCGATACCCCCATCGTACCACCCCATCGTCAATTGCGACATAGCTATTCTGGGGGCCCGCCCATCCCATAGTTGTCCACGCACAACACCCTCGATACCGACGAAGTAATTGCTGGGCGCATTCTCTAGCACATAGAGAAATCACGGCAGTGCCAGCATCTTGAAGAGGGCCGCACACGCCCCAGCAGCGTTAGGGATCGCCAATGTTTAGCATCTGACCGAAGGCGAGTGAGGGGTGCTAGCAGATTGGGCTCATAACAGTGTGGGGTCCGGGGTGACATAAATGCCGAGATATTTAAATCCCGTTGCTGCAACTGGTATGTCGTAGCCACGGGGGCAACACGGCGGTGCGCCACACAGCACATAAAGTTGGGACTTAGTCCAATTTATTGTGTAGCCGAGTGGGAGCCAAAGATATGAAAGATATGGAGGACCCGACGAAGAGACCGCGAGGGCAAGGCCAGATATAGGAGGATATCGTCCGCGTATAGGGAGATGCGGTCTTCATGATCCTCAGTCCATCGCAGTCCCCTAATCTCTGGGTCACCCCTGATCCAAACAGCCAAAGGTTCAAACACCAGGGCGAACAATAAGGGTGACAGGGGACATCCCTGTCTAGTACCCCTCCCTAGCAGGAATTGTCGTGAGACGTAGTTGTTTACCATCACATGTGCAGTTGGATGAGCATAGAGGAGTCGGATCCAGTTAATGAAATTCGGGCCGAAACCCATCCTGTCCAAAACTGAGAAGAGGAACTCCCACTCAATGGTGTCAAATGCCATGGATGCATCTAGCGATAGCAGAGTCACATCCTCTCTGATCGTGTCGCGTCTTCCAAGGACCACGTGAAGTCGCCGCAAGTTCAAAGCTGTGTACCTCCCTGGCATGAACCCAGATTGGTCAGGGTGCACAAGCTCCGTGATACAAGGGATGAGTCTGTTGGCCAGTAATTTGGCCAAGATTTTAGCCTCAACTGTAAGTAGTGAGATCGGGCGATACACCCTATAGTCATCCGCTGGTTTGCCTTGATTGTGGATGACCACAATAGAGGCCGTTCGGACATCGGCCGGGAGTGCCCCGTCATCTAAACTTTCGGAGTACCTTTGGTGCAGATAGGGGGAGACTTTGGATGCCAGTGGTTTCATAAATTCGATAGGGAGCCCATTGGGCCCAATAGCTTTGCCCGATCGGACGTCTTGAATTGCTTTTTGAATCTCAGCATCCGTTATCGCGCCTTCCAGAGCTTCCCGGTCTTGTGGGGACAGACATGCAACCTTGATGGTTGAAAGGAGATCCTCAGCCGTGTATGCCTGGGACATGGCAGAGGGCGTGTATTAGGGGTGGGCGGAATTTGCGTAATCGCGTTACGCAAATTTCCGCGAAATGGTAAAAATCTCCGCGAACATGCAGAAATTCCGCGAACACGCGGAATTGCTTGTTCGCTATACTTTTTTCCTGTTCGCGATCGCTGATTGCGTGCTCGGGGTGAAATATCTCGCGAACACGCATATTGAGAACGCGAACAAGCAAAAAATTTCGCGAAGTCGCGAAACGCAGATTTTTGGGCAATTTCGCGTTCTCCGCGGAACGCGAAATTACACAAATTCCGCAAATTCCGCGAACCGAACGGAATTTACCGCCCAGGCCTAGCGTGTATACCGAAGAGAAATAGGAAGCAAAAGTATCTGCGATTTGTTGAGGATCAGTGATAGTGTCATCATTCTCCCCACGCAAAGAGTGCACCCACCTCATCGACTGATCTTTTTTCTCTAGCCAAGCAAGGAGTTTGCCCGTTTGATCCCCGTGTTCGTAAATCTTATGGCATGTAGAGATATAGCACGCTTTGGCGGCTTCCCTGAGGAGCTGGGTGTAGTCGAGACGTACCATTGTGAGTGTTGGTGCTCGGGATCCGGGGTAAGTGCCAGGGCTTTTTCCCGGGTGAGGATGCCTTCCTCGAGCTCTGTAATTCTCTTAGTAAGTTCCCTTTTGTGGCCGACCATCAAGGACAGGGCTCTACCCTTCATAACCGCGCCAAAAGCCCCCCACAGGCTGTGGGCTGAGGCGACCGACCCCACGTTTTCTTGAAAGTAGTAGTCGGCTTCTCTGATTAGGGTCTCCTTAATGTGGGGCACTTTGAGCGCCCAGGGATTTATGGTTAGGGTGGCACGTCGTTTTGGCTGGCCAAGTGAGAGTGTCATAAGAATAAGGGAATGATCAGAGATTCCACGCGCGAGGCACCTGGAATCAGTAAACATGCAGACACCTTGGGCCTGAGTAAGCACATGGTCTATGCGTGAGTGACTGTTATGGGCGCCGGAGTAAAATGTGAACTGCGCGGTAGCTGGGTTCAATCACTGCCAGACATCAACCAGACCCACGGTGGCCAAGAACTCTGCAAGCGGAGACCCCCGGGAGGGTCCCTGCAGGCAGGGAGGCTGTCTACGGCACCATCCACGGCTAGGTTAAAGCCCCCCCTAGTAATAGCAGCCTCAGGGGTAAGTCGAGTAGGAGTGTCCCTAGGTCTCGCAACGGAGACAATATTGACGGCCTGTCCATCCCATGTGCCGGAGAGTGCTAGATACTGACCCTGATCTTCCGTCCAGGTTTTGTTGATTAAATAGAGACATCCCCTGCGTAAAAGTATCCCCACCCCTAGAGAGCCCGATGTTTATCCAGAGTGGGCAACCAGACAATACCCTCATCTGCTCAGGGCACCACAGGAGTTACCAATTAAGTGTCTTTCCTGAAGGTGGACAATATCTGGCGCTTGTCTTTTCAAATATTGAAGGACCACCCCCTGCTTAATTTTGTCTCCTAACCCGTTCACATTCCATGTGAGGAATTTAAGTGTCATGTGTGGTCCCATGTGTAGATGTAGGGATAGGTGGTGTGCGACTTAAAGACGGAGGACATGTTGGTGTGCATACATTAAGGGTAGGGCGTACGAGTCGGCCCAACAGGCATCCAGGTGTAAGGTGCAGATGTTGAACTAGTATAAGCACTCTAGTGTTTGTGATCTTGTGGGCACCCCGCGTTCCCCACGGCACCTCGACAAGAACCTGTGTGCGGACATACAGAACTACAATTAACGAGGTATGTTGCAATAAATAATAAAGCCCCCATTCACTAGGGGATGAAATAGAACAACATAACAATACAAAAAACAAAACAACGTAAAGTTACTCTCCAGACCCCCAGCACCAAACACCCACCCCCCACCCTGCCTCCCTACACAGTGGGAATAGAACTACCCACCACCCCAAACTTGCAGAGTGCCTGTCGCCCACCCTAAACAAAATGAGAGACGTGATCCAACCCCATTCCCTGAAGCATCAAGTTATGTTCCCCGGCCAGTGAGCCGAACATGTTAACTGGTAGTCAAGGAGAACACAAGAAATAACATCGTCTACCTCTATGGGATACGCCGTGTTGGCAGACTAGACATTTAGGGTATGTAGTTCGTTAGAGAACAAATGGAGGGCCAGCGGCTCCATAGCAGTCTATTACCCTCACTTCGTTGTGTAGAAAGTTATGGTGGCCACGAAATGGCCCGAAACGCCCTCACCCACCAATTCCCTCCATGGGACCCAGGGCAGAGAGGCAGTTCACAGAGTACACAAGCAGGCAGTACACACCCCTCTGAGGCAAACAGTCATACGAGAGGTGGACAGTGTAAGGCTTGATATAGTCTTGTGAAGTTAGAATACAGGGGGAATGTCAGCAGGGTACAGCGTGCCGGCCGAGGTTCTACTCAGCAGCCCTTCTCGATCAAAAGTCAGTCAACCCAATAGTAAACCACCAAACTTTACCCAGTAGGGCTCTGCATCGCTGAAAATTCACTCAGTAGAGATCTTGACCGCGGGTTGGGCCTGTCGTCGGCAGATTGTGCGCCAGCTGGCCTGCGACGTCGTTTGTCGACTGTTCTCCAGCCCTCGAGCCCTTCAGATTCCACACGTAGCTTGGCAGGGAAAAGTATGGCGTATTTGATGTTTTGGTCTCGGAGCGCTCTCTTCACGTCCAGGAAGCTGCGACGTTGTTTCTGGTCCCTTAGGGTGAAGTCCGGGAAAATTGTGACCTTACTGTTGTCCACGATCAGAGGTGGAGCCGTTCGTGCAGTTTGCAAGATGACATCCCTGTCACGGTAGGTGAAGACCCTTGCCAGAAGAGGTCGAGGTGGCACTCCAGGCCTGGCCCTTCCCCCCGGTACTCGATGTGCACGTTCAATTGAGAAGTGTTGGGAGAGTCCCTTCGGCAGCAGACGGTTAAGGATTATTTCTTAGACAAAAAGATCTGCCGCCGGCCCCTCGGACTGCTCTGGCACTCCCAGAATACGGATGTTATTGCACCGCATACGGCCTTCATAATTGTTCAGTTAGAGGGCCATGGCTTCTTGATTGGTCTGGAGATCAGCCACCTGCGCTTGAGTAGGTCATTATCGGTTGCCAGGTCCTTGGTTGCACCCTCCACATCACGCACTCGTTCTGCCATCTTCTGCATGTCCGCTCTGATCAAGGAGACTTCTGAGGTGACTGAGTCAATACGGCCTTCTAGGGAGGTGCAAACAGATGTCATTGCGGCAAGGATGTCCTGTATCGAAGGTTCTGGCTTCATCCCGCTGGATTCAGGCTCAGGTTGCTTCTCGTTTGGGCCCTTCTGCCACGCATACTCTTGAGTTTGGCTATAGTGTCCCACGTCCGCTGCGGCCACTTGCCATGCCGACGTAGTAGAGTGTGAGAAAGCAAATACGGGGCCGGGGGCTATGCCAGTTACTCACTGCCGCCTGCTTATGAGACCAGCTCACAACGGCCTGTCGGGTTCCCCTAGCCGGCCCCAAACCCAGACGTACTTCAGTGCAAAGGAGTGTCACACAGGTACGGGGGCGGCGTGCAGAGGATGTACGTGTCCCGGTAGGGGCGGACTCTAAGTCTGCCTCGTGCCACCAAGCAAGCGAGGGGCTCAGCGGGAGGAACGGGGCAATCGATTCTCCATCCTGCACTAGGGGATAGTGCGTATGAGTCTGAGGCTGTTGGCGTGTTGAGGCCTGTCGGGGATCCGCTGCGTTCTCCATGCCCGCCTTCTGGAGGTTGTGGCGCCGGGTGGGGGACCCTGTGTCACCACTTTTCCTACTGCATGGTGGTTGTTTCCCCACTGGACTTAGGCCCCCAATGGCAGTGGCAAAAGTAAACAAGCAGGGCCTCGGGGGGGAGGGGCTGTCCAGGTTCTCTATATTTCGAAGGTCATAGTCCTGCCAGTGACAGCAGCGGTAGAAGCCGTGATTACAATGTCCAGGGGGGGCCCGAGGAGCAGGGTCCACCGCCCCTGTGTGGTTCATTCGCGTCTCGTTCCCAGGAGAAGTGGGGCCTCGTTGCGGGAGAGACAAATCGATGGGGCCTCCGGGGCCTCATGGAGCACCGCAGTAATGAGGATGGGTGGCGCGGGGAGGGTAGCGCACTCACCAGGGGCACACAAGGGATGTCGGCTGGTGTCTTGGCCCCCGGATCTCGAACTGGGCCCAGGACTTCCGGTGAGGCCGCGATGTTGCGTAGCGGTGCTCAGCTGATGACTCATACTGCACTCCCAGTCGCGATCAGCCCGGCAGCTGCATCCCGCGCCTTCGCAGTCGTTTAAGTGTCGCCAATCGGCCCAATCTTCGGCGTGCTGGTAGCCTGGAGGTTCTGGGTCAAGCACACTTCGTTGCGAGCAATTCTGGCCTGGACAGGTCTCGGTAGAATGGATAGATCGGGAGTGGCACGAAGGAGCAAAGCTACCGTGCGGCCATTTCCCAGTGCAGCTGGGCACGCCTCCCAGTTATCTGCTTCTTGGCACTATTTGTCTATGTTTCTAGATCACTTTGAGATTTTTCTTGTGTTGTGTTTTCACTTCATTATTGTTTATGTGCTGCAAAAAAAATTAACACTGCGCCTCTAAATAAAGCCTTTTTTTAAGCAAATTTTAATTTTGTGACTTCTGTCGTTCACCCTAATAAGGATTGTAGTTGTTGCTTGAGAAGCTTTAACACCTCCCTCAAACAACAACCCAATTTCCTACACATGTGTTCACAATGATTCTGCACTCCTGATACACTTCCAGATATTGTGTTTAAATATCCTCGAAATCTCACAGAATGTTCAACTTAAAACACCAAAGTCTCAATAAATCAGCTAAAAAGGACAGGGAATATTTGGCACACCTTATGCGTACCCCTAGTAGCTTTGAGAGAACCAGAAGTTTGAGAGTTAACCATAATTGTCATTGAGTCATGCTACAAATGCACCAGTAACCCTGTGTGCTGGTAGGGAAAAGCAAATGCTTCTAGAATGGTGAATAAGCATTTGCTGCTCACAAGGTCAAATGCCTTCTCTTCGTTCAGAATACCTATTTTGAAGGAGATCTATTTTTTTAGATTAATTAACTTTGTCTGTCGAATAATGCACAGTTGCGGGGTGACACTTCGCATTTTAGTTCTGATCCAAATAATCTGGCATATTTTCGCAATTCAAGCACAAAGAGCAACAGTCACAGCGAATGATTGGAATCAAAGATTGTAATTGATCTTCAAACCAGGAGATCCTACAGGTTTACCAAGCTTCAAAGCATTAGAATAAGCTAGATTGAGAGGAAGGTGGGTTCCTCTCCAGAGCTAAGATATAATTTAGTACATTGAGCAAAAAGGCTTTTACTGCATTGATAAGCAATTTATTAAAGTCAGTTAGAATATTATATTCTCCTCATGCCTCACCATTGGGAAAACTAGTCACCAGCCGAACTTCCTGATCTTCTTCCATGAAGTATTTAGTGGAGCCAGAGCTTCAGAAGAGGGTGGATTTAAGGCTACATGAGTGAGAATCTCAGTTATTTTAGAGAGATCTATACTTTGATCTGCTTAATAAAGCCATTGGTAATGCGTATTTAATATTTCTTGAATCCAGTGCAGATTATCAATCAACTGTCCTGTCCCTGGATCATTGATTTTACCTTTCCAATTTTGATTTACCTTCTTATTTGCTGTTCATGCTAAAACATTCTCCATGAACTCTACTTCCTCATACCAGAGAAGGTCAACCATTGTGGGTGAGTCATTTCTGATTGAAAATAATAATTACTCAAGTTACTCTTAGCTTTATCCTTTATCTTTTGCTCTTCAACCTTACATATTCTGAAAAAATATTTTCCCTTCTTACTGCATCCAATTCAAAGGTTAAAAATATAGTTCACAAGTAATCTAAAAACCTGTTAAATCTCCATTTTGTTTTACAAACACAGATGACCAAATGCCATAATTTTGTAGACCCATTTTTCATCTTACAATAATATAGTTTATCAGGCCTCCATCTAGATTGAGTATATTCCCATTCCACAACCTAATAATCTAACTAAACAGCAGGATTAGGTGTATCTTCATTGGTAATATCATAAGGCTGTACTTTTAGTAGCCATTTAGTAGCTATGGCATAGAACCTTTTACATATGCCAAATCCATGTGGCTTCTTTGTATGCCTCCCAAAGAGCCTCCCAGGCCAAGGGGTACCACATCAGTCAGAAGAAACTGATCCCCAATTGCCGCAAGCGTTGTTGGGGCACGGAGAACTAAGGGTGCCAGTGTTTAAAATAAAAAAATAAGGATTCCTGTGGGAGCCCTTCCACTCTACTGGCAGCCACCAGAGCCTTCAATAAGGTTTGGTGCATCTCCTTGTCTTCCAGGGAGCACCCAGCCACTAATTCAAGGTCCACTGTTGAGCCCGCAGCAATCTCTTTGCTTCGTCCTTGGGCCTCTGAAGATTTCCTTTGTGATTTTCATTATTTTTCTTTGGGATTATAGACCAAGCAACTGTACCCTCAAACCCCCAAGGCACAGCAGCAGCAAATGAAGAACAGCACATGAGCATCTGTCTGAAATTATGGTATCTCTGGCCAAGTGTGCCAAATTCCACACATTTGCTGCTTCTTGTTCCTTCCTGGTGCCACCTCCCAGTGACCAGGAATGTTATGTTAAGGCCTCTTTGCCATTAACAGTTTGAATGATGTTCTTGCTGTGGTAAATATGTTTTGGCAGTCCCAGGATACTGCTACTTCCCTCGGCTCTGCAGCAGTGGCTTCCCAGCCCCCTGCACACTGTTCCGGGAATTTTCAGGATGGCCCACAGAAGCAATCATGGTGACTGGAACAAGTCTGCTGGGAATTCCTATGTCTACTTTGGAAGCATTCTGCACAGGTTTGTCAGAGTGAGTCAGCTAATACCCACATGAAAATGCATTAACCCCCCCACACACACACAGAGTCGCAGTGCAGTTGACACTCTATTATAGAACATCACTCCCAGCGGAATTCGATAAACCAGAGGCCCAAATGCAAAAAAAATGGCTTTTGCTAAGGGTCAGAACCGACTTTCTCTAACTCTCTGTTATTGTGTCAGAGTTATGAATCTGGTTATCTCTGGTTCTGGCGAGCATGATGGTACGCTCTCACACAAGTCATTGCTAACATAGCAGACCTAACTGGTGCCAACCTCTTTTGTCATGGTAGCTTTTTGACTACCTCCCCATGGAGTGTGTGATAGAAGACACTTGGCGAACAGTGAGTGCAAATGCTTCATAAGCCAAAATCCTGAATTTCTGGAATGGTGCAGGTTTCTCACTGTTGTAGGTTTTCTGAAATTGGAGTATTGAAGTTGAGTATTCAATGCTCCATTAGAAGACTACCTTTTTTTTTTTACAGTTTGGTGGAATCTGCTAATATTTGTCAGGGCAGGCACGTACTCCTCTGACCTGGCGGACATACAGCCGGATATATTTAGAGATCTCCACCTGCCTGGCGGAGATCTTTATGCTTCCAGAGGAGCCTCTGAAAGCAGTGAAAGTTTGTTGGGCTGCTGTCATATCTTAGCAAACATTCACTCTGGAGGCCATATTATCAAGAACTGCGATAACATTATCGCCGGTTTAGCGGCAGTAAAAGGTCGAATAATGTCAGAGGGCAAGGAACCACCAACACATTTGTACAATTATGACTTGTTTTATAAACACAACAGACTTTTAATATACATTGTTTAAATTTACAATAGAATAGATATTTGTGCACTGTGTCCCAAAGTGAAAAATGGAACCTAATCGTAAGTGACAGGGTGTATATTTATATACAAGGTTTCCATAAATCTTAAAAGGCGACCATTATTGTATAATTTCTTTGTAAACAGCAACTGTATATAATAATACGCGCTGGGCAATAGCTCGCTCTATCAGCTTGTCAACAGCGTTTCGACCCTCTATCAGTACGGGGTCTCCTCAGGACTAGTGATGCAGGGACATCTGGATTGCTTAATGCGCAGCATTGTGAACTAGTGATGTGCCAAAAGTGAGAAGTGAAAGGGTATTACTCACAAGAGGACCCGTCCGGGTACTCAGTGTGAGGAAAGGCTGGCAGTCAGGGGTACGGTTTGGCCGTCCAGCTCTTTACATCAACTCGCTATAGCCATAGCGGTATGGTTAATCCCTGGTAAATTCTGGAAACAGTGACAATGCACTGGGTCGGTCTGGATGATATTCTGTGCGCGATGAATCACAGCATCTGTATTCCCAAGCTGCGTGAGTCAGCTTCAAGGACGGTACAATGACCTTGTGAGTAATACACTTTCACTTCTCACCTGAATAGGCCTGGTCTGCATTGGACAATGCTGTCTCTACCTCTTGCCAGGAAGTTGGGCCAGAGAGGACTGAACTGGTTTGGATTGAGCACAGATGCTCTCTGCCATAAGAGAACAAATGGAAATGTGGTATAAATATTGGGACCCAGACCCCAGGATTTTAGAACTCTTTTGGACTCAGAAACCTGCCTAGAAGAAGAGCTGGAGAAGCTGTGAGGACGAACTATCACTTTGCTGTGTGCTTTGCTGGGTTGGCCTGCAGTGGCTGCTTCTGTCTTGGGCAGAGAAATGACTGAACAGAGCCTATTGCAACTTCTTTGTTTGAGTTTCTCCAAGGGCTTGAGGTAAGGCTTGCTCCCTGTTCAAGAAGTCTCAGGAACAGCAAAGACGTCAAGCTCATCTGCTAACAACACTGGGAACTGTGTGTTTGGTGCTGCAACAGAAAAAAAAGCAACAAAACACCATCACCGATGCTGGTGATGGCACCATGTCCTGAAGGCACCGCAGAGTTCACCGCCACACTTTGCACCACAACCCTGGTCTCACCAACGGTGCTGTTCGATGCCGTCACCAAGCTGCTGCTTGCACCGTGACCAGTGGGCAGTGCACCTCACACTGCCTCACTTCATGCCGTCATCCTGGTATCCCCAATGCCGCCGCTTCACGTCAACTTCGATGCCGCTGCTGGCACTGTGGTTCAAGGGCACCGCTCCTAAGTTACATGATACACCGCCCTCATTCCACACCACAGCCTTGGTCTACCAACAATTAGAGCTCTTCCCCGTGTCTCTATTATCGTGCCCTTACACAAGGTATAGCAGTGGTCTCTGATAATGAAGAATTAGTCACTCTCCCCGTTTTGATTTTGGGTTTTCTCCCCTCTGTCTCTAACATTGTGCTCGGACCCGCGGTAAAACAGCAGGCCCCAGTAAACACAAATAAGTCATTCTCCCCGTTTTTCACATGACGCGTAACACACTCGTAGCTGATATTACGGAAGTTATTCTTATTGCTAATAGGTAGCCCTGCCATTCTTTCTCATTGCCACAAGTGTTCACAGTTGTGATTGTCTTTCCATTTTACATACTCGGAAACATTAACGCTATTAGGTTTCCCTCATGTGTCAACAAGCAGTAGGCATTATGATGAGGTCTAGTAGTATTCTCATACTAAGTATACATGATACTCTCCCTACAGGTGCATATCTGTACAGGTGGTTTCTGACCTACATACCCACTTTTAATCTTAGGAACAGTGTCAGCATAATGATGAATATGCTTGACACATCATCCATTTTTTTTCAGAGCGGGCCCCCTTCCCTGAGCTGCCGCCAGATTGAGGTGTGGCCGCTTATCCTAGAATTTGGGGTGAGTGCTTCTATTATATTACACACTTACATACCAATACGTTATTGAGATGGGAAGATGACACTCCTCCCTTCTCCTGTGGCACATATAACTTTGTGTTTGATGGGTTGTTAAAGGTTTCTTGATTTGTTGTTTTTGTTTATTATGTCTCACTTGTACAGGTACATCCAGTATAATCCGGAAAAGAAAGGATAGGATTACTGGTTTGATATCATTATACACATTTCTGTTTTTTCACCTTGACTGCAGCAATACTTTTTGGGTCCTGACGAAAGCTGAGATACTTTTTAGATCGACCAGGCTGAAACATATAGACTATCTTGATAATTAAGCAGATTAAATCCATACTGCTTTTTACACTGCTTTTTAATCCTGTCAGTGGGAGCAAGTTATTAAAAATTCTATTTTGATCCTACTAGGCAGTTTTAACATCACTACCTCACTCGTTATATTTTGCTTTGCGCTGCATCCTCACTACACCATTACTCACCTGCAGGACTTAGTATCCCTGATAGTGTAGAAACATCTTAAAACATCCCTGAGCTCCTTCCTCTCAGTGAAGAAGTCATAGTCGTTAGTGGGACTAGGTTTTCCCACTAAGAGGAGATACCGATATGATGAAGCATGCCAACTATGGTGGGTGAGGGTATTCATCCTGAAAGGGATCTCTCCCAACTGGAGATCGCGTGAGACACCACTACGTCAATTCACAGGCACTTTTTTGCGCCAGTAGAGACCCGAGGATTTTTGTTGTGCTATGATTGTACTTTATAGGGGAATTTTTCCTTGCAGGTCTCTAAACTGTTTCCCTTGGACCCTCCCTCCTCATTTCTTGTGTTATGTACTACCAACGCTGGTGCCATAAACTCCAGTTTGTCAGCCGATGACAGCACTTCAGCAACAATGTAAATGTAAATGTAAATGTAGTGCATTTATATAGCGCTCCGCACACCCCCGAAAGGGTCTCTCAGGCGCTGTGCACATACCGCTGTGGAACCCTTCCTGGCCTTTCCCTGTGAAGTGCCCACTCCTGGGCACCCCCAAGGTGAAAGCCAGGCATCCTAGCGCTTTTGGGGCCGTTGTGGAGATTAAGCAAGCTATTGCCCAGAGTTGCAGAGTGAGACCCATGATTAGAATAGGCACCGAGGCGAGAATTATCGGGTCCGGGGAAATTGAGCCCAAGACCCGCCGAGGCGGGAATTGAACCTTGTTCGGGGCCAGACCTCTGCATCAGGGTCTGCCACTCTAACCATTGAGCCACACTTCTCCACGCTGCCTGCACCGCGACCTGCCAGCACTGCAACGAGCACTGCATCACTTCACACCACAGCCCTGGTTTCACCAATGCAGCTGGCCGACCATCACCGAGCTGCTGCACACACCTCAACCTGAGGGCACCACAAGCTGCACCGCTGCACTTCGCACCGCAGACCCAACGCCTGCCGACACTCCAGATTCAACCACAAGGAGTTTGATCTGCAACGGGTGTGACTTCAAGGGTCCAATGACTCCTGCACCGACCTCTGGAACCAACACCTGCCAACACTGGCTCTTTGGAGCTCAACGAGAGGTTGCCAGCACCTTGCATTCCTAAAGGTACTGTTTTGCGGGTCTCCCCAACACCATAGCTGGCCCGCGACACCACGGTCAGCCAGAACTGTTTGGATTCGTTGTTCATGACACCGTGATCGCCCCAGACGTAGCTATTGACTTCAAGGAAATGTATTTTAAGCCAATGTTTGATTATTGATATTTCTGAGAACTGTATAGTGGATCAATATCATTTTAGGTCTTGTTTGCACAGATAAAATAATGATTATTTTTCTAAAACTGGTATGGTGTCCATGTTGGTGTATTACTGTTGGGTATGTGCAAATGTGTTACACACTGCCCCTGAGATAAGCCTGACTGCTCGTACCAAGCTACGAAGGAGGTAACCAGGGGTTATTTTAGGAGTGTAGCTCCCTTATCCTGACTAGCGAGAAGGGTATCACTTGGACAGGGTAACAACCTGCCAACTAGAGACCCCCATTTCTAACAGTGACATATATAGGCCAATGTGCCACATTCTGGGCTTTCAAAGTCATCAAGGAAATCACCAGGCCCTATCTGGTGCTCCTGGAGAGCTATTGCTGGAATTAAAAAGTGCCTGGATCTAGTTTAGACGATATTTATAAGGTGAGGAATCTTCGCCGAGGCCGCCCCCGAAGGGGGCCTCGAGGGCCAGCACCATAACGGATGCCAGAGCCCCACAAGCATCTAATTGTAGCAGCCTGGAAACGGCCAGAAGCAGAAAGGGCGCTTCCCAAGCGGCAGAGCTTGTGTAGGAGAGGCGCCTAGTCACCTGGCCAATGGGCGGGGGCCAGGTGATGTTTTGAAACCCTCCAATCACAGCAACCCCAGTTTTGGCAGGAGGATTACGGGGGATATAGGGCACCCCTACCCTCGCCACAGCTCACTACTGCATCATGGAGCAGGGGAGCAGTGCCAAAGGTTTTTGATAGGCAGGTTTTCAAGACTTCACAGCTGAGTTGAGGATAGGTGACTACCGGCTTACCGGTCCTATCCTGGTGCAACTCTTCCCAGGCGAGCCACCGGGTGATGGCCTCGGTAATTTCCGCCATGCTTGGCGTCGCTGTCATGCACTCCTGTGGGCCGGCATGGCAGTTCCAGCATGTGGCATCGGACATTTGGCTGCGAGAAAGGATCCCCTTCTCCCTCGCTCCATCGCTGAAGGCATTGCTGCATCCCAAAGAAGAGGGAAGCAGGCAGGCGGGCCCTCCCTTTCTCCCGCTACACCAAGAGCCCACCCTCCCTTTCTCCAGCTACACCAAGAGGTATAATTGGCTGCCTTCCCAGTAAGCGGGCCTTTTTGCCAGGCGGCGCAAGGAATGGTGAGTAGGAGTAGTCAGAAAGAAGAATATAACCAAGAATATAACCAAGAAAAATGTCTTGGTTATATTCTTCTTTCTTTTCCTCAATTTTGGGTGTTCTATATTTCTTTTCCATTCTTGGCAACCAATCAAGCATGGAAGCCCCTGTTCTTAGGTGCGCTGACACGGACTACTCCTACTGCAATTTTGTGTAGGTTCTTTATTGTTGTTGTTTTCTGTTGCTCTTTCTCTGTGACAATATTTTATAATTTGGGATTTGCTATAAAGGTGTTAAATGTTTGTTGCTTTTTCTGTTGATCCGTCTCAATGCTTATTAAGAGATAACTTGTTTTTTGACTATCTACCATATCTCAGAGTCACTTTGGAGTTGGTGACCCTAGCAAATGTTTTAGAAAAATGATCATGCACTATAATTATTAGGGTGATGATTTAGGAAAACTGGTTGTTTTAATGAGTCTTTAAAGTCGGATTTTTAACTGTTTACAATCATTGTTGTTTGTGTATGTATGAACTGGTTCTTTTTGGAGCTATTTTGTATGTTTTGCATTGTCATAACAAGATGAGTCACGTGTGTGGTGCCTCATTTTGTGTGTTTTTGTAAATTTCAGCCCTGAAGAAGTCCTAGCTGAATAGGACGAAACGCGTTGGCTGAAGGAATATTAAAACAATAAAAGTCATCAATTGAATTGAGTTGCTTCTCTTACATCTATTGGATCCAATGGAAGTTTATGGACACTTGAGAATCATATATGGAAGTGTGGTGCAATTCTGATTTAGTAAAAATTGTTTGTTTCCTGTTTAGGTAGCACCTTTGGACAGAGGGTGCTTTCAGAATCTGCACACGTTTGTATAATTGCGACAAAATACTGTTGGTATCACATTCCAGATTGGTGCTGAATTAGTGCTACAAACCCAACTGTCCTTTGTTTTTGTTTATCATGCACAAACACCACCATGTCAGGTTGGGGGCCAAACATGGTCTCATTATGTGGGACATATTTTTAGCGGAGCATGTTGATTTGGAGAGAGGGTTGCGTAACAGCCAGGCAGATTACCTTGTTCACAGACGCTTCGGGAAGCACAGGCTTTGGGGCAATCCTAGGGTATAAGTGGTGCACAGGGCAATGGGCAGATAGCTGGTACAAACAGGGCATCACCAGCAACATCACATTTCTAGAGTTGTTCCCCTTCGTGGTTGCCCTGGCGGTCTGAAAGCGAAAACTGAGGGACATGAAACTAACGCTCTGGTCAGATAACAAAGGTGTAGTGCAGGCAATCAACAGAGGCACGGCCAGATGCCCTGACACACTGAGGCTAATGCGTCACTTGGTTCAATTACATTTGGTGGGGAACATAGAGCTGGAAGCACGCCATGTACCTAGGGTGGAGAACGCACTGGCAGATGCACTCTCCTGCGCACAAATGAGTAGATTCAGGGAGCTGGCTCCGGGAGCGGAGAGCGACATGACCCACTTCCCAGAGGACTTAATGTCCCTGGCGGGTTGGACTTGTCGACACTAGTGAACCAGGCCCTTTACCATGATGCTGCCAAATGCTACAAGAAATACCCAGGGACAGCAATGTGAATAGGAAGCATCCAGTCGCTGGGTGACATGGGCAAGACAGGGAGGGTTGTGGAGCAGTTCATTCAGTGTGCATTTACAAATGGAAGGTCAAGACCTTGGGCCCAGGCCCACCTGACAGCAGTGGCACACTTCTCCAAGCTAATCATGGAACAGGATCCCACTGCTCCCTATTATATCAAAGCAGCAATGAAAGGTTGGAGGCACTTGGGAGGGGTAAAAGTGGATGGCCAGAAACTCATAGACTTTAAAAGATTGGCTTTAATCATGGATGCACTGGAGGAAATGGCAAAGGACACATACGAACTGAACCTGTTTAGAGCAGCCTTTATGACTGCATTCTTTGGGACATTTAGGATTAGCGAGATAGTGGCCCCAACTAGGACAGGCACTGCGTGGCATTGCCTACAAGCAGCTGACGTCAGGCCGAGAGTGGCGGAGGTGACTCTGAGGCTGAGGATGTCAAAAACTGATAAGGCTGGCAAAGGGGCTGTGGTCAGGCTGCAGTGCATCAGGAACACCAAATACTGCGCAGTATGCTGTTTACTAACCTACATGGCTTTGTGCCCGGCGGGCGAGGGCCCACTGTTCAAGCATGAAGATGGTAGCCTCTTAAGTAAATTCCATTTCTCTTCAGAAATGCACCAGGCCCTGGGCAGAGCGAGCCTCCCACTGGCTTCCTTTGGTACACACTCATTTGGGATTGGGGCAGCAATCACAGCAGCCCAGTATGATATGTCTGAGGCAGTGATCAAAGTCATCGGTAGGTGGCAGTCCAGGGCATACAGGACCTATGTGAGACACCAGCTGCTGTAGGCAACCCCAGCAGCGCAAAAGACAGGGGGGGACGCACAGGAGACACAACCACAGAAGCACGTGGCCGCCTGACATCCCCCTGACATTGCAATTATTGCATTAGCAGGACAGTGGTGCCCCCAGCTGATATGGGTAGGGGTCACTCATTTGTTTCCCGGATGAATTCCTGGTGGTAGCGGGGAGGCCGCAAGCGGAGAGGTGGGCCGGTCAACACGTGTGTCCGATGGTGGGGTCGCCCAGGTATGAGATGGGACCAACTTCCAGTGGCACTCGAGGAGTTATAGGCAGATACAACATATCAACCAGACGTGTTGATAATTTACCTGGGCGGGAACGACTTAGCCCCGTTTGGGAGAAAAGAGCTACTCCCCGCCATCCAGGCGGACCTAATAGAAGCAGCACGGTGCTTCAAGAGCACCTCCAGCATTTGGTCTGAATTGGTCAGCAGGCTCGTAGGGCAAGGGGCAGAGTTGCATAAGGCGGTTGAACACTCAAAAAGGAAGCGGAATATCATGGTGACCAAATTCTGCAAGACCAATGGCTTGGAGAATGTCAGGCATGGCCTCATCCACCCAGGGCGTCCGGAACTCTATGCACAGGATGGGGTTCACCTGTCAGAGGGAGGTATGAGTGTCTTCTAGGACACTTTGTGGGGTCAATGGTGTTGGCAAGCTGCACCTAACAAGAAAAACCAACAGTACAGGGGGAAGCCGCAGTAAGACGTAAGCCTCTCTGGCGGAGTGGCAAATAGGAAAGGATACATTGATTGGTTATAGAAGCACACCAACAGGGTGGTGTGTATAATTATGGCCGCTCACTTAGGGATGCCTTATGCCCGGATGAGTAGGCCTGACAAAAGGGGGTAGCAAACCGAGACAGCGCTCGCAGCCCAGAACCTACCATATGGCAGGGCACAAAAGAGACTACCAAGTAAGCAAGTTGGGGCATAACTCCAGGGAGAGGCTAACCCCCACATGCAAAAGGGGGCGTGGAAACCAACAGAACAATGTGGTGATTTATGGCTCTATGATATGCTAATGAGGTATGACAAATGAGTGATTTATGATCAGCGAACGGTTTATGACAAATGATTTATGACCCATAATGCAGAATGGTTTATGACACCAATGTAGGACTGTACACGACACAAATGATTTACGATGTAAATGATTTATGACACATGATTTATGATGACCAACATGATGATCTATGAGACCCGATGATGTGCTGGTTCATGATAATTATTTATGACTCCTGTCCATAAAATTATTTCAAGGAGATTGCAAAAATGAGTGTACACATAAGAGTGTTGGCTGTTCCTTTGGTGATACATATGTAAGAAGTGGGAAACAGCGTTTACAACGCTGCTATTACCACGCATGTATGTAACAATGCGATTGTTACAACTACCCTGTTGTTACCACGGGTGGCTTTACATCGCAAGTCATTTCTACGACTTGCGCTAGGTGGCATGCAACACCAGGGAATGTGTTGGATTTAAAATCCAACACATTCCCTGCTGCTGCGCTAACTGGAGTAGGAAAAATAATTTATACTATTCCTAAGTCCAGCACGCCACCTAGCGCAAGTCATAGAATCGATTTGCGATGTAAAGCCACGCGTGGTAACAACGCAGTCATTGTAACAACCCTGTTGTAACCTACTGCGTGGTAATAGCACGCATAGTAACATGCTATATTCGTAAGTAGTCTGCAGGCAGTCCTGGAATGGGCACTATGCGGGTGTTATGGAGGAAAAATGATATCCATCAAAAGATTATTCTAGTTATAGGTTGTTCTGCATAACTATTGAACATATCCATACCTCTTTCTCTGCACATGCAATGGAACCATTTTTTTTAAATATAACACAATACAAATACTATTTCCTGTGCTTTCAATAGACAAACGAGGCTACAGCTGACAACCATCGCAAGAGTATTGAGCATTTGTCTTGACATCTTTGCTACTTAAATCTTTGCCAATAATGCTTCTATTTAGTATGCAAGGGTGATCACATTGAGCTCTTCAAGAAAATGAGTTTGTCAATAGAGAGACAGATTTGAATCAATTACATGATTCTACAGACAGTGCATCACCCACTGCTCTGCTTAGAGACATGCACTCTGTCAAGGTTTATAACATCATTTTTCTTTTGTGACATCAGATGCTTTAAAGTTGGGACATGATAGAGAGCAGGGGGAGATTGTGTTTAATTTCTCTTTCCTGAGAGCATGGTTAGGGGTTTTTCATGAAGATAGTAAAAACTGTTTCCTTGCATCGCTTAGTTTTCATTTATTGTATACTAAAGAAGAGACTAAACAAATAAGCACAACTAAAAATACTGGACCCAATTCATGATCTGTAGATCTAAGCCCCACGGAGGACCAGCATGGAACCCCAGGGTCGGGGAAGGGCAAGGAGAAGAGGAAGAGGAATCAGGAAGACCGGATCATCGTCACGGAGGTGATAG
This sequence comes from Triturus cristatus, assembly GCF_964204655.1. Classification (NCBI taxonomy): domain Eukaryota; kingdom Metazoa; phylum Chordata; class Amphibia; order Caudata; family Salamandridae; genus Triturus; species Triturus cristatus. The sequence goes on along the minus strand of NC_140588.1, from coordinate 316,269,106 downwards.
AAAACTATCAACATCTGTTTGTCACCTCCCCTGCGGCACTGTCAAAACAATCAGAAATATAGCAGTCCATCGTCAAAAAATTCAATGCAATCGGAGTGTCGACGAGATCAATGGAGGAGGTCAGGAGGCGCTGGCATGAAGTACACAGCCAAAAGAAGGAGAAACTCGCTGCCAACAGGAATGCAGCAACGGCGACTGGAGGTGGGAGTCCTGCGACACAAGAGGAGCTGGATGAGCTTGAGGAAATGGTGGCCACAGTCAGCAGTGTGGAGACGGTGGCAGGAGTTGGGGGCATGGACACAGTTCGATACGACCTGACCCAACAGCAACAGGGTGAGTAACGACCTGGGACTGGGGGACGGGGGAGATAGGCACAATGGCAAACATGCACAAATATGTGGTGCACACTGCACACCCACAATGATCGTGGAACATGTCCCTGACAGCCTTGCCACACTGCAGCACACATAGAAACACCAAGTAAGCCCCGTCCACTATGTGCACAAAGGGGCCCCCTCCCCAACACCAGTATCACAACCTACCCATGCACATGTGCTGAATCCAGGAAAGCAGCAGCTCTGTGAGCCACACTGACTATGCAAGTGACACTGCATGACAGATAGCATGGCTGCAGTCACAATACATGCCATGGCCCACGAATCGACATGGAGGTGTGCCAGTGCGGATCACATTTGTAAAGGAACAGGTCACACTCTGACAAATCCACGTGCACCCACAACCCATGCCGCAAAACACACGCAGCAGACGAACAATGCACCAGGCAACAAAATCTGTCCGGAAGCACATATGACCCAAGCCAAATACAATACAGCACCCTAAAAGCACACAATTCAAAGGCACCCCGCCTCAAAGGGAGAAGGGTACACGAAATCAGAGCTGTGGGGCAACTCGCCCATAATGCAGCACACACACATAGCAATCACAGTACATCAGCAATGATGGCAATGTGGTACAATGCGCAACACCAGAGGACAGAGCTCACAACATGTTCCGCTCGTGGTTATCAACTATCCACTCACATCAGGCATTGCCTGACACTGTGCGATGGCAATGTACGGGGACTACCACACATCCATCATGTAGTTGGTAAACACACTGTCTCCCATCAAATAACCAGCTCCACCAAAACAGTCACAATGTACATTGGCATGCAGTCTGAAAGTAAACATCTGCAATCCTTCAACATACATGTGAAACACTGTTGACCTGCATCACCCCTTTACATTTCAGAGGGACAAAAAACACCTTGTGCAGAGCACACCACACTTCCCATCAGTGATGATGAAGAGGACAACCTGCACATATGTCAGGACACCCTCCAACCGATAATGGACAGCCTCCGCACCCCATCCCCAGGAGCAGGGCAGACCAGCTGCCTCGAGGTGACCCCACCACCTGCAGAGACCACACAGCAGGAAACACACACCACCACGGATGTCTCCCAGGACCCCCCAACCAAGACACAGAATTACAGCATGTGTGGGCATGCCAGGGGGAGTTGGCTGATCTGCTGCAGGTGGGTTTCGAGCACGTGGCAGCCGAACTCAATGCCATACGTGGGTGTCTGAGTCCCATCAGGGACCACGTACAGTCCCTATCGGACAACCCCTGTACGCACCATGCTCCACCAGAGACCTTGGCTGACCTCGCTGGTGCCATTAATCGAATACAAGAACTGTCTGGTCAGACAGGCACCAGCGATGACAGCACAGAGTTGGCAAAGCTGTGCAGGGCAATGGAGACCATGGAGCAGATGCAGGCTGGAAGTCTGGCTGCCACATCTGACACCAGCGATTAGTAGCTGGGAACCTCAACCCCCTGCAGTTCATCATCTTGCCATTGATGCCACTGAGCATGGCACAGATGGCTGCAGTGGGACCATCGACACACACAGCTCCGACCCCTAATGTGTCAGTGGCACACGGTGATGCAACCCCATCACCTTCGCAGTCTGATGTGTCAGTGACACCCAGTGATGCAGCCATTACCCCGCCACACACACCTGACACACTGGACACAGAACCCGTATCAGGGTAGTAAGATGGGGATGGAAATTACTGTGTGTGGAAAGAGGCAGTAGCATCCATCACTGCCATATCGCCTGTCCCTGCCTGGTTCTGACCTATACATCATGCCCTGGGACAACACCTCCCACTGACCCCCGGAACACTTTGCGACATTCACCCAGACCCCGACACGGATTGCCATATCTTCACTGCTGGACAATCACACAGCAACCCTGCCGCGGACTGTACTCCCACTCGTCCAAATCACTTTTCATTTCCCAAAGGACTCTGTTTTGCCCACTGCTGGGCTTCCATGTAATGTGGGTTTGGATGGCCATGTACAGCTCCAGCTCCGTCAATCACCTGAATGTGAATAAAACATTCTAAATCACACACATGTGTCATGACTATGTTCACTTAGGTATAGAAGTATGGCGGGACGTAGGGACAATTATGCACATGTAGGTACACCCTGGTATCTGACATCTATGCATATGTGTCAGCCGCGGTCCGTGTAGGGAGTTCCGTGGGGCAGAAAGGTGGGGCGGGGGAGGGGCAGGGTGGGGGGTACTAAACACCGGAATATGGATAATTGGAGGTAAGTAAACAAGTAAATAAATAAAACGAATTTCGTAACGCGCGCTGCATCACAAAATGCGATGTAGCGCGCGCTATGAAATTCGTTTTATTTATTTAATTGTTTACTTACCTCCAATTATCCATATTTCGGAGTTTAGTTGCCCCCCACCCTGCCCCTCCCCCACCCCGCCTTTCCGCCCCACGGAACTCCCTCCACGGACCGCGGCTAATATGTGTATCCCTAGGACACATGGGCAATTGGATGACTGTGGAGGTGAGTACTAGCTGTGTCCCCTTTGCACATTAACTACAGTGTCACAACCCCCCAACGTAGGCACACGGACATGTATTGAATTATGTTGTGTGTAGGAATGCCAAATCGGTAGCAGGCCAGAGGTGGTGTCCTACATCACATGTGACAACCGGACCTCACGTCACATACCTACACGCACACATCTGTGTGGCCACATCCTGTTACAATTCATGACATAGCTACACATGGTCTGAGTTTGGACACCATACTCACATTGCAGAAGTCACGTAAGTACACAGGTCGGCCAGCAACTATCCCATAACAATGTCAGGCCCACAGAGGTGAAGATTGCAAAAAGGAGCCACCCCCGTTGTACATGTGTCAGTCAGTTCCTCCCTGTGTAGGGACGATGCACATTGTGGCACATGAGTGGACATTCGATTCAACACTCATCACAGTTAGACACCAGTGGATTAGCATAGACTTTATTGGCATGTGCGTGTCAGTATGGACGAGGCAACGGCCACAACAGGCAGGGACAGGCTTAAGGCGCTTACACGCAGCATGGGAACATGTCGAGGTTCAGGAAATAGTGAGGCAAAAATGGACAACGGTCTCAGCACACCTTGCCATTCTGGATGAGTCATGTGTTGTCTGGTGTCTGCCCATTGCCCCGTGTGAGGGGGCTCGACTCACTGCCCATGTGATCAGCATAGTGCTCTGCCACCGGAGTGCGCAGATTGTCTGCTCTGCTGACAGTGATCAGGTGGAGGGGTCCGACAGGTTCACATGTTGTCCTACATTGCCATGTGTGTTCACTCACTCCAGCAGTGTGTCCGAATTGGTTACGTTGCAAAACGACGCTGTGTTGCTCCGAGCATGGAGCGGCATCACCTTGCACAGGTGTGTGTACACACGCGTAGTTCCACACACATGCATCCAGAGTCCTGATGATGGCAGACATGTCCTCTGTTGTGGTGGGATATGTGAGCATTCCTCACGATGCAACAAGTTGTTTGGACCTGTGCTGTGTGTGACTATCCGATGTGGCTGTAGGGATGTAGTTACTCGTCCATGAATGCCCGTGCAGCTTCATGTGCAATGTGTTCCAATAGTACGTTGTTATCCTGTTCGAGGAACACCAGGGTGAGCCAATCCATTAACTGGTCCGGGCAGGTGTGCTCAGCCCACGCCGTTTTCCCAATCCGCAACAGAGTCCAATAGAGGAGTGCCTCGATGTGGTCACTGTACACGAGGAATTGTGCAATCTCCCATGCACAACTACCAATGCATATGCAGTATGTCAAGCCATCCCATGCACGGCTGTCTTGGTTATACTCCTGCTTGTGATCCAATAGGGGGTGCACACACAAGTCATAGTCCAATTCATCTACTGTTGTGTTGGATAAGCAGACATCCATGGGACACTCGAATGTGCATGTTCAGCACTGGAACCAGGGCTGGACGCAGGTAACGTAAGCAAGGCGGATGTTCAGCCGGTAGCTGGTCCGCAGCACTGCCAGTGGTAGTGCACCCAGTGAATGCAGCATACGTGCACGGTACAGTTCCACATGATGGGGGTTGTGCATGTGCCCGGGATGGCCTGACATTTCGTTGGTGCGTCTTGTGGAATCGACACTCTTCTGGACTGCAGCAGTTGTGTGGACGATATGTCACAGTTCTGGGCTATGATTAGATTGTGTGTGCCATGTTGGGGAGGATGGGTTGCTGTTTCCGTGAGTGTCAAGGGCATCCCATGCGGGGGTACCTCAGGCAGGGCCTTTTGTGTGTGGGGTGGGAGTCGTCCACGTCTGCCATGACATCTCTCTCAGGGTGTTCCAGTCGTGTTCAGGACCAAGATCGGAGGTGCAGCTGTCCTCCCGCCTTCTGTATTGGTAGAAAGGAGCTTTCATCCCTAATGTGTGTCTGACTACTACTTGTGTTTTCGGAATGTGATGTGGCTTTGGCGCTGAGATTGAGGCAAGGCCTTGGGCTCATGGTGTCCCGATAGCGATACACACACACATGTTGGCATTTAGGGCAAGATGCCCAGGAGGCCTTGCGCTGCTTCTGCAGTCTCACTCCGTCTCTCTTCCTCACTCTCTCCCTCGCTCTCTCTCCTTTGTTGTGTGCATGGCACTCCTTCTTTTCTTGGATTTTGTCTTCCAGGCTGTGTCCTACAGATTGTCCAGTGCGGATCCGCCTACGACTCATCCAAATGGTTTTTGGGTGTTGGTTTGAATGGTGCTTGGTGTTGGTGATTGCATTGCTGTATGACTGATTCTCATTTTCTGGGCATGCATGTGTGTGTGTATTCCTGCTTGTGCGAATTCAGTCAAAAGATGTTTTTGGGGGGATTTGTATTGTTGGTGTGCAGTTCATTTGTCTGGGGTGGGCCCGGGGTGGGGTTTCGGGGGCAAGGTTGCTGGCCTGGGTGTGGTGTCGTTGGGTGTTGTGGCCCTCTTGGGTGTCCGGGCCGCATGACCAGTGGTTCCATGGCATCTGTTGCCCTTCCGATGTGGCTGTGGGCTAGGCTCCCTTTTGTGGTGCAGGCTGTGGTCCGACTTTGCACCAGGTCAGAGCAGGTCTTATTTTCCTGCTGCTAACGTGCCTTATCGCCTGTTTTGTGTTCTTATTGCAGTTCTGGCTGTTCATTGTGAATTTTGTGGAGTGGTGTTCTCGCTGCTTTTGGCACAGGAACGCTTACTCTGCATCTCATTAGCTATAGTTGCGGGGGTAATCCGCGGCGATGTTTTTTGTGGCTGCTATCGCAGATAAACTGGTGCTGTGGGCTGTTAACACCAGCTTGTGATTGGGGCGATAAGTTTATCGCAACTTTGGCTGCGATAAAGTGCTGTTAAGTCGGCGATAGTTCCTTGTGAATATGGCCCTCAGTTTGTAGGTGTTGAGTGCAGTTAAAGGCCCCATCCTAACCATTCACGGGTGTGTCACTTTATGTGTGCCATGTTCTCTTCTAATGGACTGCTGGCCTACCCATTAGAGCAAAGGATAACATGGGGCAATCCTGCATAACTAAGAACCATGTTAATTGGAGAATATCAGCAAATACTTATTTCCTGCAGGTTAATTCATATCTAATTGTGAATTAAGAGGGCCTATTTATGTGTTAGGGCAACTCAATTTGTGAACAAATAAAACTACAGAAGAAATAATAACAGAAGGACATATATTTAGCGCTAGACAAAATTTAATTGGTAACTCACATTGATTGATAATAGGTGCTACTGAAGAAGGTGCAGTGCAAGTTTAATGTGTTAAGGTGGCAAAGTGATAGGTGCGCAAGACACAAGTTCAATGGCCGCAAATGCAGTTCATGTAATAACTTGAAATCCAAAAATGTCTGGGATATAGTGTTCAATAGTCCATTCGTGACTTGACGTTTCAGACCTCAAAATCATTTAGGACAGGTCTTTTCAGGACAAAACAACTGGTCGCAGCCTATAATAAAGAACAATATAGCCCGAGATCCATACAGCGGAGGGCCTCCTGTAAACACATACAGGGGGGGCCCACGCTCCGGACCCACTCAGGAACTCTTAGCCGCCACCAGTGCACAGTGCCAGAGGGGGCCCCTCCGCACCGTGGGGGCGCAGGGACTTTTGTTACGCAACTTGATCCATATTGATAGGGTGGCTGCAATGTTTAACATAATTGGGTGCAGCACGGCGAGAAAAGCTTAACTCTGATGGTCAGTGCTAAAGCAACTAACTTTTTTGTAAACATTTGTAGGTCCATGCCCATTTAAAGTTACACCTATAGAGCAAAATATCACAACTAGAATGAGTCAGAATGATTGCAGTAAAAATAATGACTATAATTATTCCAAACAAGCATAGCCCTTGAGCTTAATCAAATTGAAAGATATGTTGATGTGTAGAAATCAATCATATATGATGACATCTATGTTTGTCACAGCTATTAAGCTGATATATGGAGAACTACATTTAAGAACTATTGGTCACAATGCAATTCGCTGGAACTAAAGATCTCCAGAAACAGATGAAACTCAAACAATGTTACAGTTTCCGAGAATAGACGCAGTGTCAATTGCCCAATGCCCATCAACTACAGTGCAATTTGACATTAATCAAGTATGCAGTAAGAATTCAAATGCAGTGACGATTGCATAGATTGGCATTCTGGGCAGTCTGTCAGAGATACAAAAATCACAAGATGTTATGGGTTACATAGTGTAATTAGCTGGCTCCAATCATCTATCCCATTCAGTTCAAAGTCAATAGATTTTACTTACTCCATCCATCTCAACTCATGAAGCGTCAATGTGGTTGTAAAGTTGCCACCTTGTGGGTGTCTGCCAATGTATTTCTGTCATGATGTGGGCTAAATCCTTGTAATGTGTGACCGATGGCACACATTCGGTGACACACTTGATTTGCTTCCAATGCTGTAAAACCCTGCCTTTCGCATTCTGTGTGGTCTGACCACATATATCTTGTTTCAAGGACACTAAATAGCATAGATCACCACACTGGTATTGCAGGTGCTGAAATGCCATACGGTGTATTTAACCTCAGACTGTTAAAAATTTGACATAATTGCTTGCTTGGTTAAATTTATTAACAAAAATATGATATTGTTCAGTGTCTTGTCAAAAGGTGTTCCCTGTGAATAGACCAGGCTCACTCTAACTTGCTTGTGCAATCTAATGTGATAGGCTAATTTGGATAATATGTTAATAAATAGATCGGACTCATGAAAAAAAACAGATTTCATGGTACATTTCCTATGTAGACTGAGAAATTGGCCATACTGAAAATTATCCCTTTGGTCACTATACTGCTGACTAGTGTACATAAGCAATGAATTCCTCTCCGTGGTTGTGCAAAAAGTGTTGTAAAGAGCTTGACAGCAAGGAAAAGGAAAGAGATCGTCTGTGCACTAGGCACCATAGCACACTGAATATGCTTAGCTTAAAGAATTAACCAGTTAAAGAAGAAATTCAGGGGTCCCCTCAATTATTTACCAAACTAAAAAACATCATCTATGTAAAGCAACCACATAGTATTATTTGGGCTTAAGGGGTTAGTGTTCTCGAACAGATGTTGTTGCTTGTAATTGTCCGTGAGCAGATTAGCCCGATCAGTAGCAAAGCCGACTCCCATTGCTAGACATTTCTTTTGAAAATAAAAAGGTGTTCTAAATTTGAAAATAAGTATGGTTTCATGGGATTTCAATCAAAGTGACCACAAATGCCAGGGGAACAAAGAATGTGTTTTGTCTGGTTTCTAAAATACAAAGGGGCAGATTTATGTTGCACTTGCGCCACTTTTGCGCCGCCGTTGCATCACTTTTGTGACGCAGTAGCGGCGCAAATCCTGCGCCATGGTGCGGGGTATTTACAACGTGACGCATCTGGGAGATGCGTCATGTTGTAAAGCCCTGCGCCACATGTAGGCGTTCCAGGGCAGGTGGGGGCGTTCCGGCGCAGGAACGCCTCCTAAAAGTGGCTGAGTGAAATCTACAAGATTTCACTCAGTCACTTTTAGGCCCATGCTGCGTCAAAACCCTGCGCCTGCTTGAAGCAGGCGTAAGGATTGACGCAGCATTGTACAGATAGGGCCCCCCAGAATATTGCTGGAGCTGCGTCGCGCTGGCGACGCAACTCCAGCAATGCGCCACTTTTACGGCACAGATGCGTCATGCATCTGTGCCGTTTTTGCCCCATGGTGCGCCGCATTATAAATGCGGCGCATCCATGGTGGCGCAGCTGTGGCGCATAATAACTGGCGCATCCCTGCTGATATGCAGGGATGCGCCAGTTAACATAAATCTGCCCCAAAGAATGATCTTGCTGTGGTATGTTGGTATATACAGATCGAATGTCCTGACTCACTAAAAGCTGTGATTCACTTTCAAAAGGGAAACCCTCAAAGGGCTGTATGGAATCCATACTATCCCTAAAGTAGGCACTTGTTTGGTCACAAATGGTTCAAGACTAAATCAAAATATTGTCATGGTGGTTAAAAAATGGATCTGCAGCCAGATACTGAGGGGCAGATTTATGTTGCACTTGCGCCACTTTTGCGCCGCCGTTGCGTCACTTTTGTGACGCAGCAGCGGCGCAAATCCTGCGCCATGGTGTGGGGTATTTACAACGTGACGCATCTGGGAGATGCGTCACGTTGTAAAGCCCTGCGCCACATGTAGGCGTTCCAGGGCAGGTGGGGGCGTTCCGGCGCAGGAACGCCTCCTAAAAGTGGCTGAGTGAAATCTACAAGATTTCACTCAGTCACTTTTAGGCCCATGCTGCGTCAAAACCCTGCACCTGCTTGAAGCATGCGTAAGGATTGACGCAGCATTGTACAGATAGGGCCCCCCAGAACATTGCTGTAGCTGCGTCGCGCTTGCGACGCAACTCCAGCAATGCGCCACTTTTACGGTACAGATGCGCCACGCATCTGTGCCGTTTTTGCCCCATGGAGGCAGATTTATGTTGCACTTGCGCCACTTTTGCGCCGCCGTTGCGTCACTTTTGTGACGCAGCAGCGGCGCAAATCCTGCGCCATGGTGCGGGGTATTTACAACGTGATGCATCTGGGAGATGCGTCACGTTGTAAAGCCCTGCGCCACATGTAGGCGTTCCAGGGCAGGTGGGGGCGTTCCGGCGCAGGAACGCCTCCTAAAAGTGGCTGAGTGAAATCTACAAGATTTCACTCAGTCACTTTTAGGCCCATGCTGCGTCAAAACCCTGCGCCTGCTTGAAGCAGGCGTAAGGATTGACGCAGCATTGTACAGATAGGGACCCCCAGAACATTGCTGGAGCTGCGTCGCGCTTGCGACGCAACTCCAGCAATGCGCCACTTTTACGGCACAGATGCGTCACGCATCTGTGCCGTTTTTGCCCCATGGTGCGCCGCATTATAAATGCGGCGCATCCATGGTGGCGCAGCTGTGGCGCATAATAATTGGCGCATCCCTGCTGATATGCAGGGATGCGCCAGTTAACATAAATCTGCCCCATGGTGCGCCGCATTATAAATGCGGCGCATCCATGGTGGCGCAGCTGTGGCGCATAATAATTGGCGCATCCCTGCTGATATGCAGGGATGCTCCAGTTAACATAAATCTGCCCCTATGGGTCTGCCAGATGGAGTAATCAATTGTTTGTGGATTTTAGGATGGGTGTAAATTTTGGGTGTCCTTGGATTTTATTATTGAGTAATTTGAATTCATTCTTACCAAGGGAACCCTTGTCTAAAACCTCCCTCATGGTTTGTCTGATGAGTGCTTTAATGTCTCTGGTTGGAGCAACTCTAAATCTGATGTAATGATCATCAATAGATAGATATTTAAGGACTTCAATGCAATGTCCTGCAATACAACGTGCCCACCCTTGTCTCCGGCTTTAATTAGTGTGGGCCCGAAATAGAATTTGATAAAAGGTGTAAAGGCAGTCAGGGTGCTGAAGGACTTTACATCCACCTCCCTGCCTTTACTTTTTTTGCCCAATTGGGAGTTTATCGCTGACCCAGAGGTGAATTCTAGGGCCTTGTATCTACTGCTGTCAAGGTGGTTCATACAAAGTCATTGAAAAGTTTATTGTATGTCCATCACTAGAGATGGACGCTTACACAAAATTTGAGAAAATTTTGCACATCTCAAAAAACAAACTCCCAAAAAGGGAGTATGTTTTATAAATATGTAAAGCCAACAGCCTCTGCACATGGAATTATCTCCCATGGTGTGGGGTATTTTTATTTTTATTTTATTGTTGCTCACTTCCAGGTTTTACCTGTTGGTGATGCACAGCAGAAAACAAGCCATCCGACCACCAACTAAGAATGGGTGGATGGTAAGATGGCTTATCCGTGATGGCTCGTACTCTATTGGGCCGCCAAAGAAGTATGTCAGTGGCAAAGCTGGCGCATGCTCCATTGGCAACATACTGCCAATCTGCCAGGACCTAAATCAGGTGGGCACAGTGGGGGTGTGGGTACCTTGCAGCCATTGTGATGGAGTAATATCTCCCCCACACTCTAAATCGGATCCTTTGTCATGATTGGACCATTCTGTCTAAAGGGTCTGATTCTCCTCGCATGATATTGTAGCTTAAATATCTAGGTTGTAGACTTTAGTTTCTACAATCTCCTAGTTTACTTTTTAATAGTAATGTTCTTAACAGGGATCATGTGTGCTGGGGGTAAAAAGAGATGTGAGCCAGAGTCCTACAGCATCTTGTGACCCTGAATATGTATTCTAAGTACACAAATGTGTTTCTGTTTAATTGGTGAAAACTGTTTTCTATTTCCTTCTTAATCAAGTCGAAACCAGTTCTGGTGATGGCTACGAAACCCAATCCAAGACTCCACAACGACAATTTAGAGACTTAGAGTGTACTGGAAGAGGTGTGGCGCTGCGGCCAGGGCGACTGACTTCGGAATCTGGAGATCACGGTTCGATCCCAGGCGCCGATGGTCGATTAGCCCAGCATCATGTGACTCTGGGCAATAGCATACTTAATCTTCCCGGCGGCCCCAAGCGCCTAGAGACCATTTCGGGTGATTGTTCACGCTTTACAAAATTTGATTATATTATCTGTTGGGCAAAAAGAAAATTGGAGCCATGTCTTGATGCAATGCTGTAGGACCAGAGCCTGCTCCCCGTTGTATTTATTTCTGTAAGTTTGTCTCTGTCTTTGTGTGTCTGGTGATGGAAGTCTTTTATTTTGGAAACCAAATGACAAGACCTAATTCCATCCTTACCTAAATCAATCTTCAATCGAAGGACATTCAGTTTTCAATCATGCATAGTGAAAAGGAGATTGGTGTTCTTGGCCTCACTGTCACAGTCTGTGACAAAAAGCTGCTTAAGACAATTTAGGGCATATTTACAAGCCCCTACCACCACCATAGCGTCACTTTTTGTTGACTTTGTGGTGGTGATACGGGCTTCGCCTTATTTACAAAGCAGTGTGGCTTAATGCTGCCTTGTCAATAAGGCACCTTTTCACGCTATAATTAGCATGAAAGGGGAGGGCAATGGGTGTTGCGGTGGGCGTTCCACCGCAACACCCATTGATTTTGATGTTGCCCCATATTTACAAGGGTGGTGTAAATATGGGGCAGCACCAAAATTAAGACCCAAAAAATCCCGTTCTTACCCTTGCAAAACAAGGAGAAATGCTTTATTTCACCTAGTTTTTGCTGTTTCTTTGTATGCTGCATCGTGCAGCACGCATAGAAATAGCAAAATGCCATTGATTGTTTATGTGCAGGAAGATGTCCCTTCCTGCAGATAAACAATCTTTTTTTTAAAATGATGCATTACTACTTTTTTGTATGCTGCATTCTGCAGCACACATAGAAATTACAAAACTCCATTGGTGATTGTTTATGTGCAGGAAGGTACTCCTTCCTGTATATAAACAATCTTTCCCTTCCACACAGGCACCCTTGCACAATGATGCAAGAGTGCCTGCGTTGGCGCCAGGCAGCTGCAATTAGCGCCAGCGCAGGGGGGCCCACAGGACTGCACCGTATACTTGTAAAAACGGTGCAGCCCTGCATATCTGAAGTGGTGGAGCACGGTATTAAGCCAACAAGGCTAACGCCGTGCTCTGTCGCTTCATTGTGAATACCCCCTCTATTCGCAAACCCGCAGGCACTGAACAATGTGTAAGACATAGTTGACACCCGTGAGAATCTGAAGTGTTCTTTTATAAAGGGACAAAACATACTTAATATCGTAGTAAGGACTGCACTCCCGAAAAGTAATCCACCTGCTATACCTCTCATTGGGGTTTACCAATGATAATTGGACAATATAAATGTGGCACTTGCATTTTATGTAAATGTTGCTTGGAAACTACAATGTTTGAACTTGTGTGGTTATATATATCTTCAGTCAGTTCAGCAAGAGCAATATGACACGAGTGATCTGTGCTAGTTGGTGTTCATGCAACAAGATATATGTATGCCAAATCACACAGAAAGTGAAAAACATGATTTTTTAGTATTAGAATTTAGTCAGTTGTATGATCACTGGTGCACCATTAGTCGAACAGTAAAAGGGTTTAGACCACTCCATGGAAGATGTAAGATAGCAGTTAACTGAAGTCACAAATTCACACCCTCGAAGTGGCAGATTTTAAACCACATTGGCACTCCATGAGTGCAGATGGATGGAGCAAATAAAATATGTTGTTTTTGGACTCAATGTAATGGATGAGTAGAGTCAGTTGATTGTACTATGTAATCCATAATATCCTGTGATAACTGTATCCCTAATAGATCGCTCGGTATGTTATTTACCTTCTGCTGAAAAATTACTTGTTCTTGAATTGTTACTGGATGCTTGATTAATGTCAAATTACACTGTGGATGATTGGTATTGAGGTCTCAACACTGTGTATATTGTTTGAAACTGCAACATTGTGAGGACGAAAGCAAGATGGCAACCACGTAGGTTCACCGCGGCCGCGCTTCCACTGCTGGCTTTCTCTACCCCCTGCTTACCGCATCGGAGGCATTGTGTGCCATTTGTCTCAGCCTGGACCGGCCTGGCTCCTGTGGTGACGCAAGACGCGAAATGGTGGCCGAGCCGGGAGCTTCCTGCTTTGCCAATGTCACTAGGGTACCACTGGGTGCGCTGACTGCACTTCTGACTCAGCTGACCTAGTCTCTGTGTGGCAACTGAATTAGGTGGGTGGGCCCCGTCAGTGGATTCTCCAGGACGGCCTCTTCCTTTTCCTCAAGTTCAGTTCCTGCGTGGCTGCTTGTGCTGCGCATCATGGCCCCAAGGCTTCCAAAATTATGAAAGAGAAGGGAGACGTGCTGCCCTCTTCTGCTCGGGCTGCAGCATCGAAATCGGGGTGAAGACAGGAGTCTCCCCTAGATCAGGCCGGGGGGAGTGCAGAGAAGCCGATTTTCTCTTACTCAGTAACAAATCGGCAAGAGAGTTTGGGGGCAGGTTGAAGGAGGAATATGCCAGATCACTCTCAGGCTGTGGCTAAAAAATATGGGGGGCTCCTGGCTCCTGTGGAAGGGAGTTCTGGTTCCAGCCAAGAAATCCAACCTCCGCCTGAGCCAGCAATCACTGACCGTTTCATGATTAAGGAAACTGGGAATTGATAAGATAGACCTGGGTGCCATCCTGGCAAGCGATGATCGGTCGGGCGGGCCTTTGGAGCTACTTGGGTGGCTTGATGTGGCAGATAATGGGACTTACTCCTCATGGGCATCAGGGTGGCCCCAACAAAGGGTGATATGTGAACAGGGTGAAGAGGTTGGTAACCTCACAGAGCCTACTCAGGAGACCCCGGGCAAAGAGTGTAGGGCCATGTATGCCCCAAATACTGATACACCCGGAGGCGCTTGGGGCGACTTTGGCCACAACATAGGGCATACTGGCTGGTGGTGGCGGAACCTGCATTGGATGGGGCTGACAAATCTTTTTCAGTCATGGATGGCTCAGGTTCTGAATATTCCAATTCTTGCCTCACTGAGGATGGTGGCAGCTCTTTAACATCTAGCTCCAGCACACTTGAAGCACACAAGACAGCCCTTAAACACCGAAAACATCAGAAGAGTCGCAAGGGCAACACAGATTCCTGAAAGAGCAAAGAGAAACATACCATTGGCGGTGCACTGAAATGGGACGATTCCAATACAAAAATACTTGGGATGCCAAATGTAGCATCAGCTCTTGATGAGACGGCTCTGTCTGCATCATAGTCTGCAAGGATAGCTACCCTAAATCCCACTCTTGCCTTCATTTTGGAGTCAATTAAGGAGCACCGTGCTGAGATCTGGGCGGATAGGAACAAGGCTAGGCAGGCCACAAAAAAGCTGGAATGGGCATTTCGGAATGTCAGAAGGCTTGCTCTGAGATGGGTGAGTGGCTTAACTGTATAGAGGAGAGGACAGCAGCTGTGGAGACCAATTTGGTAACCATAAAAAAACAGGTTGAGTTGCATGATGCCCAATTTACTGATGTACTGTGGAAGCTAGAGAACTTGGAGAATCGGCAGAGAGGTAATAATCTCTGATTTCTTTGGACTGAGGAAGGCTTGGGAGGAGACAACATTTAATGTTTTATGCTGGTTCTCCTCAGGAATGCCTTCCCTGAACTTTCAGGATGGAATTGGGAGACAGATATCCAAGGGGTCCACCGGTTTCCAATAGCCCGTTACAAGCCCACTCAAGCCAGTTAAGATCTAGGGCAACCTACGGAAATATTAGTATTTTTTGGCAATTTCCTGATTTGCCAAGCTATTTTTGAGAAAGCTCACCCGAGGCCAGACAGAAATATCAAGAATCCTCTTTTTTCGTATGCCGTGATTCTGGGACATAACAATAGAATGCAGGTGGCACCTGTAGCAGGTGATTAAGCCCTTTCAAGATGCTGGCTTTGGAACTTCTTTGCTTGAACCTGCGGGACAGAAAACAATTGTCAGAGGACTATACATTTTTTTTACCTCTGAAGTAAAAGCTAGAGACTATCTGAGTCAAGCACTGGCAGATAGAAGCAATGTGTAGCTTATTGGGGGTCACTCTATGAAATCGTTTAGAACAGGGGGTAACTTTTGTATGGTGTGGGGGCGTACCAATGAGCCTGTATTGGAAGAGGTGGGCCTTTCGAGGAGAAGGAGGGATTGCAGAAGGCTTTCTAGGCTTGTTTTCTTCCTTCCATCTCTTCCTAATTTTCTACTTTTCCTTTCAGGGTTTTTGTGTTTTGTTGTTTATTATGTTAGTACACTGGTGCGGGGGGATGTAGAGACAGGGCCAGAGCAGGGTCGTGGTGTTCGAAACCAGCCACCATCACACAGACCCACGTGGTCTGGCTGCTTTCAGTGGTGGGGTAGGGTGGGTTCAGAATGGGATGAGGGGTTTCTGTGGGGACTGGGTGGGGGAAAAGGGTCCTGGTTGTGTTGGCTTATACACTGCAGCAAGGCTTTTCCTAGTTTGATTGTGTATTTTGTTGTACAAACGGAAAGGTGGCGGCATGACTGTAAATGTGGCCAGAGGAATGGTTCTTCAGGTTGTGAAGGGCAAGATTATACAAAATTAGGCCCAGGGAGGGTGGGACCCCTGCCTGGTACCCGTTATTCTTTGGTAGGCAAAGCTGTTGGTTAGGCCAATTTCTGTGGGGGATGGCCAAGCTCTGCATTGCTACCATCAACATCTGTGGGTTAAATGATAAATTTAAAAGAAGACGGGCCCAAGAAGATCTTACATTTTTAAGAGCAGATGTATACTGCCTATAGGAGACCCATATTGCCCAGAGCGATAGTGCCATTTTGAACTCTTCATGGCTGAAAGTAACTTGCATTACAACTCAGGATAGAAGGTCTAAGGAGGTTGCCATCTTAGTTAAAGGAAACACTGTCATACCTGGACGAAAGGCAGTAGACAAATTAGTCATATGGGCAATATCCGAGTGCAAAGCTGGAACCAGCTCCTTTACTCTATCCTGCTTTTATGCCCCAGTCCTTGATGACCTTGGCCTGCCTAATGTATTAGCAAATGAACTACCTTCTTGGCCTGCCCCAGATATAGTTTGTGGGGACTTCAATTTAAATGGGTCTAAAGGGGGTCCTGGATATAGCAAAGCAAGCTGTGTGGGGCACAAGCCACAAGTATCCAGATGTTTTAAGAACTTTTTGAGGTCATCGGCTTAATAGATGTTAGGCATAGCCTGAAAAGCGCCCGACCCGAGACACACGTATTATTCAGCCCCTCATGGCAAGTTTGCCGGGCTGGATTATTTTTTGGCCTTACTGACTTTGATCAAAGGGGCTCAGGTTGAGCTCCTCCCTAGAGTAATGTCTGATCACAACCTTTTTGTATTTGTACTTCCTCTTCATGGATTAAGGAGTGTGGTTAGAAAATGGAATTTTGAGAGGGATCTGCCTTCGGACCCTGAATATGTAAACCATAAAAAGGGATCCTGGTTTTTTTCAATTGAACAACGGTAGCTCCTCCCTGCAATAGTGTGAGATGCCTTCAAGGCTGGCGTGAGATAAAAAACCCTGAGGTTTAATATTGCTAAACAAAAGCGGGCCAGGGACACATTAAGAACTATATCAAAGGCTCAGAAACCTGGAGATCGAGCAGATTAGCACTGTGGCTTTGGGGAAAGATTGTATCCCAGTGCTGAACCTGATACCTATAACTAAGGCATCCCTGAATGAATTTACTGCTGAGAAAACTGCTGGGAAATTCTTGGCTAAAATCAGGAATGCTGTAGATAAAGCAAACGTGTGGGGCGTCTCCTCACAGTTAGGGCAAGGCAACAGCAAGCCGCAGTGTATTGTAGCCAGATAAGGGACATGCAAGGCAGCATGGTAACATACCCTTTCGATGTTAGAGAGGCGTTTAGGTATTTCTATGCTGATAAATCCTCCCCCTTAGGGAATCTTCTGAACTTAGAGGCTTTCAATTCATGGGTCTATGGTAAACTCACTCAAGAGGGAAAATCTCTATTAGGGGCAGATATATTTCATTGGAAGAGTGTCAGGCGGCATTATAGGCTCTCCCTTCTGGAAAGGCTGTTGGCACATACTCTATCCCTCTAGAGTTCCTCAAGTTTTTTTGTAGAAATTCATCAGGAAATGGTGGGGCTGTTGAACGAGTTTATAGGCTGTGTACTTTACCCCCAGGGTCTTGGGGTACAGCAAATATGATTCTCTTTTTAAAAAAAGGAAAGGACCCTACAGATTTGGACTCATAGGCCAATTACTTTAATAAATAGTGACATTAAGCTTTACTCCAAACTTTTTGGTAACTGGCTAGGCAGTGTTACATAGGAATTAGTTTCTGCGAGGCAGCATGGGTTTATCCCAGGGAGAGGGACTGCGGATCATGTGCAGCGAGTAATTTCACTGTTTGATGCTACCGAGGTCCTTGCGAAACCCATGGGGGTTGCCCTGCTTGACGCTGAGAAGGCTTTTAATAGGGTGTCATGGGTTTACCTTTGGTGGGTTATGGAGGCTAATGGCCTGGGGGGCCCTTTATCAAAGCAATCCAGGCTACGTATCTCAACCCTATAGCTCATTTATAAATAATGTGAGGTGAATGTGAGCCCTTCTCAATAGAGATGGGAACCAGGCAGGGCTGCCCTGCTTTCCCTCTGCTATTTGCACTTTATCTCGACCCCCTTCTTAGGAGGTTCGAAACCTCTGTGGATATCATGCCCGTCAGCATGCAGGGCAGGGATACTAATATTCTTGCATATGTCTATGACGTGTCAAAAATCACCAGTGACCCAGACAGAGTTGTCTGCTCTGTGGAAAGGTTAGCAGAAGAATTTGGGAGTCAGTCGGGGTTTTTGTTAAACAGAGCCAAAACCCAGGTAGTTCTAAATAGACACACGTCTGCCTCCGATAGCAGGATTGTTGAGGAAGCTACATATTTGGGAGTCAGTATCACTGCGAAAGCTGAAAGTATGGTCCACCTAAATTTGATCCCCATCATTGAAAAAGATAAGAAGGATTTTAGTCGGTGGGACAATCTGAAATTTTCAATAGTGGGGAGATGCAATCTTGTCAAAATGATGTTTTTGCCAAAGTTATTGTATTTATTCCACACTGTTCCTCTGGAGGTTAATAATGACTGGTTTAAAGTAATTCATAGATTGGTGGCCAGTTTCATCTGGGCCTATGGTAAGACCAGGAGAGCTAACACACTCATGTGCTTACCTAGAGACAGGGGGGTTTGAGGGCTCCCCAATTTTAAATTATACTACCTATCTGCAGCTTTACATTATTATGGCCCTTTACTAAACAACAAGGCAACTGAAGCATATAAATCAGGCTAATGAGTTGCTGATTGGGACAGCCACCAAGGGCTGTCGCCTAAAGATTGTTGATTCTAGATACTTCAAAAGGACACCATTCAAGACTCTGCTCACTGTTTTTTTAAACTGGGCAGGTGTCCAGAAAAAACTGGGGGTGGGCAGATACAGCAGGTATACTCTCTTGCTAAAGAATGATCAACTTCCTTGAATATTTCAAGACAACTGCTAAGCTAGATGGAAACAAGGTGGACATCGCAGGATAGGGGATCTACTTGTGGGGATTATATTGCATAATTTGAGGTGATCAGGGACAGATTTAATATTTGGCTACGGGAATTAAAAAAATATTTACAGCAAAGGGATTTTATTTTGAAAAAGGCCGGGGGTGCTGCTGGCTTTGCACAGATTCCCCTGCTGGAAATGCTTACAAAAGGCACTGATCCCTCAATCTCGCAAGTATATGGCTGTCTGTTGGAGGGTTTTCCATATGATCTGGATGACCACAATCAGAAATGGCGGGTGAGGCTTGATTTGTTGAATTCAGGTTTTTTTGAAGTCACTCGCACTAGGCGGGTCAATTTTGTGTTCATCAACCTGCAATCACAACATTATGAAACCATTTTTATCTATACGTAACACCAGCGAAAATTGCTAAATGGGGAGGGACTGCGAGGATTCACTGTCCTAGATGCCGTGCTTCCAATGCGGAACTGGTTCATATGTTCGCCACATGCCCCAGCTTAAACTCACTTGGGTTGGAAATTATAGGTTTTTAAGACGAAGTCCTTAAAGGCAAGGTCTTACTGTCACCTAAGCTTATGTTGTTGGGGGTCGATAAAATAAAAATTGTGGTCGGGCAGAGTTAATATTTATTGCTATATCAGATTTTGGGCTCTGTGTGGCCTCGGCCTGGCTTCATCCTCTATCCGACCTTTCAGCAATGGAAGGGACGCTTCCTTCATGTTTACAATTTAGAAAATGCACTTTATGAATGCAAAGGCAGGAGGGCAAGAATTAAAAGGAGGTGGATCTGGGGGTTGCTTTCGACCTGGGTCGCTTTGTTTAAATATTAGTTGCTGGGTTTTAGGCACAAGTAGCTTTTTGGCAGGGCGCGAAATGAATTTGTTAACCTGTGACCATTCGCCTTTAGCTGATTCCAAATTGTTTCTTTTGTATTGGTTTTATGTAAACTTGCTGCTGCCATTTCATCAATGTAAATAAAAATAATAATAAAAAAAAGAAACTGCAATATTGTTTGAGTTTCAGCTGGTCCTGGAGATTTTATACATGGATTTAGTTCCAGGAAATTACATTGTGACCAATAGTTTTTGTTTTAACTTAATACTGTAATCTTGAGTGATATGATTTCCTCTGCCAGTCAACACAGAGTCTTTCTTCCCTAATCATTGTAATTTGTCTCTAATGGGTTCTGTTTTTTGGGAGAAAGGAGTTTTATTTATTTTTCAGTTTCGTCTTGTTTCTTTGACTTAAACATTTAGATATCTTTTCAGTATGCGCTCAATTGATTAATCTTGCTAGCATCATCCTGCCCGTTTGGAGATGAACGTAGTGGGAGCTACAGCAGAGTTAGGTCGACTGGAAATGTACCCGGAGCAGATAGGTCCTGGTATTGAATCAGTCCTTAGGCCCCTTTTGGTGAAACCTTTAGGATTATGCAGGAGCAGCACCTTTAACATAACAGTCCAGGACTTGGGGGGCAAAACCTGGAGGTTAGGACTCACTCCAGCACACAAGCCAACTAGCCTTTGGAGTCACTCGGGTAATCCTGGGTTCAAGCAGCAGGGACATCCTCTTAGGGCAAAGCAAGCCTTGGGCAGGAGGCAATCCTCTGTTAGCAGCAGGGCAGTCCTCTAAGGTACAAGGTTGGTCACAAGAGGTGAGGCTGTCCTATGGGGGTCCAAGGCAGTCCTTCTGAAGTCTTCCAGAGGTCCATGTGTGTACTCAAGAAGTGTTCTATGGGTTCAATACTTAAAGCTGGGGCCAGCCTTTGAAGTGAGGGGGGTCCTTCTAGGCTACCCCACATCTGTTTCTGGAAAGTTCTTCCCTTGCCAACATCTAGTCCCCCTTTTTCTC
This sequence comes from Triturus cristatus, assembly GCF_964204655.1. Taxonomy (NCBI): domain Eukaryota; kingdom Metazoa; phylum Chordata; class Amphibia; order Caudata; family Salamandridae; genus Triturus; species Triturus cristatus. The sequence goes on along the minus strand of NC_140588.1, from coordinate 316,248,376 downwards.
ATTGTCTGGAAGGAATACACAAGGATCAAAAGCTAAGATATTCACAGTAGTGTGACACAGGATACTGACAGAAGGCATCAAATAGTTAAAGAAGGAGAATGGCAATTTTGTAAAAGTGGCATTTTCAGAATTGTGACTTAAAATCCAATGTTACCATTGAAGAGGATTTAAAATTACAATTGATTGGAGTCCAACTTGGCATTTCAATCTGTTCCATATCAAAGGTTAGTACATATTAACTGTAATAGGGTAACCCCATGTTATCCTATAAGAGAGGTAGGGCTGACAGTAGTGAAAAATGCATTTCAAAATTAATGTAAAACGTAAAAAAACACTTATCTTGCTTTTGGAATGCAATGCACCCCAACCCTCTGTGCTTTTTAGGACCTATGTTATGGGTGACATATGTATTAAACATGAAGGTTTAGGCCTGGCAAACTGTTCATTTGCCTTGGACAAAATGGAAGTTCAAAATTGCTGTACAGAATACAGTGGCAGGCCTAAGACAAGTTTTAAAGTTCTCCTTTAGTGGGTGTCACAATGAGTGCCCCTAGTAGCATTTAATGTACAGGCCCTGGGTACCATGTAGTACCAAATACTAGAGACTTGTAAATAAATTGAATGTGGCAATCAGGTGTAGACCAATTTTACCATGTTTTAGGGAGTGAGCATAAGCACTTTAGCACTGGTTTGCAGTGGTAAAGTGCACAGACTCCTGATACCAACAGAGACAAATTCAGAAAAGAGGAAGGATGATGGTAAAACGTTTTGGGAAACACTTCACCAAAGATGTCAAATCTAACAATCCTAATATCCATATCTTCATAAAGATGAAGGGCTCACTGTGCCACTGGGACCAATCTACACCTGGCTGAAGAGCCCTAAGTAGGGTACAACTGGTTGTCGGCTGCTTGTGTTCTGGTTCAGGAAGTACCTGGTCTTGCAGATCAGGCTGGACTGTTATCATGAATATCAGGGTCAAGACTAATTTCTATACGTCTGGGTCCAAACGGAGGTGGCATGATGGGCAATAAATTATGGACTTGGATGAGGCCTGAGCGATTGCAATTGGTAGAATATATTCCATCCATCACCTTGTTGTTTTTGCCTATGTCACCCTAACTGTGCGAGGTATGCCCAGACGTGCTTCCTGGGCTCACTGGAAGTAAGATGTACCTGGCTAAAGAGCCCTAACCAGGGCAAAACCAGTCCTAGGTTGCTTGTGTTCTTGCTCAGGGAAGACCTGGCCTGGCAGTTTGGGCTGGACTAATCCCATGAGAAGCAGGAACAAGACTGATTTGCATAAGGCTGGGTCCAAACTAAGGCGGCATGGTGGCCAAAAAACAATGGACTGGGATGCAGCCCGAATGATAGCTAATGGATGAGATTAATTCAAGCATTCCATCCATCATCTTACTGTTTTTGCATTTGCTGCTGTTAGAAATGAGGTTTCTGGTTGACTATGGTTATGCACCTAAGCCAGGCAGAATACACCACTCTAGTCAGGGTAAGGGCATCGCACACTCAAGATAACCCCTGCTCACCCCCTTTGATGTATGGCAGAGCAGTCATGCTTATCCCAAAAGTAATGTGTAAAGCATTTGCGCAACACACACTCACACACACACACACAAGTGACACAATAAATACACCACAAAAGTGACTCCACACAATATCATATAAAATATATCATATATTGTATATAACACATATTCCAAACATGACATAAACCATAAATCGATTTGCCAACTAGGCAATTGTCATAAAATCACAACACAGATAGTGCAGTAAGATAAAGATGTATATTTTGCACATGTCATCAAAACACCATCACTGAACATGTAATATATGCCCTAAAATAATACTCATTATCCTGTCAGTGCAAGGTATAAGAAAACACATATCATAACATCAGGGCAGGAATACAGCTGTTAGGTTAGAGGGAAAACAGACAGGAATCACAATGTATCAGAAGAACACAAATTACCAAATTACCAGAAGTACCGACACACCCTCCATATATCATCACCAAGAGTAGGGTCCAGAGCACCACGTTGCCTATTCCACATGATACAGTTATTTTCCACTTTTTTACTCAATGACTTGTGGACCTCCATCAAGGACTATCCCCGGAATTGCCACCACTGCATAACAAATGCCCTGAAGGTAAGAGCTAACATGGGGGCACAGCCATACTGAACATATACGAGAGGCCTCGCTGGGTCCTCCTACACGAAAAGTAGTTAGAGGCAGCTGCCCCGGAAGGCACAGTGCAGCTGCTGCAAATGCAGCCTTTCATGGGACCCAGGCCCCTTACCTGGGCAAAGCTGCTTAAGACAGAGCGCAGCACTTCACAGTGCCTATTCCATAGGGGGCAGGGGAAAGCTCTGTAGACCTTGGGAACTCCCTGGAGCCTGCAGGAAGCATTGGTGTAACAGGGTGCTTAAGGGGATGTGGGCCTGAAGTCACGGCGAAAGCGGTTGGTGTCATGAAGGTGATAATGAGGCTGCCGTGCAGGAGCTGCGCTGTCAATTATCCCCATGCAGAGCAGAGTGGCCCGAGCGGCGTGGGGCTTGATCGGAAGTCAGCTTTGTGTGTTACACATGCGCTGGCCAAGGGTACCCACTACTCCAAAGGAACTGCAAGGCACTGGGGCACAAGCTGCTCCAGTGCACAATTAAAGCACTCGACAAGCCTAACTTTGAGCAGATTACCACCAATGAAACATTCACACACGTCAACTGCAGGGAAAGTGCTAATCTTGGCAGAAGAAGAGTTATCAAAGGCAGCGCTCGCCATGCACTTGAGTAGCAAGAGCCAACATGCCCTTGCAAAGCACTGAGGGCACAAGCAGAGGGCAAGCAGCAGGCTAGCACATAAGGCAAGAAGTGCAAAGTGGCAGTTCCATCTGCAGCCCAACAATCGGTTGTCAGCTGACCAGTCCAACAAGGCAAGCAGTGCAAATGGTAGTTCCTTCTGACAGCACAACAATTCTCTGGTGCAGTATGAAAGCAGCATCTGGTTACAATTCCCATGCAGTGTTTAAAAGCATGGGGTCAGAGCCCCTGTACTTATGCACAAAATGTCTTTGATGTGAAGGTAACTTCAAACAAACTATAGAAGTGCAAAACACCTCCATTCAATCCCCAGCCCTGGCTACAGACAAACTACAGGGGGGTGGAGACAGCATTGTGAGAGGAGAAGCACAGCCCTATTCAGTTGTCAGTGACACCTCCTCCCACCACTGTAGCTCAGGAAAGCCCATCAGCGGGGTGATGGGCCAACAGGATATCCAAGGCACACCTCAACTCCCTCTGTGTGACTTTTTAGAGTGAATGCACAAACAGACCCCTGTCAGTCTAAACCAGACTTTGATTGGAGTCAGGCTGCAAAGCACAACGAGTCATAAGCACACAGAAATGCCCAATTTCTAAAAGTGGCTTTTCTAAAATAGCAATGAAAAATCCACTTTCACCTATAAGCAGAATATATGACTACTATTGTAAACATACCAAACATCGCAACGCTACTCTTTCCAGATCAGAAATTACTACTGGAAAACATGTCTGGAATTCACAGTGCACACCTATGAGAGGAGCAGGCCTCATAGAAGTGAGAACCCGAATAGTCCATTTGTCACCACCAGGACATGCCACACAATAAAGGCACATGTCCTACCTTTCACATACACAGCACCCTTCCCATTAGGCTACTCAGGGACTTTCTTAGGGGTGACCTGTTTGTAGTAAAATAGGAGTTCCATGCTTGGCAAGAAACTATAAATGCAAGTCAATGTGGCAGTAAACTATGAACGCAGGCCCTGTGCTGGCAGAGGCCTAGGGCAGGTTTGAAACGCTACTTCTGTGGGTGGCACAAGCAGCGCTGCAGGCTCACTAGTAGCATTTGATTTACAGACCCTGGGTATAGAGGATACCACTGTACAAGGGACGTATAGGTAAAATAAACATGCCTAACACGTGTACACCAATCATACCAAGATTAAAGGAGAAAGCACATGCAATTTAGGGCTGATCAGCAAAATGTTTGAGGGATAACCCTGCCAAAAGGGCTAGTTAGAATAGCTAAGCTATGAATCAGGGGGGTGTGTGCAGCTCCGTTGGTGTCATCCGAAGAGCCAGGTCTTGAGGTCTTTCCTGAACTGGATCATTATGGGGCTTTACCAAAGGTGAAGGGGGGGTGTCTTTCCAGGTCTTGGCTGCGAGGTAGGAGAAGGACCTTCCAGCCGCCCTGTTCCTGTAGAAGTGTGGGATGGTGGCCAGGGCGAGGTTGGCTGAACAGAGGTTTCTCTTGGGGTGTGAAAGGAGAGATGGTTTTTGAGGTATTGTGGTCCGATGTTGCGTGAGCAGAGTGGAAGTTATCGTTCCTCCGACGGGAAGTCAATGCATATCATGGAGGTGTTGGGTGATGTGGTTGTGCCTGGGGATTTCAAGGATTAGTCTGGCTGCGGCGTTCTGGATGGTCTGGAGCTTTCACAGGAGTTTTTCTTGATTCCGGCGTAGAGTGTGTTGCTGTAGTCTAGTCTTCTGGTAGGGCGTGTGTAACCGTTTTTCTGGATTCGGAGGGGATCCATTTGAAAGTTTTATGGAGTATGTGGAGTTTGTTGAAACAGGCCGAGGAGACGGCATTGATCTGGTGGTTCATAGTTAGCAATCAATCTAGTATGACGTCTAGCTTACGTGCATGCTCTGTCAGGGTTCCCGAGGGCAGGGGGCCAACAGGTGTCATCCCAAGCTGAGGGGGTGGAGCCGAGGATGAGAACCTCTGTTTTCTCTGAGTTAAGTGTCAGGCAGCTGTTCTTCATCCAGGTTGCAATGGCTTTCATCCTTTCTTGTAAGTTGTTCCTGGTGATGCTGGGTTCTTTGGTGAGGGAGAGAATGAGCTAGGTGTCATCGGCATAGGAGACGATGTTGAGTCCGTGGTTTCTGACAATGGTACAGAGGGGTGCCATGTAGATGCTGAAGGGGTTGGGGCTGAGGGAGGATACTTAGGGCACTCTGCATCTGGTTTCTGTCAGTTTTGAGAGCTAGGATGGGAGTCTGACTCTCTGTGTTCTGCCTTTGAGGAATGAGTGTATCCAGTCTAGGGCCTTTCCTTGGATCCAGGTGTCATGGAGTCTAGTCGCTAGGGTGTGTTGGGAGACAGTGTTGAAGGCTGCTGATAGGTCCAAGAGGATGAGGGCTGCTGTTTGGCCCAGGTCGAGGAGGGCCTGAATGTCGCCAGTGGTGGCAAGGAGGGTGGTCTTGGTGCTGTGTTTGCTGTGGAATCCAGACTGGGAGATGTTTAGGACCTTGTTGGTTTCGAGGAAGTGTGCTAGCTGGGTGTTGACAGCCTTTTTTCGATGGCTTTGGCTGCGACTGGAAGCAGCGAGATGGGCCTGAAGTTTTTGAGGTCCATTGGGTCTGTGGAGAGTTTTTCGAGGAGGAGGTTGACTTCGGTGTGCTTCCAGTCATCTGGGAATGTGGCGGCCTCGAGGGAGCAGTTTATCGTTCGACATAGCTCGGATATGATGGCCCGGAGTGGATGCTCTACATGGTCTTTAAGGTGTCTTCTGTTGTGAGTGGGGTCCAGGTGGGTAGGGTCTGTTGGGTGGCATCGCTGGGGGTGGGAGTTGAGGTGGTACAGAGGTCTTAGTAATCGAAGTTGTCATAGAGTGTCTTGATTTGATGAAAAGAAGGAGCCAAGTCTGTTGCAGAGGTCTTGGGATGGTGGAACGTCTGTTGTTTTGTTGTCTGGTTTGTCAAATTCCTGTATAATGGAGAAGAGTTCCTTGGAGTTGTGGGCGTTGGAGAGTATTCCTAAGTGCACAAGATATGACTAGACATGGGTCCCAAGCTCACTGTGCCACTGGAACCAAACTGTACCTGGCTGTAGAACCCTAACTAGGGTGAAACTGGTCCTAGGTTGCTTGTGATCTGGTTCAGAGAGGACCTGGCCTGGCAGTTTGGGCTGGACTGTTCCCTTGTGGAGCAGGACCTAGTCTGATTTGCATATGGCTGGGTTCAAATGGAGGTGGCATGCCGGGCAAAACACGATGGACTGGGATGCAGCCTGAGCAATTGTCAGTGACTGAGATTAATTCAAGCCTTCTATCCATCAACTTCTTGTTTTAGCATTTGCTGCTCTAAGTGCACCTACTATGCCCAGACATGGGTATGACGGGCTTAGTGTGCCACTGAAACCAAGTTATACCTGTCTGAAGAGCCCTAGCAAGGACGAAACCTGTCATAGGTTGCTTGTGTTCCGGTTCATGGAGGACCTGGTCTAACAATTTGGGCAGGACCTTTCCCATGAGGAGCAGCATCAAGACTAATTTGCATATGGCTGGGTCCAAACTGAGGTGGCATTTTGGGCAAAAAACGATGAACTGGGATGTGGACCGAGCGATTGCTGGTGGCTGAAATTAATTCGAGCATTCCATCCACACAAAATTATTTTTGCATTTTCCGCCCTAAATGCAACGGGTATGCCCAGATGTCGGTTCTGGGCTCACTGTGACACTGGAACTAAACTATAGTTGGCTGAATAGCCCTAAGTAGAGTGAAACCAGGCGTAGATTGTTTGTGTTCGGGTTCAGGTGGACCTGGCCTGGCAGTTTAGGTGGGACTGTTCCCATGAGGCGCATGATCAAGACTGATTTGCATATGGCTGGATCCAATCTGAGGTGGCATGGTGGGTATAAAGCGATGGACTGGGATGCATTTGCCAGTGGCTCAGATTAATTCAATAATTTCATTGATTAATATTGCATTTCTAAATATTATTATACATGATATTTATTACAGTTTATGTGTTGTCATTTATTATGTTTAAAAAATATATTGGTCTATATTATTTTGATTGTAAATGGTTGAGGAGCTGGTTGTATTATTAGGGGAATTGGGTTGTAGGCGTTTAAATATATATATTTTTCATAAAATGTGACATTTGATGTATTTTTTAATAATTAAAAAAATGACTCTATTTTATAGTTTTAATTAGTAATTTGTATTGTTTAGATGTTTAGCAATTCAGTAGTTTTCCCAAACTAATTAGTACATATTTTTTAAACATAATGTGGAATTTTGTTTTGAAAGTGATTGTTAATTTAGAATTTGGGTTTTACAATATTTTTGTCGGTTTTAACTTTTATATTTTAAAATCGTTTTAAAAAATTGTGATTTTGGTAATAATTTTTATTAAAGTTTTAGTAATGTTCTTGGTGATTGGTACTTTTTTGATGTAAATTTTAACATTTTCGTTTTTTTGTAATGCAATGTTTATGTGAGTATTGGTATGGTTTTTAAAATGTATATGGATGCAGCATAGTCCAATCAATTGATATATAAATATTCATGCATTGTATACATAGTTAAAAAAAATAAACAAATAACAATACAATAAGCTTAGCATATCACATACATACAATACAAAGCCCAATAATCAATCAATCAGGGATTTGTAACTCACCCGAGAGGGTCTCAAGGCACAAGGGGGTGGGGTGGTTTTGGGCAGCTCCGGCTCATCCAAAGAGCCAGGTCTTGAGGGTCTTCCTGAATGCTGGCAGTGTGGGAGTATGTCTGATGTTGAGGGGGAGTTCGTTCTAGGTCTTGGCCGCGATGTAGGAGAAAGATCTTCTTCCTGTTTTGGTTCCGCGGATACGTGGGATTTCGGCCAGGGCACGGTCAGCAGAGCAGAGGTCCCTCTTGGGGAAGTGGAAGGAGATTCTTTTGTTAATGTATTGGGGTCCGGTGTTGTGGAGGGCTTTGTAGGTGTGTGTGAGTAGCTTGAAAGTCACTCTTTTGTCGGCGGGGAGCCAGTGGAGGTCTTGTAGGTGCTGGGTGATGTGTTCATATCGTGGGATGCTGAGGACGAGTCTGGCTTCGGTGTTCTGGATGGTCTGGAGTTTGTGGAGAAGAGATTTGTTGATTCCGGTGTAGTGGGCCTTGCCATAGTCCAGTCTGCTGGTTATGAGTGCATGGGTGACGGTCTTTCTGGATTCAGGGGGATCCATTTGAAGGTCTTGCAGAGTATGTGTAGGGTGTTGAAGCATGTGGAAGATACGGCGTTGATATCTCAGTTCATGGTGAGGGTGGAGTTGAGTATGATGCCGAGGTTGCGAGCATGGGACATGGGTGTGGGCGGGAGGCTGAGGGCGGGGGTCTACCAGGTGTTGTCCCAAGTGGAGGGGGTGGATCTGAGGATGAGGAATTCTGTCTTCTCCGAGTTGAGATCAGGCAGCTGCTGTTCATCCATGATGCAACTTCCTTCATTCCTTCCTGGCAGCTGTGTCGGGTGAGGTCAGGTTACTCGGTGAGCGAGAGGATGAGCTGGGTGTCGTCTGCATAAGATACTATGCTGAGTCTGTATTTTTTGACAATGGTTGCGATTGGGGCCATGTAGATGTTGAATAGCTTGAGGCTGAGGGCGGATCCCTGGGATATTCCACATCTGATCTCTGTGGGTGTTGAGAGGAAGGGCGGGAGTCTGATTCTTTGAGTTCAGCTGGTAAGGAAGGAGTGAATCCAGTCTAGGGCAGTTCCCTGTATGCCGGCATCATGAAGTCTGGCAGCTAGTGTGCGGTGGGAGACGGATTCAAAGGCTACTGAGAGGTCTAGTAGGATGAAGGCTGCTGTGTGGCCTTGGTTGAGGAGAGTGTGGATGTCGTGCATGGTGGCTAGGAGGGCAGTCTCGGTGCTGTGGTTGCGGTGGAATCTGGATTGAGAAGTGTTGAGGATCGAGTTGGATTCTATGAAGTTTGTGACCTGGTTGTTGACAATCTTCTAAGTGATTTTGGTGGCGATGGGGAGGCGAGAGATGGGTCTGTAGTTCTTGAGATCTGTCTCGTCTGCGGAGGGCTTCTTGTCGAGGGGTTTGACTTCTGCGTGCTTCCAGTCATCGGGGAATGTGCCTGTTTCAAGGGTGCAGTTGATTGTGTATCATAGTTCAGGTGCTATGACGGAGGTGGCCCTATGGAAGATTTGTGTGTGGGCAGGGATCAGTGGGAGCTCTGGAGTGTATGCTCCTCATGGTCTTTGCGGTCTTCCGTGGTACATCGGGTGAGAGGGTGTTGAGGAGATCTCAGATTTCTACTGCCTGTCTGTGCAGGGAGCATACATTGAGGAGGATGCAGCTCAGGGGTTTGGGTGCATTGGCATCCGGTGGGTTGGCGGTAGCTGGAGGGGTCCAGAGATGGGTGAAGGTGCGGCTGCAGTTTGGGCAGGAGAAGAGGCCTTGGGTGGTGTTCGGCATCGACAGCAGGCAGTTGTTGTTCCTTCCAAGATTGAGTGCGTGGAGGGTTGCTGAATTGTAGCAGTGAGGGGTCGGAGGACCAGGGTCCCTGGCACTGGTCACGGTCGGGTCATGGATGGGCACAGACGGGCTTGCCTTTGGCATGCCAACGGCACGCCTACTGCGCGCGGCCACACAGCAGCTGGCATTAAGTAGAGGTCAGGGGAGGGAGAGCAGCTGGGAGGTGGGAGCAGGAACATGCAGGGGGGAGGGGCCGCAGAGGCCGCAGTGGCAGGGAAATGGAACAAAAACATCAAACAGGGATAACACAGTGAAAAATGCAACAAAGAGACAAATAGGCAGAGAGAAGACACAAAGAGACAAATAGTCACTGAAAAGGAACAAGGAGACGAAAAAGGCACAAACGAGGCACAGACAGACAAAGGCACAAACTACAGAAAAGGCTGGCAGAGTGGACCAGCAGAAGAGCAAGGCTCTCCCACTGGAGCACCAGGGATGAAGCACAGGCAGGGGCCTGCGGGTGGAGGAGGGCCTCAAGCACCTACCTGGAACCAGAGAGGTGCTGGGTGCAGTGGCGCAACGACAGAGCTACGCCAGGGGAGAGCAGTCTCCCTGACCAGGAGGTCAGAGGTCTTGTCACCCTGTCAAGTTGCGGCCGGCATTAAGTAGGGGTCAGGGTGAAGGAAAGCAGCTGGGAGGCGGGAGTGAGAAAATGAAGGGGGGAGGGGCCACTGGGGCAGCAGGGACGGAAATGCAGAACAAAAACAGCAAACAGGGACAAAACAGTGAAAAAGGCAACAAAGAGACAAATAGGCGGAGAACAGGCACACAGAGAAAAATATTCACAGAAAAGGCACAAGGAGACGAAAAAAGCACAAAAAAGGCACAAATGCACAAAAGAGGCACAGACAAAGGCAGAAACTACAGAAAAGGCTGGCAGAGTGGACCAGCATGAGTGCATGGCTCTCCCAATTGACCACCAGGGATGAAGCGCAGGCAGGGGCCTGCGGGTGGAAGAGGGCCTCGAACACCTACCTGGAACCGGAGAGGTGCTGGGGCAGTGGCACAACAACAGAGCTGCGCGAGGAGAGAGCAGCTGGGAGGCAGGAGCGGAAACATGAGGGGAAAGGCCGCTGGTGCAGCAGTGGCAGGAAAATGGAACAAAAACAGCATACAGGGATAAAACAGTGAAAAAGGCAAGAAAGAGACAAATAGGCAGAGAAAAGGCACAAAGAGACAAATAGTCAGCTGCACAACGATGGAGCTGCGTGAGGGGAGAGCAGTCTACCTCTCCAGGAGGTCAGAGGTCTTAATCTAGGACCACCCTTTCCGCTACTCTCTACTCTCTACTCTACTCTCAACCCTCACTTACTTTGGATGCTGGTACCTTCCATGTCTTCCAGATTTTATAATTTTTTTGTATGAATCCTGAACATTTACCGTACAGCAGTTCATAAGTATGTACTTTGTGCATCTTGTTCATCCACTGTAAGGATGTGGGGATCTTATCCAATTTCCAGTTTGTTAAGATCAGTGATCTAGCCACCAGCATTGAAACAAAAAAATAACTGCTGCTGTCTAATAGATAGGCCTCCTTCCCGAACTACTAGCCCAAAAAGGATTCCATATGAATTTGCCACGATATTGACTCCTGCTTTCGAGCTCGTTTTTGCAAAAATATCTTGCCAATAATCCCTTAAATGGCTGCAGGTGAATATAATGTGGAGCCAGTCACCATTCTTATCATTGCATCTAAAGCAATTTGGCTCCACCTCAGAATAGAGTTCATGCAGTTTCACTGAGGAATGACACAGCAGCCATTTGCTATAAAATGACATTCTTCCTAGATTAGCATCTCAAACCGCCTTAGCAGTAATGTGATTAAAACATTTCCACTGTGAGATATTCCCTTTGCACCTGGTAGAGGATTCAATCCAATGTAATAACTCAGATATCTTACTGTCCTTGCCATTGAAATGCCGCAATTTCTACAAATTTCCTATGCCTGCTAATTTAAATACAAAGTACGCTGAACTGAGAGCTTTCAATTTGGTTTTTAGAACAATTTTGTACAATATTTTTGTTGTTTTCAGCATTCACATTTTAAAATTGTTTAAAAAAATTGTGATTTTGGTAATAAATTTTATTTGTAATTAAAGTTTTAGTAATGTTCTTGGTGAGTGGTACTTTTCAATCTAAATGTTTATTTTTGTTTTTATGTAATACAATGTGTTTGTAAGTATTGGTATGTCAGATGTTTCTAATTGTAATAAATTGGATTTGTTTTAAGTATAAATATTTTCTAATCTACTTTTTTGTTTTGATAGAATGAGGTTAAGTTTGAAATGTGAATATATTAATTGTACCACTCCCTCAAATTCCAACACTTCCCCAAGAGGTTTATGTATGGAATGGGAATGGTAGATGTAATTTACTTAAAGTCCAACATTTTCCCGATGTGGTTATGTTTGAAACAGGAACAGTAAATCTGGTCACCACAAAGGCCAACACGTTCTCTAATATTACTACACTTGGGGGAGGAATAGTAAATCTAGCTCCTCAAGTCTAAAATCTTCTCCAATATTGTTGCATTTGGTATGGAAATAGTAAATGTAAAATCTTTAAAGTGCAACACTTACCCCAATGTGCTTAAGAGTGGGGTGGGAAAGGTAACTGGAACCAATATATTGTCTATCACTTTCTCCAATGTTGTTAAGTTTGGTAAGTGAATAGTAAATATTACCCCTCCAAAGCCAACTCTTTGCTCATTGTTTTTAAGGTTAAAGTGAGAAAGGTAAATGATACCACCCCAAAGTTCAACATCTTCCCTAATGTGGCTATGGTTAGAGTTGTAGTATTAAATCTGCCCCCTCCAAAGTCCAACAGTTTCAACATTGTTGTTAAATTTAAACTGAAAATAGTACATCTAGCCACTGCAAAGACTAATTCTTTCACAAATGTGGTTACATTTGGACTGAGATTAGTAAAGCTGCTCCAATACACAAAGTCCTACACTTTCCACAATGTGGTTATGTTAAGAGTAGGAATTATTAATCTGACCAACTCAAAGTCCCACACGTTCATAAATGTGGTTACGTTCTTGGTGGGAATAGTAAATTTAGTGTCAATGTCCTAGATCCTCAAAGTCTGTGTAATGCATGGTTGGCTCATTTCCAGGCACCACTAATTCTATATGTTGTTATAGCATAGAAATTTAGTTTGGCCAGGTGTGGGAAAGGGTGTTGGCAAGGGAGCAGCGGGTAGGGAGACTATGAAGAAAAAAACTGATTGGTTACAAGTTTTCTATGAACCTTTCACTATTCTACTTTAGAATAATTTCTCAAAGTCACCCCTGGAAGGTAGATGAACGTACTCCTCTCAGTCTAAGGACTGCTCACTTTGAATTTGGGGAGTTGTTAACAAAGAAGCTGGAGGCATTGGTAGTGGTTCCCCGGATATGAAGAGTGCGCGCCGGTGGCCGCTCCTTTCGCTACAGTGCTGCACCTTTATGGAACACACTCCCTGTGCAGATCCGTGGCCTCAATAATTATTTAGAATTTAGGAAAGCCATCAAGACTTTTCTTTTCCCTTCAATTTAGTCTGTGATGGCTGTGCGGTTATGTCAGTTCTTTCCTACCAGCGCCGCGACGCCCCTTTGCTGGGGCGCTTTATAAAATTATAACATAACATAGCATAACATGAGGCTCAGTGAGATCATTCACACAAAACACCAATTATGAAAACAATGTTTGATTTATGAATATCTATTATGAAATATACCACTCTTAATCAAGAATTTCTGATTACAGCATAGCCTTTCCTCTTGGTGTTGTGTACACACATGTTAAGTTCAATTTTGGGCAACCTTAATATTTCTCTTACTGATTACCCTTGAACAGTTTCCATTAGGAGTCTTTTTTCAAAAAAATCCCAGGGCTTGCATTGTAACCAAAAGAGATATGGAAAAGTGTTAAAGCCAGGGAAATGTCAATAAAATTAAAATCACACATTTAACCTCAAAGTTAGTTTGTGAATGGTTCTAATTCTCCTGTCAAATGACAATGTGCCCTGACATAGTGTCTGTTTTTTTGATTTAAAATGTTCAGCAAGGTTTGAATAGTCATGCTAGTGCAAAGTTAACATTTTAGGAAAAGAAAACCAGTACCCTAATAGCGTTGCAGTGATCTTACCAGGATAACTTTCTAGTGTCGCAAAGGACAATCTATCATCAGGTAATAACTGGAAGCTCACCAAACTGCTACTTCCTCTGAAAAGTCTTCTGGATAATTTGTGTTTGTCCCAGGTTGACCTTTTAAAGTGGTGGCCTGCCCAGGATGACAACCAAAAGCAAAAACAACAGTTGATGGTCAGAATGCAGAACAATGTCATACATTCCCCCCAGTACAGAGATCTGGGCCTAAATCCATCGTTTTATGCTCACCATGCCATTCCAGTTTGAACCCAGCCATATGCAAATCAGTCTTGACCCTGTGCCTCATGGGAACAGTCCAGCCCGAACTGCCAAGCCAGGTCCTCCCTGGACTGGAAACAAACATCCTAGGACCTGTTTCGGGGTTTCACCCCTCTTCAACTAGTATTGCTTGATTCCAGTGGCATGGAGAGCACGGGACCCATGTCTGGGCATACCCTTTCCACTCGGGGTAACAAATGCAAAAACAACAGTTGATGGAGAGAATGCAGAACAATGTCATACATTCCCCCGAGTACAGAGATCTGGGCCTAAATCCATCGTTTTTTTGCTCACCATGCCTTTCCAGTTTGAACCCAGCCATATGCAAATCAGTCTTGACCCTGTGCCTCATAGTTGACTGGGAGTGTATGCTTGCAATGTCCAACACTCCGTCCATCATCCCCTTTAGTTTTGCTTTGTTCATCCTAGTTGGCAGGGTATGCCCAGACGTGGGTCCCTTGCTCACTTTGCCACTGGATTCAAGCTAGCCTGGCTGATTAGCCAGAAACCGGTCCCAGGATGCTTGTTTCTGGTCCAGGGAAGACATGGCTTGGCAGTTCTGGCTGGACTGTTCCCATGAGGCACAGGGTCAGACTGATTTGCATATGGCCATGTCTGAACTGGGGTTGCGGAGTGAGCCAAAGAATGATGATGGATTTAACCCAGAACAGTTGACTGGGGGTGAGTGCTTGCAATGTTCAACACTCCATCCATCATCCCCTTTGGTTTTGCAGGATGACAACCAACTAGGGTTTGTTTAACATGTAATTCTAAAATAACAAGACTCGTAAATTAATTGGGCTTAAAGTATCTTGTTGCTCATAATGAATCACATCTAACGAGCACAATAACTTGTCTTCCTCAGTTGCAGGACCCAGCAGCAAACTTCCTCAACCAATCCTTACGCTGTTCTCACCAGCATGAGAGCAGCACCAGGATTGGTTGGAGTAGACTCACTCAGCGCTCCTAAGAGCACAGGAGGCCTACAGCTAGTTTAGAAAAGTTCAAAATGTGCATGTCTGGCTGGCCATCGCAAGACAGCCGGCCAAAGATACATGCACATTTTAAAGCACACAGCGCCCTGTGGCTGCCATTCGGCACAGCAGCACTGGCCCCACTCCATCCTGTCACTCAGTTCAGGATGGGTTGGTTGCTGAAAAATAAAATGGTGATTAATACATTTTATAACCAGTTTATTTTTTGGCTCTGGCCTCAGACTTTCTTAGTGGGTTGACGCTCCTCCATTCAAGCGCAGGTGACACCCCTGGTCTTGCTGCTACCTATGTGCATACCGCACTTGCAGAGCCCATTGCTTCTGAACTCAAAGAAGCCCTGAAAGCAACCAAGGTCACTCCACACCTCTGAGCCTGACATTTAGTCCATTCAAAGTCTAGTACTTTCCTAAATGTAATTAAGATTGGAATATGAATACTAAATCAGGTTTTCCCAAAGGCCAAGACTTTCCCCATTGTGGTTAGGTTTGAAAAAGCATAAACTTGCACAAAGTTTACCCTTGTGAATGAGATCCATCCTGTTAGTTTGGTTAATTTGCTCAGTGTGGATCTAATACAATTTTAATTTATGTTGTAATGATATAAATTCTGTTTACAGAAGGTTCCCTATTTTTAAATCTGCTTGTCCCCCAAAAAATAACAAACTTTATTGTAATAATTGTTATTGAACTTCTTACACATTTTACTTTTAATATACATTTTTAAAGTTTGTAATCATGCCATATATATACATATATATCGAACTTTCAATACACCAAAACAAGAGCCGATGTATATCAATTCATTCGTAAGCTCAAGCTCAAGAAATATCACCTACAAAGAGCCAATACGGATCAAGTATTACAAGCAACGAATGGAACAGACCCCCCTGGTTTGAAAATTTCAGATTTAGGTTTGCTACAGGGCATGTGTCAACTGGCTTCAGGAGAAAGTAGCAACACACAGGAAGCATCAGCTTTTATTGGCCAGAAAAGAGTGGAAACACATTTCAAACCTAAATCCAAGTTCATCCCTTTATCTTCCAGTGATGGTTTGGATGCATTCAATGAGCATGTGGTTGGGCAAATTAAAAGATTAACTCTTGCAGTCAACAGACAAAAGAAAAAATATTCCAACACTGAAAGAAAATACCAACAACTGATGGAGAAGCTACAGAAAGGAGACTTGATAATAAGGAACTCAGACAAAGGCGGCAACATTGTTCTTTGGCCAGTAACGGATTATTTAAAGGAAGCACACAGACAGTTGAATGATGTCCAGTGTTATAGAAAGAGCAATCTTGTGAAATTTAAAGCAATGCAAGATAAACTATTTCATAATCTGTTGGCTTGGAAGGGCCTAGGACTGTTAAATTGGGATGAGTACAGGTTCATCAAAAAGGAACATCCACTTGTACCATATATTTATTTCATACCCAAAGTTTACAAAAGTTTAACAGCCCCTCCGGGGAGGCCTATTATTTCAGCTTGCAATGGACCTTTGGAAAATCTTTCACAATACATAGATTACTTTCTTCAGACCTACATGAAAAAACTAGATTCTTACGTGCAAGACACCAGTGATTTTTTGAATAAAATCAAGGATCTGGTATGGAATTCTGAACTATTGTTAGTGACACTGGATGTGACTTCCTTATACACATGCATTAAGCATATGGATGGCCTAAGAGCAGTGGAGTACTTTCTAAACAGAAGATCAATGGAACACACTGAACATACACGAATGTTACTTAGTATGTTATCCTTCTGTTTAGAAAATAATTATTTTTTGTTCAATGATCAATTTTATCAGCAAATACAAGGTGTGGCTATGGGGGCCAGCTTTTCCCCCAGCTATGCCTGTTTATTTATGGGCTGGTGGGAAGAGCTGGTCCTCCAACGTGATCATGAGCAGGTCTGCCAAATCAACATAGTCTCCTGGTGGCGTTTTATTGATGATTTATTTATTGTCTGGCGAGGTTCTGAGGAGGGTGTTTTACATTTTGTAGAGAATATCAATCACAATGATTTCAACTTAAATTTTACATCTAATATTAGCAATAGCTCGGTGACATTTTTAGATGTTGAAATTTTAGTGTGTAATAATGTGTTAACTACTACCCTTTTTAGAAAAGCCACCGCTGGAAATACACTGCTACATGCTACAAGTGCACACCCCAAACATCTTATAAACAGTATTCCATATGGGGAGATGCTTAGAATTAAGCGCATTTGCAGTGATCCAGCTGACATGAAGATAAAACAAATGGAAAGTCAGGTTCGGTTTTTAGATAGAGGATACAGCCCCAGAGTGGTAAAAGCAGCCATAGCTAAAACACAACTCCAGCACAGGGAAAAGCTTCTCAAATATAAGAACAAAAGGGCCACAGATAAAGTGGAGCCAGTTCGTCTAATTTTTACCTATTCCAAACAGGAGAAGCATTTGAGAGATATTGTCAGACGTAATTGGCATTTTGTTAGAGATGACCCTGTGATAGGTGAACTGATGCCATGCAATCCAGCTATAGCTTTTAGAAAGTCCACTAGTATGGGTAATGTCCTTTCCAAAAACAGCCAGTAGCTCTGTAAAAAGGAGGGCTGGCTTACAGAAAGGAAAGGATTCTATAAATGCACTAGCTGCAGAGCTTGCCAATTTGGTATCAATACTAGAAACTACAGGACATTTTTTTCTAATTCTGATAAGGAAATAAAACAACATCTAACATGCAAAACTGAATTTTGTGTGTATGTCCTTGAATGTGATTGTCACCTTAAATATATTGGCAGCACAAAGTTGGCAGTTCATAAGCGAATCCTCCAACATCTGAGGGCAATAACCAACAAAGACCCGAATTACCCTGTTGCCAGACACTTTGAAGCCATGCACAATAGTGACCCTCGATTTCTCCACTATTTTGCCATTGAGTCCATTCCTACAACAAAGAGAGGAGGGGATAGGGAGGCTACCCTCCGTAGGCTAGAGACCAATTATATTTTGGAATTCAACAGTAAATGGCCAGGTGGTTTAAATACAACGGAAGATTTGCATACCTTACTATGAAACGTATTAAGAAACAAAGGGTGCCCCATACTGTGTGGTTATCTGTACATCATTTGGCTGTATTTACGGAAACGCTGTTTTTTAGCAATCAATTTTAAAGGAATTTCATGGGTAGTTTTATCTATGGGTTTTTTTGTATATTGGTTGTTTTAAACGTGTCACCGGGCTACTCGTATTGAATTTATAATTTTAATCTTCAGGATTGATTGGCACACCATAGCTCCTCATAAGATGAAGCATAATTTATATCTGGCTATCCTCAGTTGAGTGTTCTTTTGTTATTCATGTCCCTGATGTTTGCTGCAAACACTGTACATCTAATGGTTTTTATTTGTATTATAGTATATCCAGTTTTTAAGTATTGTGTATACTTTGAAATTATAATACTATAGCACTTTATTTCGGTGAGCACTTTATATCTTATGTTTATTGTGCAACATATCAATGTATGAATAATTTTAAGATATCGATGATATTCTCATTATATATTTCCCCCAACTAGCACATTATTGAGATATACATATTTATATGTAAAATACATTAGGCATTTAGGCTTGTATTGTATGTGTTATATTATTTTAACAATGGGGAATTTTCTCAACATGATTGTGATTTAAAAAAAACATGTTTTGTGAATAATGATGGCTATAATCTGCCGTGATTTGCAATAATGAGACCGTAGTATGTCATCTATGTTTATTGTTGATGATTGCACTTGCACTTTAAAAATGGGCTACTCTGTGACGTGCGATCAGGTGATCAAGGCCGCTTGGACGGCCGAAACGCGTCCTGACACAGGAGGAGACAGAAAATAAAAAATAATGCTGCAAAAGTTGGTCGGTACTGGTGATTTCCGTGCCTAAGCGGGATTGCATCACGAGTTGCTGCGATATATATATATATATATATATATATATATATATATATATATATATATATATATATATATATATATATATATTCACTGAAAAAACCATAGGTTTCACACATGTTATAGTTAGCTGCACATTTCACTCGTAAAAAACCAATGAAATTCCCCCGTTATAGTTAGTTCAGCTAACTATAACTCGTTTTTTTTTAAATTTCGATAGAGTTGAACAGCATAGTTAATATCTTCTATAAACTTATAAACACTTTAAAAAAATTTTTTTAAGTGTTTATGACCGTGCGCGCACGGTGCGCGCACGGTGCGCGCACGGTGCACGCATGCGTATGTGCTCCACGTGCGCATGCGTACGTAGTGCGTGCTCGGTATGTGCGTGCTCCATACGCGCATGCGCGCGTTGCTCCGTACGTGCATGCGTGCGTGCTCCGTGCGCATGTGCGTGCTCCGTACACGCACGGTGCACGCACGGTGCGCGCACGGCAAGTCATGTGATTTAGAAACAACACTTTTTATTGGTTTATAGTAGTTTCAGGTCATGTGATTAAGAAACAACACTTTTCATTGGTTTATAGTAGTTTCAGTTCCAGAAACTTCCAACACCACACCCACTCCTTTTATTATTACTTCTGATTCCCTGGGAGAAGGAGCTGAGCAGCTTTTCCAGTACTCCAGTACTTGAGAATGGCAGAGCAGCAGTCATCTTCTGGGAGTGAGCAGGAGACCCTTGTGCCACAAAGACAGAGGAAACAGAAAAACTCTTTTATATGGCAATTTTTCACTTTTCCAGAGGGGCAGAAGAAGGTGAATGCTCCGAAAGTCACCTGCACTCTTTGTGGTGGTGTCTTTTCAAGAGGAGATCCTAAAAATAAATACTTTTTTAGTATCTTCACTATGATCAGGCACGTTAGAGATGTACATCCTGTGGCTTATGCTCGAGCTGCTAGAGAAAACCCTCCAGCAGCTCAGCCGAGCATATCATCGGCAGCTCAGCCGGGCACTTCATCTGCGGCGGCAGCTTCACCTGCTTCTGTTCCTCTGGATATACACCCTCTGTTTAAGAGGGTGCATATATGGTGCAATGCGTGCAATGCTCTTCTCTCTTATGGGGACACCAGCATTCCCCTAATAGAGAGCAAGATACAGCAGCACACGTGCGGCACCCTATAATTTTTGTCATTTTTTTGTTCCTCTGTTTCTCAATTAACACAACGGCTCTTTTTAGATTCTATTTTTGTAATGATTTTTTTTCCGCCGTACGCGCAACGTTCGCACACCTCACGACGGTGCACGCACGGTGCGCACACCGTGCGCGCACCCCGCGATTTTCTACAAAAAAAATAAAATGTTTTTTTCACCCTTCATGGTCCTTCAGGGACCCCCTGACAAAAGCTAGGGAGTCAGGAACTCTGTACCCTGCCCCCTTTTCACGTTCTTCACCTTTCTTTTTCACTGTCACACACAAAATGGCGGACAACACTTCCTGATTTCGACCGATTCGAATGTTGACTGACATCTAACCACCAATCAGAATTACGCTCGCGCACGGCACCGTGCGCGCACGGTGCGCTCCTATAGATATTTATGTACTTTTAACTGCAATTTTCTCAGGAACAACTGAACAGATTGACACCATATATGCAAAAGGCACATCCCTGACCTGTGGACTACCTCTTTGCCAAATTTCAAGTAATTCTGTTCAGCCGTTCGGGCTGTACCTTCGACTAAAGGTCCTATGGGAAAATGCATGGGGAAAACGCTTTTTGGGACCCCCTTTTTTCTCAGCCCCCGCTTGACGAATCACCCCGAGACTTCCAGGGTAGGAGCTGAGTGGAGCGCCCCATTAGTTTTGAAAATTTCGCGAGGATCCGTCAACCGGCGCCAAAGTTATTCAAAATAGAATTTTCAGATTTCCTATGGAAACACGGTCCTAACTATAACTATCTACTGGCGACCGCCAGTAGATAATATATATTCACTGAAAAAACCATAGGTTTTAGGGGCATTAAAGTTAGCTGGACATTTCCCTCGTACAAAACCCTAGAAATTCCCCTGTTATAGTTAGTTCAGCTAACTATATCTCACGCCCCCGCAATGCACTGCTGATGACGTCACATATTACATCACTCATGACATGGTCAGTGACATCACTGATGACATCACTGATGACATCTCAAATGACATCACTGATGACATCACTGATGACGTCATCCATGTGATAAATTAGTGCATCTTCGAATATTGCTCCGATGTTCACAAATCTGTGAACATCGGAACAATATTCGCTGCTGCAAGAACACCTCAAAACTTACAGACATATCCTACTGTTCAATCACACTACAAATGATCTAAGTTGGACGATCATCGAACAGCCTTATGCAGGTCCAAACAACCAACAGACGCTTTTTGAAAAAGAACAACGGTGGATTTATCGTCTGTCCACACACCGCACAGGATTAAATGATAATATCCCCTGGGGTACAGTTCTTAAACGCTAACTGTGTAATGTCTCTTTCCTCTCTGAACAAGTGTTACCCATGCATTTTTCATTTAATTTTCTTTATTATTAATTTTTTTGATAAAGATCGTTTGGGATATAAGACATCAATATCCCTACAACAAAGGATGCATTGATCCAAACTTATTTTTGATCTTGCCCCCTCTTTTTCCAAGTGGTCAGTACTTTTGTCCGTTATTATTGACATATTACGAATTGCAAAGAGGCAATTAACATCAGATGTGTCCCCATGGTTAATACGTCTTCGTAACGCTTAGCGCAGTCCCTGATGGTACTGAACTGTATAAATTACGTTTGTACACAGCACACAGAATCATCTAGCAATACGTTTTCCAGTGATTGCTCAGCTCTTGCTCTCACTGATTAAAACTTTTGTTTTGGTTTCCCGCTTTTGACTAATAAAGTTTAGTCTGAACTTCTCTTCCGCGCAGTCTAGTGGTTCCAAGTCCTTTACCCGGAACGTAATGCGCCACACGCGCCCCGCCTGGGGTCACGTGATCGCGGAACAAGCATTCTATCCGGGAAAGCCACTCCACGGCAACATCCAGGCCGAGGAGGATAGCATTAGGTGCATTGCGGGAGTATGTGAGCAAAGAAGTACGTTCACTGGGGGTACAAAGGGTTTCATTGTACTTATGCTCCGTTTCTCGTATTTTTACATTCTGGCTCCTTTCGTCCCAGATCCTATCAAGATACTGATCCCCCTCCCGGACCCATGACGCCAAGCAGGTCCTCTTTCTATGTGAGCCGCCATCTTTTCCATGTGAGTTGCGTCCGTTTTAGGATGCATACATATATTTGTGCGCTGTAATATACATATTTCAGCGTCTTTGTAACCCTTGTATATGTTTTTGAGGAGCATGAGTCACTGAGCACCAATAGTAATGATTCTATTACACATGTTAGTTCTACGTGCTAATGATGCATGTAATCGCCTTCATTTAGAGGGCTGAACACACTACAGCAATGTCTTTCTGTAGTTTCGACCCCTCCGTTTTAAAGGGAATGACGTTTATTTACGGAGTGGCTGTATTTAATGAATACGAGTTTTGAGATAAAGATTAACAATATTGTCATAATATGTAAACGTTTCCCGTAATCAGCACGAGTTTGCTATTAAGCACAGACATCTTCTTGATAGCACTGAAAGAATTGACCATTGAATGTATTGTACAATCTCTTTGTGTGTCATGTTTATTTATTTTATAGAGTCTAGTGGCCTAGAAAATCCCAGGAAGCCCACTGAGGTAGAACCGTGAGTTTTACCATTCACACAGTTCCATAGGTTAGGGTGCGCCTTAGCGAGCGCATACTGCCATGGAATTTTTTCGGTCCTGAAGAATGCTTAGCGAACGTGCATAGATAAGCTGAAACATGTTGACCATTTGTTTTCACTCACTTTACCAAATCGGATGGTCCTGGTCAACCTAACTAGCCAGCCAACATCCGTCACACTTCTTTTAACGGTCACCGGTTTTTGCACCATTAAAATTCATTTTTGGTAAAAACCTGTAGCCTTTTAAAATTTCACTTTACTCACAACACTCACATCCTTGTACCCCTCCATAAAACCTGCACCGCTGTAAATCAGGCGTCGTAGCACACCAGGGAGTCACTCGGCCTCTCTGGTGGGAACCCAATGATGAAGCATGTCACCAACCAGGTTGGTGAGTGAAGGTTCTTTTAAAGAAGTAAGTCTTTCCTCTGTGCTACCCAACTTTTTGGTTTAAACAGTTGCTCTTTTGTTGTTTCTGAATATATAGCCAAGGGGGAATAAGAGTGACTCTCCCTCTCCCTCTCTCTCCTTTTGTTCTCCACATGTCATCAGTGATGTCACTGACCATGTCATGAGTGACGTAATATGTGACGTCATCAGCAGTGCATTGCGGGGGTGCGAGTTATAGTTAGCTGAACTAACTATAACGGGGGAATTTCTAGGGTTTTGTATGATGGAAATGTCCAGCTAACTATAATGCCCCTAAAACCTATGGTTTTTTCAGTGAATTTCTAAGGTTTTTTAAATGCCAAAACCTAACTATAACGCCCCTAAAACCTATGTTTTTTTCAGTGAATTTCAAAGGTATTTTAAATGCCAATTCCTAACTATAACATGCATGAAACCTATAGATTTTTCAGTGAATTTCAAAGGTTTTGTAAATGCTAATTCCTATCTATAACTTATCTCTAAAGATATCATGTTTAATGATTTTCATTGGATTTCTATATTTTTCAATTTCAGTATGTCAAGTTTATTAATTATGTTTTTTTTAAATACTATTTTATCACCAGTTTTTTTTAACTTATTTTTTCAATTAATTCTTTTAAAAATTAAAAAATAATATTTGTTTTTATTGGGGTTTTTTTAAAACATTTTTTTATATTTTTAAAACGATTTTTAAACTATATTTTCAAAACTTTATGTTTTATTTTTGTTCCCATTTTTTTGGGATTCGCGCACCCTATGCGCACCGTTCTCGATCCCTACGAAAAAGCATCCGCGCACGGTATGCGCTGGGTACGTGTTTGCAATGCGACCGGTACGCGACTCCAAGCCTATACGCGACACGTACGATGTACGTAACGCGACGTGTGCGCGCTTCCGCAATGCGTCATATGCGTGTATGACATGATGAACGCGCGGATCCGGCGAAATATATAACATTTAAAAAAACATATATATATGTATTTCATGTGAATAATAATTGAAGACAAATTCTAAACTAGTCTTAAAAGTAATATATTTTTACATCTAATCCTATATTTCTTTTTAATTGAATTTCGCAGATGTGCGCTGGGTGCGTGATGCGTAAGCGCAGGGTGCGTGGACCCCATGTGACCTGCAAAAAAAGAGATTTGATTGGTTCATTACACTTCCTATTATAACTATTGAAAGACCCCACCCATTTCAATCATTCTTCTTTGAGCTTCTTTGGAGGAAGATTTCACACCTTAGAACTAGAAGAATCTTTTTGGGGAAGATTTCCACAGCTGCAATTTTTCTGAAGACAATGGCTTCTGCACAGCAGCCACCGTCAGAATCAGACCATTCATCCGATGAGGAATTTTTTGTGGAACCTCCACGCACAGAAAGATACACCTCTGTGGTGTGGAAAATTTTTTACCTTCCCAGAAGGACAAAATAAAACTAATTCAACTAAAGTGACATGTAAAATATGTCAAAGAGTGCTTTCCAGAGGAGATCCATCAAAAAAATACTCTTGTGGGACTGCGAGTATGTTAAAAAACCTGAAGACTCTGCATCCCGTGAACCTGGCCAAGCAGGAATGCAGAAGACTCCGACAGCAGCCTCAGCCAGCACTGGTAAGCACTTCTGCAGCATCACCATCGAGCACTCACCCGGACATACGTCCAGAATTTGGAAAACTAAAAATTAGTTACATTAAATGCAACAAACTACTATGTTACGGCGAGCAGTCAATTGAACTAATCTGCCGAGTGCAGCAAATCCACAAGTGCTAAACTTGTGTTTATTTTTTTTTTTTGCAGAAGTTGACTGTTTTGTTCCTCCTGTTGTCTTTTTTTCCTTTTAAAAAAAAACAAAAAAATAACAAAATTGTTCTAAAAAACAAAAAAGAAGAAAAATAAAAGTTCTTCTAAGAACTAACTTTCCTGGTTTAAAAAAAAGAGCTATATTTGTTTGTTTGTCTGTGAAAGTTTAGATGAATGTATGTGTAGTACGTAATTGACTGAACAAATGCATTAGTAGCGTATGGTGAATGTATGAGTGCAGAACTATGAGGAAGTGCTGCAGCATCACACAGTAACCTCATTAACTACAGTGAGCTGTAGTACTTCCGAAGCAAAGGGATGCAACATAAGTACATAAATATGTTGCAAATCTATGCTTCTCTCTGCACGGCTGCTTAAACTGTAGCCATGTGGTGACACAGGCACCCTTGCACCACAGTGCAAGGATATCTGTGTCATGTGTTGTTTGTTTTTGTGCAGGAAGACACACCTTCCTGCACAAAAACAATCAGTAAAGGCATTTTTCTCCTTCAATGTATGCTGAGCATTTTAGCATGCATTGAAGATGTAAAAATGTGGAGAAATGAAAACAATTCTCCTTGTTGTGCTTTCCTACACCAATTTTAGAATGGTGCAGCATTCACACACAAATCGAGATTTATGATTTCTGACAAATCTAGACATGTGTCTTGTTCTATGAGTATTCAGTGCAATCATGCACAACAACACTTATAGAACACCCTTTCAACGCAAACTGGTGTGCATAATGAGGTTGTATTTACATGGAGTATAAAAAGTGGACGGAGTGCCTTTTCCTCTCTTTGTAAATATGAAAGAGTGTCTTGCGCAATAACTATGTTACAAAAAGTGACATATTCCAGTTTAAAAATTCCTTGCGAATGATAGAAGGTAAGCACAGAGTTTTGTCTGCAAAAATGTTCAAAGAAGAATGATTGAAATAATTGCGGTCCTTCAATAGCTACAATGGGAAATATTATGAACCCCTCAAATCTCTTTTTTTGCAGGTCACATGATATCTGATTATGGTCAGATTTCAAAACTACATAGGTATAAACAGAGTGTTTTTAGAAACGTGTTTCAACTTTGTAGCCTCTTGCAGACCTCCTCATTCTGCATACTGAGACTTAGTTAAACTTACCTTCACAGTAATAGGAATAAAAAATGGTATACATTTTATTCAGATTTTCATTGCAATCTAAATTCATTTAAATTGCTTATTTTTAAATTTGGATCTGTAATATAACATGTAATAATACATTTTTACAACACAGCATAATTTCCACAAAGTAATTTGTTTGCCTTTTTTGCTGTTCTCAGAATATATTGAATTTCACTAAAAATAGTGATTTCAATCGTACTCATCACTTAACAGCGGGCAAAAAAAAAACAATCAGAAAGATTGTTAAAAAAAAAACAACATGCTACTCTCAGCAAAATACCACAAGATACAAATCACAGATATATAAAATGCTTACGGCTAACAAAATGTTATAAGTTTAACTTACAAAAACTGTAAATGTTGTCGCTTAAAATATTCACCGAATCTAAGGATTAATTTTTGGAGGAGGCACCACGCCCACAACGTTTTTCTTCAGTGCTGTGGAAATGTGTTACTTTTCCCGAGGGGCAAACAAAGAACAATGCCACCTTGGTCACGTGCAAGATTTGCAAAACAGTTCTGTTGCGAGGGGATCCTAACAAGAAATATTCGTACGGCACGGCAAGTATGATGAAACACCGAATGACCCTTCATCCAAACAATCTTGCACGAGAAGAGTGCAAACGGATGAGAAACACTCCTATTCTGTATCTGTAAAAAAGAATCACAAATAAATGTATTTTAATAACTTTCAAATTTATACTATTCCATTACACATTTTATATAAAAACTGACTAAGAAACTATAACCCTGAACCCTGAACCATAAGTGTGACGATGGTTAAAACACTACATGCATAGTGCATACTACTTTGAAGCAGTTCATGCCCTAAAGCCTACCTCACTAAGGGCCTCATGTAGGTAGCCAAATACCGGTCGGTAACGGCCGATTTTCGGTAATTATACCGTTACCGACCGGTATTTTGGCCATTGGTATGTAGGGGTACAAATTTTGCTTTCGGAATTTACCGAATCGGTAAAATTACCGATTCGGTAAAAATACCGAATCGGTAATGTTACCGAATCGGTAACTTTTCCGAATCGGTAATTTTACCGATTCGGTAAATTCCGAAAGCAAAATCAAGATGTAGGGGGAGTGTGTGTGTGTGTTTAAGAGTCGGTATTTACCACCAACTTATAGTTGGTGGTAAATAATGAATGTATGTGTAAATGCATTTTTACGCGCGTAGCAGTGTGCAATGTGGCATACATACATGCCCTTAGGGCATGTATGTGTGCCACATGTGCACACATGGCCGAATCAGGGGTGCAACAGCGTGTCAATGTGACACCCTGCCACCCTTGTATGTGTTCCCCCCATTACCGAATCGGTATTTACCGATTCGGTAATGAGGCATACCTTCCCCTCAATGGGAAGGTATGCCTCATTACCGAATCGGTAAATACCGATTCGGTAATTACCGACTAGTAACGATTCGGTAAAAAATACCGACTCATTACCTACATACCAGTTACCACTTCTAAAATACCGATTCGGTATCGTTCGGTATTTTAGAAGTGGTAACTGGTATGCTACCTACATGAGGCCCCAAAAGACTACATGCTAACTGACTGAATAATTACACTACTATAAGGAGACACACTGGGTGAGTAACAGGGTGTTTGCTAGAAGTGTATGAATACTGACTGGGGAATTGAAGGTGTGAAAGACAACTGTATAGGTGGTTAGAGGCCTGCATGCATAGTGAATAGGCATTTGAAGCAGTCTATGTGCTAAGGCCTGGCTCACTGCATGAGTACTTGGGAACTGACGGAATGATTAGAGTACAGCAAAGAGAGTGCCTGGGTGAATTTATAAGTGGTTGGCTTTTGACACAGTGAATGGATTAGTACTTGGTACTGAATGGGTCACTAGAGGAGTACACAGAGAGTGACAGGATGTTTGCTGGACTGTATGGATACTGACTAGGGAATTGAAGATGTGAAAGACAAGTGTATAGTATGTTAGAAGACTGCATGCATACTGCATAGACATTTGAAGCAGTCTATGTGGTAATGTGTGGTTTACAACATGAGTACTTGGAAACTGACTAAATCATCAGACTACTACTAGGACAGTGCCTGGGTAAAACTTAACATTTTTCAGTTCTGGCACAGTGAAGAGAATAGTACATGGTACTGCACTTTAGTGTCAAACCCGGACTCATTTTAACAATGCATAAGCAAAGAATAGCTTCTAAAGCTACTAAAACTTGACAACATGACCGGTTTTAAAACAGTTATCTGTCAGCAAATACACGATGTTACCAAATGCTTCTATCACAATCCTTACCCAAATGCACACAGACTCACAGTGTGATTTTAGACAAGCAACACTATCCTAGGAGTTTACCAAAACTCATTCACTAGTCTAGAAGAGGTAAGGATACTGCACACAATCTACATATTTAAGTACAGCACATTAGTGTCAAAGCATGACTCATTTAATCAAAGCATAAGCAAAGACTGGCTTCTAATGCTAGTAAAACTTGACAACATGACAGGTTTTAAAAGAGTTATCTACCAGAAAATACACGATGTTACCAAATTCTTCACTCACAGTGGTTCCCAAATGCACACAGACTCACAGTGTGATTCTAGACAACAACCACTATACCCAGGAGTTTACCAAAAATCTTTCACTACTGTGGAAGTGATAAGGGAACTGCACACAATCTACATATTTCAGGACTGCACTTTTGTGTCAAAGACTGACTCATTTAATCAAAGCATAAGCAAAAACTGGCTTCTCATGCTACTAAAACTTGACAACATGACAGGTTTTAAAACAGTTATCTGTCACCAAATACACAATGTTACCAAATGCTTCTCTCACAGTGGTTCCCAAATGCACACAGACTCACAGTGTGATTCTAGACAACAACCACTATACCTAGGAGTTTACCAAAAATCATTCACTACTGTGGAAGTGGTAAGGGAACTGCACACAATCTACATATTTCAGGACTGCACTTGTGTGTCAAAGCCTGACTCATTTAATCAAAGCATAAGCAAAAACTGGCTTCTAATGCTTGTAAAACTTGACAACAAGACAGGTTATAAAACAGTTATCTGTCAGCAAATACACAATGTTACCTAATGTTTCTCTCACAGTGGTTCCCAAATGCACACAGACTCACAGTGTGATTCTAGACAACAACCACTATACCTAGGAGTTTACCAAAAATCATTCACTACTGTGGAAGTGGTAAGGGAACTGCACACAATCTACATATTTCAGGACTGCACTTTTGTGTCAAAGCCTGACTCATTTAATCAAAGCATAAGCAAAAACTGGCTTCTAATGCTAGTAAAACTAGACAACAAGACAGGTTTTAAAACAGTTATCTGTCAGCAAATACACAATGTTACCTAATGCTTCTCTCACAGTGGTTCCCAAATGCACACAGACTCACAGTGTGATTCTAGACAAGCACCACTATCCCTAGGAGTTTACCAAAACTCATACACTACAGTGGAAGTGGTAAGGGAACTGCACACAATCTACATATTTCAGGACTGCACTTTTGTGTCAAAGCCTGACTCATTTAATCAAAGCATAAGCAAAAACTGCCTTCTAATGCTACTAAAACTTGACAACAAGGCAGGTTTTAAAACAGTTATCTGTCAGCAAATACACGATGTTACCAAATGCTTCTCTCACAGTGGTTCCCAAATGCACACAGACTCACAGTGTGATTCTAGACAAGCAACACTATCCCTAGCAGCTTAAGAAAACACATTTCTTCATCTAGAAGGAGTACTACATTTTAGTATAGAAACATAACTCATTTCACAAATTCATAAACAATGACTGGTTTCTAATTCTACCAAAATATAAAAACAGCACAGTTATCTGTCTGCAAACACATGAAAAACACAAATGCTTATCACACAATGGTTTCTACATGCACATACATCTTGGCCTATATATATATGTAAAACATATTGTGAACTTTACAGAAACACACAGTCACTGTCATCAGTGATGTCTTCAGTGATGTCATTTGAGGTGTCACCAGTGATGTCATCAGTGATGTCACTGACCATGTCATGAATGATGTAATATGTGACGTCATCAGCAGTGCATTGCAAGGGTGCAAATTATAGTTAATTGAACTAAGTATAACGGCCGAATTTCTCTGGTTTTGAACGAGTGAAATGTCCAACTAACTATAACATCCCTGAAACCTGTGGTTTTTTCAGTGAATTTCGAAGGTTTTTTTAAATGCAAATTTCGAACTATAACGTCCCTGAAACCTGTGGTTTTTTCAGTGAATTTCAAAGGTTTTTTTAATGCTAATCTTTAACTATGCCTACAGAGGTAAGACATGTGCAAAAAGAGAAAGAAAGGCGCAGAAAGAAGCAAGAGATGTGCACAAAGAACTAACTGAGGAGCAGAAATAGGCCTTGTTGCAAAGTCATCCTGTGCCCCTAAATTTTTGCTGATGGGTACTGGTGGTAACTTACTCTGACTAAACAGGCCCGGAGCCAGTTCTATGCTGAAAGAGACTTAGAATACAGTGAAAACACCTACATACACTAGGGTACACTATGAGTTGGGGTACCCCTGTGATTGGCA
This sequence comes from Triturus cristatus, assembly GCF_964204655.1. Classification (NCBI taxonomy): domain Eukaryota; kingdom Metazoa; phylum Chordata; class Amphibia; order Caudata; family Salamandridae; genus Triturus; species Triturus cristatus. The sequence continues at coordinate 316,217,953 of NC_140588.1, read as the reverse complement.
TGACCTCCCCTGTATGGCCCTAGTACATAATAGCTCAGGAGGATTAAAACTACCTCTAACTAAGAGGTGCAGAAGGAGGCAAGAGAAGTTCAGAAAGAAGCAACAGAGGTGCAGAAAGACGCAAGAGAACTGCAGAAAAAGGCAAGAAAAGTGCAGAAAGAGGCAAAAGAGGTACATAAAGAGACAACAGGGGTGCAGAAAGAAGCAAGACAAGTGCAGAAAAAAGCATGGAAAGTGCAGAATGAAGCAACAGGGGTGCAGAAAGAGGCAAGAGAAGTGTAGAAAGGAGCAAGTGAGGTGCAGAAAGAGCCAACAGAGGTGCAAAAAGAGGCAAGAGATGTGCAGAAACAGGCAAGAAAAGTGCAGAAAAAGGCAAGAGAATTGCTGAAAGAAGCAACAGAGGTGTAGAAAGAAGCAAGAAAAGTGCAGAAAGAGGCAAGTGAGATGCAAAAACAGGCAGGAAAGGTACAGAAAGACAGAAGATGAGTGCAGAAAGAGACAACAGAGGTTCATAAAGAAGCAAATGAGGTGCAGAAAGAGGAAACAGACGTGCAGAAAGAGGGAAGAGCGGTGTAGAAAGTACAAGAGATTTGCAGAATGAGGTCAAGAGAAGTGCATAAAAAGAAAGAAACGTGCAGAAAGAAGCAACAGAAATGCAGAAAGAGGCAAGAGAGGCACAGAGGGAAGCAAGAGTGGCTTGCACACCATTAGTACCAATTTAACATCCACATTTAGCAATAAGTAAAAGGTGACCATTCTAGATTTGCAAAGGGCCTTCCACCACGCTGTAACACTTGTCGTTGCATTTTTGGCAATGTTGGACCAGTTTCAGCTAGAAACAAGGCTATTTTTGTTCAAATCTGCAGATTAGGGTGCAGATGGTGAATTATGTTGCTAATGCAGAAAATGTATAATTGTGCGAAGGTCGATGCAGCCAAACACTGACATTATTCCAGTGGCCCTGCTCATACCTCTAACTAGGTCCACAACTGCTCCTCAGTGATTCCATCTTTTTTTGTCTCACGGAGTTCATAGTTGAGCTTCTATGGAAACGAGGAAGACTAAACCTGAGCTTAACACTCCACAACACAGACAACCATACCACACAATTACTCTCCATAACACATAGTCCCACTCTACATAATTCCTATACACTAAATACCACATACTTTCTATCCACATAATTTCACTCCACAACAAATCAAATAATTCCACTACACACAACGTAAATCCACTCCACTCCAAAAAAACATTGGTAAAATACTTTTGCATTTACAACGCCAATAGCTCTAATTCTCGCAAAGGCGAAACCTATTACATTGCAAACACTTCTTTAACTAGTAGTCACGTTTGCAGAGTGGTGGAGAAAGGGTGCTGGACCTCAGACCAGCACTCAGGTATTCCAGTGCGTAGGGCTTACAGGAGGTACCAATAGGGCTTCTTGGCCCGCAAAGTCCCTTAGGAGTAAATTGAACTTCATCCCCCATCCGGTAGTCTTCCAGGAGGTGCGTTTGCAGAATGGTGGAGAAAGGGGGGCATGGCCTCCGAAGTCGTCTTAGAAATCCCAGTGTGCAGGACTTACTGGAGGTAACAAGAGGGGTAGTTGGCCCCCAAGGACATCCTTGGGTGCCAACTACCCCTCCTATTACCTCCAGTAAGTCCCACACAGTGGCATTGCTAAGCTCGAAGAGCAGGTCACGCCCCCTTTTCCCACCACTCTACAAACGCACTCCCTGGTGCGCTCTTGGATGGGGATTGAAGTCCCCTTTGCTGCTGGGGGTCCTTTAGGGGCCAACTAGCCTACCTCTTACCTCCAGTAAGCCCCACACAGTGGGATTTCTGAGAGGTGGACAAAGGCCACACCCCCTTTCTCCACCACTCTGCAAACTTGCCCCCTGGCGCATTCTAAGTTGAGGGATTAAGTCTCCTTGAATACTGAGGGTCCCTGGGGGCCAACTAGCCCACCAGGTACCTCCTGTAAGCACCAAACAGCTGGATTGCAGAGAGGTGGTCCAAGGCCACGCCTCTTTTTACACCACTCTGTAAACGCTGCTGCTTGGAAGATGAAGTCAACTTGTGTCCTGAGGTCCTCTGTACACAAGTGGACTTCATCCTCCGAGCAGCAGTGTGCCATGAGCTGTGTTTGTAGAGTGGTGTAAAAAGGGGCGTGGCCTCGGACCACCTCTCACCACAATTATTTTCTTTAAAAAAATGCATTTTGGCATTGCCCCGGGACCTGGCCCACCTGGGGGCCTCAATAAAACGAAGCATCCTAGGACTGGTTTCTGGGTAACACCCTTCATCAGCCAGGCTAGCTAGAATGCAGTGGCAAACCCATATCTGTGACTGGGGATGAGTGTCTGAAAAGTTTCAGCGCTCTGTCCATCATCTCCTTGTGTTTGCTTTGTTCGCCTTAAGTTGGCTGTGTATGCCCAGACCTAGGTCCCTTGATCACTTTGCCACTAGATTCAAGCTAGCCTGGCTGATGAAGGGAGTTACCCAGAAACCGGTCCCAGGATGCTTGTTTCCGGTTCAGGGAAGACCTGGCTAGGCAGTTCGGGCTGGACTTTTCCCATGCGGCACAGGGTCATGATGACAGAATGATGATGGATTCAACCCAAATCTGTGACTAAGAATGTGTCTGAAAAGTTTCAGCACTCCGTCCCTCATCCCCTTTTATTTACATATATATTCATATGTATAAATACATATATATATATTATCTACTGGCGTTCGGCAGTAGATAGTTATAGTTAGGACCGTGTTTCCATAGGAAATCCGCAACATTCTATTTGGAATAACTTTGGCGCTGGTTGACGAATCCTCGCAAAATTTTCAAAATAGGTGGGGCGCTCCGCTCCGCTCCTACCCTGAAAGTCCCGGGGGGATTCATCAAGCGGGGGCTGAGAAAAAAGGGGGTCCCAGAACGCGTTTTCCCCATGCAATTTTCCATAGGGACCTTTAGTCCAAGGTACAGCCCGAACGGCTGAACAGAATTACTTGAAATTTGGCAAAGAGGTAGTCCTCAGGTCAGGCATGTGCCTTTTGCATATATGGTGTCAATCTGTTCAGTAGTTCCTGAGAAAATCAAAAGTAAAATCACATACATATCTGAGCGGAGCCTAACCACACATCTCATCGTGAGATCTGATTGGCTGTCAGTACTTCATCCAAGAAGTGTTGGCAGCCATCTTGGGACCAATATACATGTCAGCACCTCATTAAAAAGCATTGCAGTTAATAGAAGGTTTTAAGACTTTAGTTACATTATAAATCATTTGTTGATGGTACCATACTCATTTTATGAATTGTGGTGTGTTCTAAGGTGATTTTACCATGTGAAAAAGCCTTCTGCTGTGATATCACGAACCATGTTTGAGAGAAAACTATTTTCTCATACTTTTCCCACAGAGGTTTGGAAGGTGATCTATAAGCTAAACTGAGAGCATATTTTCTGTAAATTCACATTATCTTTCTCAGTCATGTAAGAATGAAGTCTGACATTCTCAGTAAAACATGTACACTTAACAAGGGCAGAGACTGTCAGTTGATTCCTTTGTGTTCTACTGCAGCTTCCCAGAGTGCTCTAAAGAACAACTAGAGCGCTAACAGTCTTACTTATGACAAAAGTATGGCAAATCTGAAGCCATCTTGATTGGAATAAAGTGGTAACACTTAAAACATTTAATTTACAAAGGAACAAAATGAGGGGGTTCATTTTGCCATATAAATTATGATTAGAGCTGCAGAAAGAAAAACTAGGGCACATTTTGACTTCTGAAATCCTCTTTTATTTCATAAAAACATTCTGACATGCAGACTGAAACATGTACTTTGAATACCAGCAGCAGACTTGACTGGTGAGCAGTAGCTTTACTACAGTGATCTAATGAGCAACTAGAGTGCTAACATTCAGAACTTATGGAAAATGTGTGACACATCTGAATGCTTTCTTGATGGAATCAAAGTAAAAAACTGAAAGTATTCCCTACTGAGGAGACTGCAGTGAATGAGGAAATTAGGAAACTTCATAACAAATAAATCTCCCAAGATGGCCACCAGAGACAAAAGAGCCCAAATGTAGCCCAAATATCACCCAGATGTAGCCCAAGTATAGCCCAATGACAGAATGTACCAGAGTGTTCTTAAGAACAACTAGAGCGCTTACTGTCTTACTTATGACAAAAGTATGGCACACCTGAAGCCATCTTGATTGGAATAAACTGGTAACACTTAAAACATTTAATTTAAAAAGGAACACAATGAGGGGGTTCATTTTGCCATAGAAATTATGATTAGTGCTGAAGAAAAAAAATAGGGGCACATTTTGAGTGACTTCTCAAATCCTCTTCTATTTCCTTAAAAAAGTCTGATATGCAGACTGAAACTTGCACTTCTAATACTAGCAGCAGACTTCCGTGGTGAGCAGTAGCTTTACTACAGTGATCTAATGAGCAACTAGAGTGCTAACATTCAGAATTTATGAAAATGTGTGACATATCTGAATACCTTCTTGATGGAATCAGAGTAAAAAACTGAAAGCATTTCCTACTGAGGAGACTGCAGTAAATGAGGAAATTAGGAAACTTCATAACAAATAAATCTCTTAAAATGGCCACCAGAGACCAAAGAGCCCAAATGTAGCCCAAATATCATCCAGATGTAGCCCAAATGTAGCCCAATGACAGAAGTGTGCAAAACACTTATTTTTTGTGTATTTGCAGTTTTATATAGTGCATACTTGTCAGGTATTGGAGTGCTTTACATGAACATTGGTTACATCACACAAGATCAAATTCATTTTGGTTGTAGACATGGGGAGATTAAGTGATTTGACCAGAATCACAGAATGTTGAGCTGAAGCAGAAACTCCAACCTGGTTCCCCAGTTGCAAAGTCTGCAGCTCTGGAAGTAACACCACACCCTCTCCCCTTGGATGCAACATTTAATCAAGTGGTCAACTGGATAAAAAAACTAAGATTACAAATAATTTAAAAGTTCTTTGTCGCTATTTGAAAACTCAGAAAATATGTCCTCATTTTAGTTTTTTAGAGCACTAACCATAATTTTGATGCAAATAAGACCCTCTCATATATGTAATTTCTAAAGGAAATGCTCTAGGCATTACAGTTTTGATTACATCAAGATGACGTCAGGCATTCCACACTTTTGTAATAAATATAGAATGTTAGCAATCTAGTTGTTCATTGGGATACTTTTGAGAGGCAGAGGCCAGGGGCACGGACTCTGAAAATTGAAGGCAGGTAGGAGAGTGCAGAGGCAACAATTTGACCACACTAGGCAGGCAGGAAGGGCAGTGGCAGCACAACAGACTATGGAGGGCAGTGGAAAGGGGGGAAGGGGCAACAAACCAACAATACAGGACTGGCAAGAGCGGCTGTGGCAATATAATAGACCATTGTGGGCAGAAGGAAGAGGCAGTGGTCATACAACCATACATGCCAAAAGACCCGTTTCAGCCAGGAAACGTCCAATGTTTTTAAGCTCAAATGGGCTTTACTTGATCTGTTTCCTGCCTACAATCTTCTCTTTTTCAATGTAACTCAAAGGGGAAAATCAATACCCCAGTTTTATTTCAAAATCTCCCTCTTACCAAGTTCAAAATGTTCGCAAGTATGGTACATTGGATCATGGTAGGCAGGAGGAATTGGGGTAGGGACATGGACTCGGATAACAGAGGACAGGAGGGACATTGAAGGTGCACCAAACTGACCCTACAGGGCAGGCATCAGGGTTTGCAGCAGCACAATACACCACACAGGGCATGCGGGACGGGAGTGCAGCACAACAATCCATAGAAAGCAATAGGGAGGGGACAGGACCATGCACATGGACAACAGACAACAGAGGGGAAAGAGGCAATGGTAGCTAGCTGACCATAATGGACAGACAGGAGAGAAAGCTGCAGCATAACAGATCAGAAAGGGCAGGAGGGACGGATCAAGGGCATTACAAGGGAACCGACAAGCCAGGAGGGAGGGAATAGGGGTCTGCACATGGAAACAGAGGGCTGGGGGCAAGGGGGCAAGGGGGCAGGGCAGGAGCAGCAAGATGACCATGGAGGTCAGGCAGGATGGGCACTAGAAACAAGACACACCATGGAGAGCAACAGTGAGACTATGATGGCATAAACACAGACCATGGAGGGAAGGTGGGAGGGGGTCAGGAGCAGCTAGCTGACCACACAGGGAAGGTGGGAGGGTCCATGGCAGCACAGAAGACCATGCATGGCAAGCGGGAGGGTTGGTGGCAGCACAATGGCTATGATGGGCAAGAAGGAGGGTGCAGGGGCATGCACAAAGGACCATGGAGGATAGAAGGGTGGGTCAGGACCTGGGCACAGACAAGAGAGTTCAGGGGAAGGGGCCTCACAACACACCGCGCGGGGCAGGCAGGAGGAGCAGTTGCAGCACAACAGACCAGGGAGGGCAGAAGGGTGTGGCAGTAAAATGGACCATGGAGGACAGAAAGAAGGGGATAGGGGCATGGCATGTGGACAGGCAGGGTGGAGGTGGCAGGGACAGGTTACAGTCATCTGACAATGCTAGGCAGGTGGTAGGGTAGTGGCAGCTCAACAGAACACTCAGAGTAGATAGGAGTGGCAGGTCCATGGAACATGGTGGTCGAAAAGGATGGAGCAGGGGCATGCACAAAGACATCGGAGGGCAGGGGGAAGGAGAATAGGGGCAGCAAGCAAAGCACAGAGGCTAAGCAGGAGGTCAATGATGGGCCATAGAATTGGGCAATGGAGGGCAGGATGAGTGGACTGGTACATCATGCTAAATGCAGGGCAGTGGCAGCAGATCAGACCATGCATGGCAGGAGGGAGGAGGCTAGTCCATGGATTCAGACAACAGATGATAGGGAGGAGGTGGATGGGGCAGCAAGCTAACTGTTCATAGAAGGTGGGTATTAGGAACTTTATTGTTTTTAAAATGTGTGTCTGTGCGAACTACTTAAAATATGAACAAGTATGCAGCATAATCTCACTTTTATTCAGGAAGAAGAGGACGTTTGGGACTGTGACTCCGGGCTCACTTGGCAGAAACATACCCTGACCCTCCACCCCCCATCGCAAAATGTAATGCCCTTGAAACGGGTAGGTGGACGCAGTGTTATATAGAACATAGTCCTGAGAGCACGATTGAAAATGAAAACTAGATATAGTATATGGTATAAACTATGCACCAAAAAGTGTGATGTAAGATGAACCGGGGCGTGAAATATAATATGCAATACATTGTGCGCAACGACAGATTCATTGGAGAGCGCGAGATAGCACAGGCACTAGCGCTTGCTATGTGATATGCGCCTTGAAGTGTAATATGCACAGGGCAGTGTTGTGTAACCTAAGTAGTCTCTAAAGTTGTAATATAAAATATGTGCTGGGTAGTGTAACATTGCATATGCACTGTGACAAAGATATGGATCCCAGATTGTAATATGTATGGCATAGCGCTGTGCTTTATAACATAGGCATCGAGGAAGGCACGTTAGATGGGGCAATATAACCCGTGCGAAGGCAAGTGTGGCATGACATATTCACGGGGTGATGTTACAGTGCACATGCGCTAGAGAGTGTCATAGGATACGCACTAGCTGGTGGAATACAACACAGAGGTGTGTGGCACTCAGCGGGCACTGGTGGGTGTAACACAGCATTGGGCTCAGCCAGGAGCACGCTGTGACTCTCAAGTGAGGTTTGTCTCCTTTCCAGAGAGTAAAATAAAAAGTATTACACATCCGGCGGTGGCTGTGTGTTTATTAACCGTGAGGGGGTTTCTTGCATAGTTTGGTCGAATTTTTGTCGAATCCCCTTTGAATGGCTTGGTGTGCATGTGTATTAAATGTGCCTGTCAATAGCTACCCATGTTTGTATAAATAAACAACAAGGGTGTCTACTTGGAGAGTACCCACCAGCGGGGGCGCCGGGATTAGGCACGGTAGGGTGTCAGCCATGTCAGAGCTTCACTAGCGGTGTGAATACATTCTACGTGGATTCATTGTATGCATAGTCGCCTTTTAATGAATATCATGCAAATCGTCATGGTGATAGGTACATACGGTTTGTTCAGCATGTCCTAGGTGTTTCTATAAATATATATATATTTTTTTTAAATAAAAAACAAAGGCCGGCCCCGGGGGATGGGGTCCCCGGGGCCATAAGTGGCCTGAGGAGGGGGGCAACACAGCCCCCCTCCTAAAGAATAAAAAAAAAAAGGCCATAACCTGGGGGTTGGGGTCCCCGGGGCCGATTAAGGCCTTGGGAGGGCCAAATTAATTTTTTTCAACAAAAAAATTAGGGTGCAGGCCCTGGGGGATGGGGTCCCCAGGGCTAATAAATTAGAAAAAGAAAGGGGGTCACACAGCCCTCCTTCTTAAAAATAAATAAATAAAAGACCGGCATCGTGCCGGAGGCCACGCCCCCTCCTTGCAGCACTCTGCAAACACGCCCCCTGGCCAGTTGTAAGTTGAGGAATGAATTCCCCTTCAATACTGAGGGTCCCTGAGGGCCAACTAGCCCAACAGGTATCTCTAGTATGCGCCAGGGAGCTGCGTTGCAGACAGGTGTTCTGAGGCCATGCCCCTTTTTACACCTCCATGCAACGCAGCTCTGTGGCGCTTCCTGGAGGTACCTAGTGGGCTAGTTTGACCCTAGGGACCCTTAGTATTCAAGGGGACTTAATCTCTCAACTCAGAACGCCCACAGGCCCTGTGGCGCATTTGTAAGTTGGGGAAATAATTCCCTTTCAATCCTGAGGGACCCTGAGGTCCAACTAGCCCACCAGGTGCTTCCAGTAAGCACCACTGCTCTGCGTTGCAGAGAGGTGGTGCAGGCCGTGCCACTTTTTACACCTCTCTGCAAGGCAGCTCTGTGGCGCTTACTGGAGGTACCTAGTGGTCTAGTTGGACCCTAGGGACCCTCAGGATTCAAGGGGACTTAATCTCCCAACTTAAAACGGCTACAGGGCGTATTTACACAGTGGGGAAGGGAGGGGATGGGGCATGAGGTGACGTGTTCAAACACGCCCTGTGGTGCGTTTTAAGAGGTAGTTTTAATCCCCTGCCCTATTATATACTAGGGGCTTACAGAGGAGGTCATGCTAATCACAGGGGGACCCCAACACATAGTGTGCCCTAGTGTATGTAGGTGTTTTCACTGTATGCTGAGTGTCTTTTAACTTAGCACTGGTTCTAGGACTGGTTAGTCAGACTCAGTTACCACCAGTATCCATCTGAAAAAGTTGAGTGTACAGGATGATTTTGCAACAAGGCTTGTTTCTGCTCTTCTGTTTGTTCTTTCTGCACGTTATACTTCTTCCTGCACTTTTCTTCGTCTTTGAGGACTTCTGTTGCTTCTACCTGCAATTCTTTTTTTTCTTTCTGTGCGTTTTTCCTTCTTTCTTCACATGTCCTATCTCTGTAGGCATAGCTAGAAATTAGCATTTAAAAAACCTTAGAAATTCACTGAAAAAACCATAGGTTTCAGGGGCGTTATAGTTAGCTGGACTTTTCACTCGTACAAAACCATAGAAATTCCCCCGTTATAGTTAGTTCAGCTAACTATAACTCACGCGCCCGCAATGCACTGCTGATGACGTCACATATTAAATCACTCATGACATGGTCAGTGACATCACTCATGACATCACTGATGACATCACTGATGACATCATCCTTGTGATAGAGTGGCAGACCTCCTCTCCCCCTAATATAACCTTTGATACACACATTCAAAAATAGAAATTAAAATTTTCAAAACAATGGACATACCAATACAAGTTACAACAACCTATTCAGTAATTGTAAGATCTACATCCACATCCACTCATTCACCAACAGTCCTATACAGTCACTCATACATGTACTCACTCATCATATGTACTCATACACCTATACATCCTGTTACACAACGCTACTCATCCATAAAGTTACTCACACACATAGTCACTCATTCTAATTAAGAATCAAACATCCGTTTACCTGCATATACAGTTATAAATACACCACCACACTTACTTCTACAGAAACTTACACATACTTAGTCTTTTTAACAATCACTTATAGAAACACATACTTATTCATACAGGAACTCTTTCAATCTCTCACTCTCACATATACTCACTTATATACACCAATAGTTACATATACTAGTTTAAAACATATGTAGTTACTCATAGAGCCACTATTGAGACAGTCATTCACTCATTAACACACCCATGCACACACTCATCCACCCATACAGTCCTGCACACATGCTGTCTTCAACACATACAAACAGTGAGTCACTCATTCATGCACCTATGCACTACTTAATACCCCCCACCGAACCATACAGACATCAGACACTTATGCTGATACTCAAAAAACCAACTAATAACCTATATAGACACTCATGTAGCTACTCATCAACCCATGCAGCCACTTATACACAAAGTGAGAGACTGATACAGATATTTACATATTTAAACATTACTCACTAAGCCATGTATTCACTAAGATACATTTAATCAGTCAGTTATACAATCAATTTTTCAAAAACAAATCATCCATTTAGACACTTATATACCCATTTATTCTTCCATCGACCTTGAGATATACATATATAAAACATATGTAATTTTCAGAAAAACGCACATTCACTGGATGATGTCATCAGTGATGTCATCAGTGATGTCATTTGAGATGTCATCAGTGATGTCATGAGTGATGTCACTGACCATGTCATGAGTGATGTAATATGTGACGTCATCAGCAGTGCATTGCGGGCGCGCGAGTTATAGTTAGCTGAACCAACTATAACGGGGGAATTTCTATGGTTTTGTACGAGTGAAAAGTCCAGCTAACTATAACGCCCCTGAAACCTATGGTTTTTTCAGTGAATATATATATATATATATATATATATATATATATATATATATATATATATATATAGAAATAGAAATAGAAACAGTGCTGTCCGCTCTCTTCTCAGTGGGGATAAAGGCACGGACCTCTCACCTCCAGGAATCGAATAACAAATCCCACAACACAAAGAGTGGGTGAAGCAGGTGGTTTAGTACCAAAATAAAGCCAGAAAAATCACAGGACCAGTGTCCTCCATGACCCGTTTCGCTCCGCGCAGGGAGCTTGATCACATGATGCGTCTCCGTGTGATGACGTAATAAATAGAGACACTGGGCACAAACAGCGTAAAGGGAATAGAAAACAGACTAAAACAGTGTATTTGTCCAGTATAACAACGTCCAAATAATGATAGTATTGATATAATCATTTTGTGCAAAATACGCAAAAATTCAATAAGAGACAAAACATCAAGATATAAGATGTAATAAATGCAAAAAGTGCAAAATACAACCAGGTAACTAGAGGTGGTCTCCATACTCAATACATAATGTATATAATCCACTTCTAAAGTGACCTGCATTGTACTTGGGAGGAACTATCCAAAAAATAGAGGACAAGTGTCCAAAATTGAATACCTAACAGTGTTGGCGTATCTCATAAAAAAATTGCTTAAAAAGCTGATATGCAACTTACAAGTACATAAATCGGACATCTGACATCCTATAAAAATCATGCATAAAATATTTGGAGAACCAAAATATGAAGGGAGATAAGACAAACATCTAAATCAACAGTTTGGCAATTTATATGTCTCACTTAAGTGCAAGTGTAACAGTAAAAATAGCTGGTCACATGAATAAAAACCAAAGGCTAAAAAAGCAAAGGCTAAAAAGTGACCAGAAAAAAACCAAACAAAAGAAATGACAACTCATATCAGTCATGTTAGCAGCATATAAAACAAGTAGCAATGCTAGTGCAACAGTTATCAATGTGCTAAAACCATAAATAGATATATAAAATCTCCTATTGTAAAATTGCATGATAAAAATAGTAAAACTCTAGACAAGAATTAACCTGTTGATAAATAGTCTGTTTGTTATGAGAAGCTAAAGTGCAGTGCAAAATAGTGCTTTAAATCACAATTAGAATCAGCAGCAGCAAGTAAAAATAGTCTTGACTAATTTCAGTCAGAGCAATCCTAAAGTGCTAGTGCAAAAAAAAAAATGAATAAATAGTCAAAGAGTGGAAAAGCCATCACAGACAAGACCAACTCCGATTGGGCAAAAAAATATATAAATATATATACAAAAAGGGCTGATACAGAGCAAGGTATGTCAATCATTGTGCAGATCTTCATTAATGTTAAGGCCATTGGGGACTCTTGTGTCGAGAGCTAAAATGAAATGAGAATCTCGTTGTCTCAGTAGCTTATCACAATTGCCTCCCCGTCCGGGGTTGGCAACTGACCCTATGACTGTGTACTCCAAATCCTTTAATTTATTGTCATGAATAGATTTTAAGTGCCTAGCTACCGGATAGTTGTAGTCAGAATTGACAATAGCCCTGACGTGTTGCAAAATACGTTTATGCACAGGAAGTTTGGTACTACCAATATATTCCAAATTGCAAGTGCACTTGAGTTAATAGATGGCATACTCAGTACGACAAGTGAAATGTTCTTGGATAGCTATCTCTTTATCACTAAATGCTGTTTTGTAGTGAGTGCTGTTAGTGGCGAAAGTACATGCACGGCAAGAATTACATTTAAAGAACCCAGTCCTAGTAAGCCAGGTGCTTTTAGTTTTTACCTCAGGCATAGATCTCACAAGGGCATCCCTCATAGAAGGAGCCTTTCTAAAGGTAATAGATGGTAAAATAGGTAGGATGGGGCCAAGAATGTTATCAGTTAAAACGATAGGCCATTCTGAATAAATGATCATACGGATAGCACTTTCTAGAGAGCTGAATGTCGTAATCAGGCGAAAAGACTGTAAATCTGGCTCTGTAGTTTCAATTGCAGATTTGGTACTAGGCTGGAGTAAGTTTATTCTAGGCACATTGTTTGCTTTATTTAAGGCAAGGGACAAATGATGTTCCTTATAGCCCCTGTCCAAAAATCTACGAAATGCTGCCATCTGGCATTTAGTAGAGACAATTTCAGAACTACAGATTCTCCGAATACGAACAAATTCGCTGTACGGTATGCTATTAATAAGGTGACGCGGATGTGCACTATCAGCATGTAGAAATGAGTTGCCTGCAGTGGTCTTTCTGTGTAACTTAGTACAGAGTATGTCTTTGTCTATATACAAAAGAACATCAACAAATTCAACAGAGAAGCTATCAATGGAGACAGTAAACTTTAGATTCAGATCATTGAGATTGATATCATTCACAAATCTCATGGCATCATCCTTAGAACCATTCCAGACTAAAAATATGTTGTCAATATAACGCCAGCAGTGGACCACATGACTCCACTAGTGCTGATGAGTGGTTCTGAGAACATGCTTCTCCCACCAACCCACATGTAAACATGAGTAGCTGGGGGAGAAGCAAGCCCCCATTGCCACACCGTGCACCTGTTGGTAGATGTCATTCTGAAATAGAAAAAAGTCAGCTGATAGACAGATTTCAATTATTTCCAAAAGCATGTTGTTATGGTCTTTCATATTTATATCCTTATTCTCCAAAAAATGTCTCGTAGCATTAATGCCATGACAATGATTGATACTGGTGTAAAGGGATTCAATGTCCATCACCACCAACAGATCATCCGAACACCATGTTATATCTTTAACTTTGTTCAAGAAATCAGTAGTGTCTCTTATATAGGACGGTAGCGAGGTCATGTGAGGCTGCAGAAAAAAATCAACATATTTGGATACATTCTCATTCATACTTGCCTGAGCTGAGATAATAGGGCGACCAGGTACAGGAGTAACCTTCTTGTGTACCTTAGGTGAAAAATATAACATGGGAGTGACTGGATGTTCAATATTCAGAAAGTTCATTTCTTCTTTAGTTAATAAACCATTTCTCTTCCAATGATAGATTCTTTTATGTGTTTTATCTTCTGCAGATCTCATTTCAAATTTAGTCGAATGTCTGTAGCAGGAAGTATCAGAAAGGTGTCGATCAGCCTCTGCCATATATATATATTTCACCAAGTATTCCTTACAGAAAAATCCACACGCACTCACTGGTCATTTTGTGTTGCATTCTCTATTTTAATTAAGGCAGCAAAAAATGTTAGCGACAAAAATGATGCTACCTTAATTAAAATAGAAAATGCAACACAAAATGACCAGTGAGTGCGTGTGTATTTTTCCGTAAGGAATACTTGGTGACATTTAATAACGGCTGGGCTCCACTGTCTCCACGATTCACACAGAGAGCGCCAGGTGCCTAAAAGACAGACGCTTTTGTGGAATATATATATATATACTTTTTTTTAAACCTCTATAAAAAATTCTCGGATATATTTATATGCATATTGCTGTTTACATTCTTAACAAAAACATTTGAATTTTTGAATGTATATTTTAATTTGTTTCTATGTTTTTATTAATAATGCTATAAAATTATTAGTCTTTTTCAATTTTTAACAGCCTTGTTAGCATATATTAGCATTTTTTGTGACAATTTGTTAAACTAAATATTACATAGATTTGCATTTTTTACTCATTTTTTATTTTGTTGGGGTGGAGAAACACATTATTATGTGCATTTGTTTACTGCAGAAGTTTATAGGATTTTGTTTCCATTATTCTGCCATTTCTTTTCACTTGCTTTATTTTGTAGTCTGTTTTCTTCACTAGTGTTTCCTCATTGCTGTTCTCCATTAAAGGTAAGTTTCATTTTAATCCATACTCCATAATTCAATGTGTGGTTGAGGTGGTATATTGTTAGTTAGATTAGTTTTTGTATGTTTTATGTTTTTTTCTGTAATCACACCAGTAGAGAGTGGGAGGACAACCACCGCAGGTCCTCCTGGTACGATAAACTATAACATAAATGTTACTGTAGTTTCAACAAGAAAGGCACTACTTAACTTTGTGAATAGTAAAATGCCTGCGCTATTTAGGCATCACAGGAGTTCTGTCAGGACTCTTGGTAAGGCCAATTCTTTGGAAGGGGGAACCTCACTCACAATTTGTGGCATGCTTCATCATAGGTAACCTCTCCTAACCCCTGTAGGTCAGTGCCACGAGGGCATACTCGACCTCTAAGGACTAGGAAGAAGGATGAAATTCTCAGATGAAGTGCAACTTTACATTTGTGGGATCCGGATCAGTTAAAAATACCTTGGGGCACAGGTGGGCAGAATAAGTCTTAAAAAAAAAATTCAAATACAAAAATAAGTAGAGCATTCCTGTTACTTGGGGGTCCACAGTCCAGTAATTACCCCACAATATCCCATGTTTTTGACCTAGTCCCGGTCCTGAGGAGGAACCCTTAAAGAAATAAGAGGTTCTGAAACGCGTTGACCCTACTCAGCTAGTCTAAATCCTTCTCTCAACCACAGAATTACACAGTGTGCCAACAAGGCAAAGTGCCTGTTGCTATTGTTACATAGGACTAGTTGTTGTTGGCAGGTTACAGTCCTGGAAAGTGTAAAATTTTTATATCCTTCATATAACTAATGGACTGGTCATTTCATGTTAACTGTATGTTTCGTAATGTTGTTTTGCATTGTTTTGTATATTTTGCATTTGTAGCTGTTTCAATGTCAATTGTGTAATAGTTATTCATGTGAAGTGTACTGTTTCGAATCCATTGTTTTTCTTGTTGTTGACGTGACTCAAAAAGTGAAAGTGATTGTCAAAATATGAATAACTCATGAAAGTGTAATAAAAACACAAAACCACTCCAATAGATACGGAGGTTTCTTTATAAATGACTTCAATTTGAACACACACCCTGACACTCCGTTGTTGATAAATTTAAAAGTGGCCCAGTTTGGGTGTAGTTCAGGCCCCCCCGCCCTTTTTTCTTGAATTAGTTTACTACCAAGCAAAATAAGTAGTGCTAGTCAAAAATGTTTTTTTAATCCTGTCTTTAGTGCCTATGCAATTTACTCACTTCTGCCTGAGTTGTACTTGTTGGAAATTCTTGTAGTTTTAGTTTAACTCACACGAGTCATTTTATATCTCATTCATATCACTGAAATCCAGTGAAGTCTATAAAATGTTCTGCAAGTGCTTAGTGCAGCACACACAGAAGTTGCAAAATGTAATTTTTTTTAAATGAATGTTTATGTGGAGGAAGGGGCACCTTCCTTCGCATAAACATTCATTGGTGTTTTGCTGTTTCCATGTGTGCTGAACAACGTAGCCAAACAAGTTTTCCCTGGTCTTAATTTTGGCTCTGCCCCATATTTATGCCACCCTTGTAAATATGAGGCAGCGTCAAAATCAATGGGTGTTATGTTGGAACGCCTACAGCAACACCCATTGCCCCCCCCTTTCACGCTAAGTACAGCGTGAAAGGGTGCCTTATTTACAAGGCAAAGTTAAGCCGCCGTAAGTGGCTTAAGTCTGCCTTGTAAATAAGGGGCTGCCCAAATCGCCACAGGAACGTCACTAAAAGTGACCTTCCTGTGGCAATAGGAGCTCTATAAATATGCCCCCAAATGCTGCAAATTCGAAAGTCAGGGCCTGCTAAAGGTACTTACACCTCACATTAGGCCTCTATTTGTTAAATGAACACTTCCAATATTTATTTTCGAATGAAGAATTTGACAGATGGCTGAGTCCTAATACAGAAAATGAATTTGAGTAATTTATAAGGTTTCAGACTTTATGAGACACTATAAAGCAGCACTTATAAACTTTGCAATACAAAATCACAAACAGTATTTTCTTAGTGCCATCTAAGTTTTATTAAAAACAAAAAAAATGAAATTCAATAATAATAAAAAAGTATACAGGCTATGAAGGAACCCACCGATAAGAGCTCTGCAGGCTAGCTAAGGAAACACTTACATTTTAATGAAATGCATGTACACAGCATGAATGTCTTACCGTTAAGCTCATATTTTTTAATTTCCTGTGCTCTGAGTGCTATTCACATTCAAGACTTTTCTTGCAAAATTGTGTTCAAACAACCATTGTTTTTATTGAGGTAGCGGAACATGAAAGAGACTGGTAAAATTCAAAAATCCAAAATATTTCCATGTTGGGTTGTTATTTTCAGATCACAGATGTACAATATTATGTGCACAATTGTGTTTTACAATAAACAATAATCTGATTTCCAAACTTCCTGTTCAGGTAAAAATGAGTAACTTAAAAATATAATGTCACCTTGTATTCAAGCTGTAATGCGTCAAGAGCGTTAGTGTAAATAGATAGAATAAATTAGAAATCAAACACCTTGCAGCCTGATAGAGTTTAGTATTCAATAGGGCTACGTAAGAAAATGCAGCATTGACACCAAACGTTGTTCATTTATGGAGGGCAGAATCGGAAGCATACACCAGTCTTACAGTAAGTAGCAAGGAGTGTCAGCAGTGTTAGTGTAAATAGAATGAATTAGAAATCAGGCACCTTGCAGCCTGGTAAAGTTAAGGATGCAGTAGGGCTACATAAAAATGCTCCATTGACACTAAAAGTTGTTCAGTTATGCAGAGCAACATCCAAAGTACACACTAGGCTTACACTTTCATCAAAGTTAAGTAACTCTCATAAATTGCTATGAATTACACAATGTGTCATGAAGCACAGTTGGTATAATACTTTGACAACGCTACAGAACAATTTAATATGAGAAGGATGGCATTTAAACAGACATTTTAGTGCTATCTATGCTGAAATGAATGAATAATCTCATTTGTTGTGTTGAAGACATGGAAACCAGAGATACAGGGTCCCCGAGAAGAGCTGCTGGCTGCAGAATGCACTGTGATATCTCTAGCTGTCCTCTCCTTACAGTTCATCATTGAGGCCCGTGCACGGTGCTGGTGTACATGCGAGCTTGTGCCTTGTTGGATCACTAGCCTATGATTAGCTTTTCTAGAGTGAGGTCCCTCTGGTTCTCAGTCCCAGTAGTAATTTAAATTGGACATTCAGACTGGTCTGTTATGGGCCCTGTTTTCATTTCCTTAATTAAAAAAAAATACAAGGATTGATTTCTGAACAATGAGGGTTATATTCACAAGCACGTGTGATAACTACCGCCAGAGTAGCCTAATGCAACTCTCAACATCGCAGCCCATCGCTGGAAAATTACGCCGTGCCAACCAAGTATTCACAATGTGGCGGTAGCATGCGATAGTCACCAGATAACGTGTCAAATAGCAGCGCAAAATCCAATGCCATGCTGCAAAAATGCGAAAGGCGAATGCAAAAAAAGATGCCATGAGGCCAATCACAGTAAAAAAATTAGCGAAAAACAGCCACAGGCCTGCAGATCCCTCGCGACTGGCGGAAAAATGCACTATAAAACAAACAAAAAAAAAACACCAAAACCAATTCAAACTGCGTAGCACCATGGATACACCTGGACCAAGTGCAGAGGACAGGCCAAACTCCACAAGCCCCACGGAGGACCAGCATAGAACCCCCGAGGTCAGGGAAGGGCAAGGGGAAGAGGAAGACGGGGTTCAGTCCGCAGGAAGACCGGATCATCGTCACGGAGGTGATAGAAAACTATCAACAACTGTTCGTCACCTCCCCTGCGGCACTGGCAACACAAATGGAAATATGGCAGTCCATCGTCACAAAAGTCAATGCAATCGGAGTGTCGAGGAGTTCAATGGAGGAGGTCAGGAGGCACTGACATGAAGTGCACAGCCAAACGAAGGAGAAACTCGCCGCCAACAGGAACGCAGCAAAGGCGACTGGAGGTGGGAGTCCTGCGACACAAGAGGAGCTGGATAAGCTGGAGGAAATCGTGGCCACAGTCAGCAGTGTGGAGACGGTGGAAGGAGTTGGGGGGTCTGGACACAGCTCGAAATGACCTGACCCAACAGCAACAGGGTGAATAACAACCAGGGACTGGGGTGACAGGGGGAGATGGGCACAATGGCACACATGCACAATTATGTGTTGCACACTGCACGCCCACAATGATCGTGGAACATGTCCCTGACAGCCTTGGTACACTGCAGCACACATAGAAACACCAAGTAGGCCCCTGTTCACTATATGCACAAAGGGGCCCCCCTCCCCAACACCAACATCACAACCTACCCATGCACATGTGCTGAATCCAGGAAAGGAGTGGCTCTGTGAACCACACTGTCTATGCAAGTGACACTGCATGACAGATAGCATGGCTGCAGTCAAAATACATGCCATGGCCCAGAAATCGACATGGAGGTGTCCAAGTGCAGATCACATCCGTAAAGGAGCAGGTCACAATCTGACATATCCACGTGCACCCACAACACACGCAGCAGACGAACAATGCACCAGGCCACAAAATCTGTCCGGGAGCACATATGACCCAAGTCAAAAACAAAACAGCCCCCGAAAAGCACACAATTCAAAGGCACCCCGCCTCAAAGGGAGAAGGGTACACGAAATCAGAGCTGTAGGGGCAACTCCCCCAAAATGCACCACACACACATAGCAATCACAGTACATCAGCAATGACGGCAACATGGTACAATGCGCAACACCAGAGGGCAGAGCTCACAACATGTTCCGCTTGTGCGTAGTAACTGTCCACTCACATCTGGCATTGCCTGACACTGTGTGATGATAATGTACTGGTACTACCACACATCCGTCATGTAGTCAGTAAACACACTGACAACCATCAAATAACCAGCTCCACCAAAACAGTCACAATGTATATTGGCAAGCGCAAGCAGTCTGAATGTAAACATCTGCAATCCTTCAACATAAATGTGAAACACTGTTAACCTGCATCACTCCTTTACATTTCAAAGGGACACAAAGCACCTTGTGCAGAGCACACCACACTTCTCATCAGTGATGAAGAAAAGGACAACCTGCACATTTGTCAGGACACCCTCCAGCGGATAATGGACAGCCTCCGCACCTCATCCCCCGGAGCAGGGCAGGCCAGCTGCCTCGAGGTGACCCCACCTCCTGAGCAGACCACACAGAAGGAAACACACACCACCACGGCTGTCTCCCAGGACCCCCCGACCAAGACACAGAATTACAACAGCGTGTGTGGGCATACCAGGTGGAGTTGGCTGATCAGCTGCGGGTGGGTTTCGAGCTTGTTGCAGCCAAACTCGATGCCATACGTGGGTGTCTGAGTCCCATCAGGGACCACGTACAGTCCCTATCGGACACCCCCTGTATGCACCATGATCCACCACAGACCTTGGCTGACCTTGCTGGGGCCATTAATCGAATACAAGAACTGTCTGGCCAGACAGGCATCAGCGAATACAGCACAGAGTTGGCACAGATGGGGAGGGCAATGGAGACCATAGATCAGATGGAAGCTGGAAGTCTAGCTGCCACATCTGGACACCAGCGAGAAGTAGCTGGGAACTTCAACGCCCTGCAGTTCATCATCTTGCCATTGATGCCACTGAGCCTGTCACAGATGGCTGCAGCTGGAACATCGACACACACCGCTCCGACCCCTGATGTGTCAGTGGCACACGGTGATGCAGCCCCATCACCTTCGCAGTCTGATGTGTCAGTGGCACCCAGTGATGCAGACATTACCCCACCACACATACCTGACACAACGGACACAGAATCTGTATCAGCGGAGTAAGATGGGGATGGAAATTAATGTGTGAGGAAGGAGGCAGTAGCATCCTTCACCGCCATATGGCCTGTCCCTGCCTGCTTCTTAAACATGCAACATGCCCTGGGACAACACCTTCCACTGACCCCCAGAACACTCGGCGACATTCACCTGAACCCCGACACGGACTACCATATCCTCGCTGCTGGACAATTAAACAGCAACCCTGCTGCGAACTGCACTCCCCTTGTCCAAATTACTTTTCATTCCCCAAAGGACTCTGTTTGGCCCACCGCTGGGCTTCCATGTAATGTGGGTTTGGATGGCCATGTACAGCTCCAGCTCTGTCAATCACCTGAATGTGAATAAAACATTCTAATTCACACATATGTGTCATGACTATTTTCACTTACGTATTGAAGTATGGCGGGACGTAGGGACAATGATGCACATGTAGGTACACCCTGGTAACTAACATCTAAGCGTATGTGTATCCCTGAGACACACGGCCAATTGGATGACTGTGGAGGTGAGTACTTGCTGTGTCCCCATTTCACATTCACTACAGTCTCACAACCCCCCAACGTAGGCACACGTACATTTATTGAATAGGGCTGTGTGTAGGAATGCCCAATCGTTAGCAGGCCAGAGGTGGTGTGCTAAATCACATTTGAC
The DNA here is from genome assembly GCF_964204655.1 of Triturus cristatus. Taxonomy (NCBI): domain Eukaryota; kingdom Metazoa; phylum Chordata; class Amphibia; order Caudata; family Salamandridae; genus Triturus; species Triturus cristatus. The sequence continues at coordinate 316,196,722 of NC_140588.1, read as the reverse complement.
AACCGAACTTCACGTCGCATACCCACACACATCTGTGTGGCCACGTCCTGTTACAATTCATGACATAGCTACACATGGTCTGAGTTTGGACAGCATACTCACATTGTAGAAGTCACGTTAGTGCACAGGTCGGCCAGCAACTATCCCAAAACAATGTCTGGCCCACAGAGGTGGAGCTTGCAAAAGGGAGCCACCCCCATTGTACATGCGTCAGTCAGTTCCTCCCTGTGTAGGGACGATGTCCATTGTGGCAGCACGAGTGGACAATCGATTCAACACTCGTCACAGTTAGACACCAGCGGATTAGCATAGATTTTAATGGCAGGTGCGTGTCAGTACGGACGAGGCAACGGCCACAACAGGCAGGGACAGGCTTAAGGTGCTTACACACAGCATGGGAACATGTTGAGGTTCAGAAAATGGTGAGGCAAAAAGGGACAAAGATCATCACGGGTGGCAATGGTCTCAGCACACCTTGCCGTTCTGGACGAGTCATGTGTTGTCTGGCGTCTGCCCATTGCCTCATGTGAGGGGGCTTGACTTACTGCCCATGTGATCAGCATAGTGCTCTGCCACTGGAGTGCTAAGATTGTCTGCTCTGCTGACAGTGATCAGGTGGAAGGGTCCGACAGGTTCACATGTCGTCCTACATTGCCATGTGTGTTCACTCACCCCAGCAGTGTGTCCGAATTGGTAACGTTGCCATACGACGCTGTGTTGCTCCGACCATAGACCTGCATCACCTTGCACAGGTGTGTGTACACATGCATATTTCCACGCACATGCATCCAGAGTCCTGACAATAGCAGACATGTCCTCTGTTGTGGTGGGATATGTGAGCATTCCTCATGATGCAACAAGTTGTTGGGACCTGTGCTGTGTGTGACAGTCCGATGTGGCTGCAGGAACGTAGTTACTCATCCATGAATGCCCGTGTAGCTTCATGTGCAATGTGTTCCAATAGTACGTCGTTGTCGTGTTCAAGGAACACCAGGGTGAGCCAATCCATTAACTGGCCCGGGCAGGTGTGCAGAGCCCACGGCGTTTCCCCAATCCGCAACACAGCCCAATAGGGGTGCGCCTCGATGTGGTCACTGCACACGAGGAATTGTGCAATCTCCCATGCACAGCTGCCAATACATACACAGTATGTAAAGGCATCCCATGCATGGCAGTCTCGGTTACACTCCTGTTCGTGATCCAACAGGGGGCCCACACACAAGTCATAGTCCAATTCATCTACGGTTGTGTTGGATAAGCAGACATCCATGGGACACTCGAATGTGCATGTTCGGCAGTGGAACCAGAGCTGGACGCAGGTGACGTAGGCAAGGCGGAAGCTCAGCCGGTAACTGATCCGCAGCACTGCCAGTGGCAGTGCGCCCAGTAAATGCAGCATACGTGCACGGTACTGTTCCACGTGATGGGGGTTGTGCATGTGCCCGGGATGACGTGACATTGCGTTGGTGCGTCTCGTGGAACCAGCACTCTTCTGGATTGCGGCAGTTGAGTCGAGGATATGCCACAGCTCTGGGCTATGATTAGATTGTGTGTGCAACGTTGGGGAGAATGGGTTACTTTTTCCGTGAGTGTCAAGGGCATCCCATGGGGGGTACCTCAGGCAGGGGCTTCTGAGTGTGGGGTGTGGATAAGTTGGATTGTTCATTTGCGCAATGCGTGGTGTGGGAGTCATCCACATCTGCCATGGCATCTCTCTCAGGGTGATCCAGCTGCGTTTTAGGACCAAGGTGAGAGGTGCAGTTGTCCTCCCACCTTCTGCATTGGTACAAAGGAGCTTTCATCCCTAATGTGTGTCTGACTACTACTTGCGTTTTCGGAATGTGATGTGGCTTTGGCGCTGAGATTGAGACAAGGCCTTGGGCTCATGGTGTGCCGATAGCGATACACACACACAAGTTGGCAAGTAGGGCCAGGTGCCCGAGAGGCCTTGCACTGCTTGTGCAGTCTCACTCCATCTCTCTTCCTCGCTCTCTCCCTTGCTCTCTCCCTCTCTTTCCTTTGTTGTGCACATGGCACTCCTTCTTCTCTTGGATTTTGTCTTCCAGGCTGTGTCCTACAGATTGTCCAGTGCAGACTCGCTAGGAGTCATCCGAATGTTTTTTTGGTTTTTGTTTGAATGGTGTTTTATGGTGGTGATTGCATTGCTGTATGACTGATTCTCCATTTTCTAGGCACGCATGTGTGTTGGTATTCGTGCTTGTGCGACATCAGTCAAAAGATTTTTGTTTTGGGATTCATAGTGTTGGTGTGCAGTTTCTTTGTCCAGGGTTGGGGGGGCCCGGGGGGGTGGAGTTGCGGGCCTGGGTGTGGTGTTGTGGGGTGTTGTGGCCCTCTTGGGTGTGCGGGATTCATGGGCAGTTGCTTGGGGTCATCTGTGGTTCTTCATGTGTGGCTCTGGGCTGGGCTCCCTTTTGTGGTGAAGGCTGTGGTCCGACTTAGCACCAGGTGAGAGCAGGTGTTATTTTCCGGGTGCTAGCGCACCTTATCGCCTGTTTTGTGTTCTTATCGCAGTTCTGGCTGTTTGTTGTGAATGTTGTGGAGTGGTGTTGTCGTGGCTTTTGGCACTGGAACGCCTACTCTGCATCTCATTAGCGATAGTTGCAGGGGTCATCCGTGATGATGTTTTTTGCGGCTGCTATCAGGGGTAAACTGGTGCTGTGGGATGTTAACACCAGCTTGTGATTGGGGCGATAAGTTTATCGCAACTTTGGCTGTGATAAAGTGCCGTTAAGTCGGCGATAGCTCTTTGTGAATATGGCCCTGAGTGTAAAAAATGTTCAGGTACTCTATGTCGTTCCTGTCTATATTTTACATGCCTTACTTAACTTTGTATTCCATTTGAGTTTTTGCTTTTTCTATGATTTTGTGTTGCCTTTTTATTTTTTTTCAGGCAACTTATTATTCTAGTCTAGGACTTAATTTGAATTGAGCCGCATCCAGTAGTTTATAATGTAGCACAATTGAGTTGTGGCTGAAGGTAGTGCAAGTATCGCTCAGTGCTTGTTAGGGGCAAAAGGGTTTTCAGAATACGTCACCATCTAATCCTTGGCCTCTCTGCAAAACACACAGAGCAATAGTCGGGTATGTTAGTTGCAGTTGTGATTCTATGCAAATATGTGGGTAGGGAGGAACTGTGTGAACTTTAATGTACATATTTAAGCAAAGCATTTAATTATATAGTCCAAAGCTCCTTTCAGGGACCCCCATTTTTTCCCCACTTTAAAGCCCAGTCTGGCATGAATATAGTAGCATTCAGTGGGAGAGGAGCTCTGAATTCCATTTGCTCCTTTCGCATACACAAGCCCTGAGGTATTATTAACTGGACCTATTGTGCCACGATACTGTGATTTTCTGCGGGCTCTGACTCATGTTACAACATGTATTTGGTGAATTAAAAGAAGGCCAGTTTTTTCATGATGCAGCTATTGCAGCGACACCACTAGGTGGCGTCAAATAATGTATTTTTCTCAGGGTACACATTTCCTTAACTATGAGCCGCCCCTTGAATTGAAAACCAAAAAGGCGCCCAGAACATTTGGGTCCTTGATCCAAAAAAAGCTTCTGAAATGCTTGGTTATTTGTTATTATATCCGAATGTACTATTTTACCCCTTTTTTCACACAGCAGAAGGACATCTGGCTAGTGGGCAAGGTCAATTTAGCAAACAAATACATTAGCCAGTGTAATCTAATCTCTGTACCCATGCATAACACATATTCATTCTCTCTTGTATTGCTACTCCAGAGTCCAAAGTAGACAAAATGGGACTGATGAATCAAAGGATTTTACACATTCTGTACATGCGAGGAAATGCCTTAATGCATAAGGACCATATTTACATGTCAGAGTTTGGTGACACAAGGTGGCACTCAACGTAAACCAGCTTGCCATATCACTTGATTTGTCAATTCTTGAATGGCTCCTAGTTTCCTTGTTAGTTCAAAGTGACAACTTTAAGGGCCCCATTAAGTGTTAGCCAGTATAAACGGGCGGTAATACTGGGCACGGTATTACAATTGCAGGTCTCCCACTATATCTTAGAGGCTCAGTAGTGGACATTCCATGCAGGTCCTAGTATTACCTAGCTATTCCTAGATGTTTTCTCTGAATTCTGGGCCTTTTTCTTCTAAAAAATGCCATCTGCTCTTAACAGTTGTAAACTGGGCTCAAAAACATGTGGCATTATGAGGTGTGATTTACCTGGCAAAATAGCACCTAGTGGTACCTGCAACAGTGCAGATTGGTACAGCCACTGAACGCCATGCAGTAATACCACTCCTGTAACAACACCCAGATAGCCCCACTCTGGCCATTTGAACTTTACATCACAGCTGCGCCTGACAATACTGCCTTGTGCCCTTGTCAACCACCGGCTTTCACTCACACTTAGGGGCAAATTTTCAAGCCCCTATCGACACCATAATGTCAATTTTCTCAATGTTGTGGTGACGATAGGGGCTTTGCCTTATTCACAAGGCGGTGTTAAGCCATTTAATGTGGCTTAACACTGCCTTGTGAATAAGGCACCCTCTCTCGCTATACTTAGCGTGAAAGGGGAGGGCAATGGGTGTTGTGGTGGGCGTTCCACCATAACATCCATTGATTTTGATGCTGTCCCATATTTACAAAGGTGGCGTAAATATGGGGCTGCGAAAAAATTAAGGCCAGGGAAAACCTGGTCTTACCCTGGCGCAATGAGTAAAAATGTTTAATTATTCCTCGTTTTTGCTGTTTCCATGTGTGCTGCATTGTGCAGCACACATAGAAACAGCAAAACGCCATTGATTGTTTACGTGCAAAAAGGGACACCTGCCTGCACATACACAATCTTTCCCTTCAACATAGGCACCCTTGCACTATGATGCAAGGGTGACTGTGTTGACGCTAGGTAGCTAAATTAGCACCAACACAGGGGGAAATGCAGGGCTGCACCGTATTCTTGTGAATACAGTGCAGCCCTGCCTTTCAGAAGTGGCAGAGCGCGGTATTAAGCCAAGGAGGCTAAAGGCGTGCTCCACCACTTCCTTGTAAATATGCCCCTTTATTTTTTCACCTCTTGATTCTCAAAATACTTCATAGCAAACCTGCTTGATCCTCTTTACTGTCCTCCCAGTTTGCAGAAATTCTGCACTCCTCTTGGTAATGTTGACATCCTTACTGTGACAATTACTAGTGCAGATGATAGAATTAACACATATGTATTCCAAAATATCATTGGTGAAGTGGATCAATACTTTTTAATTCAGTTGTGAAACTGTAAGGGATGCTTTTAATTTCAAATTTTAGTAACTAAGTTGCATTTCACCATCACTGTCAAAACATTTCTTATCATCTCAGTTTTTCTGCATCATTTTACTTCAAGTGACCATTAACCCCTTCAGCGCTGCGCGGATTTCCGCGCAGTGCTGAAGGTTCTGAGCGCGGGCGGGGCCATGACGGAACGGTTCCGTCATAAGCACAGCCCAACCGACGTGCATGACGGAACCGTTCCGTCATAAGCGTCGAAGGGGTTAAAATGTATCAAGACTGGACTAATTCCAGACTCTTTTGTTTGGTTCCTGTCCTACCTGATGGAAGAGTTCATGATCTCCACCAGATATCAAGACTGGTACTGGGCTGTGATCTGTGATATGCCCACTGACAAAAACATTGTCAGTTATGCATGCTTCACTCGGGGCTTGTTTGAGGGATGGATTACTCAATCATAAACGTGATGGCTATGCAGTCTGCCTTATTCCATGTATATTATGATAGGCATTTATGATGAGGCCAATGCAGTGCTTAATTTAAGGCGGTGGTTGCAGGTGGGCAGCACTCATTTATGGGAACTGGCGCTTATTTTTCCTCACTAGAGCTTGATCTAGTGCAAGAGAATGAAAAACGCACAAGGAAGAAAAAAGAATGAGATTGACAGAAAAACTGTGTAAACTGAGAAAGCAGAAACCTGCAGAGGTGCAAGACAAAGGGAAAGGGAGTGTCTGCTGCTGGACCAAAGAGACATGAGGTGCAATCAAGACTACACAGCCTTGGTATTCGGCACACTGACATACAGTAGCGCCAGCCGGCGAGGTTTTTCTGAGTAAAACATTGGGCCCCATCACTAAGGGCCTCATGTAGGTAGCTAAATACCGGTCGGTAACGGCCGAAATTCGGTAAATATCCCGTTATCGACCGGTATTTAGCCAATTGAGATGTAGAAGGCCAAAAAGAAGGATTCGGTAAATATGAATCGGTAAATACCGATTCATATTTACCGAATCCTAAATTACCGATTCAAATTTACCGAATACTTATTTTCCAAATCGGTAAAACGAGAAAAGAGATGTAGGTAAATTCGGTATTTAAGAAATCCCTGAAATTCGGTATTTAAGAGTCGGAAATTAACACAGATTGAAAGCAGGTGGTAATGAGCAACAGTGCATATAAGCAATCCCAAAATGCAACAGCGTGGACACCATGGCCGCACTGTATGTGATTGCAAGGCGCCTACGTCTACAGGCAGCAGGGCTGAGGATTTGGAGCCGGGAGGAACACATTTACAGACAGCGCATCACACTCTTTCAACAGACTGAGGCTGAGATACATGAAAGGTACAGGCTACACCCCCAAACCATCATGGACCTGATAAGGGACCTGCACCCACTCCTAGACCAGCCAACAACAAGGGCGCATGCCATACCACCACATGTGCAGGTTCTCTGTAGCCGACATCTACTTGCATCTGGCAGTTACCAGGTGGTGATAGCTGCGGTAGGCGGTGTATCCCAGAGTTGCCTGTCCTGTTTCTTCAGGAAGTTCCTGGATGCCATGATGCTGAGAATGCACCACTACATCAGCTTCCCAAACACACAGGCTGAACTACAGAAAACCAAGACAGACTTTTACCAGATGGCACAGTTCCCGCATGTCATAGGCTGTATTGATGGCACACACATTCCAATCTGCCCACCAGCAGCCACTGAGCACATCTACAGGAACAGAAAGTCCACCCACTCCATCAATGTGCAGGTAATCTGCGATGCAGGGAACATTATCACTGATATCGTAGCTAGGTTTCCTGGGAGCACCCACGACTCCTTCATCTACCAGAACAGTGGGATCTACACACAACTGCTTGCCGGAGAATTTGGAGAAGGATACCTGCTAGGTAAATCACTGTGACGCTCCCTAATACTTATCGCAAATTATTGTGTATTGAGGCATGTGACTGATGGTTCTCTCTTACTCACCTAGGCGACAGTGCATATGCCGTGCGGTCATTCATCCTCACTCCCTACCTACACCCATCAACCCTGAGTGAGAGACGATATAATGTGGCACACAAATCAACACGCAACGTGGTGGAGCGCACGTTTGGACTATTGAAAAGCAGGTTCCGCTGCCTCCACAAAAGCGGAGGCGCACACCAGTACACACCCATCATCTGCTGCAAGTTCATTGCCACTTGTGCAATGCTGCACAACCTTGCCACGAAGAGAGGTACAGAGGTGGAACTAACTGATTTTGAGGACAATGATGATGAGTCTGCACAGCCAGAGGCCAACGCAGCAGGAGTGGCAACAGCAACAGATGGGAGAGAGAGACGGGCAGAGATCACATGCAACTATTTCTGAGTAAGTAAGGGGACACAGCCAGTAGTTTGATGCCATGACGTAGTTTAATCATGCGGCACTACGCCACAACACAAAGGAAAACCTGTCCTATCAATATTGTGCAATCACTAGTTGCAAGTCAAGGGTTACTTCACCCAATTGTCTCATGCTATACTGTGCAGCATTAGTGTCTGCGCCCACGCACTACAGTGCGGGATGCCATTGATTGTGCGTCCTCACTGGCTGTGGGACCAGTGGCAGCCCCATGCCGCCTGCTGCTCCTCCGTGTGTCTGGGACAGGGGGGGTAATGCTTCTCCTGATGGTAGTTTCTTCGCTGTCCCCAGCATCCACAGCACCAGTTGTGGAAGACTGGCTTGTTAGTAGCACTTCAAGTGCACTGGTGACCCTCACCATCCCCCTTGACACGTCATTGCTGCAGTGCGTAAGGCCCTCCTGCATTGCCACAGAGCGCCTGCAGAGCAGCGAAGTGGCAGTTGCCAGCCGGTTCACTGCCCTTGTTTGATGGTCTTTTCTCTGCCGTTCCCGGCACCGTGCTGCTCTGTCCTCATCAATCTTCGTGCACAGCAGCATGACGGACTGGGACATGTCCCGCATGCCCGCAGCCATCTCACTCATTCCCTCAGCCATAGCGCTTATGCCCTTGTCAATATTTCCAAATGTATCTTTGAGGCCCCGCATTTGGCGCTGTACTGACATCATTGCCTTTGCTTGTAGGCGCTGTATCTTGACCATGGTGGCCTCCAGCCCTGAGAAAACTCCATGGCTCTCACCCTGTGGTGGTGGACTTTGCACCCGAGCCCTGCGGCGACGTCTGGCACCTGTGTGTGCTCCCTCAGAGGCGGAGGGCACACTGGCATGGCTACCATCCAGGGGCACAGTGGATGTTTCCGCCCCCCTTGAGTCTTCAGATGAGGACTCCGAGACATGCAACCTGGAAGCAGCACGCCTCCTCGACCTGAGCAATGCAGGTGGTGATGATGCCGGTGACTCCAGCAGGAGTGGCGATGCTGGCTGTGGTGGTGAGGCTGGCTGTGGTGGTGAGGCTGCGTGTGGTGCTGCTCTCTGCCCAGAACTTGTAGTGGCCTTCACTGAGCTGTCCTTCCGGTGTGCCCTCTCTCCCGTCTCATGTGCAGTCCTGCGCAAAGTATCGTCTGTGGACAGAAATGCAACATCAGCTCAGTGTACCTGAAGCCCTGCATTGCTAGCATCACAATACATTTCTGAAACACTCTCTCATTGTCCTCTGCCTGCTTTTCGCTAATGTGTGTAACATGCCTTGTTGTTCTGTGCTATTCTTCTCATGTTTGGGGTTTCTGAGACTACATCTCCCATAATGCATTGCTAGTATGCACTAACATCTGTACTGGAGTGGGATACTCATTGCCCAATTGGGGAGTTGGGATAGGGGTGTGCATGCGTCTTACCTTGTTTGGTGGCGGCTCTGGCAGAGCTGTCTGCATCCCCAATCCCCACGACACTCTCGGGCTCAATTGTTGACTCCACCAGCTCCTGAAGTTCTGTCAGGGCAGGTGCCCTGTTCCTTCCCCCTCCTGTCCGGCTGGCCTCTTTCTGCAGTTCCCCCATCTTCCTCTTCGTGACGATACGGAGGTCGTACCACTGCTTCTTCAGCACGTCTATGTCCCGGGGGGTCACTCCTATTGCATTCACCTGCGCCTGGATTCCCAGCCAGATTTTCCTCTTCTCGGACTCAGGCACTTGCAGGGACTGCTTTCCGAACAGCTTCTGGTGCTGCTTGACCACCTCCTCCACTAGTACCTGCAGTTCCTTTGGGCTGAATTTTTTTTTTTCTCCTCCTTTCACCTCCATCTCTCTCTGTCTCCTGGCTGGACATTGTGTCAGTTTGTTGTTCACAATCAGGCACTGTCTCTGTTGCTCTGCTCTGCACTACCAGCCTCTCCAGAGTCTGATGATTGTGTGCACCTGCCTGGGTGTGGCCACTTCCTGGTTGGGTGGGGTTGGCCTTTCACGGGATTGGCTGATTCATCATGTGATGTATATTTGAATTTACGATTCGGTAAACTCCGATTCGGTATTTACCGAATCGGTAAATACCACTTCGGTATTTACCGATTCGGTACATACCACTTCATGATACCGGCCGGTATTGTGGATTCAGTATTCATTTACCGAATTTTACCGAATCGGCAATTTATACCGAATGTTTACCTACATACTATTTACCGATTCATAAATACAGATTCGGTAAAATTCGGTATTTATGAATCGGTAAATAGTATGTTACCTACATGAGGCCCTTAGTCTTTTACAAACTAAGACCTGGGGTGAAATATAAATCAGGCCTTAATTCTTATCTGTGAAGAGCACGTAATGAAAGTTCTCACATGTTGGCAACCACAGTTGATATTTGTTAGACTTGGCATCTTTGGGGTGGTTTCCCCTGACTTTTTGCCTCTACCGCCTGTATTTTTAATGCTTTGCTGTATTTCGTTTTTGCTGGCTTAGATGCTTTTGGCACTTTGCCACTGCTGTTCAGTGTCAAAGTGCAAGTGCTCCCTGTGTAAATTCTTATTACAATTGGTACTCCCTGATTGGCATTTTTGATTTACTAGTAAGCCCCAAGTAAAGTGCACTGAGTGTGCCAGGGCCTGTAATTAAAATGCTACTAGTGGGCCTACAGCACTGATTGTGCCACTCACATGAGTAGCCCTGCAAAGGTATCTCAGACCTGCCTCTGCAGGGTCTGTGCTCAGTTTGTTAACTGCTGTGTCGACCTGGCAAGTGCACCCACTTGCCAGGCCCTAACTTCTTCTTTTATTACAAGCAAGGCACTTTATGGTAGACCCCATGGTACCCCCCTGAGCAGGGTGCAGTATATGTGAAAGACAAGACATGTACTGGTGTGTGTGACTTGTCCTGATAGTGAGATACTGCCAATTTGTTTTTTCACTATTGAAAACAGTATCTGTCCTATAGGATAGAATGGGAAATACTTTGTAACATCTTACAAGTATAGCTTCCTATTTGGACAAGATAGAGAATTAAAAATCAGGCTCTATCAACTCAGAATTTAATAATACATGTTTTAGTAAATATGGTTTTCAAATTGTGTGGTTGAAAATGGTACTTTTAGAAAGTAGGCATTTTCTTGTTTAACCATTCTGTGTGCCTCTGCCTGTTTGTGTATTGACTGTCTGGTTTTGGAGTGACAGGGGTTGGGGATGTGCATTTACTGGAGACAGCAACTGGGAGGGGTGAGGTGTGCCTGGCCCTTCCTGGAGGACTCAGAGCTGAGCTGAATAGACCATGGCTGAATTTAGAGTAGTGGGAGGAGTTTTCCTTGCACATGAATAGGTTCTGTCTCACTTGCACAATGAGAACAAAGGCTCAAAGACCCTTGAACAAAGACATTTTGGGGTATCAGTATTACACCTGAAACCCCAGACCTTTAGATTACTTCTGGACTCAAGAGGAACCTTTGCCAAGGAGAAGACCTGAAGAGCTGTGAGGAGGAGTACTGCCCCTAAGCTGTGTGCTGTGTGGTTGTTGGCCTTCAGTTGCTGTTTCTGCCGAGGAAAGGACACAGACTGGAATTTTGCTGTGAAGCTCCTAGAATAAGATCTCCAAGGGCCTGTGTGTGCTGGCCTTCTGTTCTGAAGTCTCAGGGACACAGAGACTTCACCCCCCTTCTGCTGATAGTTCTGACCTGCCAGGAGGTGCCTGTTCCAGTTCTGGGCCTCTGGATGTTGTTCCTGATGTTGGGAGCTTGAAGAAATGAAGACCTGAATAAATCAATGCACCATTCTTCTTCAGGCTGTTTTTCCCGACGCAGCACTGCTGTGCGAGAAGAATATCCATGCATCGCCGCACCGCTGCCGAAATCACGGCAGCGACTGTCGCGGCTGTATGAACCAATGCATCGAAAGATCACGGCTGAAGAAATCGATGCAGCGCCATTTGATGCTGCCGCATCAATCGCGATGCATCCCGGATTTCCTCGTTCCGCACCCGCGGCCAGAATCGTCTTGTAGTCGACGCATCACTTCCCCTTACAGACCGGATTCGACATATCACTTCTCCTACATGCAGCAGAACTGTTGCATCGCCTCCCCAAGGTCTCAGGAACTGATGTATTTCTTTTTTTAACGCTTCCCATCTCTACTTTGTGTTGAATCACGCATCCATAGTTTTCTATGGACCCAGTTGCTTAAAACCTAATTATTCTAATTACCTTTATGTTGAATTTTTGTAATTTTGGTCTTGTTGAGTTTAGATGAAGATACTTTGTTTTTCTAAACTGGTGTGGTGTTATGACTGTATTGCTGTGTGTTTTGAGTACAGATACTTTACACATTGCCTTTGGGATAAGTCTGTCAGCTCATGCCAAGCTACGAGGGGGTGAGCAGGGCTTACCTGGAGTGTGTTTCCCCCTTACCCTGACTAGAAGCATGGATCCCTATTTGGACAAAGGTACCAACCTCTACCAACCAGAGACCCCCATTTCTAACAATATTGCTTATAAATGCTGAGCCCCCAGCAAATGACTACCTATCTATTATTAAATTATTTTTAAAGATACATTTCTATAAGTTTAATCTTCAATAAGCAAATAGTTATTAGACCTTTTAGTTCACACATACCAAAACAAAACAATATTAATCATAAAAAGACATAAAACATTTAAAAAAAACAGGTACAAACTTTGAACCAGACAAATAAGAAAAGATTTACGACCTACATCACATAAAATAGCAGTATTTCTATGGTCACCAGTTACATTTCAGTCACATTTTAAAATGTGGTCAAGAAAGTCAGTAAGTGAAGTTGTTGTTTCAAGGCTTTCAAGAGAGAACAACGAGGCCATTGTTGCAGCTAACTTGCTAGCCCCATCCCTCTAATCATGAGGTTCTCATATAATGTCTTTAAATGCCCTATTTTGACTTAGTGAGATGACCGTATGTACTGTTTACATATTCCAGTGGCATTTCAACCTAATTAAGGGGTCGATTACAATGGCGGGAGGATCGCCATCCGCCCGCCATAATCCACCGCCCGCTACTCATTTCCCCAGCCATATTACCATGGCGGGGGCGACCCCGGCGGACGGAAAGACCATCCGCCGGTTTTCCGCTGGTCGACACATCGACCAGGCAGAAAAAGCCCATCACATGGAGGCGGTGTCTGCCAGACACCACCGTCCATATTATGTAGCAGGCGGTCCTCAGCCTTTCCATGGCGGAATTGCCGCAATGGAAAGGAATGCGGTCTGCTGTGTTGGGGGCCCGTAGCGGGCCCCCAGGGTATTTGGGGGGTGGGGTACACATGGGGGTGGTGAGAATTGGGGTGTGGGGGTACACATGTATTTGCATGTACAATGTGGCAGGCACCGCGCGGTGCCTGTCATGTTGGGCATTCAAATGCACAACCTGCATTTTTAACCTTGCGGCGGGTGCTGCTGGCAGCACTGCCCGCCGCAATGTTAAAAATACGCGATGCACCCGCCAGTGGCGGGCGCATCATACTTGCAAGGCCGGGACCGCTGCACCTATGGCGGATGGTCCCTTTATCCGTTGTGGTGGAGGGCGGACTTTGTCCGCCTGCCATCGCAATCGACCCCTAGGTTCTAAGCCCCCAATTTACTGGTTTGTCAGCGTAAGGCCTAGTCTCATTTTGGGGAAAAAAGTATTGAAATTGGAATGTGAACTAAATCGAAGGTACTTATGAAAAAAATACTTTTCAAGGTCGACTTACTGCCATAGGATTTTAAGTCATGATTTATTTATTCTGACAAGAAGGAGCTGAATCCTGAGTCGTAGGCAATATAAAAATTGAACAAAATGGTATAACAGCATTAAAACTAGAATGGGTCAATATTGGCCCTGATTATGAGTGGAGCAATTTCAGCCAGAGTGATAATTTCGGGGGAAGATTTATTAACAGTTTGCTCCAGGTTTTCCTCACAAAAGTGACTAAACACATACAAATATATAATTGGATTTTACTCTATTTGCGCTGGAAAGTCACCCTAAAGTAACATAAAATAGCACAAGTGCCGCTTTGGGTTGCTTTGCTTCATGGGTGTGTACCATGGCTGGTACATAGACATTCTCATGCAACCACCCAAGGCTTTCACTTAGAGCCTTCTCTACTAACATTTGTAGACAGGGCTTTGCGCAAAACCTTAATGCCTCTTTGAACCTTTTGTAGTTTCTCCAAACTTTTCCGAAATTGTGCTTCACTGTACAGCAAATATCCAAAGTAGAAAAGGTTTTCAAGTTTGTCCAGGCATAGAATACTTGGAGGATATCCCCCTAGTATAAAAAATATGCTAGACATTATTCTGACACCTTTGCACTATAGTGTAGGATAGGCAGCCTGCTTGTGCACCAGCACTAAGAAGGGAGTAGGATGACCATATGTTTACTAGATATGGTGCTGTCGTGCTCTCTGCCTCTCAGACAACAAAAATCACCTTAGTTGCTGCGCTGAGTTTCATGGCAACATCCTAAATCTGACCCTGGGTGTAATTACACCACCTGTAAATACAATTGTCCAATGGCCTTGAAGAAATCAATTCTGGTTCCAATAATTTTGAGCCTATGGGCAGCAGACCTGTTTTTGATGTTACAAGAGTAAGGGTTGTGGGTAGCTGAATAATGCAGCTAGCAATTGACCCCTATAGTATCACTGGGGAGCAGAAAAAATTCATTCTCAGATAGGATAAAACCTACCCCATCCCACAGCTACATTCCACGCTGGCCTTTTCCTGATGCTTTTTGCTTACACAGCAAAGGTGAAAAATGTCTGCAAGGAAATCTCTTCCCACTACTCTAAATGCAGCCCTCGTCTATTCAGCCCAGCCCTAACTCATCCAGGAAAGGAGGGACACACTTCGACTGCCCCCCGTGGCTGTCTGAAGAGAATGCACATCCCCAGCCTCTGTCACTCCAAAGCCAGACAGTCAATCCACAAACCCAGAAGAGGCACACAGGATGGCTAATCAAGAAAATACCTACTTTCTTAAAAGCTGTATTTTCAAACACAGAACATAAAAATTATCTGTACTAAAAGATGTATTTTTACACTCTGAGTCCAGGCATACCAAACCTCGCTTTCCTATCTGGTCCCAATGGGAAGTTATGCTCATAATCCAAATCATATCCTTTAATCCACACAGAGCCCCTTAACATAACCCTAGAGGAATATCCAAAGACAATCTTATGCGAGTCCCCCTCACACAAGAACATCAAATTGCCATCAAGCCACATCTCAAATGCATCCTAATCAACTGTAGATCAGCTTCAAGACATGTAGCAGATAAAGCAGACCTCATATTCACTCATGAACCAGACCTCTTAATTTTGACAAAAATCTGGTTAAATGAATCATCTATGCCTATCCTAGACATTCTGGTCACCCCAAATCATGACATCACCAGACTAGACAGAACTGATAGACCAGGGGGCTGTTGCCTGCATTCACCGGAACAGTCTATCAGTGAACCGATCACATTCTCCATTACTATCATCATCATGTGAATATCTCTGCATTGACATCACAAGCAACAACAAACCAGTCTGCTCATTGCATTCATTCTACCACCCTCCAGGCGACAACCTCATCTTCGTCGAACAATTCATGGATATCGTGACTATAACCACTGGACCACAGAGTGCCCAAATATTCCTCGAAGATCTCAATCTTCACTGGAATGATCCCAATGACCCCATAGTCAATAGCCTCAAAAGACTTCCTCATGGATATAGACCTCACCCAAACAGCCCCACACATAACAAGGGCTCCATCCTACACTTGGTCATTTCCAATGCTGACTCCATTCAACTGAACACGATCCTCCCCTCTGATTGGTCTGACCACCATTGCATAACATTCTTCATTAAAGAATCCATAAAAATACATTCAGCCCAACCCACAAAACCCAAAGTATGGAATAGGAACCTAAAATGTGCCAGCACAGACCTGCTTTCATTACCTATTGCCAACCTCATGCCACCCCCTGCAGATCTATAGGATGTCCAAGCGCTGTCTATCACCATGGTAATAGACACTGTTGACCCGCTACAATTGAAGAGAGGTTCCACAAAAGATTCCAAACCATGGTATGACAGCAGACTCAATGAGGACAGACGCTCCCTAAAACGAATTGAGCGCCAATAGAGATCATCTCCATCCCCTGACCACCATAAGCTGCTAAGAGCTACTAGAAACTCCTATTACAGAAATATCAGATCTAAAGCAATCTTTTTTAGAAACCAATTAGACCAAGCCAAAAATAGACCCAAAAAACAATTTGAACTAATCAAAGCACAATCTAAAGGCTTATCTTACTCCCCACACGTTAGTCCTAGCTCTCAACCCAATTGTGAAGATTTTGCCTCCTTCTTTACGGAGAAGACAGAAAACATAAAAACGGACCTACTTAAGGACCTAGTAACTCTCAATGGCACTCCCAAGAGCTCCCCACCTCCCTCTCTAACATTCCCCAGCCACTCACTCCAAAGCTTGCCCTAAAAAATAACACCAAATGGTCTTCCTTCAATCTTTACACATGCAATATTAAAAGCGCTCACGTCACTCAACCCCTCTAACCACTTCACCGATCCTCTTCCTGCCAAATACCTAAAAGAGTTCATACCGCTGCTTCTGCCTCTATGGACCAAGATTATCAATACCTCTCTGCTTCATGGAATCATTCCTGAAAGCCTTAAATCTGGGCAGGTGTCACCCATCCTAAAGAAACCAATGGCAGACCAGATGGACCTAAATAACTCCCGCCCGATCTCTAATATCCCAAATATGGCCAAACTCATAGAAGAATGTGTACACAGCCAGCTGGGAAACCACATTGACCATTTCAACCTCCTCAACCAATACTAATCCAGTTTTCGCGCTGGGCACAGAACTGAATCGGCCATGACTCCCATAATAGACAAAGCACTAAAAATCCTTGATCAAAACAAAGCCTGTCTGCTAATCCTTCTTGATCTCCCTTAGGCATTCGACACATCAAACATGACAATCTTCTGGACCTTCTGAAATATAGAATGGGCCTATCAGGAAAAATTCTAAATTGGTTTACCTCTTTCCTCAAAAATAGATCCCAAAGATTCAAGGTCAATCAATCCTTGTCTAAGGCCATCCCAGTCACTTTAAGAGTTCCGCAGGGTTCATCCCTCTCGCCCATACTTTTCAACCTTTTCATAGAACCACTCACCAAAATTCTTAGTTCCTCAAACATCCACTATCACATGTACGCTGACAATATACAACTATACTTAAAGATCACCTTTCTGGACGATATCACAACTCTCAATTCAACTATTCAAAAAACCCAGACTTGGCTGGCGGACAACCACTTGAAATTAAACACCCTCAAGACTTAATTCCTCCTAATCGCTCCTCCCAACCAAACTACCAACATCGAAGAATGGTTTAAACAACTAACAGTGCTCAACTGCCAACCTCATATTGTTGACTCAGCAAACTCACTGAGATTAACACAACATAAATCTAAAGATGCTGCAACAAAAGGCGCAAACATTCAGATGAACAGCTTGAGAAAATTAAAACCCTTCCTTCCCGCAAATGACTTCAAACTGGCAGTTCAAGCATTAGTAATCTCAAGACTAGACTATGGGAGTGCAACGCTTTGCGGTCTTCCAAGAACATCAATGACCCCTCTACTCAGCTGCAAGGGTCACCATCAGCTCAAAAAGAAATTGTCATATTACTCTCGACCTTAGAGCTCTTAACTGGCTACCTTTGGAAGCCAGAATTCAACGAAAAATCACCTGCATGAATCACAAAGCCCTACATCAAAATACTCCGAGCTACTTGGCCCAGAAATTAGTGCTCTCCTGTGGCAACAGATCCTCCAGAAGTACCAGCAATCTTCCTCTGAAACCACAACGCTTTGCCAAAAAGCAAACATACAACTGTGCCTTCTCTGGAATCGCTCCTAGGATTTGGAATGCACTGCCCCCGGAAACCAGACGGAATCCTTCTTTTACCTCTTTTAAAAAAGAAGTAAAATCTTTACTTTTAAGGAAATTCTCATGAGACATTGTACATATGGCCCTCAACTGATGTTTGTATTACAAGATTGAATTATGTAATCCTGTGTTCTTTTTGTTTCCTACTTTCGACCCATGTAAAGCGCTCTGATACCCACAAGGGTCATGTTCGCGCTATATAAAACCTTCAAAATAAATAAATAAGTCAAACTCCCATTCTTTCCTATGAGCCAGATAGCCTTGCAGTGGTGAAAAATGAATTACACTGAAATTCACAACCAGGACATGCCACACACACCGGTATATGTCCTACCTTTAGCATACATAGCACCCTGCCCACAGAGGTACGTTGGGCCTACCTTAGGGGTGACTTATGTGTACGAAAAAGGAAGATTAGGTCCTGCCAAGTGGGTGTGCTTGCCAAGTCCACATGTCAATTACAAACTGCGCACAGACTCTGCAGTGGCAGGTCTGAGTTACCTTTACAGGGCTAGTTCTGTGGTTAGCACTGTCAGTGCTGCAGGCCCACTAGTAGCATTTGATTTACAGGTCCTGGCACTCTCAGTGCACTGTACTAGGGACTTACTAGTAAATCAAATATGCCAATCATGGAAACACCAATCCATAATAACAATTTGCAACTGGAGCCCTTGCACTTTAACACTGAACAGCAGTGAAAAAGTGTGCAAAGACACTAAACTAGCAAAAACAGAGTCAAAACCGGGAGGTCAGAAAGCAAAAAGACACTGGAAACGCACCAAGAGATGCCAAGTCAAAGACATGTCTCCTCCAGCTGAAAATAGGGAGATATACCTAATCTCCTGGGAGTCCTCTTCACTAAGGCAGAAGAACATGGACAGACCATCAGCGTTGGCGTGCCCTGTACCAGTTCCCTGTAGGGAGATGGACCACCTCAACAGTTGTGGGTTTTCACTCCTCATTTGTATCAACCATCTGAGAGGCCTGTGGTCTGTCTGAACTCTGAAGTGAGTCCCAAACAGGTAGGGTCTTAGCTTTTTCAGTGCCCAGACCACAGCACAAGATTCTCTTTCTATGGCACTCCACCTCTGTTCTCTGTGGAGTAGTCTTCTGCTTAAGAAGACTACAGGCTTTTTTAGTCCCTCTTCATTTTATTGTGAAAGCACCGCTCCCACACCAGGCTCTGAAGCATAAGTTTACGCTACAAAATTCTCGAAGAAGGCGGGTGCATTGAGCACTGTTGCCGTGCACTTGGCTGCCTTCAAGGCATCAAAAGATTTCTGGAAGGACTCAGTCCAGATCACCTTCTTCGGCTGCTTCCTATAAGTCAGCTCTGTTAAGGGGGCAACAATGGTGCCATTGACCTTTACAAATCTCCTGTAGTAACTGGTGAGATCTAAAAAGGCTCTCACCTATGTCTGGGTCTTGGGGGATTTCAAGCCAGAATGGTGTCAATCTTGGGCTGAAGGGGTGCCACTTGGCCGCTTCCTACCTGGTGTCGCAAGTACACCACAGAGCACTGCCTGATATGGCACTTACTGGCCTTGACTGTGAGGCCTGCTCTTTGCAGAGCCTTCACACTTCCCAGAGGTGCTGCAAGTGTTCTTCCCAGCTGGAGCTGAACACTGCAATCATCCAGGTAGGCGGCACTGAAATCCTCCAGTCCAGCCAACACTTCGTTGACCAACCTCTGAAAGGTGACAGGGACATTCTTCAATCCAAAGGGCATCACCCTGAATTGGTAATGCCCCTCTAGGGTTGAGAATGCTGACCTCTCCTTGGACCCATTGGTTAAGGCAATCTGCCAGTACCCAGACGTCAAATCAAATGTGCTGATGAACTTGGTAGCTCCCAACCGATCAATGAGCTCATCGGCCCTGGGGATGGGGTGTGCATCAATCCTGGTGATGGCATTGAGCCCACAGTAGTCCACACAGAACCGCAGTTTTGGAGAGGCACCAGGTGCAGCAGCCTTTGGGACCAAGACCACTGGGCTGGCCCAAGGACTGTTGGAGGACTCTATCTCCCCTAATGCCAACATCTTAGAGACCTCCTCTTTAATGCTGGCCCTGTCCCGGTCTGTCAAGCTGTACATTTTTTGTTTTAAAGGAGAGCAGTTACCAGTCTCCATGGCATGGGTACACCAGTGAGTAACACCTGGAGTCAGAGAGAACAGTAAGGTGAACTGACCCAACAACTGGTGACAGTCACTCTGCTGCTCTAGGGTCAGTGTAGGGGAGAGGATCACACCTTCACTGATCCAGCATGCTCCTTGGTGGGCAAGAGGTCAGGGAGAGCCAAAAGCATGCTTACTTCAGACCTCTCAAAGTGAGGCTTGAGGCGGTTCACATGTAGGACCCTCAAATGGTTCTCGGAGTCTGCAAATTCAACAGGTAGGTGACATCACTTTTGCACTCTACCACCTCAAAAGGCCCAGCCCACTTGTCCTGCAAGGCACAAGGTTCCACTGGAGCCATGACCCACACCTTCTGGCTAGGCTGAAACTCTACCAGAGTGGCATTCTGGTCATACCAGCGTTTCATCTCCTCCTGGCTTGCTTCCAGGTTCGCCTGAGCAAGTTTCCTGAAGCGGGCAGTTTGGATCTTGAAGTCCAGCATGTAGCTAAATACATCCTGTGGAGTTTTCCTGGGAGCTTCCTCCCAGCCTTCCTTGACCAAACTAAGAGGTCCTCTCACAGGGTGCCCATAAAGAAGCTCAAAGGGACTGAAGAGACCTAGGGACCTAGAGACTTCTGTGGTACCTCCCTGTATGCAAAGAGAAGGCATGACAAAAGGACATCCAACTTACGTCTCATAGGTTCTGTTAGACCCTTGATCATGCCCTTCAAGGTTTGGAATCTCTACCAAACCGTTACCTTATGGTGGTAAAAGAAGTAGGTGACAAGCCTGTCAAAGGTCTTTTCCTACCCCAAATGTCCTGCCAAATGCACTTCATGAGTCAGACCCAGTAGGAAGGTCCTGAAGCCTGCTGCTGCAAACCTTTTAGAGAAGGGCATTCTTTCTGCTCCCTGCAGAATTCCACCCTGGTGGGACCACCTTCTTCCTGTCAATGGGTCAGCTCAGCTAAGTCCCCCAGTTCAACTACCTGCTCCCCTTTAGGTACCAGGGCGTCCCCCTCAAAGTCAGCCTCCTCCAAGACTGTGGGAACCTCAGGGGAGGGTTTCCCGCGTCCCAAGCACTTCATCTTGGCAGGAACCTGGGTCACTGTTTCAGGCTCCAGGTCCGTCTGATATCCCTTTCCGGCCACTATTGACCAAGTGGTCACGCATGCCCACTCTGGCAACCCAAGCATCACCAAGTGAGACCTGAGCTCAACATCCTTCCACAAGGACTGCTCCAGGTTGTTCCCTAGCAGACAATCTATAGGCATGGTAGGGCTCACAACAACCCTCAAGGGACCTGAGGCCCCCCAATTCAATGGTATCCTGCACCACCATACACCGGCGCTCTGAGTTGTCCACAGCAACTACTTGGTGGAATGCCTCAGGGACTACTTGCTCCTCAGAAACCAGGTGACACCGGACTGAGGTCACACTGGCTCCAGTATCTATGAGAGCCTCTACGTTTTTCCCATTGATGGTCACCCAGGCGCTGTATCTTTTAGTGTTAGTAGGAACCTGGTTTCCTGAGACCATCTCACTGTCCCCTAGTAGGAGGAGGGTAATTTCTGCGGGATCCCCACCCTCCTGTGGGCACCTCTTCTCCCCAAGCGCTACACTAGCAAAAACACCTCGGTCTGCCCACCGGTGGGTGGCTGTGCCCTCTTGGGGTCCCCCTTCAAGTGACTCACATGCTCACAGGCGTAGCACTTGTGGGGGCCGGTCTCTGCAGGCTTTCCTGAAGAGATCACTGCTTTCCTGTCTCACGGGGATGGGAACCTTTACCCTGGGTATTCGTTTGGGACCCATTAGAGAACTCCTGTGCTTTAGCCTTGCCCACCCACTCTTCTGCTGGGGACCCTGCCCACCTTTGGCTGAGTCTCCCCCAAACGGTTTCTTGTGGACCCTAGTACTCACCCAGCGGTCCGCCTCCACAGCTGGCTTCCTGAGGTCAGTCTGTTGTGTTCCGCTTTAGGTGTCCGTATATAGGTTTTCCTGTTACATGTCCTTATATAGGCACAATTCGCATTGCCCTTATAAAGGCATAGGATCCCAGTCCTTATTTAGGCATTAGCCATGCTATCCAAATACAGGCATGGTCACCTACATCCGTCCACCCCAATGTCACGAGTTCTTAGAAAACAGACTCTTAACCTGTTGGGAGTTTCCCTAGCCCAGGATTATTGATTTCTGCAAGAACTCATTTATTATGCATGAACCGCTATACCCTAAGGGTTCATTCATGATGTCTTACTCTGTCCGACTTTACGTCAATGCAAGCATTCCTAAACACCTTCCAGGTATAAATATACCTTCCCGTACCATGGCAAGCCATGGCTCGGCTGCAAGACTTGATACTGCTCGCCGCGGCGGCAAGCAAAGAGGAGACCTCGACTTAGAAGAGCCTGTGGCCCGGCCTGACGCACTGACAAGATGCTGTCATCCCTGCTCGCAGACAATCCAGCTTCCAGTGTTCTGACTCCCTTTGCGGGGTGTTAGAGTTCGAGAACCTAGAGGGACTCTTGGCATACAAACTTTGCATACAAACTTGGCATACAAACTATAGCATACCACACTATAGAATACAGCAGCTACTTCTTACCTTGTCCTACACTTAGGTACACTGGGGTAGAACTAGTTAGTGAACTCATCGTATGAGTACTTTCATTTTTAGCCTTTGTTATTTGTGTATATGAATATATATGTCATAGCTAAAAGATAATGCTAGCACAGTGTTATTTCTTTCTAATGTTTACGCTGTACATAATATATCTTGCATACTGTCTTATGATTGTAACAGCACATATCTCTTACACGAGAATTAAGACTGTTCAATAAATCCTTTTATTGAAATGTCCGTCTACTCTTTCAGTGTAAACTCTGCAGAAACTAAGCATGCACGATTAGCTGAGTGAAACTGTTATCTATTCTTTCCACGATTCTGAAAGTGTTCCGATTCTAAAGGGAAACAAAGTTGTCATGTTTATGCGGTTGCCAGAAACTACTCCCTTCTTGTTTCACAAGGAGTTTCTAGTGGCCTCTGAGTTAGCTGGCACACAAAGTAATTAAGTTTAATATACTCGATAGTGGCATACTGACCTCAGTCCTATGCCAAAACCATAGTGTATATTATTCCAATGCGCAGAGCCTATTAGGGAAATAGGAACTATGCTACATGGCACCCAACGGTTTGGTAAGGCAGTAATTTAATGCTAGATACTGAAGTAACTCAGTCGTCCTTTTCTCAGAGACCCCCACTCACATACTCCAAAGACGTTTGGAGTGGGTAAGGTTAAGTATCCACCAAAACTGAACAGGACAAAAATCCTATATTAGCTGTTTGGTTTGTTCAACGTTGAAGGATACAGTGTTCCAAAATATTGTGCAAATGAACTTTGTTTCCTTGAAACTTGTTCTATATTT
Organism: Triturus cristatus; assembly: GCF_964204655.1. Taxonomy (NCBI): domain Eukaryota; kingdom Metazoa; phylum Chordata; class Amphibia; order Caudata; family Salamandridae; genus Triturus; species Triturus cristatus. Next base: position 316,173,553 of record NC_140588.1, on the reverse strand, counting down.
TTCAAAAAACAATGTCCAATTTCGGGGATAATGCTGAGGCTGTTCCAGCCGACAAAGCATTTCATATCGTTGTAAATTCTACCGGTTTTAATTCAACCTATGAGGATGCGATTCTTATCCATCCGAATATAAGAAGAGACATCACTCTAAAACTTATACAACATGGCTTAACACCAAGAGGTGGTAAAGCAGTTTTTGTGATAGAGGCACACAAATCTTTTCAGACAGAGGTATTCTATTCATGGATAGTATTCCCAGAATCAAATCCAATAACAAAAGTTTTTTACTTCTTTAAAGAAGATGATCCACCTGAGGAATATATTCCCTTCGAGGATATTGAAATTCCACTCACATACCAGGAGCATGATCTCTGGTTTAAAGGCTCCCTAAAACATCACAAAAACATTACCAGACTCGGTCCACCAGGTAGACCAGGAGCAACATGGCCGATTTAATCCGGCTACACACCTCATCCTGACATCGAAGAGATGTCAGATGAAGGATTACTCACTCAACTAAAAGAGTTAATAAAAATTTACAGACAATTAGTCCAATATGTCATGCGGACTGTCACAGTCCAACCACCATTGACCATTGCAAATCAAACCCCTCAACAGGGTTAAACACTGAAAATTACTCAACAGACTTTACACGCAGTCATGGGTAAAATGCCCAAAAATTGTGAAAAAATTCCATTCTGGATAGCTCAAAAAATTACTCAAATCGAAGCAGTATTTCCTAATACTAGCCCTTATGAGAAACATAGAATTCTAACAATCTGTTTACCAATGGGGATCACACAACAACTGGAAGACTGCACCACTTGGGGCACAGTCTTTGCTGCCATCTATACTAAAACACATGGTGTTCTGTCAATTGCAGTAATACCAGATGTCCTGAAACAAATTCAAAATGAATACGGGGCAGAGCCTGCTCTGAATTTAGGTATGAAATTACTAAAAAACTTTGACCAGGTCTCAACAATAATATTATCTAATATTAAAGGGGAGGCAGCATCAGTGGCGATCCGATAATGCTTAAGGGAATTTGATGTAACAGAACATCAACATGAAATACCCAGAATAATAGAAAAATCTTGTACAGGAATAGGCAGAGACAGTTTGAGTGGAAAACCTTTGAAGCCAAAACTGTCTGAAGGTCCTGAGAAGGACTCTTTTAAACAAGATCCTACATCTTCTAAAAAAGAAGTGGGAAACTAATAAACAAAATTCAAAAGAGACATGTTCTCAATCCCGAGGTAGGTCTCCTCAAATGGAGCCCTCTGAAAGGAGGTATAATCTCAGGAATCTTGAGAAAACCTGACAGGTATCAGGATACTGATACACGTTCTTCTCTTACCTTTCAGATATCGTCACAGACATCTGAAAGAAGGGAACGGTCAGATCACAAAGAAGAATGCTTGAAGTCCAAAGACGATCAACAAATTCAGAAAAATAAATCAAAACTTCAATTCACCGAGAAAAACGTAGCAGGTCTGAAGATCAGACATGCCGAGAATACTGAGAACACAACTCAAGAACAGAGAATGGGCTCAGACAATGCTGGACAGTGCAAAAGAAGTAACAATAGCTCGCCTGAACCTGAAGGAACTTCTGGAGATAGTGGACTTGAATGAGTACATACCTGTAGAGACTGTAGACACCAGGGTTAGTACTCCACAAAGGTCATATGAAATAACACTCCGGAAGGAGGGAGACATACCAAGAAAAGTGAAAGCACTCTTTTGGGAGAAACTTTCAAGGGGTTATGATATACTTCTAGTAGAACAGGACTGGCCAACAGAATTTGTCAGGGAGTGCCCACATGGCGAGGACATAATTATGCCAGCCTTCTCCAACCATATTCCAATTCACTTAAAATACACTTCTGCCAGAAAATGGGCAGTTGCCTCACCACAAAATACAGTTAAAAAAATCAACCTACTGCACAAAAGCAGTACCCAATAAAGCAAGAAGCTAAAACACAGGTCAGGGAGATCTTAGATTAACTTGAATGCCAAGGGGGGATTAAAACATGCACCTACTCAATGAACAATCCTTTGTTTCCTGTATCCAAACCAGACAATACGTATCACCTAGTTTTGGATTACAGACACTTGAACACTTGTTCTAAAACATTTGTAGTGCAAAATGCACATAGTACAGCATTAATGAATAACATTGTGCGTAAAAAATATAAAACCACATTAGACATTTCAAATGGTTTCTTTTGTCAAAACATAGCACCTGAAAGCAGGTACTTAACAGCTTTCTCAATAATGGGAACCCAGCGTCACTTTTGTCGACTCCCACAAGGGTTTAAAAACAGCCCGGGGTTATTCTCAGCAAGAGTAACGGAGTTACTACCAATTTATGATGATGAGGCATTGTCATATGTCGATGACATATATCTGACAGACGATGACCTAGATAGGCACTTGAACAGGGTGAGTACCATTATATTGGGCTTTGCCTCTGAGGGCTATAAATTCAACTTTAAAAAATCTTGAATTGCCCATCTCAATGTCCTTTCCTAGGATATGAGCTTTCAAGTGAAGGCAAAAGCCTGGCAGGTAACTTTTTAGAAAAGTGCGCACTGCTCCAACCTCCAAAAACGCAGACAAATTTACAGTCGATTCTAGGTTTCCTAAATTTTGGAAGAACATACATTCTAAATTATGCAGAAAGGATTAAACCTCTCTACAAATTAATCAAACCTGATTTTTCAATCAAAGATTGGACACAAGAACACACAGAAATATTGCATTCACTGCAAGCTAACATTTTAGCAACAAATCACTTACAAACACGCGTAAATACACGCAATTTAGTGATCCGAATATTTTCGGGTCAATGCGGATTCACCTATTTAACATTTAATGACGGTGAAAAAGTGCCTATTGCATACAAATCACATTTGTATACACAAGCAGAAATGCGCTTCACTTCAACAGAAAAAAATCTGACAGCAGTTCAAACAGCTTTAACAAATGAAAGAGCTCTAGCTCAGGGGAAACGCATTATTGTCATGACTCCAGTACCAGCCTTAGAGGCGGTTACAAAAGCGAGCATTACAAATGCAAAAGCTTTACATCCAAGATGGATACAATGGGTTAATTCCCTTTCTGCAACAGATGTTGAATATGTTTTTGATCCTGATTTAAAAACACAAGCATTCCTACAATATGAACATGAATGTCCTCTTCCCACTGAGATTCTTCCTCTTGATCAGTACGAATGTATCATTTATACTGACAGATCAGCACAACCCGCTACAGGGAGTAAGCAAGCTTACAGTGCAGCATGCGCAATCGTTAAAGGTCGCATATGAGATGGTATCTTCCGACCTATGGTCACTAAAACTCAATCTCTAGGAGATAGTACAGCTCAGCGAGCTGAACTACAAGCATTCAAAAATGGCACTCGAAAATACGGATCGCGGATTCCCCACACTTATAGTGTGTGATTCCTTTTACTGTGTTCAGTCATATAATGAATATTTGCAGAATTGGCTTCAAAATGGATTCAAAGATGCAAAAGGTAGCACAATAAAGCATAAAACGCTTTGGAAACATGTAGTTCAGTTGCGAAATGGACTGCAAAATACTCAGGTGATACACACGCTGAGTCATCAATGTGATGGCGTTCACGTTTCAGGGAATTGATTGACCGATGAAGCCGCGAAGGGGGCTGTGCAATCGGCTTCTGTAGCTGCTTTCTCTAGTTCAAAAACGAAAATAGACAGTGAGATATTGTTGGCTGTCAAGGCTTCAAGCAAAGGCAGTGGTGCAGCATTACCGAAAAATTTCTACCCAAGTACTCTTATGTAATTGATGCGAACAATGTTCCCTTTACTCGAATCCCTGGAGTGGGGGATAGGGTAATTCCAAACAAGGAACGTAGAGCAGCTTTGATTTATGAAGCACATCTTAGGGAGTGTCTGTCACATCAGGGGATCTTTAAAACAATATTAGCATTAAAAGAGATGTACTGGTGGCCTGGAATGAATACACTTATTCACATCTTCATCAATAACTGCATAGGCTGCAATAGACAGCGTTGTGCAGAATGCCACCAGACACCAGACTACGAAGTAGCTTGCCCAGTACAGACACCATTGTTAGACAGCATTAGACTATCTCGTACAGGCGTCCTATGGATGGATGGATGTGGCCTCAGCGCTCGGCTGACGCTCAAACTGTTATAAAAGATTTGCGAGTCTTTATCGGCACATACGCTATTGGCACACTACATTCTGACCGGGGCCCTGCGTTTCGCTCTCGGGCTTACAAAGAAGACATGGCCAGTTTGGGCGTTGCATTGCTGTACTCCTCTCCATTTCATCCTGAGGGAAATTCTGTTGTGGAAAGGAAAAACCGGGACATAAAGCGGTCTACAACAGCTAGAGTATTAGGTTCGGTGATGGGTGGGTCAAACATCTTTATGGGGTCCAACGCTCATTAAACAATTTGCCAAGAAGTTCTCTGGGGGGTCACTCCATATGAGGTCCTATTTGGGACAAGAATGTGGGTTCCTGATCTCGAACGTAAAGGCACAGTAGTGGAAAATAAGCCCTTTGATATCAAAGATTGTTTGGATGTTTTACAGGATCTAAATGACCTAAGATCGAAACAAAGCAACGTGTTCCTGAATCCAACCACCACTGGGGAAAAATCAGCCGTCCCAGCAAGGCCTGTCTGGATCCCAAAGCTTGGGGATCTAGTCAGAGAGAAGATATTTGGGCCTTCTTATAGACAACCAGTACCTGTCCTTGCTATCCAAGGAACAAGAATAGTACTTCTGCCGCCCCTTGCTGGAAGAAAGGAGAAAAGATTTGTGTCAATCGACCTAATCAAACCACACTATGTGGCCAATACTAAACAGTAGGCGTCGTGGACTCCGACCTCGTAGCAAACGTACTCCTCTCGCTACTATCCAAGAGGTTCAGACTGAAAGGCTCATTACCATCGAGAATTAAGCAGTAACAGATGAAGGACTAAGCAACCATGCTATGGAACTCATCCCTCTTGAAACTCAAGTAACAGTTCGTCCAGACACACCTGTCTACACCAATGTAACACGTGATAAACTGGTTCCAGCGATTTCAACGAATCCTGCTGCAATTCCAACAATTGACCGAACTGCTTCTGGCTACTTCATTAACTTCGATACGTTTTCTGAGGATCCAAGTGAGCCCGAAACGACGCCAGCCTGAAAAACTTCCAAAGAACAAGTACAAGACTTTTTTCATTTTCTGAAAGAAATTGATCGTGTAACTATAGAGAAATCTCTCACTGTGGTCGACAATGGGTTAACGACTCTGTCATCCAGGATATATTCACTGGGCAACATTGTATCCTCTGCTATTGACATACTGGAACAAGATTTAGCCATACTGCAACAAGGCCAATCTCAATTATGTTCTATTATGTTGTTAGGCTGGACGTTACAAAACTTGCGTGCAGGCTATGTGCCTTGGCGTTTCATCAACACTTCATCTCTGTTTACAGAATACAATCTCATTGATAAACAGATCAAACTGGCACAAAGGGGAGCAAAGTATACAGTGCTGAGCATTAAAAAACTGGAAATATTGCTCTTTTTCGGTAGCAGAAAAACCAGCTACAGAATGGATCATTCATGGCAAAATAACTCTGCCTGTTACAACTTTCCATTTTCAGTATTGCCTCAAACAGATGCAAGCAGGCAAATATGAAAGGTTGGGTAAAGAATACATTAAGACATCCTGGGATTTACCTTACACACACAGATGTTGGGGTGGGGGTCGTGAAGTGTTTATTAGCAGTACACACTGTGAAAATGCAGAGTGGGTCACTCATTTGTCGGGATATTAGTTTACACGGGGCTTGTAACGGTTCTGTGGCAAACCTGTCCTGTCACCTGCAGGGTACACCAGCTGCTGTGATTAATCCAACATTTGGCCATCTTTCTAATGAGAGTTACCTCATGTTGAATGATCAGAGTTGATGTGACATGCTGCCAGGACTCCCATATCTGGTAACGGTTAGTGCCAGGGACAATTGCTGTATGCAAGTATTGTTCCCCCAAATAGACACAGTCAGGGAGTCGACTTTATGGCCTTCATCGAATGTTTCTTCTATACAATTTGATACTTTAAGCAGAATGAAAGCGATGCTTTTAGAACAAACCGTGCCTTTGACCTCGGCCAAAGAAACCTATGATCTACAAATTGCAAGGACTTCGGCTGAGATACAGGCTATAATAAGTACAAACTGCCCTATGCATTTCATAGAAATGATGGAACATATCTTCAATATGTCTGATACGAGCGGCATTGTACATGTATTTAAGAGCATATGTTCAGGACTGTTAGCAACTTTTCAGGCAGTCCTCGGAACCATTCCAAGCTTTGTGCACTCAGTGTTTGGTGGTCTGCCACTAATTCTAGCACTCATTACAGCAATCCAATTTTTATCCCTACTAGTACGCTATGGCAAGCCAATCCACCGGCGTCACTCCCAGCAACTTGGAGAAAGCTCTCCTGGAACGGAAGTGTCGTGAGCGCATAGTACAACTTTTGGGCTTACCTTGTCTACGAGAATTAAATACAACATAGTTTCTGTCATTCAGATCAATTTGACAAGATTGCATCTTAGCTGTTCTACGCTGCCAGCTTTGCGGTGAAGAATGCGTGCTAGACATCTGTCTAACACTCCCATCAGTCATGCCAATGGATATCGATACTCTACTGGACCCGATAACGGCCCATGCTCTGTGTTGTCCCCAGAGGCTACCAATCCGGATGACAGCATTCGTTGAGATCTCACAGATGCTGCATGCTACTGCTGAGTTACGAGATGGAGAAACAGGCACACAGGTAACATCGGAAACTGACATTGCTACTGACGATGCTTCACATCTATGTGCAGTTAATCTTCTAAATGAGGTATTCCAACTATCACCGACATCGGTAGACAATGTTTTGTCTACAGGAGTAGAGGATTTAATGTTTACACCAAACACTTGCACTGACTTTGATTCGGCTCACAGTGTACCAGGGATGCTATGAATTTGGCCTCCATATTTTCAAAACAGAACATAAAAACTTGGAACTTTTCCTAGAATTGACTTTTTTCAAAATTTGAATATACATGGCAATTCGTTTCAATCTGCTTACAGTATAACTATTCATAGAGAACAGACTTCTTTGACCACTTCCAGGGACACATTGTCACCTTTATTCACCACAATTTCATTTATGTACCATGACATGAAATGATAGTCATGATTCATCTTTTGTAAACATATGCTTAGAATGTATAACTGCTTTAATATGTACAACACCTTTACATTTCATGTCTAGCTAAAGTTTTTTTTTTATAACAAAGACTTATTTTAGTATGCTTTTACAACTGTTTTTAGCAATGTGTGGTACTCAATTTTAATGTTTAGCATTTTTGTTTAGCATTTAGTACAATCGTTCATTCGAAAATGGAGCGTGTGTTGTATTCCGCTTTAGGTGTCCAAATATAGGTTTTCCTGATACATGTCCTTATATAGGCATAATTTGCATTGCCCTTATAAAGGGATAGGATCCCAGTCCTTATTTAGGCATTAACCATGCTATCCAAATACAGGCATGGTCACCTACATCCGTCCACCCCAACGTCACAACGATTTCTTTGAAAACAGACTCTTAAGCTGTTGGGAGTTTCCCTAGCCCAGGATTATTGATTTCTCCAAGAACTAATTTATTATGCATGAACAGCTATACACTAAGGGTTCATTCATGACATCTTCCTCTGCCCGACTTTACGTCAATGCAAACATTCCTAAACACCTTCCAGGTATAAATATACCTTCCCGTACCATGGCAAGCCACGGCTCGGCTGCAAGACTAGATACTGCTCACCACAGCGACAAGCAAGGAGGAGACCTCGACTTAGAGGAGCCCGTGTGCCGGCCTGATGCACTGACAATACGCTGTTATCCCTGCTCACAGAGAATCCAGCTTCCAGTGTTCTGACTTCCTTCGCGGGGTGTTAGAGTTCGAGAACCAGATAGAGATTCCAACCTCTCTCATTCTTAAGGTATGGAGCTGACTAGAACTTAGAGGGACTCTTGGCATACAAACTTGGCATACAAACTTGGCATACAAACTATAGCATACCATACTATAGAATACAGCACCTACTTCTTACCTTGTCCTACACTTAGCTACACCAGGGTAGAACTAGTTAGAGAACGCATTGTATGAGTTCTCGCATTTTTAGCCTATGTTATTTGTGTATATGAATATATGTGCCATAGCTAAAAGATAATGCTAGCGCAGTATTATTTCTTTCAACTGTTTACGCTTTACATAACATATCTTGCATACTGTCTTATGATTGTAACAGCACATATCTCTTACAAGAGAAATAAGACTGTTCACAAAATAAATCCTTTTATTGAAACGCCCGTCTACTCTTTCTGTGTAAATTCTGCAGAAACTAAGCGTGCACGATTAGCTGAGTGAAACTGTTATCTATTGTTTCCACGATTCTGAGTGTTCCGATTCTAAAGGGAAACAAAGTCGTCATGTTTATGAGGTTGCCAGAAACTACTCCCTTCTTGTTTCACAAGGAGTTTCTAGTGGCCTCTGAGTTAGCTGGCATACAAAGTAATTACGTTTAATATACTCGATAGGGGCATACTGACCTCAGTCATATACCAAAACTATAGTGTATATTATTCCAATGCGCAGAGCCTATTAGGGAAATAGGAGCTACACTACAAGTCAGCCTACTATCAACCAAGTGCTGGCGCACCTCTGCAAAACATAGACTAGACAAGTGCTCCCATGCAATTCAATTGTAGAGCCCCTGAAATTCTGTCACATTAATGCCCTTCACCCAGCTATCCAATGACCTGCAGAAAGAATCCATACATTCCAACCAAGTGTTGGCATCAGTTTTCTCACTGCATATAAACTGATTCCTGTACTTTTCAGGAGTGAGACAATACCTGGTGAGAAGGGCTTCCCACATGTCAGCATAGGTGAGGCTACACCCCTTATCCAAAGCCCCTAAAGTATCCCTTGCTTCTTAATGGAAATGGGGCCACCATCCTGCCCCCCCAATTCTTCTCAGGAACCCCATTCATGTGTATAGATGCCTCATAACCCTGAAACCACCTTTGTATGTCATCCCCCTTCTTGAATTCCTTGCCTACATTCTTGGGGATGTTCACAATTCTATCTGACTGCACTGATGAATTGCTGCCACCATCTGAGATGTGCCTGCTCCTTAGATCCAGCTCCTTAAGACTACCTTTATGATCTAAGATCATCTTCGTTTCCTCCATGGCTGTTCTTTTGTCTTCCCTCCATCCTGAGGTTTTCTGAAACAAACTTCCTAACTTTCTGCCTGTCCTCCAGCTCCTCTGGGGACAGGCCACTGCTGCCTGGCCTGGATGGTCCCCCCCCTCCCAAAAGCACATCCACCCTAGGAAGTTGCTCCTCCGCCTTCCCCACAGAGATCTCCAGATTGCCCACTAGGATGTCTGGCTGCTACTCAGGCACGCAACGCCTTTTGTATCCCCTCCTTCCTGGTGAGGCCTCTGACTTGAACCTTTAGGTTTTTGCAAATAGACTTCAACTCTTTCACATTGTAGGATTCCAACCTATCCTCCTCAAAGGCTACTTCCAAAGATGCAACAGATGATGCTCTTGATTCAGGCATGATGAAGTAGCAAGTTCAAACTGGAAAGATAAAAAATGGGCCAAAAAGAAAAAGAACCAGTATGTGCATGTAACAGTCTGCAGTATGGTAGTAGTGCACATCAATCACTGTAAGTCAAGTGCACACACAAGTCCTATCCTCACCGCTGATAACCAATGTTAGAAACAGGGGTCTCTAGTTGGCAATGGTTTGCACCTTTGTCCAAGTAGGGACCCTTCTTCCTAGTTAGGGTAAGGGAGTTACACTCCTAAAATAACCCCTGCTCACCCCCCTTGGTAGCTTGGCATGAGCAGTCAGGCTTATCTCAGAAGCAGAGTGTAAAGCATTTGCACATAACCAACAGTAATACAGTGAAAACATTACAAAAGGACACCACACCAGTTTAGAAAAATATCCAACATTTTGATATATCCAAAACAAGACCAAAGCAATAAAAATCCAACATACAGTACTTAAAGATATATACTTGCAATATATCCTTAAAATTGCAGAAATATCTCACAAACACAATTCATTTGAATTGGTAGCTCCGTCCGGGACTATCTCAATGCTGAAAACAACAGTCTAACAGTTCCAGCCGACCGCGTCGGAACAGGCCAGTGAAAGCTTCAACACACTTGGTAACAGTACATTTCTTGCTGCAGCTGGAACGTTGGTGCGAGCCGGTCGTGGCAACCGTCGTTGCAAAATGGAAGCGGTGCAGGCAGCGGCTCAGTCACGATCGTCTAGACGGCATCGGTGAGACCAAGGCTTACAGTGCAGGGTGAGGCGTTGCTCAATGCGTTGCGGGCAGGTTGCGGTGCAAGCAACAGAGACGGTTAGCGGGATCTGGCGTCGGTTGGCCCAGACTGCTGTGAGGGACTTGGCAGTGCATTGTGAAACAAACGAGCGGTGCCCCCAGCCATGATGTGGTCACGGTTGTCGAAGTCAGCAGCAGCAGCAGAGTCGGTAAGACCAGGATGGCAAAGTGATGTGAGGCGGTGCAGAGTGTGGTGCCCACAGGTCACGGTGCAAGCAGTGGCTCAATGGCGGCGGCATCGGTTGTCGTCATCGTTGAGACCAGGGTTGCGATGCAAGATGCAGATGGTGCCCTCTGCGTGCCGTTAGAACACAGAGCCAGCGATAGAGTTGGTTGCTTTTCCCTTCTCTGTGGCAACTGAAACAGCAGTTCCAGAAGCTATACATAGAGGTTGGTGAAGTCTTTGCAGTCCCTGAGACTCTAGAACAGGACGCATGCTTTACTGCAAGACCTTGGAGATACTCAGCACAGGTAAAGAAAGTTCAGTCCAGTCCTTTCAATGCCCAAGGCAGAAGCAGCAACTGCAGGCCAACCCAACAAAGCCAGAAAGAACAATCAACTAATGATTGACGCTGCGCACTGTGCTAAATGTAACAACGTTACAAACAGTTAATCTCATTAACAAAGTTTCAAAAAACGCTAAACAATGGTGTTCGTTTGAACATATATTTTCAGCATATATGTAACAACAACTTCAAATTATAACATCATAAATGTATCAACAAATTTACAAAAACGGTAGACATCTACCATGAGCAATGCAATAATTAGGTATACAACATAATATTTCAAGAAATCACAAATAGATGATTTTGATGAGCCCAATGCATTTCGGGACTTAGCTGTCCCTTCGTCAGGGGCGTTCTGCGGAGAAAATACATATATTACATGATCAGTAGAAAAAATGGTTATTATATTTATACAGGAAGATCACATGGTGGCAAATCGTGCAGTTGACATGGTACATGGTAGTAAACCGTAAATCACACGTGCGGTGAATAAACCCTCCGTTGGCTGAAGGGAAACAAATGTATAAAATAAAAATGCAGTCACCCAATAGCGTGAAGATAGAGATGATAAATGTGACTCTAGAGCGGAGAATAGATAAAATGGGAAACCATACAAAGTGAAAGAAAGTAAAAACCATGCATAGGATGTGCCTGATGAAATATGGCTAAGAAACCTCACCTCAAATATTATGTGTATGCATCCTTGAATGGAGCAAACGATGGAAGCAGGCTGACTGTTACTGTAAACCGAGGAAAACAACTCAATGAGTGCAGGTGCTCATATTACGATGACGCGTGTAGAAAAAGACGAAGGAGCACAACTTACCAACAAGGAAAGGTGGTAGTCAGCGTAAAATGACTAGAAAAGATATGAGAATACAATATAATCAAAGAAAGTAAGTGGTATGCCGTGCCGCTGATTAACACGCAAAGAAACAGAAGCCATACTCACTTAGAAAGTGCTAAGACACCTAAGTGCTTATAACAACGCGTTGTCCAGGCAATAAATAATGCAGAATATATGATCGATCAATCACTCGAAGAAAGCATGTGGCACCAAGTGAGATTATTCCGTCTCCGAAAAAGGGCACTACAAAGTAATGACAGTGTGTAATTACGAACTCATCCTAACAAGTGAGCTTGTCAGCTCGAGCGACTATAACAAGAGCACGGCTAAGTGCAATGAAAACTACTTACATGAGAAGCACAACGAGAAAAAACTGGTCCGGTCCTCGCGAATAGCGTCCTGTTGTCGCAACGGGATATTTACTAATGAGAATCACGCTCCATTTTAACCAAACGAAATGACGACATGAAAAGGAGACTAATGGCAGCTGAAAGAGGACTTACATGTAGCGCCATGATTGAAAGGGTAAAATGACCGATCTAAAACAGAAACAAGACTAAGTGTGGAGATAAAGAATAAATAACTGGAAAAACGTCTGAAACAACATACGCGAAGAAGACCAAAAAAATACTCAATGACAAAAAGGAACTAAAGGAGCCAGCACGTACTCGATTAATATATGTGCGAGGTTAATACAGTGTATCGGCTGAGTGTTAAAGCAACACACCATGACCATATTCACGAAACTAATACTTGGTATATGACGAACATAAAAAACCGGTAGGTGAATCATTACTGACCTCAAAAGATGAAATATGTGAAAGGGGTAAATGCATAAAGTTATGTCTGAAAGGATAATTAAATACAGGGTGAAACAATGTAATCTGAGGTGAAACAGACAAACGAATAAGTGCCAATGTGGAACTGTAAGAAAACGTTTAGTATAATAAAAAAATAATTAATAAATAAAATAAACAGATAAGATAACATAGCATAGGTATAGCGAGTGATTAAGGGTGTTGAGATAGCCCATAAGCCACAAGGAAATTGAGAAAGGACTCAAATACAAATTTACAAGGTAACTTATTGTGGATGTATGCCAACAAAAATAGTGAGCAATCACTGTGGTACATTAGGACCTACGCATGGCCATGCAAGTGCTGTGTTTATAAAAAACATGAAAGATCTAAACGGTCATTAAGCCCACATGGGGCCAAGGTCTGTAATTTCTGGATCCAGAAGAGCTCTCTGCGTAAAAGTGAATTAGTGGTGTCTACGCCTGGTTTGACATCAATAGACTCAATAATCTGGAAACGAAGTTGAGAAATTGAGTGTTTTGCTTCTAGCCAATGCATAGCTAGGCTGGAGGTACTGTTCTTGTTCCTGATCCTGGATTTATGCTCAGTGATCCGTGTTTTTATTTTTCGCTCAGTTTTGCCTACATAAGCCTTGCCGCAAGGGCATTTTATACAGTAGATGACGTGGGTAGTGTTACAATCGCTGTTGTGTTGCAAGCATATGTTGGAGCCAGACGTAGGATGAGTTAGGATGTTCCCTGTGATGACGTTGCTGCAATGGATACATGAATGACATTTGCGAGTACCATGATAGACAACGGGTTTGTCGGTGGTTTTAGAGAATTTCAATAGATTCCGTAAGTTTTTGCCTCTTTTGTATGCAAACAAAGGTTTCTCCAAAAAAAGGTGTTGAAAATCCTGTTCTTGTTGTAGCAACTCCCACCGTGTCAGAATGATTTTCTTGATTTTGGGTGAAGATGTGGAGAAATTGCTGACAAATACCAGTCTTTTAGAAACGGTCTTTGGTTTCTGTTGCAATAAGTCTGTTCTTGGAGTGGACATAGCTCGTGTAAGGCATGTTTGTAGCACCTCTTTTGGGTAACCTCTTGACGAAAATTTGTCAACAGTGACTTGAAGTTGGAGGGTGCTATTGTCAAAATCAGAACAAATTCGGCGAATTCTGGTAAATTGTGACAATGGCAAATTATTGATGAGATGACGTGGGTGAAAACTTGTAAAGGTAAGAAGACTGTTACGATCAGTAGGTTTGTGGAAAACTGTAGTATGGAATTGATTCGTAGATGTTTTGGTGACTTGTACGTCCAGGTAATGGATAGAATCCTTATGAATGGTGTGGGTCAACTGGATATGAGTGTGATTCCTGTTGAGTGTCTCTATCATAGAAGTGAAAGACTGTACCGAATCACCCCAAATTAGGAAGATGTCATCTATGTAGCGACAATAGAGACGTATTTTAGACCACCATTCAGTGTTGGAAATGATATGCTGCAGTTCGTATTGAGCCATGTAGATGTTCGCATAGGCGGGTGCTCCTGAAAAGCCCATCGAAGTACCATTCAATTGGGCATAACATTTGTCTTGATATTGGAAATAGCTGTTATGTAAACAGAACTTTAAGAGCTGCAAGATCAGAACCTTCTCAATGTCAACGTCTTCCATCTGGAATAATGCCCATTCAACCGCTTCAAGGCCGGCTGCGTGGGGGATAGAGGTGTAAAGAGCTGTGACATCAATAGTGCACAAATAAATGGAATCCTGAGGTTCAATGGTGATTTGTTGGAGCATCTGTAAAAAGTGAGTGGTGTCTTTTAGATAAGATTGCCAAGATTGCACGAACTTCTGTAGGAAATGGTCCAAAAATTTGCCAATGGGATCAAAGATAGATTTGCATCCAGAGACTATTGGACGAAACGGGGGATCTTGAGGATCCTTGTGTATTTTAGGGATCATGTACAAATGAGGGCGTTGTGGGTTAGTTGATGATAGGAAAAGACGTGTGTTATTATCAATCCATGTTTGTTCAAGGGCCTCATTGAGAATAGAATTAAGTAGCTCCAAAAGCAATGTTGTAGGATCGCTTGCTAATTGCAGATAGGTGTTGGTATCAGAGATATGTGCCAATACTTTGGAGTGGTAATATTCTGTGTCCATCAACACTATGGCTCCTCCTTTGTCTGCCGGTTGAATTGTAATCAAGGGGTTTTGTGATAATTTGGACAGAATTAATCGTTCATGTTTTGACATGTTGTTGTGATGTTTGGGTTTGTAGTTTAGTTTCTCCAAATCTTTGTTGACCAATGTCTCGAAACTATCCAAAGTTTTGTGAGATGATGGTGGCATGAAGGTACTCTTGGGTTTGAATGGATGATGGGTAGAAATCTCATCTTGTGTGGTATCAGGTACAACATCATTGAAGAAATGTCTTAGGCGAATGACACGCATGAATCTGTAAAATTCCCCTTGGGTTTGCAAGTGATTGGTATGTGTCGTAGGGACAAACGAAAGTCCGCGTCCCAAAAGGGATTTTTCTTGGTTGGAAAGATTATATGATGATATATTAATCACTAGTTCACCGTTTTGCCACTTCGTAAAGCTTTGCCGCTGCTTTCCTTTCCCTCTCCTGGTTTTTCTTGGGGGATTAAATTACTTTTACGCAGAGAGCTCTTCTGGATCCAGAAATTACAGACCTTGGCCCCATGTGGGCTTAATGACCGTTTAGATCTTTCATGTTTTTTATAAACACAGCACTTGCATGGCCATGCGTAGGTCCTAATGTACCACAGTGATTGCTCACTATTTTTGTTGGCATACATCCACAATAAGTTACCTTGTAAATTTGTATTTGAGTCCTTTCTCAATTTCCTTGTGGCTTATGGGCTATCTCAACACCCTTAATCACTCGCTATACCTATGCTATGTTATCTTATCTGTTTATTTTATTTATTAATTATTTTTTTATTATACTAAACGTTTTCTTACAGTTCCACATTGGCACTTATTCGTTTGTCTGTTTCACCTCAGATTACATTGTTTCACCCTGTATTTAATTATCCTTTCAGACATAACTTTATGCATTTACCCCTTTCACATATTTCATCTTTTGAGGTCAGTAATGATTCACCTACCGGTTTTTTATGTTCGTCATATACCAAGTATTAGTTTCGTGAATATGGTCATGGTGTGTTGCTTTAACACTCAGCCGATACACTGTATTAACCTCGCACATATATTAATCGAGTACGTGCTGGCTCCTTTAGTTCCTTTTTGTCATTGAGTATTTTTTTGGTCTTCTTCGCGTATGTTGTTTCAGACGTTTTTCCAGTTATTTATTCTTTATCTCCACACTTAGTCTTGTTTCTGTTTTAGATCGGTCATTTTACCCTTTCAATCATGGCGCTACATGTAAGTCCTCTTTCAGCTGCCATTAGTCTCCTTTTCATGTCGTCATTTCGTTTGGTTAAAATGGAGCGTGATTCTCATTAGTAAATATCCCGTTGCGACAACAGGACGCTATTCGCGAGGACCGGACCAGTTTTTTCTCGTTGTGCTTCTCATGTAAGTAGTTTTCATTGCACTTAGCCGTGCTCTTGTTATAGTCGCTCGAGCTGACAAGCTCACTTGTTAGGATGAGTTCGTAATTACACACTGTCATTACTTTGTAGTGCCCTTTTTCGGAGACGGAATAATCTCACTTGGTGCCACATGCTTTCTTCGAGTGATTGATCGATCATATATTCTGCATTATTTATTGCCTGGACAACGCGTTGTTATAAGCACTTAGGTGTCTTAGCACTTTCTAAGTGAGTATGGCTTCTGTTTCTTTGCGTGTTAATCAGCGGCACGGCATACCACTTACTTTCTTTGATTATATTGTATTCTCATATCTTTTCTAGTCATTTTACGCTGACTACCACCTTTCCTTGTTGGTAAGTTGTGCTCCTTCGTCTTTTTCTACACGCGTCATCGTAATATGAGCACCTGCACTCATTGAGTTGTTTTCCTCGGTTTACAGTAACAGTCAGCCTGCTTCCATTGTTTGCTCCATTCAAGGATGCATACACATAATATTTGAGGTGAGGTTTCTTAGCCATATTTCATCAGGCACATCCTATGCATGGTTTTTACTTTCTTTCACTTTGTATGGTTTCCCATTTTATCTATTCTCCGCTCTAGAGTCACATTTATCATCTCTATCTTCACGCTATTGGGTGACTGCATTTTTATTTTATACATTTGTTTCCCTTCAGCCAACGGAGGGTTTATTCACCGCACGTGTGATTTACGGTTTACTACCATGTACCATGTCAACTGCACGATTTGCCACCATGTGATCTTCCTGTATAAACATAATAACCATTTTTTCTACTGATCATGTAATATATGTATTTTCTCCGCAGAACGCCCCTGACGAAGGGACAGCTAAGTCCCGAAATGCATTGGGCTCATCAAAATCATCTATTTGTGATTTCTTGAAATATTATGTGGTATACCTAATTATTGCATTGCTCATGGTAGATGTCTACCGTTTTTGTAAATTTGTTGATACATTTATGATGTTATAATTTGAAGTTGTTGTTACATATATGCTGAAAATATATGTTCAAACGAACACCATTGTTTAGCGTTTTTTGAAACTTTGTTAATGAGATTAACTGTTTGTAACGTTGTTACATTTGGCACAGTGCGCAGCGTCAATCATTAGTTGATTGTTCTTTCTGATCTAGTTTTCCCATGCCCGATTGACAGCGGGCATCACGCTGCAGCACCTATATCATCTAGCATACACCCTTGGTTTAATTAGAAAATAGGAGTGCGCTGCTCATCTCTTTTTTGCACCAACCCAACAAAGCAGCATCACAGTAAAGGGGCAGTACTCCTCCTTGCAGCTCTTCCAGCTCTTCTTCTTGGCAGGTTCCTTGTTTTCAGCGAGATCAAAAATTCTGGGGTCTAGGCTCCAATATATATACTCAAGATCCCTTTGTTCTCTCAGACAGAGAGTGTCTGCGCTTAGTCCAACCCAGTTCTGTCCTCTCTGGCCCAGCTTCCTGGCAGGGGGTAGAGACAGCATTGTTCAAGGCAGACCAGGCCCATTCAGGAGCAAGGAAATCTCCTCCCACTACTCTAAATGCAGCCCAGGTCTATTTGGCCCAGCCCTGACTTATCCAGGAAAGACAGGACAGTACTCTAACCCCCCATTGGCTGTCTGAAGAGAATGCACATCCCCAGCCCCTGTCGTTCCAAAGCCAGACAGTCAATCCACAAACCCAGCAGAGGCACACAGGATGGCTAAGCAAGAAAATACCTACTTTCTAAAAGTGGTATTTTTAAATACAAAACATAAAAATGATCTTTACTAAAAGATGTATTTTTACACTCTTAGTCCAGGCATACTAAACTCCATTTCCCAATCTGGTCCCAATGGGAAGTTATGCTTATAAGAGGTTATAAGTCAAACTCCCATTCTTTCCTATGAGATAGATAGCCTTGCAGTGGGAAAAAACAAAATACACTGTAATTCACCACCAGGACATGTCTCACACACACTGGTACATGTCCTACCTTTATCATACACAGCACCCTGCCTACCTTAGGGGTGACTTATGTGAAAGAAAAGGCAAGATTTGGCAGTTACAAACTGTGCACAGACTCTGCAGTGGCAGGTCTGAGTTATCTTTATAGGACTTCTTCTGTGGGTAGAACCATCAGTACTGCAGGCCCACTAGTAGCATTTGATTAACATGCCATGGAACTCTCAGTGCACTACTGTAATAGAAACCTACTAGTAAATCATATATGCCAATCATGGAAATACCAATCCATAATAACAATTTACAACAGGAACACTTGCACTTTAACACCGAACAGCAGTGAGAAAGTGTGCAGAGACACTAAACCATCAGAACCGTGAGGTCAGAAAGCAAACCGACAGGGGAAACATGCCAAAAGATGCCAAGTCTAAAACAACCACATACTAAATTCAAGACTCTGGGAATTCAGCACAGAAACCTGTTGGTGAGCTAGCAAGTTGTTCAACCTTTTGCCTCTAACTTTGCTAAGTAGAAATGTGACTCTAAGATATATGCTGAGTAAGTACAGAGAATAACCAGTTACTTTGCCTTTGTAGGATCTTATGGAAGATTCCACAGAGGAGCATCTATTAGTTTGAGTTTATCCTGCCAAGCATCCAGTGCTGCAAGCATGCTCTAAATGGCCATTACACATTAAGAATTGTTAATTCAAAGGAACGTTCATGTAGTTTAATATCACACTTTCACAAACCACCACCTGGGTTTTAATAGTGTTCAAATAATCTTACATTCAGTAGAAATAAGGCAAGGTTACCAATCCAATTTTGGAGCTCTATCAGATTATGATCGATGAGAACTACGTGAGCCACATATTGCATATGGTAATTCTTCCTATTACGCAGGTTAACTCACTATTAGGTGGTAAGTTATTCATTGACTGATTAATGTAAGTTTGCATTATGTACGAGCACAGGACTTACAAATGTTTTTATTTCTGTTTCTCTTATGTGTTTGCCTGATAATCAAATGACTACGTCTTGAAGAGAACCTAACAGTCACTTGGGGGTCAAAACGTTGACAATCCCTTTATATTGGTTGTTACGTGTAATTTAACTTCAAGGGATTCCACACTGATATATACAAACCCCGGTATGAATTTAATCAATGAATGCATACAACCATTAGGAATTGTACAATGTTTTTTATCTATGTTCTTTGTATATATAAACACCATTGGAGCACTGCTTCATCCGCACTATGATCACTTATTTTGTTGATTGTTGCACTTGATTGGAGCCAAAACATTACAAGATTCAAATTATATCAGTCCTGTGTTTTATCTTCTTTGTAGTTAATTTTGGTCTGTTGAATAACTCTGGGTTCCTTCTAAGACACATAAGAAGGTACCATTTTTGAATGAGTCCCACAGGACAATTGTTATATTATACAAACCTACTCTGGTCCATGTGGGCAAATAGGGTTGTTCTTGTTATTTAAACACTGTGCACCAATTCAAGGCATGCATGGAGGTTGTGGAGGGGTGGTTGAGGTGATACAATTGCTGTATTATTGGAATTCTTCAAGGCTTGGAGGGCTCCACCCGAAACTCAATTTGTTATGAATAGGCTGAAATCCTTGGTGCCGGCAGAGGATGTCTCCGAATGCTTCTTATTGGAATGAGCCTGTAAATTCTAAGTTCCAAATCTGCCACCAGGAACCCCACCTCTGCTGTTCATTAACTAAATTTTCAATTTATTCAACAGGGATACAGTTCTGAGTGTCTCTTGCGGACTGAATACCTTGATGAACAGTTCCTCACAGCTCATGGTATTCCCTGACTACACGTTGAAGGTCCAACACCAGCACGCCTCCTTTTTTGTGGTCAAACAGAAGATGAAGGCTATGCAAATCAAATATATACTACCCTTTCCTGCTCGTCTCAATGTCTTTTTAGATAAAACACTTTCTTTCATTGATCCTGAGAGGGCATGAAACTGGGTTGAAGAATAAACAGACTTGCGTGTACAGAGGTCTCCCCGATTTTGGGTGGCCCAGACAGAGGAGAGGGCCCTGGGGCTTGGCACTTGCCGCCAAGTGCCGTGCAGGAGTCAGAGAAACAGATCCAGAATTGGATCATCAGAATCTGTCAGGGGCAGTCACGATGTGGCCGGCTGATGGCAGAGGGCGAACACCAAACTGCACACTCCATGGATATTGGGCAGATCTGGGGCCCACTCTCAGGGCTCATTGCTGCCTACATCATTTCACCAGGCTGAGCCTTCTCCTGCAGTACTGTGGGTTGTGTTATGGGAGTGTCTAGGGATGTTCTTGTGCAAAAGGAGATTTTCTCTTCACACTTGCCCTGTTGGCAATGGTCCCCAGTTCACACCACAGAGCTACTTCCTGTTTTTGAAGTATGCAGAGTTACATGTAATTCAGGCAGTCAGACTCACTTCACATAGACTAAGTTGCCTATATTTGTCGAGTGCCTCACTGGCCCAACCCACAGAACCTAGCTCATGACATGAAATTATTTTTAGATGGCTGAGCGTGGTGCTTCTTGTGACAGGGTGAACTGCAACTGATCACCTAGAACGTTAATGGTTTACTTTACAAAGTGAAAAGGGGAGCTGTCACAAAGGCAGCCCATAGGTTGTGCCTGATGTACTCTTTCTTCAAGAAACTTACCTGATAGGGAACAAATGGCCCTTATTGGTTCATCTGGGCTTCATGCAGGTCTTCCATGCTGGTTTTACCAGGGTTTCAAGGGGATGGCTAGTCTTCTTTAGGGTCATGTACATTTCAAAGTGTCCCAGACTTGATGTGATAAGATGGACCAGTATGCAAAGGTGACATACACTCTCCAGGACAACATCTATCCTTGATCAGTGTACACGCACCTCCACTGTCAGCATAATTTCTCAGAATCTTGGGTGATTTATTATTGAAACTCCCAGTTGGATCCTGTGTTTGGAGGGGGCGATCTTAATGGAGTGGGGTAAACAACTATGAATCCCTCCAATGTGTTCCATGGTAAGGGGACAGGTCCGACACCTATGCATGTTTCGTAAGCTCTATGGGACTTGTAGACACTTGGTGACTGCGTCACTCTACTGAAATCTTTTTTTTTTTCAGAGTGCACAACTCATTCTTGTGACTAGATTATATTCTGCTATCCAAATCTGACCACTCAAAGTTGGGGATGGCGTAGATCCTAGCATGAGGTCTCTCGGACCATTCACCGGTCTAAATGATGAAACAGATGGGACCTGGCGAGAGCAGGAGTGGCTGATGCCTGGGTGTCTGCAGACTGATGGTTCCAGAATTCTGGAACTTTCTCCTTGAGGCCATAGACTCTCAAATTTAATGAAGGTTCAGTTGAGTCTCTGGGGATATTGCGTGAGGCATTCGGGGGACCATCAATTGGAAAATAGAATAACTCTATATCCTGACGAAGTTCTCATTTTCCTGGACAAACCCAAATGGTCCAGAATCGGAGCTTTACAAATCCTGTGGCTATTTGGGAGCTTCTCTGCCCTCTAAGTGAATGTATAGAAATCCCCTGTGTTCTTGACAAGCGCAGGCTGTCCCTGTATGTCCTGGTTGAACTGCCTGCGCATTGTCTCTTGACGGGTTTCGTTATTTGGTATAATACATGACCATAGATCGTCAAAAGGCCTGGAACCCCAAATTACAACTGCAGTTGGATGAACTGAAAAAACCTTCAGATTCTGGGCCTCACTCCCCTTGCTCTTCTTGAGTAGGCCGGCTATCTTTAAGATGGTGATGCTTCTACAATTGCTCTACTAATTGCAGATCTTTCATTACTCCATCCCAAATACTTTCTGTAGCTGTATCAACAAACTTTTATGAGGCTTCTTATGCAGCCACTGATGCCACAGCATTGCACTGTCCAAAAGCTTTAAATCTAGTTGTGCACGCAGCATTGCAATGCTACATGCTTTTATAGGGCCTCATGCTTGGCAGTCTTAAATTAATGGGGATTTGGTGTGTTCCAGGACCTCGTCTATGCATCTACAGTGTGGGTGCTACATGCCACACAATTATCACTCCTACTTCACAGACTAACTGTCCCACAGTCACTTCCTCCAGCAACACAAGTGGTGTTTACTGTTTAGGGTGATGCATTCAGTTCACTTGGTTGGTCCCACCACTTGACCCATGAAACTCAATTCTGGACAGGCACATGGTTATGGTAGATGGCGGAACTGTCAGGCTTTGGGTGCTGGGATCTTATTTGAATTTCCAAACTAGTTGAACTTATGCATCAGACTATGTTAAAGTCACTTTTGGAACCGCAGGAGGAATATGATCTGCATCAGAGTTTTATTGCTACCTACAGATCATACATTCAATTAACCCCCATATATCTGGCTTGGACAACATCCCAGCTCACAGCCACTAGAAGCCAAGGTGTTATTGCAGAAACTCAAAGATCATTAAATTGCTCTCATATATTAATCACTCGTGGTTAATAAACCCAACTCCTTTGACCAATTGTGAAAAGTCTGGACCTTAGACCAGGGCACACTTGACGTAGATGACTGGAAGGAAGCATCCCCTGGAGAAGCTGCTAATGCTTATCAATTCTACTCTATCCAATTAAAGTATCTACATCAAGATTATCTCACAAGGGCGAGGCTGCAGAAAATGGGGGCTATATGATCAAAAACTTGTCTGTCAGCACTCACTGGTGACTTTCTACACACTGTTTGGTGCTGCATGGCCATTGGGCCTTCCTGGGAGGGGGTGTTGATGACACTGGGGGAGGATCTTGGGCTTGAGACCCCAGAAATCACAGCTTTGTTCTGATTCATATTTTTGATAACATTGACGAGAATAAGTTTATCAGAACATTAATATGGCTGGGCCTGGTTATTGCAAAATGGGGCAGTGCCAAGGCATGGGGTAACACAGTGGCACCTTCGTTGGAGGGGTGGAAGAGAGGGTTAGACCACTGCCTCTGCTTGGAACAGCCCATATTTATGGACCGGGACTGTCCTCAAAAACATGGGGAAATATGCAGAGACTGGCTAAGTGTAGTGAAATTTACCTTGAGCAATGTAAGAGATGACTCTGGACACGAGATATGAACATACGTATGTTGGAGCCCTGCACAGCTTGGAAAGGGGTGAACAAGAGGGAAGAAATCGGGGTGGAGTGTCACACTAAGGATCTCATGCATTTGTGGTGATTTGGCACCTCACTGACTGTCCAAGGCTTCTCAATGTCTGATTGATGGTTTATATTGTACGGTACAGAAAACAATAAAAAGTGTTATAAAAAAAGATATCCACAGCGGGTTGTCCCATTCAAATAGTTTAACTTCAGGCTTAGTCTCTGGCATGGAGGTGAAAATCCTCCAGAGGGACAAGACTACGGCTGTATCTGGCAAATTCCTCTCAAAGTTGGAAAGCCGTTGAATAAAGCTGAACCTGTTGGTTGTCAGGAGAAGCCCTGGGCTGGAAAATTCATAGTTTGTACATGCTGAAGTCCTCTTGTCGGTCAAATACTTTTCATGCATTCGCCCCATCAAGTTTTCTACCTTCAGAGTGATTTAGAGTTTGCTGGATGGGTTACTCTGTTACAAACATGACGGATATCCCTTCCACCTTATTACAAGTTCCATTGGATATAAAGAAATTGTAATATGGCAGAGAGGGTCAGTGTCACATATGTGACAGAGTAACCATGTCTACCAAACTCTAAATCAGGCCGTTAGTTTATTTTTTGGAACTCAAAATCATACACTGGGGCAAACCTGGAAGCTATATCTGATAAAATCCTCTTGAAATCAGACATATTTGCCATCAGGTCCTGCTGAAGCTTCAGAGGTCTTGGAAGTTCAAACATTTTTTAAGTTCCAACTTTACAGATTTTCTGGAAGAGTTACTCTTAGTCTTCTTTATTGCACCTCGGACACCTGAGACAGCACTTAGGGGCCAGCACTCATTCCAGCAGAGACCAGCATCAGCATCCTATCCAGGTCCAGCAAATACTGATCAACCGGTCACTCCATGTAAAGGGTTTCTTGTAGTCTGCTCCAAAAGCAAGCAGGAGGTCATCCAATTGGCCCTTGGAGTCACTTCTCTGTTCTGGTACAAGCGGGTGCAGATCCATCCAGATAGGTCACAGACAGCAGGTCCAGTTCTCTTATGTTCTTCTACAGGTCCAGAAAGTGTTTTAATGAACTGTGGGTGAGGCGCCAGTTTTGTAGGATTCACTAGCCAGTGATTGGGAGGTAACTGCAGGACTCCCCTTACCAATGAGAAAATAAATTCCCAAAGGGAGCTCTTCCCATTGTTACAACACATCTTGTTGGCCTTACTGGAAACTATCCCATGGTGCACTATTCTTAGTAAAATCCACTATGGCAGCATTTCTGCCCTGTGAGGTCCCTGATGGGTGTGTTTAGGAAAATAACAAAACCCCTCCTCCTCAACCCCACCAAACTGGTTCTGGGAACAATTGATGCCAAGCTAGCTACAGATGGCCCAGGAAACAAATGTTTCCCTTTCCCATGTCTCCCTTCATACTTATCCATGAATTGACATGGCTCACCCTTGTCCCTTTCATGTTAATGACATTCTTGAACTCTTCCAGCTGCCCTTCTGAATCTAAGAAGAAGGGGCCACATACCACAGGCCCTTGTTGGTCCAACAAAAGGCCTAAACTATTGTTTCTGATATGGGAGCAGTTTTAACACCTCATTAGCAGACTGGATGTCCAGGTCAATTCTAACTTTTTAAAAGTTACATTTTCTAAACACTTATCACAAATCCAACTTCACAAGTCAATTGAACTTTTAAAAAATGAATCATTTCTATATCTTATCCCAAACCAGAGTTATCAGAAAAATAATTTTATTCTATACTTTCGTTTTTCTCCTAGGAACAGCTACATCACTTTACAGTGAAGAAAGCTTTTGGGGCCTGGACACTGTAGGTACATGCCAACATTAGATTCTTGAATGTACCACCCTACCTTGTGAGCTGCATAACCAATTTAAGGGTGGCATTTAATATTTTAAAGGTGGGTTCTTTCATATTAAACAAACTGCTATTTTGACATGCTCACCTACTGGGTTAAAAACTGAAGCAGTCATAGTACACATGTTGAATCCATGGTTTCTTTGTCAGTCCAGTGGATGTTACGACTTTTGCTACAGTCCACAGGTGACATTTAACTTTCTAAACCAGTGGTTTGTTTTCCTGTACAATAAACTATGGCCTTGCTGGAATGTTAAATATTACAGTTGTGTATAAGCCAACTTTATCATATTCTGTGGGTCAAATCAAATAAACTGTAGACTGGACATCAGTGCCCCAGTGTGCAGTCACAAATTCATTAATACAAGTCAGCAAAAGTACAATGTCACAAAAAGGAGAAATTTTCTTAAAGAAATCAAAAGGTTGGACACACTGGTTAAGACAAACTGCCATACAACTTATTACAAACTTATATAATAAAATACTGGAACAATTCATTACATAAAAGGTCATAAAATGAATAGCTCTAAACTCCTGTGGGATCCAGCACTGATCAAGGGTGAACAGCCATTAATACACGGCTGTTTGCACGCACGCCATTACTTCGCAAGCGTTACTATGCTTGCGATGTAACAACGCATACCATTAGTATGCATGCTGTTACATCGCAAGCGTTGTTACAACGCGTGCGTAGTAATTGTATGCACTATCGCCATAGTTATTTTTAAGGCGCATCCGTTTCCAGACGCATCCGTTTCCAGATGAGGCAGGAAGCCGGAGCAGAGAGGAACCACGTAAGACTAGAGGGACCATGAGGAGAGAGAGCTAAGTGGGGCTGTGTAGTTTTCAGGGTCGTGCAGGGGGTAGTGCTTAAGGTTGTAGTGTGTTTGTGTAGTGTACAGTAGTGTAATTGTGTTTAGGGTGGTGTAGGGGGTTGTGAAGGGTAGTGTTTGAGAGTAGGTAGCATACAGGAGTGGGGGAAGGGGAAAGGTGGTCGTGCAGGGGGTAGTGATTTAGGGTTTAGGGTAGTGTTGCGGTGTTTGTGTAGTGTAGGGTAGTGTTTTAGGGTTTAGGGTAGTGTCGGGGGGGTCATGCAGGGTAGTGTTAGAATATAGGGTCCGGAATGGGGGAAGGGGAAGGACGTGTAGGGGTAGTGTTTTAGGGTTTAGGGTTTAGGGTAGTGTTGTGGTGTTTGTGTAGTGTAGGTTAGTGTTTCAGGGTTTAGGGTAGTGTCGGGGGGTCATGCAGAGTAGTGTTAGAGTGTAGGGTCAGGAATGGGGGAAGGGGGAAGGATGTGTAGGGGTAGTGTTTTAGGGTTTAGGGTAGTGTTGTGATGTTTGTGTAGTGTAGGTTAGTGTTTTAGGGTTCAGGGTAGTGTCGTGGGGTCATGCAGGGTAGTATTGGTGTAGGGTCAGGAATGGGGGAAGGGGGAAGGACGTGTAGGGGTAGTGTTTTAGGGTTGTGTAGTGGTGTTTAATTAGTGTAGGGTAGTGTAGGGTTTGAGGGTTAGGGTAGTGTTGTGATATAAATAGTTAATGAAAAAGTGCATAAATAGTAGAAGGACTTTATTTGATAAAAATGACAATATGCTGGTGCAATTTAGTTTGAAAAGATATTGTTTTTAAAACATTAAGCAAAATTAAATTGTTAAAAAAAATGTTATATGCGTTTAATGTTCGTTTTTGAGCTCTGAATTAATTTTTTTTAAGAAAAAAAGAATGATTGATTATCGGACTTATAAATTATTTAAAAGATGACGGACATATTAATTTGGAAAAAAGATTGAAATTAGTGTGTATTTAAAAAAATAAGTTGTGAATAATTTAATTGTGAATTAATAGTTGATTTCTGAAATTAATCCTCCCACCCAAAACCCATATTTCCTTGTCATCCCGACACAGGGGATTGGTTAATATTTTCAAAAAATTATAATTATTACGAGGAAAAAAAGCGTTTCAGTGGCATGCGTACCAGTAAAATGCATTGAAAAAGCATTTTTAGTACTTTTCAAAGCAGTTGCGAAATAAAAGCATGCGCAGTAGAAACCTGCAAAGTAATGGTATTTGCAAAGTAAAAATGGCGAACTAAATACATGTGAAATAATGGTTTGCGTAGTAACAACATATATTCCTGATCAAGTGCATTCTACTTCATTAAACTTTACATTACCATTGACATTAGCTCAGATGTAATAAAGTGAAAACCACACAAAATAATTTCCTGTCTAAAATATGTACAAAGCTGCCTTTATTAACTTGACAAGGCAAAAGGGCTCCAATTAGATAGCCCTTTGCTCATAAATAGTAACTATGCAGTCCTAAAGAAAGTACTATTTTATTGGCTGTCTTTCATATGTACTGTGCAATATGATGAAACCTGTAGCTATAGTTATGACATTTATGAGCATTGATTTTAATAGAGAGGAGCTGATTATGGACGCAAGGAGATCTACCTTCCCTTACATCAACAGCCCTAAGACATATCAGGAGCCCCATCTGCATAAGGTTGCAGAGACTATTTTTCTTTGAAAAGGACAACCTTTCAAGCATTGGAGTTTATCAGCCACATGGAAGATGGGCAAGATCATTTGTAGCCCTTATTGAAGGGGCCTTTGGCCTCAGAGGGACATTTGTCTTAGATGGCTCCCTGTTCTTCCTAAACTTGAGACACATCACAATAGAAAAGGCATGTTATGTATAGTAGGGTCAGTGGCTGTGTGCTTCTAGAAATTGTTGACTAATTAGGAATCTGTCAGTCAGTCAAAGTCAAAGTATGCTTTATTCGAATATTATTCATAAAAGCAAGAACATTTTACAATAAAAAATTCATACATGGGTAAAAAGGAATTAAATTGAGATCAGTATATACAAAGCATACATATATCTTGTACATGACCATAACATGTCGTTCTTCGACGGTAAAGAGTTAAAAAAAGGTTTTAAAAAAGATAAAACATTAGAGAGAATAATCAAAGGACTAGCAGTCTCTCCTAGATCACGAGAGTAGTCAAGTGACTAGCAATCTCTGTCTGATTGTCCACGCCCAGCCTAAATATTTTGCAGTGGCTACTGTGATCCATGGCAAAGTATTAGTACGTATTATACGCAGGGCCACAGTGCCACTAGTTGTTCCTAAATTTTTGCACATCGGAGACAACCAGTAACGCCTTGGGGCCGCGTAAGACCTGCAGACAAATAAAAAGTGTCCAATAGTCTCCCTGTCTGCACCACAAGCAGGACATCCATCACACGAACCCCCTGCCCACTTAGATGTCAAAGATTTGAGGGGAAGAGCGCCTACTCTCAATTGGAAAAGGAGCTTTCTTTCCAGGGGCCTCGTTATGATATCCCAATATGGTTCCAGACAGGGATACATCTAGACCTCCATAAAGTCTGCAGTCATGGAACCAGCACACAAGCTGCTCCAGTTCCGTCTAGCAGCCGACTCCCAATATATGTTCTTTAAGGTGATTTTAGACGGAAAGCTTGCTCCCGCCGGGTCATCCCAAAGTGTGCGCAAACCAAGTTTACACAAAGATGTCCTAAGTGCCTTAAACCATTCTATTTTATGGAAAGCATCTGACCTTATAATATCTAGAAAACCATCTACATAGTGAGAAAGGGCAGGAGTTGTCCATATCCTGCGCCAATACAAAATAGGGCGCAGTTGTACCAAGTCCGAGATTGCCTTTCTGCCCAGGTCCTATTTAATTGGCAACAATGGGGTACTTTTAGGTAGGCCTGTTATTGCCCTTAAAAATTTATTTTCTGAAATTTGAAGAGCAGCAACCTTCTCAAAGCCCCAGAGCTCTGCACCATATAAGGCGGAGCCTATAGCTTTAGCTTCGTACACCTGTAAGACCGGTTTTATAGGTTTGGTCAATGATTTTCTATGCTCTGAGGATATAGCACCTGCCAATTGTCTATGCCTAAGTGTAGCTATATCAGTGTGATGCCGCCAATTTTGCTCGGTAGAGATATGCATGCCCAAGTATGTGAAGGTGTTCACTACTTCCAGCGGGCGATCATTCAAAATAATTTTTGATTTAAAGCTACAGTGAGGATTGAATATCATTAACTTTGTTTTGGCAGTGTTAATTTCTAATCCATATTCCCTACAGAATTGGTCAAAGATGGATAAGGCACGCTGGAGTCCACTCGGAGTTTAGGAATCTATAGAAGTTAAATTAAATGAATATTAGAGGTGCTTGCAGCTGCTGACTGAAGAAGAAAATAGTGTGGAAGATTGAAGTACATTCAGATATGGCAAATAACTTTATTGAGACAAAGCTGTGCCTGGTGATTGTGGAGCTTATCGCATATCATCTGACGCCTTTGTTGGGCTAGGTGAACCAGGCAGATTGTGGCAAATGTATCAATGTTTTGTGTCACCCTTGTACCACACAAGGTAATGCAAGGGTGACACAAAACCTAGATGAGATTTACCAAGCCATGCAAAGGCCACCTTTCATGGCCCTGTATTGCTTGATAAATGCGTAGTAAGGCAGGGCAGCGCAAGTCGCTGCATTTTGCTTTACTCTGCCCCAGGGAGACACTCCATGGGTGGAGCGTGGGTGTTTCCATGCATCCACCATGGATTTTAACACATTCCCAGATTTATGATGAGTGGTAGACCTGGGAATGAGACAAAATGCTACACTTTCCCAGGGAAGGCGAAATCTGAGGATTTATTTTTCCTTGTTTCTTCCTCTTTCTACATGTGCTGCATTCTACAGTGTATGTAGAAAGGGGAAAACCTCTCAAAGGATTGTATTTGTGCAGGAAGGTGTGCCTTCCTGCACAAAAACAATACTGCCTGCAATGCAGGCAATCTTGCACCATGGTGCAAGGGTGCCTGTGTTGGCACTAGGCAGCCAAAAGTGAGCCAGCTCAAGGAGAGGGAAGGAATGTGCCATATCTTGATAGACATGATGCAATACTGCCCTCTCCCTTTCACTCAGTGCAGCAAGGTGTCTTGCTGCATTGTGTAAAGAAATCATAAATATGGTCCTCAATGTTCTCTCCTGCTTATTTGCGGCAAATGTGAACAATAGTCTGAAATGCAAAGGGTTGTATTTTAAAATTTTGCTTCAAGAATATTGTGGTACCGTAATATCAAGGGTAAAATATCAAGGCAGAAAATATTGGGAAGATAAAAGCCTTTAGGTAAGTGTAAATGTAATATTCTTAACTGTCCATCTATCTACTATGTTACCTATATAAAATACATATATAAGGAGTTAAGTAAAGGAAACCTGTACTTACCTAGACATTCTTACCTAGTTACTATTTTGGTCCTCGATATTGACCCACGATATTATGAAAGCATGATACCTCTGAAATGGTATTTAGGCAGAAGAACATGGGATCTGTGCAACAGCCTAGCAAGAGTGATCAAGCCTCAGGTGCAATCTTGGATGCTTGTGCAGGGACAAGGTTATTCATACATTTTGTAGCACCTAAAATTATGTGACCGCCTTTAATGATAACCAAGAAATGGCTCTAGAGATTCATTTATGAGGCCCCTTATGCCATTGGAATGTTACTTTTTGTGACGTTCCGTGGTGCTGGAGCCTGCTCCATATTTACAAGGCAGCACTAAGCCACTTTTTTGGCTTAATGCTGCCTCGTAAACATTGTCCACTTTAACGCTGTTTTCTGCATTAAAAGGGAGCACAATGGGTGTTGCTGGGGGCGTTCCCAGCAACATCCATGGCATTTTTACACTGCCCCAGATTTACAAGAAATCGTAAATCTGAGGCAGCGCCAAAAACTTATGCCTCCCCCGGGGAGGCGTAAGGGAGGCACAACCAAGAGAAATACCTTTATTTCTCCTTGTTTTTCCTTGTTCTGTGTGTGCTGCAGCACACATAGAAAAAAGACAAAAGCCCCTTGTGATTGTTTTTGTGCAGGAAGGTTTTCGTTCCTGCACAAAAACAATCCTCCCTTTAACGCAGGCACCCTTGCACCTTGGTGCAAAAGTGCCTGTGTTGGCGACCAGCAGCCCATTGTGTTCCGGTACAGGGGAAAAAGACAGGAATGCGCCGTATCTCACAGATATGGCACATTTCTGCCCTTCTCTTTTGCCATAGGGCAGCACAGCAGGAATGCCTGCTGTGCTGCCATTCAGCAAACAAATCATAAATGAGGCCCCTAGAGTTCCCACACTCTCTTTGTCATTTTTCTGAAACTTTAATCCCCCGAAGTCGGGTAGAAAGAAATCTGCAACTCTGGGCGGCCAGTGTCCCCATTACATTGCCAGTCTTATCACCCAACAATATCACATCCTGCATAGGCAGCATGGGAGAAGCGTGAGAGTGTGGAAATATGGATTTTTCTGGTCAGTTATGTCCCCTATCTTGGACCCCAACGGTTCTATGTACATGTCACAAGTACATGTATGTTCCCTCCAGTTCCAGTTATGAAGACGCAAATACATGTGCGTCCACCGTCAACATGTCCTCTGTCAGATCCGCCATGAATAGGCCGGATATTCCATTCCTAAATATGAAAGGCCACCGGTTTTATATGGCTCAGTTACTCCATTTTACAGTCCAGGCAAGTAGGCCCTGATTCTGTCATCAAACTCCTCTTGCTTTCTGCCTCTGAAAGCTCCAGTCTGAGCCTGCATCTGTGACCATGAACTTTGTCTCATTCTCTGCGCGGCTCACGAAGCCTGACATCAGCCTATTCTCTGCCAAGAACTGTATTTCACCTTCGAATTATCTGCTCCCCCCTCAGCCGATGCATTCCTGCCTAGTAGTTTAAGTAAACATTCTTCCAGCTACCGAGCAAAAGGCCCGGCTTCTCTGTCCTCATGCAAGTAATTCATAGCCCTGTTACCATGGAATATTTCTACCCCCTCGCATTTAGTGTAGACACTTAGACGCTTGTACACGCACGCACAGTCAGTATAGAATAGATTCTGTCCGAGAGTCCTTCTTTCATGGATAACATAGTTCTTTAAACATAGGATGTTAGATATGATTTGGGATTAGGTTGACTTGACCCCCCAGACTTCTTGTCTCCACATGTAGAGCTAAATGTCAAGTCCCCTTCACCCCCTAGTTACACGTCAATTGCACGTCATACTGCTGCGCGCGCATCTATGCCGAGTATTATCTTATAGATCCACCTATATGTGACATCATAACCAATTATGTTCCTTTTTACTCCTTGTTCCACCCATTTTTGGTTACGCTGATAAATCGTCATTTTCCTTATCAATTGTTACGCCTATTGCATTCGCTTCATTGTAATGTATGATCTATAAAAGTCATTTCATGTCAATAATGTATGTACTTCACTTCCTGAACCTTCGTGGTGACGGAACTTGGAGCAACCGATTATAATCGATCACTGGAATAAAGCCCATTCCGAACCTCTAATACCACGGATTCTGCCTCTCATTTTACTGAGCTATTTTATTATGTTTCTGTATCAAATTAAGTCCAGGTAAAGGAATTTTATTTACCACATGAATGGCGCCCGAATAGGGACACTTTCTCATCTCACGCGCCGGCGGTGAGTTGCAGGCCCGGTCTCCTGCCACAGCTGGACGGACAATAACGCGTACCAGCAGGATTTCCTGTATCTCCCTCCGGTCAAGCGGGGGCGACTGAGGCTGCGATCAACACCCAGACGAGGCGGTGAGAAGTGCGAAGTATCCCGACCAGAGCCTAGCTGAGAGAGCAAGATCCGAGGTATACAGAGGCCCACCAGTTTCCGAAGTCCCAAGTCGAGTCCAGTTTCCGACGAGTCGAGTCCAGTCCAGTCCGGTCCAAGTCCGGTTTCCGAGGCCTTCCGTTTCCGAAGCTACCCGGTGAGTACCATTACTGGGGAGGCATTTCTGACGTGCACATAGGTTGTGCCGGTCAAGACGGGTTTGGGTACACAAATCCGGTCTGCACTGTTTTAGCAGTGTATCTGTACTGTTTAGCAGTATATCAAGTATTCCGAAGTATCTAGTTATTGTCAAGAATTAAGCTTGGTGATTAGTTATGCAGACGATCATCATTGTAGGTTATTTTAAAGGTTAAAAAATGTTTAATGTTTAATGTTTAATGTGTGTAAAAACGTCCTGCATATTGTGGTATGAATGGTTGTTCATTATTGTGCTTTTGTATCAAGTGTTTTCAAGATTAAGTATCGGATCAGTTGCCAATATGCCGCTCTTTTCGAAACTAAGACAGATCACTACAAGAAAAGGGGTACTCGAAGAAGCCGTTCCTATTCCTCCTAGGGACACTCCAGGGCACTTTATGTATCACAAACATGGCTTAGACGCTATATTATTTCTTGATTTATGGGTAGACTACACCAAGGGATTACCAGAAAGTCAGAGGTGGCCCACAGCGGGAACCTGGGATGCAGAGTGCATCATGAAAGTTGAGGAAGAGTTATGGAAAAGGAAGGTCAGACAGTCACAGAAAGACGCCGTTGAGTTATGGCGTAAAGAATCTCATAGACGCACAGAAAAAGCACGTAGACAGGAAGAAAAGAATAAAGAGAGTTCAAATAAAGTTCGAGAAAATCTATTAATTGAGGAAGGTATCCGAGTGAAATCAGAACAAGTAGATAGGCAAAGAAATGCCCTTATGAATGGTATGTATCCCCTTCTGGCCGAAGGATTACCTAAGGCTACTCCAGAAATACCGAAAGACTTGCCACCCCCATTATTTCCAATAAAGGTACATCCTAAGGGGCATCCTAGAACCGCAGAAGATGTTTTTCTTTCCTCATATTTAGATGACGCAGCTCCCGAGTATGCTAATTCCGCCCCACATAGACCGCCTATCAGGGAGGTCCAACGCCAAGATCCAGTACCCATATCCCTACAGCAACAGATCGAGTCACAAGTTCCGGCAAGCACATCTGTTTCTGCATCCGCTCCTACAGCTACTTCTATAGCTGTGTCCACACCTGTAGTTGCTGTATCACGTTCAACGAATCCTTTCACACCCGACACCCCAGATGGGGCCACGGGAGGTGCTACCAATATTTTTTCTACGCCACCCAGAATAAATAAACTTACTTTTCAAGAGTCAGCACATTCACGTACACCCAAACTCATAAGTGCCCGTACGCTGAAGGAACTTCTTATAGATTGCAGATATGACCCTGTGCCCGGTAAAGAGGACGAAATGACCCTGGCATCATTGCGTATCAGACGAGCCGCAGTGTATTTAGGGAAGTTACCAGGAATGACTGCGCATCTAGATAAAATATATCATTTTGTCCAAACAGGGCGAGATCCAGAATGTATTAACAGAGCTATGGAATACCAGAAAGTAGAGATACAGGGGGAACTGTTACGTTTCCTCATAAATTGTGTGATCAGAAATCAAGACCGACCGGGGGTAGACCCGGAAGCAATGCAAATTCTTACCAGATGGAGCCAGAATATATCAGAAGGGAGACATGATAAGCAAAATTGTATAATAGCCATGTGCCGAAAGATCCGTAAAGAAATAGAACGCCTACACGAAGAAAGATTAGAGGTAGACGAGTTCGAACAAACTACTCCGAGAACGAAGGGGTTATCATTTTCTCGATTCTATGGATGAACAAGATTTAGCCAGGGCAGCTGTCCATTAGGTGGACAGTCCCGGAAAATATAGTGATGATACAGTAGTACGCACATTTTTGAATCTCACCCCAGATGAACAGAGGTTAGTTGGGATTTATATGATCCAACAACTCATTATACTATATCGGAGTCAGCATTCGGACCCTGGTCCCTTACCTGACATATTGACTGAATTGCTTATGAATAAATGGAGAGGTGCAGGTACTAAATTAATTAAAGAAATTCTAGAATCAAGAAAGCAGTATATTCTTTTTGTATGTTCAGACCGTGTCTCATTACCCGTCAAGGAAAGAACCACGTATTACATGGATAGACAGAATCCCTTACGAGAAGTGCACCCAATAAAAGGCGAGGACAACGAGTTTAAGCGCGTATTTGTATATACGCCCATATCAAAAATAGAATTGTTACAAATGAAGAAAGTGGTACCCAGTCATGACAAAGATCCAGCGGGTTTTCACCGAGAAATTAAAGACATGTTACTCATGGGAGAGTATACCTATCCCGACATTATGACAATATTAAAGGTATTGATGCCTGCTGGCATTTACGAGAAACTCAAGGAAAAAGAGTGGGAGGTAGGAGACCAAAAGATAGAGTGGTCAGTGTTAGAAGCGGAAGAAAAGGCCCGAACTGCAGGAGCAGGACTTGGGGATAAAACTAAAGCACTACCAGGTTTATTAGTACAGGTACTGCCACGTTTATTAACTACGAAAAAGGAAGATTGGGGTACAATTTCAGCCTGTAAGCAGAAGCAAGATGAAGACACTAGTGATTACTATGCCCGATTTGAAAAATGTTTTGGTATAAATAGTGGCATAAAAGCAAGTAGCGAATCATACCCACATCTGTTTGTAACAAAATTAGTAGAAAATGCCCTGCCCCCAGTAAAGAATAGAGTATTAAAATTCGAGAGTACCTGGCAAGGTAACACTCCATCACAAATGTTACAAATGTTACAGTACCATCACAATAGAATTAGAGAGGAACAAGAACATGAACACAGACGCATGAAAGACACGAAAATGAAAATGCTAGTTTCCCAGACAGTTCCAGCTGAAGGACATAAAAAGGGTATGACACATTCCGATTCAGCAGGACCTGTAAAAGGGACATGCAATTATTGTAAAAAGCCAGGTCATTACGTACACGATTGTCCAGTTTTGAAACATAATATCAGCATAGGTAAAACACAAGAAAGATCACGGCCACTTAGACAAGATCAGAATGAACAAGGAGCTCCGCAGCATGCACAGGCCATGCCAGCCGCACAACAGCCAATACAGTTTGTGCCAGCTGCACCACCGTTGCCTGTTGCTGCCACACAGACAACAACACGACAAATGTATCAGACCGCACAGTATGAATATCCTGAGTATCAGCGTTACGCATGAACTAGCCTAGAGAGGGAAGTTGACTTACCCCTTATCGAGATCCCTGTAGATCAAGAAGGACCTTATGTACATAGTGAATTATTAGGCCAAGATAGAAAATTTTTACTCGATACAGGGGCAAGTCGAACAACTATAAAACGTAGTGAAGTTCCAGGGGCACCCCTCTCAGGCTCACAGAATATTTCCCTTGGTTTTTCAGGAAAACCTATTGTTAATGAAGTATCACAGCCTCTTCCACTTACGATAGGACCTCTGACCCGAACTACAGATTTATTGCTTACTAAATCATGTCCAGAAAACTTGCTAGGAATAAAAACGTTGAAAGCTCTAGGAGCCATAATATGTTGTTCTCCGGAAGGAGTAAGGTTGTTTTTACGTGATTTTAAAGGTCACTATGTGTCCAGAGACATGGATCCCCGACTGCAGACTGTACCTACACATCTATGGGCACAAGGCCCTACTGATGTTGGATGTATGAATATTACACCATATCGAGTCACATTAAAGGCAGGAGTGGTGCTACCACGAATGCGACAATACAAGTTACCACCAGATGCTGTAGTGGCTTTACTACAAATCATTGACGAGCTCATTGCCCAAGGAGTAGTTGTGGAAACAGACTCCAATGTATGTAATTCACCGATAATTCCGATTCTTAAACGAACAGATCCAAAGGCCCCGCCAGTCTATCGATTGGTTATTGATCTGCGCGAGTTAAACAAGTGCATTGTGCCACAATTCCCTGTGGTCCCAGATATCTCGTCATTACTGACAGCCATTGATTCCGAAGCAACATTCTTTACTGTAATTGATCTCAAGAATGCTTTTTTCAGCGTCCCAATAGATCCGGAGAGCCAATATTTGTTCGGATTTAGTTTAAATGGACGTAGCTTTAAATTCTCACGCGCACCTCAAGGATTTACAGAAAGCCCCAGCATCTATAGCCAAGCACTGAAACGAGAACTAGATAGTATCCACATGCCAGTTAACACTGCTCTGCTCCAATACGTCGATGATCTGCTGATCACCGCAAGAAGCGAACCAGAATGTGAAAAAGCATCACTGACAGTTTTAAAATTTCTAGCCGAAAAGGGGCACAAGGTGTCCCCTTCTAAGCTGCAATTCTGTGTCCAGCGAGTTGTTTATCTTGGACACTCGCTGTCCAAGGAGGGAAGGCAGCTTACACCGGACCGCATTCAGTTAATAGCTAACATGCCAATACCCAAGACACAAAAGGAGGTGCGGGCTTTCATAGGCCTCACTTCATATTGCAGGCAGTGGATCCCTCAGTATGCATTTCTAGCAAAACCACTCATTCAGTTGACAACACAGGAGGCAGCCACATCGACTGTTCTCCCTTGGACTCAGGAACATACACAAGCTTTTGAAAGCCTAAAGAAAGCTTTATGTCAAGCACCTGTTTTAGCAACACCATGTTACAGAAAACAGTTTACACTTTTTGTTACAGAACGCGAAGGTACTGCCTTGTCAGTACTCACACAGGAACAAGCAGGAGCACACAAACCATGTGCTTATTTTTCTAGTACATTAGATCCCGTAGCTCAGGCTTTGCCTGCATGCCTGAAATCAGTGGCAGCGACAGCTTTAGCAATCAGACAAAGCGATGCCATAGTGTTAGGATATCCATTGACAGTTCAAGTACCACACAGTAGAGGTTCTTGTAAATAGAACGCAAACACAACACTTGACTATAGCGCGACTTACAGGGTACGAACTTACATTGTTTCAGCCACATATAGAAATCAGACGCTGTAACACATTGAATCCTGCCACACTTTTGCCAGTAACCGGAACAGACCCACTAGCCCATGACTGTATTGAAGTTATTACTATAACGACAAAACCCAGACAAGACTTAACCGATGTCCCATTGTCAGATCCAGACCTGACATTGTATGTAGATGGTTCATGTATGAGAACAAGTACAGGAGAGTTAGTGGCCGCTTACGCAGTCACAACAGATACTGAAGTCATTGAAACTAATCGTATAAATACTTTGTCAGCTCAAGCCGCAGAGCTCATCGCTCTGACACAAGCCTGTATTCAAGCCACGAATAAAAAAGTCAACATATACACTGATTCACGTTATGCATTCGGAGTTGTACATGACTTCGGCGTGCTGTGGCGAGAGAGAGGTTATTTAACTTCCCACGGTGCCCACATTCAGCACGGACCCCTCATTCATGCCTTATTAGATGCAATACATCGACCCACTGCAATATCAATTATGAAATGTAAGGCTCATACGAAGGTTACTGATATCATTTCCCAAGGCAATGATCTAGCCGACAGGACAGCTAAACAGACTGCCCAAACTCAAACCCCCGACATGACAAAGACAATAGTCCCGATGCCGACACATTGTATGACAGTTAAAGATCCTACTCTTGACGTAATTGACATACAGACACATGCTACACCAGACGAAATAAAGAAATGGACTGAATTAGGAGGGATCCAAACGGACCAAGGATGGATGATGAAGGAAAAGTCTGTATGGTTCCTTCCTGATTCAATGGTCCAAGTTATAATTAACACTACACATAGTCCAGCTCATCTAGGAGAAAAAGCTATGCTAGACAGCATTCAACACATTTGGTTCAATAAACATTTGCGAGCAGCAGCCAAACAAAAAGTCCGTACCTGTATGATCTGTTGTCAGTTTAACCCAGGAAAAAGCGTTCCCGTAGAACAGGGTGGATTTCATCCTCCTGATCACCCTTTTGAAGTGCTCCAGATGGATTATATCCAGATGGAACGATGTCGAGGATTCAAATATGTTCTCGTAGTTGTCTGCGCTCTGTCCCGCTGGACGGAGGCATACCCGGTTTCAGATTACACTGCCCCGACTACTGCCAAACAGTTGGTTCGAGAATTCTTCCCACGATACGGTTTACCACGTGTTGTCTACTCAGATAACGGCCAGCCGTTCTCATTCGAATTAATGAAACATGTTTCACTTCTGTTAGGATATCAGTGGAAATTCCACTGTGTCCGACACCCCGAGGCAGCAGGTCTCGTAGAAAGACATAACCAGATACTGAAAATCAGATTGTCCAAAATATGCAGAGAGAAAGGTGTCGACTGGGTAGTAGCGTTACCAGTTGCACTCTTTTACATGAGAATGGTAGCACACTCTCGAACGGGGCTATCCCCGTATGAGGTGATCTTCGGCAGACCACCAAATATGTGGGGGACGCCTATACCACGCAAAATAACTGATGTTGACTTTAATATGCTGACAGATTACTTGGCTTCCTTGATGTCTGCACTACAATCTTGTCGTTCACAGGTAGCTGCAGCCTTTCCCGACAACACTGAGGTGAAACCCCATGACGTAGTTCCGGGTGATCTCGTATTTGTGAGAAATTTCGACCGAAAGACTCAGCTGGAGCCCAGGTGGAAGACACCCAAGTTGGTTCTACTCACCACAAGGACAGCCGTGAAGATCGAGGGCCGCAAGGGCTGGATTCATTCAAGTCATATCAAGAAATTTCATGGACTATCCTCGGATATAGACATTGTGCCCTGCACTCCCTCACAGACTGATTCAAAACTTCCTTTGGTTGAAAAGACTGAAACCGAACTCTATAAAGTAAAATTGAGGCCTAGAACGTCAGACAATTTGATTGTTTAAGTCCTCTCCAAGGTGAAGCGGTTGAATTTGTCTCTGACATGTATCCTCTAGACCTGAATCATGGACAGTCACGGAAAATGTTGAAACGACAGGCGTATTGTAAATCACTGCGTAGCCATTGCATAGTGACATTAATAATCTTGTTTTCCTTAAGTCTTTTAATAATTACTGCAAGTATATTGTTGCACATATATTACCCTATTGCCAGAAACGTTTACAATGTTACCGTAGAACATTCTTTTAGTGACCTACCGCCGCATGAATTGTCTTATAGACTTGCGCTGCGCAATAACACTTTCATTAGTATGTTACATCATTCCCATCAGACTAGTAATGCTACTAATTGTTGGGTGTGTGGTCGGCTCCCTCCCTATCAGAATTATGAAGGAGTCCTGCCATTTTTTCCACACCCATTTACACATAATGGCTCCTGTGGAGCATGGTTTAGTTTAATCATTTCCATAGACTCAGACACAGCAGTTTACCAAGATCAGTGGGTATGGGGAAACCTGAACCTAGTTTTACTCAAGGTCTGCTACCCTGACAAGGAGGGTCGCCCCAAAAGAACAGGAACTGATCTAGAAAATGAAGTATATGGATTAGGTAATTTTACACCTAATCTCATGATTCTAAATGTCGTATCCGAAGTTGAACTAGTCTTACCCACCATGTCAGTATTCCCAGCGAAGGGTGAATTGTGTGTAAGAAAGGTTGGTTCCATACATATGGGCCATAGTAAATGCACTACTATAGTAGAATTCAGTGATCAAGGCAAATCTTCATTTAGAGCTTATCGCCACTCCTACTTTATATGTGGTCAGACTGCATATATGCGTCTACCTCTAGATTGGGATGGTACCTGCTACATTGCATTCCTTTTGCCACCTGTTTTCCTAGCTCCTCCTGATTATTATTATGAAATATTCATTTAGTACACAACAGAGAGCGGAGAGATCTCCCAATTGTCGATTACACTGAAACAGCATGGGAAAAATACACAGATTTCAATAAAGGCA
Organism: Triturus cristatus; assembly: GCF_964204655.1. Taxonomy (NCBI): domain Eukaryota; kingdom Metazoa; phylum Chordata; class Amphibia; order Caudata; family Salamandridae; genus Triturus; species Triturus cristatus. The sequence continues at coordinate 316,132,683 of NC_140588.1, read as the reverse complement.
TCTTTCCTTATATAGGTACTGTTACTAATAGTAAATTGATACGTAGATTAACTAGAACCCTTGAAGCAGTAGTGAATGAAACTATTTCCGCCCTAGGCAATTTAACAGAAGAGCAGTCTGCTATGCGGATTGTTGTGCTTCAAAATCGTCTTGTCCTTGACGTCATCCTGGCTGATAGGGGCGGAGCTTGTAGGGTCATCGGATCAAGCTGCTGCGTATTCATACCAGAAAATTCGCCATCAGTATATAAAGCCATAACTCGCCTTCATAAGATTGTAAACCAGATACACCAGAACCCAGGCACTTGGACTTGGTCCAGTTGGTTTTGGAGTGTGATATCGGCCTGGGGATGGAGAGTTCTATCCTTCCTAGGTATTGGCCTTCTCATACTATTCAGTTGCTGTCTATGTCTACAATGTGGACCAGCGATCTGTGGTCTGTGTGCCACATCGTGTATTCCACCACCAAGATTTCATTCGTCACGGAAGAAGAAAGAAGAACAAATGATGCTATATGAACAGATCAATGGATTAATGAAGATTGATATCTCTTAACGGGCAAGTAGGGGACAAGGAGGGAATGTGGAAATATGGATTTTTCTGGTCAGTTATGTCCCCTATCTTGGACCCCAACGGTTCTATGTACATGTCACAAGTACATGTATGTTCCCTCCAGTTCCAGTTATGAAGACGCAAATACATGTGCGTCCACCGTCAACATGTCCTCTGTCAGATCCGCCATGAATAGGCCGGATATTCCATTCCTAAATATGAAAGGCCACCGGTTTTATATGGCTCAGTTACTCCATTTTACAGTCCAGGCAAGTAGGCCCTGATTCTGTCATCAAACTCCTCTTGCTTTCTGCCTCTGAAAGCTCCAGTCTGAGCCTGCATCTGTGACCATGAACTTTGTCTCATTCTCTGCGCGGCTCACGAAGCCTGACATCAGCCTATTCTCTGCCAAGAACTGTATTTCACCTTCGAATTATCTGCTCCCCCCTCAGCCGATGCATTCCTGCCTAGTAGTTTAAGTAAACATTCTTCCAGCTACCGAGCAAAAGGCCCGGCTTCTCTGTCCTCATGCAAGTAATTCATAGCCCTGTTACCATGGAATATTTCTACCCCCTCGCATTTAGTGTAGACACTTAGACGCTTGTACACGCACGCACAGTCAGTATAGAATAGATTCTGTCCGAGAGTCCTTCTTTCATGGATAACATAGTTCTTTAAACATAGGATGTTAGATATGATTTGGGATTAGGTTGACTTGACCCCCCAGACTTCTTGTCTCCACATGTAGAGCTAAATGTCAAGTCCCCTTCACCCCCTAGTTACACGTCAATTGCACGTCATACTGCTGCGCGCGCATCTATGCCGAGTATTATCTTATAGATCCACCTATATGTGACATCATAACCAATTACGTTCCTTTTTACTCCTTGTTCCACCCATTTTTGGTTACGCTGATAAATCGTCATTTTCCTTATCAATTGTTACGCCTATTGCATTCGCTTCATTGTAATGTATGATCTATAAAAGTCATTTCATGTCAATAATGTATGTACTTCACTTCCTGAACCTTCGTGGTGACGGAACTTGGAGCAACCGATTATAATCGATCACTGGAATAAAGCCCATTCCGAACCTCTAATACCACGGATTCTGCCTCTCATTTTACTGAGCTATTTTATAATGTTTCTGTATCAAATTAAGTCCAGGTAAAGGAATTTTATTTACCACATGAAGAAGGAGTGATAGCAACAATGAGTGCACGACAGGAAGAACTGAAGGAGAGGTAAGGCTTGTTCTATGGAAGATGGGGGAAGTGGACAGATGAAAACAGGTAAGGTACCACCATTGCACACATAACTAACCATCCATGTTCCTGAGAAATTGGATGGATTTCAAACACAACATCAACCATGGTGTGATATATCCAACAAATTAGGAGGACTTGGACACTGAAGGCGGGCCTCAAGCTCAGATCACAACATGGATCTCAGGATGTATCTTCCACAGGGCTCCTAATTCTAAAGGTGATTGGTATATTGGCATTCATGTTATGAGTGGTATCACCACTTACTTTGAAGCACTACCATTCTAACATTAAGAAATGTTTTTTGTAATACACTTTCTAGAGGCAGTGAACACTTTAGAAGTCGTCTACAAAAGTCTGTAGAAGCAGATCAACCCCTTCTTCAATCATAGCAATTGGAACAAAGCACTCTAATAACCAAAGCACATTAATTAAAGCTATGTGTCCTCCTCATATTTATATTTCCAAGTTTCGATCCTCCAATCGCATTATAAAATCGGAAACAAAACATTTACTTTTTCATGGTGCTGGACTACAATCATATTAACTAAAATACACTGCCCTCGTCAAGACGCATATGCCAGTTTGAATGTTGGTCTTCCTTTTGTAGGAAGGACTGAAATACTAAATCCAAGATCCAAGTAGTGTTCATACTTTATTTTTTCTATTGGTGCCAGAGCGGGCCTATTGTTGGGATTTACCATACCTTCTAGATGCAGGGCAGTGGAATTTTTTATTTTTTTTTGCTTGATTAGTGCAAGCTTTCTCATTTTGCAATGTATGCAGATCAACAGCCGCGGTGTGTGCAGGTAACAGTGGTGGGGCAGCGTAGCTGGGTAAGGGGGGATTTTGAGGGACGATGCTGAGGGAAATCTAATTATTAATTTAATTTTCCCTCGCCATCGTCCCTTGAAATCCCCCATTACCCGGCCCCACCGCTGTTACCTGCACAGACCGCGGCTGCAAACCAAGTAAGGAAACATTTTGCATTTTGACTGATTTACAACATACACAGTCAACCGCAACACCATGGAATGGACAGGCCGATGTCTAGCAGTATTGCCATCTGGTACACAATCTGTTCCCCAAGTGTACTCTGATGCACATTGGAAAGGTCAACAAAGACAGGGCAAACAAGTCCATTCTCAAAATGTAAACCCCAATACTCGTGACTAAAATAAGCAGAGGGCAATTATATGGCCTTTGTACCCATAAATTCTAAATAGACCCAATTTGGAATCTGAGCACTCTGCATGACTAGGTTTGTAAGGAAATGCCTCTTTTTTGCTTGGTCACCCCAAAAGGTTTCGCCAGATGCTGCTGGTTATTTAACTCTGAGAGTGCACCGATGCCTACTAACCAGATCTCAGTGCCAGCGCCTTGACCCTTAAATGCATATTTTTGTTTGGCCAATACCCAATTGTCAAGGGCTAACTTACTACTATGTCCCTAGAATATGGTACCAGGAGTACCCTGGACCTGTATGTTAGAGTGTCCTCCCAGTTGCTGCAGCAACCTTGGGGGGAAAACTTGACTCGACTTTTACATTTTTAGCAATGGCAAAGCCCAAACTAATTCTTAAATTTGTGTAAGTCACCCCTATATCAGAGTCCTAAGGCACGTTGTAACGTATTAAAAAGTAAAACGTGTTTAACATGCAAAAACACAAACGTTTATTTTTCACTGCAAGAGAGATTGGTAGGCCAACTGGTTAGAACATGGTAACACATTGACATCTCAGCTGTGCTAACTTATAAATGGTACTTAAAGGTATCAAATAACTTGTTACATTAAGCCTGACTTGAAATTAATGTAACTTGTTGCTACATGCAACTTTTTGAAACTTGCTACTCTGTTGCCCAAGATTTCCTTTCCAGAAGCCATTTACTGAAACTGGCCACAAGACAGCCTTCTGCCCTCCTAAGGAGACATACACCAGTCTCCCAGGATAAGTAACAACAGAGGCTTGTCAGTGGAGGAGATGTTACCACGTCCTAGAAGAAAACCACGCGGGTTGTTAACCAAAAAGGCAAGCTTCAAAGGGGAAGTCCCCATTGATGGGCTGTTATTTTGTTCAGGTAGATAGGTTGGCATCGGGGACAGAGGGAGGAAGTAATGGCTAAATCGTTTTTTCCGTCGGCATGTAGCTAGCAAGTGGACACGGCTCTAGTGTGGGCTATTGAGTTCTTTAGGATAAGAGAGTACCTCTGCCATCTTGAGAGTAGGCAGAATGGAGCCTTTTGGGATAGCTACCTGCCCCACTTCACAGGAAGTTGTCATCATGGGGGAGGAACCTAGTAGCACATTAGATAGTGACTATAACCTCCCTGGAGGCCATTTTCAAGGCATAAAAAGGGCACCCCTGGCACCTAAAACTCAGATCATGCTTGACTAGAAGAAGAGGACCGAAGTAGGAACTGGCAAAAATAGGCTCTACGGGAGTTAGACTGAACCTGCTGTGTCCTGCACATGGAGAAGTCAGCTCCTGAGCCCAGTTTGAAGCAAAGACACAAGGAGTCAGTTGTCTGACTTTCTATTAGCAGCACCAGGCCAAAAAAGTTGAAAACGCTTGCCGGGGTGAGATGGTAGCCCAGATCATTGGATTGCCGCTCCTCACCAACAGTGACAAGTGGCAAGAAACCAGGACTTGATGCTTAAAAGTTACACCCACATCTGCTGGACTCAGAAGAGCAATCAGAGCGCAGCTTGGTTGCTCAGAAGGAGAGCTATCACCAAAAGAAGGAAACCTCTGTGCCAGGCGACTGGTAGCTCAAGTGCAACTGACCTTCTGCTGACCTGGATTAGACTTCATGGGACATCGACCCCTGTGGCTAGAATCTCCTCACCAGGACTGCAGACCAAGGAGTAGCCCCAGAAAGACCCCTGTCAACTGCACAGCATCTTCAGTATTCTTGAACATCTTCGGTGTCCTGTATCCCTTGCAGCAGCACTACTCTCTAGAAATCAATGGCAAGAAGCCACAAATACTGGAACTGGACTGAAGACTTCTCTCCTTAAGGAGGTAACTGTTCTGTCGGACCTTACTGGTCCCCTTGACAGGCTCCCTGCAGGAGCTGGTTGTACAAAATATTCTAAGTAACTGCAAGCCAACTTGCCAAAGTTCATCTTCAAATGTTTCTAAGTGTCAAATGTGTTGAATTTTCCAGTGCTTTTACACGGTTCGGAAAACAGCCCTGATTTATTATTTCTTGTAAGTTCTGTATCTCTGGAACCCTCCAGTGGATCGTTTTCATTTTGGCACACATACGTTCATAAAATATACTTTATTTTTCCAAATTGGTGTCATATTTCTTGAGCATCGAATTTCTTTCTTCTTCAAGTGTTTTGGTGCTGTTTAACTGGTTTACACATTTTCCTTTGCGTAAGCCTCACTGCTCAGAACCATAGCTAGCCAGGGTCTACCTAAGGTTCAACAAACAAAACCTGACTGGTACTATAGAGGGTGGTAGAGTATTAGACAGTGAGGTCACACAACCACACAATATAATGCACCCCATTTTCCCACAAGATTGAAAACCCAAATACCCAAAATAATTTTCAGGAGCTTTCTAAAGATAGGAAGAGCAGTTTAGTTGCTTCTGTACTGGTAAACTATTACAGAATGTGCCTACCAATGCAGTTTAGGTACAAAGACCTCCTTGAGCATATTGTAATTATGTTTCATTTTTATCATAAGGATAAGGATATCATGTACTAAATATCGTCTGATTAAAAGATTGTATCCTAAATATTGTTTACAAAGAAATCGCATATTAGTCTTGACCCTGCTCGAACCAGAATAGTCCAGCCTGAACTGCCAAGCCAGGTCCTCCATGAACTGGAACACAAGTAATGAAGGACCATTTTTTCCCTAGTTATTGGCTCATCAGTCGGGTGCAGCTTGGTTCCAGTGACACAGTGAGCATATCTATCCAATTTAGGGAGACACACCAAAGTATACAAAAAGTGATGGATGGAATGCTTGAATTCATTTCAACCACTTGCAATTATTCGGGCCGCCTCTCAATCCAATGTTATTTTGCACACCATGTCACCTCAGTTTGGACTCAGCTATATGCTAATTAGTTTTGACCATACTCCATTCTGAACAATCCAGCCGAAATGCCAAACTAGGTCCTCCGTGAACCGGAACAAAACCAGCCCAGAACCAGTTTTGCCATAGTATAGACTCATCAGTTGGGTACAGCTTGGTTCCAGTGACAGTACGCACAGGATCCCCGTCTGGGCATAGCTGTCCCACTTATATGTTAATGTGTCGCCATAAGTGGGATGGGTGACCAAACATGAGTCCCGTGCACGCTGTGCCCCTGGAACCAAACTGTACCCAGCTGATGAGCCCATAACTTGGGTGAGAACAGTCCTAGGTTGCCCATGTTCTGGTTTAGGGAGGATCTGACTTGGCCATTCGGGCTGGAATGTTCCGATTAAAGCAGGGTCAAGACTGATTTGGATTTAGCTGGGTCCAAACTAAGTTGACTTGGTGTGCAAAGTAACGATGAACTGGGATGCGCTCGAGTAATTACCAGTATGAAGCTAATTCAAGCATTCCACCCATCGTTTTTTGAATACTTTATTTTAGAAAGTTGGCATTTTCTTGTCCTGACTATTTGTTCCCTACAGCTTGTTTCCTGAATCACATGACTAGGTATAGTTGGCAATTGGCCTTTGTGTATTTCTCCCAGACAGCCACAAAATAGAGGGATTGAATGTTGGAAGGCTGGGCCATCCAAGCAGGCTGGAGATCCGGAGCTGTGCACAGCCTCACTTGCACTTCAAAGACCCTGACCAGCACATGCACAAAGAACTTCACACTAGCCTATTGAGCTCCCAGATATCCTGGGACCAGGGCAAGGAGTTAGGAAATTCCATACACTTCAGTGGGGAGAAAAGTTCATCAGTTTCTTCCAATTCAAACACCGGGAATAAAACTAGGACACTCAGGCCCACTCTTCAGCACACTCCTAGGCCTGTGGAAACTACAAAAGTAGAACTGCCTTAGCACCAGAGGATTACCCAGCGAGTTAAGGACTGCCCTGCTGACTGAGCAGGAAGGCAGGATCTGCTCCCTTAATCCTGGTGGGTAAACTGAGTCTCTGGCTCAGCTTTACAAGGTTTGTTTTTCACACCTATGGATGACATGAGTGAACTTAGTTCAATGCAACATCGGAATGTGATAAATAGGTTATTGTAACCCCTCCCAGTACATAAATGTGGGGGTGTCAGTGCTTTGGGGTTACTAACAGGGAGGAATAGAAATCCAAATGATTGTTCATTAATGATTTACACATTCAAGATCATTAGAAATGGAATATGTATTTCAATATATTTATTTTAAAATAGTTGTTTCACAATGCAGAGATCTAGTGCACACAATATTGGTAACATTACAGAAGATAATAAAAAGCAGCTAAGCTTTTTGAAAAAACAGGAAAATAATGTCAAACTTTATAGTCCTTACACCCTCACTATGCTATCTCTACATGCCATGCTAGATCTAGCAGATGAATAAATAATATGCTTGAGTTTTGGAGATAGCCTGGACAATAGGGTTTGGTGTCTGTTTGAAATAGCTTGTCAGCTATTTCAAGCACAAGGCCAAGATCTAGGAGATTGTGTCTAGAAGAGAACACAATCCTGACACCACCTTGTAAAGACAGATAGAATAATTTGCACAGCCTCGGAAAGTCTTGCATGAGGCTTCTTCTGTCGAGATGGAATCTATTGCTGTGCTCATCTGGACATGTGATCAGCATCTGCAACCTGGGTGAAGTTTAACTCCTAAATAAGGGCCCAATGCACCAAGGAAAACTGAGACAAAAGTCTAACTTTATGACTTTCGGTATTCACAAATGACATTTACGAGTAGTAAAGTTAGACTTTTGTCTCAAAAGTCATAAAGTTACACTTCCTTCTCAGTTTGCCTTTGTGAATCGACCCCGAGTGTTCAAGTGACAGTTCTTATATACTGAGTCTTAGCAGAAATTTGAATTTCTGACATAAGTTGAGTTTATGTGCGTATATTATATATGGGAGGGCTCCAAGCAGCCCCCCTTACCTGGGCCACTTATGGCCCTGGTGACCCCACCCCTGGGGCCTAGCATCTTTGATGAGGACGACGGGGGAGCCCAAATGCCCCCGCTTTCCCAGCCGGCTCCCCGCCTCCTTTGTCCAAAAGTAATACTGCTTCGCTTCATGGGAGAGAGAGCAGGTTTTCTGCTCTCGCTTCCATGAAGCGAATCGGTATTTGCAATGACAGGGTGGGATGTAGGGCTCCTGGATGCTGGATCTTTGTATTTACTACAGCGCGCGGCGAAGCGCTGGAAACTAAGCACCTCCGGCGTTCAGGAAGCAGGAAGGAAACTCGCCGATACCAGGATATATATATATATATATATACATATATATATTCACTGAAAAAACCATAGGTTTCACACATGTTATAGTTAGCTGGACATTTTACTGATAAAAAACCAATGAAATTCCCCCGTTATAGTTAGTGCAGGCAACTATAACTCACGCGACCGCAATCCTCTGCTGATGACATATGTGTCTTTATGAAAAAAAAATATTTGTAATATATGTATAGCTAAAATTTAATGGAAGAAGACATGGGCAAATAAGTGTCTAAATACAGTATTAGCATCAGCAGAGGATTGCGGTCGCGTGAGTTATAGTTGCCTGCACTAACTATAACGGGGGAATTTCATTGGTTTTTTATCAGTAAAATGTCCAGCTAACTATAACATGTGTGAAACCTATGGTTTTTTCAGTGAATTTGCACGGTTTTTTAAATGCTAATTCCTAAATATAACGTGTGTGAAACCTATGGTTTTTTCAGTGAATTTGTATGGTTTTTTAAATGCTAAGTTACTTAACGCAGTTCGTACCGTGCGCGCACGGTGCGCATCGCGCACCGCGCGCCCACTTTACGCAGTTAGTGCCATGCACGCACGGTGGGCACGCGGTGCGCTACGCGCACCGCGTGCCCACGTTACACTGGATGGGCCATGGGCCATGTACGCACGATGCGCTTCGCGCACCGTGCGCACATGGAGGACATATTATGCGCTTCATTTTGAAAAAAAAATCTTTTACATTTTAATTGATATTCATAAACCATGCCCAAATATTGCCCTTCGGGCACCATTTGCACACGGGGTATGGAGAGTGTGGATATTTTTTTTTTTTTTTACATTTTTTTAACGTACGCGTACGGTAAGCGTAATCGCCGATTTTTGGAAAAAATTTAAAATTGAAATTTTTGCCTTGGGGGTTCTTTGGGGACACCTTCATCAAGGCAAGGTGGTTAGGAGCTGTCTAGACATCCCCTTTACATGTTTTTTGCCTTAGTTTTTCCTCCGACCCCTCAGAGTGCGAGATAGAAAATGGCGGCCGCCGCTTCCTGGTTTCGACCGATTCGAATGTTTACTAAGATCTAAGAGCCAATCATAATCGCGCTCGCGCACGGCACCGTATGCGTACGGTAAGCTTACCGTAAGCGCACGGTAAGCGCACCGTAAGCTGCCACAGATATATATATTGATTTAAATGCTATTTTCTCAGGATCTACTGAACAGATTTACACCAAACCTACGAAAGGCACTTCCTTGACCTGTAGACTACCTCTCTGCCAAATTTCAAGTAACTCTGTTCAGCCGTTCGGGCTGTAGCTGTGTCTAAAGGTCCTATGGAAAAATGCATGGGAAAAACGCGTTTTGGGACCCCCCTTTTTTCTCAGCCCCCGCTTGACGAATCCCCCCGAGACTTTCAGGGTAGGAGCGGAGCGTAGCGCCCCACCTATTTTGAAATTTCGCGAGGATTCGTCGACCGGCGCCAAAGTTATTCCAAATAGAATGTTGCGGATTTCCTATGGAAACAGGGTCCTAACTATAACTATCTACTGGCGACCGCCAGTAGGTAATATATATATATATATATATATATATATATATATATATATATATATATATATATATATATATATACATATATGTACACACACACACACACATCAAAACAATACCCTTCCAGGCATAGAACAACATCTAAATTATGCAAAAAGGAAGGGGAGATTATTGGGTAGTTCTCACGCTTAGGTGGAAAGCAGCTCCTGTATAGAGTACCTTCAACACCAGCGACACTCTAGATCTGTCCACCTGAATATGTCTGCTTTTCTATCAAAGTCTTTAAGCGTAGGATTAGCACAGTGTCATCCACGTTGCGATAGAAAGAAATAAAGTCTTTTGCCATTTCTACCACCTTCATGAGATTCTTGTCCACAGCTATCTGAACAGGATATTTTGCTTATTTTTATATCTTGGTCAGTCCCCTCTATGGATCTTTAATCCCTTACTAGAAGGCTGCACCATATTCTCTATAAGGTAGGAACCATCTTAACCTTTTACCCCCCTTAAATTATACAATAATATGTTGCATTAAAGCTAAATTTAGGCCATATATACCTAGATTATGAACATTTACACACATAGGGGGCACTAACAGATATTTGGCCCTGGAATGAAACACTTTTGCTGGATTGTAGATCATTAATCTGTTTTTGAAACAGTCATGGACTGAACCATGATTAATTATTTAAACTATGGTTTGTGAAAGTAAATTTAGGTTGGCTCGGACCTGTCCAAGAGGCAGTGCAGTCTCCGGAGCATACACTTTTGCTGAAGCTAGAGTTGTGTGAGGATGCTTTTCTAAAAAGTGTAGCCATGAGTATGGAGGGATCCATCATTTAACAACTATCCATTCAATTTTTTACCTTGAACTTTTTTTTTCAAACAGGGTTTATTAATTTTTTACTATAACACTTGTGGCCTGTTAGGCAATGGGAGGTATACATAATATGCCATGACAGCTTAGACAGTATTACATTTTCCACATCTGTTATATATATGAAGCTGTTGACAGTTCCATAGCATTCTATTGTAACACTATTAAACATCGCAAACTTTACAAACTTGAGTTCAAACTTGCTTACAGTCATCAAGGGCCATGTGAGTTTGTTGAACGGACCTATCGGGCAGGTTACGTCTACTTATTCAGTGTGTTATGGTTTGTCGGGTAGTGGGCTCTGTATCTGATTGTGATGGGTTGAGATCGACCGACAGGAATCAAGAAGCAAAGAGCGACTAGTGGTCTGCTGTACCTCTAACTCTTGTCCCCTTTCAGCAGGAGGAATGGATGCCAGAGAATAAGACTTTATTTCACCACACCGACGACGAACACAGGGACGGCTCCTTTAACTGGGGATACGTACCTGACGAGACTCCTCCCCCTGATGACATCAGCACGCTCCCGGCATTTAGACCAGAGACTTCCTGGATACCGGTGTGCACAGACACCGGAGGAGGGACAGAGTCGAGAGGGAGAACTTCCACTGTGACGAGAAGGGCAGAAGGAGGAACCGAAGAGGAGCGAGAAACCAGCCCTGCGGTATCAGCGAAAAAGCCAGGAGGCCAACGACACCGTGAACCACCGGGCCACGCTCCAGGAGGGGCGTGGCTGGAACAGGTACGAGACAGGTTCTTGGGGTGGGTGGGAAGGAAGGAGCACAAACCACCTAGCGAGAACCCTCCAACCCCCACCAGTTTTTAAATAGAACCCTAGTCCTTTCACCTACACAAGCACTAGTCCACTACCCTGAACATCCTTTTGATAGTTGTGAGTCACAACGTGCACGCTGCATGGTCTTTTCCCTCACTCCCCGGCCCTTTTAAAAGGCTGCCAAAAGGAAAAGAAGTCTGATATCGCTTTCCTTTCTTTTCTTGCACGTGATACCCTTCCTTCTGACGTGGCGAGACCCGGGGAAATAAACACAAGGAGCTCCAGCGAGGGAACCTCAAGCAGTCCCAGGGAAAACCAAAGTCGACACCAAGACCGATCCGGCCACGTTTGCTAGAAAAAGACCTACGAACAGACGCAAGGGGATTTGTAGCACAATAAAACCATACTTGACCCGACCTGGCCTACGTCCCGTCCTTTCAAACCCGCCACAACTGGTGTCAGAAGTGGGATCGCCGTCTGTGACCATCAGACAGCCCACGATGGATGCCCTGATCCAACACCTCATTAAAGGCCAGAAAAAGCTGCAATGGGCCATCGAGAGACAGATGACCTCAGCACAAGCGGACCATGAAGTCTTTAGAAGCACCATTGCTGCCCAACTCGAGAGCCTACAGAAGGCAGGACATGTCCCTTGTACCTCTGTACAGGTGGAAAGGAGAGTTTCCCTGCCAAACCCCTCTATGATAGCCCTCCAGAAGTACCTGCCCGGCGAGGATCCAGACGCTTTCCTAATGAATTTTGAGAGGGCAGCCCGAGCGTGTAGGTGGCCCGAGGACAAATGGCCCTTCGTCTTGGCTCCCCTCCTGACCGGCGAGGCCCAATTCGCCTACCAAGTTGCCAATCTAACGGGAGACACTCCCTACCAGAGGATCAAAGAGGTAATCCTCGACCATCTCGGTCTGGACGCGGAAGCATACCGCGTAAGATTCCGAAAAGAACGAGGAATACCTGGGGAAAACCCAAAGACGCTATTTTACCGCCTTAAGATGGCCGCAGACAAGTGGCTAAAGCCGGCCACCAGTACCAAGGATGAAATAATGACAAGGGTGTACCTGGAACAATTCATGGAAGCTCTCCCCTATGGGACCCAGAGGTGGCTTAAGCAACACTCTGACCTCTCGGCCGAGCAAGCCATGGAGATGGCAGCAAATTATTCAAGGGCCCAACCACGGACAATGATATGGGACAGCGAAAAACCTCACAAGAGCGCCATACCTCAAAAAAACGATAAGAAACCAAAACTCTTGACGGACATGCCAAAACACAAACCGGTTCGAGTAGAGCCACCCCAGTTCAGAGGACCCCAGTGTTTTGAATGTGGCGGCTGGCATCACATAGCCCGTCTATGCCCCAGAAAGAAACAAGCGGAGGAGCCCATGGAGGTTGGATATAACCTGAAGGCAGTCCTATACTCCGCGGAGATGGGGACCTCCTTTTATGTACGTGTACAGGTGAACAGTAGAACGGTAAAAGCCTTGCTAGACTCCGGATGTAAGCAATCCGTGGTTCAGAGAAGTATCATTCTTCCCACCCAGGTTATCCCCGATACAGTGGACCATATCCGCTGCGTACACAGGGATGTGAAGCCCTACCCACTGGCACTAGTAACAGAGGTACCCTTAGACAGAAACCCTTGCACGGTATGGGTGGGGGTGGTGGACATTAGGAGGACATTATTCTGGGGACTGACAATCCCAATTTTCACTCACTGTTCCATGAAAAAGCAGGGAGGGAAACAGGAGTAAAGGGGAACCCCCTTCCGGCCTTCACCTCCCCAGACCCGTGGTTGTTAGATCGCAGCTTCCGGTTCACCCAAGCTAACGATCCCACTTTGTTTAACGCCTGGGAATCAGCCCACGTGAATAGAACAACCCAGCACCCACCTATCCCCGGTTTCTGATCAAAAACGACCTCCTGTACCGGGAAGGTCGCCCAGGGGAACCCGCACAGCTACTGGTCCCTGTACCGTTCCTAGAACAGATCCTTTTTTTCTCCCACGCCCATCTCACAGTAGGGCACACAGGAGCAGAGAAAACTACTGAGAGCGTGTTACGCCACTTCTTCTGGCCAGGTATCTACAAAGACGTCCAGAGGTACTGCCATACATGCGAGATATGCAAGAAAAAGAATATGCAAAAACCCCCGGAGGTGCCATTGCAGCCCATGCCAATCATAGGAACCCCCTTTGAACGAGTCGGTATGGACTTGATAGGACCCCTACCCAAGACATCAAAAGGAAACCTGTATGCATTAGTCATTGTAGACTACGCTACCAGATTCCCCGAGGCGTTTCCCCTCCGGGCCCCCACTACTAAGAACATTGCAGAAAAATTAGTGGAGCTGTTTTCCCAGGTGGGTTTCCCCAAAGAAGTGTTGACGGACCAGGGGACACCATTTGTGTCCCGCCTAATGAGAGAGGTATGTCGCTCCTTGAATATTCACCACCTTTGCACCTCAGTATACCATCCTCAGACCGATGGTCTCGTCGAGAGGTATAACCGGAGAAGATGCTAACTGTCGAGGGACAGGATTGGGACCGTCTCCTACCACTCGCCCTATATGTGTTGAGGTCCCAAACACAAAGTAGCCTGGGCTGTTCAGCATTCGAGATGCTGTACGGACGACAACCCAGATCCTTCCTAGAAATGACCAAAGACGTGTGGGAAACCAAAGAAGAGAACGAACAGCGGACCTTGTTGGAATACACCCAACAACTAAGGTCAAAGCTAGGCAAATAAGGGATCTGGCCTACTCCAACCTGGAGAAAAACAAGGAAAAACAAAAGAAGTACTATGACAGGGGCAAAAGATGGAGGAGACTATCCGTTGGAGACTGGGTTTTAGTCCTCCTTCTCTCTTCTACCCGTAAGTTCCAAAGTGAATGGTTAGGCCCTTACCGGGTAACAGAGACCCTGGCCAACACAACATACCGAGTACAGATAACACACGCTAAGACACAATGCTACCATATAAACATGCTAAAGAAGTGGCTTGGGCCCAGACCTAAAACGGCACATCTAGCATTGCCGAGGTCTACCACCCAGAACTCTACCCTGGAGAAACTTGTGATAAACGACGACATCACGGAGGGAATGAGAGATGACCTGCATCAAACCCTGCTACCTTTTTCGTACATTTTTTCAGATATACCGGGAAAAACTACCCTAGCAGAACATAGGATCGAAACACCGGTTGGAAAAATCGTAAAACAAAGGGCCTAACGGATACCCGCGGCGAGGAGAGACACAGTACAAAGAGAGGTCCAGGAGAAGTTGAACCTTGGCGTGATCCGACCATCCAACAGCGATTGGTCGTCCCCAATTTTAATGGTCCCAAAACCAGACGGAACGAAACGCTTCTGCATGGACTTTCAGGCCCTAAACGCCATATCAATGTTTGGCGCCTACTCCATTCCCCGGGTGGACGAACTAATAGAAAAGCTAGGAGACTCCAAGTTCATCACAACTTTTGATTTAACGAAGGGGTATTGGCAGGTGCCCCTCCGCGAAGAAGACCGAAAAAAAACAGCGTTCTCAACAGAAGATGGATTGTTTGAATTTAATGTTCTCCCTTTCGGTCTCCACGGGGCACCTGCCACGTTTCAGAGACTGATGAACACCGTCTTACAGGAATACTCCTCTTTCTGTTCAGCCTACCTGGACGATATAGTGGTTTTTAGCCCAAATTGGGCAGAACACCTGAAACATCTGGGGCCCGATTCACAGAACAAACTTAAGACAAAATCCTAAACTTAGTACCATTTTGGTATTAACAGAATGCACTTACTACTTCTGGTATTCACAGAATGAACTTACTATTTTTGCGATTCACAGAATAAACTTACTACTTTTGCTATTCACAGAATGGATTTACGACTCCTAACTTTACGTCCGCACTCGGGCCGGAAATTCCGGCCCGGAGGTGGAGCTTACGGCATGGAGGCGGAGCTTCCGGGACGGAGGCGGAGCTTCCGGCCCGGAGGCGGAGCTTCCGGCCCGGAGGTGGGGATTCCGGCCAGTGGCAGGTATGTGACGGGTTGGGGTCGACCAACAGGAATCAAGAAGCAAAGAGCGACTGGTGGTCTGCTGTACCCCTTTCTCCAACTCTTGTCCCCTTTCAGCAAGAGGAATGGATGCCAGAGAATAAGACTTTATTTCACCACACCGACGACGAACACAGGGACGGCTCCTTTAACTGGGGATACGTACCTGACGAGACTCCTCCCCCTGATGACATCAGCGCGCTCCCGGCATTTAGACCAGAGACTTCCTGGATACCGGTGCGCACAGACACCAGAGGAGAGACGGAGTCGAGAAGGAGAACTTCCACGGTGACGAGAAGGGCAGAAGGAGGAACCGAAGAGGAGTGAAGAACCAGCCCTGCGGTATCAGTGAAAAAGCCAGGAGGCCAACGACACCGGAAACAGCCGGGCCACGCTCCAGGAGGGGCGTGGCTGGAACAGGTAGGGGACAGGTTCTCGGGTGGGTGGGAAGGAAGGAGCGCAAACCACCTAGCGAGAACCCTCCAACCCCCACCAGTTTTTAAATAGAACCCCCAGTCCTTTCACCTACACGAGCACTAGTCCACTACCCTGAACATCCTTTTGATAGTTGTGTGTCACAACGTGCACGCTGCGTGGTGTTTTCCCTCACTCCCCGGCCCTTTGAAAAGGCTGCCAAAAGGACAAGAAGTCTGATATCGCTTTCCTTTCTTCTTTTGCACCTGATACCCTTCCTCCTGACATGGCGAGACCCGGGGAAATAAACACCAGGAGCTCCAGCGACTGAACCCCAACCAGTCCCAGGGAAAGCCGAAGTCGACACCAAGACCGATCTGGCCACGTTTGCTAGAAAAAGACCTACGAATAGATGCAAGGGGATTTGTAGCACAATAAAACCATACTTGACCCGACCTGGCCTACATACCGTCCTTTCAAACCTGCCACACCGATTTATTGATATTTATGCTTGGGAGGGCTTAGTTGATGGTGTACTCATTTTGTTGCATGGCTATATCAAGACTGTGCATTTTGCCCTGTTTTGAAGGAGGGAGTGACGTGAGGGTGAAGAGCCGGAAGATGTAAAGTGCCAAACTGGGTCAGCCCCAGTTATGGGTCGCCTGGGGGGCGAGATAGCGGCAGGTTTCAGGAGTTGAGTTGTTCTTGTATAGGGTTGGTGCTGTGTTTGTCATGGTGAAGTTTTTATTCTATGTATGTTAAATATTTTTGTCAGTCTGGAGAATTAGTTCTTTTGAGGTTCTTTTGTGTGTCATCTTGCAGCAGCATATGTTCCGCGATCAGTGCCCTATTGAGGTCTGCGATACATATGTGTGTTTGTGGCGGTAAATTCGATTTCCATGACATGACTAGCCTGCGTTTGTCTAGGACAAGTGCCAGGTCCAAGAACTTATTGATGTTTTTCCATCTAGTGTTGGTTATGCCCAATAGGAATTGTGGTCCTTGCACTACAACTAAGGTCTCTGTGGCCTCAGAAAAGATGGTTGCCACCTCATTTCAATATGATGTTATTTTTGTGGGCAGTCCTAAACCATATGAATAAACGTGGCTTCAGGGATGTAGCAACGGAAACAGATGTCAAGGGAGCCCTTGTACATTTGTGCTAGTTTGTGGACGGTAAGATATGTATGATGAAGGTAATTAAAGTGTGTATATTTAATTCTAGCATTTGTTGATATTATTTTTGGGTAGCTTCTAATTTGTTCCCATTGTTTATCTGTTAGGTTAGTGTAGTTACAAGTGCCTCATCTCAGTATTCTCTAAGCGGTTCCATGGTGGTTGTGGTGTCCGGACTTAGAGAGTTGTATAGTATAGTAATTGCCCTTCTGCCCATTACATATGTTAGTAGCATTTGGAGTGTGTCCTGCTTGGTGCCCCATGTCCTAAATAACTGGTGTGTGAGTGATAAGTATAGTAGAAATGATCCAGGCGAGATTTCATAGTCATCCACGAGTGTTATAAATTCACAGAACGTGGATTCGACTAATAAGTCGCCCCATGTCGTTAGGCCAGCGGTGGACCATTCCGCCATCTCTGGGCATCACGTACCCACTTTTGAAGCAGGAAATACTCCTAGAGGCAGATCTGGGGCTTAAGGAGGAGGTGAATGTCTAGTCCGTCTATACTGGATCCAGCAGCTACTAGCCGTGGACAGTTATATATTTTCTGGTTTCTTCGGGATCACTGCATCTGAACCATTCAGCCATTCCAGAATTGTCACTCGATAATGGTGGGATGCCCAATGTCCCAGTTCGGAGATATTACGGCATGCTAGCCATCTCATCGGCCATTGTAGTTGTGCGGCTGTATAACAATTTCCATAGTTAGGAGCGCCCAGTATCCCCTCTTTGATTGGAGCATAGAGTTTCGTGAGGGCAACCCTAACTCTTGACTTGCCCCATTTTAGGGATATTAGGAGTGATTTCAGGTCCCGAAACATTTTGCTCGGCAATGGGAATGGGAGAGCCGCAGAATAATACAACAGCCTCAGGAGTAGTAACATTTTAGATTTGGCTGTACATCCCATTGGGGAGAGTGGTAGTTCCTTCCAGAATGCCATGAAGGAGTGAGCCTTAGACATCGCTCTTCCCAGGCTGCCATCTACTATATCTGCTTGCGAGTGGTATATTTGGATCCCTAGGTATTTATTTTAAAGGAGTCGTATGTCAAAGTGAGGTGGGCCTGTGGTAAAGCCACCCTTTGTTCTGGTGATTGGGGGGGGATCAGAAATAGGCCAGTCAGTCAGTATAAGCTTTATTTCGACAGCTCGTGTCATAAAAGCTATAAACACCGTTCATATTAAAACAATAAAAATTGAACAATACATTACGACAGCACATTACAAATAAATATGTGTAGGTGAGGTGTCAGTTGTCTGGCGACACCCAAAGTACAACATGCAGATCGACGAAAGGCAATAAAACTATTAGTACAATTCAGAGATAAAAACATGCTAAAAAGGCAATTCAAAATGGGGAACAAAGGGCATTACAATGCTTACTTATCTTTTGCTTCCTCATGTGGACCCATGTTGCAATCCCCAGAGGACCTTAATTAACATTTCCAACCCTCCTCTCGCCAACACAGTAGCAAGACTAAGAACTATAAAGTGCACATGCATAATCTAGATGTAAAGATCTTCAGGTCCCAGCCTAAAAAGCCCTACGCCAGCTACAAGTAGCCTTCATACCGCCGGGTGCTACTGCGCTCTTGCCTGGGTCTTCCATCTAATAAGCCATGCATGGCTTTGGAACCTGGCCACGCTGCATGCAAAAAGTGCTCTAGGATCTGACCTGAGAATGCGCAGGGCAGCCTTGTAGTTCTGTGTGCCCAGCTTCTGGCATATCGGTTTTAGCCATTTCCTCCTCGGCGTATTATACGCCTGGCAGGCAACACTTTCTACAGGGGCCCTGCAGCATGGACAGTCTCCCAGTGTTAGATTACTTGAGTGCAATTTAGATGTTATCTCCCAGACAGGGAGTGTGCCAAACCTAAAATGGATGTATAACATCCTGTCCAGAGGGACCTTGATGACATCTAGGAAGGGCTCTAAGTATCTGGACTGTTTGTGTAAGTAAAATTCTGCGGTTAGTCTCCCCAGGTTTGGTTTGCAGGATTCTGGATGATCCATCCATTCCCAGTAGGGACGCTTAATCTCTTCTTTCCAAGGGGTTCCTGCGTATCCCAATATGCTTGGAGGCCTAGTACTGACATCAACTTCCTTACATTGGAGATCCAGCCTACTTTTTACATTTATCTATCCGCATGAAATCCGATAGGGCTTCGCCATATGGCCTAAGCTCTTGGGTCGGCCTAATACGGGCCCAGAATAGCAGGGGGCGTAACCTTGGAAATAGGAGAGATTTTTCGCAGTTTACTTTGAGGCTTGAGACAAGCCCAAAGCTTTCTAGCAGTTCCATTAGGTCAGCTAAAACTGTCCGTTGTCCTCAGAGATAAATCAGAGCATTGTCTGCATGAAGTGATATGATATTCCATTGGTTGTGTACCATGATACCCCAGTCCACTGCTCATTACATATTGCGCATGCTATGGGCTCCATGGCCAGGGCAAAAGCTAATAGGTGATAGGGGGCACCCCTGTCCAATGCCGCGTTCAATATAAAATGAATTCGAAATAAATCGGCCTGCCTTGACCCTTGCCTGTGGTGCATTGTATAATAATCTGATCCATTTAAAAAACTTAGGGCCTATGCCGTATCTGGTCAGTGTCACGCATAACTATTCCCAACCTAGTGTGTCAAATGCTTTCTCTATATCTAGTGAGGCTATCCATGCTGATTCCCCCATTGTGCATGCCCAGTCTAAGACCTGGAAGAGTCACCTCAAGTTTAAGTTGGTGTTTTTACCAGGGATGAAACCGTTTTGGGCCGAGTGCAGTAGTAGCTGTATAACCTCCGTCAGTTAATTGGTCAAAACCATGTCCAATATCTGATAATCTGTGATTAAAAGAGACAGGAGGTGGTAGGATCTCATTCACTATGGGTCAATGCCCGGCTTTGGAAGCACCACCAGTACTGCCTCTCATAATGCGACCGGTAGTGTACCCCGATCGTATGCATCCATATAAACTCGGTAGAGGCATGGAACCAGTTTTCCCCCTTGCCAGATGCTGTATATCCTCTGTTATCTCCGATTCCAAAATGGGAGATTCTAAAATGTTTTAATGGTTGAGTGGAATCTGTGGGAGAGCTATTTGTTCTAAAAAGTAACTCTGTCCCAACATGAGTCGAGGGGGCGCTGTATAGGGATGCGTAATATTCCCCTAAAGCTAGATTGATCTCGGTCTGTGTGTTGACCAAATGTCCAAGTTTTTTATGGCGGTGATAGGTGGGTTAGATGAGTCTGTATTTAGTAGCCAGGCTAGCATCCTAAACGCCTTGTCCTCTTTCCCATGTTTCTTTGCTAGATAACTTTTGTAGTCTAAGGCACATAATCTGTCTACCGTCTCCTTGTGTGACAGTCAGATTTGAGCTAACTTAGGCACTGTCTGTGGGTTGTTGGGTAGCTGGCATTCGTGTTGTCGCATCTCGTCCTTCAGGCATTCTAATACCCCGGTAAGTATCATATGTGCCCCATATACCGCTTTCATCATATGCCCCTACATGACCACTTTGAAAGCATCCGATTCCAGGACGACATTGAATGCTGTATTCTTGTTATCCAGAAAGTATGTTGTGATAGATTGTGTTAGTGAGGCGCGCAGTGGGGCATTTTTAAACTCTTCCAAGGGAAGGCATCAGGTCGGGATGCTGGAAATAAGTGGACCCCATGACAGCCTTGTTTGCAGAGGGTTGTTATCCGATAGTGTGCAGGGGAGGTATTCGGCACAGGATACTGCTAAGAGGGCCTCGTGGAGCAGTACACCAGATCTATTCTTGTGTGTAGATCGTGAATCCCAGAATAGTGGTAGTACTTTCTATGAGTAGGATGTAGGTCGCGCCATGCATCCCGTAGGTGTGACATAGTAGCCCATGTCTGTAGGTGTTGTGAGAGGGTACTGGACTGAGCACCCTCTATTGGTGGGCATGAGTGATCCATTGCTATGTCCAGAATGCAATTACAGGTCCCTCCCAAGTATGTTGGTGCCGAAGGATCATGTAGTAATGCTGGTGTCAATGATTGCAGGAACTGGGCTTGGCCAGAATTTGGGGCATATAATGAGATCAGTGCTATTGGACAGCAGTCCAGTATCCCCTCTAGTATTGTGTAGCGTCCGTTCGATTCAGTGCAGGTGTGTTGTACCTCAATTGGTGTTCCCGGTGCCACCCATGACAAGGCTCCTCTTGGGTATCCGGAGTATGTGGTTCCAACTATCGTACCCCCATCTCTTGTTAATGGAAGTGAGTGTCTGTGTGGTCAGATGGGTTTTCTGGAGTAATGCAATGGTAATCCCTCTCCTCCATAGGTACTGGTTACCCAATGGCACTTAGTACATCCTTGTTTTTAGAAAGAAGGCTACCAGTAGTTCCTCAGGGAGAGGAAAGAAGTGGAGATGAATCGATGAAGTAGCCTAGAAGGACTACATGTATACTATGTGTAAAGTGGGTAATCCTTTTGTTGGATTTTAATGCCCTCACACACCCTTTCAGGTGTCATGCTTCATCATCTGGGCTGCTCCTCGTCGGGCCGGCGGTGCAATGCCTAACGGGCTCCCTAAAAAGGGGCACTTTATCGGAGTTCTTTTAATCCAACAGCCGTCAGGTGAAGTGCGGGTGTGTGGGCCTGATTATTGTAGACACAAAAAGTGAGTTAAAACAGGGTCGAAAGTACCAGTGTGAAAAATCAATTTATTTTAATGGTCTCCTTCCCTGATTAAAAAGGTGTATGTAGCACTAGACCTCCACCGAGTGGATCGGGTAGGTCAAGAGTCAGAGCGTGAGCGGGGCAGATTTCAGACCTACTTTTAGAGGTCCTTCGTCTCACGCTGAGTCCACCGAGAACTGTTGTGGCCTACAGTCCTACTGATTAGGGTAGCACCAGACCTCAACAGGTATTTTAGGAATAAGTTTTTTGTTCACATGATCGACTATGACTAGGAGACCACTATACTATAGATAGTCCCCTGTTACCATTGTAGATATCTTGATAGGTCCTGACGAATCGCGAGCGCACGAGCTCACTGCGAGAAACATGTTGACCACCAATCCCATGCACTACAACTAGAGACATTACACTCTACCTAGTGCTACATACACCTTTTTAATCAGGGAAGGAGACCATTAAAATAAATTGATTTTTCACACTGGTACTTTCGACCCTGTTTTAACTCACTTTTTGTGTCTACAATAATCAGGCCCACACACCCGCACTTCACCTGACGGCTGTTGGATTAAAAGAACTCCGATAAAGTGCCCCTTTTTAGGGAGCCCGTTAGGCATTGCACCGCCGGCCCGACGAGGAGCAGCCCAGATGATGAAGCATGACACCTGAAAGGGTGTGTGAGGGCATTAAAATCCAACAAAAGGATTACCCACTTTACACATAGTATACATGTAGTCCTTCTAGGCTACTTCATCGATTCATCTCCACTTCTTTCCTCTCCCTGAGGAACTACTGGTAGCCTTCTTTCTAAAAACTTCATTGTCGGGGCACCTTACCAGTTTGGACCTCCCACTCACTCTTTGTGAGCGGAAAACGCCCCCCTGATCCCTCCCTTTTGGTACCTACTTAGTACATCCTGCCAGCTTATGTACATTTCATGGCAGTAGTGGGTTAGGGGCGTTCTGTGCATCCATTTACATAGGCTTGGTGTGGAGTAAGGGTAAGCGTCCCTCTGCAACAATATTGTGCCCACCATCCACTCATGAGTGTGTGTGCCCTGCCTAATATAGTGGTGATAGTGTCCTTTCGTAGAAATAGGCATCATGTCATGGCACAGATAAAGCGTCACAACTGATACTATTCCCCACTCCCAGGTCTTAGCACCAATGAACAGCCGACCAGCTGCATGTATCTACAACACAATTAAACTTTAACTTGAGTGAATATAAGAAATATAGAGAGAAATTCAGTGAAAAACTTCAGATAATAGTTTTATAACAGTCACACGGTGTGAGTGGGGGGCAAGGACGGTGAGCCCGCCTGTATAGATTATTTTTTGTGGCCCTGGTTGATATATATGATAGTGTTCAGGCAGGGGCGCTGTGTCTGCCCTGGGTGGCGCTCACGTGGCTGCATGCATCATGTAGCATACCTGTATGGGGCATGTCACAGCAGGTCATCAGAGGTCTAAGGGGTGACATTTGGGCCTTCATCCCCCACTGCAGTCTGCTAGGAGTCCGTCAGAGAAGAGGTGTCTTCTGCCAGGTTTTCGACTTCAGTCCTGAATGATGAGGGAGAGTGAGGCGTTGCGTGTCTTTCAGCATTCCTCACTGTATGGGCTCTTTCCTTTGCCGCTTGGGCCTTGGTATGTTCTGGCAGTTGCTGTTAGGTCAGTTGCACTTGTCATCTCTGTGTTTGCCACCATTGTTGCGGTACAGGCACCTATTCCCTGCTAGTGACCAGGCCGTTTTGTTCTATCCAGTCCCATGCGGAGTGGTGCAGAAGCTAGTGTTTCCAAAGTGCTGAATCCTTTACTGCGAGGAAGGAAGACCCACGTTGTTGTACTGCTAAGGTATAGTCTGGGTATATGTGCATAGTGGCATTTTCAATTGTCAATGGGCCATGTGCTCTCATGACCTGCAGTATGTGGTCCCTATCGTGGTAGTTGAAAAATCATGCCACCACCAGCCTCAGCGGTGCTCCCCGGCGGGGGGACCCCCGGGTACTCTATGGCCCCTTTCCACCGAGAACAACTTGGATTGCTTGCCTTGCAGGTTCGTGTCAGCAAACCATGTCTCCAGATATAGTGCCATGCTTTGGCCCTCTGCACGTTCCGGTAGACACACTATGCGAAAGTTATTCCTCCAGGATCTATCTCCCTGGTCTTCTATTCGATCCCATAGATATTCAACTTCTTTTTGTAGGATCCTCAGTTGTTAATCCGTCTCCTTTACCGTGAGCCTCAGGGCAACTAGGGTTGATTCTGCGGTCTCCATCTTGTCTCTGTGCAGTGTGAGTACATTTTGTGTCCTATGGTAGATTTGATGTCCAGGATGGCTGGCATAAGTTTGTCAAAGCAGTGTGCGTGATCAAGTGCTGCCTCTGGCTGGTGTCCTGCTGTTTGGGCTGTGTCCACTGACCGGCCTGTTTGCGCCTGTGGTCTCTCCAATTTATTTCTGCCCATCTTGGCGGAGGGTGGGGGGAGCGGTTTATTTTGCGTCCGTGGAGGTTAGTGGTCACAATGGTGCATACTTGGGTTAAGATTCCAGTTGTCTGGCCATGATCACCTATTTAAAAATGTCCTACCCTGTGGTGTCAGACCGGATTAGATGGGTGTTTCTACCTCTTCCCGTGTGTGGAGAGGGCACATCCTACACACTGTCGTGGCTGTGCAGAGTGTTGGAGACCTTTTGCCACCTGGTTCAGGCCTCCTCACAGCCCTCCACGGCAGTGACCCTTCGTGTACCCTGGAGTTTTGGGTATTCGGCGTCCCTATGAGTCGCAAGGACTTGCTCTTTGGAGGGGTGCCAGCATATAGGTTTCTTCTGGTAGCCTTCACCAATTAGTAAATCAGGGTGAGGGTACATACAGTTCAGTGTACGGTGGCTCAGGCTGTGTATGCCCACTCTGGCGCAGTTCATGCTATATTTTCACTTGGCTGCTTCCAGTATTGGTGCCCCTGTGTAGCTATGGGGGGCTCGCATTCCAGCTAACAGGTGCCAGTTATGCTGGACTAGTGGTGTGTCTCCTTCTGTGGGCCTCTACCATGCCCACATATAGTGTGCTGGGGATAAGGGGGGAATTTCTTAGTTTCTATCCTGATTGCAGAGTTGTTTCTCAAATCGGGTGTAGTCCAAGTGTCACCCCCCCCTCGGTGAGGGCTGCTGTCTCATAGTATGGAAGGGGTGAGAGGGGGATTAGGCAGTGTTGCCCGGCTGGGGCCTGGGCCTATTCTGGTATTCTGGAGGGCCCCACCTGAGGCCGTCTCTGGTGGGCCCTTGACATTTGTGGCATGCCCCCGTGGTAGCTGTTCCCCTGCTTACTGGGGGTTTGTGGTGTTTTTGCTGCAGGAGGGGCTGTGTTGTGGAATTAAGTTCCTTGTCCCTCTGGTGAAGGCAGCCGCAGACGCCTGAGTCCTGGGTCCCAGCGCAAGGTGTTAGTCCAGAAAAAACTCCTCAGAACCGGAATGCTGCTCAGAGTGGTCCACCTCTTGACATCCCCAACTCTATGGTCATAAATATACAAAGAGTAGTGAAGTGGTCAAGCGAGGTATAGGGAAGAAGGAAGGGGACTGGAGGGAATGTGGAAGTTCTGGAAGAAACAACACAAGAGTGAGTGAAAAGGCACACTACCACATACTACTCTCATTAAGTCTCGCTAGTAACATGGAGAGATCTACCTTAAAATGTAGAAGCACAATCTCTTATGTGTCTGTCACTGGCGACTCTAATCATCAATCCGTATCTTCCAGTATTTTCTACTGAGGGAAGAATACAGGAACATTTACATTGTATTTCATGCGTCCCTCAAGTACTCTGATATCTAAAGTACTGCAACACATGTTAAACACCCTACATACCACATACAGGGGGAGGCATAACATTGTACGATGATCCCAGTCTTGTGTATAGAAACACGGATTCCTGTGTTCACTGCAATACAATTATCCACAAGACCGTAAAGAGAAAATAACCACTTAATGATTCCAATGGGGGCTCTTCATGTTCACAATGAACGCTAATCTGATAGCAAACAAATAAGAAAGTCACTGGAGGTTGAATTCACCATAAAACACTTAAACAAACGAGCCCCAGAATCAAAGGTTACGTCACCTCTGTTCTGAAGTGCAGCAAAGTAACTCCAATCCAGTTTGATCCTCAACGGAATGCTAGAACTCCGCAAGGTATAGCTGTAACCAGAGATTCCTCCCACACAATAAAATAATAATATCCACACATTACCTCAAGAGTAAGTCTTTGAGTGAAAAGGAAAGGGTGGAAGGCGGTGAAGACTGCTTTGTCTTCGCTGCGTGTGCGAGCAGGACCCCCCGTGCTGACACGCCAAACTGCTCTCACCATGAGCATCTAAACAACCCTTGCACAGGCAGTGAATTCCAGGAGCGGCGCACGAGCAAACCTTATCAGCCAATGCGGGTTTAGAAGCCACAGACCGGAAGAAGAATTACGCAGGTCGGTACGTGCGTCTCCATCAGTGACATACCCACGGTACTCCTCGAGGCATCCTGGCCAATCTAGTCCTTCTCTGCCACGGCTTGGTAGGTGCCTAGGCTCGCCGGTTCTGACACAAGGCACCTCCCAGCCAGGCCCTGCTGCTGGATACGTACGCTGCAGCTCAGGACAATCCTCTCCACCTCGGCAGTCAGCGACCTTGGAACACTTTGAGCAGGGTCTAAGTGTCCCCAAAAATGGTTATGGGGCCGTTTCCCCAAAAATGGTTATGGGGCCGTTGCTGGAGAGAGTGTGTGTGGGCTCGAATGTCAGGATCTTTTGACGGGCAGCGAGGGAGCAGTTTAATGCACGTCTACTCTGGTCGCATTCTTGGCCACACCCCCGAATTTTTAACCCTGAACTTGATGTGCTCAGGCATCTATTTGGCACTAACATGAATGGGAGAAGAAATGATGACCAAACCGAAAAGAACTGATGCGCTCCCCGTCGAGCCATAACTTTGAAAATACTAGGAAAACCCCTGGCTCCCAATCTTACTCCAACTCACTCAAAACCCCATCAATAGGCACATATAGCGACTTATTTTATGTTTGGTGGGTCTGTTGTACTTCGTCAGGGTGGAGTAAATTACTCCATCGCTCTGATGGAGTACGCATCTATGAAATTTAGGAATGTCCATCAGGCTGACAGACATTTCTTCCATTCACAGGAACTACTGTCAAGGCTGTGCCTGTGAGTGTACTGGATATTTGCTTTACGGCTCCGTTATATATCATGTTGCCATATGATAAAGTTTCAAAACTTCTTTCAGTTTCAATAAAAAAAATCCATAAGTGTTTTGTTTTTTTTAAAATAAAAAAGCAATGCCCTCCTTGCCATGGTAGCCATCTTCCAAGCGATGGGAGCATTATAGTCTTTTTACTGCCCCTTACTGCCACGATTTTGATGGGCAGTAGAAAATGGCCTAATGACCACCCATTTAAATTCGGCTGATTGACAAAAAGCCATTTCTATGACTGTCCTTACTCCGTTAGACCATTGGAGAAGTTTGGCCACTGCAGAGATTAGGTAGTTTCCGTTGTTGCCAAACTATGGAGCACCCTAATATAAATTCGGCAGACGGACCATTATCTTAGCGGCAAGGATACTCCTTCACCATTGCAATAGAGTATGCTTACGAGCACTGTATAAATCGGCCTGATAATTCTGACAGGAATCAAGAGCTTCATAGCCCCAGAAACAGTGGGAGATGTGACTAGTTGACTCTGGTTGTACTCAAGCATCCTTAACCATCTTTCCATTGTCACTAATGTGATTCCATTCTGATTATTGTGACGTTTCTTCCTACCTCTCAGAAAAATGTATGTTATCCCCTTTAATATGAGCCCATCTGTCCTCCTCTGTTCCTTTAAGGTTTGGTGAAACACACTCAATTCCTCTGCCCCTCTGAACTTTGAGGCCTACCTCCATCTATCAATTCTGTGTTAGTTATTATGTTATCTCATACAACTTCTCCTGCATTCCACCACCTCAGGTATTTTGTATCTTCTGAAAGGGCCCCTCATGATCATCAATATTTCTGCACTATATCCCTGATATATCCCTGAATTTATCAATGCAATAATTATCATATTTAAAGTTTTTGGTGAATAATATGCAGATTTTGGTTCGTACTGCACCAAAATCTGCATGCTACAGGCGGAAGCCGGGAGGCTGTGTTACTTAGCGTTGTTTCGGATTTTACTTGCTCTTAAATTGTACAAACTGCTAAATCGGCGTTTTATCTACTCTCTTGCAACTCTAAGTAAATTAGCTTGATTTACTAAGCTTTAATCGCTCACTTCGTTCCCCCTCTTTCCCGCTGCCCTGGGCCACTCCCAGCCGAGCATTGACGCTGTGGAGCCGGTCCCGGACACTGAATAGCGGCGGCTATCTTGTGTGTGGGTGGGATTCAGAGCGCTCTAGTTGCGCATAAAAGGGGATGTCCATGCCTTCGCGCAGCGAACGCGCTCAGCGGGCGCGCCTGACTCGCACCGGAGTCGTGCCAGAGTCCTGCCCGTCTGCGCCCGTCCGCGACCAGGACGCGGCCGCGACGAGTCAGATCTCTCCTTCACCTGGCCCATCCACTACCATCTCCTACAGCAGGGAAGCCTTACTCCACCTCGACTTAAAATCCTGTTCGTATGCACATACTCCGTCTTCCGATTCCTCGTCACTACCCTTTAAACCCTGTAGTGTACAAACTAGAGACAACACCTCTCCGCCTCCATGTCATCTCCTACAGTCTCTCCCCGACACTCCTCGGCCCCCAAGAAAATTATCATTAAAGCTGGACTGATTAACTGTCGTTCACTTGTGAAACACTCTTTAGATGTAGCTCAATCGTTAGAGGACAACCAGTGGGACCTTCTTTTTCTCACCGAAACCTGGTTAGGAGAAGAATCCAATCCCGCTCTCTGCCTTGTCATCCCGCCAGATTACAAGATCTTGTGTGCCAACACACAGAACAACCCCCCCGGCGGAGGTGTGGCCATTATCTATAGACCTATCTGGTCCATCTCTACCTTCTCCTATTCCCAAATAGAGTGTATCGAGGCACTACTTTTTTGTATCAAATTAGCTGCTAACTGCACATACTCAGGTTTATTAGTTTACCGCCCCCCCAAATCTAATATCTCCCATCTCCCGGCCCTTCTTGAATATGCCCTACAAGCCTCCTTCTGTTACGCTAATTTCACCCTTATTGGGGACTTCAACCTTCACGTCGACAATGCCGATGACCCCACCATCGTTAATTTCCTGTCCACCCTATCAGATGGTGGGCTAAACCAAATAATTTCCGGTCCCACGCATAAGGCAGGACACACCTTGGACCTTATTTGCACTAACCTAACAGATACCTCTACAAGTGACCCCATCCCTGTAATCTGGTCTGATCACTACGTGATCCCTTTTACCATCTCCTTCTGCCATCAGGATCGATCGAGACCCCTGTCCAACTCAGTGGGTCGTAACTGGAGGATGATTTCCCCTGAGAATTTAGCCCCTCATCTCTCCTTGTCCGCCCCGAGGAGGCCACAGATTTAGACATCAGACTGTCCAATTTCAACCATTGGATCACTTCTGCTATTGACCTCCTAGCCCCTATCAGACCTATTAAATCCTCACGAGCCACCCCCTCCGCACCGTGGTACTCGGATGAACTCCGCATTTTTGTAAATCGGCCTGTAAACAGCTTGAGAGAAGTTGGAGACGATCTTACTCCCCAAACAGTAAATCCAAATATAAATCCGCCCTTAAGGAGTACAGGAAGAAAATCATGGATCACAAAAGATCCCATCTAGAGGAGAAAATCTTCCGGGCACAAGAGTCTTCAAGAGTTATTTTCAATACCGTCAGAACCTTCACTGACCCTCTTGCCCTCAAGCGTCAACCCCCGGTGTCCCAGACCCTTTGCGACAGTCTATCTAACTACTTTGAAGACAAGATTGCCACTATTCAAAATTCCTTTCCCAGCAAGATTAATCCTGACAATCTCAAACCATGCACAGTCAGCTCTAATCCCACTCAGGTCTTCTCTAACTTTGAGGTGATTACCCCGGAACACTCGCCTGCAGAATTACTAAAATGCAAATCTGGTTCCCCCCTGGACCCCTGGCCGGCAAAACAGTATAAATCCTTAGCCCCCCTGCTCAATCCCATCTTAAATGAACTTTAGAACGACTCCCTCCAGACAGGAATCTATCCCGACTCCTGGAAGCACGCCAGATTGGTTCCCATACTCAAAAAAGCAAATGCAGACCCCACCGAACCTGCTAACTACCGTCCCATCTCCCTGCTCCCTGCACCAGCTAAAGTGCTTGAGAAACTCGTACAGCGGCAACTGGCTAGCTTCTTGGAAACCAATGGTGCCTCCCACAACTCACAGCACGGATTAAGGCCCGGATATAGCACCGAGTCCGCCATCATTGAGTTGGCTGACGCCATCAGATGGAAGTTGGACGAGGGATCTAGAGCGGTGTTGGTGTTGCTCGACTTGTCGGCAGCATTCAACACCGTCTCCCACCCTCTCCTCCTTGACCGTCTGCAGGCAAAAGGCATACAAGGCAAGACCTTGGAATGGTATGCCTCCTTTCTGTCCAATCGGACACAGGCAGTATTCACACCCCCATTTACCTCGGACTGTCGCCCTCTCAGGTGGGGAGTCCCTCAGGGCTCCTCACTGAGCCCCCTCCTGTTCAATGTTTATTTTTCCCCTCTGGCCGAGATCATCGCTCAATCCGGAATCAAGGCCACTTCTTACGCTGATGATATACAACTACTGTTTTCATTCGACTCCCCTTCTCAATCTACCTTTGACCCGTTGAAAAACTGCCTCCGCAACATCGCAAGCTGGATGGATAACAATTCCCTCCGGCTTAACGCCGGCAAAACCGAGGTTATATTTTTCCATCAGCCCTCGCCTCTGGACCCCAACCTGTGGTGGCCCCTTGAACTGAGTACACCCCCTTCACCTAATGACTCAGTTAAAAATCTCGGGGTAATCTGGGATACCAATCTCTCTTTCCAAAAACAAATACAGACGGTATCCGCGGCCTGTTTCTCTAAGATGAGGATGATGAAAAAGTTCATCAATTTCCACCCCAGCCAGACTAGGAAAACTATCGTGCAGGCTCTAATCACCTCCCATCTGGATTACGCCAATGGACTGTACCTTGGTCTCTCATTGGGCCTCCAGCGTCGCCTCCAGACAGTCCAGAATGCTGCTGTTCACCTGGTCTGTGGTCTCCCCCTTCGTGAACGCATCACTCCCCATCGACATAGGCTGCACTGGCACCTGGTTCATAAAAGGGCGGAATTCAAGGCACTTACCCTAGCTCATCGGGCTATCAAGGGAAAGGGTTCCGCATACTTATCCTCCTGCATTCGTCCATACAGCAATACCAGACTTCTCCGCTCGAGCTCTAAACATCTCCTTCCACCCCCAGAGTCAAAAAAGTTTGTTCTGGGTGAAAAACATTCCAAGTCTGTGCTTCCTCCCACTGGAACAAGCTACCCTTGTCCATCTGGACCATCCAGGGGGAACTCCTCTTCCGGAGAGCTCTACAAACCTTTCTCTTCTGTTGATACCAACTGAGTCAGACACAGCATCAGCTCTCACAGAAGCGCCGGGACACCCCGTTGGGGTATCTGTGCGCTATACAAGATTCCCTAAATAAATAAATAAATAAATTATGGAACACTTTTCCCCATTAAATTTCTGTCAGGCTGACTCTGCAAAATTTAACAAAATATTTTGCTCCTGAAAATTACTGGATGTGGAAAACACCACACAGCTTACAATTTGGAACCTAGCACAAACAAGAGTTTGCACAGGGTCTGAAAACTCCGACCCACCTCCTAATAAGATAGCAAAGTACTTCCTTTCTCCGTTACTGTTTGTTCCTCAGCCTGGGAGTCTCTATGGTTACCAAGTGTCAAGACTGGTTCAGATTCGCTTAAGAAAAATGGCCTCACTAGTGCCACCCCAAATTACTGGCTGGCGTTTTCTTCTATTTTTTTCACTTTTCATTCTGTCTTCCTTAATCCGTGTCCTACCAGAGTTCATTCAGAAGCCTATTTATCACACACTCTTTTATTTTGACGCCTGTGAGGGATCATACCCAAGTGCTGTCTGAATTCAGTCAAATTGCGCGTTTACCTTTGGAGCTGTATTCGTTTGCCCAGTTGCGATGTTTCGTTTTGTCTGTCGCAAAAAACACAAACCTGTTCTTAATGGAAAATAACCTTCAAACCTACTATTAGCAGAAAAAGTAAATAGACGTTGTATTGCTGCAAAATCCTACAGATGTCTCCACTCATCATTTCGCATTCAAAATTGGTGCAATGGAAGCCAACTGGGATATGATCTTTGGCACACATGGAAAATGTGGATTCTGGTGAAGCAACCATTTTAAGATCTTTGCTATGTGGAATTCTGAGGTGCGGAAAAGATCAACAAACCTCTCTCTGTTTTCACAAGCAGTTTTTCCAATACTTCTCTCTTTAAGGTCAAGTCTTTACACGTTGTATTTATTTCAAAGATTGATGTATGTCTTTTATAGTCTACATCAAATAAATAACATCTTAGAAAACATATTCGAAACCTGCTTGCCAGGTTTACAGCACTATGTGAAATTTATTTTGCAAGCCATTTCATCAGATGGTTTAGTTTATGGCTAGTCACAAGTCCAATAACTGAGAGTAAGACATTGTGCTATTTCATTTTTAAATGCTGTCATAAATCCATCTAATTGATTTTGTAGATTTGTGTTTTTTGGTGTTATGATCGACAACTGTTGACTCAATGTTTTCAAAAGTAGCACATGAAAATATGAAATTGTGCCAGGTTATAGGTTACTTTTCAGTTAAGATCAATCCATCTTTTAGCATCTGCTCAAAACTTCTCAGACCTGATCAAAATGCAAAAGGTCTAATTTAACAGTTTCACTTTGTCATCTCTGTGGTTGAATGACATTGAGGTTTGTCTAGGCCTGCCTATAAAGGGAGAGTTTTAATCCATTCAAATGCCCTTGTTTGAGAGCAGTCTATGTACAATGCAGTCTAGAGGCCTATCTATCAAAGTTTTGCATTGACCTTGCGCCACACAACGTAACGCGAGGTTGACGTAAATCCTAGGTGAGATTTACCAAGCCACACAAGGCCACCTTCCGTGTTCCTGTGGTGCATGATAAATCTGGAGTAACACAAGGCATCACAAATCCTTGATTGCGTTACTCTTCCCCAGGGAGGGATTCCATGGGGAGTGTGGCTGTTCCCACGCATCCACCCATGGATTTTGGCGCATTCTCAGATTTACCATGAGTGATAGTCCTAGGAATGCGTAAAACATTCTAGACTTTCCCAAGCAAGGCATAACAAGGAAAGAAATCTTTGTTTTTTTCTTGTTTTCCCTCTTTCAGAATGCAGCACACATAGAAAGAGGAAACAAGCCTAAAAGTATTATTTTGTGCAGGGAGGTGTCCCTGCCTACTCACAAACAACCCTGCCTACAGCGCGGGCACCCTTGACCACTTCCGCAACCACTGGAGTTAGAAAATTGCACCTGAAGGCTTCCTAGTGAACTTGGTGCAAGCGTGACAGCGTTGGTGCTAAGCAGCCAAAAGTGGGCCAGAGCAAGGAGAGAACAGGAATGTGCCTTACCATGATATATATGGTGCATATCTGCCGTCACACTTTCATGCAGAGCAGTGCAGCAGAGTGTCTTACTGCATTGTGTTGCATGAAAAAACCCATAATTATGGCCCCTAATGTTTATGCCTCTGGTGATAGGATGTATGTCGTTACAACGCACACTTTTACAACGCAGGCACTTACAACGCATTTTTTACAACGCACAATCCATTACAACGCATGACATTACAACGCAGGACACTACAACGCATTTTTAAAAACTACCTTTACAACACATTTCCATTACAACGCATACTACCTTTACAACGCATACCATTACAACGCATAATATTAAATTGCATTTAAGGTAAGTATTAGATAGTATAGGGGTAAAAATTACTATTCTAACTCCAGGGGGTGCAACAGTAGGGTAAGTGTTGGATAGTATAGGGGTAAAAATTACTATTCTAACTCCAGGGGGTGCAACAGTAGGGTAAGTGTTGGATAGTATAGGGGTAAAAATTACTATTCTAACTCCAGGGGGTGCAACAGTAGGGTAAGTGTTGGATAGTATAGGGGTAAAAATTACTATTCTAACTCCAGGGGGTGCAACAGTAGGGTAAGTGTTGGATAGTATAGGGGTAAAAATTACTATTCTAACTCCAGGGGGTGCAACAGTAGGGTAAGTGTTGGATACTATAGGGGTAAAAATTACTATTCTAACTCCAGGGGGTGCAACAGTAGGGAAAGTGTTGGATAGTATAGGGGTAAAAATTACTATTCTAACTCCAGGGGGTGCAACAGTAGGGTAAGTGTTGGATAGTATAGGGGTAAAAATTACTATTCTAACTCCAGGGGGTGCAACAGTAGGGTAAGTGTTGGATAGTATAGGGGTAAAAATTACTATATTATGCGTTGTAATGGTATGCGTTGTAATGGTAGTATGTGTTGTAATGGAATGCGTTGTAAAGGTAGTTTTTAAAAATGCGTTGTAGTGTCATGCGTTGTAATGTCATGCGTTGTAATGGATTGTGCGTTGTAAAAAATGCGTTGTAAGTGTAGTGCGTTGTAAAAGTTGCGTTGTAAAGGTTGTTCCCCCTGGTGATATAATCATCTCTGAAAACCGTGCTTCTGCTCCATCTTTTTGTTCATGGTCAGTTTCTTAAAATCACAGTTTCCTTATCATGATCCAAGTAATAGGTTATATTTTCCTGTGTACTTAACTTCCTTGCACCTTTTGGGGAACAGGGAACTGCACTGGGTTCCAGGTTTGACCCTTCTTACGCAGACCTTTTCATGGGTTGGTTTGAGAGGGGCATACCTGTTTCTTTGAAGCCTTGGAATGGACCCAATATATTCATTTCTGGGGCAGATATATAGATGACATTATTGTCATCTGGACTGAAACACACAAACAAATGATAGAGTATCACAAATATTTGGATAGGAATAGTTACATTGTTACACTGACGATGACCTTCCACAAAACACATATTTCATTTCTGAACTTATGCTTCTATATCTCTGACAAATAAAAAATGCACCCAGCCGAAATCATTGGGAAAGTTTAGTTCGAGCTCTGGAGAAAACAAAGTTTTCTGTGAAACCCTCACCCACCAGGGTTTCCCCTTGGTGGCATGCTTCATCATAGGTTCCTTCCCATTCCGCTGCAGAACGGGGCGTGCTGTGACCAAACAAACTATGCGAGAGCTCTTGCTGTTGACTTTAGAAGACAAGATGGTCTGTGAGGGAGGAGTGGGGAAAGGAATCTTTAAAAAAAGCTGGCTAGTGGGTAGTTACTATTTTATTCCAACCCCTAGTCGGTAAGATTAAAAAACAGGTGAAATATTAGGATATACAGAAATAATGTTCCTATCTCCTAATGTTTCTAGTCTACGCCTCTTGGCTATTCTTCAGGACCTAGCGTATTTGTGTAATGACTAGTTCCAATCCTGCTATTGAATACAAACCACAACATTCAAAATTGCATTTTCATTAGACAGGTGTATAAATACTTAATATCAACTGTAATTTGGTTGTACTTTATCGATTCTGTTTACGTATATTATAGTAGGTGAGATTTCACACTTTTATTTTTTATACAATTGAGCAATATGTAATTCTTTAAGTGCAAAACAATTTCATTTATCTTTGGTTTGGTCAGCAGTAACTGTATGTGGCTTATTTAAAGAGATTGATTGAAGTCTTATTGACCCCCATTAATTATAAAAACATTCTGTGGTAGATTGGAAATACCGACAGCTGTAATTTAGTTCTTATTAAGGAAAGATAATGCATCACAAACAAGTATTGCTAAAACAAGAATCTGGCCATGGCCACCTGGTGCAATGGATATAAAGCCTGTGCCACAAAAATGAAAATAAAAAAACTTATGTTTACAATAAAACTATGAAATATTTTTACTGATGTGACCGTTTTACTGTCAATATATTTACAATAACAAGCCTTTCACTTGTGCCATGGCATTTATTGTTATTATTTGGGCAGTAGATAAGAACAACCAATCACAACCAGCTAAATTGATACAGTTTCACTTACAACAATTATAATAGCAAAGTTAAATAAGGAGGTGAAAAGTGCAGGAAGAGAAATCAGAAGTTATTTAAAGTTCAGATAAAATATGAGTAACTAAAAAAGCGCATTTTGAACTAGCGTTGGCAATGAGGTTAAATTACCTATTTTGAGGTGGATATGAACAATGTACACAGGCTTTGGCAGCCATTCAAAGTGAAGGGAATCAAGGGAAAAAGTAGGCTGACTCATTATGATGTTTGTTGTGGTGAGCAGAAGCGAGATGTGAATTACAATTTAACAGATCAAAAGATGAAGTTCACTGACCAAAAACCCTCTATGTATGTATATTATGCATGGTTCTTGGGGAAAACAATAGTCTGGCTAGACAGCTAAAGCTGCCTCAAAGACCAGACCTAAAAATAAGTAATTCATGCAGAGGTAGCTGCAGCCTACCAAATGTTAAGCAACACACATCATGCCAGGACAAGTACTGGGACTCAGTTCAATTTTGTATTGGCACAGCTAATGACTTTCGAGTAGTTATTGAAATCCGGAAAACAAATAACAAAGTAAAGAAGATATGATCAGCCACATGTGCATCAGATTTTTAAATACTTAATAGGACACACACATACGCACAGATGAGTTTTATAAAAGATGAAAGTAAAGAAACTGCATACAACCTCTGATGTCAGTACTGAGGTTTGGTGGATGGCTGTGAGAAGTGAGAAGGCTAATGGTTCATGCTACCAGAAGACAGAGGTGGAGAACTGTCCATAGGCTGACACGTTAGGCACCGACAATCAGCATGTCAATATTCTCCAGATATCGATATGGAACACATATTTCCTATTGTACCTGAAAAGGTAAACTTTATCAATGCCAGACTGGGGTGTGACAATGTAATTGTCTCGTAAAACCTACTGCCACTGATGGAGTAGGATTTTGCGAAAAGAATCCTGCTCGATTGAACACCCCTATAATACGTACTAACAGTATGTAAAGTCTAAACGACTAATGTGCACATTTACACTACACATGGGAAGCTTACTTTGCAAATATGCATGAACTAATCAGAATTAATATGTAAATAAACAAAATGTAATATTCTTGTATTTAGAATGGATTAAAGGGTTTTGCATGACAAGGCCGCATGTGTAATTCGTAAAATACATGGTGTGTGATGCTTTAAACTCACAAATAACTCTGTTTTCTGCTTAAGCTATGCTAGGCTGACACATTAAACATGAATTGGTGCTAAATTGGGTGGTAAACAGTGAGAATTGCATTATTGTTTCATTAATAAATGTCTATTTCCTGTTATTTTAGTAATGAACGAGTCCTCCATATTCTTAAATTGTCCAAACTAGAGGGAGGGTGGATTTGTGCGAGCAAGAATCATGTGACCATGTTACTGAACTGCTGTGCTAAGCTGAAAAAGCCTGACCTGGTGCAGGACAAAGACATTGACTGCCAGTCAAGCCAGTGTCATCATGAGAAACGAACCAGTAGTTGGTGAATTTAATACATTTTATACAATATTGTACCATGTGTACTCATGAGAGAGAGGCCTTATTGAAGACTATGGGAAAATTATTTTGAACAATGGTATGGTTGAAAGAAGAATGATTTCATAATGGGGTGACATCCCACCGTTGGAAACCAACCAATCACTTACTTAGAAAATGTGAAGATCGTAACTACTGTGGGGCAGACTTGTCATTTTAAAGTATAAGAATAGGTGCTTTGGGGGTGTGGTTTGTAGATGCCATCGGGAGAGAGATCGCGTAGGTTGAGGTGTCCGAGAGAGGGGTGTGATGCTGTTTGTCGGTTTGCTGAAAGGCCTAGCTGTTCCTGTCTTGTCCCTGTCCCTGTCCTGATTCCTGAATCTTTGATCCTTGACTCTTAGTTCAGGGGTCCCTCACTACTGCCTAGGCCTGGGTGGTGGTTTTTCCTTTACAGATCCATTGGGTTTGTATTATTTAACATTTCAGAAATATATTTGTAGTATTTATATTTTCTTCTGTGCTTTTGTCTCTTCCTCCATCCCTCCGAAATCGATGGTTAAAGTTAATATATTTTATTTTTGCATCTAATGTCTCTTCATCTATCCGCTCCTTGCAAGGTATATTTGAGATGTTATTTCCATTATTGCTGATTAGTTTGTTACTCTCATGAGGTTTTCAGTATTTGAGTTTATAGTGTTTGTTTGAGCATTTATTATTACTAGATAAAATTACTAGAAATTACCAAGAGTCTCCGGTTCTTTTAGTCCATTATTGACTGTAAATGTTCTTAGAATTTCCATTGCCATCAACTCTTCAGCTATTTGGTTCATCGACCAAGTAGATGAAAAGTCGATTTCATATGTTAAATATACATAAAATACAGGATGGGTAAATAAAGGTTTTAGTAGTAAGGAAGGGTGGAAAAGGATACATAAATTGACCCCAGCGCATCAGGGATTTGGGTGAATGTGTATGGGCCAAAGTAGTGTGAAGATTTTGAGACTTTATCCCTGATCAATTTATTGGGTTCGCGCTGGATCACCACCATGCTAGCATTGTGAAATGGAGCCCTGCTTAGTTTTGAATGCCTGGCGCATGATTCTAGCATGTGGATGAGGGCGCATATTGCAATGTACCATGTGTCACTGCCAACACCAAATAAATTGTTTCTTGTTAGACATTGGTTGTTTACCCTTTGACGTCTGTGGACGCCCACATAAATATTATTAAAAGTCTTCCACTGAATCATTATTTGAAACACTGAACAACTATTGAGCGTCCGATATACAAAGGTAAACTTAGACCTGAAGTCTAACTTTAGATCTAAATTTAAGGGCACGATTCACAAAGGTAAACTTAGACCTGAAGTCTAAGTTTAGACCTAAAGTCTAAGGGCCTCATTTACTACAAAATGAAGCAATGCAGTGACACAGGCCATTATGCTGCACCGAGCTGCATCATTTTAAAAGCACAGGGATGCATCGTATTAACAACAATACAACCCATCTGTGTGCTTACCGCTGTGCTGGTGCACAATTTGCTGCCATGCGCCAGTGCAGGCACTCTTGCGTCATGTTGCAGGGGTGCCTGCATTGTGGGGATGCTTGTTTTTGTGCAGGAAGGGACACCTTCCTGCACAAAATAATAATTGATGGCATTTTCCTCTTTCTATGCATGCTGCAGAATGCAGCACACATAGAAAGAGGAAATAACAAGGAGACATTTGTATTTTTCCTCATTGTGCCACTCCTACTCCTTCCCTGGGGAGGCTTAGGATTCTGCCGCATTCCCAGCTTTACAAAACGTTGTAAATCCGGGAATGCGTCAGCTTCCATGGATGTTACATTAGAACACCATCCGTAACACCCATGGAACGCCCCTTTCACAAAGAGTAATGCGTGAAATAAGCCCATATTTAAAAGGCCATGAAAAGTCATGCAGGGTGACTTTACGTGGCCTTGTAAATATTTGCAAGTCCATTGTGCCATCAGTGCGTCAAAAACAGTGACGCACCGGCGGCGCAATGGCTTGTAAATGAGGCCCTAAGTTTAAGACCAGGGATCATATTATAGAAATACCCCAGGGGTGCAAGGGGTGTTTGTGCCGACTTTGCACGCCCCAGGGCACTTTGGTATTACAGAAGTGGCCACAGACACTTGTGCATCCCTTTCTGTAATTCCTCAAAAGGGCATTACCTCATTTGGTGGAGAGGTGTGGCTCACTGGTTAGAGGCGGCAGATCCGTAAGTAGAGAATCGGCCAGGGACCAGGGTTCAATTCCTGACGCGGCCAGGTTGTGGACCAGGGTCAAAACGGACTCGATAATTCTCGCCTCGGTACCTACTCTAACCAGGAACACACTCGGCAACTCTGGGCATTAAGCTTGCCTCATCTCTACAACGGCCCCCCACAGACGCAGGGGATGCCTGGTTTCACCTTGGAGATACCCAGAAAGGGACCATCTCACAGGGATAGCCAGGGCGGGTTCCCCAGCGGTCTATAGCGCCGGGACACTTCCGAGTAGCTGTGCGCTGAATAAATTAAAATAACATTTGCATGGGGGTGTTGCTCCATACAAATTTGGGAATCTCTTTGGCTATGTACCCGTGCCGTATTACAGACGCAGGCGCAGAGGCAAACAAGCTCTCAGTGCGTCCCCAGATTGCAGCCCACTGGGAAAAACACAGAGAGGCTTAACAGTAGCCACTCCATTTTTCACCTGAATGTGCATTCCTGGGTGAAGAGCGAGTTTGTGGCTTCCTGGTAGCAGCGCATTCCCTCTAATATGGCGCATTTTCCATGATTGCACCGGGTGCACCTTTTTTAAAAGGTGCAGCCGCCGCAAACAAGGAAAATGCTCCTTATGTATAATAAGGCCCCTGAAGTCTCTCAGTTTAGACCAAAAGTCTAAAATTGAACTTCAAGTCTAAAGTTGGACTTTAGGTCTAAGCTTCCTCAGGTCCTAACTTAGACTTCAGATCTAAGTTTACATTTGTGAATCGGGCCCTAAGTTTAGATCTAAAGTCTAACTTTAGACCTGAAGTCTTAGTTTAGTTCTGAAGTCTAAGT
This sequence comes from Triturus cristatus, assembly GCF_964204655.1. Classification (NCBI taxonomy): domain Eukaryota; kingdom Metazoa; phylum Chordata; class Amphibia; order Caudata; family Salamandridae; genus Triturus; species Triturus cristatus. The sequence continues at coordinate 316,092,223 of NC_140588.1, read as the reverse complement.
TTAGACTCCAGATCTAAAGTTAGACTTTGGTTCTAAAGTTGGACTTTAGGTCTAAACTTAAACTTCAGGTCTAAAGTTTCCCTTTGTGAATCAGGGCCTGAGTCAATACTGGAAGCCGGGGACACAGGTTTCACATTTTCAATGATTGAACCACAAAAAAATATATAACCAAGCATTCATAAAACAGATATACACATAATTTAATAATTTATTTACTTAACAAACAAATATAAAAAGAAATCACAATTCTAGTTTTTCTACATTTAATAGAGGCCACTCATTATCCATGTTATATTCTGTTGGGTGCACTTGTACTGCTCCCATGAATCAACTCGAGGATACTGACTTAATTTGTAGCCTTCAGTTTCATATTCCTTCACAATTACTGAATGATTTGAAATTTAAAAATTCTTTTTTTTTAATTCATATATACTTTGTTAATCTATTAATATTAATTAATATTCGAAGTAGTTGTGGACCCCCTAAGTAGGCTTTGTGGACTGCCAGCGGTCTCTGGACCACAGGTTAGGAATCACTGTAAGACATTGATAATGCCAACAAGATGATTGACAGTAGGAGGTATATACCAATTTCAAACATGTTAGCCTGAATTGGCACTATCATGTGTGGTACAAAACTCTCCCCACACATTTCGAGCTCACTATATATAGAGGAGGTAACATCTGGTTTAGCTCCTTTCCTTTCCAAACAACCAGTTGTAAATGCTTTGTGTACTTCCTGTATGCTATTGACACTCTTGTGTTCCCCGTCCCAATGGCACATGGCTACTAAGATCCATATCCTCTCTCTGCATTCATCTGCACAATTTTTCTGGTCAGTCTAGCCAATTATCCATGCCAGAAAGCCATTCCTTGTGGCAGTGCTTGTGTATATATTGGTGTTGACTGGTTGGTACATATTGACAAAATGTAAGTAAGTATATCAGGCAGCCTGTACAGTGCTAGAAGTGGTTTGAGTCATAGATCCAAATGAAGAGCACTCCAAGAGGTTGACAAGCTCCACCTGGCATACCTGGGGAAATCTATAAGTGTTTTAAATTAGTGTTGCACATTGTGAGTCCGTGGAGCTACTATAAAAACAATATGTTGGAGCAGGGCATATCTGTTTCATGTGTCTTTGTGTGTGTATAGGTAAATATGAGAAATGTGATTATTGGCTAGGGTGGTGAAACACTTTTCACCACAATCCTGACCATTGTGATCACTAAATTAACCTGTGCTTAACCCTCTGGTAGCTTGGCACAAACGCAGTCAAACTTAACTCAAGGGCAATGGGCCTAACTCACAAAGTGCCTCCGCACTCGTGGCGGAGGCCCTGAAGTAGTGGGGGAGTCTCTACACTTAGGGCAGAACCCCTATGACTGTGGGGCCTCCGCCACGGGTGCGATGGCCCTTTGTGAGACTGGCCCTCTGACGAAAGTATTTATACAGCAATAAAACAAGAATAAAGTGAAAACATGACACAATAAAAAAATCCCAAACCAATCTAGAAAAATCTTTTAAAAATAAAAAGATATTAGAATTCCGAAAATCCAATTGGTAGAAATGGCCATACACAGTTTCAAAGCCCTAAGTAAAATAGAACCAAAAACCACAAAGCACCAACTGGGGTGATCTGGTCGTGCAGGACCAAGAAAAAGTCACAAGTTCAAGCCGGAGCTTCGGCCAGGTACAGGGCAGAATTCAGCTCACAGGACAGAGTACCTGGTTGTACATGGAATGAGATGTGAAGTCCTGTGTCGTGCTGCATCAAGTTGCATTGATTACAATGGGGCATCAAGCAGGAGCTGTGAGGTGCTATGTTGAGTTATGCTGCCCTGCATCAGTTCAGATGAGGCCGCAGATCAGGAGATGCGAGGCGCTGCAATGCGGAGTCCTGCACCGAGATGTGCCCCACTGCATCAAGTTGAGTTGCACTGCATTGGCCAAGAGGAATAGAGGTGAGTCAGGGTATCAACTGCAACAAAAATACGGTGAGGGATGGGATGCTTAAGTTAATCTCAGCCACTGATAATCGCTCATGCCGTACTCCAATCCATTGTTTTTTGCTTACCATGCCACATCAGTTTGTGCCAGGAATACTAGAAACCTAGGACTCTTCACAGGTCCAGGAGTGATCTAAAGAAATTGACTATTTATTCCTGGTGCTAGCTTTTAAGTGGGAGAAACTTCTAGACTTCCCCTCCTCTGGTTCTGCAGTTTCCTTCCTTCCCCTGCTCTGGCTCCGAGGGATCTGGGGTGATAATAGACTAGAGTGAAGTCCTTTGTTAGTTTGCTGAGGTAGAGCCTTTGAAGTGCAAGTTCAGTAAGTGACAGGTCCGCTGATCCCATCTTGACCAGATCGCCCATCATGACAGCACCTAGTACCCATTTTGTGATACTGTCTAGGAAGAATACACAAAGGCCAACTGCCAAATACACCTTGTCATTTGAGCCAGGATATAGGCTGCAGGCTCCAAATAGGACAAGAAAATGGCAACTTTCTAAAAGTGGCATTTTTAGAACTATGACTCCAACTTTATTATTAAAGAGGGTTTTAAATTAAAATTCATTTGAGACCAAACTTGACATTCATACCTGCTTTCAATCAAAAGCTATCATTCATTAAATGTAACAAGGTAACCCAATGTTATCCTATTAAAGAGAAAGGCCTTGTAGTAGTGAATAATTAATTTAAGAGTTTTCCACGACCAGCTCATGTAAATCTTACAAGTACATATTCACACTTGAAATAAAATGCACCCTGACTATGGGCTGTTTAGGGCCTGCCCTACGGGTGATGTATGTGTACTAAAAAGGAAGGTTAAGGCCTGGCAAAAGGCTTGTTTTGCCAGGTCAAAATAGCAGTTTAAAACTGCAATACATGCTTCAGTGGCATGCCTGAGACATGTGTTGGCATGTTTTAAAAGGTTACAGCAATTGGCTGAGTTTATTGAGACAAACAGCCTCCTTCATGAATCCCAGTCTGGCTTCCGCCCAGGATTCAGCACGGAATCTGTTTTGATTGAAATGGCTGACTCCATACGGTGGGCTGTGGATGAAGGCTCTAAGGCTATGTTGGTGCTGTTAGATTTATCTGCAGCATTCAACACAGTCTCTCACCCCATCCTATTAGATCATCTAAAGGACATAAGCATCCAGGGAACTGTGATAAATTGGCTATCATTCTTTCTGCATAACCGTATGCAACAGGTCCTGTCTCACCCCTTCACCTCACCCTCCAAACCTCTTAAATGGGGAGTTCCCCAGGGCTCAGCCCCGAGCCCGCTCCTCTTCAATGTCTATCTAACTCCCCCGGCAGAGCTTATCTCCAAAACTGGGATTAATGTAACATCTTACGCGGATGATTCTCAGTTACTGTTTACCTTTAGTCTTGTGTCAGCCTTCACCTTTGACCCGCTAAAAGAATGCCTCAAGAACATCGCCGCCTGGATGAAACGCAATTTTTTAAAACTTAACGCAAACAAGACCGAGGTCCTGTTCTTTAATCAACCCTCCCCTCCCCCACCTACTGCTTTGTGGCCTTTTGAACTGGGTAACGCTCCCACACCTAAGGACTCGGTCAAAGATTTAGGAGTGAGATGGGACAAAGATCTGTCCCTCTCGATGCATGTTCAAATGGTCTCGGCAGCCTGCTTTGGCAAAATTAAAACTATTAGGAAATGTATCAAATTTCTGCCTAATGCTACCCGCAAAACTGTGGTCAATGCTTTGATCACCTCTCACCTTGATTATGCGAATGGCCTATACATGGGCCTGCCGCTTGGCCTGATCCGTAGACTCCAGATCATTCAAAATGCCGCAGCCCGTTTGGATTGCGGTGTCCCGCTTCGTCACCACATCTCCTGGTACTTTCGGCAACTTCATTGGTTGCCAATAGCCAAATGGATTGAATTCAAGGCCCTGACATTTACATAACGGGCAGACAATGGAATAGGGTCGATCTATTTGAGGAGGAGACTCCAACCCTATCAACAAACCAGATCTTTAAGGTCTAACAACAAACGCTTTCTCTCCACACGCCGGTTTGCAAAAGCTAGAATGGGAGGCAGAACATTCGAGGTGGGTACCACCAAATGTTGGAACAACCTACCTCCCTATATGTGCATGATACAGTCTGAACACAAATTCCGCAAGTCCCTGAAAACCTGGCTCTTTAGTCAGAATGACTAGTTCTGCATGGCACCTCTCCCTGCCCTCTGTCTGCACTAGCGCCGGGACTCCCCGTTTGAGGTAGCTGCACGCCCTACAAATGCCTTTTATAATTATTATTATTATTATTACTGTAGTGAGTGGCACAATGAGTGCTGTAGGCTCACTACTAGTATTTAACTTAGAGGATCTGGGTGCTAGTAGCTCCACTTTACAAGGAACTTACAAGTAAACTAAATGTGCTACTCAGGTATAAAGTGCTCAGAGTTCTAAGCCCAGAAAACCTAATTCAGCAAAACAGGAGGGGCGAAGGCAAAACGTTTTGTGATGACCCTGTAGAGAGTGCCAGGTCCAAAAGTAATACTATTACTAAGTCATCAACATGATAATATATATATGCAACGTCACTGCACTGGCCACAGGCACAGATTGCATCACACATTACCTATGATGTCCAATGGACAGGACTGGTGCATGTCACAATATGCATCTGCAGCCTGTATTTAAATATCTTGTCACCACGCTGCTGTAGTTCGGGGACACCCCTGTATTAGTGCTCTTGATTATCTTTTTTGCCGTGATGACTTATTCAACTGAGGCAGGTCTGGCCCCTCCTACAACACTAGGTGATGAGGATTGTGCTTGCATATTTCCTGTGATGGACAGTTTTAAATAAAAAAAATGATAACGGTGTGTTTGAGCATGTAGGTTCTGACTCCCTTTCAGTGAGCATGCAGCAGTCATTGTGATATGGGAGAGCTATGTAAGTGCACTTCAATAAACTTGTTTTGAGTGTTATAAACACAATGGTTAATTTCGGTAGCAATATACACACACTACAGTTTGGGAGGGCAGCTAATGCATTTCTTGGGTGTTACTGGAGATCTTCAACATACCCAGCAGGATTTGGTTATTTCCCTTCAGTGATAAAAGTTACAGTTGGTGATATTATCTATCACCAATGATAATTCATAACAAGTGTACACTTCTGATGTTGCCATTGCTCCATCCACAGTAAAGTTAGTTCGCCTTAGAACAGAGAGCAGACTACTGCAGTAAAGGGTCTCATTGAGTCCTTCGAACATGAAAAAATCCCTCACACCTATTGTTGTGACGTGTTTTGGATGGCAGCATATTGGGGCATTGTAGACTGTCTTTCTTAGATTACATCCTGATAGGTTCATTGGATATTTTCCTAGAAGGAATATTGGACTCCATTGACAAACTGAATTTTGTAGATAGTAAAGTACTACTGCAATAGAATGAGAACAGGACCCTGTAGGAGACCAGGCTGGAGAGACCTGGTACCCTTCCCACTGTTTACCTCTATGGATGCTACTCTGCATCAATGTGAACACCTGCTGTGAAACAGCTGTAAATCAGTAGAGAGACTGGCTAAAAAGATGGTAATTCTGGTGGCCCCCCAATATTAGTCTTCTGAGCAGTGGGCAGCCCAATCTTGCCCATAAATATCTTGTTTTCTTCAGATGCTAAAAATCAACCAATCAACATATGTTTGAAGGAAATAAACCCCAACCCTTCTGCTAACTATTCACGAGAAAAGGATCTGAGTAATAAAGGCATAATTGTATCAACATAATACTCCTGGAACCTCTTTCCACAATCACATGTCATTTTCTGCTCACTTCCATTGCTTGTCACTTTGAAAACGCTGGCATGTTGCAAGTAGGCGCGGTGCGTCCATTGGGGTGTGGGGGCGTAGCCCCCCCGCCCCCGGAACCCAGAACGCTGCTCACTGAGCCAGCTCCTGACGAGCCAGGAACACTGCTCACTGAAATTGCTCCTCTCAGAACTGGAACACTGCTCTCTGGATTTTGCTTCTAAGACCCAGAGCCACTAGCGAATTACTGCTTCTGCCCGCAGCTCCCTCCTCGTAAATGTCAGTCAGTATGACGTCGGACCGTGGGCGGTCTGGCGTCATGTTGACTGACATGCATTGTCAGACCCCAGGGAAAGGCAACACAAGTGCGCATGAGTGGGCATGGAGCTTAATTTTTACTCCGTGCCCAGTCATGCGTACTTGTGTTTTTACTGCCTTGCGCATGCCCATTAGGAGCCCCTCGGTCTCCTAATGGGCAGGCGGCGGGTGAGGAGTAGGCTGTGCCCTCAGCCAATCCTGGCGCTGCAGCAGCGCCAGGATTGGCTGAGGGGTTGCCACGCAGTGCTGACGTCGTACTGTTCCAGTTCGAAGAGGGAAGAGGCGCCAACGCGGACCAGGAGAAGAGGTGGTCAGGTAAGTGTCTTTTAATTTTAGTTATAGGGTGGTTTGGCTGGGTTGGGGTTGGGAAGGTCTGGCTAGATTTGATTTTGATTTGTTTGGGTTGGTGTTGGGAAGGTTTTCCAGTGGTTTGGCAAAATTCGATCGAGTTTTGGCTGATTTTGGGGTGTTTTTGTGGGTTTGCGGGGGGCGCGTGTTTGATCGAAAAGTCGTACCCCTTCCACTGAATGGATTTGTGTAATTCTTGGTGAGATTCTTTGTAATCGCTGGAACTACTGTCCCAGTGAGTTTCAAGAGGATCGAAGTAGGGGAAGTGCGAAAAAAACGCTTTTTTTTTTAAGACTCGAAATGCAATGTTATCCAATGGGCGTTTTTGAGGTGGTGGAGAAGTGGTTTTTAGGGTGTTCCAGTTGCTCGAGAGGAACGGGGCTGCTGTGAGTGGTAGGGAGGGGGAATTCATGGGTGTGCAGGAAGTTTGAGGAATCCATCAATGGGAAGTGCTATGTAAAGTCACATATTTTGTGCAGGCAACTGGTGCAAGAGTCATGCAAGCGCTCCAGAGATACAATAGATTTGTATAGCACAGGATGTTGATTTTGTTAACTTTTCTACAAAAAAAACAATTTCTAAAACCCTAAAAAGGCCATCAATGTGAGGTGTGTGCTGCAACCTGTTTCTGGCACTCATGTGCTGCATTATAATTGTAAAAAAATCTTCATCCAAGTTAAGTGGAAGGCCAATGTAAAACAGTTATATAGTTTCTGCCATGTGTAGGGCCTCAGAGCCCTAAAGTTCCTTTCTGGTTGTCTCTTATGAAGGTCTAAGAGCAAAGAAGTCATCAGGCAGTACAGGTGGCTTGGGGATGTATTTTCTACCTGCAGAGAGAGGAGAGCAAGCAGTCCTAAAGTGACAGGAGGGGATTTGTTTGTATGTGTAAAGGACATGTGTGCACTACAGTATGCATTCTCTTGCCCGGAATGTAGGACAGCAGGGCCTAGGGAAAGAGGTACTGAGAGAGAGCGGGAGCTTGGAGGTGACAGAGGCTGAGAAGAAACTTGAAGGGAGAGACTGGCAGAGGCCATGGGACAGCTGAAACTTGGAAGCGGAGGAGAGAGTGCAGAGACTTGGAAGTGGAGGAGAGAGAAGCTGAGGGGAAGCTGAGGCTTTGAGAAGGATAAGAGAAAGGTTGAGGGAGAGTGGAAGCTCAGAGGTACATTATTAACCTTCTTGCTTTCTCAAATTTGCTTGAAAGTGGCCCCCGTTATGCCAGTAGGGCTCGCTCGTTATGCTCACTCATCACAGGCTACTCATCTACAACTTTTACGCCCACCACTTTCAAATGTCACCAGCCGCCCCTGGTTGCAAGTAGACCCATGTAAAATGACAGACAACTGTTCATTTGTAAGGTCTCTGCTTTAGCACAAGCCAATCTTCATGGAGCAGCGGCACCCTCTATAGAGATTATGTGAGTAGCATCTCAAGCATTAAGGGTAATGTGCATACAAAAGTATTATATTGTTGATGTCCATTTGAGACCAGATTACAGAAAAAGGATGGGGTGAGGAGTTAAAATGGTATTTGGACTTAGCAATTAAAAATGTAAACAAACAATTATGTTGCATTCACATTGCATTACACATATTTACAAGGAGATACAGAGATTTTTTTATCAAGTGCCGAAGCTGGAATTAGTGACAGGCTGCCAAATTCCAAGGTCAGTAGTTTAGTCTCGGGGCTATTTTTCTTTACTGAGCAGCAGGTACTTGCACTGCAGGGTAGAACGGTTAGGTTGAAATCCATGGGGCACGATTCACAAAGATTTTGCTTACTTTTGTAGTACTCCTGACTAGGGGTGCAGCTAAACCTGTACCTTGAGTGGGGGGCTAATACTTTGCATAAGGGGGGCATCATCAGAGGCAGACTCCCTTCACTGGTATCATATAGTGTGAAACATGAACTGTATATTTCAAGACAATGTGTAGAGCTTATTTTAGTGTTAAGTGCAGCATACCAGTAAGATTGCTCTCAACATAACAGAAAATAACTACAATAACTAATTTACAGTGGCTTTAGGATTCCTGATCAGAAATGTTTTGAGAATGAACTACAAATGTTGCATTCTAAGACATGTTTATCCTATAGACCTGGTTGGAGTTGGACTTTGGGACTCTAGTTTTTGGGGCAGATAGTTGCAAATAGTGAATTCTAAAAACGCACAAACATAACTCAATAGAAAATATTTTAGAAGATATTTTGTTGCCTTACATCAAATCAGATTTTGGAAACATTGCAGGTTACCCACAGTTCCTTAGTTATTATTGTTATGTTATTAACATTTACAAAGCACGAACAAACCACCCCCAAGCGGGTCTCTCTGCATTGTTCTACGCTAATACAGGTCAGCAATCACTAAAGGTGTTAGAAGAGACACGTTTAAAAAAAATGGGTGAGGACTAGGTCATATGGGTAAGGGTAGGCTATTCCAATGATAGGGGGCCAGTTTTGAAAATTATCTGCCCCCATATCCGAGAGCACGTATGCAGCGGGGCAAAGTAATAATTGCCCACTGGACCTAAGGTTGCACATAGGTATATAAAGCCATAGATTATTCCACAGAGAGAGGGGTCATTTTTTAAAAGGGACTTGTGTACTAGGCACAAGAGTTTGAAGAGGGAACTCTTTTTTATCCATAGCCAATACAATGATTTGGGTGTAGGTTGTGATGGGGAGCGGGATAGCAAATTCCAAACCAGGTGGGAAGCAGTGTTTTGTACCACCTGAAGTTTGGTTAAAAGAGTATTGTTTGCTGCAACCAGAAGGCATTACCATAATCTAGTTAACTTACAATAAGTGCTTGAGTGATGCATTTTCTGGTCTGAGGGGGCAGCTACTGGAAAGCTCTTCTGAGATGGCGAATAGTTCCAAAACAAAACCCAAATATGGAATTTACCTGTTCTTTCATAGAAAGGTTCTCGTCTATCAGTATCAGTATTCTATTCACACTACATTTTCCATCATACGATACCTTTCTGTTATTTATAGGGCAGAATTTTAGTAGACTAGGCAACTCTCTTGTGCACAAATTAAGCATAATGTGTGTTGTTCCCTCATAGAATACACAATATACCCAAGCTAGCAGCATATTTATCAAAACAAGTAGCAGCTGATTAGAAATAACATATTTTAAAAAAATATTTGGCAATAATTCATGAAGAAAAACTAAGCTACATCTTAAACCCATGGGATTTTTTCCAAATGCCACAATAAGAGAATTTCAGTGGAATATTTGTGAGAGGTGAGTTACCAGCAGAACAATGTTCTTGCTTACAGAATTACTACATTAATTAATCTGACTACTAGTAGGAGTGGTGCAGATAAATAGAAATAGAATTTTAAAATATTTTGGATGAAGAAAAGTAATTGCCATTTGAGGAAGAGAATTTACAGACATTCTGGGGCACATGTACAAGCCCCTATCGTCATCACAATGTCACTTATAGCGATGTTGTGGTGGCGATAGGGGCTTAGCGTTATTTACAACACAGAGTTAAGCCACTTAATGTGGTTTAACACTGCCTTGTAAATAAGGCCCCCTTTACGCTGTTCTTAGCGTGAAATGGGTGGGCAGTAGGTGTTGCGGTGGGCGTTCCACTGCAACACCCATTGATTTTGACGCTGCCCTCTATGTACATGGGCAGCGTACATAGGAGGCAGCGACAAAATCAAGACCTGGTAAAACCTGGTCTTAAGTCGGTGAAACGAGGAGAAATGAATTATTTCTCTTCGTTTTTGCTTTTTCCATGTGTGCTGCCTTGTGCAGCACACATGGAAAAAGCAGAATGCCTTAGATTGTTTATGTACAGCAAGGTCTCCTTTCCTGTACATAAACAATCTAAAAACAAATACCTTTTTGTGACTTTCATGTGTGCTGCATGAAGCAGCATACATAAAAGTGACAAAATGGCATTTTAGTATTGTTTATGTGCAGGAAGGGACACCTTCCTGCGCATAAATATTCCTCCCCTACATGCAGACACTCTTGCACTATGGCGCAAGGGTTCCTGCATTGGCGCTACACTGCTAAGTGTAGCGCCAGTACAGGGGGAAACGGAAGGCTAAACCATATCCTCGTAAATATGGTGCAGCCTTGTGCTTCTGAAGTTGCTGAGTGAGGCGTTAAGCCATGACTGCTAACTCCTCACTCCACCACTTCCTCGTACATATGCCACTCTATGTTTTACCATGTTGCAGCAGGCAGGGATGGAGGTGCAACCCATAGTCTTGGCAATCTTAACTTCTTTCGATTTTCAGAGGGAGAGTACATGATTTTCTGAACAGGGAATATACATTTCAAAAGAGTCAAAACCTACACTTGATATTTTCCATTTCAACTTCTGCCCTTCCTGCAAACCGAACCCTCTGCTTCCCATTTTCTTAAACTATGGTTAAAGATCTTAAGGGCTACATCAAAATTGTAAATTGCGAATATGTAATTGAGAATTTCTGAGAATCGCAATTAGGTAATTGCAATATAATGTATGAAACTCAAAGAGTTTCATAAAGCGATTCCAAGGGGCTCGGAAATTGCTCTACCTCATTAATATTAATGAGGTAAATCACAATTTGTGACTCTCTAGGAATTGCTAAAATCACAGGAATAGTGGCCTCATGGGGTCAACAGACCACCACGTCCGTGATTGCTTTTAAATAAAGCACTCTTCTTTTAAAAAATGCAACCAGTTTTCCTTAGAGGAAAACAGGATATGTTTCAAAAACAAAAATGAAAAGTTTTCTTTTCATTTTTTAAGAGTAGGCAGTGGTCCGTGGGACCACTACCTGCTCTTGAAAAATGCTGCAAAACAAACATTCACAAAGGTGATGAAATTCCTTGGGGACTCATTTCCATTTGCCAATGGGTTACCACCTACTTGAAGTAGGTGGCAAAATGCGAATGTTTTACCACCGCATTTCGGTCATAAAACACTCCTACATACTGATGGAATTCGGTATTAGGGAGGAACGCCCTAAACATGCCCCTTCCTAATAGCAAATCACAAACCCATGTTGTGATTCAGTAACAGGTTACCGAATCGCAAAATGGGCTTTGATACATGTAAAAAGCCATTTTAGCATTCACAAACAGCCCGATTCCTCAAATCGGCCTGATTGATAGCGCAAAATAGCTTGATACATGTAGCCCTAAATTTCTAAACTTGACGATCCCTGTCCTCCCATTGATTCTCCCACAACTCTCACCAAATGCAGCTACTGGTACACAGCTAAATTTAAATACTAACAAAAGGCTCATGGGAGATGAGGCTGTAGACACTGTGGAGGTGGAGCAGTCTGCTGCCTCTGAGGGGCTCTATCTGGCCTTCTCTACCATGTCGACGCAATTTGAATATTATTTCTTATTTTGCTATCATCATTTGTTACTCTCACTGGCGAGTGTCACCAACTTCTTATTCCTTCTCTCTGTTGGTTGCTCCTGCCTTCTTTTACTTGTAATTATTTCTCATTGTTGCGCTCCTCCCAAAACATTTAGCTAGATGGTTAGGATGAGCTACCCATAAAGCACTGCTGTGTTGTCCAGTGGGATATCTGTCTCTTGTGGCTAGCCACACCACTGCAAATGCTCCTACATGCCACCACCACCCTCCACGCCTGGACCCCGATCAGCACCGAAGACACCATCCGCACGATGAACTCCATCCACTCCGGATCACCGACCGACCCCTGCCCTCACCACGTCTTCAACAAGGCCGACGCTGTCATCGCACCCCACCTGCGAGACATCATCAACACATCCTTCGACACCACCATCTTCCCTGAGAGCTGGAAACACGCCGAACTCAGCGCTCTACTCAAGAAACCAACAGCGGACCCCACCGACCTCAAGAATTACCGCCCCATCTCGCTTCTCCCGTTTCCAGCCAAAGTCATCGAGAAGACCGTCAACAAGCAGATGGCCGCCTTCCTCGAGACGAACGGATCCCTCGACCCCTCACAGTCCGGCTTCCGAGCCAAACACAGCACCGAGACCGCCCTCATCGCCGCCACCGATGACATCCGAGCCCTGATGGACAATGGAGAAACAGCGGCCCTCATCCTCCTAGACCTCTCCGCGGCATTCGACACGGTCTGCCACCGCACCCTAGTACGGCGCCTCAGCAACATCGGAATCCAGGACAAGGCGCTGGAATGGATCATCTCCTTCCTCGACGGAAGAACACAGAGAGTCCGCCTACCACCGTACAAGTCAGAGGCCTCCGAAGTCATCTGCGGCGTCCCCCAAGGATCATCTCTGAGCCCCACCCTCTTCAACGTCTACATGAGCCCCCTCGCGGCCATCGTACGCAAACACAACCTCAGCATAATCTCCTACGCCGACGACACCCAGCTGATCCTCTCCCTGACCAACGACCCCGCCGCCGCCAGAGCCAACCTGCACGAAGGGATGAAAGAGGTAGCCGAGTGGATGACGTCCAGCCGCCTGAAACTGAACTCGGACAAGACGGAGGTCCTCATCCTGGGCTCCTCACCCTCCGCCTGGGACGACTCCTGGTGGCCTCCCGCCCTGGGCACCGCACCCAAACCGACGGACCATGCACGAAACCTGGGCTTCACCCTGGACTCCTCCCTCTCCATGACCAGGCAGGTCAACAACGTCTCCTCGGCGTGCTTCAACATCCTACGCATGCTACGGAAGATCTTCTGGTGGATCCCCATAGAGACCAGGAAGACCGTCACCCAGGCCCTCGTCACCAGCCGACTGGACTACGGCAACGCCCTCTACGCCGGTACCACCGCCAAGCTCCAGAAGAGACTCCAGAGGATCCAGAACGCCTCAGCCAGACTCATCCTCGACATCCCACGATCCAGCCACATCTCCGGACATCTGAGAGACCTTCACTGGCTCCCCGTCAACAAGAGAATCACCTTCCGCCTCCTCACCCACGCACACAAAGCCCTACACGACCAAGGCCCGAGCTACCTCAACAGCCGAGTCAACTTCTACGCTCCCAAACGCCACCTCCGATCAGCCAACCACGCCCTCGCCGCCGTCCCCCGCATCCGAAGAGCGACTACAGGAGGAAGGTCCTTCTCCTACCTGGCCGCCAAGACCTGGAACTCCCTCCCGACCGACCTGCGCCTGACCCAAGACCACCTCTCCTTCAGGAAGAAGCTGAAGACCTGGCTGTTCGAGCAGTAGCGGCACCCCCCCCCCCCCCAGCGCCTTGAGACCCTACGGGTATGTAGCGCGCTTTATAAGTGATTGATTGATTGATTGATTGATTCTTCTGTCTTTTCTCCTTATTTACCTTCACAATGCCCATCTTTTCCATCACGCCTGCCTCTCCCAACCTGAGTGTTTTGAGATGACCTTGTGGTGGCTTGTAGAGCTATACAAGGTAGCAACAAAATATATTTGGTCAACATATTTTTATTTTAAAGCACTCTTGTGTTTCTTTGTCACGTGACCTCCATGCTTCTTTCTTGTTCTCATAATATATTACTCTAGTTTCACATCAATCTATCTTTCTGCCTCACACTGGCCTGTGCGCAGCAGCAGATGGAAAACAGAGTAGCCCCTCATAGGAGAATTTTACTTCTTCTCATCATCACCCTCCACCAAACATTACTGATGTTGCTAGTAATTGGGCACTCTATGATACAAAATTGTATGTATTGGTATGAAGTTCCTTGGTAGGGCATTTGGTAATGGAGATACAGTTAGAAAAATGATATCTTAGTGCCCTCTTTAGGGTAGATCTATAGGCCCTGTCAGGTTTTTGAGACAGGTTTTGGCATGTTGGCTTTTGGATTTCTTTGTTTCGCCTAAGAGTACAGCAATTTATCTTCTTAGTCTTGTGTATTACGTTGTTGTGCCCAGGGATACTAGCTAGATGGTTTAGTTGCATGCATATATCAACCTAATTAAAACATAAATGTGTCAATTATTTCATAGGAAGAGACATGTTTTTTCTTCTTTGCGGTGCAAGGGATGATCATGTGGTACAGATTGGAAAAGGAAAAGAGAAAGGAAAATGATCTGAGCAGCTGATGTCAAGATGACTGAGCATTCCACTATGCCCCAGTCTCCAGTGCTAGGCCTAGAGTCGATCATTTGCTTTTAGTGCAATTCTTGAGGCCAGGTCCTCAAAATGATGTTCCATTTCCATCACCTCTTATCTAAACTGCTACATTTAAGCTTTTCAAATTGTTCATGGTGAGTGCCTCACATTGGGTCAGATGAACAACTCTTGTCCTGCCCTCATGCTCTGACACTGCACCTTTGGCCCAAATATTTAGATATTTGCTCCTTGGTGTGCGTAATGTGTTGTTGCTAGCAATGACAACAGTTTTAAAAGTGGCCCCAAATGATAGCTCTGGGCCACGCAGGAATTTAGCTTTCTACATGTAGCTTCAATGACCCCCCCTCCTTCTGAATATATTTACACTGGCAAAAGGTCCTGGGTTCTCCACCTCCTAGCTTGTCTCAGATGGTATCACAAAAGTCTCCCCCCGAGTTCCTTGTGTTGCAATTTATGTTACCATACTCGAATGCAGGTACGCAGTCATGGTGGCACACTCAAGTGACTTGGTATGCATGGACCCGGAACCAGCTCCACCTGCTCAGGTCTGAAATTGGGTCAAGAAGCTTCCCAGCCTCCTCTAGATGGGCACTGCAGATGGGCACCCACTGGGGTGCTGCTGTTCACTGTGTGCACCTCCTCTGCACCTTCTTGATTGCTATTCAGTGGGCCGGAGCCCAGCACCTCCCAAGTTCAGGCCCTGGTCTGTGGAATCCATTTGATATAAATTATTTGTTTGTGCTATCCTTTGTTCCTGCACTCAGATTAAACCTCTGCTGAGAAATCTCAGGCCTGCTTCTCCTTGATCAGGTCCCAAAGTGGGAGTATCATTGGATACTCTGGAACACTGTAAGCTGGCCACGCAGCTAGCCCCAATCTTTCGACATGCTAATTGAGATTCAGTCTAACCAATTTACAGTTGTCCCTGAAAAGTAAATTTGAAGCCATAAATGTACAACGGCAGCAATGAATGTACATTTTGACCAAATAATATACGTTCAGAGACACAAACATATACTCGTAGGGTGCATGCACTACAGTACATCTACAGAAGTCAACTGTACATGTTCAAAGTGACCATATCATAAAAAGCCATATTCATACAGAAAAAACGTGCACTAATGCATGCACATTTACTCTGTTAAAAATATAGAAAGCACACATCTTGAAACAGGATAACACCTTGCAGTGTACCACATAACTCAACTCAGTCACTTTCACGGTCATAATTTAATGATTCCACTAGGACCTAATTTTACAATGGTTACAGAAAGAACCAGTACAAAGATTATCAGGGTAACACATAAAACATGTATTTTTTATCTGTGACGCTTTCTCTTTTAGCCCCCCCCCCCCACCCCGAGGATGGGGCCAAATGTGTCACTCCCATGTGTAATATTGCATTATTTTGTGCCCCCTGCTGATGATGCAACGAAGCAGCTGAATATCAGTCATGGTGTGTTTCAATAAATTTAATTATGGTTAAACGGTCAACTAATTCTGAATGATCACAAAAACTCCATAAGACCCCATAGATGCATTGTTGAGGATAAATTAGATATTTGCTTAATACTATTATTTACCAATTGCCCTATTTTTATTTCAGTGGTACTCATTTTGTTAATGCCATAAGGATGAAAGGCTGAAATGTCCCTGCTGGGATTTAAGTTGTGCCCTGTAGTATGTACATAGTTCCCTGCAGATGGTACAGTACTGGTGCATGAGTACATATACCCACATATAGAGAACTGCCCTATCCTGTGCATTATGTGCAATGATGAATGTAACTGTTAGTTAAATGCTTGCTGCTGAAACCTGCTGTGAGCCATAGGTCAGAAAATGACACATGAAGGTTTCAGCACTTAGTAACGGCAGAAGTGAAGCGTGAAGCTCTGAATAGAAAAAAAGCCAGCAAGAAATGTTATTTTAATCTGATGTCAAACTGCAACATAGTGTTTTTTTAATTTACATTTTTGTTGCAAGTGTCGAAAAGCTGCACAAACAAAACAAACCAGCACTAAGATTTACATTTTAATGTCATATCTCTCCTTATTTGCATTTGTTTTGGATTGTAAACTCCTTGCTTCACAGTTTCTTCCATATTTCTGCCTGGGTATCTTGTCTTGCTTACATGTGTGACGCGAGGATTTAAACTTTTTTGTTGATAATGTGTCCATGATTGTCCTGCAGTTTTTTTTGTGTGTGTCTGAGATGGGTTGTGAAAATGTCAGCTTTCATACCTAGCCCCAGACACTCAGCTTTGACCAAGGGTGCCGATTGCAAAGGAAACAATGCTTCGACAAGTAAAGAAAAGTAATTAGTGCTTGGTCTATATGAATGAGGGCACAAAAGACTGTAAACCGAGACCCAGCAAGGTGCTTTATTCACCAATCTGACCGGCAGCAACAACCCCGCATGCAACAAGATGGGGGGGGGGGGGGGAGGGAATGGGGCTAGTGCCTTTTCAATCCAATGTGCATTGCGCACCTGCTCCTAGCTTACTCCTAGCAGTGAGGAGGAGGCAAGAAGTACTACAAGAGTCAATTAGAATTACAGCAACATTTTTGAGATCCAGTTTATAAGCTATAGTTAGAGTTTGTGGCATGTTTGGGAATATAAATTACACAAGTTGCCAATTTATTTTGCACTTTAGTTTGCCGATTTGTATTTTATGTGTTCTGTGCAGCATGAATGAATGGATAATTTGTAAAGCACTTGAATCACCCCCGAAGGAGTATCTTCGTGCTGGAGAGCAACAACTCAAAATATCAATTGCAGAATAGTTAAGTTTTCAAAAGTTTCCTAAAAGTAGGGAAACCAGTGCACTTACGGAGGTAAAGAGGCAAGCAATTTCAATATAGGGAAGCAAGATAGGAAAACGTCTTGCCCCCAGAGCGGGACTTCCTAAAACGGGGGATGATGAGGAGGGATTTTCCCCCTGAACATAAGCATCTACTTTGCCTATAAGGGAGGAGTTTTTCTGTTAAATAGCTAGGTCCTTTGCTGTTTAGCACCTTATATGTGATATAGTAGATGTTAAAGTAAATTCTTTGGCTTATAGGTAGCCGGTGTAGCTGTTGCAGAAGAGGTGAAGCAATTGTTCTGGATGGCATATTTTGGACAAGACAGGCAGCACTATTCTGGAACACTTGAAGTTTAATCAATAAAGCTTAATTTGTGGCAGCCAAAAGTGTGTTGCAGTAATCTAGGCAAATAATAACTAGCCCCTGAATCATGTTTTACGTACCTTGAGTGGAAGGAATTGGAATACACTGCGCAAAAGACTCAGCATATGGGAACGGGTACTGCTGGTAGCTCTTACACTATCTTTGATTGTGAGGGACTGATCCAACGGTAAACATCCATTTGTACGCGGACATTTGTTCGCGTACCATTACTACGCAAGTGTTAGTATGCATGTGATGTAACAGCGCGTCACCTTTAGTACGCATGCTGTTACATCGCATGCGTTGTACAACGCAGGCGTAGGGGGCGGGTGCCGCTTTTAGAGGTCGTCACGGCGGCCATTTGCTCCGAGGGTCTGCTGTTGGTGCTTTTCCGGGCCTGCTGCTGGTGCTTTTCCGGGTCTGCTGCCGGTGCTTTTCCGGGTCTGCTGCTGCTTTTCCAGGTGCAGGTGAGGACGTAGGAAGCCCACGACGGAGGAAGCCGGTGGAAGCAGGAAGGGGGAGAAGATAGGAACCACGCATGGTAAAATGTAAGTGGGGCTGTGTAGGGTCGTGTAGGGGCTGTGTAGGGTCGTGCAGGGTTGTGTACTTGTGTAGGGTTGTGTACTCGTGTTTGTGTAGTGTAGAGTAGTGTCGGTGGTCGTGCAGGGTAGGGTACCTGTGTTTGTCTAGTGTAGAGTAGGGACAGGACTGGAGCTAGGGGCAGGGTCGTTCTGGGGGTAGTGTTTTAGGGTTTAGGGTAGTGTTGTGGGGTTAGTGTAGGGTAGTGTTTTAGGGTTTAGGGCAGTGTCGGGGGTTGTGCAGAGTAGTGTATTTGGGTGTAGGGTAGTGTAGGGGGTCATGAAGGGTAGTGTTTGGGAGTAGGGACAGGACTGGGGGTGGGGGCAGGGTCGTGCTGGGGGTAGTGTTTTAGGGTTTAGGTTAGTGTTGTGGGGTTAGTTTAGTGTAGGGTAGTGTTTTAGGGTTTAGGGTAGTGTCGGGGGTTGTGCAGGGTATTGTTTGGGAGCAGGGACAGGACTGGAGCTAGGGGCAGGGTCGTGCTGGGGGTAGTGTTTTAGTGTTTAGGGTAGTGTTGTAGTGTTAGTGTACTTTAGTTTACTGTTTTAGTGTTTAGGGTAGTGTCGGGGTGTTGTGATGGGTAGTGAATGAGTGTAGGGAGCGGAGATGGGGAATGTGTATGCTAGTGCAGGGGGTAGTGATTTAGGGTTTAGTTAGTGTAGTGCTGTTTCAGTAGTGTAGGGTAGTGTAGTGTTTTAGTGTTTTGGTAGTGTTTAAGTGTTTTAAATGTGTAGGGTAGTGTATTTTCTTTGGTGTTGTGTTTTAAACATTTTTTTTTTTAAATATGACATGTTATTCCGCATACCATTTTTATTACTAGGCAAGTTTTTACTTCACATACATTAACACTTTCAATGTAATGGTATGCGAAGTAAAAACTTGGGTAGTAACGGTTATTGCTAAGTAATAGCATGCAAAGTAATGGCATGCGAAATAACGTCTCATATTCGATCCAACTGGATACCTACGTTTTTTACCATGGACTTGGGAATCTGAGCTATGCCTAGGTTTGAAGGCCACCACTCTGCAGCCCAGAGCTTTTGGGCATTTCCAAATAGCATAATCTCCGTCTTTTAGGCATTCAGTTGGAGAACATTTTGTGTCATCCAGTATGAAACCGCTTTGATGCCTGCCAGCAAGTGGAATTTAGAGGTTGTATCATTGTTGTCAAAGGATGAGAGAAGTTGGGTATCATCTGCATAGGAGAAAGGGGTGAACCCAAATTTTTTGTCAATCTTGGCCATGGCAGCCACGTATACATTGAACAGAGTGGGGCCTAGGAAGCAGCCCTGAGGCACTCCCTTCCTCAATGGTACGAGAGAGGAAAGGACCCAAATTAATTATCTGTGTATGTTGACTTAGAAAACACGAAAAAACCCGAGAACCATTGTAGAGCTCGCCTACCGATTACTATCTCCTCCGGTCTGTGAAGTAATCTATGATGTGACACAGTCTCAAAAGCTGCCAACTATCAATGGTAGGGGGATTGACTTTGGTAAGGAATTTGATTTAATTGACCCAATACATGCATGTTTTATTTCTGTTGTCTGTAGAGGGTTGATTTACAATATTTCCTAAGGAGAGTCACCCTCTAATGCTAAAAGAAAGAAGGTGGGTTATACTGCAATCAAGAGAAACTCCCTTCTGTGCAACCTTACTTCTGTATTCACCACAATCCAGACGCACTAAATGATGATATACAGTGAACGCATATACTACAATTAAAAACATTTGCAACTCTGCCTCCTCAATTTAAGAAAATTCTGTCATATATTTTTTTTGAAATAATATAATGAAATCTGCTATTTGTACATCAAATAGTATTCACAAATTAAAATAATACAAGGACTAAAACACAAATTCCTTGCACTTCATCATACTTCATTGCATTTATAATTATCAAACATCATAGTCACAGCACATATCATTGTCCTCATTTCAACAATAAAAACAGTAAAAAAAAAACAACTCAAAAGGATTATTTAAAAAAAATCTGTTGATGCAACATTTGGGGGGTACTTGAAATGGTTCAATCCACCTTCCTCATGACAACAATATTTGTCATTCAAATCAAATCTATCTATCAAGAGTGAGAGGGAGGAGGAAACGGTGGGGCTCATTCATTGCCCCAAGACTTTCTCAGCAAACAACGAGAACAAGCTCAGGTTGAACTTGGACAAACCAATAAGTGTATGGTCATTAAAGTAGTTTCCATAACAGAACACCCATTAGGTTCTAAAAATAACCCTCACCCAGTCAACCTATTTGGTGGCATGCTTCATCATTGGGTTCCCACCTAGGGGGCCAGGTGCCTCCTAGGTGTGTTTCGATGCATGATTAGAGTGGAGCGTTGCTTTTTTTAAGTGAGGAGTTGAACAAACTGAGTGTGATTCTTAACAATGACCTTCAGGATACTAAGATAGATGATGTAAACCAGATTATTTATTATGCAGTTCCTAGGGTAGGGTTAAAAAAGGTTATTGGACGTGAGTGATGTGAAATGTTCACACACATCTCCAAGAAAGTATGATGATCTACATGTTTCACCCAATTTGTCCCAATTTCATGGGCTTTCTTCAGGACCAGTGTAGCTCAGGTTAATTAGTACCTATATCAAAGGCAGTGTTTGCTTTGAAACTTCGAGCTTTGACATGCTAATTTATGAGCCCTTCTGTTTGGAGGAGGTGATAACACCTTCTGCCAAAGCAGGCATTTATACTGAACTCCTGAGAGCATGGGCTCTCACCCCTGGGGATCAGAAACCCATCTGTTGTGGCAGGCTGGACAGGACCAGTTAGCCAGCACACTAAAGGGCAAGTAGGGTTCAGGGGTACCCTCTGGGTGCATGTATTAATAATTCCATTACTGGAATCAGTATGGGTTTATTAATGAAAGTTGTTTGATACCAAACACCATAGGTTTCAGTGAAGTAATCATGTAGCTGGGCAACTCCTTTTAAGCACTGCCCAGTACATACCTTAAGGCGGATTCCCTGTTCACTTGCAATATCTAGAAATGAACCAAGACATCAGAGGCATACCTGCTCAAGCAGATATGTCCTCACGTAAAATATAATGCACCCTGCCTTAGGGCTCAAAGGTCTGCTGTAGTGGTCACTTACATATATTAGATGCAGTGACTTTGGCATGACACACAGGAGTGCATCATGTCATGTTTTTGCTCCTGGTTTCCACCATGTTACACAGCCTGCAGTGTCAGTCTGGGTTGAATATGTATGTGGGTGCCGTAGGTTGACATAAGATATGCTGCAGCCCTTAGGCACCCTCTTTAACACTTATGCCCGAGGTACCTGGGGTACTATTTACTAGAGAATTACAGGGGTGCGAAAGTCCTTAGCCAATTCTGGAGCAATAAGATTTCATCTTGTTTTAGGAAAGGAGCATTAATACTGACGTCTGGTTAGTAGGCCTCAATGCACTTTCAGAGACGTAAATCAGCACAAAGTAGCTAAAAAGGTGGCAAAAAGTGGGGGGACAACTACACAAAAGCCCAGTTTCCTACACAACCCCCCCCCCCAGCCAACATAGCAGGAAACTCAGCCACAACCTGTGAGTCGTCCTAGTCTGTCAGGCGAGGAGGAGAGTAAGGATACAGGCTGTGCTGTTGCAAGACCTACTCTGCTTCACCTCCTCCTGTCCAGGTCACTGCTTCTGTGCAGCTAACATAGCCCAATACTAACAGGACCCGTTTTAAAAGGCACTAGATCTGTTTGACCTTTTATCCTGTCCTTAAGGATAGAGGTAACCACCTCTGCTAAATCTGTCTTTGCCGGGGCAACCCCCAGCTTACCCAAAGAGGTTATCCACACCTGGTTTAACCCTACTATGACAAACAGGATCAGGGGCCTCACTTGCTATTTGACATGGTGTCAGACCACCATGCCAAGGACAGTGTAGACATAAAGGCTAGCACCCAGCAGAGGCTGCTGACAACTGTCAGTACTATGAACCACACATTTAGCTCACCACTAACAGGTGGATGGGCTAACACATAGGCTTCTTTGGACTCTGGGGTCCTACTGCTGTTTTAGAGAGGGAGGTTACTACATTGTGTAGCCAACACCCTCCTTCTGTTCTCTCTTCTGTTAGCTGAACAGCCACCATCTCATGCTTAAAAGCTGCCTGACTAGTCAGGACCTCTTGTGTGGCAGGTAGGGATTCACCAGTGCCTACTGCGGAGTCCTCTCCATCAGGAACATGATCTCCTTGGCACACTGGAACTTTGTCTAAAAGTTGCCCTCCTTTACTACACCTTTTCAGTCTTCTATTCCTTTGGGTCCTACTTGTACTAACAGTAGGTTCAGCACCTCTGGAATCCTTGGGAGAGGACTGACACTGGACCAGTACCTCTTTTGGGCTCTGACTCATTTCCAAAGAGACAATCAAGGGGAAAGTCTGTACTGATTACCACCATCTGCCAACGAAGGGACCCAGCTTTCTTTAGGGGCACTTAAGCCACAGGCCTAACAGTAACTGCTCCTAGGACAGCCCTTAATTTTCCAGTCTCTCCTGGCAAATACTGGCCTGAGGATACCAGCCTGTTATGTACAAAGGTGTGACACAGATTGACTTCTGTGAGGAATTTGATTTAATTGATCCAACCCAAGACAATCATCTACTAATTCTGTTGTTCCTAGAGTGTTGATTTGCATTACTCTATCAATCACAGTACATTCAAATGAACATGTAGATGACAGCATAGTTTGCCTATCACAATACAGAATATTTCAGTGCTACAGTTTGAGTTCAATTCATAAACATTTTGGGGGTCCTAGAATGTACAGGGGCCAGTGGGCCACAACGGTGGTGGGTGTGTACTGTTAATACTGAAGTTCTGTTACCTAACTTACTATGCACTGACAACTGAGAAATGAGTACACACTTTTAACACTTGACTCCCAGGCTAGAGGCGCAGTTAGTCCAAGGCCTCTGAAGAAAGTTGTACAGAGTAAAGAGACTCAGAACTCAACAGCCACCAATGGAGCAAAATAATGACTATCCAATCCAGTCCAATGCAGACCTTCACTTTATGAAATTGAGAAGTACTATATTATTCACAGGACCATACTAAAAAGAATGGAGCAACATTTATTTAAATGTAAATTCTAATTTGTTCAACATAATACAATAAATATATTTCTATATAATTTATATCACTTACAGATCCTAGAATATCTAAGGAGGTAAGCTTTCTCACTGAAAAAGGAACACCTCATTTAAAAAATGTGTAATATATTTATATTACAGAGAACTGCAGAAGCAAGTAAACATATTTGAAGTGAACCCATTATTACTCCAAGCAATGCTACAAACAATGCAGTAGAAAACCCCCCAGCCTCCAATGCAGAGATAGCAATAGGACATATAGTTCAAGGTCTAAAACAAGACTCAACATGCGATATTACTCTGACTAAAAGAATCACCATAGAATTCCTCCCCTATTAATGGCAAACTAAAAGGCCATTCCTAACCCTAAAGAAAATCGTATCTAAAATCCTCAGGATCTCTTCTATTATTCTTCTATTATTCTTGCTCTGACATAGATTGGTGCATTTCCTTGAACGTGGGGTTCTCAGTAGATCAGGGCTTTAGCACTGCGATCAGAGGCTCAGCCTTCTGCCATCTTGCTTCCTCTGACCACTCAGCCACTGTCCCAAAGTTCCAACGAGCCTTGCGCAATACCAGCATACTGTTAAAGATGCCAAAAAAGCATGATGTGGGACCTAAATGCTTAAAACAAAGGTTCCAATGGTACACCCCCAGCAGACCACTTAGATCTTCTGTATTTAAATTGTGACATAAATGTATGGCAAACAGTTGTTGTAGACTTGGATTAAAATCCGCCTTTATGTCTTTAATAAAATTATACATTTTAAAAACAAAATCTTGAAAAATCCAGATTCTATTGCAAGACCAGAGGCTCATATTATGAAAACTTAATGTGTAATTATGACAGTTGGTGAAACATTCACACTAGGTTTGCATGGACTGCTCTCATAATGTACTTCAGGGTTGAAACCAAATGGAAAGCTTTAGGGGACATAGCTTTCCTAGAGGACTGAGCCCTGACACAACACAAGAACAATCCCAGACAAATTTAGATGTATAGAGTAGATTGTAATACATAACATGGTACCAGAATTACAAAAATACAACCAGTAAAATTGGATATATACAAGTTTCTAGTGACAATCATGCCTAAAATAACATAGACCCATTTGCGGGTATTTAGTAGGGATTTCCGTTCCGCTCGCGGAAATTGCGATAATTTGACATTTTCGCGTTCCGCGGAGAGCGCGAAACTGTCAAAATGTCCGCATTCCGCAGCTTAGCGATAATTTGTTTCTTGCTCGCGCTGTAAAATAATACATTCTCGCGCGCGCGCGATCGCCTTACCTGAATCCCCGCGTTCGCCGACAAGTTTTCCCTATCCGGTTGCGTTCTCCACGAGATGTTGGATTGTTGGTAGCCATTTGCGCTGTCTCGCGACAGTTCGCGCCCACAGTGACGTCATGCGTCGCGCGATCACTTCTTTCTTCTTGCGATCATGCACCGCGAGAAGAGTGAAAACAAGATGGCCGCGCCCGCGAGCAACCGCATGGGTAAGTTGGCGAGCCGCGACCACGTAGAAAATACCGTGAACGGGCGAGTAAAACACTTCCGCATCTTTGCGATATTTCCGCGTGTTTGCAGAGATTTTTAACCTTTTCGCGATAATTTGCGAAAGTCGCTTTCGCAAATTCCGCCCACCCCTAGTATTTAGTCATGCTAGACCGGAGGAAGACCACATCGTTTCTGTAGTACAAAGATCCAGTGGTGACTGCAGCTTTGCACTAGTGGTCGTCATGGGCTGTGATTGCATTAGTGCGAAAGTGCAGGTCTCGCATTGCTGGTCATTGAGGATGGTTGCTGTTGGCATGAAGAGCAGGTCTTACCAGAGCTTTCCTTTGGCAGGCATAGCAAGTGGCAGAGTTTCAGCGTGAAGAGGGCTGTTCACAGTCACAAGGATCCAAAAGCTGATGATTTTCACCTTTTTCATTCAGGAGTATCCGCTGCCAGCAGCCAATGGTCCAGGAACATGGAGTACCTTTTGGGGATCAAGTTTCACTCCAGCAGAAGCAAGCAGCAGGTCTCAGGTAGCTCCAGAAATGGCCACTTGCAGCTGGCCAGCTTGGCAGTTTGGAAGCTTGTTGTGACCCTGTAGCTCACACACATCAGCCATCCAATCTTTGGAATCACTCTGGTTTGCCTGGGATAGAGGCAACCAGGTCCAGTCCTCCCCTTTCCCTGCTAGGACAGGTGAACTCAAGCACACGTCTTACTTTTTTAATACATTGCACCCTGCCCTATCAGGCTTTTGGTCCTACCTTAGTAGTGAATTAGAAGTCATAAAAAGGAATGATTAGAAAAGGGACCAGGTTAATTTTTCCAGGTCAAAATGGCAGTTTAAAACTGCCCTATTGGTTGCTATGGCAGGCTTGAGACATGTTTTTTAAAGTGCTACTTTAGTGGGTGCCACACTAAGTTCTGCAGGCCCACTAGTATCATTACATTTACATGCCCTGGATACTTATAGTTTTATTTACTTGAGACTTAAAAGTAAATTAAATCCGTCAATTGGGTGTAGGCCAATTGTACTATATTTGGAGGAGTGAGCATAAGCCCTTCAGCACTGGATAGCAGTGATAAAGCACACAGAGTCCTAACTAGTTAAAAAGGTTTGAAGGAATACCACAACCAAAAAGAAGGTCTAACAGCTAAAGAATTGTGTCAAATGTATTTCCTGCTTGCTTTAATACCTGGTTTAATTTTGAAGTCATATTTTTCATCTCTTAAGTACAAAACAACTTGTAAAAATGCTGCCTGACCCAGAGCTGTCTTAAAACTAGTTTTGCCATTCATCACATTCCAGAGCTGAAATGAATATCCTTGGCTGAGAGAGTTAACAACCTTGGCTCAGCGGACAAGGCACAGAGTACAATAGCCTGTCCCTAATCCCAGAAAGGGCAAGTGGTGAGTGCTAACTGCAAACCAGCAATTAGCTATCTGGGTGTGGAAAGAACCTATGGCAGAACAAAGGACAGTTCTAGTACTACCTCTTTTGAGTTGGACATGCCATGGATGGCTTTTCTTATTTGATCCTAGGACCCTCCTAGACAACCAGGTTCCAATCCTAGTATGAGAGAAAACCAGTGTTGTCCTCTTTAAGTGGGATGGGAGCTCCTTTGAAGAGGGCAGCGGCTTGGGACATGAGGATGGGTGGGTCTACCAGAAGCCAGGTTCTCCTGCTCAATTTTATAGTATGGAAAAGGGGAATTTCTGCAAAAGGGAGTGAGAGTGTGTGAGAAGAAAATATTGGGTGGTAGAATGTGTCCAATTGCTTGCTACTGCACAGGATAAATCTAGAATTTCCAACACCACCTCCTATAAATATTCTTGGGCAGGCTCCATCTGAAAAGTAGGCCCTGTTGGAAGGAGACTCCTGGCTTCTGTTGGAAGAAGAGGGCTCACAAAAGGCCTCGTGGATGCCTAGCTCCTATTGGCTCCTAGAGACTGGAACTGCTCATCAGGGGTGAAGTGGTTGGTCTTCTGTTTTTTTCTGTTTCAGGGGCATACATGACCCCGAGAAGACCAAGATGACCAATGAGAACTGGATCTTGCAGGAGACCAGGCTAGAGAAAGACCTGGTGCCTAGAGACCTGCAGTCAGAATCTGCGGGCTGGAGTACTGATCATTCAGAACTTTGAAAAATATGGGACTTATCATTTTCTGAACTCCAACAGACTGGGGCAAGGTGCTGAGGCATGCACGAGGAGGTTGCACCCCAACTTGGAGCTTTTTGCAGTGTTGAAAACTATGTCTGTGGGACATTGCGATGAAGGTATTTGGCCTAGTGGAGCCCTGCTCATCTATGGTATCCTGCCTTGCCCTGCTGAAGGACTTTATCTTCATAAATCTTTTTGACAGAGGCAAGGCAGCAAATCAAGCAGACCTGCAGAGCGGCCTAACCCACACTGAAGTCCAGGCTTGCTTCAGTTGGAAAGTTTGGCACTGCAATCAATAGCTGTATCAGGAGCATGATGACAAGTCCCACTTCAAGTGACCTGTGCCTGCCACAGCTTTTGATCTTGCCACGTGGAAGATTTTGACTTTGAACAGAATCACCTGTGTAGGGTAATTAACTGCTGTTCCATTTTGTTTCACCTGATATATCGCACTCAGTTCCTCTTTGGAAATTGTGTTGTGTTACGTTTCTTACCTTCAAATGTTTTGTGCTGCTTGAGCTTAGCATGCACTTCTCTGGGGATTGTCTGCCTCTTGTTCCATACCTTCTAGGGATTGCTCAGAGATTATCTCAGAACACTTTTTTGACTTACCATAGGACATTTATAAAG
Source organism: Triturus cristatus (assembly GCF_964204655.1). Lineage (NCBI taxonomy): Eukaryota > Metazoa > Chordata > Amphibia > Caudata > Salamandridae > Triturus > Triturus cristatus. Next base: position 316,064,558 of record NC_140588.1, on the reverse strand, counting down.
TTGTTATGGGTACAGCCCTCACAATTAATAACCCTGTTTCTGTTACATCGTCCATTTAACTAATCTGGACAGCATAGGAAAGGAAACAGGCAATGTGTTCTTCACAAGGGAAAATTGATGTCTGGGAGCAGATGTTCTGAGGGATGATATGCTATTTTCATATTCTCTGCAATAGTGTACAACACAGAGCTTTGGATGATTGGGAAAAGAATGGTGCTCAATAGAAGTAATCAAAGCCTTTGCTTTTCTGGAAATAGAAAAAGCACCACCGATAGAAAGAACTGTCTGGCCAATAAATCTAGAGCTTTAACATTTGAAATAATCTTAAAGGAAATCAGACATAAAATCATCATCAACATTGCTGATAAACATTTCAGCGAAGGAGCAGCACTCTCAGACTCTAAACTGAGGCTCTCATTATGAGTTAAAGACTAAGAGCCTGATTTGGATCTTGGCAGATATGTTACTCAGTCACAACGGTGACGGACATCCCATCCACCAAAATATAAATCCCATAGCATATAATGGGATTTATATTTCAGCGGATGGAACATCTGTCACCGTTATCACAGAGTAACCTGTCTGTCAAGATCTAAACCAGGCTTTAAATTCCGAACCCTGTGTAAACACATATTTGCACAAGGATCAGAATTACCAGTTGTGTTATAATTGTCACGCACTCACAGTTTTCCCCAGTTCAATTCTTGCAGGTCTAACCTGCTGAGATTTATGGCATAAAAGGCCCAGAAAAGAGGGTAAAACATGCAGAATTGGGTGTGTTAAAAGACTATTCAGGATGTTAAGCTCCATTGCTGTAAATACCCCACCCTATTACGACAAACTTGTAATCGGGCATCAATATATTTGGAACAATTTGGCATCCCATAGTACTATGTATTTTTTAATTTGTGTTAAAGAGAAATTATCATCACTCTGTGAGAACTAACAATTCTAGAGCACTTACCTGTGGAAGGTAGAAATATTAAGGAATTTGCCACAACAGTGGCATTTAAGTTAATAGGATTGTTAATTTATTTGATTAACTGCAAACTCCATGATGCTCAGATTGTCTTGCAAACGTTTTTTGTAGCAGGAGCCCATGACCCCTCAATGAATTTAATAGAGCTTACTAAAAGTCTTGGGAAGGTCCTGGATGGGCTGAAATGTTATATGCTACTAAACCGAGTTTGTGGTAAATACCTGCCGGATTGACTAGGATGTGACACACAGTGAAGAGGAACTTAGATGTCTATTGGCTTTTGAAGAAGATCCTGATACCATATCTGCGAAGTCCAAAGAAGGGTTAAAATCAACCAAATCCTGAATTCTAGCCTGAGTTTGCATAGGCAACTAGATACCATGACAAACAGGGGAAAATTGCAGGGGAGACCTTCATTCTAGAAATTAAAAACAAAATTCATACCTAAGCCTGTATGATCCAACCTCATTCTGTAGAAAAGACTGAGATAGGATTTGATTTTAGGGGCAAACGCGTCTACTGAGAATGTGCTCCAAAGATTCTGTAGACTTTGGAGTAGTGGAATGCAATGCTTTATTCACTGGAGTCTCCCAAGTGGTGAGAGTACCACTTTGCTACTAAAGTGAGATTTCTATGGGACTCTGCTGTGCTTGATGCATAGCAAAGTAGACAGTATCCTCAAAAGTGTTTGCCAAGCTCTGTCCGAATTTTTGAGAGCGTGCCCCATAAATATTTGATCTATCTTATGGCTGTAATAAGCAGAACTGAAGAGCGTGCATAATTTCTTTGTGAAAGTTTGACTCACAAAGGAGATGGCAAATGATGTTCTTGGAGGATCCACTCTGAGATCATATGCCCCAGTGATTATAGGCTTCACTTCATCCCCCCATTGAGATAAATGTGCATTGGATTCTAATAGTAGATCTGAGATGGAATTGAAAATGGGTCTGCCATTTAAACTTTGTAGAGCACAATAAAGAAGCGGCCCTGGAAAAAATACTTGAATCAATAAAGCCAACAGGCCCATTATACTTAGTAGCACTTATTTTTAAGTTAACTTTTAGTTGGTTTTGGTCGTTGAAGAGTTACCAATAGAAGATTGACCGGAAAGTCCAAACATGTTGAAGACTGAGTAGGAATGAGAAATGATTTCTCTTGGTTTATGACAACCCCTCAAAGTTGAAGAAGTATGGGTTTTTCTTGAGGCATGACTAGAATGTTGTCGAAATTACTCAGAAGACAAACATCTACCAATTTGAGATGAGAGATCACTGGCTAAAGTAAAAACTAAGGAGCCAATGAAAGGCTAAGAGGAACTGATCTGGATTGATAAGTCTGATAAGACGGATTTCTGCAAATGAATTGCAGGAACTTCCTATGTTGTATGCAGACTGGAGCTGATAAATAAGCATCTTTGAGGTCCAGCTGGACCAAACAGTCTTGAGGTTGAATACAGTCTCTGAGATGGAGGATTGACTCCATTGTGAAGTGTTGATGTATGACAAAATATTTAAATGGTGAAGATTGATCCCAGCATGTAGTGTTTGTTTTTGACTAAGAAATAGTTGTTCACAGAACCTAAGGGATCTGTAAGATATTTTTCCATGGGGAGGAAGATGAAAATAGTTTGGGAATATTGTCTGACCTGGGTCGTTGAAAAACTTACTGTGATATCTGATGAGAGTTTGTATTGCCAAGTTGGTTGTAAAAATAGAAAGCCCGTTCTTGGAAAAAATACCCTTTATTTTGCCTCCTTTGAGAAGAGGAATCAGTTCTATGATAACTGGCATTGGAACTGGCTCTTGAATTTAATCTACTTGGTGTTTGGTGAAAACCTCTCCTGCTTTGTGGGTAGAAGATGTGCCTGGTTTGTAATCTGAGTTTTTCCTTTCTCTTGAAGAATTGGGCCTGTTAACAAATGTGAAATAACTCCTAGAAAAGTTGGCTCTTTTACCAGTCCTTCTACAAATACCTTTTCCAAAACCTTCACTCATGAAAGTTGGGTCTTGCCTCCAGATATATATGTATTGACATGTTTTGGTAGATCTTTAATACATTTTTCTCCATACAGGAGAGATTGTGCTGCTTCTTTTGAAACCAGTTCCACCAATTTTTGGGGTACATTTTTATAAATAACTCCTTGTGATGTGATATAGCAGTATTTGCATTTCCGTTGAAAGTAAATGAACCATTGAATCGATAGGATAACTCTTACAGATCTATAACTATTGATCCCTCCTTGGCTTGTTCTGATATTGATGCCTCTTGGGTTTACATGTCTGACATCTTTAAATTTTTTGTAACAGTCCCCAACACATCAAATAATGTATCCAGACAAGAGAACCACACTCTGTCTATAACCTCCTTGGGGTCTTTTCCATACTTAGAGAAAGACACTAAAAACACTTAAACAATGACTGGTGTCTTTAGAACACAATCTGAGGTGAAAGGTCTTGGGCACTCAGATTTGAGCCTGTTTCCTACCGGTTTCTCTGCATATGATCTAATTCAAGCCTCAATACAAGCCAGTCTGAGGATAGAGGATTGAAAAACATAGTAGTTTCAAAGAATGGTCCTCTAGCCTCCATCAAGGATATCTACTACCCCTTGCGAGGTACTTTTAAAATTACATTTAGATGTTCTAATTTTAGGGGAAATCATTTAAAATGTATGCCTGATCTGGTATCTGAATCTGGATCTGGAATTTATGTGACTGTATTAGAATCATCATCTATATCTTGAATAGTAAATACTTTTGAGTGTTTAAGTTTTTGTTCACAGATCTGCCTCAGTGAAAGAGGGGCCAACCAATATTCCCTCTAATTATTATTCTCTGTGTGCGGCAACAGTATGCTTGAGGGACTCTTTTCTAGACTGTGTGCAGAATCAAAGGTAGTGAGTAACTGTATGTGAATGATTGTGGTGATAGGGCTCCTACCATTGGAGAGGAAGGGTAGTATGTGTCAGAGTTAGAAGAATAGAGAGACATGGAGTAGAAACGGTGCATATTGTCTGTACCAAAGGCGCTTACTGACTTTATCTGGCCCAACCAGAGACAATACCAAAGGAAGACACTCTTGAACCCTCTCTTGAACCCTCTCTGATTTCCCTGGCTCCTATGCTTTATGCTTTTGGAAAAGTAGTCAAGTAGGGTTACATGGTGACAATGGCAGCCAAGTGAGAACAGTTACAGCAACATAGAGTGGGCCAATCAGCAAATGTGAGGGCCTGGCCTCAGCTAGTGGGTGGGAGTGAGTTGGGAGGTTACCAGGAAGCAGTTGTAAGCTTGTAAATATACAAGCTGTGACACTGAGACAAGTAGTGCAATGGTGGTATCTTCTGATAACCATAACATGTGATATTCTCCTTCAGATATTAGCACTGTGTGAAGCAGAATTAATACTGTGAGGTTACTTTTAGTCAACAACGTAGGGGCATTTAAGGGCTCAAAACACAATTCAAATAAATCATGCCCAGGTTTATGGTGCTGGAAGTGTATTCAGTCTTCTCTGCTCTTCACCTCAAAGCTATCTGAAGTATTGCTTTTGACTCATTTCAAGCAATATAACATCAAATCTGTACTTCCTGGCTAATATAATGGCTACTACAGTACAAACATAAAAATTATTGTTAAGTTATGTTTTTAATACAAATGTCGCTTTAAAGTTTTGTGTTAACTGACCACAGTGACAGAAAATACTTTTACATTCCTTATTATGCAAATCTTAAATGAGTGTATTTTATATTAACATAATGTTACTACTTTTAAATGATAGAGAATGCTTTTGACAACTTGTCACCTTTTATGCATGATAAATGTCTAAAACGCTGTACACCTTTGTATGTGCTCCCTTGTTTCCGGGTTACAATCTCATGATAACATGCCTCAGAAAAGGAGCATGCGCCATGTGTAGATTTTCATTGAGAAACATTGTTTACATTGTATGAAATAGATTTAAAAAATTTACTCTGCAGATATGCAAAATAATATGCTTGTCAAACACAATAGGGCTCAAGTGGAAGCAGGTGGAAGGGGAATGAAAGTGGAATGGGCATGGATGTTTACCTTATGACATAGTTTGAGACCTTATGACCCTGTGTACCATATCCCATGGTAAGTTCAGAATTTAGCTTGCTTAGTTTCAGAAGTTGGTTCCTCGTTTTAAAGTCTTTTTCCCAGCTGAGCATATCGCTGGTTCCTACCGTATCATTGGGTGTAATGTTTTGCATTACAGCTCCTAAAAGAAGGAAAACTTAAAATAAGAATTGACAAGATTTCTCTAAGCATTAGTAAGATGTTTAGAGCAAATGTAACTGTAAGGTGGAAAAGCGGCAGCTTTGGGATGAAACTCCCTGCTACATGAAGACAGTGAAAAGATGGAGTCCAGGAAACCGAGGTGGGTTGTGCCGTAAAACAGTTATTGTACAATGTAAGGAACCCTAAATTGCACTGCCAAATCCCCCAACATCTCCAAGAAACGGACACAGCCCCTCAGAACACCAACATAGTAAGCACAAAACAAAGAACTCCAGTTCATAGATGAACACAGGTAAGTACAATGATTGCTAGAATCAGCAAAGGCAAAGCCTCATGACAAAGGGCATGATTTAGATCTTGACAGACTAGTTACTGTGACTGATATCCCATCTGCCGAAATACAAAACAAATTATATCCTATGGTATTCATATTTCAGAAGATGGGATATCCATCACCGTTGTTATGGAGTAACCCATCCGCCAAAATCTAAATCGGGCCGAAAGTATCACAAAAACATAATATGCATGACAAAAGAGAGGAATTACAGTATAACATCACAATTTCCCCACATAAGAAACAGAGCTATGAACCCTCTGAAGGAAAACAATAGAAATTAAACAAAGAAGCTAGAAAAAATACAGTAAATGTAAAAATAAGATTGCTGCATATCATAATCTTGAACCTAACTGGAACAGAAACATTACAAGCGGTGTTACTTCTGAGCCCCTGTGAAACGAATGTGCCTGAAGTACTGGGCCTAGTAACATTCTCAGGAGACTTGTCACACCTCAAAACATTGTCACTGTTCAACAATCCGGAATCATCATTCATACCACCATTAGAATCACTAATGGAATGACCTGTTTGTTAAAAGTCGTGAGTAGCTACAGATGGAAAGGAAGGATGATATCTGATATCAGCACTGCCCCACTAAGATCTGTCTAGATGAGACTCACCATTCAGATCACAATCACTATACCCACTTCTATTTGCATTCCAAATTATCTTAAGTTTTATGAAACTCCTTCTACTCCACCAGTCTTTCACATCCAAGACCGCTGCACTAAGCCTGGGTGTAAAATTCTGCTCCACTCGCAGAATTTGTGGTATTCAGGAACTCTGCACTATGTTCTTGATAAATTCTGCTAACCGGTTAGCTTGCTTGAACTGGGTGTTTTCACTCGCTGGCGAGTGCGACGAGACTTGCCAGGAGCTTGCGGGTGCCGGCAAGATTTGCCAGAAGCCCTTTTGTTATTATGCACCACACGCAGTGTAGCAGGAAATTTCATTTGTGCCATGGCTCCTAGTTTCTTCAATGCGGTCAAGCAGTTTCCCTAACTCCCATTGTTTATTTGCCATAATATGCAACACGTCTGACCTTATTTCAAAACTGATTCCATCCACGTTTAGCGACTTCATTTTTAGTGCCTTGCTGAGAATTTCTTCCGATATTTTGCACGTATGTAAGTGGACTAAGATTTACCTGGGCTTTGTTTTATTAGGTGTTAACCTAAATGGGTCTTTGTGAACCCTCTGAATATCTTTAAGAAGATCTTGTTCTGAGCAGCCAACTTGGATCCCAGCTTTAATTAATCTTGCCACAATAGTTTTTTTATATCGTCCCCCTCCCCTCTCTGGTACCTTTAACAGGCACAGGTTTGTTACTTCTTTAAATATTTTCCAGAGATTCCATTTTTTATTGAATACCAACTCTGCTTTTCTTTAGAAGTACAATCTCTTTCTTATTTGCCCCAGTTTGGAGGGTTAATTGCTTCACTGTTGTTTCTAACTCCATTTGATTTAATTCTGAGGTCTAAAACCTACTCCTGACTTCTGGTGTTAGCAACTGAATCAGGCCAAAAACTGATTGGGATGAAGATTGAGTTGAGGATTCCACTAACTGCTTGGGCATTTTATTCAGATAACCCTCTGCTGTCTGTGCATAGTGCATACCCCTGCACTTCCGCCTGGTGGGTGGGGGGGTTCATGACTGTGGCTTAAAGTAAACCTTCACATTCCATCCTCTGAGTACAGGAGACAGCCACCTCTGCGGACTGAGAATCGTGTGCCCAAGCATGAAACCTGTTTGGACATAAGATGGTCTCTTCCTCTAAGGACCGTGGAAAGCTGGTAGGAGGGGAAGCTGGCAGGAGGGGAATCCTGTGGTGTTTAATGTCCTTGTTTTTGGCATTACTTTGAACTAGGTTCTTTTTATTAGATCAAGGGATTAAGGAATGGGTGCAAGATATTAAGCATCTAGTAGTTCATTTGTCCGTCCACTGTGCAGTAACTCTAGTTTTAGCCCTATCCATTGGGTCAATACCGAGGAGATGTACAATGGACCATGCCCTATTATCAGATGAGACAGTAATTGTTATGCACATGGGAAAAGTTTTAAAGTTAGTCTGAGCATAGTATTTTGTACTGGAAGGGCCCCCTTAAAATATGTTTTACCTGATTGTGCTCCAGCACAGTGGGGAGAGCAGGATAGTACCATATCTCTGTAGATATGGTGCTTTCCTACTCCCTCCCTGTCACACAACACAGCAATTTTGGGTGATGCGCTGCGTTCCATGACATCTTTGCAAATCTGGGCCAAAATATCTTGTTCAGTCCTTACCAACACATTCTGCGTTTAGCAGTTGCCATATACTGAAATTGCTTGCTGTGAGGGTAAACCACATGTTCAGATTAAGCCCTTTAAATAGTCTAGATTGTGTGCTTAACTTGCATCACAATCATAATGGAGCATGCCACATCACCTACTCAGAAATCCTTAAGTTATTTAATGTGCAAATTAATAAATGCATGTGTTATCTTTATTAATGAAAAAACAATCAATCAGATATTTTAACACCACATATTATTAACTCAATGTAGGCATTTTTCAGATTGGCATTTTCAGGTTCACAATAAACTAATCGGTACATCTGTCACACATTGAGCTGCTATGTGGGTTATTTTCGTACTAATTATGCCTCATGTATGTGTGACCTGTATTACAACCAGGGCCGGACTGGGAACCGAGACAGGCCCTGGAAAACTGCTCGGCCGGCCCCCTGGGGGGGCTGAGTGGGTGCGGCCAAGCTGTTTACAAGGGCCTGTTTCGGGCGATTTTGTTACCGGGGGCTGATGTTGCAGGCCCCCGGTAACAAAAACGGCCTCACAGGGGCCCAAAACTGGCCACCACCCTGGTGGCCCACCGGGAAACGCCCGGTGCCCGCTACGGACAGTCGCGCCCTGATTACAACAAATTTACCTTTTTTAATTCCATTCATTTTTAAAACATATTTAGATTGAAAAGAGAAAATATATTCTGTATGGTTTAATTAACATTTTAATTAATTAAGCAATTCAATAAATAATTTAGTTATTTATTTCTTTATATTGAATGATTTTTCAATTATTTTGGGTGCAGTCAAGAGAATGATTGTAACTATTTATGCGGAAATAACACAAGGTTTAATCTAGGCGGAGGCTGTGGGCAGTAAAGACCATCCGCCGTTAGGGGTATCAAGCAACGCTTTCTAAACCTGGTGCCACTACTTTAAATAACGACGCTGCCATGAGGGAAACGGCGTACTGGTGACATCTTGCCCTGAACCTTGTATCCTTGCCGTGAGGGGAACGGCCGTATCTGGACTCCACTTCCCAGAATTCTTTGCTCCGGGCGCCTGCCGTAGTTGTCATCAGGCAGCGCCCTAGCTCTACATAAGAGCCGCCAATGAACCGCTGCGCGAGACGCGCTTTCTAAACCTGGTGCCACTACTTTGAATAACGACGCTGCCGTGAGGGAAACGGCGTACTGGTGACATCTTGCCCTGAACCTTGTATCCTTGCCGTGAGGGGAACGGCCTTATCTGGACTCCACTTCCCAGAATTCTTTGCTCCGGGCGCCTGCCGTAGTTGTCATCAGGCAGCGCCCGGGCTCTACATAAGGTCCGCCAACGAACCGCTGCGCGGGATGCGCTTTCTAAACCTGGTGCCACTACTTTGAATAACGACGCTGCTGTGAGGGAAACGGCGTACTGGTGACATCTTGCCCTGAACCTTGTATCCTTGCCCTGAGGGGAACGGCCGCATCTGGACTCCACTTCCCAGAATTCTTTGCTCCGGGCGCCTGCCGTAGTTGTCATCAGGCAGCACCCGGGCTCTACATAAGGGCCACCAACGAACCGCTGCGCGGGACGCGCTTTCTAAACCTGGTGCCACTACTTTGAATAACGACGCTGCCGTGAGGGAAACGGCATACTGGTGACATCTTGCCCTGAACCTTGTATCCTTGCCGTGAGGGGAACGGCCGTATCTGGACTCCACTTCCCAGAATTCTTTGCTCCGGGCACCTGCCGTAGTTGTCATCAGGCAGCGCCCTGGCTCTACATAAGTGCCGCCAACGAACCGCTGCGCGGGACGCGCTTTCTAAACCTGGTGCCACTACTTTGAATAACGACGCTGCCGTGAGGGAAACGGCGTACTGGTGACATCTTGCCCTGAACCTTGTATCCTTGCCGTGAGAGGAACGGCCGTATCTGGACTCCACTTCCAAGAATTCTTTGCTCCGGGCGCCTGCCGTAGTTGTCATCAGGCAGCGCCCGGGCTCGACATAAGGGCTGCCAACGAAACGCTGCGCGAGACGCGCGCGGGCTGCGCCCGGGCGAAGCCCGGGCCAAGGGCTGGCCCGTCCTAGCCCGTCAGAGCCAGGAAGAGGCAGGGCAGGGCCTGTCCGCTAAGCTGTTGGGTGTGGCTGAGCGTTGTGTTTCAGAGAAGGTGGGCGGCGTAGCAATTGCATCATTGATGAACTCATCGATTATTTTTATCGTTGTAATCATCTGTTGTGCATCGCCTTAGGTTGTTGTGTTGGCACAGGGGAAGGTGGGCTGTTTTGTGTAGGGTAGATTGAAATGAATTGCAGGAACTTCCTATGTTGTATGCAGACTGGAGCTGATAAATAAGCATCTTTGAGGTTGAATACAGTCTCTGAGATGGAGGATTGACTCCATTGTGAAGTGTTGATGTATGACAAAATATTTAAATGGTGAAGATTGATCCCAGCATGTAGTGTTTGTTTTTGACTAAGAAATAGTTGTTCACAGAACCTAAGGGATCTGTAAGATATTTTTCCATGGGGAGGAAGATGAAAATAGTTTGGGAATATTGTCTGACCTGGGTCGTTGAAAAACTTACTGTGATATCTGATGAGAGTTTGTATTGCCAAGTTGGTTGTAAAAATAGAAAGCCCGTTCTTGGAAAAAATACCCTTTATTTTGCCTCCTTTGAGAAGAGGAATCAGTTCTATGATAACTGGCATTGGAACTGGCTCTTGAATTTAATCTACTTGGTGTTTGGTGAAAACCTCTCCTGCTTTGTGGGTAGAAGATGTGCCTGGTTTGTAATCTGAGTTTTTCCTTTCTCTTGAAGAATTGGGCCTGTTAACAAATGTGAAATAACTCCTAGAAAAGTTGGCTCTTTTACCAGTCCTTCTACAAATACCTTTTCCAAAACCTTCACTCATGAAAGTTGGGTCTTGCCTCCAGATATATATGTATTGACATGTTTTGGTAGATCTTTAATACATTTTTCTACATACAGGAGAGATTGTGCTGCTTCTTTTGAAACCAGTTCCACCAATTTTTGGGGTACATTTTTATAAATAACTCCTTGTGATGTGATATAGCAGTATTTGCATTTCCGTTGAAAGTAAATGAACCATTGAATCGATAGGATAACTCTTACAGATCTATAACTATTGATCCCTCCTTGGCTTGTTCTGATATTGATGCCTCTTGGGTTTACATGTCTGACATCTTTAAATTTTTTGTAACAGTCCCCAACACATCAAATAATGTATCCAGACAAGAGAACCACACTCTGTCTATAACCTCCTTGGGGTCTTTTCCATACTTAGAGAAAGACACTAAAAACACTTAAACAATGACTGGTGTCTTTAGAACACAATCTGAGGTGAAAGGTCTTGGGCACTCAGATTTGAGCCTGTTTCCTACCGGTTTCTCTGCATATGATCTAATTCAAGCCTCAATACAAGCAGTTACATGAAGTGTAGTAGGCCAGTCTGAGGATAGAGGATTGAAAAACATAGTAGTTTCAAAGAATGGTCCTCTAGCCTCCATCAAGGATATCTACTACCCCTTGCGAGGTACTTTTAAAATTACATTTAGATGTTCTAATTTTAGGGGAAATCATTTAAAATGTATGCCTGATCTGGTATCTGAATCTGGATCTGGAATTTATGTGACTGTGTTAGAATCATCATCTATATCTTGAATAGTAAATACTTTTGAGTGTTTAAGTTTTTGTTCACAGATCTGCCTCAGTGAAAGAGGGGCCAACCAATATTCCCTCTAATTATTATTCTCTGTGTGCGGCAACAGTATGCTTGAGGGACTCTTTTCTAGACTGTGTGCAGAATCAAAGGTAGTGAGTAACTGTATGTGAATGATTGTGGTGATAGGGCTCCTACCATTGGAGAGGAAGGGTAGTATGTGTCAGAGTTAGAAGAATAGAGAGACATGGAGTAGAAACGGTGCATATTGTCTGTACCAAAGGCGCTTACTGACTTTATCTGGCCCAACCAGAGACAATACCAAAGGAAGACACTCTTGAACCCTCTCTTGAACCCTCTCTGATTTCCCTGGCTCCTATGCTTTATGCTTTTGGAAAAGTAGTCAAGTAGGGTTACATGGTGACAATGGCAGCCAAGTGAGAACAGTTACAGCAACATAGAGTGGGCCAATCAGCAAATGTGAGGGCCTGGCCTCAGCTAGTGGGTGGGAGTGAGTTGGGAGGTTACCAGGAAGCAGTTGTAAGCTTGTAAATATACAAGCTGTGACACTGAGACAAGTAGTGCAATGGTGGTATCTTCTGATAACCATAACATGTGATATTCTCCTTCAGATATTAGCACTGTGTGAAGCAGAATTAATACTGTGAGGTTACTTTTAGTCAACAACGTAGGGGCATTTAAGGGCTCAAAACACAATTCAAATAAATCATGCCCAGGTTTATGGTGCTGGAAGTGTATTCAGTCTTCTCTGCTCTTCACCTCAAAGCTATCTGAAGTATTGCTTTTGACTCATTTCAAGCAATATAACATCAAATCTGTACTTCCTGGCTAATATAATGGCTACTACAGTACAAACATAAAAATTATTGTTAAGTTATGTTTTTAATACAAATGTCGCTTTAAAGTTTTGTGTTAACTGACCACAGTGACAGAAAATACTTTTACATTCCTTATTATGCAAATCTTAAATGAGTGTATTTTATATTAACATAATGTTACTACTTTTAAATGATAGAGAATGCTTTTGACAACTTGTCACCTTTTATGCATGATAAATGTCTAAAACGCTGTACACCTTTGTATGTGCTCCCTTGTTTCCGGGTTACAATCTCATGATAACATGCCTCAGAAAAGGAGCATGCGCCATGTGTAGATTTTCATTGAGAAACATTGTTTACATTGTATGAAATAGATTTAAAAAATTTACTCTGCAGATATGCAAAATAATATGCTTGTCAAACACAATAGGGCTCAAGTGGAAGCAGGTGGAAGGGGAATGAAAGTGGAATGGGCATGGATGTTTACCTTATGACATAATTTGAGACCTTATGACCCTGTGTACCATATCCCATGGTAAGTTCAGAATTTAGCTTGCTTAGTTTCAGAAGTTGGTTCCTCGTTTTAAAGTCTTTTTCCCAGCTGAGCATATCGCTGGTTCCTACCGTATCATTGGGTGTAATGTTTTGCATTACAGCTCCTAAAAGAAGGAAAACTTAAAATAAGAATTGACAAGATTTCTCTAAGCATTAGTAAGATGTTTAGAGCAAATGTAACTGTAAGTTGGAAAAGCGGCAGCTTTGGGATGAAACTCCCTGCTACATGAAGACAGTGAAAAGATGGAGTCCAGGAAACCGAGGTGAGTTGTGCCGTAAAACAGTTATTGTACAATGTAAGGAACCCTAAATTGCACTGCCAAATCCCCCAACATCTCCAAGAAACGGACACAGCCCCTCAGAACACCAACATAGTAAGCACAAAACAAAGAACTCCAGTTCATAGATGAACACAGGTAAGTACAATGATTGCTAGAATCAGCAAAGGCAAAGCCTCATGACAAAGGGCATGATTTAGATCTTGACAGACTAGTTACTGTGACTGATATCCCATCTGCCGAAATACAAAACAAATTATATCCTATGGTATTCATATTTCAGAAGATGGGATATCCATCACCGTTGTTATGGAGTAACCCATCCGCCAAAATCTAAATCGGGCCGAAAGTATCACAAAAACATAATATGCATGACAAAAGAGAGAAATTACAGTATAACATCACAATTTCCCCACATAAGAAACAGAGCTATGAACCCTCTGAAGGAAAACAATAGAAATTAAACAAAGAAGCTAGAAAAAATACAGTAAATGTAAAAATAAGATTGCTGCATATCATAATCTTGAACCTAACTGGAACAGAAACATTACAAGCGGTGTTACTTCTGAGCCCCTGTGAAACGAATGTGCCTGAAGTACTGGGCCTAGTAACATTCTCAGGAGACTTGTCACACCTCAAAACATTGTCACTGTTCAACAATCCGGAATCATCATTCATACCACCATTAGAATCACTAATGGAATGACCTGTTTGTTAAAAGTCGTGAGTAGCTACAGATGGAAAGGAAGGCTGATATCTGATATCAGCACTGCCCCACTAAGATCTGTCTAGATGAGACTCACCATTCAGATCACAATCACTATACCCACTTCTATTTGCATTCCAAATTATCTTAAGTTTTATGAAACTCCTTCTACTCCACCAGTCTTTCACATCCAAGACCGCTGCACTAAGCCTGGGTGTAAAATTCTGCTCCACTCGCAGAATTTGTGGTATTCAGGAACTCTGCACTATGTTCTTGATAAATTCTGCTAACCGGTTAGCTTGCTTGAACTGGGTGTTTTCACTCGCTGGCGAGTGCGACGAGACTTGCCAGGAGCTTGCGGGTGCCGGCAAGATTTGCCAGAAGCCCTTTTGTTATTATGCACCACACGCAGTGTAGCAGGAAATTTCATTTGTGCCATGGCTCCTAGTTTCTTCAATGCGGTCAAGCAGTTTCCCTAACTCCCATTGTTTATTTGCCATAATATGCAACACGTCTGACCTTATTTCAAAACTGATTCCATCCACGTTTAGCGACTTCATTTTTAGTGCCTTGCTGAGAATTTCTTCCGATATTTTGCACGTATGTAAGTGGACTAAGATTTACCTGGGCTTTGTTTTATTAGGTGTTAACCTAAATGGGTCTTTGTGAACCCTCTGAATATCTTTAAGAAGATCTTGTTCTGAGCAGCCACCTTGGATCCCAGCTTTAATTAATCTTGCCACAATAGTTTTTTTATATCGTCCCCCTCCCCTCTCTGGTACCTTTAACAGGCACAGGTTTGTTACTTCTTTAAATATTTTCCAGAGATTCCATTTTTTATTGAATACCAACTCTGCTTTTCTTTAGAAGTACAATCTCTTTCTTATTTGCCCCAGTTTGGAGGGTTAATTGCTTCACTGTTGTTTCTAACTCCATTTGATTTAATTCTGAGGTCTAAAACCTACTCCTGACTTCTGGTGTTAGCAACTGAATCAGGCCAAAAACTGATTGGGATGAAGATTGAGTTGAGGATTCCACTAACTGCTTGGGCATTTTATTCAGATAACCCTCTGCTGTCTGTGCATAGTGCATACCCCTGCACTTCCGCCTGGTGGGTGGGGGGGTTCATGACTGTGGCTTAAAGTAAACCTTCACATTCCATCCTCTGAGTACAGGAGACAGCCACCTCTGCGGACTGAGAATCGTGTGCCCAAGCATGAAACCTGTTTGGACATAAGATGGTCTCTTCCTCTAAGGACCGTGGAAAGCTGGTAGGAGGGGAAGCTGGCAGGAGGGGAATCCTGTGGTGTTTAATGTCCTTGTTTTTGGCATTACTTTGAACTAGGTTCTTTTTATTAGATCAAGGGATTAAGGAATGGGTGCAAGATATTAAGCATCTAGTAGTTCATTTGTCCGTCCACTGTGCAGTAACTCTAGTTTTAGCCCTATCCATTGGGTCAATACCGAGGAGATGTACAATGGACCATGCCCTATTATCAGATGAGACAGTAATTGTTATGCACATGGGAAAAGTTTTAAAGTTAGTCTGAGCATAGTATTTTGTACTGGAAGGGCCCCCTTAAAATATGTTTTACCTGATTGTGCTCCAGCACAGTGGGGATAGCAGGATAGTACCATATCTCTGTAGATATGGTGCTTTCCTACTCCCTCCCTGTCACACAACACAGCAATTTTGGGTGATGCGCTGCGTTCCATGACATCTTTGCAAATCTGGGCCAAAATATCTTGTTCAGTCCTTACCAACACATTCTGCGTTTAGCAGTTGCCATATACTGAAATTGCTTGCTGTGAGGGTAAACCACATGTTCAGATTAAGCCCTTTAAATAGTCTAGATTGTGTGCTTAACTTGCATCACAATCATAATGGAGCATGCCACATCACCTACTCTGAAATCCTTAAGTTATTTAATGTGCAAATTAATAAATGCATGTGTTATCTTTATTAATGAAAAAACAATCAATCAGATATTTTAACACCACATATTATTAACTCAATGTAGGCATTTTTCAGATTGGCATTTTCAGGTTCACAATAAACTAATCGGTACATCTGTCACACATTGAGCTGCTATGTGGGTTATTTTCGTACTAATTATGCCTCATGTATGTGTGACCTGTATTACAACCAGGGCCGGACTGGGAACCGAGACAGGCCCTGGAAAACTGCTCGGCCGGCCCCCTGGGGGGGCTGAGTGGGTGCGGCCAAGCTGTTTACAAGGGCCTGTTTCGGGCGATTTTGTTACCGGGGGCTGATGTTGCAGGCCCCCAGTAACAAAAACGGCCTCACAGGGGCCCAAAACTGGCCACCACCCTGGTGGCCCACCGGGAAACGCCCGGTGCCCGCTACGGACAGTCGCGCCCTGATTACAACAAATTTACCTTTTTTAATTCCATTCATTTTTAAAACATATTTAGATTGAAAAGAGAAAATATATTCTGTATGGTTTAATTAACATTTTAATTAATTAAGCAATTCAATAAATAATTTAGTTATTTATTTCTTTATATTGAATGATTTTTCAATTATTTTGGGTGCAGTCAAGAGAATGATTGTAACTATTTATGCGGAAATAACACAAGGTTTAATCTAGGCGGAGGCTGTGGGCAGTAAAGACCATCCGCCGTTAGGGGTATCAAGCAACGCTTTCTAAACCTGGTGCCACTACTTTAAATAACGACGCTGCCATGAGGGAAACGGCGTACTGGTGACATCTTGCCCTGAACCTTGTATCCTTGCCGTGAGGGGAACGGCCGTATCTGGACTCCACTTCCCAGAATTCTTTGCTCCGGGCGCCTGCCGTAGTTGTCATCAGGCAGCGCCCTAGCTCTACATAAGAGCCGCCAATGAACCGCTGCGCGAGACGCGCTTTCTAAACCTGGTGCCACTACTTTGAATAACGACGCTGCCGTGAGGGAAACGGCGTACTGGTGACATCTTGCCCTGAACCTTGTATCCTTGCCGTGAGGGGAACGGCCTTATCTGGACTCCACTTCCCAGAATTCTTTGCTCCGGGCGCCTGCCGTAGTTGTCATCAGGCAGCGCCCGGGCTCTACATAAGGTCCGCCAACGAACCGCTGCGCGGGATGCGCTTTCTAAACCTGGTGCCACTACTTTGAATAACGACGCTGCTGTGAGGGAAACGGCGTACTGGTGACATCTTGCCCTGAACCTTGTATCCTTGCCCTGAGGGGAACGGCCGCATCTGGACTCCACTTCCCAGAATTCTTTGCTCCGGGCGCCTGCCGTAGTTGTCATCAGGCAGCACCCGGGCTCTACATAAGGGCCACCAACGGACCGCTGCGCGGGACGCGCTTTCTAAACCTGGTGCCACTACTTTGAATAACGACGCTGCCGTGAGGGAAACGGCATACTGGTGACATCTTGCCCTGAACCTTGTATCCTTGCCGTGAGGGGAACGGCCGTATCTGGACTCCACTTCCCAGAATTCTTTGCTCCGGGCACCTGCCGTAGTTGTCATCAGGCAGCGCCCTGGCTCTACATAAGTGCCGCCAACGAACCGCTGCGCGGGACGCGCTTTCTAAACCTGGTGCCACTACTTTGAATAACGACGCTGCCGTGAGGGAAACGGCTTACTGGTGACATCTTGCCCTGAACCTTGTATCCTTGCCGTGAGAGGAACGGCCGTATCTGGACTCCACTTCCAAGAATTCTTTGCTCCGGGCGCCTGCCGTAGTTGTCATCAGGCAGCGCCCGGGCTCGACATAAGGGCTGCCAACGAAACGCTGCGCGAGACGCGCGCGGGCCGCGCCCGGGCGAAGCCCGGGCCAAGGGCTGGCCCGTCCTAGCCCGTCAGAGCCAGGAAGAGGCAGGGCAGGGCCTGTCCGCTAAGCTGTTGGGTGTGGCTGACCGTTGTGTTTCAGAGAAGGTGGGCGGCGTAGCAATTGCATCATTGATGAACTCATCGATTATTTTTATCGTTGTAATCATCTGTTGTGCATCGCCTTAGGTTGTGTGTTGGCACAGGGGAAGGTGGGCTGTTTTGTGTAGGGTAGATTTTGGTTTTGCTTTAACATGACTAAAAGGAGGGTTGTTGATAAGGTGGGGGGGACATTAGATGATTATTTAATCAGGGCTGAGTCAGCACTGAATCTTGAGATCCAAGCAGTGGAACGCAGACTCTCTTTAGATCCCGTGTCTGCTTCACTACCATGTGCCCAGATACAGAAAGACCCACTCGCTTCTGGTAATCCCAGTACAGTTGTTGGCACCACTACCCCCCCAATGCTTATTTCTCCAGACTCGGGGTCATTGGAT
Source organism: Triturus cristatus (assembly GCF_964204655.1). NCBI lineage: Eukaryota > Metazoa > Chordata > Amphibia > Caudata > Salamandridae > Triturus > Triturus cristatus. The sequence goes on along the minus strand of NC_140588.1, from coordinate 316,046,365 downwards.
ACCTCCCAGGCGTGTGTTAATACCCAGAGTCCTCCTAGGTTTACAACAAGAGGGAGGTTGGCCCATAAAGGCAAAAAAAAAGAGGTTTCTAGCAAAAATAGGAGAGGCCAAGGGCCTGGTAAGCCATCTGTCATGACGCTCCAACCCGAGCCAAGTGGGACTTCCGCAAAAGGGAAGTGTCCTGATTGTAAGACCAATTCCTTGACTCAGGTTTCGAGCCAGCCTCTTCTGGATTCCCTAATTGTTAGTCTTAAAGACCATTTACCTTGCCTTTTAGAACCCGTCCTTCATAAACTGGATCTTGTGGCCGGAAGGTTGGATACGCTAGAAGCCAGACTCCTTGGTGATAAGATCTCTGTAATAGGGCCTCCCTTACAGTCAAACGGGGTGATGTCTGTCGGTGTGACCAATGAGGTCTGTAATGTTAGACCACCTAAGTCTGTAGGGGTCTTGCCAGTTATTCCTCCTATAGGGGAAGCGAAGGGTTATAATCCTGGTTTGGAAGTGGTTACTGCTAGGGGCAACAACTATTGTGACGAGCAAAGTCGCCCCCCCCTGGGTAATAGGGCTGGTATTGAGGAGGTGGGAGCTGGGGTTCTTATTACTCTTCCCAACTTACATCTCCCTCCGCAAGCCACCCCCTACTCCATAGTCTTGGCTAATGTCCCACCTCTTTTAGAAGGAACCTACGAACATTGGTCTAATCTTAAGAATAAATCCCTGCATTACTTGGGTACTAAAATAGGGAATAGTAAGGCCTTGTTCGATGATTTTAAAATGGTTAGGCGCATTAACTGGATTGGCCAGTCGTACAAGTCCCTTCCTGGGGATTGTGGGGTGCTGAGTTTCAGGTCCCCGGCACTGGTCGAATACATATTGCAAGCCGCTTCCCACCAACCTCCAGCATTTAACTTGATTAAAATTCTCCCACTAGGCTTTTTTTATAAGCCAGGGTGTATTCAATCTATGGGGGATAATCGTGCTTTTTTGAGTTTTCCAGTAAGGTCTAATCAGCCCATTGTGACCTCCAATCGTTTTGATATTCTCTCAACATTGGAGGACAATGATTGACGTAGGGCTAGCTTTGCTTGTCCTCTACTGACAGATCTTGGGGTTTCGGGTCTCCCTTGTCATCTGAGCCCGGATACTACTATGTTACTACCTCCTAGTGTTACTCCTTGCACGTCTAACCTCTCTGTTTCTATACAGCCCTCTTCTGTTAATTTGACTGACCCCCTGGTTGTGCCAGGTCAGGTGGTGGAAACTCGCCTTGTTAACCCGCCTCTGAAGTTTGGTTCATGGAACATTGCAGGTTTGGGATCCAGGCTAGACATTCCTGATTGGGCCACTTTTATTGACGACTTCGAGATATGGACATTTCAAGAGACCTGGGCAATGGCCCCCCATTTTCGTATAGGTTTCTTGAACTTTTTTAAACCTGCTGTTAAGGGCCACAGGGGTAGACCGATGGGTGGTCTAACCACTTGGGTCTGTCAATGTGAGGGTGTTTCTGTGGCAGAGGTCCCAATTGATAGTCCAGACATTTTGATCATCAGGGTTCAATCTCTCAATGGCCTTAATCTCCTTATCATAAACATTTATGTGAGGGGCCTCCCGGGAGGTAAATGTTCACCCACTTGTCTCCTCCTGGAGAACTATTTAGGGTTCGAATCGAAGTCCACCAATAAGATAGTGGCTGGAGACTTTAATGTCTGCTTTGAGCCCTTGGGTGTTGATAGTGGGGATCTTACAGAGGATGAAGACTCTCTCTGGGGTATTCCCCAGTTGGAGCTGGAACCCGTAAGAAAATGGACACAAGCGGCTCTGTTCATGAAAGGTTTATGTTTAAATCAGGGAATGAGAGCAGTTAATGGGTGAACAAAATCGGATAGGTTGGGGAGGATGACCTTCGATAACGGTAGAACTGGGAGTCGAATTGACTATATTTTAGTCAATTTGGAGTTGTGGTCGCTTATTGATGATATGGTGGTAGCAAGTAGAGTCGAGAGTGATCATAACCCACTTGTCCTTTGTATTAATGATAATAGCTTTACTGACCCTCTTACTACTCCTGATGCCCGTACCTCTATGGATGTTATTCTTACAAACGATCTAAGAAGGGTGAGATGGCCGAAAATCGCCACATGTGAGGCTTCACGGGCGGCTATCAGGATTTTGGTCAGCAATACCATGGCAACTCTCAACCAGTTGAAGTCCCAAGATCTGATTAAGGATAACTTACGGGATATTCACAATGTGCTCTTTACCGAACTTAAATCATTCTTTGTTAGAACTCCTTCTTCTATCGGTAAAGGCAAAGAGTTGAGATCTTGCACTTGGTTTAACAAGGACTGCAGACTGGCCCAAAGTGCCTTGATACAGAACATCAAATCTAGTGCTCCTACCACCATCCAAAAATGTAGGACTGCATATAAATCTGCCCACCTTAAGGCCAAGCAAAACTGGGATGAGGACCGCTGGAGGGACCTGTATCAGGCTTGTCATGACCGTAATATGGTCCAATTCTGGCATCTTCTTAAATGGGGTAACTGCCCCTCGGATATTCGGCCCACTACCTATGTTGAGCCACAGCAGTGGGTCGCGTATTTCGAGGAGCAGTTCAAGGTTAGCGATAGGGTGGTTAATATTATTTGTCCATTTGATATTGAAACCCCCTTGGAATTCTCCCCCTGTGAGGTTAAGTCTGATTTAAAATGTATTAGGAGTGGTAAGGCCCCGGGTCCCGACTGTATCCCTGCTGATTTATTCATCCAGGAGCAAGACGTATGGATCCCGTACTTGACTGTGCTAGCAAACGGCCTTGCGGGTGGTGCTGCTGTCCCAGACTCGTGGCTCGGGGCAGAGATATTGCCGATCTATAAGAAAGGCGATCGCTCTGCCCCGGCCAATTATCGACCAATCAGTCTTATTGACGCAGTACAAAAAATTATAGCCCGCCTTGTACTGGGTCGTATACAATCCTGGATGACTGATTCTAATGTGCTGTCCCCTCTTCAGGCGGGGTTTCGTTCACATATTGGGACCCTGGACCAAGCTTTTATGGTTGTACTCCTTTTTTTTGGAAGGAGGTTTTTTTGGGGGGCGGTAAGCTTTACGCAGCCTTCGTGGACCTACGGTCCGCGTTTGACCTTGTGCCGAGGGTCAAGTTATGGGAAGCACTTTTGGAGATGGGCATGCCCAAAGAATTGGTGTCCTTCCTGGTTACTATTCACGACAATACATATGCCCGTGTTCGATGGGGCAAACCAGGGGAGGTGACGGACAGATTTAAAGTATCCAAAGGAGTTCGCCAAGGGTGTGTGCTTGCTCCCACTCTGTTCTCACTATTCATTAATAGGGTTATAAACTATTTCTCCAACCAACCAACTGATGCACCCTCTTTGGCTGGAATGAAGATTCCCCTACTCATGTTCGCAGACGATACTCTTCTGATTTCGAAGACGAGACAGGGCTTGCAGTTAGCCCTGTCTCGCTTTGAGGTCTTTTGTCGCGAACATGAGTTGGAAATAAATGTTGGGAAGACCAAGTTCATGGTTTTTCGAGGCCCCAGGCGCATTAATGCGCGGGTATGTTTGGGTGGTGTCAGTTTGGATCAAACGGCTGAGTTTACTTATCTAGGGGTTACCTTTAGCGAGACTTGCAGCTGGTCAAACCAGCTGGATCTTCTCTCTCTTAAACATGCCCAATTAGGTGGAGCTTTGTTGAAAGAGCATAAACATTCTTTAACAAAACCAATAGCTCCACTAATGAAGATTTATGGCTCCAAGATTCTTCCTGCCATTTTATATGGTGCTGAAATTTGGGGCTTTAGTAATCTGTCCAAATTGATGACTGCCCAGAACAAATTTTTCCGGTCAGCAATAGGGCTTCCGCAATCAACACCGCGCATTCCATTATTATATGACTTGGGAATTCAGCCTCTAGAGGACTTGGCAGGGTATAGACCCCTGGTGTTTTGGCGATGCCTGTGGACTACTCCCGAATTATCTATTTATGCTAAAGCCTTCTTGGAGGTTAAAGGGCTGGAGGGTTCGCATAGGATATCATGGTTGTCTGGTATTAAAACCCTGTTGATTGACCTTGGGATGGGTGACCTTTGGGCCAACCCGGACACTGCAGTTTTTCCGCCGAAAAATGTTTTAAGGGACGCTTATTGGTGTATGATTAGGAACAGGAGATTTGCCTCCCTTACGGGTACCTCCATGACTGTTACATTTCTTGCTTTTAAGGACGAGTCTGTTTATGAAGGTTACTGGGACACCATTATGAAACATCTTGATCGTAAACTGTACCATCAGTTTAGACTGGGCGCCCTACCACTGCGAGGTCTCACTAAAAGCTGGAGTCCTCTTGGTAGTGATAAGTGCCCCTTTTGAGTGGATATGATCGAATCTATGGATCATTTTCTTTTCTGTTGTCCAACCTACCTTCTTCCTCGACGTGTTTGGCTTTGTCCTGTTTGCAGATTAATGAGCACCCGTTCTGCACAGGTTGCCAGTAGAATTTTGAAAACAGACACATCAAAACCTGTTGTAATAGGTGTTGCCAAATTCATTAGTTGGGCGTGGATTCTTAGGGTACGGAAACTCAATCCTTGATATGTGTCCCACATGGTTACAGCTGTTTTTAAACTAGCGCCATCACTATGCACTTTTAGGTTAGATTGGCGTGTGTTTTATTAAATTCTACTATGCTTAGTCATTATGTCTTAATCATTTGACTACTATGAAATATCTTACATGATTTTAATATTTTCATCTTGTATTGTAATATGATATTGTATTTTATATGAATTTTCTTTTTTAATATGTATAGTATGTCTTTTATGATGTTAATCGAATAAAGACTTATTGACTGACTGACTATTTAAATGCCCTAATCAAATAATTTCATAAGCAGTTAATTAAAACCAGTTTTGACAAAACACTTGGTGAAACTCCAAATTTCAGAAAAATACAAAATAAATCAAAAATTAAAAGCAAAGATCGCAATGAATATGAAAATAAACATAAACAACAAGTGCCTGCATAGCCTGTTCGATTAAATATACAACCACAGGTATGCAAAAATCATAAACCTATCATCTCATATAGCCAATGACACATTGCCCGTAGCTTTCGAATGGCAGCATAGACAGGCCAGCACAAACAGCCAAAGAACAGCCTATGCCTCCATGAGACTGTGTGTAAACTTTGATAAGATTCTGATTACTTGCCATCAAGATAGAAATGAAACTCAAAAAGAGAACTTTGCAGGATTCCACATCCTAACGGAAGCACCCCTTAAATCTATGAAAAGCATGAAAAAATGGATGCTTGCATGCCAGCAACAGGATGAAGTGGACAAGCACAGCATCATCGCCAGGTTCGCAAAGGGACTTAATCATCTGCGGGACGCTTTCTGCAAGGGAAGCACAGGTGACGTTGATGGGAACTTGGCACGCAGCACTGAAATAAAACACTAGTTTATGTGCCCTGTGGCCATTATATCACGTTAATATTCCACACGGGTTCAGATCCTATAACTCATGTCACAAAGGGCCTCATCAGGAGGTTTCTATCATTTGGTGTGTCAGAAATTTCTAGTCAGCATCTTATAATATCCCTAAAACCATCTTAAGTTTATATGAAAACAGCAAAGATGCACTTAGTTTTCCAAAGAAGGTTACTGAATGGTGGCTATATTTTTGCTGGATAAAGTTGTTAGTTTTAATTACTGATAAGATTTGAGGCCAGATACACGACAGTTTTTAGTGGTTGCAAACGGAATATCGGACCTTTTGCTACCGCTATAAAGAGTTGTAGCATGTACAAGCCTTATATTGCGAATCGGTAACCTATCACCGATTCGCAAATAGGGTTTGCAAGTAGCTATTAGGAAGGGGCATGCCAAGGGCTTCCCTTCCTAATAGCGATTCGCAGGGGTATATCCGATTGTTTTGTGACCGCAAATGCAGTTGCAAAACAATCGCAGTTACCGCCAATTTCGAATTTGTAGTAAACCAGTCGCAAACGGGAAGGCATCCCCAAGGGACTCCTTCCCCTTTGTGATTGGCAGAGAAAATATGTTTTAAGAGCAGACAGTTTTCCCATTGACCACTACCAGCTCTTTAAAAAAACAGACATGGTGGTCTGCTGTTCCCAGCAGGCCACCATCCCTGTGATTGTAGCCCATTCCCAGTGGGTGACAAATTGCTACCTGCCTTATGAATATGGATGAGGCAGGTCATTTGCGACCCCATTGGGAATCGTTAAATGCATCTGAGACACATTAGTACATTCTGTTATGCGAGTCGCAAAATTCAAGTTGCAAAAAAATCCCAACTTGTAACCCTTAAAATGGAATGGTCATACATCTGGCCCTTGGTAAGGACTTGGTGCCAGATGTAGGACTGTTTTTAGCAGTTGTAATTGGAAAATTGGCCCGTTTGCGACCACTAAAAAAGTTTGTACCATGTACAATCCGTATTTTGCGAGCCAGTAACCTATTACTGACTTTCAGGAAAATGGGCCGCAGTTGAAAAAAAAGTTTTTATTTAAAAAGCAAACACAGACATGGTGGTCTGCTGTCCCCAACAGGCCACCATCCCTGTGATCGTAGCTCATTTCCAATAGGCCACAAATTGCGCGTTACCTCATGAATATCGATGAGACAGGTCATTTACGACTCCATTGGGAATCACAAAAAGTGTCTGAGACACATTAGTACATTCGTTTTGCGAGATGCAAAAAATCGCAATTTGTGACATGCAAAATGGAATTGTCAATTGTCACATATCTGGCTCCAAAATAGCAAGTTAAACTATACACTCTTAAGGGGGTGTACTTTTTCACATTGCTTTATATTTAGCACACTCGAATGTGTAGCTTTATCTTCTACTTTTATCTTATAAAAAGCCAAAACACGTTTAATTTGATGTTTGGAACACAAAGTCGATTTTTAGATACCCTGCTCCACATACGTAGTGCACTATATTATTGTTTCTAGTTTTTCTTTATTTACCAAATCAGTGAATTATGAGAGTTGTAGTCTTTTTTTCTTCTGTTAAGTCTTGTGTTCGATAGCAATCATTTATGATGAGAACTTTCAGTAGTGGCTTTTCAATGGCTGTAGTAGATGGAAGAAACTGGCCAGGCCTGTATGCCATTTGTTTTTTGAAGCATCATTTTTATTGTTTTTTCAAAGTATAATTTAAAATATAATTTCAGTGTACACCATTCATTTATATTGTGGTTTTGGGTAGTTGAGCCATCCCTGTTTTGATGGCCATGAATAAGGCTAAGGACCTGATTACGATTTATGGACCGCCAAACCCGTGGTGGTGGTCCCCACCGCCGTACTGCAGGACTGCACGCAGTATTTCGAAAGAAGCAGTCGGACCTCCACAGGACCGCTGCAAATGCCAGGGATCCAGGATCCAGCAGTGTTCATGCAGGGGTTAGAGGCAGAAATATGCTGCTAGTGCTTCAGTGACACCGCTGAGCATATTTCGAGATGCCTCATCACCACCCTTTTCATGGCAGTGAGCCTGCCATGAAAAGGGTGGCAGTCAGTGGCGGCTTGCAGAGGGAGAGCTGCGGGGCGGTGTGGCAGGGGAGGGGCAGGGTGGGAGGGTAGTGGAGTCAGACATACGATGGCTAGGAGTAAAGTTAGTAAATAAACCAATAAAACTATTAACTTTGCACTTGCTGCATCGCAAACTCGGTTGCAGATACCATCCTGGTACCCTCTTTGGTTATGAGTCCCGATGGCACACAGTGAGATAGCTAGAAATTGGGCCAGCATACTCTGATGATATGTGCGGACACAGTCCCCATATTGTAACGTTTATGTTGTCTTAAATACACAGTCCTACTTCATTCGTAGGAACCATACGACAAGATATCCTCTTGTAACTCTCAGATTTGGTTTTCTTGCACATGCTCCACCCCATTTTGATATGCTACTGGACTTTAGAGACGAAAGTGAAGCAAAACTGCACTCTACAGAAGTTTTCCCCCATGTGTATAATAAAGTGTATTACTGTAGAGAGACCAATGTACACTAAAGAAGGAGTCCTACATTAAGGACTTAATTCCATCACCCACCGAGGTGGCATGCTTCATCATTTGGGATTCTCCTCTTGACGGGGACCCCTATCCTCGTCAAGTGCTACAACCCCCTCACTGTGAGGGAGGAGCTCAGGGATGTTGTAAACTTGATAGGGATGTGCTAAATCCCGATAATAACTTTCTATTGGAGTGATGGGCGCAGCACAAAAAAAGTGATAATGTGAAGGGAATTAAAACTAGCCATCAGGAGCGATAAAACCTTTATTACTTCACTACTGGTGCCAGGATTAAAAACAGAGCATATTGCAGTTTGAAAAAGTAACTGCAAAAGGTAGACACACTCTGGTCAACATGTTTCAGCCAAAAGCGACCCAAAACAGTGTCATGGCTCTCGTTAGGACCATAATGGAATGCTGCTGCATTACAGAACAATGTGATAGGGAAAGAAATATTCACAATACAAAACCAGTAATCTCCCAGCCATTGTGGTCGATATACTGGGTGTACCTGAAACGACAGAGAACACAAACAAAACAAAAATGAAATACAACAGTCTCCTACTACATACATTTACAGGCAGTGTAAGATAACGTGTGCGGTCAAGTCCACATCACAAGACCATTATAGTGTCAAGAAAAAGAAGAATTCAGTAAGATTCTTACCCGTAGTGTACGGATATGCTACCTCACCTCAACCTGGCAACGGCTCAGGGGAGAGGCACCGCTCTGAAAAAAGGAGGTATCAGGTGTAAACAAATTGTGAAGCATGCCTGTCATACCTGCCTTTAGGGGAGAGAGAACAGTTTTCTCAAACCCAACGTAAATGTCCACATAAACTAGGACAGCCAAATATGACAAAAAGAGGACTTGTCCTTTATGAATTTATTAATTTAAGAGTCATCTCTAATTGAAGGCAAGCAAATAAAAAGGCCTAATAGGAGCCTAATGTCAAGTGAGCTGTGTCAGGTTCCTCTTCTAATGTAGAAGAAACTCCTCAGAATCCAGGTGCAGCAATAAAGGGTCCACCTCCTGACATTCCCAACTCTGGAAATGAACACAGAGTATTAGGGCGTTCAGGCGAGGGAAAGGATAGGGAAGGGACAGCGGGGAAAATAACCTGTAACAACAAAGAACAAGAGCATAAAGCATAAACAACAAGCAGTAATGCAGCTACTCTCATATATTCTCGCTAGGTTCTCTTTGTACCTTGTTTAATGGGCAGTCGTTCAGTGATCCCTAGGCAACTAATAATCTCCCATAGATACGGAATTATATCTATAACACAGAATAGACATACATGAAGGTACCCTGGTTATCACAACTCCTATAAGAAGACAATTCAGCAAACCCTCCACATACATACCAGCATTAGTAATATCTGTATATGGAAGAGAGAATGAACGTAAATAAACTATACTGGATAGTATAGTAATCCTTAAATGTGCCTGAACCATGTTCGATGTCCTGGATAAGTCTCCAGAACGAATTCAAGCCCACAATAATATAGAAGGTAATAAGTCAAATGAAAAGCCAAGCACATCAATCCAGACACAGTAATGTGTGTTAGCTAACCACAGCATTCCGCTCTGGTAAATAAATACTTGTCCTCCGCTGAGTGAAACGAAAGAAAGGAAAGAAAAAGCACAACACCGAAAATGGTAATGAGTGTTTTGCTTCACCACTTCATTTCGCTCGGTTTTGCCGATTCCAGCTTCATAGAAATACCAGCAAGTCACTCCTGTGACAGCCGAGACGGTAATGCGTGGTTTGAGTCACCACCGCATTCCGCTCAGAACAAAGTCAAAGAGCTCCGGTACCTCCGAGCTCCCAAAGTATGCAAACGCAGAAGGGCTTGCTCACGGGAAGGCCTCACCGTGACAAGCCAAAGCACTCACTGTGTCCGAATGCAAGCAACCGCCAGTGATTCCCGAGCCTCTTCCTCGGCCCTCCAATTCCAGCCGAACACGTCCGTGTTCCACTTTACAGGGTGCCTGCTATCAAACGCTACGTGCCATCATGCCACTTCGGTCCACACCACAGAAATGCAGAACTCTCTCACAGCAGAGAGAGAGGAACAGGACACAGAATTATGCACACCGGCCGGTGTGCGTCCCACTTGAATATAGCCTCTCCTATGCTAAGCATCATGGGAATTTTAATTTCCAGATCACGATGAGATAGGCGCAGTACGATCAGTTCCTGACAAGCTGGACTGTATTTCCTTATTTTAACTTGCGGTTTGAGCCTCAGCATTAATGTTGTCAGTGAAAGAAGTCTCTAGTGCAAGCGCTGTTTAGCAACAGCATACACAAGTGTGGTTCTGTAACTAACTGCCTACACATCTATGGTGGCACTGATGTGACTAAAATAGAAACAGACCTATGTCCTGCTACTGCACCAATTACAGGGATGCCCCTTGTATTGAGGCATATTCTACAAAAAGCGGTGTGAAACAAATGTGCTTAGTTGTTAAATCCCTCTTGTATTATGGCATACTTCTGCATTTTGAGATAAACATATTTCGAGAAACAAGGAAGTTAACTCAACAAAAAACGCTATAAAAGTGTGCTTTGTAGTTAAAAAAAGCAGGTTTGGTTGTTACAAAAACACAGGTTTAAAATAACAAATTTACATGTAGCAACTCACTAGAACTAAGCTATGCTGAAAAATGCTCAAAAACGGCCGCTTACCTCTGCGTCGGTAACCCGGGCTGCAAAAGAGTTGTGACCGGAGGTAACTGACGACGTGGTTGGGCTGGTTTAAAGAAGTGAGAGCTTTAGGTGATACCGCTATGCGTCATCACGCATTACGATTATAAAGCGGTACACCTGTGTGGCAAAATGTTTCTAAACTACATATTGCTCAATGCAGGCTGGGAAAGAAAGTTTCTCTTGGGAATGGGCGAGATCGCGTAAGAGAACTACTCCACAGCTCAGGAGTGATGGGGTTGTAGCCATTGTCGAGGCTAGGGGTCCCCGTCAAGAGGAGAATCCCAGATGATGAAGCATGCCTCCTCGGTGGGTGATGGGATTACGTCCTTAATATAGGACTCCTTCTTTAGTTTACATTGGTCTCTCTACAGTCATGCTCTCTGTAGTTTAGACCCGAGGTTATTTTGTGTATTATGTCTATTGTTGGGGAATTTTTCCTCACAGGTCTATAAACATTCCGTAGGACCCCCCCCCCCCCCCCTTATCGTTGTTTCTTCTATAATAAAGTGTCCCTACAGGCAAAACAGTAAATCACACTGACGTTCCCAATGAGTGTATACTAACATTATAAGGCCTACCGCTGGTCAATAGCTAATTCTGCAGTGTCTGCTCTGCAACAGGCTATCTGTGTGCAGTTACCAGGCTGCACACAATAGTATTCTCACATGCAGCACTCGCATGTGTGCCCATGTATGTACCTATGCTCATGTGTTACAGCCAAGTGCCCCTTATCTTAACTGCATCACAGCATCATGATCTTACAAGGAAGACATTGATGGTAAACACACAGTCTAGTTGCCATGTGATTTCTATGGGAGAGACACATGTAGTGAGATTCACCCATAGTGAAAAGTTCCAAACCAGGTGATCCAAAAAGCAAAAAAAATCTATATGTACTGAATGGGCAGAACTGTTACAAAGAAATAGTTTCTGCTTGTGCATTTCCCTATGTAAGTTAGCATTCGCAGCACTATTTTCTATTTAGGTGCCATTTTAAATCATGATCAAAACTTATTCTTTGCTATTTATAGGTTTCGTTTCGCCAAGGTTGGGTTTTGCTTCACTAATGAATAGACTATTCTTATTAGTACATACCTTTCTCACTAGATAGAGGCCTTCTCCCACTTGTCTGGAGACGGGCCCAGCTGGAGTAACCTTGGACTTTACTTTATATGCAAAATGAGCCCTTAGATTGTTTTTCTTCTCGTTTCCATTGCTTTGCAGCACCTGCCAGGAAAATTCCATTATTTGCGTGTTCTAGCCCAGGTACGAAATGTACTAAATGTATCTGTATGCTTGTTGATTTCAGTCCCTCTGCAGCTCTCCTAGAGACTGGGCAGACTGGGCTCCACTCTGAGTGTACCTGAATACACAGATATTGGTTTGAATTCTCTACTGTCTGATCGACTCTTTATTTGGTATGGAAGGCTGAGAGGAGGTCATTAGTGACCCGGATCAGGTATTTTCCTTCAGTTGGCGCCCGAACAGGGACTCCTCCAGGTGAGTGGCCCATCCCCTTTCCGCGGACAGCGGGAGGTCAAGGCTATCGCTGGGATTGCCTGACGGTTCAGGGATCCCTGCACCAGGAGTATTGATTTCTCCCAGCTGCCCCTTCTGTCCTGCCGGACGGTGCCTCGCCCAGTAGTCATCCCAACTGGAGTCACGAAGAGCGAAACCCTTGGATCTGACTGTTTGGTCTGAAGAGCCAGCAGTGGAGAATCGGTTTGTTTGTGCCATTTATATTAAGTAACTTTGTTTTGGTTCTTTGTGGATATGGTACCATTGTCGTTTGAGTTTGGTCTGAGGACTGTTTTTGATAAAAGCACTTGAAATTGCTTTGCCAGGCACAAATAACAAATTTGTTTCCTTTTTGAATTTGCCCGAAATTAGTACGTTTTTCTCTTTGTGTTGTCAATGTTGTTCTGCAGATGCTCGATTAGAGGAAGACCAGCTGGCGCCTCCTGAAGGCACTCCTATTTTTGATATGTATGTGAAGCATGGTCTTGGCCCTATTATGTTTAGTACAATAAAGCACAAATATATGAGGGACAATGCCGAGTTACAATAGCCATTGACGGGCAATTTTGATGAAAAAAAGATTGGGTTTTTACAGGAGCAACTACTTAAAAGACGTAGAAGACAGTCTATGTTTGATTCCCTCAGATCAGGGCAGAAAGTAACTAGATAGAGGCGACTGAAGAAGCAAAAAGATGCACGGAAAGGGAATATGCAAACACTGACTCAAAAAGCTGTAGCATATGATAGAGCAAGAGGCAGAAGTTGAATGTGAAGATAGGAGGTTTTGGTTGGACATTGATAAATCTTATTTAGCCCAAGAGGAAACAGATACTTTTGTGGAGGAATTTTTAGATACTCGACCCCGCCTCCATATGCTTTGCAGATGATATATCCTGCTGCTACTTCACAGAGGCAGCAGCCCATTGTATCTGCTCCAATTGTTCCCGTATCTACAGTTGTTGTTTCGACAGCTTTGGCTACGGCACCCCTTGCTCCTTCTTTGCCTTCGCCATCTTTGGCAACGATGACTATTGGCACACCTACTGTTTCAAATCCTGAATCCTCTGTTCTCTCTGCTCCGGTACAAATGCCAACGACAATCATACCTGGTGCTTCTGTTGCTTCACATTCTATGGTTTTTCATCCTCCAATTTCTTTGAGTACTGAGACGCCAGCATGGAGATTTGAGGATAGAGATTGGATGAAATGTAAGGAGCGAATGGGTCCATTAGTACCATCTGGGGTGGGGGATGAAGAAACACAAGTAATAGCTAATCAGGCTGTGCAGTGGGGTCGTAATCCCATTTATAGTGTAGAGGATGTTTGGGCATTTATGTGAGATTTTGAGCCCTTTGTACAGCAGCATGCGCTTAAGCAAATATCTGCTACGTTGATTAGTCTTTGGAAGCAACACTTTGGGAATGATGCGCCACAAATTTGTATGATATTAGAGATTATGTGTATGCTAGCAGTTTGGAGCTCGGCCAAGCTTTCGGGAATGTTACAACGTTAATTGCTTATAGGGGTAGGTTGAATGAGATGAGTCCTACCCCTGTGTCTCAGTTTCCGATGCAAGAGGTTCATCTTACATATCACCCAGAGTTAATGGATCAGCCCGGTACTGGCACCAGACTGGGTGTGGTGGCCCGTTTTCATGAACAATGGGTTTATACACCATGGAAAAGAAGTGATGTTTTATCCCTTAAGGCTCATTTGCCTGATTCGAGGAAAAACCCCACTGCTTATTATAAAGAGTAGACTGAAGCTACTTCTTCTACTGTAATGGCCCTTGCTTCTTGTTCCGGTTGATATTTGGAGACAGGTCCATACTCAGGATCATTTTGCGGAGTTGGGTGGTACTTGGGACCAGATAAAGGGATGGAATCAGGAAAAGAAGCCAGGTGATATGCCTCGAGCTGAGATACTTGCTTTACCCGCTCGTATTATTACATATATGCAATCTCTTATTCCACCGAAGAAGGTAAATTGGGATAAATTAACGGCTTGTTGACAGAAGAAGGATGAAAGTGTGTCTGATTTCTTCACTCGGTTTGAAGACATGTTTCTGGACTAAAGTGGGCAAAATATGTCTATTGAGAGAGGAGTTGGTTGTTTGTTGATAGCTTTGTTTCTAACCTACTCCCTGAAATTGTGACTGGTTTGCAGGAGTCTGAGTGTACTTGGTCCACTTCTTCCCCTTCTGTTCTTTTGAACATCGTGACCAAGAGGAGAAGGAAAAGACAGATAAAAAGCATAAGGAGTTAAAGACAAAGGTGTTGTTACAGCAAGCATTTAGGGGGAATGGTAGTGGACGTGGTCCTGCTAGGCAGCTTCCATACACCAGCAGACAGTCGACCATGACTCCTTTGGGGCCGAATCAGTGTGAGTATTATAAGGAGGAGGGCCATTGGCGTAGTCAGTGTCCTGTGCTCCTGCAGAAAGTTGGGGTCTCTAGAGGGCGAGGTTCTTGTGGACGAGGTCATGGAACTGATAGGGCTCAGGGTGCTGCGGTCTTACAGGGTCGTTCTGATACAAATTACTTTGATGACCCTCGTGATGGACAGTAATATCATGATGATTACGATACAGATGAGGTGACAGGGATGTCTTACAGCTAGGACAGCCAGGGACAGAGTGAGGGACCAGTTCTGAAACCCGTAGATCAGCGTGGTCCTTATGTCACTGCAGATTTTCAAGGCTCAGCTAAGAAACATTTGGTGAACACAGGTGCGACAAAGAGTTCTGTTTCTCGACAGTTGGTCCCTGGAGCGGCTCTGTCTGGCCATAATAATGCTTTGGCATGTTTTTCATGTGTACCGGTTGTAAGCCCCATTTCGCGACCCCTTGCATTGACTGTTGACCTTTTACTGTGGATTCTCTGTTTTTGTTGACCTTAAATTGTGGAGAAAATTTGATAAGTTTGGATTTTTTGAAGTAATTGCATGTTAGTATTTATTGTTCCCGGCAAGATGTTTATATGACGATGGGCCCAAATGTTAGTTCTAAACAGTGTTTGTCTCACCCTCTTCCCATTGAATTTGCTAATGTACCAACCACTCTATGGGCGACAGGTGATAGAGATGAAGGACTATTGCATATACCACCAGTTTCGATACAGATTCAAGACAATGCTATTTTGCCTCGTATTCCTCAGTATAAGGTATCTCAGGTGGGAGAATGAGCCCATCTACGGATTATTCAGGATTTAATACACAAAGGTGTTGTTGAAGAGACGTCTGCCAATATTTGTAATAGTCCCATTCTTCTGATTCTTAAACGGACACCTTCAGGTTCCCCTGATGATCAGGAGGAGGTTTATCATTTTGTGATTGATCTGCGCGAAGTTAACAAGATTGTGGTCCCCCAGTTTCCGGTGGTTCCTGATATTACTAATCTTTTGACAATGATTCCTTCTACTGCTACATTCTTTTGTGTTATTAATTTGAAAAATGCATTCTTTAGTATTCCTATTCATCCAGATAGTAGATATCTGTTTGGTTTAATCTTAGCTGGTAGGAGCTTTAGGTTCTCTCAAGCTCCTCAGGGCTATACAGAGGGTCCGAGTATTTATAGTCAAGCTTTAACCCCTTCGGTGCTCATGACGGAATGGTTCCGTCATGACCCACGGTTGAGCTGTGCTCATGACGGAACCATTCCGTCATGACCCCGCCCGCGCAAGATTCCGCCAGCACAGCGGCGGAATCTGCGCAGCATCGAAGGGGTTAAAGAGTCAGTTGGATTACCTTTCACTTCCCTCAGGTAATGTATTGGTGCAGTATGTTGATGACTTGCTCATCGCTTCTGACACAGAACAAGGGTGTAAAGACAGTACGGTTAAATTGTTGCTGCATTTAGCTCATCATGGACATAAAGTGTCCCTTTCCAAATTTCAGTATTGTCGATAGGAGGTCACCTATTTAGGTCACCTACTGTCGAAGGAGGGTAGGAGTTTGACCCCTGAGTGTATCAGTACTATTGTTAAAATGCCCCTTCCACAGACTCAAAAAGATGTGCTCGCTTTTATAGGTATCACTTCCTACTGTCGGAAGTGGATACCTAACTACCCCTTACTATTTAAACCCTTGCTTGCATTAACAACTAAGGAAGTGCATGAGACTTTGCCTTGGATGCCTGAATGTCAGCAGTCTTTTGAGCAATTGAAATCTGCGCTTTGTTCAGTTCCCGTGATTAGCACACCTAACTATGGTAAGCCATTTGTGTTGTATGTCCATGAGATGGCTGGTTGCACGCTTTCTGTCCTAACACAAAAATTTGGGGATAAGCAATGGCCGTGTGCTTATTTCTCTGCTGTGCATGATCCTATCGCGAGAGCCCTCCCTAATTGTCTAAGAGCGGTTGCGGCTGTGGCCACTTCGATCAGACAATAGGCTGGACTCGTACTTGATACTGACTTCACAGTTATGGTACCCCATGCTGTGGGCACGCTTTTGAACAAGACAAAGACACAGCACCGCACCAGTGCACATCTTACCGGCTATGAACTGACATTGTTTGCTAAACATATCACAATTAAAAGATGTGCTAATCTGAATCCAGCCACTTTACTACCCCTCCCTTCTGAGAGTGATGAAGTTGAAAAACATGATTGCATCTTCTGAATGGAGTAAGAGGCGAAAGGACAGGTAGATTTGACTGATATTCCCTTATCTGACCCACAAGGGGAACTATATGTTGATGGCTTTGTTTTAAGTTACCAGATGGCACTACGACTGCAGCTTAGGTTATTACTAGGCCTGGGCTAAAATTTCGTTCCGCTCGTGGAAATTGCGATAATTTAACATTTTCGCGTTCCGCGGAGAGCGCGAAAATGTCAAAATTTCCGCATTCCGCATTTTACCGGAAATTTTTTGCTTGCTCGCGCTGTAAAATAATACATTCTCGCGTGCGCGCGATCTCCTTACCTGAATCCCCGCGTTCGCCGACAAGTTTTCCCGATCCGGTCGCGTTCTCCACGAGATGTTGGATTGTTGGTAGCCATTTGCGCTGTCTCGCGACAGTTCGCGCCCGCAGTAACGTCATTCGTCACGCGATCACGTCTTTCTTCTCGCGATCATGCACCGCGAGACAAGTGAAAACAAGATGGCCTCGCCCGCGAGCAACCGCATGGGTAAGTTGGCGAGCCGCGACCACGCAGAAAATACCGCGAACGGGCGGAAAAAAAACTTCTGCATCTTCGCGATATTTCCGCGTGTTTGCGGAGATTTTTAACATTTTCACGATAATTTGCGAAAGTGAATTTCGCAGATTCCGCATACCCCTAGTTATTACCACACTGCACATGGTAGTAGAGAGATCACGGGTCGCTTATCAGTTAGCTCAAGCTGCAGAGTTAGCTGCCCTTATTCAAGCTTGTGCATTAAGTGAGAGACTGGTTGTCAATATTTAAACTGACAGTTAGTATGCCTTTGGGGTCGCGCATAATTTTGGGTGACTCTGGGCAGAGAGAGGGTTTCTTACCTCGCATGGCACAAAGATTCAACATGGGCACCTTATATTGAAGCATTTGTCTGCTTTGACACTCCCCAAGAAATTAGTAATTGTGAAGTGTAGCGCCCACCGGAAGGTCACTGATGATATAGGAAGAAGTAATGCTTGTGCTGATCAGACAGCTAAGGAAACGGCCCGGACAAAAATGAAAAGAAGATTTGTAGCAGGTCCAGCTATATGGGTCCCTGAGGTTGTCATGTTTGAAGATACCCCTGTAAGTGTATAGGAAATAGCAGCAAAGCTACGATAGAAGATTTAGCAGTGTGGCAGGAGAGTACAGCACAGCTGAATGATGAATGGTGTTGGAATGATAAATCAGGGAAGCAGAGATGGATGTTGCCAGATGCATATGTTCTTCCTGTCATTACTATGGCTCACGGTCCAGCTCATATTAGTACTAAATGAATTTGTAACTTGTTAGATCTCGTATAGCAGAATGGCATTATCTCTAAGACAGCTGCACACTTAGTGAAGGACTGCATGGTTGCATGATGCATCATCCTGGGAATTTTGCACCACCCACCTTCCCCCTTGAAGTCCTTCAAATGGACTATATCGAGTTAGAAAGATGTAATAATCTGAAGCATGTTTTGGTAGCTGTATTTCCATTCAGCAAATGGGTTAAGGCTTACCCCACTAAAGAGAATACGGCCATTGAGACTGCAAAGGTGCTCCCGAAGGAGGTCTTCTCTCGTTTCGGCTTGCCCCAAGTGATCTGGAGTGACAACGGAAGTAATTTTAATGCAAAAGTGATCCAATTGTTTTGTGAGGGTCTTCATGTTAAGCAAAAATTCCATGCTGCCAATCATCCTCAGTCAGCGGGTTTAGTTGACAAGTACAATGGTACTTTCAAACTAAAATTGGCAAAAATTCAGGAGACAACAGGGTTAGAGTGGCCAGATGCTTTACCATTAGCACTTTTGTCAACAAGAACAACAGCTCGTTCTAAACTAGGATTTTCACCAGACTAGGTTGTGTTTGGATGCCCGGCAAACGTCTGGGGCGTCCCACGTCCTCATAGGTTTTAGGACATTGAGTACCCTGTGTTGATTGATTATCTCAGCCAGTTAACCGAAAGTTTACATTCTGTTCACCAACGGATGTGTGAATCTCTTCCGTCCACACCAGAGGGACCTAGCCATGATATTCAGCCTGGCGATTATGTATTACTGAAGAATTTTCAGGGAAAGAAAGGTTTGGAGGTGCATTGGTAGGGGCCGGAACAAGTCCTGTTGGTGACGCGTACCGCTGTGAAAGTTGCTGGCTGCAAGAATTGGGGTCATGCAACCCACTGTTGTAGGGTTCCTTTGCCCTTACCCTACAATTAGTGGGTCTGGGACACCATCTGGGACTTAGAGTGTGAGCAAGTGCCTCGGTTTGTCCCATTTAGCAATGCCCAACTGACATGGACGCATAAGGAGAATGAAGATGTGCTGAATTCAGCTGTTCCTCCAGAAATATGAGATATTCAAGAGCCTTTGTTCTCCGATCCTACAGTGCCCGGGGCTACCAGGTACAATTTGCGCCCTCAGCTGAGGAAAGAGATTAGGGATGGACTGCGTAAGATAGGTTGTACTGAGTTATAGTAGCAACAGAGATATATTAAAGTTTGATGAAGGATCTTTTGCTTATTTTAGTTAGTTGTTTGAACATTAGATAGGGAAGACTAAAGTATACAGTCAAGGTGTGCCATCGTGATCGACGTGGGATATGAGCTTAGGACAGAGCAAGCTCCTCCGCTGGTGCTCAAGAGTGCCAACGTATTGATGGACAATAGGAGTGAGGCTCTGACATACACTGGGAACTTGTATATTTCCTTTGCATTTTGCCCCATTTCATCATTTGTTATGCATCCTTTTGGTAGGCTGGTTGCTGAGGAAGAGCAGCCAGTGATTCTTGTTGCTCCGCATAATGTGGTGTTGACCTGTAAGAAGAAAATGACATGTGTTGTTCTTGTTGTTTTATTGTTGTTCATATTGTGTGGGATGTCATGGGTTTTGGAAAATGAACAAGATGTGCCTTTACGTACCAAGGTTAAAATGATTTCCCCGCCAAGAAAGAAAAGGCCCAAGTAATGTGTTCCTAGACACCCATAAGAGATATTTTGGAGAAGGGACCGCTTGCTATCCTACTGAGTCTGTCAGTTTATGGACTGCATACCCATTATCTCTTGTGAACTATACCTACACTCGTCGAGAGCAATTCACTGAAGTGAAGGGAGTATTTGGTTTTGGCTGTCCAGGTCCTTGTCTATATTATAGAAAGCCAATGGGAATGGGTTATCCAGAGTGTGATAACAACACGTTTTGCGTCAACTTTTACATGGCAGAACAGAATGTCACATTGGTGGATTGGCACTATAAGGAATTGATAGTTACCCGGGAGGCTGGTTATTATCCTGCGTGTTGCCCCATCGTGAACAGAACGGACACTTCTTTGTATATCAATTGTTTTGGGATGGTGCTGTACAAAAATACAATACCATTGGTGAATGATAAAGATCCAAGTACGTTTGGAATGCACACTAGATATGCCGCAGTAGATTATGAAGGGCAGATTTATGCACACCCAGGGTTTTATTTTTTGTTCAACGGTACTTATTCTAATGTTCATATGGTACCAACGATGTTGCTTTTGGAGTGGTGTTGCCCTTAGGTGTGCCCTGTAAGTACGCTAAGACCAATGTCCGCTGGGTTAAAAGGACTTTGACCAAAGAATTTTGTGAAGGAGTCATTGACATAGAGGTAACCAATTATAGTAATGGGATTACTTTCGGATACATCCTCTCTTCCATTTTCACTTTGGGTGGCACCTCTATGGCCGAGGTGAGAAAGCCAGAGAACATTTTGAGAGCAAGTTGCAAATTTTATCTAACACTTCCGTGGCTGCTTTACGTGACATGGCTACTCAGTTGGAGAGTATGTGAATGTAATCTGAACAGACTAGATACGCAGTGGATTTCATTCCAGCTAAGAGCGGTGGTGTATGTGGGGTAATGGGCGACCAGTGAGTAGTCGGGATCAAAAATATGGAAATGATATTACTAAACACCTATTAAACATCTTCGAGAACGTTAAGGGAGTTGAAAGTGGAAATTGGAGTTGGTGTCTTCGTGGTGGATGGGGTTGGACTCCTCACAAACTGATTTATTTGATCTGGATACTGGTGTTTTTCTGTGCCCGCATTCAGTGCCTCCCATTCTGTTGCTCTTATTGTACTATTCTTCTCACTCCCAAGAGAAAAATATCGATTCATGATACCAATGCTGCAATTATAGTCCAGAAAGAGATAGACAACCTAACGCAGATAGATGAGGGCATTTTTGAGACTTCCTCCCTCCTTACAGTCTCCCTTCCCTATAATGAGAATATGAAATGCTCATAAGGATTTACTGTTATCAGTATTTGTAGCTTCCTGTTTTTCTGATTTTCTGTTTTCCTTGTTCATGCTTGAAAATGTTTTAGCTCATGTTAAAAGGAGTGTCTGTTAAAATGAAATTGTTTCAGCTGCGCATTACTCCCATGTAAGTTAGCACTCGTGGCACCATTTTCTATTTAGGCGCCATTTTGAATTATGATCAATACTTATTCTTTACTATTTCTGAGAAACGACCTCCACTAGGTTTCATTTCTCCAAGGTTCGGTTTTGCGTCACTAATGAATAGACTGTTCTTATTAGTTCATACTTTTCTCACTAGGTCGAGACCTAATCCCACTTGTCTGGAGACGGGTTTGACTGATTTAACCTTGGACTTTACTTTGTATGAGATATGAGCCCTGAGATTGTTTTTCTTCTCCCGTCCATTGCTTTGCTGCACCTGCCTGGAAAATTCCATTATGGGCATGTTCTAGCCCAGTTACGAAATGTACTAAATGTATCTGCATGCTTGTTGATTTCAGTCCCTCTGCAGCACTCCTAGAGACCGGGCAGACTAGTCTCCACTCTGAGTGTACCTGAATAAACAGAGATTGGTTTGTATTCTCTACTGTCTGATCGGAAGGCTGAGAGGTGGTCATTAGTTACCCGAATCAGGTAATTTCCTTCAGAACTCAATTGCAACAGACATGGTTTGTCTATAAATCTGGTTCTAACTCGGTGAAATGAGTCGGAAATATTAATAAATATTGGTAATATGGAACATTCCAGAAAAAGAACGCCCTCAAACTTATGTGATTCATAGGTTTGGTGAACCTTCCAAAAATTGCTTCCAACAAGGCAGCAAAGTAGCTTCAGGGAGAAGAACCAGGGTTATGCGGCCTTTATTTGTTTACTGAGTGGGATGATCCAACTAATGCTTCGCATATTTGAGGTTTTCTTGGGAATTCCTGTTGAAATGTAAGAGACCATAAACATCACATGGTTGATGATATACCACCCCTAATCTAATTGAAAAAAGAAAGTGATGTCTTTCAACAGTTTTCTTTGCAACTTTATATTCCATAAGACTCAGGAAAGGGGGAGTCCATAAAAGAAATTCACCACACAGACAGAGAAGCAGTGTCCATAGGATGGTTTCTAGATAAAGTATGTTATGGCCAGCACCATATAGCCCATTTACTGCTTTTATATCTATTTGTAGATTGTCTTTCTGAACTGACATATGTATCTAAAATTGTGTCTGGTAAAGCCTTGAAGCCATATTTTTTAATTTGCCTAATTAATCGTGACCAATTTGGGCAACAAGATGCCAAGGTCAGCATATGATACCTTAATATTAAATACAGGAAGAGGCAGGGTAGTGTTGTGAACCCTAGTTGCACTGTAGGATCACATTCTTATTCCATGACATTGTGATGGTTAACAAGTGAATGCACTGAGAGAGATTGTAGAAGACAAAAACAATAGAAATGTGTCTTGAAAGTATTGAACTACACACAAAGTGGTGCAGTCAGTTGTAAAAACCTGAAATACAAACACTATAATTTCCTTGAAAGACAACAACCTTACAAAACAGTCAGAGAAATTCAAGCACCCTTGGAACAAGGCAAGCAGGTTGTGGGTAAGAATTGTCAAGGAAGTAAAGAGTTCTGGACCAAACAAACCCTAACATGTTGAGATCACCAATGACGTGTATAGCAAGTTCAATCTTAATGATGTTTTAATGTGCATACATGGTACAGCTTTATGCCAAACCTACCATGATGCTATAGTCATTTATAGGATAATGTTTCCTAGTGTGTGCACTCAACCTTCTGGAAAAGGGGTTATCCTTTGTATTCCACCACTTGGACTCCAGACACCCAAGGTGAATCAACCATTTCACAAGAATAAGGAAACAGACAAAAGATGACCTGAATGTACATAAACACTTCCTTACCAAGAAAAAGGTGTTTGTTCTTGGACACTAAGATCCACATCTGGACACATGGACATGGCTAGCAGGAATGGTGTAGGTGCATCATGAACAACAGAAGGTGTGTTATGAGAGTGGAGTAGACAGTTGGTTTGACCAGCACATAGTCGTCTAATCTGATGATTGTTTTGTGGTGCAGGTCTTAAGCAAACATACTGCAGGCTGTCCCCAACTAATAAGACTACTTAGAGCACTGGTTTTGTGATGCCTGAATAAGATTATTTTATTTTTTACTTTTTGAGCAAATTAGAATGAATTTTATTTGTGGATGCTTTGTCTCATTCTGTCATGAATATTTTCAGGGAGGAGGTGCCAGAGGTGGTTACAAAATGAACCTTGCCCCACTAGGCTTTGGACATTTTGGGTAAAATGGTTGAGCAAATGTTCAGAAACTCACTGGCAAAGCAAACCTTGGGTAGGTTTGAGGGTAGTAAAAGGAACTATAGGAATTGTACCAATGTTTTGGAGAGTCACTAGGGGTTCTCAGAAGACTCTTGAGTGATTTTCATCTGATTGTTTTAGCAGCCTGGAAAGAGCAGTGTCAGTTAGGTTTGCAGCTTTGCGTTTCAACATGAGTAGACAGAAAATAGGAGGTGCTGATGAGTTTCCTCCTAATGAGTATGATGATGACACAGTAAATAAAGGCCCTTGATAACAAAGGAGAAATCTTGGGGGCATATCAACAAGGGCTTTATCTCTGCTTTTTTGGCTTTTAAAAGCCAAAAAAGGAGAGATAAAACTAGCGCCCTATCAACAACAGGGTGCTAACATGCAAATTTGCATGTTAGCACCCTTTTACTCTACGCTTCCCCTTGCATCTCTAATGAGATGCAAAGGGGGCGTACCCGAGTAAAATAATAGGAGAAATGTCGCTAAGCGACATTTCTCCTATTATCAAGAATGTCAATAACCCTGTTAGAGACAAAAAAAGCAGCGCTAACCGCGGTTAACGCTGCTTTTTTACATCTGGTATTTTTCTGACTTAGCCATGATATCCTATGGAAGGAGGATATCATGGCTAAGTTTGCCTGTCCCTATCAACAAGGTAACGTGAGATTATCGCTGGGTTTCCAGCGATAATCTCACGTTAGCCTGTTAGCGTGAGGATTTTTATCGCTATTGAGATAAGCATTGCTAATAGCACGCTATCTCAGCGATAAAAATTCACGCTAGCCGGCGATAATTATCCTAGCGCTTAGAGATAATTATCGCCGGTTGTAGTTGATATGCCCCTTGGTTCTTATATCTGATGCCAAACCTTGCGCATTGCTCCAGTTATGTCATATCTTCCATGAACACAATCTTTCCAGGGTCTTCCGAATAAGTAGCTTCTCATTTTCTAGGGGGAACAGGAAACTGATAGCATGGTGCAAAAACGGGTCCTAGATATTTAACAACATGCATAGGAATTCTACTATCCAAAATAGTGCAAAAAGCTTCAGATTCATACACTCTGGCTGAATGGCCTCAAATAAGTTGATATCTCTGCCTCCTGATTGCTGTGGGGTTAAAGATGGCCCATGCACATAAACTAACATTTTGAGTAACACGTTTAACATTGACACCTTTTTAGACAGTGACTTTTAACATGCTTTTGTATGTACTCAGAAAGTGTTTTGCTTGCAACACACATTTCTTCGCAAGCATTTTATCACAATACTGTACATTCTGTTCATGTGTAAAAGTGCACTGAGCATGCTGCCCTACATTTAACTTGTCTGGTAAGAGACAATTCAGTAACAGAAAGATAAATAATAACGAAAGCAACAGAAATCAGTCACAATGCGAATGGAACCTATTTTCTGTATATAAACTGCCTCTGAACTTTGGTTCGGTAGAGGAGCACTTCCATGGATTATCCTGGACATTCGCTCATGACTGATTACCAACTTTGGTAACACTCATCACTATCCTGAACAAGACGGAGTCCTTTCTTACCACAGACTGGCTTCCAGATACATCATGGACAGGTAAATGGGGAATTCGGTTTTCCAAGTGATTTTTCAGACCACATTCAACCTATTCTCTCTCTAGAATAAGCAGTTTAGTTCTGATAATCATTATGGCATATATTCATATATATTCATGTAATCACTATAATAATTGTAATGGTTGAATAATTTATCTTCTTTACCAGTCTTGTGTTACTGGTAACAATGCTTTGTTTAATTTTCCTAATAATTGCAGCTCACGTATTTCACACGAAAGTCCAATTGCTTCAATAAATGTTTGAAATGCCAATTTGTGATTCTTGTGTCTCCCTTTGGGCATGCCTCAGCTAATATTGAAAGGGTAGATCTGTTTCCATGATTTCCTGGGGGGGATTAGAGTGGTCATGTTCTAAGGTTGCAGACACCATCAGGTTCCTTGTCAGGTTTAGGGGTTCAGATGGTGTACTGAGAGCTAGCCAGGAAATCGTAAAGCATATTCTGATTGCATGAGTGGACCCAGTCCCCCTATTTTGACGCATATGTTGTCAAAACTCACAGTATTATTTGATCAGGAGGAACCGTACAGCATGGCGTCACCAACATTACAGGTCAGGTATTTATTTAATGGGTCTCCTGAGTAGTTCTTACTTGTGCCCAAAGACCCTAGTCACATTTTACAGAAACGTCCGTGGTGTTAGGTAAAAATCCTCCTCAGCTAAATAGGGATCCTCTGTTTTTGTCTATGGGTTGTTCAAGCTCGAACCTTTAAACTGATCACCCCATTATAGTTTCTTCCCTTATCTGAAATCCATTCGTATCAATGACAAACCCAGCCCCAGTTGTTATTCCACTAAATTGTAGACATGCAGTAACATAAATGTTACAACACAAAGTGCTTTCTATTACTGGAGGAGATGTTACCTTTATGGTAGAGGCCCACAAAGTGTATAAAACAGAAGTATTCTGTTTTTTTGGTCACTTTTCCTCCAGCAGATGCCAACACCAGTGCATTTCACACATACACAGAAGCAGTTGTGCCAGGCCAATGCAGAGCCTATGAAGATTTAGAAATACCATTTGCATTTAACAAACATGTAAAGTGCCCTACCACATCCACTAACAAATGTGAGACTGGGTGCCCTCAGCAATAACGGGAAACATGACCAGTTTTAGCCGGCTACGCACAATATGCTTTGTGATCTTTATGCAGGTCTGGTTAGACTGTCAGAAATTTAGCACAGTTCATTATGCGAACAACAACAACAAACCTAGCGAGGGCTATTTAAACTGTGCAGACACATTTAGCAGTACTTACATTTAGCTCAGTTCCCACCAAATAGGAGGAAATTCCATTTTGGACTACGAAAAAACCAGAACAGCTTGAAGCAGTATTTCCCTCTATGGGACCCCAAGATAAACATAGAATTCACACAATATACCTACCTTTAGGAATGGTTCCTCCAGTCGAGGACTATGCCGTTTGTGGTACAGTTTTTCCTGCAACATATACCATCACGCATGGTACACCATCTATTGCTGTTTTGCCAGAAGTGCTAAAATAGATTCAAAATAAATACAGGGATGCCCCTGCCCTGGACTTGAGGATGAAAATAATGGGAAATGACACCACAGTAGCCTCAATTATTTCAAGTAATATAAAAGGGGAAGCAGCAGCCTTAGCGATACGCCAATGCCTCATGCAATTACTGCTAGTGGACCTAGAGCACAAGCTACCAAAAGTATTGCTGAAACCTATTACTTCTGTAGGTCAAGATAATTTGGGAGCCAGACCTAATAAACCACAACTTAAGGGTATATGTGATAAGGATAACTCAAAACAGGCAATAGAGTCTTGTAAAAAAATGCTGAGATAAACAGAAAAATAAAGAAATGACAAAGTCACATGGTGGAAGTCCTGATCCAAGTCCTCTGAAAAACACTATATTTTGCGTTATCTTGAAACAATTAACCAGCCTGATCAGTATAATTACACTGATACAAGTCCTTCTAGTTCCTTTCAGTACACATCGGAAAAATGCTCGGACAGAGGAGAATGAATGGAGTGAAGATCAGAAGAGTACTTGAAGCTGAATGAGGACTTTCTATGCCAATCTGACATCGCCATAAAAATGGAACAGAAACTTCCACAGAAGAAACCTTAATTTAGGAAGGAAAAGCTGGCAGGTATTTTCCTTAAATATGCCAAATATATTGAGGACCCTTCTTCAGAACAAGGAGTAGGCAATGATGCTGTTAGACAGAGCGGCAGAGGTCATGATAGTTCACCAGACTCTACAAGAGTTTCTGATGGCGAAAGCAACTAATGAATCAGTTCAGGTGGAAATATCGGACCAGAGAATTAGTTCTCCAGATCAATTATATAATTTTGACATCCAAATTGAGGGTGGTATACCCCATCATTTTTAAGTCCTTTTTTGTGATAATTTGGCACTAACATATGACATTATCTAGACTGAGACGGACTAGCCACCTGAGTTTGAAAAGTCCCACAAGGGGCTGTCCTGAATGAGTTACACAGGATTATGCCAAAGAATGGGCTTTGCACAAGCCCCACCATTTTACGTCAACCATGTAGACTTGGATCAATATTCACTGTATCATGTCATACAATAAGGCTCAGCCCGCATGTGTAATCACAATATCCTATTGAACATGCAACGAAATAACATGTTAGAAAAATTCCAACAGAACTTGAATACAAGGGCATAATTGAGCCTTGTTTCTCACCAATTAACAATCATTTGTTTCCAGTAGTGGAACCGGACCTTTTTTACTATCTTGTCTTACACTACAGAAATTTTAACTGGACCCGGGTGGAGTTCGCATAGTCATGATATGCGGAACTCTGCGAAGTGTCAAAAAAACTCTGCATTACTATGCAGAGTTTTGCAAGCTGGCGGAGCTGCTCCATGTGCCTGTCTGTGTCACATTTTATGTCATACACAACATGAAATGTGTTCTCACTCTGGAAATCGTGCCCGAATGGCACCACACAGTTCGTATGGGCGTCGACATGTTGTTTTTGATCTGTTTATGGTGCTGGGGCCTACTTTTCAATCCTTCCTTATTCTCTTAAATACTCCCCCTATCAAACTTATCTACCCTTCATTTTTTATTTATTATCTTATTGTGTGTCTTTGTGTTTGTGAATTTAATGTATTTTTTTAAATGTGGTTTTGCGTGACTTTTGTACTTTTGTCATTTTTGGCTTAACTTTTTTTTCTTTTTTTCTCCCTTCCTTTTCATGTTCTTCCCTTCCCTAACCCGCATTGCCAGCTGCTTACCTTCGGTCTGCTGCACCATGAAGAGATGCAGCCCGGCACAATTTTTTCAGAGGTGGAGGTAGCTGCACTAGTTTATGTGAAGCACCACCTTCCATCCACCCTGGCAGCAGGTGGCAGGCCTGGCAGTGGGTAGGCCTCTAGGAGCATCAGCAGCACGGGGTCAGGGTATACCGGACTCTGAACCTCAGCTCTGGGGTCCGGTGCACCCAACAACAGATTAAGCACCGGTGTGCCGACATCCTGGATAGGGAAAAAGATCTGCTCAACCTGCTGGGTGTGGAGGTTGCGGGGCTTGGAGAGTAATAATTATTTATTTTTTGTGTTCTATCTATGCTAATATGTATTTCCCAAATATCAAGCATGCTACTCACACTCAGATTAGTTAAGTTTATGTAACAAATAATTTTGTGATCATGATCTAACAAGATACTCATTGGCACTACCTAATCCTACTCGTTGGCGCACGCTTGGGCAGATTATTTAAAAAGCCCAGCAGATACTCCTCTGTCCTGTCACCAAGATAGAATTTATTAGTTAGTTAGCGTGTTCTCTCACTTCTCTGTACCTTTCTTTTTTGTATCTCGTGCAATCCCAAACCAAAATATTTTCCCAGCGATGTGTAGTATGCATGCATCTATGCATTGAAACAATTGTAGACTAAGTTGGCTCTCAAAGGGGGTTGAACTCGAGACTGAGTGATCGAGAATAAGATGAGAAGCGGAGATAATTTGTTGCAATATATTAGTAGTTCCAAAATGTAGTTTAGGAAATGTGGAATCGGGTTAGGATTATGAAATTAGGAATAGTTTCACAATACTAGTACTATGGGAGATCTGATTTAGAAAAGTACTGTGCTTGTCTTTCCCTGTCAAAATTATTTGGGGGAGATTATTAACTGTACCAGTAATCTTTTTTATTTATTTTTTATTTAATTCATACATCAGCATCCAGGGGCAAGAAGAAGGCTGGGCTTGGAACAACCGAGGCAGGTGAGGGAGCTGGAGGTGCCTCCACAAGTGCCACAACAGATGGCACTGCTGGCCCCAGTAAGTCCTCTTGTTGTTAACATTATTTCCCTAACTTTTACTGCTCCACATTTAGAATTATTTTTCTTTATTACTGTGCCTGTCTCTTAATTTTGTTTAAACTCCTCTTTGTTCTATCTGTTTCCTAAATTCTTCTCCTCTCTGTATTATCCTATTTACTTATTTTCTATATTGTAAGTTTCGTTACTTGACTTCAAACTGTCTGCACAAGTATGTCTGTAGCCTCCATTCTTCTCCTTTGACAGTAAGCTTACCCTCTCTCCTTATATATCTTGTAGACTGGTGGTACTGTAAGACTCAGGGAACCAATTTTAGGTCAGGTACTCTACTGTGAAGTTTGCATGCCAAAGTGAGGTATTCTATGCATGTTTGTTGAGAAAGCTTCCTTTTTCTTGCTCATGCTCAAACATATATCATTACTTAGTGCATTTTCCTGTTACAATTCAAGCACGGTGGTACATTGCCAATCATCTTTGATTCACACATCAGCCAATCTTATAAATCAAATATTGTGGGGCAATCCTGCTAGGGGACAAAAGAAAGAATAGATAGGCAAGGGATGGAAGCTGGCATTGGCTCTCCAACGGAATGGATGAGGCTTATTCACTTCAAACTGGTCCAAATCCAATCTGGCCATACATGTGTCTAAAACTGTGAGGCTGCATTAATCAGTCAGAAACAATTAAACAAATTCATGTTCTACATGCTATATGCCTTTTTTATCAAAGCAGTTCGGCGATTGAAAGTTCTATGGTGTCCCAGGCCTAATCTGTAGTCAGGATAGTAGAGTTTATCCTCAAACTCAGGTGATTCTCCCAGAAGTTGGTCAGCTAACACACTACCATGACCTGAGACTGACCCTTCACCATCCTCCTCCTCCTGTCTTACTTCAGGTATGGTAAAATTTAGTGGTATAAAGAGCTGATTCATTTTGATAATGGTTAATATCTCCGTGTTTTAGGGCAAGAGACTGGTCCTTTTCACTGTGACAACTGTACCAGCTGCTCTGAATACCCACTCAGCAGCCACACTGGCTACTGGGCAAGCCAGACACTTTATTTCCAGCCTGTTGAGCACTGGTCATTGGTGCCACTTCCCATACCAAAACGCCAATGAGTTTTGATCCAGATAGACCTCTGTTGGGTCATCCAGATAGGCCTGGACCATCCTCTCAATAGTCATTGGTGCTCCACCTTGCTCAATCTATTTTGCCTTTGCCTCTGCACTGGATTTAAGCCCTGCCTTTAGCAGCTATTCAAATGCAGATTCTGGTGTCAATGCTCCTGTTTGTTGCTGGTGTTCTTGTTGTTGGTTTTGGCTGCTGTGAGCCAGCAGCACTGCCCTCAGGCTCTATTGAAGTTGACGGCTGCACTGCATAACTTGTGCTCTGGAGTGGGCCTCTAATTCCTAGCCATTCTTTTTCTAGGTCACTGGCTTGCTCAACAATCCAGGTATTGTAGTTTGAAACATCCCCATTTAAAAAAGGAATGAAAGTGGCCAGTTTCCATGGATCAAGAATTGTGGCACAGATGTTATGTTATGTTATAACAAACTTTCTTTTTGCAGCCTTGTATTTACAGATCAGTGAAGGATTAAGCTCCCCACAAACTCATATGCATCTTTCTTTCATCCACACCTGCATATATTTCAGACACCTCCTTTAGCTGTCCCTGTAGCATATGAAACAAGTGGATAGCTTAGCCCATGGTACTGTCCTCTTTGCTGACTTCCCATGTGAAAACCTCAAAAGAAAGCATGATCTTTGTCAGGCATTTGACTAGGCCCCATTGATCCATCTCAATGATCATGCCTTTCACAGTTGCATCCCCCCCTTTGTATGACATATTCATTGATTAGTCTGTACTGCTCCAACAGATGTTGCAACACATAATAAGTTGAGTTCAAACGTGTTTGCACCGCCTATATGAGAGCTTTAACTGGCATTCTATTATAATGCTACAAAATCCTCAACTACTTCCGGACTTTAAAAGAATGGCTGAAATGAGTGCAGATTCGTCTTCTGGTGGACAGTAAGTTGCTGACTCAGTCTTTTTTGAAAAAGTCATGTTCAATGATTTGGTGTAGTGTGCCAAGAACGGGGCCCTGAAATAGGCACCATCTGTCATTTCCTTAACTTTATTACTGCCTTTGTCCATGGCAACATATCCAAGCTTTTTTTACTTAATATAATTTTTTTTATTTGCATTTTAGAAATGTATTAAAGATACATCATGTATTTGTAAGAGATGTAATGCATCGTCATTATGCTATTAATACAAACAGTAACCAAAGAACAGGGGGTGGACAGGGGGACAAATTAACAGTTCAATGCAGATTTTAAGTGGGGAACAAATCCAATGCTAAGCCCTCTGTGTCACAGCTATTCAGAGACATCCAAGATATTTGCAGCTGTATGGGACTTTATCTTGGCGAACATGGCTACTATTGAATGCTTCCGAGCTCAATTATAAATGTCAGCCATGCAAACATGTGCAGATATAATTTCTCTAACTCCCACAAAAGACACCCAGTGTGCAGTGATGCACAAGTAATCGGTGGCTTGGCAGCTGGTTACATGTCTGTCATCCGGTAAATAGTGGGAGCAGCACTCTGCTGTAAAGCTTGTCCAACCAATTCCAGCACATCGGGATGTAGTTTTGGAAAAGCAACTCAGATGAAATAGGTCTGGCTGGGAACATTCCATTTAGAGCAGATGGCCGCCAAAAAATTCTCAAAAACACACTCCTTCCACAAAAGAAATAGGGAGAAGGTCCTGTGCTTACATATTAGCCAGCTTCGCATTGTACAAATGTCCCATTAGGTGATTGCTTTCGTACTGCCCCTCCTGCCTAAACATTAGGGGTGGGCGGAATTTGCGAAAGCGACGTTCGCAAATTATCGCGAAAATGTTTAAAATCTCCGCAAACACACGGAAATATTGCGAAGATGCAGAAGTTTTTCCCGCCCGTTCGCGGTATTATCTGCGTGGTCGCGGCTCGCCAACTTACCCATGCGGTTGCTTGCGGGCGCAGCCATCTTGTTTTCACTCTTCTCGCGGTGCATGATCGCGAGAAGAAAGACGTGATCGCGCGACGCATGACGTTACTGTGGGTGCGAACTGTCGCGAGACAGCGCAAATGGCTACCAACAATCCAACATCTCGTGGAGAACGCGACCGGATCGGGAAAACTTGTCGGCGAACGCGGGGATTCAGGTAAGGCGATCGCACGCACACGAGAATGTATTATTTTACAGCGCGAGCAAGAACTTATCGCTAAGCTGCGGAATGCGGAAATTTTGACATTTTCGCGCTCTCCGCGGAACGCGAAAATGTCAAATTATCGCAATTTCTGCGAGCGGAACGGAAATTTAGCCCAGGTCTACTAAACATGCCAGGAATAGTAGCCTGTTTTTTTTTCTTTTCTGCTGCCACTGCTGCAGGACTCTTCTTGAGAACAGAAGGTGGTAGGCTCAATGTGCCTCACAGAGGGGAGGCATGGCATGCTCTTGCCTTGGTCTCAACCTGACTCAGAGTGTTGTGCCATTGCGATGCTGCTGAAGTGGGTGATATTAATACACTGCTGGGGACAATGCTGATTTGCTTCACGAAAATGTAACCCTCTTCTTCACTCTCACCTTCCACCATGATCAGCTCGGATTCCCTGCTCTCACCCCCTTCACCAACACCACTTACAGCTTTTTGATTGCGAAGGTGCTCCGTCCAGCGGATAATGTTGTGTTTTTCATCAAATGGGTTATTGGCCTCCAGTACCATAGTTTGTACCAAGCTTACCCCGCAGATCATATGTCACTGTTCTGCTCCTTATCGCTAACCATAAAGAAGTCCCAAACTGGGAAGGTCCACTTTCTGACATTGGTGCCACTGCCAATGTAGGAAGAAGTGGTGGGCATTTTGATGTTTGCCTCTTTGCAGTTTCTACTTCTACTGAGGTGGTTGTGAATGTAGGTCGCAGCCAGGGCCTTGCAAATATGGAGGTATCTGTGCAACATCATTCAGAGCAGGTTGAGATGGAGTAATGTCGGTCTCCACTGGGGCTTGGCTAACATCCATCATGACTAGCTTGTCATGATTCTCTGCTTCTTAATCCATACCTTTAGTGAAGTCTTGATCCTCAGAAGGAGGGCTTTTTTGGAAGCAGATGGTGGAGTACCCTTATCCCCCCTTTTTATTGCTGGAGATCAGGAAGACAACAGATTTTTAAATGAAGGGCTTCTTTTAGTTGCTCAGCATGATGCTCAATCTCCTGAAGTGCTCCTACTTTGAGAGGAACTACTATTGTTGGCTGTTATTGTCCACTTACCTTAGTTCCCGGTGATAATTGGGTTACTACTTTGTGAAAGAGAAAAGTCCAATTCCGCGTCACTACTCGTTGATGTTGCCATGATTAGAGCATGTGCCTT
This sequence comes from Triturus cristatus, assembly GCF_964204655.1. NCBI lineage: Eukaryota > Metazoa > Chordata > Amphibia > Caudata > Salamandridae > Triturus > Triturus cristatus. Next base: position 316,012,500 of record NC_140588.1, on the reverse strand, counting down.
TGTGCCAGAAATGGGCTTGAGCTCATGGTGAGGTGGGGCTGCTGATGCCGGAGTGCTGCTCCCAGCTTGCTGCCTAGAGGCCAGTGCAGCAGTCACACATTTTGGCCCAAAAAAAGGTCTGGGGAGACATTCCATTGGTGGTAAGCTCCTTCTTATCACTGGCTACTTTCTTGGTAGCACATCTCTTTGGGGCCAACTTGAAGCTGTCAGTTGGCAATTGCACCTAGCTTCACAGGCTGAAGAGATTTCCGTGTTGTGTTGTCATGCATCCCAATGTTCACAGGCCTTCCGTCTGGCAGTACTGTTGATGGTGTCTCTCCTCTTGTGCACCTAAAGGCAAACAATCAAGGCAAGCATGGCATTGTTGCAGTAGAATTAGTAGTGCAAACAAACTATATAATTTAGTGTGTGGTTCTTAAATTATAACTAATTAATAACAATATAGTGTATTCATTGATAAAACCACACCAACATAAACTTTCATGTACACATCAGGCAGGATAAGAAAGAGCAACAACATACAGAAGTAATTGTTTGTTTTATGTGCATCAATTTGGTGTGTGGCACTCAGAAAGGTGCAGGTGGCAATAGAATAATCCTTAGAAAATGAATGCTGTTATGCGCTAATGACAGACATGGGGTTGATGATGGATGTTAAGAAAAATGTGAAAAAGAAAAAAATATCTTCTTTTAAACAATTACATATTAATATTACTATTTATTTTTTTAAATAGAAAAATTAAAATAAAACTAAAATGTTAATAACATTTAAAAAAAATAAATAACATTTAATCGAAAAAATTAAAATAAAAAAACATTTTTACTGATATATTAGTGGACTACCCATTTGGATTTGGGAGTATTAGAAATGGGATCTCTGGTTGTCTAAGGCTTGCGCCAAAGCCAGGCAGAGACCAACATTCTAGCCAGGGCAAGGGAGTTACACACCAAAGATAACCCCTGCTCACCCCCTTGGTAGCTTGGCACGAGCAGTCAGGCTTATCCCGGAGGCCATGTGTAAAGCGTTTACGCATGCACACAGCAACAACATACCAGGCACACCACAAAAGGAACTCCACACAAGGCTATATCAAAATAGCCTTAGTATTCTCATAACACATTAGAATAGTAATAACATAATATACATTGTGCCCTCTGGCACTAGGTAATATCTACAAGGGATTAGATACACATGACAGGACCAATTGGACCACTGTCAGAACCATCACTTAGTGACCTTAGTAAATGTAGGACATATCATAAACGTAGAACACAACCAGTAATCACTGGCAAACTCAGCATCATCCTGTAACATAAACCACATTATGCACATTATCACATTTAGGCGTAAATTACATTCTGCACCAACTTCACCAGCATAAACACATTATGCAATCATCTCATAAGTCTAAAAGCATTAGACCCAAACCTCCTAAGCATAACTCACATTAGGGGCATAACTCACAGTAGAGAATAATCTCACTAGCATAAACCACAGTATGCTAATAACCTCATACATAACCCACAGGGGACGCGCTAGCACTTGGAAGCCAATTCTCATTCATACACCTGCCTGATCGCTGCCGTGAGGGAAACGGCTAGAGGGGGCTGAAGCAGCTCTCACCAGCAATTTCGAACTTGGGGCCCGTCCTTGCCCGTCATCACTAGTAAGAGCCAGGGCTGGGCTACCCCCCTAATTCATGAGTTCCGGCGCCTACACTTGGATTCGAGAAAAAGGTACTGTGACCACACGTGCTGTATGTACGTGAGATTGTTTATCTACTGACCAAGACTCATGTACTGTTTGCTGATATTGCCGCTTAGCCTGTGAGGATTTCTACCATCGTACACGGATTCATATAACGCCCGAATCTATTTGAAATTGGGACTCTTTAACGTACATCTACTTTCTGTTAAGAGCTCCTTTTAGCTGGCGTGCCGGAGCAAAAACCTGGGTTAAGGGTGGGTCACTTTTCAACATTTGTTTGTGTCCTGGTGTCGGGGGTTGTGTACTTCATTATCACTAATAGTATTTTGTGTTTTTGTATTCTTCAATAGATTAACTACTTATCATTTGATTATGGCAGCTAGCCGTGAAACAACTGGGAGAGGCTCTAATATTGGAGTTCTTGGGACTTTAGATAATTTTATTATAAGAGCTACTTCGGTCTTGGATAAAGAGATTACTTTAGCGGAACGCCGTGTGTCTCTTGAACTGGAGCACACAAAACGTTCCTCACAGGGGAGATTGGCTAGAGTCCCCTCCCCGGTTCAATCCTCACCTGTTTCCCAAATCCAGTCTCATTCGGCTGATTTAGTTCAGTCGCTATCCGATCAAACTGATCACCCAGTAACTGCGGGTATACCACTGAGTTCTGTCTCCAATTCTGTGACATCACGGGTGTCAACGAGATCTACACCGCATTTGTTACCAAATAAATCTGTGTCCTCCCCCATAGGTGCTCACGTAGGTAAACGCAAACGGGGTGGAGGCTTATTGAGACAGACAAATGCTAAAGTTGGTAAATTAAATAATGGTACAAAAAAAGGGAAAGGGAAGAATAGTGACCCTCCAGATCCCCCTATAAATAGTCCCTCCTCGGGTTTGGAACAGATACCCCCTCCCAGCGAAATAGGGGATGTTTTATCCCCAAATCTGGGTGCCAGATTTTGGGAAGAATTGGGAAATTTGGTTTCTTCAATTGTCTCTCCTTTAAATGAGCGTTTAATGTGTATTGAAGAAAAACTCTAAGCTATTGACACGACGGTGGACTTGTATGGCGATGCGGTGAATAAACTAATAACCAAGGTGGTGAGTTTATCCGCACCAATGTTGGTGCCATGTCAGCAATCCTCTCTTAATAACCCAGGGCTACCAGTTGTGCAAGCACGTGTATTACCCTCTCCTAATAATAATATTTCTACTGTGAGGTTGGTTGATGCACCTGTTAATTCTGATGCAGGGGAAAACATTCCATCACATGAGAATTGGGGGTCCTATCCTCCTGCCCCTAGAGTTGCTAGTACTGGGAGCCATATGACCAATGCTCGAAATGCACCTAAGCCCAACGGGGTTCTTTTGGATTTACCTTCAGATTGTGCACCCTATGTAGTGGTTTTGTCGGGGGTTCCAGAGCTTGGTAGTAACACCCTGGAATCTTATGACGAACTTAAGAACAAATCATTACATTGGTTGAACAAACATAGACCCCTACCGTTACATGTGTTTAGTGAGATCATTCATGTGCGTAGAGTAGGTTGGGTGGCGTCTCGAAAGAAGGATTCTACAGGTGACTGTATTGTCCTTAACTTTAGAGATAAACGAGCTGTAAAATGTATTTGTGAACTGGGAATGGAGGGCTCGGCATCATGCATCAAGTCCCATCCTCTTTCCTATTTTTATCCTCAGGGAAATTATTTGGGAAGGCAGAAATGGTTGGCCCCAGTGTCCGATAATATGGAACAAAATAGGGAGTGGATAAATGACTGCCTATACAACATTCCCATAAATAACCGTTTTGGAGTTTTGGATCAGGTGGATTGACTTTCCCTTTCTATAGGGAGCCCAGAATCCAATGCTGGGATGGCTTTTCGTGATGATGGGGGTGGTAATAACCAGGAATATATTGATGGCAATACTCTTGGTGGTTCTACAGTGGCCTTTGGTGATGTAGAAAGGCCGGACATTGTGATCCCTATGTGTGAGGAGTTGGGTTTGGGGAGGGAAACATCACAGGGTGATGTGGTGCTGGAAGTCCCCACACAGTCTGTGGATGCTCACCCTCTGCCAGGCCAGAGTAGATATCCTTCCCTGTTTATGTTCGCTTCCTGGAATATTGCAGGTTTACAGCGTAGACTCCCGGTAGCAGAGTGGACAGACTTTGTGGAGGAGTATGATATTTGGGCTTTTCAGGAGACATGGGCTGTTGAACCCGTTCACCGTTTAGGTTTTTAAAATTTTTATAAAGCAGCAGTGAAAGGAAAAGTAGGTAGGCCCTCGGGGGGCCTTACTCTTTGGGTTAGGCCATCAATTAACTATAGTTTGGAGGAGATCCCCACAAATAGCTCTGATATCCTCGCCGTTAAACTACACCGTCCTGCTTCAAAGGATATTCTCATTGTTAACGTATATATGCGAGGGAGCCAGGGGGCCAGAGTTGTATTACGATCATAGCGGGGAATTTTAATTGCACATTTGAACCCCTAAATTATGAAGGGAGAAATATCATGGATGAGGAGGATGTCGAGTGGAATATTCCCCCGCTTGATCTACCACCCATAAAAAGATGGTCTGAATCGGCTGTGCAATTGCTGGGTTTTTGTTTGGAACGTGGCTTTAGAGCTACCAACGGACGCTCATCGTCAGACAAAATGCGTAGGGCCACCTTTGATAATGGTCTGCATAAAAGCAGAATTGATTATATTTTAATCAACATTGAACAATGGTCCATTTTGGATGACATGATGATTATTGATCGTCCTGAAAGCGATCACAATCCTTTGCTTCTTAGTATCAACCTTACTGTAATGTCGGTTGGTAAAGAACCAACAGTGGTGGCCACCGCTGATGCCCTACTAACAAATGATCAACATAGAGTTCATGGGCAAGAGTGTTTGATGATAAGGAAGCTCTAGAAAACATAAGATCAGAGGTTGCACGGTCATTGGCCATATTGCGATCTTTTAATACCCAGGTGGAAATCAATGATAGCATCTCTAACATTCATGAAGACTTATTTCTAAGTGTGAAATCACATTTCTCTAACTCCACTAGACCCCAGAAAATAATGAGCCAGATTAGAGAGAAATCATGGTACAATAAGTCGTGCCATGAATCTTATAAACTCCTGTCCCTGGCAATTAGGTCCAAACAAATGCCAAACATCAAGATGGCCAGGCAAAATTATAGAAAAGCCTTGCACAGTGCCAAAAAAGAATGGGACGAGCAGCATTGGAAAGATCTGCTCGATGCTAGCAGATTGAAAAACCAGGCCAAGTTTTGGCATATTGTTAAATGGGGTAAGGGTATTCAAGCACAATCCCCGCAAACTATGTTTCCCCAGAAGACTGGGTTAATCATTTTGGTGCTCAGTTTTCTGTATTAGGGGCTGGGACTGATCACTCGCTGCCAGACTTATTATTGGAGTTTAACCCTTGTTCTCCAACAAATAAACAATTTATACCGTTTGACAATAAGGAGGCAGAGGATGCCCTTAACAAGGCCCCCAGTGGTAGGGCATCAGGCATGGATTGTGTTCCGGTGGATCTCTATAAAAATGATATTGTAAATTGGGTGCCATATATAGTATTTATTGCAAATGCAATGGCTACTGGGGCACACATTCCAGATTCATGGCGGGGAGCTGAAATCTTGCCAATTTACAAGAAGGGAGACCGCTCCAATCCAGGTAATTACCGCCCGATCAGCTTGATCGATTGCATACAAAAAATAGTTGCAAGGATGGTTCTCATAAGAATACTGAGTTGGATGGAGCAAGAGGATATATTGTCCCCACTACAGGCTGGGTTTCGACCATGCGTAGGCACCATAAAGCAAGTTTTTAGGATTTTATTGATATATTGGCGTGTGGTGAGTTTGGGTGGTGGTACCATCTATGCCGCCTTTATTGACCTCAAGTCTGCGTTCGATTTGGTGCCTAGGAGGAAGCTACGGAGGGCATTGAGAGAAATGGGGATGCCTTCGGATTTATTGGCCCTAGTTATTAAGCTACATGAGGGAAATTTTGCACGTGTTCGCTGGGGTTTACAAGGGCAGGTCACAAACAAATTCACTGTGTCACGTGGTGTTAGACAGGGATGTGTCTTAGCGCCAACACTTTTTGTTGTTGTTTATTAACAGGGTTATGGAGTATTTTTCTACCTTTCCAACGGATGCTCCATCCCTGGATGGCACCAAAGTGCTGTTACTTATGTTTGCGGACGACACTCTCTTATTATCCAAAACCCAGATAGGTTTACAACGGGCACTGGATAAATTTGAAGAGTTTTGTTTCGACAATGATCTACAGGTTAATGTCGACAAAACCAAATTTATGATCCTTACTAAGAAAAAGCAAGTGGATGGTTTTGTAACCATGAACAGTATCAAGTTAGCCCAGACTAATGTGATGACCTATTTAGGAATCACATTAGAGTCTAAAATAAAATGGAAACCCCAGATTGATGTTTTTTCTCTCAAGTTTGCCCAGCTGACAGGGTGCTTAATTAAAGAACAGCGTTCGTCCCTGACCAAAAGGATAGGTCCTGCCCTTAAAATTAGCTCTGCAATCCTGTATGGAGCAGAACTATGGGGCTTCTCTGATCTATCCATGTTAGTTAAGGTCCAAAACAATTTTTTTAGGAATCTGATAGGTCTCCCCGGTTCTACCCCACTAAAACCTCTTTTAATGGATCTGGGATGTTATTCCATTGAGGATGTGGCACATTATAGGCTGTTGGCCTTTTGGCGGCGGATATGGATTACCCCAGAACTTGATTCATTTGCCAGGGCAATCCTGGATGTTAGATCAATTGCAGGTTCAGGTAACATCCCATGGTTTAAGGAAGTTAGAACGTTCCTGGTGGATATGGGGAGTAACTTGTGGTCTGACCCCGCTAATAGCCAATTTCCCACAAAAAAGTTTTTTAAAGAAACATATTGGGCATTAGTGTGTCACAAATATATAACTAAGATTGAGGCCACCTCCCTGACTGGCTTATTTTATGAACACAAGTTCGTCCCCTTTATGAAGGATTACTGGGATATTATTACTAGGTCTAGTGATCGCAAATTATATCACCAATTCAGGGTTGGCAGCCTTCCAATTAAATCCTTTACCAAATCTTGGAACGGCATGCAGGATGATGTCTGCAAATGGTGTATGGGCCAAAAAGAATATATTGCCCATATATTTTTTGTATGTCCAGCCTATATTGCCCCACGTAACAAGTGGCTGGTACCTATCTGCCGGAATCTAGGCACACGAGTCTGTTCTGAAGCATTGAGAATTCTGACAACTAATACTCAAGAACCTCTGGTTATAGCGGTTGCTAAAATTCTTGGCTGGATGTGGATCATTAGGGCTGGGAACATTCCAACAACAATAACTTTGGGGCATATTATCAAGCCAGGCGATAAAATTATCGCCGCCTTAGCGGCAGAAAACTGCTGCTAAAACGGCGATAATGGGCTTGATAATATGCTCTATGGAATTCCAATTGAAGCCCATGTTAGATGTCCTTCGTATCTAACATGGGCTTCGATTGGAATTCCATGGAGCATTTTATCAAGCCCATTATCGCCGTTTTAGCGGCAGTTTTCTGCCGCTAAAGCGGCGATACTTATAACTCCTGGCTTGATAATATGCCCCTGAGTCTGGGGTCTTCCGGATTGCTGCTAATAGAGATGTTTTCCTGTTTTATTATTGATATTTGATGTCATTGAAATTGACAATAATTGTGTGGTTTTACTACTGAGAATTATTTTTTATAATTCTTACTTTTATCTGTTTTTAAACAACTTGGATTTTATTGTCTGGTAATATGTTCTTTGATCAATATTGGTTTATATTGTATGAAATTTTTAATTATCCCGATTGTCATTTTACTTGTTTTTTGTTATTGTTATGTCTTTTATGATGAAATATCGAAATAAAGACTAATGAATGAATGAATAAACCACAGTTGAAGGCATCAAACAGGGTGTGTAAATCATAGTACATGAATCACATTTCCTAGCACCACATAAATCACATTAGGGCCTGGCACCCTACAAACCCCACAGTCCCCCCGGCTAACTGGCCTTCTCAAAGGAGCTCAAATGCCCTATAATAATAATAATAATATTAATAATAATACAATCTTTATTCTGCATATAAAAATACCATAAAAGATACAATGTATAAAAAAGGAAAAGGTTACAGGTACAGGCATTATAAAAAGTTCAACGCTATAAATTCTGCATAGTGCAACTTCAAAAGATAAATAAGGAGTTTACACATCACATATTTCATGTCCCTTATCCATCTAATTCATCTTCAAACTTAATTTGGGCCTATAGCATGCCATAACAAATAATTACATATATATATATTTTAAAACACTATAATAGAGTGGCAAGCGGGGAGTCTATAAGCTTCCGCCGCCCCTTGTGGTCCTTAATCTAAATGCAGCCCTTAAAAAGTTAGTAATACAAAAAAGTGTAAAAATATCTGGGGCCAATTTTAAAAATAACAGAGCCACACGCGCTTGTCTGAATCTGGCTTTTTTTAGGAGATCCTTCAAGAAAAGACTTCTGGGATATGAACAAAATGGGCATAATAAAACAAAGTGAAGGGTGTCCTGTGGAGACCTGTGGTCGCAGCCACAGGGCCCCTTCACCTCTATTGGCGATGTGAACCCTGCCGGATCTGCTAGTACATGATGCAAAAGGTTTAACCTAAACCGGGTCATTAAAAATCTATCGTGGGCACTGCTTAAACTAGACATCTTAAACTGCTTCAAGGCCCTCAGTAGACTTAACTGCTAGATGTTCGCTCACCAACGGCTTGGTAAACTCTCTATCCTCACGTAGTGTCAAAGAGTACTTAAAGAACCGATCCTTGACCAAGGCCTTATCCCGCATGCTCATTTTAGAAGGATTGGTGAATAAATCTGCACATCCCATTTTCTCAAAGGACTCCTTCACATATCTTAACCAAGGGAAATGCCCTATGTCCAAAGTGTCAGGGCGGCTGCAATCGCAGCAGAATCCATTGAGTGCCATTGCGCCACAAAATGGCCAGCAGCCACATGGTCAAATAACAAGCAGGAGGCATGGAAAACAGAGAACACATACAGGCTTATGGACACACACAAAAAAATGGCCACTAGCCACATGGCAGGAAGAACAAAGACAAATGGTTGCCTTTTGCAAACACACCCACACACTGGCCAGACAAAGGAGGCATGGTAACACAGGAGAAAACAGCATTAATTCAGCAATAATAAAATATGAAAATTAACTGGGCAATTTTTTACAACTACTCACATCCTCAAAGGCATCAATTATATTACCCCACCTATACACTGTTTGCAGGCAAAAAACATGAAATTCCCCAAAATACATTACATGGCCTAAATGATGTTACAATTCAACAGACACGACAGAAACAGTTGTTTCATGCACCCATGACTAGTACTGAGCCTACTGGCTGGAAGGCCCATTGGAAGACTGGACCACATAGTGAATTAAAAGAATATTGCAAATTTATTGAAAAACATGTAGAAGATATACTGAACTCTGCTACATTTTTCCTTCATAAAAGAAGAAAAAGTACATGCAAAAAAATAACTAAGCCCCTGCTGAAACTTCAGGCCTCTTACCACAATAAAATTTAAAAACTGACTAAAGGAAAAATAAATCCTGCTACACGCCCTCTATCAAACAAACAACACCCTTAAACAACAGTTTTAGAACTTGTGAAGTCTCAAATACAAAGTCCGTAAATCCAATTGTATATATGCAATGTATAATTAGACTGATCCTTCCAGCTCCAAATCCAAATGAAGAGTGACCAGGAGGTGGACACAACAATGGGGGGAGCCTGCTGGACAGAAATAGGAAGTTGGAGTCTCTGGGACACTTCCTTCTGGTTGGAAAAAAGTAAAAAAAAAAAAAAAAACTCTGTACATAAAAAACCCAATGTGAACGGTGCTTTTGATACATTTTTTAAGTCCAAAATGTCCTTTTGAGGAGATTTAGCTGCTTCTTGAGGAGAGACTCTTCTTCTGGTTGAAGCCTTAGTCGATCGCGCTCCATCACGCTTGCCTACAACAGGAAATTAGCACCAGAAGTTGCTGGCAGGGCCTAAAGCCACGCTAGTGGCTGCAAAATCTTGCGGGACCTCGTGGGTGCTTGCGACCACCCAGCAAGTCTTGTTGCAATCATCGTGCATGTGAAAAGGATGTTATGAGCGCACCAATGAAAAAAACAACTCTGCTCTGTTGTGGAGTACAGAGTTTATCGGTATCTCGTGGTAGAATGCAGAGTTGCAGAATTCCACAAACGTTGCGAGCGAAGCAGAGTTTTAGGCCCAGGCCTAACTTAAACAGTTACACATGCACATTCGCAGTAAAAAACTGCCATAACGCAGCATTGATGAACAACATTGCGAGCAAGAAATATAAAATCATACTAGACATTTCTAATGGTATTTTCTACCAATACATAGTACCTGAAAGCACAGATCTAACTGTATTCACCGCGCTGGGGTCAGAAAACTGATTTTGGCGACTCACCCAGGGATATAAAAACAGCCCAGGCTTGTTCTCTGCCCATGTCACATCAATTCTACAAGCAAGTGATCCAAAAGCATTGTCTTGTGTCAATGACATATACCTTACGGATGATGACTTAAGCACACATTCATCCTGAGTAGATCACATTATTGTGGGATTCGCTGAAATTAGATATAAATTCAACTTTAAAAAATCTAAAATTGCCTATCTCAGTGATCTGTTCTTGGGATACGAATTATTGAATGAAGGCAAAAGCCTAGCACCACATTTCCTAGAGAAATGTGCTCACTTACAACCATCAAACACAATCAAATAGCCACAATCCCTTTTGGGCTTCCTCAACCTTAGTAGAACATATATACCAGATTATTTACACTGTTTTATGAATTAGTACATCCACACATTGAACACAAGAATACACACAGATTCTGAGAGAAGCGCAGACAGACATGCTTGCTTCAAAACACTTACACACATGTTTTAGTACCACAGATCTGGTGGTCAGTGTAATCACAGGGGCCACTGGCTACATATATGTCCCTTTCAATGGAGGTGAAACTGTACCAATTGCATATAAATGGTATTTATATTCAGATGCAGAAATGCTTTTTCAACCTACAGAAAAAATACAGACTGCCCTTCAGACAGCTGTAATAAAGGAAAGATCATTGGATCGGGAGAAATGCATAATTGTTGTGACTCCAATCCCAGCCTTACAGACAGTTACGAAGACCAGCATTCCAAATGTTAAAGCCTTACATCCATGATGGATACAGTGGGACACTTCTTTAACAGCCCCTTACGTAGACTACGTATTTGACCCTACACCACACACATGAGAATTCCTACAATATGAACAAGAATACCCTGTGCCCAAAGATGTTTTGCCTGATGACCAGTATGACTTTATTGTCTGTACTGATGGTTCTGTCCAGCCTGCAGTTTGAACTCACCCTGAAAACTCCATCGCTTGTGCAGTGGTCCAGGGAATGATAAAGGATGGAGTCTTCCAGCCTCTCAAAACATTTATGCAATCCATGGGAGATTGTACTGGACATTTGGCTGAACTCAAAGCTCTAATTCTGGCACTAGAAAAGACCAATCCTGAATTCCCCTCAATCATAGTGTGTGATCTGTATTATTGTGTCCTACATTTTTATGAGTATTTACATTATTGGTGCTAGAATGGATTCAGGGAATCCAAATGGCATTCTATCAAGCATGAATTGCTTAGAAGAAAGTTGGCAAATGTAAAAAGCATTTGCCATGGGCTCATGTAATTCATACATTGAGTCATCAATGTGCTGGAATACATGTTGCTGGGAATTCACTGGCTGATGCAGCCGCAAAGGCAGCAGTTCAGACTGCTGTCATAGCTACAATTACTCATTCCCATACGAGAATGGATGGAGACAACATGGTAGCTGTTACAGCTTCACGCTGTGGCACTCCATTAGCAAAAAGCTATTCAGCAGAATACTCCTACCTACTGAATGTGAGAATATACCTTTTACTTGTATTCCCAGAGTGGGAGATCGAGTGATTCCAAATTCAGACTAGAACTGATCTTAGCTGCACATGAGGGGTTAGCTTCGGGACATGCAGGTGTGCGGGCTACAGTTTCCCCATTACAGTAACACTGTTTGTGGCCAGGTCTATACAAACAAAACAAGCCAGATGTCCTTAACTGTGACATTTGCCAACAAATAAAAGCATTTACCAGAGGGTGCCAACCGCAGACACCTATATTATTTTCAAACAAGCCTTTGACTTGTGTGTATCTCGACCACTGCGGACCATTACACACTGACAGCTCTTTTAAATAGATCCTACTAGCAGTGGATTATTTTCTAGATTCTAATGGGTATGGCCACAGTGATAAGCTGATGCTTGAACTGTTATAAAAAATCTGCAAATCTTCATTGGGACATATGCAAGAGCTGCATTCCACTCAGACCAGGGACCAGCATTTACCTCTAGTGCTTACCTGGACCCCATGGAAATCCTGGGTGTGACTGGGCACTATTCCTGCCCATATCATCCTGAAAGAAATCCGACAGTAGAGAGCAAAAACTGTGACTTAAAGCAGTCTATAACAGCTAGAGTATTTGGCTCAGGTCGTAACTGGATTCATTATCTGTATGGACTCCAGAGAGCTTTAAATAATCTGCCAAGAAGATCCTCCGGTGGATTGACTCCCTATGATGTTCTGATCAGCATCCAAATGTACTTTTCAGACCTTGATAATTCTGGTACAGTAGTGGCAGATACGCCTTTTGACATCAATAAATGGTAGATTGTCTTACAGGAACTTCAAGACTTCTGAGATGACAGTTCAAACAAACTGATAAAACATTCAGCCACTGAAAAAGTAAAGGTGCAGCCAGCAACTCCTGTGTGGATTCTAAAGATTGGGGATCTAGTTAGGAGAAGATAGTGAACTAAAATGAGTTTGGCCCATCACACAAAGCACCAGTGCCAGTCCTAACCATTGAAGATACCAGAACAGTACTATTGCCACCCCTTCCTGGTTCTAAACAAAAGAGATTTGTTTCTATTGATCTTGTAAAACCACACCATGTGGCCTGTCCTACACAGTAAGCCAGGAGGGCTCCTGGGTAGTTATCTGTCTCTTTTCAGTACCATACAGGAAACCTTTTTGTAAGCTTTAAATAATATAGAAATGTCTTCACCCTGATGGAGATATCATACATTGAAATTCTACTCTGTACCGTCACTACAACCAAAACCATACATACACTGTATGTGAATTAACAGTCTTTGACTTCCACCACTAACACTGAAGTTGCTTACTATGATCCACTTCTGGAGGTATCGACAAGTTCTACACCGCCCTGTGAGGTCCCTGCTTTTGCATAGACTGCCTCTGTCTATTTTGCAGACATTGATGACTTTTTCTCGGATTTTTCAGACCCACCATTGCATTTATTTTTTGGCTAAAACAGACTTACCTTGTCCCACCTTGGATTTATATTTGGAATGTCATCATTGCTTTTCCTTTTTGTTTGAATTGGATTTGTGGCAGTTTTCTTTTTGCTTCTAAATAAACATTATCTTGCTGAATGCTCTGCTCTCGAACTGGTAACCAAGGTATTGAAGCCTCATTCTTCACCCCTTTAGTGCGAAGAGACCTGTCTCTTGTGAATATTTCTGCATTTCCCATCCTGCATGGCATTATTTGGGATATGGTCCCTTTTGATATTTTTGGTCTGACAGTGAATGTGCGAATTCTGTATGTCTTTAAAATATGTATGTCACATGTAATTACTCCTGGCAGCCTCTGTGATGATTTCTATGTAGAAAGAGGAATACACCTCTATGGATTGTTTTATCTGCAGGAAGGTGTCCCTTCCTGAACAAAAACAATCCTCCCTACAACACAGGCACCCTAGCACCATGGTGCAAGGTGCCTGTGTTGGCGCTAGGCTGCCTAAATGGCACCAGCACACGGGGAAAGGACAGGAATGCACTGTATTAGATAAATAGGGTGCATTTCTGCCCTTCCCTGCGACTTGCTGCACTGACCTGAGCTACCTGTCCCATAAATATGTACCCTAGTGTTTGATTATTTTAAACTTTCCCCTTCCCTGGCAAAGAATAATATGCTGATCAAAACTAAATTATTCTATTTTGCTTCTTTTATTTCACAGTTGTCCTTACAAGGTTATGAATTTGGAAAGACAATATTGATGTGAAATCACTGTGAGGAGCCAAAGTGTGGCAAGTATACAGCAATGAGGTTTTGTTTAGAGCTAGGCTGATACCAAGACAGAAGATTTTTCTGAACAAAACGGTGGAGCTAACCACATGCCTGGGCTTAGCTTAAACTAAATTACATTCTTGTTATTGCATTACACGGAGGAACAGCTCAATGACATGATAAAGAATGGTACATACAATTCTTCACATTCCAGTTCAGATGGTTAGCTTGTATGGGCATTAGATACAAGAGGTTGGCATGCACATTTATTAAACAACGCAGAGGGTTTCAAGACAAACAGACAAGAACCGCATTATGTGTTGACAAAACACTTTAGGGTTGTCACTACATACAGTGCGGGAAAGTTATGACACCAATTTTTACAGCGTTCCATGTTAGATTTAGTGAAAAATACTTATCTCGTCTTTCTGATTACATGGATTTACAGGTTTTTTGTTAAGTCCTGAAACAACTCGCCATAAGCGATTTTTATATGCAGTTTAAATTAACTTTGGAATGTTTCCCAGCAGGAGGTTGCTGAACACATACATGAAATTCACAGGGCTAATTTAGTAAAAGCACAGGCTGTTGTTGATAACGGTTTGACTACTTTTTCAACAAGGATTATTCTCTGAATAACATTGTGTCCTCTGTGATTGACATCATGCAGAGTGAAATGTCCCTTTTATAACAGGGTCAAAGTCAGCTTTGATCAATTGCAATTTACATGGACATTGCAAATTTTGAAATCTGGTTGCGTGCCTTGTAGGTACCTAAAAGAGACTGATTTATTTTTGCCTTATAATTTAACATGCTTTCAATAAATAATGGCCAAAATGGGTGCAACTTACACAATGTTAAACATAGAACATTTACCGAAATTGCCATTCACAGTAGCCGTGTGGTTGATTCACGGTTTCATTGCACTACCAATTTTCATGTTTTATTTACCATCTTGTTTGAAACATTTTCAAATAGGCAGATATGAGGCATTAGAGGAGAGATTTGAACATGAGATATGAATCCTGCCTTTCAATTTCAGATGTAGGAATGGAGAAACTGAGGTATTGCTCAGTGGAAATGAATATGAAACTTTGTTTGGCCATTCTCTCATTTGCAAGGAGGTCACACTTTCACGGCGCCTGTAACACGTTGATGGCCTACTTAGCGTGTTTTCTGAAAGATGCCCCAGCTGCTTTGATTCGGCCGGCCTTCTGATTACTTTCAAATTGAAGTTAGTTAGTTCCAAATCACCAAGCTTGTTATGGGATGAAACCAGAAGTAACCTATGTGGCAACGGTTTCTTGGGTCATGATTTGTTTTACGAATGTATTGTTTCCACCTGTGGACGCTGACTGGGAGTTGACTGGGAGTTGACGGTTTGGCCTTCAAAAGCAATTTTTAAAGTGAAAGTTAATAAGTTGAGCAGACTAAAAGCCTTATTGTTTCAGAAGGAAGTTTCTTCAACATTGGCTAGAGAGACGTTTGATCTCCAACTTGCAAGGTTTTCCTCTGAAATACAGTCGCTACTACGCACTAACCTCCCACAACATTTTTGGGAACTGTGTACCGCATATTTAATGCATCTAATACTGCACGGGTAGTACACTTTTCTAAAGTCATTGAGTCTGGCTTTGTGAGCACATTTCAGCCTATCTTCGGAGTGATTCCCTGGTTTCCAGTGTATTTGGAGGAATATCTTTGATTCTTTTCCTGATTGCTGTGATTTTGGTCCTATTTTTGCTGCTCACCAATGCATGTTCAACTTCGAGGCCAAATGTCAATGGAATTGCCACAAATGCTGCTGTGTCATGACCGAATGATGCAATATTTTGGTGCGTCTCTGCTTCAAGAACTGAATGACAACTGGTCTTTGTCCTTTCAGCCTGTATTGTTACATTGCGTACAACCTGTGTTCCATTGTCTGATCTGCATTTTCAAATGTGTTCTCGTTATATGCCTTGGAATGCAACCGGTTACATTTACGGGTAGGGATCTGAAGATGTGTCTGCTTAGGTTTCATTTGCAGTGCTGTCCTATGTAATGCCATTGCTACAGAATGCCTACTATGAGCCTTTCCTGGATGCTTTGGCTCCTGGATTGTTGAGTCCTGGTCCTCCTTTGTGGCTACACTTCCAGTTGACACACCATCAGTTGCTGCTGATTAGGTTGGAAATTGCCATATTTGTGGTACGGGCACCAACTGGAACACTGTCTGCAGAAGCATATTTTCCAATGATTCTCGGGAGATGTAGATCATTGCGGGAGTGTTAAGAATTTTTTATTTGATATTTATTCCTTTTAACTTGTGTTTATAAACTGTATGCTTTTTAGATTGACATTTTTTCAAATCCAATTTGGCTTTTACTATGCTTCGTTATTAAAGTTCATTATTATGCTTTTTATAATGTTAGGCTTATATACAGGTTTAGTTAAAAGTATAGTTGGAGGCTTTAGTCTCATTTTGCCCAAGGAGTTGGTGTTGTGGGGTTGAAGAGGGCCCATGCACATAAGCACCCATTTTGAGTAACACGATTAACATTGACATCTTTTTAGACAGTGACTTTTGACATTCTTTTGCATGTACATGATAACGTACACAGAAAGTGTTTTGCACGACACTGTACATTCTGTTCAAGAGTAAAAGTACATTGAGCATGCTGCCCTACACTTTGTTTGTCCAGTAGGTGACAGCTCTGAGTCAGAAAGACAAATAATAACAGACACAACACAAATTAGGCACAGTGCGAAGGGAACCGATTTTCATTATATAAACTGATTCTGAACTTTGGTTCTGTCGAGGAGCACTTCCATGGATTATCCTGGATGTTCGCCCTCAAATGATTTCGAGCTTTGCTACCTTTCATCACAACCCTGAAAAGGACAGTGGCCTTTCCTACACCAGACTGGCTTCCAAATACATCACTCACAGGTAAATGGGGAGTTAGGTTTTCCAAGTGATCTGGCAGACCGCATTTAACCTATGCTCTCTCTACAATAAGTATTTTAGGTAGGAGTATTGTTATGTCATATTCTTATATTCATATAAGCACTGCAATAATTATAATGGTTGAATTAGTCATCACCTTCACCATTCTTGTAATGCTGGTAGCAATGTTTTTTTCCTTGTGCTAATAATTGCAGCTCACGTATTTTACTCAAGAATCCAGTCGCTTCAATAAACGTTTGAAATGCCAATTTGCGTTTCATGTGTCTCCCTTTGGGCATGCCTAAGGCAATAATGAAAGGGTAGATCTATTTCCACGATTTCCCAGGAGGGAATTAGAGTGGCCATGTAGTGAGTTGGCAGACACTATCAGGTACCCTGTCAGGTTTGGGGGTACAGATGGTGCACTGTGAGCTAGACAAGAAATAGTACAACATATTTTGATTGTATGAGAGGACCCAGTCCCCATATTTTGACGCATATTTTGTCCAAACGTGTATCTACTTGATTAGTAGGAACTGTACACCATGATGACACTGTTCTGTCCCATACGCTAATTTCATCCATTTTAAAACCTAACCACCAAATTAAATCCAAAATACAGTTCCTTTGAGGCGTACATGCACCTAAAATGTCCCACATTTTTTCGAACAATATTTTTAAAAAGCTATCAAACTAACAACAAAATACTCAAACTTCATCACCAGTATCCATGGCATTGCCCAAAAAATGGTAACAGCCTTCTTTGAACTGTTTATTAAGCTTCACACTAGACCTTCCTGTTTCCCAATAAATGTCAAACTGGACATAACCCAATACATTGTTTACAATGAGCTTTCAATTTGACTGTATAAATTTATTAAAATTATGTCCCGACAAATGTTTTATATAATGCCCCAAAAATATGCAGTGGAAACTCAAACACTTAGCTCTTCTGATAAACTGTTCACCTCTCTCTAACCGGTTTATGAAAATATTTTTAGTATTGAGACCACATACCTCAGTAGGGTGCTTCTCAAAATGATTAACGAAATATAGTAATACAAAACTATTGTTTTAACTCCTGTGTCAACAAATATGGTCAAAGATAATAGATATGGTATGACCATAAGTGAACGAAAATCTGAATTGATTGATAGGTTTGTTTGAATGGCTTTTTGGGTAAGTGATAGCGAGAATAGGACAAAAGTTGGATAGATAATTGAATGGTATGTTCAGAGACGGACGACTGTTTATGTGATTCCATGAATAAAGAATGCGTGAATAAATGGCTGGGTTGGAAGGATGAATGGATGGATAATAGATGGATGGATGGACGAATGGACGGATGGATGGATGGTCATCTGGATGGATGGATGGATGAATCATGACACACCTGTCTAGCTGGCCAAAAAGCATGAACAATCTGGAGGTAGTCGATGCTCAAGAAGTTCTAATTCCTTACTTATGAAACCACAGAAGTTCAAAAAGAAAAAGACGCACAACTGTTCCTTTTGTGGGCTAGCTCCAAGAATTTGGAACTCACTACTGCCTGAAACAAGGAAAAAAACCTCTCCTACCTTCTTCAAAAAGGAAGTAAAAATGATTCTGATTAATAGTTTCCTTTACTAGTCAACTTTAGCCATTCAGCCTCTTCTTTTTCATGTCGACTTCTCTGGATCATGGATCTTGAAAGTTTTTTTTGATATAATGTGTATGCATTTATATGTGGTTTGTTTTCCTGCTTTGTCCCTATTGCATTTTCTCTTATATGTACGACCTGACTGCTACTTGTACAGGTCTCTGATACCCTGAAGGGCCATGTTCACGCTATATAAAACTCTGCAAATAAATAAATATATAAATAAATAAATAAAATGGATGGATAGTTGAATGGATAGATGAGTGAATGGATGGGTGGCACCTGGATTATTCTAATGCCCTCTACCTTGGCATCTCGGAAACCTGGTTAAGTTGGCTTCAGGTGGTTCAAAATGCTGCTGTAAGGCTCATTTCCCATTTGCCCAGCCATACTTCCATCTCTCCTGTTCTTAACTCCTTACATAGGTTGCCGGTCAGGAAGCAGATTTTATTTCAATCCCTAGTCTTGGTCGAAAAGGCAATGTTTCAAGTTAGTTCAGCATACCTCACTAGGAGGTTTGTGTCCTATTGTACCTCCAGAGTGTTGAGTTCTGCATCTGCCACTTTGCAGGCTGATCCCCGCATCAAGCGCATGAAGAAGGGGTGCAGAGCTTTTTCATTTCTTGCAGCTAAATCATGGAATAGGCTGCCATGTGAATTTAGAGTGATTCATTCCTCTGGAGCCCGCCTTCAGAAAGCAGTTAAAAACTTGGCTCTTCTCCTCTAGGGATTAGGTTCACTGTGCTTGGTCTGCATACCATTTCGCTTTTGGTTGTTATTGCCGGTAAACTGTTAAGTAGTCGAGCTCTTTATAAATCCCATCATTCATTCATTTGTTCATTCTTTCATTCATGAACGGGTGGATGGATGGATGTCTGGATGGCGGTACAGATGGATGGATGGATGCTTATAGTCTTGTGGTTCCCTTTGCCTGTCACAACCAAGAGTGTGTTCAGAGGATTTCACACCATCTCTAAGGAATCTTGACAGCACACCCTTATTTTCGTTATCAATTATTTATCCTTGTTGCATGTTCATACTTGCACCCTCACGTATTAGTGGTAAATACATATTCAGATCTGTACCATCACTCAATAATCTTTAGTGCATGTTTACATCACTCCATAAGCATTGTTTGTTACATGTTCAGATTTGCAGCATTGCTTATTAATACTCACCTCATGCATGCGACCACCAGTGCCCGTAGACTTATAACCAGGAAGGAGCTCTGCGAGCAACCATTGCAGAAGAAAAGTTAGTGGTGTCTTTGAAAGCTATATTGAGCGCTATGCACTGATACATGAACAGGAGTTACCCTGCCTGCAGCCCAGTAATGGTAATTATTTGTTTATATATATGCCTTTGGTGGCCTCTATGCTATGTTGCACATTGACCTGCAGAGACGTTTTAGACCATGTGCTGCCAGTTGAGCTGAAGATTGGAGACAGAGGAGCTCTGGTTACAAGTGAGAAAGTACACATCTCTGAGGCCCAATTGCTCCAAGCTAGATCCCATCAGACGCAGACTGCCCGTTTATTCCATTGGGCATATCCCCATTGGTCTTGAGCAACTGGAGGCCGGCTTTTAAATCCGAAAACACCTCTGTCACTTAGCTCATCTGCCCGAGAGAGAGGAGAAAGGTATGAGAGGAAATAGATAGAGGAGAGAAATGAGTGAGGAGGAAAGGAGAGGGGCTGGTTTGAACATTTTTGCCAGGGTTGCTTTTGGTTCCTGGTCCGGCCCTGTATCCCATCTCATATGTCCTGCAGAAAAGGAAAAAATGAAAATGTACAGATTTGCAAAATGCATAAGGATTCTACCAAAATGTGGCAGGCAAGGCTGGATGCCATCTAACTGAGACTGAGTCATGCAAGCAAATGAGTGATAAAAGAGCACTTGAAGCTCCTTTCTGTATGGTAGGCAAGCCCACTGGATTTATGCGGTTCTGCAACTGCTGTGTTTTCTGTGTGAATATGGCTTTGCCACACTTGCCACGTAATCCATCATCTGCTGCATAATCTGCAGGTTTTAACAAAATAAAATGTTTCTTGCTCAAACAGATCAAACGTTACTAAAAACGTGCCAGCATGTGTCCCTGCACAGTAGAAGGCCCTTCACAAAGGTTGACAGGTCATCTTTCAGTTGTTTATTGCTGTATTTGGTATTAAAATGAGTGTAATAACTGAACTCCTTTCCTAGACAGTATCATCTTGTGTAAAAATGGCAAAGTTATGAAGTAATGATATCACAAAATGTGTCACATAATTAGCATTTTCCTGCAGTATAATTCAGTCAACTCTGCCACATATTCTTGAACTTCCCTTGCAGCATCATTCAAGAGGCATTGATCTTTAGGGTATATGTGCAAGGAAACAGCGTAGCACAGTACTGCAGCAAATGTTTCAGTGCCACGTTGCGCTGTTTCAAAAACGCAGAGATGCACCTTATTTATAAGAATACAGTGCACTCCTGTGTTTTCCCTTGGGCTGGAGCTAAAAATAGCCGCCTCGTGGCAAGGCAAACAAGCTTGCGTCATAGTGCCAGGGTGCCTGGGTTGCAGGGATGGTTGTTTATGTGCAGAAAGGTGTCCCTTTCTGCACATAAACAATCAATAATGGTGATTTGCTACTTCTATGTGTGCTGCAGCAAATTGCCATTATGTAATTCCTGCTCAAAAACAATCATTAATGGTGTTTTGCTCTATCTATGAGTGCTGCTGCAGCACACATTGAAAAATCTGAAACTAGGAGAAATAAAAGAATTTCTCCTCATTGCAGCAATCTAATGCCTGCCTTTGCATGGTGTTTGTTCTTGCCGCTGCCTCAGATTCACACATCCTTGTTAATCAGCGGCAACGTCAAAAGGCAATGGGTGTCAAAGGCATGCACTGCGCAACTGAAGATGGACGCTTAGCTTCGGGGCTCGGTACTGCAGCGGGACAGTCGCTTGATTTTTCTGCAGTTTCCGCATACCTTAGCTCCTGAAAGGGGCAAAGAGATGCAGCAAAATGCCTCCTGCTTGAGTGCTTAACTATTTTCCTACTCTCCTAAGATTGTTTTTTTTCTCTTTGGATTTCATTTGTGCCCGTTTCCTATTTGTTCTTCATGTCGTCCCGTTTCGATATCTGCTCCTCTGCTGGCTGTGCCGTCTTTATTGTCTGTTGCCACTTCTTGTTTTTTCTCTTACTCCCCCTTTAAGATATGTATTACAGTCATCATTTTGATATTTATTGTCCTTTCTTGTTTTTTCTGCTGCTTTTTCTCTTCCTTTCTTTTTTTCCTTTCCTTGTTTTTCTTCCTTTTGCAACTATTCTCTGGCATATTTTTTATACTTTTTTTCCCTTCCCTCCATTTGCTTTTTCCGGCTCATTGCTGTTGATCATGATTTTTCATATGTATTTCGGAGTCTTTTTTACTATTCACAGTCATAGCTCTGTAATTCTATCGTTTTTTTTTTATGTTCTATATTCAGAGTGATATCCTGGAATGTTAAAGGTTTTATTAACCCTATAAAGAGGCAGAGGATTTTATCGCACTTGGCCTCTTATCATTCAGATTTTGTTCTTTAACAAGATACTCATATTGCTGCAACAGAGACCCTTAAGCTCAAAAGGTATTGGCTGGGTACTGTTCTGGTATCTCTGACTCCCACCAAGAAAAATTGGGTACTTTATTTATGTTATAAGAAGTTCAAATGTACCATTCTATTTCAAGAAAATGATAATGAAGGTCGATGGTTATTAGCAAAGTTACTTATTAACAATATTTCGCTAACTGTTTTTAATTTATTTGGCCTGACTCAGCCAGACTCCTCTTTTTGGCCTACTATTACACAGATGTGTCTCCAATATAAAGATGACTTTTTTATTCTAGGAGGTGAATGCAACCAGATTATGGCTCCATTTATCGATCGTGATTCCCAAATTCGTTTTATTCCCCATAAACCTCATAAACACGTTCATAACACAATTTCTCAGTCTCACCCTGTAGATGTTTGGCGTTGATGCAATCCTAAAATGACAGAATTTTCTTTTTATTTCCCTCCTCATGGTTCCATTACCCGATTGGAATATATTTTTCTTTCTCAATCTTTGATCCAAAACCTTGTTGCTTCCACAATTGAACCCATTGTTATTTCTGATTATGCCCCAGTTGTTGCGGACATGGATTTGCTCCAAGCACATTCCAAATCTAATAGATGGAGATTTAATAATTCTTTTTTGCATGACCCACTGTTTTCTTTCTCCTTCACTTCTTTCATGGATGAATTATTTCTATTAAATACAGATCTGAGTATTTCTCCTCAATTGTTGTGGGGCTCTTTTATGGCTAAAGCTTGTGGTTTTATAATTGATTTTGTCGCTAAAAAGAAGAAAAGCTTTCTGCTTCAGCATAAAGTTCTATTGGCTAATATTAAATGTTTTGAACATCAGTTTTATACTTCTGCTTCTAACACTACTCTCCAGGAGCTTATCCATGAGAAAATAAATGTTAACAAAATAACTTACATACAATGCTTCATCTATCCTACTATGTAGCAGTGCTCGTTATTACGGAGGACATAATAAAATGGGTAAGCTTTTAGCTAATTATCTTAATTCTCGGAAACAGTGGGTGCTGATTGATTCCATTCAGTCGTCGGACGCACAGATTCTTTTTATAGACCAAAATATTATAAATGCATTGCTGAACCTCTAAAAATATGTATATACTCCAGAATCATCTGTTGTTATCCCTCTAATTGACACTTATCTTAAAAATATCCCTCCCCTTCTCATGATAATATAGATTTTACATCTCTCTAATCGGATGTGCCACCTTTCGAGATATCAACAGCTTTAAATTGACTCAAAACAGGTAAGACTCCAAGTCTGGATGGACTTACGGTGGAGTTTTACCTGGATTGTTCACAATCTTTAGTTCCTAAACTTTTACAGCTTTTTAGATATTTTTGCACTACAGGTGTTGGGGGGTAATTTTCAGGAAGCTATAATTTGTTTAATTCATATGGAGGGTTGTGATCCCATACATTGTAAAAATTATCGCCCCATCTCTATGGTAAATGCGAATTACAAAATATTTTCTAAATTACTTCCCCTGCAAATCAAACCTCTTTTGCCAACTTTGATTGGTAAGGAACAGTGTGACTTTGTTAAAGGTAGATTAACATCAGATAACTCTCTCCTATTTTTTAATGTTTTAAACAAGGCTTATTCTTTCCCTTACTCTTTAGCTGCGATTTCTATTGATGCAGAACAAGCCTTTGATTGCGTGGATTGGTCTTTTTGTTTAAAGCTCTTGCTTGGCATGGGTTTGGATCTTATCTCATTTCCCTTATTTCATTACTTTATACAGCCCCTACAGCTTCTATTTCAATTAATGGCAAATTTTCACCCTATTTCTCTTTACGGCGTGGTGTCCATCAAGGATGTCCTCTTTCTCCTCTTTTATTTATTTTAGCTATCAAAACCTTCCTCTCTCATATTCGTCATAATGATTCTATTTCCGGCTTTCCTTATGGAGATCATCATTTGAAGATGTTGGCTTATGCAGATGGTATTTTGATTTTTGTATACAACCCTGATATTTCCATTCCGTCTTCATTACAAGAAATTTCACATTTTTCTTTAGTTTCAGGTTATAAAATTAACTTGGATAAAACTGAAATTTTGTGTTCCACACTCTTTCGCTTCTACGGGGTTCTCATGGAATAATTCCAAAATCCAATATTTAGGTATTTGGTTTTCTACTATCTTTAAAGCTTGTTTAAACTCAATATGAGAGAAGGGCTTAATCGATTAGATAAGCTTCTTTTTTCCTGGTATCCCCTCTTCCTATCTTGGTGGGGACACCTAGATTCCATTAAAATGATGGTTACTCCAATTTTGATATATATTTGTTCCATGATTCCAATCCATATTCCGCCCATCTATTTTAAGAAAATAGACCCACATCTTTCAAAATTTCTCTGGAATATTAGGAAACCTAGATTGTCCTTATCACATCTTCGGAAACCCAAATCTATTGGTGGCATTAATTTTCCTGACTTTTTGCCTTCAACAGGCTTCTCATTGGATTCCTTTGGACCCCTCCCCTTTTGCACCTTTATGATTTGCTATTGAGCGTGCTTTGATCTCACCTTTTTCTATGAAAGAGGTTCTTGCCTTTGATTCCAAGAATACTATTACTTCTCTTCCACTTTTTAAACATACATGTTCACTATTGCATCCTCTTTGTCAGTAAAGTCACGTCTAGGGACTATTTTCTTCAGTCGCCTCTCTGTTATGCCCGCTTTATTACTATTATTAGTAGATCTATTTAATGAAAATCTTGGTGATTTAAAGGGATTATTTGGATTCAGGATTTATTTGATGGTATGGTTTCTTGCTCTTTTCTATATTTTCACACCATCTTTCAGTGTCCTCGTCTGTTTTGGCCTAAATTCTCACTTCTCATGGGCACTTTTCTAGATGTCTTTTATTCAGTGTCCCCTGAAACAAATCCTACTGATGATTTGCTTCTTCGTCACCTTGAATATCTTTCAAAACCAGGATTAATTTATAAGTTTTTCCCTGCTCCTGATCCCACTTGTGTTAAAACCAAGACAGAACTTTCCTAGGAGGCGGACTTGGGTTGTGTTTGGCACATCGATTTTTGGAACATACTCTGGGCTCATTCATTAAAAATTTCCAGATCTGCATCTACCACTCAATGTATGCTCTTTTTATATGATAGATTGTTTTTCACACCTGTATCTATAGCTCATTTTGCCCATACTACTGATACGAATTGTTGGTCATGTGGTTTCCCCTTTGAGGAATGGCTACATATCTTTTTCCTTTGTCAAGAAGTTTCATCTTTCTGGAATAAGGTTTGGTCTCATATTTCGCATATTTTCAATCTACAGGTTCCTTTGTCTAATGTTATTCTTTTTATAGGAAGTTTATCCAAGACATTGGATTTAGCTTTATGTGACACTGCTTTATTTGACGTTATGCTGACTTTGGCCTTTCAACAGATTACACTGAACAGGAAATGTTTATCTGATCTTTCAGTTAAGGCTAGATGCAATAATGTATGTCACTATCATATATTAGATATTAGTTTTGCCTTTTCTTGTACACCGTCTGTCAATAGAGATTTATTTTGGTTACCATTTACTAATTGTTTTAATAAGTTAGCAAGAATGCAGTTACTCTGTACTCGGTCTAAAAATTTTAAAACTCCATAAAATGCTATTATCTATTTTCTGTTCTTTTCCGAAATTATTTTATTGCTTTTTATTATTATTTGTTATTAGATATTATTATGTATTGATAATCGATCTTCAGTTGTAAGTTTTCTGGGGGTTTTTTTTCCCTTTTTTCCCCTCTCTTCCTCCTTTTGGTATTATTAAAATGGTAAACAGCTTTCTTCTCTATGATATTGATTATTTGCTCATGCATTCTGTGTTTGTTATGTTATTCTTTTCTCTTGCCTCGAATTTCTTATTCTTTGTCTTCAATAAAGCTTATTAAACTTAAAAAAAATAAGAAAAAAGCAATGGGTGTTGCCATAGAATGCCCACAGCAGCACCCATTGCATGCCTACCTGCGTGAAAGGGTACCATATTTACAAAGCAGTGTTAAGCCATGCAAAGTGGCTGCTTTGTAAATATGGTGCAGGGCATTGCGCCACTGGAACGTCAAAAAAGTGACGTACAGGTGACGCAATTCCCTTGTACATATGTCCCATAGTTGTGTTGTCTGCTTGTGTTGTTTCTTGTGCTGTTTTTTAGCCAGAGCTAAAAATGCCATTTGCCACCTTCACAGGTGGCTTTTGGGTCCCAGGATAGAGCCTCCCTAGGCCGGACTGGCTGTAGCGGGCACCGGGCATTTCCACGGTGGGCCGCTAGGGTTGGTGCCTGTTTTGGGCCCCTGAGGCCCCGTTTTTGTTACCGGGGCCCGGGGGTCGGCAAAATCGTCCCCCTGTAACAAAATCGGCCGAAACTGTCCCTCGCAAACTGCTCGGCTGCACTCCCCTTAACCCCTGGGGGGGCAGCTGAGCAGTGTGCCAGGGCCGGTTTTTGTTCCCAGTCCGGCCTGGAGCCGCCTGGCCTCAAAAAGACTGCTGCCGATGCACCATTAATTCCATGCAAGTATGGACAGGCAAACAATGCAATATGACTGTCTGTAATAAGCGAAGTATGGATGCATTAACATACGTTTTGTATGCAGTCAGAGACTTTTTAAATGAGTAATTTTTAGGCATTGAAATTGACAGCTTTCCTGAAATGAAGGGCAAGATGCCAAGGTAGAGCTTGACAAGCACTTGCGGTGTTCTTCTGTTTTCTGTTGTTCGGTTGAGATAATTACATTTTGCATCCCACTGGGATTATCACATGTACCTGTTTCGTGTTAGAGGTGTGATATTGGGAAATTACCGGACCACACGAAACATGGAGGCTTAGCTGTGCAAAGTCATATTTGCAATTATATTACATTCGGCGCAGCTCTGGAAATTAATACGCTTTACCTAATGTAGAGCCGGGTAAGCCAGCGCTCTTCCGGACTCTCTAATGCGTTCAGCGCGCGACGCTCCTCCCGTCCACGCATTCGCCAGCTTTTTATTAATTCTCACCGCTGTTGCACGGTCGGAAGATTATTTTTCTGTAAATCCCGTGGAGCAGCACATGCTACTGTGTGCATTTGTTAGCAAAGCAGCATCTTGCAGTCAGCACAAGAAATTGATTTACCACAATACTTGACAAGACAGCAGCCCCGTTTTTTATGTTACAGAAATGGAATTCTGTCAGCTCGGCTCCATTTTGTGAATTCAAAAACTGCAAGAAATGGCAATCTTGGATTTAGGGTATTAAAAAAGACGCAATGGAGATACGCTTTTTTCATGGACCTTGGCCGTTACCCAAAATACTGTTTTTTCTAAGAGAGAAGTTGTGACATTTGAGAAAAAAAATATGCTAGGGAAGCCTAAATTACTTCACAGGCCTTTAGACCTCAATGAAGTTATTTGGGGTTGGCATCATTTAACGTTTACTGTTTTCTTTGTTGGCAGTTTTGCGCCTTCTGAACACTTTGATGATTGTACATGTTGCAAAGTTCGCTTGGTGTGATAAATTCCCTCTACTAAACATTTGCAGAAACATACGTCAGAAAACACATTTGTGAGAGAAGGAATACCTTTTTAGCAGAATTTTTCACACAAAATCCACTTAATCTTGAGTTTTTTACTGCGGGGTCCTTCACATTGGAAAAAAAAGGTTAGGAGCTTTGTGTAAGAATATATCGTAAAATATTCCCAAAATGGTACATAACTTCATTGCTGGACCTATGATCACCATTAACTTCCCTTTGAGCGTTCTTTAAAAATAACTTTAATGAATGATCCAGCTTGCAGAATTGAAAAAAAAACAGTATATGATAACGTAAAAACTACAGTCAGCTGCTGGAGTTAGCAAAGATTAAAAGCATTCTTACTTAAAAACGATTTGTAGTCAGATTTCGTCTGAACCCCAGGGGTCACGAAGGAGCCCACGGAGGCTGCATGAAGCAGATATTCACTCAAGTGCATCTTGACGAGCCTACAGACATCTGCAGCTATGCTCCAGGGCCATCCCTTTTGAATATGGTGAAGGATCACTGGTGTAAACATGAGATGCTCACAGCCATATCTTAATTTGTTCCAGGGAAAATCTTTGTCCAATTAGGCTAAGAGATTTTAGGATTTTTTTTTCTTCTGTACAATGCTGTGCAAAAAATTATCTACTCACATAAAAAAAAAAAAAAAGAAATTCCCCACTGTGTGGAATTAGTCATGAAGGCTTCCTTAAATATTAAATTTATCCTAGACTTCGCCATGTGCTTTTCACTTTGAGGGATCTCAGGAGCGGACAAAAAGATATGATTACAAGTCAAATGTAATTTATGGACTGCGTTGGTAATTTGCAGACTGAAGTCACGCCAGGTAGCAGTGGCCTAATTACAGAGAACTGGAGAGGGAAATGTAATCATAATCGGAAACCATCACTACCAGGCTGCTTTAATCCAGCTTCGATCTGAAAACATCCACATGTCAAGTCACCTCTTATAAGAGTGAATAGTGAAGTCAGGTCACCCACGCGCAGTCTCTGAGGCATAGAAGCTACTGATTTAAGGCCCACATTAGACTGTAAATGACTAATTATCCGCGACAACAAATCTATTTTCTGCGCAGTTTCTAATAATGAAACTTGTTTGGCTATTCCAAAACGTAATGGTTGCTAAGCCTCACCTACCTATTATTACTTGAATTCACCTTTTTCGGACACTGTGGCTTTCATTGAATAATACCCAATGAGTGAAGACAATGTGACAGTGCATCAAGGTAAGTCTCTGTTGTGTGATCTGTCGTTTGTGTATATCTTTCAAATGTAAGTGGTGCTTGAGCAATGAGTGCTACACTAAAAAGAGTAGCTGTCAACAAACTGGTGACATCTTTTTTTAGGTCTCTTCTCAAATATGTTACTAGATATGGAAATGTTGAGTGCAAAACGTAGCCAAAAAATCATGTGATTTCCGGCTCTTTTTTTAGTTCAACTGTGGGAGAAATTGGGATCATTAAAACACTCAAATCCAGTCTGCTGTGAACAAATCAGAATTTGTTTTGCCCCAATGCTCCTGTGTCTCCCTGGGCTGCAAAGCATGGTAGAGGGTGCTAACTGACCAAGCAGATTCAGATTGGCTGCAAGCAGCCAATCAGACCTGTCTTATCAGAAGGAGCCTTACAATCAATCAGAGTAGGGCCAATGTGTTAGGACAGATTGGATTAACTGTTGTCATCCCATACAAGAACTACTGTGAATCACGAAGGCTGATCATTTTGTGGCCATGGTGGACTCCTGCAAATTTAAAAGCATGGACTCCTGCAAATGTAAAAGCTCCTAATTTCACTTCTGAGGGAAATTGGGTTGTTGGTGGAGGGGGTGGAGCCATTCTCAAGAAACAGACTAATTCCGGCCAGAGTGAACCACAAAAGTCACAAATCAACCTGTGCTTAACTCTCTGTTAGTGTGGCACAAAAAACAGCCAGGCTTAACTTAGACGCAATGTGTAAAGGATTTATGCAGCACAAAAACAGTAATAAAGTGAAAACACAACACAAGAAAAATCCCACACCAATTTAGAAATATATTGTAAAACCCAAGAAATTATTTGACACCAATATGATAAAAATCCAATCAGTAGAACCAGAGATATGCAATTTCAAAGTGCACAAAGTGCCTCTCACGGCTAAATGGTCATGCGAGACCGAGAGACAGTCAAAAGTTGAGACTGACCACGATGAAGTGCAGGCCAAATACAGGGACCAAGTTAGTCCTGCTGAAAAAGTACCCTTTAAAGTCCAGCACAAAGAGTTCCGTTCATGGTGCAGCAAGCCACGAGGAGCAGAGAGAGCATCGCGGAGGGTCGTCGCTGTAGCGCGAAGAGCAGGCTGGGCATTATGCACGATCTTTGCTGGAGATTTGCTTTGGAAGTCACTGTAGGCATTTGAAGCAGTAGCGTGAAGTCCAGATCGTGCTTTGCCAGTCGTCGCTGGCGGTGTCAGTAGTTTGAACAGTCATGTGTACTAGAGCTTCAAGTTGGCAATCAGCATGGGCAACAAGATTTATATGCGAGCAGGTGCGTTCGCAGTCACATACAGCCCAAAACCTCAGAATTTCTTCTTTTCTCCCAGGAGGAGCTCAACTGATGCCAAACCAAGGGCTCAGGACCTGAGGGGCACCTTTTGGGTATCAGGCACTCACTATACAGGCGCCAGCAGGGCTCATGCAGGTCCAGGCAAGTCACTGCAGCTGGTCAGCTGGGCAGTTGGAGGGAGGCCTCTGGAGCTTGTTGTGCCCCTGTAGCTCAGAACATGTGGTCAGTAATCTGACCCTTGGAGTCACTTTAGCCTGAGATGAAGGGTGCAGGTCCAGTCTCTAGGAGAGTACTATCTGCTTCTTATGCTTACCCCCACTTTTTGCTAATGTAACACTGTTTTTCGACTTTAGTCTGGCTGAGGCCCTGCTATTCAGGACCCCAGCCTAGCTGCTTCCTCTCTAAATTGATTCCTAGTATCTTAGGTACACAACAGATTGGATTCTGAGGTGCCCTTATAAGTCCCTAGTATATGGTATGCTATGTGCCCAGGGCATAGGTACCCCAGAGGCCTACCAGGGGCTGCAGCATGTATTATGCCACCCCTGGGAAGCCCTCCAAATTGACACCACAGGCCTGCTACTGCAGCCTGAGTAAGGTGGTGCATGCACCCCTTACAGAGATATAGGTTCACTATATCTCACCTATCACTGCACATACAAACCTATCAGTCACCCCTATGGCAGGCCTTATCAATCCTGAAGGCAGGGTGCTTGGTTTTGTGTGAAAGGGTGCCCATGCATGAGTAGAGCCCCTCTGCAGCCATCGGAATCTCTTTTTTGGGGTTGTCTGGGATGCAGCCTGACCATATACTCTTAAGTGCATTATAACCAAACGGTAAATGCTAACTTTGGACCGGCTGCACGGAAACATGTTGTGTTTGGTGTCAAACACCTTGGAATCATACCCCCACACCAATAACTGGTGTGGGCGTGTGATCCCACCCTTATAGAGGCACCAGTATACCCGGTACCAGCTTAATAGAGCCCTGACATCACAAAATGGATGCTGCAGCCACAGACACGGGTCTGGCCTCCTGCTGCTGACTGAAACTCCGGCAGGGGAGGCCTGGACAATAGGTTTCCTGTCACAGGGAGATGTTACCACCTCCCAGACAGGCCTTAGTGGATTAGGGCAGGGTGGGAGCACTCCAGGAGTGCTTTGAAGTCCTGCACTGGGGGCACATTTGGCGTCCCTGTGCATAGTCCAGCTCAAACCGGTTGCAGGAGCTACCAGCCCCTGCTCTGGCATGAAACTGGACAAAGGAAATGGGTGTAGCCACCCCTCTTTCCAAACCCTCCCATAGATGGGTCCCCTGAGTTAGTCCAACCCCTTCCTTAGGTGTAAAGAAGGAACCTCTGTAACCAGAACTTTAGATATCCCTGGAGGAAACTCTGAAACTGAATCCTGGACCTTCGACGATCTGTTCAATGCCAGATGAATGAAGAATCTCCCTTGGAGTAAAGGAGTTACTCCCCTGCTTGGCAGGCACCAAAGATGCATCTGTCGGGTCTGCATCTTCGAAGCTCCCACCGGACGCTGAAGACTTTGCAGCCCAGGAAGTGGGTTTCCAAACTTCCCAGAGGCCGAACTAAGTCTCCAGAAAAGCTGAGGCCCATAGCCCTTGTGGGTACCTTGGAACCGTAACCCCTGGACACCGTACACATTTGCAAATGCATCAGCTTTCTGATATATCTTGAGGCTGTGCAGTGGGTTACTTGTAGCTCAGACCCCGAGCACCTTTTGCACCAAAGATTGTGGGCTTACACTCCACGAGTGTTCTGTGAGCCTGCTCTTTGCATTTCCGCTCAAGGTACCTTTGCGATCCCTGGTGCATCTACTGGTGAGTCCCTGCGAAGGTAACTCTTACTTTAATTGGGCTTCCCTGGTTGCTCCGGACGTGCCCTGATTTTTCATTGCTTGGGGAGTCCCCAGGACCTTGCTGGTCCCCACCAAAGCATTTCTTCGTGGGTTGCTGTTGCCAAAGCTTGTTGTGTCCAATCTGGGCACCGTAACTGCAGAACTCGTCATCCTTCATGGGACCGCTTGAATCCAGCTCCTAGTTGTCCTCGACATCTCCTGGTCCTCGTGGCTGAAGAGTCAAGCTTCACCTCTTTCACCTGAAGGACCCGACATCGGTGTACATTCGTCTATCGTGCCCTTGGTCACTGGCAAGTGACCCAGACTCTGTCCCCTCTGCTTTCAGGTTCTTCACAACTCTGACCCAGGCTTGGATCTCTTCGGACACTTCGCATCTTCCCGGCAGCAGCTCTTCTCTGCAAGATGCCATTGAAAACAACGACGCGACCCGACACCATTTGACACCTATGCACCCAGCTTCCCTGGGTGAGGTAACTCTAGTACTCCAGTGCTCCCGTGGGTGTTGACCCTAGAACTGTCTAAGTCCAAGAGAGTTTGATCCTAGTCCATTTCTAAGTATCCTTTAACTTTAGAAATCTAACTGCGACTTTCCCCATAGAAGCTAACAGGAGCTCGCGGCTGTGTTCTCACACTGCACACGTCCCCTGTGTCACTACCTTGGGTGGTTCCTATGGGTCCCAGCGATTCTACAGGCTCTTGGCCTTGTGTCTAGTCAAGTCGTGGTTCTTATACCACTTTCTTTGTATATGGTTTGGTCCGCCCCCAGGGCCTAACGTGTATTGTGCTAATTTACTGTAATATTTGAAGTGTAACTTATGTGCTTTTACCTCTAGCCTTATAAAGAGACTAGTAGGGTGTGTTTAGGAATAAATACATATATTTTATATATATACCTGGTGTAGTCTCCTTTCATTTAGCCACTCTACAGAGTATAGACTGGTAAAACAAGCTGCTTTACATTCCTTCAAGACTTAGCCTGAAGGCTGCTCTCCATAGCTACCACTGGGATAGCTTTCAATAAAGGTTGTCTTTAACCTATCATCATTAAGGGGTTGTTTGGACTGGTGCAAGGTGCCCACTATAACTAGTGGACATCATATACCAGGCCAAGTTCTCACACAGTCTTCCTTCTCAGCAAGCAATGCAGGCCTCAAGCTGCAGAGTGTCCTTCTTCTGTAGTATCCACATGTCCAGGAGGGTCTCCTTTTTATGCCCACTTGGAAGTGGGAAAAGCTTCTAGAGTTTCCCCCAACAGAGGTGTGTGGAATTTTCTGCCTCCCTGCCCTAGTCCCAGTTTGTCTGGGGCACAATGGCTAGTGTGAAATCCTGTATGTGTGAACTGGGCCAGTGCCTTTGAAGTACAAGTGTGGTAGCTGACACCTCTGACCCCCCTTCATGCTTGAGATGGCCCATCATGCCAACAACCAGACCCTATATTGTGATGCTGTCTAGGAGGTCTAAGACAAAGGCCAACTACCAACTACACCCAGTCATGAGACCCAGGAAACAGGTTGCAGGCACCGAATGGTTAGCACAGGAAAACGCCAACTGTCTAAAAGTGACATTTCCAAACCTGTGACTTAAAATCCAATTAAATAAGGTTTTAAATTACAATTACACAGACACCAAAATGACTTTCCTACCTGATCCCAACCAAAACCAGTTTCTTAATGTAATATGGAAACCCGGTTGTTTCCAATGGGAAAGGTTGGCTTTGCAATAGTGGCAAACAAATGTGAGAGTTTTTCACTACCAGAACATCTCAAACTAAAAAGTGCATGTCCAACATTTTAAATACAATGCACCCTGCCCTATGGGCTGTTTAGAGCCTACCATAGGAGTGACTGTTTGTATTAAAATGGAAGGTTTAGGCCAGGCAAAATGGTATATTATGCTAAGTCAAAATGCCAGTTTAAAACTTCACACACAACCTGCAGTGGTAGGCCAGGGAAATGTTTTAAAAGGCTACTTAAGTTGGTGAAATAATCAGTGCTACAGGCACACTAGTAGTATTTAATTCACAGGCCCTGGCTGGGTACATGTAAAACAACTTTATGAGGGACTTACAAGTAAATAAATGAGCCAGTTTGGTGCAAACCAATTTCACCATGTTTAAAGAAGAGTGCAAACACTTAAGTACTGGTTAGCAGTGATAAGGTATGCAGAGTCCTAAGGCCAACAAAAACTAATTCAGCAAAAGAGGAGGAGTGAAGGCAAATGTTTGGGATTGACCCTGAAGACAGGGCAAGTTTAACAGCGTCTGTATTTATCACATTGTAGGCAATACAGTTCAGATGAAAATGTTGGGTTTGAATGATGATTTGCATGTGCCTAACAGTTTTTGCCTAGTTTTTAAATGTGCTTGTTAGAGGTAAGAAAGAAAAGTTTATCTTTAGTACAGTCAGGTGCAGTAGGGCAAGATAATGTGGATGCAGACTGATAATTATGCCATTCTAAATACATTTTCTCAAACCTCACATAAAATTTCACATGCAACTGAGCTCTTCATAATGACATGGGGGTGGCACATGCATTGAACAAAAGAGGCTTGAGAAGGATATGTTAGATTTGATGTGTGGTTAACTGTGGTTGGACAGCTATTAATATGGATGCACTGACACACTTTGATTATGAAGGGAGCCTTACACTCTTTTAGGGTCCCTACAGCTAATGGGTGTAAGATAAACTGCAGCAAAGCAGAAGCTAATTGGTTGCATCTTGTATATAGTGCAGGTGCTGTTACCCTCAGTTTATAGAGTCTCCTTGTAGACATACGTGTTTTGCACCAGACAATAATTTTGTGCAGAACAACAAAATGTGCAGCGTCCGACTTAGACAGCGACTGCTCCTGAAGTTTGCCCACCCCTGTCCTCACTTTTATTAGGAATATTGCCTCATGTAATTGCACCCACAACATATATGTCTGTTTTGGTATGTGTAAATCAGAATTTCAAAGTTCATACTTATATACCAGAAATGTACAAAAAATACAAAGGTCATTTAGTCTAAAACTGGAAGCACCGTATATAGGGTTGCAGAATGTTATAAACAGGAAGATCTTGAGCAAGCTACCGCTGGCTCTCGACCAAAGGCTGGATTTGCCATTCATCTCATTCAGTGTTTCCATGAGAGAAAGACAGGAGGGGGCGTGAGAGGGCTATAGCCAGTGGAACTCAATGTGTGAAGGTCAAGGACCATTAGTGCCTCCACTGTCACTCTCTCCAGCTCCCCAGGGTTTACTGCAGCAGGCACAGGAGGGGCAAGAGAGATAACCGGGAAAGAAAGAGAGAGAAAGGTGGGGAAAAGAAAGCACAAGGAAAAAGATAATAAGAGATCAAAGAGAAGTGGGGATTGAAGGAGAGAGACCAGATGAAGCGATGGAAAATTAGTGGGAAGGGGATGAAGTTGGCTTGTTTGCCAGAGCTGGATTTGGTTCACAGCCTGGCCCTGTCTTTGACCCAGGCTTGAAAGGAAATGTTTCTGGCCTTGTGTAAATATAGTTCTTGAGGTAAAGAGAATATGTGTTCCTATATATTTTAGCCTTTCACCCCTTCTAGTGGCATTTCCTTAGCAGGTACCCATTGTTAATAACAAAAAGGACCGACCTCCTTTTTAAACCTATACATAGATTTTGAAATATGACATGAGGCTGTACAAAACACGTTTCCATGGAATAAGGACTCCTCTGACATTCCTTCATCCTTCCCCATTGCAGCAGTCTTGTCTTGACCCAAATTGACACGCCTATTGCTAAAGAGTGCCTTTGAACAAATCACTGCAGTCCACATAAATTACCAGTTTTTAACTTTTCACACTCCTATGAAAGATTATGAGTGAGCGATAGCAACTGTGCAGAGAGGTAGTTAGACTTGCAATCCCCAGCCTCAAAAACTTCCTTCAGCATAGCGCCTAAGTGATCTTCACCACATGTAAATAGATGCATCGTACTTACATGGTACAGAAAAATTATTCAATTTGATATATCCTGGGCTATAAGTAAGAGACGCATTATAGCAGTGGTTCATGGACCACTAAGGGTTCACAATGGTTACTGTCATTATGCTGGGTTTTGTGACTTTTCAGAAAATTAAATAATGAATAAAGTATACAGACGTAAAAAAAAGCAAAATGTACAATAGAACATTTTAAATTCCTCTGTAAATGAAAATGAATATAAAATTGGAGGCTATAAATTAATGGGCATATTTATGAGGGGGTTTGGTTGCAATTGCAGCACACAATGTGGTACATGTGTGACGCAAACCCAAAATGTGATTCATGCAGCCATGCAAGGGCACCTTTCATGGCCCTGAGTGCCTTTCTAAATTTGGAGTAACACAACGTTGGTTGGTTATTTGCCTGCAAACTCCCATGGTTTTGGCTGCATTCCAAGAGTTATACACAACAAAGGACCTGTTCACACGGTGATATCACAACTCGTAATCCTAAGACAGTTGTCATATATTTAGACAGTCTGTTGAGCCAGTGGTTGCACCATCTGTACTACTAAGGAATTCCAAGATTTACCAAAAGTGATAGGCCTGGGAATACAGCAAAAAAGATTTGCCTTTCCAGGGGAGGCGTAACTCGGAGAAATATCTTTATTTCTCCTTCTTACTGCCTCTTTCAATATGTGCTGCATTCTGCGGCACACATAAACAGAGGAAAATGCCTCCCAGGATTGTTTTTGTGCAGGCCTGCGCAAAAACAATCCTGCATGCAAGACAGGCACGCTTGCACCATGGGGCAAAGGTGCCTGCATTGGTGTTAGGCAATCAAAACTGTGCAGAATGCAGCTCAAGTGGAAAGAGGGAAAAACAACGAGAAATAAAATATTTCTCCACGTTATGCCTGCTTAGAGGAGGTGTAAAGTTTTGGCACTGCCCCAGGTTTATGTGATTAATTAAATTTGGGGCAGCATCAAAATCCATGGGTGATACAATGGGAAAGCCCACCACAACGCCCATGGAAAGCCTCTTTGACGCAGAGTAAGGCAAGGCAATGACTTGCGCTGCTTTGTCTTTCTCAATATCTATGACCATGCAAAGCCATGCCGAGTACCTTTGCGTTGCCTCATAGATATGATTCAGAGTCTCCCGCCACCTGATCTTTAAAAAAAAGTGATGCTCCTGTAGCATAATTCTGTCATAAATAAGTGCCTAAGTGTGGATCCTTAGCTTATTTTGTGAGAACAGCACAAGTACAGTAAAGAGTTCTAATGACAATCGGTGGTCTCAATTGCAGTTCTCCTATGAGTCCACAGAAAGAGAAGATGCATTAGGAGCGAAAAAAAACAAAGTGATATGATAGAGTCTAGCATATTGCATTGTCTCGTAAAAATAATACCAAATTATTCCAATTTTGATTTTTTTTTTATTTGTCAAGTAAGAAAATGTTTCATATTTTGTGTGTTTGTTTGATGTATGCTTTAGTTTTGTGTATTTTGTAGGCTTAAATCCAAGAAATTGATTAGGCCGTTACGAAAAAGCATTTGCATGCAACACTTGAGTTTTATTTGTTTATCCAGTTTTTTTAATAGCATGTTTCTTAAACTAGCACACCATTTTCTTTTCCACACTTGAGTTCTTTCAACACATAAGGATATGGAAACGGGAAGGCAATGATTACTGGGTGCTGACAGAAGAGTGTTAGACAATGCGACTATAATTTTAGAGGGATACAATTATTTATTACTAATCTGAGTGCTCGGACCATGTTAAGAAGTTTACAAAATGGTTACCATTTTACTCTTAATAATGTATGAATACATTAAAAATAGTGGGGAAATATTTGTTCCTAGCTACACCAAACAGCTGAGACGTTATTTCAAGTACCTAGAATATAGGGCAATTTGAAATTTTCAAGCATGAGTTATTGTGTTGTTTTCATAATTTATAATCTCCCTGGGGAGTTTTCCTCTTTGTACAATATCAACTTCCAAAATATATTTTCTGCTGACTTATTATTTGCAATTTTTATCCGATAGCATGGTATTTCTAATAATCCCACCACTTTTCATTTTTCACTAAATTAGAACATACCTACATGGTTGGGTAACCAAAGGGATACTTAATCTCCTTATGAATCAAAGGATAGTGAAACCTCAACATTCTAATTCCAGAGTCTCTCCAGAATTTTTTTAAGGAGCACCTCATCCACTAGTTCCAGCCAGTGGTATATGTAATCTCCACCTGTGTACCCTAGTGGATAGCTTCATCATCTACTCACCTACCAAGGGTAGTCCAGGTAGGTAACACCTCCACCAGGAGGAAGATTTTCAGGATGTAGATTTAGGTGGGATCTGTAAATAGATGGTTAAATTGACTCCTATACTGAGATGAACAACTTTAATGTATATTGGAATAGGGGTAAGGTTAAAAACCAGGAGATGTGTAGGGGGATGCACTACCAATCCTTCTCATCCCACATTGGCGAAATACATGTTTCAGTCATCAATGCACTGTTGGGTTGGTCAGCTTTCATCAAGACCTAATAAGACCAGCTCTATCTATCCAGTATAGGGACAGTGCCTTCTGGCTCTTCACAAGTATTACTGTTAGTACATTCACTCTTGTATCGTCAAATATATTGCCTGTTGCCCATTCTCTGTGGAAAAAAAGCAAAACAATTGGAAAACACAACTTCAAATATAACTTCACAAGTGGTCATATTCAATGTCATCTCGATTTATAGTCCACCTTTTGTGAACCGTATGACGAATAATAAATAATGATCCCCACTAGTGACAAGGACATGATCTTTTGTATGTGTCACACAAAGCATTCTCATAGTGAAGAGGCTACTGTAGCTGGTTGGGGCTGTTGTTGTACTGGTTCTTGTGGATAGTTTTAGTGTGCCTAAGGTTACTTTCTCTGTTGACTATTCAGTGATCCTATGTACTCTGTAGTACAGAGCCTGTCCAAAATACAACATGCAAATTTATACCTGAAAAAGCATTCTCCAGAGTGGTGGATAAGTCTGTTCTCTGGCCTTGAAGGTAGCTTCAACAGGAAGGTGTTTGTTGGACATATTGTTAGTGTCAGTTTCTTAAGAGTACATACTAATTTGTAAGATAAATTGAGGTTGATATATGAGGATTTGAAATGTATTCCACAAATGGACGGGTCACCCTTGTAGCCAGTGCCTTATGGTTGGTCTCAGTATCTTAATCCATTGGTGTCTAGAGTTTATGTCAGAATAGTGAAGAAAGAATATATCAAAGTTAAAAAATATCCAGCACTGAATGTGCTACTGGCAGTAAATCACA
The DNA here is from genome assembly GCF_964204655.1 of Triturus cristatus. NCBI lineage: Eukaryota > Metazoa > Chordata > Amphibia > Caudata > Salamandridae > Triturus > Triturus cristatus. The sequence goes on along the minus strand of NC_140588.1, from coordinate 315,973,112 downwards.
GAGTAAGTGCCTACTTCCACAAATTGGCGGAACTCAATGGAATCTCGCAGATTTTTTATGCAACTCCGTAAAATTCGACAGAGCCAAATTGCATGAGTTCCACCCATCCCTACCTTGTGTTCAATAGATCAATTTATAATTATTTTAAGAGGAAAGGAGTAGACAGCCAAAGAAAGCCCTGTATATATTGTGATTGTATGCTGTTTTCTGTGGTCTGTGAAAACTGAATACAAATGTTGAAGAGGATGCTAATATACAGATCTGAGATCCTGTAGGTACTTTTTGGTCAGTAAGGAGAACGCAATTGAAAGAATACCATTACTGCATTGTTCTGTGGTGTCTGGCTAGCCATTTTACCACTAATTATATAAAGCACCCTGAGGTTACTCTCAGAACTGAGCAATCAGAGGACAGAAAATAGGCTCAGGCACCAAAATAAAAGTGGTGCCTATTAGTGAATTGCATAGTTGAAATAGTACCCCATGTTCACATACTGAGACAGTTACGAACTTATAAAGACACATGGTAGGATTGTTTTGCAAGGTATGGAAGACTGCAAGGATTTCAGCTAGCTGCAGGCAATTTTTGTAGTCATATCATGGAAATCAACAGTATAAACGTCCCACATACCACAAAATAGGACCACAAAAGCCAAAAAAACATGCCCACAAAGTGACCTTTCAGACTAGTCCTTCGATCACTGCCTGATTGACTTATTGGCCAGTCCGACCCTGATCTGGAATACTGTACCAAAGTTCCCCACTTAAACCTCATTTCATCCCAGAGCTTCAACAGAGCATTATTTCTGCTTTCAGCAGTCGTTATGGGTACAATGCACAAGATTTGTGAAGTTACCACTGATCTTGTGTTTTTTTAACGTTTCTGGCCCCATCTGCCAGAAACATGAAGATTAAGGGCATTATTTGATTCCAAAACAGTACAAGTATAAAATCAGAAGTAGAAGTGTTTACAAAATTCTATTCACCTTTGAACTTCTTATTTCATGTCTCTTATCTTGCTCTTTCCTTTCTCTTCCAAGCGCTCATTCTATACATACTCATTTTTTCTTAACATGTATTGTGAATTTCCATACTCTCCTTGCAACTTTTCATCAAAATACTACTGCAATGGACATCCAGTGCTGACCATGTGTAGGTCTCCTATTATTCCTTTAGACACCTTTAAAAGGCACTCTATTGACATATGATAGTCATCCATCGCCTACTGATGCCTCCTGGGCTGACACGTGGGATGCAATTTGTGCAGTTTATTTCATGAACATTAGTTCACTGAAATTATTTCTTTAGCATGTACCCAGTTACAATCCAGAAAAAAAGTATATTGTTTGGATAATCCAAATATAGTTGGATTGTCCTGTGACCTTCAATCTTATTCAGGGGCATATCAGCAAGGGCCGGCGATAATTATCGCTCAGCGCTCTCAGCGTGAGGATAATTATCGCTGGCCAACTCTGAATTTTATCGCGGAGATAGCGTGCTATTAGCAACGCTCATCTCCAATGCGATAAAATTCAGAGCACAAGCTGCCAATTGTGAGATTATCGCTGGAAATACAGCGATAATCCCACAAGGTTTGGCGATAGCTTGCTGTTAGATATAGATATACTTAGCCATGATATCCACCTTACATAGGATATCATGACTAAGTCAGAAAAATACCAGATGTAAAAAAGCAGCATTAACCGCGGTTAGCGCTGCTCGCTAACAGGGTTAACGATATCCTTGATAATAGGAGAAATGTCGCTTAGCGACATTTCTCCTATTATTTTACTCTGGAACGCCCCATTTGCCTCTCCTTAGAGATGCAAGGGGAAGCATAGAGTAAAAGGGTGCTAACATGCGAATTTGCATGTTAGCACCCTGTTGCTGATAGGGCGCTAGTTTTATCTCTGCTTTTTTGGCTTTTAAAGTAAAAAAAGCAGAGATAAAGCCCTTGTTGATATGCCCCTCAGTTCGGTGGTTTTGAGAAGTCCAGTATTACATTCAAAATGTAAGCAACATTGAAAGCTCTACTCTAGACTGAAGATACAATTCTTAATCTGGTAAGCCGGCGTACATGCAAAAAAAAAGTGTTATAAGTTTTAAAATAGAGGCAAAATATGTATATTTAGGTCTTCAGTAGGCCTGGGCAAAAATTTCGTTCCGTTCGCGGAAATTGCGATAATTTGACATTTTTGCGTTCCGCGGAGAGCGCGAAAATGTCAAAAATTCCGGTTTCCGCAGCTTGGCGATAATTTGTTTCTTGCTCGCGCTGTAAAATGATACATTCTCGCGCGCGCGCGATCGCCTTACCTGAATCCCTGCGTTCGCTGACAAGTTTTCTTGATCCGGTCGCGTTCTCCATGAGATGTTGTATTGTTTTTAGCCATTTGCGCTGTCTCGCGACAGTTCGCGCCCGCAGTGACGTCATGCGTCGCGCGATCACGTCTTTCTTCTCGCGATCATGCACCGCGAGAACAACTCAAAACAAGATGGCCGCGCCCGCAAGCAACCACATGGGTAAGTTGGCGACCCGCAACCATGCAGAAAATCTCGCGAACGTGCCGGAAAAAAACTTCCGCATCTTCGCGATATTTCTGCTTGTTTGCGATAATTTTAAACATTCTCGCGATAATTTGCGAAGGTTAATTCCGCAAATTCCGCCCACCCCTAGTCTTCAGAGATGATCCGTATTCTAATTATTCACAATCTATTTTTGTTGACACAGTAAATCTTTTATCAGAGCTTAAAATGCATTTGTACCATAAGAATTTTCTTTAAAAAAATGAAAATCGGAAATGTTTTAAAACTTATTTGCAGGAGCCATTTCTGTAGGAGAAAATATAGCCCACTGGAGTGAAATCCCAAGGACATGTTGAAAATGGGTTTTGTGTGGAAGCAATGTGAATTTAATTTGTCCTGCTCTCAAATCAATACAAATTTTTTCTCCGCAAAACGTACTCAGAATCTGGCTGTAAATCAACATCGGAGCACTGAGATTAATTTATTTACTGCATTAAGTAAAACAAGTTTTTGCCATGTATTTTTTTTTAAACCAAATTGTTATATTATATTCATGACATTGGTGGACCTAGTAACTGGATTTGTATGTATATAGTTAACGTTTGATTTGCTTTTACTTATCCTTAACATGCAGATTGAATACTATGGCCCAATGAGCATAGGACGCATGTCTAGGCATGCTGATCACAATTAGGATATGTACTGCAATATGTATGACAGAATATTAAAACAAAATAGCTATGCAATTTCACATGACATACAAGGGTTATATTCTGGGACATGTAGTTTTCATTTCAACATGAAAACCCCAGGAAAGTGCTTTCGGATAGACAGGCAGGACCGCTGTAATCCCATACTGAACTGATATGGTGCCACCTGTCAAATAAGAAGTATGCAAAAGTCCCACATGCTTACATTATGAAGCCTATTGATAATCACCACAGAGTTCCGTTACCAATTAGGGGGCATATCATCAACAACCGGCGCTAATTATCGCTAAGAGCACTCAGCGCTAGGATAATTATCGCCGGCTAGCGTGGATTTTTATCGCTGAGATAGCGTGCTATTAGCAACGCTTATCTCAAAAGCGATAAAAATCCTCATGCTAACTACCTAACGTGAGATTATCGCTGGAAACCCAGCGATAATCTCACGCAATGTGGCGTTAGCGTGATGATAGGGACTCACAAACTTAGCCATGATATCCACCTTCCATAGAATATCATGGCTAAATCAGTCCTGAGGCAGGCGTAAGGAAAGTAGCGATAACAGGGGTTATCGCTACTTTTCTTGCCGCTATGCTTCATAGCGTGGGGCTTGATGATAGGAGAAATGTCGCTTAGCGACATTTCTCCTGTCATGTCAGGTCAGGAACACCCACTTTGCATCTCGTTAGAGATGCAAAGCTGGGTGTTAGGAATTCCTACGCTAACGCAAGTTTTCACGCGTCATTGTGAGCTTGCTAATTAGGCGATAAAATTATCGCCGCTTTTTGGCCGAAAACGGCCGCAAAAGCGGCGATAATTCTATCACCTCGCCTTCCTGATATGCCCCTAGGAAAGTTAGTGGCATATCAGCAACAACTGGCGATAATTATCGCTAAGCGTACTTAGCGATAGGATAATTAGCGCCGGCGATCGCTGGATTCTATCGCGGAGATAGCATGCTATCAACAACGCTTATCTCCAAAGCGATAGAAATCCATGCGTTAGCTACAAAACAGTGCGATTATCACTGGAAATCCAGCGATAATCGCACTGTGACAGGCGATACCTTGCTGATAGGGCAGGGTGGATTTAGCCATGTAATCCACCTCCCATTGGATTACATGGCTAAGTCAGCTTGAAAGCTGACGTACAGGAACCTGCGTTAAGCGCGGTTAGCGCTTCTTTCCCAATCGCTAAGCAGGTTAGCGATTCCTTTGTTAATTGGAGAAATGTCAGTTAGCAACATTTCTCCAGTTATTTTGGGAAGGAACACCCACTTTGCATCTCATTAGAGATGCATAGCTGGGCGTTGGGAAAAAGGATGCCTTAGCATCCTTTTTCTCAACGCCCAGCTATGCATCTCTAATGAGATGCAAAGTGGGCAAGGATTCACGCGATAGCATGACATTGCTGATACTGCGATAAAATGATCGCTGCTTTTCGCCCGAAAACGGAAGCTAAAGCCGAGATAATTTTATTGCGTCGGCTGGATGATATGCCCCTACGTTTGTTCGTGGAACTCCTTTGTGGCTTACAATATTCTTTTAATGCACTATGATATATGGTTGCGTATATGTCTTCTAAAGGCGCCCCTCATTGTTCATTTGAACATTTACTTAGTTCACATAAGCCATAATTCATTTGAAAAAAAATAACCGGGGCATTTTTCAATATTGCATACAACTATATATTACCTGCACAACTTTTATCATGTTTCTGATAGTAAAATTCTAATTCATAGAACAGCCCATAAACTTATGTATTTTTTCAAATAGATTTTTCTTAGGAAAAAGCAGAATGATTTTTTACATGAGTTTGCAAAGAAATACTCGCATTGCTTCTCCAACCTTACATAATAATCAAAAGGTTTATTTTTCTCAAAATGTTCACTTAGAATCGTACATAATTGCTTTCCACAGCCAGAGGAGAGAGTTTGAGATTGTGACACTCCAGCCAGTGCAGCCTAGTTCAAAGACGAGCCATCTAACACTGTTTAACACATTTTCCATAACTGACTTTAATTGGCCCTGTGCTGCAGACAGCACTGCAAACTGACAACACAAATGAAGTACAGGTACAAATGAGTGTTCATATTATTGAAATAAAGACCCATAATATGGCAGTACTTGTCATACTTTAAGATTAGACATGTAGGGATTCTAAAAATGCACTGTGCTTAACAATTTTCATAATATTTATATTTCTTACTTATAATGTCACTAAAATTTTAGGATCCCTGTAATTAGTTGTTCCATTTATTCTGTACTAAAACTAGTTTAAATGTTAGCCCTTAAAACACGGCCCATACTTGCAATGAAAGGCTGCCTGAACTCACAACAGCAATAAATATATATGTCTGAGAGTTGCTGCCAGTATTACATGCTCATGCCCAATCTGCGTTATCTACAGGCAAGCTGAGGACATGGGTGGGTAATAAATTGTCTGATCCTTCACCCCAGAAATATTAAAATTGGTCCATTCCTTTGCTCACCAAAGAAACAGAAAGGATTTTCCCAGTGTGTTTTCATAATGCTTGTAAATATGTAACAGTGGAAAAGGGGTTGATTTTTCCATAAAATACTTGCTTGTTTTTTTAATAACCCCTTTCAAAAGTAAATGTTATTGGCATGAGAGAATGGGCTGATCCTCTTTTTTCCCTGGCTGGCTACAGAAATGAGGGAGGTGGTGATTAGGCCCAATGTTTTGACATGAAAGATCAGACAGGGTGAGACATGAAAGATACATTTTGTGGGGTGATTGTTAGTTTGTAGACACCATCCACAAAAGCATTGACCTCTGTCACTTTTACATTATATCATGCTATATTGATTTGTAGTTCTGTAGCATCCCTCTGTCAAGGATAGACTGAAAGGCCTACCTCTCCTGTAGGATAATAGTGGGTTACCTTGTTACAGTCAATAAGTGCTAACCTTTGTGTGATATCAAATGAAATGTTATTTAATGGTAAAGTTAGATTTTAAGTCACAAATCTGAAACTGCCAATTTAGAAACTTGACATTTTCTTGCCCTAACCATTTGGTGCCTTCAGCTTGTATACTGGGTCATAGGACTGGTTGTAGTTGTCAGTTGGCCTTTGTGTATTCCTCTTGGACAGTGAGGCAAATGGGGACCAGGTGTTGACAGGATGGGTGGGGCGGAGCTGTTCCCTGCCCTACTTAAATTTCTGAGGGCTGCCTCCAGCACACTCAAAAATTACTTGACACCAGCCCTTTGTCACTATAGACCTCTTTGAGACTGGGCTGGGGGATGAAGGAAATTTCCAGAACCAAATGTAGGAAGGCCTAAAGGTTTCTCCCAATTAAAAGGTTGGCACCAGGTGTAAATATTGGACCCTCAGATCAACTGTTCAGTTCCCTCCTGGGCCTGCGGCAGAAGGACTACCTTGTATTTCAGAGGACTGCCCTGCTGCCACCAGAGGACTGTCCTGATGCTTGAAGCCAGCCTTTTATCCTCAAAGGACTGCCCTGGTGCATCAGGCTGCCGTGCTGCTTGATCCAAGGACTGCCAGAGTGACTCCAAGGCTAGTTGAATGAACTTCTGTTCTGAGATACCAGGATGAACAAGCTTCAACAACCTTGAACCCGTGCCAGGACAAAGTTCAAACATAGAAATCTTCACCTCAACTTCCACCAGAGGCTCTCTGACACCGATGCCTCCTCTTCAGACACCATCAGCCACCTTGCCCCACTGAACTTTACCTTGAAAGCAAATTTTCCTTCAGATTGCTTCTACATTCCAAGGTAAGTCAAGACTGGGCCCAATCCACTCTGTGTACCTGAACGTGGGTGGCCATAACTTCTGACTTTGTCTCTGTCTCTTATGGCTAGAAGTTCAAGATTGGCACTTTGATCTTGGAGGTGCTAGTTTTTACTAAAAACTTTACAATTGTATAACTGTGGTGTTACTGATTGGATTTGTGTTGTTCTGGTGTCAAACAATTTCTACATTTCTTCTCTTATTTGCTAAGTGGGTGTGGGGATTTTCTTCTGCTGTGTTTTTGCTTTATTGTTGTTTAGAGTGCTGCATAAATACTTTACACATTGCCTCTAAATTAAGCCTGACTACATTTGTGCCAAGCTACCAGAGAGGTAAGCATAATTTAATTTAGTGACTTTAGTGGTTCACCCTGACAGAGATTGTGGTTGTTGCTTAAGACTGGTCTTTGCTCCCCTTCAATCAAAATCAATTTCCTACATTGGTGCTCATAAGTGGGATCCAGAACATCTATTTGTGTGGCAACACTCAGCGACTTGTGTTTCACCAAAATTCCCAAGATAATTAGGGCCTCATGTAGGTAGCCAAATACCGGTCGGTAACGGCCGATTTTCGGTAAATATGCCGTTACCGACCGGTATTCAGACAAGTGAGATGTAGGAGTCCAAAAACCACTTTTCGGTAAATATGAGGCGGTAAATACCGATTCATAGTTACCGAATTCTAAAATACCGATTCATATTTACCGAATACATTATTAACGAATCGGTAAATATGAAGTGGTAAATATGAAGTGGTAAAAATTGAAAATGACATGTAGGAGCAGTCGGTAATTAAGAAATCCAGGAAAATCGGTAAATAAGAGTCGGTAATTAACACGGATGGAAAGCAGGTGGTAACCATCAACAATGCACATAAGCAATCCCAAAATGCAACAGCGTGGACAACATGGCCGCCATGTACGTCATTGCAAGGCGCCTACGTCTACAGGCAGCAGGACTGAGGGTGTGGCGACGGGAGGAACAAATCTACAGACAGCGCATCACACTATTCCAGCTGACTGATGCAGAGATACATGAGAGGTACAGGCTACACCCCGAAACCATCATGGACTTAATCAGGGACCTTCACCCACTCCTGGACCAGCCAATAAGAAGGGCGCACGCCATACCCCCACATGTGCAGGTGCTCTGCAGCCTACATCTGTTGGCATCCGGCAGTTATCAGGTGGTGATAGCTGCGGTGGGTGGGGTATCCCAGAGTTGCCTGTCCCGTTTCTTCAGGAAGTTCCTGGATGCCATGATGCAGAGAATGCACCACTACATCAGCTTCCCAAACACACAGGCTGCACTGCAGAAAACAAAAACAGACTTTTATCACATGGCACAGTTCCCCCATGTCATCGGCTGTATTGATGGTACACACATCCCAATCTGTCCTCCAGCTGACACAGAGCACATCTACAGGAACAGGAAGTCCACCCACTCCATCAATGTGCAGGTGATCTGTGATGCAGGGAACATCATCACAGATATTGTTGCAAAGTTTCCTGGGAGCACCCACGACTCTTACATCTTCCAGAATAGTGGGATCTACACACGACTGAGAGCCGGAGAATTCGGAGAGGGATACCTGCTGGGTAAGTAACAGTGACGCCCCTTGAAACCTGCAAATCAGAGTGTATAGAGGCATGTAACTGATGGTTCCCTTTTACTCATCCAGGCGACAGTGCATATGCATGCCGTTCATTCATCCTCACTCCCTACCTACACCCAGCAACCCAGAGTGAGAGACGATACAACGTGGCCCACAAATCTACACGCAATGTGGTGGAGCGCACGTTTGGACTGCTGAAGAGCAGGTTCCGCTGCCTCCACAAGAGCGGAGGCGCACGCCAGTACAAACCCATCACCTGCTGCAAGATAATTGCCACTTGTGCAATGCTGCACAACCTTGCCACGAAAAAAGGTACAGATGTGGAACTAACATATTTTGAGGACAACGAGGATGAGTCAGGCCAGCCAGAGGGCAGCGCAGCTAGAGTGCCAACTGCAATCGATGGGAGAGAGAGACGGGCAGAGATCACATGCAACTATTTCTGAGTAAGTGAGGGGACACAGCGAGTCGTGAGAAGTCATGACGTAGTTTAATGTGGCACCACGCCATGAACACATGAACAGGCCAATCTGGCAATATGCCATCTATACAATGAGTATGTCCAGGGTTACGTCACCCAATGGCAAGTGGATAAGCAGGGCCACATCAATGTTTGCGCATACGCGCTGCAGTGGTGGATTGCACGGCCTGTGCATCCTCACTAGAGCCAACCCCAAGCCGCCTGCTGCTCCTGCGTGCTTCGGGGACGGGGGGTGTGATGCTGCTGCTGGTGTCGATGCTCTCCGCAGCATCCCCTGCAGCAGTTGTCGACGCCTGACTTGTCAATAGCACCCCTAGTGCACTTGTCACCTGCACCATCCCCCGTGACAGGTCTCTGCAGCACTGTGTTAGGCCCTCCTGCATCGTCACAGAGCGCCGGCAAAGTAGGGAAGTCGCAGTTGCCAGACGGTTGAGTGCCCTGCTGGTAGTGTCCCTTCTCTGGCGTTCCCGGCGCCGTGCTTCGATGTCAGCATCTAATTTGCTGCACAACTGCTGGATTGACTGGGACATGTCCCGAATGCCCGCAGCCATGCCGCCAATGTTTGTGTCCATGTTGACTAAGCTTGTCCTCATCACCCGCATGTGCCTCTGGACTGACATTACTGCCTTTGATTGCAGGCGCTGTTGCTTCAACATTTGGCCCTCGAGCCCCAAGAAGACACCATGGCCGTCAGTGGGTGCTGGTGGACTCTGGACACGCGACCTGCGGCGCCCTCTTGCTCCCGTCTGTGCTGCCTGTGATGTTTGGGGCACAGTGGGATGGCTCCCTTCCTGGGGCCCGGTGCGGTCTTCTGGGCCCATGCTGTCGTCTGACGAGGTGTCTAAGGCTCGTAGCCTGGCTGCTGGACGCCTCCTCATTCTCACACCTGCAAGCGGAGATGTGGCCGGTGAATCGAACATGAGTGGCGATGCTGGCTCTGGTGGTGGTGATGCTGGCTCTCGGTGAGGTGATGCTGGCTCTGTGTGCGGCGAGGCTGGCTGCGTAGGTGGTGCGGCTGCAAGTGGGCCTGCTCCCTGGTCTGCACTCGTGCTGGCTAGAGGTGATTTTTGTGGCCGGTGTGCCGTCTCCCCTGCAGCATGCCCTGTACTGCATGATGTCACATCTGTGGACAGAAAAACAACATTGGCTCAGTGTCCCCGAAGGGCTGCATTGCAAGCGTCACAATAAATCATTTCACATTCCAATCTGTCCTCTGTCTCCTTGTGCCTCGAGTGCGTGACATGCCTTGTTGCCCTGTGACATTTACGTCATGGTTAGTGTTGCCCTGACTACATCTCCCGGAATGCATTGCCTGTCTGCACTGACACGTGTGGACTGCAGTGTGATTCTCGTGTCACAATGGGGGATGTGGGATAGGGGTAGGGGCGGCTACATTGCTGTGCTTTCGTCTTACCTTGGTGTGTTGCGGCTCTGGCAGAGCTGTCGGCGTCCCCAAGACCCACGACGCTCTCTTGCTCGAGTGTGGCCGCCACCAGCTCCTCCAGTTCGGTGAGGGCAGGTGCCCTGTTGGTTCCACCTCCGGTCTGGCTGGCCTCCTTCTGGATGTCGCCCATCTTCCTCTTGGTCACAATCCTCAGGTCATACCAGCGCTTTTTGAGGACCTCAATTTCCCTGTGGGTCACTCCCACAGCATTGACCTGCGCCTGGATGGCCAGCCATATGTTGCGCTTTTCGGCCTCAGGCACTTGCAGGGATTGCCTCCCAAACAGCTTCTGGTGCTGCTTCACCACCTCCTCCACCAGCACCTGGAGTTCTTTGGGGCTGAATTTGAGCTTCCTCCTCCTTTCCCCTCCGTCTTTCTGTGTGCTCTGGCTGGACATGCTGTTCGTTTCCCGCTCGCACATGCAACTGCTCCCTGCCTCTCCTCTGCACTCCGAGCCTCTCCAGGGTCGGCTAATTATGTACACCTGCCTGGGTGTGGCCACTTCGGCTAATTGTGTACACCTGCCTGGGTGTGGGCAGTTCCTGGTTGGGTGGGCTGTCGTTGCACAGGATTAGCTGTTTCGTCAAGTCATGTGATGTTATTTACCGAATCCGTACGTACCGATTCGGTATTTTCCGATTCGGTAGATACCACCTCGGTATTTTCCGATTCGGTAGATACCACCTCGGTATTTTCCGATTCGGTAATTATCACCTCGGTATTTACCGAATCGGTGAATTCCGATTCGTATTTACCGACTGTTACCGAATCGGTAACTGTTACCGAATTTTTACCTACATGTAACTTACCGATTCTAATTTACCGATTCGGTACGGCTCGGTATTTAAGAACCGGTAAAATTTATTTACCTACATGAGGCCCTTAGTATCTAATTCAACTTATTTTTCTAAAATCTCCTTGATTGGCATCTTTTTTCCAAATTCCCCCCATTCTACCTGTTCATGCCTGCAACTCTGCCTACAAGCATGGAGTTTGAGCTCAACAGCCTGGAAAGGAACATAGTGGCTGAGATCAAGGGATTCTCCACAGAGAGGGGGCTTACAGCAATGAAGAGCTCCAAGAAGCAAGAGCTCCAAAAGGCCCTCAGGGAGGAGGCCCACCAGTTACAAGCTACAACAGAGGAGTAAGGGGAGCAAGAGGAGGAGAAGGATTTGGAGGAGGAAGAGATTGAGGTGGAAGACAGCGACCCCCTGGTCATAGCTTCATAGGAAAGAGTGGGGTCACTAAAGTGAGGTCCCCTGCTAGATCCAGATTAAGCAGCAGCGTCTCTCCCTGCTATCTGATCCCAGATACACTGGAGGACAGGAGAGTAGAGAGGGAATTGAGACTATATCGGGCTATGCTAAAGAGAGAAGCAAACAAGGAGCACGCTGCTGCAATTAGAGCCCTTGAGGAGGCTGCTGCAAAAAGGGTAGCAGAGGAGGATGCTGGCCAGAGAGCCCTGGAGAAGAGGAGTGTGGAAGCGGAGATCGCCATAGTCAAGGAGAAAGATGAGTCTGAGAGAGTTGGTCCTGGCTTGCAGCAGTTGATCCCTGTAGCAGTGTGGCAGCAATCCAGTGTCCCATGGAGAGGTGCGGGTCCCCATACACCAGGACCTGGTGCCTAGCTATGTGGTGGGTGATGATATATACCAATGGTTTTCTGCCTATGATTTAGCCTTGAGTTTGCACAGGGCCTCAGAGGAAGACTGGGGGCAAGCCCGTCGAAACTCATGCCCACAGTGGAGAGGGGTACACTTTTGAAACTAAAGGTGAGAAAACAGATGAAGTATGCTCCCATGAATACCATTCTGCTTACTAGGGGGTCTATTAGGATGTCGGGCGGTGGGACCACCGCAGCGCTGGCGGTGCGGAAAAATGCCTTTTTCCACCCGCAAGCAGCAGATATCACGCCCGCCAAATTAGTATGGACAAACATAGGCCAATTCCCGACCGCCATGGTGCGACGCGCGCCGCCATCAAAGTGCGCCCGCCACCGCGGCAGTGGGAGCCAATGGAGACTCACCGCCGTGCGGAATGACATCCTCCCCGCTCCACAAATTAGGATGACTCAAGCAAGCAGACGCACCGCAGCGGAGACACCGCCCAACCAGAGACGGCAAAAGCTTGACAGCAGAGCGCGAAACCAGAGTCCCGGTCACGACTGCCATGGACCCAACTCTACACGTCTTTCTGGTGCTGTACCTGCTACATCACCAGGAACTCGTGGACTGCCACAGACGCCGCCGCAGGTACGCAACAACACACCACACAACACATGGCCTGACACCTGGTCCAAATCCACATCAAACACCCTAGGGGAACAGGGACACATCCACAAGGGCACCCACACATCACCCACCTGCCACAAAGTCACCCCGCTGCATCCTGGACACACAGCTACCGCCACCATACAGCAATGTCCCGGTCACGTCACCGCAGTGGAGAACACAAGCAAATACATGCACATAATGGAGAAAGCAGGACCAGTGCCAGGCATGGGCAGGGGACAAAGACCACAGGGACACACCCACTCCCACCACACACTAGCACACCCAATGAAGGCACATGCCATGTGCCCCTCCTGTGCACACCATGCACAACAACAAGCCAGGGCAATACACACCCTGCACCACACAACAAACAATCATGGAGACACACACTGCAGGAGTGGCTGCACAGAAACACACAACACACAGCACAGTAGCACAGGGCCAGGGAAACACACACAACACCACACTCAGGGAAATATTAATGAGGACAAGCAACAAATGAACACATACAAGCAATCAACATCCAAATGGACACACAGCCTGCACAGTCACACATACATACAACTACCCCACAGGAGCACACCAGCAGCACTACACACAGGGTCCATCTACATACCTCAGGACTGACAAACACCAGTAAGAATCTACACACATACCCCCCTCACAGCAGCAGCACACAAAACCAGTGACAAACACACTGAAGGCTGGCAATACTTGACAGACAATACACACACAAACAACCACACACCCTGGGCTCAGCCACAGACATAACACACACACAAACAGGGATGCCACCACAAATGTGGAAACAAGTACAACAGACAAACACATAGCCCAACAGAAACACACACAGAGCCACAACAACAACAACAGACATGCCCTGTGTAGCTAAACTGGGGAAAGGCAATGGGAGCACATACACAGCAGGAGTGCACAACCCCATCACCCAGGAACAATGCACAGACAACATACAACAACACACACAAGAAGTGCACCATCACAGAACAACACAGCCACAGCAAACAAATAACAGATGCATAGGCAGAACAATCACATAGCAAACACAGCATGACATCAGGGGATGCACACCAGGCAATCACAAGGCAACATACACACACAGCACTGCATGAACAACAGGTGGTGGGTGCACACTAAGCATACCAGACACACACAGACATCAGTGACAGAACAGCAACCCACACAACACCACACAACACAGCACAAAGACAACAGCACACCCAGGAAGTGAAGCGAAAACACAAACAACACACATACATACAACACAACACCCAATAGATGCACAAGTCTGGGACACAAAGGTGGAAACAACTTGACCAGAGGACTGGGTAGCACACACAGTTGAACTGCATAGGAGCAACCATGACTGACAGCATCAGACCATCACACATTACCTATTGCGGAAATGCACTGAGTGACACATTGACCCTGGACAAAGAACTGCACCACAAAGCACAGTGGTACAAATTAAGTCATGGGGAGGCACACACACATACAAAGCAAGGGGACAGCTCACACCAAAGTGAAGTGAACTGCATGTCAGTAGGCGACATTGCAGGAGTGTACCATACACAAAGAGAAGGAGTGCAGACACAACATGCCACACTGGAGGCAAGAAGGCACCATGTGACAGCAAGGCATGAGAAAACACAACCACAATGGCAGTGTGGAGCAGCAGGTCTGCACAGTCCCCACAAACAGCCACCAGACACATAGATGTGCAAAAAAACACAACACTGACTTGCCAGTAACACTCTCTGCATACTCACAAGTGACAAAAACAACAAGTAGGAGTCACACAAAACTGTAAGGACACACCAACACACTGCACAGTGCACAACACACAACTCACACATGGGCATACAACCACATCCACAGGGATGAACAATCAAAACAACAGGCACACAACTCCTGGGTGACACATGTGTGTAGCTGACATTGCAGAGGCATGTACACATCAACATTCCCCGCAAACTCACCCCCTTCACACTGCACACTACCTGGCCATCGAAGAGGACAAATGGAAAGTAAGCCATGGGACTAGGATGACTGGCCATCACAAGATGACCACACACATACACCACTGGGCACACATAAAGGAAGAACACAAATACATGATGACCCTGGACAGCCTGCCTGCAATACTGTGTGCAGAAACCCACACTGTGCTGGCAGTGACCCCCCCTGACATGTGTACAATAGAGCCAACATGAACTAATCAAGTAAATGACTACTGCTAAATATTCGAAATTTACACCATTGCCACCACAAGTATATGGGTCAAGTAGAAATGAAGTCCCTGTCAGCCCTGAAAAAAAGAGAGTAAGTGAGCCCAAACATTGACCATGTTGAAGTGCCACAAAGACCATGTGGCACAGTAAACCATTTACACACAGCAAATGAACTTTATTCAGTAAGGATACTGACAAATTAGACAACAGGAGAAACTGTCTTTATTCACATAGTGCACAGATAGGTACCATGAGAAGAGAAGAGCAAGGCACAAGATGGAGAGCATGTCCATGAGAAGCTGCACAGGCAGGGGGCACACAGCAGTGAATGACAAGGCCAGTGGCCAGGACAAAGTGCAGACTAAGTCCATGAGAAGCTGCACAGGCAGGGGGCAAAACACAAGGCCAGTGGCCAGTCCAAGGTGCTGACTGAGTCAATGAGAAGCTGCACGGGCAGGGGGCAACACACAAGGCCAGCGGCCAGTCCAAGATGCTGACTGAGTCCATGAGAAGCTGCACAGGCAGGGGGCAAAACATAAGGGCAGTGGCCAGTCCAAGGTGCTGGCTGAGTCCATGAGAAGATGCTTAGGCAGGGGGCACACAGCAGTGAACAACAAGGCCAGTGGGCAGGACAATGTGCAGACTGTGTCCATGAGAAGCTCACAGGGAAGGGTCCAACACAGCAGTGAACGACAAGGCCAGTGGGTAGGACAAAGTGCAGACTGAGTCCATGAGAAGCTGCACAGGGAAGGGTCCAACACAGCAAAGAGCAACAGGGCCAGTGGCCAGTCCAGGGTGCAGATTGAGTCCATGAGAAGCTGCACAGGGAGGGTCTAACACAGCAGTGAACAACAAGGCCAGTGGGCAGGACAAAGTGCAAACTGAGTCCATGAGAAGCTGCACAGTTAGGGGGCAACAATGTGCAGTACAGGCCCACCTGTGTGAGAGGCAGGTGTGTGAGGGTAACTAACACTCAGACTTGGCTTTCAGGTGGACTGGGAGCTGGCTGTGTCTCAGGGACTGTCGGGGCACTTGACGGGGGAGAGAGCGGAACAGCTGAGTTAGAGCTATCAGTGGCTTGGCAAGCCGGAGGGCTGCTTGGACCAGGTGGTGTAGTGGCACGTGGAGGCGGAGTCATGCAGACGAGAGTCACGGTGTGGCTGGGAGATTGTGGAGGGGTGCCCTTCCACTTCTTTGGGAACCTAAATGGTTTTCCTGACTTTGGATCAATGGGAAGTGGTGTGGGCACAACAGGCACATTCATCACCACTGCTGCAGCAGGTACAGGCGCTGGCAGCCACTCTGGTGATGTGCTGGACCCAGTGGAACGCTTTGCCTTGCTTCGCCTCTGCCCTCCCTTCCCCTGTTTACTAGGTGTTACCCCTACAGTGCCCTCCAGCCCCTGCTTCACTGGGCTTGGAATGGGAGTTGAGGTGGTTGTGATACTGCCTTGGAGCCCTTCCTAGGTGTACCCTTGGCATGCACCACCTTCTTGTTGGGCACAGACACTGTACGATTATCTTTGCGCGATGCTTTAGGGGCAGGAGAGTCCTTGGATGGGGATGCCACTGAGGCATGTGTGCCTGAGGTCTGCTGCTTTGCTATTTGTTCATTGGTGTCACCTGACAGGCTTTTCTCCCTGTGCTCTGGTGTGCCTCTGGTCTTCTGTGGGGATGCTCCGGGTGCTGTATCGTGACTTTGATGTATGTGTACCGTGGTCACTATCATCAGACGTGGCCACTGCCAGGGGGGTGGACAAAGGGACTGGAGCTGGACTGTGAGTATGTGACTGTTGCAGGGCAGACGTCACTGTTGATGACAAAGCCTGGACTGTCCGGTGCAGCCCTCACACGTCGGAATGTATGCCCTCCATGAAAGCAACCACCTGGGCCCATTTCTTGTTGTGGTCAATGAAGGCATTGAGGAGAGCTGTCTGGTCTACACACAGCTGGCGCAAAAGGTCCACAGACTCAGCACTGATGGCAACAGGGGGGACAGGGGCAGCGGTACCAGGGGTGAAGGACACTCTCCCCCTCTTACTGAGCCAGACACGGACAGCACCTGATGAAGTGGCTGGGAGGGTGGTCAATTGCTGCTGTGTGGTGGAAGTTGATACAGAGTGACCGTTCCCTGTGCCCTCCAACATGGATGCATCCCCACTGGCATCAGATGATGTGGTGCTTTGCGTCTCAGGCTGGGACTCCTCCAGCAGACTCCTGTTCCCCTCTGAGGTGCTGGTGACATCTGTGTCACTGGGCTCCTGGGCAGCTGATGTGCCAGTTCACCCCCACTGGTGTCAATCTCCTGTCCCTCCGTAACCACAGGTGATGCTGCATCGGAGAGAGAGATGTAGGGTCAGGTCAGTGGCAGCAACAGAACAAACATATGCAATCAATGCATGACAAAAGTTGACCAAATCTACATGTTGCACACCACCCTGTGCAATCACATCATGCAAACTCACTACATTGGCTCAAGCAGTGTGTGGAAACAGGATACTCAGGCATGAGTGAGCCATGTGATGACCACACAGCACAACACCCTGCTTGTGGCTCTGTTCAAACAGACACACAACTAGTTCTGAGCACACCTAGGGACATGATGGGGGCACACTACTTGTTGCCAATGACAGAACTGGATGGAACAGGAGGGGACAACACAGACCCAGACTACAACATGACAGTCCACAATGGACATTAGCCCATGCCACCCACCATGTCGTACCTTGGGGACAATATAATGCTGCACATTGCTGTAAGATGTGTCGGCCTCCCCAATATGGGTGCATGCAATGGACACATTGATGTACGCACAGTCAGATTGGCCACACTGCCGTTCCCTCCCATGGGATTCCCAAGACTACACCAATGCAGAAGAAACCTGAAGAGCAGAACTCAAAATGTAATGTGAAGGCACAGCATCCAAATCACCTTTGTAAGTACAGGTAGAGCAAATGCATGCCACAGGCACCCAGGCCAGAAGCCACTTAGATGCCACAGCATCACGATACCAACATCACAGAGGCCAGCGCTTGCACAGGCTCTGTACACATGTAGCCACTCCCAGCCAAATTCAGACTCCCCAAATGCTCACCCCTGGCTTGCTGCTGATGCTCCTTCAAACTTGCATCCAGCTCAGGCTGTGTCACCGCCAAGATGCGCCCCATTAGTGGTGTCATACTGCGCCATGCCAGACGCCCACTGTGAGGAAGCAGCCCCAAGTTAATCTCTGCCTCATTCTTTGCCAGCCGGCTGATGTCGTCCCATCTCTTGTGGCAGTGGGTGAGACCCCCAGGGCTCGCACCTTCGCTGCAATGGCCCTCCACATGGCCTTACACTGGTGTACCTAAAGCTGCAGGCATGGGAGACAAGAGTGGCAAATGATCAGTGACACAGTGCCATGTACTGACATCTATCAGTATAGCAGCAAGATACAAAATCATCACATAACAAACAAAATTGGCAATCAGAGACTATAGTACAGCTCACATGGGACACCTGTATGGGAAAAGCTGATGTTAAAGCATGCAGGTGTGAGGGGGAACACAGTCCCTGCACATCTCATGCACATGCCGGATGCCAGCACTGAAACACCCATGTAGCCTGCCCACACTCCAGTCCATTTTTGGCTTGAGCAACACATACATCACATGTCAATCTGTGTTTGGGGGTGGACTCACTGTGTCCAAGACTGCGCAGCCAGCAATGACCCTGTCCTGTGAATAGTTGAATGTGTCATGATGGTCACATTGAGGGACATGATCACACAAATACAAAATGCCATTCACAAGGGCAGTTGTGTGCAAAATACAGTGCTGAGATGGCCCATAGCTGGAGTGCAATATGAAAAGACTGATGTCATACTCTGTAAGTTGAATGACGTGTCCTTGTCTTTGTAGGCGGGGACTGTGTAGGCCAGCTGGGCTCACACTAAGAAGGACTACAGGGGCACACACAGCCATCCAGCCAAGCAATCACTGTCCTGACTACAGCATGAACAACCTTCTGTGTCACTGTATGGCTGACAACCCACCACAGGTCACTCATACATACATGTGCAGGGAGGAAAAGCTGTGGCATTGGGTACACACACCCTCCCACTGGAGACAGCATGTCAGGCAGTGCATGACACTACCCCACACTACCAGGCACATACTGCATCAGTCCAACTACAGGTGTGGCCCCCCCTGCCCTAGCCCACCACAGTTGGAAGACTTACCATGACATTTGGGGCACCATATAGCCTTGGTACTGTGTGAGAACCTCGTCCACCCGGACCTCCAGCTCCTCGCTCATGAAGGGAACTGGCATGGATCTTCTCTGTCCTCGCCATCACTGTGGACGTGAGACAACAGCGGCGGAATTGGGTGGTGAGGGTGGTGAGGGTTCTCAGGCAGCAGTCCCTGGAGGCAGCAGCAGGTGAGGGGTCTCAGGCAGCAGTCCCTGGAGGCAGCAACAGGTGAGGGGTCACTGGCAGCAGTCCCTGTTGGCAGCAGCAGGTGAGGGGTAGCTGGCAGCAGGCTCTGGGAGCAGTGGAAATGTGAGGCTCACTTCCACACATATATAGCCCCCCTGGGTTAGTTTCAAAGGTGCAAAGCTGCAGCAATTGGTGGTTCAGGTCTGCCTCTTTCAAATGCATCCAATGACCACCTCCGCGGTGGCGGAGCACGCCTACCGCGATCTTCAAAATTGCATCATGCCACCGCAATCATGGCTCCCATTGGCTGTATGGGCATGCTCCATGGCGGTGACACAACGCAGGGGCCTGGGGTGCGCTACCGCGATGGTGCATCTTTCAAATGCATCCAATGACCGCCTCCGCAGTGGCGGAGCATGCCTACCACGATCTTCAAAATTGCATCATGCCACTGCAATCAAGGCTCCCATTGGCTGAATGGGCATGCTCCATGGCAGTGACACAACGCAGCGGCCCGGGGTGCACTACCGCAATGGTGCGTCTTTCAAATGCATCCAATGATCGCCTCCGTGGTGGCAGAGCAAGCCTACCGCGATCTTCAAAATTGCATCATGCCACCGCAATCATGACTCCCATTGGCTGTATCGGCATGCTCCATGGCGGTGATACAAGGCAGGGGTCCGGGGTGCGCTACCGCAATTTTGGCGGTGGAGCATGCCAACCTCCATTTCCCCACGTCTCCATGCCTATCACTACCGCACTTGTATGAATGGGGGTGCTGGTGATACACTGCCGGGGCCAGGCGGTAGCTACCTCGATTTGGGTGCCATACATTGACACGAGGCTCCGCCATTCAGATGGTGGAGCACGCCAACCACCATTTCCCCATGTCTCCATGCCTATCACTACCACACTTGCAGTAGCTACCACGATTTGGGTGCCATACAATGGTGATGCCCATCTGTCAAACATCAACAGTGCACTGTGCCAACATGTTCAATGGCACATCATTGTGCACACGATGCCAATGCTCAATTCACTCCACTGATGGCTACACATGCCATGTTTGTGTGTGTGTAATGTAGATTTGCCTGTACCCACTCAAATGTCACTTATGGATTCGATGTTGGTGTAGGCAGGACAGTGTTGTTCTGGACTGTACAATATGTACACATGTTAATGTGTTGAGGTCCAGTGACAATCACAGCGATGCTCGTCTTAATAAATGATGATCTATTTAGCATTGCCTCTCATGTCTCCTCATGAACACATTCGTCATTCCAGTGCCAAATGTGGTCATTGTGTGGTGGATGTGTGCCAGGTTGTAATGACGCATTAAGGTGTGAGAGGTACAGCAGCTAGGTATGAGACAGTGGTTTTGATTAGTTACACATATGCTGGATGCTATACTCCCAGGCGTGCCTATGTGAACTGTGGCCATATCCCTATGTGCATTCACATTGAACAATGTTATGTTATGTTAGGAAAACTTATATTTCTCAAGTAGAAAGGGAGCTCATTCCAAGCCTTGGCTGCCCCAGCGGAAAAGCTTCTGCCTCCCCATCTGACTTTTTTATAGGCGGTACTACTGGTAATTTTGCTCTTGACGAGCGTAAAGATCTTCTGGGCACATACCACTGAAATTGTAGTTTCAGATGAGCTGGGCCTGTGCCCTAAAAAGCTCGGAAAACTAGACAGAGTGTTTTAAAGAGGACTCTTTTTTTACGGGCAGCCAATGAAATTTTTTAATTGCACTCGAAATTTCGAGGTTCCAGTAAGCAGTCTGGCTGCTGAGTTCTGGAGCGTCTGAAGATTTTGTATACTGCGCTCCTGCATGTTTAAATATAGACTATTGCATTAGTCTAATCTTGACGTAATCAAGGCAGTTACCACTGTGCACTTGCAATCTGCTGGCAGAAGAGGCAGCATTTTCCTCATGGTCCTGAGAATATATGAAGTGGCCGAGACCACGGCATTGACTTGACCGCACATGTCAAGATGTTCATCTAATACCACCCCCAGGTTTTTAACTTTCCTGGAGGGTATTGGTAAAGTCCCCATTGAGTTTGGCCACCAGCTAGGGGTCCAGAAATTAACATTGTACCCAAACAGGATGACCTCTTTTTTGCTAGCATTCAGCTTTAAACAGTTTTACGTCATGCAGCCTCCCACTGCTCCCATACAGTCAAGAAGCCTCTCGCCAGTTGCCTTCTCCTGCCCTGGTCGGAGGAATACCACAATTTGAGTATCGTCGGCATATGATGTAAGACAGAAGCTGAATGACTCGATCAAGGGAGCCAAGGAGGATACATAAATATTAAAAAGCGTAACATAACATAACATTGCTGTGGTTGTGTCATCCAGAACGTGATATGCTGTGCACATCTCATGAAGTATTGCATTGACATGTGTCCACTATCATCTCAAATAGGAGGAGGCCAAATTTGACTTGTCACTTGACGCTGCTGGAGGACATGGAGGATGTTGCGATCATACGGAAATGCCGCCTGGACAGAGCTACCCTGAAAACCCTTTGTGATCTGTTGGAGCCCAACCTGCAGCCCCGCAGGGCATATCCAACAGCTTTCACCCCTACTTATAATATCCACATTTGTAAAGCGCAAACACTCACCTGTAAGGGTCTCTAGGCGCTGGGGGCCGTCGAGAAGATTAAGCAAGCTATTGCCCAGAGTCACATGTTGCTGGACTAATCTGCCGCCGGGGATCGAATCGTGATCCCCAGATTCCGGAGTCAGTCGCCCTGGCCGCGGCACCACACCTCTTCACTTATAAGGTGATGGCAGCCCTGCATTTTTTTGCCACTGGATCGTTCCAGGAGTCTGTGGCTAGCGCTGGTGGGATGTCACAACCGATGCTCAGCATGGT
This sequence comes from Triturus cristatus, assembly GCF_964204655.1. Lineage (NCBI taxonomy): Eukaryota > Metazoa > Chordata > Amphibia > Caudata > Salamandridae > Triturus > Triturus cristatus. The sequence goes on along the minus strand of NC_140588.1, from coordinate 315,950,744 downwards.
GCTGCGTGATGTACTGTCTGCCATGATGCTATACAAGGACAGATACATCCATTTCCCCAGGGGTGCTGAATTGCCAGCTGTGAAGGGAGACTTCTATCCCCTTGGACACATCCCCAATGTTGTTGGGGCCATTGATTGCACCCATGTCGGTCTTGTGCCACCACAGGCAAGTGAGCACATATACCGCAATCGCAAGCATTACCACTCCATCAATGTGCAGGTGGTGTGCCTGGCAGATATGACCATCTCGCAGGTGTGTGCCAAATTCTTAGGCTCGGCCCACGACTCCTACATCCTGCGGAACAGCATAGTGCCCCAGCTGATGGCTAATCTTCTTGCCGAGTGTGCATGGTTTGTGGGTGAGTATGCCTAGTCATGTGGCCTGCTGTTTGTGTGACTTGCTGCCCTGAGCCTCAGCGAGGTTGCAATGTCTATTTGTGTTTGTTATACCTAGGTGACTCTGCATATCACAACCTCCCTGGTTGCTGAACCCACTGCGAAATCCCAGGTCCCCGGCTGAAGTCCGCTACAATGAGGCCCATGGGAGGACACGTTGTGTGGTGGAGCGTACTTTTGGTCTGCTCAAGTCACGTTTCCGCTGCCTGGACAAGACCGGAGGTGCACTGGCATACTCGCCCGGGAAGGTGTGTCAGATTGTTGTGGCATGCTGCATGCTCCACAACCTAGCCATTCGCAAGGAGATTCCCCTGCTCCTGGAAGATGGTGAGGAACCAAGGCCCCAGCCTGCAAACCAAGCCATGTCCAGTGATGAGGACAGTGGAGAGGAGGAAGGTGTTGACCTGCGTGAACAGCTCATCACCCAATACTTAACTAGACGGTGGGTGTCAATGTGCAACATAACCATTGTCTGGTGATATTGATGTTGTCATGAAGGGGCATGTGAGAATTGTAGCATCAGCCAGTTGTAGACTCAGTGGTGGTTGGAAATGGTTCTGGGACATGCCATTCTGGGACATCAACAGGACGTGTATGTTGACACTTGTTGGCCATTGTGACATGTGCATGTTGGGTTATCCTGATGGTAGGTGTTGTGTTATGTCTGTGATGCCACACCCAGACCAGTGACAGTTGTTCTGTTGTGTTTCCCTATGTGCCTTCGTCAAATCCTTGCCTACATACAGCCGATGCTCCTGGTACATTGTGATCATGTTGAAGACTGTACATCCTGCAATAAAGACGGAGCGGACACGCCAACATGTGTGTGAGGATATTTTATTTACAATGGTGAGATGTGAGGGGGGGTGTACATTTCCATTGGGGGGTGGGGTGGAGCAGTGAGTTGACAGTTGTGGTAGATGAGATAGTCGAGAAGTCACCACATTGCTGTGGTGACCCAGTCCAACAGACAGATGCCATTCACAAGGCAGTGTGGGCAAGGACAGTCCAAAAAGTCAATGCAGTGGTGGAGAGGGTTGCCATCATGGCTGGCTCCGTGACTGTCATCTGACAGGTGCTTGGCCTCCAGCTACTCCCAGGGTCTTCTTAGGACAGACCCTTAGTTGTTTGGCAGGGGGGCCCTGCTGCAGGGCCAGTGGGGTCTGAGGACTCACCCCTTTATGTGGGAGCAGGGGAGGATGGTGAACTGTCATCGTGCGGCCCACCAGAGGGAGGTGGAGGTGTTGTCTGTGGCGCATGCCTGTCCCTCAGTACCGCCACTTGCTGGCCCAAGAGGTCCACGATTTGTCCCATGCGGGTGTCGATGGACGTCATCAGCAGAATGAGCTTGTGCAACAGTTGGTCCGAATGGCCCGTTTGTCCCTGGGCCTGTTCGTATGCACCCAGGACTCTGGTGATGTGTTTCAGGGAGTGGGTCCCAGCCTCCTGGTGTCCCTGGGTGACCCTGCCCCTCCCACCTGCCCTGCTGTCATGGACCTGTTGCCTCACCACTGTGGGTACCCGCATCCTCTCCCTGCCATTCTGCGTTGGTGGTGTGTGCTGGTCATCCTCTGGGACAGGGAGGGTGTTGCAGGCAGCACTGGTGGTGGTGGTGGCGGTGGCCACACAGGCCGTGACAGCAGGGGTCTGCTGTGGAGTTGTTGTTGGCGCAGATGTGGTGGGGGGATGATGGGGTCCTGGGATCTGTTGCTCCCTGGCACACCAGATGGGCCGGCCTCGAGCTCATCGTCCATGGAATCCTGGGAGTCAACATCCGAGAGTCCTTGTACCGGGGGTGGAGACTGGCTTTGCAGGTTGCTGGTGTTGTCCTCTGCAGTGAGTTCTTGGTCACCTGTGGGTCAGATGTGAAATGATCATTGCAGTGCACCCGGCAAGCTTTGTGTTAGCTGTGTGTCATTAATTTTTTGTACACTGCACAATTAACATATCATCACATTGTTGACTATGTGCAGTACTGTGCTTCCTGACATGATGCAGTGGTACAGGCATTACTTGTCCATTATGTGAGGCGTCAAGGTATACCATGTGACTAGTGCACAATTGAGGTTTACAGGGACTTGTTGCCATCTAGGGCCTGACACAACATGTGTTTAATTGAGAACTCATTGTTTATTTGTCTGACCTGGCAGACGTCACATCTGGCCATGGACTGGCCATTGTCATCTCCTGCATACCTTTGTCCTGTCATGTGCATATCTTGATTTCTACCACCACACATGCTTTCTTATTTTTGAATGGTCCTTGTTGTTCTGGCCCCATGGCGATGCACCTGTCAATAGGTGCTGTTCATGATTGTGCCCTGACTTTCTTCTAGTTGTGCATTGGTGTGTCACACTTTGGAAGCTGTGACAGTTTCCTTAGCTTAGCTGTGTGCACACTGTGCTTGGCAATGGGGTAGGTATGCCTCTTTGTGCAATGAGAGGGCTGGTGTTGTCATATGGCACCATTTAATTATTTAAAAATGGGTGGGTGCACGTACTGGCCACTTACCTGTAAGTTTGTTTGGTGTACTGCAATGGCTTCCGACTGCTTCTGGGTGGGGTGAGAGTGGGCTCCATCCTGCTGAGGTGTGGGACAGGGAGCATGGTGGGAGTAGTGGTGCAGGCCTCCCACCCCCAGACACCCTCCCAAAGAAGATGGCTACCTACCTGTGAGTTTGATGTGGGTTGTGTAATGGCTGACACATGCTTCGGGGGGAGGGATCCATCTTGGTAGGCTGTGGGACAAGGGGTATGGTGGGAGTAGTGGTGCAGGACCCCCACCCCCAGACACCCTCATTGTGAAGATGGCTACCTACCTGTAAGTTTGTTTGGTGTACTGCAATGACTTCCAACTGCTTCTGGGTGGGGGAGTTCTCCATCCTGCTCAGGTGTGGGACAGGGGGCATGGTGGGAGTAGTGGTGCAGGCCTCCCACCCCCAGATACCCTCACTGTGAAGATGGCTACCTACCTGTGAGTTTGATGTAGGTTCTGTAATGGCTGACACATGCTTCTGGGTGGGGTGGGGGGAGGGATCCATCTTGCTGATGCTGTGTGCCAGGGGGCCTGGTGGGAGTTGTAGTGCTGTCTGTCTGTAGACATGCCCCCATGGTAATGTTGATAGCTATGTTTGGGGCGAATGGGAGTGGGTGAATGTTGGATCTGTGAGCCATGTTTTTGTGAGTGTGTGGTGCATATGGATGGTATGTGTCCTATGTGGTGTAGCTTTGTAGTTGTGCAAGCAAGTACATAGCAGAGTGGCGGTAGTCATTTGTTTGTACTTACCAGCCTCCACTCCCCCGGCCACTCCTGTGAGACTCTCTGGATGCAGTATGGCAAGCAACTTCTCCTCCCATGGTGTCAATGGTTTTTGCGGAATAGGAGGGCCACCACCAGTCCTTTGAGCCAGCTCACGGTTCTTGCATATCCTCTCCTTGACCACCCTCTTCAGATCATGCCACCGCTTCATGTTCTCCTTTTTTGATCTTGGGGTGGTCCCTATTGCACTGACCCTTTGGACTATCCTTGCCCACATTTGTGTCCTTGCGGCTAATGGTGTCTGTTGGACCAGGCTACCAAAAAGCTGTGGTTCCACTCTGACTATCTCATCTACCATGACCTTCAACTCACTCTCAGTGAATGTGGACATTTTCCGTGTGGCCATGGTGTGTGGTGTGCAAAGTGATTGTGGGTGCAGGAGTGTGACTGGTGGTTGTGGTTGTGCTGTGTATGGTGTGTGTTGTGCAGGGGGTTAGTTGTGCTGGTGTGGAGGTGTTGGTGGTGCTGTGTGTGGTGTGGCTAGTGATGTTGTGTCCTTTGCCTCTCCTGTCAGCTGTGGTATGTGTCCCTTCTCTCATGGAGTGCTGCAAGGGATTGTGGTCAGGGAAGGGGCTGGTTTTATACTTAGCTATGTGGGTGTGTCAAATTGGGATGTTGCTGACAGGTGTGTTGTCCAGGGATTTGTATTTGTCGTTTTGCCATGTGGTTGTGTCATTGGGGTGTGTTTTGTGTATTTGGGGGGCATGGCTAGTTTTCTGTGTGCACTTTTTGGCCTTCTTGTGGGGTTTTGGCTTCGTCGGCCATATTTTTTATGGTTCGTCCGCCGCGGTGGCTGGGCTTCAGCTCTTCCGCTGGCTCTCCCATTCATCCCATTGTGCGACCGCGGCGGTCGGAGATGACGGTACGTACCACGGGACCGTCGGGGATATCCTAATTTCCGGTGCAGTGTCTCCGCTATGCTGGTGGGTTGGTGTTTTTCTGCCGCGATTGGACCGCCGCGGACGGATTTTGGCCATCTCTGCCCGCAACGGGCGGTTTTTCTTGGCCTCGTTCCTCCGCGGTCTGATTTTTTGGGCGGTTAATCCTAATTTGGCCGCAGTTTTTCCCACGGTGCCGGCGGGCGGTTGTTTTCCGCTTCCATGGCGGTTGGGGTCCTTTTCCGCATGCCATCCTAATGGACCTCTAAGTTTGGTCTCACACATGAACGATACCGGAAAAGGTTCAAAGACAGCGAGCAGTTGCCAAACCAGCCTTGGGTGGATTTCTTAGACTACTCCAGCAAGGCACTTGTTGGTTGCATGATTGGCAATAAAGTAAGGGATTTCAGTGGGCTGTACGACCTAATTTGAGATACCACATGCTCGGTACCTGCTTTACAGAGCTGTGTCATCACCTGATTGACAGCAAGCTAACTGATCCCAGGGACCTTGCAAAGGAGGTGGATCTCTGGGTCAGCTCTAGAGTGTCCAAGAATGTATCTGAAGGGATCCCTAAAAGGGTAGGCAGGGTCCCCAACAGAAGAAAAAGGGGGGACACAAAAATAAAAGTAAAGAGTTCTCAAAAAGTCCCCATAATAGGTCTTAGGGGATGAAGACCAAGTCTCAACCTGATCAGAAAATAAATTGGTCTATTGGGAAGAACACAGGGAAGTCTGTCCCCAAGTGCTATACGTGCTTTAGGTCTGGTCAAATTAAGAGGAGGGGCTAAATATCCCAAGAGGGCACTGCCCCCCCACTGGTGGTGTCATCTGGTATCCTCACAGCAGTTAATCTCCAATGCATTTCATCATGTTGCAGTAGCAGACAACCGGGGAGGTAGTGGATTCTCTAAAAGTAGCTGTGAGTCTCTGCTCTCCTGTTGATTGTGTGTTAGGGTCATGATCTGCATCACACTCTCTGGAAAGAAGTGGAGCTCAGGTCCCACCAGGAGATGGTAGGGTTGCCTGAGTGGGTATGCCTAACCACAAGGTCCATGGCAACCTGAGAGGAGAGTCAGGAGACCTGAAGCCTGCAAAGAATGGCCCACGCTGTCAAGAGGAGGAAGCACAAGGGGTGTGTGAAACCAGCCCTGAAACGTCCATGATATGGGAGGTGGCTGAGCCTGAGGCTGACATATAGGAGTCTACAGGGGAGGATATTGCAGCTTTGGGAGACCTGCATGACCTGGCAGGATAGCAAGCTGAGCATGGGCCCAGGAAGATGTTCTTCAGACACCTCTGGAGATCACCTTAGCTACTGGGAGAATTACTTCCTATATTGTGAGCCTAAGGTTCCTGAGCCTGTGTGTGGTGGTCCCACAGTGCTAAACTGGCTTTCTACTTGTACTGACTTATGACATACACCTGGCAGGGCAAGACCTCTGACAGGATTGTTGCCCAGCTTTTGGAGATGAATTCAGCCTCAGATGTATTCTGCAGGTCATGTTCAACTTGCAAGGCCAGTGGGAAGTCGGAGAAAGCATTCAAAGTACCCCTGCTTCCCTAAAATTTCATTGGCACTCCTTTGGAAGGGTGGTCTCTGGACCTCAAAACTGCCTTAGGCAACAGGTTTATCCTAGGTTTGGTGGACCACACCACTAGATACCCAGAGACCATACCTCAGATGTCTGTAATGGTACCTGCAGTAGCTGTGGCCTTAATGGGGATTTTAATCCAAGTGGGGTTGCCCAAAGAAGCAGTGTCCGACAGGGGCACAAACTTCATGTCTGCCTACATGAAGTCAATGTAGGATGAGTGTGGGTTAAATGACAAGTTCTACACACTCTCTCACCCACAGACCAATGGGCATGTTGAAAGGTTCAACAAGACCTTTAGAGGCATGATTATTGATCTTATCAGGGCCCATTAGGCAGGAAGTGGGACATACTCTTGCCATGCCTTCTTTTTGCCTACAGGAAGATGTCTCAGAAAGGTTGGGTTCAGTCCTTCCAACCTTTTGTATGGCCACCCAGTTAGGGGACCTCTCATTCTGATGAAGGAGAGTTGGAAGCATGCTCCCAAGTATCCCTCTAGGATGTAGTTTGCTAAATATTGGCTCTCAGAAACATGATGTAGTGTTTCAGGTAGAAAGCCTCTGAGTATCTGGATGCCAGCCAGGAGTTAATGAAGCTATGGAATGACCGGAAGACCACTCTGGTTGAGTTTCAGCCAGGCCATAAAGTGTGGCTTATGGAGCCAGGATAGCCTAGGGCTCTCCAAGCGTGCTGGTCAGGGCCTTATGAGTTAGAGAAAAAGGGTGAGATCACCTACTTGGTGGACCTGAACTAGGCCCCTAGGAACCCTCTAAGGGTACTCTATGCCAGATGATGTGGTGGAAGAGAAGAGTGAAACTCTCCCTGACCTACTATCTTTAATGAACCAGGATGGGCCAGTGGAAAGTGTCAACCTCTCCCCTGCACTGACCACAGAACATGGGAGGAACTGTCACCAGCTGCAGGGTACGCTTGCCTCCCAGTTCTCTCTCATCCCTGGACCTACACATTTGTGTTATTATGACATTTACACTATGGAAAGTATTTCTGTAAAAAACAAGTATTACAGACTGTCTGACAAGGTGAGTGCTCACCTCAAAGAAAATGTGCTCAAGATGCTTGCTTTTGAGGTGATTGCATTCTCCAGTAGTCCTTGGTCTAGTCAAGTAATAATTGACCCCCAAGTTAGGACCTTACCAGCCCATAGGACAGGGTGCAACGTATTTAAGATTTTGGAATTATACTTTTAATTTTTACATTTCACTGTAGCAAAAATCTCTCACATTTGTTTTTCACTACTGCAAGGCCTATCTCTGCCATAGCCCAACCTTATTACCAGATTATATTTATTAAGTGATAATGGGTAGAAAAATCATGTTTGGTCTTAAAGTAATTGTAATTTAAATTCCCTCTTTAATGGCAAAGTCAGATTTTAAGTAACAGTTCTGAAAATGCCAATTTTAGAAAACCATTTGGTGCCTGTAGCCTGTGTCCTGGGTCACATGACTAGTTGTAGTTGGCAATTGGCCTTTGTGTATTCCTCCCAGACAGTGAGACAAAGACAGACTAGGTATTGGCAGGGTGAGTCATCCTACCAGGATGAGACATACAGAGCTGTTTTGTGCCCCATTTACATTTCAAAGGACTGGCTCAGCACACTAACAAAGAACTTGACACCAGACTTTTGTCACCTTAGACCTCTTTCAGCCTGGGCAGGGGACAAAAGACATTTCCAAAACTGGATGTAGGAAGGCCTAGATGTTTCTGCCACTTAACAGGCGGGCACCAGGTATGCATATTGGACCCTCAGACTAACTTTTCAGTTCACTCCTGGACCTATGAAGGACACTCATACGCATTTCAAAGGACTGCCCTGCTGCTCGAGGCCTGCTTTGTACTTCAGAGTTCTGCCCTGCTGATGCTAGAGAACTGCCCTGCTGTTTGAAGCCTACCTTGTACCCTTACAGGCCACCCAGTTGCTTGAACACAGGACTACCAGAGTGACTTTCAATGGCAAGTTGGCTGGCCCCCTGTTCTGAGCTACAGGGGCACAACAAGCTCCAACAACCTTGCACCCACACCTGGACCCTGCCTGAAGTGAGTTCTGCTCTCCAAGTGATCCCCAACCAGTCCTAGATCCTTGATAGTGGTGATTGAGATGCACACAAAGTGGTCTGATCACCAACAAGAGACCAGGATCTACCTGCTCACCGGTCAGCCCAAGGCTCATCACCGGTCAACCTGAGTTTGCGGTAGTTCCCACTACGTTCTTTTTCACAGCAGCAAATTCTGTTCAGCAGCTCCTCTCTTAAGGAGCATCTAGCGTCATGGATCCCTTGTCGGCCGCAGCCTGCAGATTTATCACACTGGAGATTTCTGACTTCCAAAAAAGTGATAAATTACAGTCATAGAAGTCTTAATTTCAACTTCATCCAGAGGATTCCCGATGACACCTTAAATACCCCCCAGCTGCCTAGCATCACTGAACTTTACCTTGTCAGAAATTTTTTCTACAAATTTCTTCTAAATCCGAAGGCAATCTGAGACCCAGCCTAATCCACTCAGGGTATCCGAACTGCTCTCCATTGTGGTCAGCCTGAACTTTTGACTTTAACCCTATCTCACCTAACTCAAAGCTCGCTGTTGGTGCTTTGATCTTTTTGACACTAGTTTTTATTAAAAAAATTAAAATTCATATCTGTGATTCATACTGATTGGATTTTTGTCATTCTGGTATCAAATTATGTTTTACATTTTTCTCTATTTTTCTAAACAATTTTTCTTCTGTTGTGCTTTCTCTATCTTGCTGTCTGAGTGCTGAATAAATACTTTACAAATTGCCTCTGAGTTACGCTCGACTGCTTTTGTGCTAGGCTACCTGAGCACAGGTTTTTAGGGACTTTTGTGGTTCACCCTGACAGGGATTGTGGTTGTTGCTTGAGAAAGATCTTCACCCCCCACCAATCAACAACCCAATTTTCTACACATATGTTAACATTTCAACAGATGTATACATATACTTATGGTATTATTAAACCTTTAACCTAGATGAAGAGCACAAACGTTTTGAAGAGAGGGTGTAAACCATTGAATATGATTCATGATCAGAGGGAGATGAAATGTAGATTGTGCGGCTGTCAGGAATCACGGGAGGTTTCCTCCCTCCACCTCCACAGTGGCTACCATTCTCTCGCTACAAACCCATCAAAAAACAAGTAATCCCTTTAGTTGGAGTACTTGTTGGCACCGCAGAAATTCCAACATGGCTGCCAACATTCTGACACTGCAACAGCACACCACTGTTTAGCAGTCTAGTGTTTCTAGCATCAACTGCTTGAGGAATGTTCTTCAACATTCCTCTGTGCACTTCACTGAGGAATTCATAGGAAGAGCACCTGTTATCACAGCGTCGTGGAAGTTAGTCAGGGTAGTCGCGGTTCCACGGGGTTAGATTCGCCGGTCAACTTACATACTTAGAGAAAAGGTTAGCACGTTTTTTTTCTGTTTAATTTAAAACTAAAAATTCTGCGAGGAATTAAATAGGTCAAAGTTGGCGTGTTTTATATGCAAGCCGGTAGAAAAGACCTTGTGGTATTTGTATTCCTGAGACATTTCTTAGTCAGTCTTCCTTGGCAGTTCGGAACAGTTATAGCACCTGACTGACGCTTGTCTTCTCCTTGCAGCGTCTGTCAGGAGATTCCTAGTTGGCCAAAGGTTTGTGACTGGAATGCGGGCACTTCAAGCCTTCGTGCCGCATTAACAATTTTATGAGGAATAAGGTAGTTCAAAATTAGAACGCACCTGTTGGGAGCCCTCCTCTGACGGCTCTCGAGATATCCTATAGCATTTTTTTAAATAAAAGAAAAGAATGCGAAGGGTTGCCTTTCGGCAGCATTTCTAGGAAACTTAACATTGAATTTTCACGCGTCCTCGGAAGAATTCCGAGTCCGCGTTAAATGCGAAGCCTAGAGAAATAAGACACTTTGATACCAAATCAGCAAGGGCATTATATTACTAGCTAAATATAGCCCAGTTTGTGGAGAGCTCGTTTTGTTGGGAACGCTAATGTATAAGTGCCTCCCAAATTCGAAACTTCACATTATTTATCGAGACTAGTTTAAATTCAGCAAAAAAAGAGAAAATTGTATAAGTGCAAGCACAAACTTAGTATATAGCGCCACCTGCTGCCCTAAAATGAAAGTATCAATTAAAGGTTTTTCCAGATTCACTGAGTTATTAACTAGCTGGAGATTAGGAACCTGCTGATTAGAAGAAGGGTCAGGAATACATTCCTGTTACTCCAATGAAAGACTTCACGTTCAGCTCTTCACAGTGAGTAGGCCAAAAGAAAGAAACAATAAGGAACATATACAATGAATAGCTAATAGAAGTTCATACTCACCGGTTATTTCTCACCTCACGACAGTGTAGATCAGGAGCTGAAGAAAACTGAAAGAGACAAGCGAGAGAACTGAGTGAAGACTTCTCAAACGAATAGTCTACCAACAAGGAGAAGTAAGAAGAGGGGCAAGCTCAAAACTCCTTAAAACAGGAGCCTCAGTCCAAAGTACTAGTCAAGGGAAACTAGAGGCACCACAGGTAAGCGGAGTTGGACCTGTGGATGCGGATGGAACTACAACTCCAACAAGTCATCAATTGGCAAACACACTACAAGTCTCTTCACCCCATCTGGTAATGGCTGTAACACTAAGGTTCAGGGGTAAAATTTTAACTGGAGTAATCGTTATGGTTGATTCAGGAGCTACTGGAAACTTTTGTGACCTCAAATTCGCTGGCCACATCGGTTTGCAAGCTGTCAAAAAGGAAAAAAGAGAAAAGGTCCGTGCAGTGGATGGTACAGAGTTAACTTCTGGACCTATTACTAGTCACACAGAATTAGTACATATGACTACAGTCGAAGGTCACCAAGAAACATTGCAGTTTAATTTAATAGACGCCCCCCAATTTCAATTAATTTTATGTCTTTCATGGCTGACCGAACACAACCCATTGATTGACTGGGGAGCCCAAACTATTCAACTAAATTCAGACTACTGTACAAGCCATTGTTTTGACAAATTTACAAATTCTACGGTACCTGGTGCGGTTACTCAGTTATGCACAAATGGCACTTCCGTATGTGTGATCCAAACTACGGAGATACCAGAACCATATCAAGATTTTGTAGATGTTTTTGATTAAATCAAGGCCGAGACACTACCTCCCCATAGGCCTTATGACTGCAAGATCGACCTGGAGCCGAGAGCTAATCTACCCTGCAGCAGAGTTTACGCGTTAACTGAGAAGGAAAATATCTACTTGAAGGAATATTTAACAAAAAATCTCGAGAATGGATTTATCTGACCGTCTCAGTCCCCAGTCTCTTCCCCCCTTTTTTTTGTTCCGAAAAAGGGGGGTATCTCAGGGCTTGCATCGACTTTAGGGCAATCAACAGGATAACTGTCAAAAACCGATACCCATTACCTCTCATATCAGTTCTAATTGACCAAGTAAAAGAAGCAAAAATCTACACTCGTTTAGATCTACGAGGAGCATACCATCTCGTTAGACTCCGAGAAGGTGACGAGTGGAAGACCGCCTTCAGAACCAAATTCGGGCTTTACGAGTATTTGGTAATGCCGTACGGTCTTTGTAACGCACCCGCAGCGTTCCAGTACTTCATCAACGATGTTTTAAGCGAATTCATTGATCAATGTGTTATAGTGTACATCGATGACATTCTGATTTATTCAAACATGACTGAAGAACATCATGACCAGGTCAGAGCAGTTTTACAACGTCTACGAGAGAACTCTCTATACGTAAAATTGGAGAAATGTCTATTCAATACTGATACAGTGGAATTTCTGGGCTTTGTGTTATCGCCTAATGGAGTTCAAATGGATGCGCAGAAGGTGAAGGCAATAACTGACTGGAAATCTCCTACCTGTGTCAAGGAGGTGGAGAGTTTTATCGGATTTTCCAATTTTTACAGACGATTCATTCATGCGTTCTCTACTAAGATATTACCTCTGACTCGTCTTCTGAAGAAAGGCGTTCCGTTCCAGTGGCCCGAAGAGGCGGAACAGGCCTTCCAGTTGATGAAAACCAGTATCATTACTGCACCAGTATTACTCCATGCTGATCCCTCGGAACCTTTCTATTTGGAAACAGATGCTTCAGACTTAGCCATCGGAGGAATACTCTCTCAGAGGCATAAAGACACCGAAAAATTGCATCCAGTGGCTTATCGGTCACGCAAACTCAACCCTGCGGAATGCAACTATACAATTACGGAAAAAGAACTCTTGGCAATTAAGGATGCCTTCAAGGAGTAGAGGCATTACTTAATGGGGGCTAAACACACTGTAACGGTGTTTCACAGATCATCGCAATCTAAAATTCTTGCGATCTGCTCGTACTCTTACGCCACGCCAGTTACGTTGGTCCCTGTACTTTGCGGATTTTGACTTCGTTATCACCTTTCGTCCTGGATCTAAGAATGGAAAAGCTGATGTCCTTTCTAGATTGTATACAGAGAATCAAACCTCAGTCATTGACAATCAACAAATCATACCTGATGACAAATTCATCGGAATGATTTCTTTGGAACCCTTTGAACAACATGTTCGAGATTCAATGTCGGACCTGGAGATGAAGACTTGGGCCTCAGACGATCCTCAACGTCTCATCCGTAATGGCCTTCCCTACCAAGGTTCCACTCTCTATTTACCCACCAAGGAACTCCAGTTGAAAGCAATGCAGGAATGCCATGACAACCCTCTCGCTGGTCACAAGGGAATTTTAAAAACCGAAGATTTGCTCAAGTGAAGTTTTTGGTGGCCCTTCATGTGTCGAGATGCTCGTCAATATGTTTTGAGCTGTGAACCTTGTGCACGGGGAAAATCAGATAGGCAGGCCCCAAAAGGTCTCTTACAACCCATGCCCACCCCCCCATATCCTTGGCACACGGTTTCACTAGATTTGATTATTGACTTACCTTCATCTCATAGCTATGACACCATTCTTGTAGTTGTTGACACCTTCAGTAAAATGGCACATTATGTTCCCTTCAAGGGGACACCTACTGCCAAACAACTGTCCCAACTTTTTAATCAACACATCATCCGCCTTCATGGGATTCCTAAAGTACTCATTTCAGACAGGGGCTCCCAGTTTCTCTCACAATTTTGGAAGGCTTACATTCAAGGTCTTAATATTGATCATCGCTATTCCACTAGTTTTCATCCTGAAACAGATGGTCAGACGGAACGCATTAACCAAGAACTAGAACAACATCTCAGACTATGTTTGTTAGATGAGGAGGGTGACTGGCCTGACCATTTATGGACTGCGGAGTACGCCTATAATAATGCCCTTAATGTATCCACAGGTTTCTCCCCTTTCTTCATAAACTCAGGCAGACATCCCAATTCCTATGCAAATTTTGATAATCTTCACATCCCTGCTCTTCAAGAGATTGCCCATCAGTTATCTAAAATCCATCATTCAGTGACCCAGAATTTGTCAATAGCGAAGGCACGTTACAAACATTTTGCTGATCGAAAACGTAGAGAACAACCTTTGCTTCATGTTGGGGATTTAGTCTGGTTATGTACTAAAAATCTCAGACTTAAGGGTCCCCGTAAATTTCAGCCCTGTTTTATGGGCCCGTACCCCATTGAAAAGGTCATTAATCCAGTCACTTATCGACTTTCTCTTCCTGGCACTCCCAAAATTCATCCTGTCTTTCATGTATCTCTTCTAAAACCAATTCACCCGGGGTTGCGTAGACTTTCCCCTCCTGACCCTCTGACTCTTAATGGTGAGGCAGAGTATGAAGTTAAACGAATTCTAGACTCTAAATTCATTCACAATGAACTTTTCTATCTCATTGATTGGACAGGGTATGGTCCTGATGAACGTTCCTGGGAAAAGAGTACTGATGTCCATGCTCCTCGTCTAATTAAAGTATTCCATGCCAAATTCCCTAATAAACCTCGTCAGGAGGAAACCCCGTTGGGAGGGGGTACTGTCAGGAATCACGGGAGGTTTCCTCCCTCCACCTCCACAGTGGCTACCATTTTCTCGCTACAAACCCATCAAAAAGCAAGTAATCCCTTTAGTTGGAGTACTTGTTGGCACCGCAGAAATTTCAACATGGCTGCCAACATTCTGACACTGCAACAGCACACCGCTGTTAAGCAGTCTAGTGTTTCTAGCATCAACTGTCTGAGGAATGTTCTTCAACATTCCTCTGTGCACTTCACTGAGGAATTCATAGGAAGAGCACCTGTTATCACAGCGTCGTGGAAGTTAGTCAGGGTAGTCGCGGTTCCACGGGGTTAGATTCGCCGGTCAACTTACATACTTAGAGAAAAGGTTAGCACGTTTTTTTTTCTGTTTAATTTAAAACTAAAAATTCTGTGAGGAATTAAATAGGTCAAAGTTGGCGTGTTTTATATGCAAGCCGGTAGAAAAGACCTTGTGGTATTTGTATTCCTGAGACATTTCTTAGTCAGTCTTCCTTGGCAGTTCGGAACAGTTATAGCACCTGACTGACGCTTGTCTTCTCCTTGCAGCGTCTGTCAGGAGATTCCGAGTTGGCCAAAGGTTTGTGACTGGAATGCGGGCACTTCAAGCCTTCGTGCCGCATTAACAATTTTATGAGGAATAAGGTAGTTCAAAATTAGAACGCACCTGTTGGGAGCCCTCCTCTGACGGCTCTCGAGATATTCCTATAGCATTTTTTTAAATAAAAGAAAAGAATGCGAAGGGTTGCCTTTCGGCAGCATTTCTAGGAAACTTAACATTAAATTTTCACGCGTCCTTGGAAGAATTCCGAGTCCACGTTAAATGCGAAGCCTAGAGAAATAAGACGCTTCGATACCAAATCAGCAAGGGCATTATATTACTAGCTAAATATAGCTCAGTTTGTGGAGAGCTCGTTTTGTTGGGAACGCTAATGTATAAGTGCCTCCCAAATTCGAAACTTCACATTATTTATCGAGACTAGTTTAAATTCAGCAAATTGTATAACTGCAAGTAGAAACTTAGTATATAGCGCCACCTGCTGCCCTAAAACGAAAGTATCAATTAAAGGTTTCTCCAGATTCACTGAGTTATTAACTAGCTGGAGATTAGGAACCTGCTGATTAGAAGAAGGGTCAGGAATACATTCCTGTTACTCCAATAAAAGACTTCACGTTTAGTTCTTCACAGTGAGTAGGCCAAAAGAAAGAAAGAATAAGGAACATATACAATGAATAGATAATAGAAGTTCATACTCACCGGTTATTTCTCACCTCACGACAGTGTAGATCAGGAGCTGAAGAAACCTGAAAGAGACAAGCGAGAGAACTGAGTGAAGACTTCTCAAACGAATAGTCTACCAACAAGGAGAAGTAAGAAGAGGGGCAAGCTCAAAACTCCTTCCTGGTAAGATAAGTAATCCATTGTAAAATATAAAAGTAAGTTTAAGGTTTTCACAGAAATTTATGAATGTAAATGTTTAATCTAGACGGAGAGTAAGAAGGAAGACGAAGCAGTACTAGCAGAGTTTTGGAGCTGTCTCTTATCTGTCCCAACCCCTTTCCCCCCTTTGAAACTTACCTGCGATGGAATTCTAAATGCCTAGCAGGGGAGGTTCTGAGAGGGGCATTGGTACTTAGCGTCATTCTGCTCCTGTGTGATATACATAAATTGGAGGTACTGGCCTTGACAGCGGCAAAGTAATATCCATTGCAGAGAATGGTTTTCAGTTCCATTCTTTCGAGTATGATGTATGTAGGAATGCTGTTCTGCATCTGTGGATTAAGCAGACCTATGTTCCAAAGTTTTCCTTCTAGCTTCTTCCAGTCTAGTATTTCCAGGCTTCTGGTTTGATGTTGACTGCCAGAGGTGGTTATTTTCTATATTACATACTCATTAGTGTTGTGTCTGATGGCCTTGTATGAGAGGCAACAGATCTTGAAGGTAATGTGAAAGCAATATTGGCTTGGAGTGTAGGTCAATTTACTTTTGTCCTTTTTCTGGCAATATGGCTGATCTCTTTCAGGTCACTCATAAGACATTACACAGGTGGTAATATGGTGCCAGGAAAGCCATTTAGCAAAGTGTTACTTTCACCCAAGTCGAGGAGCATGAGGTTATGTACTGCTCTCCTGAAATTGGTCTCAGGTAGGTAAGATTTCAATTTTTCAGTAGTGAAAGCCGATGTCATGATGTCTTCATCAGGATTAGACCAAGTTATTGTCATGTACCAACAAGGTTTTGAGCTCAAGTTTTTTTTTGGAGGATCTTTATGATGTCGTCATTAATTATGAATCCACGGGTTGCATATAGACAATAATGATGGTGAAGTAATGCTGCATTTCTGGGTACTCCAGATGATGTGCAGCATTTCTTGTCTCTTGAATGAGCTGATGGTGGCTGTTTCAATGCTTGGTTGAAGTTATCTATTTTGCCCTGATAATCCCCATTTTTTGACTGATACCATGATTACTGACTCTAAATGTGCCCTGGGTTCTACTAACTAGGTCCAGGACCAGTGCTCTGTTTAAAAAGGTATATGGTAATTGGTGTAATTACAACTCGTTCAGACACTCTACCTCTAAGTCCATAGTATATGGTAGGGCATGTAGGTTTAGAGAGCACAGTGGACTTAATGCACTTAAGTGTGCACTGCTATAGTGTCTGGTGTAATTTCAAAGCCAGACCTGCCATGCATGCTGGTTTTAAAATAAAACTATGTCCAATTCGACTTTGAAATTAATAGTGCTTCCAAAGTCTAAAATTACCTTTTTGTTGCATATAAGTCAAGCCTAAGGTCTGCCCCAGGTGCCCCAAGGGTAGGGTGCCTTGTTATAAAAAGCAGGGGCTTTATAAAAGAGGTTGTATATCCCCTGGTTAGGGAAAAACACCCAAAGTCATTTTCCTCATTGTACCGCTGAAAGCTCAATAGGCTAACTTGGGAAGGCTTTATTAAACTTTTCTAAAGTCCAACGTTGGACAGGAATGAGCTAGCAACTTAATGCAAAGTTTCAAAATAATACTTACACTAAATCCAACAATTTGCCAAGGTTGGAATTATTATAACCATTGCAGGATAGGAGTTTTAGAAGTTACTTTTACAAAGTTACCTAAAGCAGTCCTGTAACTGCCTCTTCTGATTGGTCAGCCTTTAACAGCCTGAACCAAGCTGCTCTATGATTAGGTGTGAAGAGGCCTGGGGCTGAAACAATGTATCCATTTGGTGGGAGGAGATTTGCTTCCTGGATATACCAGGGACAGGAAGGGGGCCGGGAGAGAAACTGGTCTTCAAAGGCAGAAGCCCAGATGTCACAGGACCTAGGCCCAATCCCCACTTCCTTGATCCCCAGCCCAATAGGAGTCCTCCTAATTAGGAGAGGGGCTGAAAGGGGTTGAAGGGAAACATTATCCACACCTGTGGGTTCGGGTAGCCAGACCTGAACTCCAAGGAGAGATGTTCTCCATTTTGATTTTGGCTGAAATGTGCTTTCTGGGACAAACAAATGCCACACTTCCTTGGAAGTTGTCATGGCAGAGGGTGGCAAATTACACCCCATTGGTTGCGGTGTCCCCACTCTTCCAGCCCAGAATGGGGACTGAATAGAGGAGAGCTGCAAGAGCACCTCATATCCCTGCCTGAAAACATCTGGAGAAGGACTGACCTGCTGGACCCTTGGACTGCACCAGAAAAAACTGCACTCAGAAGATCTACACCTGCTGCACTCTAAACGCTCCACAACGGAAGAACTTTTCCTGTCTTGAAAGATAATATGTGGACTCCCTGAGCAGCAACACATAGAAATGTGCTGGAAGAAGTCACCTGCAACATCCCCTTCAAGCACAGCTTCAGATGACCAGCTTCACCTGGTTTTGACTTAGATTGACTAGGTGCACTGTTGCAGTTGTAGTCCCAGACTCCAAGAGATAAACCAGAGTATCTGAACCCTTGGCTGGTGCTTTGGACCCTTTCTGGCCTTCAAAGAAATGTTCAGAAGAAGATCTAAAAGTTTGGGATCTTTTTGCCAACTGTTGTGAAAAAGCTCCATGAGAAGATTGGCATCAGCGATGAGAGTCAAGCCGGCGATGTCAAACTGAGACTCAGCCTGATCACACAGGCTTGCTTCCCCCCCGAAAGCGCCAGAGCTCCTTGCCATCGACAATGAAGACAAAGATCTCCAGGACTCACCGAGGTGTTGTATAATCGAAATCCAGATCCGAGGACCCGATAGCTTGACGTCATGAGAGAAAGCACCAACAAAGTTACTATGTCAGAATGTGAAAACTTGACTGCGCCCAACCACTCATCGTATCCGACCCACACTCAATCACGGTTTGCTAAAATAATGACTTTGTCCCTGTCCAGTGCGACCAGATCACCACAGTTGGTGCCTTACACTTTCTGGCACTAAAAATCACTTTTTTTCAATTTAAACTTTAAAAATTCAAATCTTAGGTTCCCTAAAGTGGATTTTTGCTGTTTTTGTGTCATTTTAAAGAAAAAACTATTCTCTACTTTTATTAATTGGTGTTAGATTTTTATTGTCTTTTGTCTTTGACTTATTTACTATTTTGGTGATATTAAATGCTTCACACACCTGTCTCCTAATTAAAGCCTAACTGCTCGTCTGCCAAGCTACCAAGGGTTGAGCAAGGATTAATTTATTGAGACTTGACATGACCTTATTTGTGATTGTGGTGTTAATGCTAGCAATAGTTAGATACATATCTGCACCTACTAATAAACCACTTTCCAACACACAGTAGATGTATTGTTGGTGTTATTGATGTGGGTTCTGGTTTAGTTTATCTTATTGTGAAAGAACTCTTTAATAGTGTAGTATTTGTCAATTGAATGTGAGATTGAAGAGTGCATTACGATTTGGATGATATATTTGAGTGTGATGAAGAATGCTTAGATTCTATTAGTTATGTTTTTCATGTTAGACTAGCAAAATATTGCTTCAGTATGGTTATGAGAAATTTGCATGATGGGTGTAATACTTTTAGCTGTCAAGGGTAATTGGTCCATCTCTATTTTTTGTGATTATACCGAGCACTTGTTTCAGAGAGTCTTTGGGTTTTCCATGTGCTATAGATTTCCAATTGAAGTATTGTGTTTGCACTGTTGATTTGATTCCACATAACTTTCTACTGAAGTGTTATATGTTTCAAGGTCCATGGAGAAGGCTGATATGAATTTTATAAGTTGATGAGTACATCTTGGAGGGCGTTCAAAGGGCTTTCTTTCAGGGATCCACTTGTTTGTTTTGCTCTTTTTGATTGTCAGCTGTGCTTTCTTGCAGTGTGGAGGATGGAAAAGTTCATAGTGGTGAGTTCAATTAAGGGATATTGGACCTTACTCTGAGATGAAGATGGAGCTACCCTAATGAGTTAAAACGTGTTGCCTGTAGGAGTGCGTAAGTTTTGTGATGTGCTGCTTTATTTCCAGACTGTTGGAGAGTATGAACAAGGATAAACATGCTTACTTTTTCCTCAGGATTTGAATTATTGCTCAGATTCCTCCCCTAACCTCACCCCTCTCGTCATTCCTTGTCTCCCTCACACAATATACTCTCTTCAACGTTTTGCCCAGCAGACAGTAACTTTAAACTGTTTCCTTCCTTCTGATTTATTTTCTTTCCTCCCTATTAACTCACCTTTCCTAAAGATCACCTTCCTATGCCAGTTTGATCAATCACCCTCTTGTCTACTACCCCTGTGCACTAGTCCATTTTCCATTACCCTACTTCCCTTCTATTTCCAATCTTCCTTCCGACCAACCATCTATCTAACCCTCAAGTCCACATCCACGGGCACATGTTATGATGGACCAAACTGTCCTGGCCCTGTAAACCTCATGATTGGCACACTCACCCGACTCCACCTTCTATTTTTCATGGCCCATCCACATATGGCCAAACAGCATTGTTGCATCTTTTCTATTTACCAGGTTCAAATGCAATCATGCTCTCTGGTCTGCTTCTGCTTTCTGAACACTATACTGACCCATTTCCTTTCCAAGCCAAAAACCCACTTCACCTCCTGTCAACCTTACGTCCCTACTGCATGCCTCGATTACTTCCCACCTTCCCTCTTACTATTTTCCTATTCATTAATCCAGCATTCCCCAGTCTCATTCTCGAACTTCTGATGAGGCTGTTATTACGTTCCCAACTCATCTCTCTTTCAACTCCCAGGGCCCAAATATCTATGCTATCTACTTCCATTGTCTCACCTCATTATGAACCACCAACCAGCAGCTTGCTTCTCCTCAGTACAACCTCCACTGGACCAACTCATCTTTGTCTTATTTTCTCCTAAAGGCCTCCACTGAGCGGGCTACTCCCAGTATCACATTAACCATCCAGTTTAGTCGCCTCTCCGCTGGATGTCCTTCCCTCTCCATTGGTCTTTGCTTAAGTGAAAAAAGTACAACAGGACAGCAAAGGCGTCCTGGTCAGTTCTGCTGATAAGGAATTACTCTCGATATTCACACAATGACACTTTCATTCCAAACTTCACAATGTGGGCAAAATCTGCGCCACCTACTGACATTCCCCAGGCAGGATTTGATTGGGATTAAAAATCAGCCCGGGCACACCAAAAAAAAGTGGCCCACATTTGCGTGTTGCCTTTCCACAAAACACTGCTTCAGAGAAGTTTTATGAAAAGAAAGGGGGTGGGGGCATGTTTTATGAACCTCACTTAGATAAAAAAAAATTGCACAGATTAATTCACACTGCTGAGCCACACTCGAATGCAAGTGAGACCACTTCTGCTCAGGCCCTCTGCCCCCGCTCAATCGGCATACATTAATGGGCAAACCCAGCCAGAGAAAGGGAGTGATAGCTCTGCCCATCTGCCTCTAGAAAGGCCACTCCGGCATCCACTGGGGCACTGGTGACATCCTAACAGCAGAGACAGCTGTCTAAAAAAGCAGTCCACAGCTAGAACTCGGATACCAGCCATTCAGCCTTTTCCCGAGTGCCCCCGTTACCTATCCGACCCTGTCACCAAGGCATCCTCAGATTGGGTGGAGAAGCCCTCAGAGACACAATATGGACAAGACTTGGTGGGGATTGTCTGCTTCTCAGAGTGTACCACACTGGCACCGAGGATGCTCTCATGCATTCTGCACTCTACCAGTGATTCGGAATCCCAGTAAGGAATCTCCAATTGCTGGAGACGCAAGTAGGATACAGGTGACTTGGCAAGTACTTTTGTCTATTTGTTTTAATTACAGTATTTTTCTATTAAGATTACCACCAATTCTGGAGGCTTGTGTGGCTATCAATAGTGTTTTAAAAAAATAAAATGAGACCTCTTGATTCACTTTAATCCAGTGATAAAGGGAATATCTGTAATACTATTTCGAACTTTCTCCATTTTCTGGTTGAAAAACAATTCAGTAATGCCAGAGATTTCACATGGGGCATATTATCAACGATTTACGATGATTATCGCAAAGCGCGCTTAGCGCTTTTTTTTATCGCCGGCTATCGCTGGATTTCCTCGCCGTGATAGCGCGGTATTATCAACTCGTATCGCAAAGGCGATAGGAAATCCAGCGATAGCGTGTAGAACCAGCAATAGTGTGAGAATTCCATCGATAAATCAACTGCGCTAACGTCAAGCTTGCTAATAGTTAAGTGTGTACTTAACCTAACAATCCTTCTCCCATTGACAAGATGGTTAATTCAAGTTTTTTTCAGGTGTTAGATTCCAGCGATAAGCGCGGTTAGCGCGACTTTTCTTATCACTTTGCTGGCATTGATAATAGAGGGAAGCTGTGTTTGTGACTGTTTCAATGGAGTTTAAGTCAGGAACGCCTACTTTGCATGTCATTAGCGATATATATCGCTGACATTCAAAGTGGAGAACAGACGGCTGCTAACTCAAGGAAACACTCGTTAGCGTGTCCTTGATAATAGAGCGATATTTAAATCGCCGTTTTTTGGCCGAAAACGCCCGCTAAAGCGGCGAAATTGGGATTGATAATAGGCCCCAATATATATCTCCCTTCATTTCTCTTTATGCGGGCAGTCCATTATTGTAGAAAACATGAATTTAACTTGTTTTTTTCAAATACACTCTTTGGCCATCTTTCTCCTGTTTCCTCATTCTCGTGAAACACATTTCCAATGGTTCTATTCTTGCCTTACCAGCCTCAGAGCATTTGACCTTTTCACAATAAATCAAAACACAGCCCTAGTTTAACGACGCACATCCACTAAGCTGCAGCACGAAAGTAGTGTCAACGTGCTCGAGGCCCATAATTTGCATTTTGTTCTTACTACTAAAAGGAAGGTGAACTCAAAGTACCTATTATTATAAATAAAATAATTGCTTGCAGACCTTGCCACTTTAACACAGTTATTATTATGCAGAATGCATGCATAATGATAGTTAGAAAAGGCTGTGGGTGTGTTTTCGGTTCACGCTCGTAAGTCACATTCTAATTACAGGTATGCGCTGGGAGATAAACCATTTAAATTGCTGGAGCATGATAGAATCTAAAGAGAGGTCTCTTTAAATCTGTAAAATATAATGATTATGTGGATGATTGTCTGAAAAGATATTTTCTTTGGAAACATGGTAATGCACTTTCCCTGTGTGATGCCTGCACTCTACAAGAGAAAATGTTCCTTAGCAACTCACAAAACTGCCTTTTAAGCTAGTGGCGACAAAATCTAAAAGTGTCATAGAAATATTATTCTTTTCATGGCGGATACTATGCGCGGGTTGATTTAGTTTGAGTTATGTTCCTTTTAAATCTTGTTAAAGAGATGCAAAAAATACAGAAAAGTGAGTAGGCCCCTTTGTTAACATTGTATTCTTAAATCAACTTTTCCCTTTGTTATCACTGTGTTCTTAAATATAAGTTGCCCATTATTATCACCTATTCTTAATTATAAATTATATGTTGAAGATGTATGCACTCTTAAATGATGTTCAACTGATTGCCCAGAATTTTCAAGTGGTGTAATTTTACAGTGTGTTATGAAAAGTTATACATATTTTGATCTGCAAATTTATTTGGAAAAAAGTAATCAAGTTGCTGTGCCTATGTAGTCCCAGTTTGATGTTAGATATCATGGAGATGTTTTATGAAGTTGTCTTGCACAGCCAGTGAGAAAAATGTTTATCTTGATATTTTCTGGTTAGGAGTAAAGTCGAAAATATGTTCAACTTTTTGTATCACAACTGATGCACTCTGATAATGGAAATCGCAGAACCGCTGTACGCTCTGTAAAATACTGATGAGTATTCCAGTGTTATCTGTGGTACAACGGTGCATAGTTATGAGTAAGGTGTTGTGGTAGGTTGCCTGCACTGTGGAAGATGTTCATCAGGATGCAATGCAAGTGGAGGGATTGGGCAATAGAGAGGAATGTCAATAATTGGGTAAGAAGTACCTCGGTGGACTGAGCACAGTGAAAAACAGAATTGAGGTATAGGGGCTATGTAGAGTGAGTTTACTACATAAAGGACACCTAATGACTTTTAATAGAAAATAGAAGAGGGAGACAAAACAGTGATTGGCTCATGGTTAATGAAGCTGGGGCAACAGTGGTCATTTTTTAAATAGGGTGTTAAAATCCATTCAGTAGCAAATTAACTGACAGCCATGTAGAGGCAATGTAGAAGTGGAGGGAGTGGTTTATTTATCAGAGGAACAAATTGGCTGGATCAGATGCAGGAAGGGTTTGCTGTGAGGAGGTTGGAAGGAGATTTGGTGACAGAGGAGAAGAGTAGCTAGGAACAGGTTAACCATAGCTCTAGTTTAGAAGGAAGTCAGAAGCTAAGGAAGAGGTGGTGAGTTAAGCGATGGCTAAGGGGGTGGAAAGAAGGACAGGAGATTCGGTGCCTCTGTAGGGTGCTGCCCTGGCTGACCAATAATTTGAGGTGTTTTCAGCGTTTCCAGAGCGACAGGATGGGGAAAGCCTGCCTGACTCCCCATGTTCCCCCCATGAGGCATAATACCTTAGGGCGACTATTGAGGTATTGAAATGATGGTGCGGGCACTGAGACAACACCCGCTGAGACTTCCCTGACATGTTAGAGGACCAGTGCGAGAGGACATTGAGAGCCTTGAGGTAACATATAGATCTTATCATCCTGTGGACATTGTTGACTCTGTCAGTCATTGAAACTTAGAGATTGAACTTAAATATTGGTCACATATACGAAAATTTATATACACGATATCTAGGAATTTAAAGCAATAATCCATTTAACATAGATAAACATATCTAGAGATAATGCAATTATACAGATCCATTAATATTACTCCAAGTCTCAATCAGTTTCCAGATCTTATTACCTAGGGCTCTCGCCGTTTTACCTTTACATGCATAAATCGCCTTCTCCTGATTATACATACCTAACAGCCTGGAAAACCACACCTGGAAATTGGGGGGGGTCTATATCCTTCCAGCGAGCTGTTAAAATTATTCTATAAACCGCCGCCCCCAGAAAAAGACATATTTCCTCTACCTCAGTGTGACCCAGTGAATTATCATGACCCAGCATGTACAAAGTGGGTGATTCAGCTACTGAGTGCCCGAAGACATCCCTCCAAAAACCAGCTATCATATCTCTCAAATCTATAAGTTTATCACACTCATAAAGCATGTGGAGTAAATGTGCCCCTGTTTTCCCACATCTTGGGCATTCTGAAGTTACCCTTTTCCCCCAGGAGTAAAGCTTAGATGGTGTAAAATAGAGATCATATATGGTCTTGTATAACTGAGCTTTCAAATTAGATGTAACAAACACCTTCATTGAGAGGGTTAAAGACATATCAATGTCCACGTTGGGATTATTTAATTTGCTTGACCATCTCATTTCCGTTTTTTCCAAATCATCCCGCTGGCTTTCAATTAGGATTCCATATATAGTGCCAATCCTAGTTGTGGATTTAGTCATGCAGTCAAATAGGGGGATATTGTAAAAAAAAAAAAATCGGCACTTTTTATATTTAAGATCGTGTTTATCTGTATAAATTTGAATACACTATTAGCGGGGATGGAGAATCTACTTTGCAGTGCTTGAAATCTATTGATGTTACTATGCAGTAAAAAATCCCCTATCGTTAAAACTCCAAGATATTCCCATCTTCTAGATATGCTATCATATACCTGTGCTGGTAGAACTGTAGAATGCCACAGTGAAGTATACTTGTTGTATTTAGATATATTTAAGTGCCTCGTAGTTTTCCTCCAAATTCCCCAAGCGCTTGTTATAATCTTCCAGCTGCTTTACCAAGAGACCATTAGCCTTCTCTCCAATAGCCAGCTCAAAGATTGATGGTATATACTTATACCCGATTTCTTTTTGAGGTGTTTTAACAAAGAGTAATATGGTCATCTGCTGAAGAAGAGTAGCCCACAAGTAAAGTCCCAGGTTAGGGATTGACAAGCCCCCTCTCATAACTGGTAGCGAGAGATACTGGATAGATCTCCTTATTTTCCCATACCCCCAGACAAATTTAGCCATCTGGGATTCCAAGGCCTTAATAATTTTATCATCCACTGTTAGCGGAATCGCACGGAATAAATATAAGACCCTAGGTAGAATATTCATTTTAAGGAAGTTACCTCTTCCAATGATTGAAAGATGTAAACCATCAACCCTTTTCAAGTCATTCTTGATTTTTTGGAGAAGAGGATCATAATTTATTTTAATAATTTCCTTTATTTTGGAAGATATCCGAACTCCTAAATATACTGCGCTATCGACCCTTCTTAGATCCACGAATTGAGTGTTCTGAGTGCAAATGACCATTGTTTTATCTCTATTTAGAAAATATCCAGACAGACGGCCAAAGACGTGAGTAATCTGCTCAATTTCTACTATAGCCTCGGTGGGGTGAGATGTTATTACCGCCACGTCATCGGCATAGGCTAAAATTTTTGTATCAAAGGGACCTACTGTAACAGGTTTAATTGCCTCTGTATTTAATAATTTTAAGATTAGGGGATTTATATAGAGGGCAAAGAGGATCGGAGAACATGGGCAACCCTGACGAGTCCCTCGAGATATATTGAAGTGCCCAGACTCAAGACCCATTACCAAGACCCTTGCCTTAGGTGTATAGTACATCGCTTTGATAGATTTCATGAGACGGGGACCAATTCTGTTTTGCTCTAATACTGCCCATAGGAACTCCCATGAAACCCTATCAAATGCCTTCTCAGCGTCCAGGACGATCATCGACATCCGGCCCCCCGCGACACCGACGGCATCAAACAGAGCAATAGCACGGCGGGTATGGCCGTGGTGCCCCTGCCCGAAATGAAGCCGTGTTGCCACGGGGACACCAGGCGCTCGACGATCCCCCTGAGGCGGTTAGCTAGAATCTGGTAGTAGAGCTTTGAATCAGTGTTTATTAGAGAGATTGGGCGGTATGAGGCAGCCAGATTTGGAGGCTTATCTTTTTTTGGAAAGATGACTATATTTGTTTCCGTCCATGATCTGGGAGGGATACCGCGAACCTGAATGCCTATAAATATATCAAGGAGTAACGGTATTATAATATTGCCTAGAATTTTATATAGCTCCAGTGGTATTTTATCTGGGCCTGCGGCCTTACCTGGAGCGAGCTCTGCAAGGGCCGTTTGTACCTCCAACTGAGTTATATCCCTTTCCAGATCTTGTCTAGTAACACTATCTATTCCTAGATTACCCTCCTGCTCAGTTGCCCACCTAGCAAATTCGTCTTTAATTATTAAAGGATCCAACATATCTTCGTTTTGGTATAGTTTCTGATAATATTCTTTAAAGACCTCTAAGATGGCCTCAGGTGTTGTATATTCTTGGACACCTATCTTAATACTGTCAATTGAACTCAAGGATTGTTTTAGACGAGTGCGGAGGGCCAATTGCTTTCCGACCTTCTCACCCGCCTCGTAGATCTTCTTACGATGAGATTGATAGGTCTCGGCCACTCTTTGTGACAGCCTGCTGTTAATCTCCATCTTAAGAATCGTCATTTCGCTAAGACTCGGCCCACCATCTCCCCCTTGCGTTATTATAGCGATATGCTTCTCCTCTATTCCAGCTAGTTCTTGGAGTTGTAGTTCATTAACTCTAGCGAGCTCCTTCCTCTTTCTAGCCACATAGCTTATTGTTTCCCCACGGATTGAGGCCTTAAAGCAATCCCAGAGTGTTTCTCGCGAGGCGCTATACCGATTACAATCAATAAACCCTTGTGCCCATACCTTGATGTAATCTAAATAATCATTATTAACTAACAATTTTCTGTCGAAGGACCAGTTTGATCGAGGTCTAAAAATATTATTAACGCTCATTGTGAGCACTAAGGGATTGTGATCCGAGATAATCTTCAGGAGTTTATTTATTTGTGTCTCATTAGCGCAACTACTTGGCATCCAGATATAGTCGATGCGAACATATTTATTATGTGGGTATGAAAAATATGTGTATCCCGGATCTAAATGGTGCTTCATATCCCATACATCCGCCAGGCCTAGACTTTCCTTTAGTTGTAAAACGGCTCTATATACCTTTGGTTTATATCCGGCATATTTAAGTTGAGCGTAGTTACGTATTGACCCTTTTTGAGTCAAAGAGATGTTAAAATCCCCACAAAATATTAACGTTTGGGGCCAGGATGCTAGCTCCAGTTCTAGGTCGGTAAAGAAAGAGGGATCATCCTGATTAGGTGCATAAATAGAACATATAGTAATACCTATTCTTAGCTCAAGAATCACCCACCTACCCATAGGATCGACTGCCTTGCGTATAGGCTGTCCTAAAAAAGATTTTGCCAGAATAGCTACTCCTCTTGTTTTAGTAGTATGACTTGTACATGCCAATAAATCAAAACCCGGGACCCTCAGTACATTTCTCTCTGACCATGGGATGTGTGTCTCTTGGAGACAGAGTATGTCAAATGTAATTTGGGTAATCAACCCACACATTTGATCCCTTTTCCCTCTATCATTGAGCCCCGCTATGTTCGATGAGCATAATTTTAACCTAGCCATATTCTATTGTGTTTGTTATCCAGTCAAATGTTACCGTGTGACCACACTTAGCCACAATCTCATAAATAGCGTTTCTATTTCTACTTCCATTTTTGATTTCTATAACTAAGGTTGCTGTTTTTACATACTTTCCCCCCCCCTCCTTCCCATCCCTTAAC
Source organism: Triturus cristatus (assembly GCF_964204655.1). Classification (NCBI taxonomy): domain Eukaryota; kingdom Metazoa; phylum Chordata; class Amphibia; order Caudata; family Salamandridae; genus Triturus; species Triturus cristatus. Next base: position 315,922,399 of record NC_140588.1, on the reverse strand, counting down.
CCGTGCCCTTACCCACCCTGCCCACACACCCCCCCCAACTTCCCACATTTGGGGCGAATAGACTCCGTAAGAGTCTATAATGATGAACGTGCAGTGGATGACCGGTGCTCACAATTAAATCTATACACCTGCTTACCCTAGTGTCTTTAACACCTTTTTTTTTTTTTTTAGATTTTCAGAAGTACTTCATAGCATGTCATAACAAAAAAATAGGTTAAAGACAACATAGAGGAGCGACATAGAAAAGAGAATATGAGGGATATTGATGATTTTCAATTTCACCTATTTTCTATCCATATATATAAACAAGAAATTTATCCCTGAAGGGTATCCAGATATTCCTTAGCCTTAATTTCAGAGGTAAAGAATTTTGTCTGATCACCATTAATCACTTTCAGACAAGCCGGGTTATTAAAAAATGCCTGAAACTTTTTGTCCTGAAACGGTCTAATGAGCTGGCGGAGACGCCACCTCCGCTCAACCGTTGCATGAAAAAAGTCAGGTCGTACGAAATAGGTTATTTGACCACTACTTTTTTTAGCCTCAGGTCTCGCTTTTTCCCAAACTGCCTGTCTTAAAAGAAAGTTTCCGAAATATAGCAATATTGCCCTAGGATATGCTCCGGGTTTCGGCGTATTTCTCACAGTGAGGGCTACCCGATGTGCGCGCTGCACCTCAATATCCCATTTCCAGACTGATAACTCAGGGAGGGAGTCCTGAAATAGTTTAACCACGAAGGAGCGAGCATCCCCCCCCTTCCGCTCCTTCCGGAATTCCCAAGACTCGTAGGTTGCTTTGCCTTAGACGATTCTCCATATCCTCGAGCTTCCACATCATATCCGAGAGATCTTTGTCATGTGCATCAGTCTTTACCCGATTCTGAGCTGTTTCTGTTTCATTAACCAGTAATCTTGTCTCCATCTCAGTCATTCGATCATTAAAGGTGCTAATTTTCCTTGTGAGTTTACGGACCACACCCTTACGAAGCTCTGCTTGAGCCTTGCGACCATCATGGGAAGTCTCTTCCCTATGAGCGGCTATAGCTAACAAAACAGTTTCTAACATTGGTGCTGGTGCGTCTTGGGAAACTCCTGGCTCCTGGTGTTGATCGGGGCCAGGAGTGAGCCCCTGTGACTGTCTAGGAATATCCGCTAGGAGAAGATTACTGGTAGGTGTATAGTCCCATATCAAATCTGTTGAGTCATGATGGTTTTTCCTGTGTTTGAGCACCATTTTCTGAGCAGTTCTGACTCTATTCTCGTTAATCTCCTCATTACTAGAATCGCTCAGATGAGATGCAGTGTCAGTTGACCACCCCAACTCATCTGAAAAAGAATAAAAATCGCTGGGATCTTTATCCTTATCCCTATCCTTATCGGTATCTTCCTCTCTCGGATTTTCAGAGCCTTGCTGCCGAGTTTCAGGTCCGTCCAGTACGGATGCTGAAGCCTGATCTGATTGCGGGCCTCCTAGGCTATTTATTTGGATAGAGAGAGTTACTTGTGAGTCTTTAGCCATAGAAAGATTGCTCCCGGGGTCAGAGATAAGATTCAGAGGAGGATTACTAACATTCCCCCCCCTTTTTTTTTTTTTTTTAATTGAAATTTTGCAAAACGGCCAGTACAGCCAACAAACATAGTAGTCCACATCAGCATGATAACGTGATACAGGGAACTGTCAGTTTGTATAGAAAGACGACAGAGTGCAATGGCCAACATGTCTACATTTGAAGACATCAGTGGGTCAGGGAGTTACATGCAATGGCCCGGGGGTCCCACCATCCCACTACACCACGCAGGGCATTCCAGACAGAGAAAAGGAAAATATGGGACTCGCGGCTGGGTGTCCCGGCTCGGCACGAATCATCGACATGTTCTGAGACATCCGGGCTTCAAGCTGCTCTCTCTACTCCCTAGCACTCCGCACTCACACATTCACAGCCTCGCTCGCCACTGCCCCCTCCCGATGCGTCCGGGTCCAGCTCACAAACGGTTCCCAGATGTCCCGGGGTCGGGATGCAACAGGCAGCAGCTCCCCAAATGTGGTTAGTTGCGTATGACCATACGTGACGTCAGCCAGCCAACCCTTTACTGTGGGTATCCCACTTCTCCCCCAGTGGACCGCCACCCGCCTCTTAGCAAACAACAAAAGCAACGCGTGCAACCGGCGCGCCTGCGGTGGAGTACGTTGAACATAACCCAAGAGCCCGACAAGGGGGGAAGGAGCATCGGAGCGACCCACAATCTGATTGATTAGGAGAAAAACCTGAGTCCAGTACCCCACCAGTTTTGGGCACGACCATGCTATGTGCAGAAAAGAGGCCAAGGCGGCTCCACAGCGCCAGCAGTCGTCGGTTTCCCTCAACCCCATCCTTTTTAGGCTGATGGGGGTTCTGTACACGCAATGAAGGTATTTGAAATGTATGAGACGTAGCCTGTAGTTCGGCGAGAGCTCTGTGAGCTGCCTACAGCAAAACTCCCACTGGTCTTCAGTTATCTCAGGCTGGAGTTCACCATTCCAACATTGCATGGATTTAGGCGACCCCACCAGATCCGTGTGCTGCATGTGGCGATAAATACGGGTCACCAATTTCCGGGGAGACGGGGAGCCCACCACAGCCTCCAAGGCCGTAAATACCGGCGGAGCATCAGGGAATTCTCCGGAGAGTGCCCGGCACGCCGCTTTCAGTTTGTGGTACAAAAACAGCTCAGAAAAGGGCACCGCGCCCCCATCCTCCAGCTCCGGAGGAGGCATGAACCGGCCCTCAGGAAACAAGTCCGCGAACGTGCGTAGACGCCGCCCGACATCGAGGCGGCCGGCTAGGCCATCCGCCACACATGGCAGTAACGGATTGTGCCTCAAAGGAAGCGACGGTGCATACAACAACGGCACTCCGGCCCTTTTGCGCAACTCCTCCCACACCCATTGCAGCATCCCCGCCGTGTCCACATCCGCTCCCGGGCGTCGTGCCTTGGCACAGACCGCCACGCTCAATGGCAGGGGCGCAACCGCGTCCCGCTCCACAGCAACGTGGGGTTGGTAGGGGGTAGGGTGGGCCCAAAAATGCACGAACTGAGCCTGCGCACAGAGGGCATACAGCTTCATGTCTGGAGCACCCAGGCCTCCCTGTCTCAGCGGCAGCACCAGGGTATCCCACGCCACCCTGGCCTGTCCGCCCGACCATACCAGCACCACCAAATGTGACCGCAGAGTAGCAAAAAAATGCGAGGTCAACGGAATAGGTATATTGGCGAATAAGTAAAGAAATTTGGGTAGTACTACCATTTTTGTCAGTGCCATCCGCCCAACAAGCGACAGGGGCAGGGAGGACCAGGATTTTACTTTCTCACTCAACCACATCATAGCCCTGCCAAAGTTGAGGCTCCATATTGCCTGTAGATCTCGGCTAAGCCAGATCCCCAAGTATTTAACCTCTTCCGCCTCCCAGCGCAGGGGGTAGTCAGAGTGCACCTCAGCAGTACCGTCCGTAAGGGGAAAGATGACCGATTTGGACCAATTGATGGAAATGCCCGCAAGGCCCTCAAAGTGGACAAATTCCCGCAAGACAGGATCCAGATTATCGGCAGGATTGATAAGATAAAGAGTCACGTCGTCGGCGTAAAGTGAAATGAGTAGGCTTCTGGAGCTGAAGCCTATACCTCTCGCTGTGTGGTGCTGTCTGATCCGGGCTGCGAGCGGCTCCATAGCTATGGCAAACAGCAGCGGAGACAGAGGACAGCCCTGCCGAGTGCCGCGGAGGATAGGGAATGGCGCCGACACCAGCCCGTTGACTCTCACCCTTGCCCTTGGCATGGTGTAGAGCAGCCGGATTCTTTTGAGCAGTAGCGCACTGAACCCCATCCGCTCCAATATCCGGAAGAGGTAAGGCCATTCCAGAGTGTCAAAGGCCTTAGTGGCATCCAAAAAGACCACTGCAGCTCTGACATCAGGATGTAAGTAGTGCAACGCGGCAAAGACGGTGCGCAGATTATGGGAGGTCGCTCTCCCCGGTATAAATCCAGACTGGTCTGGGAGGGCGATCAGCGGCAACATGGGCTGCACCCTGTTCGCGAGCAGCTTGGCTAGGATTTTCATGTCAACATTAATCAATGATAAGGGCCGATAAGAATTAAGATCGTCCGCCTGCTTGTCCGGCTTCAACAGTGTGATTATCAGCGCCTCCCTCATGGTGGCCGGTAGTACCCCCTTCTCCAGGGCCTCCTCGTACACCGACAACAGCCTCGGCGCCAGCTCGTCGGCGTACGCCTTATAGAAAGCAGTTGTCAGGCCATCTGGCCCTGGCGCCTTGTCAGGCGGCAGGCTTCTAATAACTTGCGCCACGTCCGTGGCGTCGAAAGGAAGGTCCATGTATTCCCTGTGTCTATTGTTGAACCACACCAGTGCGATGGAGTCAAGGAAGGATGCGAGACCTTCAGGGCAGGCATCCTGGGTGTTAGTGTATAGTTGGGCGTAAAATTCCGAGAACGCCCCCAAAATATCTTTTTTATCGTGTAGGTGCCCTCCGTCCAAGGTACTCAGCTCGTGAATATAGGTCGCGGATCGAGGCGGTTTAAGCATATTGGCTAAGGACTTCCCGGGACGCCCTCCCTCGCCATACCGCCTAGCCTCCGCGTATTTCCCCAAGAACTTGACCTCCCTCATTGCCTCTTCATCATAGTTCAGCAATTTAGTTTTTAGCTGCCCCGCCACCGCAGCTCCACCATCAGCGAAGAAGGTGCTTTGAAGCTTTTTGATGTCAGCCTCCAGCGCCGCCAGAGTGCCTCGTATCGCTCGCAACACTCCTGCCTGCCGGGCAATACATTGGCCCCTAATAACGGCCTTAAAGGCCTCCCACAAGGTCGATTCCTCCGCCACTGAGCCTGCATTCTGCTCAAAGTAATCCGCGATATCAGTCCGTATCTCTTCCCTGAACGCGTCATCGAGCAGAGCGTGAGGCGGGAGTCTCCACGAAAACGCCGGAAAGGTGTCGCCCGGGAGTAGCAGACGCAGCATGCAGGGGGCATGGTCAGACAGCGAGCGGGGCATGTGCTCCACCTGTGTCGTCCACAGCGCGACGTCTCGCGACACCAGCCAGAAATCTAGGCGGGACCACGCTCCGCTATGTGCCGATATACAGGTGCCCTCCCGCTGGGTCGCATGTCTCCCCCGCCAGACATCAACCAGTGCCCCATCAGTCAAAATGTCTCCTAGTGCAGCACTTGCCAGCGGGTTTAACGTACGAGCCGCTCCCCTTCTATCCATCTTATCGTCTAGAATCGCATTGAAATCCCCTCCCCAGATAATCGTCTCACACCCAGTGGCCTTCACCTGTCCCCACAACTTATGATAGAAGCCCGGGGAGTCAACATTCGGTCCATACACCGCCACAAACACCACCGACACACCGCATACAATACCCTGGACCACCACAAACCTGCCCTCCGGATCACACCAAACCGGGCCCTCCCTCCAGTCCAAACCCCGACGTATGAGGATAGCCACCCCGCGTGCATAGTTGGAATATATGGCTGAATATACATGCCCCCATCTAGTGTGTCGCAGGCCGCGGGCGGGGACGGTGTTCAGGTGCGTTTCTTGCAACATGCAGACATCCACCCCATGGCGCACCAAATACGCATGCATCAACCGAGTCTTCCTGTGGTCGTTGAGCCCCCGAACGTTCCATGTCAAGCAGTTTAGAGTTTTATCTACTCCCGGCATTTTACATATCTATTCATTAAAGTGCAGTAGGACATGTTGACAGTTGGCAATTTCAGCGCTACAGAACCCATAGTGACAGCTAACAGTGTAAGCACGCAGTGGACTACAACCCAACAAAGAACAAACCATATCTCCCACCCCCCACCCACACCAACCCCCCAATCAGGTCGTGTAGTACCCATCCCAGAGTCAAAAACCACCAACAGATTTGGGAATCTTCCCATGGGGGCGTGCCGGAACCAGCGTCTTGCCCTGACTGTAAACAGGGCGGCCAGAAGGTCTGCAGGCTACACGGCCCGCAAAAGGTCAAAGTGTAAAAAAGGAGTAGCAGGGCGTCTCGGCAAAGCCATACAAGAGGAAAAAAGAAAAAAGGAAGCCTACACCTCCCACCCTCCAAAAGACAGCGGTTCAAGTGTACATGCGGCAAAAGAGGCCGTCAGATATACAATACACCTCAGTCATTGTCACTCAGGGCGTCAGTTCCATTCTCCGCCATTTTCGCCGGCCGCTGGGACCTCTTGCCGCCGGCATGTTTTGCGAATTTCAGCGCTTCCTTGGCAGACGCAAAGAAGTGTGTTGTGCCTTCAAACGATACCTTGAGCCTCGCCGGGTACAGTAATGAGTATGGGATCTGTGCCTGAAGGAGGAGCCGCTTGGCAGGCACGAACTCCCTGCGCGCCGCCTGTACCGCTGGAGTAAAGTCAGGGTAAAAGGAGATGGCATTCCCTTGATGTGTGATCTTGCCTTTCTCTCGGGCAAGCCGAAGGATCACGTCTCTGTCTTGGTAGTTGAGTAGTTTAGCAATGATAGGTCTTGGAGGCGCCCCCACCGGTGGTCTCTGTCCAAGTGACCTATGCGCCCTTTCCACCACAAAGACCGCGGAGAGATGCGGGTCAAACAGTTCGTGTAGAAGATTGGTGATGTAGGACTCCATTTTGGAAATGGCAGTCGTCTCCGGAATGCCGGTGATGCGGAGGTTGCTGCGGCGCGATCGGGCCTCTAAATCGTCATTCTTGGCCCTAATAACATTTAACAGTCTGTCCATATGCAGGAGCTGCTCCTTAGTTTCGACTTGAAATTCGTGGAACTCAGCAGCGCGGCCATCCAGCGTGTCCAAGCGCGTTTCGTGCACATTCACCTGCGTCTTGACCGTCTCGAGCTGGGAAGTGAGGGTGTCCAGTTTCGTATCGATGTTCCGGAGGCTGGACCTCATCTCCAACATCAAGGTTCTCAAGTCTTCTCCGCGATCTTCCACCCCTGGGTCCGATCCGCCCTCGGCCCCTGCATCTGGGCATGTTTCTACCTGTCTAGTCGCCCGCTTGCTTTCGAAGGTCAGCTTCGGCTGCTTCGTGTCATGTTTCCCCATCTCCGCCGCCACAGATACACCACCACCAGGTAGGGGTCAACCGGGGCCTATGTCGCAGCAGGAGAAATCGGCGCCCGTTTTCGGCTTGCGGCGCAAACCTCACCATCAAAGTCTGTACTGTCGGTCGCTCCCCTCCGCAGCTTCACCAGGTCGGCGCAACGCCAGCAGCCTCACCTCCAGGCAGAGCGCCGCAGGTTACCAGCCCCTCACGCTTGTCCCAGTCTCCACCACATCAGCCAGTCGCGTCGTCACAGGTCCGGGACAAGGCCGCAAGCATCCTCACTTCAGCCGATCCCCCACAGCCCGGTCGTGTTCTCAGCCACCCGACGGTCGTCTGCAGCGGTCAGCGCCCCTTTCATCCACCGGCTCCCAGGTCGCAGGGTCACGCTAAAGTGGGCGCCCCACCCTATGGCGACAGAGTGGTAGCGAGGTGACGTTCCTCCACCGTTCCTCGGAGTGTCTCGCAGCGCGAGTGCTCAGGCTTTTACCTCCTCGCGGCACCTCAGGATCACCAGCAGCCACTAAACCGCCCTCGCCGCTGCGCTCCACGCCGATGGTCCGGGCAAACGGCCGCACCAGGCCCTCGGCCGCGTCCGCGCCTCGGTCCCGATTTTCGCGGCGCCGACTCCAGGCACCGGCCGCCACAGCTCCTCTCCACGCCCGAGCACGCCGATCGCCGCAGCTCCGTCGATCTATCAGCTCGGCTCACCAGCCGTCTCCCAAGGGCGCCGGACGCCCCACGCTTGCCAAGCAGTGGACCTCAGCGGCACAGGTCGCCCAAATGTGCAGGATTGTGTAAGGATTTAATTCCGGCCGGCGGAGCTCGCTTAGGCAGCGGCCATTCCGCAGCTCGGCTAGCCACGCCCCAACATTCCCCCCCCTTTGATTCCAACTGAGCATGCTGCATCTCATGTCTGATACCTTCTGATAAGTCTTTGGGATGATCCCCTAATGAAGGGGAGATCCCTCTCACCGTATGCTCCTGAGGCTGCATGTCCCCCGCTGAGGAGTTACCTCCGACCTCGATCCCAGCTTCAAGTTCTGATTCCGCGGTAACTCGATCAGCGCCCGACAGAGCCTCGGGCATGTTCCACATACTAGGCTGACTCCGCCCGACCCGGAAGAGATCTTGCTGGAGTTCCGCGGAGGAGCTCAATCACAGAGGGGGCAGGCTGCCCGCTCTTCCGGATGGCGCCGCTTGTATTCAGCGCCTTGGATGGCATCCTCTCCGTTCCCCCCGCCACAGGTTTCTCCGTTACCTCTCGGGTGGCCAGCCTCATCGCTCTAGCCTCTCTCGCCTCTCTCGCCCTCGCAGCCGCAGCAGTCGCAGCAGCTGTGCCTTTTGCAGCATTTTTCAAAGGCATCCTGCCGCCCCGCTGATCCCCTGCAGCACTCCGGTAAGTCTGATAACACTTCTTATGAGACTGCGCAATATTACATATATATTGGATTACAGATAAGCCGATCAGTGAGGCCAGCGCTGTAACTCTGCTCGTATCCAGTGTTCCGTTCTTTTTAACAAACTCCTCCTGCAGCATTGTTTTTTTCATAACCAGCTTGTCTCAGTTTCCCTCCTGAACATAGCTATAGCTTAGGTTACAGCTCTACACATATCAGCCTTTGGGTAAAGTTTTTTCTTTCCCCTGTGAGCACTGGTCAGATCACACTGCACTGCGGTCTCAGGCGGCCGCCATCTTGCCGGAGTCATTGAAACTTGTACTCTTATATAACCATGCCATTATACTTGCTACGATGTGACCACATGTATACATGTACAAAATATAATAAAAACATTTGGAAAAAATATGTCAGAAGTTTGTGGTAGTGGAAGCAGCGACTGGCTGCAACGAAGCAAACACAACTACTTGTTCGAGTCTGAAACAGAAGAAAGTGTGTTTTGAGGGTTTCATCGTTCTATCAATATTACTGTGTTAATTGTTTTCTATCATTTCTAGTGGTGTATGAAAGGGGGAGGGAGATGGAGTAGAATGGATATATGGGGGCATATTATCAAGCCCCTATGGACACCACAACATCACTCCTTGAGACGTTGTGGTGGCGATAGGGTCAGCGCCCTATTATCAAGGGAGCGTTAAGCCACTTAGCGTGGCTTAAAGCCACGTTAAGTGGCTTAACGCTGCCTTGATAATAGGGCCCCTTTCACGCTAAACTTAGTGTGAAAGGGGGCGTGCAGAGGGTGTTGCGTTGGACGTTCTACCGCAACACCCATTGAAGTCGACGCTGCCACCTATTATCAAGTTTGGCGATAATAGGTGGCAGCGCCGAACTTAAGATCAGAAAAATGCTGGTCTTAAGGTGGCGAAACGAGGAGAAATTATTTATTTTTTCTTGTTTTTGTTTTTTCCATGTGTGCTGCCTTGTGCAGCACACATGGAAAAAGCAAAATGCCATGGTTTGTTCATGGACACCTTCCTTCCTGTACATGAACAAACCGTTTTTCAAAATGCCATTTTGTAACTTTCATGTGTGTTGCACGAAGCAGCACATACGACAGTTACAAAATGGCATTTTAGGTTTGTTTATCTGCAGGAAGGAACTCCTTCCTACACATAAGCAAACCTCCCTGCTCTCAGACACCCTTGCACTCTGGTGCAAGGGTGCCTACGCTGGCACTAAGTTGTGTAACTTAGCGCAATCACAGGGGGAAACACCAGGCTGCACCATATCCTTGTTAATATGGTGCAGCCTGGCGTTTCTGAAGTGGCGGAGAGAGGCGTTACGCCAAGACGGCTAACGCCTCTCTCTGCCACTTCCTTGGTAATATTCCCCATGGAGTTGTAGGCACATGTATTGCAACCTGAACTCTGTGGAGAAGAATGCTCTGAGTTAGTCAGGTAGAACTTTGGATGGTAGAGTGTGTTTGTAGAACACCTGGAATGCAGAAGACTGATTATTCCAGTGATTAATTTTGCATTTAGAAAGCAGGTACAGGGGAGGGGACTGTGATCAAGACATGAACGAGAGTTCACAGGGGGAGGCTTTGCTTATCAGGGAAAGCTGCATAGTGCAATAGGTTAACAGTGAACTGGGTGTTACAATATCATTGGTGTGTGAGAGGGTGATCATAGTGAAGAGCAGAAAGTTAGAGAGTACGTTTTGGATACAAGGTTAACAGTCTTAAAGAATAGAGGTAGTGAATTGAATAGTGACAAGCAAAATGTAAAAATTCTCATGTTAACATATGGGTCGGGTATCAATAGTAGGGTCGACAGGCCTTTTATTCCACCAGGCATTTCCCTGGCTGGAGCCATTGGAGGCCAGTTTTGAAAGCCCAGGACCGCTCCTGGTGTCCCTGTGACTTTCCCCAGCTCCCCAAGGTTATTTTTTAGGAGCCACAAGCAAACTTCAAGAGAGAGAGAAAGAGAGTGAAGGAGGTGGATGTTAGAGAGAAAGCGATCAGGGAGGGAGAAGAGAGAGGGTAGAGGAGGAGAGAGCATGAATGGATGGAAAGCAAGAGAGTTTCCACAAGGAGATGAAGGGAGCCAGGCTGGTTTGAGCATGTATGCTACAGCGACTTATAGTCTGGTCTGGCCCTGGTCAGTAGAGGAGAAAGACATTCAGGACAAAAATGTACACTGGACAGCTGATGTCCAAGTTATGTCGTAGAGCAACAAGCATCTACCTCAAGGTTCAAATGGGTCACAACTGCTGTGCTGGGTCAAATATAACTTGGAAGAGTTTTGCCATTGTATTGTACTGTATTGTATCGCATTGTATTGTATTGTATTGTATTGTATTGCTGTGGAATTTATATAGACTTCATACGTCTGCCTAGGTGCTGAAGCACATTTGTAGACAGGTCCCACTGCACTCTTTGAGATTGCTATGGATGTACAAGTCTTATGTGGCCAATGCATTACTGTATAACATCACAAATGTAGACCTATTCCCTTATCATGTTTTGTAACTGCTCCTGTGTGGGAATTTGCAGTGTAAAGGACTGAGGCATGTTTTAAAGGGCTTTGTAAGTAGGTGGCACAATCACTGCTGCAGGCCCACTGGTAGTGTCTAATTTGTAACCCATGAGCACATGTAGTGCCACTTTACTAATACTCATAAGTAAATTAAATATGCCAATTGAGTATGAGCCAATTCTGCCATGTATTAGGGAGGAAGTACAAGTACTTTAGCACTGGTTAGCAGTGGTAAAGTTCAGAGTCCCAAGGCCAACAAAAACGAATTCAGCAAAAATAGGAGGAGACAGTCAAAATGTCTGGGGATGACCCTACAGAAAGGGTCAGGTCCAGCACCAGGTAGTAGGCCATAGGATTAAGCATTATACAGCCAACCATAATATATGCTATATTAGGTTAATTGTGGAGCAAATAGAGGAGAAACCATTTTAAGACCATCTATTGTATATACTTTGAAAAGACCAATCACGTGTAGCAAAGATTGACCTATGGTTAATGGGCATTTTACAACTAGACAAAGTATATATTTGAGGGGCCCACCCATGTATGGAAAGACTAACCATTAGTAATGGACATTATATAACCAGTTCTCCTATAGGGTCTGAGGATTATTCCAGTAGAGGCAGAGGGGAACTTCCAAGAAATGATCAAACACCACAAACACATACATCTGGTGTCCCCTAGGAGTGGGAATGTTGCGAATGAGAACAGAGAATGCTGAAAATCAAAGCCTATAATTACATGGGTCATTGAAATCCACACCTGAACAGAGAAATGTGCAACTCAGGAAATCATTCAGATCTGAGGAAGGATCAGATACCTAATGTCGAGGGTAGATCCCACAGAGATTTTGCAGAGATCTAAGGACCAATCAAAAAGTAGGAGGGAATGTGCTGCCAGAAGTAATAATACCTATAGGTACTAATGGTTGGTCGAAGAGGAACGGTGTCCAAGGAAAAACACTCAGGGACCTGGCATTACTGGCAGTACACCAATTTATACTTAATGGCATGTGAGTTCTTCACACGAAACATGGACAGTTTATGAATACATTTCATTTCAAGTGAGCCATATAAAGAATGAGATAGTATAGTAATCAAAATCATCTGGATTTCCAGAAGGCTATGAAAGCCGGGCTCACAACAAGATAATGCCACAATGATTAAACCTACCCAGCTTCCGCTAGAACTAGGGAGACACAAGGGTGCCTTATGTTGTTTGTGGGTGGACTGTGCAAGGAATTTATTTGGACTATACTATAATTTCTCCAGTTCGCTTATGTCAATTTTGAGCTGCTGACAAGTTCCCTGCGAGTGCCATAAAAGGATTCAATTTCGAGCATAATGACCCTGCCAAACACTGAATCACTTGGCCAATCGTTGAGGCTGTCTGCCCACAAAATGTGTCATTGCCCTATGATACACTACAATGTGGTGTGCTGGCAACACTATTTAATTTGTTTAAGGCTCCTTTAAATTGAAAAGAACACTTGAACTGTCTGTATTTGGTGCAAACAATGAAAAGACTATGAAGTGGAGTCTGCTGTACTGCTATTGTTCTTCACATTGTCAGAAGAGAATTCCAGAAAGTTGATGCGTTAATGGAGAAGAATGTCCCACTGGTGTAACAGTCAGGGTGGAAATGAGAAAAATTGTGCATTTTTGCTCAAATGAAATGATTCGGATGTGCAGTTTTCCAACTCACTAATTTTTCTCTGGACCCACATCTCCCCACATCAGTTTTCTATGAGGGCACTTTCATGCATTTTTACTCTTGGAATTTTGGGTCAACAAACACTTTCAAAATTGTGCAGTACTCTTATGCAAAATTGTGCTAGGATACGCTTACTTAGAGCATAATTGTATGTAGAAATATTTACCAGGAGCAATTCTGAAAAGTGTCATTAGTCAGAATTCCCTACACAAAAGACTGCTCGTTACACATTTATGAATTTGCACTTAATGAATAGAGATACCTTAGATCAACCTTTCCCTGGACAACTCTTATTTGAGTAGTAGTTTTCTTGTTGCAAACTCTCGAAACTGCACCATAAAAGAATATGCTGTGAGAACTGTTAAGAATAGCTCAAATTTGTAAAACTGTGCCGGCATTTTTCTTTGGAACCTTTTGAAATACTGACTTGGTGAAACATTGGGCCCTATTATGATGACGGTCGGAGTTGCCTCCGACCTACACCATCACAGTGTGGGAACGAACCGAACGTAGGTTTGCCGTTCCGAACACCAGATTACAACGCGACCCCACAGGATGCGATTGCAAACTCCCATTTCTCTATGGGTGCTTGTGTGGCAGGCCGAAACAGCCCACAGCACAAGCTCCCATAGATGAATGGGAGTTTGTGTAAATCCCTGCACTGTGGGGCAGGCACGCCAAGGTGCCTGCCACACAGGCCGCAGAGGGATGGGGCCCTGCCAGGGACCCTCAAAGTCACTTTCTGACTGCCTTTCCATGTCGGAAAGGCTGTTATGGAAAGGCTATCGGAAACCGACATCTTAATCCCGATGGCAGAAACGTTGTCCGTAAGGGATTATGATTGGTATCCAATTGGCTGACGGGCTCCTTGTGCCCATCAGAACACAGTCGGATTGACCGGCTGGTTTACACTCCTACCGCAGACTGTAAATCTATGGCTCAAAGGTTGGTAAGCCTCCGACGAGCGATCGGAGGCTTACCGACTGACATTGTAATAAGGACCTCAGTGTGTTTTCTTTCTCCTTTTTTTAGTAGCAATGAGGTTTTCCTTTGTACCACAAATAATCGCAGTCCCATGAATAAATATATGTCAGTTACTTTCTCTTCATTTATAATGATATTCTACAACAAATAATCATTCGCACCTTGGCACTGACCCACTGTTCATGTTTTTGTCTGTCTGTGTATGCCTTGCTCTGTGTTTACTGTAACTGTATAATAAATACAGACCATAGTCTATGTGTGTGCATCGTATTACTCATCCCCTCATTCAACCCAAGATAGTGGTTAATCTTTTAGTTGGACATCACCAACTGTGGCTTGCAGTTCACCAACTGTGGTTGACAGCTATAGTTATCACCACATAGGGCCAGATTAAGAGTTTTGCAGACAGGGTATTCTGTCACAAATGGGATGGAGGACCCTGTACATCAAATGCATGGTCCACCTGCATTCAGTGGACGTCAGTTTTCCATTTGTGAAGCCCCAGTTGGCTTCTCTAGACCACTGGCAGAAGGGCATTACACTTCCCTCTCTATTTAGGGTGGATGGTGTGATGTCTGTTTTTTTCTGACGTCACCATGAGGTGGGAAGGACAGAAATAAAGCAAATAATGACTTCAACAATGAGGGAAAAACTCCCTGGATGTGGGGGTCATTAGTGATTTGGTTTATATTTGTTTATCAAAAACTTAGCTATTGTTTGGTGAAAAGCCACCAAAGCCTATAACAAGCATACATCAAAATTGTTGTATCTTCACACAACCTGATATGATGGTGGTTCCTATTGAAGTATAGAGTTCGTGCTGGGTCAGAAGTGTCCTCAAAATTTTGCAGATGGTGGTCTGTCAGAGTGGCGGTCTTAATGTCCTTCATAATCCTTACAGACTGAACTCCTTCCATCAACTTTAAATCTTTACAATAGACTTATATGGTGAGTATATGTATTTGGAAGTGTGCTAGCCCTTTCAGCTCTCTAAAGAACCTACTTTTTTCAATTGTTTAAAACCTTTTTTATTTTTTTATTTTCTAAAATTTTGTATAGCGCAAACATGACCCTGAAGGTTATCAGAGTGCTTCACATTTTGGAAGGGAATGACATAGTAAAGGGAAAATGGCAAATGGAGTAACAGAGAATATCATATTTAGCTAATACAATAACGTACTAGGAGAAGAACAAGCATTACATAATAGGACAACCCTGAGCTTTACAGTTGTTAGACCAAAAAGAACATAGTCAGCGGGGCATTGAGGAAACTAATGAGCCATGACCATTTAAGGCAAGAACTTGTTCATTAGGATTATTTTTACTGCATGTTTGAAGGCAGCCGTGGAGGAGATTCTGCGAACTTCTGGTGGGAGAGAGTTCCAGATCCTCGGGGCCGCACCAGAGAAAGCTCTGTGCCTCGTTCTCTTTTTGCAAAAAGTTTGAGGTTTCAAGAGGAGAGAATTTGCACTTCTTGATGGTCTACCCCCTTCAGATAGTTCTAGCTCTTGAGCCAGGTAACAGGGGGTTTTGAAATGGAGGGCTTTGTGTGTCAAACAAGCAACCTTTAGCTGTATTCTTGCTTCGTAGGGTAACCAGTTTAGAGATCTTAGGGCTGGGGATATGTGAGCATTTCTTTTTGTAACCATAATCAATCTGACAGCCGCATTCAAGGAAGCACTAAGTGGGGCCAAGGTATATTTTGGGAGGCCGCAGAGCGTATCGCTTTCATAATCTAGCCTTGGCAGGACAAGCGCTTGAACCACCTGCTTGAAGTCATCTTGTGGAAGGAATGGTTTGAGATTTCCTAAGAATCCTCATCTGGTGGTTAGCACACTTGCACATCTTACTAATATGATTCTTCATGTTCAAGTGCGTGTCCAGGGTGATTCCGAGAGATTTAGCTGAGTCAATGATGTGAGGAGAGCAGTTAAAGGTAGTGAGGTGTTTCAACCAGAGGTCAATTTTAGGGGTGTGATTAGGAGGAGATATGAGAAGGAATTCTGTTTTGGTGGTGTTGAGCAGGAGGTGGTTCTCATATGTTTTGCCAATGTGCAACATTCCGTCCATCATCTTGTGTGTTTTGGTGGTTCTCATTTAGCCAGTTTTGGGTATTCATCAGGGTAGAGTTGAGTGAGGTGAAGTCTTCAGAGGAGGTGATTTTCAGTTAAAGTTGCGTGTCATCCGCATCCTTATGAAAAAGAATATTCATGTAGTTTAGTACATTCGCTAACGGTTCCAAGAAAATATTAAAGAGAATGGGAGAAAGGGCAGACCCTTGTGGGACCCCCATGGAAACTGTAGAGGGCTGGGATAGGGATTGATTCAGCTTGACTCTTTGGGATCTATTGTGAAGGAAGGGCGAAAACCATTGCAAAACCAGGCCAGAAAGGCCCATCTTGTGTTCCAGAATGGCTAAGAGGTTGTCATGATTAACCATGTCCAATGCAGGAGAAATGTCAAGGAGGATTAGGAGGCAGGATTAGTTTTGGTCTAGCCTTTAAAAAATGTAATCAATAATGTGAGTGAGTGCCGATTCAGTGTTGTGGCCACTCTGAAAAACAGATTGATATTGATCTAAGAGTTGGAAATTCCCAATGTGAGTGCAAAGTTGCGATTGCACACATTTTTTTAGGAGCTTAGCCAGGGTGGGGATGTTGGAGATGGGTCGAAAGTTGTTGAGATCAGTTCTGTCGGCATTAGGTTTTTTCAGAATGGGTGATAACTGAGCTGCTTTTAGACATTTGGGGATCTTGCTTTGTGACAATGAAGCAGTGACAACCTTTGTCCAAAGGGGGATGAAGGCATCCTTGATTTCTTTGAAGACAGTTGGTGGCAATGGGTCGATGAAGTGATTAGAAGGGTTGATACTCAGAAGGGTTTTGTAGATGTTGTTTTCACTGAGGGGAGTGGAAGAACCCCAAGTGGCCTTGTTCTTGGTACTAATACTAAGTGGCTCGAGCCTCTCAGAGAGAGCACGAGGTGCAGCAGTCTCGTATGATGGAAGAAGGGCCTTCTTAGATGCAAGGTCAATACTGATGAGTTTAGTTTTTTCCAAAAAGAAAACAGCCAGTTCTTCACATCAAGGAAAATCGTCTCCTGAGTCAAGGTAGTTGGGTGCTTTCGCTGATTGTTGTTTGACAATTTCAAAACGTTTCTTGGGGTGATTAGAGGCTTGAATAAGTTGGGATCTGAAGTAATTGGCCTTAGCACTCTTGATTTTTTTAATTATAGGAGCTCCTTAGCGATCTGAGGACTTTTAGATGATCCGAGGAAGGTTTTGATCTCCAGGAACATTCAGCTGCCTTTAAGTTGCGGCGTTCAGAGTTTAGTTGTTGTTGAACCAGGGTTTGGAGATTTTGGAGGAAGCATTTTTAGTTGTAGAGGTGCAATGGAATCCATAATACCAGAGATAGTGGACTTATCGAAGTCAGTAAGATCATGTACATCAGTCATGTCATCTTGGGAAGACATGGCATATTTACATTTGGTTGCTAGAACTTCCATGTTAATATTCCTGAGATCCCTTTTCCATTGTTTAATTTTCTTTGGTTGATCCCTCTTCCGGTACACCTCCCTATTAATAAAGAAGAAGATGCTGTAATGGTCGGACCAGTCACAAGGGGTAATGTCATCCAATGTGATGGTATTTCCTTTTGAAATGATGAGGTCCAGAATTTCTCCTTTATTGTGTGTTGCCGGTCACATAATTGGGTAGGCTCCAGATCTGATAAGAATGATTTTAGGCAGATTACTGCTTGGTCCTTAGGGTTATCCCAGTGAAGGTGGAAATCAACGAGGTAGATTTGGGACACTGAGGGGTCATCATTGGAAGAGATGATTTCCATTAGTTGTTCAATGAAGAGGAGATTATCTTCAGGGGGGTGGTAGAAAGTATGAAGTTTGCAAACCGGCAGGTGATTACTAAAGATGTTGAGGCAAAGGTATACAACTGAGGATGAGGTGGAGGTCTCTGTGTGGGAAACTGAAAGTGTATTCTTATGTATACAAGCTAGTCCACTACCCTGCTTCTTAGATCTGTCTAGACGGATTATGTCATGTCTAGGAGGTACTAAGAGGTCTAGGATAGGGCTGGAAAAGGTATTTAGCTAAATTTCTGTGAGGATGATAATATCTAGATCATTGTTTTGGATGAGGTCAAAGATATCAGAGCCATGTTTACTGGCTTTTCTGCAGTTGAGTTGTGCACATTTCAGCCATACAGGCATGTGGGATTTAAGACTCTGCAGTTGTTAGAGGGTTTGCTGTGCGGATTGGCATGAATGGCTTGAATTTGAGCCATAGGAGTCTTGTCAGTGTCTAGAGTGATAGAGTAAAAAGGAGCAGATCCTCGATATCACTGGTTGCAAGGTCGACCTTCTTTCTTCTAGGGTGGAAAGGGGCGTTAGGGAGGGGTAAGGTTTTAGAGGTAAGGTGCGAGGATTGCTCGTCATGGCCAGTGATTGCGCTACAGGGACTATGGGCAGCTTTCCCAAGTAAATAAGAGAACTAAGCTGGGGTAGATAGTCAAGTGAGAGGGCTTTCAGTTCATGGAGTTAATGTGAGAGAAGGTGCAATTGGAGAGATAACACGACCAGACGCTCGACCAGGTCTGAGTGTTGGCTCAAGGATAGAGGCTGAGGGGAGAGATCAGGCAGAGAGGGGGGGCCTCGTCGGATGTCTGGATGGTCTGAGGCAGAAATGCTGAGTTACGGGTGAGGGGGTGCGTCCTTAAAATCCTGCAGAGTCCCTGTTCACTTTGAAAGAGTGGCTGGGGAAGGAAGGAGGGTGGAGGGCCAGTTGTGTTGTGTAATGGAGGTGGTCAAAGGGAGATTGAGTCTGTTAGGATGAGAAGAGACCATGTTGGTGTTCTTTTATGCTTTGCCAGCAGAGAAGGCGTCGATAGTGGAGTCCTGGATGGGAGAGCATCTGAAAAGAGAAAAGGCGGTAAGGCATGAGGGGGCATCCCGATTCAGGAAACGCCATAAATCTGGCTTGTGATCGGCGAGATGAGTGATACATTAATCTCGAAATCCATATGCATCAATGTTCTATTAGATTGAGAAACTACTACAGGGGGCTGAATCTCACTGAAATCCGCTGTGAAGAGAGTGGCATTATGAGCCACTCCCGGTAGTGGCGGGAGGTGAGCTGGATATTTCCAATGGATTAGAAGGGTGTGGAAAGGGATCAGAGGATTTAGCGCTCACTGCTTTCTTGAGGGTATGGAAAATATGGTCCATCTTGGCTAGATTCAATTTAGAGGCTTGGATTAGAACGATACCATTATTGTAGAGAGTTATGGTGGCATTAGCTTTGAGGAAAGGCAAGGGTGAAGTTGCTAATTTGAGACCATGTGGGGTTTGCCTAGTGTCTTTTATTCGAAGCATGGAATTTAGGACATCCTGCCAGCATGCCTGTTTTCTGGTGTTGACGATGAGGTCATTAGATAGAATACTAGGCCTGGGCTAAAAATCAGTTCCGCTCGCGGAAATTGCGATAATTTGACATTTTCGCATTCCTCGGAGAGCGTGAAAATGTCAAAATTTCCGCAATCCGCATTTTACCGGAATTGTTTTGCTTGCTCGCGCTCTAAAATAATACATTCTTGCGTGCACGCGATCACCTTACCTGAATCCCCGCGTTCGCCGACAAGTTTTCCCGATCCGGTCGCGTTCTCCACGAGATGTTGGATTGTTGGTAGCCATTTGCGCTGTCTCGCGACAGTTCGCGCCCGCAGTAACATCCTTCGTCGCGCGATCACGTCTTTCTTCTCGCGATCATGCACCGCGAGACAAGTGAAAACAAGATGGCCGCGCCCGCGAGCAACCGCATGGGTAAGTTGGTGAGCCGCGACCACGCAGAACATACCGCGAACGGGCGGGAAAAAAACTTCTGCATCTTCGCGAAAGTGAATTTTGCAAATTCCGCCCACCCCTATAGAATACCCTTTTTTGTGAAGGTAGACA
This sequence comes from Triturus cristatus, assembly GCF_964204655.1. Classification (NCBI taxonomy): domain Eukaryota; kingdom Metazoa; phylum Chordata; class Amphibia; order Caudata; family Salamandridae; genus Triturus; species Triturus cristatus. Next base: position 315,902,711 of record NC_140588.1, on the reverse strand, counting down.
TCGGAGATTAATGTTTCAGGTCTAAATTTGAGTAAACGATGTTTGTGCTTTTTAGCCGCATTTTTGGAGAGGTTAGGTGGATAATTGATAGTGAAGGCATTGGATCCTGGAGGGTCAGGGCTTATCTCAATTCTGAGAAAGGCCAGAGGCCAGTATTGAAGAGGAGGGAGGACCATTTAGGAGGAGAGAGTGACTCTGTCTCAGAGGTAAGGCGTAAATAAATAGGCAGTAGTCATAATGAATAAGCAGCACACACTTTGCATGAGAAATTATGATATTTAAGTAGCTGGGTAAGTCTACTAAAGATTACAGGTGTTCTAGGATTGGGCTGGGTAAATATAATTTCTAATAGATGGCACTATGTGATGGAACCATACCAAGATGTCTGCTTTATTAGATTGTGAGGAAGTCCTACCTTTAGCTTTACTGCAGAGGATTAAGGCACGAGGCATAGTCCTACTTTACTTTCCATGTCCTTGAAAGCTCGTAGTACTAGTCAAAAATTGTAGAGAGGCTAGTCCTTCCTCTCTTTTTGGAGAAGCCCAGACTTTGGTATAATTACAGAATGTCTAGACCTGTGCTTATCTTCCTGTGAGCGTGCGCCATCATGAGGAAGGGATTCCTGAAAGGAAGGCAGTGCGCCACAACCACAGGCAGCAATCTAAGAAGTGGAGCCTCTGAAGCTCAGAAATGGGTGCCAATTTGAGATGGGGACTCCAGTCAGAGACAGCACAGCAACCATCAACTGGGAGATAAGTCGGAGGCTCCACCGAACAATAATTACCGCATGCGGATCATCAGTAGGTCGACACTGCATCTGCTGAACACAGCTCAGAGGTCTCCTTTCACGAAATGAATTAGGTCGTCCTCATCGGGCAGCTTGAGGCGAAGCAGCAAGCAGCCAAGGGGAGCCTACGCAGCTCACTAGGGAGGCATCGGATGCAGGCTGCGAGGTGGTCGGTCTCCTCCCGCGACCGGAATGCAGGAAGGAATGCGAGAGGCCGCCCACTTGGGATGCAACCATGTCCTGGATCACTGCAGACCCAGTCGGGGAAAAGGCAGGACATGAGCGTGACAGTCAACAAACTCCCAGAAGATCCCCAGGTGTCACAACGAGCCGCCATCTGGCAAAGACCACAGACCACTGCGAATGACTGACAAATAATGACTTCAAATGATGACTTCAACAATGAGGGAAAAAACTTCCTGGATGTGGGGGTCATTAGTGATTTCGTTTATATTTGTTTATCAATAAGGGACTCCCACTTTGCAAGTGGATTTTTAAAAAACAAAAACTTTGCAATTGTTTAGTGAAAAGCCATCAAAGCCAACAGCAGGCATACATCAAAATTGTTGTATCTTCACTGAAGCTGGTAAGATGGTGGTTCCTATTGAAGTATAGAGTTTGTGCTGGGCCAGCATATCCTCTAAATTTTGCAGACAGTGGTCTGTCAGAGTGGCGGCCTTAATGTCCTTCATAATCCTTACAGACTGAACTCCTTCCATCAACTTTAAATCTTTACAATGGACTTACATGGTGAGTATATGTATCTGGAAGTGTGCCACCCATTTCAACTGTCTAAAGAACGTATTTTTTTCTATTTTTTAAAACCTTGTGAACAAATGTTGAATGTGAATACTGCCATCTTCTTGCAAACCTAAAGAGACATTCCAAAGTGTAAATTTGCTGAATAGAAAATTCTTCATGACTACTTTGGTGTCAAAATTAAGCTTACACATCTGCTGGTATAATTTTCTTGAAAAATCAGTGCTCAATTGAGGGAGAAAACTGATGGCTTTTCTGTACTGTATTGAACGTGATTAGTTTAGTGCTTATTTTATCAATCAATCAATCAAATCCTTTATTCAATTTTACACATAAGATCATAAAAGTATCCGAAAAATATTTACAGTCACATTTTAGAAAAAAACATTATAAAAATAGATTAATACCTGATTCTTAAAAATGTGCTACCATACAGTTTATATAAAAATTAATTTCATCTATATACATAATGCCGTAAAAATTTTGAAATATGCAAAATAAACAATTGATGGATGGAATGCTGGACAATGCAAACATTCACCCCCAGTCACAAGGATCTGCGTTTAATCCATCATTCTTTTGCTCACCACACCACCCCAGTTTGGACTCAGCCAATTGCAAATCAGTCTTGACCCTGTTCCTTCTGGGAACAGTCCAGCCCCAACTGCCAAGCCAGGTCCTCCCTGGACCGGAAAAAAGCATCCTGCGACCAGTTTCAGGGTTACACCCCTCTTCAGCCAGTATAGCTTGACTCCAGTGGCGTAGTGAGAATGGGACCCATGTCTGGGTATACCCTTCCCCCTTATGGTGACATATGCAAAAGAAACAATTGATGAACGGAATGCTGGACAATGCGAACATTCACTCGCAGTCACAAGGTTCTGGGTCTAATCCATCATTCTTTTGCTCACCACACCACCGCAGTTTGGACCCAGCCATATGCAAATCAGTCTTGAGCTTGTTCGTTCTGGGAACAGTCCAACCCGAACTGCCAAGCCAGGTCCTCCCTGGACCGGAAACAAGCATCCTGGGACCATTTTCAGGGCATCACCCTTCATCATTTGTTCTTTTTGTATTTGTCACCCCGAGTGGGGCGGGTATGCCCAGACATGGGTCCCGTGGTCTCCATGCCACTGGAATCAAGCTATCCTGGCTGATGAGGGCTGAAAGCCCGAATCCAGTCCTAGGATTCTTGTTTCCAGTCCAGGGAGGACCTGGCCTGACAGTTCGGGCAGGACTGTTCCCATTGGGCGCAGGGTCAAGACTGATTTTCATATGGCTGGGTCCAAACTGGAATGGCATGGTGAGCAAAAAAACGATGGATTTAGGCCCAAATCTCTGTACTGGGGTGAATGTATGACATTGTTCTGAATTCTGTCCATCAATTGTTCTTTTTGCATTTTTCACCCCGAGTGGGATGGGTATGCTCAGATGTGACTCCCGTGCTCTCCATGCCACTGGAGTCAAGCTATCCTGGCTGATGAGGGCTGAAAGCCCGAAACCGGTCCTAGGATGCTTGCTTACTGTCCAGGGAGGACCTGGCCTGGCAGTTCAGGCTGGACTGTTCCCATTTGGGGCAGGGTCAAGACTGATTTGCATATGGCTGGGTCCAAACTGGAATGGCATGTGAGCAGAAAAACAATGGAATTAGGCCCAGATCTCTGTACTGGGGTAAATGTATGACATTGTTCTGCATTCTGTCCATCACTTGTTCTTTTTGCATTTGTCGCCCTGAGTGGGACGGGTATGCCCAGACGTGGGTCCCGTGCTCTCCATGCCACAGGATTCAAGCTATCCTGGCTGATGAGGGCTGAAAACCCGAATCCGGTCCTAGGATGCTTATTTTCAGTCCAGGGAGGATCTGGCCTGGCAGTTTGGGCTGGACTGTTCCCATTGGGCGCAGGGTCAAGACTGATCTGCATATGGCTGGGTTCAAACTGGAATGGCATGGTGACCAAATAAACAATGGATTTAGGCCCAGATCTCTGTACAGGGGTTAATGTATGACATTGTTCTGCATTCTGTCCATCAATTGTTCTTTTTGTAAAAATTATGAAAGTCATTTTTAAGTCGTCTTATGTGCCAACCTGCTTCCTCTTTTTAATGCATGCCCATAAAAATGACGCTAACGAAAAGCACACAGAAGAATTTTGCAAAGATTTGAGAAAAAATAGTGCTACACGGCAATATTTAAAATTGTAGCGCTTGCAAATTGGTACAATAAAATTAGGCCTTTCCTGAAGGTAGAAATCACAAAGAAATAAAACATGAAGATCGTCCTGTGTAGATAAGTTGTCACACAGACATTGGGAAAGTTCTAAATGCTTATATTTCTTCCCTGGATATCCCACCATCAGAGGAATGAGATTAAAACAAAATCCAAGCAAGATATATTTGTGCTGTGGGAATGTATCATCAGCCAGGTAATAACAGCTATTCTCCTCCAATGCTGGGGTTAGATCATACAGTCGTGCCGACTGAGTTTGGAAGTTTTTTTCCCTTCTTAAATATTGGGCTCTCTTAATAAAGGTCTCAGTTACTTTCCGCTTGGATATGGATTTACAGGCAGAGGGATCATTAAAAAGGCTACTTAAATAGAGTGCAGATAGTTCTGGCGCCACATATTTTATCCACCTAATCCTACTGTGGTTATCTGACTTTAGAATAGTTGTTATTAGATTTTGCATAAGAGGGATTGTGTCCCTCCTCCAGATCAAATGCCACAGTAGGAGTGGCGCCATATTGATAGAGTCCGTGATATAAGGTAAAGCCAGTTTCATATGAAGCACATCATTCAAATATGACTAAGGTAGCGAGGTAAAAGACTTGAAAAATGTATTTTCTATTACATGTAAAGAGTCGCAGGGGGCTGTTCCCTAAACTACTGCTCCATTCACCGCTGCTGCCTTTGTTTTCGCTTTATAGATTTTTTTCATAGGAATTAGCGGTTTGGCTCCCAACTTTTTAGAGAATGATTCCAGCGCAGCTAGGTTTCTCTGCATGCCCATTACTCTGCCCTCTAACAGTTTGAACCAGGATTGTTTATTATCAAATAGGACCCTTAAATAGGGGAACGAGTCTACCACCTCAATTTTGACAGAATCCATAGTAAAACAGGGTGGTCTTTCGCGTCTCCCAGCTCCTGCTAGAATTATGAAGGATTTAGATTGATTGACCTTTAAGTCCAATGAATTCATAAAAACCACGTAGGCCGCTATAAGGCGCTGAAGCCCCATTGCAGTTCAGGCCATCAAGACAGCGTCATCAGCATACGCCAAAATTGGTAACCGCTGAAGTTCCGGGAGCTGTGCCCTCAAGGTGATTTCCCACATTGTTGGTATAGATGGAAAATAGGAACGGTGCCAGGACGCAGCCCTGCCTGACCCCTTTTAAGATCTTAAATGTTCGGGTATATTCCCCGTTCTTCCCGTAGCGGACCGATGAAGATGCGTCAGAATACAGCTGTTTGATGAAGTCGACCAATGCCTGATCGATTCCCATCTCCTCCATATTCTGCCAGACTCTAGGGTGGGACAAGCCTCTAGGGTGGGACAAGCAGTCAAAGGCTGCGGACAAGTCCATAAAGACAAGATAGATCTTCCCACCCTTGGCTCTGACATATCTATCCATAATAAGTGAGAGGTTCAGGCATTGGTCTACTGTGCCCTTTCCCTTCTGGAAACCGTATTGGGACTCCATTAAAATATTCTTACTTCTCACCCACGCATCCAGTCTAGTGCTTGTTTTATCATTTCAGTGCAGTTATTCTGTGAAAGAACATTCATGCATTTAGAGTAGCTTACTTTTTTGGAGCACTAAAGTAGAATAAGAAGCATTCTTTGCAGTTATATGGGTTGCAGTTCTGCTTCTACTGTCACTTCATTGTTTTTAGCTCCTTTTTTTTAGATTGTGTTTTTACAAGTTAGCTATTAATTGTTTACCATGCAATTCTCCTTGCAATTTTGGGTACTACAGTCAACAGTGGCTTAATATTATCTGTAAATATAAATTAACAACAGGAGAGAGAGAGGGAGTTTTTTGGAGCCACTCTTAGTCCCCCAGGGCTAGTATAAATCAACAACAGAAGAGTGTGTCCATCAGGTGTGAACAAGTGCAGAGCGATGTAAAAACGTGAATCACTATGTTTTTAAAAGAACCCTCACTCACCAACCTAGTTGGTGACATGCTTCATCATTGGGTTCCCACCGGAGAGACCGAATGTCTCCCCGGTGTGCTGCGACGCCTGAATTACAGCGGAGCTGGTTTTTTGTGTGTGGATGCAGTGCACAGGGTGATAGTGTAGGTTAAAATATGCCACAGTTTCAACCAATAAGGAATTTTAATAGTGGTAAACCGGACACAATTAAAAATAGTGTGGCGGACGTTAAAAACTGGTGATAATTGGGCCAGCTACGTCCTAAATCTGGTGCAAAGTGATTAAAGTGGTCTCAGTTCTGTTGGGGCAAAGTAGAAAAAACGACACAGAACAAACAAACAGTGATTCACACAATACATACATAATTTCACAGGAAACAGGCTTGGGCTAATCACACAAATATTGTGAAAGTATTTCATGCACACACATGGTGGAAATTTCCCATTACTCTGAACCTACGGGAAAAATCACTAGTATCAACCCGTGTTCAAAAGGTAAAATCATGTGGTGCTCATTAGCGCTATAACTGATCGTGCCGGAAAAGTGCTACACCCTGTTTGGGGGTGATACGGCAAAGCAGCCTGAGTGTATCGCCTTCACACTGATGGTCAGCACTGCACTCTGGCTGACTTCTAGGAGGTGAAAAAAGAATAAATAAAGCTTGGTTTGTGATGGAGATTCAAAGGATTATTGTATCGTATGGATTGGTGAACATCAAGAAAACCGATAGCGGTGCTTACGTGATGTTCAAATCAGTTTCACTACATGAGTCCGGGTGGGAGGCGGGACTTATAGTCACACTCTGGACAGGGAGTGAAAAGAATAAAAAGGTCAAAAACTTACATGGTTGGAGTAAAGGTATGGAAATCCGTATGGCAGAACCTTTACTTACTACTCCAAAGTCACCAGCCCTCTGCAAACCTACTTGGCCCTCCTGCGGACTCGGATATTGACGTCCGGGTCAGCCGAGAGGTAAAAGTAGTATGCGTTTCCCAATCGGGAGGCGTAACGTCATCACGTCTGTCACGTGAGACGCTAACGCGGAAGGAAACAACTAGACTGCTGACTGTTAGAGGCCAAGGTAAACTTGGTAGGCTTCCGGGAGAATCGTTAGACTCGGAGAGGTTTGGATTGGTGCCAGAAGGATCTCAATGTCACGAAGGCAAAAAAGGCTTTGCACATAATGCTGGTTATGCGTACTAAAGAGGACGCATAGACTGCTAAGCAGGTGCACGCGACTGTTTTAGCGGAGAAAACCCTTATTTGATGGATTTCATTAGGAGGAGTTTAGGGTATTAGATGGTATTTCGGGGTTTACAATATTTTTGAATAAGGCAATGAAAGGAGTGTGAGTATCACTACCTAGTGGGTGTTCAGGACAGATGGAGCAAAACTTTTTGAAGACCTGTTGTTCACATTGAAAGGCATCTACAGCAAACTCAGTCAAAACGCAGTGTAGTGGTGTCTTGAAAGGTAGGTGGTATACCACAGAGTGACTGGTTAGATGTTTTCCCTTCCAACATATTATCTTTTTGACGTATTATCTTTTGAACACTGTGCCCCATGGAATATTATTGTTGAAACCCGTAGTATGACTAGACAGGCGATAGATCCAATGTTGTTCTTTTTCAAACAGAATGTTGGTCGCCCTAGTCCCTGGATTGATTTGTTCAATTATAGTCCAGGTCAGGTCGTCAGGGGTGTGTTTGAGGGCTACATAGTGTTCTGTCATTTTGGTGATACTTTTCCCACAGCGGATTGTGCTTCTGTGTTCGACAATGCGTTGTTTGATTTTACGTGTGGTCATTCCAACGTATCTGATCCCACACGGGCATGTCAGTAGGTAGATGACGTTGGATGAGTTACAGTTCGTGTGTGTACGTTGACTCCACACTTTGTCTTGTTCGAGATTCAGAGTCTTGCTTGCTTTCGGGAGGTGGCACACACTGCACTGCCCACATGGAAAGTGCCCTGTTACTTTGGGAAGTCCCCAGGATTGTAGGACAGACGGGATGTTGTCAGGTGATGATGTTCGTGGTCTCGTGTGTACTAGGGCATCTTTTATGCTCCTAGCCTTCCTGAAAGAAAACAGGGGTTTTTCCCATTTTAAGTTGTTACTCATAAGGATGCCCCAATGTTTTTGAATAGATTTAGTAACAGCATTAGAAGCCGTGCTGTAAGTTGTCACACATGTCAGAGGAATATCTTCTACTGCTTTTACTGAATCCTCAAGTAGAACTTCTCTGTGTTGATTTTTAGCCCTCTTGTAGCTGCGTTTTAGAATTTTCTCTGGGTAACCTCTTCTTTTCAGTTTTGTGGATAGGTTATCGGATTGAATGCGATAGTCTTCCATACGACTACAGTTGCGTCTGATGCGCAAAAATTGACCAAAAAGGAGGTTTTCTCTAAGCGGTCGTGGATGGAAGCTAGAGAAGGCTAAGAGATTGTTTTTTGAGGTCGGTTTGTAATAGGTTTTAGTAAGTAGCTTGCCTTCCCGTTTGGTAATAGTAAGATCCAGAAAGATTATTTCATTCTGGTCATACGTGTTGGTGAATTTCAGGCTGGGGTAGCAGGTGTTAATCCATTAAAAAAACTTCACAAGTTGGATTTCAGGTCCTTTCCAGATCACCAAGATGTCGTCTATATATCTTTTCCAAAAAGATATATAAAGCGAGAAAGGATTGTTGGGGGTCAGTATGTACTTTTGCTCGAAATCATACACGTAAAGGCCTGCCACACTGGGAGCAAAGGTACTCCCCATGGAAGTACCAGTGGATTGGAGAAAGAGGGTCCCTTTATATTCAAAGAAATTCTTTTCTAGGGCTAGAGTGGCGCAATCGACAATGAACTGTTTCGAGGTCTGGAAGTCCCAGGGATTCTCCTCCAAAGTCTCACTGATGACCCTGATGGTATCTTCCTGGGGTATGCTGGTATATAGACTTTCTATGTCTAAAGATACCAGGAAGGTTGGTTCTACTGGAGGATTCAGTAAAAGCAGTAGAAGATATTCCTCTGACATTTCTTTGAATATAAAGGGACCCTCTTTCTCCAATCCACTGGTACTTCCATGGGGAGTACCTTTGCTCCCAGTGTGGCAGGCCTTTACGTGTATGATTTCGAGCAAAAGTACATACTGACCCCCAACAATCCTTTCTCGCTTTATATATCTTTTTGGAAAAGATATATAGACGACATCTTGGTGATCTGGAAAGGACCTGAAATCCAACTTGTGAAGTTTTTTGAATGGATTAACACCTGCTACCCCAGCCTGAAATTCACCAACACGTATGACCAGAATGAAATAATCTTTCTGGATCTTACTATTACCAAACGGGAAGGCAAGCTACTTACTAAAACCTATTACAAACCGACCTCAAAAAACAATCTCTTAGCCTTCTCTAGCTTCCATCCACGACCGCTTAGAGAAAACCTCCCTTTTGGTCAATTTTTGCGCATCAGACGCAACTGTAGTCGTATGGAAGACTATCGCATTCAATCCGATAACCTATCCACAAAACTGAAAAGAAGAGGTTACCCAGAGAAAATTCTAAAACGCAGCTACAAGAGGGCTAAAAATCAACACAGAGAAGTTCTACTGGAGGATTCAGTAAAAGCAGTAGAAGATATTCCTCTGACATGTGTGACAACTTACAGCACGGCTTCTATTGCTGTTACTAAATCTATTCAAAAACATTGGGGCATCCTTATGAGTAACAACTTAAAATGGGAAAAACCCCTGTTTTCTTTCAGGAAGGCTAGGAGCATAAAAGATGCCCTAGTACACACGAGACCACGAACATCATCACCTGACAACATCCCGTCTGTCCTACAATCCTGGGGACTTCCCAAAGTAACAGGGCACTTTCCATGTGGGCAGTGCAGTGTGTGCCACCTCACGAAAGCAAGCAAGACTCTGAATCTCGAACAAGACAAAGTGTGGAGTCAACGTACACACACGAACTGTAACTCATCCAACGTCATCTACCTACTGACATGCCCGTGTGGGATCAGATACGTTGGAATGACCACACGTAAAATCAAACAACGCATTGTCGAACACAGAAGCACAATCCGCTGTGGGAAAAGTATCACCAAAATGACAGAACACTATGTAGCCCTCAAACACACCCCTGACGACCTGACCTGGACTATAATTGAACAAATCAATCCAGGGACTAGGGCGACCAACATTCTGTTTGAAAAAGAACAACGTTGGATCTATCGCCTGTCTAGTCATACTACGGGTTTCAACAATAATATTCCATGGGGCACAGTGTTAAAAAGATAATACGTCAAAAAGATAATATGTTGGAAGGCAAAACATCTAACCAGTCACTCTGTGGTATACCACCTACCTTTCAAGACACCACTACACTGCGTTTTGACTGAGTTTGCTGTAGATGCCTTTATATGTGAACAACAGGTCTTCAAAAAGTTTTGCTCCATCTGTCCTGAACACCCACTAGGTAGTGATACTCACACTCCTTTCATTGCCTTATTCAAAAATATTGTAAACCCCGAAATACCATCTAATACCCTAAACTCCTCCTAATGAAATCCATCAAATAAGGGTTTTCTCCGCTAAAACAGTCGCGTGCACCTGCTTAGCAGTCTATGCGTCCTCTTTAGTACGCATAACCAGCATTATGTGCAAAGCCTTTTTTGCCTTCGTGACATTGAGATCCTTCTGGCACCAATCCAAACCTCTCCGAGTCTAACGATTCTCCCGGAAGCCTACCAAGTTTACCTTGGCCTCTAACAGTCAGCAGTCTAGTTGTTTCCTTCCGCGTTAGCGTCTCACGTGACAGACGTGATGACGTTACACCTCCCGATTGGGAAACGCATACTACTTTTACCTCTCGGCGGACCCGGACGTCAATATCCGAGTCCGCAGGAGGGCCAAGTAGGTTTGCAGAGGGCTGGTGACTTTGAAGTAGTAAGTAAAGGTTCTGCCATACGGATTTCCATACCTTTACTCCAACCATGTAAGTTTTTGGCCTTTTTATTCTTTTCACTCCCTGTCCAGAGTGTGACTATAAGTCCCGCCTCCCACCCGGACTCATGTAGTGAAACTGATTTGAACATCACGTAAGCACCGCTATCGGTTTTCTTGATGTTCACCAATCCATACGATACAATAATCCTTTGAATCTCCATCACGAACCAAGCTTTATTTATTCTTTTTTCGCCTCCTAGAAGTCAGCCAGAGTGCAGTGCTGACCATCAGTGTGAAGGCGATACACTCAGGCTGCTTTGCCGTATCACCCCCAAACAGGGTGTAGCACTTTTCCGGCACGATCAGTTATAGCGCTAATGAGCACCACATGATTTTACCTTTTGAACACGGGTTGATACTAGTGATTTTTCCCGTAGGTTCAGAGTAATGGGAAATTTCCACCATGTGTGTGCATGAAATACTTTCACAATATTTGTGTGATTAGCCCAAGCCTGTTTCCTGTGAAATTATGTATGTATTGTGTGAATCACTGTTTGTTTGTTCTGTGTCGTTTTTTCTACTTTGCCCCAACAGAACTGAGACCACTTTAATCACTTTGCACCAGATTTAGGACGTAGCTGGCCCAATTATCACCAGTTTTTAACGTCCGTCACACTATTTTTAATTGTGTCCGGTTTACCACTATTAAAATTCCTTATTGGTTGAAACTGTGGCATATTTTAACCTACACTATCACCCTTTGCACTGCATCCACACACAAAAAACCAGCTCCGCTGTAATTCAGGCGTCGCAGCACACCGGGGAGACATTCGGTCTCTCCGGTGGGAACCCAATGATGAAGCATGTCACCAACTAGGTTGGTGAGTGAGGGTTCTTTTAAAAACATAGTGATTCACGTTTTTACATCGCTCTGCACTTGTTCACACCTGATGGACACACTCTTCTGTTGTTGATTTTTAATATTATCTGTTCCATCAAATCCTGTGCCCAAAGCCCTTGGCAAGCCCCTGCCCTTTTTCTGGTCCACCCTTCTGCTTTATGATTTGTGCTTTGGTTGGACATGGTGATCGCCCATGAACAATTTATCATTTTTACTGAATTTCACTTTGTGTGGCTGTGGTTCCTGTTGAACAGCGGTGCTCTGTGAAGTTCCCTTTTCTTTCCTTTAATGGAGTCAGCCGCTGTCCATATCCTTGCTGCAGTGAGTATATGTGTCATTACAATCCTGCCTATGACCTTGAGAAGTGTGCCACATGTCTGTACCGCTGTACTGGGCAGTAGTCTTCGTCATGGAGATGGACTTCCTACAGCCCGCTGTGTTCAGAGGCTGTGAAACATCTGCTTCTGTTGGCCTCTGCATCATGGTATAGATGCATGGAACCAATCGACTTCACTTTCCAGCATAGCACACATCCTGGCTCAATTACTAGAAAAACATCATTTTTAATCATTGAGTGTATTTAAGCTCCTAATCCAATGAGGTGTAATGCAGTCATCTTGAATAAGGATCCAATCATCGTGTGAATAGCTATAGCATCAATTCTCTATGAGAATCCCTATACTACCTACTGCTTCTGGCTTCTCTAAAGCCTTATTAAACTGGTAATGCAAGACATGTTTTAACTTGACACATTGACCTTTTTGTAGTACTGATCTGTTTGTAGGATAATATAAATAAATGTTTTTACTCCATGTAGTACGTGTTCCAGTTTCAATCTGCAGGAACCCCTTTCGGCCAATACCTTTGCATCACATTAATTCAAGGGCCACTCAGCACATCTACAGCTTTCAGTTCGACTGTGCTTTTAGAAGTTGTTTACTATAGCAAATGTGTCCATTCTATATCACCACTTCATCCTTAGTACAGCACTGCACCACAAATGTGATTACTGAGGCTTCTACTGTTGGTGTTTAAAAGGTTTTATTTACTGCCAGTAAATGCAGCATGAACAAATACAAACTGATATATTAACTAATCAATCACTAATTAATATACTGTATTAATAACTTTGAGAGGAGGATGAAAGTCTTTATCATTTTTACAAGGGAAGGAAAGGGAAGGAAAGGGGGGAAGGGAAAGACAAAAAAGATAAAAAGAAAAACTCCTATAGTATAATTGTAATGACCAAGAAAAATACCGTTCTCATCTACAACTTAGTATACAAGTGAAACAGAAACTGCATAATTAGAACTACAACCTTACATTCAAATGCAAAGGAAGAACAGAGAGATAAAAAGTTAATGGAGGATAAACATTTTCAGGCAATACAAGAATAGTATTTAACCCCTTCAGCGCTGCGCGGATTCCCCCGCGGTGCTGAAGGGTTCTAGCGCGGGCGTGGTCATGACGGAACGGTTCCGTCATGAGCACAGCTCAACCGATGCTCATGACGGAACCGTTCCGTCATGAGCATCGAAGGGGTTAATATAACATTCTCAACCTAGTTAAGAAATGTAGTAAGAGGTAACCAAAACAATTCAGCATTATGAGAGGATAAACATTGAATAGTGTACATGGTATTCAACTTATGATGAAAATATACCGAATTCCACCACACTATGGGGCCGATTACGATGCGGCAAGGAAAGGCTCTGACAGTCTGTCTTAGCCTTTACGGGCCACATCTTTGTTTGATTTCCGACCGCCACATTACAATGCTGGCAGTCGGAAATTAAACCGGCCCGTCATTCCGGCTGGCTTCTGGTGGGCTCAAGGAGACCATAGGCTAGTCGGAGGCCAGCCCGCAATCCCAAAGGGCCGCCTTTCCTCCCTTGGGATTATGATACTCGGTCTCTGGCAGGCTTTCCATGTCGGGCTTTCCAACATGGAAAGCCTGTTGGAGAGTGAGTATGGGCACCCTTAGCAGGGCACCCTTGCCCCTGTTGCCTCTGGTTGGGGGCTGAGGGGGCACCTATGGTGCCCATCTGTTCATCCCTGCACCATATGGCAGGCACCCTGAGGTGCATGGAAGAGCACACACTCCCATTTCTCTATGGGAGCTTGTGTTACAACCAGTTTACGGCCGCAACACAAGCTCCCATAGAGGAATGGGAGTATGCGACCGAGCAGTGTTCGGTTGCATCATAAGGAGGCAGTCGGGACACCCAACCGGAGGTCATTGGTCCCGTTTCCAAGACGGTGTCCGACATCCTAACAGGGCCCCCTTGAATGATAAGTTAGATGACGACTTCCAATAAAAATGATTTGCTGAAAAGCAATTACTAGTAAAATATCTAATAATGTATCCTTAGGAAATGATGGGACCAGGGAATTAGTTAAGGTACCTAGAAAACTATAAAGAATATTCAAAGGGTGATCTAAACTAAAAATCTTTTTAATCTTGGACCAAACCCTATGCCAAAAAGAAAGTGTATTGGGGTATCTAAAATAAATAACATATGCATAAGGTCTGCCTTAGGAAAATCAAAGACCAACATTTATCAGAGATATCTGAAGAAAATCTGGAGCACTGTAAAGGGGGGAGATAAAGTCTATGGCATATAAAAATAAGGATTGAGTAATACTAGCTGACCTGAAAATTTAGTAAATGCGTGCTTATATCTTATTCCAGAATGAAACAATCCAAGTAACCAGAAATCCCCTGCACATAAAAGCTCTGACTTGGACTTGATTCAAAAGCGCTCTGGAAAAGAGAGATACTTGGATTGTTTCATTCTGCAAGGAAAAATACACATCAAGAAACACATTTTTCAGTGATAAAAAATTAGAATAAAAAGATTTAGGACAATGATATGTAAGGCAAAATTGAGTGAAAGAGATAGGAGAATTATTGTGAAAAAGTTGAGACACCCTTATTCATTATGTCTTGGATATGACGCTGTTCAAGTTCCAAACATGCCCTACGCCCAGCTTGTACGAGCCGTAGTCTAATCTGATTTTGACGGAATAGATACTGTTGGGTAATGCCCCTGATTTAAGCCTTAAGGCTATCCCACACCATAGACCATGCAGCAGAATCGGCATTAAACTCTAAAAAGTCCGTTAATTTTTCTTGCATAAATTGGATATAATTATCAAGCTGATACGTATAAACAGCTTATAATAGCAAGAGCCAAGATCACTCGAGAGTTAAAGGAGAAAGCTGCTAGCCAGTATCACAAATTTAGGCTGCGTCAGTATGAATATGGGGAAAGGATCGGACGGGTACTCGCCTATCAGCTGGCGGACTCCAGGGCGCATACGCAAATCAAGTGCATTACTGGGGGGGATGGCCTGACATATCACCAACCTGTAGAGATCTTGGAGCAATTTAGGCAATTTTATGCAGATCTCTACAGAGACGATACGATATGTGATTTACAAACGTTGGCAGCTTATCTACAGGAGAGTGGCTTGAATGTATTAAACTCTTTAGCTACCTTATCAATGGACAGGGACGTGGATGGATCTGAAATTTTTGAAGCTATTAAGGCTTTACCCTCAGGAAAGGCTGTTGGGGGCGACGCTCTGCCCTTGGAGTTTTATAGAACCTTCCTAGGAACCCTGAGCCCGATCTTTATGAAGGTTGTCAATGACATACTGAATGGCAAAGACGCTCCCTTATCTTGGAAACAGACTAATATAGTTGTTTTCCTCAAAAAAGGGAAACCCCCAGTCGAGAGAGGCTCTTATCGTCCAATCTCACTTATCAACCATGACGCAAAAATCTTCTAAAAAATTTTGTCTTCTCGACTTGCCCCTCTTATACAGTTAATAGTGTCCGATCAACAGCACAGCTTCGTCCCCGGGCGGGACACTACAATGCATATTAACACAGATATATCAGTGTTTGACGCTGCCCAATGTTTGGGCGGTAATGTAGCAATGTTAATGCTGGATGCCGAGAAGGCTTTCGACCGAGTTTCTTGGAGAGCACTTTGGATTATAATGCTGGAAGTGGGTATCGGTCGTAAGTTTGTCTCGGCTATCCAGAAAATGTATACAAATTCACAGGCCGTTATTAGGCTTAATGGATTGACATCGGATTTAATTTCTATTCAGAGGGGCACCCGGCAGGGTTGCCCTCTTTCACCTTTGCTTTTCGCAATATATATTGAACCGTTAATTCGTCATCTGTTACGGAACCAGTACATTGTCCCGGTTACTTACAATGAAGTACATATAAAGGTAACCGCCTATGCGGACGATATAGCCGTCTTTACAACAGAACCGGTTCAAGCGATGAGGGAGATCGTTCTGGAAGCACAGCAATTTGGATCAATTTCTGGGTATAAACTCAATACTAATAAAACTCAAACCATAACTAATATCGAACATACCCCACATTTACCTAGGCTCGGCGTTACTCAAAAAGCTATATATCTAGGTGTTTGCCTTAACAGTCACACGGAAGAAATAGTAAAACTTAACTATGAACCGTTGATGAAGAAAGTTGCCTCAGATCTACGCAAGTGGCATCAACTTCCTTTAACCATTTGGGGGCGTTGTAATATTATTAAGATGAATGTCCTTCCAAAATTCCTGTATTTGTTTAGGAGTATTCCTTTACAGGTTCCACATGCATTTTTTTAAAAATTGGATGGCATCATAGGCAGTTTTATCTGGGGGTACAAAAGGGCCAGACGGGCTATTAAATTTCTCAAACTACCATACGAAAAGGGGGGCTTCGGTCTACCTGACTTTAAATTATACTTCTGGTCTGCTTTTGCTACGTGGCTACAGAGCCTGACGGCAGGTTTTGGAATATTTCAAAGGTGGCCTGCATATAAATTAGTTTGTGGGTCAGAGTATAAATTTTTACTATTTAGGATGTTCGACCCGAACTACTTTAAACGTGTTCGCTTTAAGGTACTGAGACACGCTTTCTGGATATGGCGTGACATTGCAAAGTCTTACAATATCCCTGATCTGCATTCAAACACCTATTTAAGGGAGAATCCCCGTTTGGGGGTTCTTTTTGGGGATTCTGCCTGGAAGATCTGGCACCGTTGCGGTGTACTTCAGCTAGGGCAACTGTATGATCAGGATGGATTCAGATCTTTTTCTTCCCTTAGAGACGAATTTGGGATCCCACATTATTCCTTTTTTAAATATCTGCAAATTAGGGATTTTTTTATTAACGGGGAAGGCTTACTGTCCGTCAATACACTGGGCGAGTCTGCAATGGCAATTCTACAATTTAATGGTAGGGGCTGCATAGGGAAAATTTATAAATATTTACTTATAGGGGTAACCGATGATGCGGTTCAGGCTGCAGAAAAACTAAATCGCCATTTTGGTATTAGCATTACCACAACAGATCTGTACAGGTCGTTATTAACTATTAACACTTCTGTTACCTCAATTAATTTAAAACTCCAGCAGCATCGTATGTTATTTCTTTTGTATTACACGCCCGATATTATTTCTAAATGGGCGGTCTCTAACGCTACATCTAAAACCCATTGCCCTAAATGTTTATTGTACGCTGCAGATATTAGGCATATGTTTATTACATGCCCAACACTCTCTACCTTTTGGTCTTTGATTGCTAAGGAGTTATGCAACATGTCGGGTCGTAACATTATTATTTCTGAGAAAGAGATTCTTTTGGGGATTATGGAAGATTCAGGCTTTATTTCTATTTCTTTATTTTCCATTATAATGGCTTGCTGTCGGTTATGCATTGCTAGAGCATGGATAGACTCAAAACCTCCAACGCTTGCAGAGTTTTGGCAGCTACTAAGAGGGGTATATGAGATGGAGATTGCTTTAGCCAAAGCTAAGGGTTCCTCGGCTCAAAACAGAACAGACCATATGTGGCTTTGTCTGCAATGGGATTAAGTGTTAAGTGTTATAGACTGTAAATGTATGTTTCTTTTTGCCTTGATGTCATGATACGTTCTCTAATCCATTTCTTTTCTTGCTGTCTTTTTTTCCTTTTCACTTTTGGCTAAATAAAATAAAATAAAAAAATAAAAAAAAAGTTGAGACACCCACATAAGACACTTATCGTTCCAGGTTCTCCAAAAGAAAGGTCTATTATTAATTTTAATTAAAGAATTATACCGTAACGGCATTTTCAGGAATATAGATGAAGTCAGGTTAATTGGGAGAAACATAGATTTGATCAAAGAAACAATCTTCTGTAAAATAGGGGGTTGAAAAAACAACTTTGTAGAAGAGAAAGATAACACTTCTTTAAATGTAGAAGGAAGAAGAAAGGCCATTTCTAAATCTAGCCACAATGGAGAAAAAGACGAGGACAAATCAAAAGTCCAAAGAGCAGCTTGACGTAAGGCAAAAGCTCTATGATAACAATAAAAGTTTGGAAAATTCACTCTCCCAACTAGTTTTGACTTTTGTAAAGTAACTAAAGCTACTCATGGCTTTTTATTATGCCATAAAAATGTAAGAAGAATTTAATTCATTTTCCTAAAATTTTTGGTGGGAGTATGAACTGTCAATATAGAGGAAAGCTATAACATAAGAGGGAAGATCATCATTTTAATGGAATACAAGTGGCCCCACCAGGACAAAAATAAGGGGTTGAAAGTGGATAGAATATTATCTACTTTGTCGCTTGGTTCTTTAAAATACATTTTTATGGTATCTGAAATAGAATTGGTAAACCAAATAACCAAATATTTAATTTTAGCAGAAGTAGACCATTTATAATTGGTAAGTTGATCAGAATAACAAGCTATATTTATTAGGCCGTAGAATTTCAGTTTTTTCCTTAATAATTTCATATCCAGAAACATTGGAAAACAAGGACATTTCCTGTAAAAGTGGGGGCAAGGAATTATCTGGAGAGGAAATAAATACAGTATCATTAGCATAAGCAGCAAATTGTTGATGACAATCTCCATAAGGAAAACCAGAAATAAAAGAATTATTCAGAATACGGGAGAGAAAGGGTTCAAACGCTAAAACAAACAATAAAGGGGAAAGTGGACAACCTTGTCAAACTCCCCTATGAAGAGGGAAATTTGAAGAACTATACCATTTACCAACACTGATGTACAATATAAAAGGGAAATAAGAGCTATAATTTTAGGACCAAATCCATGCCATTGTTATGATTTATGCATAAACTCCCAATTTATTCTATTAAATGTCTTCTCAGCATCACATGTTATGGCTGCAAGAGAAGATTTAAGTGAATGGACTTTACTAAGAACATTAAGAAATAATCGAGCATTATCAGATATAAGCCTCCCTTTGATGAATCCGGATTGTTCTTTCCCTATAAGATGTGGAAGAAAAGATTCCAGACGGAGAGCTAAAAGCGTGGCCAAAATCTTATAATCAAAATTTAACAATGAATTTAGCCTGTAATTTTACCAATCATGGGGATCTTTGTGAATAAGACAGATATTTGCCTCTTGAAATTTACCCAAAGTGGAAGAGGATTGAATAAAGTGAATAAATAAACAATATAAATAAGGAAGAAGAATATTAGAGAAATGAAGATCAAAATCCACTGTAAAGCCATAAGGGC
This sequence comes from Triturus cristatus, assembly GCF_964204655.1. Lineage (NCBI taxonomy): Eukaryota > Metazoa > Chordata > Amphibia > Caudata > Salamandridae > Triturus > Triturus cristatus. The sequence goes on along the minus strand of NC_140588.1, from coordinate 315,883,608 downwards.
CCGGTGTTTTCCTCAACTCTAAAGACCTTAATGCTCTAGAAAGTTAATCGGAAGTAAGATCGCTTTCCAGAGATTGAAAATCCATGGTTGGGAAATATGGTGGGGGGTTTGGCTTCAAATAATCTACAAATTTGGAAGATTGAGATTCTAATTCCAGAGTATATAAAGATTTAGAAAATTTTACAAACTCATTCTAAAAGATTTAGATGATTAGTAATGGTTAGCCCCTGCAAACATGATACCGAGTCAATGATATGACTTTCTTTTTCAACTTTTAAGTAATTTGCTAATAATACACTTTTTTATTTTTCTCACAATAATAACGTACATTTTTCCTAAGAAGTATAGAATTAGCTTCATCCGTAAAAATAGTATTACATTTCCATTTGGACTGCACCAATTTATTAAGATCAGGAGACAATTTAAAAGATAAATCTTGCCTTTCCAAAATTTTAATTGAAGAAAGCAATACAATATGTTCCTTTGCTCGAATTTTCTTTTTCTTGGAAACAGAGTTTAAAATAAAATCACATGGCACTGCTTTGAACATGTCCTATAACAGAGAAGGAGAAATATCCGAAATATCACAAGAAAAAAAATTCAAAGCAAAAAAAATTAAGGAATTAGAAAAATGATCGTCTTGTAATAAGTAAATATTAAATCTCCATCTAGGCAAAAGAGACCAGGGAGGGACCAAATCCAAGTCAGCAACAACCATAGCATGGTCAGAAAGTATAATTGAAGTAATATGGGATTGTATTATGCATTGTGATAGGAGCTTGGGAAGAAAAATGTGATCCAGTTGTGAAAATGCACCATGGGAGGATGAATAAAAAGTGTAATCCTGGGCAGTGGGATTAGACAAGCTTCATGAGTCCACCAAAGCACCTTTAGAAATAGAAAAAATAAATTGCTTATGCATTTATGTGACAAGAATTGAACTGTGGACTGTCTATCCAAAAAGGGGTCAAAATGTGGTTACAGTACCAGCCCAGGATAAAATATGCATCATAATGTTGTGTATATATTCTTGCAATAGCAGGCCAAAAGGTATGGCCAGGTTGTGTAGGAGCATAAACATTCAATATAGTAAGAGGAATATTATCTATAAGAACATTAACAATAAACCATCTGCCCATATCATCTGTCTCCTGTGAAACCACAGTGAGATTAAGAGTTCCTTTGGACAATACAACAACCCCACTTTTTTATTCACCAAAGGGGAAACAAATACATGCCCTACCCACCTTTGTTTAAATGTCAATGCTTCAGACTGAACAATGTGTGTTTCCTGAAGAAGAACGAGGCCAGGATTAGACTACCTAAGCAGGATACTACTCTCTGTCATTTAACAGGATTAAGAGACTTTAATATTTCATGATATTACTCGGAATTATGGAATTATGCAAAATAAGTTAATAATAAACTTTCTGAGAACGTAAAAGCATCTAAAAAATGCAATAGAGGTCAAACGACAGAAAAACGATAATGAAGTAATAAGAAATAAGACAGCAAACAAGACAGAGAAGATAAAAGAACAAAAGGGAAGGCTAGAAAGCAAGATTAGTGAAGGAAATAATGAACAAGAAGAAGAGACAGGACATGTCCAAAAGGGACAACTGAGAAGACATATCTGAAAAAGAAACAAAATGAGGTTGTGATGACCCAAGACCAGATAAAACACTCAGAAGGAAGGAGCTCACATCACATTGGGACAATAAACAGGAGGAAAATTTAACTTTGCAAACGTACATAAGAGATCTGTAAGAAAAAAAAAGAAAAATACAATAAAATACACAACAAATATCATAATAATTTAAAAAAATAACATAGGATATCATCCGAAGTCGATCTCCGAAAGGAATACCAACTTGCAGAAGGACCAGCTGTATCCATAGTACCCGACATATGAGATTGTATGAACTCTTTAAGTTCAGCTGTCTCTTGAGATTAGTAGTATGGTTTTGATATGTTACTTGACAAAATGCAAGGATGAAAAAGTCCATATCTAGTGCCTAAAGACCGTAGAGAAGATCAAAGGTTGAGAATCTCTTTCTGTCTGGGCGCTGTAGCATTAGACACATCCTGCTCATGGTTTAGCAGGAGACACACACGAAGAAGGACGAGGACCAAGCTTATGAGCTGTATGAATATTGAGAGTGGTGAAAGATGGCAAGTGGAGCAATTTTGAAAGAAAGGAAGTGAAAAAGGAAACAGGGTCATTGCCCTCTATTGTTTCAGTCAGACCATACATATGGAAATTATTTCACCTGCTCCTATTTTCCAAATCCACTGTGTGATGTTTAAGTTGAAGCACCTGCTCCACCACCAAAGTATGGTTATCCATCAGCGTCCAATTTTCATCCAAATGCTGTATGCTCTTATTAGTCTCTTTAACGAAGGGACGTACTGCCCTTATCTCCTCCAACAATAAGTGCAAAGAGACTGGAGATGAAGATTTATCTGGTGAAGGAGGATCTTGTTTCAGTCTTTTAGTCATTGCAGATGATATCTAAGCTTTACTTGTGGAACGTTCTGTTGAAGAAGCATTCAGCACATTTTTATTAGCCATCTACTCAAAAGGACCTGATTTATCATTTGACACTTGCTTCATAGAAATACTCATACCAACCAGAATAGATGGCAATATAGGTGTGAAAACAAACTGCAGTTTTTTAATCTTCCCCTATAGAAAGCAAAAAAACACTAGTAACCCACCTTAGAACCAATTCCAGTTCACTCATAGGCTTGAAAGTATTCTCCAGAAAGATTAGAATTATAACACTGCTATAGATGCGTATACTCAACTAGCCAAATTACACCTCCATATAATCAGTTATTATATCCTTGTAACATGCCTTGCAAGTCACCTAAGCGCCGAAAAGAAGACTCGTCAAAATTATATGCACTGCATATATATGAAAATATCAATTTTCATTGTCAATTCCACTATACCATAAATACATTCTTAAAAGCGAAACATAAAGCAAAGTAAAGCAAGTTTAAAGTTTCCATGAAAACAAAAAGCTCACTGAATTGCTTATGTGCATTTGTGGAGAAGCCCCAAAATGGCGGGTACTCCCGATGAAATATCTAAAACAGCAGTGAAAAAAATGCAGGAAACACTGTATCTAAAAAACCGTTCTACATCTTCCCGACATATTCCGCCGATTCCTCATCCACAAACCTTTGAAACAGTAGCTCTGGTAACGCTGAAACCAGTGCAGATGCATTAATGACGGGCAGAGCACCCTTGCTAGGCGATCATCTTAGGTGGTGTCAAAACCACGCACCCCAAGGCTTCTACTGTTGGAAAACAATAAAAAAATGTTGTGATGAGAGGCCACCCAGAAACCATAATTGTAGGCAAATATACAAGTCCAAATACTGTCAATGGGAGCCAGTTGCACGACATGTACATGGGCTCCCATTGACTGAATGGGTACGTCTCGAACAAGTGCACCCCCTACAGTGGGTACACGTCGGTGCCATCCGCACCGTACATGCCTGTGTGGGGGAGACCCATGTGTCTCCCCCTGTGTGCGAGTCGTACGGCTGCGGGTGTCAGGGGGTCCGACGCGGACCCCCGAAGTCCGACTCCAGGAGCTTTTGCGAGCCAGACACTCCGGCTCGCACAGGCTGTCCGACGCGTGCATCGTACTGGCTCGGTCGTGAATCGCATCCATTGCACGCCACGGTTAGCTTACGACCGAGACGTACGGAGCGGTTCGGACCCGGAAATGACTCGGTCGGTGAATTCCATGTAGCTCGCATCGTACTGGCTCGCTCATACAGCTGTACGAATCGGGCGGAAAACACGCGTACGGCTTGTAGTTTTTCCGGCCGGATCGCGTTCGGTGCGCTTCTGACCCGGATCGGAATCGGCCCCCTAGGGTTGTACTGACAAGACCAGACAATTAGTTTATGAGGTGAAAAGCCATGGCTTTTTGCTAAGAAATAAGAATGCAAACCTATTTATAAAAATAAACTAAATTCTAGTACCTACAGATAGAGTATGGTGGTAAATGATTGTGCTAAGAAATTAAACAAAAAGTGATAGTTGAAAATTTGCAACTAAAATTAATTTTGTGATAGTTGGGATACGTATGAACTGCTTCATGTGCACAGTGTAAAAAAGCAGACATGTCTAACGCAAATATTGTTGTGTTGTTATAGGGTTACAATAAAGATCTGAATCAAATTGCATTGGAATTGACTAGCAGTCACCTAATAGATATGCCTATGAGTACATAAGGAAATAGAAAAAGCTATAAGAGCAATCCAGAAAGGCAAGTTTCTGAGCTGCTGATTTTTACTGATATCTAAGGATTATATGATTCCAATAATAATTAACATCAACAAGAATAAAATATAAACAGGGCATTTCATTTCACTTCGAAAAAAAGATATGTGCTCAAATAAAAAAAAAATCTATTGATCTTGGATGTCCCTGAGATATCATCTAAACATCACCCCAGAATAAACCACAGCCACCATGAAGTTCAACCATTCGAGGGCCCCACCAGGACTCCTACCCCCACCAGGACTCCTACCCCCACCATGTATACTATAGGACTGAAACCTATCAGCACCCATTCTTAATGCCTCCACCTCTTCCACAACCTTCCCAGATGCTAGGAAATACAAAAATGTCCTCCCGTTGCTCAAGAAACCCTCCTAGGACCCTTCACTGCTTGCCAACTACAAACAAATACATCTCCCGGCTATCATTACTAGCCAAGGTCTCAGAGAAAATCATCAACAGATGACTCACCAAATACCTCAATGACCACCAACTACTTGACACCACTCAGCCTGGTTTAAACCACAATCACACCATGGAAACTGCCCTCATCATCACCATGGAGGACATCCGGCCAGATGACTCTGGACAGAGAAGACACGGCAGCCCTTATCCTCCTGGACCTTTTCCCAATGCTTAACACGGTCTCCTACCCAATCCTCATCCAATGGCTACCCAACATCAGAATCTGAGGACATGTGCTGTGATGGATCTGCTCCTTCCTGACTGGAAGAACCCAGTCAATAAACCTGGCACAGTACACATCAGATGCCCAAACCTTCATATGTGAAGTTCTTCAAAGGTCCTCCCTCAGCTCGACCATCTTCAAGGCATACATGTCCCTCTATCCAGCAGCATCCACTCTCACGACATCGACATCCTCTCCTATGCCAACAACATGCAACTCTTTCTCGTCCCTCAAGGGCAAGATACCCAGCACCTGGATCAATTTCAATGCCTGCATGACTTAAATCGTCTACTGGATGAAGACCAACTGTCTAAAGATTCACACCAACAAGACCAAAATTATGATCTTCATTAAGAGTCCCACTTCACAGTGGGACTCCACCTAGTGGCCAACAGAGCTAAGAGAAGAACACACACCATCTACTCAAAGAACCTCAGGACCGTCATTGACAGCAACTTGGCATGATCGCCCAAGTCAATGCCATTACCATCTCATGCTTCCATACCCTGAAGATGCTGAGGAAGATTTTTAAATGGCTCTCAATCAGCACCTGGGAAACCGTCATGTGCTCTCTGGTCCCAAGCAAGCTGACTACGGGAACACCCTCTATGCCAGGATCGATAAAAACTCACCAGAAGCCTGCAGATCATTCATAACTCGGCATCCTGAATCACTCTCAACCTCCCACACCGCGCTCACATGACACCATACCTGAAGGAGCTCCACTGGCTCCCCATATACAAACGAGCACAATTCAAACTCCTCACCCACACATTCAAGGTACTACATCACACTGGCCCAGCATATCGAAATAATCGCTTCTGCATTCACGAACTTTCCAGACACCTCCTCTCATCCAGACTCCTACTTGCATACATCCCACACATACAGAAAACCAGATCCTGCACTCAAACCTTCTAGATTGCTCCTACACATAAGGGCCTCCTCCTCACTTGTTGAAATCCGCAAGAAGCTGAAGACCTGGCTTTGCAAGTATTACCACTATTCTCTAGGTATGGCTAGGCTCACACCTACTCAGCACCAGGATACCCTCCTGTGTGATAGCGCACTCTACAAATCTACATAACATAACATATTTGTTATTAAATGATAATACAAGTTAAGAACAATAGCCTGCACAGAAAGAAATGAAAACTTCACTAAAGTAACGGGACACACATGGGCCAATCAAGGTTTGCAAGAATCAGACAATAGAAGGTCAAGACAACACAATTCAAATGTCAGAGTAATTAGATCTACTGGAGAAGAAGACCCTTCCCTTTTATGTTATTTACTGTGCATCCGGATAAAACGTTAGACACCATCAACTATCCATATGTATTAGTTGTCTGTAAGAGTTCCATTTGGTCACAGAATTAAAGATATTCCTCTAATGTAATGAAATCAGAAACATATAGGCTATAACAGGAGGTAAAATAGGGTTGCCTTTCTCCGCGGTTCTCTTTAACTGAATTGAACTTCTGTTCGAAGCTCGAAGAAGTGATTAGTCATATACTTGTGTAGCTGTTTTTAGAAGAGAACATATTGCCATGTTATCAGTTAATGACATGCTACTTTGACATCAAATTTATGATAAAGTACTGAAGATGCACTGGAGAAATGTGGGGGTGGAATGTTTTATTGCTAAGAATAAATCTGAATATGCCTCTGACACTCTATAGAAAAGAGGTTATTATTCTGATCGGCTTGCAATGCATCTAAGTGACTTCTTGTAAACAGTGCTCTGCATTAAAACATCTTTTGTGTTTTAAATGTCCTCAATAGTTAGGTTCTGGAAATCTACTACTAACGTAAATTTAAGGACTTTGATCAATGAATTGGGAATATTAGTACAAATATTGTTAGTGTAAGGAAAGAGAGGTTCACGGAAACTATATTGAAATGTATCATCTATAAGAGGAAAAAGTGAACATTTCCATGGGACACTATTGAGGCTATACTGACTGAAATGACAACTCCAGTCCCTTACAAGTTTACTACACACAGTTCATGTCTCTCAATAAAATAATACAAATGTTGTTTCTTAAAACAGAGATATTATGATGGTTTAATGTACTGACACCTAACATGGATTCAGACTGCCCAGGCCCACTTGTATTTCTAATACAGCTTGTGGGGAACTCTGGTTGGAAGAAAGAATATCCAAACTTGCTTCATATGCAAACACTACACATAAAGTCCTCGTTATGGCCAGCCAATCCTCTCACTCGTCAGAATTTGGAACAACCCTAATTTACACAAAGGGGTTACCCTCCAGGCTCACACAATGACATGACATCCTATTAGTCAGAGAAAGTGCTGCACGCCTGATCATTGCTATGATAACACTGATCTGCATGGTGTGCTTTATTCATTGGTGATGCAATCTAGTTATATTACACAGGGCATGCTTACAGGTACCAAGAGCAACATAGGTGATTGACTTCACCTCTGAACAATAACCATCTGTAATAAACATACAACTAAAGAAGCACTTCTGTAGAGCAAGCACATGCAATTTTACAAGCCAACTATACACCAGTGGTGGTTCCTCTGCCAAGGCGAAGGAGTGTCGCACTACCACTTTTCAGCAGTGCAAAAAAGGAAAAATAAAATGATAACAACACAATGTTATTTTTCCGTGCTGAGTCAGGTTTTGGGGTGGGGCTTGGCTGTGTCACAGCCAGCAGGAGGAGGAGAAAATCTGTGCACTTATGAGGTTTGGCCATCCCTTTTGGGCCGGCCAAACCATCATGCGCACATAGCATATTCCCTACCAGGCTGTAATACACAGTAGGTAAACTGTTTTCATGTTTTCTGAACCTATTTATTAAATACATACCCTTAGTCCCAACACATAATATATTACTTTCAGGAGACTGGTTGTCTCTCTGCCTTCATTTTCTGATACGACCACTCCTGCTAGTACTACTTCTAATAGTAATAATAATTATCTTTCATAACAATGAGAACAAGAATACCAATAATAATAAGTATAATTCTTATTTTTCTTAATATTCCACTACTACCACTACGATTATTACTAATAATATTAATAATAAATATTATAATAATAATAGAATTTACGTTTCCATTTAGTTTACAAAAATGTCATATACTGTGCAGTAGAGGAATATTTTTATATTTACAGAAAGTGCCTTTTGTGAGAGACATTTCCTTCCTTTGGGTTTCATTTCTGTGAACTTGAACTTCAGTAATACAAAATAGCTGTTTGATAGACAAAACTACATATCATAATTCACAGAATCAAACTGGTTGTTTTTAACTCACCTAAATCGCACTTACAAATATTGAAAGTGTGCCAATTTGGTGTTTGGTCTTTTGTTCTGTATTCATAAATTGATGAGCAGTAAAATGAATGTGACCATTCCAGGAGTTATACATTTGTGGCATTCATGAACGCTTTTCAGGACTTTTACCACTCTGCAAATCCATGCAAAAGTAAGTTAGAAGAAGAAGGGAAGCAGCCCAATCTTAATAGGTGGTAAAGCAAGAGGTTTCTCCCCAAAAATATTTTCCATCTGGAAAAACAAAAACAGATTATGGGACCGATTAATGTAGATATTTGTGTACAAAGTTTACACTTATATGGGCAATTTCCTCAATTCACAGAATCAAAATTCGTATGAATTTGTATTTTGGAATTGGATCTACTAAGCAGAAATATCTTCAAAGGTGGCATAGCATTCCTGCTTATAGGGGTGTGTTTGTGGGCTTCCAAGTGTTGGTCTGTCTCCAAATTTTCATGAACACCCGCAAATGATATTTTTATATACAGTGACGCATAGTTTGCCACCAAAAAAGGGTGTTGTTTTACTCATATGAATCCTAAAGTAAATATGTTTTTATGATGGTAATGAACTGGAAATACCCCTTATTTGGTGGAGTTAATGAAGTATCCAAGGTGCAGTGTATCCTAAGTCAAACAATGAAAATGGCCCGCATTTGGCTTGGTATTGAAAAACAGAGAAATTTGGGAAGCAGTGTCCCTCCCACAACTCTGGGTTCTGGTGTCATTGCACCTGCAGAGCTACTGATAGTTACGTCCCTAGGTGGGTTATAGGTGAAGAGGTTTCTCAACAGTGAAAATATTTTCCTAGAGGTGAATACTAGGGGTGGGCGGAATTTGCGAAATTCACTTGCGCAAACTATCGCGAAAATGTTAAAAATCTCCGCAAACACGCGGAAATTACCCATGCGGTTGCTCACGGGCGCGAGATCTCAATCATCTCATACTCTCGCGGTGCATGATCGCGAGAAGAAAGACGTGATCGCACGATGAATGACGTGATCGCGTGACAAATGACGTTAATGCGGGCGCGAACTGTCACGAGACAGCGCAAATAGCTACCAAGAATCCAACATCTCGTGGAGAACGCGACCGGATCGGGAAAACTTGTTGGCAACCGCGGGGATTCAGGTAAGGCGATGGCGTGCACGCGAGAATTTATATTTTTACAGCACGAGCAAGAAAAAATTTCTGGTAAGATGCGGATTGCGGAAATTTTGACATTTTCGCGCTCTCCGTGGAACGTTAAAATGTCAAATTATCGCAATTTCCGCAAGCGGAACGGAATTTTAGCCCAGGCCTAGTGAATACATCCAAATAATTGTTGATTTGAAAGTTTTCCTTTGTTGATACATTTGAGTAATCAGGTTATTTTCAAACTTTGCTATGACTCATAGAGCATAGTTGCAGCAATGAAAGAGAAGGATCAGAAATGATCCATGTCTACAAAGATATGGAGAATTTCTGCTCTCTCGTTGCGCTGTTGTACTGGGTGCTGCCTAGGGCCAAAGTACACACACTTGCACCATAGTGCAAGAGTTGCTGCGTTACAGGCAGGGTTATTTTTGTGCAGAAAGAGATGCCTTTCTGCACAAAAACACTCCTTAGAGACGTTTTCTTCTTTCTATGTGTGATGCAGAATGCATCACGCATAGAAAGAGGAAGTAACGAGGTGAAAAAAGATATTTAGCCTCCTTACACTCATTGGGGAAAGCGAAACATTTTGATCCATACCCAGGTTTGCTAGCTTTAATAAATCTGGGAATGTGACAAAATCTATATGTGGATGCATGGGAACAACAATGCTCCTCCCATGGAATGCCTCCCAGATTGATATGTAACATAATGCAGCCCCAGCCGTTGGGTTGCGTTACATTATTTACAAAGTCATGCACGTGTGGCTTTGGAAATAGTACTGAAGCCTTTGCATGACGCAAGGACAATGCAAAGACTAAACTTGGCCCTTAGTGTTATGCAGCAGCACGTTTCCAACTGTGATACAACTTTTAAAAAAATGTCTACGTTGGGGGGTTAATATGGAGAGGTGCCTGTCCCATCAAAAAATGTAAGCTGCCGTGCCATTTTTGAAAAATCTAATAGATGTTTTGGTGTAAACCAATGCCATCTCCTTTGTTCACCTTTGTTTCTCTCTTTCGATTGCGAACATTTTCATATTAGCAATCAAATGGAGAGGATTCCAGTCATTCACAAGACCTTTTCTTCGGCCAATAATTTGTACTCTGCGACTATAAGGAACAATTAGATAATCAATCTTGCTAGGCTAGTTTAGATTATTCCTTCTCTTCTCACTCAGAGTAGTGGGTATATTTTAATGCCCTCGCATACACACTGAAATGTTACATGTTTGGGGTTTACCCACCTTTGGAGCATGCAAGTCAATTATAAAGCCAAGGAAGGCACAAGGTTTTCACTGCAAGCCCAAAAGCCTGTACCAAGAGAAGGCTCAAACACGTACAAGGCTTGCCAGTTGCCACACTGTTGTGGTGTAAGAAATAGTCCTACAGGCCTTTGTCAAGCTGTGAACTAGGATTGTGTTGCCTCTCCACATCATATCCCTCTGCCCTTGGGCAAGACACAAAAGATTTGGTTTGACCCCCTCTTTCTCAAGGGTATGAAGGACTGTTGTACTTCTTGCCTCACTACTTGCCCCCTCCTTCCCCAGGATATGAGGTAATTTTGTACACCTTTCATCATGTCTTTCCAAGCTGCAGAGGGAGATTTCTCAGTGCCTCCTCCCCAATGTCTAGCCTAAAAGCAGTGGTTTTAACCATTAAAAAAAACAAGGATTGGCAAAGCCAATAGGTCTGGCATTAGATGCAGAGTTTTGGGCTTTGGTAATAGTTAGTTTCTTTGCTAATATATCTTTACCATTCCAAGATGGCTAATGCATTTGTAAGCAATGCTTAAACCATCTTGAAATGGTAAAGAATGATAAAGTCTGGCAAAAGAATTACAAGATGCCCACATGTGTGTACGCATGTATGCAGATGCACTAGCTGCTGTCTTGGAATTCTTTTTGACAAAATTATGGCGCAGCATGTCCACACAACATTTCATCCTTTTGTGGTTGATAAAATGAAATTAATTCTACTGAGTTGGATGACAATAAATAGCAATTCTGGATGCCTTTATTTCACACTTTAGTACATCAAAGCTACATCTATTGGCTTTGCTAGTGATACTTCATAAACCGTTAAAATACAACGCAGAAGCTAAATGACACAGTGTTACTGTTTTAACATAAGGTGTGCCTTTGTAAAGTACTTGCTCACTGCTTGTGGCATCTTGGTGCTTAATAACAAATATTTATTTTCATCCATCTCAATCATAATTATTTTATTAACCTCAGAAGGATGAAAGGCTCAGTGGACTTCCAAAGAATCAAAACTATGACCATGATGACAAACAGATTTCTGTCGAAGATACTTTGGTCCACTGAGCCACTAGACCTGGTTTTCAATGCGTTTCACAGCCTGGCCTGATTTGTAACTGAGTAGTAAAACATAAACTGCAGTGGTAACTTTAATAAGTTAAGCAATATAAAATGGAACACAAAAGTCATACTTCAGCTTACTAAAATGCTCTGCCAGGCGATGCTATGCAATGCTGAACTAAGAATGGCAGCTGTGGAAGGACCAAGAAAAATATCACATGCACAGCAAAGTAAATAGGTACCCTCTATAGACCTGTTTCTGCTGATACAGGCACACAAATCACATTCCCGACCTTTAGCTACATTACTTCTGAAATAGTGTCATTAACTACACAAGGATGAACATGCAATAATACACTATAGTGCTTCCATCAACAGCGTCACAATCAAAAACGCATCAAACATGGTATGAATATTTTTAGTACAACATGATGTGCCTTTGGATATGTTCAATACTTTGTAGAAGGCTGTATTTTATTGTATTGGGATGTAATGTCTTCTGTATTTAATAACAAATTGTAAATAAGGTAAATCTCTCTCAGCAGTCAGAGTTGCGCTTTGTAAACAACAACTTTATATAAAAATCAATACTAGTGCTGTGAATGTAAAGAGGGCAAAGCAAAGATCATACTTATATTTATATTTATATTAAATGCCAATAAAGTGGGAAAAGTTGAAGCCTTCACAGTGCACCTTTCCAAATAACAAATGCAGTAGTGCTGGCCTTGAAGTAATGTAATCAATAGAGGCAGTCAGCAGGAAGTGAATCGAAACAAAGAATGCATTTTTACTTTAAGTGTAGGTAGTGTAGGTAGCTACAACGGGGCTGTTTACAAAGGTTACTTACAGTTGTAAGTAATTTACCTGAGTATTAAGTTAATTTTGAATTCAAACTTTTAAATAATTTAAAAATAACAAATCAAATTCACATTAGTGTTCTGAAGATTAAATTACAAAATACAATCCCACAGAAAGTAACAAAGGTAATTAAGCATTAATAAAGATTAAAAAGTGATGTAAAGAAATGATTAAACATCGTGTAATTATAATTTATTAACAAGTTATGTTACAGTAATTTATTGATGCAAAGAAGTTTGTTAAAATGTTTTACAATTAATTCATAAATATGTTTTATTTTTAGATATGTTTTAATTAATTAATGAATTATATTTACTGACATCTTTAATGTTTTTAAATAATTTAATTAAATTTAACATTATTTCTTATGGGATTTTATTTGTAGTCCCTACCTACATTATTTTCTATGGGCTGGTGTTGCAGTACCAGTGGTTTACCATGTGTTGTACTGGACTTACTCCAGCTCTGAACTGGAGTAATTTACTACTGTCTTCGATCCATTTTGGCTGTGATAACTTTGGAAGTACAGTTTGTGAATACCAGTGGGCTTATTCTTTTGTTGGTGGCTGCATTTCTTTCCCTAAACCCCTCCCCAGCACTCCCTACATCTTTCCTTTCTCCTTCTTAAACGCCTCCAACTTAGTAGTAAGTATACCCCTTTTTCCAGCCACAACCACTGGTCCTTCCCACATTTACTACTGAGGGGCTGATTAAAATCTTGGTCGGAAAGCCTCTGATCTTAGGTCGGAGGCTTTCTGACCTAGATCATCGGTTTCACTTCCAAACGCAGAATTATAATTTAGGCGGTCAGAAGTGAAACCGGTCGGTCATTTCAGCAGGCTTCACACGGGCTCAAGGAACTCATCGGCCAGTCGGAGACCAGCCTGTAATCCTTGTTTTTTTTTACTGCAAATTTAATTTTTCTGGATCTAGATATAAAATAGTGTCATCAGCAAAAAGTTTTAATTTCGTCATTCCATCGATTGGGGATCTAATATTCCTATTGGTTCGTAATCTGATAACTAAAGGTTCTATAAAAACTATTATTAACTATTATATGTGCCTGTGCACCCAGATAGATATTTTTAATCATAGTTATTACTGAGGACGGGAATCCAAACCTAAAAAGTGCATAAGAGAATGAATCCCAATTAACTAAATCAAAGGCCTTTTCTACATCAACCATCATAATGCAGGCAGGTGTCTTAATGATATTAAAATAATCTAGGGCTTGAATCAAAAAGCGGGTATTAGTCGTCATCATACGGCCCGCTATAAACCCTGTTTGATCCCCATGAATCACTTCCTTAGCTGCTGAAGTGATACGTTGTGCCCAGATCTTCATAAAATCTTTATAATCGGGGTTTAATAGACTGATGGGTCGATAAGAATTCAAATTATTGGACGGTTTACCCTTTTTGACAGAGCTAATTACTATCGCTTTTTTAAATTCAGAAGATACCAACCCACCCGTTTTAATATGATCAAATAGCTGTTCCAAAAAAGGGGTCAACTCCTTCACAAAACATTTATAAAATTCGCTCAGGATTCCATCCTCGCCACAAGCTTTAGCTCCGGCCAAAGACTTAATAACTGCTGATATCTTGGCTTCTGTAATTCTCATGTGTAGCATCGTAACTAGGTTCTGAGATATTGTCGGTACTTGAAGTGAAACGGAGTACTCCTGAATCATCTCCGAATTAACCGAATATTTAGTAGTATATATTTGTTGGAAATGATCAACAAAGATTCGAGGTATGTTAGCTCTGTCAGTAACTAATACATTTGTTTGGGGATCTATTATTTCTATGATGCAAGCAGATTCTTGTCGAGCCCTGGTTGACTAAGCTAGCATCTTACCCACCATTTGACTTTCTTCGTAGACTTTCTGAGAATATGTCTGGGAGCTATTTATTTATTCTAAGATTAAAAAATCTCCTAATGCCTTCCTAGCCTGATCCAGCTGAGTCCGATTTAAGGAACCCACCGGTTTAGAAGCATGGACCAATGACTGCTGGAGCTGTGCTATTTTATCTGAGCGTTCCCTTGTTTTCTTAACGGAGGCGGCAATCATCTTCCCGCGGGCTGCGGCCTTAAAACACCCCCAGACAGAAGAAATATCAGCAATCCCTTCATTAATGGAAAAATAATCTTTTAGCCAGCATCTAAACTCCTGAAGCAATACTGGATCTTGAAGGAGAAGGTGGTCCATCTGCCACTTGGACTTACGCTTTTTAGAAAAACCCAATTCTATAGATACTTGAACATAAGCATGATCGGAAAAAGCATTAATACCAATATCTGCATCTCTAAATCAATGAACGTGAAACCAATAAAAAATCGATTCGAGATGCAGTTTGATGTTGGCGTGAGGAGCAGGCATATTGACGAACAGTTTGATTAAGAAAACGCCATGCATCAATTAACTGAAGATCTCCTAGCAAAGCATCAAAAAGCTTCTTAGTTTTAGGTTTCAGTTGTTTTTTTCCCTTTATTTGAAGTATCCATTTTCAAATCCTGAATGTAATTAAAATCACCTCCAAACACAATTTGCCCCGAGACCCCAATCAAAAGTTAATAAAGTGTACGTAATGCAAATTCATCATCAGATATTGGACCATAATAGCTAACAAAATTCAAAAGCTGACCATTCAGCAACACCTGTACCCAGATCCACCCCCTCTGGGGATCCCTTTGTTCCTGAAGAAACTCTCAGTCAAGTTTCCGAGAAAAATAAAGAGGCTATAACAAGAGGCAAAATAGGGTTGTCATTCTCCGCGGTTCTCTTTAACTGAATTGAACTTCTGTTTGAAGGTCGAAGAAGTGATTAGTCATATACTTGTGTAGCTGTTTTTAGAAGAGAACACATTGCCATGTTATCAGTTAATGACATGCTACTTTGACATCAAAATTATGATAAAGTACTTACGATGTGAAAAGGGCAATAGGTTTTCATATGTGTGTGTTGTTTGCACTGGAGAAATGTGGGGGTGGAATGTTTTATTGCTAAGAATACATCTGAATATGCCTCTGACACTCTATGGAAAAGAGATTATTATTCTGATCGGCTTGCAATGCATCTAAGTGACTTCTTGTAAACAGTGCTCTACATTAAAACATCTTTTGTGGTTTAAATGTCCTCAATAGTTAGGTTCTGGAAATCTACTACTAACGTAAATTTAAGGACTTTGATCAATGAATTGGGAATATTAGTAAAAATATTGTTAGAGTAAGGAAAGAGAGGTTCACGGAAACCATGAGAAACTATATTGAAATGTATCATCTATAAGAGGAAAAAGTGAACATTCCCGTAGGACACTTTTGAGGCTATACTGACTGAAATGACAACTCCAGTCCCTTACAAGTTTACTGCACACAGTTCATGTCTCTCAATAAAATAATACAAATGTTGTTTCTTAAAACAGAGATATTATGATGGTTTAATGTACTGACACCTGACATGGATTCAGACTGCCCAGGCCCACTTGTATTTCAAACACCGCTTGTGGCCAACTCTGGTTGGAAGAAAGAATATCCAAACTGCCTCCCTATGCAAACACTACACATGCAGTCTTCGTTATAGCCAGCCAATCCTCTCACTCGTCAGAATTTGGAACAACCCTAATTTACACAACGGGGTTACCCTCCAGGCTCACACAATGACATGACATCCTATTAGTCAGAGAAAGTGCTGCACACCTGGTCATTGCTATGATAACACTGATCTGCATGGTGTGCTTTATTCATTGGTGATGCAATCTAGTTATATTTCACAGGGCATGCTTACTGGTACCAAGAGCAACATAGGTGATTGACTTCACCTCTGAACAATAACCATCTGTAATAAACATACAACTAAAGAAGCACTTCTGTAGAGCAAGCACATGCAATTTTACAAGCGAACAATTCACCAGTGGTGGCTCCTCTGCCAAGGCGGAGGAGCGTCGCACTACTGCTTTTCAGCAGTGCAGAAGAGGAAAAATAAAATGATAACAACACAATGTTGTTATCATTTTATTTTTCTGTGCTGAGTCAGGTTTTGGGGTGGGGCTTGGCTGTGTCATAGCAAGCAGGGGGAGGAGGAAATCTGTGCACTTGTGAGGTTTGGCCAGCCCTTTTGGGCCGGCCAAAAAGTCATGCGCACATAGCATATTCCCTACTAGGCTGTAATGCACAGTAGGTAAATTGTTTTCAAGTTTTCTGAACCTATTCATTAAATACATACCGTTAGTCCCAACACATAATATATTACATTCAGGAGACTGGTTGTCTCTCGGGCTTCATTTTCTGATACGACCACTCCTGCTAGTACTACTTCTAATAGTAATAATAATTATATTTCATAACAATGAGAACAAGAACAACAATAATAATAACTATAATTCTTATTTTTCTTAATATTACACTACTACTACGATTATTGCTAATAATATTAATAATAAATATTATAGTAATAATAGAATTTACGTTTCCATTTAGTTTACAAAAATGTCATATACTGTGCAGTACAGGAATATTTTTATATTTACAGAAAGTGCCTTTTGCCAGAGACATTTCCTTCTTTTGGGTTTAATTTCTGTGAACTTGAACTTCAGCAATAAAAAAATAGCTGTTTGATAGACAAAGCTACATATCATAATTCACAAAATCAGAACTGGTTGTTTTTAACTCTCCAAAATCTCACTTACACATATTGAAACTGTGCCAATTTGGTGTTTGGTCTCTTGTTCTGTATTCATAAATTGATGAGCAGTAAAAAGAATGTGGCCATTACAGGAGTTATAAATTTTTGGCATTCATAAACGCTTTTCAGGACTTTTACCACTCTGCAAATCCAAGCATAAGAATGTGTATGCAATTCCAGGTTAGAAGAAGAAGGGAAGCAACCCAATCTTAATAGGTGTGTAAAGCAAGAGGTTTCTCCCCCAAAAATGTTTCCATCTGGAAAAACAAAAAAAGATTATGGGACCGATTAATGTAGATATTTGTGTACAAAGTTTACGCTTATATGGGCAATTTCCTCAATTCACAGAATCAAGAATCGTATGAATTTGTATTTTTGAATTGAATCTACTAAGCAGAAATATCTTCAAAGGTGGCAGAGCATTTCTGCTTATAGGGGTGTGTTTATGGGCTTCCAAGTGTTGGTCTGTCTCCAAATTTTCATGAACACCCGCAAATGATATTTTTATATACAGTGACGCATAGTTTGCCACCAAAAAAGGGTGTTGTTTTACTCGTATGAATGCTAAAGTAAATATGTTTTTAGGATGGTAATCAACTGGAAATACCCCTTATTTGGTGGAGTTAATGAAGTATCCAAGGTGCAGTGTATCCTAAGCCAAACAATGAAAATGGCCCGCATTTCTTGGCTTGGTATTGAAAAACAGAGAAATTTGGGATGCAGTGTCCCTCCCACAACTCTGGGTTCCGGTGTCATTGCACCTGCAGAGCTACTGATAGTTATGTCCCTAGGTGGGATATAGGTGAAGAGGTTTCTCCACAGTGAAAATATTTTCCTAGAGGTGAATAAATCTATATAATTGTTGATTTGAAAGTTTTCATTTGTTGATACATTGGAGTATTCAGGTTATTTTCAAACTTTGCTATAACTCATAGAGCATAGTTGCAACAATGAAAGAGAAGGATCAGAAATGCTCCATGTTTACAAAGATATGGAGAATTTCTGCTCTCTCCTTGCGCTGTTGTACTGGACGCTGCCTAGGGCCAAAGTACACACACTTGCACCATAGTGCAAGAGTTGCTGCGTTACGGGCAGGGTTATTTTTGTGCAGAAAGAGACGCCTTTCTGCACAAAAACACTCCTTAGAGACGTTTCCTTCTTTCTATGTGTGATGCAGAATGCATCACGCATAGAAAGAGGAAGTAACGAGGAGAAAAAAGATGTTTAACCTCCTTACAACTTACTGGGGAAGGCGTTACATTTTGATGCATTCCCAGGTTTGCTAGCTTTAGTAATTGTGGGAATGTGGCAACATCTACATGTGAATGCATGGGAACTCCAGTGCTCCTCCCATGGAACGCCTCCCAGATTGATATGTAACATAATGCAGCCTCAGCCGTTGGGTTGCGTTACATTATTTACAAAGTCATGCACATGTGGCTTTGGAAACATTACTGAAGCCTTTGAATGACGCAAGGACAATGAAAAGACTTAACTTGGCCCTTAGTGTTATGCAGCAGCACATTTCCAACTATGATACAACTTTTTTTTAAATGTCTACGTGGAAAGGTTAATAAGGAGAGGTACCTGTCCCATTAAAAAATTTAAGCTGCCATGCCATTTTTGAACAATTTAATAGATATTTTGGTGTAAACCAATGTCATCTCCTTTGTTTACCTTTGTTTCTCTCTTTCGATTGTGAACATTTTCATATTAGCAATCAAATGGAGAGGATTTCATTTATTCACAAGACCTTTTTTCAGCCAATAATTTGTAATCTGCGACTATAAGGAACAATTAGCAAATCAATCTTGCTTGGCTAGTTTAGATTTTTCCTTCTCTTCTCACTCAGAGTAGTGGGTATATTTTAATGCCCTAGCATACAAACAGAAATGTTACATGTTTGGGGTTTTCCCACCTTTGGAGCATGCAAGTCAATCATAAAGCCAAGGAAGGCACAAGGTTTTCACCGCAAGCCCAAAAGCCTGTTCCAAGAGAAGGATCAACCACGTACCAGGCTTGCCACACTGTTGTGGTGTAAGAAATAGTCCTACAGGCCTTTGTCAAGCTGTGAATTAGGATTGTGTTGCCTCTCCACATCATACACCTCTGCCCTTGGGCAAGAAACAAAAGATTTGGTTTGCCCCCCTCTTTCTCAAGCATATGAAGGAATGTTGTACTTCTTGCCTCACTACTTGCCCCCTCCTTCCCCAGGATAGGAGGTAATTTTGTACACCTTTCATCACGTCTTTCCAAGCTGCAGAGGGAGATTTCTCGGTGCCTCCTCCCCGATGTCTAGCCTAAAAGCAGTGGTTTTAACCGTTAAAAAATAAAAGGATTGGCAAAGCCAATAGGTCTGGCATTAGATGCAGAGCTTTTGGCTTTGGTAATAGTTAGTTTCTTTGCTATAGTTCAATATATCTTTACCATTCCAAGATGGCTAATGCATTGCAAGCACTGCTTCAACCATCTTGAAATGGTAAAGAATGATAAAGTCTGACAAAAGAATTATAAGATGCCCACATGTGTGTACGCATGTAAGCAGATGCACTGGCTGCTGTCCTGAAATTCTTTTTGACAAAGGTTTGGCGCAGCATGTCCACACAACATTTCATCCTTTTGAGGTTGATAAAATGAAATTAATTCTACTGAGTTAGATAACAATAAATTGCAATTTTGGATGCCTTGATTTCACACTTTAGTACATCAAAGCTACATCTATTGGCTTTGCTAGTGATACTTCATAAACCAGTGGCGTAATGATAATTGAGGGTGCCCCACTGCAAGGTATGTGGAGGGGCCCCCCTCTGGATTCTATCAGGAGCACCCCCGGCCGAAGTGCAGTGCTGAGGGGGCCCCCTGGAGCTTGGGGGCCCCCCGCACTGCGGGGGATGCGGGGGCCTGTGTTACACCCCTGTCATAAACCGTAAAAATACAACACAGAATCTAAATGACACTCTTTTAACATAAGGTGTGCGTTTGTAAGTACTTGCTGACTGCTTGTGGCATCTTGGTGCTTAATAACAAATATTTATTTCATCCATCTCATTCATAATTATTTTATTAACCTCAGAAGGATGAAAGGCTCAGTGGACTTCCAAAGATCAAAACTATGACCATGAGGACAAACAGATTTCTGTCGAAGATACTTTGGTCCACTGAGCCACTAGACCTGGTTTTCAATGCGTTTCACGGCCTGGCCTGATTTGTACCTGAGTAGTAAAACATTAATGGCAGTAGTAACTTTAATAAGTTAAGCAATATAAAATGGAACACAAAGTCATACTTCAGCTTACTATAATGCTCTGCCAGGCAATGCTATGCAATGTTGAACTAAGAATGGCAGCTGTGGAAGGACAAAGAAAAATATCACATGCACAGCAAAGTAAATAGGTACCCTCTATAGACCTGTTTCTGCTGATACAGGCACACACATCACATTCTCTGCCTTTATCTGCATTATTTTTGAAATAGTGTAATTAACTACACAAGGATGAACATGCAATAACACACTATAGTGCTACCATCAACAGCGTCACAATCAAAAACGCATCAAACATGGTATGAATATTTTTAGTACAACATGATGGTGCACATGCATCAAAATTCCGAAAAGCGAGTCCTTATTAGCCATAAATAAGGATTCGCAAATAAGGAATCGCTTTCCGGGATGCATGTACAGATTCGGTAAAAATTAGCATTTCCTTAAAAATCGCTAAAACGAACCGAAAACACAAAGCGATTCCTTAAAATAAAGAATAGCAATTACCGAATTCGATATTACCAAATTCGGTATTTGCGAATTCGGAAATAGCGAATTCACTAAAAACGGGTCGCACTAGAAGCGGGCTGATGACATCCCAACCAGGAAGTCATCCAGCCCATCCCTCATTCACTGCCCTGAGGAGCTCACAGGAGGAGGCAGAGCATACAAGCTGAGCCAAGAGACTTCACCCTCTGAACCCATCCAGACTACCTTCATCCAGGATGGACAAGAATGCACCTGCTACATCAGACACGCCCAGGAAGAGGAAGAGAAAATTCTCTGACAGGGAATTTGAGCATTTGATGGAGGGGGTGAGCAGCACACATGATAAGCTGTTTGGGAAGCTGTCACTCAAGGTGCCCGAAGCCGAGAAGCGGAAGATATGGCTTTGCATTAGGGAGAGGGTGAATGCTGTTGCAGTGATGCACTGCAGCATCGACGACCTTAAGAAGAGGTGGTATGACCTCAGGAAGAGGGCAAAGGAGCGCATTGCCGAAAGGGTCAAGGAAGCAGCTGGCACAGGAGGGGGGCCATCCAGAGTACCTGCCAACACTGTCCTGGAGGAGCTCGTTGAGGGGACCATTGAGCCAGAGGCAGTCGTCGGAGTAACCCAGATGGACACCTCCGGCGCAGCAACCACAGAACAAGGTAAGATGCATGCCTGTGCCTATACGCTGCGTATTGTATACCCATGTCCATCCCCCCCAGGTCAATCACATTGTGCAGGGAGAAGTGCATAACACATATACCCTCACATTAGTATAGCATCATGGGAGTTGTAGTCATGTTAGCCAAGTGTGCATGTATGATCACCAATGCACAATAAATGAGATCAGCAGTACAGGCCCAAAAATGTGTCTAAATATGTAATGTATTGTAGGAAATAAATGCGGAATGACAAACAGATATAGTCACAAAATAAACTAACAATGCACTGTTTCACACACAGATGCATCTCCGGTGGACTTTGAGGACAGTGAGCGCCTCATCATCTCCGAGACACCGGCAGATACCGATGGAGAGACTACGCTGGAAGGTCAATCCACACCACCACCACTGACAATACCACCACCACCAGCGACAATGCCACCACCACCACCGACAACACCACCGAGACGCAAGGCACATGTCCCCTCCATGCAGGTGATGGATACAGAGCCGAGACCAGCACCCACAAGTGTCCCCAGTCAGACACCTGTCACACCGCCAGCCCCACCACCAGCACGTGGCCGAGTCACACAGCGGCGCAGGTCCATGCGCAGTATTGCAGAGCACCCCGAACAGCCAAGGAACATCTATGGTGGTGTAGAGGCCCAGATGCTGCGTGTTCAGCACCTGCAGGGGAAACACATGGGAACAATGAACCTCAACATCTCCAAACTGGCAAAACACATGTGCGCTCTGACAGACGCTGTGCGGCACATGACCACAGTTGTGGCTGAGGGCAATCGGGACATCAATAAGAACCTACAGGAGCTCACCCGTGCCATCCTAGCAGAACAACACAGCGAGCGCAGGAGGCATCGGCAGAACTTGCTCCGTACTACTGCATCTTCCAGGGCCATCACAAAGCTCTGCAACAGCACTGCAGTTTTGTCCCGCCGCTCCGTGTCTCTGCAGGTGGACCTCGGGCATTACTGTGGGGATGTAGCGAAGGCCTTAGGCCAGGTGACCACTGCAGTGGAACACTTACAGTCAGGGACATTTAGTGGCAGCAACTTGAGAGGGGAGGAGGGCAGTGAGGCCGTATCAAGTGTGAGCAGCGTGTCTGTGCTGGAGACCTGCAACAGGAGGTGCAGTTCGTGCAGCTCTACAGCCACAGACACACAGCATGGTGAGGTAGAGGAGACATGCGACAGGAGGCTGGGGGTACGTGGGAAGCGGCACTAGACATTCAGTCCCACATCTCTGTCCATGGTGGTGTAACCATGGGCCACTTGCATTTTGCGTTTGCACTCCCGTGATGCCAACGGATATGTTTTTCTCCACAATGTGCAGAAGCACTGTAATTTATTCTACTCATGTTACATCACTTTGACAAGTGCTCATGTGAAGTAAACATTAGCACTCCAAAATATATTGTCATAGCTCATTCTTACCTGGCTCTGAAATCATGTTGTGTGATGTATGTCCGCCTCCTTTGACCTTCAGCTGTGTTTGACACGTGTGACTGTCGGTGTTGTGCGGGTGGTTGGTCATCCCAATCGTTGTCGTTTCTGTCCATCTCTATGGGTATCCCCCTTCTGGTTGCAATGTTGTGCAGCATGGCACATACTGCTACAATCCTGCAGCAGGTCTCTGGGTTATATTGCAAAGCACCACCAGTCTTATGTAAGATCCGGAAGCGACTCTTCAGGATCCCGAATGTTCTCTCAATCATATTTCTGGTGCTAATATGTGCCGCGTTGTAGCATTGCTCCTGTGCTGGGTTGTAGGGGGTGAGGATATATTCCCGCAAGGCGTATGCACTGTTACCTACAGGGGGGAAGCAACGGCTTAGCGGCAGTAATGCTAATAAATGTGTGATACTGATGTAATGAATGAGTATGTACCAAGCAGGAGTCCCTCTCTGAATTCTCCATTGAGCAGACGCCTGTGGATGCCACTGTGTCTGAATATATATGAGTCGTGTGTGCTCCCTGGAAATTGTGCCACTATGTCCATGATTATGTGCTTGGCATTGCACACGACCTGCACGTTGATGGAGTGATAGGACTTCCTGTTACGGAAGATGTACTCATTGGCTGAGGGGGGACAGATGGGGACATGCGTGCAGTCAATGCATCCTATGACATGGGGGAATTGGGCCACCTGGTAGAATTCCTGCTTGGTCTGGTCCACCTGCTGTGGGGTTGTGGGGAAGGTGATGTGGGTATGTATCATTGTCAGCATGGCATCAATGAATTTACGGAAGTGCGCTTTGTGATATGCCTCCCAGTACCGCTACGACCCCCTAGAAACTTCCAGACGCCAGTAGGTGCAGGCTGCATAGGACCTGGACGTGCGCAGGAATGGCATTGGTCCTACGTGTCTGGTGCTGCAGTGGTGGTTCCAGGTCAGCAATTAGGCGCATTTTCATGGCACGATTGAGACGGTACTTGTCATATACTTCCTCCTCATTTTGGCCCAGCAATGTAATGCGCACTCTGAATACCCTCTCCTGGATCCTCCTCCTGTGCTGTGCTGCTGCATTTATTCTCATCCTCCTTGCGAGCACATAGAGGGCTGCCATTTTGTAAAAAGAAATGGGGTCTCCAGGCCCATTTTTGAAGGCTTTCTGATTAATTACACCTGTGGTACACTTTGACTACTTTTTTTTTTTTTTTTTGGGTGCGTCTGCAACTTTACCTCCTGGTTTAGATTCCCCTTATTCTGCTCATGCTAAATAGCGAATTTGAGGGTTTTCGGTATTAGCGATTTTTGATGCATTCTTTAGCGATTCTTTATTTGCTAATCGCTAATTCCAGGCGCTATTTGTGTTTTCGCTATTTCCGATTCTTTATTTTGCGATTCTTTAATGTACGGGGTTTATTTTAGCGATTCTTTATTTTTTTCGCTATTGGGGTTGATGCATTGGAATCGGTTGTTTGGCACTCGCTAACGGACAATTTTAGTGAATCGCTATTTTTGCAAGGACAATTTTGCTTGATGCATGTGCCAGGAAGTGCCTTTGCATATGTTCAATACTTTGTAAGAGTCTGTATTTTATTGTATAGGAGTGTCATATTTTCTGTATTTAATAGCAAATTGCAAATAAGGTAAACCTCTCTCAGCAGTCAGAGTGGCGCTTTGTAAACAACTTTATATAAAAAGATATACTAGTGCTGTGAATGTAAAGAGGGCAAAGCAAAGATCATATTTATAATAAATGCCAATAAAGTGGGATAAGTTGAAGCCTTCAAAATGCACCTTTCCAAATACCAAATGCATTAGTGCTGGCCTTGAAGTAATTGGTCATAAATGTAAACAATAGCAGGCAGTCAGCAGGAAGTGAATCGAAACAAAGAATGCATTTTTACTTTAAGTGTAGGTAGCTACAACGGGGCTGTTTACAAAGGTTTTGTACAGTTGTAAATAATTTACATGAGTATTAAGTAAATTTTGAATTAAAACTTGTAATTAATTTAAAAATAATGAATTAAATTCACATTGTTGTTCTGGAGTTTAAATTGCAAAATGCAGTTGCACATAAAGTATCTAAGGTAATTAAGCATTGATAATGATTGAAAAGTTATGTATAGAAATTATTAAACATAGTGTAATTATAATTTAATAAAAAGTAATGTTACAGAAATGTATTGATTCAAAGAAGGTTGTTAAAATGTTCTACAATTAATTCATAATTATGTTTTATTTTTAGATATTTTAAGATATTTTTTAACATTGAATTATATTTACTGACATCTTTAACGATTTTAAATAATTAAATGTAACATTATTTATTATGGGATTTTATTTTTATTCTCCACCCCACTTTATTTTCTATGGGCTGGTGTTGCAGCACCAGTGATTGACCATGTGTTGTACTGAACTTACTCCAGCTCTGAACTGGAGCCATTTATTACTGTCTTGGATCCCTTATTGGCTGGGATAACTTTAGAAGTGCAGTTTGTGAATAATAGCGGGCTTATTCTTTTGTTAGTGGCTGCATTTCTTGCCCTAAACCCCTCACCAGCACTCCCTACATCTTTCCTTTCTCCTTCCTAAATGCCTCCCATTTTGTAGTAAGTGTGCCCCTTTTTCCAACCACAACAATTACGATCTCGGTCGGAAAGCCGCCGATCTTAGTTAGGAGACTTTCTGACCTAGATCATTGGATTCACTTCCGAATGCCGAATTACAATTTAGGCGTCAGAAATTAAACTGGCCAGTCATTTCGGGTAGCTTCCGACGGGCTCAATGAGCCCGTCGGCCAGTTGGAGACCGACCTGTAATCCATATGGATGGCGTTTTATGGACGCCTTGTTGATCCCTGGACCGTGTTTCAGGCACCCTGAGGTGCCTGTCACACAGCAGTGCAGGGATGAACACAACCTCTCATTTCTCTATGGTACTTGTACTTCGGCCAGAATACGGCCGTAGCACATGCTCCCATAGGGAAATGTGAGTATTGATTATCGCATCATAATTAGGTGTTCGGGAATGCTGAACGGAGGTCGGTCGGTCCTGTTTCCTCGACAGTGTCAGGCAGACACAAGTCCTCCCGACATCGTAATAAGCCCCTATGTGGTAAACTTACATGTGTGTGGATGACCCCACAGAAAAGACAGGAAATATGGAGGTGAAGATTTAAACTCGTAGGTTTGTGAATGGGTTTGTGAATAGCATTTTGCAGTTCTTTAGTAGTCCTAGTAAAGTCCTACTAAACGTACTACAAAATGCAGTTTCTGAAGAGGCCTCATACTGTTTCTTTGCAACCTTAGTGAAAAAGAAGTTGTGATCTCTGAAACATACACTTGGTTTCAGTTTGTTTTTAGTATGTTTATATTAAAAGATAGTAAAACAGTAAATCATAATAGATGCATGCTTTTAAAATAAATGTCTTCATTGTGAGAAGTTCATTTATGTGTTTGTATGGACACACAGGCGACTCCTTTATGGCATCTAGTTGACGCATTGTCTGAACTAAAAGGAACGTTACATAATTGAAAAATCTTCAGTGACAGCTATAAAAAACACAATCTAGGCCCCCCAGTTCTGCCATAAAAAAGGGATTATTTTTGGGGCAACTGTGCACATGTGCACAGGCACAATCCAGTCACTCAATATGAAGAAAACCAATGGATGAATTGGACTGACCCATTGCTGAAAGCCAGCCACTCCACATATGTATTCATGTATATGTTTATTTTCATGCGATTGCTTTTAAACAAAATGTCTGACCTGACGCCAGACCTACCAGGAAAAATTGCAGCTGCGAGCAGCCCTGATAAAAGATTTCTGAAACCAAGACTTGGGCTGTGGACAACAGAACAACTAACGTGTTATGGGGAGTGCCATCTTCCTTAGGTACATAAAATGGATCCAACACAAGCATCTGAAATATTCTGCAGTTCGTCTGATCCCCACGGAGGCTTTAAAAGTCTCCCTGTGTCTTCCAGACCCCACACATTAGTGGCAGTGAAATCGTGAGTTCAGTAAAGCATTTTATTTTATCTATACTGGCATTTGTGAACATCACAGGAGATTAAAAATTGTGCAGAACTATGCTACTTTGGTGAATGTATTATATCCAGTACTTGTTCCGTGTTTGTATGTCTTTTAGTCTCTCCTGGTGCTCGTGAATGCCTGATGTGATTACAAAAATAAAGATAAAATGTTGTGAATTCCATTCATTTACATTTATATTACCCTAGTGCAGCGGAAAATCCCCACACAGCATTTCATGTGATTGTGTTCAACATTATTTTTAGCATCTATGTTACCAAACGTCCATTAGCCCTCCCAGACTGACCCAATAACCATGAGGATTGTTGTTGTGTCCCTCCTCTTGCACCTGCCCAGGTCACATTAATTCACTAGAGAGTGAAGTAAGGCCAAACTACATGACAGACGCCCTGTGCCCTGTTTGCAAAAGTGATCAAGATAGCAAGACCCCTGTGAGCTGCCACAGAGAATTCTCAAGACGTCTCCTCCAGCTAGTGGGCTAAACTCTCAGCTCTTTCATATGATTTTTCAAAGTAAAGCAAAAATTGTGGATGGTATGTGATGTAATAGTGTCTCTTAGGGGTGTTTGCACTAGCTTTGTTTGAAAGTAATTGTGTTAGCACACCATCCCAGTAGGTAGATCGTTTTGCTGAATTATTGCTCCTAAACATTGTGTGACTTGTAATTAGATTGGACATTTGTACGGAGGGGGAGAGGGAGGCTTGTTAGGATCAGTCATACAGGGCTGACTGAGATCTAAAGATCACTAGTGGTCACCACTGGGAGAGGATGCATGGAATGTAGACTAAGAAAGGAGTGAGGAGTAAATAGACAAGCATCAATCGTGGAAGCCGGAAGTCCGAGGTTCTGTGCTTGCTTTGATATTCCTGGCACTGCGTCTGCATGGCAACAACAAAGGGAAGAGTAGACATGACTTGTACCTGGTACAGGGATCACCAAAAGGAGCCTGGCAGCAAAGCCTGGCAAAGAGCAGGGACCCAAAGCTGACCAAAGAAGGAGAAATTCGGAAAATGATAGATGGAAGGTGAAACCAAGGGCAAAATTAATACACTAATCAAATAAACTAACCCCCTGGAGCAGCAAGGTAGGAACACTCGCTGCAAGTCGCATAACAAATCACGTCTTACCCAGAGCCTATTTTGACATGTCTACATTCACCTTTCTGTAATAAGATTTTATCCCAGTGCATTGGTTTTATTCCTTATGCTCTGGTTCTCTTAGTTAGAGAATCTATGTGACATCAACTGTAGTGCCAATGTTATGATAACGGCTGCTTCCAAATGTCAGTGAACTGGAACACTCAGATATAAGTGGTTGCGTTAAAGTTGGCAGATGCTTCTATCAAGATAGATTTCCCGCTGTTTAAAAGCACCTTCATCTGCCTGTCCGGACTCTATCATTAAGCCTTTTGTTTACGTTCTGAGAAGGCCACCGCTCTGCTAGTCTTTCAGAGGCCCCTGCTGGTCGTGAAATCTCAGCATGTGCTCTAGTTCAGTCCAAGGACAGACAGGCATGAAAGTGTCACACCTCACTCTAAAAAGATTCAGGGGCATATTTACAAGCCCCTATCACCACAGAGTGTCACTTTTTATGATGTTCAGTGGCGATAAACCCTTCTTCTTATTTACAAGGTGGCATTGTAAATAAGGCCCCCTTTCATGCTACACTTAGCGTGAAAGGTATGGGCAATGGGTGTTGTGGTGGGCATTCTGCTGCAACACCCATAGATTTTGACGCTGCCCCCTATTTACAAGGTAGGTGTAAATAGGGGTCAAGCGCCAAAATTAAAGCCGGGCAGAACCTAGTCTTAACATGGCAAAACAAGGAGAAATGGTTAATTTCTTCTTGTTTTTACTGTTTTTATGTGTGCTGCACATAGAAACAGCAAGTCACCATAAATGATTGTGTATGTGGAGGAAGGTGTACCTTCCTGCACATAAACAATTATTAAACAAATGTTGATTTGCAACTTCCATGTGTGCTGCACAATGCAGCACCCATAGGGGTTTCAAATCGACAATCTGGATTGTTTATGTGCAGGAAGGGACACCTTTCTGCACATAAACAATCATTCCCCCAATGCAGCCACCCTAGGGTGCCTGTGTTGGCGTTAGGCAGCTATATTAAACATCAGGTCTAGGGGAAACGCGGGGTGAGCGGCATTCTTGTTAATACGGCACATCTCTGCGTTTTCAGAATGGCAAAGCGTTAGCAATTTTTGCTTAATGTCACACTTCGCCATTCTGTTGTAAATATGCCCCTCAATATCTGCTCTCCTTTAGTCATTGGTATGGTCTAAAAAGACATTTACATTGGAAAACATTTGGAACACATAAGGTCAGCAGTGTCTGCGATTTCAAGTAATACTGGAAAAATAAATGCCATTACTTGGGATCAGAGGCACTCTTTAACTAGAGCAAACTTTCCCTTGAAGCTTACAGAACGAATGCTCCAATGCCCTCTTACTTTAAAGAGCACAGTCTTCACTTGGCAACCCTAACAGTCTTCTTGAGATTGCACAGCTGTCTTCAGACTGGACACAGTTCTGAAGGGAAAAGAAAACTTTACCTTTTCTCTTCTGCTCCTTGCTTACAGTCGAGACCGACTTTAGCGTTAGTGGTAATCGGTGTGACAACCTTTTTTGGCACCCACCAATTATTTCCTTCTCCATGGGTTCCCTAGCTAACATCCTCCAACATTGCCCTTCATCTCTCTATGAGCCTTCTATGACATTCATTTCATTTTTCATAGTGCTGCATAGTTCACTCACACTCAGTTCTGTGATCTGCATGGTACACATTCTTTGCAGCAGGCACATTAACCTTCTGCGCCATGTTAGGATGAGTCAAAACTGTAACTAGACAAAGATCTCTCCCCAGCAGGAACGTTAACCACAAGAGTTATCTTTACATTTGTATTGTTGCCTGAAAACTGCTGAATACATAAGGATGACTGCAGGATGTGCTTTTAAGCCATATGCTATTTTTAAACTGCTGGGGGCGTGGCTTGGATGCCGCGCAAGATGGCCGGCTAGGTACGGAGATCCGCCGCATCGACCACCTCACGGCGTTTTTTCCCGATGTAAACGGGATCGTTACTGAGCACCGTTGCCGGATTTGGCTGGCGGAACATTAGCGAAATCGGCGGAGCAGCTTTTCATCGCTTATGGAGCCGTTTTCGCCCCTCTCCGCGATGGATTCCCTGCCCCTCACGGAGCCGCCATTTTGAAGCTCTTTCGAGCATCGGAGCCTCTGCTGACAGGAGCTGTCACTACACGACGTGCCACTGGACACCAATGAACTTTCAGACACCGACTTCACTTCAGGGGTGAGACTTATATATATTGTGCAAGACACCTTTACTGCGTTTTTTTTTCTTTCCTCCTCCACATTAGAGGAAACGTCCAAATACGCAGTTTTACGGCGCTTCACCCCTGACAACTGGATGTTTCCCGCCCTAACATGCTCACTGCTCTGAAATGCTTTTTATCCTAAATTTCCTCCTCATGGCGCTATGATAACAACGTTCTCTGAGACTTTTTGCCCGTTTCTCCTGCGCCTCAGCTACTTCAGGATGCTCCTTCATGTGCTTCCATTTTAGTCATTCTCCCCTTTTTGTACTCGTTATTTAGCATGCTCTAATTCCCTGTCGCCTTTTCCACTGAGTTACGTCTGGGTGCTTCTCCCTCTCTTTGGAGATATTTCTGGAACATTTCACATGCACCTTTAGTCGTCTCACAGGGAATTGAGACTATATTGTCGCACGTTCATTTCTTTCTATGGTCAACTTACGCAAACCTAAATTTGTCTTCATACCATCGAGGAGTACTTCAGGTGCATCTTCATCTGGTACAAATAGAGCCACTGCATCTGCGAAAATGACGACCCCAAAATCATCATTGGCTCATACTAACACCAGTAAGTCTTCCCCACCCGCTCCGGCGGGCAAGCGCCTCAAGCAAAATTCTCCTACGCCAGAAGACAATCCTTCTCATTCTTCTATTGACCAAATTCTAGAGGAATTGCGTGCGCTGCGCCCATTTATTGAAAAGACGAGTACAGATATGCAGCTTTTAAAAGATAAATGGGAAAATATGGATGCCCGTCTCTCTACTGTTGAACACCACCTTCCTGAAGTTCAGTCCAACACACAACGTATAGACTCTTTAGAAAAAACGGTCCTCTCACTCCAAAAGCATACAGAGGATTTGGAAAATCGAAATAGGAGGAATAACCTCCGTATTTACAATTTGCCGGAAAATCTTGAGGGGGATAATCCAGTAACTTTCTTCACCACTTTCTTGCCGAAACTTCTGGACCTACCACCTTCCTCCATTAGTATACAAAGAGCCCATAGACTAGGTGCCAGAACGGGCTCCTCCTCAAAACCTCGTGGAGTCATTATTTTATTTCTGAAATACACAGATCTTTTATTGATTCTCTCAGCCGCGAGGAGTAAAAAACAAGTGTCTTGGCAAGGTCAACGAGTATATCTTTCTCAGGATGTCTCTAATGTCACCGCCTCCAGACGTAAAGAATTT
Source organism: Triturus cristatus (assembly GCF_964204655.1). Taxonomy (NCBI): domain Eukaryota; kingdom Metazoa; phylum Chordata; class Amphibia; order Caudata; family Salamandridae; genus Triturus; species Triturus cristatus. The sequence goes on along the minus strand of NC_140588.1, from coordinate 315,851,837 downwards.
CTGGCTATGCGTCCATCTCTGCGCGCCTTGGGAGCAAGATATGGCTTGTTTCATCCTTGTACTCTCAGAGTCACCTATCGAGAAAAGACTTGGTCATTTCAGGAACCTGGAGAATTAAGGAACTTTCTTCTTCTACACAGTGGAGAAGGGATGGACGCCTCCTCTTCTGCTTCGACCAGTGGCTGAAATTGGACTTTTATTGTTTAACTTGTTTGTCTTCCTAATGGCTTGTCTTTGACTTCGTGTATTCTCCTTACTTCTCATCTCAGTTCTTACACTCTCTTTTCGCATCTCTTCTCTCCTTTATCTGTTTCTGGCATCTCCTATATACCCCTCTATTTTCTTTTCCTACTCTCTGGACTTCTATTTTTACGTCTACATGTTATGTATGTTAACATTTTTCCCTTTTTTCCTCCCCAGACGGATATGTATCGGATACTCCTCTCAACACCTTGTCCCATTCCATGTTCCTTTTGTGCGGTCTCGATGTGGTTCTCCTCCTGATCCTGGTCCGTACGTCTTGTAAAGCATCATCACCTCCCCACCTTCCCTATGTGTATTTTTCTCTTTCAGGTATGTTTAATACAGTCATCCTTCTGGATTTGTACTGTCTTCTATGCATTCTATCTTCTCTTCCTTCTTCCTTCCTCACTGGTCTCCCTTCCCTTTTCCCATCCCTCCCCTCCTCCCTTTTCCTTTTTCTTCTTCCTTTTCTACCTGTTCTTCCTTCTTCCTTTTTGAAGAGTTTTATGGTTAATACTTCTATACAGTTTGAATTATTATTACATGTACAGTATGTTTTTGCAAATCTTGATTTAGATCAGTTTAGTAAGCTTTCACCTTCAAAGTTGTTTCATGGAATGTGAAAGGATTTAATCACCCTATCAAAAGGCAAAGAGTACTCTCCCACCTTTCCTCTTACAATCCAGATATCGTCCTTATCCAAGAAACTCACCTATCTGACATCGAATCTTTAAAGCTAAAGCGATTATGGGTTGGAACTGTTTTATTTTCTTCTGCTTCCCAAAAAAAGAATGGAGTAGCCATTTTGATTCATAAGCGTCTCCAGTGTAAAGTAGTTCTAGAAGAAAAGGATGACGAGGGACGCTGGGTCTTAGCTAAACTACTAATTAACAATATCCCACTTACGATACTCAATGTTTACGGTCCCACATGTTTTGACTCCTCTTTTTGGCCCTCCATTACAGCAAAATGTATTCAGCGTAAAGATGATGCTTTTCTATTGGGTGGAGACTGTAACCAGATCATTGACCCATTTTTAGACCGAAGATCCTCTGTTCGTTTTTCTCCTCATAAACCACATAAACAATTCCTTGACACTATCACCCAAACTCATCTGGTAGACTCATGGAGACTCACCCACCCAGACGTTATGGATTTTTCCTTCTTCTCTCCTCCTCATGCTTCCTTTTCCCGCTTAGACTATATCTTTCTCTCTTCATCTCTTTCTCAACACCTTATTTCTTCCTCTATTGAACCGATTGTTATCTCTGACCATGCTCCTATTATTACTGTTTTTGACCTTCTTCCTCCTACTCCTAAATCTTCTCGCTGGCGCTTCAACCCTTCTCTTCTTACTGATCCTCTTTTTTCCTCCTCTTTTCGTGCTTTTGCTTCTGAATTTTTTCATCTTAACTCTACGCCTGATACCCCACCTCATATTCTTTGGGATTCCTTCAAGGCCACAACCCGAGGTTTTATTATTGATTTTGTCTCTAAAAAAAAGAAAAAATTCCTTCAAAAGCGTAAAGTCACCCTTGCACATATTAAATCTCTGGAACATCAATTCTATACTTCCTCTGATAAGATTATGTCTCCTGAATTGCTTAAGGCTAAGATTGCCTTTAACAAACTTACCACAGACTCTGCCTCCTCTTTTCTTCTCCGGAGCAGCGCGCGATTTTATGGAGGTCAAAATAAATCAGGTAAACTGTTAGCTAATTATTTAAAATCTCGTAAAGAACGTACTAATATTGATTCTATTTATTCCCCCTCTAATGTACTTCTTCATACCAATTCAGAAATTTTGGAACAATTCCACTCTTTTTATGAAACTTTATATACTCCGGAAAACCCTCCCACCCCAGAGCTTATTCAATCCTACTTTGACAACATACCTCAACCAGATTCTTCCCACCTTAATATTTCGGCTGTTGATTCTGATCTTACGATTTCGGAACTGTCCTCTGCTCTATCCTCTCTCACTAAGGGGAAAACCCCAGGACCGGACGGCTTCCCAGTTGAATTCTACCTACATTTCTCAGACCTTCTTTTGCCCCACCTTCTAACTCTATTTCAGTCTTTTTGTTCTACTGGATCAGCCCAAGGTTCTTTTCAGGACGCTACCATATGCCTTATCCCTAAAGATGGTAGAGACCCTAAGTTCTGTAAAAATTATCGACCTATATCTCTAGTTAATGTTGACTATAAAATTTTTGCGAAACTATTAGCTCTTCGCCTTGACCCGCTCCTACCACATCTTATAGGGAAAGAACAATGCGGCTTTGTTAAGGGCCGCCTGACCTCGGATAATTCTAGACTCTTCCTTAATGTTTTAAGTAAAGCCCCTTCACTATCGATTCCCCTTGCAGCCATTTCAGTAGATGCTGAGAAAGCCTTTGACCGGGTTGACTGGTCTTTTCTTCTGGCCTCCCTAAAATGGCACGGCTTTAACCCTAAATTCATTTCTTATATTTCTTTGATATATTCTATGCCCAAAGCGTCTGTTCTCGTTAATGGTCAACTCACTTCCCCATTCACACTTCAACGTGGTGTTCGTCAGGGCTGTCCCTTATCACCTCTTTTATTTATTTTAGCGCTTGAACCTTTTCTTACCTCCATACGCAATAATCCATCCATCTCTGGCTTCCCGTACGGTAAACGTCATCTTAAATTGTCTGCATATGCTGACGATATTCTTTTATTTATTTCTGACCCGCCTACCTCAGTCCCCGCATTACTAAACGAATTTCAGAAATTTTCCTTGGTCTCCGGTTACAAAATAAACTCGGACAAAACAGAGATTCTTCCTTTAACCAAACTTTGTCTCCCCCACTTTTTCACGGCTACTGGCTTTGCTTGGAAGTCTACAAAAATTAAATATCTCGGCGTTCTTTTTTCTAGCTCCATATCCTCCTCCATTCAACTCAACATGAATGCAGTCATATCTAGGATAGACTCATTACTCACCTCTTGGAATCCACTATTTCTTTCCTGGTGGGGCCGTCTTGACTCCATCAGAATGATGATTGCCCCTATTTTGATCTACTTATTATCCATGCTCCCACTTCGTATCCCAAACTCCTATTTCCGTCGCATTGATTCTACGTTGTCCAAATTTCTTTGGAAGCAGAAAAAAGCCCGCATATCGCTTTCCAACTTACGTAAATCTAAACTTAATGGTGGTACCAACTTTCCAGACTTTCGCTTCTATCATAAGTCCTTTTCCCTTCGACAGGCTTCCCGCTGGTTATCTCAGGAACCCTCCCCTTTTTCTCCCCTCTGGCTTTCTGTTGAACAGGAACTACTGCTTCCGTACTCTTTTCAAGAAGTAATTCGTTTTACCTCTAAAGCCCCATGCCTTAATCCCCTTTTATTCAAACATACTTCTTCTCTTCTGCGCCCTTTAGTTTCACCTTCCTCAGTAACGCAGGAATCCTTCCTACTATTGCCTATATGGTACAATTCACTTCTATTAATTAACAACCGACCTATTGCATGGCCCTCATGGAGAGCAAAAGGTATCATTTGGATACGTCATCTTTTTGATGGGTCATCCCCTTGCTCATTTCCTGCATTTCGGTCTCAATTCCACTGCCCTCCTTCTTTTGTAAAGAAATTCCCTATCCTTATGGAAACCATTCTAGATCGTTATTACTCTCTCCCCTCTGAAGACCTACCTACCTCATCTTCCTCTCTACTCACTGTCCTTTCTACAACTCCTAAAGCTTCCATCATTTACCGGTACTTTTCAGCCCCCAATCCAGATCGTCTCAAATCAAAATTAGAATTGTCCTGGGAGACAGACTTACATTCTTCATGGCCGACTTCTCTCTGGGACAAAATATGGGCCCGATCCTTGAAGATTTCACGTACTGCCTCTCTCACTCAATCCCTATTTTTCTTTTACCACAGACTATACCTTTCTCCTCTTTCTATCTCTCGCTTTCAACCTGATGCTGTATCTAACTGTTGGACCTGTAATGCCCCTTCTGCGGATCTCTTCCACCTCTTCTTCTTCTGTCCTTCAACTCGTATTTTCTGGTCTCAGCTATTCTCTCGCCTTTCTCGCATTTTCAACCTCTCTATTAAATTTTCTCCTTCTTTAGTATTTCTTGGTAGCCTTTCAGAGGATTTAGACCTCCCCCCACATTCTCGCGGTCTTTTTGACCTTATGCTGGCTCTGGCATTACAGCATATTGTCTCTAATTGGAAATCTCTGAACAAATTGTCTCTCAATTGTTGGTGGAATCTTGTATGTCACTCACACAGACTTGATGTTGCCTTTGCTTCCTCCTGTAAACCCTCCCGAAATGTTGAATTTTACTGGCTACCTCTTACTCTATACCTTGATCAATCCGCCAAAAAGAGTTACTCTCCACTATCTTCAGATAATTTCAAGCCCCCCTGAACACATGTACTCTTGCCTGCAGTTTTTCATGATATTTTTCAGTCTCAATATTGTTATTATTTAGCTTTATATTGACCTTCTTCATACTTCTTTTTCATTCATGCAATTACTCATATGATGGTCTTTTACTGTACTTTTTGATTGCCATTGACTGTATTTCCTATTATTGCTTACCCATCTTCTACGATCAATACCATGTTTTTGTTTTCTTCTCTCCTCCCTCCCCCCCCCTCCTTCCCTCCCCATCATTTAAAATGCTTTGTTTTTCATTGTGATATTGGCTGCTTCTATTTTCTTTGTCCCATCTTATACCTTTGTTCTCATATTGGCTGATGTCACCTTATTGTAATACTTATTTTTCTCTAATAAAGCTTTCAAACATAAAAAAAAAAAAAAAAAACTGCTACCATTGCCCAGGTTAGTGCCAAGGGCAGCTGTACCAGTCGTGCCACCCTAAAGCTGGCCCTGCTCACAGTGAGCACAGGCGGACGTTCAGCCAGCTACATGATAGATGTTTTTATCACGTTTTATCACAAGTTTAAAAAGTGCACCTTTGAAACAGCTGTACTCTATGCAAACCAACCAAATTACAACATGGAGCGATGAATGGGCCCCCCTGCACTGATTTATTCTCACCTGGTGCTACAGTGTGTCAGACAATACTGTCTCCCTTCATGCTGTCTTGAGGTAAGAGCCAATATCACATGGTGGGACAGAAGGAAAGCTGGATACCCCTGCACTGAATGGGTTTCCATCTCATGGTTGGATGCTCTACGCAGCCCAAATCCATTTGGTTTTTGAAACCTCTCCAGTACATCAATAGCAGCCCCAGAATCATTTGTTTGATGCAAAGCCCTGCCCTCTCACCATGTATCCACCTCCTCAGAAACTCTTTTACAACTGCTTATACAGAAAAGTGCTCAATGTCATTACTTGCAACTGTTGCAGCAGTTCCTTGTTATTGTCAATGTTGGAAGGCGTTCCCCGGGGAGGTTGCGGAATGTGTTCCTGACCACCCTGAGGCCCACCTTTCCCAGAGTTAGGCCGAGCAAGAGCAGGGAGGCCCTTCCTGGAAGGGTCTCGCACCTAGGATCGCACACGCTACGCTTACTCTCTTCTTCGGATAGAGGGACACCACACAGTAAATCGTTGTAAGATAATAAGCTTTTATCGGTGGTTATCAGGGATCTTTATGATCCGGCAGGCAGGTGCAGAATTAATGCCACAAGCGGCAGCGATCTTGTGATGGAGGGAAAAGGGGTAGCGGGACAGTCTTTCACTCAGTGTCTCTGGGAGGTATCCGGCGCCCAGCTCTCAATCCTCGAGCTGAGGGGATGTTGCTTCTCTCGGTGATCTCTGCCGACTCTCTTGGAGGAACGGGCCGCGAGTCACTCAGCAGGCACCGGAGGGTCTTAGTTCAGGGAGCCGCGACGGCGTCAGCAGGGCTCAGATGGTCCAGAGTTCGGGGAGCCGCGACAGCGTCAGCAGGGCTCAGATGGTTCAGAGTTCGAGGAGCCGCGACAGCGTCAGCAGGGCTCAGATGGTTCAGAGTTCGAGGAGCCGCAACAGCGTCAGCAGGGCTCAGATGGGTCGGAGTTCGGGGAGCCGCGACAGCGTCAGCAGGGCTCAGATGGTTCAGAGTTCGGGGAGCCGCGACAGCGTCCGCAGGGCTCAGGTGGTTCGGAGTTCGGGTAGCGTTCTTCTGTTCGGGGAGCGATCGAGCCGCGACCAAGTCCGCAGGCTCTCGTCAGTCCAGGTCTTCTCTGCCTCTCGTCCCCTCAGCACCCCTTGTTATACTCCCCCTCCTCTTTGAAGTCCGGAGTCCTCGCGGAGAGGGGTCTGGTGCCTGGGGGGCGGTGTGTCGGGGTTTCCTGTCGCTCAGCCCCTTGATCTGTTCAGGTGTGTCCGGGAGGGACTCCAGACGCCTAGCAGGAGAGGCGCCCACTCACCGGGGGCCTGGTGGTCGATCGAAACCTCCCTCGGGGAAGAGACCAGAGGTGTGACAGGGTCGGCGCCTCTCGGTCTGGTTTGGGGGGGGGGGTTTCGTTCTCCCTCGGCCGGGCATGCGTGTTGGGGATCTGGTCGGCCCTCAGGATGTTGGTCCACGGAAGCCGGAAGGCCGTGCCCACGAGGTTCGGCGTGGTTGTAGTGTGACTTGCTGGTCGGGAGGGCCCACGCCACGAGGCCGGTCTCACACGTGCCCCCCCCAGCTGAAAGGCGGGGAGAACTACCCATCTACTTGGGAGTTCTCCTCGCTGAAGCGGAAGAATCGGGACAGGCCATCCGCGTTGGCGTGGTCCGTCCCGGGGCGATGTTCCACAGTGAAATCCATCCCTTGGAGGGAGATGGACCAGCGTAGCAGCTTGGGGTTTTCCCCTCGCATCTGCATCAACCACCGCAGGGGTCGATGATCTGTTTGCACTCGGAAGTGTGTTCCGAACAAGTAGGGCCGTAGCTTTTTGCTGGCCCAGACTACTGCGAACGTCTCTCGTTCAATTGTGCTCCACCGCTGTTCCCGGGGCAGTAACCTTCGGCTGATGAAGGCTATGGGCTGATCTATGCCTTTGTCGTCGTACTGTGAGAGGACTGCCCCGATGCCGTGTTCCGAGGCGTCCGTCTGGACCACAAACTCCTGGGCGTAGTTGTGTGCTTTGAGCACTGGAGCCACGCACATTGCGGCCTTTAGGGTGTCGAACGCCTTCTGGCAGGAGGGAGTCCAGTGTATTTTCTTGGGGTGTTTTTTGGAGGTTAGTTCTGTGAGAGGGCCTGCGATGCTGCCATAGTTTTTAATAAACCTTCGGTAGTAGCCGGTGAGGCCCAGGAAGGCTCGGACTTCCGTTTGGGTTGCAGGGGGTTCCCAGGACAAGATGGCGTCGATCTTCGGCTGGAGGGGGGCGACGTGCCCACTCCCCACCTGGTGCCCCAGATAGGTTACGGAGCCGTGCCCAATTTGACATTTGCTAGCTTTGACGGTGAGGCCGGCTCGGCGCAGAGCCAGCAGGACTTGACGGAGGTGCTGGAGGTGCTCGGTCCATTGGGAGCTGAAGACCGCTATGTCGTCGAGGTATGCTGCGCTGAACCCCTCTAGTCCGGACAGGACCCTGTTCACCAGCCGCTGGAAGGTGGCCGGGGCATTTTTCATTCCGAACGGCATCACCCTAAAGCGGTAGTGCCCATCCGGGGTGGAGAAGGCGGAGCGCTCCTTGGCTCCCTCGGTGAGGACAATCTGCCAGTACCCACTGGTCAGGTCGAAGGTGCTGAGGTAGCAGGCGGCCCCAAGGCGGTCAATGAGTTCGTCGGCACGGGGGATAGGGTGAGCGTCTGCTCGGGTGACCGCATTGAGGCCTCGGTAGTCGACGCAAAATCTTAGCTCGGGGGCAACACCCGGGGTAGTCGCTTTCGGAACCAGGACTACCGGGCTGGCCCAGGGGCTGTCGGAGGGTTCAATCACCCCGAGGTCTAACATCTTTGCCACCTCGGTCTGGATGCAGGTCCGGACCCGATCAGGGACCCGGTAGGCCCGATGTCTCACTGGCGGGCAGTCTCCGGTGTCCACGTCGTGGACACACCAGCTGGTGACCCCGGGGGTCAGGGAGAAGAGATCCGCGAACTGCCCTAGTAGCTGGCGGCAGTCGTCGGTCTGTTGGGCTGTGAGGGCGGTCGACAGTCTCACTCCCTCCACGGATCCATCGGTTTCCTTCGCCCCCAGGGGGTCTGGAAGGGGCTCGGTGTCGTCTTCGGCCCCATTGTCGGTGGCCAGGAGTAGACTTAATTCAGTCCGTACAAAGTGGGGCTTGAGGCGGTTCACGTGGAGAACCCGGAGGGGGTTCCGCGGGGACTGCACATCGATGAGATATGTGACTTGGCTCTTCCGCTCGATCACCTTGAAGGGCCCAGTCCATTTATCTTGGAGGGCGCAGGGTCTCACCGGGGCCATGACCCAGACTTGTTGGCCCGGCTGAAACTCGACCAGCGTAGCATTCTGGTCATACCAGCGCTTCATTTCTTCTTGACTGGCCTCGAGGTTTGCTTCTGCGAGTTCCCTGAATTTTCGGGTCTGGTTGCGGAGCGCCAAGATGTATCGGAACACGTCCGGAGGGGTCCCCCGGGGGGTTGTTTCCCACCCCTCGTTGACCAGGCTCAGGGGTCCTCGGACAGGGTGTCCATATAATAGTTCGAATGGGCTGAATCCCAGGGATTTTTGGGGAACCTCCCGGTAGGCGAACAGGAGTCATGGGAGGAAGACGTCCCACCTCCGGCGTAGGGGTTCCTCGAGGCCCAGGATCATTCCTTTCAGCGTCTTGTTAAAGCGCTCGACTAGTCCGTTTCCTTGGGGGTGGTACGGGGTGGTGAATTTGTACGATACTCCGCACTGCTGCCAGAGGGATTTCATATAACGGGAGATAAAGTTCGTACCCCGGTCACTCGCAACTTCGCGGGGGAACCCCATGCGGGAGAAGATCCCCATCAAGGCCCGGCCCACCACGGGGGCCGTCACGGTGCGGAGAGGGATGGCCTCGGGGTAACGGGTGGCATGATCCACTAGGACGAGGATGAACCGGTGGCCCTGGGCGGTCTTGGGGTCCAGCGGTCCCACAATGTCGATTCCTACCCGCTCAAAAGGGGTACTGACGACGGGGAAGGGCTGTAGCGGAGCCTTGCGCTTGCCCCCACTCTTTCCGCTGGCCTGGCACGTGGGGCAGGACTTGCAGTGCGCCTCCACATTTGCTCGCATCTTGGGCCAATAGAAGTGGGTGACGAGCCGTTGGTAGGTCTTATCCTGGCCTAAGTGTCCGGCCAGGGGTACATCGTGGTCCAGGCCCAGGAGGAGACTTCGGAAGCGTAGGGGTACCACTAGTACCCGGGCCGATCCCAACTCGGCCGACTTCTGTTCGCTGTACGGGAGGCCGTCCTCCCAGTATACCCAGTGGGTGCCAGTCTGGTCGTCTGCTGCTTGGGCCTCGGCCTGTTGTCGGGGCCCGATGAGGGACGGGCAGGTGGATTGTTCTTGGCAGAATTCTTCACGGGAGGGGCCCCCTTCGCAAGGCCACTGGGCCAGTTCTGGCAGGTCCTCGAGGTGGGTGAGGGTTTCGGGGTCGGATGGCACTGACCCTTCGTAGGGAGTGGTCGGCTCGTCCAGAAGGGGGTCGTTGGCCTCTGGGGGTGTATTCTGGATCTCGGGGGAGGTGGCGGTGTCTAGCGGCATGGGCTCTTCCCCCTCGGAGGGAGGCGCCCGGAGAGTCATTGAGCGCGTGGTGGCGCATACCCACTCGCGGAGGCCCATCATCTCGAGGTGGGCTCTTTGTTCCACTTGTCCCCACGGGGAGTTCTCAAGGTCGTTGCCCAGGAGGCAGTCCACGGGCTGGGAGGTTCAGACCGCCACCTTTAACTTGCCGGTGACTCCCCCCCATTCGAAGGGGACTAGGGCCATCCGACAGAGGCTCTTGGAATTGTCTGAGGAGATGACGGGGCAAAAGGCGCCAGGCAGGATCTGATCCTCGGAGATCAGGTGACAATGAACCGCCGTGACACTCGCCCCCATGTCCCGGAGGCCCTCGATGCGGTGACCGTTGACCGTCACCTGCTGTCGGTACTTCTTAGTGTTGGCGGGCAGGGACGTTCCGGGGACCATCTCTCGATCCCCTAGGGAGACCAAGGCCATGGCGGCTGGTTCCCATTCTTCGGAGTCTTCGATCTCTTCCCCCAGGGCTACGGAGGCCATCTGTCGAGTCGGCGGGGTTGTTGTGGTGGACCGCTGGTACAGGGGACACTGGGGGTCGCTGGCATAGTGTCCGGTCTGTTGGCAGCGGAAGCAGGTGATCTTCACTCGGGGCCCCGGCCTCCCTGGTGGCCCGGTGCTGGCCGGAGGTGGAGCTGGAAAGGGCGGAGATTGTCCTCTGGGAGGGCTGAGCGGGGATCCCCCCGGAAGCTCCCTTTGCCGGCCTTGATTCCCTCCGCCCCTCTGGCGGGGGGGTCCCTGACTGTGGCGACCGTAGTCCCCCACGGGGCCCCGGGAGGCCCGGGTGTTCACCCATCGGTCAGCCTCGACGGCCAGTTTTCGAGGGTCTGTGAGTTTGCTGTTCAGGAGGTGCTGGCGCAGCTCTACGAAGCAATTTGCGGACAAGTGTTCCCATGCGATTAGGTCGAACAGCTCCTCGAAGGTGGAGACCTTGCTGCCCTTGATCCATCCGTCCAGGGCCCGGCTGTAGAAGTTCACGTACTCCACCCAGGTGGTACCGGGTATCTTTTTGCAGTCTCTAAACCGTTGCCGGTACATTTCAGGGGTGAGCCCATATCTGGCTACTAGAGCCTCTTTCATGTGACTGTAGGAGTTCATCACGGTGGAGGGCAGGTCCAGCAGGGTTTCTCTCCCCTCGCTCAGGAACCGGCCCCACAGCCCAGCCCCCCAGTCCTTCTGCGGGACTCGGTGGGAGGTCATGGCGACTTCGTAGGCCTTGAACCATTGCTGAATATCGTCGTTCTTATAGTATTCTTTCACCACATCTTTGGGGATGTGGACCTTTGGTTCCACGGTGGAGGAGATGGGTTGGGCTTCCGAGGGTCGGGCCTCCGCCTTCTTAGCCTTGAGCTCGATTTCTTTTAGGCTACGTTCGTGCTCTAGTTGGAGTTTTTTCTCGTCGTGTTCTCTCTGTCGTTTCTTTTCCTCTAGTTCTCCTTGTAGGCGTAACTGTTCCACCGCCAGTTTTTTCTCAGCCAGCTTTAGCTCTCCTTCCATTTTTAATTTTGCTAGTTCTAGTTCGTGGTTGCGATCTCTTTCTCGGTCCGCTAGTTCCTCCGGGGATAGGCCCCTCTCGGGGGTGCCGTTCCTCCCCGGGCTGCTTCGTGGTTCGTTGGGAGGTTCTCCTTCTGTTTGTGTCCGGGGAGTTTCTGCCTCGACCCAGGTTTTTAATGCCCCCTGGAAGTCCTCTTTCGTGCTTAGTCCGGTGGTAGCGATTCCAAAGTCTTTGCAAAATTGTTTCAGTTCTCGGTGTGTATAAGATTCTAACTGGTCTTTTTGGAATGCCGCGCTCGGGTTGGTGCCTGCGGCACCTAGGGAAGTTTCTCCTTCCATTTTTCTTGGTAGTGCGTACGTCGTCTACTGCACGATCTCTAGGTGTTGGCTCGGATCCCGTCGCCTGCCACCAAATGTTGGAAGGCGTTCCCCGGGGAGGTTGCGGAATGTGTTCCTGACCACCCTGAGGCCCACCTTTCCCAGAGTTAGGCCGAGCAAGAGCAGGGAGGCCCTTCCTGGAAGGGTCTCGCACCTAGGATCGCACACGCTACGCTTACTCTCTTCTTCGGATAGAGGGACACCACACAGTAAATCGTTGTAAGATAATAAGCTTTTATCGGTGGTTATCAGGGATCTTTTTGATCCGGCAGGCAGGTGCAGAATTAATGCCACAAGCGCCAGCGATCTTGTGATGGAGGGAAAAGGGGTAGTGGGACAGTCTTTCACTCAGTGTCTCTGCCAGGTATCCGGCGCCCAGCTCTCAATCCTCGAGCTGAGGGGATGTTGCTTCTCTCGGCGATCTCTGCCGACTCTCTTGGAGGAACGGGCCGCAAGTCACTCAGCAGGCACCGGAGGGTCTTAGTTCAGGGAGCCGCGACGGCGTCAGCAGGGCTCAGATGGTCCAGAGTTCGGGGAGCCGCGACAGCGTCAGCAGGGCTCAGATGGTTCAGAGTTCGAGGAGCCGCGACAGCGTCAGCAGGGCTCAGATGGTTCACAGTTCGAGGAGCCGTAACAGCGTCAGCAGGGCTCAGATGGGTCGGAGTTCGGGGAGCCGCGACAGCATCAGCAGGGCTCAGATGGTTCAGAGTTCGGGGAGCCGCGACAGCGTCCGCAGGGCTCAGGTGGTTCGGAGTTCGGGTAGCGTTCTTCTGTTCGGGGAGCGATCGAGCCGCGACCAAGTCCGCAGGCTCTCGTCAGTCCAGGTCTTCTCTGCCTCTCGTCCCCTCAGCACCCCTTGTTATACTCCCCCTCCTCTTTGAAGTCCGGAGTCCTCGCGGAGAGGGGTCTGGTGCCTGGGGGGCGGTGTGTCGGGGTTTCCTGTTGCTCAGCCCCTTGATCTGTTCAGGTGTGTCCGGGAGGGACTCCAGACGCCTAGCAGGAGAGGCGCCCGCTCACCGGGGGCCTGGTGGTCGATCGAAACCTCCCTCGGGGAAGAGACCAGAGGTGTGACAGGGTCGGCGCCTCTCGGTCTGGTTTGGGGGGGGGTTTCGTTCTCCCTCGGCCGGGCATGCGTGTTGGGGATCTGGTCGGCCCTCGGGATGTTGGTCCACGGAAGCCGGAAGGCCGTGCCCACGAGGTTCGGCGTGGTTGTAGTGTGACTTGCTGGTCGGGAGGGCCCACGCCACGAGGCCGGTCTCATAGTCAAGTCCTAAACCACTCCAATATGATGACACTGTTTACTTACGATAAGTCCTTTAGCCATGTCTATTCCCAGGTCCAGATTGATTTAAATTATGTCCGTTACCGGCGCGCCTGATTACACTGATGAAGGTGACAGCCGTAACACGTCTGTGCTTGTAGGAATTCACTTAATAAATTCATTGAAATCACCCCCGAAAGTGCTTCATTTTGTGCGCATTAGGCACGGATCTTTGAAGCAGTAATTTAGAACGTGGGTACACCCCGTGAATAAAGCACCCGCCCGCGAGTGCACGGGCAAAGGTGACCAAGGAGCTTTCCACCTAACCTTGAGAACTACCCAGAGCCCAGAGTTCTCTGCTTCTTTTTTTGCATATATATATAAATATGCAAAAAAAGAACCAGAGAACACTGGGCTCTGGGTAGTTCTCAAGTTTGAGTGGAAAGAGCATCCAGTATAGAGCACTCTCAACACCAGCGACACTCTGAATTTGCTCACATCAAATGTCTGCTTTTCTATCAAAGTCTTTAAGTGTAGGATTAGCACAATGCCATCCACACCGTGATAGAAAGGGACAAAGTCTTATGCCATTTCTACAGCAAAGTCTTTAAGCATAGTGCTATCCATGCCAAGCTGTAAAATGGCAAAAACATTTACCACTCCAGGCACAGTATTACAGCTTTGGATTGGTAAAATACCATCCAAGCCAACCTGATATTAATAAGCTTAATTTCAGCTCTGTGTGAATGGCGCTGTGCTAATCCTACACTTAAAAACTTTGATAGAAAAGCAGATTCTATATATATATATATATATCAGGCAAAAAAGAAGCAGAGGACTCTGGGCAGTTCTCAAGTTTAGGGGTAAAGCAGCTCCAGTATAGAGCACTCTCAACTTGAGAACTACCGTTCTCAAGTTTAGGGGGAAAGCAGCTCCAGTATAGAGCACTCTCAACACCAGCGACACTCTAAATTTGCTCACCTCAAATGTCTGCTTTTCTATCAAAGTTTTTAAGTGTAGGATTAGCACAGTGTGTTCTCTCCACCCCGTGATGCAGAAAAACATAGACAAAAGACTATACATTACAAAGAAAGTTTATTGCTAGTACGTTCAAATTCATTTTTTTAAAAAATATACTCAATAGTCACATAATAGCCTTGAAATACATGCTCTGGTGCCCTAATAGCACTGAGATTAAGTGTGTATAATTACACATCCACTATGGGTTATGTATTCTTAAACTTTCCTCACTTTTTTTTTTCTTTTTTCTTTTTTCATCTTCATTCAACTTTATTGTGCCACACATATAAGCCCAATCAGAGTGTTTCAATAGTTTGAAAAGAAGGGGGAGAGATGTTTTTAGATTCATTGTTTGTCTCAGTATTGTGGGTTTAGACGATCACTAGTCCCCATGCATTGGCACTCGCTAGATTTCCTACCATTGGCAAATATGCCTGATGTCACGTTGTTTATCTAAGTGCTTTGTACGCATGTTAAAGCAAATGCACTATAATATGCTTGATCACTGTTTATCTGGGATAAACGCTGGTGATTGATAATGATGTCCATAAATCTGGATTCTCATTGATGTTGTAAATGATATAATTTTTTCAGGGTGACTCAATGTAAAAAGCAAGTGCTATGCAAACACGCCTATTGAATTGTGGATATAATGGGGCATAAAGTGCAAGTGCAAATTATCATTAATCTGACTGTAAAATCTAATGTTTGTCATTGTAGTGTGCAAATACAGCAATTCTGTGCAACCACGCAAGTTAACATTATAGCTGCCATAGATAATAAAGTGCAAGTGCAAATTGTCATTAGTTTGGCTCTAAAAACTAATATTTGTCATTCTAATTTGCAAATACAACAATTATGTGCAAACAAGCAAATATGGTAGCTGCCCTGGGAACTAAAGTGCAAGTGCACAATTCCAATCAAATATTGGTTCAAGTAGTATGTCAGAACATATGCTTTGCCATCTGCTTCAGTACTTGCCCCATGTACGCTCAATTTTTGTCTGCTCCCACTAAATATTTTCTTATCTATTGGGAACCACACGCTAATAAACCTCTGCCCCCAGATATATCAACAAATAACAGAAACGTCCCCCATTTAAAAAAAGATCTTAAAATCACTCCTGGGCTTAGCACTAAATCACACGGTGTCTAGTCAAAAATGTACACATCTAAAATTCACACAAAAGATCTAAAAAGCATTTAACAGATTCACATTTCCCAAGTGCTATTAAATTCTTCCTCTATTACTAAAACATAGAGAAAACAATAGACTCAGTGCCTCCTGCCATACTAAATGTGTATGCAGTCCCTCATCGGAGTTTAGGCCATTGGGGCTTTTACAATCGAGCATTAAAATATACCGGGACTCTAGTTTTCGTAGCTCAACTTCCCTATTGCCGCCTCTTCTTCTTTTAGGTACTGAGTCAATAACGAAGTACAATAAGTCATCAATTCTACCTTTGTGTACTTCATTAATATTGCGGGTTGGGTCCTTGTTACTAACTGCTCTTAAATGTTGGAGGATTCTGACGTGGGCCATATGGATGGTACTGCCCACGTATGTCATGGGGGACATGCATTGCAGCACGCACACCATGTGATCACTCCTACAGTTTAAAAACCTCGGAATCCTCCAAGGTTTGGTTGTTAGCGGTAGCTGTGCTTCCTTTTTGTTGACCCCATGCTTGCAGGCTTTGCACTTTAAACATTTGTTAATGCCTGGTTTGGCTTTAAGCCAACTGCCTGTTTCAATCAATTCTGGGCTGTTGTTGACAAGTTGTTCCCGCATTGATTTCACCCTTCTGTAGGAGATAAGTGGTTTCCTAGGAACTGCATCTTCAAGTATGGGATCCCCTCTAACCAGATGCCAATGCCTACTCATGCTGGCTCTCACCCTAGCATGGTAGGCATTGTATCTGGTTATTATCCTCATGTCTTGCCCTTGCTGCTTGGAGTTCTCTCTGGTCTTCCTACTTTCCCCAAACAATAAGCCATGTCTTGACATACTGTTCACTTTAGTCAAAGCTTGACCAAGGACGGCCTGACTGTATCCCCATTCCTTGAATCTCAAAGTCAAATCCGATTGTGCTTGTACTAATGTGCTTGCCACAGTGCAGTTCCTTTTCATACAGAGCTGCTCTGTATTAGGAATGCTTTGTTTTAGCTTTTGGGGGTGGAAACTTTTGCAGTGTAGAACAGAGTTCCCTGCAGTGGGCTTTCTAAAAGTGCGTGCGTGTAAACATCCTTCAATAATAAAAACCTCAAGGTTTAAAAAATGTACAGAAGAAGAGCTAATGTTGTCAGTAAAATTCAGATTAAGATTATTTACATTCAGAGACGCAATGAACAACTTGGCTTCAGTGAAAGACCCTCTCCAGATGATGAACAGGTCCTTAATAAATCTGACCCATAGCGTGATGTTGTTCTCCCATTCTGCCCTATAGGTGGTTCTGAGTACCTGCTCCTCCCACCAGCCGGTGTGAAGATTCGCATAGCTGGGGGCGAAGCAGGAACCCATGGCCGTTCCTCTGGGTTGTTTAAATGTATCATTGCCATCTTGGAATATGTTGTTGTCTAGGCAAAGCTCTGCCACTCTCATTAGCATCTCTGAGTGTTGGTACAGTTCCAGGGGTCTGTTGCCCAAAAAGTGTCTTAATGCCCTCAGTACATCAGTGTGGGCAATGCTCGTATAGAGTGAGGAGACGTCAAAGGTGATTAATAGATCCCCCTCTTTCCATTCAATCTCATGTAGTTGTTTCAAAAAGTCCCCAGGGTCTTGGATGTGGGAGGGCAGCTTTTTGACAAAATCCTGTGAAAAATGATCTAAAAACCTTCATGTAGTTTCAAAAATACTGCCAATAGCCGAGATAATTGGTCTCCCAGGCGGTGTTACAGCATCTTTATGAATTTTAGGTATTAAATAAAGTATAAATATTACAGGATTTTCCACTCTCAAATATTTAAACTCTGCCTCTCAGATCAACACCAAACCTCTCCAACGTGCCAGTTCCTTATGGAATTTAGCTTGAATTTCCAACACGTTGCTCAATGGGACTTTTTGGTAGCATTCTTTGTCTTTCAATTGAGATCTCGCCTCAGCTTTTTACTGGCATAGGGGCCACAAGAAAACGTTGCCCCCTTTATCTGACTGTCTGACAACAATGTCTTTCCATGCTTAGATTGTTTTCATGATCTTTTCATATTTAATATCTTCTTCTCTTTGATTTTTGTAAAAAAAAATGTACTTGATTCCTTGGCTAGATCCTTGAGATCATCAATAACGTGTTCTGTAAACAAATTAATGGAGTCTTTTGGCATAACTGGTGTAAATGTTGATTTCTTCCTGAATCTAGTAACTTTGGTTCCATAGATATTAAGGCCTAGTCTATCGACTGTGTTGACATTGCACAGCTCCTCATCTAGGCCATTGGCTTCTCATTCCAGTTCTTCCATATCCCTGAGTAGGTTCAGATTTGCCACCACCAGGTTGTCACTTGTTTCATACTGTATCCTACTGCCGGTTGTCTTATCACGTGGATTCTTCTTATGAAATATTTTCTTAATTTCAATTTACGCCCAAATTTTAAAAAGTCTATGTGTGTTTGTGTGCAACTAAAGTTGCTGCGACTGCAGAAGGACAAACCCAATGATAATATGTTTAGATCTTCATCTGATAATTCCAACTCGGATATATTTATTACTGTAATAGAGTTGCAATTTGCTACTTCCGTTTGTTCTTCTTCTTTCTGGAACCCGATCTTCATTCCATGCCTTCTTCACCTTCTCTTTGTCTTTCGTTTTTGTTGTAGCCCCTGCCTCTTCCTCCTCACAAAGGTTTCTGTCTGGCAGTGATATTGCTTTCCATTCCTAAAAAACAGAACTCTTGGACAACTGTAGAGGGTTTGAATTGTTTGCCACTGGTGCTACCCCCT
This sequence comes from Triturus cristatus, assembly GCF_964204655.1. NCBI lineage: Eukaryota > Metazoa > Chordata > Amphibia > Caudata > Salamandridae > Triturus > Triturus cristatus. Next base: position 315,833,860 of record NC_140588.1, on the reverse strand, counting down.
TCTTCCAAGTCTGTGTCTGCCTCTGAGCTCCACTCAGAGCTTGTATCTGTATTTATCTGCTTTTCTTTATTCCTGCTGTTGGGGCAAGGTTATCAGACAGTTCTTGTCTACGTAAGGTGTCAAACCTCTTGGCAAAGGTGTAGATCTGCACCTGTTGGTAATCCAATCGGTCTTGTGTGAACTTAATGGCTTTCCTCTTTTTTATCATACTTTCATATTTACTCAGCTTCACTGCCAACTCTTTTTCAAATTTCTCAATGGCTTCAACCGTCGAGATCGCTGCAAGTTCACATTGCAGCCTTTTGATCTCATCAAGTATTTTCTCTCTATCTTTTTTGGCATATTTAGTGAGAATACTCATCATATTGTTAGAGGATTCCGCACTGTTTGTCGCCCACTCTTACAGCATATTAGGATCTAAGTTCTCAAAAAATGGTGCGATTAAAATTCTTAATCCCATTGGGACTCACCCTACTTCAAGATATTTGTCAAGTGATCTGGTCTCCCATCACTTTGAAATTTCATTACGACGTAGTTTTTCCAATTGCTTCATAATAGTCACAGCACCATTAACCCTGGTGTTACCACTCCCTCCTACTTCTTTACTTTGTCCACTGGTTTCTCCTCATCGAACACAGTGTCGACAGCCTGCTCTCGCAGTTTGACCCATCCTCCATTATCCAATACTGTTGTTATTCAAATGCCTGAATACGTGAATCTGTTGCTTTAAAAATCTGCTCACACTACTTTGCCTCATTCGTGCTGCAAAGTAGAAAGCCCTTGGTTTCTACTGTTAAAATTACAGAGTCCTTGTGTCTGCCGTTTGGGACGCGCCTCACATCCCTGGCACCTCTCCCGCTGTGTCTACTTAAATTTTTACCGACACCGATCCAGAGTCCAGCAGAAGCTTACCTGCTGCCAGGTATCCTCCGATGCTCTGTCTGTGGCACTGCTCCCATTCACTTCCGAAAAGGCTTCTTCGTCAGTTTTCTGCAGGGAGGGGCAACACGTTGTGCGCTGCACCGTTTTCTCACACAGCCAAGTCTCGAGGTTGTGTCGTGATAGCGTATTTTCGAGGGCTATGGTGTGTTTCGGCAGGATCCCGTGCCTTGATCACACCAATAGCTAAATTCCCACAATGCATTTAAGTGTGTTCCCTCAACCCCGTGATGCAGAAAAACAGACAAAAGACTATACATTACAAATAATATGTATATATATATTCTCATCAGGAACGAGTGTCGTGAGACAAACAAAGCTGCGCACTCGGGTACATGTGGAATATAATTATTTATTCCAGGTTATTCCATCCGTGTAAGCTAGCACAAATGCGTTTCGGCCGCCTGGCCTTCGTCAATATATATATTACCTACTGGCGGTCGGCAGTACGTAGTTCTAGTTAGGACCTCGTTTCTATTAAAAAACAGTTTTTTCTTTTGCCAATATCTTTGGGGCCGTTTGACAAATGGTGTGAAATTTTCAAAACTAATGGTTCACTCAGGTCAGCTCTTGTCTTGAAAGTTTCTGGGTGATTCGTTGAGTGGGGTCGAGAAAAAAGGGGGGTCCTAATATGCGTTTTCTCCATGTTAATTTCCATGGGAACTGCAGACAAAGCTACAGCCTGAACTGCTGAATGGAATTGCACCAAATTTAGCAAAAAGGTAGCTCTTGGTTGTGAAAGCGACTTTTCTTCAAATGGTGTAAATCCATTAAGGGGTTCCTGAGAAATTCAAAAAATAAAAATATTGATATCTGGTGGCTGAGGAGGGTTCACGAACCCTCCTGAGCATGAGCTTCATTTTGATTGGCTGTCAACACTCCAAACCAGGAAGTGCTGGCAGCCATCTTGTAACTCGGTAAAACCGAGTCACAAGAAAACAGTAAAAAAAGGATAAAAAACAAGAAAAGGGGGCAGGGTAGAAACACCATGACCCCCAAGGCCTGCTCAGGGGGTCCCACAAGGACACCCACGGCCAAAAAAAAGCATTTTCTTTTAATATTTTCAGGCGACTCAAGATTTTTTTTTTTTTAAATTAAGTGTTTACTCCTGCGCTTTGTTTCTTTAAGCTCCCGGGTGAGCCAGGTCCTGGGGGCAATGTTTCATTGATGTGTGGGGGCCTCTTAGGCCCCTGCAGCCTCGGGGACCGCCACCTCCCCAAGGCTTTCATTAATTATGGGTGGGAGGCCTCGTAGGCCCCCCCAAGCCCCAGGGACCACCACCTCCCCAGGGTTTTCTTCATTATTGAGGGGGCCTTGCAGGGCCCCCAAGCCCCGGGGACCACCACCTTCCCGAGGCTATGTTTCATGTTGAGTGGGGGCCGCCCAGCCCCCCTCCTGGAGCCCTGTATGGCCCTGGGAACCTCCCAGGTCCAGCACCAGCAATGTCCCAGGGTGCCCACCCCCGGGACATTGCAGTTTGCAATAACAGGGCGGTGTCATTGCAAACTATGCTTCGCTCCCTGGAAGCAGGTGCAGAAAACCTGCAATTGCGTCCATGAAGCGCAGCATATTGCTTTTGAACAAGGGGAGCTGCATGTCAGCAGGTCCCCTTGTCCGAAAGCAATGCCGCTTCCGCAGGAGGCTGTGAGCCAGCTGGGACCGTGGGGGCATTGGGGCCCCCCTGCTGTCCCCCTTCCAGAAAAATGAAAAAGAAAAATGAGGCCGGGCCCCAGGGAAGGGGAATATATCAACAAAAACCTGCTATGATACTCGACTGCTATTTTGAAAAAACCACACACACCATACTTGGCTACTATACTAATGGAATAGCTTCAAAAATGCTACTCAAAATATTATTTTGTTGTCCAATTTTAAAAGAAGTGTGTCTGCTCCCCTTACTTAAATCCCCTTTTACAAGTGCCCATTGGGAAAAATGTGTGTGAAGGTCTGAAAGTACCTCACATAAGCACCACCAAAAGAGCTGCTGGTAGGTACTTACCAGTGTGCTCACGTCTTCATCATCGGTATCTTTCAAGACCAAAAAGAAATATGTGAAAATAGTGCAAAACAAGAAAATTCTAGTGAACAAACGGACCGCACACTTTAACCATTTGCTATCCTACTATGACCCCACAGTGCAAAGTAAAAAGAAAAATGTTCTGCTCCTCCAAGCTTAAAAATGAGGTAGGACCCACTGGCAATACTGCCAACTTTAATCGATGCCGTGGACCCACTCTGGTTAAAAAAAAAAACACACAATGTTGCAAACCACTTCAGTTTAGGGAAGGCCAACATGTTTAATTGCCAAAGTAACTTACAGCAATTTCTTCAGGGCTCGGGGGTCAGTCTTCACCACACTAGTGTTCCATAATGAGCCAGGTGGTTGCCCTCAATGCTCCTACCGGCAACCCACCTTGTGGGGATGTGTGTGATTTCTGCAACACATATAACACACCACCCTGGCGTGTATTCCTGGTTGCTTCTTGTCAACTGGTACGCCTCCTGTGTCTGGTTCCGAACTCCACCACTTTGCAAACGCATCTGCTCGCACACTATGGGTTGGGGGATAAAGTCCACTTTACTCCCGAGGGACTTTGGGGGCCAAGAATCCCTCCTGGTACCTCCTGTAAGTCCTATGCAGTGGAATTCCTGAGCGCTGGTCAGAGGCCCAGCACCCTTTCTCCACCACTCTGCAAACACGACTAACAGTTAAAGAAGCATTTGAAATGTTATAGATTTCACATTTGCGAGAGTTAGAGCTATTGGCATTGTAAATGTAAACATTTTTAACTAATGTTTTTTGGAGTGGAGTGGATGTACGTTGTGTGTAGTGGAATTATGTGGTATGTTGTGCAGTGAACTTATGTGGATAGAAAGCATTTGGTATTTAGTGTATAGGAATTATGTAGAGTGGGATTATGTGTTATGGAGAGTAATTATGTGGTATGTTATGTTATGTTATGTTATGTTATGTTATGTTATGTTATTAAAGCTTCTAAAGCGCGCTTATACCCAAGGGTGTCCTGGCACTCAGCACTGTCTAAACCGGAGTCAATGGATACGGAGGGTTATTCAGAGAACAGCCACGTTTTAACCCCTTCCTGAAGGAAAGGAGCTCAGTGGAATTCCTGAGCTGCACTGGTAGGTTGTTCCAAGCTTTTATGGCACCGACTATGAAACTGCTGCCGCCCCAGTTCGCTCTTTTCACTCGAGGTACGAACACTTGTTTTCCTACCGAGGAGCGCAACATTCTTCCAGGGACATACCACTTAATGCGACTTCTCAGATATTCTGGGCCAGTGCCCATCAAGGACTTAAAAACTGTTCAAAGTGATTTAAATTGTACACGCTGTTTAACTGGAAGCCAGTGCAGGTGCCGAAGTCCATTTCTAACTGAGACGAACCTCTGTACAGTCTGTACAATTGCTTCTTTTGAAGGTTCAAGTACAGACTGTTGCCAAGTACAGACTGTTGCAAGAGTCCAGCCCTGACAAAATGATGGCTGAGACTGCAGTCCTGAAGCTGTCCTCTGGTCGAAAACATTTTATTTTCCTCAGGATTCTGAGGAGGAAAAAGCACGTCTAAACCAACCCACTGACCTGATCGCCAAAGGTGAGTTTATTGTCCATAATCACCCCCAGATTCTTGGCTTTCACAGATGGTCCTGGAGGCTTACCCATTTCGACGGGCCACATGTCTGGCTTCCAGAGGTTGGGATTATTCCCAAATATAATAACCTCTGTTTTGCCAGCATTAAGTTTCAGGCAGTTCGCGGCCATCCACCCAGTTATTGATTTCATACAATCATGGCATCTTGAGGCTGTTTCAGCTTCTTTGCTTCGCTGTAAGGACAACACAATTTGTGTGTCGTCCACATAGGATTTAGCTTGCAGCCCAAATGATCTTATCAGGGCTGCCAGTGGGCTGACATATATGTTGAAAAGCGTGGGACTAAGGGAGGACCCTTGTGGCACCCCACAAGGAAGGGAAAAAGGCTTCGACATATCCCTCCCCAAGTCCACAGTTTGCGTTCTCTCGGTCAGGAAAGATTTCAGGAATTTCCAGGCACTGCCCCCCAGCCATCGACAGACGGTCCATCAGAATTTCATGATGGACTGTGTCGAAGGCCGCTGACAAATCCAGCATAATCAGAATCGCTACGCCTCCCTGGTCCACCGCCTCTCGTACCTCATCTGTGGCTTTGATTAGAGCTAGCTCCATGCTGTATGGTAGTATGTGTTCTAGAGTGGGAACCTCAGTCCATAGAAGCTAAACTATGAACTCAATGAGAAAAAAAAGAAGGAATCACACAGGACCACTTCTGGACCTAGTCAGAGGTATGAGCAGGGCCACTGGAATTATGCGACTGTTTGGCTGCACAGACTTTCCACAATTATACATTTTCAGCATTAGCCACATAATCCATCATCTGCTGCCTAATCTTCAGATTTGAACAAAAAAAGCCTTGTTTCTAGCTCAAACTGCTCCAACGTTACCAAAAATGGAGCGACAAGTGTCACAGCATGGTGGAGGGTCCTTTGTAAACCTAGAATGGTCACCTGTTACCTATTGCTAAATGTGGGTGTTAAATTGGTACCAATGGTGTGCAAGCCACTCTTGCTTCTTTCTGCTCCTCTGTTGCCTCTTTCTGCAGTTCTCTTATATCCTTCTGCACTTCTGTTTCTTCTTTCTGCACTCCTCTTGCCTCTTTCTGCACCTCTCTTGCCTCTGTGTGCACCTCGCTTGCCTCTTTCTGCTCCTCTCTTGCCTCTTTCTGCACCCCTCTTGCCTCTTTCTGCACCTCATTTGCTTTTTTCTGCACTTCTCATGCCTCTTTCTGCACCCCTCTTGCCTCTTCATGCACCTCTGTTGGTTCTTTCTGCTCTGCTCTTGCTTTTGTTTGCTGCTCTCTTGCATATTTCTGTACCCCCGTGCCTCTTTATGCACCTCTGTTGGTTCTTTCTGCTCATCTCTTGCCTCTGTCTGCACTCCAGTTCCATCTTTCTGCACCTCTTTTGCCTGTTTATGTAAGTCTCTTGCCTCTTTCTGCACTTTTCTTGCCTTTTTCTGCACCTCTGTTGCTTCCTTCTGCACTTCTCTTGCCTCTTTCTGCACCTCTGTTGCTTCTTTCTGCACTTCTCTTGCTTTTTTCTATACCTCCTTGCTTCTTTATGCACCCCTCTTGCCTCTTTCTGCACCCTTCTTCCCTCTTTGTGCACCTCTCTTGCCTCTCTCTGCAACTCTCTTGCCTCTTTCTTCAGTTCTCTTGCCTCCTTTTGCACCTCTGTTGCTTCTTTCTGAACTTCTCTAATCTCTTTCTGCACCTCTCTTGTCTGATTCTGCACCTCTGTTGGTTCTTTGAGCACTGCTCTTGCTTTTTTCTGCTCCTGTCTTGACATTTTTGGCCCCCTCTTGCCTCCTTCAGCACCTCTGTTGGTTCTTTCTGCACTGCACTTGCTTCATTCTGCAGCCCTCTTGCCTCTTTCTGCACCACTCTTCTCCTTTTCTGTACCACCCTCGCCTCTTTCTGCACTTCTGTTGCTTCTTTTTGCACATCAATTGCTTCTTTCTGTACCCTTCTTGCTTCTTTCTGCACTTCTGTTGCTTCTTTCTGTACCACTCTTGCCTCTTTCTGCACCTCTGTTGCTTCTTTTTATACTTCTCTTGCCTCTTTATTTACCCCTCTTGCTTCTTTCTGTACTTCTCTTGCTTCTTACTGCACTTCTCTTGCTTCTTTCTGCACCACTCTAGCCTCTTTCTGCACCTCTATTGCTTCTTCTTATACTTCTCTTGCCTCTTTGTTTACCCCTCTTGCTTCTTTCTGTACTTCTCTTGCTTCTTACTGCACTTCTCTTGCTTCTTTCTGCACCACTCTTGCCTCTTTCTGCACCTCTATTGCTTCTTTTTGTATGTCTCTTGCCTCTTTCAGTACCATTAATGCCTCATTCTGCACCTCTGTTGCTTCTTTTTGCACTTCTCTTGCCTCTTTCTGTATCCCTCTTGCCTCTATCTGTACCGCTCTTGCCACTTTCTGCAACCCTGTTTGTTTTTTCTGTACCTCACTTGCCTGTTTCTGTAACTCTCTTGCCTCTATCTGCAGTTATCTTATCTCCTTCTGCACCTCTGTTGCTTCTTTCTGTACCTCTTGTGCCTCTTTCTGTACTTCTCTTGCCTCTTTCTGCACATGTCGTACTCTTTGTGCACCGTTTTTTTCCTGCAATTCTCTTGCTCCTTTCTGTACTACTATTGCCTGTTTCTATTTTCAAATGGGAAGTGCAAGCTGTCAAGTTAAAAGGTCTGTGTGTTTCTCGTGACTGAGGTTTATGTCTACTGGCACATGTATTCTCACATGTGTTATGCATCTACAGATGGTAGCTTAAAAACGGATAGCTTCTCTTATAGGTGGTCAAAACTTCTTAGTTCTGCTCTGTCATTCGGCTGCACAGGAAGCATTTCTTATGTATATATGTGTTATAGAGACCCTCAAATATACTATTGAATACCCATTTGCCCTGTATTTTGAGCAGAAAGAAATGCATACACCTTTTTTTACACAAATTTACACAGTACGCTTTTTGAAACACAGATATTCAAGTGTTTGTATGTTTATTTTCATTTAACATCTCACTAGGTAAAAGCATAGACATGCATGCATACCTTCAAAAACTTGGTCAGACTTACAACTGTGAAATGCTTGGGATTGCTGTTTTATATTTGGTAGGCCTAACATTCTGAGCACTCGATTAATAGTGAACCTTCAAGAGAAAAGTGAGGTTGAGGACATCTTTGGCGAAAGATTAGTGATTAGGGTATTTTGTGTGAGTCTGTTTTAAAGGTACAGTCAAAGTAGGCCTCTTTCTGCCACTCTGTTGGTTCTTTCTGCACATCTCTTGCTTCTTTCTTCACCTTTCTTCCTCTTTCTGGACTTTTGTTGCCTCATTCTGCATTTGTCATGCTTCTTTCTGCACCTTTCTTCCTCTTTCTGTACTTCTGTTGCCTCTTTCTGCATTTTTCTTGCATCTTTCAGCGCCTTTCTTCCTCTTTCTGCACATTTCCTACCTACGTAGGCATAGTTAGAAATTAGCATTTAAAAAACCTTAGAAATTCACTCAAAAAACATAGGTTTCAGGGACGTTATAGTTAAAATTATCATTAAAAAACATAGAAATTAATTGAAAAAAACATAGGTTTCAGGGACGTCATAGTTAGAAATTAGCATTTTAAAAAAACATACAAATTCACTGAAAAAACACAGGTTTCTGGGACGTTATAGTTAGTTGGCCATTTCATTCGTACAAAACCAGAGAAATTTGGCTGTTATATTTAGTTGAGCTAACTATAACTCGCGCCCCAGCAATGCACTGCTGATGACATCACATATTGCATCATTCATGACATGGTCAGTGACATCACTGATGACATCACTGATACTATCTCAAATGACATCACTGATGACATCATCCATGTGATACTCTGATGCACCTCCTCACACCCTAATATAACCTTTGATAAACCCACTCTGAAATGCAGGCTGCCATTCTCGAAATATAGACACACCAATACCAGTTACTACATACCTACTCACTGATTCCTAGGTCTACACACACATCCACTCCCTCATCCATACAGTCACTCATACATGCAGTCACTCATCAATACAGTTACTATCATATGCACTCATACACCCATAGAGACACTCACAAACCATCACTCACCCATAGTTACTAGGCCTGGGCAAAAATTTCGTTCCGTTCGCGGAAATTGCGATAATTTGACATTTTTGCGTTCCGCGGAGAGCGCGAAAATGTCAAAAATTCCGGTTTCCGCAGCTTGGCGATAATTTGTTTCTTGCTCGCGCTGTAAAATGATACATTCTCGCGCGCGCGCGATCGCCTTACCTGAATCCCTGCGTTCGCTGACAAGTTTTCTTGATCCGGTCGCGTTCTCCATGAGATGTTGTATTGTTTTTAGCCATTTGCGCTGTCTCGCGACAGTTCGCGCCCGCAGTGACGTCATGCGTCGCGCGATCACGTCTTTCTTCTCGCGATCATGCACCGCGAGAACAACTCAAAACAAGATGGCCGCGCCCGCAAGCAACCACATGGGTAAGTTGGCGACCCGCAACCATGCAGAAAATCTCGCGAACGTGCCGGAAAAAAACTTCCGCATCTTCGCGATATTTCTGCTTGTTTGCGATAATTTTAAACATTCTCGCGATAATTTGCGAAGGTTAATTCCGCAAATTCCGCCCACCCCTAATAGTTACTCAAACAGCTATTCAGTCATCCAAAGAATCACTCACACTCCCATTTACTCACCTACACAGTTATACACACGCCACCTCACATATTTATACAGATACTAACACATACTAACTCTCTTATACAATCACTGACACAAGCACACACTCATCCATACAGCCACTCTCACAATCACTCGCTCTCACATATAATCATTTATATACTCCACCACACACATATACTGCCTTTCACATATATAGTTACCCACACATGTACCTCTGAGACATCCAATCATTCACCAACACAGCCATATACACACTCACCCAACCATACAGACCCTCACAGATGTACTCTTGAACCCATACACCCAGTGAATCACCCACTCACACATCCATGCAGAGAGTCACACATACCCCACCCACCCACACAGACACTCAGGCACCCATTCAGGTACTAAGATAACTAATCAAAGACCCATATAGACACTCATGTAGCTACTCACTAACCCAAGCAACCACTTACACACCAACTGACAGACTGATACACACATTCATATAGATTAGTGAGTCTCCCATGTAATAGTAAGACACGTTTAATCACTCACTTATACAGTCAGTCATGCACATATTAAATCATCCATTCAGACACTCATACACCCACTCATTCCTCAATACATCTTGATATATAATTTTATATATATATATACATACATATATATATATATATGTTTTGATATAGATACATTATCAAAAAAAGAAAGAAATTGGCGAAAGAATGAAAAAGCATGAGGACAGAATTAAGACACGCAAGGCATTCAAATATGCAAGGGATAAAACCGACTACGAGTTGGGCCAAATATTTACGTTCTCTCGCAAATATGACCATGTCAAGAAAAACGTATCAGGACGAATAACTCACAAAAATGTGGTACCCAGCACAGAGATCGCGGCAACCAGTAATGACAGAGGGGAATTGAGTTCTGAAACAGGCTCACTTACGAGCGAATATGAATCTGATGATGGCATGAATAGAGGTCAAAGGGCGGGCGAGCAGGTGAATATTCTGAGTCCGGCTGAAGAGCTTAATTTTTTAGCAGAGGACCGCCTACAAACGCTGCGACCACGGAATCGGAACCTGCCTCAATCAGCAACCAACGAAAAAATCAACGCCGCCGAGAAAGGCGCAAATGCAGGAAAAGGCAAGCCAAGAAAGCAGTGGCGCAGGAGATAATGGCCAATAACAACACTGTTGTCAATCTATCGCAACTTGTACTTACTAAAGCTGAAACACAGATTCTAGCACTCGGCCTATCCTATTGCCCGGAGAGCAGCTTCAACTATGGAAAAACACGCATCGACATTTACAAATACATCAGGAAGCTGAAACTGCAAAAGTTTTTTACCATCAAAGAGGGTAACACTACATCAACCCTACCTGGCAATTCGAGTACTGTGAACATTATCAATCAACCTAATCTTGCAGCATCTGATGCATCCGTCATGCTTACCATCAGTGAACTCAATGATGAAAACTGTCTCACTGATGTTCAGAATATTAGTCAATACTCTACCCAGGAAAGACTTGGCTTACACATCCTTACGGAGTCCAGTGCTGGGCTCAGTCCATTCAAGGCTAAATCTAAATTCTACCCTATGATGCCCAAGGACGCCATAGACATTTTTCATGAACGTATAATTGATGATATCAAAAAATTATACTACAGAACCAACCACAACAAAGCCAGACTTAAACATCAGAACATACAATATGAGAATCTTATTCGCAAATTGAGAGACAGAAAAGACATTGTCATCAACATGTCGGACAAGGGTGGCAATGTGGTCATCTGGCCTAGGGAAGAATATACAAAGGAGGCTCAGACACAACTGTCCAATACAGAATGTTACTCCAAAACCTTGTTAAGTGAATATCACAAAGCCAAGGACAATATCAAGAAAGAGCTTATGAACTGGAAACGACAGGGGCTGATTTCCAGTCAGGAACTGAATTTTATGCTCAATGATTATCCCATCATCCCAACCCTGTATCTAATCCCGAAGATACACAAAGGAACTAATCCCCCACCGGGCAGGCCTATAATTTCGGCGATTGGGGGAATGAGTGAACATATCACCGAATACGTTGACTATTTCTTACAACCCTTTGTACAAGGACTGCCATCCTATATTAGAGATACAGGGGATTTCTTAAACAGAATTCAAAATGTCAAATGGGAGGATGATTCGTTATTAGTGGTAATGGACATTGAATCTCTATATACCAGCATCGACCATCATGCCTGTCTTACAGCTGTTAAACATTATTTGGACAATAGACCCTTAGGCCTGTATAACCACAATATTATGCTCCTAGAGATGGTTAAATGGTGTCTTTTTAATAATTTTTTCATGTTTGAAAATGCAGTATATCGTCAGATGCGGGGCGTAGCCATGGGGGCTTGCTTCTCTCCCAGCTACGCGTGCTTGCACGTGGGCTGGTGGGAGGAGCAGACCCTCCATGGCACTCTGGCCAGGGTGGTTGACAACAAGTTTCACATTGGCATAGATATATAGACGATGTATTCTTTATTTGGAAGGGTGACCATGAGAGTGCTTTATTATTCATCGATGAACTCAATAATAACACCTGTAATCTTAAGTTCACTGCATCGATTAGCTCCTCTGAGGTTCCATTTCTTGATACTAAGATTTACATTCATGAGGGTCGTCTAGAATCAACACTCTTCAGAAAGCCTACAGCAGGAAACGCCACTCTTCATGCAACCAGTTCTCACCCCAGTCATCTGATACGGAGTATCCCCTATGGGGAATTACTCCGGTTGAAACGCATCTGCAGTACAGATGGGGAATATATCAAATGCTCTGAACAGGCATTGTCCCGATTCAGAGAAAGGGGATATAAAACCAATATCCTTCGACAAGCTCAGGCAAAGGTGGCTCTCAAATCTAGAGAGGACCTTTTATCCCCCAATAATGACACTATGATACCATTGACGAGCAGTTCTGATAACATCAATGCACCCCGTCTCATTATCACATTTAACAAACAACACAACCAGCTCAGGAGGATAGTTAATCACAATTGGCCAATACTAAAAACAGATGCAGTACTGGCACCCAGATTACCATCCATACCCACCATCACCTTTAGACGGGCAGTTTCGATGAGAAACTAGCTGGTGTCTAAATACACATAAACTTCCACCAAAACAAATTGGATGCAGCCCACTAAAGGTTTCTTTAAATGCGCTTCATGCAGGGCATGTAAATTTGGAGTGAATACTTTACAGTATAACACTCCATTCAGTCCCACTCCAGTACGAATTAGGGGGCATTATACCTGCCGTACTGAGTTTGCAGTATATGTCTTATCATGCACCTGCGGTCTCAAATATGTAGGCAGCACCAAACTGCAGGTGCATGCGCGCATTTTACAACACCTCAGGGCCATCGTAAACAATGATACAACTTATCCTGTGGCCCGTCATTTTAGAGCTGTTCATGACAATGACCTAACCTGCCTCTCATATTTTGTAATAGATGCAATCCCTAAACTCAAACATGGGGGAAACAGAGAGCGCATGCTTAGACAACTGGAGACTCGGTTTATTATTGAACTTGATAGCAAGACACCACTCGGGCTCAATACAACGGAAGACTTGCACAACTTTTTATAAAGTTTCATGACAAACCAATTAATATCGAGTACTTTGGATCTTTTCACATCCATCCATGATGCTTTGTTTGTGCATAAACTGTGCTCCTTGTACTCACATATGCTTTAAATTTGACAATTTGCCCATCTAGTTTTAAGCCTGGTGGGTTTCTATAGGGAGATGTCTGCAACCTCACCATCTTGGTCATTATTCAGAATAGACAATTAATATGCTTTTTAAGAACACCCATATATCTAGACAATCAGATAACACTATTTTATGTGACATTAGGATCTCATCGGTTTGCATCATTTTAATGTTTGTACTCTATGAGCGTTTTACATTTGCACATTTATTGCGCATTTGCACATATGTTTGAATTGCACTTTTGCACTATTTGCACATTATTAAATTGCACTTATATGCACTTTTCGCACTTTAAATCAAATATAGTATAATATACAAAAATACTTATATGAAAATATATAAAAAAATATATATAATATCCCAAAAAATATATTTTAAAACAAATATTATGCATACCGAGAGCATGTCACATAATATTTCTTGATTGGACAGCTTTTAGAATTGCATTAAATACATGAGGTACCTGCATGTTGGATTTTATCCAGGTGATAAACTTTTGTGGAAAACGTAATATGCTGCTAGCAATATTTGCACATTCAGCTATAATTATTTTGTATTGGAGGATATGTTTGAGATTGCCTATTTACTCCATATGATCTAACTTATGCACTATTTTGGTCTCATGTGTTCAGAGTTTACAATTATGCACAGTATTCAGACTGGTTATTTGCATAACTCGGGCAGGTTAGATCAGAAATAATGTATTTATTTTATGTACATACACGAACACAATCATGTATTTACATGTTGCAAATATTACGATGTTGCTCTTTGCAGGTTTCTGACTTTTCAAATGATAGTATTTCTTCTATTTCTGTCCATCATGTGATACGGGTGTCAGCATTTTTAAAGACCGTCATACGCAAAGTTTGTCTCATGTGATCAAGGCCGTTCGTCGGCCGAAACACGTCATGACATAAGGGAGACTACAATACTTTTGAAAATAAACAATAGTATTTACCGACGAAGAGGAGTTTGTGCATTCTTTTTTCTCGTAGAAAACGACGAATGCTCTGTGTCCATATATATCTATATATATATCTATATATCTATATATATATCCACATCAAAGATGCCTGCAAAAAGGAGCGACCCACAACAGGTAGGTGAATTTTCAGATGATTTATTGAAGGTTGCCGCATGTAGAACAAAAGCTGCTGTCACGGATATCACTCTTAGGTCCGACGCGTTTCATGCACTTCAGCATTTCATCAGGGGCAGGGCTTTTCAACCAACGAGCTGACATCACAGTTTTAAAGGCAACAATGTAACAGTCCCCGCCTCAGTGGGCGTGGCCACTCCCGTGGCCTCTCGGTTCTTGTAGTGCTCTCTATTTTACCTCAGTGGGTTGAGTGTCAGCTTTTGGCATAAAATTGAGTTTTCCCCAGTGGGTTGTGGCAAACCAACGAAGTTCCACACCGGCATCTCAGCACCCTCAAACTGACTCCTGTTCCTTTCGTCGTACGCTGCTTAGAGTTACCGCAGGTCTGAAAAACAGCAGGGCCATCTCCACGGCTTCAGGCAAGCCGTTAAAATCCACATCAAAGATGCCTGCAAAAATGAGCGACCCACAACAGGTAGGTGAATTTTCAGATGATTTATTGAAGGTTGCCGCATGTAGAACAAAAGCTGCTGTCACGGATATCACCCTTAGGTCCGACGCGTTTCATGCACTTCAGCATTTCATCAGGGGCAGGGCTTTTCAACCAACGAGCTGACATCACAGTTTTAAAGGCAACAATGTAACAGTCCCCGCCTCAGTGGGCGTGGCCACTCCCGTGGCCTCTCGGTTCTTGTAGTGCTCTCTATTTTACCTCAGTGGGTTGAGTGTCAGCTTTTGGCATAAAATTGAGTTTTCCCCAGTGGGTTGTGGCAAACCAACGAAGTTCCACACCGGCATCTCAGCACCCTCAAACTGACTCCTGTTCCTTTCGTCGTACGCTGCTTAGCGTTACCGCAGGTCTGAAAAACCGCAGGGCCGTCTCCACGGCTTCAGGCAAGCCGTTAAAATCCACATCAAAGATGCCTGCAAAAAGGAGCGACCCACAACAGGTAGTTGGATTTTCAGATGATTTATTGAAGGTTGCCGCATGTAGAACAAAAGCTGCTGTCACGGATATCACCCTTAGGTCCGACGTGTTTCATGCACTTCAGCATTTCATCAGGGGCAGGGCTTTTCAACCAACGAGCTGACATCACAGTTTTAAAGGCAACAATGTAACAGTCCCCGCCTCAGTGGGCGTGGCCACTCCCGTGGCCTCTCGGTTCTTGTAGTGCTCTCTATTTTACCTCAGTGGGTTGAGTGTCAGCTTTTGGCATAAAATTGAGTTTTCCCCAGTGGGTTGTGGCAAACCAACGAAGTTCCACACCGGCATCTCAGCACCCTCAAACTGACTCCTGTTCCTTTCGTCGTACGCTGCTTAGCGTTACCGCAGGTCTGAAAAACCGCAGGGCCGTCTCCACGGCTTCAGGCAAGCCGTTAAAATCCACATCAAAGATGCCTGCAAAAAGGAGCGACCCACAACAGGTAGTTGGATTTTCAGATGATTTATTGAAGGTTGCCGCATGTAGAACAAAAGCTGCTGTCACGGATATCACCCTTAGGTCCGACGCGTTTCATGCACTTCAGCATTTCATCAGGGGCAGGGCTTTTCAACCAACGAGCTGACATCACAGTTTTAAAGGCAACAATGTAACAGTCCCCGCCTCAGTGGGCGTGGCCACTCCCGTGGCCTCTCGGTTCTTGTAGTGCTCTCTATTTTACCTCAGTGGGTTGAGTGTCAGCTTTTGGCATAAAATTGAGTTTTCCCCAGTGGGTTGTGGCAAACCAACGAAGATCCACACCGGCATCTCAGCACCCTCAAACTGACTCCTGTTCCTTTCGTCGTACGCTGCTTAGCGTTACCGCAGGTCTGAAAAACAGCAGGGCCGTCTCCACGGCTTCAGGCAAGCCGTTAAAATCCACATCAAAGATGCCTGCAAAAAGGAGCGACCCACAACAGGTAGGTGAATTTTCAGATGATTTATTGAAGGTTGCCGCATGTAGAACAAAAGCTGCTGTCACGGATATCACCCTTAGGTCCGACGCGTTTCATGCACTTCAGCATTTCATCAGGGGCAGGGCTTTTCAACCAACGAGCTGACATAACAGTTTTAAAGGCAACAATGTAACAGTCCCCGCCTCAGTGGGCGTGGCCACTCCCGTGGCCTCTCGGTTCTTGTAGTGCTCTCTATTTGACTTGGATGTAAGCGGCACCGCCTGAGCCGCGAAGGAGCACCGCTGCATGCGAATGCAGTCCTGTGGCAGCGCCAATCGACGTTGCGACAAAAGGGAAGGTTGCCCAATGGTGAAACTTGATCTATGCAATGGATGGAGGCAGATGCTCACCGCCACTGGGTAGGAACAATTTTAAAGAAATCGGAGCTTGAGCACGGCGCCTCACTAGAGGAAAACACGCACTACAGTAACCACAGGCCACTGGGGTGGCCACGCCCACATGGGTGGGGACTTTATCATAAAAGCTGAGAGTCCCTAACACAGCCGTGCTCATCACTCTGCAACATGCCCGTGACCCTTGACAAAGTGCTTCCAGCATGAAACGCGTCGGGTGGGACATTGGATTTTGAAACACTGCTGCTGTCCTTTTAAGCTGTTTTCCCATTAAATTGGAGGCAATAGAACTTAACCTTCATGTGGCTTCCTCATTTGCAGGCAACTTTTGACTTGGATGTAAGCGGCACCACCTGAGCCGCGAGGGAGCACCGCTGCATGCGAATGCAGTCCTGTGGCAGCGCCAATCAACGTTGCGACAAAAGGGAAGGTTGCCCAATTGTGAAACTTGATCTATGCAATGGATGGAGGCAGATGCTCACCGCCACTGGGTAGGAACAATTTTGAAGAAATCCGAGCTTGAGCACGGCGCCTCACTAGAGGAAAACACGCACTACAGTAACCACAGGCCACTGGGGTGGCCACGCCCACATGGGTGGGGACTTTATCATAAAAGCTGAGAGTCGCTAACACAGCCGTGCTCATCACTCTGCAACATGCCCGTGACCCTTGACAAAGTGCTTCCAGCATGAAACGCGTCGGGTGGGACATTGGATTTTGAAACACTGCTGCTGTCCTTTTAAGCTGTTTTCCCATTAAATTGGAGGCAATAGAACTTAACCTTCGTGTGGCTTCCTCATTTGCAGGCAACTTTTGACTCGGATGTAAGCGGCACCGCCTGAGCCGCGAGGGAGCACCGCTGCATGCGAATGCAGTCCTGTGGCAGCGCCAATCGACGTTGCGACAAAAGGGAAGGTTGCCCAATGGTGAAACTTGATCTATGCAATGGATGGAGGCAGATGCTCACCGCCACTGGGTAGGAACAATTTTAAAGAAATCGGAGCTTGAGCACGGCGCCTCACTAGAGGAAAACACGCACTACAGTAACCACAGGCCACTGGGGTGGCCACGCCCACATGGGTGGGGACTTTATCATAAAAGCTGAGAGTCGCTAACACAGCCGTGCTCATCACTCTGCAGCATGCCCGTGACCCTTCACAAAGTGCTTCCAGCATGAAACGCGTCGGGTGGGACATTGGATTTTGAAACACTGCTGCTGTCCTTTTAAGCTGTTTTCCCATTAAATTGGAGGCAATAGAACTTAACCTTCGTGTGGCTTCCGCATTTGCAGGCAACTTTTGACTTGGATGTAAGCGGCACCGCCTGAGCCGCGAGGGAGCACCGCTGCATGCGAATGCAGTCCTGTGGCAGCGCCAATCGACGTTGCGACAAAAGGGAAGGTTGCCCAATGGTGAAACTTGATCTATGCAATGGATGGAGGCAGATGCTCACCGCCACTGGGTAGGAACAATTTTAAAGAAATCGGAGCTTGAGCACGGCGCCTCACTAGAGGAAAACACGCACTACAGTAACCACAGGCCACTGGGGTGGCCACGCCCACATGGGTGGGGACTTTATCATAAAAGCTGAGAGTCGCTAACACAGCCGTGCTCATCACTCTGCAACATGCCCGGGCCGTGACCCTTGACAAAGTGCTTCCAGCATGAAACGCGTCGGGTGGGACATTGGATTTTGAAACACTGCTGCTGTCCTTTTAAGCTGTTTTCCCATTAAATTGGAGGCAATAGAACTTAACCTTCGTGTGGCTTCCTCATTTGCAGGCAACTTTTGACTTGGATATATATATATATATATTCACTGAAAAAACCATAGGTTTCAGGGGTGTTATAGTTAGCTGGACTTTTCACTTGTACAAAACCATTGAAATTCCCCCGTTATAGTTAGTTCAGCTAACTATAACTCGCGCGCCCGCAATGCACTGCTGATGACGTCACATATTACATCACTCATGACATGGTCAGTGACATCACTCATGACATCACTGATGACATCTCAAATGACATCACTGATGACATCACTGATGACATCATCCAGTGAATGTGTGTTTTTCTGAAAATTAAATATGTTTTATATATGTATATCTCAAGGTCGATGGAAGAATAAATGGGTATATAAGTGTCTAAATGGATGATTTGTTTTTGAAAAAATTGATTGTGTAACTGACTGATTAAGTGTATCATAGTGAATACATGGCTTAGTGAGTAATGTTTAAATATGTAAATATCTGTATCAGTCTCTCACTTTGTGTATAAGTGGCTGCATGGGTTGGTGAGTAGCTACATGGGTGTCTATATAGGTTATTAGTTGGTTTTTTGAGTATCAGTCTGAGTGTCTGCATGGTTCGGTGGGGGGTATTACGTAGTGCATAGGTGCATGAATGAGTGACTCACTGTTTGTATGGGTTGAACACAGCATGTGTGCAGGACTGTATGGGTGGATGAGTGTGTGTATGGGTGTGTTAGTGAGTGAATGACTGTCTCAATAGTGTCTTTATGAGTAACTACATATGTTTTAAACTAGTATATGTGACTATTGGTGTATATATGTGAGTATATGTGAGAGTGAGAGATTGAAAGAGTTCCTGTATGAATAAGTATGTGTTTCTATAAGTGATTGTTTAAAAGACTAAGTATGTGTAAGTTTCCGTAGAAGTAAGTATGGTGGTGTGTGTATAACTGTATATGCAAGTAAATGTATGTTTGATTCTTTATTAGCATGAGTGACTATGTGTGTGAGTAACTCTATGGATGAGTGGCATTGTGTAACAGGATGTATAGGTGTATGAGTACATATGATGAGTGAGTACATGTATGAGTGACTGTATAGGACTGTTGGTGAATGAGTGGATGTGTATGTGGATCTTAGAATTACTGAAGAGGTTGTTGTAACTGGTATTGGTATGTCCATTGTTTTGCAAATTTTAGTCTCTATTTTTGAATGTGTGTATTGAAGGTTATATTAGGGTGAGAGGAGGTCTGCCACTCTATCACAAGGATGATGTCATCAGTGATGTCATCAGTGATGTCATTTGAGATGTCATCAGTGATGTCATGAGTGATGTCACTGACCATGTCATGAGTGATGTAATATGTGACGTCATCAGCAGTGCATTGCGGGCGCGCGAGTTATAGTTAGCTGAACTAACTATAACGGGGGAATTTCAATGGTTTTGTACAAGTGAAAAGTCCAGCTAACTATAACACCCCTGAAACCTATGGTTTTTTCAGTGAATTTCTGAGGTTTTTTAAATGCTAATTCCTAACTATAACGTGCCTGAAACCTATGGTTTTTTCTGTGAATTTCAAAGGTTTTTTAAATGCTAATTTCTAACTATGCCTACAGAGATAGGACATGTGAAGAAAGAAGAAAAAATGCACAGAAAGAAACAAAAGAAGTGCAGAAAGAAGCAACAGAAGTCCTCAAATACGAAGATAAGTGCAGGAAGAAGGATAACGTGCAGAAAGAACAAAAAGAAGAGCAGAAAGAAGCCTTGTTGCAAAATCATCCTGTACCCTCAACTTTTTCAGACGGATACTGGTGGTAACTGAGTCTGACTAACCAGTCCTAGAGCCAGTGCTATGTTAAAAGACACTTAGAATACAGTGAAAACACCTACATACACTAGGGAACATTATGCGTTGGGGTCCCCCTGTGATTAGCATGACCTCCTCTGTAAGCCCCTAGTATATAATAGGGCATGGGGATTAAAACTACCTCTTAAAACAGGCCACAGGGCGTTTTTGCACACGTTAACTCAGGCCCTGTCCCCTCCATTCACCACTGTGTAAACACGCCCTGTGTCCATTTTTAGTTGGGAGATTAAGTTCATTTGAATCCTGAGGGTCCCTAGGGTCCAACTAGCCCACTAGGTACCTCCAGTAAGTGCCACAGAGCTGCGTTGCAGAGAGGTGTAAAAAGTGGCACGGCCTGGACCACCTCTCTGCAATGCAGCTCAGTGGCGCTTACTGGAAGCACTTGGTGGGCTAGTTAGCCCCCAGGGGCCCTCAGTATTGAAGGGAAATTATATCCCCAATTTAAAACGTGCCATAGTGCGTATTTGCACACGTCACCTCAGGCCCCGTCCCCTCCCTTCACCACTGTGTAAACGCGCCCTGTGGCTGTTCTAAGTTGAGAGATTAAGTCCCCTTGAATCCTAAGGGTCCCTATGGTCAAACTAGACCACTAGGTACCTCCAGTAAGCGCCACAGAGCTGCGTTGCAGAGAGGTGTAAAAAGGGGCTTGGCCTCAGAACACCTGGCTGCAGCGCAGCTCCCTGGCGCATACTGGAGATGCCTGTTGGGGGCGCGTTTGCAGAGTGCTGCACGGAGGGGGCATGGCCTCCGGCACGATGCCAGTCTTTTATTTATTTTAGTTTTTTAAGAAGGGGGGCTGTTTGGTTCCCCTTCTTATTCTAATTTATTGGCCCTGATGACCCCATCCCCCAGGGCCAGTCTCCTAATTATATTTTTTTGACCCCAATCCCCAGGGCCGGCCACTGTTTTTTATTATTTTTAAAAAATATATATTGATAGACACACCTAGGACATGCTGGACAAACCGTACGTACCTATCACCATGACGATTTGCGTGATATTCATTAAAAGGCGACTATGCATGCAATGAATCCACGTGGAATGTATTTACACCACTAGTGAAGCTCTGACATGTCTGATGCCCTACCGTGCCTAATCCTGGTAGACACCCTTGTCGTTTATTTATACAAACATGGGTAGCTATTGACGGGCACATTTAATACACATGCACACCAAGCCATTCAAAGGGGATTCGACAAAAATTCGACCAAAACTATGCAAGAAACCCCCCTCACGGTTAATAAAACACACATCCACTGCCGGATGTGTAATACTTTTTATTTTACTCTCTGGAAAGGGGACGAACATCACTTGAGAGTCACAGCGTGCTCCTGACAGAGCCCAATGCTGTGTTACACCCACCATTGCCTGCCGAGTGCCACACACCTCTGTGTTGTATTCCACTAGCTAGTGCATATGCTATGACACTCTCTAGCCCATGTGCACTGTAACACCACCCCGTGAATATGTCATGCCACACTTGTCTTCGCACGGGTTATATTGCCCCATCTAACGTGCCTTTCTCGATGCCTATGTTATAACGCACAGTGCTATGCCATACATATTACAATCTGGGATCCATATCTTTGTCACAGTGCATATGCAACGTTACACTCCCCAGCACATCTTTTATATTACAACTTTAGAGACTAGTTAGGTTACACAACACTGCCCTGTGCATATTACACTCCAAGGCGCATATCGCATAGCACGCGCTAGTGCCTGTGCTATCTCGCGCTCTCCAATGAATCTGTCATTGCGCACAATGTATTGCATATTATATTTCACGCCCGGTTCATCTTATATCACACTTTTTGGTGCATAGTTTATACCATACACTATATCTAGTTTTCATTTTCAATCGTGCTCTCAGGACTATGTTCTATATAACACTGTGTTCACCTACCCTTTTCACGGGCATTACATTTTGCGATAGGGGGTGGAGGGTCAGGGGGTGTTTCTGCCAAGTGAGCCCGGAGTCACAGTCACAAACGTCCTCTTCTTCCTGAATAAAAGTGAGATTATGCTGCATACTTGTTCATATTTTAAGTAGTTCGCACAGACACAATGTTTTAAAAACAATAAAGTTCCTAATACCCGCCTTCTCTGAACAGTTAGCTTGCTGCCCCATCCCCTTCCTCCCTATCCTCTGTTGTGTGAATCCATGGACTAGCCTCCTCCCTCCTGCCATGCATGGTCTGATGTGCTGCCACTGCCCTCAATTTAGTATGATGTACCAGTCCACTCCTCCTGCCCTCCATTGCCCAATTCTATGCCCCATCATTGACCTCCTGCTTAAACTCTGTGCTTAGCTTGCTGCCCCTATTCTCCTTCCCCCTGCCCTCCGATGTCTTTGTGCATGCCCCTGCTCCATCCTTTTTGCCCACCATGTCCCATGGACCTGCCACTCCTATCTACTCTGAGTGTTCTGTTGAGCTGCCACTCCCCTCCCACCTGCCTAGCATTGTCAGATGACTGTAACCTGTCCCTGCCACCTCCACCCTGCCTGTCCACATGCCATGCCCCTATCCTCTTCCTCCTGTCCTACATGGTCCATTGTACTGCCACACCCTTCTGCCCTCCCTGGTCTGTTGTGCTGCAACTGCTCCTCCTGCCTGCCCCGTGTGGTCTGTTGTGAGGTCCCTTCCCCTGAACTTTCTTGTCTGTGCACAGGTCCTGACCCTCCCTTCTATCCTCCATCGTCCTTTGTGCATGCCCCTCCACCCTCCTTCTTGCCCATCATAGCCATTGTGCTGCCACTAGCCCTCCCACTTGCCATGCATCGTCTTCTGTGCTGCCATGGCCCCTCTCACCTTCCCTGTGTGGTCAGTTAGCTGCCCCTGACCCCCTCCCACCTTCCCTCCATGGTCTGTGTGTATGCCATCACAGTCTCACTGTTGCTCTTCATGGTGTGTCTTGCTTCTAGTGCCCATCCTGCCTGACCTCCATGGCTATCTTGCTGCTCCTGCCCTGCCCCCTTGCCCCCAGCCCTACTCCCTCCCTCCCTCCTGGCTTGTCTGTTCCATTGTAATGCCCCTGATCCGTCCCTCCTGCCCTTTATGGTCTGTTATGCTGCAGCTTTCTCTCCTGTCTGTCCATTATGGTCAGCTAGCTACCATTGCCTCTTGCCCCTCTGTTCTCTGTTGTCCATGTGCATGGTCCTGTCCCCTCCCTCTTGCTTTCTATGGATTGTTGTGCTGCACTCCCGTCCTGCATGCCCTGTGTGGTGTATTGTGCTGCTGCAAACCCTGATGCCTGCCCTGCAGGGTCAGTTTGGTGCACCTCTCCATGTCCCTCCTGTCCTCTGTTATCCAAGTCCATGTCCCTATCCCATTTCCTTCCATGATCCAATGTACCATACTTGCGAACATTTTGAACTTGGTAAGAGGGAGATTTTGAAAAAAAACTGGGGTATTGATTTTCCCCTTTGAGTTACATTGAAAAAGAGGATATTGTAGACAGGAGACAGATCAAATAAAGCCCATTTGAGCTTAAAAACATTTGACGTTTCCTGGCTGAATCGGGTCTGTTGGCATGTATGGTTGTACTACCATTGCCTCTTCCTTCTGCCCACAATGGTCTATTACATTGCCACAGCCTTGAAGGAGGGTAGATTTTGTATCACAGGGGGCCCCTGGCCCGTTCTGTCCACACCTGAAGTATGAGACCCTTGTCCTTGCCCTGCCAGCTGCATTTGTAGGCCGTATTAAATTGACCAGCGGGTCCTGTGTTGCTATATAATTATCCTGAGACATCCTTACCACTCAGCCAGCATAAAACCCCTGTGTAGGCCCTTCTGTTCAATATGTAGGCCTCTTTGTTGAATTGACCATAGCTCTGCAATTTTAGTGTATAGCAGTCTGAAGGCAGGTCTGCGAGGCCTTCTGATCCAAACTAGTAGCCCCCACCCTACCCGAGTGCTCCGTGCTCGGTATCAAAGTTCAACATCCCCCTGAAGCTGTCGACATACAGTAGGCTGCATCCTGGACTGGTACTTGCTTCCTGGGCAGGTTTCCCGCTTTTAAGGAAGTGGCAACCGCAGAGCGTCAAGTTAGGAGAACTGAGGAGATTTTATACATGAATATATTGAATTCCCGTACAATACCCATTATTTTCTGCTTGCTCTATGGAACTTACGATAAGCGATTGGCCTGAGAGACTGACCTTTTCACCCAGTCCATTGTCAGCATTAAGTGGGTAAATGACGAAATGTCTGGTAAAATCTGCAGACAAAGCTTTTGGGTAGCATACGTAGGTAGATGTAGCGTGCAAAGGAGCCCACAAAATGATATAAAAAGGGAGCACCCACAGATATCGACGGACTACCTCGCCGTCTGTATGTAGGTTAACAGGCAGTGCAGGTTTTCCCCAAGAGCTGGGAGCTCTTGTCTTCCTTTGCTTAAAATGTCTTGCTCTGCTTTGCTTGAAGTATCTTATTCTATTTTACCTATATGAAATGTCATGTTATGTTTAACCATTGTTCTCTTTACTTTTGCATTTAAAAGATTTTGTATTGTAATTGCAGGAATGCTTGCTCTAAGAGTAAACATGAGTGTTCCTAGGTAACATTTTCCTTGGTGTAACTTGTTTCTCATGATGCATTTATAGATGTGTTTTCTCTCTCTCTCTGTCAGTACATTAATTGAGATACAGAGAATATTATGACAGCTGTATGATTATCTGGATTCTGTATTTTGTACTTTATGTCTCTATTCTGCGGTTTCTTTGAAGTTGCATCTTCTCATTAAACTGCTATTGTATTCTGCCTCCAATTCCATGTCTCATATGTCTGTTTTCTTCATTTTTGGAGCAAGCGTTCCTAGGCACCCCGGCTCAAATTAAGGTGCCCCTTTTGTCCCTGACTCACTCTCCTGCTCAGTTCTGTGGTGGCTCCCGGGGATCTGGGGACCGCCCCTAGCTTCCTTGACCCGTAATAGATCTTCCCTCCAACAGCCTCTCTTGCAAGTCCTGTATTGTTGGTTTGTTGCCCCTGCCCCCCTTTCCACTGCCCTCCATAGTCTGTTGTGCTTCCACGGCCCTTCCTGCCTGCTCAGTGTGGTTAAATTGTTGCCTTTGCACCCTCCTACCTGCCTTCAATTTTCAGAGTCCGTGCCCCTGGCCTCTGCCTCTCAACAGTATCCTAATGAACAACTAGATTGCTAACATTCTATATTTATTACAAAAGTGTGGAACGCCTGACATCATCTTGATGTAATCAAAACTGTAATACCTAGAGCATTTCCTTTAGAAATTACATATATGAGAGGGTCTTATTGGCATCAAAATTATGGTTAGTGCTCTAAAAGACTAAAATAAGGACATATTTTCTGAGTTTTCAAATAGCGACAAAGCACTTTTAAATTATTTGTTATCTTTATGTTTTTTTATCCAGTTGACCACTTGATTAAATGTTGCACTTAGGGGAGAGGATGTGGTGTTACTTCCAGAACTGCAGACTTTGCAACTGGGGAACCAGGTTGCAGTTTCTGCTTCAGCTCGACATTCTGTGATTCTGGTCAAATCACTTAGTCTCCCCATGTCTACAACCAAAATGAATTTGTTCTTGTGTGATGTAACCAATGCTCATGTAAAGCACTCCAATACCTGACAAGTCTGCACTATATAACACTGCAAAAACACAAAATAATAAGTGTTTTGCACACTTCTGTCATTGGGCTATATTTGGGCTACAT
The DNA here is from genome assembly GCF_964204655.1 of Triturus cristatus. Lineage (NCBI taxonomy): Eukaryota > Metazoa > Chordata > Amphibia > Caudata > Salamandridae > Triturus > Triturus cristatus. The sequence continues at coordinate 315,808,160 of NC_140588.1, read as the reverse complement.
CTGGGTGATTTTGGGCTACATTTGGGCTCTTTTGTCTCCGGTGGCCATCTTGGGAGATTTATTTGTTATGAAGTTTCCTAATTTCCTCATGTACTGCAGTCTCCTCAGTAGGAAATGCTTTCAGTTTTTTACTTTGATTCCATCATGAAGGTATTCAGATATGTCACACATTTGCCATAAATTCTGAATGTTAGCACTCTAGTTGCTCATTAGATCACTGTAGTAAAACTACTGCACCATGGAAGTCTGCTCCTGGTATTAAAAGTGCATGTTTCAGTCTGCATGTCAGAATTTTTTAATGAAATAGAAGAGGATTTGAGAAGTCACTCAAAATGTGCCCTCATTTTCTTTCTATGGCAAAATGAACCTCCTCATTGTGTTCCTTTTTAAATTAAATGTTTTAAGTGTTACCAGTTTATTCCAATCAAGATGGCTTCAGGTGTGCCATACTTTTGTCATAATGAAGACAGTAAGCGCTCTAGTTGTTTTTAAGAACATTCTGGGACATTCTGTCATTGGGCTATACTTGGGCTACATCTGGGTGATATTTGGGCTACATTTGGGCTCTTTTGTCTCTGGTGGCCATCTTGGGAGACTTATTTGTTATGAAGTTTCCTAATTTCCTCATTTACTGCAGTCTCCTCAGTAGGAAATACTTTCAGTTTTTTACTTTGATTCCATCAAGAAGGCATTCAGATGTGTCACACATTTGCCATAAATTCAGAATGTTAGCACTCTTTTTGCTCATTAGATCACTGTAGTAAAGCTACTGCTCACCAGGGAAAACTGCTGCTGGTATTGAAAGTGCATGTTTCAGTCTGCATGTCAGAATTTTTTAATGAAATAGAAGAGGATTTGAGAAGTCACTCAAAATGTGCCCTAATTTTTCTTTCTGCAGCACTAATCATACTTTTTATGGAAAAATGAACCCCCTCATTTTGTTCCTTTTTAAATTAAATGTTTTAAGAGTTACCACTTTAATCCAAGCAAGATGGCTTCAGGTGTGCCATACGTTTATCATAAGTAGGACTGTTAGCGCTCTAGTAGTTCTTTGGAACACTCTGGGAAGCTGCAGTAGAACACAAAGGAATCAACTGACAGTCTCTGCCCTTGTTGGATGTACATGTTTTACTGAGAATGTCAGACTTCATTCTCACATGACTGAGAAAGATAATGTGAATTTACAGAAAATAAGCTCTCAGTTTAGCCTATAGATCACCTTCCAAACCTCTGTGGTAAAAGCATGAGAAAATATTTTTCTCTCAATCATGATATCCCAGCAGAAGGCTTTTTCACATGGTGAAATCACCTTAGAACATACCACAATTCCTAAAATGAGTATGGTACCATCAACAAATGATTTATAATGTAACTAAAGTCTTAAAACCTTCTATTAACTGCAATGCTTTTTAATGAGGTGCTATCATGTATATTGGTCCCAAGATGGCTGCCAACACTTCTTGGATGAAGTGCTGACAGCCAATCAGATCTCAGGATGAGATGTGTGGTTAGGCTCCGCCCACATATATATATGCTTTTAAATGCTATTTTCTCAGGAAATACTGAACAGATTTACACCAGACCTGCAAAAGGCACTTCCTTGACCTTATGGCTACCTCTCTGCCAATTTTCAAGTAATTCTGTTCAGCCGTTCGGGCTGTAGCTGTGTCTAAATGTCCTATGGAAAAATGCATGGGGAAAACGCGTTTTGGGACCCCCCTTTTTTCTCGGCCCCTGCTTGACGAATCCCCCCGAGACTTTCAGGGTAGGAGCGGAGCGTAGCGCCCCACCTATTTTGAAAATTTCGCGAGGATTCGTCGACCGGCGCCAAAGTTATTCCAAATAGAATGTTGCGGATTTCCTATGGAAACAGGGTCCTAACTATAACTACCTACTGGCGACCGCCAGTAGGTAATATATATATATATATATATATATATATATATATATATATATATATATATTCACTGAAAAAACCATAGGTTTCACACATGTTATAGTTAGCTGGACATTTTACTGAGAAAAAACCAATGAAATTCCCCCGTTATAGTTAGTGCAGGCAACTATAACTCACGCGACCGCAATCCTCTGCTGATGCTAATACTGTATTTAGACAATTATTTGCCCATGTCTTCTTCCATTAAATTTTAGCTATACATATATTACAAATATTTTTTTTTCATAACGACACATATGTCATCAGCAGAGGATTGCGGTCGCGTGAGTTATAGTTGCCTGCACTAACTATAACGGGGGAATTTCATTGGTTTTTTCTCAGTAAAATGTCCAGCTAACTATAACATGTGTGAAACCTATAGTTTTTTCAGTAAATTTGCAAGGTTTTTTAAATGCTAATTCCTAACTATAACGTGTGTGAAACCTATGGTTTTTTCAGTGAATTTGTACGGTTTTTTAAATGCTAATTTACTTTACGCCATTCGTGGCGTGCGTGCCCACTTTACGCAGTTAGTGCCGTGCACGCTGGGTGGGCACGCGGTGCCCAAGTTACGCTGGATGGGCCATTTACGCACGGTGCGCTTCAAGCACCGTGCGCGCATGGAGGACATATTATGCGCTTCGTTGTGAAAGGTATTGTTTGATTTTTTGTTGTGCTATGCATTGGTCATATGCCATGCTCAAATGGTACACTTCGGGCACCATTTGCACACGGGGTGTGGAGATTATGGATATTTTTTTTTTTTGCGGTTTTTTTACCGTACGCGTACGGTAAGCGTAATCGGCGATTTTTCGAAAAAAATTAAAATAGCTTTTTTGCCCTTGGGGGTTCTTTGAGGACACCTCCATCAAGGCTAGGTGGTTGGGAGCAGTCTAAACAGCCCCTTTATATGTTTTTTGCCTTTGTTTTTCTTCCACCCCCTCAGAGTGCGAGATAGAAAATTGCGTCCGCCGCTTCCTGGTTTCGACCGATTCGAATGTTTACTAAGATCTAACAGCCAATCAGAATCGCGCTCGCGCACGTCACCGTACGCGTACGGTAAGCGCACCGTAAGCGCACCGTAAGCTGGCTCAGATATATATATTGATTTAAAGGCTATTTTCTCATAATCTACTGAACAGATTTACACCAAACCTACAAAAGGCACTTCCTTGACCTGTAGACTACCTCTCTGCCAAACTTCAAGGAACTCTGTTCAGCCGTTCGGGCTGTAGCTGTGTCTAAAGGTCCTATGGAAAAATGCATGGGAAAAACGCGTTTTGGGACCCCCCTTTTATCTCAGCCCCCGCTTGACGAATCCCCCGAGACTTTCAGGGTAGGAGCGGAGCGTAGCGCCCCACCTATTTTGAAAATTTCGCTAGGATTCGTCGACCGGCGCCAAAGTTATTCCAAATAGAATGTTGCGGATTTCCTATGGAAACGTGGTCCTAACTATAACTATCTACTGGCGACCGCCAGTAGATAATATATATATATATATATATATATTACCTACTGGCGGTTGCCAGTAGGTACATATAGTTAGGGCCTATTTTCCATAGGAAGTCTGCAGCATTCTATTTGGAATAACTTTGGCACCGATTGACGAATCTTTGCAAAATTTTCCATACTTTTGGCCAGCTCCAGTCCACTGGTGGCCAAGAAAAAATGGAGGTCCCAAAACACTTTTTCCCCATGCATTTTCCCATACAGCCCGAACTGCTTAACGGAATTACACCAAATTTGGCAAAGAGGTAGTCCTCAGTTCAGACTTGTGCCTTTTGCTTAAATGGTGTAAATCCGTTCAGTAGTTACTGAGAAAATTAGAGTGAAATGTACATATATATCTATGACCTCGGAGGATCCGCGCACCCTCCCGATCACGAGCTGAATTTTAATTGGCTGCCAACACTCTGAATCAGGAAGTGTTGGCAGCCATCTTGTGCCTTGGTAGAACCGAGGCACAAGCTAACCCAAAAAAAAGGTGCAAAACGCGAAAATGGGGCAGGGTAGAAACGGGAGGATGCACGCTGGATGGGCGCATCCTGCTGATATGCGCTACATATGGTAATTTGCCTGGGAGCATATTTAAAAATTAAGTGTGGGGGGTCCCAATCCCCCCCACACTGCCCCAGGGACCGCCACCCCCAGAGCACTAACATAAAATAGGCGGGGGTGCTCACGGCCCCCCTGCAGCCCCAGGGACCGCCACCCCCGGCGGCTTCTTAAAAATGGGTGGGGGGCTCTCAGGCCACCCCAGCTCCGGGGACCGCAACCCCCGGGGCAACTTTAAAATAGGTGGGGGGGTCGCGTGGTCCCCCTTCTGGAGCCTTGTACAGGCCCTGGGGATCGACACCCCCCAGGGCCGGCTCCTGCAGTGTCCCGGGGTGCCCACCCCCAGGACACTGCTGTTTGCAATGGCAATGGCAGGGCAGGAGCCTCGCGGCTCCGACCCTGCCATTGCAAACTGCTTTCCTTCAATGGAGCGAGAGCAGGGAAACCTGCTCTCGCTTCAATGAAGCAAATGAAGCAAAGCAGATTGCTTTTCCACATGGGAGCAGCATGTTAAATAGAGTGCAACCAATAGTTTCGTGAGAGCAATTAGAACAACATACATTTAAAAGGACAGGTGCACATGTTGAAAAAACAAACTTATACGATTTCTTTCCTCGTTTGTGAGATGAAAACATATTTTGACTGTCCTAATAATTTAAGCAGCTTGTATTAGATGAATCATGATGGTATGTTCTTTAAAAAATATATATATTTTTAAAAAACATATCAGTTGTTAAAAAATGAACAAATTCATTTTTGGTGTGCCATTGCTAAAAGTCTTAGATCAGGGACCAATGCTTAATTGTAACTGAACTCGTCTTTTTGTCACAGTGTACAGATTTGAGAGCCATATTTGTTAAGTTATAATAAACTTCCAACACTCTTGCTGTCAGTGATAGAAACCCTAACAACAAAAGAATAAGCAGCCAGTGCCCATTAGTTCATATCCCATGTAACACATACTGAGCTGGCATTTTCCAAAAGAATACAGGGCAAATGCCCAATGATTCATATTGTAAACTAGCAAACTGCAGACATGTTTCAATCAATTCAAATATATAAGACCTACAGACTTGTAGTCTTAATATGTATCTAAAAAACATACTTAAAAGATTATTTTTCCCATGTTCATTGATTGTACAATATATCATTAATACAGTCTTATAAATCCCATGTTAATATTTTATCAAAACATGTGCAAAGTAGTGCAAAGTGCCAAATTTGTTAAAAGTATCCCATAATAATAAAAAACACTTAAAAAATGGAGGTGCAGCAGAGGGCATCATCTGAGAATACTTTTCGTATCATATATAGCCTTTCTAAGTGGTTTAACTAAGAAATATCAACTCTATTCCCTGAGTTGTTCTCTGCTCACATAGAGAAAATATTGAACAGGAAAAAGGAATGCATCCAACAAACGTGTTCCTAACATTTACTACTAAGAGCTCGGTTTCTATATGCAAAGCATCTTGATAAGTTCATTAAGTTGTGCTCCTATAGGAAAAGAATATAATTGGGCACATTGGTTTTGAAGAAAAAAAGTGCATAATGTACATTGGACAGGATCTGATATTTTCAAATCATTATAAAAAATGATGCAAGTCTTCAGTGGTATTTAACCCATGCGGTATGCGTGTATCTAACATGAGTATAAAAGAAGACTCCAACTGCCTCAACTTTTTCTCCCTGTTGCCACCCCGAAAATAGGGAGGAACTGCCCCGATTACAGAGTATGTCAGGTCATTCAATCTGTTATTATGTACTGCCTTAAACCTCGCGCTACTGGATAGTTTTCATCTGAATTCACAATAGCGCGCAAATGCTGGAGAATCCGATTGAAGACTGTAAGCTTCGTGCTGCCAATATATTTCAAGTGGCAAGTGCATTGTAGTTGGTATACAGCAAAATCAGTTCTACAGGTATAGTGTTCTTTTATGCGAATTGGAATGGCGCTAAAGGCTGTGCAATATTCGGACAGGTTCAAACCAAACTTGCATGCTCGGCATGACGAGCATTTGAAAAAAACAGATTTGGATAACCAGTTAGTTTTCACTATAACTTCTGGACATGTTTTAACTAGGGCATCCTTCATAGAAGGTGCCCACCTAAAAGTTATGTTGGGGAGTTTGGGCAGCGACAATTTGAGTGTTAAATCCGTTAGAACAATGGGCCAGTGTTTGATCACAATGTGTCTAATACACTTCTCCTGCTTGCTAAAAGTAGTAAATAGACAAATTATTTGAGCGTCTTCAGATGTAGGGTCATTGAGGGTTGTGGCATTAAGACTTTTCTTGGTTTGAAGGCAGAGGTCACGTGGTCGAGAATTGGCTTTGTCCAAAGCCTTTTGTAAATTAGAATGTTCATATCCACTGACCAAAAATCAAGAAAAAGCCTCCATTTGGCATTTTTCTAGATCCAATTCCAAACTACAAATGCGTTGTATACGTAGAAATTCTCCGTATGGTATACTGCTCATCAAATGACGTGGGTGGACACTGCTGGCATGCAAGGTAGAGTTGCCAGCAGTGCTTTTCCTGTGTAACCGTGTTTGTATTTGATAATCAGCAATATAGATCTCTACATCCAAAAATTCAACCTTTTCCTGACTGATTGTGGCTATAAACTGTAGGTTCATGAAGTTATCATTAATAGATTAAATGAACTGGGTTGCTTCACATTCTGTACCGTCCCATATGACAAATATATCGTCGATATATCTGCCATAATATTTCACATGGTTATCCCAGGCCTGTTTGTGTGTCACTTTGAGTATGTTCTCCTCCTCTCACCACTCTACCAGAAGACAGGCATAGGTGGAGGAAAAGCACGCACCCATCGCAACTCCCCTAAGTTGTTTGTAGGGAATTTTGTTGAATAAAAAGACATTTTTGTATAAACACAGCTCTATAATTTGGAGTAACATGTTGTTATGTTCATGTAAGCCAATTGCACGACTATTGAGAAAATATTTTACAGTGGCTACACCTTGTGAGTGATGAATGAATGTATACAATGATGCTATGTCTAAGGTTATTAGCCACCAATCATTATACCACTCAATTTGATTGATTTTCATAAAAAAATCCCCAGTGTCTCTTATAAATGAAGGCAAATTAAACATGTAAGATTGGAGAAAGTAGTCTACATACCTAGACACAGCCTCTAAAACATTGTTTCTGGCTGAGATTATCGGTCTACCTAGGACAGGGGATACCCCCTTATGAACCTTAGGAATAAAGTACATAATGGGGATAGTGGGAACATCTTTTTTCAAAAAGAGAAATTCTTTTTTGGTCAACTACCCCTGTCTCTTCCATGATAGTAAGCTCTTCATCACAGTGTCTTTCACCTGGTTCAAATCTGCCTTACTCGCTTTTGCATAACAATTGGTATCAGATAGGTGGCGATCTGCTTCCCTTAAATAGTTGGCCTTTGGCCACAAAACTATATTGCCTCCTTTGTCAGCATTCATCACAACAATGTCATGCTTATTGCGTAATTTATTAATCAGAGCCCAATAATTTCTAGCTTGATAATTACATTTTTCATGTCTGGATTTGACAGAAATGTGCAGTTTTTTTAAATCCTCCACAACCATATCGTTGAATACATCCACACAATCTTTGGGCATTAGTGGATAAAATGTTAATTGAGGGCCAAGGGACTAGCAGCCGCCATTCCTAAATTGACCCCCAATCCAGAAGTCATGTCCATGTTGTCAATTGAATCAGTGTCATCATCATTGGCCAAAGACTGTAAAACACTTAGAGTAGGAATGTCTCCAGCTGTAACATTTGATGTGCCAGCAGTGTTGGTCCCTACTGTGGTGGGAGATTTGTTCAGTTGAAAGAATTTTCTGAGTTTAATCTTACGAATAAATTTGTAAATATCCACCCGAGATTCTTTATATGAAAAGTTTGATTCAGGGCAATAAGACAGGCCCAAGGTTAACAGCTGAGTTTCCGCTGTGGTTAAAGTGGTGTTCGTAAGATTAATGATCCTCTGCCCTTGTTGGATGCGGTAGAGCCGCCGCCTGCGCCTCTCCCTCCGAGATTGACTGGGGATATGGGTGTGATGTTCTGTTTGTTCCTTGGGCGTAAAGTAGCTCGCCTGTCCATTGTTAAAAAACTCAGTTGTTCCCCCAACGTGTGTTTTATGGATTCCCCTGCATTTCCTTGCGGAGGTATGCTGCTAGCACCATCCTCCGAGTCATAGTTGGTCAAAGAGTCAGAGTCCCCTTGGACAAAGTTGTTACCGCTCTCACTGGGTGCTGGTTGTGCTATTGTTTGTTCGGTCAATGCATTCTTTTTTTACATTGTCAAATTTACGTGAAAACGTAAATACCCTGCCGGACATGTAATCATCCTGATCCCGGGCAAACTTGAAAGCTTTGCGGGTTTTTATTGTAGCATCTTGATTTTTTAGTCTTGACAAAATGTCCGCTCGACCTTTAGCAATTACTTCTTTTTGTTCACTGCCTCAAGGATTCCAATTAATTCATTGATCTCTTTAACAATTGCATCCCTATCAATCTCCGCATATTTGATTAAAATGTTTACCATGTTCATGGATGCCCAGAGATTGTTTGAGGCCCATTCTGCTAGCATGTCTGGGTGCGGGTTTTCAAATGTTGGAGTTATCATGACCCGCAAACCCCGTGGCACTCTTCCAACATCCTGATACTTTTCAAGGGATTTTTTCTCCCACCATTTTGTGATTTCATTACGCTGGAGTTTTTCAAGTTTCCCTAAAAGCCCTCTCACATCATTGATATTGTTACCATCTGATTTTTTATCGGTTGCCCGATCAATAACAGGCAAATTCACAAAGAGCTCCTCTGCTGCAGCCTCCCGGTCACGCAGCGTGTCTTGGGCTGACATAATGTGTGGTGAGGATTGAAATATGTCTGTAACCGCCCTCAATGGTACGGGCTTTGTCTTGGATAATGTCAATAAGTAGAATATCTCCTGACCCGTCAATGTGTTTGGCAAGTACGTGGCTCCTTACCACAGAATGAGGTCAATGTACGGGGTCCTTCGACTCCACAACTACTGCCGACAAACTGCTAGTAACCTCGGAGATCTCCACGGACGTTTTGCCTGGTTCGACGACGGGTGTGTGGCTCACCTGCTCCTTCCGAGTCGTTTGGTAATCGCTCAACGCGATGTCCGGCCAATCAACGCCGCGCCTTCTTGCTGGGAGAGGGTCCGGAGTCAGCCGACTTCCAGATTGATGAATACAAGGATTATGCCTGAGTTATTGGATATCAATCCAGAGATGAACAGGCACAGACCACCAATGTCTTTGAATTTCAATAAGTATCCAAGAGCGAAAGGTTACTGCTTCATTTTCGTTTTATTAGCATCACCAGAGTTAGTGCAGACAAGTGTCAGGCCCAGACACATTTCGATCGCATAAGCGATCTTGATCACCTGACGCGCCGGTGACGGGTTTCCATTTTAAATAGAGTGGAACCAATAGTTTCGTGAGAGCAATTAAAACAACATACATTTAAAAGGACAGGTGCATATGTTGAAAAAACAAACTTATACGATTTCTTTCCTCGTTTGTGAGATTAAAACATATTTTGACTGTCCTATTAATTTAAGCATATAAATATATTATCTACTGGCGGTCACCAGTAGATAGTTATAGTTAGGACCTAGTTTCTATAGGAAAAGCATTTTTTCTTTTCCCAATAACAATGGCGCCGGTTGACGAATATTCACGGAATTTTCAAAACTTGTGGCGCGCTCCAGTCAGCTCCTATCCTGAAAGTTTCGAGGTGATTCGCCAAGTTGAGGCTGAGAAAAAAGGGGTGTCCCAAAACCGTGTTTTCTCCATATTATTTCCCATAGGAAACTTTAGACACGACTACAGCCCAATTTGGCAAAAAGTTAGCCCTTGGTTCAGAAAGAGACCTTTTTTTTTAAAAATGGCGTAAATCCGTTCAGTAGTTCCTGAGAAAACCAATTTCCCGTAGGAAACTTTAGACACGGTTACAGCTGAAACTGCTGAGAGAATTACACCAAATTTAGCAAAAAGGTAGAGCTTGGTTCATAAAGCAACCTCTTTTTTAAATGGTGTAAATCTGTTCAGTAGTTTTCGAGATATTAAAGGAAATAAAACCTTTATATATCTGGGCGGGACCTAACTACACAAGCGTGCGCTTGGCTCTAATTGGCAGCCAACAGTTCAATCCAGGAAGTGTTGGCAGCCATCTTTGTGCAATCCTTTTTACGTCTCGCCTAACAAAACAGCGCATGCGCTGTCACTACACAAACACCACTGCACTGCTCTAAACCCTAAAACACTACCCCAACACGACCACCTACACTGCCCGAACACCACAGCACTACCCTAAACCCTAAAAAACTACTACCCCCAGCAGTACCCCATCACTACCCAAACACTATTGTACTACCCTAAACCCTAAAACACTACCCCCAGCAGTACCACCCTCACTACCCAAACAGCACTGAACTACCCTAATCCCTAAAAAACTACCCCCGCAGTACCCCCTACACTACCCAAACACCACTGCACTACCCTAAACCCTAAAACACTACCCCAGCAGTACCCTTACACTACCCAAACACCACTGCACTACCCTACACCCTAAAACACTACCCCCAGCAGTACCCCTACACTACCCAAACACCACTACACTACCTTAAACCCTAAAACACTACCCCCAACTGGACCCCCTACACTACCCAAACACCACTGCACTACCCTAAACCCTAAAACACTCCCCCCAGCACGACCCCCTACTAGGGGTGGGCGGAATTTGCGTAATCGCATTACGCAAATCTCCGCGAAACGGCAAAAAAATCTCCGCGAACACGCAGAAATTCCGCGAACACGCGGAATTGCTTGTTCGCGATGCTTTTTTCCTGTTCACAATCGCTGTTTGCGTGCTCGGGGAGAAATATCTCGCAAACACGCATTTTGAGAACGCGAACAAGCAAAAATTTCGCGAAGTCGCGGAAAGCGGAATTCTGGGCAATTTTGCGTTCTCCGCGGAACGCGAAATTACCCAAATTCCGCAAATTCCGCAAACGGAACGGAATTTGCCGCCCAGGCCTACCCCCTACATTACCCAAACACCACTGCACTACCCTAAACCCTAAATCTACCCCAACACGACCCCCTACACTACCCAAACACCACTGCACTACCCTAAACCCTAAAACACTATCCCCAGCACGACCCCCTACCCTAAACAAACACCCCTGCACTACCCTAAAGCTTAAAACACTACCACCAGCATGACCCCCTACACTACACAAACACCACTGCACTACCCTAAACTCTAAAACACTACCCCCAACATGACCCCCTACACTACACATACACCACTGCACTACCCTAAACCCTAAAACCCTACCCTCAGCATGACCCCCTACACCACCCAAACCCCACTGCACTACCCTAAACCCTAGATAAGAAACCACCACCCCATGCCCAATCCCCCTTACCTCTCACTCCTCGTGGTTCCTCTCTCCTCGTGGTTCCTGCTTCTTGTCGTCTCTGAGGGGCGGTGCACGTCGTTGTGAGGAAACGGAACAGCCTCTGTTTCCTTACAACGACGTGAATCGTCTAAACTTTTTTAGAACTCATGGTCATTTACCATACATACTTTTACAACAAAATTCATTGTAAAGGCATGCGTGGTAAATGACCAAGCGTTCTAAAAAAATTAGGCCTGGGCGAAGCACTACGCTACGCTCGCGTAGTTTGCGAAGTTCGCGCTACTTCGCACTACGCGAACTGCACGTAGCACAGTGCGAACACGCGTAGCGTAGTGTTGCGTAGTGCTGCGGTCATTTTTTGCTTGCTCGCGGTCCTCAACGTCAAGTTGGCGACCGCGAGCAAGCAAAATGACATCCTGGCGAGACTTTTTCCTTGTTCGCGATCGCGAGCATGGAAAATAAACCTCCCGGCGAGATTCCCAACGCGAGAAGGTCAGGTTTCTCATTGCGAGGGGTCGCGTATGCTCGCGACCGCTCGCGATGAGAAACTACCAGTTCGCGTTGAGAAAGCTGCAGCTCGAGGAAAAATCTACTCGAGCAGCAGAAAACTACAGCTCGCACTGTGCAAGATGCCATTTTCAATGATTGCACAGTGCCGGTTGCTTGTCCGCACTGTGCAATCATTGAAAACAACATCTTGCACAGTGCGAACATGTTACTTCGCAGTTCGCGAAGTGCTACGCGTAGCTCGCGTAGTGCGAACTTCACTTTGCGTAGCTTCGCAAAGTGCTACTTCGCGAACTACGCCCACCCTTAAAAAAAATGCGTAGTAATGACTTCGCGATGTAGAACGCATGCGTGGTAATGCATGCATTGTAATGGTATCGCGAAGTAAAAAATTTGTTGTAACAGCATTGTACCGATCGAAGCTGCCCCCTGTTCTTCAGTGAGTTGTTTTTTTGATAAATTTGGAGGAAGGGATGTGTTTTTTTTTATCGAAAAGTGCATTCCCAGCTGTTGTATTGTGAATGTGTCCACGCGGCCTGGTTTCACTTCTGGTGAGAGAGTGGAAGAGTCTGTTTGGATCTAAAGGGGTTCTGCTGTTGGACGGGGCCGGCGCAACACGTCATCAGAAAACACGGCTAATGGAAAGCGTTGTCCCCGAAGTGTGGAGCAGTGCCATGAGAGGTCAACGAGTGTGCGTCCCACCGCAGTTTGACCGTACCGCGTGACCCATGTGCCGCCTCCAGTGTACGGAAGGGAGAAGCGGCATCCATCGCAGGTCCTCTTGAAGACCGTTGTAGCACTAATTCTACATTTTGAAACTAGGGCATTTTAACCTTGTTGTTCCTGCCAGATACAAAGATAAGATCCTGTGTTATTCAGTGCCCTCGTTACCTTTTCTGTGGGAAGTGGTGCTTGTCACTTCGCTGCCCCGCCGGTGCACACGACTGGGCTCTCCACCTTGTTTGCCATCTGCAGGGCCTCTACCCTCGGATCACTGGTTTCGGTTTATGGAGTGGTAACATAAACAGTTGCGCCCAAAGGCCTAGCCTGAACACTTAGGTGAATATCCCCTGCGCCAGCATTCCGTGGAAATTCTTTCCTATCTCTCCCATGTCGACAACGATGTCATAATAGCATGGCTCTGCTCGCAACACCGTATGATGTCATAGGAGCCATAAGAGGACCTCGTCGGCGTGCTGACGTCAGTTCCACCCATTTTTTCTGTGCCACCGAGGTAAACAGGTGGACCGACACATTTTCACATGTATAGATAGTATACTAAATATATATATATATATATATATATATATATATATATATATATATATATATATATATATATATATATATATAAATATATATATATACACAAATGCATAACCAATAAAGGCATAAAGAAATAGCAACAGATCAAGCATTTCTCACTATTAAAACATAAGCATGATTAAGACATATTAAAAACGTTCATGCCAAACAGTAAAAGCATCTTTTTGGTAGAAACAGGTGGACAACGGGGAGGCGGGTGGGACAGTGAGGAATCCACAGGCAGATACTGTATCCACCAGAAAAAGCGTTACCGAAGGTAAGTAACTTGCTCTTCTGACGGATACTTCTGCCTGTTGATTCCTCACCTTTTGAAAAGAATCCTCAAGCCGTACCTCACCCGGAGGAGGGTGTCCACCTAACTAGACTAAAAAATCTTGCAAAACAGATCGAGCAAAATGGCCATCCCTCCCAACCTCCGAATCCAATAATAATCGAATCATTTTTAGTCGAAATTATATTAAAAATAATACTTTAAAAATACTTTTTTAAATACATTTAGACAAACACTTAAAGGAAAAATTTTATTCATAATTAATTTAAAGATATTTAATACTTTACAAATTACGACGAAGTCACGACCCCAGCACGACTTTTCAAAATGGCTACCGGAATGCGCTCAGCCATCGTGTAGGGTGCGCGAAGAATGCGCGACTTCTGTATAATATAAAAAAAAAAAGAATGAATATAGTTTTCCTTACAAAAAATTATTCACAATTGTTTTAAATATATATGTGTGTATATATATATATATATATATATATATATATAAAATTTTAAAAAACATAGGATTGAGGTACATTAGACTTACAAATTTTCATCGAAAAAACCTTTGAAATTCTTTGGAAAAACCATAGGTTTTCAGGCACGTTCTAGTTAGAAATTAGCATTTAAAAAGCCATAGAAATTCATTGAAAAAATCATAGGTTTCAGGCATGTTATAGTTAGAAGTTAGCATTTAAAAAACCATAGAAATTAATTTAAAAAAAACATAGGTTTCAGGAATGTTATAGTTAGATGGACATTTCAATCGTACAAAACCATAGAAATTCCGGTGTTATAGTTAGTTCAGCTAACTACAACTCGCGCCCCCGCAATGCACTGCTGATGACGTTACATAATATATCATTCATGACATGGTCAGTGACATCACTGATGACATCACTGATGACATCTCAAATGACATCACTGATGACATCACTGATGACATCATCCACGTGAAAATCTGATGCACCTCCTCACACCTGAATATAACCTTTGATACACCCACTCTAAAATACAGACTACCGTTTTAAAAAAAATAGACACATCAATACCAGTTACTAAATACGCACTGACTGATTCCTAGGTCTACACACACATCCACTCATTCACCCATACAGTCACTCATACATGCAGTCACTCATCAATACAACACTATCATATGCACTCATACACCTATACAGACACTCACACACTGCCACATATCCAGAGTTACTCACACACTTAGTCAGTCATGCAAAGAATCAATCATACTTCAATTTACTCACCTATGCAGTTATACAGACACAACGTCACTTATTCATACAGCTACTAACACATAATTACTCTTTTATAGAATCACTGATACAAATACACACATCCATGCAGCCAATATCAGAATTACTGACTCTCACATATAGTTATTTATATATACCATCACTCACATATACTGCCTTGTATTTATGTAGTTACTTGCACATGTACCACTAAGACATCCATTTACTCACCAACACCCCCATACACACACTCGCCCACCCATACAGCTGTATCCACATGCACTCTTGAACCCATACACCCAGTGAATCAACCACTCACACATCTATGCACAGAGTCACACACCTCCCACCCACACACACACTCAGGCAGCCATACAAAACTCAGGATAGCAATCAAAAACCCATATAGACACTCATGCAGCTACTCACCAACCCATTCAGCAGATTACACAACAACAGATAGACTGATATAGACTTTCACACAGTTTAGTCACTAACCCATGCATTCAGTAAGACACATTTAATCACTCACTTATACAGTCGGTCACGTATCTTCTAAATCCTCCATACAGACGCTTATACACCCACTCATTTCTCAATACAAGCTTGGCATTTATATAAAACAAAATTAAACTTTACAGAACCACACAGTCACTGGATGATGTCCTCATTGATGTCATTTGAGATGTCATCAATGATGTCACTGACCATGTCATGAATGATGTGATATGTGACGTCATCAGCAGTGCATTGCGGGGGCGCGAGTTATAGTTAGATGAACTAACTATAACGCTGGAATTTCTATGGTTTTGAACGATTGAAATGTCCAACTAACTATAACGTTCCTGAACCCTATGGTTTTTTCAGTTAATTTCTCTGTTTTTTTAAAATACTAATTTCTAACTATAACGTGCCTGAAACCTATGGTTTTTTCAGTGAATATATATATATATATATATATATATATATATATATATATATTTGGATTCCAAACAGCTCCTCCTAGGAAATTTGCCCGTTGTTTGGTGGCGCGTCGTGCCGGTAGAGCCACAGCCAGCATAGATTTTGTTCAATATCGTCAAATAAGGCGCATTCTCAGAAGCAGTTTAACCAACAGTTTATTTCTCAATATAACGCGTTTCAAAGGTTTACACTCTCTTGATCACATATTGAGTGAAAGTGAAAATTATAGACACAACAGCACTAGGAAGAGGAAGAAGCAGGGAGTGGCGGGAGGGGGGCCATGGGCAGAATGGCACACATGCACAATTAAGTACAGCACACATATAGACTAACAATGGCCAAAATGAAACACACCAACAAGGAGCACAAGTCACACAACCTGCCAACATCACACCACTGAACGAGCATAGAAGTGAAAACCACGCTGCATTCATACAGGATGTGTACAAAGGCCAGTCGTTGGTCTTGTGGGATGTCTGCGACCGTGGTCATCATGGATGAGATGCCCAGCATTTGGCACATGGTCGAGTTCACTGTGTGTCATATTGCCAAACGGCTGCTCCTCCCTCCCACGAGCCCCCACACTTTTGTACGGTGAGCTGTTGTATCTCGTGCACTCGTACGGCATGCCATTGTAATGCCCATTTGCATCCTGCTACATTCCAACTACAACATCACAGTGCCGTTTGGAGGTGGTGCATGCCACTTTACAACATCGACTGCTGCGGCTCTTGTAACAGGCCACACCAGAACACAGAGACACACTTACCGCACTTCCTGTACACGGACATGTCCGAGACACCCCATTCCCCTTGCCAGATAGGCACACCCCTGCACTGACCTGTGAACAACAGACCAGCACACGCCAGTTGTGCATGCAGGAGGATGCGTACGTAGCTACACATCCAGGCTCACTGCCAACGCTGAGGTGACAGCACACTGTGATGTTGCAGGGCTCGTGCCTATCATGCTAAGACAATGACCACAGGGACACACTTACTAAGATGTGGGTTTGGGGGGCATTGGCGGTCCTGGAGTTGTTGAGATGAGTCTTCTGGCCCTCATGGGCATCCCTGTATCATGCTCATTGACTCTATGGCACCTGTGGGTGTTCTGGTGTGGCTCTTGGCTGTGTTCCCTTTCATGGTGCAGGTAGTTGTCCTGCTTAACACCAGCAGAAAGCAGGTGTAAAATCCCTGGTGCTAATGTGTCTTATCGCCGGAATTTGTTTCGCATTGCAATTGGTGTGAACGTTGTGATGTGATTTTTTTTTGTGTGCACAACAATATACGAACTGAGCAGTGTATCTCGTCAAGATCCAGCACATGACGCACTATTCCCAATCAATATAAATACAATGAGATTTCTTAATAGCTTTGTGTGTACACTGTAAGTGCAGCCAATACCTCAGTGCAATACAATACAGGATTTTAGTATTTAGAATAAATCGCAAAGGTGCACCTCGTGTCTTTTTGCACGGGAACGGCTACTCTCCATTTCATTATCAGCACTTTAACGGAAGTAAAGTTGAGATAAATCTAACACACTATTCAGAAGTTGGTGCAAACTGCAGATATCACCAGTATTCCAGCGATAAGCGCCCCAAAACTTAACACCATGGTGGACTCCATCAAATCTCAGTAATAAGAACAAGAAAGAGTCACACAGCAGTTAAGAGAACAACCAAAAACGTTATTAATTTTTTTTTCAAACTTTATTTTTTATAATAATAAATGTATAAACGAAAAACTATTTTCAAACTTTATTTTATTATTAACCCTTTTCGTGCTCATGACGGAACCACTCTGTCATGAGCCACGGGTGCCGTGTGCTCATGACGGAGTGGTTCCGTCATGCTGTGGCCGTTTGCGGCCGCTCCGCCCACGCGGCGCTAATTCCCTGCCTGTGCGGGCGATTAGCACAGTGGGCAGAGACGTGACGGAACCACTCCGTCATGAGCACAGCTCACCCGTGGCTCGTGACGGAGTGGTTCCGTCACGAGCACAGCGCCACCGCACCTGCCCCCAAACCCCCCCAGCGCTGCGGCGGAATTCCTGCCACGGCGAAGGGGTTAACATATATATGAACTATAAACTAATAAACAAAATGTAACAACAATTACAAAAAGCAACAAGGCGGAACACTACTGTGGGGACAATGGATGTCTACGACAGACCTGGAAAATAAGAAAGATTGTTAAAAAAAAACCAACATGGTATTCTCAACAAAATACCACAAGAAACAAATCACAGATATATAAAATGCATACAGCTAACAACATTTTATAAGTTTAACTTACAAAAACTGTAAATGTTGCCGCTTTAAAATATTTACCGAATCTGAAGAAAATGTTTTGCAGAAGACACCACACCAACAACGTTTTTCTTCAGTGGTGAGAATTTTTTTTACTTTTTCCAAGGAGCAAACAAAGACCAATGCCACCTTCACTCGCAAGATTTGCCAAAGAGTTCTGTTACGAGGGGATCCTAACAAAAAATACTCGTGCGGCACAGCAAGTATGATAAAACACCTAAGGACTCTTCATGCAAACAATCTTGCACGAGAAGAGTGCAAACAGATGAGAAACACTCCTGTTCTATATCTGTAAAAAAGAATCACAACTAAATGTATATTAATAACTTTCAAATGTATACTATTCCATTACTGTACAAACACATTTTATATAAAAACTGACTAAGAAACTATAGCCCTGAACCACAAGTGTGACGATCGTTAAAACACTACATGCATAGTGCATACTACTTTGAAGCAGTTCATGCCCTAAAGCCTACCTCACTAAAAGACTACATGCTAACTGACTGAATGATTACAGTACTATAAGGAGACACACTGGGTGAGTGACAGGGTGTTTGCTAGAAGAGTATGAATACTAACTAGGGAATTGAAGGTGTGAAACACAACTGTGTAGGTGATTAGAGGACTGCATCCGCACTGCATAGGCATTTAAAGCAGTCCATGTGCTAAGGCCTGGCTCACTGCATGACTATTCGGGTACTGACTGAATGATTAGAGTACAGCAAGGAGAGTGCCTAGGCAAATTTATAAGTGCTAGGCTTTTCGCACAGGGAATGGATTAGTACTTGGTACTGAATGGGTCACTAGAGGAGTGGAAAGGCAGTGTCAAGTGCTGGACTGTATGGATACTGACTAGGAAATTGAAAGTGTGAAAGACAAGTGTCTAGGTGGTTAGAAGACTGCATGCATAGTGCATAGGGGTTTGAAGCAGTCCATGTGCTAAGGCCTGGCTCAGTGTATGAATACTTAGGCACTGACTGAATGATTAGAGTACTGCAAAGATAGCATCTCGGTGAATTTATAAGTGTTTGGGTTTTAGCACAGTGAATAGATTAGTACATGGTGCTGAATGGCTCACTAGAGGACTGCAAAGGGAGTGACAGGGTATTTCCTGGAAGTGTATGGATACTGATTAGGGAATTGAATGTGAGAAAGACAATTGTGTAGGTGGTTAGAGGACTGCATGCATAGTGGATAAGGGTTTGAAGCAGTCCATATACTAAGGCCTGGGTCACTGGATGAGTACTTGGGTACTGACTGAATGATTAGAGTACTGCAAGGAGAGTGCTTGGGTGAATTTATTAGGGTTTGGCGCTGTGAATGGATTAGTACATGATGCTGAATGGGTCACTAGAGGAGTGCAACGGCAGTGACAGGGTGTTTGCTGGAAGTGAACGGATACTGACTGGGGAATTGAAGGTGTGAAAGACAAGTGTGTAGGTGGTTAGAGGACTGCATGCATAGTGGATATGGGTTTGACGTAGTCCATGTGCTAAGACCTGGCTCAGTGCATAAATACTTAGGCAGTGACTGAATCATTAGAGTACTGGAAAGAGAGTGTCTAGGTGAATTTATAAGTGATTGAGTTTTGGCAAAGTCAATGGATTAGTACATGCTGTTGAATGGGTCTCTAGAGGACTGCAAAGGAAGTGACAGGATGTTTCCTGGAAGTGTATGGATACTGACTAGGGAATTGAAGGTGTAAAAGACAAGTGTATATTATGTCAGAACACTTTTATTTGAAGCAATCTATTTGGTACTTAGAAACTGACTAAATAATTAGACTACTTCTAGGACAGTGCTTAGGTAAAACTTTTAAATGTTCAGTTCTGCCACAGTGAACAGAATAGTACATGGTACTGCACCTTAGTGTCAAACCCTGACTCATTTTATCAATGCATAAGCAAAGACTAGCTTCTAATGCTACTGACAACATGAGAGGTTTTAACCCCTTCAGTGCCCATGACGAGCTGGACTCGTCATGGGCCGCGGTGGCGCTGTGCCCATGACGAGTCCAGCTCGTCATAGACCCCGCCCGCTAATGCAACGGCCGGCACTGGGCGGGGAAAGGGGCGGGCACTGAAGGGGTTAAATTAGTTATCTGTCAGCAAATACACGATGTTACCGAATGCTTCTCTCACAGTGGTTCTCAAATGCACACAGACTCACAGTGTAATTCTAGACAACAACCACTATACCTAGGAGTTTACCAAAAATCATTCACTTCTGTGGAAGTGGTAAGCGAACTGCACACAATCTTCATATTTCAGGACTGCACTTTTATGTCAAAGCCTGACTCATATAATCAAAGCATAAGCAAAGACTGGCTTCTAATGCTACTAAAACTTCACAACATGACCGGTTTTAAAACAGGTATATGTCAGAAAATACACAATGTTACCAAATGCTTCTCTCACAATCCTTACCCAAATGCACACAGACTCACAGTGTGATTTTAGACAAGCAACACTATCCTAGGAGTTTACCAAAACTCATTCACTACTCTGGAAGGGTTAATGGTACTGCACACAATCTACATATTTAGGTACACCACATCAGTGTCAAAGCATGACTCATTTAATCAACGCATAAGCAAAGACTGGATTCTAATCCTACTAAAACTTCACAACATGACATGTTTTACAACACTTATCTGTCAGCAAATACACGATGTTACCAAACACTTCTCTCACAGTGGTTCCCAAATACACACAGACTCACAGTGTGATTCTAGACAAACAACACTATCCCTAGCAGCTTACCAAAACTCATTCACTACAGTGGAAGTGGTAAGGGAACTGCACACAATCTACATATTTCACGACTGCACTTTAGTGTCAATGCCTGACTAATTTAATCAATGCATAAGCAAAGACTGGCTTCTAATGCTACTAAAACTTGACAACATGACAGGTTTTAAAACAGTTTTCTCTCAGCAAATACACGATGTTACCAAACGCTTCTCTCACAGTGGTTCCCAAATGCACACAGACTCACAGTGTGATTCTAGACAAGTACCAGTATTCCTAGGAGTTTACCAAAACTCATTCACTACACTGGAAGTGATAAGGGAACTGCACACAATCTATATATTTCACGACTGCACTTTAGTGTCAATGCCTGACTCATTTAATCAACACATAAGCAAAGACTGGCTTCTAATTCTACTAAAACTTGACAACATGACAAGTTTTAAAACAGTTTTCTGTCAGCAAATACACGATGTTACCAAACACTTCTCTCACTGTGGTTCCCAAATATACACAGACTCACAGTGTGATTCTAGACAAACAACATTATCCCTAGCAGCTTACCAAAACTCATTCACTACAGTGGAAGTGGTAAGGGAACTGCACACAATCTACATATTTCACGACTGCACTTTAGTGTCAATGCCTGACTCATTTAATCAACGCATAAGCAATGACTGGCTTCTAATGCTACTAAAACTTGACAACATGACAAGTTTTAAAACAGTTTTCTGTCAGCAAATACACGATGTTACCAAACGCTTCTTTCACAGTGGTTCCCAAATGCACAAAGACTCACAGTGTGATTCTAGACAAGCACCAGTATCCCTAGGAGTTTACCAAAACTCATTCACTACACTGGAAGTGATAAGGGAACTGCACACAATCTACATATTTCATGACTGCAATTTACTGTCAATGCCTGACTCATATAATGAAAGCATAAGCCATAACTGTCTTCTAATGCTACTAAAACTTGACAACATGACAGGTTTTAAAACAGTTATCTGTCAGCAAATACACGATGTTACCAAATGCTTCTCTCACAATCCTTACCCAAATGCACACAGACTCACAGTGTGATTTTAGTCAAGCAACACTATCCTAGGAGTTTACCAAAACTCATTCACTAGTCTGGAAGAGTTAATGGTACTGCACACAATCTACATA
This sequence comes from Triturus cristatus, assembly GCF_964204655.1. Lineage (NCBI taxonomy): Eukaryota > Metazoa > Chordata > Amphibia > Caudata > Salamandridae > Triturus > Triturus cristatus. Next base: position 315,786,148 of record NC_140588.1, on the reverse strand, counting down.
TTTAAGTACAGCTCATCAGTGTCAAAGCATGACTCATTTAATCAAAATATAAGCAAAGACTGGATTCTAATGCTACTAAAACTTCACAACATGACAGATTTTAAAACAGTTATCTGTCAGCAAATACATGATGTTACCAAATGATTCTCTTACACTGATCCCAAATACACACTAACTCACAGTGTGATTCTTGACAAGAACCACTATCCCTATGAGCTTACCAAAACTCATTCACTACAGTGCAAGTGGTAAGGGAACTGCACACAATCTACATATTTCACGACTGCAATTTACTGTCAATGCCTCACTCATTTAATGAAAGCATAAGCCATAACTGTCTTCTAATGCTACTAAAACTTGACAACCTGACTGGTTTTAAAACAGTTATCTGTCAGCAAATACACGATATTACCAAATGCTTCTCTCACAGTGGTTCCCAAATGCTCACAGACTCACTGTGTGATTCTAGACAAACAACACTATCCCTTGCACTATACCAAAACACATTTCTTCATCTAGAAGTAGTACTACATTTTAGTATAGAAACATAACATAACTCATTTCACAAATTCATAAACAATGACTGGTTTCTAATTCTACCAAAATATAAAAACTGCACAGTTATCCGTCTACAAACACATGAAAAACACAAATGTCTATCACAGAATGGTTTCTACATGCACACACATTGTAGAGAAAAAAGTACTCCCTACACTTTAGCAGGAAAAATACATTAGTCTGATTAAAATCAAAATAGTCTACATACATCCCCTCACAATTAAATAACTCATCTTTCAAGTTCTTTTGTAAATTAAGGAGTAAATCAATCACTCACCATATTTTCTTTTACAGAATCTCTGCACTGTGCACCTCTCAGCAAAAGCAAAGAATGGAAAAGTTTCCCTTTCATTTTCCACACATATACATGTAAATATCAAATCACAATCCTTCGCACATAAACTCAAAAGCAAACACACATTTCTATTGGTTAAACATTTCAACCATTTCCAACTGAAATACATTTCAACCCTTTCCCCAATCTGCCTTCTGCCTGTTACCATAGAAACAGGTCATGGAACACTGCACTGAGCTCACAGGTCACACACTCAGCACACAATGTTCCTACACAAGACAGGAAGTATGCTTGACTTTTCAACATATCAGCTTATCATATATAATGTTCCTTACAATCTATTTTTGTTAACCAATAACAATCATACCTTTAAAAAACAAAAATATACACCCTACCTTTCAGTGTAGAAAGTTGTTATACAACCAATGATTTCTTGTAGTTTTTCAAAAAACGTTGCTGTGGATCTGCGCACCCACCGCGAGAGAATCCGTGCATCCAACGCGATAGGATGCGCGCACCTTGCACGCATTTCGCCGTTTTTTTTTTTTAAAAAGGGGAGCCACAGGGGGTCCTTCTGGGACCCCCTAAGCAGATCGAGAGGGTCAGAGTATTTCCACTCTTCCCCCTTTATATCTTTTACACACTTATTCCCCTTCCATCTTCAGCCTCGCTTCTCCCGAGGCAGAAAATGGCCGCACACAGTTCCTGGTTTCGAATGTAGAGTGACGCTCGACAGCCAATTAGCATTCAGCGCGCGATCGGGAGGGTGCACGTATTGTTCGGGGAGGGTGCGCTTACGGTGCGGGTACGGTCCGCGGATCCTCCGCGGCCATAGATATCACTAACTTTTTTACCCTCATTTTCTCAGGAACTACTGAACAGATTCACACCAAATATGCAAAAGGTTCGAGTCCGAACTGAGGACTACCTCTTTGCCAAATTCGGTGTCATTGTGTTCAGCGGTTCGGGCTGTAGCTGCAACAACAGATCCTATGGGAAATTGCATGGGGAAAACGCGTTTTGGGACCCCCATTTTTCTCGGCCCCCGCTTCACGGAGCACCGCAAAACGTTCAGGGTAGGAGCGGAGTGGAGCTGGCCAAAAGTTTGGAGAATTTTGCGAAGATTCATCAATCGGCGTCAAAGCTATTCCAAATAGAATGCTGCGGATTTCCTATGGAAAATAGGTCCTAACTATAACTATCTCCTGGCGACCGCCAGTAGATAATATATATATGGATATATATATATATATATATATATATATATATATATATATATATATATATATATATATATATATATCAATAAACAAATTGCCAGAAAGCTGTTTTCAGGGGCACTCAACAGTTCGCCTGTCCTCCGACTATATCTTCTCCTCACCCCCTGGTTCAGAATAAAGTGTATGCCGACGCGTTTCGAGGAAAGATCCTCTTCTTCTTGGGCTTACAAGCGCAATGAACAGCACGGACTCGCTTGTTGATGCTTTAATTGATTGTGTGGCCTCTTAGTGGGCCGTACTTATCACGTGTCATTTCCACAAAGCATCTTGGAACATATAGTTCAATGCGAGTCTGTGATCTCCCCTGAGTGGGTGTGCTGCATGGCGCCACTTCAAATATTTTTCCTTTAAGTAAGGTCCGAGTTCAGCGGGTAAGTTACTCATCAATTGCGGCTTGCTGTTGCTGTTTGAGGGTCAGAGACAGTTCCGACCACAGCCTCTCTCTTCCTGCTGTTTGTCGAGATGGTGCTCTCCATCGCGGTTCGGCAGCCGCGCAGTACATCAATAAACAAATTGCCAGAAAGCTGTTTTCAGGGGCACTCAACAGTTCGCCTGTCCTCCGACTATATCTTCTCCTCACCCCCTGGTTCAGAATAAAGTGTATGCCGACGCGTTTCGAGGAAAGATACTCTTCTTCTTGGGCTTACAAGCGCAATGAACAGCACGGACTCGCTTGTTGATGCTTTAATTGATTGTGTGGCCTCTTAGTGGGCCGTACTTATCACGTGTCATTTCCACAAAGCATCTTGGAACATATAGTTCAATGCGAGTCTGTGATCTCCCCTGAGTGGGTGTGCTGCATGGCGCCACTTCAAATATTTTTCCTTTAAGTAAGGTCCGAGTTCAGCGGGTAAGTTACTCATCAATTGCGGCTTGCTGTTGCTGTTTGAGGGTCAGAGACAGTTCCGACCACAGCCTCTCTCTTCCTGCTGTTTGTCGAGATGGTGCTCCCCATCGCGGTTCGGCAGCCGCGCAGTACATCAATAAACAAATTGCCAGAAAGCTGTTTTCAGGGGCACTCAACAGTTCGCCTGTCCTCCGACTATATCTTCTCCTCACCCCCTGGTTCAGAATAAAGTGTATGCCGACGCGTTTCGAGGAAAGATCCTCTTCTTCTTGGGCTTACAAGTGCAATGAACAGCACGGACTCGCTTGTTGATGCTTTAATTGATTGTGTGGCCAATGCAAGTCTGTGATCTCCCCTGAGTGGGTGTGCTGCATGGCGCCACTTCAAATAATTTTCCTTTAAGTAAGGTCCGAGTTCAGCGGGTAAGTTACTCATCAATTGCGGCTTGCTGTTGCTGTTTGAGGGTCAGAGACAGTTCCGACCACAGCCTCTCTCTTCCTGCTGTTTGTCGAGATGGTGCTCCCCATCGCGGTTCGGCAGCCGCGCAGTACATCAATAAACAAATTGCCAGAAAGCTGTTTTCAGGGGCACTCAACAGTTCGCCTGTCCTCCGACTATATCTTCTCCTCACCCCCTGGTTCAGAATAAAGTGTATGCCGACGCGTTTCGAGGAAAGATCCTCTTCTTCTTGGGCTTACAAGCGCAATGAACAGCACGGACTCGCTTGTTGATGCTTTAATTGATTGTGTGGCCTCTTAGTGGGCCGTACTTATCACGTGTCATTTCCACAAAGCATCTTGGAACATATAGTTCAATGCGAGTCTGTGATCTCCCCTGAGTGGGTGTGCTGCATGGCGCCACTTCAAATATTTTTGCCGAACCGCGATGGGGAGCACCATCTCGACAAACAGCAGGAAGAGAGAGGCTGTGGTCGGAACTGTCTCTGACCCTCAAACAGCAACAGCAAGCCGCAATTGATGAGTAACTTACCCGCTGAACTCGGACCTTACTTAAAGGAAAAATATTTGAAGTGGCGCCATGCAGCACACCCACTCAGGGGAGATCACAGACTCGCATTGAACTATATGTTCCAAGATGCTTTGTGGAAATGACACGTGATAAGTAGGGGTGGGCGGAATTTGCGTAATCGCGTTACGCAAATCTCCGCGAAACGGTAAAAAATCTCCGCGAACAAGCAGAAATTCCGCGAACACGCGGAATTGCTTGTTCGCGATACTTTTTTCCTGTTCGCGATCGCTGTTTGCGTGCTCGGGGTGAAATATCTCGCGAACACGCATATTGAGAGCGCGAACAAGCAAAAAATTTCGCGAAGTTGCGGAACGTAGATTTTTTTTGCAATTTCGCGTTCTCCGCGGAACGCGAAATTACCCAAATTTCGCAAATTCCGCGAACGGAACGGAATTTACCGCCCAGGCCTAGTGATAAGTACGGCCCACTAAGAGGCCACACAATCAATTAAAGCATCAACAAGCGAGTCCGTGCTGTTCATTCCGCTTGTAAGCCCAAGAAGAAGAGGATCTTTCCTCAAAACGCGTCGGCATAAACTTTATTCTGAACCAGGGGGTGAGGAGCAGATATAGTCGGAGGACAGGCGAATTGTTGAGTGCCCCTGAAAACAGCTTTCTGGCAATTTGTTTATTGATATATATATATATATATATATATATATATATATATATATATATATATATATATATATATATATATATATATATATTCACTGAAAAAACCATAGGTTTCACACATGTTATACTTAGCTGGACATTTCACTCATAAAAAACCATTGAAATTCCCCCGTTATAGTTAGTGCAGGCAACTATAACTCACGCGACCGCAATCCTCTGCTGATGCTAATACTGTATTTAGACACTTATTTGTCCATGTCTTCTTCCATTAAATTTTAGCTATACATATATTACAAATATTTTTTTTTCATAAAGACACATATGTCATCAGCAGAGGATTGCGGTCGCGTGAGTTATAGTTGCCTGCACTAACTATAACGGGGGAATTTCAATGGTTTTTTACGAGTGAAATGTACAGCTAAGTATAACATGTGTGAAACCTATGGTTTTTTCAGTGAATTTGCATGGTTTTTTAAATGCTAATTCCTAACTATAACGTGTGTGAAACCTATGGTTTTTTCAGTGAATTTGTACGGTTTTTTAAATGCTAAGTTACTTTACGCCGTTCGTGGCATGCGCGCCCACTTTACGCAGTTTGTGCCGTGCACGCACGGTGGGCACGCGGTGCGCTATGCGCACCGCGTGGCCACGTTACGCTGGATGGGCCATGTACGCACGATGCGCTTCGCGCACCGTCCGCACACGGAGGACATATTATGCGCTTCGTTGTGAAAGGTTATCTATTAATTGTTTTGTTTGATTAGATGCCATGCTCAAAAGGTGCCCTTCACGCACCTTTTACACACGGGGTGGGGAAAACGTGGATATTGGTTTTTTTTTATTTATTTTTGACCGTACGCGTACGGTAAGCGCAATCGGCGATTTTTCGAAAAATAAAATATTAAATTTTTGGCCTTGGGGGTTCTTTTGGGACACCCTAACCATGACTAGGTGGTTAGGAGCTGTCTAGCCTGCCCCTTTTCATGTTATCCGATTTTGTTTTTTCTCCCCCCCCTCAGAGTGCGAGAGAGAAAATGGCGGCCGACACTTCCTGGTTTCGACCGATTCGAATGTTTAATAAGATCTAACAGCCAATCAGAATCGCGCTCGCGCACGGCACCATACGCGTACGGTAAGCTTACCGTAAGCGCACGGTAAGCGCACGGTAAGCTGCCACAGATATATATATTGATTTAAATGCTATTTTCTCAGGAACTACTGAACAGATTTACACCAGACCTACAAAAGGCACTTCCTTTGTGGAAATATGGATTTTTCTGGTCAGTTATGTCCCCTATCTTGGACCCCAACGGTTCTATGTGCATGTCACAAGTACATGTATGTTCCCTCCAGTTCCAGTTATGAAGACGCAAATACATGTGCGTCCACCGTTAACATGTCCTCTTTCAGATCCGCCATGAATGGGCCGGATATTCCATTCCTAAGTACGAAAGGCCACCGCCTTTATATGGTTCACTTATGCCATTTTACAGTCCAGGCAAGTAGGCCCTGATTCTGTCATCAAGCTTTTCTTGCCTTCTGCCTCTGAAAGCTCCAGTCTGAGCCTGCATCTGTGACCATGAACTTTGTCTCATTCTCTGCGCGGCTCACGAAGCCTGACATCAGCCTGCTGCCTGCCAAAAACTGTATTTCACCTTCGAAAATTATCTGCTCCGCTCCCTGCCCAATGCATTCCTGTCTAGTAGTTTAAGTAAACATTCTGCCAGCTACCGAGCAAAGGCCCGGCTTCTCTGTCTTCATGCAAGTAATTCATAGCCCTATCACTATGGAAGATTCTGCCCTCGCATCTAGTATAGACACTTAGACGCTTGTACACGCACTAACAGTCAGTATAGTCAGTATAGAATAAGATTCCACTCGAAGAGACCTCTCTTTTGGATAACTTAGTTCTTTAAACATAGGATGTTAGATATGATTTGGGATTAGGTTTACTTGACCCTCCAGACTTCTGTCGCCATATGTAGAGCTAAATGTCAAGTCCCCTTCACCCCCTAGTTGCACGTCAATCACACGTCATGCTGCTGCGCGCGCATTTCTGCCAAGTATTTCTGCTGACATTGCGAAATTCTTTCATGTGACCACCCTCTTATGACATCACATCTGATGACGTTCTGTAAACACACCTAGTTACGCCTATCTTTGTCACGTATGAATATATTATCTCCACTATCAATTGTTACGCCTCTTGTATTGGCCTCACTGTAATGCTTATTGTATAAAAGTAATTGATTGTCAATAACGTATGTACTTCACTTCCTGAACCTTCGTGGTGATGGAACCTGGAGCAACCGATTATAATCGACCTCTGGAATAAAGCCCATTCCGAACCTCTAATACCACGGATTCTGCCTCTTATTTACTGAGCTATTTTATTATGTTTCTGTATCAAATTAAGTCCCGGTAATTAAATTATTTACCACATGAATGGCGCCCGAACAGGGACACTTTCTCATCTCACGCGCCGGCGGTGCGTTGCAGGCCCGGTCTCCTGCCACAGCTGGACGGACAATAACGCGTACCAGCAGGATTTCCTGTGTCTCCCTCCGGTCAAGCGGGGGCGACTGAGGCTGCGATCAACACCCAGACGAGGCGGTGAGAAGTGCGAAGTATCCCGACCAGAGCCTAGCTGAGAGAGCAAGATCCGAGGTATACAGAGGCCCACCAGTTTCCGAAGTCCCAAGTCGAGTCCAGTGTCTGAAGTGTTCAAGTCGAGTCCAGTCCGGTTCAAGTTCAGTCCAGTTTCTGAGGCCTTCCGTTTCCGAGCTACCCGGTGAGTACCATTACTGGGGAGGCGTTCTGGCGTGCACATAAGTTGTGCCGGTCCAGACGGGTTTGGGTACACAAATCCGGTCTGCACTGTTTCAGCAGTGTATCTGTACTGTTTAGCAGTATATCTAGTATATCAAGTATATAAATTCAGAATAAGTCAGTTAATGTCGAGTATTATGTTTTAGTGATTAAGTTTTTCCGAGATCATCGTCATCATCACCGCTGCTCATTTTAAATGAGAAATGTTAAATGTATTGATACGTCCTGCATATTGTGGTATGAATGACTGTTCATTATTGTGTTTTATTGTATTAAGTTTGTTCAAGATCAAGTAGCAGACCAGTTCTCAATATGCCGCTCTTTTCGAAACTAAGACAGATCACAACTAGAAAAGGGGTACTCGAAGAAGCTGTTCCCATTCCTCCTAGGGACACTCCAGGGTACTTCATGTATCATAAACATGGCCTAGACGCCATATTGTTTCTCGATTTATGGGTAGACTACACTAAGGAATTACCAGAAAGTCAGAGGTGGCCCGCAGCTGGGACCTGGGATGCAGAGTGCATCGTGAAAGTAGAGGAAGAATTATGGAAAAAGAAAGCTAGACAATCACAGAAAGACGCCATTGAATTATGGCGTAAAGAATCACATAGACGAACAGAAAAAGCACGTAGACAGGAAGAGAAGAGTAAAGAAAATTCAAATGAAGTCCGAGAAAATCTATTAATTAAAGAAGGTGCACGAGTGAAATCAGAACAAGTAGACAGACAAAGAAATGCCCTTATGAATGGTATGTATCCCCTTCTGGCTGAAGGATTACCTAAGGCTACTCCAGGGATACCAAAAGACTTGCCAACCCCATTATTCCCAATAAAGGTACATCCCAAGGGGCATCCTAGAACCGCAGAAGATGTTTTTCTTTCCTCATATTTAGATGACGCAGCTCCCGAGTATGCTAATCCCGCCCCACATAGACCGCCTGCCAGGGAGGTTCAACGCCAAGATCCAGTACCCGTATCCCTACAGCAACAAGTTCTGACACAAGTTCCGGCAAGCACATCTGTTTCTGCATCTGTCCCTACAGCTACTTCTATAGCTGTATCCACACCTATAGTTGCTGTATCACGTTCAACGAATCCTTTCACACCCGATACCCCAGACGGGGCTACCGGAGGTGCCACCAATATCTTTTCTACGCCACCTAGAATAAATAAACTTACTTTTCAAGAGTCAGCACATCCACGTACCCCCAAACTCATAAATGCCCGCACGCTTAAGGAACTTCTAGTAGATTGTAGATATGACCCTGTGCCCGGCAAGGAGGACGAAATGATCCTGGCATCATTACGTATCAGACGAGCCACGGTGTATTTAGGGAAGTTACCAGGAATGACTATGCATCTAGACAATATATATCATTATGTCCAAACAGGGCGAGATTCTGAATGTATTAACAGAGCTATGGAATACCAGAAAGTGGAAATACAGGGGGAACTGTTACGTTTCCTCATAAATTGCGTAATCAGAAATCAAGACCGACCGGGGGTAGATCCGGAAATAATGCAAACTCTTACCAGATGGAGCCAGAATATATCAGAAGGGAGACATGATAGGCAAAAATGTATAATAGCCATGTGCAGAAAGATCCGTAAAGAAATAGAACGCCTACACGAAGAAAGATTAACGGTAGACCAGTTTGAACAAAACGAGGAGGAAGAAGGATCAGGACTGCCCACAGGACAGCCAGAAACTATAGCCTATGTAGGTAGAGGAAGATCTTGTAATAATACTAGATGTCTTACTGACACGATACGTCCGATATGTCTAGAAAATAACAGGAATTTTCAAACACCTAAAATAAATATGAGGTCCCCCGAGCATTCGTTCCAAGCCGCTGACAAATTACTGCGAGAACGAAGGGGTTATCATTTTCTTGATTCTATGGATGAACAAGAATTAGCTAGGTCAGCCGTTCATTGGATTGACAGTCCCGGAATGTATGGTGATAATACAATAGCCCACACATTTTTGAATCTCACCCCAGATGAACAGCGTTTAGCTGGGATTTATATGATTCAACAACTTCTTATACTATATAAAAGCCAACATTCAGATCCTGGTCCCTTACCTGATATATTGACTGAATTACTCACGAATAAATGGAGAGGTTCAGGTACTAAGCTAATTAAAGAAATACTAGAATCAAGAAAGCAGTACATTCTTTTTATATGCCCAGAACATGTCTCACTGCCCACTAAGGAAAGAACCACGTATTACATGGACAGACAGAATCCATTACGAGAAGTGCACCCAATAAAGGGCGAGGACAGTCAGTTTAAACGTGTATATGTATATACGCCCATATCAAAAATAGAATTGTTAGAAATGAAGAAAGTGGTACCCAGTCATGACAAAGACCCAGCGGGTTTCCACCGAGAAATTAAAGACATGTTACTCATGGGAGAGTATACCTATCCTGACATTATGACAATATTAAAGGTATTAATGCCTGCTGGCATTTATGAAAAACTCAAGGAAAAAGAGTGGGAGGTGGGAGACCAAAAGATAGAGTGGACAGCATTAGAAAATGAAGAAAAGGCCCGAGGTCCAGGTTCGGGGCTTGGGGACAAAACTAAAGCACTGCCAGGTTTACTAGTACAGGTACTGCCACGTTTATTAACTACGAAAAAGGAAGACTGGGGTGCAATCTCAGCCTGTAAACAAAAGCAAGATGAAGACACTAGTGATTTCTATGCCTGATTCGAAAAATGTTTTGGTATAAATAGTGGTATAAAAGCAAGTAGCGAGTCATACCCACATCTGTTTGTGACAAAATTAGTTGAAAATTCTTTGCCCCAAGTAAAGAATAGAGTATTAAAATTCGAGAGTACATGGCAAGGTAACACTCCATCACAAATGTTACAAATGTTACAGTATCATCACAATAGAATTAGAGAGGAACAAGATCATGAACAAAGACGCATGAAAGACACGAAAATGAAAATGCTAGTCTCCCAGACAGTTCCAGCTGAAGGACATAAAAAGGGTACGACACATTCTGGCGATTCAGCAGGACCTGTAAAAGGGACATGCAACTATTGTAAACAACTAGGTCATCATGTACACGATTGTCCAGTCCTGAAGCGTAATATCGCCACGGGTATTACAAAAGAAAGACCACGGCCACTTAGACAGGATCAGAATGAACAAGGAGCACCGCAGCATGCACAGGCCATGCCAGCTCCACAACAGTCTATACAGTTTGTGCCAGCTGCACCAGCGCTGCCTGTTGCTGCCACACAAACCACGACACGACAACTGTACCAGACCGCACAGTATGACTATCCTGATTATCAACGATATGCATGAACCAGCCTAGAGAGGGAAGTTGACTTACCCCTTATCGAGATCCCTGTAGATCAAGAAGGACCTTATGTGCACAGTGAATTATTAGGCCAAGACAGAAAATTTTTACTCGATACAGGGGCAAGTCGAACAACTATAAAACGTAGTGAAGTTCCAGGGGCACCCCTCTCAGGCTCACAGAATATTTCCCTTGGTTTTTCAGGAAAACCTATTGTTAATGAAGTGTCACAACCTCTTCCACTTACGATAGGACCTTTGACCCGAACTACAGATTTGTTGCTTACTAAATCATGTCCAGAAAACCTGTTAGGAATAAAGACATTGAAAGCTCTAGGAGCTATAATATGTTGTTCTCCGGAAGGAGTAAGATTGTTTTTACGTGATTTTGAAGGTCATTATGTGTCTAGAGACATGGATCCCCGATTGCAGACTTTACCTACACATCTATGGGCACAAGGCCCTACTAATGTTGGTTGCATGAATATTACACCATATCGAGTTACACTAAAGGCAGGAGTGGTACTACCACGAATGCGACAATACAAGTTACCACCAGATGCTGTAGTGGCTTTACTACAAATCATTGACGAGCTCATTGCCCAAGGAGTGGTTGTAGAAACAGACTCCAATGTATGTAATTCACCGATAATTCCGATTCTCAAACGAACAGATCCGAAGGCCCCGCCAGTATATCGATTGATTATTGATCTGCGCGAATTAAACAAGTGTATTGTGCCACAATTCCCTGTGGTCCCCGATATCTCATCATTACTGACAGCTATTGATTCCGAAGCAACATTCTTTACTGTAATTGATCTCAAAAATGCCTTTTTCAGCGTCCCAATAGATCCGGAAAGCCAATATTTGTTCGGATTTAGTTTAAATGGACGTAGCTTCAAATTCTCACGCGCACCTCAAGGATTTACAGAAAGCCCCAGCATCTATAGCCAAGCACTGAAACGAGAACTCGACAGTATCCACATGCCAGTTAACACTGCTTTGCTTCAATATGTCGATGATCTGCTGATCACCGCCCGAAGCGAACCTGAATGTGAAAAAGCATCACTGACGGTTTTACAATTTCTAGCCGAAAAGGGGCACAAGGTGTCCCCTTCTAAGCTGCAATTCTGTGTCCAGCGAGTTATTTACCTTGGTCACTCGCTGTCCAAGGAGGGAAGGCAGCTTACACCCGACCGCATTCAGTTAATAGCTAACATGCCAATACCCAAGACACAAAAGGAGGTGCGGGCTTTCATAGGCCTCACTTCATATTGTAGGCAGTGGATCCCTCAGTATGCATTTCTAGCAAAACCACTCATTCAGTTGACAACACAGGAGGCAGCCACATCGACTGTTCTCCCTTGGACTCAGGAACACACACTAGCTTTTGAAAGCTTGAAGAAAGCTCTATGTCAAGCACCTGTTTTAGCAACACCATGTTACAGAAAACATTTTACACTCTTTATTACAGAACGAGAAGGTACTGCCTTGTCAGTACTCACACAGGAACAAGCAGGAGCACACAAACCATGTGCTTATTTTTCTAGTACATTAGATCCCGTAGCTCAGGCTCTGCCTGCGTGCCTGAAATCAGTGGCAGCGACAGCTTTAGCAATCAGACAAAGCGATGCCATAGTGTTAGGACATCCATTGACAGTACAAGTACCACACGCCGTAGAGGTTCTTGTGAATCGAACGCAAACACAACACCTGACTATAGCTAGACTTACAGGGTATGAACTAACATTGTTTCAGCCACATATAGAAATCAGACGTTGTAACACATTGAATCCTGCCACACTTTTACCTGTAAATGGAACAGACCCATTAGCCCACGATTGTATTGATGTTATTACAATCACGACGAAACCCAGACAAGACTTGACAGATGTTCCATTGTCAGATCCAGACCTGACGTTGTATGTAGATGGTTCATGTATGAGAACAAGTACAGGAGAGTTAGTGGCCGCTTACGCAGTCACCACAGACACTGAAATTATTGAAACCAAGTGTATAAATACCTTGTCCGCTCAAGCAGCAGAGCTCGTCGCTCTGACACAAGCCTGTATTCAAGCCACAAATAAAAAAGTCAACATATACACTGATTCACGTTATGCATTCGGAGTCGTACATGACTTCGGCGTGCTGTGGCGAGAGAGAGGTTATTTAACTTCTCACGGTGCCCACATTCAGCACGGACCCCTCATTCATGCTTTATTAGATGCAATACATTTGCCCATTGCAATATCGATTATGAAATGCAAAGCTCATACGAAAATTACTGATATCATTTCTCAAGGCAATGATCTAGCTGACAGAACAGCTAAACAGACTGCTCAAACTTAAACATCCGACATGACAAAGACAATAGTCCAGACACCACCACATTGTATGATGGTTAAGGATCCCGCTCTTGACGTAATTGATATACAGACACATGCTACACCAGACGAAATAAAGAAATGGACTGAATTAGGAGGGATCCAAACCGATCAAGGATGGATGATGAAGGAAAAATCTGTGTGGTTCCTTCCTGATTCAATGGTCCAAGTTATAATTAACACTGTACATAGTCCTGCACATCTAGGAGAAAAAGCTATGCTAGATAGCATTCAACACATTTGGTTTAATAAACATTTACGAGCTGCAGCCAAACAAAAAGTTCGTACCTGTCTGATCTGTTGCCAGTTCAACCCAGGAAAAAGCGTTCCCGTAGAACAGGGTGGATTTCACCCTCCTGATCATCCTTTTGAAGTCCTCCAGATGGATTATATCCAGATGGAACGATGTAGAGGATTCAAATATGTTCTCGTAGTTGTGTGTGCTCTTTCCCGTTGGACGGAGGCATACCCGGTTTCAGATTACACTGCCCCGACTACTGCCAAACAGTTGGTTCGAGAATTCTTCCCACGATACGGTTTACCACGTGTTGTTCACTCAGATAACGGCCAGCCGTTCTCATCCGAATTAATGAAACACGTTTCACTTTTGTTAGGCTATCAGTGGAAATTCCACTGTGTCCGACACCCCGAAGCAGCAGGTCTCGTAGAAAGACATAATCAGACTCTGAAAATAAGATTATCCAAAATATGCAGAGAGAAAGGTGTCGACTGGGTAGTAGCATTACCAGTTGCACTCTTTTACACAAGAATGGTAGCACACTCTCGAACAGGGCTATCCCCGTATGAAGTGATCTTCGGCAGACCACCAAATATGTGGGGGACGCCTGTACCACGCAAAATAACTGATATTGACTGTAACATGCTGACAGATTACTTGGCTTCCTTGATGTCTGCACTACAATCTTGTCGTTCACAGGTAGCTGCAGCTTTTCCTGACAACACTGAGGTGAAACCCCATGACGTGGTTCCGGGAGACTTGGTCCTCGTGAGGAACTTTGATCGAAAGACTCAGCTGGAACCTAGGTGGAGGTCACCTCAGCTGGTGTTGCTCACCACAAGAACAGCCGTAAAGATCGAAGGCAGAAAGGGATGGATTCATTCAAGTCATATCAAGAAATTTCATGGACTAAAATCAGATGTGAATACCTCACCTTGTGTGTCTTCACCCATTGACTCAAAACTTCCTTTTGTGGAAAAAAGTGACTCTGAACACTATAAATTAAAGCTCAGGCCCAATCAGTCGAGCAATTTGATTGTTTAAGTCCTCTCCAAGGTGAAGCGGTTGAATTGTCTCTGACATGTATCCCTTGGACCTGAATAGAGAATACACCCGAAAAATGTTGAAACGACAGGCGTACTGTAAATCACTGCGTAGTCATTGCATAGTGACGTTATTAATTTTATTTTTCTCAAGTCTTTTAATAATTACTGCAAGTATATTGTTGCACATATATTATCCTATTTCTAGACATGTTTACAATGTTACTGCTGAACATTCTTTTAGTAAATTACCTCCGCTTGAGTTGTCTTATAGATTTGCACTGCGCAATAACACGTTTATTAGTATGTTGCATCATTCCCATCAGGTTAGCAATGCTACAAATTGTTGGATATGTGGCCGACTCCCTCCCTATCAGAATGATAAAGGAATTCTACCTCTTTTTCCATACCCGTTCACACACAACGGCTCCTGTGGAGCATGGTTTAGTTTAATTAATTCCCAAGATTCGAACTCTGCAGTTTATCAAGACAATGGGGTATGGGGAAATCTGAACTTAGTTTTACTTAAGGTCTGCCACCCCAACAAGGAGGGACTTCCCAAAGGAACAGGAACTGATCTAGAAAATGAAGTATATGGATTAGGTAACTTCACGCTTAATCTCCTGATCTTGAATGTCGAATCCGAAGCTACTTCAATTTTGCCCGCTATGTCAATACTTCCAGTAAAAGGTGAATTATGTATAAGAAAGAATGGTTCCATACACATGGGCCATAGTAAATGCACCACTGTAGTAGAATTTAGTGATCAAGGCAAGTCTACATTTAGAGCTTCCCGCCATTCCTATTTCATATGTGGTCAGACGGCATATGTACGTTTGCCTCTAGATTGGGATGGTACTTGCTACATTGGATTCCTTTTGCCACCTGTTTTTCTAGCTCCTCCTGATTATCACAGAAATATTAATTTAGTATATAATAGAGTAAGGAGAGATCTCCCAATAGTCGACTACACTGAAACAGCATGGGAAAAATACACCGATTTCAATAAAGGTCTCTTTCCCTATATAGGTACCGTTACTAATAGCAAGCTGATACGTAGATTAACTAGAACCCTTGAAGCAGTAGTGAACGAAACTATTTCCGCCTTAGGCAATTTAACAGAAGAGCAGTCTGCTATGCGGATTGTTGTGCTTCAAAATCGTCTTGTCCTTGACGTCATCCTGGCTGATAGGGGCGGAGCTTGTAGGGTCATCGGATCAAGCTGTTGCATTTTCATACCAGAAAATTCGCCATCTGTATATAAAGCCATAACTCGTCTTCATAAGATTGTAAGCCAGATACACCAGAATCCAGGCACCTGGACTTGGTCCGGTTGGTTTTGGAGTGTATTATCTACTTTTGGATGGAGAGTTCTATCCTTCCTAGGTATTGGCCTTCTCATACTATTCAGTTGCTGTCTATGTCTACAATGTGGACCAGCGATTTGTGGTCTGTGTGCCACGTCGTGCATTCCACATCAAGATTTTCATTCAAGATCCCGGAAGAAGAAAGAAGAACAAATGATGCTATACGAACAGATCAATGGATTAATGAAGATTGATATCTCTTGACGGGCAAGTAGGGGACAAGGAGGGAATGTGGAAATATGGATTTTTCTGGTCAGTTATGTCCCCTATCTTGGACCCCAACGGTTCTATGTGCATGTCACAAGTACATGTATGTTCCCTCCAGTTCCAGTTATGAAGACGCAAATACATGTGCGTCCACCGTTAACATGTCCTCTTTCAGATCCGCCATGAATGGGCCGGATATTCCATTCCTAAGTACGAAAGGCCACCGCCTTTATATGGTTCACTTATGCCATTTTACAGTCCAGGCAAGTAGGCCCTGATTCTGTCATCAAGCTTTTCTTGCCTTCTGCCTCTGAAAGCTCCAGTCTGAGCCTGCATCTGTGACCATGAACTTTGTCTCATTCTCTGCGCGGCTCACGAAGCCTGACATCAGCCTGCTGCCTGCCAAAAACTGTATTTCACCTTCGAAAATTATCTGCTCCGCTCCCTGCCCAATGCATTCCTGTCTAGTAGTTTAAGTAAACATTCTGCAGCTACCGAGCAAAGGCCCGGCTTCTCTGTCTTCATGCAAGTAATTCATAGCCCTATCACTATGGAAAATTCCGCCCTCGCATCTAGTATAGACACTTAGACGCTTGTACACGCACTAACAGTCAGTATAGTCAGTATAGAATAAGATTCCACTCGAAGAGACCTCTCTTTTGGATAACTTAGTTCTTTAAACATAGGATGTTAGATATGATTTGGGATTAGGTTGACTTGACCCTCCAGACTTCTGTCGCCATATGTAGAGCTAAATGTCAAGTCCCCTTCACCCCCTAGTTGCACGTCAATCACACGTCATGCTGCTGCGCGCGCATTTCTGCCAAGTATTTCTGCTGACATTGCGAAATTCTTTCATGTGACCACCCTCTTATGACATCACATCTGATGACGTTCTGTAAACACACCTAGTTACGCCTATCTTTGCCACGTATGAATATATTATCTCCACTATCAATTGTTACGCCTCTTGTATTGGCCTCACTGTAATGCTTATTGTATAAAAGTAATTGATTGTCAATAACGTATGTACTTCACTTCCTGAACCTTCGTGGTGATGGAACCTGGAGCAACCGATTATAATCGACCTCTGGAATAAAGCCCATTCCGAACCTCTAATACCACGGATTCTGCCTCTTATTTACTGAGCTATTTTATTATGTTTCTGTATCAAATTAAGTCCCGGTAATTAAATTATTTACCACACCTTGACCTGTAGACTACCTCTCTGCCAAATTTCAAGTAACTCTGTTCAGCCCTTCGGGCTGTAGCTGTGTCTAAAGGTCCTATGGAAAAATGCATGGGGAAAACGCGTTTTGGGATCCCCCTTTTTTCTCAGCCCCCGCTTGACGAATCCCCCCGAGACTTTCAGGGTAGCGCCCCATTAGTTTTGAAAATTTCGCGAGGATTCGTCGACCGGCGCCAAAGTTATTCAAAATAGAATGTTGCGGTTTTCCTATGGAAACAGGGTCCTAACTATAACTACCTACTGGCGACCGCCAGTAGGTAATATGTATATATATATTACCTACTGGCGGTCGCCAGTAGGTAGTTATAGTTAGGACCTATTATCCATAGGAAAATCGTAATATTCTTTTGCCAATAACTTTGGCGTCGGTTGACGAATCTTCGCAAAATTTTCAAAACTTGTGTGGCGCTCCGGTCAGCTCCTATTTTAAAAGTTTGGGGGTGATTCGGCAAGCGGGGGCCGAGAAAAAAAAGGGGGACCCAAAACGTGTTTTCTCCATGTTAATTCCCATAGGAAACTTTAGACACTGTTACAGCCTGAACTGCTGAACAGAATTACATCAAATATGGCGAAAAGGTAGCCCTTGGTTCAGAAAGATCCCTTTTTGTTAAATGTTGTAAATCCATTCAGTAGTTCATGAGAAATAAGAAAAAGAAAAAGTTTCAATATCTGGGCGGAGCCTAACAACACATCTCATCGTGAGATCTGATTGGCTGTCAGCACTTCATCCTGGAATTGCTGGCAGCCATCTTGGGACCAATATACATGATAGTACCCCATTGAAATGCATTGTAGTGAATCGAAGATTTTGAGGGTTACCAAAAGGAGAAATATAAAGGGTGATAACAGACTTTAGTTACATTAGAATTCATTTGTTGATGGTACCATACAAATTTCAGGAATTGTGGTGTGTTCTAAGGTGATTTTACCCTATGAAAAACCTTCTGCTGGGATATCATGAATCATGTTTGAGAGAAAACTGAAGCTAAAATGAGAGCATATTTTCTGATTATTCACATTATCTTTCTCAGTCATGTGAGAATGAAGTCTGTCATTCTCAGTAAATCATGTACATCCAACAAGGGCAGAGACTGTCAGTTGATTCCTTTGTGTTCTACTGCAGCTTCCCAGAGTGTTCTAAAGAACAACTAGAGTGCTAACAACCTTACTTATGACAAAAGTATGGCACACCTGAAGCCATCTTGATTGGAATAAACTGGTAACACTTAAAACATTTAATTTCAAAAGGAACAAAATGATGGGGTTCATTTTGTCATAAAAATTATGGTTAGTGCTGTAGAAAGAAAAATAAGGACATGTTTCAAGTGGAGCTCAAATATCTTCCTGTTATATTTCAACAGGAGCAGCCTGTCAGTTGATGTCTTTGTGTTCTACTGCAGCTTCCCAGAGTGTTCTAAAGAACAACTAGAGCGCTAACAGTCTTACTTATGACAAAATTATGGCACACCTGAAGCCATCTTGATTGGAATAAACCGGTAACTCTTAAAACATTTAATTTAAAAAGGAACAAAATGAGGGGGTTCATTTTATCATAGAAATTATGGTTAGTGCTGTAGAAAGAAAAATTAGGACATGTTTTATGTGAGATCTCAAATATCTTCCTGTTATATTTCAACAGGAACATCCTATTTTTTAGGGTTTAGGGTGGGTATGGAATTTTAGGTGATAAGTGCTTTTTATGGTTTAGGGTGGGTATGTGTTTTGGGTGGAAAGGGAATTGTTGGGGCATAGGTAAGTATGTTTTTTGAGTGGTAAGGGATGTTTTAGCTTTTATGGTGATTATGGGTTATGGGTGAAAATGGAAATTTTAGGGTCTAGGATGAGTGTGGGTTTTTTGGTGGTAAGGAGTTTCTTAGGGTTTAGGTTGGCAATGTGTTTTTGGGTGGCAAGGTAATATTTAGGGTTTGGGGTGGATGTGGGTATTTTTGTGGTAAGGGATGTTTTAGGGTGGGTATGGGTCTTAGGGTGGCAAGGGAATTTTTAGAGTTTAGGGTGTTTATGCGTTTTAGGTGACAAGAGACTTTTTAGGGTTTAGGGTAGGTATAGATGTTTGGGTGGTAAGGGATGTTTTAGGGTTTAGGGTGGGTATGGGTTTCTGGGTGGCAAGGGAATTTTCAGCATTTAAGGTGGGGGTGGGTTTTTTAGTGTCAAGTGATTTTTTTGGGTATAGGGTGAGTATGGTTTTGTGAGAGGAAAGGAAAATTTTATGGTTTACGGTGGGTGTGGATTTTTGGGAGCAATGTTATGGGTTTGGGTGGGTATGGTTTTTTGGATGATAAGGTAATTTTTAGGATTTAGGGTGGGTGTGTGTTTTTGGGTGGTAAGGTTTTCTGCAGGTTTCGGTTGGGTATGGGTTTTTGGGTGGCAAGAGAGCTTTTCAGGTTTTAGTGGTTATAGGTTTTTGGGTGGTAAGGTTTTTTTTAGGGTTTGTGGTGGGTATGGGTTTTTCAGTGGCAAGTGCATTTTTATGGGTTTAGTTTGGGTATGGATTTTTGAGTGGCAAGGGATTTCTTTAAGGTTAGGGTTGTCATGGGTTGTGGGGTAGTAAGGGATTTATTTTGGATTAGGGTGGCAAAGGAATTTTTAGGGTTTAGCATGGGTATGAGGTTTTGGGTTTAGGGTGGGCATGGGTCTTTGAGTGGCAAGGAATTTGTTAGGGTTTTGGGTGGCAAGAAAATTTAAAGGATTTAGGGTATGTATGGATTCTTGGATGGCAAGCACATTTTTTGTATTTTTTGACTCGCCTATATCTTTTGTGCCAGTTGACGAATCTTAACAAAATTTCCCCCAAACCATGTGCTGGTGATCCTAGCTGTGCAAGGAAAGTTTCAGGGGCATATAATAAGGAGGTGGTAAAAAAAGTGCATTTCCCATGTTAAAAACCTAGAGCCTTTAGACAATCCTGCAGCCCGAATCGCTGGGAAGAATTACACAAAATTTGGGAGAAAGGTACATTTTGTTCCATAGATCATGCTTTTTTTATTGTACATCTGTCGGATAGTTTTTGAGATATTATAGGAAATCAAATTTGTATATCTGTGCATATGTGGTACTTTTGTAGTACCTTAGTATATATGTTTAATTCTCATAAACTATTAGAAAACACTAACTATCACTGGATGATGTCATCAGTGATGTCATGAGTGATGTCACTGGCAATGTCATGAGTGATCTAATATGTGAGTTCATAAGCAGTGCATTTTGGGGGTATAAATTATAGTTAGCTCAGGTAACTATAACTGCTGAATCTCACTGGTTTTGTGCGAGTGAAGTCTGAGCCTAACTATAACTTTCCTGTAACCTTTGGTTTTTTTTTGGTAAATTTCTAAGTTAAAAAAAAATCTATTTCCTAAGTATAATGACCATATACCATTTGTTTTTTTCAGTGAATTTCTAAGTTTTTTTTAACGTTAAGTAAGATGCCCATCACAGTGGGAGGTTAAACACAGGGCCTGTCCTGGCATTGTGCTACTCCCACCCAAGCTTGTTGCTGCTGCCTCCCCTCCTTGCCATCCATTGTCCAAGTCCATGACCCTGCTCCCTCACTACAGACATTTGTGTCTATTATTCTGCCACTGACCTTCCTGCCTGCCTTTATATTTATGCAAACTGTCACATCGCTGCGTGAAAACAGCTATGCCACAGTTTTCACTGCACCCTCATAGCAACAGGATGGATGCGCCATATTTATTGTGTGGCGCTCCTTGTCGCAAGGAGTTACGGATACATCAGTATTTCTGACGTATCTGTAGGTGCAAAAGTGGCGCATTACATGGGTGTTACTGAAACCTGACGCAACTCCAGCAATGTGTCCTTTCATATGGGTCAAGACCCCATGCGAAAGGGCCTGCATCAGTCTTCGCCTGCTGTGAGGCAGGAGTACGTTATTGACTCAGTCGTGTCCTAGAAATGGTGCACTGATATCATATAGATTTCAATCCACCACTTCTACGAGGCTTTTTGCGGGGTAACACCCACTTTGAATACATTATACCTGGCGCAGGGATAATGTGGTGCAGGGGTTTACAAAGTGACTCATCTGCCTAGATGCGTCACTTTGCAAATAGGGTGCAGCATGGTGCTTTTTTTATGCCACTGGTGTGTCACAAAAAGTAATGCAACGGCAGTGCCAAAGTGTTGCAAGCCCTCATAAATAAGGACCTTAGCTTGCTGCCCCATCCACCTCCTCCCTACCCTCTGTGTCCGAGTCCATGCTCGAGCACCGTCCTTCCTGCCTTGCATGGCCTGATGTCCTGTCACTGCCCTCCATTAAGCTTGTTGTGCCTGCCCACTCCTCCTGCCGTCTGCTGCCCAATTCAATGTCTCATCATTGCCCTCCTGCTTTACCTTTGTGCTTAGCTTGCTACCCCTATTCTCCTTCCACTTGCCCTCCGATGTCTGTGTGCATGCACCTGCTCCCTCCTTTCTACCCACCATATTCCATGGACCTGCCACACTCCTATCTACTCTGAGGGGGAGATTTACAAAATCTCCACACAACACAGCGCAGCTCCCTTCGAAGCTGTGCTGCATTGTGTGACAGAGAGGGAGCAGGAGAGTGCCATATTTTTCAAGATATGGCTCTCTCTTCCCCTTTCCCTTGCACTGGTGCTGATTACAGCTACCTTGCCCCATGCGCACACCTTAGCGCCGTAGCGCTAGGGTGTGTGCATGAGGTAGCATAGGTTTTGTTCAGGAAGGGTACACTTCCAGCACAAAATACTATACTAGGCACGTTGCAAAGCTTTTCCCACTTTGCATACGTACTGCACAGTGCAGCACGCATGCAAAGCCAGAAAAGGAAGGAGAAATTAAAGCATTTCTCCTTCCTTGCGCCTAATTGAAAAGGGCGCAGTTTTCTCACGCCAAACCCAATCTGTTGTTTTTCGTAAATTGGGTTTAGCATGAGAAACCTTGGGTGGTTGCATGGGAGCTCCTAAGCACCTCCATTGGTATGCCCCCATGGCGCAAATTAATGCAAAGCAGCACAATGCACTGCTTCGCATTACATTTACGTTATTTCCAGCACTAAACAAGTTTAATGCTGTAAAAGTAATTAGGAAAAAAAGATTCGGCACCATTTTGTGTCACTTTTGTGATACAAACATCGCACAAAATTTAGTACATCTTCCCCTGAGTGTTCTGTTGAGCTGCCACTGCCCCTTCTACCTGCCTAGCATGGTCAGATGGCTGCCACCTGTCCCTGCCACCTCTACCCTGCCTGTCCAAGTTCCATGCCCCATCCCCTCTTTCCTGTCTTCCATGGGTCATTTTGCTGCCACTCCCTTCTGCCCTCCATGCTCTGTTTTGCTGCACCTGCTCCTCCTGCCTGCCATGCATGGTCTGTTGTGAAGCTCCTTTCCCTGCCCTTTTTGTGTATCCAGTCTTACCCCTCACTTCTACCCTCCATGCTCCTTTGTGCATGCCCCTGTCACCTGTCTCTTGCCCACCATGGCCCTTTTGCTGCCACTAACTCTCCTGCTTGTCTTCCATGATCTTCTGTGCTGGCATATCCCCTCCCACCTGCGCTGTGTAGCCAGTTTGCTGCCCCTGACCACCCCGCCCACCTTTTTTCCAATGTCTGTGTGTATGGCCTTATAGTCTCACAGTTGCCCTCCATGGTGTGTTGTGCTTCCACTGTCCATCCCTCCTTCCCACCAGTGACAGCCTGCTGCTCCTGCCCTGCCCTCTTATCCCCGGCCTCCGTTTTCCATGTGCAGACCCCATTCCTCCCCTCCTGCCTTGTTTGGTCCTTCTTTGTGCCACTGCCCCTCCCTCCTTCTCTTCATGGTGCGTTATACTGCAACTGTTCCTCCTGCCTGTCCAGTATGGTCAGCTTGGTGCCCTTGCATCTTTCCCCTTTACTCTCTATTATCAATGTGCATGGCCCTGTCCCCTCCCTATTGCTTACCGTGGTCCGTTGAACTGAACTGCCATCCCACTTGCCCGGTGTGGTGCATTGTGCTGCTAACACCCCTGATGCCTGCTTTGTAAGGTCAGTTTGGTGCCCCTGACCATCCTTCTCCTGTCCTCTCTTATGTTATGGTATGTTAAAATATTAATAAAGTGAATGGCTGCCCCAGCAACGGAGCGTCCCAGCACTAGAGTCAGCAAAGCAGGATAGGTGAGAGAGAAACTAATAGTCAGAAAATAGCGAGCGGCAGGGAGTTCCAGAAGGGAGGGGCTATCGCCCTAAAGGACCATCTGCCTGCTATAGACATACACACCCGGGCAAGATGTAAGTCCGCTAAGCGCAAGGGACGGGCAGGGACATAGGGGAGACACAGCTCACCCAGGATGAGGGGCCATAGCCTGTGAGGATTTTATGAGAGATACATAAGAGCTTAAAGTGAATTCTTTGCTCCATTGGGAGCAGTGCAGCCGATAAATAAGTCCAGAAACAGAGCAATACTTCCACAGAGCAAAGAAATGCTGACCCACTGTGTTCTGGGCTCACTGAAGCCTTTTAATCACCGTCTTGTTAGACCCCAGGAGCAGTGCATTGCAATAGTCTAACCTTGAGAATATGGTGGATTGAATTCTCATCTGACGCGTGTGGGAATCAACAAGTCCTAAAATGGAGTTTAAGACACAAAAGAATCCAAAGCATGTGCCTGCCACTGACCTAGCATTGGCATCAAAGGATAGAGCGCTGTCTACCCAGATGTCCAAGTTCTTAACAGCTGTTTTAGGCAGCAGGGGAAGGCCTAGCACAGAAGGCCACCAGTGATTATCCCATAGATGGGTATCCCTTACTATAAGGAGAATTTCGGATTTGTTTGAATTCATTTGAAGGCAGTTGGCAGCCATCCATTCAAAGATGGCCATCAAATCTTCTTGGAATTTTACGGGGTCCTGTATAGGGTCAGTAGAAAAGGACAACACCAGCTGTGTGTCATTAGCATATGACACCAAGGTAGTGTTGCGAGATTTCACAATCAGTGCCAAAGGCTGGATATAAATATTAAACAGAGGGGCTCTGTGCAGAGCCCTGGGGGACTCCATGATTTCGCAATTGATTATTGGAGTGATAGGGTGGGAGAATGACTTGAAAAGTTGTATCAGTCAGGAAAGACGTATACCAGGACAGAGCTTTGCCACCAATACTGATCTCCCTCTTCCGGTGCAACAAGATCTTATGAGAGACTGTGTCAAATGCTGCACTCAGATCAAGCAAAATCAGCGCAGAAGATCTGCCCTCATCCAGTGAGATTCATAGCAACTCAGTGACCTCTAGCAGAGCAGATTCAGTGCTTTGCCGGTGTCTTAAACCGTTCTGGGATGGGCCCAGAATTGAGTTGGATCCTAGGTACAGAGTTAAAGTAGCATTGACATTTGGTTCCCTCATTTTAACTAAGAAAGGGAGCAGAGAGATGGGACGGAAGTTTTCAGGCCTAGAGATGTCCAGCCTAGGTTTCTTTAGCAGTGGAATAACTTTAACATGTTTCCAAGATTCTGGTTCCAAAGCTGAAGACAGAGACTGATTCATTAGTTCCAGGCACCCAGGGAGCAGGCAGTCCTAAAACTTCAGGAAGAGCTCAGATTTGAGGGACTCATCTAGAGACACTGACTTTATCTTGTTAAACAGAACCAGGAGAGCTTCAGAAGAGATAGGGGGAAAGAGAGAAGGGATGGAGAAGGATGACCTAATTATGGCCCCATGTATTGGTCTGAGTCCCTAATATCGGGGCTAGAGTTGTCGTAAATCTGCTCAAATTTCCGGATGAAAAACGTCCAATTCTTCACATTGAGCGTTCGTGGATATGATGCTTTCTGAACATACTTGTGGTTTCATCATGTCCATTAAGAGAGCGAAAATATTTTTCGTAGGTTTACTGCTATTTTTTTATTTTTTTCGCAAAATGCACGGCCTTAGCCTTCTGAATCAATTTATGGTAGGCCTTGATAGCATGTCTGTAATGTGTTTTGGCTGCAGGTTTGTAGGAGCGTCTCCAGACTCATTCAAGGATGTTACAATTTTTCCTAGCTAGCGTCAGGGAATCATCAAACCAGACATTAGCCCGAGATCTTTTAGGTTGCATCAATTGAGTAGGAATATACCTGTCTAGCGCTTGGGTGATCCAGCCCAGGAAAGAGCTGTTAGCTACCTTATGTCTGAGTCTAAGTCCCTACCCCATTCCTCCTGGCCTCTGTGATACAAAGTACCTTATTTGCCATCATTTTGAACTTGGTAATAGCGAGATTTTGAAAAAGAAAACCTGGGAAATTGATTTTCCCCATTGACTCACATTGAAAAAGAGGAGCTTTTAGGCAGTATTCAGGTAAAATAAAGCCCCTTTGCGCTTAAAAACATTGGGGGTCTCCTGCCTGAATCGGGTCTGATGGCATGTATGGTTGTCCTGCCACTGCCTCTTGCTTCTGCCCTCAATGTTCTTTTATGTTGCCACAGCCTCTTTTGCCTTTATGCATGTTTACATTTCTGCCCTTGCCACCTTTCCTCTGCCCTCCCATGGTCCGTTGTGCTGCTCCTGTCCCTCCACCTTCCCAGTGTGGTCAACTTATTGCCTCTGCACCCTCCTCCATGAGAGGGTCTTATTCCCAGAGAAATTATAGTTAGTGCTCTAAACAACTAAATTGAGGACATATTTTCTGAGTTCTCAAAAAGCGAAAAAGCACTTTTGAGTAATTTGCTATCTTTATGTTTTCTTTATATAGTTGATCACTTGATTATGTGTTATACTTAAGAGAGAGGATGTGGTTTTACAGCCAGAGCTGCAGACTTTGCAACTGGGGAACCAGGTGTGAGTTTCTGCGCCAGCTCAACATCCGGTGATTCTGGACAAATCACTCAATATCCCCATGCCTAAAATCAAAATGAATGTGCCTTGAGTAATGATGCTCATATAATGTACTCCAATCTTTCCGGGTCAAGCTTGTGCTATATAATACTGCAAAAAACAAGAAATAAATGTTGTGCACACTTCTGACATTGGGCTATACTTGGGCTACATTTGGGTGATATTCTTGCTATATTTGGGCTCTTTTCGTCTTTAGTGGCCATCTTGGAAGACTTATCTGTTATGTAGCTCCCTAATATCCTCATTTACTGCAGTATCCTCAGTAGAAAGTGCTTTCAGTTTTCTTTTTTCACTCTATCAAGGTGGTGTTCAGTTGTGCCACACTTTAGCATACATTCAGAATGTTAGCATTCTAGTTGCTCATTAGAGAGAGGGAGATAACTGGCAATCTGCTGCTGGAGTTGAAAGTGCATGTTTCAGTCTGTATGTCAGAAGGGTTTAATGAAATAGGAGAGGAGGATATTTGAGACTCACTTAAAATGTGTCCTAATTTTTCTGTCTCCAGCACTAACCATAATTTCTACGACAATCGGAACCCCTCAATTTTCCTTACTAAATTGAATGTTTTAAGTTCTACCAGTTTGATTCAATCAGCATGGCTTCATGTGTGCCACAGTTTTTTCAAGGGTAACTCCCTGAGAAGCTGCAAAGAATTGCGACACTTTGTTTGGAGTGCCACTAATCACTATAGGGCAATAATTGGTTGCTGTAGTTTTGGAGGCTGCCAAAGTACACAAGAGGTTTTTTTTGTTTTGTGTTGTTGGATGACACTTTTATCACCAGTTTATTGTTTTGTAAGTTCAATCATTTTCCAGTTGCCATTTTGTTTGGCAAAAAACATACATAATGTTAAAGAACTAAAAGTAAAATAAAGTTCTGAAAAGTAAAAAAAACAAAGGTTCTTTTTAGAACCACCTTTCTTGGTTTAAAAATAGATAAACTGTATGTGAAAGAAAAGTATGAGTGAGTGAGTTTCTGTGTTAGTGAGTGGGTGCATGAATGAATAAGTGGATGTGTAAGTGGTTGAGTGAGCAGGTTTAGGGGTGCGCCAGTGTGTATATCATGGTTTGTAAAAGTATGTTTGTATGGGTAAGTGAGTTAGTGTATGAGTGGCTGTATTGGTTAATGAGTAGAGATGGTAGTGGCTTTATGGGTGCATGAATGGGTATGTAAGTGGCTGTATAGCTGAGTCAGTGGATACGTGAGTGGATGTATGGGTGATTGAGTGGTGTGAGAGTAGGTATATGGGTGCCTGAATGAGTGTGTGAGTGGCTTTATGGGTTCATGAATGAGTATGTGAGTTGTTGTATGGGTAAGGGACTGGATGTGTAAGTGGCTGTAAGGGTGACTACTGAGAGGCTGTGTGAGTATCTGTATGAGTGAATGACTGGGTATATAAGTGGCTGTATGAGTGAGAGACTGAAAGTGTGAGTGGTTGTGTTAGTGAATAAATGACTGAGTTGCTGTATGGGTGTGTGAGTGGCTTAGTAGCTCTAAAGATAAGAGAGTGGCTGTGTAAGTGACGGTATGGGTAAGTGAGTGGGTGTGTTAGTAGCTGTATGAGTGATTGTTTGGCTGTGTCAGTGGTTACATTGATGAGTCACTGGGTGTGTTAGTGATTGTATGGATGAATGATTGTGTATATGCATGCCTGAGTATGTGAGTATATGTTTCTAGCTGTATGGGTGAATAATTGGGTATGTCACTGGTTACATGACAGAGAGACTGGTTGTCTTAGTGATTGTATGGGTGACTGAGTAGATTTACGAGTGAATGTTTGGGTGAGAGAGTAGGTACAAGAGTGTCTGTATGGGTATGTGAGTGCCTGTGAGGGTGAGTGACCGACTGTGTCAAAGAATGTATGAGAGACTGAGTGTGTGTGTCAGTAGCTGCATGGGTGACTGACTGGCTCTGTTAGTAGTTGTATATAGATCGCTGAGTGGGTGTATGAGTGACTGTTTGGGTGCGGAAGTAGATGTATTTGTAACTATATGGTTGAGTGATTCGGTATGTCAGTGTTTACATGGGAGAGTGACTGGTGTGTTAGTGATTTTGTGTGTGAATGAGAAGGAGTATAAGTGACTGTGAGTGGGTTAGTGGATGTGTAAATATCTGTATGGTTAAGTCAGTGGGTTTTTGAGTGTCTGTGTGGGTGAGTGACCGACTGTTAGTGACTGGATGAGAGTTTGAGTGTGTGTGTCAGAAGCGATGAGGGTGACTGACTGGCTGTGTCAGTAGCTAAACAAGTGAGTTGGTATATTTGTGACTCTTTGGGTGAGTGAGTGGATGTGTTAGTGGGAATATGGTTGGATGAGTGGTTGTGTGAGTGCCTGTAGGGGTGAGTGAGTAGGTGTGTTTGTAGCTCCATGGGTGAGTAATAGGGTATGTCAGTGGTTACATGGGAGACTGACTGGGTATAAAAGTGCTGGTAAGTATGACTGAATGGGTGTATGGGTGGGTCTATGGGTGAGTGAGTAGGTGTGTTTGGAGCTGTATTGTTGAGTGATTGGGTGTGTCAGTAGTTACATGGGAGAGTGACTGGCTGTGTTAGTGATTGTACAAGTGACTGGGTGAATGTATGAGTGACTCTATGGGTGAGTAGGAAAGGCCATGAGTGTCTGTATAGGTGAGTCAATGGGTATGTGAGTACCAGTGAGGGTGAGCAACTGACTGTGTTAGTGACTGGATGAGTGTGTGTGTCAGTAGCTATATGGGTGTCTGACTGGCTGTGTTAGTAGCTGTATAGGTGACTGAGTGAGTGTATGAGTGACTGTTTGGGTGAGTGAGTGAAGGGATCTGTTTGTAACTGCATTAGCGAGTGATTGGGTGTGTCATTGGTTACATGAGAGAGAGACTGGGTGTGTTGGTGATTATATGGATGACTGAGTAGATGTATGATTGACTGAATGTGTGAGTGACTCAGTGTGCAATCATCTGTATGGGTGAGAGAGTGCCTGTACAGTGACTGTGTCAGTGACTGTATGAGAGACTAGATGTGTGTTTCACTTGCTGTATGGGTGACTGACTGGCTATGTTATTAGATATATATGTGACTAATTGTAAATGTATAAGTGACAGGGGGAATTAGTAGATGTGTTTGTAATTGTATGGGTGAGTTATTGGGTGTGTCAGTGGTTATATGGGAGATTGTCTGGGTGTGTTAGGGATTCTATGGATGACTGAGTGGTTGTATCAGTGGTTGTATGGGTAAGGAATTTGTTTTGGAGTAGCTGTATGAGCCAATGAGTGGGCGTGTGAATATCTGTATGGGTAAGTAAGTTCATAAGGTGGAATCTATATTGGTAAGTGAGTCGGTTTGCTAATCATTGTGTGGGTGAGTGAGTGGGTGCATGAGGGCCTGTATAGGTGAGTGATTGGGTGTATGAGTGACTGTATGATAGTCTCTTTCAGTATACAGTTGCACTCCATCAGATAGCTATTGAACTTATACACCATAATCAATGTACTGTATAAAGGTGTTTTCAATTCAGCAAAAACAACAATTGATGGACAGAATGCAGAACAATGTCATACATTTACCCCAGTACAGAGATCTGGGCCTAAATCCATCGTTTTTTTGCTCACCATGCCGTTCCAGTTTGAACCCAGCCATATGCAAATCAGTCTTGACCCTGTGCCTCATGGGAACAGTCCAGCCCGAACTGCCAAGCCAGGTCCTCCCTGGACTGGAAACAAGCATCCTAGGACCGGTTTCGGGGTTTCACCCCTCTTCAGCCAGGATAGCTTGATTCCAGTGGCATGGAGAGCAAGGGACCCACGTCTGGGCATACCCTTCCCACTCGGGGCGACAAATGCAAAAACAACAATTGATGGACAGAATGCAGAACAATGTCATACATTCACCCCAGTACAGAGATCTGGGCCTAAATCCATCGTTTTTTTGCTCACCATGCCGTTCCAGTTTGAACCCAGCCATATGCAAATCAGTCTTGACCCTGTGCCTCAATTCAGCACCCGCTCTTTCTTTTTTCTAAATTCAATGTTTGTGCTTTTCACATAATTTCCCAAAAAATGGCTTATGGTGGCAGTGAGGCTCAGTTGCCACACCATGTCGAACACATTATTTGGAGGAGTAACTCCCAGCAAAGTTGCAAACAATTGCATATGAGTGTTTCACCATTCCCTCTAGGCTAAACAAAGTGGTAGCAAAGCATGTCAAGTGCTCTTTCACTATCAATACACCCTCCAGGGGTACATCAAAGAAACATTTTTGTGGCACTACAATTATGTTGATTCATCTAACGCCTCATAACTCCAACCACTGATAAAAAAGAAAAAGAACATAAATATAAGTTTGTATTATATTATCAAAATTTCAGAAACAAATCAGTACACATTGCTTATGCTGTAACAGTATATCACATTATAGTAAACATTTCATTTTCCGTTTTTTACTGTTCTCAGCTTTCATTCTTGCACACCATAAAAGATGTGCTGTATAAAGATTCATCCTGGAACAGTTGGGAAAAAAACAATTGTAGAGATTGTAGAGAAAAAAACTGCACAGTATATCGCTACAAATAAATGACACTGTGGATTGCACTAACTATAATTATTTAATCAGATGTTTAAGTACAGTTACTGAACTGATCTAAGCAACAGTATGTGAAAATAGACTTTTTTTTATTATAATTGGTACAATTCTACTCATAAATGTTAGCACCCTTGAATTTTGGAGATCCTATAAAAAACTTCACCCCTGGTAGGTCAAATTAAGTCTTAAACACTGATGATACACGTAGAAGAAATACAGTGTGCCACTTTTTTTTAAAATCAAAAATCCTCTTTAGAATTTGGTTGAAGTAACAAGAGGTAAGAATTTGGAAGTGGGCAGTTTTTGTTCGAATTTAATGTTACTGTTATCGCATTCCGTCCATACAGTTTCCCTCTTTAAATAGACAGTATCGTGTCCAGGTGTTATATTATGTCCTTGATCAAAGATGGTAGCCAAAGTAGGAAGATCTTCCAGAAATTGACATTTTTGCAGCTTTGAATATTGTAATTTTGGTTTCCAATTTAGATCCATCTGGTCCACATCGTTGTAGCATTAATATAAGGTATTTTCCACTTCTTCATTTATGCAATGTAGACATTGGGCAGATGACATTTTTAGGGAGATTTTTTATCATTCTATAAAAAGATACTGTTGATAGTGGCACTATGCTTTAGTTAATAGGTGTCTGAGCTGCAGTATGGCTGGGAGAGTAGATGTATTACTGGGCATATAGGTCTGTAATTGCACATGTAACTCACTTAAAATTCAAAGTACCTTTCTTAGCTTTTAAGCACATACTACCCTACCCTATGGCCTACCTACAACCTACTTTACAGTTGACTTATTTGTAGTAGAAGAGGAGCTTAAGGCTTGGCAAAGGGGTTTGAAATGCCAAGTCCACCTGGCAGTAAAAGTGCACATGCAGACTTTGCCGTAGCAGGACAGGGACATGTTTAAAGGCCTACTGGTGTGGATGGTTGACTTGGTTGCGCCAGTAGTTGAGTACATATCTGAGTGAGTGTATCAGTCTGACTGTGGGTATGTGACTGGATGTCTAATTAACTATATCACTATTTCACTGGCTCTCTTACTAACTATGCATCTGTAAAACTGTATGCAAGTGACTGTATGGTTAGCTTACTGGCTGTTTTAGTGAGTGTTTTGGGGTAATTGTGTGTGCAACTGACTCTGCTACTGCTGGATACATAAGTGCTGTGTGAGTGTATGTTGAAGTGCCTCTGACACTAACTGACTGGCTGTGCGAATGGCTATATGCTTTCGTACTTAGGTATGTAAGTTGCAGTATGGGTAGGATACTGAATGCATAACTGGGCGTTTGGGTCTGTGAGTGTGCATGCAACTCACTGTGACTTCAAAGTACAAGACTTACCTTCTAAGCACCCTGACCTGTGACCTACGTACACCCTAAATTAGCGTTGGCATATATAGTAGCAGGGAAGAATAAACCTTGACAAGGAGTTTTAAGTGCCAACTTGATCTGGCAGTAAACCTGCACACACAGCATTTACAATGCAGACTTAGGGGTATCACTACATGTAGAAACATGTAAATACGTTTATCGGTCCCTGCCTGGCTGTGTCACTGAATGTGTAAGTAACTAAGTTACTATGTGATTGCTATCTTAGTTTTTCCATGGATCTCTATATATGTATGTATGTATGTGGTTGTATATATTACCGACTGCCTCTATTACTTGTTTTTTTTTAAATTGTGTGCAACTGGCTCTGTTATGGCTGGTTACATAAGTACTCTATGGGCATGCCATTGACTATCTATATGCCTCTGTCTCTCTGTAACTGGCTAGTTGAGGGGCTCTGCTTTTCTAAATGTGTATATAAGTTGCATTATACATGAGAGGCTAGATACTTAACCGTGCCTAGGGGTCCGAAACCACACATGAGACTGTCTTAGCTAATAACCACAGTTTACTCTGCCCTATGACTTACCTACAACCTACCTAAGGGATAACTAGTACATAGTATAACAGAAGTTTAAACAATAGCAAGGAGTTTTTAATGTCAACTCGACCATTCAGTAAAACTACACATGCATGCAATACACTTCCAGGGCCACACATGATCAATCATCATCTTACACTGCATATGGTCTGACCACCACTCTATCAATTTCACTATCACCACCAATTCCAGGATCAAGATCCCTCTAACAGGCGGAGGCACAAGTAGGAAATGGCGATCCATTGACAAATTTGGATTTATAGACACCTTAGCCAGTTCCATACCAACTTTCAACCCAGACGTCAATACCATGGACGTTAACATCTTGAAATGGCTTTTGAAGGCTTGCAATATTCATGCCCCACTGACTAAATTCTCAAGCACGCGACACACAGAGGATCATCAATGGTTCTCCACCGAGCTGAAAAAGCAAAAGCTCTAGCTGCACTAGAAAGAAAGGAAATGGATGCTTAAATACTCCACAGAGGATAAACTACAATTCTCCTTAGCCTGCAAGGACTACAAAAGAGCGATCCGAGAAGCCAAAGCGGCTTATTTTTCAGCCAGAATACTAGACGCACACAACAAATCCAAAGAAATCTTTACTATAGTCAACGACCTTTGTAACACCGAAAGAACCCACCCCAACCAAACACCCACTCAGGTTCTATGCAACTCCCTCAATACCTACTTTCTGGATAAAATCTCCACTATCAAAGCCAGCATCTCTATTCCCCAGCCAGGGACGACTCGACCACCACACCAATCAACCCCATCACCATGGATCACTTCCCCGCCATCTGCCCTCAGACTCTCTTAGATTTGCTGGCCCGGGTCAAATCCGGCTCCCCTAACGACTGCTGTCCCCCTCACATTCTCAAGGATGCCTTGTCCACCCTCCCTCACAGTGTGCTCCCCTTCCTTAACGAATCACTTCTTCAGGGTAAGGTCCCCAGTACCTTTAAGAACGCAACAGTGGTCCCTCTACTGAAAAAAACAGGGGCTGACCCATCAAATACCTCAAACTACCACCCTATCTCTCTCCTCCCCTACTTAGCAAAAATTCTCGAGGCCCATGTTGCTAAGTCTCTCTCCAATTTTCTAGAACAGTCTGAATACCTAGAACCCAACCAAGCAGGCTTCCGACCCGCCCACTCCACCGAGTCAGTCATCCTCGCAGTTCTGGACACACTGAGAGCAAACGCAGACAGGGGAATCCCCCAAGCCCTTGTCCTTCTCGATCTGTCGGCCGCGTTCGACACGGTCGACCATAACATCTTGTTGACCCGTGTCGAGCAGGCTGGCCTCCAGGGCTCTGCATACAACTGGATTGAATCCTTCCTTGACGATCGAACTCAAGCAGTCCGCCTCGGACCTTTCACTGCACCCAGGTCCACCACCTCCTGTGGGGTGCCTCAGGGCTCGTCCCTTTCACCTCACCTATTCAACCTTTACCTCAAGCCCTTGGTAAACTCAGGAAGGTAACCACCTTCAACTACACGGACGACCTCCAACGTTATTTTCACACTGGATTTCCCGGACTCTGCCCTCGAATTCCAAGCCACCATGCTCCACATCCAGCAATGGATGAACCTTAACCACCTCGAACTCAATCCCGGCAAGACAGAACTAGTATTACCGGGAAGGAGCGAGATCAATTGGGGCCCACATTTCTGGCCTAGACCTCGGACCAGCCCCCACCCCATCTGCCTCAGTGAAAAGCTTGGGTGTCACCCTTAACTCTGACCTCTCTCTCAGAGGTCAGGTGGGGTCAATGGTCTCATCCTGCGTCTTCCAACTGAGGAAAATCAGGAAAATCAGCCACTTACTGACTCATTCGGCACTCATTCAGGCAGTGATCTCCTTGGTACTATCGCGCCTCGATTTCTCCAACTCCATCTACCTCGGTCTGCCTGTGTATCTACTTAAGCACCTTCAAATAGTTCAAAACCAGGCGGCAAGACTGATATTCAAACACCCCAAATGGCTTTCCGCCAGTCCCCTGCTAGCCAAATTGCACTGGCTACCCATCGCCCAACGTGCAGCTTTCAAGACCGGATGTCTGATCTTCAAGGCCTTGCACTGCAGGAGCCCCAAATTCATCAGTCATCTGATTGTCAAACATGCCCCACGCCGCAACCTCCAATCTGCCCACCTTAAACTTCTCACCCCCCCGTCTTCCAACTTAAACGGCAAGGCGGCTGCAGGCTCTTCTACCTAGCCCCGAGCCTCTGGAACTCCTTTCCATTGGACATTAGGATGCAGGATACCTTGATCGGTTTTAGAAAGGCCCTCAAGACCTGGCTGTACTCGCAAATCCACGCTTAGCTCATTCCGCCACAACATATCACACAATTAGCGCCATGAAACCTTTCGGTGACCGCGCGCTCTATAAGCTCCGATTAACATAACATAACATAACAATGGACTACTCATACACCTAGTCTCAGACCACACAGACACTCATATACTCACTCACACACCCACCCACAGAGACACTCACATACCCATTCATAAACCCACAAAAACATTCAAACACCGACTCCTCATAGACTCACTTCACTTTTATAGATATCATACACACTTTCATCAATATCATGTACAGACATACATTTTCAATCACATTTGTTTTTAAGCTACACTCTAATTCACATGCCTGTGCATTGTGTTGGCTGGCCAGAATTATTTTTTTGACATTGTCAGTATACTGTACTCTAACAATTTTATTTGAAAACTAAACAGAAGAATAGTACACCACTCTCATGAAAAGTAACAATTAATGCAAACCTTTTTAACTTTGCTCTCCGTGATACTGTCAAAGTTAGCAAATCAAAACATCCCTTTTATATGTTACATTTCTTACTGTACTTCTCAATGGTCAGTATTTCTTAACCCAATCTGGTAGTGGTTTTGAGGATATTCATAAATTTGTCGCACCCTTCAGTGTGCCCCCTCCCCAATGTTACTTCACAACGAATTTGAAAATATGTGCGGAAGTCCAAAAGCATATTTAGCTTTGTACTTTTCAACTATACTACACAGCATAAGAAACTCTTCACTAGGATATGGAAAAAACTGTTTTTGATGAGTCTCAAACACCCCTCTATCACAACCATGGGGTCAGGTTACCTCCACCCTGACCACTTACATAACTTCCAATCTTTATTTCGAGCCTCCCTGTACCATGTCTGGTTACGTATAAAATGGCAGCTGGAACTTTCTACCCAGGTTTCAGCCAGCCAATCACAGCATCCCTTTTGGAGTCTATATTTGCAATGTGTGACAAACTATTCATGAAGGCTTCACAGTCATAGATATGCAAATTTGGATTTTCTTTAATTTCTCAAAAAACTATTGAACAGATTTACAGCAAATCGCAAAAAGGTTGCAAAAAGGTCGCTTTCTGGACCAAGAACTAGCTTTTTTTACAAATTTGATGAAATTCCGTTCAGTGGTTTGGGCTGTAGTCATGTCTAAAATTCCTATGGGAATGAACATGAAAATCTCAATTTTTTTTGACCCTGCCTTTTTTCTCAACCCCCACTTGACAGATCACCCATAACTTTTCCTGCGCAAAAAGACCCAAGGCGCACTTTAAAAAAAAATAATTGTCAAGATTCATCATCCAGCGCCAAAGATATAGACAAGTCAAAAAAAGCTTTATCTATCGAAAATAGGTCCTAACTCTAACTACCTACTGGTGACCGCCATTAGGCTATATATATATATATATATATATTTTATTTTTTTTAACACACACAATCAAATTCTGTTTTATTTACACCCAATGAGCTTTAGCGGGAAATTTTGGGATTACATTGTAAAGTGATTTTATGACCATTATGACATATATTAGCCCACTTGGGCATTTATCATTGAACAGAAGGACAGCATGCATTTTAACTCCTGTCATCGCATGGGGGTAAATTTGTTCTGAAATCATCACATTGCACAATGAATTATTAATCCATTCTTCATATATAGACATATTTGGTTCAATTTTTACAGCTGTGGGATTTTATGGATATTGCTGTATTTATGTGGAGTTTTTACAAATCTCAAATATTTATTTTTGATACGAATATTTATTGATATATATATTTATATTTATATATTTATTTGTCTGTAGATATTTGTAAGAGCCATGCTATATCTATATTGTGCAAAGTACCTCATCTAATTGTATTGTAATGAGGAGAGAAAATTGTACGGATGATTTTAAGTAACTCTTCGCTGTCCATGACAACATCACACCAAGGTCATATCCGGATGTATTTCCCTTTAAATGCTGCTATTTCCCTTTGCAACGCATCATGTGATCAAGGCCCGAGTGGGGGCTGAAACGCGTCATGTCGGACAGGCTTGAAGATATTCAAATAAACTAAACTTGATTGGCACTGATCCTTGGGTCCGTTCTTCGTCTTTCGACAAAGGCAGCAACTTAGACGATATTACCTTCATATATATATATATATATATATATATATATATTCACTTAAAAAACCATAGGTTTCACACATGTTATAGTTAGCTGTACATTTCACTCGTAAAAAAACAATGAAATTCCTCGTTATAGTTAGATCAGGTAACTATAACTTGCGCGCCAACAATAAACTGCTGATGACGTCACATAGTACATCACTCATGACATGGTCAGTGACATCACTCATGACATCAATGATGACATCTGAAATTACAGATTGTGGATTGCGGTCGCGCAAGTTATAGTTCCCTGATCTAACTATAACGTGAAATTTCATTGGTTTTTTACGAGTGAAATGTACAGCTAACTATAACATGTGTGAAACCTATGGTTTTTTAAGTGAATTTGCAAGGTTTTGTAAATGATAATTCCTAACTATAACATGTGTGAAACCTATGGTTTTTTCAGTGAATTTGTACGGTTTTTTAAATGCTAAGTTATGTATTTATTTTTTATTTTTTTTTCTGGTTTTTCACTATGCGCACACCCTGGGCGCACAGTGCGCTTCGCGCACCGTGCGCGCGCTGTGGGCGCTAGGTGCGCGAAGCGCACCGAGCGCCTACGTTGCGCAGTCCATGCCGTGCGCGCCTCGCCTTTTTTTACGCAGTAACATTTGTTTTTTTCTCCCTTGTGGGTCCTTTAATTTATTTATTAAATGTGATTGTTACTTCTTTATTTTTATTTTTTTATTTTTTTTGCCGTGCGCGTACGGTAAGCTTACCATACGCGTACCCCGCGATTTTTTTTAAAAATTATTAAATTTATTTTTTGTACTTTTGGGTCCTTCTTGGACCCCCTGACAAACACTAGGGAGTCTGCAACTCTCTTCGTTGCCCCCGTTTCACGAGCTCGCGCACGGCACCGTACGAGTACGGTAAGCTTACGGTAAGCGCACGGAGCGCGCTTACAGATATATAAATTGATTTAAATGCTATTTTCTCAGGACCTACTGAACAGATTTACACCAGACCTACAAAAGGCACTTCCTTGACCTGAGGACTACCTCTCTGCCAAATTTCAAGTAATTCTGTTCAGCCGTTCGGGCTGTAGCTGTGTCTAAAGGTCCTATGGAAAAATGCATGGGGAAAACGCGTTTTGGGACCCCCCTTTTTTTTCAGCCCCCGCTTGACGAATGCCCCCAAGACTTTCAGGGTAGGAGCGGAGCATAGCGCCCCATTAGTTTTGAAAATTTCGCGAGGATTCATCGACCGGCGCCAAAGTTATTCAAAATAGAATGTTGCGGTTTTCCTATGGAAACAGGGTCCTAACTATAACTACCTACTGGCGACCGCCAGTAGGTAATACATATATATATATATATATATATATATATATATATATATATGTTGAAGAACAATAAATAGATAACCTTTCACAACGAAGCGCATAATATGTCCTCCGTGTGCGGACGGTGCGCGAAGCGCATCGTGCGTACATGGTCCATCAAGCGTAACGTGGGCATGCGGTGCGCGTAGCGCACCGTGTGCCCACTGTGCGTGCACGGCACTAACTGCGTAAAGTGGGCGCACGGAACGAACTGCGTGAAGTGGGCGCGCACGCCACGAACGGCGTAAAGTAACTTAGCATTTAAAAAAACGTACAAATTCACTGAAAAAACCATAGGTTTCACACACGTTATAGTTAGGAATTAGCATTTAAAAAACCTTGCAAATTCACTGAAAAAACCATAGGTTTCACACAAGTTATAGTTAGCTGTACATTTCACAAAAAACCAATGAAATTCCACGTTATAGTTAGTGCAGGCAACTATAACTCACGCGACCGCAATCCTCTGCTGCTGCTAATACTGTATTTAGACACTTATTTGCCCATGTCTTCTTCCATTAAATTTTAGCTATACATATATTACAAATATTTTTTTTTCATAAAGACACATATGTCATCAGCAGAGGATTGCGGTCGCGTGAGTTATAGTTGCCTGCACTAACTATAACGTGGAATTTCATTGGTTTTTTACGAGTGAAATGTACAGCTAACTATAACTTGTGTGAAACCTATGGTGTTTTCAGTGAATATATATATATATATATGCAACCACAATCCTTGAATGAAAAGTTGGGTAAAACACAACCAGGTAAATAGTTTCCAAGTGCAGGTTTAATTTTTCCCCTTACAGCAACATCATGATTGGCACTGATCCTTGGGTCCGTTCTTCGTCTTTCGACAAAGGCAGCAACTTAGACGATTTTACCTTCATATATATATATAACAGTTTTAATTGTTTTTAGCTAGCTGGGATTTACCATATGTTATTCTGTAGGAGATCTGATCTGGGAGGCACATTAGCCTTGTACGACCCAACTTTGGTAACGAATTTGTCTCATGTGTTCTGAGTTTGTCAAGTCAACAGTATTTAGACTCTTTATTATGTGTAAAACTCAGTTTGCAAGATCGGTTATTTTATCAAATTTGTTTTGAAATTTTTCATCTGTATTACGCAACTATCATGATTGTCATTTTTAAGTGCAGGGTAATGCATACGTAAATTTATAGTATGTCTCCTATGTCTTTCCATCATGGGATATTGGTGTCATCATTTTAAATTCTGTCACACGCTAAGGTAGCGTCATGTGATCAAGGCCGTTTTCCGGCCGAAACGCGTCATGGCAGACAAAAGGGAGCTATTAATACTATAAATAAATAAGTATTCACCGACGAAGAGGAGTTTGTGCATTCTTTTTCCTGTGAAAAGCTGACGAATGCTCTAAGTTTATATATATATATATATATATATATATATATATATATATATATATATATATATATATATATATAGGCTGGGCACTTGCTGTTTTATTTTTTGGATGCACTCTACGTTGTGGTCCGTACCTGTTTGTTGCTGTGCATATGGCAAATAAGGACTGTGGTTTATATATATATATATATATATATATATCGGGGTTGGTGCAAGTTCCGGGTGTAGGGACCCGGCTTGAAATGTTCAGAAATTTCACGGCCGGATTTGCACACAGAAAAAGACTCTCACACCAGGGTTCATGTTTCAAGTGATTTTGTTATTGGTGACGCGTTTCGAACAGACACTCTTCTTCACAAGCCAATTTTGCAAGTCACAGATCCACCATTTTAAAGTGTATTTACAAAAAATACCAAAAGGACCATAGTGCTACCAAAACAACTATGGAGCTAGAAAACAGACTTCCGTGAGTTACACAAATAAATTACTCTTTGTGTATAAAAATTAGTTCATCGCAACAGCATTAACATTTGCAATAATAGTAGAAGTTAATTATGAATTCATCTGTTGGTGTTCAAAACCACAATATGTTACATCACATAACAGCAGAATAACGATCATAAGCTTAATGCTCATCCATCATTTTGGCCAAGTGGCCCCCAACATGTTTTTATAAGGCACAATCTATCAAGTTAAAATTTGATGTAGACGTTGGCGCTAACAATGTAAAAACTATATTGTTAAAATATATAAATAAACAAACATATGCACATTGTATATTTGAACATTTCAGTCGGTTCTCCAAGTACGTTGTGAAACCTTTCAGTGGGAACTGTCGCCCCAAATACAATTCAGGCCATGTGGCCACTCAATGGTTTCTATGATTTTGCACTACGTTAGATCCAAAATTACAGTGACATTGGTCACACCATTGGATTTCCAATGGAATGTCCTATGTTTTAACCAAGTAAGCTACCCTAAGTATATCTTACAAAAAACACAAAAAGTGAGGGGGCTATTTACAGGGGTGCCTCACTTACAAAATTGTAATTTGGTGGGTGTGTGTGGTGCAAAAAGTAAACTTAAAGGACAAGGGAGAGCAAGGGGTAGTCAGATATCACTGGTGCTCAACAGGCCAATCATGCGTTCGAATAACCATACAAATAACAATACATAATTTCCCTTGTGGGTATTTTCGGCCAGTGAGATTAGTGTTTCATCACACTAGTGGGAAGGGGTTTGCTGAAGACTATGCTTCATGTGAAGTTTCCAACCTGCTGATATTGTGTCCTGGCAGAGAGCCCTCCACCAAGCCACAGCATATACAGAGAAATCGGAGATCACAATGAGAGCAAAAATATATATATATATATATTTTTATATATATATATATTACCTACTGGCGGTCGCCAGTAGGTAGTTATAGTTAGGACCACGTTTCCATAGGAAAACCTCAACATTCTATTTTGAATAACTTTGGCGCCGGTCGACGAATCCTCGCGAATTTCTCAAAATAGGTGGGGCGCTACGCTCCGCTCCTACCCTGAAAGTCTCGGGGGGATTCGTCAAGCGGGGGCTGAGATAAAAGGGGGGTCCCAAAACGCGTTTTTCCCATGCATTTTTCCATAGGACCTTTAGAACGAGCTACAGCCCGAACGGCTGAACAGAATTACTAGAAATTTGGCAGAGAGGTAGTCCCTAGGTCAAGGAAGTGCCTTTTGTAGGTTTGGTGTAAATCTGTTCAGTAGATTCTGAGAAAATAGCCTTTAAATCAATATATATATCTGAGCCCGCTTACGGTACGCTTACCGTACGCTTACGGTAAGCGTACGGTGGCGTGCGCGAGCGCGATTCTGATTGGCTCTTAGATCTTAGTAAACATTCGAATCGGCAGAAACCAGGAAGCGGCGTCCGCCATTTTGTCTACCGCACTGAGTGTTATGTATCAAACATGATGGCCAAAAACATGTTACGGGGATGTTTTGACAACTCCCTCTCACATAGTCATGTTGAGGGAGTCCCCAAACATCCCCCAAGAGCAAAAACGGCATTATTTTTTTTTCGGCAATTTCGCGGGGTACGCTTACCGTACGCTTACCGTAAGCGTACGGTAAAAAAATAAAAATAAAAAAAACACTATCCACACTTTCTCCACCCCTTGTGCAAATGGTGGCCGAAGGCCACCATTTGTGCATGGCTTATCAGAGCACAGAAATTTCCCAAAAAATTTCAACAGATTATCTATCACAAGGAAGCGCATAATATGTCCTCCATGTGCGCACGGTGCGCGAAGCGCATCGTGCGTACATGGCCCATCTAGCGTAACGTGGGCACGGCACTAACTGCGTAAAGTGGGTGCGCGGTGCGCGAAGCGCACCGCGTGCTCACTGTGCGCGCACGGTGCGCGAAGCGCACCGTGCGCGCACGGAACGAACTGCGTTAAGTGGGCGCGCACGCCACGAATGGCGTAAAGTCACTTAGCATTTAAAAAACCGTACAAATTCACTGAAAAAACCATAGGTTTCACACACGTTATAGTTAGGAATTAGCATTTAAAAAACCTTGCAAATTCACTGAAAAAACCATAGGTTTCACACATGTTATAGTTAGCGGAAATTTTACTGATAAAAAACCAATGAAATTGCCCCGTTATAGTTAGTGCTGGCAACTATAACTCACGCGACCGCAATCTTCTGCTGATGACATATGTGTCTTTATGAAAAAAAAATATTTGTAATATATGTATAGCTAAAAATGTATGGAAGAAGACATGGGCAAATAAGTGTCTAAATACAGTATTAGCATCAGCAGAGGATTGCG
Organism: Triturus cristatus; assembly: GCF_964204655.1. NCBI lineage: Eukaryota > Metazoa > Chordata > Amphibia > Caudata > Salamandridae > Triturus > Triturus cristatus. The sequence goes on along the minus strand of NC_140588.1, from coordinate 315,743,527 downwards.
GTCGCGTGAGTTATAGTTGCCAGCACTAACTATAACGGGGCAATTTCATTGGTTTTTTATCAGTAAAATTTCCGCTAACTATAACATGTGTGAAACCTATGGTTTTTTCAGTGAATATATATATATATATATATATATATATATATATATATATATATATATATATATATATATATATATTTATATATATATATATATTACCTACTGGCGGTAGCCACTAGGTAGTTATAGTTAGGACCAAGTTTCCATAGTAAAGAGCATTTTTTGTTTTGCTTATAACTTTGGCGTCGTTTGATGAATCTTCATGAAATTTTCAAAACTAATTCTTTGTTCATATCAGCTCCTATGGTGAAAGTTTGGGGCTGATTCGTCAAGGGGGGGCGAGAAAAAAGGGGGGTTCCAAAACGTGTTTTCTCCATGCAATTTCCATAGGAAATTTTAGACAGGGCTACAGGTCGAACGGGTGAACGGAATTTCACCAAATTTGGCAGGGAGAAGGGTCTTGGTCTAGAAAGCACACTTTTGTTTATTTGGTGTGAATCCGTTAAGTAGTTTTGGAGAAATATCAAAATTTACAGATATCGATATTTGGGAATTCTGCCATCTGATTGGTTGAGGCGTTACAAGCACAAGCTTGCTACCTATTAGCTGCGAACGGTTGCAACTAGGAAGTGTTGGCAGCCATTTTGTTATTCCGTTGAAGTGAGTAAGGGGAAAAAGGGCAAAAAAAGTAGAAAAGAGGAATGTAAGAGCGCTGTGAGCTCTGTGGGGTGGTTAGGGTGAGCTATACAGGGAGTGTGAAGCAAAGTATTCATCCTTACCGGTTTGAAAGTGCTGTTTTGCCCAGAGTGAGATGGTGCTGAGGTGAGGTGCCGGTACACTTGGGGATGAAACTGTGAGCTGATTGCTGTAAACTGATGTGCTCTGGGCGCTGTAGCATACTGGCCACTGTAGCATAGCTGTGCAAGTGTTGTTAGTATGCTTTTAGACTATAGCGCTGTGAGCTCTGTGGGGGGGTTAGGGTGTGCTATACAGGGAGTGTGAAGCGAAGTATTCACCCCTACCGGTGTGAAAGTGCTGTTTTGCCCAGAGTGAGATGGTGCTGAGGTGAGGTGCCGGTACACTCAGAGATGAAACCGTGAGCTGATTGCTGTAAACTGATCTGCTCTGGGCGCTGTAGCATACTGGCCGCTGTAGCATAGCTGTTCAAGTGGTGTTAGTATGGGTTTAGACTAAAGCGGGAGTGGGAAGCAAACTACTCTCCCCTACCGGTCTGAAGACTCAGATGGAGTGTTGTAGCAAGCAGGAAGAAAGAAATAATTGTGAAGAATATAATGCAGAATGTTGCAATGCCACAGAAGACAAATGGTGAAATCAGGTGTATTTAAGAAAGTGGCTGTTTGTAATAAAGCGATGGAGTCTGCAAGTTATATAAAAAGTGTCTTTATTTAAATGCCATAAATGGACCCACTGGTGGAAGAGCTAATGTATCCAGCTGAGGCAAACTCCAACCGCTTCTGCTGTATTCAAACCTAAGCTCCTGCATCAGTCAATTCCACATTACATGTTACAGTTCCATGTGACATAAACAATACCTATTAGACATGAATGACTGTAAATTGTATAATGAAAATAAAGGTGGGATACGATTACCACACTGTGCCAACCAGTTCCTAAACAATGCTGTGTTTTTTGATCTTGATCGCCAGCTCGTGAGCAGAGGCTGAGGATGAGCTAATTTGTGTGAAAGGGCTTCATGGATAACAGGCAGGCAGAGAGACGTGTGCACAAAGAATAGACATGGTTTCAAAATGGATGTCGGGTTTAGGCTAATTTAGCAAGTAAATAGTGTATTTGCATAGGCCATACATCACCCATCCCTGGTTAGTCTGGAGACGTAACGGGGAATAATGAAAACAGAGTTCAAATGCCTAAGCATACTTAGAAAGTTATTATATGAAAATAGTTCAATTGAAGTGTATTAAAACATTTTATAGGAAAAAGTAAAAAAAGTTGGAAAAAAATCAATCCTAGAATAAAGTGAATTTCTTACAAGTCTTGGAGATTGCAGTCCGGAAGTTCTTCAGCGGCTTGAGATGCATAATGTTGCAAGAGGCGATTGTTGCCATTGTGTGAGAAAGGCAAAGCGATCCAATTCATATCCTCGAAGGGACAGTCATGTTCCTCGAATGTTGGAGCAACAATTTGAATTGGCAGGCAATCTGCGATGTTGTCAAAGGAAGCACGTTGCAGGAGATCTTTCGCAGCTGCGCAGAAATCCTATTCCGCCATGATACCTTTTTGCGTTGCATCCGTTATTGCTCCACTGCCCAAACAATTAAGTTCATGGTTTTCAAGATACTCCATAACCTGCTGGATATCGGGAGCGTTTGCTGGGATGTTGGCAAGGCATAGATCTATTCCCCAGTCGAATGGGCAAGTTTTGCAATAAAAATATGGTTGCACGCAGATTGCATATGTGTAAATAAATGTCATGTTGTAGCTGGCTCCGATAATAGATTGAGGCAGGCAGTCGAAAAGTTGTTCCATTTTTTCACGGTATTGATGTAGCTTCGCGTAGAGGCGTATTCTGTCAGACATGATTGTTACCACAGGGAGCGCAGCCATTTTTTACAAGCAAAAATAGTAGTAGGATGGCCGCACACAGAGCGAGAATTATGGGCATTGTTCCTGTTATTCCAGAGATGATCGAATGAATGAAGTCTGGTATTATACCAAAAACAGTTTGAAAGCCTGTGACAAGGCCGGAGGAGACAGTGTTAAAAAAGTGTGCCAGAGCTTAAATGTCAGATGTGTTGAAAATTGTGTAACAATTCACAAAGTGTAATGGGAGGTTCGTATTTAAAAGGGAGTGTATTTTACTTGGAGCCCGCAAAAAACGATCGGCTGTTTGAGGTCGAAGAAGTCGAAGAAGACGCGGCTCCCGCTCCCGCTCTGTTCCCCCCGGCGGCATTGTTCCAGCATTGTTTCAGCATTGTTTTCAGCCTCTGCTTTTGCCCCCCCCCCGCTTTTCATTAGCGGTCGGCGGGGTTTGGCTGTGGGGAATTGAGGTGGCAGCAGTGCCCGGTGGCCGTGGTGATTCCTGCAGTGACTCCCGCGATTTTCCTGTGGCCTGGGGGCCACGGTGGCAGTCAGACCACCCCTTCTCTTCGCCCTTCACCCTCAGACCCCAGTTGCAGCTGCAGGCGGAGCTGTGAGCAGGGCGTAGGTGGAGGTTAGGGGAGCTGCAGACGAGCTGCTCGGGCCGAGAGTCAAGTCGAGACCCGGCTGAGAATCGAAGACATTGAGACTTTAGCTGCCTTGTTGTTCACCGGCTGCTCGGGTCACCACAACTACTATCCGGAGGAACCCCTGGAGGGACGAGGGTCCCAGGGCCAAACTTCTTATCCCACACTGCTACTTTGACTCTGGGGCTCTACCTTTTACAGTGGTTTTTTTTTACAGTGGATTTGCTGGGCTTTCTACGTTTACACGGCCATTTCGCCGACATCTCCTTCCTGCTGCCCTTCCGTCCCCCGCCGCCGCAACAATCATCAGCGGCCGCGGAGCGGGGACGAGACTACATCCCCCACGATCCCCAGCGGCTGGAGAGCCGCTGATACAGTTTTGGCGCCAGGAGGCGTATAAAGGGCCATCGCGACCCCCGCGTCGCGTGATCGCGCGCGGGCTAAGCCCGGGCAAAGGGCGGGCCGTCTACGGCCGGAAAAGGCTGGGCTGGGCCACCCCTCTGACATCTGTGACCTGGTCACCCCAAGTAAGTGACCCCTTAAAAGTACGTGTTTGTTCCTACATTCTGTTTTGTCCCAGACCCTTCGTTCAAGCCTGTCATCTATTGCCTACAATGGATAAAACACCTTCGGTAAAAAAGTCCACCAATGGAACATTGGATCACTTCGTTATCAGGACAATACCGGATCCAGATCGGGAGGACTCTCTAGCAGCGCGGCGAGCTGACAGACGCCGCTCGATTGAGCATATTAAGAACATGGGTATGTCTCCTCAACCAAGCACATCAGCCCATGACGGTTCCCTCGTAATTTCAACAATATGTGATCGTTCTAGCAGTGAAAGCACTCCATTGCTTTTACGGGACAGATCTAATCTGATAACTTCTATCACCGATCACATTGTTGACTCTATTAACGAACTAAGTGTAATTATTTCTACCTCTCCCTGTGTCCTTGTTTCACCCGCTAAGTCCAGGGTGTCTACCCCATCACCTGTGGTAGTGTTACCCCAAAAAAAGATTCATTCTCGGAAACTTAAGCCTGATCCTCCCCAAGGTCCCCCGCCAACAAAAAGAAGGAGAAAGTTAGGAGGTAGAACTTCTAAGGGTAAATTGGGTAGGCATATCCAAAATCCAAAGCAAAATATCGATTCTGTTGACATCCCAGCTTTATCTACCCCGCAATTGCACATGCCATCTCCCCTGTCTATCTCTCAATCCATTCCAACTAAGGATACCCCCACCATTAATATAACCAGGTCTATCGAGCAAATAGTGCGATCCCTTATTCTCCCAGTAATAGAGAGATTGAACACCATTACTCTCCAGTTGGGGTCCTTAGGAGAGCTAGTCAGAGAGAATTTAGTAGCAAAGAAGACTTAACCTAATAGTGCTCCATCATCTCTTCCCCCGGTAACGGTATTACCGAGCCCCTCTCCTGCTATCCTGGAAAAAGGGTTATTACCTTCTTTGATATCTGTTCCATCAAAGCTTCCTTCTGCCCCCGTGGGAAAAAGTTGTGCCACAAATAAAGATCGACCTCGCCCTCTTCAAAAGGGTGAGGTAAAAAACTTTAATACCTCCATCTCAAAATCGTCCCACTTAAACACGTCATGTTCATTACGCCCATTTTCTGAATCCAGGGTAAATACACAGGTGGGTGGGAATTGTACAAATCTAAATCCGGCCCCTGTCCCAGGTAACCATCTAAAACCAGAGGCACGGCGAGAGCATAGCACTAGGTTAGTTGACCTCCCCCCGGAAGTGGCTCCATATGTAGTCATTTTGACAGGTGTCCCGCCCTTAGAGGAAGGCAAGACGGAAGATTTTTACCAACTAAAAAATAAAGTCCTCTTCTGGCTTAGCCAAAATCGACCGCTTCCCCCGTACCTGAACGGCGCAATCATTCACGTCAGGCGTTTGCCCTGGCTGGGCTGTAGAACGAAAAACCTATTCGGTGACATTATTATTGTTAATTTTTCAGATCGAGGAACTGTAAGATATATTTTAGATGAATTTCAGGAAATTGGGTCAGGGGGCATCATGACACGCGATCTGCTATTCTTCTATCCAAGATCGGTTGTAGATTCCATACCTAATCTGGGACTTTTAACTAGCTACCCTAATGAGCGTTTTAGGTATAGCCGTAATAATGGTTTGTTTAACATGAATTCCTTTGTTGGTCTCAACCCATTTTACGGTCATAAACCTTTTTTAGCTCCCTATAGGTTTGATTACCCATCAGGACTTGACATAAATGACTGACTGGTTCAATTCACGCAGTCCCCAGTCTGTCCGTCCCGTTCACCTCCTGAAAATGAAAACGAAGTACCTCAGCTCCACTCTGCCTGTAGGCCTATGGAGGTTCATCACTCCACATCCCAGTGTACACTGGATTTCCAATTAGACCTAGATTCCTCAAAGGTTTTGACAAAACCCTCTGGTGGAGTTACTTTAACTGTGGTGGGTTCGGTTAACTCCGCCCTCTCCCCCAAAACCAAATTTCCAGTCGATGATCTTCCTTCTGGGGGGGGGTCCAGTTAGCACCAACCTTGCTCTCAAATTTATTTTCTGGAACATTGCAGGACTACGCACTAAGGCAGACAATCCATCCTGGCTCTCCGTCATCAGGGAGCATAACATCGTTTGCCTGCAGGAAACCTGGCTGACAGCACCTATTCACCTGCAAGGTTACAAAACCTTTAACTCATTTGCTGAACCATCTACATGTGGGCGAGCGAAAGGTGGCCTGGTAATTTATCTCTCGAATGAACTTTTAATCACAGACATCAAAGTTATTAATACCAATCCCTATTCCCAGATTATTTTGATAACACTTGACAAAACACAGGTGTTTTATATAGTTAATTTTTATAATAATTTGACCCCCAACGATATAGTTCCAGTCCTGGAAAACATCTATCGACTCTTATCTGAAGAGCGTCTCAATCATTCTAATTGCAGTATTTCCATAGTCTGGGGTGGAGACTTTAATCTTAACCTCTGTAAGGGAGGTGATTCCAACATCTGTGGTATTGAGGATGACCTAGGTAACAATGTAACGCATTTCCCTCATACTAAACTAGGGAATTATCTGACCGAGATAATATTCAATTTAGATCTCGGATTTACTAACGATCTTGTTTCCCCCCCAGTCCCTTTTACTCCTACCTTCAATGGCAGGGGACTAACTAGTCTGATTGACTTTGTTCTGGTTTCCCAAGCTTCCAAAGATCAGCTACATAGCGTTCGAACTGGGATCGACCCTAGCAGCGACCACTTCCCTAATATTCTCGCCATCGCTATCCCGGAAATGTTAGTACCACCCAATAAGCAAACTCTCTTAATACAAGACACTTTAAGGGTAAATAAGCTGAACGGGTATGCGATCAAATGGTGTAAAGTTGATGCCGAAAAGACTACTTCAGCAGTCTTGAGCCGCATACTCCCGCACATAGAAACGTGCTTAAATTTACAGTCGCTTCCCGGTCAGGTACTGGAAAGTTTCTCTCTCATTACATCTGAAATTAAGAGAGAGCTGTTCCGTAAAACGACGGGCACAATTCAAACAAAAAAGGGTTGGTTTAATTCTGCAACAAGGCGCTCACATCAACTATTGAAGAAAGCTCTTACTAAAACTGTCAGGGATAGCGAGGAAGTGAGAAGATTGAGAAAATGTTATAAGCAAGCACTAAAATCCTGCAAGGTTGATATCAAGAAGGAATTATGGGCCAAGCTGCATCAGAGTAGCTCTCTTAAGGATTCGGCCACTTTCTGGAAAATAGTAAGAACTCCCTTTTTGACTGATCAACAAGAGACCCCAAGGATCGAGGTAGCAGTGGGTGAGGCAGCATGGGTTGACCATTTCTCAAGGATCTTTGGTCTCTCGGATGATTCTATGCCAGAGCCCCCCCCAGATAGTGCAGGGATACGGCTCACCCAAAACTACAGTAGGTCTCCTCCCACCCCTAATTCTAACCTTCATTTTGGCCACGATGAGGTACTTATGGCATTGCAGGCCTCTAAATGTGGCAAAGCCCCAGGTCCTGATGGGGTCCCTGTGGACCTATTCAATAACAACTTAGAACTATGGTCCCCAATTCTCACCAGGGTCTTCGAAGCAGCCACTAAAATCGGCCCACCAGAGTCCTGGACAACTTCTATTCTTCTTCCTATCTTTAAGAAGGGCGACCGTAATAGTCCTGCCTGTTACCGACCCATTTCCCTCTTGGATTCTACCGGCAAGGTGATGGGTCGGCTGCTTCTTAAAAGACTCCAGGATTGGGCTGAAAGCAATCAAGTGGTTTCCGACCTACAGTACGGCTTTCGAGAGGGACTTGGGACAGTGGAGCAGGCACTAAACCTTTCCCTACTGATAGGTAAATACGTTGGGGCTAAAAAGGGGAGGTTGCATTTAGCATACGTCGACTTATCGGCAGCATTCGATTGCGTTTCCCATAGTAAGTTATGGAAACTCCTTTTGGCTATGGGGATAGATCCTCTTCTGGTGAATTTTATTCGGAATCTCTATTCAGGGGCCTCAGCTAAAGTACGGTACGGTCTGGGGGGGGAAGTCACAGCATCATTTCCAGTACTTAAGGGTGTCAGACAGGGATGTGTTTTGGCCCCCTTTCTTATTAATCTATATACAAACGGTTTAGAAGCTGCGATGTTGGCAGGAAGCCAGGACTTACCAGCGATTGGTCACCGTTCAATACCCGCGTTGCTTTACGCGGATGACGCGGTGATCATGGCCAGGACCCCACGCCAACTCCAACTTCTCCTCGATAGATACTGTGACTTCATGGCAGCCCTCGACTTAAAAGTAAACATAAAGAAAACGTTTGCCATGCACATGGGGAAACGCCTTAGACATTCCGGCTGTATCCAGATAAACAATACCATCCTGGAGACTGTTACTGCATACCCCTACTTAGGTATTCTGATAGACAATACCTCTAGTTGGGGTCCCACCCTCCAGGCCAGAAAGTTGGGGCTCCTCAGGACTACAACAGCTTTGGTCACATTCGCACAAAAAACTAGGCCAGCGCCCTTCCCGGGAGTTGATTCAGATTTATGGGGCCAAGTGCCGTCCAGTGGCAATGTATGGGGCAGGGGTCTGGGGTTACATCGACACGGAACCTATCCAAAAAATAGAAAATGCTTTCTTGCGGTACCTTTTGGCCGCCCCCAAAAGTTCACCAATTTACGGTTGCCACATGGAGTTGGGGGAAGATTACATTTCGGATCTTATTGCAATCCAACCAATTCTGTTATGGCATCGTCTTTGGGTTACTCCAGAATGCAAACTGACTCGGCAGCTCATCTCTGACTATCTCACCTTAGAAGGTTGGAAAAATATCTTGTGGCTGCTGTATGTTTATAAATTTCTGAAAGATGTAAACCTGGAATCTCTTTTCATACTTCCTGAGTCTTCAGCGGACATTTCACGCAAAAATCTGAAAACCGCGTGCTTATCTCATCTACGTGAGCTGCGCCTAACATCAGAGATCTCAAAGCCCACAAATCTCCATCTTGCCGCTGTACAAGTCTCATTAGGAATTCAGGCATATTTACTAACCAGTGCCACCCATTATGAAAAATATCTTTTAACACGATTCCGGTTTAACACTTTCTATCGGTTGATTACCTTCTCGAAGACAAAAGATTGGTCCAGAAAATTAATTCCGTGTCCCTGTGATGGCCAATCTGAACAATCATTATTGCACGTAGTCCTATTTTGTAGTTATTATGATTTTCCACGTCATAAGTGGATTTTACGTTTACTAAAAGTCATAGGCTTACGCCAGTGTCGTCCGGCCCTTCTTGAATTACAACGTTTGGACACTGAGCATAGCATCTTTTTAATATCCAGTTTTCTAAAAGCTTGCGTTAAATATCGTGAAAACTATGACCTTTCTTAATTCGCTAGATTGTAATGAATTAAAAGTAATTATGTGTTATATACCTGTTGTATTTACAATCAATGCATATTAATTTTTTCATGATTTACTTGAACATTTTAAATCTCAAAACTTTGTTTTTAATTCTTGTATACTTTTATGGTTACAAATTTTGTATCCGAATAAAGTTTTAATTGATTGATGATACTTGTAGTTCGTGCAATCTGCAGTCGATAAATGAGGGACACTTCTGTTTGAAACAAAAGCGCTTTCAGTTTGCTCCATTTAATAAAATCTGTTTTCAAAGTAGGTATTGAAGGCCAAGTTGAATTTTGGGAGTTACTTTGTATGGGTGGGAATAGAGATTGCCACAGCAAGCTCACATTCCGTAGCAGTCCATGTTATTAAGAAGTAGATAACTGCCGTTCGAAAGCTGTGTGAATGTTGGTCTGATTTTGGGAGTTGGCGTGCTTTTAAGAAAGCACGCAAGATTGGGGGCTGTAAACTTAGAAGCGTCATGCAGTTGGACATTTTTGCAGAGTAATTAATGACTGCCATTGTGGTCGCACTTTCACCTGTGAGAAAGTTCTGTATCCTCTTTAAGACTTCAATATGTAAATGGGAGAAACCACTGCACGTCAATAAACGCGCTACCTTATATAATCACATACAACATGACAAACAACATGTACACCTAGCAGACACAACAACACTACGTACTGTGGGAACCATGGCCAGCCATGTACACAAACCAAACATGGCATAGCACCTCTGCCACACAATGCAGAATGCGGTGAGAGATGGGAGCAAAGTATGTGCAAAGGTGGCAAGTGATTCTCGATTATAAAAGTATACAATGCAAAGTGTTGAGGGGATGTGCCGGACAGACTTGTGTATGCAGAGCACAGACATGTACATGTCAACATACACTGATGGTCTATTGAGTGAAGTGGACAGTGGACGCAACCATGATAGTACAGTCAGTAGGGAAGATTACGAAAACATAGTGCGTACATGCCCCCTCCCTCCCCAAATCTTTAGCGTAGTGGGCTGGCTCGGCGTACGCTAGGCTAGCGTAGGGGTATGAATAAAGGGCACGTTTCTCTGGGTGTGGTTCTCTTCCGGAATGGCGAACATGTCTGTCAGGTCTGCACAGCTTACACCGCCACGAGGCTGACGCCGTGAGCGAAGATGGCTGCGGGAATAATGGTCTCAGCCTGCTGGTACCCAGAAACCGTCATGGCCACTGCGACGCACATATGCCCCACAGTTCACCTTTCGACACTGCCGTATGTGAAAAAGGGCCCACTACGTGCCGGCAGAAGCTTTTGGGCCGAGGTCTGTGAGCTGGGAATGCTCCTGAGATCAACGCTGGCTACCACGACACAGGCAGACAGCACCCAGCATGAGGCCCAGCAGGTACGAACAGTGGAACGGTGTCTTGATCCCACAATGGACGATGTTAGAACTGCATTTGAGATGTCATCAGTGATGTCATCAGTGATGTCACTGACCATGTCTTGAGTGATGCAATATGTGACGTCATCAGCAGTGAATTGCGAGGGCGCGAGTTATAGTTAGCTGAACTAACTATAATGGGGGAATTTCAATGGTTTTGTAAGAGTGAAATGTCCAGTTAACTATAACACCCTTGAAACCTATGGGTTTTTCCGTGAATTTCTAAAGTTTTTTAAATGCTAATTCCTAACTACGTCCAGTAAGCACCATTGCAGAGAGGTGTAAAACGGGGCACAGCCTGCACCACCTCTCTGCAACGCAGCGCAGTGGCACTTACTGGAAGCACCTGGTGGGCTAGTTGGCCCCCAGGGTCCCTTAGGATTGAAGGGGAATTATTTCCCCAACTTAAAACGTGCCACAGGGCATGTTTGCACACGTCACCTCAGACCCCGTTCCCTCGCTTCACCACTGTGTAAACCCGCCCTGTGGCCATTCTAAGTTGAGAGATGAAATCCCCTAGAATCCTAAGGGTCCCTGGGGTCAAACTAGCCCACTAGGTACCTCCAGTAAGCGCCACAGTGCTGCGTTCCAGAGAGGTCTAAAAAGGGGCATGGCCTCTGAACACCTGTCTGCAACGCAGCTCCCTGGAGCATACTGGAGATACCTGTTGGGCTAGTTGGCCCTCAGGGACCCTCAGTATTTAAAGAGAGTTAATCCCCCAACTTCAAACACGCCACGGGGCGCGTTTGCACAGTGGTGAAGGAAGGAGGCGTGGCCTGAAGTGACATGTCTGCAAACACACCCTGTGGTGCGGTTTAAGTTGGGGAATTAATCCCTCCTCAATCCTGAGGGTCCCTAGGGGCCAAGTAGCCCACCAGGTACCTCCAGTATGCGCCAGAGAGCTGCCTTGCAGAGAGGTATTCAAAGGCCACACCCCTTTTTCCAACACTCTTCAACGCAGCTACGTGGCGCTTACTGGAGGTACCTGGTGGGCTAGTTGGCCCCCAGGGACCCTTAGGATTCTAGGGGATTTCATCTCTCAACTTAGAATGGCCACAGGGCGGGTTTACACAGTGGTGAAGCGAGGGGACGGGGCCTGAGGTGATGTGTGCAAACACGCCCTGTGGCGCTTTTTAAGTTGGGGAAATAATTCCCCTTCAATCCTAAGGGACCCTGGGGGCCAACTAGCCCACCAGGTGCTTCCAGTAAGTGCCACTGCGCTGCGTTGCAGAGAGGTGGTGCAGGCTGTGCCCCTTTTTACACCTCTCTGCAATGGTGCTTACTGGACGTAGTTAAGAATTAGCATTTAAAAAACCTTAGAAATTCATGGAAAAACCCATAGGTTTCAAGGGTGTTATAGTTAACTGGACATTTCACTCTTACAAAACCATTGAAATTCCCCTGTTATAGTTAGTTCAGCTAACTATAACTCGCGCCCCCGCAATTCACTGCTGATGACGTCACATATTGCATCACTCATGACATGGTCAGTGACATCACTGATGACATCACTGATGACATCTCAAATGCAGTTCTAACATCGTCCGGATTGAAGAGGAATTAATTTCTGAACTTAAAACACGCCACAGGGCGTGTTTGCACACATATCACCTCAGGCCCGCCCCCTCCCTTCACCACTGTGCAAACGCGTCTGTGGCACGTTTTAAGTTGGGGGATTACCCCCTTTGAATCCTGAGGGTCCCTGGGGTGCAACTACCCCACCAGCTACCTCCATTACGCGCCACAGAGCTGCGTTGCAGAGAGGTATAAAAAGGGGCGTGGCCTCAGAACACCTCTCTGCAACACAGCCCCCTGGCGCATACTGGAGGTTCCTGGTGGGTTAGTTGGCCCCCAGGAACCCCCAGTATTCAAGGGGAATTTGTTCCACATCCGCAAACGCGCCAGGGGGTGCATTTGCAGAGCCCTAAAATGAGGGGGTGTGGCCTCCAGTGTGATGCCAGTATTTTTTTCGTTTTTTTTTTAAGAAGGGGGGCTGCGTAGCCCCCCTTCTTTTTCTAATTTTTTGGCCCTGGGGACCCCGTCCCCCAGGGCCTGCCCCCTAATGTTTTTTTAAAAAATTAAAAATTTTCTAACATGCAGCTCCCCATGTGGAAAAGCAATTTGGTTTGATTTTTCAAAATTCAAACCAAGTTTGCTATGGCAGGGCGGGAGCCGCGAGGCGAGCAAACTACAGTGTCCCAGGGATGGGCACCCCGGGACACTGTAGGAGCCGGCACAGGGGGTGGCGGTCCCCAGGGCCATCATTGGCTCCAGGGGGGGCTGCGTGGCCCCCTCCCACCAATTTACAAAGCTCCGGGGGGTGGTGGTCCCCGGGGCTGGGGGGTCCGTAACGGACCCCCCAATTTACATATTTAGAGCCCCGGGAGGTGGCGGTCCCTGGGGCGTGTGGTGGGGCTTGAGCCCCCCACACAGGTTATTTATTTATTTTTTCTTAAAAATACACAAGGCCCGGGGGTGGCAGTCCCTGGGGCTTGGGGAGGGCTTTGAGCCCCCCCACCCATTCATTTTTGAAGCCCTGTGGGGTGGCGGTCCCCAGGGCTGGGGGGTCCCTTCGGGCCCCCCAACCCAATACTAGCATCGCCCCCGGGATTTGGCCCCCCGGGGACAAATTAGCAATGGCACCCAGCGTGGATTTTGCAGATTTTAATAAAAAAAATATATTTTTGGGGGGCCCTGGGGGTCCTTGTGGGAACCCCTACGCAGGTCTAGGGGGTAAGGGTGTCTCTACCCTGCCCCCTTTTTGCCTTCTGCGCGTTTTTTCTTCTGTTTTCTTGTGCCTCGGTTCTACCGAGGCACAAGATGGCTGCCAACACTTCCTGTCTTGGAGTGTTGACAGCCAATTAGCATACATAATCCTAATCTGCGCATAGTTATTTGTATGTGCAGAATCCCTGCCCCAATTTGTACCTAGTGTGAAACGAGACCTTGTACATGATGTGAAGGGCGTTGTGATAATGTTGGGCAAAGCTAGACGTGAAAACAAGTTTAGTTTCAGAGAAACTAATACAACATTGTCGTGCATGCAAATATGTGCAAAAGGTCACAGCTGGAAAAGTTATTTGTGAGCACAATGTAAGAAATAAGGTGCTGTAATACACTAGAAAGGATACATTTTGGTCCACTCTTCATTAACTGTACTGCAGTTCTATATGATACACCCGGAGCCCAAGTAGAAATTAACTGTATACTCTCTTAACCCTTCAACATGGACAGAGGCACCTGTCTCAGTTGCCCACTCTCCCTTATGCCCTTTTTGTTGGTGACAGCCTCTTTCAGAATTGGTACTGATAGATGCCCAGATGAAGGGATTCCAGTGGGTCAATGCGCCCTCGTATGCAGATTGCATGCTGTTTAACCAGCAGCCTTAACACTTCTAGCCCTTGGCTGACTCATACCTTGCTGATCTACCATGACGCTTCGAACCTTAAAGTGATTTAGGGAAAATCTCTCTCCAAAGCAAGGGCCCTTACCCGATTTGCAAAGCACACACTCAACTGCGCGCTGTAGAGTGGCATTTTAAATTCCTATGTGTGCACATAAGTAAGGATCTGAATGAGAGCTAGGATTTGAACAATACCCCACTATTTCAAAATATGAAGAAAACCTTGGAGGCATGGGTCTCTCTGCCTAGCTCCATTATGGGAAGGGGAACCCTTTTTAAAATGGTATCACTGGTATCTCAAAATCACTTTGAGTTATGCAAGTACTAGTGGTCAAAATAGAATAGTTGTGCAATGCACTAGTTCTAAAGTCCTTTAAGGGATCCTATTGATTTGCAGGTTTGGATCAGTCTTTAACATTGTAATATTAACAAAATGTACATTTCCAGTGAGTAGACTTTTAAAGAGACTCCCTCACAAGGGACCTCTCACTTGCAGAAGTCCTGAAATAAAAACAGTGTTTCACCAAATTTGTGCCCAAAATGTGCACATGAACCTAGAAACAATAATTTGTCTTAAGCACTACTAATTTCAATATTTCAGTCCTGCAGTTGCCCCCCAAAACTACTAACAAAGAATTTCCATTTTTTAATGCTTTAGTGACCCTGGACAATGATGATGACTTTACTTTTTGTTGAGTCACTAACGATGTTCAAGAAACCAGGGACCCAAAAGGCATCCTCCATGGCTCTGCATTGTACTTTGCTAGGAGGTTTAACAATTGTTTAAAGTTGTGATCTTCTTACACAAGACAGGGAATCTTATCTTGAGTAAAGAAAAACCTCTAATCGGTTCAAATTAGCTTTTCTGAGAGGCTGCACGATGCTTAAAGTCACTTGAAAAAAAATATTACTGTCTGTAACATGCCGAGCAGCAAGAAAGATGACTCCTGAGTGAATGCAATAATGTAATTTACCTACACAATCTGCTGATGGCACAAGCCAGACAGATTCTGTCCCAATGGTGTTCAGAAAGCGAGAAAAAGAGTAAATACAGGTCTATATTCATGCTTGAGGCATTTGAGTAGTTTCCATAAACTATTCTACTGCACTGGGAGATTATATACGTACATTATTTTGGGTTCAGTTTCTATCTCCTTGTGAAACTTTCTTCCCGTATAAATTGAAAGGGGCAGCAATATATTTAGGACTAAGGTGCAGATGCACTACGATCTTTCATCCGGGTTCCATCACTTTTGTGGCCGAGCCCCAATACAAAATAATTTTTGGTATGTATTAAGTGACGGAAAGGTACTTTGCCTGGTTTAGTAAACAGGAAGTAACACAACGCAGCTCAGCTCATAGCACTGCCTTGGGTTACCTTTCGGTGGGAAGGCATTCCATGGGGGGAGAATGGGTGCTCCCAAGCATCCACCCATGGATTTCGACATATTCCCAAATTTACTAAAGCTATTAAACCTGGGAAACATTTGCAAGTGAGGCGTAACGAGGAGAAATCTTTAGATCTCCTAGTTATTTCTCTTTCCAAGTCTGCTGCATTCTGCAGCACACATAGAAAGAGGAACATGTTTCGGAGGATTGAGTTTGTGGAGTGGAGTGTTCCTTCCTGCACAAAAAGAATCCTGCCAGTAACACAGGCATTCTAGCATCATGGTGCAAATGTGTTTGTGGAGGTGTCCGGCTGTCCCAAGTGCACCAGTGCAGGGAAAGAGATGAAGAACACCATATCTTAGTAGATATGGCACTTTTTAACTTTCCTATTCAGGCAACACGGCCTTGCTGCACTGCAGCGGATGACTTCCAAGTAAATCTGCCCCCAATGTTTAACCTAGAGTAGAAATGCGCTTGAACTAATGCTCCACTATGTTGATAAGTCATCCATTCGATGTGTAAAGTGCATTTCTCACTATGTTATTGAACAAGAATGGATAAACACTTGCAGACTACTTCTTTTCTAAACTTGTGACTGCTCAAATGATGTATATAGAATATATCATGATTAATTGACAACAAAGTGGTTCATTTAAGTATATATTGCTCTGCATGCAACTGCTTCTGCAAGTTTACTTAAGAGGACATGCATTTATCAACAACTTCTTTCTTTAGTCTGAAGGGTCCATTGACTGCTACATCCTGATTCCCTTTGTAGCCCTTACTATGATGGCATAAAATTTTGCAGACTACTAACATTTAGACTGAACTTGTCCCTACCCCTTTCCTGAGATCAGCATCAATGCTGTGTTGAGCCACTGCTGAATGCTGTAACAGCCAGTTTGGTGATCCCAGGGCACACAGGGGTTACCGGGCCTAACACAAGGTTGTTGAGCCCATTTTCTACTAAAGCCCCGATTGTGGCCTATTGTAGATAAAAAAATGAGCAAAAATGTTACCCTTTTGGAAGTTGGCCATTGAGGTGCTTGTCAGCACTTCAGCAGTCAATCTGCTCCTCGGGGCACTGGTGCAGTACTGCACACATAACTCAGTTCTTCTCAGACACAGAATGCCATTTCACTTTCTCAATTGTTTGCCACTAACCAGGACGCTAGGTACTCAGGGGCAGATCTATATTAGAGATGCGCCACTTTTACGCCGCCGTTGCGTCACTTTTGTGACGCAGCGGCGGTGTAAACCCTGCGCCACGTTGCGCCATATTTACATCGTGACTCATCTATGGAGATGCGTCACGATGTAAAGCCCTGCGCCACGTAAAACCTGCGTCAGGTTTCACGTGGGCGTGTCGACAGAGGGGGGGCGTTCCATCGCAGGAACGCCCCTGAAAAGTGACTCAGTCAAATCTATAAGATTTGACTGAGTCACTTTCCCAACGCTGATGCGCCAAAACCCTGCGCCTGCTTGAAGCAGGCGTAAGGCTTGACGCACCATGTTAGGGATAGGGTAGGTTGAAACAGTGCTGGAGTTGCGTCGCGCTTGCGACGCAACTGAAGCACTGAGCCAACCTTACGCCATCGGATGCGTCACGCATCTGTTTATTCCTGCACCAAGATGCGCCGCATTGTAAATGCGGCGCATCATGTGTGGCGCAAGGGTAAACTTGCGTGACGCATCATTCCTGGCGCATCCTTGCTGATTTGCAGGGATGCGCCAGGAAACATAAATCTGCCCCTCATTCTCTAAGCAAATGTGCACTCCAACGAGTAGTTAACTCTCCAGTTAGTTTTGGAGGAGCATCCATAGCTTTGCTTGAAGAAGGTGGTGTAGTGTTAAGCCAGCATACAATAGAACACATTAACACTTTGCAATAAACATGATAACATGTAGCCTTTGTAGTACGCTTTTGTAAAGGTACACCACTTTACCAATATCTCATGAGATGAACATATGTACAGTAAAACTGAACATTAAAAAGTTATAAAGTGAAGGCACGTACGTATACCCGCACACATACACACATGCACACACACACACCCACATTGTAAAATATACAATAAAAAGGAAGGGCAGCGACAATAGTGAGAAACGTTGGGCAATGTAAGCAACACTGTTTGCAATCACTGGACAATAGTGAACAGCAATTACTCCTGAAAGTGAGAAGCACAAAAGCAACATGTCTTCTGCATACAAAATGTGTTTATTCACAGTCAAGTAATGCCTCTACCAGATATCCACTCCAGACAGCAACTGACACCATGTAGAATGTTCCCCTTCAAGCCAGCCCTGAGATATCTAGAACACACACAGAATGTTAAAATGAAGTGACAAAAACTCCACGCACACCCTTCTTTATCAGCAAAAGGAACATAACCTATTTTATTTGTAAGCCAGAAACCACTACCAGAAATCACAAAACAAATCAATTAAGAACTGGGCAGAATGGAATGATATGCTAGAGAACAAGACATAAAGGAAGAATAAGTACGACAATACTTAGAGGAAACAAAGTAAAATTGAGGAACAACGCTCAGGAAAAGCAACAATATCTTATAGAAAATAGCGAGCATATCACAACAACATGAGCACAAGCATCTACATAATGACAAATGATTTGTTCTATTGCAACAAAGTTACACCTGGAGACCTCGGCACACGAAGAGCCACATTCCTTTCTACACAAGAAGGTATAACACCTCTCTCCTCTTCAGGATGGTGCACATCTTCACTCAATTTACGAAGCACAAATGCAGGCTTTTCCTATGAGATCACAGAGATTCTGTTCTTATTCGACACTCTATCATCACGCAGCACCACCACGATCTCTTTCACTTCTTTCACCTTCACCGAGGCAGAGAAACGGGACAATCCCTTCAACACATATACAGGCCTTTTGACACAGGCCCAAACTCCAAGTTTTACCTGCGGTTATCTCTTCTGACAACCATGTTTTAAGTTAAGCCCATCGTCAACACCCTTTCTCACGTCCAAAACCATATTCAACTTGGAGTCACCAACATGCTGCACTTCCTTTTGAGACTGGATATTGCTACATGCCCCCTCAATAAAGTAAAAGGAAACACTCAATTGCTAATAAGTGAAGTGGTGCTATGTGCCAGTACCATGTTATTAATCACAACCCTCCAATCTAAGCTGTTACAAAGGCCAATTGCAATAATTCCTTGATCACATAATTCGATCTTTCTAACAAACCATTGTTTTTGGGATGGTGCAACATGATACAAGTAGGATGAATAGCAGATGATTCTAACAAACTTCTAATTTCAATGGACAACCAACTGTGTCCCATTATCAATAATTTCCTCAGGAAGGCCTTGCCTAATGAAAACTTATTCCAGAAAGTTAATAACTGGCAGAGTGTTGACTTGGTCTGAAAATGTAACCTCAGGCCACTTGGGCATATAATTCATTAAGATCAGTGCATATTTAGAAGTACTCCGTGATACCCCAAAACGCCTGATATATTAAAAGCAAGCTTGCATCAATAGTGTGAGAACATGAATTATAGATGAGGGCACCAACCCTTGGATTATATCACTGAGCACACAAAAACAAACATACCCTCACAAAAGACTCAGTAGCTTTGTCCATCCCTGGTGGCAGCAATCTGCCTTGATCCTGTGTTTCAAAGCTCATATTCCTCCATGTCCCTCATGAACTAAAGATAGAACTCTACCCTTGAGCTCCCTAAGTATGACTAATAAACTGACTCATGTGAAAGGGACCAACGCATCATGTTCATTTTTGGCATGTTACCATCCGCTAACAATGGGCTACCTAACTTCTTGTAGCAGCATATCAATTTCCAGCTCTTGTCTCATAATACTGAACTCACTTGACATACAGCACAAAAATTTCAGTTTCAAAACTCTCAACATTATTGTCACAGCTCCTTTGTTTGAGACATAACCTGGATAAGCAATCTGCAGCAAAGCTTATTTTTCCAGGAATGTATTAAAGTCTATAATGGTATGCCTGTAGACAGTACTACCACTTGGTAATGCACAGAAAAGCATGCACTCCATTACGAGTGCATGAGAGTTTGAGCATTGACAATATCCTGCTTAATTTTTTAACAGCTTTTGCAACACACATGTTTTACTGGGAACACATTTAGTATAATATTGTACAAACCCTAAAAATATCCAGAGCTGGATCTTATGAAAGGGGGCTGATGCACACTTACCAGCAATAAGGGGCATATCATCAAGGCCATGCGATAATTATCGCTCAGCGCTCTTAGCGCGAGGATAATTGTTGCCGTCCAACTCTGAATTTTATCGCGGAGATAGTGTGCTATCAGCAACGCTTATCTCCAAAGCGATAAAATTCAGAGCGCAAGCTGCCAATTGTGCGATTATCGCTGCAAATACAGCGATAATCGCACAAGGTTTGGCGAAAGCTTGCTGATAGGGCAAGGCATACTTAGCCATGATATCCACCTTACATAGGATATCATGGCCATGTCAGTTTTGAAGCAGGCGTATGGAAAGTAGCGATAACAGAGGTTATCACTACTTTGCTTGTCGCTCTGCAGGTTAGCGTGCCCATTGATAATTGGAGAAATGTCGCTTAGCAACATTTCTCCAGTTATGTCAGGGCAGGAACGCTCACTTTGTATCTCATTAGAGATGCAAAGATGAGCATTGGGGGAAAGGGTGATAATGCAAGGATTCACGCGATAGAGTGACCTTGCTGATTAGGCGATAACATTATCGCCGCTTTCCGCCCGAAAACGGACGCTAAAGCGGCGATAATTTTATCTCCGGGGCTTGACGATATGCCCCCATGAAAGTTAACTTTCAATTTATATTCCAGACACATTCTGTCCTAGATGGTCAAAACCATCTTGCATGACATGCATTTACTAATTTTGAGGTTTAACCCTTTGGCTTTAAAACTTTCCCACACTTCACTTAACTTTCATCATGTTCACACCTTTCCTTACCATCAACAGGATTTCTTGTTGAAAGTATGCTAAACCTGCAATTCCCTTGAAAATGTTCCCCATCATCCTTTGAAAAACTGAGGCAGCAGATGCTAGTCACTCACTGGAATTGGATGGTTGGTGTACTGCTGTGATGCTATTAGTCGATGATGGCACAGTGTGCCGCGCTGGTATTGCTCGATTGTTGTGTGAGTGCTGCATTGAGACTTGTTAACAAGTATCAAGTATGAATATATGACGATACTTATCATGCCATTACTACGCATGCTTTTAGTGCGGTGTTTTTACATCACAAATGCCTTTACTTCGCATATTTTTTGAATGCACATTCCATTACATCGCAAATACATTTATAAGATAATACTTTACTTTTACAGCGCCTATCCTTACTACGCATACCACTACTTTGCATACATTGTTAATTTTTAATATTCTTAATTATAACTAACCTACCCCCTGGGACAGGATTCCAGGGAAATAGGGGTTTTGGGTGGGGGAGTAATTTTAATATATAATAAAAAAATTAATACTCATGTTTGATATTAAATACAATGCATAGTTTAACATTTTAGCATTTTTTCTTTTTATAAACACCCCAACACTTAGAAACGTAAAAACATATTTTCAAACATAAAATAAATAAATAAATAAACACCCCAACACTACGCAAAACACTAAATGCAAATACACTACACTACACAACACAAACTTCACAACACTACTCTAATCCTTTCAACACTACCCCCAGCACAACCCTACCCTGTGCCCCAGTCCTTCCAAAACATGCAAACACTTTCCTACACGACCCTAAACCCTAAAGAACTACCCTACACTACACAAACACTACAACACTACCCAAAACCCTAAAACACTATCCCCAGCATGACCCTAACCCTACCCCCAGTCTGTCCCCTACACTGATACTCTACCCTACACGACCCCCTGACACTACCCTAAACCCTAAAACACTACCCTACACTACACAAACACTACAACACTACCCTAAACCCTAAACCACTACCCCAGCACGACCCTACACCGACCCCCTGTCCATTCCCTACACTAAAACACTACCCTACTCTACACAAACACTACAATACTAAAAAAAAACTAAAACACTACCCCAAGCACAACGTGCCCCTACCCCCAGTACACTCCCTACACTGAAACACTACCCTGCACCACCCCCGACACTACCCTAAACCCTAAAACACTACCCTGCACTACACAAACACAACAACACTACCCTAAACCCTAAAACATTACCCCCACCACAACCCTACCCCTATCCCAAGTCTGTCCCCTACTCTGAAACACTACCCTACACAACCCCCTGACCCTACCCTAAATCCTAAAACATTACCCTACACTACATAAGCCCTACAACACTACCCTAAACCTTAAAACACTATCCCAAGCACGACCCTGCCCCTACCCCCAGTCCACTCCCTACACTGTAACACTACCCTGCACGACCCCCAACACTACCCTACACCTAAATACACTACTCTACTCTACACTACACAAATACAACTACACCAACCTAAAACCTAAAAAACTACCCCATGCACGACCCTTCCCCTAGGACAGCACCCCGGCTTACCTCTCCTGATGACGTCCTCCTTTTTGTTGTGTAACCCTATGCATGTCTCCTTTGCGCACATGGCCCCTCACTCCTTGATGACAGTGGCAGCTCTCCCTATTCCTTCATCCTCCGCTCTCTGTCACCTCCCCCTGGCAGGGGTCGCTCTCCTGTGAATTCAAATCCCTTGCGCCCGCAGTGCATGATTGTACACGAAGTCACTGCGGCGGCATGAGAGGCTCTGAGACTTAGAGGGAGCTCCCAGCGCCATGCTTCGCTTCCTTGTCACCCTCCTCACAATTGGTCAGTTTAGCCATTATAATAACGCATGCGCGAAAGGCATGTGAAAATGAAAAAGATTCCTGTAGTTTAGTCACAAGCACCATTGTTTAGCCATTACAACGCATGCGTTGTTACAACATATGTGATGTAACAACTTGCGTAGTAAAGGCTACGTGTTGTTACATCGCATGTGTTGTAACGCTTGCGAAGTAATGGTATGCGGAGAAAAGCCTCTGTATTACCATCAAGTATTAAAGCTATAGGATAGGAGAAAAGAGATCTGCCATATGCGTAACTAAATCAAAACATTGGGAACTTGAATTGTGTTGTTTGCTATTGATTAAATAATCTGACATCATTAACTATTTAAAACGCTTAAGGGTTTTGTGAGAGGTGATGTAACAACTCCAGTATAGGAAGGTGAAGAGGCACCTCTTGAATGTACGCCAGCACATTATACGAACATAGGTTTGCATACATGTTTGTGGTTGCATCAATAGTGCAAGATGACTGAAGAAGAGGGTCCTTTGAGTTTTCCAAAACATGGAACCTTTGATTCAAGAGTCAGGGATATGTTGGGAGAAAAGCTACATAAGATGAAGCCACCACCTAAACCCACACGCTATGAAACATTAAATTCTTGGGAGAAAATAGCACATGCTGAGGAGAAGGAGAAACACCAGAATAAAACTAAGAGAGCATTTTGTAATTATGGAGATGCTCAATGGGATGAGGAACAGCAGTGATGGAGGAAAGCCATAGTCGAGGGGACTAGACTGTACCAGCTATTTCTACTGAAAAATCTGAGAAATTGGAAAAGAATAAAACCCAGGGAAACAAAGATGGAAAAGATTAAAAAGATGGGAAGAAATCAGATAGCATCAGTGATTCAGGTGAAGATATTTTAGATGCAATGCTAGTCGCACATCCAGCACCTTATGTTGCCCTGTAACAAAAACTGAGGGTGCTTCGACATCTAATGCGTCAGTGGCTACAGCCCCTATTGAACCAAATGGTAATTCAAATTGAAAGACTGTTACAGATGACGCAGTCTATTTTACAACCTGTTATAACCAAGGTTGTGTCTGCCCAAGGTGATAATGTTCCTACAGTGATACTTCCAGGTGTTACTGCTTTTATTACAACTGTACTAGCACTCATTGCTAGATTTATAATAGCACAGCTATTAGAGATTCGCTCAACACTGCTTTGATTAATATTACCCCCAATGATGTAGTTCAAGGAGCTGTTGCCCTCATGATGTCTGTACAATTCAAGAGGTTTTAGAAGACTCATGGCTTCAAAGTGTTATTTCAACACAAGTTGTAGAAATAATTGCTCTGACAAGAGCTTGAAGTCCAACGGCCCAGTCGAGAGTGACTATAATCAATATGGCTTTGGTGTGAATCATGACTTTGGACAGTCATGGTCACAAAGATGTTTCATGACTTCGTATGTAACCCCTCTTCAGAAATGGGGAACATGTAAGAATATTACTTGAGGCATTGCAAATTCCTTCAGAAGCTGAGGTTGTTAATTGTGCAGCTCACGGAAGTAGCAATGGATATTTCACAGTTGGAAACAGATTTGTGCATGAAGTTGCACAGTATTGTGCACTTATGGACTGCACATTTAATATGAATTATACAAATGAATCTGAAGGGGACACAGTTTTCTCGATGTTATTGTCAGTAGCTGACACATGGGAAGAGCCCATAGATTGCATAAAGATGTTTCAGAGGCAGACCAACAGAGTTGGATCACAGCAGGAGGTAAGAAAATGCACATAACAGTTGGATGTCAGCAGGTAGAAGAACATTGTGCCAGAAAGTTAAATATTTCCCATGACATGACTTTTCCATGGCCCAACACACCTAGAGAGAGATGTAATGGTGAGGTTATTCAGACAGAATTAGTTTAACCCATAATTCAGGACACTTGCAGAAGAAGTGTGACATGTGAGCAGATGAACGTAGGGAAAAGAACACCAGTAAAATTAAGCCACATAGGAAGGTCAGGTCGTCCCTTTAACACAATGCAGATGGAATTGATCAAGATGCCTGTTTGTAATTAGTTGAGATATGTCCTGGTTATAGTGTGCATTTTCTCATGATGGATGGAATCTTACCCATCATGGAGAAGACTATAGTATAGTTATTGACCAGAAGCTTCTGGAATTGTTGAGCAGCCAAATTGAGCCATAAAATCCCGGTTGTTAAGCATTTGTGCTTCCACATCACTGAAACGGTCAGATGCTGTGCCTTTGCTGTTGATGATTCTCCAAAGTATTCCTGATAGGAATATAGGGTTATCGCCTCATGATATATTGAGGGGGTGTAAAATGAGGCTGCCTGCTGTACCTGCAAATGCACTTTTGAACCTCACAGATGCCATGATACTCGATTACTGCAAAGGATTGGCTGATGTGGTGCATTCTGTCTCTCACAAGGTTCAAGCTTCTATCTTAAATCCACATCAGGAACAGTGCCCACGACCTCAGTCCTGGTGACTGGGTGTTAATCAAGAAGCAAGTGCATAGGTTTTGCTTGGAACCAAGATGGAAAGAACGTTCTAGGTGATTCTCATCTTGAACACTGCTGTTAAGTGTGCTTGAGTACGAAACTAGGTGCATGCATTGCACACCCAGAGATAAGAAATCCATATGAGAAGACAGTGTTCTTTGAATTGAAACCAAGAGCACGAGTGGCATAATCACTGCAAGCTGAACAATTGCAAGGGGCAGTACTGCAAGAGACACAACAGTAAAGAGATGAAAGGGGTGAAGAACTGCAGACTGTCACAGCAACCAAGATTCCTGTGACTTCTCAAAGTGGCATTAAAGTCTCTGAAGTAGAAGAAGAACAGTCAAGATTTCCACCAGAGATAACAGTAGAGACAACTCAAAAACCAATAGACGACTCAGGTGAAGGAACAAGTATTGGCTCAAGAAGAGTCACCTGCAATCACAAGTAGGGGTTATTTTGAATGACGAGAAGAGAAGAAAGCTTTCAGCAGTTGTGGACAAGTTGGTAACCAGTACTTATGGAGTTTTAATAATTGTAAATACAGAATTAGTCGCTATTAGAGCAACGGTTTCACAAAATCACTCAGCATTAGACATAGTGCTTGCAGTGAAGGACAGAGTCTGCAAGATGCTGAAAGCATAGCATTTCTGTTCATTCATACCTGATGAGAGTAAGAAAATTGTAGAGATCACAAAGAACATTTACGATCCAAAACTTGAATTTGAATTATTTGGGGGTTTAAAAAACTTGGGAAAAGGAATATTTGTTATTGGAAATTGGTTTGCAACCACTTGAAAGGTAGTTCTTAGGGCTATATTTCTGCCAATATTAATAGTAGGGTGCTGTATACGGACCTTATTTGCTTTTTTCAAAGGCTGTAGATAATATTTTTATAGAAGAAAGGTCAGAGAAACAGGTAAATGAATAAAGAGGGAATTCAAAGTAAATGATCACGGGTGTGGCTTGGAGAGCAGAGAAAATGGTGGCATGAGCCTTCAACTCTGTCCATACGGAACAAAGATTAGAAAAGAACCCGGCATTTAAGGAGTTCCTCAACGTCCAACTCATCGGGACTGTGAATGTGAACATCCAGGCAGTCCACTACAAAGGCGGTTCAGTCCTAATCTACATCCCTTGGGTGTAATACGATCGGAGCGTCTCAGACCGCATGGTACAGTGAACCCGTAACATAATCTTGCAACCTACGGAAATTGATCTATACTATCTCCGTGAGCACCAGACTCCACAGCAAGGCAAGTAGGGGCAGACAACGCAACATACAGCTAGCCACAAAACGCAATATGCAACCATGTCGACCAGTGCTGACCAGTGATTTCAGAAGACGCAAGCATAGCGGGGGGGCCTGACCCCCTGGAGCCATATTATGAGACCTCCACGAGTGCTTGACCCACTGATACACCGTACTCCAACTTATTGGCATTGCGGACCCCTGACTCCCAGCTCGTTGCTTCCAGAGACGCCTCTATAGCAGCGCAAGCAGCCGACTGTTTGGCTCCAGACACGTACGGCTGAACAAGACTGAGCACGCCAATTCCAGGTACACAAGGGATTACGGCGGCCCTCCTGAACACCGAGTGGAGTATGACAGCCTGCCAGAGTCTGCCAGAGTCCCCGCTCTCCATATGGTGGACGGTCGGGAAGAAACAGGACTTAGCCTGCAACAGCAACTGGGCAAATAGTCCTAAAAGATCTTAAAAGTTCATCACTACGCATAACCATAAGACGAGCGGCGGCGGCCATCTCAGGAGTTGCATGCCCTGAACTGAGCTTGTGAATCAGCGCATCCCGCGGTTAACATTTCGCAGTCGTGGGACCATCACTTTTACAGGTGGGCAAGTCCTGAATGATTTTAGCAAAAGTCGTTTTACCTTGTTGGACAAGAGCTTTGATGAATTAACAGGCTTCACCCACATGCCTGGCCTTAAGATAGAGGTGCTCTGTAATCTAAATGGCTTCACAAGATGTCTGACCTTAAGATGGAGGTGCTCTGTAATCTAAATGGCTTCACAGGTTTGCTTTAATACCAATTTTTCAGAAACACACTAAAAGGAGGGCGCAGGCTTAACTTGATTGCTACATATAGGAGTTGCTCAACACTGAAATTTAAAGAGCTACAAAGGGAATTGAAGATATACAATGCCTGGCTCTGACATGGCTGACAAAGCTGATTTCTAATAGCAATGCAGGCCCTCGGAGGATCTCTAGAATAGATCTCGGTGGTTCGAGGAGATCGCTTGATTTGCTTAATCTACTTAATATGGTGAGCCTTAGATCTGTGGCTTCATCACCAGCTACGGTAACGACACATAGCAACTACGGCCATCAATAAATAAGGAACTCACACAGAAAATACTCAATTGCACATAACAGTGTATGCCTCCGCATAAGACTGCACTAACCAGCACACAGCGACCACGGCCATCAATAAATAAGGAACTTAAACTCAATTGCGCATAACTGTGTGACTGCACTATCCTTGTGCATCAAACTGCTCCATCCTGGTCTCTTTGCGCACGAGCTACCACAAGACAACCGAGTATAAGACAAGTTTAACACATGTATACAACTGCGCACTACGGTGCATAACGGTGCACAACTCCACACCAAGCTACAACTGCCCTATCTCTCCAGCGCATGAGAAACTGCAATACTAAGAAAGGTATCCACCCCAAAATGGCGGAGATAGAAACCAAAACAAACCTGAAGAGAGTCAAAGCAGACCCTCCAAGTCCGACTCACCACACAAACCTAAACAGGATATAAATGCAACCATGGAGTCCATTCTTGCGAAACTAGCTGATGTACATGAACTAGCTAAATCCGCCAATACGGAGACCATGCAAATTGAAATATCTCCAATGCGCAAAGAAATAAGAGAAGCCAATAGTAAAATCTCTGAAGTGCAAAATAGAGTCAGCCAGTTGGAGGATACAATGGTCTCCACAAAGAAAACAGTCACAAACCTAGATCTAAAATCGCAACTATTTGGCAAGCAGATTGCAGAATTGGAGGACAGAAATAAGAAGGGGGAACCTCCGTATCTTTGGGATTCCTGAAGGAAGTGAGGATGAAGCAGGCTCTTGCATTGAATTTTTTTTTAAAGTGGATACCATCGATGACGAAACCTAAATTTGACAATCTGCTGGAGTTCGACAGGGCTCACAGAGTTCCTTAGAACACACCAAATTCTTAAAAGGAAGGGGGTCCAAGGGTATATATGTTTAAAGACCTGCAAGAAATAATACCCCTAACACAATATATGTTCAACATAATAAATTTCTTGGGTCTGGTCCATTTTTTTCTAAAAAAATGGCAATCAAGGAAAAGAAAAGGTGCAAGAAGGAAGAAGAAGAGCAAAAGAAGTGTCTCTTTGATAAAGGTCTAATAGGGGAAGGAATCCCTTTTAGGACGAATGCCCTCACTCACCTAAAGGTGACATGCTTCATCATCTGGGCTTTCTCCTCCCAGTGGGAAATCCTAGTCCCACTGAGGGCTACAACCTCCTCTCTAAGAGGAAGGAGCTCTGGGATGTTTTGATTTTTAAGCCTCACAAAGGATGCTAAAATCCCAAATGTAAAGAATGGTGATGTGGGGGCGCAGCGCGAAAAATCAAAAATAGAGAAAAAGTGAGTCTAAAACTGCCTAGTGCATATGAAAAGAAAACTTTATTGACTCATCTGTACTGACAGGTCTAAAACGCAGTGTTTCAGCAGTATAAAATTAAACTGCTAGAATGGAAGGGTCGACATGTTTCAGCCATTGAACCTCTAACTAGTAAGTATTGGCTTTCTTCAGGACCAATAACAATGCTGCTGCAATAAGTGAAAAATTATAATACAAAGTGTATACTTAGTAAAGGACAGTGATCAGCATCGGTATCACTGGAACTTGTCTAAACAAAGAAAGAGACACAGAAAAAAACAATTACTCTTCAATCAACCAAAACTTAAAAACTTTTCTTTTCCTTCACGAGAAAGACACACTCATCAATCCCCAATTGCAATAACAGTATGTAAACAATTTCACTCACCCGTATAGTTGGACAAGTCAGCCCACCTCAACCTGGTCACAAACTCAGGAAGGGGAGCCCCGCTCTGTAAATTTAAACAGGGAAACCAAATTGTGGTAAATCAGACAAGCTGAATTCTAAAACAAAGAAGAAGAGGGTAAGGCTGTCTCAAACCAAATTACTAGAGTGAAAATCTCTATAACGAGATGCATATACAGCTTCTTATATTTGTTTGGCAAGGGAAAATAACTCTCAAAGTTAAATCCATTGGTGCTAAGTATGTATTGTGCTATGTGATCTAAAGACTGCACTGATGGTATCAATCTCATGTGAACCCAATGAACCACACTGGCTCTTGCAACTTCTCTGCGTGTAAAGATGTCCCCGTTGAATATAACACAAATTGAATGGCAATACACACAACCAAACTTTAGTATACAATGCTTTAGACAAGCGTATGATTGTTAAAAAAGCTCATCCAAAGGGGTACCATGTGAACAAAACACGGGGAGCCTCAAGCAAAATAATCCTATCTACTTCAGTTTTGTGACTGCACTAATGGCATCAATCTCATGTTAAACCAAATGGTCCACAATGGCTCTTACAAATTCTCTGCGTGTAAAAAATGTCCCCTTTTTTACAAATAGCGCTGTGTCAAATTTAACACTATTTGAAAGACAATATACATAACCAAACAATAGTGCTCAATCCCTTAGACAAGCATGTGATTATTAGAGAAGCTTATCCAGAGGGGCACCAAATGGACAAAACACGGGGAGGCTCGAGCAAAATAATCCTATCTACTCCGATTTTGTGCCTTACTCTAATCTAGTACCCATAAAGGAGCCCGCTTACGTCTCCGTCGGTACTCCGTTGCGGAATGGATTTGTGACCGGAGGTACCGACGGGGGCAGCTCCGTGTGTTTAAATACCGGCATTTTCCCTGAATCAGGTATTTGCGAAGGACCCCGAGGATGTTCAAAGAGAATGCCTGTATGCATTCACACGCATGCGCCGCAAATCAGTGTAAAATTGCCGCGCATGCGCTTATGTTCTAAAAAATGCCGCGCATGCCCTTTCATTGCGCAAAAAGAGGATTACCGATAGTTGTAAAGAACCAATGATGCCAGAGTGCCCATTAGTAAAACGTGGGCAAAATGCCTAAGATGGTAATGCAATGTGTAATTCAAAATGTCATAGTCAAAGACGTGTAAAAATGACCAGTCTTATCAGGTATTTATATTCTTAATTACATAAGAGACCCGATCAAAGCTTAAAACAAGATGAACAGAGCAGGAGGATGTTACAAGAAAGACTTATTATAACAACCATATTGTGCAAAAACTGAGGTATAAACTTCAGAGAATTAAATGTGATGTATTGCTTTCACTGTGGTGCTCATAATGAAAGCCAAGGAATATCCTCGTTCAATCCTGTAGTGTCGCTCTTAATGCGAAATACCCAGCGTTGTTCTCTCCTGAACAGAAATTTTGAAATGTCTGTGACATGTTGAGGAATTGTGGGTTGTTCAAGTATAGTCCATCGAAGTTCGTCAGCTTGATGATTAAAATCTAGAAAGTGATTAGTCATCTTAGTAGATCTTCTCTTGCACCGAATGGTGCTTTTATGTTCCAAAATTCGCATTTTTGTCTTGCGTGTGGTCATACCCACATACCACAATTCACATGGGCACGTGATGAGGTAAATCACCTTTTCACTATTGCAATTTGTATGTTTATTCAACAACCATGGTTTTGGGGTACCAATATCTACTTCCGTCATGTGGGTAGTCTGGGGGCAAGCAGCACACGAGCCACAGGGGTAATGTCCCACCACAGGTGGTAAACCCCATAGGGATGTTTGTCCAGAATTTTTTAGCTTTGTTCTCAGTGTTGTATGCACAATTTGATCCTTGATATTGGGACTTCTCTTAAAAGCAAATAAAGGGGAAGGCACCTTCTTTGCACCAATATTGAGGATTTTCCAGTTTTTTAGAATACTTTTCTTGATCTTATTGGAGTAGCTGCAGAACGTGTTGACACATGTGAGCCTATCTAGTTCTTCTTTAGGGCCAGCTACTTCTATCAGGGATTCCCTGTTGTTATTAGCAGCTCTTTTGCGTGAACGCTGGATTAGATGACGTGGATAATTCTTTTCTTTCAACTGGTCACTCAAAATTTTGGCATGCTCGTTATACTTGTCTATAGTAGAGCAGTTCCTCCTTATCCTGAGAAACTGCCCAAAGGGCAAGTTCTCGCGTAAGGATTTCGGATGGAAGCTGCCAAAAGACAATAGTGAATTGCGAGCGGTAGGCTTCCTGTAGAGTTCTGTGCCTAGACCTCCTCTCTCTGGAAAGATACGGATATCTAAAAAGGAGAGGCTGGTCTTTGAATGTTCCATAGTGAAATTAAAAAAATTGTTTTTAGAATTCAACCAAGCAAAAAACGATTGGATTGTCTGTGGAGTACCCCTCCAGATGACAAAAACATCATCAATGTATCTCTTCCAGGTCCGTATATGGCCTATATACGGATTATCCTCATGCAGCACAATAGACTGTTCAAAAGCATGTACGTAAAGATTGGCCAGACTTGGGGCAAAAATACTGCCCATCGATGTACCCGATGTCTGTAGGTACATTTCATCCTCAAATTTAAAGAAGTTCTCTTTCATGGCCAAACGAGCGCACTTCATTATGAAATGAACCGGAGTTATGCTTTCTGATGGTTTAGATGTCAATAGGGATTCTACGGTGGCAAGTGTCTCATCCTGTGGTATGGAAGTATATAATGCCTCCACATCAAAAGAAATAAAATAGTCTTGCTCTAGATCAAAAAGGATATCATTTAAGAGACGTAATAGATGCTTGGTGTCTTGGAGATATGTGGGCATTCCCAAAACCAGAGGTTGTAGAAAAAAGTCAACGAAGGTTGACAAGGGCTCCAGCAGTGAGCCTATCCCAGATATTATGGGCCTTCACAGAGTTCCTACCAAGAAGAATCCAAACCATTCTCAACCTTGACCCATTGTTTGTAAAGCATTACAATTCCAGCACGTGGAGGTCATACTAGCGTTCATGAGGAAACAATCTCACCTGCTTTGGAACAAGAACAAAATCTTCATCTCTTAAGACTACTCCAAGGCCACAGTAGATACAAGGAAAAGTTTACTAGCTCTTCTACCAAGAATGAAAGAGAAGGGCTTCTAATATTCCTCCGCCGGCCCAGCAAGGTATCGTGTGGTGGCACATGGGTCCCCTCATTATTTACTGATGGTGCAGCGCTTAAAACGTTTCTAGATAGCTTTGATGAACTTTCAATGGACACATCTATTACAACTGAGACTGGATCTAAGAGTCAACGCTGATACATACCTTATGGTCGTATATACCTATGTTCTATACAGGCTGTTAGTCCTATAATAGTGTAAATGTAGGTGAGCTAAACTAAAAGATTACACAAGTTAAGAGTTTATGTATTATTATATTACAAGATTCACTATGATTCACTATGATTCACCATGACTCATAATATGCCAGCTCCAGAACATTTACTAGTTGTTGCTGCACAGACAATCACCAAACATCTTCACCCTGATCTTCTGTTGCCCGTCTCACTATCTAGGTCTCTGCTAACATACGGCCCAACACATAGTCTCAATTGTATAAGACTCCCTTTATATAATACAATAGACACCAATGGAGGCTGAATTTTTAGGCCATACATTCCTTATCAAAGCAACCTTCAGATGCCACAAGCTGTCAATTGTAATTTCCCCGAAAAATCAATATACTCGACATTGGCCGACACCAAAGTGTTGAAGTTACCGAATTGTTCAATTTTGAACTTGAAACTAGAATGTTTCTAACCGGTCTCTGGATAACTTCTTCACGACTCACTCACTTACCCTAATCCAACTGAGTAGTGTCACTCCATTTAGATACTATTATGTCCATGCCTACATAGCAACCTGGTATCACGCATAACCGCACGAGTTTGGTCTTGACTAGAATGTTGACATTCAGTATAATGTTATATTTGACTAGAATATAAAAAGGGGTTGACATTCAGTCTAATGTTTTATTTGTTCCTGTGAGGTAGCCGACATTTTCTTGTAATCGCCACGTCTTTTGCTGTTCTTCTTGGGGGAGGGATGGGAGGGTGGGGAGGGGAAGTGTGTGGAGGGGGAGGGGGTTGATGTTGTTTATATGTGTTCTTGCAACCCTATATTCTTGCATGAGTTATGTTTCTTTCATTCTCATTTTCATTTTCTCTCTCTCTTTCATTTCCTTCTTCCTTTCCTTTGCTCGGTGGTCAAAGGGGCACCAGGTTATCACACCGAAGGGGCCTCATGCCTTTTATCAACCATTGCTCTCCTAAAGCTTGGAATATTTTAGTAATCACAGTGTCTGCTTCTGGATCCCGTAGACTGAGACTTAGAATTAGCCCGAAACATAAATTGAGACTAACTCAAGTCACCCCGTGCGCAACTATGGACATTCAGGAGCTAGACATCAATATCTCATTAAATAAAAATGAATTCTTTACTCAAAAATATTAAAATTATCTCTTTAAATGTAAAGGGCCTGAACCACCATGTCAAAAGGAGGAAAATTATGGATTACATCTATAAGCATTAAGTTGACATCATTCTCCTGCAGGAGACAAAACTTGACAATAAACTCGCCGAATCACTGAAAGGCAACCAATACATGGAGGTTATATGCTCTAGTGCCATGGGGAAAAAGAATGGGGTAATAACCACGATCTCAAAGATACAAGGGAGATGGATTATCTCTAAACTGCAGAAAGAGAACTCAGTCCTTTTCCTAACTAATATCTATGCTCCTTCAATTGATGACAGTGCTTTCTGGGAGGACCTAGAGAAGAATATTAACACGATTCCAAATTCTGCCCCCTAAATTATTGCAGGTGACTTTAATCTCCCACTCGATCCATGTTTAGACAGGAACTATTCCCGCAAATTCCAAGTGAACAAATCACAGAAAGCACTCATACACCTCTGTAAGAGATTTAATATGCTTGATCCTTGGAGGCTACAGAACCCAACTGAAAAGGATTACACATTTTACTCCTTTCCCCATAACTCATACTCACGTATATTCAATTCAATTCAGCTTTATTCGATTAAAAGTGATTAATCATAAAAGCAAAAGTACACAGTACATAAAAAGAGCAATGCACACAATTACATTAAAAGGTGATTCCTTAGTTTAAAAATAGATTTTAAAAATGCACTAACAGAGGCCATAATGTGGGCTGACTCTAACAATTGCAGGGCTTTAAGCACAGGTCGACAATGCCTCAGGCCAAAAGATTTCAAAACCGGGAGAATCCACGTTTTCCTAGAAATAGAATAAAATTTACACAAAAACATAACATGTAATGTGGATTGGGTCGATACTTCATCGCATGGACAATTGCATAGAAATATGGACCAATCGTTCCGTTCAGGGAAACTTAATAACCTATGAATAATTCCCAGGCGGAAACGAACTAACAAAAATCTATCAAAATCGCATAAATCCATTGTGATATAGGGTTGGATCGTTAAGTGGGTGGAAATCATCTGATGTGCCTGTACGGAAGTTTTCTTCAATTCTGTTACCAGTCTACGGTCATTTAAATGGTCCATACACAGTTTTTTCAAGTCCATTCTTGCAATCAACGTAGAGTGGTAAGATCATTAAAAAACTCCTGATGGCCTAAATTCTGAAAAAAGGATTTAATGTATGCTAGCCATCTGATCCTCAACACCCCTTCTAACTTCATAAGATCAGAAATAATAGAACGATTCAAAGACAAATTTTCCAGGGTCCAGATCCTATGCCATTCTAGTATCGGTTGTATTTTTATAGTATCCTCCAAATAAACAATACCCAGTTCTACATGACATATATAAGTTGATGTGGAATCTGGCACGGCCAATAAGAACCTTAGAAATTTGTTTTCCACAGTCTGTAAAGAAGTAACATCAACAATCCCCAGACACCAGCTCCATAAATAGCAACAGACACACATTTTGCATTATAGATTTTTAACAACTCAAACGGGGGCCTCCTACCCAGTTTCTTACTAAAATTAGAAAGGGCAGTCACAGTTCTAGCAAACAGGATCCTCCTAGCTTTCACAGCTTGTTGCCAACTGGAATTGTGATCAAATAGAATACCCAGATAAGTGAACGTTTTAGTGTATTCAATAGGCTTGTTATATACAAACATGGTCTTTGGGCTCTTATTCTTACTGTTACCACTGGTCATAGCGAAAGTTTTAGAAACATTTATAGAAAGCCCCAAGTTTGACATAAAATTCTCAAAAGAAGACATTAATCTTTGTAGGGCCGAAGGCGTACGAGCCATTAACACGGCATCGTCGGCGTATAACAGTGCCGGAATAGGTCTCATTTCTAGCTGAGGAAGGTCTCTACAATTTTGTACTAAATGTTTTTCCAGACCATTGATGTATAAAGTAAAAAGGAAAGGAGCGAGAACACAGCCCTGTCTCACTCCTTTTCCTATCTTAAAATCAGTGGTGCATTGGCCCCTACCCCATAGCGTACCCTAGCCTTGGCCCCTGCATAAAGCTGTCTAAGAAAAGATACTAATGGAGTGTCCACACCTAAATCTTCTAAAATTTTCCACAGTGGACAACACAATCAAACGCTGATGATAAATCAACAAAGATTAAGTATAAATTACCCCTGTTTGCCTCCGTATATTTGTTAATTAAAAGATTTAAATTAAGACTCTGATCCACTGTCCCCATACCCTTACGAAATCCATATTGAGTGTCACATATTATTCCCGAAGCCTCTGCCCATTCTTGTAGCCTATTAAGTATGACTCTTCCAACAATTTTCACGGAAGAGTCTAACAGGGAAATAGGGCGATAACAAGCCGGGTTAGCTCTATCTCCTTTTTTAAAAATGGGGACTAAAATAAAAACTGACCAAGTCGGCGGGAGACCATACAAAGTACATGCATTAAAAAATAATGTTAAAAGCGGTCCCCACAGCTCGAGATTAAGGGCCTCATGTAGGTAGCCTAATACCGGTCGGTAACGGCCGATTTTCGGTAATTATACCGTTACCGACCGGTATTTAGGCTTTTGACATGTAGGGGGCTCATTTCTGTATTCGGTAATTTACCGAATCGGTAAAATTACCGAATCGGTAATTTTACCGATTCGGTAAATACCGAATACAGAAATGAGATGTAGGGGGAGTGTGTGGTGGGTGTGGGGAGTCGTTATTTACCACCAACTGTAAGTTGGTGGTAAATGACAAATGACTCAGT
Organism: Triturus cristatus; assembly: GCF_964204655.1. NCBI lineage: Eukaryota > Metazoa > Chordata > Amphibia > Caudata > Salamandridae > Triturus > Triturus cristatus. Next base: position 315,707,406 of record NC_140588.1, on the reverse strand, counting down.
AAATGCATTTTTTAGCCCTTAGATGTGCGCAATGTGGCAGACACACATGCCCTCAGGGCATGTATGTGTGCCACATGTGCACACATGCAGAAATCAGGGGTGCAACAGGCTGTCAATGTGACACCCTGCCACCCTTGATTAAGCTCCCCCCATTACCGATTCGGCATTTACCGATTCGGTAATGGTAACTGGCTTCCCATTGATTCCTATGGGCCTCCTGGCCCATAGGAATCAATGAGATACAGGTTGCCATTACCGAATCGGTAAATACCGATTCTAAAATACCGACACTTACCGATTCGGTATTTTTTTACCTACATTACATTTACCGATTCATAAATACCGAATCGGTAACATTCGGTATTTAGGAAGTGGTAAATGTAATTTACCTACATAAGGCCCTATATTTGAAAAGATCTACTGGGATGCCGTCCGGCCCTGGTGCCTTACCCCCTTGACTAACTAGTATAGCGTCAATTACTTCCTGAAGGTCAAAAACCAAATGCTTTTGGGATTCTGTCCCCTGGGATACCGGCTCAGTTGCCGATAGCCCTGATACATCCGAGGCGACAGATGCCTCATGCAGTTCTGACCACATTTCCCTTTTTAGCTCGTTTTTCCTATTTGTCAGCACCAATTTGTACTCCCTCCTTGCTTTACTAATGTCGATTTGATTTTTATTTATGGCATGGAGCGCATACTTCAGCTTTGAACATGCTTGGGTGTACAAATGATCGAACCATCCTAACTTCCTGGGTTTACTTCTGTTAGTTTCAACAAAAAGGGCCTTCTTAATGGATGCTGCAATTACTGCAAAATTCTCCACGATATCTCTTTGATCGCCCTGATCGTTCAGACAGTGCACAATATTATCGTAACAATCTCTGACTATTTTGCCCATAAGTTCTTCTTGGTTCACACTCGCCCAACTTAGTGCATATCCATTCTGCCTACTGAGTTTAAGTTATCAACATTGTTAATATTTCTATCCTTCTTTCTTGTACGTTGGCATTGCATCATCAAACTTATACTTAGTGGGAAATGATCACTTAGAACTAAGTCGTGTGTTTGAAAATTCGTTACCCTAGAGGAATGTCTATTAGACAACAAAATAAAATCTATTGTGGAGAAAACACCACGACCGTTAAAAGTTGGGCGAAAGAATCTCATGGGAGTTATTAGCATATTACCGAAGCCCATGTCCTGTGTTAATAGCATATCATTATAAAGGTCCCCTTGTATTGTGTGAACAAAGTGCGGAGGACATTCTTCGTCATTGTTGTCATGCGTTAAGCCACAAATCCCTTTTCCTGTATATTGACATAATGAACAATTAAAATCTCCCCCCTCCCCCACGTACATATTACTTTTTAATTTCAGGGACCGACATAAGTAGGGTCGAACAATCAACCATGTTACCTGTCAGAATTAGGCTAAATCGATGAACCACCCAATGCTGGTTTATTGGTGTGCCCCTTCACCCCGAGCTTATTCTTACTCTCTTATTCTTACTCTCTCCTTTTACTTACCTCATTTTATTAGTATTTATTTATTTAATTATTTTTATCGTTTTCCCTCTCTCTTGATTTTCTTCTAACTAAAAGGAGGATAAAGGATATTCACCAGGATTGTTAGGTCTATGATACATGTTCTACTAATGATATACTGGATCTGCTTGAACCTCGATCACATCAATCACTATTTAAACACATGTAACAGACCTAATGTACCCTAATCTGCATCTGTCAAACCAATATAAGCACTCAGACATGTCAATGTATTCTGTATTTGCCAACTTTTGTGTGATAATTGTATTCTGGCTAGCTTATCTACCAAACATATGTGCTATTGCCATTCCAACTGACCATTTCACTCATCATCACTGTACCACTGTAAACTATCTCACCTAATACCTTTATCCACTATGGCATTTGATGACTTGCTGTATTTTCTTTTTTCTTTTTTATGTGTCTTTGTGTTTGAAATAACCAATAAAAGTGACTGAAATAAAAAAAGAAATAAATGATCACATAGATTGAGAATACAAGAGGTTAAAGGAATTTGAGAGTTTGAAAAGAAAGAGAAAAGAGTCACCTGAGGTTGAAAGTTAACTCCAAAGATTTGTTTGTGAAGAAACTTGATGGTTAGATAACTATCAGAGGGGAGAATTGGGGTAGAAATGTAATTACATCAAGAAAATATAATACAGTTTAGAATAATGTGCAGAATTAACATGTAGGCTTTCATGAAAAACAAAATGTGTTTAAATGCATAAATTGAAGTGGGGAACCATTTCTACTTGTACTAGGCCTCAAAATGGCTGAAGCAACATTGCCTGACAAGCTGACTTGACTAGAAAATGCGTAATGTGTATAAAATATTGACCTTTCCATGAACATGATTTTTCATAATGACTAATAGTTGCAGAAGAGTTATCATCTAATTCTCCAAATGTTTCCTCTTATACAATCATCACTGCTAACAAATACATTTGTTTTGTTATTTAGAAAGGTAGATATGGAGATTCCCTCATGGGAGAGTAGTATTGAACAAGAAAATGAAATAATAAGTAGACAAGAGGAAACCCCTAGGTGATAAGAAAGGGTTACAACGCTGTGAGCTGCTAATTAGAGTCATTGTGTTTTCGGTGAGAAGACGAGGAAGGATCCTGTTCCAATGAGAGCATCACAAGATGATATTTTGTTTTCAGCTCAAAAGTAATTTTATTGAGGAAGCATAGGATAAGAATATACAATCATATAAATAAAGTTAGGCATTGAAATATACTTACTTGAATAAAAATATCAGGCAAACATGGTTGAGATAGATTGAAAGAGCCGAATGAAAATAGTACAATCAATAAGATATAGCATTTCTTATAAAATATACGATAATGATATTAATAGAAGTATAATATGTTACTAAGGTGAGGAATGTCATGGAGGTTGAGCAACTTCTTGTGGAATAGGAGTTTGGGAGAAGGAACGTTTAGCGCTGGCATATATGAAAACTGTAACAGGTGACCATAAATTCAAGTATTTCATAGCTGAATGAGTAGGGTGTACAAATGTTGTATTCAGTCTATGATTATAACATAGTGCATGCCAGCAGGCTTGGAAGGATAATTTAGTAAAATCTTTCCAGTTTTTAGTAATCTGCTGAAAGGCAACTGCTAATAGTTGATCTACAGTCTTTATATTATAATTACAATTATCCCAAGAAGGTGATAGACTTCCTAAAAATAAGTGAACAAAGGAGAAAGGGATATTTGAAGCCTAAAATCAAGTTAATTAGAACCCAACCGCTTTTCCAGAAAGTGTGCTTATGTGTAAAAGGTAAGTGTTTCAGATCAGCAGAACTGGAAGAACATGTCCAACAGGTATCAGGAATGTCAGTATGCTTTTTATTTAAGATAACTGGATATAATAAAAGTATATTATAAATAAAATATAGTATGTGTGTAGTGTTTGCTGCCCTGGAGGACTTTCTGGTTTTAGTCCATATTGTGTTCCATTAGAGAATCAGCCAATCTACCTGAAGATCCTCTCCCAAGGATAGTTCTACCTTAGTCTTCCCTCTATCGGTATGTAAGGTATGTAGATGAGTGTAAATAGTAGAAGCTCTAGGGCATATGTAAAGCAAAGTGTGTAAATTGTGGACAGGGTGAGGAGTAGGATGGCTGGGGGATTTAACTTGAGCATACGCAGTGGAGAGGGCCTGCTTTAGAAGAATATACTTAGACTGGTGGTAAGCCAAAAAGCTGACTAGCATGTGAGAAGGATATGACTTCATTTTGAAACAAAAGTTTGTGTATCCACATTAAGCTCTTGTGTCTCCAAGATTTCCAATAAACGGGTTTGCCATGGATCAGTTTATACTTATTGTGCCACATTGTGGATTTGAGAAAAGATTTTGAATCTATAGGGGGTATCATTGGACTAGATTCTAAAATTACGCAGGTATGTTTAGGGAAAGGAGTAGACATAGATTGTGGTTTGCAAGTGAAATAAAGATATTCTTGAAAGGAAAATGGAGATAGATATGAACGTTCAAGGTCCACTTTTAAAGGACAACCCAAAGGGGATTCAGAAAGCCATCTTGAAGATTGGCAAAATAAAAAAGATTTTTGGTAGGTGGGAAAGTCAGGAAAGTTAACACCATCTTCTGACTTCGGCCTTATTAATCTCAGCAATGACATGAAAGACCTTTTATTATTCCACAACAATGATGATAGTATGAAGTTTATTATTTTTTTTTTTAAAGGGCATGGGTACTGGAATATTGGAAATTGTATATAATACTATGGGAGTTGGCATCATTTTAATGGCGTCTAAGCGACCCCACCATGAGAGATATAAGGGATGCCATTTGGTCGTTAATGTGGAGATTTTCTGTTGTTGAAATTGAAGGGGTAAAACATAGTCATAAATATTTTATGTGCTGAGAATTCCAAGTAAAGTTTGAAGCAGTGAAATCATCCTTAAAAGTATACTTGGTCAAAGGTAGTATTTCATATTTATCTCTCTTTAATTTGTAGCCAGAAACAGATGCAAAGAGCTCCACCTCTTGTAAAAAGGTAGGGTAGAGGAATGCGGCCTTGAGATAAATAATAGTATATCATCTGTGTATGCTACCAAGTTAATTTGTTTGTTATTAAAGTCAAATCCATGTATGTCTTTATTTTGATGAATTCTGGACAGAAAAGGCTCTAGAACTTGGTTAAAAATGAACAGGGACAAAGCACAGCCTTGACGAACACTATCCCTAAATCAAAGTAGGGGGAAGTGTTACCATTTACATATACACCTGCCCGTGGATTAGAATCTAGAACCGAAATCAAAGATATAATCTTTGGGCCAAAACCAAACCATTTAAGCGTTTGAAAGAGATAAGACCAGTTAACTCAATCAAATGCTTTCTCTGCGTCCAAGGCCACAGCTGCTAGTGAATGGGGTAAGGGAGAGGATTTTAATAGATTATCAAAAAACAGGTGAGTGTTATCTGAGATAAGGCGGACTTTAACAAATCCCGATTCTTCCGCGCCTAGTAATTGAGGTGAGTAGGGTTCCAGACGCATGGCCAAAGCCTTAGAAAACATTTTGTAGTTAATATTGACCAGTGAGATCGGTCTGTAATTTTTACAATATTTTAAAATCCTTCCCTTCTTTAGGGGTTAGACAAATTAGGGCTTCCAAAAAAAGAACCAGAGGAGTCCCCGGATTGTGAAAAGAAATTTAAGAAGGCATGTAATTTGGGAAGAAGGAGTTGTGCCAAATGTGTGAAGAACTCCACTGTAAAACCATCTGGACCAGGTGCCTTGTCTTTCTTGAGTGTTTGTAAAGTGATGGGGAGTTCCTGTTAGGATATATCAGATCCTAAGGGAGTGAATTCTATTTGAGTGTCAGAAGAATGTTGAATGCTTGAAAGGAACTGAGAAATATACATTTCTGAGGGTAGAGTTTCTGGTGTGTATAATGATTTATAAAAAAGAAGAAATTCTTTTAATATTTTGGGATCTTTCAACCTTAATTTGTTTGCTCATCCATAATAGATTCAATATTAAGCTTGTTGTGTTTAGCTTTTAAATAATTCACCAAGTTTTTATCAGCTTTGTTCTGGCAGTCATAAAACGTTTCACTATATTTTAACAAATAGAGTGAGGCATTGTCTGTTGATTCCTTGTTGAATTGAAACTTTGCCTTAATAAGCTGAGACAAACAATCTTTTGATTTCTAAGAATAATAGGAATGCTCCAACCTCTTTATCCTAGCCAAAGGATTGCTGGTTATTTTATGTGAAACCTTGCATTTTTAGGATACAAAGTCAGTGATAAAATATCCGGTGGCTGCTTTAAATGCATCCCAAATAACGGGGAATGGCAAGGTATCAGTTTGATTTATGGAGGAAAATTCATTAAAGAAGGAAAAAAAAGAGGAGCTAAACTTTGGCTCTAAAAGGAGAGTATTATTAAAATGCCATCTCCTAGGTGCATTAGATATTGGCATTATATCCTATTGAATAGAAATGGGAGCATGATCAGATATCAGAATGGACCCAATATCTGCCTCTCTGAAGGATCGGGATACATTGTGTGATACAAAAAAGTGGTCTATTCGAGATTGGGTTTGATGAGCTGGAGATCAGTAGGTATATTCTTTCGTGGTAGGATTGCAAATTCGCCAAGCATCCATAAGCTTATATTGTTGAATGATTTGAATAAATAGTTTATATGCTTTATGCATTTTAAATGAGACCAGCGAGTAGTGATCTATAAAGGGATCAACTACTTGATTACAGTCTCCAGCAAGGATGAAATTATCATCAATGCAAGATGAGATATGTTGAGCTAGAGACGTCCAAAAAGAGGGATCTCTGTTAGTAAGAGCATAGATATTAATCAAAGAAACCGGAGCATTCCCAATTTGCAATTTAGTGTATAACCATCTTCTATCTTCATCAGATAACTGAGAAAGCAACTTAACAGAGATTGATTTATGACAGAGAGTTAATACCATATGTCATTTGCCATCACATTTTGAGAATAAAACTTCCCCCACCCAGCCTTTTTTAATTTTTTTAATTTTTATTTATTTCATATCCAGAAAGCATCATTTACACAGACAACAAAAACAAAATCAAAATATTAGTCAATTAGGTCCTACAGCAGATTATACATTACACAAGAATAAGTATCAGCTAAATATTTCATGAAAGTAATTCATACAGTACATAACGAATAGAATAAGCAAGGTCAACCTATGCAGCTTATCAATATTCAAAACATGTTAATATATTAGTTTATAAGATTATAAAATTAATTGGTTAAAATCTAGATGTAAATCAATTCATACAGTATATAACAGTTATAAAATACCAGGTCGTCCTTTAACTCCTTTTCGAAATTAAGAACAATTGCTAAGATATTATTTGATCATATAACACAATTCTAACAGTTAAAACCAAGGTGTAAGTCATGAATTATAACATTTCATTCCTGCTTCAAAGTGTATTACGCTACAGCCCTTTAGAGCATGTCATCTTTCTTACAGCCCCCTAGTTGTTTATTCCATTCAGATGTGTGCCCATATTTTCATCCCCCGGATTCTGGTCTGCCTGCCCCTACAAGCATATAAAGACATCTCTTGATTGTATATTCCGAGAAGTCTAGCAAGCCACATCTGAAAGGTTGGAGGCTCTACATCTTTCCACCTGGCGGCCAGCATTATTCTAAAAATCGCTGTACCCAGAAATAAACAATATTCCTGTTTGGTGTTAAGAGCCAAAGAGCTATTGTATCCTAAAATCAGCAATGTAGGGGTCAGCTCAAACCCAATACCAACATTTTTTCCCAGAAACCAAGCAACCCCTCTTTTAATAAAGATAATGTATCACAATAAAAAAACATATGAATCAGACTTGCTGGTCCTACCCCACATCTGGGACATTTATCACCCTGCATTTTTCCCCACAAAAATAATTTAGATGGTGTAAAATATAGAATAAATATAGTTTTATAGAGTTGAGCTTTTAAATTTGGGGACAGGAGAATCCACATTCGATAATGCTCACTAAGCGGGGTATACCCTGTAATACTCTGGCTGTATCCTTATCATTATCATTATCATTATCCACTTGATACAGAGTTTGATAATAGTCCTTAAATCCCATGATAATTTCCTCTGGATCTGTATATGTATGTCCATTTATTTTACTAGAGGGTATTAAATTCAGTGATGTCTTCTGCCTAGTACGAAGAGCTAACCTCCTCCCAACTAACCATCCATTTTCATAGGAATTATTCCGCTGGGATTGAAATTCCTCTGCAGATTTTTACGTTAACTAGCTGTTAATTTCTGCTTTCAAAGCTATTATTTGATATTGGATTTGAACCCCTTCCTGCCCTTGCTCTATTAAGGAGACATGTTCCTCTTTAAACTCCGCTAATTCCCGCATTAGTTGTTGGTTTTTCCTCTTACGTGTGGTCCTCGCCCTCTCAACAAAGCTAATGAGAGGAGCTCAGCGCGTCATACGTGAACAGCCCAAGCAGCATGACGCGCTGAGCTCCTCTCCCAAGACTTTCCAAATATGAACTGGGAGTGACTTTAACTAAACTTATTGACAGCAAATCATTAAGCGCAATTTATACAGCTGACCCTGCCTTTCAAGTTTACACACACGTGATATTGTCACGCTCGTACGTTCAGCAAATTAATCTGGATGAACTCGTCTACCCTCAGCTGTTTTCTGAAGCCCTCAATTACTCTTCCTTGCGCTACGAATAATTGCATCAATTCAGCTTGCTCACCCGTTATATGTCCTGATGATGATCTCGAACAGTTGAGATCGAAACGCCGTTGAAACTCCTCCTATTCTATAAAGTTGCTTGAGGAGTTTTACACTATTGTCAATGCGATGCCGTTATTTTAAACTTCACCATCACTCTGCACGTCACGCCTCTTTCACTTATTGTGTGAGCACCTGAATTCTATTGTTGTGGAAATAAATGTTTCACATGAACTGACTTATGTCCCTATGTACATTATTAATTTTTTTGCTCCTTTAAAAAAATGAATCTTCAACTCTCTAACCATAAGTGCTCTCCTTAGGATCACTTTATTATTGGACCTTTTGGCCACACCCGAACCATTGTTATTTTACCGCTATGATGAAGCATTACATCCATTTGGATGTGTGAGGGCCCAAAAAAATAATCACTGGGATCTCTGGGCTAGATCTGGGTTAAATCCATCATTGTTCTTTAGCTCACTTTGCCACCCCAGTTCAGACCCAGCCATATGCAAACCAGTCTTGACCTGTTCCTCATGGGAACAGTTCAGCCTAAACTTCCAAGCCAGGACTTTCCTGGACTGGAAATAAGCATCCTGGGGCTAGTTTCGTGGTACCACCCCTCATCAGCCAGGCTAGCTCGAATCCAGTGGCAAAGTGAGCAAGGGACCCAGGTCAGGCATACCCTGCCAACTTAGGACAAACAAAGCAAACACAAGGAGATGAGCAAAAGAATGATGGATAAAACCCAGAGCTGTGACTGGGGATGAGTGTCTGAAAAGTGTCAGCGCTCTGTTCATCATCTCCTTGTGTTTGCTTCACTATCAAAAAACTCAACAATAAGTTGAACTCTAATTAAAGATTTTGAAGAAGTAAATTCAAAACTAGTGGATCACAAGAACAGCTCAAGAAGATCTAATCTAAGAGTTACTGATATTCCTCAAAAGAGAGAGTGAAACTCCTCAGTCTCTGATATGAAAGAAGAACTGAACAGGACAAACTTGCAACCAGGCTTTAAGGGAGTTACAATATACAGACTGCACAAATAAATAAGAACCAAACTTATCCAAGCTCTGTATTAGTAACGCTTGGCTATTATCATGGCTACTACCATAAAAGCAGGTCCCTCATAGTTATTAATGAATGTGATTTTCACATTTATTTGGATCTCTCTCATGAAACTTCCGAACATAGATGGGAATTTAAGCACATCATTCCACTATTTAAACCTGCGGGTGCCTAGGCTATGTTAACTCAAATTGCAAAGTTCAAGATATTACCAAATGGGTTGTTCGAAATATTTTAGGATCTAGGTGACGCTCGGGAACATCTCAAACAATTGCAATATGACAAAAAAACAATATAGTCTTGCAGAAGTGTTTATGAAATATTAACATGACCATTGAGCTGTAGGGAGAGGTAGGCTTCAGGTGAATGAAAGGCAAACAGTGGCAGATAGGATGATCACTAATTTACTTTGGTGTAGGTGCCAATAAACACACCAACTTAGGGATGGTGGGTCCTTCGAGACAGAGTGCATGAACATATCTCAAGAGGAAAATGGGTGTGGGCAAAGTGACCCTCACAGAGTTTTTGTGTGATGGTAGATCCAGGGTGGAGAAATGGGGGGGGAAGATGGGTTTTTGGATTAGATATATTTGATAGATAATCTAGAGAATACAACATATCCCCATGGATGATCTAAATATAACAATAACGGATAACATGGTCTTTATAATTAAAAAAAAAGAAAGCTATTTTACAGGTAATCTGTGTGATTATGACAAAGAAAAACGTTCATTCTGTGTAATAGGTGGCTGCCATGCGGCAAACAAGGAGGAAGTCAATGAACTCTTTCATCCACTGGTGAACCTCCTTATAACACAGGACTACATTACCCTGAATACCTTTATACTGCTCAGAATATCACTTTGTGATACCTTTAATAATTGTCTCTCAAGGGCAGCTTGACATCTAAATCAGAATGATAACTGTAAAAAGATGTTCTAATTACCAATATATAACTTCCCATAACACTTTCCACCTCAGAATAAAGCGGGCAGTGACATTTCCGGTGCCACATCTCACAGTGCTATTCTAGTACCCCATACTCTGGAGACAAAGGCTAAAATTATCATTTCTGTTTCAGAGTCTCATATAAGGTCCACTTTGGCCATACTGTCAACTATACAATAGTCTAAGTCCAAAGGTATATACATTATTATCACGTCAAGCACCCTTGAATATAAAATAACTTCAAAATGCATTTGTATATGTTTCTACTTGTACTGTCTGAAGTGAAAAGTACTAAATTGTAGTAAGTGAACTAAGAGTTGATTGTTATTTTTGTGAAAATAAACCTGCTTTGCTTACATCATATGGACTGATGAGGCAAATCTATATTGCATGCCTAACATTTAATTATCTCAAAATGGATATACCAGTCCATTCAGTCAGCATAGTACATTATGTGAGAGTGAAAGGACAGTGTTCTCAACTAAGCAGTATTATTCTTTTATGAAGAACTATTGTCTTCTTTTAGGTAGCCTACGCACTAACTGTTTTACCACTGGGCATCAATGCTGTGAAGACAGTGGCTAAGCAATTACAATCTGTTTTTTTACAAATATTATTACTTCTAGTTTCTGTTCAGAATCAGTTTATGGACAATTAAAAATATCTGGAAAGTTTTGAAAGTAGAATCAACACAGTCAGCAAGAAGTAGAGAACTATTTTTGCTATGGCTATAGGAAAATTCTGAAGGAAGAGAGGATAACAGTTCAATATACTGTTGAATTATTGTGATTTCTTATTGAAGTCAAGAGCCTGCCATTTGTTAATTTGTATTATTGACTTTACACTGTCAAGCAGTGTTATGAGTAATCTAAGCCACTTCAATTGTTACTAAAGTTCCAGTGATTTCGAGATGCCTTTTGGTAACAAAGTAATGGACTAAAAAGGGTCAGACCACTTATGTATATAATTTCATTCAGAAAACTGAAAGTAATTTCACAAACACCAGATATAGCATGTTGTGCCATGTCTTTGATTGTTAATGCAATTTAGACATTCTCCTTTTTTACTTGTAGGTTGTTTGGCAGAATTCCATTTAGATTTTGCTAATTATACCTATTCTTCATTCACAAAGGCATATATTCAGCTATGGAGATCATCAGTTTGTAAAGCTAATATCAGTTCATTTTTCCCATTTGGTCCACCACATTCTGTTTCTTTCACATGTTTTCAAGGGTAGTCGATGCAATTTCAAAGTTCTGAGGCAGCAGCTGGAAAAGTTAAGGTTGATGTTCCCTTCACCCCTTTAGCTTATCAAAGGTTTGGGAACCTCATAGGATCCTTCTATGGTCATGTGGATGTCGAGATTCCTTCTTTGCTGTAGCATTAATATTTGTGCCTGTCATTCTGTTTTTCTATGTGCTATGTGCTGTGGTTTGAGAAAGGGTGTAAATGTGAACTTATGCATCCACTATCAAATTGGCAGATAAAGGTTATATTCTGTGCTTAGATGTTGATATTTCTTTAGTTCCAGAATCCTTCCCATTGGTCTTGGTGCCTGAAATGCCCTATGGGGTTTAGATACTTCAGTTGGTTTTCTTGCGTCAGATGTGATGTGTCAGTTTTATGTTGTTCTGTTCCTGTAATTTTTGCTTTGGCTATTCAGTGGCATTTCCACTAGTCTAGGGGTTGTCCACTGAAAAGGGCAGAGAATGCACCCTAATGGGAGTGGTGGAGGTGAACCTAGTGTTTCCAGTGGCATTTGGGGGTAGTAGTCTCAGTCCCACCATCTCCAGGATGGCTACACTATCATGTTACTCCTGCTTGGATGGCAGGACTGACGTGCTTCTTTCTCCTTAGAGGAGAATTATGTAAATATGGTACCATGACGTTTTTATTATTTGCTGGCTTTCTAAAATATATTTGTCTTATCACACATCAATGCCTCATAGTTTATTTGGTGGTTACCATATGGTTGTTTTTTATACAACTGGTGTCAGTTAGTATGGCCTGTGTCATTGGCTGACACCCGAAACACATGCGAACAGGTGAGACTATTAGGACTCACCTAAGTTAAATTAACAGTGTCTGTTGACTGTTTAAACTGTGTCACTCCTGGAGTTGGAGGAGCTGTACTTCTGCTGGTCTTGTGTTGGTGCAGATGTCAATTTGGGTCATTTAGTCCTCCAGTGCATTTAGCTTAACAATATCATAATTCTCCTGCAACGGTCGGTCTCATGATCTTAATCCTGAAGTTTAATTGAAAAGTCACTTTACTTACTGAATGGTAGGGCCATAGTGTGTCATGAACTGTGCATGATGTTTGGGCCACTGCCATTTCTTGTTGGTCAAAGGCTTTGCAATGTTTGCTATATCCTTGCAACATATGTAAGTAGCTTATATTGATGGGGATGAAGTTATAATGGCACGGTCACTTGCTGGTTCTTTATTACACTGAATTGTACTCTTCCTTGTCACAATCCTAAATTCAATTGCTTTAACTATTCTGTGCAGTCAGCCTTTAACTGTTGCATACCACAAAGGGGTTTCTGGGGCTAGGTAATGTATTTCTCACCTCATACAAGGAGAAGGGACAACAATTAAAAAACATAAAGTGTAGCTTTCCTGACATGCCTTACCCTTGTACCATAAGACCCAGGAAGAGATATATTAGGACTCATTTTAATAAAGAATACCAGTAAATAATGGGAGCATTGCATAGTTTTGAATGAAAAGTACAATTTACACTACATTTGTAGTACAAGTATTATCAGCAGGTATTCTTGAGAGTGGTGAGAGTGTGGAAGGCAGCAAGTAGGCTGAGCTTCTATCCTATTAAAGATTTGCCAGATTTGAGAAGCTTTGGGAGTTTGGGTAGACTTAGGATTGTGTGAACGTTTGTTAAATGTATGGGTGGCACTTGCAGAGGAAAAGAGGTGACTTTTCTCTTATTTAGCAAATTGATGGGAACAGAAATGGGGTTCTCGGATACAGACTTTTTTTTATATAGAAAGACTGCAGTGATAATACCATAGTAAAGGAATAGTAGGTAAAGTGTCTATCACCATTATGTTTGCTACTTTACTATTAGCCCTCTGTTTCCTCTTCATGTTCCTTTGCTCTTTTCTTCCTTGCTACACTTTCCTTTCCTGGACCTGTAGTGTTCACAGGAGCTTAGAACCTCGACTGAGCTGCCTGGTGTGGGTTCCATCGATCTTACACAGGTGGACTCATCTGATTAGCCAGGCTTGATACATATGATAATGGCTCGGATTGACTGCAAAATGTTGCATGACCAGAGGTTTTCCTTCCAGATCGGTTTCAACTTGTTTTGTCGAACAATTCTTTTGGATCTGAAGCAAGTACTTGACAGAACAATATTTTATCATCTCCAGACAATGTTGCCCTGACAGCTTTCTCAATCATGTGCTAACCTCTTTTATGTAATTGGGTCATTTCATCCCAATAGTTTGCATCTGACTCTATAGAATTCTATATATTTACATTGTAAATTCTCGAAACAGCCACTGTGCATCTCCCTATCAACAGGATGTATGCAAGATGGGATATAGGGGCATATCAGCAACAACTGGCGATAATTATCGCTAAACGCACTTAGCGCTAGGATAACTATCGCCGGCTAGCGTGGATTTTTATCGCTGAGATAGCGTGCTATTAGCAACGCTTATCTCAAAAGCGATAAAAATCCTAGCGCTAACTGCCTAATGTGAGATTATCGCTGGAAACCCAGCGATAATCTCACAAAATGTGGCGTTAGCTTGTTGATAGGGCCTCACATACTTAGCCATGATATCCACCTTCCATATGATATCATGGCTAAGTCTCTCCTGAAGCAGGAGTAAGGAAAGTAGCGATAACAGGGGTTATCGCTACTTTTCCTGCCGCTATGCTTCATAGCGTGGGGCTTGATGATAGGAGAAATGTCGCTTAGCGACATTTCTCCTGTCATGTCAGGTCAGGAATGCCCACTTTGCATCTAATTAGAGATGCAAAGCTGGGCGTTAAGAATTTGGGCGCTAATGCAAGGTTTCACGCGTTAGTGTGACCTTGCTAATTAGGCGATAAAATTATCGCCACTTTTCGGCCGAAAAAGGCCGCAAAAGCGGCGATAATTTTCTATCGCCGCCTTGTAATTATGCCCCTCTGTTTTCAGTGAACATAACAGTTGTCTTTATGACGGAGTCAATGTTTAATTGTATGATTATTTGGGCACATTGCTTGTTTTAAGCGTATTTTAATCGACCCAAATTTCAGTATTATAATCCGATGTTGTTGCACTAAACTAATTTTAGCAAAACCGAACAAGTCCACGCTCGGTGAATTCGACGAATTCCTTTGTTGATAATCTGAACATAAATGCATATGAAATTCATTGGTTTTTTAAACATGCATCATTTGGAATTAATAATTCTCTATAATTATTCACAGCGCTCTTTTTAAATTGCATTTTACAACAGTTTTGAAATGAGCCACGCCTCACAATTTAGCAAGCTTTATTGCTGATCTAGCATTTCAGAACCCAAAATATGTTATAAAATGTATCTTTGAGCTAGTGTCTTATCACCAGAAACGGGGAACAACTATACGAGTACATTTGGCGATTGCGAACTTTGTGATTGAAACAATATCAAGGCTTGTGACCGCAAAATGGCGCTTGGCCATGCACTACACCATTTGTGTGAGTCCAGAAAGCTTTTCTGAATTTCAACAAACTTTTGCGAATCATTGTGCATCCTAGTTAGGACAGTGTATAAAAGGAATTGTGATTTACATTGGTTTGTAGCAATGATTTGCAGCAGCAATGGCAGTCACAAATCATTGAAAAGCAACTGAACCCTCAAAAACAGTGGTAATTCACCTACAAAGAGAAAACTGTCTTACAGGGATTGTTCACACTTTGGGAATCTTGTTGGGGTGCCTCGGAGGGAACAGTCAGTATTCAGAGACTTCCTAAATGGGAAACATTTTTTATAAACAGCAAATGTCACTTTTACCACTTTAGTGTGTTGAATGACCCACTGATGCCCACCACACTACCTTCACAGTGCGCCGTCATAGCACAAAAGGAAATGTTTTGGTTGAAAACACCAGATACATTTTCTTTTCCTAAATCAAATACGGGATGTGAACATAGAACTTCCCTTGCCTCCTGAGTTTGATTTGCTTGTTGTGCTGTACAAGTTGCACATAGAGCACAATAAATTCACAGTAAAATAATCGTAAAAGCATACCACACTAATGGCATGGTCTACTTTTGATCTATATCTATCAACACAGGCCTAGGACTTAGAAGGTAAGGTAATTTATTGTTAGCTGTGGTCAGATCCTATCACTTTAGGTATATGATACTCCCCGTTTTAAAAAAAAATTTTTTTTGGGGTAGTCACCAACAAAGCTAGCCACCTTCAATTTAAAAATAAGAGTTTTACTTCTGGCAATCCCCTTGACAAACCTCAAGGTGCATGAACTCGCGTAAAATACACCGGGTGTTTTTTCTAATACAAATAATAGAAAAAATATGAAAAAAATGTGAAAGGAACGAGATGGCACCTCACGTGCGCACCACCAATTGAGCCTGCTGATTGGTACTCATCAGCTCTGC
The DNA here is from genome assembly GCF_964204655.1 of Triturus cristatus. Lineage (NCBI taxonomy): Eukaryota > Metazoa > Chordata > Amphibia > Caudata > Salamandridae > Triturus > Triturus cristatus. The sequence goes on along the minus strand of NC_140588.1, from coordinate 315,691,484 downwards.
CCACTCTTATCATCATTGGTTGCCATCACGCTCCAAAAAATAAATGAAAAAAGTGTCCAAAAATAAACCAAAACTGTGACGGTACGTGGTGAAGAAATCACATACCAAGTGCGACTGAATAGTGAAGATAAAAGATTGAAGAGGATGCACCCTCAATAGGTTCAAACTTTATTCTTCCTTTGATGTGCACCCAAGTCAAAACTTAAAAAGGTTGCTTAATATGCATACCATTATGTAGTGCCAACATGTTTCATCGCCTAATATATTTATGGCGATTTCGTCAGGGCAGCTCCAGTCACTTGGCACACACAGGGGACACTGTTGAAATTTTCTTAGTGAGCCATGGCCTCGCGTACCAGCTCGCTCTAACAGGTCATACGCGGGCTCCTTAAGTGAGTCCTCGCAGCGGTTCCACACTCAGCTGTAATGCGAATCACCCAAAGCCTCACGGAGCTCAGCTCTAAATGCCACTAAATGCACAGAAAAAAAGCCTGAAATAAAAGAAAGGGTGAGAGTTTCCCTGGCATTGGGCTGCGCTCCCCACCCCAGAATTGACCTAACAATCTTTCTGCATCCCTGAGAGCAAATGGGGGTTTACAACAAATCTGCCCACCGGAGGGCAGAAAGGCCTCTGGACACCAAGGATAGATTTTTTCTCGCTTTACAGCTGGTGGACATATCCCCTACTTCTAAAGCCCCAAAAGTATTTCTGCCCACTTAGGGGCAGATATATGTTGCAGTTGCGCCACTTTTACGCAGCCGTTGCGTCACTTTTGTGATGCAGCGGCGGCGTAAACTCTGCTCCACGTTGCGCCCTATTTACATCGTGACGCATCTATGGAGATGCGTCACGGTGTAAAGCCATTCGCCACATGAAACCTGCGTCAGGTTTCATGTGGGCGTTTCCACGCAGGGGTAGCGTTCCGTCGAAGGAACGCCCCTGAAAAGTGACTCAGTGAAATCTATAAGATTTCACTGAGTCACTTTCCCAACGCTGATGCGTCAAAACCCTGCGCCTGCTTGAAGCAGGCATAAGGCTTGACGCACCATGTTAGGTATGGGGTAGGTTGGAACAGTGCTGAAGTTGCGTCGCGCTTGCGACACAACTTCAGCACTGCGCCAACCTTACGCCGGCAGATACGTCACGCATCTGCTTGTCCTTGCGCCACGATGCACCGCATTGTAAATGCGGCGCATCTGCGGTGGCGCAAGGGCAAACTTGCGTGACGCATCTTCCCTGACGCTTCCATGCTGATTTGCAGGGATGCGCCAGGGAACATAAATCTGCCCCATAGGGTCTAGAACTTCCATTTCCCCATGGCAAGTGAGAGGAAATTTAGATTATTTTAGGTTTAGTTTTGACATATGGACTGGCAGAATAGGGGTATATCAGAGAAAAAACAGAAAGGGATTGTACAATCCGGAGGGACAGGGTACCACAACTAGACTATCAAGTCATTTAAAGGAGCTTCATTTGAATATGTCTTATTAGTTCTCGCACTCAATACACATTCTACTCACAGTCATAGCTATGCCTGATTTGGATCAGAGCTGTGTTAAGGCTCGCCTGGTTTTAGCGCATAGAAACTGGGTCTCCTACCTCATTACAGAGATTTTTAAATCGCCACTGTTTTTAACGCTGCCATAGCTTTTAAAAAACTTCGACTGTGATAATGCTGTTTTTGACTCTGCCTTAGCTTTTAAAAACTTTGACTGTGATATTTGTGTTGTCACTCACCTGTTTGGCTTGCTTTCACAGAGCTGGAGGGTTTTGGGACCAACTAGCGGGGCCGCCATCTTAAGGGTTAGCAGACCAGTTATTCTTACGCTGGGGGGATAAAAGGCACGCTGATGCAGACGCGCTGTGCTGCATGACTGGGATCAGAGCTGTGTTAAGGCTCTCCTGGTTTTAGCGCATAGAAACTGGGTCTCCTACCTCATTACAGAGATTTTTAAATCGCCACTGTTTTTAACAGTGCCATAGCTGTTAAAAAACTTTGACTGTGATAATTGAGTTGTTGACACTGCCTTAGCTTTTAAAAACTTTGACTGTGACAATTGTGTTGCCACTCACCTGTTTGGCTTGCTTGCACGGAGCTGGAAGGATTTGGGAGCAACTAGCGGGCCGCCATCTTATGGGTTAGCAGACCAGTTATTCTTACGCTGGGGGGATAAAAGGCATGCTGATGCGGCAAGCCCGTCTGCACCTGTCCGCACTTGGACCGGGCTCAGGGCCGGTCCCCCTGGTCGTTCCTCGCCAAACATTATAACTTACTCCACTTTGGACATCCTTAGACTCGACCCAGTAGGGGGAAGCGAAAGGTGCTTCGTTAGTACCCAACTGCCCTTTAAGTATATGCCCAAAATGTAGGTCACATTTTGGATCAGCCGGCCACCGGTCGTAAAGATAAGCCAGGAAGGAGTGATAACATAACGGATCCACCTTCCCTGAGATCTGCGCTGCTGAATGCAAGATCTTTGATTAAACATAGCATTGGATGGGATTTACTCTAACAACCCAAATCTGGCATACACCTCGGTACTCCCATTGGTATGGTCGGATGTTATGTTATGTTATGTTATAACAATTTATTACGCGCACAGCGACTCCAGCAAAGAAGCATCCCGGCGCATCCCGATCATAGTGCCGTTCTCTTCGAATTGAAAAAGCCGAAGGGCCATACACCTAGATCGGAACTTACAAAGAAAATTGAAAAAAGAGCCTGGAAAAATGTAGACAGCATAGAGTTAGAGATGGCCTTAAAGAATACTTTGCGCCCTCTTCTATCAGACGTAGATGAAGCTACCTCTGTGTACACTGCTCGCACCTGGCCTGCTCAGACAGCCCTCATTGCCGTCACAGATGACTAGACATCGGCGAAACTTCAGCCCTCATCCTCCTGGACCTGTCAGCCGCCTTCGACACAGTCTGCCACTGCACACTAAGGACACGCCTCCAAGAAGCTGGAATCCAGGAGAAGGCCCTGGACTGGACCACGTCCTTCCTCTCCGGCAGAACCCAGAGAGTCCGCCTCCCACCCTTCCGATCCGAAGCAACCGACATCATCTGAGGCGTACCCCAGGGCTCATCCCTCAGCCCGACCCTGTTCAACTTCTACATGGCCCCCCTCGCACAAGTGGCCCGCCAGCATGACCTGAACATCATCTCCTACGCTGACGAGACCCAGCTCATCCTCACCCTCACCAAGGACCCACACACGCCAAAACCAACCTCCATGAGGGAGTGAAGGCCGTCGCCGTGTGGATGAGGATCAGCCGTCTAAAACTGAACTCGGACAAGACGGAGGTCCTCATCCTCGGCCCCACCCCCTCTGCCTGGGACGACTCCTTGTGGCCGACTACACTGGGAACAGCACCGATGCCCACGGACCACGCACGTAGCCTACGATTCATCCTCGACTCCTCCCTCTCCATGTCGAAGCAGGTCAACGCCATCTCCTCCTCCTGCTACAACACCCTCCACATGCTACAGAATCTACAAGTGCATCCCGACCGAAACCAGAAGAATGGTGACCCAAGCCCTCATCAGCAGCAGGCTGGACTACGGCAACGCACTCTACGCAGGAATCCCGGCCAAACACCTACAACGACTGCAACGCATCCAAAACACCTCCACCCGCCTGATCCTCAACATCCCCTGCCGAAGCCACATCACCCCCCACCTAAGAGACCTGCACTGGCTCCCTGTCAACAAGAGGATCACCTTCAAGCTCCTCACCCACGCACACAGAGCACTCCACAGCACCGGACCAGCCTACCTGAACAGCAGACTCAGCTTCTACACCCCCACCCACCAGCTCTGCTCCGCCAGCCTCGCCCTTGCCACCGTCCCCCGCATCCAACGAATGACCTCCGGTGGCAGATCCTTCTCCTTCCTCGCCGCTAAGACCTGGGACACCCTCCCGACCCATCTGCGGCAGACCCAAGACCTGCTCACAGAAGACTCCTCAAGACCTGGCTCTTCGAGCAGTAGCAGCACCCCCTCCCCTCAGCGCCTTGAGACCCTCATGGGTAAGTAGTGCGCTTTACAAGTAACTGATTGATTGATTGATTGACTGAATGGATAGATGCAGCATGTAACAAACTAGCTCTGATTAAAAAGTAGACCCCTAAACGGGCCCAACCGTCAGCCCCTTGGTATTTGGATGAATTAAAAAAACAAAAACAGGCCTTCAAGCATCTAGAAAGGGCATGGAGGAGTGGCTACAAAAGCCTGGATAAAGAAAAATATAAGGAAAGTAGGGAACAAATATCTCAGGCCAAATCGAATTCCAAAGAACTCTTCAAAACCATTTCTAAACTAGCGGCCCCCATGGCCCCCAAGAGGCAAAGCAGTCCTGAACTCTGTGAAAAACTGTCTAACTTCTTCAACAAAAAGTGGAATCCATCTTTTCCTCATTTACCCTAGCTCAAAGAGGGGAAAAGGGTGATACCACAGAAAGAGGAATTAATTACACCAGTTCTAGACAATTTCTCCCTGTTAGGGACACCCGACTCGATTCAACTTCTGAGTTCCATTAGATCCGGGTCTCCGTGGGATCCATGTCCGGCCTTGGTATTGAAACAAATCCCAGAAGTTATAGGATCGGCCCTTACACCGCTGTTTAATGCCATATTTACAACATGCAAATTTCCCAGAAACTAGAAGAAGGCCTCTATACTCCCCCTTTTAAAAAATCAACCCATGACCCCAGTGATCCAAACAAGTACAGGCCAACTTCCACTACCTGAAAAAATTATTGAAAAGGCCATGAATTTCCAGCTCAGCACATTCCTTCGGACTAATATTCTACTCGACCCATCTCAATATGGGTTAAGAGCAGAACACAGCACTGAGTTGGCCTTAATTAAATCAACAGAGGAAGTAAGGGAGGACTTGGATAGTGGAGGAAAGGCAATTCTGATATTGTTAGTCAGCAGCCTTTGAAACGGTCCATCACGAAGTGCTGATGGACCAGCTGTAGGAAGCAGGGGTACAAGGAGCTGCCTGGAACCTTTTGCAGTCCTTCCTTTCTGAAAGTATGCAAACAGTGGAATTGGGCAACTACAGGTCAAAGCCGTTCTCCCTACCACGTGGGGTGCCACAGGGCTCTTCGCTAAGCCAAACGCTCTTTAACGTATATGTTAGTTCTCTGGCAGGCCTGATCAGATCCTATGACTTCAAACTTACCTCCTACGCAGACGACAATCAAATAGTGTTGTCACTCAGGGATGGGGAAGAGAAGGAAACAGGGGCCTGTTTTCAGGACTGCATGAAAGCCATCTCCGGGTGGATGTCATCCAATTGCCTAAAATTGAACTCAGGCAAAGCAGAGGTCATCTTGTTCGGGAACAACCCCAGCTTGTGGACACCAGACTGGTGGCCAGCCGAGCCACCAGGTCCCGCTCCCACCAGGAAAGCAAAGAACCTGGGGGTGATCGTTAACAATAAGCTCACTATTGGCGATCACATAAGCTCGGTGGTCTCAGCATGTTTCCATACTCTGAGAATCAGAAGGAAAATACACATTTTCCTCCCTGAAGGCAGTCTTAGGACAGTGATCACGGCTCTCATCATGGCGCGGCTAGACTACTGTAACAGTCTATTTTTGAATGCCCAAAAACAGTACATCAATAGGCTTCAAATCACACAGAATGCAGCAGCTAGATTGCTTACAGGGACACCAAAATTTGTCTCAGTAAAAAAGGGATTAAACCAATTGCACTGGCTCCCCGTGAATCAAAGGGTATGTTTTAAGGCCCTCTGCATGGTCTATAAAGCCCTCAATGGGGTAGGTCCCAACTATCTGAGGCAAAAATTCAAGTGGTACTTTCCTGGAAGGACTCTTCGGTCCGCAGGAGCTAAACAAGTCCTAGTCCCCCAGATTAAAAATGCCAGCTGGGGGAGCAGAAGTATCATCACCTGCGCTGCTAAAGCCTGGAATGATCTCCCGTTCTATTTGAGAAACTCAGTCCATCTCCTCACCTCCAGGAAGGGCCTGAAAACTTGGCTTTTCTCACAGTACCACCCTCAGTACTGACAACCAGCAGGCTTGCTTAGCGCCAGGACACCCAAGGGTAACCGTGCGCTTTAAAAGTTCAAATAACATACCATAACATATTTCCCTAGAGACATCAAGGTCGGACCCCATGCCATGACCGTACATTTCTTTCTTTATTGATAAAAGCCACAACATCTTCAATGAATAAATAGGTTCTTTATATAAATTGTAGGGATTGTTAATAAACAGGCTATAACAGTTAAAAAACTTGAATATAGTAAAAAACATTCAATCTTCTCAATGTATAGGTATATCAACAATAAGAAAAATACAGTGAGCAATCACACCTCTCTTTAAATGCATGACTGTATAGAAAGAGACTATTAATGTTAAAAGATATATAATATACAAACAAAAACCAGGAGAATTCAATTGACAAAACACTTATGTCTTCAAGTCACTAATCTATTAGGTCATGATGCAGAGTACAGGGTATCTAAAATTCATTGATCTCTACTATATCACTCATTGCGTTTTAGATTTAGTAAAAAATATTGCATCGACACGTTTCAGTGGAATCCCAATGATTAGAGCCACCTTTTTAGGATGAAAAAGTTCTCTCCAGTTGTATCAAAAATATTTGGTGGCTATACAAAAAACATAAATAATTACAATCCGACCTTTGGATCTCTACTTATATACCTGTCGGCCCCACTTTTCTCTACCCTTTAGTTCATAAGATGTCACATTGATGTCACAGGGTTTGCATTTGATCTCACTTCACCTCTTAATATATTCTTAGCCTTATCATTCTTCCAGTCACTCTGGCTCACAATCACACATGTATCCTTATTTAGGAGAAATACTTGTTTGCAATAACACCTCTTTGCAAATTCTCAATCAATTAAAATCTTTCTCCCTTTTTTGGTTCATGTGCACTTCTTAGATGTCACTACTCCCAGTAACGGCTGACATTATGGTTGTCACCATGTAGGTGATCACTTCTAAAACAGTTATTTGAACTCACATGATAGTGTAGTTAAAACCGTTTCACTCTTTCTTGAGGTGTAAAATAAAAAAAATGTCCTCCTCCAGGAGCTTTATGATCGAATGGACGTTAATCTGCAAAATGAATAAACATATTATAGGGGATATCAACAAAAAAATCCTCAATTACCCACCCTATCAAAATTAATTTTTACGGTTTCTTCCTCTGTGTGTCCTACCTTGATTCTTTCCTAGTACTCCAAAAGTCTCAGTCCTTCATTAGGGTAAATAATTTTTCAAGGAATTATCCTCTCCTGTAGCCATACGTCTTTATAGCTCTTCCTTATTTTGGTGCAATCCAGTGCGGGGCTCTTTGCTATATATTCAATTAGGGCTCCCAAACGTGGCAATGGAGACAGATAAAACATTTTGCTCAAAGTAACAGTAGAGATAATCTATCCTGAATTTTAATATAATTTCCCATATTAGTCTATGAGACATCTTAAAGATATTAGACTGTTGTATTTCATTGTGTCTGCTTCAGTAGTGTCCTCATATCAGAGCAATGACATGTATGCTTCCCATAGTTACCAAGGGGCTAAATAATTCTAGACCAATCAGTTTCGTTTCTATTTCCTACTGTTTTATATCCTAATCCTCCTTCCGTTAATCTATATGGGCATTCTTTGTCCCCAGGGTGTCGGTTCTCATACTGTGAAAATACCTATTAAATTTGGGGGCCGCACTTTCCTAGGACATCATATGTGGTTGCAGCACTCGATCCTTACAGCGAGTTGCCTTTGGCAAAAGCCGTCTGAATGGCGGCTCTTTAATTTAGGACAATATTGGTGTGGCTATTCTTTTTCCCTGTTGTTTTGGTGGGATCTATGTCCCTTTATAAATAGTTACACTTCAAAAAAGGGAAAAGGGAAAATGGAAAATCAGATAAACTAAGGGACCGCTATTTCCCATCCGTTGTGCACGGGTGTGGCAATCATTCCCACCAGTATTCTACATTCTCAGGAGACTAAATGCCAGCTTCTTACCTTCTCTCAGACGGGGCGCGTATGTCGTCCTCTTCTTGCCAGCTTATTTGAATCTTTCAAACCTCTACGCACACTGCTTAAATGTTTGCATTTTCCAGGCTCAAAGTCACTCACATGATTGCGTTGGTCATGGATATTATACTATTATTGGCGCCATATTGAAACTGCTACTACAACTCCAAGCCCAGAAAGTGTTTCAATCGAAAGCACTTAAGTCTTGCATTTGGAGTTGCGCTATCTAGAAATTACTAAAATATACTTAATGGTGACCGTCTATTCTGATCCTTAAACATATATCACATTAATTTCTAATTCATTAGGCTTCTCAATCCAGCTATATCTTCTTCAGTAGAATATTGCCTTTATATATATTGCCTCACTGGTGGCCATATTGGAGCAGTTCATTCTCATTCTTGTGGACCCAGAAGGTGTTTCAATATAAAGCCCTCAAGTTTGACGTTTGGAATTCCACTTTCTGGAGAGTACTAAATAATCCTTAACGGCAACCATCTGTTCTGATCCCTAAATATGTATCATATTATTTTCTAATTCCTTAAGTGTCTCAATCTAACTTTACACTCTTCAATAGAAGATACCATTTACATGCATTGCCTCACTGGTAGCCATATTGGAGCAGTGTATTCTCATTTTTGTGGTCCCACTTGAACATCCTTAACCCGTCATTTATTTTTAATTGCACCTACCTATTGGTCCTAAAGATTTTTATGTAATTTAAATGTTATTATTAGCTATAATGAGCACTACTATTTGTCTCATAGGTACTTGACCAGCTATATTTTTTCTGATACAACCTCCCATCAGACCAAAGGTGTCTTTTAGTAATTAGAATATTGTCATTTACTGTGAAGGTCATTGCAAGAGTACCTTACATCTACTAGATCCCATTGTCAGTGCTGGAATCCACAGTCCTAACTCAAATGTCTGCAATTGGGATATTTTATCCTCATCCGCTTCATACCCTGTTTATTGCATCATGTGATGAACTTATCCCATTCTTCTCTCAGGTTTAGCCCATCCCTAACCGTGTTTAATCTAGAAATATACCACTTCTCTCTAAGTTTTCTCTTCTCATCCCGGCAACCCCCTCTTCTATTTATAGTCCCTTTCTCTATAATAAACCATTGAAGGTCCATATGACTATGGCCTTTTTTGTAAAAATGATCCACAAGTGGGACATTTTGTTTAACTGTTATATTGGCTGATTTATGTTCTTCAACTCTAACCCTCAGTTCCCTACTTGTTCCCCAACATAACCCAAACCGCAAGTGCAATTAAGTAAATATATCACTTTTTAGATGCAGCAGTTGTTGAGGGTGCATGCAGTTATCTTTACTCCATTGTGTTATATCTCCATAGCCACTATACACTGATCACAAATATTGCAATTCACACATCTATGGTTCCCTTTTTGCCACTTTGTTAGTTAAGGTAGATTGCTAAATATTTGTTCTTTCCCTATGGGTATGTACTAGTTGGCTACTAAGGTTTCTGTTTCTTTTGAAAGCAAATAGGGGTTTATCCAGTCTGATATTGTCATCATCATTTAGAATTTTCCAATTCCTATTTATCAAGTTATTTACTTGCTAATCTTGGAGTAGGTGCTTGCAAATATTATTCTCATAATTTTTTCCTTGTTTCTTGTTTTATCAAAGATCTTCTCCCTATTATAAAACTGATCTCATTTAAATGAGTGTGAAATGAGTTTCTTAGGGTATCCACTATCACAGAGTTTATTTTTAACACCTCAGGGTGTTTGTAAAAATCATCCAGAGTAGAACAATTCATCTGAAGACAGAGAAATTGGCCAAAAGGGATATTATCCCTCTGTGATCTTGGATAGAAGCTAGAAACGTGGAGGAGGGTTTTCTTGTCTGTAGGTTTGGTGTACAGCCCCATCTATAACTTTCCCATGTTCCCCTTAATTGAGATATCTAAGAATTCAACCCACTCTTTGCTCCAATGGGAGGTGAATTTCAAATTTTGGTCCCCCAAGTTAAGCCAGGCTAGGAATTCTTCCAAATGTTCTACTGGTCCTTCCCATATGAAAAAGATATAATTGATAAACCAATACCACTCCCTTACATTTTCATAGAAGGGGGCCATCTCATTATATATGTGTCTTCTTTGAAATTCCCCAACATAACGACTTGGGGTGCCAGTCGCTCCCATGCTGGTCCCCTTTAGCTGGAGAAATAGCTGGTCTTTGAAAAGAAAAATATTGTTCTTGAGGACCATCGATACACAGTTTGCAATAAATTACTCATTAGATCCTCTTGAATCTATGGTTTGTAGTGTTTGGCTAATTACATATATAGTTGCTTCCTGATGGATGTTTGTGTATAAGTCCTCAATGTTTGAAGTAACTAGGCATTGAGTATCCCTGTGAAATTTCTTATTTTCCAACATTAAGATGATATGTGCTGAATCTCTAACATAAGATTTCAGTTGACTGACTAAGAGTCGTAGGAAGCAATAAGCATATTTACTTAGTGGTTACCATAGTGAGCCTAAACAACTGACTATGGGTCTCAATGGAGGATCTTCAAAATCCTTATGGACTTTAGATAGCCAATAGAATGCTGGAATCTTAGGGACTGTATTATTAAGGAACCTTAATTCCTCGCCACAAATCCGATCATTGCCCCTGCTTCGGTCAGTAATTTTAGGCAGTCCTTTTTAAGAATACCTGATTTATCCTATGAAATCTGTAAATAGTGTTCCTTAACCGAAAGGAGTTTCAAAGCTCTTGTTTCATAGTCCATAGTGTTAAACACAACGACTCCTCCCCTTTTTTCTGCAGGTTTAATCGTAATCTCCATGTCCTTTCCAAGGGAGTCTAAGGCCTCTCAATGTTGTTTATTCGAATTAGTAGGGTAATTATGTGGTTCCGCTAGATTTTTCTGTATGCCTATCTCAGCTACCCAATTTCCTGTTACTTACTATGCTGAATGGCTGAACTGTTCAGGCTTGGTGTCAGCTGGCACCTAGGGAAGAGCTCGCCTAAGCTCAGACACCTTTGAAAACTGCACACTAAAGGAGTCAGGGTGGTTTGATTTTTGTGGATTTCCCTACATTTTCTTACCTAGAGTGCCTTCCACACATCAAACCTTTTTTCTTAATGTCTCCTCAAAATTATATAGGGGAAGTTTCCAGGCTCTGTGGGGATTGATAAAAGTCCTGCCAACCAACGTTCCCACACTTCTCCCCATAAAAGTAGTATCATGCCTGTGTTGCTGGGCTTGGTGCCCGTGATGGTAAAGACCCCAAAAACACAACATGAAGCCATCACATTTTTTCATCAAATTGACCGATTTTGGCAATTTGGGTAACTGCAATATTTGGGGCCAGGCTTGACTGCAGTCCAGGGAAACCTACTAAATCCAGACAATTTTAAAAAACAGACACCCACGAGATTTTTAGCTTCAAAATCCTGCAAACCTCAATTTGTGGCTAAAATCTTAAATTTTCTTCACATGTCTATAAGGGAAACTTCCAGAATCTGTGAAGGGCCACAATATTCTTAGCACTCAGTATTCCCACACTTGTCTCAATAACAACTGTACCCCACTTGTGTGGGTGGAACTAGTGTCACCGACATGTAAAGATCACACCAAGGACCATGTGAAGATCTATTGACTATGTTACTGATTTTTGGAAAAATGTCAAGTCCTTGCTGAGCTTCGAGAATGGTTGCAACGTTACAAATGGTAGTATAATCTTTCTCACTACAAACGACTTTGTGAGGAAAAACTCTTGTGAAGTAAAGTTGGCCTAAGTTTGTAAACTCAGTAGAATTTGCACCATTCACATAATGTGAAGTTTGCCAACTTCAACTAACTTTGCACATTACATACCATCTTCATCCAATTTTTAAGATAAATGTCTATATTTATGAGTAAGGCAGAGAGAAATTAACACATGGTTTTAAGGGTTAGTTTGGATCTGTCCAGCCACAAATTTTCATTATGCACTTTGTTCATACGTGATTGTAGTGTGCGATAAAATCGCATGTGATTTTATAATGAAGTATAATTACATGCAGAAAGATATAGCTGATACAAGTTGCAAGGGAACCTTTAGCACATCAGAATTAGCGTCTATATTTACAGTCTGCCCAGAGAATGTGGTAACTTTTCCAAATATAAATGCAACTATAATGCATTAACTTAACTTTCAAGCAAACCACTAGCAACTATCATTAAATAAGTACAGAGATATGGCTTTGTTAGGACACATCCTCTGTTACATTAAACACGACCTACAGGCAAGCTATTTTTTGGATCCAAAATAAAAAAAAAAAGGTATTCATAGCTCAAAAAGCATGACGTTTAGTGGGATCATTCAGTATGCCCTCATACAGGTGCAGGAAGAGCAAAGGACCAGTGCATAGTTAAGGCATAATGGAGGGTTTATAATCCCAACACCATATTAAAAAAAATTAATTAGAGAAACTTACATCTACAAAACATGCAAGCTGTACCTCTGGGCCATTACGTTCCTAAATAGTATTGTTTAGCCACTAACAAAACTATTCATACAGCAGTTTGTCAATAATCCTTGGACACAACCTTATAAACAATTCATTCTGACACAATATTTTCTTAAGAAAACCAAACTTTGATTTCCAAACGTATTTCCTTTTACTTTTTAGTAAGCCGGGTCTGGTGGCTCAGTGGACTAATGTGTGCATTGCAGGTGCCTCTGTTCGACCTCATGGTCACAGGTTCAAATCCCGGCGAGTCAGCTCAGCCTTTCATTCATCTGAGGATGATAAAATGAGTACCATTCAGTTGGGTAACAATGAATATCTGTTATTCAGCGCCAAGAGACCTCTGGGTGAACGTGCGCTTTACAAATGTTATGTGATTTAAACAAACGAGATACCATCTAAAGGAATCGTATACCACATTACATTTCCAAATAATAATCTAGAAAAGTAATAATTAGGACAGAAATTCAGTTTTGGTTGCAAACTCCTATTTGCGCTCGAAACATGAATACAAATAGGTCCCTAGTGGAAGGTTTGCTATTGCAATTCCAGTTTGCACACTGGCTGACCAGGTTAGAATCCTTGACAAATTTTAGGGCATATGTACACATATGCACTTTTCTGCCACTAATGCGACAATATTTGTATCGCCATATTAACAAGCTGTCGCTAACAGACATTAGCGACAGCTTACTGGCGATACCTGCCGCTTTCAGCATCGCCACCCATGTTAGTGATAGCTATCGCTAATGACATGCAAGGTAGGCGTTCCCATGCAAAAACGCACGCTAACCCCACTTCGCGATATTCACAACGATTTCCCGGACCCGCGATACTTTAAAAAACATCCGCTAACGGCCATTAGCGGCTGGGACTTGAGACCAGAAAATAGCTGGTCTTAAAAATGGTGAGAAAGAACATTATAGAAGGGAGACCAGCTCAGAGCCTTATCTGTAGACCCACTGAAGCCATGGAGGTACTACTCATGCTGCTTTGAGCACCAAGAAGGCCACAACAACCACCTCCACTGCCACCTGGGAGAGGTGGGAAGAAAGTAGGTGCGATGGAGGGACTCGACCTATGATGAAAGTATGTGCACAAGGTCGAGTGTTGCGGCAGTGTCCTGTACAGTCTGGAGTTTGCAGAGCACAGACTTGTCTATGTGGGCATATAGTGCATTTCTGTAGTCCAGTCTGATGGTAATGACTATGTGGGTGACTGTCTTCCCTCACGGGGGATCCATTTGAAGATCACATGGAGGATGCAGAGGCTGTTGAAGCAGCTGGAGGCCACGGCATAGACCTTTTGGGTCATGGAGAGGGAGGAGCCGAGTATGATGCCTAGGTACTTGGAGTTGTCGGTGGGGGGGCTACCAAAGGCCGTGGCCCCCAAGTGTTGTCACATACTGATGGTTTGGTTAAGAGGATGAGGACTTATGTCTCCTCTGCATAGAGTACCAGGCAACTATTGATCATCCATGTTGCAACTTCCTGCAATCTTTCCTGGAAGCTCAGTCTGATGTGTGTGGGTGCCTTGGTGAAGGATAATATGAGCTGGGTGTCCTAGTAGGTGGTGATGTCTAATGGGTGTCTTGATGTTTCTCCAGCTCTTCTCCAGGCGTCTGCAGATTCATCTGTCATCTTGGAGGTCGGTAGTGACCGAGTTGGCTTTTCTTGCACGCTGTATGTTTGAGTTGCATAGTGGGGCAAGTGTGCATGCGCACTTTGAGATGTGTGGAAATCCCTGGTAGCGACGTTTGTGTTGGCTACAGCAGTGTGGGTGTTGCTGTTGATGGTGGAGTGTAGAAGCTCCTTGGTGACTCAGCTCCAGTACCTTTGTGTGGTGCTGGCTGTGATTTAGGGTGGCTTGGGGTTTCTCAATGAGGAAGTGCATGCATTGGTGGTCAATCCATGGGCTTTGAGTGGTGTGGATGAAGTGGATGCAGTTTCCACATGCGAAGATGGGTTCAAGGGAGTGCTCTGCCTTTTGGGTCAGTGTGGTGAAGAGTTAGGCCTGTCCGATGTTAGCAAGCTTTTGCCAGAGGGTAATGGATTTGGAGTTATTGTGGTTTGAGAGGTAGAGTCTCAGGTCTGAAATGAGTACGTAGTCCATGGAGTAGATGGCTTGGTGTGTGATGATGTTGAAGGTGTGTGCAAAGTGTTCCTGGCCTCTCTGGGCTCTGCAGGTGAGGGTGCCGCGGAGTGTTGCTTTGTGGCAGGCCTAGATCTGAAAGTGCAGGTGTTGGGCGGTGGTGAAGGTCTGGTGGCAGCAGTAGAACTGGACATGAGTCGTGTCTGGTGTGGCCTATTGGCAGTTGTACGTTCTCCTGGCGTTGACTGCGAGGAGGGCTGGTGAGTCGTGGTTCTAGACGGTAGGAGATCCAGGCTCCCAGATGCTGTTTGTGTTTGGCTCGTGGACAGGTGCAGACGGGCTTGCCTTTGGCGTGCCATAGGAGTGTCAGTGATGCAACCGCACAGCGCACACAATGAAATTGGCTAGGGGGAGGGACGAGCAGCTGTGAGGCAATGTAATTTGCATTCAAGTGACAGATGCACCAGACGATGCTGAGGATGATGAAGAAGATGAGGCTGGTGTAGCACACCCCACAGTTTCTGCTGCAGGAACTGTCCGAAGGAACCGAATCATAAACAATGTCTTCACCTGAGCACGTCATAATGTGACAATCCTTTGCCATTAATCTGTCCAAAATACACTAAGCACAGTTTGTGCAATAAAACCACACAACACACATACCCTGTGGGCATGTGTATCCTCTGCATAAGTACATCTCTCTGACAAGTGAAAGTCAAACATTTTGTGGTAAGAATAGTACAATTGTAATTTGATGGTGGGTATGTCTCATGTGTTCAAAGATGCTTTTTAGGGTGTCATGTGGGGTAAATTCTGAATTTTAGGGTGTCATTTGGGGTCATTTATGAATTTTAGGATGTCATTTATAAATCTTAGGGTGTCATTTGGGGTAAAGTAAGAATTTTAAGGTGTAATTTGGGTTCTGAAATGAAATCACATCTAAGACTGTTCATCTGTGTAACAACTTGCACGCAGGGTGCAAAATCTGGCCGCATTTACGTTACCCAATGTTTTTTTCAATCCTTGGGATGGAAAATCTATTGCTATACACATTGAACCACATGAAATATTACCCCTAAGCCAATTTGTGTGCAGAATCTCACTGTGTAGTCAAAAAACAGGCCACAAACACACAGGAAGTGATGTATGCATGCTTCCTGTTTACTGTGAGAGTGCTGTGCACTTTCACCTTTTCTTTTGAGTACATTGCTGGTGATTGTGGAGAGTGTTGGAGGTGTTTGGTGGTGTGTGCTGCAGATTTGTGATAGAGACAGTGTTGCTGTGTCCTGTTGATAGTGTCTCCGTCAAGTGTTGTGTACTTGTTATTACGTGTTTTTTGTCTCTTGTCCTCAATCTTGTCGGGTGTTTGTCTAATGGGTAGTTTAAATAATTTCTAGTTGTTGGGGCATATATTGGGCTTTTTGTTTCTTAGTAGTGGGTATAGGTGTGTGCTGGGAGATGGTGGATGTGGGTAGGGCAGTCAGGATGCCAGAGGGGGTATTGGGGGGCTTCCTCTGGCTGGTGAAACTTTACCTTCTCTTGATGGTGGTCAGTGGGGGTCGTATCCTTTCTGGATATCCGGTCCATGTGTGGAAGGTCAGGTGGGAGCGTGTGAGGGCACAGATGTAGCGTGTCTTTGGTGTCGACAGGATTGTGCGCCAATGGAAGCACCGCCAGCAGGATTGCCTGGGCCATGAGGGTGACCTGTTGGATCACCTGGGAGTCATCATTGGCCTACAGTGTGGTAAGTTCAACATCTACATTTATATATGAACACTCTTACGAATAGCCAGAAATGCCATGTGGGACACACTGGTGTCCATTTGCAAAAATGTGGCAGGGTGAGGCGTGAGACATCATGCCTTCATGCCTAACGTTACCACATCAGAAACACAATGCTGCATCATATTGACAAGCATAGGGTGCAGGTTTGTATTTCACACTGCGCGTGTCAAGAACGGCAATACGTGTTCCTACACGGTTTCCCCCAGGTCTGATCGCAAAAGAAAACTTCTCAATTACCCTTGGAGTCAGCTGTTTCACTTCCCTTCCT
This sequence comes from Triturus cristatus, assembly GCF_964204655.1. Lineage (NCBI taxonomy): Eukaryota > Metazoa > Chordata > Amphibia > Caudata > Salamandridae > Triturus > Triturus cristatus. Next base: position 315,674,795 of record NC_140588.1, on the reverse strand, counting down.
TCAGACGTTCCAAAAAGAAGACTAGTCTGCTAAAAACCATTACCAACAGGGCGCCCGTTCTCGGGGCGATCTTGTAGGTTAGCGGTCTAGTGTTTGAAAGACAGTTTGTTAGAACGTGCGCGCGTTCCCTGACCGCGGCGCACTTCAACTGTAGAGATTTGTGAGGAGGCTGTGTCGTGCGTGTCTCTCACAGAGTTTCCTGAAGTATTCGTTGGGAGTGTGAGATAGTTATTTCTCCGCTGCCTAACAGATTCCGGAGGTGGAGTTTAGTAATCCTCTACCTCAGCTCGTGTCACTTGAACATTCCTGTTTATTTCCAGCGTGTGGAAATTCACCTGAGTCTCAACCAGCGGTGCCTTTGTGGAAGGACTATCAAGGCAAGAACTTATCTCTGAGAACAAGTCTACGGTCATTCCCCGGTGAGTGGCTAAAATGTATAAACGCGCTGGTACAGGAGCAGCAGTGCGTAGTGAAGCATAAACGCGCTGGTACAGGAGCAGCAGTGCGTAGTAAAGCATAAACGCGCTGGTACAGGAGCTGCAGTGCGTAGTGAAGCATTCAACAAGATTGAGACTGTTCAGGCTTCTTGTATTCCATTACAGCGTTCCACTTTTGTAGAACAAGTTGCAGTCCCCATAGACTTACTTAATCCTTGGATTGGGTGACTGACAGAAATTTCAAGACAGTACAGATCAGGCTTCTTGCTCCAAGTTTCTATGAGGAACATTCTTCTCCAGTTCAGATATCAGAAAAAGAATCCATTTCATCAACTAGTATGTAAAATATATATATATATATATTGCTTACCACCAATTGCCGCAGCAGCAACCATCAAGCACAGCAGCGCCTGCTCAGCGAGGAGTTCATAAAACAGCAACCGAAAAGAGAGAGGCTAATCCACAGTAAAAGTCAGGTAAAGGATAGGGCGTAGGGAGAGGGTAGCGAGGGCCTTTAAGGGGACTTCTCAGTAATCCTCTGTTAATTTCATTTACAGATGCCAGCGTAACCCACTCTAGTCCAGGAGAAGCAGGCATCACAGTGGAGTCTCTCTTATTATCCCATTCCCCTTTCCCCCTTCTTGCTGGAAGTGAATTTAATTCGCTGTAGCGAGGCAGGGGAGCTGGGAAGTTATCATCAATAGAGTCCAGGTCCTCAGTCCAGCTGCTCCCGTGGCGGAAGGGAATTTCAGGTGCGTGGTACCTTCTTTCGCTTGATCTTGACAGATTGAAGTGCCATTCTACTTATTCCCACCTGAGCGGTATGGCTGAGGGTCTGGATGTTAAAACATTGGCGGTAGTGCTAGAAAGAATTCAGGAACAGTTAAATGTCACCATGGAGGCAAATAAGACTCTCAGTGAGGAGGTCAGGAAGTCTAGTCAGGAAGCGAATTTCCTTAGACAGAGGGTGGAAGAATTTGTTACCGGAGCTAGTGCTGAGTTTAAGGCCCCAAAACCTTTCCATTTCTCGCCCACGCCATCTACATCTGAACTGACCACTCAGGTTATCCATGCCATGTCTCCCACTATACCTTTGGCAGCCCCAGAAAGATTTACAGGTGACCCCCATAAGGCGCAAATTTTCCTCACCCAATGCTCTTTGCATTTCCTTTGCAAGCCAATAGTTTTTAAGGAGGACCAATCCAAGGTGGCCTTTGTACTGTCTTACCTGAGCGGAGATGCGGCAGCCTGGTCTATGCCGCTTGTGAATTGCAATGACTCAATTCTGTATAACTTTGAGGAATTCAAGGAAGAATTTCTTCGCATCTTTGATCGTCGCACTGTGTCACAAACGACAGACAATGAACTTTTGGATCTGAGACAAGGGAGTCGGGAGTTAGTAGCTTATATTGCCCAATTCAACAAACTAATAGTGGAAACCAAGTGGCCTAAGGAAAAGAGGGCGGCAATTTTTTATCGAGGACTGAGAGATGAAATAAAAGATGGGTTGGCACAAATTCCTAGGAGGCCCACAGATGTTTCAGAATTAATGGACCTTGTTCTTCAGATCGACTCGAGACAAAATGAGAGGCGGAGTGAGCGTCGCAAGGAGGTGCGGCCTTTCCTTCCGCGTTTCGATAGAGCAAGGTCTGATCCGGTTAAGTCGTCTGAGACAACTTCGGGGGAAGAACCAATGCAAATTGGGTCAGTTAGGGGCCCATTAACTAAGGAGGAAAGGGAGAGGCGACGTAATGGAAAGCTGTGTATGTATTGTGGAACAGCTGGGCATTTTGTCAAGGAATGTCCACGAAAGCCTAAGATCGGCACAGGGCCAAAAGACAAGCCCCACCAGTAGGAGGAGTTGCTCTGGTGGGCGCAGGAGATAAGTCAACTCCAGATCCACAAATGCTTGCTAATACCCTTCAGTCCGCGGCTCCTCATTTGATTATCCCCTGTGGGATTAAATTTGGAATAAAAGCTATGGAAAACATTTCCGTTATGATTGATTCTGGGGCAACAGGGAATTTCTGCGACATCAAATTTGCCAAATCCTTAGGAATCCAGTTTGTTCGCAAGATCAAGCCAGAACCGGTGCGGGCTGTCGACGGCACAAATCTCTCTTCTGGCCCCATCACTTGGGATACTGAAGAAATCATCTTGGAAGGTCCAGGGAGCCATAGAAGCATTTTAAAGTTTGCTTTGATTGATGCCCCTCAGTTTCAGCTGATATTGGGTTTGCCCTGGCTCACTGAACACAACCCAAGGATTGACTGGGCTAGAAGATCGGTGGAAATGAGCTCGGATTATTGCAAGGAACATTGCTTTCAAGGAGAGGAAACCAATCTCCAGCCCTCCCAAGCAACGTTATTGGCGGAGCCGTCCTTGGTGGTCTGTGCTGTGGAGGTTCCAGCGATTCCCAGTGAATATCTGGATTTGAGAGACGTGTTCGATGAACAGGAGGCAAATAAATTACCCCCACATAGGGAGTACGATTGTACTATTGAATTGGAACCAGGGGCACTTTTGCCGTGCAGTAGAATCTATGCCCTCTCGGAAGCCGAGAATGTTCATCTGAAGGAGTATCTGGATCAATATTTAGCTAATGGATTCATCCAGCCTTCTCAGTCTCCGGCATCTTCTCCCTTATTTTTCATTCCTAAGAAGGATGGGAAGCTTCGCGCATGCATAGATTATCGCGCCTTGAACCAGGTGACAAAGAAGAACAGATACCCGCTACCACTGATTTCGGAACTTTTGGATCAGGTGAAGGATGCTTGCATATATACTAAGTTGGACCTTCGCGGAGCCTATCATTTGGTTAGAATGGCTGAGGGGCATGAGTGGAAGACTGCTTTCCGGACGCGGTTCGGCCTCTTTGAGTACCAGGTAATGCCATTCGGCCTGTGCAATGCCCCAGCTGCCTTTCAGCATTTTGTAAATGATATCCTTCGAGAATTTCTTGACCGCTTTGCAGTGGTTTATATTGACGACATCCTTGTTTTTTCTGCTAATTTGGAAGAACATGTACAACATGTGCGTGCCATCTTGAAGAAGTTGCTGGATCATCAGCTTTTTGTCAAGTTGGAAAAATGCGTTTTTCACACCACAGAGGTTGAATTTCTGGGATTCATTTTGTCTCCTGAAGGAGTGGCCATGGACGATTCCAAGGTAAAAGCAATAAGAGACTGGCCCCCTCCACATAATGTCAAGGAAATACAAAGGTTCATTGGATTTGCTAATTTCTACAGGCGATTCATTTCAAATTTTTCTGAGAAGGTTCGTCCAATCACTCTCCTTTTGAGGAAAAAAGAACCTTTTGTGTGGGGACCAGCGACTGAGGAAGCCTTTCAGTCTTTAAAAAAGGCCTTCCTTTCCGCTCCAATCCTGCAGCATCCAAACATTGAAGAACCATTCTACGTGGAGGCGGACGCTTCCGATCAGGCGATTGGAGGAATTCTGTCGCAGAGACATCGAGAGACTGGCCAACTTCATCCAGTTGCTTACAGGTCACGAAAGTTAACAGCGGCTGAAGTCAATTATTCCATTGCTGACAAGGAACTACTGGCAGTGAAGGATGCTTTCCAGGACTGGCGGCATTACTTATTAGGGGCCAAGCATGAAGTAACAGTCTATACAGATCATAGAAATCTGCAGTTCCTGAAGTCTGCTCGAACACTCTCGCCACGACAACTGCGATGGTCATTGTTTTTCGCAGATTACAACTTCGTTTTGACATATAAGCCAGGAACAGACAATGGAAAGGCAGATGCCTTGTCTCGGTTGAATTCAAGTGAGCAAAGAGAAACTTCCCGAGAAGTTCACATAATTCCTGAGGAAAAGATAATTGGTGCAATACTTTACTCAGAATTGGAAGAGAAGATCAGAGATTCTATGTCGCAAGAAGACCTGGCAAGATGGATAAAAGAGGACCCAGAGAGAGAAAGCAGAGATGGGAAACCTTATCATCACGGAGTATTGTTCGTCCCACAGGCTGATCTACAAAGAAGAGTCATACAGCATTGTCATGATGATCCTTTGGCTGGCCACAAAGGGGTCACAAAGACCATTGAATTGATAAAACGAGACTTTTGGTGGCCCGGTCTGGAAGCTCAGGTGAGACAGTATGTGGCATCTTGCGCCAGTTGTGTCAAGGGGAAGGCCGTAAGACAAGCCCCACAAGGGTTGCTCCAACCTTTGCCCATAGCACCAGCTCCTTGGCACACAATCTCAATGGATTTTATTGTGGATCTTCCTTCTAGTCAGGGGTTGTCCGCTATATGGGTGGTGGTAGATCATTTCACCAAGATTGCTCATTTTGTTCCATTGAAATCGCTCCCAACTTCAACTCAACTTTCCACTCTGTTTACTCAACACATAGTCAAGGCACATGGGATTCCAAAGGTGGTCATATCCGATAGGGGTCCTCAATTCATTTCACGATTCTGGAGAGCCTTCCTAGACAAATTAGGGGTGGATTCTCGTTTGTCCACCAGTTTTCACCCACAGACTGATGGGCAAACGGAGAGGGTAAATCAAGAGCTGGAGCAATAATTGCGCTTGTACTTGATGGATCAGGAGGGAGATTGGCCAGAGTTAATTTGGGCAGCTGAATTTGCATATAATAACGCAGTTCACTCTTCTACTGGATTTTCCCCGTTCTTTTTGAATTCAGGCCGACACCCCAATACCTTAGTGAATAAGTCTGAAAGTCTAGTACCAGCTGTAGAAGAGAAGGTGCGTAAATTACAAGAGACTTATAAGGTAGCAACTCAGAACCTGATTAAGGCAAAGGCAACACAGAAGGTGCAGGCAGACAAGAAAAGAAGGAAGAATCCCGTTTTTGAGCCTGGGGATAAGATTTGGTTATCTACTCGATACATGCGCCTCAAGGGGAATCGGAAATTCCAGCCTAGATTTGTAGGTCCATATGAGGTAGAAAGGATGATGAACTCAGTTACAGTGAAACTCAAGCTTCCCACTAGTCTAAAAATACATCCAGTGTTCCATGTATCGTTAGTAAAGAAAAACCCCGTGGGTATGAGAATGGAGTTGCCTCCAGCTCCAATTCACAGACAGGCTGGAGAAGAATTTGAAGTTAAGAGGATTCTAGACTCAAAACTGAAGAAAGGGGAAGTATTTTATTTAATTGACTGGAAAGGGTTTGGTCCAGAGGATCGTTCTTGGGAGCCCAGTTCAAATGTCCATGCCCCCAGATTGGTTCGTGAATTTCATAGGACACATCCCAATAAACCAAAGGAGAGAGGAAGGGAGTTCTTGGTGGGGGGTACTGTCAAGAACGGCAATACGTGTTCCTACACGGTTTCCCCCAGGTCTGATCGCAAAAGAAAACTTCTCAATTACCCTTGGAGTCAGCTGTTTCACTTCCCTTCCTTCAGACGTTCCAAAAAGAAGACTAGTCTGCTAAAAACCATTACCAACAGGGCGCCCGTTCTCGGGGCGATCTTGTAGGTTAGCGGTCTAGTGTTTGAAAGACAGTTTGTTAGAACGTGCGCGCGTTCCCTGACCGCGGCGCACTTCAACTGTAGAGATTTGTGAGGAGGCTGTGTCGTGCGTGTCTCTCACAGAGTTTCCTGAAGTATTCGTTGGGAGTGTGAGATAGTTATTTCTCCGCTGCCTAACAGATTCCGGAGGTGGAGTTTAGTAATCCTCTACCTCAGCTCGTGTCACTTGAACATTCCTGTTTATTTCCAGCGTGTGGAAATTCACCTGAGTCTCAACCAGCGGTGCTTTTGTGGAAGGACTATCAAGGCAAGAACTTATCTCTGAGAACAAGTCTACGGTCATTCCCCGGTGAGTGGCTAAAATGTATAAACGCGCTGGTACAGGAGCAGCAGTGCGTAGTGAAGCATAAACGCGCTGGTACAGGAGCAGCAGTGCGTAGTAAAGCATAAACGCGCTGGTACAGGAGCTGCAGTGCGTAGTGAAGCATTCAACAAGATTGAGACTATTCAGGCTTCTAGTATTCCATTACAGCGTTCCACTTTTGTAGAACAAGTTGCAGTCCCCATAGACTTACTTAATCCTTGGATTGGGTGACTGACAGAAATTTCAAGACAGTACAGATCAGGCTTCTTGCTCCAAGTTTCTATGAGGAACATTCTTCTCCAGTTCAGATATCAGAAAAAGAATCCATTTCATCAACTAGTATGTAAAATATATATATATATATATATTGCTTACCACCAATTGCCGCAGCAGCAACCATCAAGCACAGCAGCGCCTGCTCAGCGAGGAGTTCATAAAACAGCAACCGAAAAGAGAGAGGCTAATCCACAGTAAAAGTCAGGTAAAGGATAGGGCGTAGGGAGAGGGTAGCGAGGGCCTTTAAGGGGACTTCTCAGTAATCCTCTGTTAATTTCATTTACAGATGCCAGCGTAACCCACTCTAGTCCAGGAGAAGCAGGCATCACAGTGGAGTCTCTCTTATTATCCCATTCCCCTTTCCCCCTTCTTGCTGGAAGTGAATTTAATTCGCTGTAGCGAGGCAGGGGAGCTGGGAAGTTATCATCAATAGAGTCCAGGTCCTCAGTCCAGCTGCTCCCGTGGCGGAAGGGAATTTCAGGTGCATGGTACCTTCTTTCGCTTGATCTTGACAGCGCGGGCGCAACACTTAGCACTGTGGTGCCAATGCTGGCACCCTTGTACCATAATGCGTGCAGGGCTAAGTTTGTTGATGTACAGGAGGGTGACTGTACATAAACAATCCAAGGCATTGTTTCTGTGACCTGTGTGCTGCACAAAAGGAAGAGAACAAATGCTTTCCTCCTTGTTTTGCTAAGTTAGGTACGCTGCCCTTGTACTTAGGCTTCATGTGACAACGGTGAGATAGGAACAATAGTTCAACGGAAATAGGACATCTTCAGGGTGTCATACACCACCAAAACTTGTGAAACAGCCTTGTGGGATCTGCACCAATGCAATTGTACACAATGCATGTACAACATCATGTTGTGTGTAGAAATGGGGCCTTGTGAATGTGTCTCACAACGAGTCTGTGCAATTTTGCTTGCATTATTGTCTTGTTTGGACCAACTCAGCATTCACAGATCTTGTGTGAATGGCAGGCAAAGTAGACCCCTCATGTAGGCAACATGAACTGCAACAGTGTAGTTACGGAGCATTGTCAGTGACGGTGATGAATTGTATTATGAATAGGACACGTGTGATTTTACGTCTGATACCAACACACTTTTCTTTTCATGTTTTTCAGCTGGAAGACCTCTCATCACACAGGGGAATATCGACACCTTCAAGGACCGACACGCCACCCATGAGTTCAGCCATTAAATATTGACATTGTGCGATGCCATGAATGTCTGGGTCAAATCATAGACGTATTAGTATGCAGTAAGGGCGTGTATCACATGTACCTTGTCTACAGTGTTACGATGTGTTGTGGAAATGTGAAGTGTGTACAAATCAGAAAGTGAAGATGGAGCGATGCGTTTGTCTTCCAAATGTAACTTTGTACATCCCTAGTCAGTGATACACATGCAAGTAAAATCTATGTGTTCTGTCACTACGGCACATGCATGTGGATTACAAAGCGTACAGATAGGAGAGAAGACATGTGAGCGGTATTGCTGATGAGTATGAACAGACATGGAATGCATGTAAATCCTTGACTGAGATGTCTGTGCAAGTGGGCCCTATCATGCACAAGGAGGCAGTGGTTTTCAGGGCATGTGTGCTAAGACACAGATCAGCACAGTAATACTGTGGGAATGCTGCATACCAGCTTCACAGAAGAAGCAGTGCGTAGCTCTGAGCCAAGCATATCAATGGCACGTTCCAAGAACACCGAGCAACGATGGACCTATGAATCTCATTGGCATGTTTGGCCACTGCAATGGTGTTGTCAAGCTGTCTCCTTGGGATCATTCCCTGGTAGACTCAGGCTCAAGTGTACAAGCCCCTATGTCCGAATTAGTGACATCACTCCGTATGCATTTACCCCGCATGCTTTTGCTCAGCATTTATTGCTGTGCCATATATTTTACAATGATGTGCTCTACAACGCTATTCGTTAAACGCATTCCCCATTACAACACAAATACAATTATGACTCTAGGGGGCCTACATTATGGGGAATGCATTGTAACAGTTTGCATTGTAAAGGCCTGCATTGTTAATATGTCAGCTGAGTGATAATAGCAGATCAAAGACATGCATATTTGACAAATTTGAGTAAACAATGTTTTCCCCTCTCACCAGCAACGCGTTACCTATTGTGAAGTTGTGGTGGAGAGGGGGCTAGCACCTCATGTACAAGTGAGTGTTCAGAAGCCTAACATGTTTCCATGTGTGCTGCATGATGCAGCACAGATGAAAGTGTGAGGAGGGCTGTTCCTGGATGGCTCATGTGCAGGTAGGGTAACCTTCCTGCACATTAACAAGCCTCCCCTGCCCACAGACAACCTTGCACTCTTGTGAAAGAGTGGCTGTGTTTGCGCTAACTTGGGGAAATTCACGCCGTCACTGGGGGACACGCAGGGCTGCACCTGATCATTGTACATATGATACAGCACTGTGTTACAGAAGAGGATGAGGGAGGTGCTACACCCAGACGGCTAATGCCTCCCTCTTCCTCTTCCTTGTACATATCATCCTCATGCAGGGTATGTCATAGCACCATCATTTGACATTGACAGTCTCATTTGGTTGTGACAGTACATGTCACATGCCATGCGCTATCATTTCAGTCTCCTCAGCATGTACAGGCACATGCATCATCATAGGGTTTTGCGATTCCTTAATAGCGATTATTAAGGAATCGCAATTAAGGAATAGCAAAACCCTATGCATGTAGGAATCGCTAAAGAAATAGCGATTCCCACAAATTCCTTAATTGCGACTAGCAAATTGCGAGTCGCAATTAAGGAATGTCTTCCCATTCATTCCTATGGGCCTCCAGGCCCATAGGAATGAATTAGAGATTGCGGGAGCAATTTGCGAGTACCAGTAGGTACTCGCAAATTGCTCCCGCAATTTCGATGGTGCAAGGGTGTCAAAATGACACCCTATTGCACCCATGTATGTTCACTCTGCACAAATGTTGCATACACACATGCTCTAAGGGCATGTGTGTGGGCAACATGAAACTTAGAAAAATGCAAATAAGTGCATTTTTCTAAGTTTTCGCAAATTACCATGAGGTCCAGCCTCATGGTAATTTTCTCACGCTAATAGCGAAATCGCTATTTTTTAAACTGTAATGCATTGCATTTAAGGAATCTCAATTAGGGATTCCTTAAATGCAATCGCTATTTAAGGAATCCCAATTTTGAGATTCCTTAAATAGCGATTTTTGCATTTGGGATGATGCATCCCAAATGCAAAAATACCGGGAGCAAAGGGTCAGATTCTGAGAATCTGCCCGTTTGCGACCGGTATTTTGCTTGATGCATGTGCCTGGTAGTCACTGATCCTGGATTCAACATATCATTGTCCAGGTCACTCCCTTACTTCACAATGTTACGTTAGAGTGTAGGCTCCCATGTTGCACTGACCTTGTATTTCTGAGTTAAATGGAGAAAATTGACATAGTCTACAGGACTCACATTTTGTCATTGCTCTTATTTTACAGACAACATTTCGCCAGAGGAGTCCCACGCCTTCCAGGTGAGGAAGGACCGGTACCTCTACATCCGCAAGGTCGCTAATGGATTTCGCAACATGGAACAGAGGTATCAAGAAGACCGGGTAGCTGCAAGTTGGAAGTCGGGGCCCGAGGTGATGACACACATTAGCAAGAGTGGCACACATGCCATCCCTGGCCCTTCAGGCGACAGGTGTGTCTGCCGGTGTGGACAGACAGTAACCCATCCCCCTTCAACACCATAACCCAAGGGAAAATGCCACCTGCACCAGCAGATCAGGTGGTGCCATTCACTGTGCGGGACCGGTGCACTATATTGGACAACAATGTTTTGCTGACAGACATACGGAGGGAAATGGCGGCACATACCAGGCTCCTGCAGGACATGAAGGCAGCCCTGGGTCTCCCATAATGACTGGACATTTTGAGCCCCCTCTTCTCCCTTCCCCTAATGTTTTATCTTGTTCTTAGTGTTAGATAAGAATTTTAAGTGTAAGATAGTGTAGTTGTAGTGTAGGTATAGTTAGTGTTAGATTTTAAGGTAGTTTTAGACATTTATTATTCTATAGTATTTGGGGATGTTTCCTTTTCATTTTGGTGGGGGGTTGATGTCTTTGTTGTTACAAAAAAATATATATATATATTACCTACTGGTGGTTGCCAGTAGGTAGTTATAGTTAGGACCTCGTTTCTATTCAAAAAGCGTTTTTTCTTTTCCTAATAATGTTGGCACTGGTTAACGAATCTTCGTGAAATTTTTAAAACTAGTGGCCCACTCCGATCAGCTCCTGTCTTGAAAGTTTCGGGGTGATTCGTCAAGTGGGGGTTGAGATAACAGGGGGGTCCCAAAACACGTTTTCCCCATGTTCATTTCCATATGAAACTTTAGACAAAGCTATAGCCCAAACTCCTGAACGGAATTACACCATATTTGGCAAAAAGGTAGCCATTGGTTCAGAAAGAGCCCTTTTTTTAAATGGTGTAAATCCGTTCAGTAGTTGCTGAGAAATTAGAAGAAGAAAACATTTCGATATCTGTGGCCGAGGAGGGTCCGCGAACTCTGATTGGCTGCCAACACTCCAAACTAGGAAGTGTTGGCAGCCATGTTGTGACTCTGTAGAACCGAGTCACAAGAAAACCGTAAAAAAAAAGTTAAAAACAAGAAAATTTGGCTGGGTAGAAACACCCTGACACCCTAGGCCTGCTCAGGGGTTTCCGCCAAGATCCCCAGGGCCAAAAAAGCATTTTTCTAAAAATAATGTAGGCGGAAATCGTGTTGGGGTCACAAATCCCACCGAAATTATTTTAAAAAAGGAAGCGCGGGCTCCTGCGCTTTGTTTTGAAAAATTCCCGGGGTGGGCCAGGTCCCAGGGGCACTCGCAAATTGATTAGCGTGGCCAGCGGGGGGCCCTGCAGAACTGGGGATGGCCACCTCCCCGGGGCTTATTTTATTGTATGCGGGGGGCACTGTGGCTCCCCACAGCCCCGGGGACCACCACCTCCCGGGGCTGAAAAACAAACATGTGGGGGGTCCCAATCCCCCCCATGCAGCCCCAGGGACTGCCATCTCCCCAGGGCTCTGTAATAAATATTTAAAAGATGTGTGGGGGGATCGAGCCCCCCACATGTTCCGGGGAACACCACCTCCCCGGGGCACTCTATATTTAAATTCGGGGGTCCGTAGAAGACCCCCAGCCCCGGGGACCACCACCTCCCTGGGGCTATTTTGACAAAGGGAGGGGGGCCGCGCAGCCTCCCTCCTGGAGCCCTTGATGGCCCTGGGGACTGCCACCCCACAGGGCTGGCTCTTGCAGTGTCCCGGGGTCACTGCTGTTTGCTATGCCATAGCAAACTCTGCTTTGCTTCATTGAAGAGAGAGCAGGAAAACCTGCTCTCGTTTCAATGAAGCAAAGCAGAATTACTTTTCCACAAGGGGAGCTGCATGTCAGCAGCTCCCCTTGTGGAAAAGCAATGCCGGCTCCCGCAGGATGCGTGGAACCGGCATTGACCATGGGGACTTTGGTGCTCTCCCCACGGTCCCCAAAGGAGCAGTCAGGTCCCGGGGGATGGGGTCCCCCGGGCCAAAAGTGGCCAGGTAAGGGGGGGGCCGCTGTTCAATAAAAAAAAGAATGACAGGACCCGTGGGATGGGATCCCCGGGTCGAAATTGGCCTGGGGAGGGGGCCACGCATCCCTCTTCCCTCAAAGAAATAAGTAATTGGGCATGCCCCGGGGATGGGTTCCCCGGGCCCAGAACTGGCCTAAGGGAAAGAGGCCACGCGGCCCCCCCTCCCTGATTGAAAAAAATATACATAAACAATAATAATATAGAGGCACAGCCCAGGGGTATGGGGTCTCCGGGGCCAATAATGGCCTCAGGAGGGGGGGGGCACACAGCCCCACACCTTTACAAAAAATATTAAATATGTGGCCATGCCCTGTGGGATGGGGTCCCCGGGCTGAAATTGGCCTCGGGACGGGGGCGGCGTTGCCCCTTCCAGTTTTATTTTTAAAATGTAAAAAAAAGAGCAGGCCCTGGGAGATGGGGTCCCCAGGGCTGCAAATAATGTTAAAGAAGGGGGGCCACAGAGCCCCCCTTGTAAAATAAAAAATGTTTGCCATCGCGCCATAGGCCCCGCCCCCTCCCTACAGCACTCAGCTAACGCGCCCCCTGGTGCGTTGTAAGTTGGGGAATTAATTCCCCTTGAATACTGAGGGTCCCTTGGGAACAACTGAGCAGCGTTGCAGAGAGGTGGTCTGAGCAACGCCCCTGTTTACACCCCTCTGCAATGCAGCTCTGTGGCACTTACTAGAGGTGCTTGGTGGGCTAGCTGGCCGCCAGGAACCCTCAGGGTTCAAGGGGACTTAATCCCCCAATTTACAACGCACCAGGGGGCCGTTTGCACAGTGGTGCAGGGAGGGGGTGGGGCCTGACATAACAAGTGTGCTTAAGCGCCCCCTGGTGCATTGTAAATTGAGGGATTAAGTCCTCTTCAATCCTGAGGGTCTTTGGGGGCCAACTAGCCCATTATGTACCTCCAGTATGTGCCACAGAGCTGCGTTGCAGAGAGGTGGTCTGAGGCCATGCTCTTTTTTACACCTCTCTGCAACGCAGCTCTGTGGCGCTTACTGGAGGTACTTGGTGGGCTAGTTGGTGCCCAGGGACCCTCAGGATTCAAGGGGACTTAATTCCCAACTTACGATGTGCCAGGGGGTGCCTTTGCACAGTGGTGCAGTGAGGGGGCGGGCCTGATCTAACAAGTGTGCTAACGCGCCCCCAGGCATGTTGTAAATTGGGGGATTAAGTCCTCTTCAATCCTGAGGGTCCCTGGTGGCCAACTAGCCCACTATGTACCTCCAGTAAGCGCCACAGAGCTGCGTTGCAGAGAGGTGGTCTGAGGCCATGCCACTTTTTACACCTCTCTGTAATGCAGATCTGTGGCACTTAATTGAGGTACCTGGTGGCCTAGTTTGCCCCCAGAGACCGTCAGGATTCAAGGGGACTTAATCCCCCAATTTAGAATGCGCCAGGGGGCACATTTGCAGAGTGCTGCAGGGAGGGGGTGGAGCCTGATATAACAAGTTAGCAATCCTGCTGTGTGGGACTTACTGGAGGTAATAAAAGGGGTAGTTGGCCTGCAAGGTTGACGTTGGGGGCTAACTATCCCTCATGTTACTCTCGCTAAATCCCACACAGTGGGATTGCTAAAAGGTGTTTGAAGGCCACACTTACCTTTCTCCACCACTCTGCAAACGCGACTGTTATGTTATAGTTAGAAATTATCATTTAAAAAACCTTTGAAATTCACTGAAAAAAAACATAGGTTTCAGGGACGTTATAGTTAGAAATTAGCATTTAAAAAAACATTGAAATTCACTGAAAAAAGCATAGGTTTCAGGCACATTATAGTTAGAAATTAGCATTTAAAAAACCTTAGAAATTCACAGAAAAAACCATAGGTTTCAGGGACGTTATGGTTAGTTGGACATTTCACTCGTACAAATCCATAGAAATTCCGCCGTTATAGTTAGTTCAGATAACTATAACTCGCGCCCCCTAATGTACTGCTGATGACATCACATATTACATCATTGATGACATGGTCAGTGACATCACTGATAACATCACTGATGACATCATTTCCAGTTAGTTTAGGTTAGATTAGTTGTAGTAGTAATTAGTGTTAGTTTAGGGTAGTTTATTTTGTACTTTAATAAATAATGGTTACTACTTTCGAATTCTGGTTGCACTTATGTCAAGGGTGATGTGGTGGAATGTGGCTTTTTACCTTGTATGCAACTTATACTATCACTGGGCAATCCGTTGAATGTGTATGTGTGGTCATGACATGTTACTTAGCAGGATGGATTGTGTCAGGATACCTTAGATGTGGGCACAGTAAACTTGCATGGATAATAGGGTGGCAAGTAGGATTTACAGCCTAGTCTAGGGACACTCTTTCGTAAAGTTATCATCTTGAGTGTGACTCACGGAGTTGGACAGCACATTGTTGCACATTTACAACACAACGTAGGGACATGGCCTTCAGCGGATACCGAGGTTGCAACTCTTATCCATCATGGAGATTGATGTATGCGCCGGGTAACACAGATTCCATCCACACTCCCGGGATATCACATGAGCCTGGCACAGAGTCCATCTACCATGCCCAGACCTTGGCACACTTGCTGCATAGTGCAAGTGTGTCAGCATCATTTGAATTGTATGTTCCTGTGTATGGAGGCTCAACCTCCTGCCCATACAGGATGTTGTCATTTTGCGAATCTATATTAAACGGCATATGGCAGAACTGTGGGCCCGATTCACACAAGTAATCTGCGAGTAAGTCCTAACTGTATGACTTTCAATATTCACAAATGGCATTTAGGAGTAGTAAAGTTAGGAATACTAACTTTACTACTCCTAATTGCCTTTTGTGAATACCGAAAGTCGTAAAGTTAGGATTTTGTCTCTGGTCACTTTTGTGAATCGGGCCGACAGTTCTGCTGCACACAAAAGGGGAAATGTAGCATTGCTACCTGTAGTGCCACTTCTCCCAGCTGCTACTTTTGGCATTGGCTCTTAGTGAGGCCACCCTTGAAATGGTGGTACAGCATCTGACTATTTGCACATTGCAGTGCACTACACATCCCTGGACACATTGCCCTATCCGCAGTGGTCACAGCATGAGAGGCTTCCTTATTGCCAAGGCATTGTTAGCCCACAGGAAGGGGCTGAGTGAGGATTTGCACTTTGGGATAAGTCCCTATTGCTAACACCACTTCACTGAAGCAGACATTGTGGTTCCAATAGCAGCTTGTAGACATATGCCCTAACGATTCTTCATCCATGTGAATATGGTGTGCTCCATCTTTGAATGTGACACACAATGTGCCCCATCACAACATGCTTTGTCCACCCCGTAGAGTGTGAGTCGATCTGCAAAGTGAGACTTTGTAGGAATGGTAAAGGGAGACACTACTTATGGCATTCGACTGACTTGGCCAAATTTTTGCACACATGCCTATTTCCATCTTGTACATAGGGCTAAGTTAGGATCTTGCTAGAATGTTGTATTTGAGCAATGAGGACACGGCTAGTTCACACGTACCCTGTAATCTCACTGCCTATCTGGGACATAGTTAGACATGGACATTTCTCATATGTCCCTTGGTGTGCGTTTTGATGGATTCACTGGCCCAACATTGTTACGGACTTCTATACTTTAATGGTCGTAGACAACACACACCTGTGTAACTTCAATAATTTTAGTTTAATGCGCATTGTCTCTGTTGGAGACTGGGCCAGGACTTGACTCAAACAAGCCCCACATTTCAGAAATGCCCAGTGGGGGGCTGACAGAGTACTTCAGGGATGACATGTCCAGAAGAAGAGGTTGAGTTCAGTCAGCAGGCTGATTGCAGTGTCATTGGGAACAACACAACTCATGGCAGTCCATACTGAAGTCCAAGGTGAGTGTCAAAGAGTGCATCTGGGGACAGTGGAAGCTGATGTTCCGGGGCATGATGCTAAGCACTGATCCAAGGCAAAACAGTCCATTTGTCACAGATGGATGAGACCGCTTTCTTTTTTCCAATAATGCAGATTCATCCACATCTTCATCCTCGGATGTGTCATGTGCCTTACATGTGCGTGGTGGTAGATTAGCTGCAGCACTGTGAGGCAAAGACACATCAGGGGTGGAGATATGGATGTAGTAGCAGCAGCAGCATTCATCTGTGCCAGACCTTGATGCAGCAATGCAGTGATGATCAGCTGCAGGGCATGGAAGATTTCAGCTACATCTCGTTGGTGTGCAGCCATGGCAGCCATTTGTTCTGCTTGCATCTGCTCCATGTTCTTCATTATCATTTGCTTGCGGGCCAACTCAAGGCTGACATCGATGAAGCCACTATGACTGGACAGTTGTTCTTGTCTTTGAGGCATGACTCCAGCGATGTCAGCCATGGAATGTCGGAGAGCATGGAGCGGACTGTGAATTTCTGTGATCTTATGTAGGTGGTCCAGAATGGGACTCAGACACCCACGTGTGGCATCGAGTTTGGCCACCAGGTTGGCAAAACCGACCTGCACCAGATCAGCCATCTCCTGCTGGACATCTACTGCACGGTGTTGAAATGCCAAAGGTGGGTCCTCAAGGTCCTGTGAGAAAGCTGTGGTGGTAGGTGCTTGCTGGTGGGTGGTTTATGCAGGAGGTAGACTTTCCATGATGCAGCTGGATGGCCCTGCTTCCAGAGGTGGTGTGCTAAATGAGTCTAGCAGCTGTTGGAGGGTGTCCTGGTTGATGGTGGAAAATTCTTCATCTTCATCAGTGAAGAGTGAGGCCGGCTGCTGTACAGGAGGTGATGTTTTGACCTGTGCAATGTAAAAGGGAGATGCAGTTAAATGTGTGTTTCAAGTATGGTCATGCATTGGATGAGTTTACTAGCAGGCTACATGACAATGTCCATTCTGAATGTTTAGGAGGAGATGCCTATTAGATGCCGGATAGTGATTATTTGTACAATATCACAGATGTGACATTGTAGTTGTACATTATAATCTCACAGTTTACAGCTATGCCAAATGTGAATGGCCCATTTCTATACACAAGCGGCACCAGTTGTGTCCTCGGCTCAATAGTGGAAGTGATGCAGTTTGAACCACATTGTAGTCAAAGTTGATTAGCTCAGATTTGTGTGTCTGTGCACTGAATTGTGGGAGAGTCACCCCTGCAGCTGTGATTCTACTGCCCCTTATCCCTTTCAGTCAGTGAGCCTTTCACTTATATGCATTTACAATGATGAGACGTATCAAGCTGGAGTAAATATGGGTCTTGGTCAGAGTTGGGAAACTTGTCAATTGTCCGACAGCAAATGTCTTCTTTACATCAGGGGTTGTATGTACACGACGAAGTGTCAGAGTGTGACCTGCTCCTTTAAGGATGTGTGGCCTGCACCATGTTATAATGTTTATGCAGGCATGCAATTCATCATGCACTGTCACTTGCCTTGTCAGTGTGGCTTACAGAGAGTCAGGTTTGCTGGGTAGTACACATGTGCATGGTTTTGGTGCAAGAATGGTTATGTGTGATGAGGGAACCCTTTAGGCAGATTGGCAATGATGGGCTAAAAGCTGTTTCTATGTGTGCTGCTCAATGCAGTACACATGTACATCAAGGTAGCTTTGGCTCTTGTGATTTCTTTTGTGTGCATGTCGTCAGTCATGGTTTTCCTTGCATGCATTGCTTACTGCCCTCCTGTTGGCTTATCCATTGTGAGTATGGTGCAGCGTGAGTTTCTATTGTTGTTGCAGGCTGAACAGACAGTAACAACACCCATTCCCCTCAACATTGACCCCACGTGTGGTGTGAAAGTGGGCCCAGAGTTGATGGATGTGGATTTCCATAGGTGTATTAGTGGTGCGCAGGCCCTATCACCCCCTCCCATCAGATGCAAATGGCAGGCTGATGTGTGTTTGTGTATTTGCCACGCAGATGGTCACATGGTTGATACACGCTGTCCTGGTTCAGATTATTGAATGCTGGGGTTTGTGTGTGGATGATAACAGATATGACTGCATACTTGTTCACTGACACAGTAGACTTACCAAGCAGACAGTTTAAATTGCACATCATGGTGTAATGGGCAACTCACACCAGGACTGATGTGGTGTGCTGTTTTCTGTATGGCACATGTGTACACTTGAGAGTGGAGGAGTGCCTTTTGACCTGAGAGGTTAGGGTGCCATTTAGCTACTTGTCCTTATTTGGTGCTACTTTGCTTTTCTTGTTTGTTGTCATACTTAGGTTGTCATACTGCTTTACAGGGACATTGTAGTTCTGTGAGTATGGCACACAGACAAGTCATGTCGTACATATTTAGGTGACACATTCCTGATATGCATAGTCAAGGCACTGTAGTGTTGTGGCCATATCCCCCCTGCTTATAGTATGACATCACATTTGGACTCAAGTCTGCTGAATGTGTGCATTGTGGGATATGCACCTTTTAGACAGATGGCTACATGATCACTTTGTTGTGACCATGCATGTGTTCATGGTATGCAGACTCACTAGATGCTTTCTCACTTGGTGCACTCAGGACTGCATCTCATGAACAGGTAAGAGGGCACATTGACTGGAGATGCGGTATGATGTCAGAATGGCCCCCTTGCCTCATCACCACGCATATACAGTTCATCTGCACAAGGCCGCATCTCTCTGATGCCAAAATGAGGATGTGCTGTGAATGTGACTGATCATGTGCATGAGTAGGCTTGCCACCACCAATGTTAGAACACATGCAACATTGTGCCCGCGTGTCTGAACTGTGTGCAAGATTGTGTATGTGCAATAAGGTCCCCCTTGATGCACATGCACATTCTTGCACATGACTCAGACACACGTCCACATGCAAATGGTGTTGAGGCAAGGGGGCCATTTTGACACCCTGCCGCATCTCCAGTTAATGTGCACCTTTGCTATTTCATGTTGCCCTTACTTTGTGCTCTGATGTTGATCTTGGACTATATTGGGGTTACTTTTCTATGCACATTTCCAAGTCTGTGTGTCCACAAATATATGTCTTGCAATGTATTGGTTGAGTAGGGTGATATGTGTCTATGCCACCAGGGACAAGGGTATCCCGGACATGATCCACAGTCATTGTGGGTATGCACTGGGAGATATTTAATTGGGCATGAGTGCCATATGGCCCATCCACCCCGGCCCCCCAGGCCATGGCTGTTACTCACCCTGTTGCTGAGGTGTCTGGTCCTGTTCAGCAGTATCCTGTCCCGGAAATCCAACCACCGGCTCCTCGCTGATGACAGTGGACACCTGTTCCTCCAATGCATCCAGCTCCTCCTGTGGCGCTGGACTCCCACCTCCAGTCTGTATTGCTGCTTTGAGATTGGCTGCAAGTTTCATCTTGGTCTTGCACTTAGCATCATGCCAGAGCTCCTTGCAGTCATCCACTCTCCTCCTCGCCTCTCCGACAGCATTCAGCTTGGCTGCGATGGACTGCCATATTGCATATTTTGTTGCCAATGACACTGTGGAGCTGAAAAAAGCTGTTGTTGTTTTTCTGTCACCTCTGCAATCAGGACCTGGTTTTCCTTCTGACTGAACCGGGTCTTCCTCTTCTGCTTGCTTTTCCCCTGGGTCTCTGGCTGGTCATTCTGGGTGGTTTTTTTTTTTTTTGTTGGCTTCAGTACTGGTCCTATCTTCCTCCATGTTTCTTCTGTATATTTTCTTTTTAAAAAATGTTTTGGGTGTTTGGGCTACATAGCAGGCGTTTTATACTGGTTTTTCCCGCCTAACATGAAAAAAGTGAACTCACGCTAATTAGCGTGAAGTTTCTGGCCGCTAATTGGCCCATCGCCACTTTTTTCACGTTAGCATCAGGATTTTTATCGCTGTGCCGCTAATCTTAATGCCGGAAGGTTCACCCAGTAAGGGAAACTATCGCCAGTTAGCGGCGTGTTGGGAATACGCCACTAACACGGCAATAGCATTCGGCGGTACTCAGCGATGAAAAAACTGCTGTTAACTGAGGTTAGCAACAGTTATCGCCAATCCTTGTACAAATGCCCCTCAGAGTACTTGCCACTGGACGAAGTGCAACTATACAAATTGGAATCGGATGCAAATGATGTATCTGCTCTGTATCACCCGCAAGTAATTAGCAATCAGGATTTGCACAGTCCATGTAATGAGGGCTTTAATGTTTTCATCAGAGACCCCTTTGCATTCTTTAGTTCCTTTTCTTTATCCCTGTTCCAAATTGTGCATCCAATTAATACCAATAACACATGGTAATTTAAACCACATATGCAATTTTCACGTGTAACATGCTAACTTTGCATGCTTTTCCCATTTCTGACTTTAGAACATTGCTATGTAGCCTCAGTACCCGATTTGATCGTGACACAATTCATGACGTTTTATGGAACTTCGTCTCCGAAAGTGCTAACGTGTCTAGACAAAATGTGCTCAAAGCACACCTCCGCGAAGCTGGCCTAAGACTGAGCCCATGAATAATTATAAGCCAATACTATTAGAAATAGTAATACTTGCCAGTATGATGGACAGCTGCAGGGGACAGCAGGATTTCATTTCATAGTCTTTTAACATACTTTTGCAGAACAGTAGCCATTGAGATCTCCCTCAGGTTACATCACACACAAGCACACACACAAATGAATTTGATCAAATTATAATCATTGCTTCTTATCATTATTTGAAAGCATTTGTTATTCACCCATTGAGCTCCACTACTTTTTATTGGATTTTATCAAGAAGTGACTTGAATTACAGTTAGAAATGTGAAGCCAATTCACAAACTCAATGCTGTTAAAGCTATATTGAAAACTAGAGTATTGATAAAAACTTTTTTTATATTAAACTATTTCAGTGTATCAGAAAAACAGCAACAAGGAAGAAAATAACTAGCTTATTGATAGAAAACTGCAAAGGAATAATGTAAAACGATTGAGTAAAACTATAACACTGGAGCTTCTCCAGACGTTTATGAACCAAATAAGTAAAGCTCTTACTTGACTAATACCAAACGTCCTGTCTGTTTTAACTTAATAGGTTCCCGAATCAGACCAATCCAACGTAGACTGCCAACACAACAAAATAATGTAAGTTATTAAATACATTGCTCATCCATTTACCAATGAAACCCACATCGAAGCCAAGTTGCAACAAAGTCAAACCAGCCCTAAATATACTCTACTTTTGCATGGCCAAAAAAGAGTGTCTTTCAATGGTCTATGCTTCGCACATTAAATTCAAAATGTAAGCCAATAACAGACAAATCCCTGTGACTGTTGCAAAAGGATTCAGCCATCACCTCATCAGGCTCTACATTACTACACTATTGAATGTCTGTCCTAGTTAAAATTAAAATAATATGTTGCTGTTGCTACCTGTCAAGGGCAAAGCTCACCCCTTTTGACATCTTCTTATGCTATGCAGTGACTCTTATGGTTCCCGGTCACAGGCCAAGTAACAATTCTTCTAAACATAATTCAAATTCCTGGGATATTTTAGCCAGCACTAGACATTCCACATATAGGTAGCAGATAGAAAGGCACTTATATCCAGTTTCTCAGCCTGAGGCAAATCCTATTGGTGAGGATTCAGGGCCAGGGATGAAAGAAACCAGCACACTGAAGAACGATGAATATATGACATTGTAACGCATGTATTTACAACGTTTGCCTTTACAGCGCGGTCAGTACACCGACCGCGTTGTTACCAAGCATACCATTAAAACGCAAGTCATTACAATGGCTTGCTGAAGGGGGCGCTGGAGTTTGGAATAGTATAGTTTACTATTATACTTGGGGGCATGGAGGCTGGGAGGGGAAATAGGGGTCATGAAAGGAGGGGGGAAAATAAAGTTATCTTCAGCCGGCTGCATCTCTCTCTTCTGCTCCTCGTCTTCAGGCGCAGGCTGTGGTGAATCCTGAAGCTGCTGTCATGCATGAGAGCAGCTTCAGGATTGGCCTGAGTGCCCTTGATTAGTGCTCCAGGAGAGACTGGGAGTATGTGCCTGAGCTTCACTGAGCATGACGATTTGGCCGACCTGAGATGGCTGGCCAAACCATCACGAGCAGAGAATGGAGTGCACTACCACTCCCCTGTTTTATTGCTGTTTTATTTTTCCTTTCCTGCCAGTTTTGAAGGGGCTACTCTCAACTGCTGCATTTTACCCTACGATAGGGTTAAGGTTTCGTTTAGGCTTAGTTTTAGAATAGGGACATATTTAGCCTTAATGTTAGGGTTAGATGCATAGTTAGAGTTTTTATAAGGTTTTCGGTAAAGAGCATCCTTAGGGTTAGGCTTATGTTTATTTCCTAGAGTTGGGCTGCTGTTCACCTTCTAAGTTTGACGTACTACTACTACTACTGTCATCTCAGCCTAAATCATGTACCGTGGTATTCTTTCCATTCTGCAACATTGTCCTTGCCTGGACACAATGCACTAGTGAAGCACCACACTCTAATCATATTCCGCACTGGTCAAAACGGAGTCTCGATTCTTCACCTCTACCAGCATTAGAAGAGAAGTTGGACATTACTTTGTCATACAGTTAATCACTCTTTGTGCAAAAAATCTAAAGTTACCACTATCAAGCTTCCTACCCATAAGGAGTAAACCAAATACATTGAGTAACTATAGAGAGACCTCAAATAATACCTTAATATGTAATTTCTGAATGTAGTCCCTTATTTTTTGGTAATTAATTAAGTTTATTCTTGTATGTACAGGTAAGTAGCAAGGAGTTAAAATGGAAATCATGTTCTCCTTTCTACCCCTCAGTCCTTCTATAGATGAAAGTTAGTCAACCAGGGTAACCTGAACTCACACAAGTGACAGAAACCTTTATACTCAAATGTAACATTTTTAGTGAGTGGTGCAACTTCCTGAAATAAAGCCTTTGGATTGTGTTTGGTGTTTGTCCCGTTTTACCCCTAAATTTGATGCTACATTCTGATCCTGTTGATAGCCAGGTAACCTGAGATTAATAATCTTAGAGTACATGTCTTTTACAAAACTAATGTGATTGTAATTTGTAAACAGGAATTTATTATTTATAACATAAAAGTCACAGGTTAATATATTTATTAAATTATAAATGTAAAGAATCTACTAGGATTCTAGTACTGAGGTTGGCCAATGTCACCCTGCATTTAGTTAAAATAATCGTTCTGGCTTCATCAAAGGCAAGCTCTGCCTGAAATTGCTCTCTGGAAGGAGGCAGTAGATTTAGCGATCGTTTGACAAGCTTTAAAATTATTCTTGTCCAGTTTTCTATGAAAACCAAAAAAGAGTTGCAAACCCAATACTTATGGCTACTCTAATTTACAAAATTAGAACTAAAGCTGTGTGAGAAAGTGGATTATTAATTGTGGTGGGAGGTAGTCCACCACAAGTAATCATGTCACTCTTCCTATTAGGCTTAGTAAAGGTCACTGTAATTTAAAACTGAGCTCAACTCCTGTGAAAAATATTTTTTCTCATCTTAAATTCTACATGTTGGAATTTCAGAATCCAATGTGCATTAAAGTGGGAGGAAAATCTGAGGTTAAAGCGGATCCTCTGCCGTTCATAACTTAATAGACAGCTATGTAAATAATTATGAAGGCAGAAGAGTGGCAAAGAGGTACCACGAAAATTGTGCTAAGAACTCACAGAGAAGCTATGTTAAAAAGCATTTCCAATAAACTGCCCCTTTCCATTTACACACCCCAAACTATTACCCCATTTCATCAGAAAGTGTAGCAGGATGGGTTTCCATTTCACTTACACTTGGAACTTTTTCACCTTGTGAAAAATCTGCATGAAAATATTTTGAACTGCAAAATTACCCCTAGAAAACTACAAACACAATAGATGTCTAGAAATACTTCTAAAGATTTATGCCAATCTCTAAAAATCTGGAATCCTATTACACAAGTAGGAGGAAAGCTGCAGAAGTAGGTTTTATTACATTTTATTGCTGAGATGATCAATTGGCCACATAGGGCCACATTTATCAAATAAGCATTATTTGATAATCGCAAAAGTCTATGTATGTAAGAAATCGCCAAAGAATTTGCAGTTCCTTAATATTGCCTAATAGCGATTCGGTAAATAGTGAATCACTATTAGGTAATATTCCTTCATAGGTGCAAATGGTTTTGCATAAGTTAATGTACAACTACCTAATTGGTAGTCGCAAATTAGATAATGCAAAGCCAAGAGTGCCGGGGGCCAAAGGACTTCCTAAAGCACCCCCAGAAAAAGAAATGTGCTCATGTAAAGTGCACACATGCCCTATGAGAATGTATGTGCCACATGCCACATTGAACAATGCAGTTTTGTGCGTTTTGAAAAGTGTGCACATGGTTCGACTTGAAGTCGATGGTAATTGAATTTTCCTAATGCGCAGTTAGCATTTGGCAAATGCTTCATACATGTGCCAAGGGAATCACTATTTGCGATTCCCTATTTGTAGTCACAATTTAATGTAATCACAAAATTTGCCTATGTTTTCATACATCATGAAAGGCTACTTTCTGCTCACAAACGGCCAATTTTTCTGAATTGCTCCATTTGCAAATTCAAAAAACTATAATACCTGTGGCTTATAGAGACTAAAGGGCCTTATTCACAAACATGTTGCTCTGACAAACGACATTGTTTAGAGTTTGGCAGAGTGTGAGACCTGCTGTAAATCAGCTCCATTTTAATTTTGGAGGAAGTTCTGTGTTTACACCAGCAGAGCGTCCACTGTCTGCATGAGGATTAGGCACCTCCACACATTTCCCTTGCAATGTCCACCATGCGATGAACAGCAGACACAGGCAGGGAAAATGGATAATGGCTGCCTAATTCAGGTAGAAATCTCTCTGCACGTCGGTGGCCATTTGTTTTTGTACTGAGAAAACAAACTCTGCCTTGTAAGTTTGTTTTTATCCCAATGCAACAATGTATGAAGAAATGGTGTTTTAAACATTATGGTTGCTCAGCAAACTTTCAGTGCTGGAAAGGGAGTGCAGTGAAGGGAGACACTGTGGCTCCTTTTCAGCGACGGCCCGTATAGGGCGTGTTACCGGGGCGGTGACGTGGGGCAGAGGAGGGGCAGGGTGGTGGGTTGCAAAATGCGGCATACGGCCGATTGCAGGTAAGTTACGAAAAAAATAAAGAAATCGATTTTTTTTTTGCGTGCGCTGCATCGCATTTGGCGATTCTGCGCATGCAAGAAATTCGTTGTTTTTTTTTCCGTAACTTACCTGCAATCGGCCGTAAGCCGCATTTTGCAACCCCCCACCCTGCCCCTCCTCTGCCCCACGTCACCTCCCTGGTAACACGCCCCATACGGGCCGTCGCTGCTCCTTTTACAGTACAAAGATTCCCATTAGGGGTGGGGGGGGAGTGAGCTAAAGAACGATGATGGATTCAACCCAGATCTCAACCTAGGGGTGAGTGTCTGAAAAGTTTCAGCGCTCCGGCCACCATGTCCTTGTGTTTGCTTTGGCGGGGATCTCTAACCAGGTGGGTGGCCCTTTACCAGGGTGGGGAAGAGCCTGCAGTTCGCCTCCCTGATTCGACTCTGGAACATCCAACACTATATAAATGAATCCAACATTGTATAAATGAACCCCTTAGTCGTATAGTAATCGTAGCTTACTCCCGATTTCCTGAGGAAAGTAAGGAGAAAGCCCTGTGAACTTCCAATGTAAGCAAGGAAGACTAGAAGAGTAAGTCACACTTACTCGTATCTAGTTCTTTGTGAACCTGCTGCCTATAATTTATAGGGAATATTGTATTGCTGAGTTTATCTCCAAAATGAGGACGCTTTAAAAAGATTCAGTGATAATATGAAACACTGATTTATTTGCGCTTGCCTCACAATAAAGCTCTCCGTGCCATGAAATTGTAATTTGCAAATGCAATTAGGCACTTACAAGGTGAATGAGCAATTCTAATAATGACTGTTAATGGCAGATATATCATCCTGTTGCAGAACATTAGGAAAATGTAACACAGAATCTCAACTAACATGCAGCATTGAAATGTGAAAAGCATAATACAACCACAGCATCAGAGTACATGCAAATATGATTAAATGTTTTGATTTGATTTATACAGAGGGACACAAAAACATATACGTATTGGCAGAGTATGTGAAATGGAATGCACAAAGACACACCTTAATTTATAAATGAACTATTCTGTGTCTAAACCATCGCTTAAACCTTTTAATTTCATTTTTGTTAATTTTGATTAATGGTCTCACAGGCAAAAAACTACAAGACAGGTGTCAAATTTGACTTTCTAATACATTTCAGAGCATATAACTAGTACACTGTTAATAAGAAAATGAAACCATGGAAAGTTTGTTAAAATTGTTTTAATTATTTCATTTAAAGATGACAATTTTTGGGAAGCAATGTCTTTCCATTGAGAGACAAATCGGCCCACATGCTGAATCAGTCGAGTACAGTTTGTTATTTTCACCGTCCAACAAAAGTGCAAGGGCACCCTCATAAAAATGAGTTTTATGGAGTAAGCCGGGTGTACTTATGGTTTACTCCTGAAACACATGATTAAGACAGGGCTAGTTCAAGAGTAAATCATAGAACAATCTGTCTGAGTTAAGCATGTAATGTTGTAGCATTTTTAATAAATATTTGTCCAGGCATGGCGCAATCAAGCATTTTAACCCATTACATGTCAAAGAAAGCGAAACCTTTGCTATAAACACGATAAATAAAAGTGTGTCTATAATCCCAATTTGTTTGATATTAATTTTATACAATTCCTTCCATGTGACAAGTCGAATATACCAGGGAACACTTTCTATTTTACTGCTGCCAATGAACCAAGAGAGGCTTCCCCTTAAGTTTTCAAAAACACTATTTCTTTAGGCTTCTAGCCAATATATTCACCTTTAAGTGAGGGCCTGTGCAAATTAAAGCAAGGGTCTGGTTCACATTTATTTAGCTATAACTATATTTGACCTACTCCTCTTGTGCAACTAGTTTACTTCTGAATTCCAGAATTTCGCCAGGAGTGTTTTTTTCCAGTTCTATATGCCGTGAACTTGACCTTACATGAGCATCAGTTGCATTACACAAGGACACATTCATTTTTTGCAGGCACTGGGAGAATAAGGTCCTAATTATGGATATGGCAGTCGATGGAAAAACCATAGTTGCGGTGACGGTCCGAACACCACCGCACTGGCAATCTGACCACTGTATTGTATTGTATTGATGGCATATTTGTATAGCGCATGCTGTCACCCGAAGGGTATCCTGGCGCTTTAGACAATTATACCAACACCACAGCAGTCAGGGGAAATTAAACAGACCTAGGGAAGAGAAACGTTTTTAATTCTTTCTTAAAAAGAGGGAAACTCCCCAGAGCTTCTCAACAATAAAGGGAGAGAATTCCAGTGTTTGGCCGCCACGAAACCAAAGGCTCGGCCGCCCATACGAGCCCTCAATATCTTTGGGACTACCACAAGATGTGCTGACAGTGACCTAAGGGAGCGAGTGGGCACATACCACTGGAACAGCTCCTGCAATGGAGCAGGTCCTTGCCCATGAAGTCCCTTAAACACCAAACAAAGCGCCTTAAAGATGACTCGCTGTGAAACTGGTAGCCAGTGAAGATCGGCTAGCGCCGTAGATGAAGAGTCAGATCGACGACGGGACAGGGCTAGCTTGGCTGCCATATTCTGCACGCGTTGTAGCTTGGCCAGCAATTTATTTGGAGCTCCCAGAAGTAGTGCGTTGCAGTAGTCTAACCTACTCAAGATGGTACCGCGAACCACTTCTGGGCGAACGTGGGCCGGCAGCAGCGGAAGAATCTTCCACAGCATGCGTAGCAGCATCATGCAGGTGGACACGGTTTTATTTACAAAAAGATCCAGTTGAAGATCAGGCCCAAACACAACGCCCAGGTTCCTGGCAGATATTGCTGCAGAAGGAACTTCCTGGAAGGAGGCAGGCCAAAAATCAGGAGGCAGTGGCCGAGGGATGTGGTCCAGTGAGCAGTGTAGAACCTCTGTTTTAGAGCTGTTAAACTGCAGAGAATTCTGCCTCAACCAGTCCGCAGTTGACGCCATACATTGATGGAAAGTCTCCAGCGACACCGCGTCTTTGCCCTCGATGGAAAAGATGAGCTGCGTATCATCGGCATAGTTAATAACCGAGATGCCAAATGATTTAACCAAGCTCACCAGAGGGCGAAGATAAAGATTAAACAGTATAGGGCTGATGGCAGACCCTTGCGGTACGCCCTGCTCAACTGTTTTAATCTCTGACTGGAATGGTGGCAAGGCCACTACCTGGCGTCTGTCTCCCAAATAAGAAAACAGCCAATCGCGAGCCGAACCCTTCACCCCTGCATCCTCAAGTCTTTTGACCAAGATGTCATGGTTGACCGTGTCAAAAGCGGCCGACATGTCGAGCAGCACTAAAAAGGCCGCTCGCCCAATGTCGGCCCGCGAACGAAGATCGTCCAACACGGTCACCAGGGCCGATTCCGTGCCATGTGCTGGTCTGAAGCCAAATTGAGACGCGTCCAAGCGGCAGTTGGTCTCCAGGAAACTGGACAGATGTTTAGTAACCAGTTTCTCTAAGATCTTAATGGGAAAAGGAAGCAGCGATATAGGTCTATAATTCGCTGGACAGGTGGGATCCAAAGTTTCCTTCTTCAACAAAGGTGAGACCACTGCTAATTTCCAACACTTTGGAACACGTGCCAAAGAAAGAGACTGGCAGCAGATAGCATGCAGCGGAGGAAAAAGCTCCGTCTGGAATACTTTCCAATATTTGTGAGGCAATGGATCTAAAGGAGAACCAGAGGATATGCTGTTAGCCAGCAGGCAAAACTCCTCGAAAGACGGAAGGGGAAAGCTATCCAGCTGTGCCTGACTACCAACTCCCCTTACTGCCTCCCTTTCGGCCGCTAAAGTAGAGCCAAGTGCGGGCTGGGTAACAATTGTAGTTGTAGGAGCAAGCTTACTTAGGATCAAGGCGATCTTATCTTCAAACGCCTGCGCTAAAGAGGAGCATAAAGCTTGGGAGGCAGGAATGTCATTAGCCACAGAAGCAGGGCGAGAAAGATCCCCAACAATTTTGAACAAGGCCTGCGTTTTATTCGGTGCATTCAAGAGCGATTCCTCCAAGAAACGTGCTTTGGCGCTTTTAATCTGCACTTTATAGGTCAGCAAGGCCTGCTTAAAAAGGGCTTTATCGGGTTCTAAGTAGTGATTCCTCCAAACTCGCTCCGCGCGTTTACAGCAGAGCTTCAAATGCGATAACTCCGCAGTGAACCATGGCATGGCAATCCTGGATCTATTCCTAATTTTGCGCAGAGGAGCCAGCACATCTAAGGAGTTAACAATTTTCTGACTAAGGCTCTCATAGCTTGCGTCCACAGAAACTCCTAAAGGGGGGATTTCCCCGGCAAGCAGGGACGGCAGGCTGGGTTGTCTAAGTAACCTTGACCATTGCCTGCCCATCCTGGTCTTAGTGCCAGTACTTCCATTCCCGGTTGGAGCCATGGGACATGTCACGGAGAGAAGGACCAAAGCATGGTCCGTCCAACACTGCGGAAGAATATCCCGAACCACAACCTGGCTAGTGTTGGCAAAGACCAGGTCGAGAGTGTGACCCTTAATGTGGGTCTGTGAATGCACCAGCTGCTGCAGCTGAATATCGCTGCAAGCCTGAGTCAAATCCGAGAGAGCCGACCTTGTAGGGCCATCCGAACACAGGTTAAAGTCTCCCAAAAGTAAAGTCCTAGCATGGGTATTAGAGAGCTCGTAGATTAAATCAATTAGCTCTGGTACTGCTGATAAAGAGCTGGCAGGGGGCCGGTAGCACAGCAGCCCGGAGTAGAGAGTTCCTCCATGCCCTTTCAAAGAGAAGGCCAAAGTTTCGCAGCCCAAAATGCGCCTTGTATCAAGCACTGAGACATCAAGCGACTCCCTAAATATAAGGCCGACCCCACCTCCTCTAGCTCCCTCCCGTGGGTTATGTCTGATCTTGAATCCAGGAGGGCAGGCTAGCCCTAGTTCCACTGCACAGTCTGCTCTAGTCCATGTTTCTGTCATGAACAGAACATCTAACCTATAGGAGTCTATAAGTAAGGCAATTTCCATGTGATGTTTACTCAGAGACCGCACGTTGAGCAGACCACATATCAGAGGCTGTTCCCCCCGCTCTACGGCATGCGGCTGATGACACGTGTTCGTGCCTGGATTTAGTTTTAGCAACATGTCTCTGGAATACGGTAGCCGACCATCGGGCAATGGAGCAGAGTTCCCGGCCCTCGGCACGACCTGAGCGCGAACGGGCGCAAACGGGCTTACCTCTGGCGCACCTCCGGCGCGCCGCCGTTGCGCTCGCTGCGCGCCAACGCTGCGCGCTGGAACACACATCCCTTAAATGCTGTGTCA
The DNA here is from genome assembly GCF_964204655.1 of Triturus cristatus. Lineage (NCBI taxonomy): Eukaryota > Metazoa > Chordata > Amphibia > Caudata > Salamandridae > Triturus > Triturus cristatus. Next base: position 315,644,265 of record NC_140588.1, on the reverse strand, counting down.
GTAATCCGCGCGGGAGTCCTGCGAGGACACACCTCTATCCCCACCAAAGATGGCCCCCGATGTGGACCCAATCCAATGAGCCTCACCAAAGATGGCGGCCGGAACGCCGCGATCGCGTCCTGAGTAGCCCCCCAACAGCTGACTAAATCCCGCAAAGTGCAGGTGAGTTTGTCAAGTTTTATCGTGCGGGTATGGTCTAGCTAATCCCCCAGTAAATTACGCCACCGAGAGCACAAAGCGCCGGAAATAGCTGCGCAAAATACAAAATGCTAAATTAATATTAAAAGCTAGTTAAAACAAAGGCAGCAGCACCAAGCTATGCGTTAGCGCTAGGTATAAAGGTCTACCTGAGGCCACCGCAAGGCGCCTTAAATATACTGTCCGGTGCGCGGGAGTCCTGCGAGGACACACCTCTATCCCCACCAAAGATGGCCCCCGAGGTGGACCCAATCCAATGAGCCTCACCAAAGATGGCGGCCGGAACGCCGCGATCGCGTCCTGAGTAGCCCCCCCAACAGCTGACTAAATCCCGCAAAGTGCAGGTGAGTTTGTCAAGTTTTATCGTGCGGGTATGGTCTAGCTAATCCCCCAGTAAATTACGCCACCGAGAGCACAAAGCGCCGGAAATAGCTGCGCAAAATACAAAATGCTAAATTAATATTAAAAGCTACTTAAAACAAAGGCAGCAGCACCAAGCTATGCGTTAGCGCTAGGTATAATGAGTGCAGTGGTGGGACCACCTCAGGACTGCCGCAACGGCCAGGAATCAGGGAATACCGCGGCGGTGGAGCAGCGGTCTGAGGCCACAATATGCTGGCGGTGCTGATGCGGCACCCCTGAGTATATAACGAGTTGCCTCACTGCGACCTTATCCATGGTTGTGAGCCCACCATGGAAAGGCTGGTGGTGAGGCAACTCAGAGGGCACCCTTGTGCCCCTGGGCAGGGGGGTGCATGAAGGGAGGCCCATGCTGTGCTCCCTGCATGTTTGCACCCCCAGTTCCTGCACAGGATGAAATGCACAACATGGTGCAGTTCTCCCTGTGCAGGAACGTGCTGCAGAGCTTCCACGTTGCTGCAATTCTCTGGCTCTCCTTTGAGCCTTAGAAAGCAACCACCTTGGGACTGCTGCATCAGGACCACCCGCCAGGATTCAACTAGTAATCCAGAGAGTGTTTGAACTTTGGTTTTGACTGTCTCGCTGCTGGGCGCTGGAGTGGCAGCCCACTATAAGACCACTAAACTCATAATCAGGCCCTAAGTGATTTGCCCAGAGTCACAGGATGTTGCACCGATGCTGAGACTGACGTTTCCCTGCTCCAAAGTCCATGTTTGGACTAACTATTTCATAACAAATACTGTGATATGTTATGAGGTTTGTTTTTCATTTGATTGTAAAAAATATTAATTTTTTTAGAAAGCATCCTTGTATAAAATATTTTTTGTAAATGTTATTGTGTTTAATATTTTGTAATTTGCATTTTAGTGGTATTAGTGTGTAACAATAATAATATATATACTATTTTTTTAGCTGCGAGTTGTTGGGTTTTTAGGAGCTAAGGTTTGGGAGATTTAAAAATATATATATATTTTAATTTAACTGTGATGTTAATTATTTTAATGGTATTCAAATTGAAAAATGTATACAATAATATTGTTACAATATTAATTTCTCTAAATAATATTCCATAATTGTGTTGAATGTATTGAAAAATTATATTAAAGTTAAAAAAAATATGTAAAAATTAAAATACTTATTTTAATTACGAAAAGTTGGGCAACTAAAGATTCATCAAATTTTAATTGAATAATGTAAGATGTTGCTAAATTTAAATTTACACAAAAAAAATTAAGATTGTTTTTATTTGTAAAATATTTGTATGGATTTCTTTAAATGTTGAAAATCATAATGTCATTATTTTTGAATTGTTGGAATTTCTTTAATTTGCTTTTTACATTTTTTTAAAGCAAAATTGAAAATTATAATCAAATTATGAAAATAGAATAAATATGTATTTGTTATGATGTTTAAATTTGAATTTGGCTAGACATGTATATAGTATTAGTTTATTAATTTACAGTTCATTAAAATACATTTTAAATAGCATTTTTAACATTTTTCTATTATTGAAATAAGTTCTGTTGTTGCAAATATATATTGTAAACTATGTTAATTTGAAAGCATTAGATGCAAATTTTTAGACGTAATTTGAAACTTTTTTTTTTAATTTACGATTTTCATTTCAGATTCGTTTATATAATTACATATTCAAATATAGTAATTATTAATAGTGATTAACATATTATTTTATATTTTAGTGTTACATTTAAAATATAGAGGAGGTCATTACGATGGCGGACGGACTTCAGTCTGTCCACCGTCATATTGTATTTGGGACCGCCCGCCTATAAGGCAGCGGGCCCACAGGCCGAATTATGATCCAACCACAACCATGGTGGTCACATTGGCCACCTTTTACATTGCAAGGGGTGCTGCTGGCTGCAGGACCCGCCGCAATGTAAAACAGGGATGTTTTACATATCTCGTACTATGTGGCAGGCACCATGTGGTGCCTGTCACTTGGTTCAGGGATATGCACCCATAGAAATGTGCCAAGGGGGAAGGGGGCCTGCTACGGGCCACCAATGTCCATCCTCGCAAGCCTTTTCATGTCAGGTGAACCGCCATGGAAAGGCTGGCGGGGAAGGATATCCTAACCCTACGACAGTGACTATTAGGCACCGCCACCAAAGCAGGGATTGGGAGGCCCTCCGACACACCAGCAGGCTTAAGGAGCCCGTTGGCTGAGTGACGGTTGGAGTTTCTGACCGCCATGGAACAACCAGCCATCATAATATGGCGGAGGGGAATGGCCTTCTGATGGCGGTGAGACCACCACCGACAGCCTGTCGGTGGCGGTCTTGCGGTCATTGTAATGACCCCCAACATTTTTTGCCTGGGTTTTTGGGTTTTCTAAGTAATTCTTTTTATATTTCATAGATCAAAAATTATGTGTGTGTACGGAGTACTGATTGTGTATATAATTTTTTGTGTCCAACTCCTTACCTAAAATTCTTTAGATTGTATTGAACATAGGCAATGTCATCCATTTAGTGTACCACACCATCCCCAAATTGGCTTAGAATGGAGTGGGAATAGTAAATATCATCCCTGTATTCTCCAAACTTTCTTTTAAAATGGTTTACGTTGGAATGGGAATATTTAATCATTTCAGTGTGAATTTGTTTTTGTTCAATTTTATTTCTATGTTGTAGTAGTAGAAGTGTACTTCATTTAATCAGTATTGTTGGTGTTTAAAAGGATAATATAAAAAGTAGTCAATTGTATATTTATAATAAATGAAAAATGTATTTACTTACTTTCATAGACTAATGATATAGAACACATTTTAAAATTTTAATTGATTTTTTTCAAAATGTATTTAATGTATATTATTGTGGTTTGAAACATATATATTTCTAGTTAGAGCAAAATCTATTTATATATAAATTAATGAATAAAACAATTTGAATGCATTTAATTATTTAATAAACAGTGTAAGTCATATTTAAACAGAACTGTATGTTTTACATGTTCCAGTTTTTTTCTCTATTGTTTACCATTTATTAAATTGTTCCATATAAATTTTCTTAACATATTTCCGGTCGTACGACGCATACATGGGCTCCCATTGACTGAATGGGTACGTCTCGCGCAAGGATGCCCCCTACAGTGGGTAAGCGTCGGTGCCATCCGCACCGTACATGCCTGTGTTGGGGGGACCCTTGGCTCTCCCCATGTGTCCGAGTCGTAAGGTGACAGGGAGTCCGACGCGGACCCCCAAAAGCAACCACCCGGACGTTTTGCAAGCCGGACACTCCGGCTCGCACAGGCTGTCTGACGTGTGCATCGTACTGGCTCAGTCGTAAATCGCATCCATTGCACGCCACGGTTAGCTTCCGACCGAGACGTACGGAGCGGTTCGTACCCGGAAACGACTCGGTCAGTGATTTTCACGTAGCTCGCATCATACTTGCTCGCTTGTACAGCTGTACGAGTCGGGCAGAAAACACGCGTACGGTTCGTAGTTTTCCGGCCGGATCGCGTCGGTGCCCTTTCGACCCGGATCGGAATCGGCCCCAGAGTATGGAATGCAATGTAAATATCTAACATTGTTCCCCCTTTTTGTTTGTGTGGAATCTGTGTATATTTTAATTGAGATATCATTATGATGTATTTGTGGTCCAAAAATGTGGAAATTTGTGTCTTTGTCCATTCTTTTGTTTTTTCCCTTCTGTTTTATAAGAACTTTGATTATTTATATGTATGTTTATTTCACTTTCAGCCCTGATGAAGTTCTCATCTTGAGAACGAAACGTGTTGGCTGACCAAAAAATCTCCAGTCTCGTGAGAACCCACAAGTTAAAATTAAGTCTTACTGAATACTTATAACATTGACTCTCTTGACTTCGTTACTTGGCGCACGCCCAACCCTTTCCCTGCTTAGGATCTGATCTACAGAGGCATCACCTGACGGCTGGTGCCAGGGCTTGATGCGCAAGAACCCCTGACATAAATGAAACTAGAGTGAGGTGCAGAAACTATGGTCCACCGTCAAAGTAATGTTTGTTAAGGTCTGTGGACCACGTTTCTGACCGATACATTACGATGTCAGATTTGGACAGCCTTTATTACTTGGTTTGTCCGACATGGATCGGCTGTCGGAAACCAAATTTGGGGGCCTGTAGGAGGCCCCACATCACCCGGAGGCCTCCAGTTGGGTCCCATGGGTCCCCTCTTTCCAACCATGCACGGTGTGGCCGGTAGCATGGGGTGCCGGCCACAGGGTGCAAGTTTTTCCGCAACCACAACTTTCTTCAATGGGAGCCTGTGTTGTCGGTCGGTATACAGGCTTCAATTGAACTCAATGGGAGTCCAACCGAATGGTGTTCGGAAACATCGTAATCAGTCGGTCGGACTCCCCGAATCTGAGTCAGTCGGAAACGATTCCGACAAGGAGTTGGTCGGAATGCTATCTGACCGATATTGTAATGAGGCCCCAAATTGTATTAATTGTAAAGTTTTTCACTAGTGTGTTGATTTAGGTTTTGGTATGCTCTTTTAGTAATTTTGAAATAAGTTATGTGATAATCTGTTTTGGTATTTTGTTTTTTATGTTTAAGTGTAATGTATATACTTAAATGTCCTATTTTTAGGATACAAACTGTCAAGTAAAAGCAAAAGCCTGGCAGCACATTTTCTTAACACGTGTGCGTTGCCCCAACCTCCAATGACTAAAAAGATTTCAATCAATTTTAGGATTTTTTAAATTGGGCAGAACATACATTTTGGACTATGCAGAATAGGTAACACCGTCCTACGATTTAATCAGACCTGAATTTTAAATATCACATTTGACATAGGAACATACAAACATTTTACATTCCGTACAAGCTGACATGATAGCTTCCCAACATTTCCACATATGTGTAAAGACGGCCAAACAGGTGATCTGCGTAGTTGTGGACCAACCGGGTATGCATACATCACATTCAACAAAGGTGATACAGTACCCATAGCATACAAATCACATTTGTACACAAACTCTGATATGCATTTTACACCTACTGAGAAAATTCTTACAGTATTAATGATAGCTGTAGTGAGAGAGAGCGCACTAGTCCAGGCTAAATGCATAAATGTTGTAACTCGGGAACCGACCTTAGAGGCCATTACCAAAGCTAGCATTCCAAATGCCAAAGCTTTACATCCACGATGGATTCAATGGGCTAACTCTCTCAATGCAAGAGTCGTAGATTGCAGATCTGATTGTCCACTACAAATGCAAGCATTTTTGTAGTATGAACAAGAATATCCAATGTCGAATAAAGTAATGCATCTAGATCGATATGATTACATCCTCTGTACTGATGGGTCCGCCCAACCTGCCATTGGGACAAAATACCAATATTCTGCAGCATGAGCGGTCGTGAAGGGGAGCATGTATGACAGCAAGTTCCGTCCTGATAAAACACACACGTAGTCCCTATGGGACTGTACAGCGCAGCTGGCAGAACTCAAAGCCCTGATACTGGTACTATAAAATACAGATCATGGATTCCCCACACTTGGAGTGTGTGATTTGAACTACTGTGTCCAGTCATATAATGAATACCTTCATTACTGGGATCTGGATGGATTTTGGGATTCCATGGGTTGCGCAATAAAGCACAAAATGCTTTGGGAACAAGTGGTGAAGCTGAAAGAGTGCTTGCCACGGTCTCAGTTAATACACACACTGAGTCATCAACGTGTTGGCGTTCACCTTGCACAGAATTCCATGGCTGATGATGCTGCTAAGGCAACAGTTCATTCTGCTGCTGTATCTGCAATCACTGAAGTACGAGAACAGACAGAAACATCATGGTGGCTGTCAATGCTGCATGCAATGTACTCCTATAAGTAGGATGCACAAAACAGATTGTATGCTCAGATTCCAGGAGTGAGGGATACCAAACACTGATCGCAGATTGGGATTAATACAAGCTGCACATGAGGGTCTAAATTCAGCGCGTGCAGGGATTACTGCTACAGTTCTGTTACTGTAGCAGCCCTACTGGTGTCCTAGGCTTACTAAACAGGCCAAGGACTTTGTCCTCGAATGTAACATCTCCCAGCAGATGAAGGGCTATACCGTGGTGCATCCACCACAGACACCTCTTTTGATTTCAAACAAGCCCCATACAATCAGATGGGTTTACAGATACATCTTGGTGGCAATGGATTCATGCTCTCGTTCCTGTGGGAATGGCCACAGCGATCGGCTGACGCCCAAACTGTTATCAAATATTTGTGAGTCTTTATCCGGACATACTCAATTGGCACACTGCATGCTGACCATGCTCTGGTGTCTATCTCTCAGGGTTACAAAGAAGCCATGGAAGTTTCAGTATGAACTTGCGGTACTCCTCCCCCCATCATACTGAGGGAAATTCGGTAGTTGAGAGGAAAAAACATATTTTAAAGCAGTCTTTTACAAGCGAGTGTACTAGATTCAGGTCGCAGTTGGGTCCATCACCAAAATGTGGTCAAGGGGGAACTCAATAACATGCCAACAAAATCCCTGGGTGGTCATACTCCATATGAAATCCTGTTTGGGTTAAGAATGTGGGTCCCAGACCTCGATAATGTCAGCACAGTGACGGCAGAAATACTGTTTGACAATAGTGAACGTGTGGCTGTTTTCCAGGAACTAAATGAATTCCGGGACAAACAAAGCAATGCCCAAGTAAAACACACCACCACTGGTGAAGTGAAGGTTGTACGGGCAAGACCCAGCTGGGTCCCAAAAGATCGGGGATCTGGTCAGGGAAAGAAATGTGGACAAAAAAGAATTTGGGCCATCTTTGCCTATCCCTGGTGTGGCTGTCGAAGAAACCAGAACTGTACTTCTTCTGCCACTTGCTGATCACCGAGACAAAAGATTCATCTCCATTGATCTGATCGAGCCACATGATGTGGCCAATTCTCAACAGTAGGCCACATGGCATCCTGGGTAGCCACCGTTCTCCTCTCACTACCGTGCAGGAAGTTCAGATGGAAGATTTAATAACTAAAGAAGATTCTTCTCTCCAGCAAGAAACATTAAACAACAATGACATGCTGCTTCTTCTGTTGCAACAACAGCAACTGTGCGATCAACTAGTACAGAGACACAAATTTCAATTCAACAACTCAAAGAGAACAACATTTACGTCACCATACCAAAGACTGAGTCATCTCCTGGTTCTACAAAACCTGTTGAGCTGCCAAAAAAAGACCGGACGGCATCTGGCTACTTTGTGGACTTTGACAGTTTCTCATTGGATTCAACTGAACCTGAGCCACCATTGCCGCCACCTCTCCCTTTCAAGCTACAAGTGCAGACTCTCTATCGTTGGCTGAAAAAGACATTCTTTGTTACTCCTTGGTTACACCATTGGATTACAACTGGGTAACTTTCCCTGGTCCTCGAGATTGGTTTGGTGACTGCCTTTTTCCTGCTTCTGAACAGAAATTATCTCCCAGAAAGCTGTGCAGTACAATTTGTGAACTTGGTATTGAAACCACATGCATCATCGCGCCGTGGACAAAGGGACCTGTCCCTAGTGAACATTACAGCAGTTCCAGTTTCAGAAGGAACAGTGCAGGACATAGTATCGTATGATGTGTATGGCCCCACTGTACTTTTAAAAATCCCATATTTGTTTCAAATTTCTTCAAAAGATATCCTCACCTCTAGTACGTTCTCTGATAATTGGGATATTGATACAGTGCATGGTATGCTAGCAATTCTAGCTCAATCAACTGTGTTTTCCTCTGTTGAATTGTATGATGGTATATCCAATTACAGGGACACGTTATCAAAATTATGGTCACCATTTTTTGCATAAAGCTGTTATCTCAGGTGCTGTTTAGAATTACACCCAATGGGAACACTGCCCAACTCCACCCAAAGGTAGGTTAAATACTTTTGCACAGAAGGTGGATTATTTTACTGGGTTTGATACATCAGACCCAGCCTCTTATAATTATAGGTTTGCACCTTCACCTGCTAAGAAAAATATGCTAACAAACACCGAGCTGATTTACTCTGCTTCATTTCTTTCTCAGCTGTCTGCACAGGGTTTCATCTTTTGGAAGGATAAAATAGACACAAAATCTGTTTGGGGGACAAAAGATTGGCAGGTTCAGTGAGCTGAGGTTATGTTTAAAGCATGTCTAATACCATTTCAAATGACTTTCCTGAACAAATCCAGGCAGCAAACTTTCTGTCTTGGAATAGCCAAGATGAAGGTTTTGTACACACCTCGTATTCCCATATACACACTTTTTAAACACTGGCAACAATTGGCACTATACAGTGAGGATACACTGGATGCCATGCTACGCAATGGCTCTTACACTTCATCAGAACCCAATTGGAAGGGATGGTTACTTTGGCCTTTAAACAGCAAGAACGAGCTCAGAGTGAACTTAGACAGACCAATAAGTGTTTGGTCATTAAAGTAGACTCCCCTTCCAGAAAACCCATTAGGTTTTTAAAAGAACCCTCACCCACCAACTTAGTTGTTGGCATGCTTCATCATTGGGTTCCCACCTAGGGGACCTAGTGCCTAATTACAGCAGAGCAGGTTTTTTGAAGTGAGGACGTGCCTAAAGTGAGAGTGATTCTTAAAAACTACCTCCAGGATACTGAGAGATTGTGTAAACCAGATTTTGTCTTATGCAGTTCCTGGGGTAGGGTTGGACTTGAGTGAAGAGAAATGATCTCACAAGTCCCCGAAAAGGTGAGATGTTCTACATGTTTCAGCCAATTTGTCCCAATTTGATTGGCTTTCTTCAGGACCAGTGTAGCTCATGTTAATTTGTACCCAGAGCTTGTGTGCTGAGGTGTGTGTAGGTGCAAGAGTGGTTGTGTAACTTACAATTTCCACCACCAATTAAAAAATTTCAGAAAGAGAAAAGGAGACACATAAAAATTAAAAGCATCAATGGGCACTTGGTAGTGGTGAAAAAGGACAATGCATGCATCCCCAGCCTGTGCCATTCATCTACAGACACATGCCGTTGTGTGTTTTGTGATTGCATTGTCTGGAGTGCAGAATGTATAATTGAATATAAAGGATGTCTACTATGAATTCTATGATATCCTTATTGGTCTTGTGTTTCCCTAAAATTTAGGGTAAGCACGGGTCCATTGGTCATCTGTTCATACGGAAGCTCTAAACGTACTTGTCGTGCTCCCGAACATCTCATTTACCCGATAGGTGGGTATCGTTTCTTTAGTATACACAAAAGACTGTACAGTCATTTGCAACTAACAGGCAGAAAACAAAGGTCAACATATGATCAAAACCTCAAGGGGCCCCTGGAAACATCCATCAACCATATATGTAGTAATTTGGGGTTTCACTTCCTTAAGTTATGAAACATTTTTGTAACATGGATCCCAGCGAGAGGCAGTGCCGGTTGTCACACTCTGCCACAGCGAGAAAGTAAGCGAGAAAGTAAGTGCAAGGAAACATTATTTGCTGTACATTAGGAATGGGAATGGGAATGGTGAGTAGGAGTGGTAAGCCAAGCTGTCGCTTCTTTGTACTCTCTGCTTCAAGGGCAGCCACCTGCCTGGTTACCTGTGGTTCATCTCTTCCTGATTCCAAGGGATGTCGGGTCGTTGTGGGTGTATTCCTAAGCCTCTCCTCCATTGACCCGTCAGATGTTTTGAATGAATACTCCACAGATACCTCATCTTACCTGCAGGACACTAAAGACCAGCTAAATTTACTGAAAAGAGTGGATTTCAATCCAAAGACCAGCCTCCTAATAAGCTTGGACATAGAAAGCCTTTATATTAGTCTACCCCAGGATGAGACAATCAGAGTGATCAAGAACATCTTGTATGAGGCTACATGGGAATTTAATTAGGCTGTCCGGTTTTAGGTCTAAACCTATAATAACTGATAAAACCCCACCGAAAGGAAAATAGCTTTCACCAGTGTAAACATATAAACACTGAAAAAACACCTGCACAAACACAAACAAATGCCATTCAAAGTAAGGAAAAGGAGAGTGAAAGTGCCATTTGTTTCTTCCTGTAGGGGTCAATACAATGTAACTGTGTTATACAAGCTAGCAGCAAGAAAGAATGGGCTAACATTATTCAGCTTGAGAGTTTTGTTGTTTAGGGATGTCACAAAAATATTGTTTCTTCTTCCTTTTGCTTTTTTTTAGTATTGTGGTCTTTGGTCTAAAGATGCAGGGTTTAGACGCATATTTTAGTTCTTGTTTAATTATTTTATAAACCTTAGAGAATCAGGAAATGTCAAAATCCTTTTTGATATTTTGTCTGTGTTTGATTCTTTAACTGATAGGTAAAATGGCAAGCTATAGTGACAAGCATAAGTGAAAAGAGTGCTATCACCAAGCATCTGGGTTTGTAGTGAAAACATGACACCAGACTTTTGGAAAACATGATAATGCTGCTGCAAAAAGGTTCTTTTCAAGTTCAACAAAGATTAGAGTGCCATTGTTAGTATTTGCAGTGATTCAGCTACGTATATGAAACATTTGTGTGATGACCTGACAAAATCGATATCTGAGCACAAGTGGTTCCCTTTAAAAGTGCCTTGCAACTTGTTAGATGGTATGCTGACATCTCTACAATTTTCCGAGTTAATGAAGAATGCTGTTGACTTTTTATTTCATTCTGGTGCACTGTTTTGTTATGCTTGGGAACTAAAACGCAAATATAGCTAATTTTGGGGCATATTATCAAGACAGGCGATAAAATTATTGCCGCTTTAGCGGCAGAAAACTGACGCTAAAGCGGCGATAATGGGCTTGATAATATGCTCTATGGATTTCCAATTGAAGCCCATGTTAGATGTAAAGGACATCTAACCTGAGCTTCAATTGGAATTCCATAGAGCATAATATCAAGCCCATTATCGCCGCTTTAGCGGCAGTTTTCTGCCACTAAAGCGGCGATAATTTTATCGCCTGTCTTGATAATATGCCCCCAAGTGCTTTGTGTGGCATCAAAGAAAGAGTCATCCCAACTGTGTCGCTTAGCTGATGGTTCTCAGTCCAAGGGGCTGTGAATGCCATATTTTCCATGTCACAACCATTTACAGACTTTTTGCTGAGTGATGATGCCAAAGGCAAGAAATGTGAGTATCTGTGGTCGCATATTTAACATGATGTGAAAAAAGTGCACCCTACTGCATTCTTAGATTTTTACAGGAGAACATAACTGCTATAGGGGAAATAATAAAAAAAACTAGAGTCTGAAAACACCCTTGTCTGCCAAGTGTTCAGCATAATTGATGTAGATGTGAAATATCTCCTTCAGAGTAGCCTGGGCGACACTTTTAGTGACTTTGGAACTGCAACATGTTCCATGTTAGAGTGCTTGCCACTTGGTAAGAAAAGCAATTCTGCAGAGCAATTCAGAAACATTTATTTTACAATGCATTAGAAATGGCTTGCAGTGATGCATAGAAATATCCCTTCACCAACCATGGCATTTCAAGTCAATGAAACCTCACTGTGGTACTCTGTACAAGTTCTAGATTCCTTCCGTAAAGGGGAATTTTCTCAATAGTTTCAAAAATGCTGCTTCATTTTTGACCACTTCAATGATTCTGAGGGCATAAGCACCCAGTTCAACACAAATGTTGCAGAACTAGCCCAGAGAATCACAGTCTTCAAGTGCACCAGTTTTGGCACGGAAAGCTGTCAGTGGCCAGAGTTAGCAAATTGTGTACTGGCTGTTTTGGCATTGCTTGTCTCAAGTGCCAATGTTGATAGGGCCTTTTCACAGATAAAAGTTTACATGGGAAGGAAAGAGCGAGCCCACATGACCAAAGACTCACTGAAGAAGTATTGTATGGTGTACTACAATAAGTTTGATTTGGAAGAATGTATTTGGACCTCACATACACTGTACGTACACTGTCTATATACCATGCACTATCAGCGCAGAAAGCAAGCAATAATAAAAGCAAAACTTTACATAAACACCGGAAAAACAGTGTTTTTGTTGTTTTTAATGGCATGAACATGTGTAACCACTGATAACCACAGTTTTTTTACGGTATTGAAATCACTTGAAAACACTGAAAAAACCCCGCCAGAATTTACCACAAATAGAAACTGAAAACAAGCAAGCCTAAATACATTACACCAAAACATTTAGTGGTGGAATGTGCTGAATTGGCCCTCAAGGATAACTTTTTTGAATTTGAAGACACACTCTTTCTCCAGACTTATGGCACTTCTATGGGGAGTACCTTTCATCCGAGCGTGGCAGGGCTCTATGTATTCGAGTTCGAGAGAAGACACATCCTGAAAACCAATAATCCGTTCATGACCAAGGTAAAATTCTGGAAACAATACATTGACAATGTGCTTTTAATATGGGAATGACAGGAAATGTCCTTCAAAGAGTTTCTGGATTGCTTAAATAACTGCGACGGCAACGTTAAATTTATCCTTACCATAGACATGGCAGAAATCACCTTTCTTAACTTCACCATTTTTTATTACCATAAAAGACTACAGACAAAGACAAGCCACAAACCAAAGGCCGAGGTCACACTACTGAAGTTTGACAGATTTTAACCCAGTGTCCTGAGGGAAAACTTTCCTTATGGCCAGTTTCTAAGACTACGGAGAAACTGTAGCAAAACAGAGGATTACCTTTCTCATGCAAGAGATCACTCAGGCAAATTAAGGACCCGGAAATACCCGTAGAAGATCATTAGAACGGCCAGGAAAAGAGCCTGAAATCAGAACAGAGATGCACTACTGGAAGACAACCACAGGAGCAAAATAGAACCACCGCTTACCCGTGGACCAACCTACAATACCATCTCAAACCAGATAACAAAGCTTGTAAATAAGGACTAGCGGATCCTACATACAGGTGCCTTTGAATTGGACAAACCTTTGTTCTCTTTTAAAAGAGCAAAGAGTCTGAAGGATCAATTAGTCTCAACCCATTCAAGAAAGACACAAACAGAAGCCACAGTTCTAAGTATGTGGAGGGTTACCGAACATAACAGGACATTACCCTTGTGGTAACTACATTGTGTGCCACCTCAAATACAAGACCAAAACCCTAAAGCTAGAACCGGACAGAACATAGTTTATAAAAAAGACACACAAATTGCAATTGTATCAAAGTCATCTGCATGGTTACGTGCCCTTGCGAGTTGCGTTGCATAAGGATGACCAGCAGAAATATCAAAACAAGAATCTGGCAGCTTCGCAGCAACATTAGAAGTAAACGGAATACTACAAAAATGACTGGCCATTTTCATGACCAATGACCCTACCGTGGGTGGTAATTGTACAACTAGATCCTCCAAACCATTCTCCAGGAAAAAGAGCAGAGATGGGCTTATCACCTTTCCACACACTGATGAGGTTTGAACGATGATATACCATGGAACTCAATATATCTTAAATCTTCCACACGTTGATGATGTCTGTACGATGATATACCATGGAACTCAATAAATCTAAAGCGTTAGATATTCATAATAACCCCCACATTCATCCAGTAGATCACTTGATCTTGAGAATTACCTATATCCTTCTAATATGAATATAGGTTCATAGGAACTACCACAGAGTTATTTGGAAGATGAGTCACAGCCTCCATGTGGACCCCATGAGCAGGATTATTACCAGGATCACAGGACCCGACACACCTAAATACCCTGGATGGCTCGCCATGTTTATTTCTGACACTGTCAAGGATTGTTTTCCTTAGAGAATGACCGGTTGCTCATTATGAACAACCCGTTCCCACAGGAGAGGCTATACAACCTTCATACTTACTTGCTTCCCATTTGTGGGGATAATAAATGTTACCATGACTCTGTACATTGATAACATTTTTCCCTTCAAAAAAATGACCCCGTAGGCACACAATGGAAACACTGTTCTCTGCAAGGTGATTTAGTGGAAGGAAAGAGTTAAATTACTAGAAGGGGCTTGTCCCTCGTGGCCAATAGAATGCATAGCTCTACTGTCATTTTGTCACCGCGCACTGCACGCAGACTGACGCGTAGGTAAGGCTTATGAATACACTGAAAATGACCAGAGACTGGGCATCGCTAGGATCCCGGAAGAGACGGACCACAGGTAAATAGGCAGGTGGCTGACCTTGACGCAATCAGTACAAAGAAGCAACCGCTTGGTTTACCACTCATATTCAAAAACAACAGTTGATGGACAGAATGCAGAACAATGTCATATATTCACCCAGTACAGAGATCTGGGCCTAAATCCATCGTTTTTTTGCTCACCATGCCATTCCAGTTTGAACCCAGCCATATGCAAATCAGTCTTGACCCTGTGCCTCATGGGAGTCCAGCCCGAACTGCCAAGCCAGGTCCTCCCTGGACAGGAAACAAGCATCCTAGGATCGGTTTCGGGGTTTCACCCCTCTTCAGCCATGATAGCTTGATTCCAGTGGCATGGAGAGCACAGGACCCATGTCTGGGCATACTTGTCCCACTCGGGGTGACAAATGCAAAAACAACAGTTGATGGACAGAATGCAGAACAATGTCCTACATTCACCCCAGTACAGAGATCTGGGCATAAATCCATCGTTTTTTTGCTCACCATGCCATTCCAGTTTGAACCCAGCCATATGCAAATCAGTCTTGACCCGTGCCTCATGGGAACAGTCCAGCCCGAACTGCCAAGCCAGGTCCTCCCTGGACTGGAAACAAGCATCATAGGACCGGTTGCGGGGTTTCACCCCTCTTCAGCCATGATAGCTTGATTCCAGTGGCATGGAGAGCACAGGACCCACGTCTGGGCATACTCGTCCTACTCGGGGTGACAAATGCAAAAACAACAGTTGATGGACAGAATGCCAAACAATGTCATACATTCACCCCAGTACAGAGATCTGGGCCTAAATCCATCGTTTTTTTGCTCACCATGCCATTCGAGTTTGAACACAGCCATATGCAAATCAGCATTGACCCTGTGCCTCGTGGGAACAGTCCAGCCCGAACTGCCAAGCCAGCTCGTCCCTGGACTGGAAACAAGCATCCTAGGATCGGTTTCGGGGTTTCACCCCTCTTCAGCCATGATAGCTTGATTCCAGTGGCATGGAGAGCACAGGGCCCACATCTGGGCATACTCGTCCCAGTCGGGGTGATAAATGCAAAAACAACCGTTGATGGACAGAATGCAGAACAATGTCATACATTCACCCCAGTACAGAGATCTGGGCCTAAATCCATCGTTTTTTTGCTCACCATGCCATTCCAGTTTGAACCCAGCCATATGCAAATCAGTCTTGACCCTGTGCCTCATGGGAACAGTCCAGCCCGAACTGCCAAGCCAGGACCTCCCTGGACTGGAAACAAGCATCATAGGACCGGTTTCGGGGTTTCACCCCTCTTCAGCCATGATAGCTTGATTCCAGTGGCATGGAGAGCACAGGACCCACATCTGGGCATACCCGTCCCACTCAGGGTGACAAATGCAAAAACAACAGTTGATGGACAGAATGCAGAACAATATCCTACATTCACCCCAGTACAGAGATCTGGGCCTAAATCTATTGTTATTTTGCTCACCATGCCATTCCAGTTTGCACCCAGCCATATGTAAATCAGTCTTGACCCTGTGCCTCATGGGAACAGTCCAGCCTGAATTGCCAAACCATGTCCTCCCTGGACTGGAAACAAGCATCCTAGGACTGGTTTTGGGGTTTCACCCCTCTTCAGCCATGATAGCTTGATTCCAGTGGCATGGAGAGCACAGGACCCACGTCTGGGCATACCCATCCCACTCAGGGTGACAAATGCAAAAACAACAGTTGATGGACAGAATGCAGAACAATGTCATACATTCACCCAAGTACAGAGATCTGGGCCTAAATCCATCATTTTGTTGCTCACCATGCCATTCCAGTTTGAACCCAGCCATATGCAAATCAGTCTTGACTCTGTACCTCATGGGAACAGTCCAGCCCGAACTGCCAAGCCAGCCTCCCTGGACTGGAAACAAGCATCATAGGACCGGTTTCAGGGTTTCACCCCTCTTCAGCCATGATAGCTTGATTCCAGTGGCATGGAGAGCACAGGACCCATGTCTGGGCATGCTCGTCCTACTCGGGGTGACAAATGCAAAAACAACAGTTGATGGACAGAATGCAGAACAATGTCATACATTCACCCCAGTACAGAGATCTGGGCCTAAATCCATCGTTTTTTTGCTCATTATGCCATTCCAGTTTGAACTCAGACATATGCAAATCAGTATTGACCCTGTACCTCATGGGAATAGTCCAGCCCGAACTGCCAAGCCAGGTCGTCCCTGGACTGGAAACAAGCATCCTAGGACCGGTTTCGGGGTTTCACCCCTCTTCAGCCATGATAGCTTGATTCCGGTGGCATGGAGAGCACAGGATCCACGTCTGGGCATACCCGTCCCACTCAGGGTGACAAATGCAAAAACAACAGTTGATGGACAGAATGCAGAACACTGTCCTACTTTCACCCCAGTACAGAGATCTGGACCTAAATCCATTGTTATTTTGCTCACCATGCCATTCCAGTTTGAACCCAGCCATATGCAAATCAGTCTTGACCCTGTGCCTCATGGGAACAGTCCAGCCTGAACTGCCAAGCCAGGTCCTCCCTGGACTGGAAACAAGCATCATAGGACCGTTTTCGGGGTTTCACCCCTCTTCAGCCATGATAGCTTGATTCCAGTGGCATGGAGAGCACAGGACCCACGTCTGGGCATACTCGTCCTACTCGGGGTGACAAATGCAAAAACAACAGTTGATGGACAGAATGCAGAACAATGTCATACATTCACCCCAGTACAGAGATCTGGGCCTAAATTCATTGTTATTTTGCACACCATGCCATTCCAGTTTGAACCCAGCCATATGCAAATCAGTATTGACCCTGTGCCTCGTGGGAACAGTCCAGCCCGAACTGCCAAGCCAGGTCGTCCCTGGACTGGAAACAAGCATCCTAGGACCGGTTTCGGGGTTTCACCCCTCTTCAGCCATGATAGCGTGATTCCAGTAGCATGGAGAGCACAGGACCCACGTCTGGGCATACCCATCCCACTCAGGGTGACAAATGCAAAAACAACAGTTGATGGACAGAATGCAGAACAATATCCTACATTCACCCCAGTACAGAGATCTGGGCCTAAATCCATTGTTATTTTGCTCACCATGCCATCCCAGTTTGAACCCAGCCATATGCAAATCAGTCTTGACCCTGTGCCTCATGGGAAGGCCCAGGCCGAACTGCCAAGCCAGGTCCTCCCTGGACTGGAAACAAGCATCATAGGACCGTTTTCGGGGTTTCACCCCTCTTCAGCCATGATAGCTTGATTCCAGTAGCATGGAGAGCACAGGACCCACGTCTGGGCATACTCGTCCTACTCGGGGTGACAAATGCAAAAACAACAGTTGATGGACAGAATGCAGAACAATGTCATACATTCACCCCAGTACAGAGATCTGGGCCTAAATTCATTGTTATTTTGCTCACCATGCCATTCCAGTTTGAACCCAGCCATATGCAAATCAGTATTGACCCTGTGCCTCGTGGGAACAGTCCAGCCCGAACTGCCAAGCCAGGTCGTCCCTGGACTGGAAACAAGCATCCTAGGACCGGTTTCGGGGTTTCACCCCTCTTCAGCCATGATAGCGTGATTCCAGTGGCATGGAGAGCACAGGACCCACGTCTGGGCATACCCATCCCACTCAGGGTGACAAATGCAAAAACAACAGTTGATGGACAGAATGCAGAACAATGTCCTACATTCACCCCAGTACAGAGATCTGGGCCTAAATCCATTGTTATTTTGCTCACCATGCCATCCCAGTTTGAACCCAGCCATATGCAAATCAGTCTTGACCCTGTGCCTCATGGGAACAGTCCAGCCCGAACTGCCAAGCCAGGCCCTCCCTGGACTGGAAACAAGCATCATAGGACCGGTTTCGGGGTTTCACCCCTCTTCAGCCATGATAGCTTGATTCCAGTGGCATGGAGAGCACAGGACCCACGTCTGGGCATACTCCTCCTACTAAGGGTGACAAATGCAAAAACAACAGTTGATGGACAGAATGCATAACAATGTCCTACATTCACCCCAGTACAGAGATCTGGGCCTAAATCCATTGTTTTTTTGCTCACCATGCCATTCCAGTTTGAACCCAGCCATATGCAAATCAATATTGACCCTGTGCCTCGTGGGAACAGTCCAGCCTGAACTGCCAAGCCAGGTCATCCCTGGACTGGAAACAATCATCCTAGGACCGGTTTCGGGGTTTCACCCCTCTTCAGCCATGATAGCTTGATTCCAGTGGCATGGAGAGCACAGGACCCACGTCTGGGCATATCCGTCCCACTCAGGGTGACAAATGCAAAAACAACAGTTGATGGACAGAATGCAGAACAATGTCCTACATTCACCCCAGTACAGAGATCTGGGCCTAAATCCATTGTTATTTTGCTCACCATGCCATTCCAGTTTGAACCCAGCCATATGCAAATCAGTCTTGACCCTGTGCCTCATGGGAACAGTCCAGCCTGAACTGCCAAACCATGTCCTCCCTGGACTGGAAACAAGCATCCTAGGACTGGTGTGGGGGTTTCACCCCTCTTCAGCCAGGATAGCTTGATTCCAGTGGCATGGAGAGCACGGGACCCACTAAGAATACTACGGCAGCGTCGGATCCTATTTCCGTCAATTCGGCCTTCGCTTTCCCCCCAAAATCAGAACAGATTATTCAGGCGGTGTAAACATCTAAATCAGGGGCCCCAGAGGACCCCTGTCCTCTCAAAGTACTGCACCTGCTTCCGGAAATATTAAGCACCAGACCTAGGGTTAGTTTTCAATAAGGTCATTCATTCGGGAAAACAGCCTCAATCCTTCCTCTCATAATCTTGACCCTAAGGATCCCAGCAGTTATCAACCTATCTCCAGACTACCATTTCCAGCCAAAGTGCTGTAGAAAATTCTAAATGCACAGCTTACTGCATTTATTAGCTCCAGGAACCTCCTCTATCCCTCCCAGTACGAGTTCTGGGAGGGACATGGAATGGAGACAGCTTTGGTCATGGCTGAATTTTGCTAGACCTATCAGCGGCCTTTGACACGAAATACTAGCCAGTAGGCTATCGGAGTTGGGGATCAGAGAGACCGCCCTTACACTATTGTCTTCTTTTTTAGCCGGTAGGACCTTCTCCGTAGAATTTGGAGCCTTTTCACCCGAGCCTTTTAAACTTCCTTTTGGTGTGCCACAGGGCTTGTCTCTGAGCCCCACACTCTTCAATGTATATGTGGCCCCTTTGGCTTCAATCATCAGGCAGTTTGGGTTCTCAGTGGTCTCTTATGCTGACGACACCTAGTTGGAGGTGTCAGTCTCAAGCAACGTGGAGGAGACAGCTGACCGTTTCAACTGCTGCATGACACAGGTTAACTGTTGGATGCAGTCCAACTGCCTAAAACTGAACGGCAGAAAGACTGAAGCCCTACTGCTGGGCTCTGATTCATCTTTCTGGTCACCCAGATGGTGGCCCACCAGTCCGGGCGACTGCCTAGCTCCAGTGCCTAAAGGTCAAAAACGTATGATTGATCTTTGATGATACACTGACATTTAATAGTCAGATCAACACCCTCTCTTCAACCGTTTGGTTAATCCTAAAAATGATCAGGAAGATTAGGCCATTCATCACTCCCGATGCCCTAAAAACACTGGTTACAGCATTAACCTTGTCCAGATTAAATTATGGTAATGCCCTCTATATGGGATCCAATCTCAGTATCTGCTAAGGCTGCAGCACCTTCAAAATGCGGCAGCCAGAATAGTATTGGACATCACTAGGTTTGAGCCAGTCTCTCAAGGTTTAAGAACCCTCTTCTGGCTCCCGGTGGACAAGAGGATTACGTTTAAATCCAAATGCCTGGCCATTAAAGCACTTCATGGCATAGGGCCTCAATTTTTGACGGTTCATTTGAAGTGGTATGTGCCGTCTACAAGCCTAAGATCCGCACGCACTAAACTTCTACAAACACCCAGGTTCAAGAAGGCTCTCTTGGGCGGAAGAAGATCCTGCTAGGAACAGTCAAGACTTGGAACCTACCCTTGATCACTTCTCTCTTTCAGAAAGGCGTTGAAAACCTGGTTCTCTTCCAACTAACTCACTTAGTACACCAGTGCAGCATCTGCCGTACCCATTGGTCCTAGCGCCAAGACTCCCCCGGGCATTCGTGCGCTGTACAAATGCACTAATCAAATCAAATCAATCAAATCAAATGACCAATGGGTCCATGCGTACCCTAAATTTTAGGGAAACGCAAGACTAATAAGGACATCATAGAATCCATAGTAGATGACCTTTATATTCAATTATATGTTCATTTTTGCATATTTATATAGCGCGAACTCGACCCGCTTTACATGAGCACCGTATTTACATTACGCATTCAGGCACAGGGAGATTAAGTGATTTGCCCAGAATCACAGGATGTGGATGCGACCTCGAGGCTCGAACTCTGGTTTCCAGCCACCAAATTCGGCAGTTTAAGCCGACGGAGCACATCCTCTCCCCATGTTCTGCATGCCAGACAATGCGATCACGACACATACAACCACATGAGTCTTTAGACAAATGGCACTGGGCTGGGAGTGCATGCATTGACCTTTTTCACCACTACCAAGTGCCCATTAATGCTTTTCATTGTTATGTGTCTCCTTTTCTCTTTCAGAAATGTTTAAATTGATGGTGGAAATTGTAAGTTACGCAACCACTCTTGCACCTTTGCACACCTAAGCTCAGGGTACAAATTAACCTGAGCTACACTGGTCCTGAAGAAAGTCAATGAAATTGACACAAATTGGCTGAAACATCTACACCAAATCACCTTTTCAGGGATGTTTGAGATCATTTCTCCTCACTCATGTCCTCACTTCAAGAACACCCTCTCTGCCTTAATCAGGCTTCAAAACACACCTAGGAGGCACTCAGCCCCTTAGGTGGGATCCCAATAATGAAGCATGCCACCAACCAGGTTGGTGGGTGAGGGTTATTTTAAAAACCTAATGGGTTTTCTGAAAAGGGGACTACTTTAATTAACAAACACTTTTTGGCCTGTCCAAGTTCACCCCGACCTCATTCTCATTGTTTACTGAGCAAGTCTTGGGGAGCTGAATGAGCCCTTTCGTTCCTTCCTCTCTCTCTCTCTTGATAGATATGGTTTGTTCTTAAGACACTAATGGGGGTCAGTCCAGATTCCTGAGTAATACCAAAGGGTTTAACATCAATAGGCCTGATCAATGTTATGTACAATCAGAGCACTTGGGTGGTGATGTCATACAGTGTTGGTAAGTTGTGCCCTGATTGGCTAAAAACCTCAACACTTTCTCAGGTGAAGCAACACTTGTCCCTTCTGCCTGATGACATGGATCTCAGGGATTTCCTACTATATCCCCAGAATCCACGTCAAAAGTGTTTCTTATAAGCCATAGACAATGTGCTCTGAAAGGTCTTTCAGCAAAAATCTGCGGAAGGACTGCGTGGGGTTGATAGTATTAATCTAGAAAAGGCTTTGGCAGTGCTTGATAATGGCATGACCACATTAGCCTCTAGGATATATTCATTGGGCAACATATTATCATCTACAAATGCTATAATGCAGCAATACATGTCTATTTTACAACACAGAATCTCACAACTTTGATCAATTGTTCTGTAAAGCTGGACACTTCAAACCTTGTGTTCATCCCACGTGCCGTGGCATTATATTAACAGCTTGTTTATGTTTTCATCAATACGATCTAACTAAGAGCTGGATAATAACGGCACGAAGAGATGCAACATATACCATGTTGCATATGGAAAAATTAGACCAGTTAACTTTCACTGTTACTGAAACGCCTTACATGGGTTGGATAATCCATGGATACATTGCATTACCAGTCACTACTTTCAATTCCAATATTGTCTGCAACATCACCAGGTAGGCAGCTATGAAGCATCAGGGGAAGAATTATTTCATGAATACTGGGAATTACCTTTCAAGTTTAGGTGCAGGAATGGGGAAACTGAAGTTTTTCTCAGTGGTTCTTACAGTGAGAATGCTTTAAGCGGGTCCTTGATTTGCAAAGACATTTCACAAGGGCTTGTAATGCATCGGTTGTGAACCTATCCTATTAGGTGAAGGGTTGTCCGGCTGCCATGATTAATCCAGTTTTCAAGCTGCTCTCTAATGGGAGCTATTTGATGCTGAATGATCAGGGCTACTGTGGAATGAAACCAGGCATCGCTTATCTTGTACGGTTAATTCCATAGTTACTTGTTGCACACAACTACTTTTTCCACCTGCCCTCACAGTCAGGGAGGCAACACTCTGGCCTTCAATAAATGTTTCCAACATACTCTATGATTCTCTTAGCAAACTGAAATCCATGGTTTTTCAAAGGGATGTGGCCTTAACATTCCCCAGAGAAGCGTTTGAACTCCAGGTTGCGAGATCTATGGCCGAGATACAGACACTACTTCATACTAACTTCCCACTGCATTTCAGGAAGCTGGTCCACAGTATCTTTAACATGTCTGATACAAAGGGACTATCACACTTTTTTTTAATGTCAGAACCTTTCAGACAGCTTTTGGAGCTTTACCATCATTTATAAACTTTGTACTAGAAAGCATTTTTGGAGTTCTTCTGCTTGTCTTGCTACTTGTGGTGGGGATTCTGATTTAAATGTTTCTGCTCCCCAATGGCCGTCCCAGTTCAAAATGGAATGGCGATGGCACTGTCTGTGCTACTTTCCTGTGAGCCAATGATACACTGCTTCTGCACACCTCAGCTTCAAGAACTTAATGAGCTTTGGTTCTTGTCATTCAGGCCTCTTTGGCCTTACTGCGTACAACCTGTATTCCGCTGCCTGCTTTGCAGCCATGTGTGCGTATTGGTTTACTTCCTTGGATCTCAATTGGTTGCACCATTGGACATTGAGAGGACCCTTTAAAGGCCCATGGGTACAGTTGTCCCCAGCATATTCCTTGCTGTTGAAAGCATTCTTCTAGCCATCCTAGGATGCTTTGGCTCCTAGTGAAATGGTTACCAGCTCAGTGGAAAACTTACAGGATGTAGTCGCTCAATCTGCGGCTGTTGTGGAAACTGGATGGAACCACCTTTGCTCCATAAACCTGCTCAAGTTGCACCTCTGGCAATGTCGTCTGTGGCTGCCAGGAACAGCGATGTTGCATCTACCACTCTGAACACATAAACAATTGGCAGGCGCACAAGAGGCTTTTTTTTTTTGTGGCAGGAGATGGCGCCAATGAAGTGTGCGTAAAACTGTCAGATGCAAGTAAAGCAGTGCAAACAAGTGAGGGAGAACACCCTAAGCCCTCCAAAATAGACCCTAGGTTCAACACATGATTAAAGCAAGCCTAAGCACATGCTAATATTCCAATGTTCAATAAGACATTTGTAGAAATTCTTCACAGGTTCAAAAGGTTCATATTTACAGTTCGCTGAAAGTTCCACACAGGACTACAATTCCATGCCCCGCAGGCCCGCTAAAGATTGCGGTGGTGCTGTCTCCTGGCTGGCTAACTGATTAATTCAAAACACACACCTCTGCCAAAGAGAATTGCGACGCACTCAACTCCAAGCGTCATTCCTTGTCAATCCTTAAACAATCTAGGTACTATTTTTGTGATGAGGCCCAACGCGTTTTAAACTTTTCAGTCCTTGCTCATGGGCCAATTAATGACAATCACTGCGTGTCGCACTTTCCATCCATTTATATGCATGATAACAATTGGGCTCATGTGAGCGTCTTAATGACTTCCTCATTGCTGTATCCTGGGATTGGAAGTTCGCAGCATGAAAATTTGGTAACCATCAAAACCTGCAATAGGTAAGTACATTGTCAATATCATATGACACATTACCCAGATTGTCTTTTTATATTTACAGTTCACTGAAAATTCCACACAGGGCTACAATTCCATGCCCCGCAGGCCCGCTAAATGCCACAGTGGTGTTGTCTCTCGGCTGCGAACTTCCAGTCTCAGGATGAACTGTTGATCCTGAGCCTATATGTACACTCATTTCTGCTTGACGGGTGTTATCTGTTTCACGCACCCTTACAGAACTCTTCCCCTTTCTCTCTTTTTTCTCTCTCCATTTTCCTTGGCTCACAGCGGAGTAGTATTTCTTTACATTACCCTCAGGGATTATGATTTTTGGTTCCCCTTACGGTCCACCCTGAGACCTTTATATCTATCTGCTTAGTGGTCTCCCCCCAAGACCTGTGAGGCAATTTTTTATCCTAATTCTCTGAGTCACCAACTTTCCTTCATTTGTCTTTTTTGAGCTCGAGGACTCGCTCCAATATGGCACCCGACGGGTCCTCATAATACTACTGCATTTTCCCTGAGTTCAATAGGTCACTGTAAGATGGCCCCCGCGCATGGGTAGTGGATTTTCCAGCATCCGGTGGTGATGCGTCTCGCCATGCCACAATTCCACACACCTGGCAGGGACGCACTCGCTTCAGCTCCCCCGCTCACCACAATCCCGGAAGTAGGACACTCCACGATCGAGTGCCCGACACTACTTGTAGCACCCACACGGTGCGAGCCTTTAATATGCCGGCGAGCGTGCCGGTGGGTAGGTGATGTACGATGTTGCAGCCTACAGATAACTGTGAGTAATGGTACTGGGGCCCTTGTGGCTCACTTCAACGGCAACGCTGACAGATCAATAAGTCTATGTAATACGCTTATGATGACTGTTCTTCTTTGTTTCTTTATGCATTTTACCACAGCCCGTAATGGTGCGGGTGTCCGCACGCACTCGCCTATGGAGCATCTCCTTACCTCCTACTAGGCATTCCGTTGTGCTGCTTGAGTCTCAATTTCACTTAAGGCACCTATGATTTTTAAACTTGACGTGTATGTCACTTTCCCAGTGTGCCCACCACTTAATGACCATTACAAACATTGTTCTTTTAAACCTTTTACTGCAAGGGTGGCATCCCACTGGTGTGTGTGAGCCGCGCTGCATACGTCCGTGCCAACTCCATGGCATGACCTATTGCCGGTGCCCCACGCCTACAACGGCATTTACCACTGCGGGGGAAGTACTCTCACATCCAGTCGTTAGTATGTATGGCGTCTGTCTTTTTGCCTATTTATGATTTTTAATATATGCTAGTTGCACTGAATTTTGAGCCATTTGGAGGTTTACACTGACTCCTCCGTTGTTTCTCCCTCTCCCTTCTGTCTCCCATTTCTATACCTAGGTTGTGACAGGAGAGGCGAAGCTATTTATCTTGAACTACATTGCAGCTACACATAGGTGTGGCCTGCCCTGATCGAGTAGGGTTCTTGACCCCACTACTTTTCACGTTTTTATTCACAACATTTGGTCCTGATGGAGCGCCATGGATCTCTGACCGATCAGGCGTCAAACATGTTGACCTTTAGTTACTAAGGCACCTTACGTCCTTTTGAGTAACTCACGACCTTTGGGGTCTTTTAATCTGGCAAGGGAACCCACACATTAAAGTGCACTGATTTTCGGTATCCCTTAGTCATTTTTATCTTTCACGCACCCACTCACCACTCACAGAGGACCCTCTTTTCGCACACCTGCACTCATCTAACGACAGTCTAAACAAAAGATCTCTGCTAAAGTAACCCTTCGGGGGGGCCCGTAGGGCATTGCAGCGCCTGCCGGACGAAGAGCAAACGCCTGATGATGAAGCATGACATCGTTCGGGGTGTGTGAGGGCATCATGAGACAAGACTAGCGCTTGCCTCTAGACAGTGAGTCCTAACCTAGGACATCCCCTTCCCTTTTTCTTGTTCTGTCTGTGGGTGGCTTTCTTCGCCCAGCCTTGGAACAGTTACCCCACCTTTATGATTTGTGTAAGGTTATGGACCACCAAGGAACTGTGGAGAATATTTAACAAAAAGTCACGCAGTGCGGAGCAAGTCACTTTGCTGAACTGCACTACATGAATGGGAAAAGGAAGGAATGCTCAGAATTGAACATAATAGGCACAATTCTGCCTTTTCCCAGCATTGGTTCACAATATACTGCCTAGGGCCAACATAGGCACCGTTGTGCAAGGGTGCCTGGGTTGTAAGCAGGATTGTATTTGTGCAGGAATGGACACCACGTCTTTCCTCAAGTAAGAAGTATATGTAGGTTCCATTCAACCACCACTTGCCAGGTCTTGGTTCATAAAGATGCATTTTGAAGCACTTAAAATCAATACGCATACTGTTGAGTGGAAACAGGGCCCCTCTAATGGGGTCTTATGCGATCTGTACACCAATTGCGCAGTAGAAAGCATTGAGCATGTCTTATTTTTCCATCCAATGTATGTGAAACCTAGATGCAAATGAATTTGACGCCTGTGCCTTAACCAGGGATTAGCACTTTTCAACCAGCACTTAGACTTCTTTTAACAGACACTTGGCCTCTTAGAGTCATTGACATGAACAGATTCTTGCATACAGTGTGGCTAATAGAAAGAAGAAAGGCAAAGACTTTTAATACGTTTTAGCACTCATTGGGATCAATGAATTGTTGCATATTACCTACTGTATTTTGAATTATCTCTACTATGAATATATTATTTTGCTACTTATTTTTGATTACAGGTGGCTTTTAAACCCCAATATACTTAACCCTGATTATTCAGACCAAATATATGATTGGGTACGAGTGGGGTACGCTGTAGGACAGTAAATCAAAAGGTGCTTATGTTAGATATATCGGACCGATAATAAGGTTTTTGTCACTGGACAATGTTTTTGTCACAAACTTCCTGATAAGTTTCTTCCTCTTCAGTTGACCCCTTTGGATTATGATGTACGTTGTTACTGTTGTGAACACAAAATTGTGGAACAATAGATGTTTTCAATTTTTTCATAGTTTTTAAAGGTTTTGAAAGGTTTTTAACCAAAATAAAGAATTTTTTATGATGAAGGCAAAGCAACATTGTTGTGACCTATTAAAATAATAGGATTGTCCATAGACTTGTTATAAAAAAAACAAGTTTTATTGTAGGTTCAACGAGCCACCGCTCAACACATCCAGTGCTAACAAGGTCCCAACTGTCCTCTCTAAGAACCCCCTGACATCAGACCATTATGACTACATACAGAACGTTTACCCCATCTAACAAGCATTGCTAGGCATAACATATTACCTCTTTTTGAAATAAACAAAAACAAAAACACACAAAACACAATAACAAATGAAAATACAAAAAGCAAAAATAACACCGTACAAATGACTAATTATCTATTCCAGAAATCATTGTTCCCATCACCGCAATTTCAACGGGAGTTGCTTGACACGCGTGGATCTTCTGGGCCCCTTACACAACACACTGCTTCCCCCAGTAGAATTAGGATCCATTGAAGGAGATGCGCCAACAGCGGGTTGGACCTTGACAACTTTGCTCAAGTTCCACCAGTGACCTCCTTCAACCATAACTGCACCCCCACACACTCTCTCCACGCGAACCGGTTCACCAAAATTCTTTCCACCCTTACTGACAAACCTCGTGCTTTTAGTTCGAACAAGATCCCCAGGATTAAGCCCAACCAACTTGACTGAATTCTTGATATTATATCTGTCAGCCATCTTCTTCTGAGCATCCTTCCCACGCAACTCCAAAGCATCCTTATCAATATTAGAGGACACCTTGCCGGCCACAGTCCTCAACAACCAAGCAGGATACAACACAGAAGTAGGAATTCTCCCCTTCAAAGACACAAAAGGAGCAATTTTGGTAAGAGAATGAGGTGTGGTGCGATAGAACCACAACATAGATCTCACCGCACCTTCAATATCAAGACAGTTTTGCTTTGCCCATTTGATACAATCGCCTACGACCCTGTTCATTCTCTCCACCAATCCATTGGTCTGTGGATGCCCAACTGAGCTCTTTAAATGTTTCACTCCTGACTCCTTCAGAAAATCTTCCATGTCCTGGCTTACAAATTGCACACCATTGTCTGACACAATGACTTCGGGAAAACCCTCTCTCATGAAAATTTCTTTGAGAAACAAAATAGCATTATTGGCAGTGGGAGTAGCACAAAACTTTACCTCCGGCCATTTGCTATGTAAATCCATTAACACGAAGGCAAAGCGAAGATTGTACGGAAGGAAATTGAAAGGACCAACTAGATCTATTCCCACTTTCGACCACGGTCTCATGGGATAATCAATAGGTTGAAGAGGAGGTGTAACAACCCTCAGTTTCTTTTCCGCACCACTGCATACACCACACAACTTCACACTTTCTTCAATATCTTTATCCATAGAAGGCCACCAATAATGCAATCTAAGGCGCCTTTTGGTCATGGTTGCCCCCAGATGGCCATCATGCGCACAATCAATGAGCTTGGAACGAATACCTGAAGGGGGAACACACCTGCCATCCCTCATAATCACACCATCTTCAATAGACAGCTCATCAGAAATTTTCCAAAAAGGTTGAATCTCCTGACTTACACACCTTTCACGTGGCCATCCCTTTACAATGAACTCTTTCACTCTGTCCAAGCACTGATCAGCTTTCACTGCCACATTCCATTCCATCTCACTACAAGCCTTGTTGTCCACTGCATCTACCACCGCAATAAAACAATCCTCTTTGTCCTCTTCCAGATCTAACGGGTCATCATCACTCAAAGGCAGTCTAGACAACATATCTGCCCTGACATTCTGTTTTCCCGGTATATGCTTAGTGACAAAATTATACTGTAACAACTTTGTGGTCAAGCGCGCAATTCTGGGTGTTGCGTACTTTACTCGCTCACCCCCTAATATATAAACCAACGGTTTATGGTCAGTGTGAATCTGGAATTTCCTTCCCCAAACATACGTTCTAAACTTCTCACACGCCCAAAAGCATGCCAATAATTCCTTCTCGATAACAGAATAATTGACCTCAGCGTCTCTCAAAAGCTTGGACGCATAACTGATGGTGACCTCTTCATTACCTACAACTTGCGTAAGAACTGCCCCCAAACCATAGTTGCTGGCATCCACCGTAATGATGCAAGGTATCATTGGGTCGTATGCCCTCAAAGACTTCGCATTCGTCATTTCAGCCTTGACAAACTCGAAGGTTTCTTGACACAACTCATCCCACACAAACATGACATTAGATCTCAACATATTGGAAAGCGCTTTCATTTTACTGGCATATCCTGGGATAAAGCGCGAATAGAATTCACACAAACCCAAGAACGAACGCAGCTCGTCCTTATTCTTGGGACAAGGACACTCCACAACAGCCTTTACCAACCCAGGCCTCAGACTCACACCCACACCAGAGACCAAGTGTCCTAAGAACTCTATCTCCTTCTTCCAGAATTCACATTTGCTTTTCTTAACCACAATCCCTTTTTCTTCAAAAATGCTTAAAACAGATCTAAGAATTCTGTCATGTTCATCTATATGCTTACTGAAGATTAAAACGTCATCCTGAAAGATCACCACCCCCTTCACCTCTTGTAACACCGATTGCATAACTCTCTGGAATACAGACGCTGCAGAAGCTAGCCCGAAAGGCATTCTACAGAATTGGAACGACCCAAAAGGTGAATTAAAAGCTGTGTAATGTCGAGAGTCCGCATCTAACAGCACCTGATGGTATGCCGACGCTAAATCAATTTTCGAAAACCATTCAGCTCCTCTCAGTTCCTCCAATAAATCCCCGATTTTAGGTAGAGGATGTGCGTCCACCCAAATTTCCTTGTTGAGACTCCTCAAATCTACACATAAACGAATCTCGCCATTGCGTTTACGTGCGACCACCAATGGACTAAGCCATAAGCTAGATTCAATTGGCAATATTATGCCAGATCTTTCCAGCCTGTCCAACTCTGCTTTAAGGTCAGCTCTAAGACTAAAAGGCACTGACCTCACCTTGTGCTTAACTGGGATGGCATCATCCTTAATCTTGATTTTGTGTCTGAAACCTTTAATTTTTCCAAAAGCATCAGAAAACACACCAGGAAAATCACTTTCCAACTTGTCAGAACCCAAGAAATCTTGCACAACCAACACCTGTTCACTTGTCCCTGGTCTCAATACCATGCCGAACAAACCTTGGTGAAACCACCCTAGAATGTTTAGACCACGCACAGCCACATAGATTTTACCATGAATCTTGCGCCCCTTAAACTCCAGCACATCTTCTATAAAGCCCTCCAGGTCTATCTTACGTCCTTCGTAGGAGACAGGTGCTCTATCTGGTGGAAACAAAGGTCTGTCACCCCATGACTTCTTAAACAAATCATGGGTAATCATAGTGATACGTGCTCCTGAATCCACCAACAAGTTCAAAGTCACATCACCCACTTTTATTTCCTCATACGGATCCACACAGTCTGCAGGATCTCCAGAAACAACGCTCTCATCAACAACAGTCACAATCATATCCTGAAACTCTTGGACTAGCTCATTCTCACTCAAACTCTCGTCTTTGCCAACACTATTCACTTTCTCATTTTTCAGAAAGTTTGACTGACACACCTTAGCGAGATGTCCCAATCTGCCACACTTATGACATTTAGCATTTCTCCCGGGACAAAATCTATTGTCCTTGCCATGCGGAGCATACCCACAACGATAACACATGTTGGTTTTCTTGAAAGGACCCTTGACTTGATTTTTATCCTTTCTAATCATGTTCCCCACAGCACTAGTCGTTGCAACTGCATTAACAGTATCTTTTGTGACCAACCCACTACTCAACTCCTTGATAGAGTTTTGCGCCAACTCCAAACTTTTTGCCACCTTTATAATTTCCTCCAGACTAGGGTTCCCCATAGTGAGTAATTTTTGCTGTATCTGTTTATCCGCACAGTGCGCGATGAATTGATCTCTAACCAACTGGTCTCTGTATTCACCAAAATCACACTCCGCACACAACTTTCTCAGCGCACTTAGATAGGTATCTACATTTTCACCTTGAACTTGTGCTCTTTTAAAGAATTTGTGTCTTAACACAACCAGACTTGGTTGAACGTCGAACTTGATAATTAGCTTCTTAACCGCTTCTTGATATTCATCAAGGACCTCGCCTTCAGCTAATACCAACACAGGAAGATGTTTGTAAACTTCTCTCCCCTCAAAACCCAATGAATTCAACAGCAGAAACTTTTTCCTTTCCGCTCTGTAACGCGAAGCTCCAATGGCCCCCACATAAGTCTCAAACGCGTCAAACCATTGTCTCCACTGTATCGGTGGCGCTCCCGGACTTTGTAGGAACGGGGGAGGCGGATTTACAGCTTGCATAGTGCCAACCACAAATTTCCTCTCTTGCAAATCTAGCTATAATAAACTGGACAAACCACCCAAAACTACTCCCCGTAAACGTAGTGCCCAAAGCTAAAAATGCCAACCCACCAAACCAAAATGTAACCAAGATACACTGTCCCCCTTGCAAATTCAGCTCAACAAATAATGGCAGGTAGACTTGTCAATCATCAAAAACGGAGTCCAGAGAATAAAATAATAAAAAAAAATATCAGCATGGATCAAAACACTCGTGATGAACGAACAAAAACTGAAGCGTCATTTGACCTTCAAACCTCTTGAAGGCACGACATCCACTGCCTCCTAAACCAGTGTAGTAGGGAAGAGTCAACTGTCACAAGCCGATACTCCAAAACAGCTGATCCGGTCTTGGCATGTTGTAAAACAAAGTAAAAAGGAACCGGACTCGGCGCCTCACCGAAGCTTTGACTTCCTCACAGGAAACTGACGTGTTTGCTGCGTAGCTGCGGAAACGTTCTCATCCGTGATAGGCTGCTGCCCACCAAGCTTCCACCAATACGTTGCGTACAATTCTAGTACGTCATCATTCCTCCACAGCGCTCGTCGGGGAAACAACCTCAGGCACTCCAACAGCTCTCTAACTCTTCGATCTGCGTCAACTCCTCACAGCCAGGTATTCCTTTCTCTTTTCAAGAAATAGACGGCACAGGAGCTGCCACGTCGGTAGTCCTCACTTGCACAGGAGTTGCCACGTCGGTAGTCCTCACTTGCACACAACTGTCCCGCAAAGAGTTAAGGCTCCCCACTTTGGAAACCGTGTCGTTGGAGAGTAAGACTTCACAACAGCGTTATTTTTTCGTGGCTGTTCTAGGAATGGACAACTCTGACTCGTTAGTCCAGTAACACCGCAGCACGTAGAGATTCCTTCCCCATCAGCTGTTCGTCGTGTGTCAGAACACCGGATCGGATCCAAAAACAGTTCACTGTGTATGGTCCCTTACGATGGCTCGCCCGCTCGTCGCCAAAAATATGTTGTGACCTATTAAAATAATAGGATTGTCCATAGACTTGTTATAAAAAAAACAAGTTTTATTGTAGGTTCAACGAGCCACCACTCAACACATCCAGTGCTAACAAGGTCCCAACTGTCCTCTCCAAGAACCCCCTGACATCAGACCATTATGACTACATACAGAACGTTTACCCCATCTAACAAGCATGGCTAGGCATAACAAACATCACTACGAATCAGACCCAACATGTAATAGTTTGATTCACAGGCATTTTGCTATACCTTACTCTTGCGTACTCATGAGTTCCAGGAGTTAACCAGGATTATTCCTGGCTCCATACATATCATACGTTAGCACATTCACCCAACATAAACTTAGCGAGAAGAAAAGAACCCTATTATTATTATTTATTAATAATAATTTTAGTGCATAAATAATTGATTATAGTTAAGACTCCCAGTTTCCGTTTTTACTGATTTTTACTGATAAATACAGACAGAAAGTCATCTATTTCCTGTCTTTCTTTATTTTTAGAAGCGGAAAAATACAGAAACTTGTGCTTCTTGTGACATGACTCTTCCTGCTGTACTTCATGAATTCCAGAACAACTGTTAAGCAGAGAGACCCCATGAGGTTTTGAAAACAGGATGAGCTTCCCTTAAATACAGGAATATGTTAACATTTATTTGTAATGGTAATATTTACCTGCTGGTTTAGTATTTTGTAATATATGGTTGCCTAATTTGCTAAAATGTGCCGATCAGTCAAAAAAATGTGGAAATATAACATTTTACGACCTCATTTGTTCTCAAAACATAAAATAAATATGGATAAATAACAATAAAATGGCTGAAAACGAAATATGGATAAATACTGATGGAAATGTTTAAAACAAAATACCATAATAACCAGGCGCCCTGATTTCAATAAAACCTGAAATTTAAGAAAATCTAATATTCCTTTATAAAAACCACACATGCTGTGAAAATTCAGATGCAATACATTTATAAAAGCAAACAATTGTTTTACATTGACTAATGGGTTATACTATCGTCTATGGCTAACTTGTTTAAGACAAAAATAAGAAATTTTATACAATTGCTGAATAAAGGAATTACTGTGAACACTAGAAAGAGAAATTGACAGCCTCTTCTATTATCCACTCTACCATTTTAAAACTACCAATACAAAATGATTATAAAAAAGCCAAAGGTTGTTTACATCGACTGATGAATCATGCTACAGACTCTGTCTAACGTGTTTAAGTATAAATTAGATTTGATGAAGACATTTAATTAGTTTGTGATAAAGGAATTGTTGTAAGCATTAAAGGAAAAATTAACATTCTCTTCTATGGTCCTCCAGTTAATTTCTCGAAAATATTTCCGTAGACACTACTGCTGTATGGCCATGAGCCTTTGGCACAGGCAAATAATACGTCCTTTAGAATCATTCTTATAGACAGACAGCTTATATCCCAAGAGGCTGAGGCAGGAAATATTCCAAGACCCTCCAAATTGGGAAATTGTGATATACATTATTCTAAATCTTTTACATTAAATGTGTACATGATCTTCCAAATTAGAGGTAATTTATGGTTGTTTTACAGTGGCATAAGAATCTAAAACCAAATCTACATGTTTGTATTTCAATGATGCTGGAAAGTCTATGTGTCTCTTTCAAATGATCTTAGGCGTACCACTGAGAATAGTTAGCTAGGGTAGTGTGTTTGCCTATATTGAGTCAATTAATGTCATAAGGCTCAGGCTCCCCGATGTGTCTATGTTTGTACTTGGCTCATCAAAAATGAGCCGCTTGATGGAGTCTGCATTGGCTCTGGTGCAGTCGCAGACATAATTTATTGTGGCAGCTATATGGAGTGCTCGAAATTATGAAATATCCAGTTTGAGATGAGCATACTTTGAGGGGCTGCCTGCAGATGATTGGCAAGGAGTTTATTGTTTGCATGTATATGGTATTCATGACCCAAATAGTTTTTAAAATAAAAGTCTGTGATCTGTACAGCAGTGATAGAGGTATTTTTGCATTGAACACTTTGATTGACTACTCGATTGCCCTTCCTCCAAAAATAGAGCTTCCCAGCACTGCACCTTAGTGCTGTTGGCACGCAGCAGGACTCTCCCCTGAAGGTAGGGCCAACTGCCACTGCCTGCAGTGTTGCTAACTAAACCCCTTTGAGGCAATGAGGAAATGGGGCACTGAGGAGGTGCTGAAGGTGGCAAGCAGGGACCGGCGGAAAGAAGCAGTGAAGTGCTGAGACGAGACGACATACAAGAGAGGAGCCAAGCCTAGCAAGGGCTGCGGAGCCACATTACCATAGAGATGAGCAAGGGCATGAGCACGGACATGCAGCATCTCAGGGTCTCACTCCTGGTGTCAAGTTTGAAGCTACTGAAGCTCATTATGAAGTGAATTAAGGGGCATATCATCAACGAGGCGATAAAAAATTATCGCCGCTTTTGCATCCGTTTTCGGATGAAAAGCGGCGATAATTTTATCGCCTAATCAGCAAGATCACGCTATCGTGTGAAACCTTGCATTAGCGCCTGTATTGTGAACCCCCAGCTTTGCATCTCTAATGAGATGCAAAGTGGGCATTCCTGCCCTGACAAAACTGGAGAAATGTCGCTAAGCGACATTTCTCCAATTATCAATGGGTACGCTAACCTACAGAGCGACAAGCAAAGTAGCGATAACCTCTGTTATCGCTACTTTCCTTACGCCTGCTTCAAGACTGACTTAGCCATGATATCCTATGGAAGGTGGATATCATGGCTAAGTATGCCTTGCCCTATCAGCAAGCTATCGCCAAACTTTGTGAGATTATCGCTGGATTTCCAGCGATAATCTCACATTTGGCAGTTAGCGCTTGGAATTTTATCGCTTTTGAGATAAGCGTTGCTAATAGCACGCTATCTCAGCGATACAATTCCACGTTACCCAGCGATAATTATCCTAGCGCTAAGTGTGCTTAGCGATAATTATCGCCTGTCCTTGATGATATGCCCCTAATTTCCTTAAGGAGAGCAAATAATCCTTTCTCAGGGGAACAGGTATGAAAGACTGTTCCCATTCGTATCTAGTCAGCTGGTTCTCCTTAACCTGGTGATGAGAGAGTAGTATACCTATACTGGGGTGGGATATGGTTAAGGAGCTCATTAAATCCTGCTAAGCCTTTGCTCTGGTAGGAACAAGCAAAATCATAGAGAACACTACTAGTGGGCTCACAGGCCCTTCTTACAAGAGGCACATAATGCCCAATGGGGACAAGCAATTATGTTATGGGACAAACAGGAATGATGATGTCAGTGGATGCACTGCAGACATTTCACGTTTCCTGCTGAATTCACCAAAATTGTCCGGTGGATGCTGAAGGGGAGAATGAGGAACTACCAAGGACCCAGGTTCAGAGTTATCTAGTCTGTAAATGCTCATTAAAAGGACTGTCTCAGTGTTCAACTAAGAATTCCTTTTAATGGTGTACTCCCAGAGTTAATGGGAGCCCAGAGATCCCGAACTCAAATGTGAAGACTTCTCTTTCGCATCTTAAAAATTCACAAGGAGGACCAAAATATTCATCCCCTGGGGTAACACCACAGAGTAAGACCATCAAAAGGACATTGACCAGGTATCACCAACCAAGCAGGCTAGCTGCTATATTTCAAAGAATCCTGGATTTAAAGGAATACTTCCCAACACTTTATATTGCTCTACATTTTCCGGTTTCAGGACGTCTTCAACTTTTCTAAATTTTGGCTCTTGAACATTTCAGAAACAATTTCTTGTAGTGCAGAAAAAATAACTTTGGTGTGATAGGTCAATAAAGACATATTTGAAGTTTTAAGAATAACCTAAGGGCATATTTACAAGCCCGTGCTCCGTCACTTCTTTTTTAAATATGCCCCTCAGTAACGTTCCTGTGGCTATATGGGCTACGCCATATTTACAAGCCAGCATTAAGTCACTTAAAGAGACGGAGTACGGCATCAGCCTTGTTGGCTTAACACTGCATTCCGCCACTCTTAAAATGCAGGACTGCACCATATTTACAAGAATACAGTGCAGCCCTGAGTTTCTCCCTGCGCTGGTGCTAAATTCAGCACACTAGTGCCAAAGACTCTTGAGGCGTGAGCCGGGAGTCAAGGCAGCGCGTTCATCTCTGTGCTCGTAAAACTGCTATATTTGTTCCCTGATTTGTTCTTTTTTTTAAAATAACGCCGTATTCACGTTTTTAACTCCACTTAATTTCGCTCCTCACCTGTAATACTTCTTTGCTGTGTGCTCTGCAAGGCTGTTTTCGCTTGTGTGGGGGTGCTGGCAGTAAAGAGGAAGTTGCTCTAAGGAAGTGGGAGGTGCGACCGCCATCTTGGGGGAAACTTCAGCTAGCGCTCTAGTGGTTCTGGCCGGAATGGTACTTCTGGGGGCACTAACGCGACCGCGCAGATTCCGAGACTCTTGAGGCGTGAGCCGGGAGTCAATGCAGCACGTTCATCTCTGTGCTTGTAAAACTGCTATATTTGTTCCCTGATTTGTTCTTTTTTTTAAAATAACGCCGTATTCACGTTTTTAACTCCACTTAATTTCGCTCCTCACCTGTAATACTTCTTTGCTGTGTGCTCTGCAAGGCTGTTTTCGCTTGTGTGGGGGTGCTGGCAGTAAAGGGGAAGTTGCTCTAAGGAAGTGGGAGGTGCGACCGCTATCTTGGGGGAAACTTCAGCTAGCGCTCTAGTGGTTCTGGCCGGAATGGTACTTCTGGGGGCACTAACGCGACCGCGCAGCGGACGCGCGCAGCGGGTGTACCAAAGGCGCGCCAAAGGCAAGCCCATCTGCGCCCATCCGCGCCGGGCCGTCGCCAGGTGCCAGAGCCCCTGCCCTGTCTCCCTCTACACTCCAGCGCTATTCCCGCACTGAGCTGTTGGGGCTGCAATCCAAATGCCTTCCTTTTTCATGGCACCCAGTGCTTAATTTGTGCCTGTGCTTTCCGGTGCTTAGCACCGGCACTTATTCTTCAGGGCCAGGTCTACACTATGCGTCGGCATGTCAATAAGGCATTGTGTTAAAGTAAATATAAAATTACCTCCCTGACTCACAGCAGACACTGTTGTTCATCCCCCGAGTCTCCGGTAAAGAGTTTTGAGGCTGTGAGAGCCAATGATAGAAAGATGCCAGCTATATCCATGTTTTGAATATTAGGCCTTTAGTTCCGTGTTGCCGGTGGGCGGGACAGTGAAATTGGGCTGGATTTGGTTCTGCTGGTAGAGGCTGTGCGCGCAGCGTGTGTGCGTAGATCATTTTCAAATTGCTATGCCCTGTCAAATATGCACCAGACAGTTTCCATCGGTTCAGCTCTACGTCGATGGCTGGCAGCAGCAGCAGCAGGCCTAGGCAGTCCGCTCACCTGTAACCGTAAGTAGCCAAATCAATGCTGCTTTCTTGCTAATAAACAGATTTACACACACAGCTACTACTTTTTTATTTTGAAAATGCGTCCCAGGACGCAAGAAATCCCCATCGTCTTTAAATAAAGCTCGGCGTTTCCTGACGTTGGAGGACGGGCGGCAGAGAAGTAACAGGACTCTGTCTTACCCTTCTTGCTCAGAGAAGAAAAATACAGTGTCCACTTCTGCTATGCCGCTTCAGCTGCCCCCCCCCACTCTTTCCTTCTTCCCTCTTTCTGTCTAGCAGTTCTTCTCTTACTGAAAACCGTGACTTCAAGAAGGGGTTCTCACTCTCTTTCCTCTCTTTTATGTGCTCCCCTGTGAAATGGATCCAAAAAAGAAAATCATTTTTGCTGGAAATGTCGTATTTTAATTCCAAAGTGCAGCATCTGGAATAAAAGATTAAAAATATGAAAAATAACTAAATAAAGTAAGACAGTGGTAGCAAACTGCCCAGATTGATTTTATTCACACCCAAACACATTAACGCCACTTTTACAGACTTTGCCAGTAAAGCGCTATTTTTGTTTTCTTGTCTTTGTTTTCCCTGGGCTTGCAACTAGTGCACCAATCCTGGAGGTACTGCAAAGTGTGCATTGGGAAACAGAATGTGTACTGCGGCTCTGCGTCCAGGGATGTGGTCTTTTTACCATACTGCTAACGTTTTGTAAGGATATCAGCAATGGACTTTAAAATGGGTCCATTCAAGGCCCTGTAGTCATGTCCTTAACTTTTCAGGCAAAAGCATTCACTAATTTCTGAATAGTGAGTGTAAAAGCGTTAAGGTAACCATGTTGTTCCTGCTTACATTTCACATGGTTTGCTAAATTTTGCATTCCCTATGAGTGTTTGCTTTTTCCAGGATGTTGTTACTTTTTTTGTAGGCCACATTTTGCTCTTGTCTATTGCGTCATTTAAATTGAGCCTCATCCAAGTGTTTATAGCTGGCAGTGGGGGCAGTATGGTGTTCAGTGGGGTAGAGGATGTGGCACTATGGCCAGAGCTGCTGAATTTGGAACTGGGAAACAAGGTTCAGCCTTAATAACCAGTCCAACAGACGACTCTCCTGAGAGAGCACAATCCCATGCTAGACCTTAGAAGGCTTCGCAAGACCTTAGAAGTGCTGCTGTCTTAGCACCAGCAGGTGGACCCTAGCACTGGCAAGTCTGGGTTAACCTTCAAGGTTTGTTCACCACAATCCATACTGAAGTTCACCTCCAGTCTTGCGGGCAGGCCTATAAAGCAGCCCAGCCAAGAACAACAGTGACTCAGTCACTGAGGTCACAGCACCCTTGAGAAGGGCCAGCTCTAGGGCAGCGCAACCGGTGTGACCGGGCGCTGACTTTGGGTGGAGGCATTATGTTTGCAAGTATATTAAGGTTTTAAAAGTGCTTGCTGCCTCCTTCCTGGCCTCCAGCAATTTTCGGCAACAATAAAAATGTCATGATGACTCTGATGTTTAATGTTCTTCCTAGCGAGAGATCAGAGTTTTGTCTAGTGGAAGTTTTGACTCATGGATAGGTAGCACAGAGGGTTAATGTGCCTGCTGCCAAGAACATGTACCATGCAGATCACAACATGCACATAATGTAAATAGGTCAGTGAGCTACTGCTTTTGTCAGAGAAATCCTTTTGTTGCTTGCAGTTTATAAGTTAAAATCCTAACATAGAACAGTGCACTATTAACTGTCATCTAAGAGCTGCATACAAACTGCAAGATATAAATTAGAGCATTGTATTTTTTCCCCCAGTCTTTGGTTATCCTAATGTTGCAAAAAGTGTTCTTTTGGACAGAAATCAATTCTGATTATTAAAGAGAACCCCCAACCACAGTATTACGTTTTAAATTCTGAGTTTGTGTTTCTCCAGACCAATCACTATTAACCTATGTGGCCTACTAGTATGGTTATCATGTGACTCCTACAGCTTGTAGTCCTTAGTCTTATGTAACATTGTCTATACAGTGATTTACACACATATTGATTGTCTCTGAGTAATGTGTGGGATGTAAAGTGCTCTGACACCCTACACTGGTATGAGCGGCACTGTACATTAAATTAAATGCATCAGAGAGAGTGTGGTTATGGAGACTTGAGGGGCACTGTTAAAGGGTGGTAGTGAGGTTAATCCATGGCAGAGGTGGTCATTGGGGGGGCAATAACAAACATTAATGCACAAGGCACCACCAGTGCTAAGGCCGCCCTGCCCTTGAGGCCAGTCTGCCTCACCCATAGGTACCTCCATTGGCCTTGTTTCAGAAGTAGAAGCTGCAACTCACCAGGGATTGGCAATGCAGAATTTGCACGCACACCAAATTAAGTTCGCAAACTTCAGTCTCTCTGCTTCATTCACAAGCACTTTACCATGTGCTGCTTGCTGTGGGGCCACTGGAATTAAATATGCAGCAAGCAAAGGAGGACAAAATTATGCCGCAGTGTTTGCTAAATTATGCATTAAAAAAGGCTGCAGAGTAAGGCAGTATATTTTCTGATATTTTAATATTTTGACATGTGTACACATGCTAACAGTCTGTGGAAAGATTTTGCCTTATTAGTACCAGTGTAACATACAAATGCAACAGTGAGAAAGGTGATCAGTCAACCTTTGCAATAAGCCATCTACTCCGCAGCAAAACAAGTCACATTTTTTTATTAACTTTTGATACGTTTGAGCTCTAAACAATTTATTAGTTTAAATGGTCAGATCATGCAGCAGATCTTGCATTATGAGGCAAATATGGCAGAGCCATAATTATATAGAAAACATTTGCAAACTAGGATATTTTGCCATTCATGTTTGAACTGCTGTTGTGGAAAAAAGGAGAAGTGCTGATGACAGAAACTCCATGGGTCGGCGACAAATAGCATGTGCTTCCACATTTTCTCGTATTTGGGACATTCTATGACTAGAAGCATATCCCTCTTTGTGAATGTGTTTTAATGTCAATAACTCATTATAACCTTAAATAATCATGTGTATCCATTGGTTGATTAAACTGGGCAGTGAAATGCCAAACAAATACTAAAAATTGGGATGTTTGCGCATTCTGGCCACACCTCTGGTACCGCCCACTGATCCAATCCTTGGGTTATTCCCGCCCTCTGATTCTCCTCCCAGAGTTACCCTACTTTTTTCCCCCACTTCGACCACTGGTTAAACCAAACTCCACAGTGCAGAGGCAGTGCCCCGGCTCTCCCCTGCCCTCCCCCCACCCTCCCCTTATAACACGAGCTGTGCTCAAATATCGGCGTCGGCCTCAAAGTGCGGAACAAAAATGAGTCACCTGCTTGTTCCACTTGCGGGCTAGCAGGCAGGAAATCACTGCAGGTCGAAAATGATTGAGGGTTACCCTGGGCCTGATTCTTTGTGACTGCCCCTGTGCTTGCTTCTAAGAGTCGGTGTAAAGTATGGTAAACCTGTGAGCACTTCAACATTGGCGATTCGGGGCACCTGGTTTCTGGCCAATGCTGACTTGTCAGGCTAACCTACATTGTCCTTTTTGTTCAGGTGCTCTTATATCGCAGCTGTAAAACAAACACATGTCTAACACTATAGAGTGAATTTTGAGTCCACCCCCTTCAACCACTATCTTTCTTCGACTAGTCTCTTTGAGCCATGGGCTTGAGACTTTATAAACCACATCTTGCCTTAATCCTGCTGAGTAAACATCTCTCACCTAATGTTATTGGCTGCCTCATTGTATCCTCCCCGCCTCTGCTCCAGTTCTTGCATTGAGTTGCATAAAGGACTACATTAAAACTGTTACCCTCTCTGGCAGCTCTCACTGGAATCTTCCCAAGTATCTCTCTTTAATGTGGTAATGCCTCTTGTGTAAGCAAATTAAACCCAGATCTACTGCCTTTGCTAATGTTTGTGCTACTTACCCCTTACTGCTCACCTTTCCATCATTGCATTACCTTTGGATATGTAAATAATTTAAATTTTTGTTAGCCAACGTCAAGGAAGAGTAGAAATAACTGAATCTAGAGGAAAATGAGCGTAGACTGACAGGGGAGAAGGTCGCAAGAACAGTGTGTGACCCCTGATCTTAGGAAAGTTCCAGCACATCAGTCAAAGTGCTAGCCATAGGGCATTGAAACCTCAGGAACTTCCAAAGAGTGCACCTGGAGCGGGGTGTATCATAGGTGTTGCCTGCGTTCCATTTACATGACCTCTGGTGCTCATCACAGTAGCCTCCCAGAGCACCAATGTGGCCTTCTTAGCAAAGAGCAAAGCTACCATCTTGCCAAACATGGAAAGGAGCAGATCTCTCCTCTAGCAAGACAGTGACGGGAACAGGTGTCGCCACGGTGCAGGATGATCTTGCCACCATGATGATTTCAATGTGATGTGGGGTAGGTAGGCATGGCTTATCAGATCAAGGAGGGAATGAGTGTCTTTAGTATTAGGAAAGTATAGGACAGGGGAAAGGCACCATTGTAATGTGGAGAGGAGTCAGTAGGTGATGGAGGGTAGTCACTTACTTGGTTGCTTGTGAAGTGAACCGAGTCGGAGGCCTGGTCTCTCAGTGGAGAGTTTCATTTGCCAGGTCATGAAGTCCTTCTGCTCTCGTCGCAGTACACCATTCGCCCAGTGACAATGACACGCTGCATAGCTGCCAAGGTTTCAGATTCCTATCATTTCTGTCATTTCAGTGTAATTATGAGTGACATTTCAACGACTATGAATGACACTTTCTGGGGAGCAAAATCTAGCAATGAAGATGAGAGAAACATGTAAATATCAGACATTGCACCCATTTGTGCATTGAGATTGTCTGACTCTTACGTTTTGAGCTAAATCATCACCCTTTATTAAAGCATCCGCTACATTATGCTCCCAAACAGGGCGTTGCGCGTCCATGATTGTTCAACACCTTTGAGCGATGTTTGTAAGTTTTAGGACAAGGTTATGCTGAAAATGTACTTTATTTTGCTCCGGAGCTAAAATATTTCTCTAGTGTGGCCTGCAACAAAACCGGAGTCCAAAATATCTATAATACTTTAGGCCTCCTATTCTTAATCCTTAAATTCATTACATTGAAGTTTCTTTTTCAAATGTGTAAGTTTGGAACCGCCTATCAAAACCTTACTATGAGGCAGGCTCCCTTGCGGAAATTCAGATCTGGTATTACATCTGACTTTTACCAGTTGAGGATTTGGGTGGAATCAATAGAGTAAGTGGGTGGAGCCAGTGGAGGAAGTGGGTGGAGCCGGTAAAAGTAGGTGTGGCTTCCGAAACACATTTGAGCACCTGCAATTCATATTTTACAAAATAAGCACTGGTTAGCTGGCCCCGCTAAATGTAAAGTTTGTTTGTTTCAACTTTCCGGGGAGGTGCTAGAGCCCTGTCCCCCTGGCCACACGGATTTTAAGTTCATGAACTTAAATTGCCGATCCTTGGCGAAACATCACGCTGAGGTTTTCGATCTCTTGGAGGATGAATCCCCCGATGTCCTCTTTCTAACAGAAACTTGGCTTACCCAAGATTCTATTGCCGAATCTTGGCTGGCTCTCCCTTCAGGATTTGTTATGAAGAATCTGAATAGACTAGGGAAGCGCGGGGGGGCATTGCAATTATCACGAAAAACATCTATTCTTGTAGTCTTAATAGGGAGAATGTGACGGGCTGCGAAAGCGCCCTATTCAATATTAGGCTGAACCCCAATCTCACCATCTCTGGCTTTCTTATCTATCGCCCGCCCGGGCCTTCGGGTACTTTTCGGGAAGACTTGGTGAACAAGACCTCGCTGCACGCTAGTCAAGCTGCGAATTTCAGCATTATAGGAGACTTGAATCTCCATTGTGATGACATCGAGAAAACCGAAATCGCAAGCTTACTTGCTGACCTAGAAGCACTCCAATTGATCCAGTGGGTACAGGAGCATACGCATGCTGCTGGGCACTTACTGGATCCTTTATTTTCTAATCTTGCCTTGCTGAAGATGGATCCTCCAGCCCCACAGTGCTGGACAGATCATTTCTTAGTGATCTTCACACTACGATGGCTGGATGAGTCGAGAAAGTATTGTCCGACCTCTGCTCTAAAACGACCTTGGCATAAGCTAGACAGCAGTAGGTTGTCTGCATATTGGTCTAGCCATAGGCCTCAATTACCGCAG
The DNA here is from genome assembly GCF_964204655.1 of Triturus cristatus. Taxonomy (NCBI): domain Eukaryota; kingdom Metazoa; phylum Chordata; class Amphibia; order Caudata; family Salamandridae; genus Triturus; species Triturus cristatus. Next base: position 315,599,786 of record NC_140588.1, on the reverse strand, counting down.
GACATTGAGGCGGCGGATATGCGAGTCCATGACTGGGTAAAATCAGGCCTGGATAGCTGCATTTCAGCTAAGATGACTAGGATAAACCGGGACCAATCCAAACCTTGGTTTAATGAGTCTTTATCTAAAGCTAAAAAACACTGCAAACAGCTTGAACGTACGTGGAGACGCACGTATGATGCAGTTGAGAAAACAAATTATCGAGTGGCCATCAATCATTACCATAAGCTTATTCGGAGAGCTAGGGCTGAGTATGTTGGTAATAAAATCTTAGCGAGTTCTAATCCATCTAAAACATTATTCTCCCTGCTCAAGAATATGAAGAATGGTGGTGTGTCCAGGATTTCCCCTATTTCATCTAATAGCCAATGTAATGAGCTGGCCAACTATTTTGTCAACAAAGTGGAAAAAATATATCAAAGCCTCCCTCTGATGGCCAGTTCTGACAGGAAGATCGGGCTTGCTGTCGAGGCCTCTCAAAGACCAAATAGCCTGCTATCATTTCCGTTGTTATCCTTAGCAGGTTTGGAGATCCTGTGTAGGAAAATTAAATCAGGATCACCAATTGACCCATTGACCCCTAAGCTCTTCTGTCAAGTCATGCCAACAATCTTGCCAGTATGCCTGGAACTGGTGAATCTTTCCCTGGCTTCAGCTACAGTACCAACAGCATGGAAACATGCGAAAGTCACTCCCTTGCTGAAAAAATTGCTCTGGACCCAGTCGAGCCGGGTAACTACCGCCCCATTTCGCAACTCCCTTTTCTAGCGAAAATGGTGGAACTACATGTACATATTACTCTGACTGAGTTCATTGAACAGAATGCAATTCTTGACCCATCACAGAATGGCTTGAGAGCCCGCCATGGCACAGAGTCTGCCCTGCTGGCAGTGACGGAGGAAATCCGAGGGATTCTAGATGTCGGGGACTCTGCGGCCTTAGTTCTTCTCGATCTATGTGCCGCTTTCGACACTGTCTCCCATGAAATTCTGTTGAAGCGCTTATATGACATCGGAGTGAGGGACCTGGTCCTAGACTGGTGCCGAGCGTTTTTGACGGGAAGATCTTTTCAGATCTGGATGCCGCCATTACAATCTCAGAGGTGTGCCCTACAACAGGGAGTGCCCCAGGGCTCAGTCCTGAGCCCCCTTCTGTTCAATATCTATATGCAACCTCTGGCCCAGGTGGCTCGGAAGAGAGGGTTGTCAATGGTGTAATATGCTGATGACACCCAATTGGTGATTGCTTACTCTAAAAAGAACAACGCTAGTTTAGGCAGGTTTAAGGAAGATCTGGTAGAGGTGGCAGATTGGAAGGCTAACAACTGCCTGCAACTAAACGCCGGCAAATCTGAGGTGTTGTTATTTGGAAAAGACCGAGACCTGTGGTCTGAACAATGCTGGACAGACAGCCTTAAACTGGCCCCTGTGCCTAAAGAGGTTGTTAAGTACCTTGGGGTCTGGATCAATAGCAGGCTCACGTTTGATACTCAAGCTAAAGCTGTGGCTGGGACCTGTCTCGGCCTACTGCGCGGTTTGAAGCCGATACTAGGCTTCTTTCCCCCTAGAGCTCGTCAGACCATCATCCAGGCGACAATACTATCCAGACTGGATTATGGAAATTCACTGTATCTTGGGGCAAACAAATCCTGTGTCCAGCGCCTGCAGAGGACCCAGAATGCCGCAGCACGCATTCTGGTGTCACTCCCGAGATCTGTTTCGGTCTCTCATGTCCTAACTAGATTACACTGGTTGCCTGTTGAGAAACGAATTCAATTTAAAACTCTGCGTTTCTCATAAGATTCTCACCCAACAGGCCCCCCTGAGTTTGGCTAAGCTGCTTCAACCTTATATGCCTCGGCGGCCCCTTAGATCGGCCAATCAGATCTTGGCAAATGTCCCTCGGGTTGTTAGAGCAAAAGCCGGGGGACGCTCATTTCGTTGTCTTGCGGCGCAACTCTGGAACCGGCTTCCGCTTTCAATTAGAGAGATCCAGACTCATCTGACCTTCCGTAAAGCGATGAAGACCTGGCTTTACCCCTCTGTTGCATAACGGCTTCTGGCTTGCCACCCTCCTGTGTCTCTGGTCGCGCTGGGACGCCCCATTGCTGGGGCAGCTATGCGCATTATAAGCTCGACAAATAAATAAATAACGCAGGCACCCTTTCACCATAGTGCCAGGGAAGGAGCAGGAGAGCGCCATATCTTCAAAGATATGGCTCTGTCCTCCCCTTTCCCTTACTCCAGCGCTGATTACAGCTGCCGTGCGCCATGCACACACCTTAGCGCCGCAGCGCTACGGTGTGGGCATGAGTCCAGCGTAGGCTTTGTACAGGATGGGTACCCTTCCCGGGCAAAATACTATGCTTGACACAAAGGAAAGCTTTTCCCACTTTGTCTGCGTTCTGCACAGTGCAGCACGCATGCAAAATTTGAAAAGGAAGGAGAAATGAAAGCATTTCTCCTTCCTTGTGCCTAGTTGAAAAGGGCGCAGTTTTCTTACGCTAAACTCAATCTACTGTTTTAGGAAATTGGGTTTAGCGTGAGAAAGCTTAGGTGGTTGCATGGGAATGTCCATGCACCACCCTTGGAACGCCCACATGGCACAAAGTAACGCGAAGCCGCACAATGCGCTGCTTCGCGTTACTTACCACAAGTTTAGCGCTGGAAAGAAAATTACCCCAAAAAGATTTTGCGTCATTTTGCGTCACTTTTGTGACGCAAACACGGCACAAAAGCTTAGTAAATCTTACCCTAAGTTTGCTATGAAAATTGCTTTGTGATTTTTTTTTTGTATTATTATGTGGCATTCCTCTTATTCAGTAACACACTCTTCCGCTGTTTTGTGCAAAGTCAACCTGTTGTTTTTTCTGTTCTCTGAGATGTTAATTTCCCTGATAATATGACTCTTTGCTTGTCTGAGCTGGTAAACTTCGTGCGAATAAAAGCAATTTCTATCTTGCAAACAGGACACCACAGTGTGTACACAATTATATGGACAATTCAAAAAAGTTACGAAAAGCAGCAAAGGACATTGCCGAAATTAACTCGTTTTCTTAACTAGAGTTGAAAGAGTTGATATCCCAGCTATGGAGACCCTCGGCTTTAAGGACACGGCTGCCTCCTACGAGTTGTAGGCCGGGCCATCCTGTTTGTGTTGAGGAAGCATGAAAATTCCTGTCCGAAATTGGAAAATAGTTTGCTTTGTTTCATACACGACGGCTGTTGTGGCTCGTTTCATCAGCATTCAGCCCGATCTGCAGCCTCGGATGTGACTCCCCCTTGTGATTGATTATTGTTCCTGCCAAGAAGAACAAACGATCTTTCGGAAAGTGATTCATCAGACAGCTCGAAAGCAGGTGCAACAGGAACCACTAACACCGCGACTGCAAAAAGGAGGGCAAACCACAACTAAAACCACCGAAAACTGTATGATTTCCCCTAAGACCTAAGTGAAGGCATTCAGAGGCATATTTACAAGCCACTATCGCCACAGGAACGTCACTTTTAGAGATATTCCTGAGGCGATATGGGCTTTGCCTTATTTACAAGGCAGCCTTATTAACGTGCCTTTAGGCTGCCTTGTAAATACGGCACCCTTTCATGCTATACTTAGCATGAAAAGGACGGGCAATGGGTGTTGTGGTGGGCATTTCACCGCAATGCCCAGTGATTTTGGTGCTGCCCCATATTTGCAAGTGTGGCATAAATAATGGGGCAGCTCCAAAATGAAGACCTGGTAAATCCTGGTGTTACTCTGGCGAAAAGGGGAGAAATGCTTTATTTCTCCTAGTTTTTGGGTTTCTATGTGTGCTGCATTGCGTAGCACAAATGGAAAGAGCAAAATGCCAATGATCGTTTATGTGCAGGAAGGTGTGTTTACCTGTACATAAACAAGCATTAAAAAAATGACGAGTTGCAACTTTTATCTGTGCTGCACAATTCAGCACAGATAGAAGTTGCAAAATGCAATTTCACATTGTTTATATGTAGGGAGATTTTCCCAAAAAGTTGCACAACGCAGCACAGCCCCCTGCAAGGCTGCGCCCCGTTGCGCGACAGGGAGGGAGCAGGAGAGCGACATATCTTCAGAGATATGGCTCTCTCCTCCCTTTTCCCTTGCGCCAGTGTTGATTTCAGCTGCAGTGCGCCATGCACACATCTTAGTGTCGCAGCGCTAGGGTGTGTGCATGAGTGTAGCATAGGTTTTGTTCAGGAAGGGTACCCTTCCTGTACAAAACACTATGCAAGGCACGATGCAAAGCTTTTCCCACCTTGCATACGTGCTGCAGAGTGCAGCACGCATGGAAAGTCGGAAAAGCACGGAGAAATGAAAGCATTTCTCCTGCTAGCACCTTCTTTGAAGGGGTGTAACTATCGGCGAATAAACATGTTTACAAATCTTTGTAAATATAGTTTTCGTCAAAAGGCATGGGTGGTTGCATGGGAACGCCCATGTACCACCCATGTCACGCACCCTCGGCGCAAAGTAACGCAACTTTCAAAATTTGTTTTGTGCTGGAAAGGAAATAGCAAAACAAATATTTGCGCTGGTTAGCGTCACTTTTGTGACGCTAAACCAGCGCAAAAGTTTGAAAATCTGCCCCTAAATGTGAAATTAAGCAAGTATTGGACTCAGACGCAAGAGCCTATTCAAGCCAATCGTCACACTAAATCCAGTCCTTATGATAAAAAGCAAGAGAAAATTCCATGGTCAGCCCTGATCACCAGTAACTTCTTCGCAGCCACAATACAAAACTACACACGCCTGTCTCGATCACAGTAGCCCGTTTTTTAAAACAATTTTTTATCAGTAGTCCTAATTTTGTCCGACACCAGTGCTTGCACAAAAACTGCTAAATATGCTAAACTATATAAAAACTGCTAAATATGCTAAACTATATATCTTAAAAAGAGTTTTTAAATGCCTTTCCAGGAGTTTCTAGCTGAATGCTGAGAGGGAATTCGTTCCATCACTTAGCTGCCAGGAAAGACAAGCATTTGCAAAGCCAATAGGTTTCTCCTATGTAAAATCTATTAGCTTTGTCAATGTTTTTTACACGTTGCACAGCAGCACATGCTGCTGTGCAATATGGGTTAAAGTAAATTGTATTAAAGTGTTGTGACGCAGCCAGCATTGACAGAGTCATAGCGCTTGTTTTCCGGTTAAGCAATGTTCCACAGCAGCATGCTCTGCTTTGCAAACTGTAAAACAACAGTGCAGGGGTTTGGAGGGGTCAAATAACAAGCGTGAGGAGGGTGGTAAACACATCAGAGAGCAGGAGGAGAGTGGGGTGGGGTTTGGGTGAAAACATAGCGAGCAAGAGGGGGGTGGGTGACAAACAGAACCAGTGGGACAAGAGCGGGTGGCAAACAAGTAGGAGGATGTTGGGGGTGACAAACAACAGCGAGCGGCAGGATGGCATGGGTGGGTGAAAGACAATGGAGTGCACAGAGTGGTGGAGGTAACACAACCGTGGGTGACAGTGAAGGAGAGGGACTGGGGAGACATGCACTCAATAAGAGTGCATGTTGAAAAGTAACAAAAGAGTACCTGCAGAAGCCTGCAGCTAGTGGAAGAAGACTGGCAGCACACAGGAAGTTGTACTTGCTCCACGATCCTGCAGGGAAACAGATGAAGACCCAGGAGGAAGCCAGAGGTGAGGAGGAGGCACTGACCAATAGGAAGCAAGGAACTGAGAGTGATGTGGGAGTCAACCAATGGTAAGTAAAGTTTAAGTAATGAGAGGGCTCTGAACCCCTTTTCAGATTTTTTCTTCGTTACACAAGATTTCACAAGCACAGGCAAGCCCTGGGCATGCAAAACCTAATAAAGACTTATAGTGCCTGAATCTCAATGCTCCTGCTCAAGGTTTCTGTTTGAGTACTGGTTCTTTGGTTAGCATGTCTTCATAAAGGGTTTTGCAGTGGCTGTGTAGAGTGTCAACTACAAGGGGAATGTACATTTTCTACAGTGCATGTTTAGTGTGCGGTCATTTGCATTTTTTTTCTTTGCAAAGTCAGTGAAGGTGGTTCATGTTTTCCTGGTCAATCTTTGATATTCTCAAAGTACGTAGAGAAGGCATCTATGTAATCATGAAAGCCAACAACCAAATAAATATGACAATAAAGGCATCGCCCTTTCAATACTGTACAATAGTCCATCAAAAAACTGTACATTTCATCTGGTTATCATTATTTACACATTTTTGAACTTGTAGGGGCATATTTACAAGGGCTTTATCTCCGCTTTCTTGGCTTACAAAGCCAAAAAAGCAGAGATAAAACCAGCGCCCTATTTACGAGAGGGTGCTAACATGCATAATCGCATGTTAGCACCCTTTTTCCCAACGCCTCCCTTTGCATCTCCAATGAGATGCAAAGTGGGCGTTACTGGGAGTACCAAGGGTGGACTAGCTTGCAAATATCACTGATGTTTACATCGCGATATTTACAAGGCAGCCCACATGATTTTAGCAGACATTAGATTTTGGTGAAAACGGCCGTTTCGCCAAAATCTAACGTCTGCTAAAATCCTGATTTAGCCATCCCTAACATAGGGGGTGGATTATGCTGCTACGACCCTGTGGGTCGTATCAGCAAGGTTATCGCCGTTTTGCAGGGAACATCGCTGGAAAAGGGTGATAACCTCGCTATCTCTGGAATTTTTATTGCCCCGGAGAAATATTATTATCGCTAAGCACGGCCAGCAATAATTATCGCTGGCCGTTGATAATATGCCCCGTAATTTCGAAGGTCCTAAACAAAGATCTTGTAAATTCTTTTTTTGTCAACAGGCTGTTACATACCAGCAAAACATGAAAAGTTGACTTTTGCCAATGCCATATATATTTTTTTTAAAGAACTTCAACTTCACAAAGTTGGCACTGTTTCTTGTGAAAAGAAGCCGGTCCTGAAAAAGCAGATCCTACCACCTCCCATCCAACCTCCACAACAAGAAAACCTACGGTTTGGTGGCAATAGTCCCTTGCAAACTGTTTTTCCTGGAAAAACCTCTTATATGAACTTCTTTGTTTGCTTGACTCCCGATATTGATGCTTTCATTGCTGGTCATTGCAGTGTCTGTTGATGAAGAATTAGGTAGCCAGGTCTCAGTTAAAAATAGCACATCTGGCTTATGGGTATTTATAAAATCTGAAATAACTAAACGGTGCCTCGGTAGAGACCTCACATGAATCAGATGGCAGGAAATCAAAGCAGGCAAGGTGGGTAGATTGCTAGATTGTGTTATCTGAAAGCTTTTTTTTAACAGTGAATGAGTAATGCCAGATCTTTTAATTCGGCAGAGTGCCTAATGGTGTGATTCCTACCATATTTACTACAGCTATGAAGCTGTGCCACAGAGTAGATCATGTAAGGCAGATCATGGGTAGCTTGGGCTCTGGAGTGTCTCTTTTGTAGTCTAGTCTGTCAGGTTAGCATGACCATGGACTGTGAGGAAGTTAAAGTGCATTGTGTGTGAATAGCCAGTAAGGTTAAATCGAATGAAAAAACTAAAACTAAACCTGCTTTGGTGTAACCAAATATTACAGGCAGTGTCGACCTGAGAACCTCCCAAATGGCCAACAGGTTTTTAGGGCCTGGAAGTGTACAGTACAGATTTATACGGCAAAATGCTTGTATCTTACACGTATGTGATCTGTGGTGAAAATCACATAACCACACCTATACCAAGATATCCTTGAGACTCTGGACATAGCAAGCACATGCATGATGTAGGACATGGCACTCAGGCACTATCAAATGTATAGCAATCTAGAAATGGCATATTTATTTGCATCATTTTCTATAGGTTATATTGTTTCTAGTGTGTGCCTAATATTGGGTATTATTGATATTTTCTGTGTATTTGTTTTGGATTATAATGACACTTTCCGACAACAGTTCCATGTTGGCCTTTCCGTCATGGAACTGCTGTCGGAAAGTGTCTTTGGGGACCCTAGCATGGTGCTTGGATGTGCAAAAACTTCAATTTTTCAATTGTAGCTTGTGCTGCGGGTGGTTTTGGCCCATCGCCCAAGCTCCCATTGAGAAATGGAAGTTTGTGACCGCACATAGTTGCATCCTAATTGCGGCGTCAGAACCGCCGACCTGGGGTCGGACGGTTCCACCTTCGCAGCAAATTTTTTCAGACGCAACTTTGACCAACATCGAAATTAGGCCATTAGTTTAATATGTTTTCATTATTGTATTTAAAAAAAATGAAATACATGCCTTAATAATGATATGTCCCTATTAGTAATACTAACTTTATGTCTTTTAAATATATGTAATTTGTGTCTATTACATATAATTAACTGTTATGGATTTATATTATATCTTTAATTTTAATTAGTTTAAATAATTTAGGGTCTCGTAATTTGTCTAACCCTAAAGCTACAGTTAGCTTATTCACTTCTCTTTTCTAATCAGGTTAATGATATTAAGTTCAATTTAAGAATATGCAATGTATTATGCTTGCACTTTCCCTAATGTTAATTCCATCCTTGGCACTTTGAGCTCGATTGCGAATCTGGAAGACCACGGTCTGCCACACTTGCGGGGTGTGTCAGTGGTGGTCTTCTGACTGCCCTATTACAATTAAGGAGGTTGGACCGCCATTGCCCCTCCACAGCTGCCAGGGAACTGCCGTTCCCTGGCGGTGGTGCGGCGGTTGTCTTGCCAAGCATATTACAAGTTTTCTCTCTGCCACGGTTTTCATGGAAGTTTCTTCTCCATGAAAACTGTGGCAGAGAGGAAACAAAGGAGTTCTACAGGTCCCCCTGTTGCCTTTGGGCCATGGGGAGCATACAGAGGGGCACAACATGTGCCCCTTGTGTAAATGCACCCCAGTACCTTCAAGTCATGGACTTTATAGTCCATGCCGTGCAGGAACTTCCAATTGTGGTGTCCATTTTCTGAGGCACCGCCGAGGGAACATTGAAAAAAAGCAGGCTAGACATGAAAAACACTCTTAATCTGGCAGGCAGCCTGACCACTGGTTTGGTGATGCGTCGGCTAAGCAAACCAATTACCACACCATCAAAATCGTAATCAGACATTTTCATTCATTCCTGAGCATTTCAAACCATATCAGAATTTAGGCAGTTGTGTGCTAGAATAACAATAACAAAAATATTTTCTGACTTACATGTCATGACTAAATATCGTTTACAAAAATATAACTTTATTTGGTGTAGATTTTCTATTATTAAGTCCAATGGGATGCTATTTCTGTAAATTATATTTTGAACGTAATATTTTTGTTAGATGATATGTAGGCCACAATATTCCTGTACCTTTCCTCTGAGGCTCCTAAAATAAGCTACAGAGGTCGCAAACAAAAAAGAATTACAATAATTATACACGCAACTTCAACAAGCAGGCCCTGCAGCTGGTAATAATAGGCAGTTTCGAGTTTTTAAAATTATTTTTGTATTGTAATCTTGACTGCATTTTAACTGTGTTTTCATTGAATTTTCAGGGTGTTGTGAGTATCAACAACAATAGACATGGTGCACTCAAGGAGCTTTGTGAAGAAATTCTGTTATTAGAGCATATTTATTACTTCCACCAACATTGATGCATTTTGACTCACAGGGCTTGCGAACATGAGCAAGACCTGAGAGTCGAAACGTGTCGGTGGTGGTGGATGTGATAGATGAGTAGCTCCAGGAGTATGGCATTTCTATCTTTGTTGGATGATTTCCCTGGGGACATGTTCCATCCCTGATGCTGACACCAGCTGTGTAAGTGTGCACCACTATGGACCATGCTAGGTGGACAATATATATACACATTAGAATATACATATTCATATATATATATAATATATAGATATGTAATGTATTTATACATATATGTATATTCTAATGTTTTATGATAAAAAATGTTCTTCCTTTTTAAACGAACTTCTGATCTTCTTTCATGATATAGCATTTTCTATGAAAGCAACTTCTACTCAGCTCAGCAATTTGCCGTGCGGAGCAGGGTGGGCTGAAAGTTTGCCAGTGACCAAGCCCTACTCCCAAACAACTCCCATCATGTTAGAATAGAGTGGTGATATTTATTTATTGATTTTCTCATGAACTGGTGGAGAGGAAGCATGGCATAGAGGTAGACCATGCATTCCCCCATCCATGTAAATATTGTCAAGAGAAAATGAGTGCATTAGATAACTTTCACTGGTGGTTGATCTCATTTCTCAGTGAAGCAGTGGCTTAAGTAGACCTCAGCTATGGTTACAGCACCGTGGGCATTTTTTACAAACAATGATATGTGGGTAAAGCAACGGTGAATAAAAACACTACATACTCCAATACATATGGCACATGCTTTCTGTAGTTTTGCAGAGGGTGCAGTCCCACTTACACTGCACTGTGCACAACAATTGGTTAAATACAATGTATCTAATACAGCTCTAAATGCTTAATGACCTCTGTGTTTAACTCCTCCATTAAAAGATGTTCCTAATGATTATTGTTCAGCTATAGTGATAAAATCCAAGAACGCAATGTAGTTCAGTATGCCTTTGGCAATTAGGTGTATGGAACAGTGGCAGCCGTCAATTCGAATAGAGGATGGGCCACACACATACTCATGCATCTTAACATACACAAACACAGAGTCACAGAACACACTCACAAATACACTTACATTCATACATACACACACACACACACACACCAAACTCTAAAAAAAATAACACATACCGGACCACAGCCATGCTCTTCGGTGGTCAGAGGAAAGACTCAGGGGTTCCGGAGGACAAGGACTGCTGCCTCCTCAAATTGGCTAACTTTGTTATGGGTCAGCCAATGAAAGGAGGTGGCACTCCCTTACTCATCATAGAGTGAGATGGGGTCAATGACACTGCTGACCCCATCCCACTCTATGACAAGGCATCATGATAGAGACTCAGTCATGGGCACTTCATCTCTTTAAACTGAAGTGCCCAGGTTGAAGGCTATCAGTGACACTTACCCTTGTCATGAGCGGAGCAACGGCAAGTGATTTGCAGGGCTGAGGATGTCACGCCTACAAGACTGTGAAATTTTTAGGCCGGAAAAGCTCAGCTCAGGTAATGGAGCGCCTGTGTATTTAGCACAAGTACAGCATCTAGTTGACTGACCTGAACCAGTTTGGTTTGATATGAGGGACCTTTAGGGAAAACACAAACCAACACTTCCTATATGGTCAAGGACTTTGGAAGCAGGGTAGGATTGCCACTGTGAATTTTCCCTAATAAGCCCTCTTATCAGACGCAACTAGTCGAGGGACATCATTAATAATTTTCACTTTTAACTTTTAACTGAACTTATGGTATACATGAGATATCCTATTCTTAACTAAACCTTACTGGGTAGATGAGGGTCTGTTTTGATTCTGATGAATTGCCTAGACCCCCTCGGGTGCTTAAAGACATGAAACATGTTGACTCAACTATAAAACCAATGGTTCATTACTATGCCTCCTTGGTTCAGTCATGTTTTTTAATCTTGGCACAGACACTCGCCAGAAATACATTTTGTTAAGGTAGTGCCTACAGCCAATTTTATCCTCTGTTACATCCATTCTACCTCCTACTATCACAGCCACCGAACTAGGGCAGTGACCTGAGCTCTGGCAAACAACAGGCCAGGGAAAGAAAAGATCTCTGTCAAAGATCTCCAGTTCCCAGGAGCCCGCGGGGTATTGCAGTGCCCAGGGCCGGACTGGCCGTAGCGGGCACCGGGCAATCCCCCGGTGCGCCACACGGGTGGGGGCCGGTTTTGGGCCCCTGGGGGCCGTTTTTGTTAGAGGGCCGTTTTGCGGCATAGCTGCAAAATCGGCCCTGTAACCAAACCGGCCGAATACGGCAAAGAGCTCGGCGGCACCCCCAAGCCTCAGGGGGGCTGGCAGAGCACTTTGCCAGGGCCAGTTTTGGTTCCCGGTCCGGCCCTGGCAGTGCCCACCTAGAGAGGTGCTAGCCTGATGATGAAACGTGCCACCTAGGGCAGTGAGGGCTTTTGCATCTTTTAACTGATGCACGAATATGACTGAACCAGAATTCAAGTTCACTTCATGGTGAAATAGCGGAACAGCAGACTATCACTGCTTATTTCCTTTCTGTGGCCCCTTTGTGTTACAAACATGTAGAGTGCCTGTCAGGCTGACCTTTGCTCACTTTTGCTCACTTTTTATGTTTGGAAAAAGGTGGCATATTGGGCCCCTCTGCCCTTAAAGGCAGGCCGCTGCTGGTATGAAAGCTTAGAGGTACAACTTTGGCCCCACAATAATCATTCAGTGAAAATATCTGCATTTTATAAAAAGTATATTTACAAAAAATGCAAAGGCCACTACTGCACATCATGGACTGAAGGGATTGGAAGCCTCTTCACTGCGTTACATTCATACTCGCCGCTAACACAGAATAAAGCTTATTATATATAAGACAGAACATGACTTTCTTTCCCTTTCTTTGCCTGACAAGGTTCATGCGAGAACTGAACTGATGGCATAAAATCTGTACTGCAACGCATGGCCTAATGCAAATCAGTACACTCATTAAGTCAGACTGCTGCAATGTAGACTGCAGTAGGGAGCCTGACAAGGACTGGATCATGTGATTCTGTTCTATTTCTGTGAACCAAGAGAAGAAGCAATTAAAGTGTGGAAAAGATCTTAGGTGAAATCCAGCATTGAAGCGGTGCAATGGCAAACTCCAGAAGCTATTAGGATCTCAGAGCCTGGCTCAGCTGCAAAGCATTTGTAAAAGTGCAACAGACCATAGACAGAGGCAGAAGGTCAACGATGAAAACGTGTATGATAGCATTTATTTTGCATTATTGATTTTTTATGCTGAATGTTGGTAACAACAAGAGAAGCACCACTTTTGGAATAAGTTATGATTAGTACACTCCAGTGATCAAGGAGTCAGGGCTACTGATATCAAGGTGAGACAAATATAATCTATGGTAATTATATACTTCTTTTCCCTATACCATTTTGCTGCCACAGATATTGTTCTTTCATAGCACCCTCTGTACTCTTCATTTATTTATTTAATGGTCTTGTTGGAGACTTACACCTCTGTGACAAATACATGTTAGTGGCAGAGTAGGGCGGCGGTCAACAAAGGTAAGTGAAACTAAAACAAATCGAAGTGCACATTTCAATTGTGTACATATGTGGGGCAAGTGACCCGTTCCACCCAATGTTCCTGGGTAGGTGGGGCAGCGTGTGCACAGTGTAACAAAAGGCCATAAGTGGTGCGGAATAAGTTGGTCTTTTGTCCTGTACTTAAATTCACAGGTTTCCCTTCTGTGCAGATGGTAGGGCACGTGAGTTTCAAAGGATGGAGCCCTCTGTAGGTGGTGTTCTTTTCTTAAAACAACTGTACTTGATGATACTGAGGCACAGCATTTTCAATGCCGTCCCAAGGGGCATGGATGTTGAATCACTGAAATGCATGGAGTAGTAGCCGTGATACCACACAACCTTTATCCATACATTGAAATCTCTTGAAGTGATATTATGTGACCAGTTACACTGATAAAATCATACAAAGTACCATCATGTGACATTTGATCTTGATTCCATCACAGAAAGTGAACATTGCCACCTTTAAAAAAAAAATCTAATAAGATATTTAGTGTTTAAAATAAGGACACATTTCTAGCAGATTGCTCAAAATTATATTGATGGATTTGGTAGGGAGTTCTATGAGAGGGCACATTTGAGATATGGCCTTTCACCCCCTGTCTATGTGCCTCTGTTCAATACGTCTAGCATATGTGGGTAAATAGTGCTTGGCACTATCAACATCAGGAGGTTCCTCTTCAGTTGTTAGAAAGCTCTTTTGCTGAACATTTGAATTGCAAGGTTAAGATTAAAGGGAAATTAAACATGGAGCCCAAAGTAATAACAATAAATAAAATCTTTCAACATTTAAAAGCAAAAGCATCATGCCAATTTTGCACAATTTCTCAAAATATTATACGAAATTTAATAATTTCACTTATTTCAAATATTTCTATTAACCCCAGGCCCCTTATGTCCTCGTCCCATTCTTAACCCCTTCAGCGCTGGGCGAATTCCGCCGCGGTGCTGAAGGGTTCGAGCGCGGGCGGGCTCATGACGGAACGGTTCCGTCATGAGCACAGCTCAACCGTGGCTCATGACGGAACCGTTCCGTCATGAGCATGGAAGGGGTTAAACAAGTGAAGATAACCATCTCCCGACAGAAAAAAAATAGCAGAGGAATGCTGGGACCCTAACCCCGCTCCTCCCACTGGGAGTACATAAGGAGTACTTACCCAGCAATCCGCCTGTTCTTTTTTTCTGTCTGTTGACAGAATGGACGTGGATGCTGGTGCTGCTCCTGCAGGCCTGGGGTTATATAAACAACAGGGGATTGATTCATTTAAGGTAAACAGAGGTTGGAATCCAAAAACTAGTAACAAAACATGATACCTCTGTCACCATAAATCAAGGGGTCGATTTCTTAACGTGGATTTTTATTTTCCACCTTGTACATGTATTCTTCATGGACTAAGTTTTATCTTTTTCATCAAGATCTGTTCAGTGCTGTACAACTTTAAATCAAATTACAAAAAACATTTAGAAACGCTTAACAATAAAGACCAAATCGACGATTGGACAATCATGTACAGGGACAATATTTACATGGAAAGACAAAGACAGTTCTAAATGATACCTTATAAATAACGAAATGTGAAGTAATCAACAAGCAAAGGGAGTCCTATACATTTCATGTAAAGTACCTGGGACCTATTCTTTTAGTCCTCACAGACTAACAGTATTTTTTGAGTGCCAATAGGAGGAAGCCTCCAGACAGTAGGGAACAGGTTTATGACACTGCACTTGGGTGTCGGGCAAATGTTTTTTAAGGGACTTGACGTCGATCTTGTTCCTTGGAGTTCTTAATACGGCTTGCCTCCTCTAGAAACCAACGCGTTTCGACCTTCTATGTGGCACTGGTTTTGGAAGGTCTTCATCAGGGTAGACACATGTTTGTGCAAAGGACTGGGTGTATCTAACGGAGAAAAATGAGATGGCCGTCTTATTATTGTGGAGACAAAGGTAAGCTTTGTATTCGCTGATTACACGTGTAATTCTGGGTTGAAACTCATGGTTATCCGTACTTACCGGTTGGGAAGTCCTATAGGAGTCCGGTGGTTGGGTCTCTTGCGACTTCAAGGATGGACGCTGTTTTGATGCAGCGAAAAAGGGGAAGGGAAGGGGGAAGGGGGGGGCCTCCAAGCAATGGAGGTCGGGCACCCCAGTACCTGCGGGGAAAAGGGGGTATTTCTTAGGATATTAAATGAACGTGTAGGCTGGCCGATGTTTTCAAACTTACGGTGATGTGAGACTAGTGTTTCTTCAAACGGACCATGCTTCGCGAGTGAGGGCACGTGCCTATACTGTGATGTATAGCGTTAATGGCTGAGTCCGGTGATAAAAAGTGGTGTTAAATTGACACAAGTGTGCTCTTGCGTGGTCTAAACCGCATCATCCACACCTCATGATCTGAGAGGAAGTTACTCGCAGACACGGAGCTCTAACCCCGGTGCTCGGAGTGCGCTTGCTGCTTGACGCTCGATTTGGTGGCTGTTACAGTTCTACTGTGGTTTAATGGTGGGCGGGGAGATAGTTGTGCAGAATGTGCTGTTGTTGTGCCGAGGAAAAAACTCCCTGTATATTGGGGGTGTCTTGTCGATCTACCTCTGGTAGCCGGTGCAGGGGGAGGGAGGGGGAGGGGGGGGGGAAAGGGAGACACCCATGCAACGTGGGGGACGGGTGCCTAGTAGGTTGTCCCGGTGGCAGGTGTCTTACCAGCTTGTGTCTGGGTCAGGAGTTCTCCTTGGCTCCTGCGAATCGGGAGCTTAAGAGCTGTGGAGCAGAGTTTCACTTTCTCGCCAGCGTGGTCGTACAGCATGCAGCTCGGGGGCAGTCAGTCATCCCTCCGGAGTGTAGAGGAGTCTCCTGGTGCATGGAATTTAAGGGGGTGTGTGCCGCGACGCTCCGGAAGTAGAGTCTTAGTTCCGGGTCAACCGCGGGTGGACTCTGACAGGGGCGTGTCTGTTTACATATAGTAGCGTACTCGTAGTGGAGCTGCCTACGCGTCGAAGCAACGTAGTTGTGCCACGAAGAAAATGTAAATGAAGGGCATGGCAAACTGTATAATCTGCCCTGCAAAGATGATTTTAAAGAAACCGGATCGGAGCGCCGTTGAGAGGGTCTGATTATTCCAGTTTTCCCCACTATCAGATGTGACCTGGTTCGTAACGATCCTGCTGCTAAGGTGGGTGCCCACCTGTTGGATCGTGATCTGTGTTAGGATAGTCAGGACCATGTTTTTTGTGAGCACAATTAATGTAGGCACGTGCTAGCAGTGCCAGGGACCCAATGGATGTTTGCACGGGCTGGCAGTGCCAGTGATACAAATAATCAAGTGCTTTCAGATATATATCGACATCCGGGATCATCGCTTTATAGTTGTGAGGAGAGTGCCGGGGAAAGGCGTCTATTGGTCAGATTGGTGTGGATGAATCTGTATAGGTGTGTGTCAAACAGATTTTTCAATGGTCTGCCGTCCCAATGCAAGGTGGCACAGTGTAAATGCCTGTACAGAAGTGTACTAGGGAGGGGAGAAAGAGAAATTCAGATGAGACAAATTCAAGACCAGTGTTGTAGTTCACTGGTTTCATTCAAGCCATTTTCGATTGTGTTCAAATACATGATGGTCTTTGCCTCAAACTTGGAAAGGAGACTATCAACATTAGCTCCGTATACCCGCTTTAGAACAGTCCATTTGATATCTTTGGGGCTATGTTGATATTCAATACAATGTGTTACCATTGGTGCAGTTAGGATCTTGCACTTAATTCTGGAACGGTGTTGAGTCATTCTTGTTTTTATGGCTTGGGTTGTTTTGCCAATGTATGCCAGTGGGCAAGGGCACAAGGCGCAGTAGATCACGTTGTGGGTGTTACAATTCGTGAATGGTTCGTGTTTTATGAATTTGTTCCCATATACAAAAAGGTCGCCTTCTATGGTACTTTGGCAAGATGTACAATTACCACACTTTCGGTGACCCTTGATCGGTGGTAGAGATAGCAACGTTCGAATTGGATTTGTGTCACATTTTTTTGACGTGTTGTCATGTACAAGTTTGTCCTTGAGGCTTCTGTTCTTCTTCAGTGCAAAGATTGGAGGGTTTCTTAATGGTTCTATCGATTTGACAGTTGTCCAGTTTTTTTGGACTATTTTTTCATTGCATTTGTTCGTCCTGAAAAAGTCGTGACGCAGACCAGGGGTTTGTTGTTATCTCGTTCTTTCGGTACCAGAAGGGTTTCCCTGGGAATGTACCACGCCCTCTTCATAGCCCTCTTCAACAATTTCTTTGGGTACTGTCTCTCAATCAGTTGTGTCATCAGTGTGTTAGCATTGTCAAAGTAGTCTTCTTTCTTCATGCAGTTACGTTTAATACGTAAAAACTGGCTGAAAGGCAGATTTTCACGTAAATTTCTCTGATGAAAACTGGAGAAGTGCAATGTAGTATTTTTGTCGGTTTTCTTCTTGTATAGGGTTGTGTATAGTTGACCAGCCTCGTGTCGTATCAATAAATCCAAGAAGTTCATCTCCTCTTTATTGTGGTTAACCGTAAACTGGATGTCTTTGTTTCTATTGTTGATCCAGGTGACGAATTCCAAAAGTTGATCCAGTGCTCCTCGCCACAGCATAAAGACATCATCAATATAACGGTACCACATTTTAATGTGGCCGTCATATGGGTTGTTGTTATAGACCCATCTGTCTTCGAACAGAGCCATAAACATTATGGCCATTTCAGGCGCGAAGGGACAACCCATTGCGGCTCCTTTGATTTGCAGGAATTGGATTCCATTGAAGTTGAAAAAGTTATATTTTAGGCAAATTTCCGCCAACTGCCGGATGAAAGAGGTGGGGACATTGTGTGGGCGTTCACGTTTGTCTAAGAAGAACTCAATAGCTTCTAGTCCTTGTTCCTGTGGGATGTTAGTGTATAGACTGACGATATCCAATGTGACCAGATGTTCCTCTTGTGCATCAAAGGGATGACCTTCCAATAGATTGATGGCTTGCGTCGTGTCCTTAATATAGCTCACTGTGTCTCTCACCAAGGGTTTTAGAAAAGTATCTACATACTTAGCTGGTCTTTCGAGTATGGAATTGACTCCTGAAATTATTGGTCTTCCGGGAGGGTTTTCGATGTCTTTGTGAACTTTTGGGAGGACATAGAGAAGAGGTGTTCTCGGATTATCATTAATCAAGTATAGTGCTTCTTTTTTTGATAGCCAGCCCTCATCTTCTCCAATCTTAACCAGGGCAATGAGTTTTTGTTTGATTAAATTCACAAAATCCTCATCTGAACGTTTGTAGTGTTCCTCTTGGTTTAATTGGCGTTCTACTTCCGTTTCATATTTTTCTCGGGGAAGAATGACAATTGCCCCGCCCTTGTCCGCAGGCTTGATAATGATTTCTTCATTTTTCATGAGTGTATCCAAGGCTGTTTTTTCATTTTTCGATAGATTCCATTTAGTGTAGATCTTCTTTTGGTCTAAATCACTCAGATCTCTCATGACGTTTTTTTCAAAAGTGAGTTGCTCCATAGGCATCAATTCAGCCGCAGGAAAGAACGTTGAGGGATTTTTAAGTCCCGAATAGTTTATGGTGGTTTCTTCTTCTTGATTGAGAAAGAAGATTTTCAGACGCATTTTCCGGAATAATTGTAGTATCTCCAACTTCATTTGGCCGATATCAGGTCTTACCGTGGGTATGAATGATAGGCCTTTCTGGAGTAATGTTATTTCATCTTGTGACAGGGTGTAAGTTGATAGGTTGAAGATAGGATTCTTTTTTTCTACCATCTGTACACTCTCCTCCGTGTTGTAATCTCTCCTTGATATTGTTGGGGTGGTGGAACTCGGTTGTACCATTGTGTGGATCTTGTTCTTCCGGTTGGGCGTCTCTGGCCTCTCCCTAAAAAAGGTCTCGATTGGAAAAACTGGCGTGGTTCGTTATCTCTATTGCTCGTTGAGGGTTCTGAGTCACTTGAATCTCCTGAGTAGGAAGATGGGTCGGAGAAAGTTATATATTGTCTCCTACTTCTTCCACCGTATGTACGAAGCATGCCCACATTGGTTTGTTGTTTATAATAGTCTTGTTCCAGATAGGGGTAAGTCTTTTTCTCAGAGAAGTTGTTAATATCTTTTTGCAATTTCGCTCTTTTGAAATCCTCTGTGTTCTTTTTGAAGGTCTCGTTTTCTTTTTCCAATTTTATCAGGAGTGCCTGAGCGTCCCGCACGGTAGTGTTACTTTTAAATTCTTCCTCCAGTTCTTTAATTAGATCTAGTTCCAGAAGGGAGAGGCGTTCTGCAGTCTTTATAGAATGGAACATCCAGTCCCTAGAGCATTTTGTACCAATGTGGCTGAAGCCTTCAATGTATTCGGGTTGGTCCACAAAAATTACCGGAACATTCTTTACTTGCAGTCCTGCAGGTATCGTCCCTGCTCATAAGTGCTCTAGCAGGACTTCTCCATGGAGAGCAGTCCGTACTTGTTTCTTCTTTAGACGGGTAATCTTTTCCAGATCTGACTGTTGGCCTGGTGTCGCTTGATTGTTGCTCAAGTTGAATTTAGAAGGTCTCTTCAAGAGTTCCTCGATTTCATCCTCTCCAATTGTTAAGGTTTTTAATTCGGACATTTGTATGTGGACCGTAGGTTCAAGTCTCTATGGTACTAGGATAACCAATTCAGAGTCAGTATAAGTATACGTGTAGTTGAGGGGGGGAGGGGCGAATGAAAGAGTGAGTGTCAGAATCTTTCAACATTTAAAAGCAAAAGCATCATGCCAATTTTGCACAATTTCTCAAAATATTATACGAAATTTAATAATTTCACTTATTTCAAATATTTCTATTAACCCCAGGCCCCTTATGTCCTCGTCCCATTCTTAAACAAGTGAAGATAACCATCTCCCGACAGAAAAAAAATAGCAGAGGAATGCTGGGACCCTAACCCCGCTCCTCCCACTGGGAGTACATAAGGAGTACTTACCCAGCAATCCGCCTGTTCTTTTTTTCTGTCTGTTGACAGAATGGACGTGGATGCTGGTGCTGCTCCTGCAGGCCTGGGGTGGCATTTCTTCTCTCCTACCCCCGCCTGGCTGCCTGGTTGTGCGGGTGCAGGGTTTCCTGGTCTGTCCACTGGCCTGCTGGGCTTGCTGGAAGGCAGGGATGTTCGTGGCAGGCTGCCTTGTGGGACGGTCTTTTGTGGCTGGTGCGAGGCGTCCTGGTTGCTTCCGGGTCGCGAGCACGTCTTCCTGAGGCCTGGCTGGGTGGAAGACGTGCCGCTCTTGAGGTGTTCCTGGCGTGTTTGCCTTGGGCTGGCTGTTGGAGTGGGGGCCTTGTTCTTGGGGCTGTCCCGGCCCCCACTCCGGGTATGTTCCGCTTTGCGATTTTTTCCTCTCTTCCTGTGGGTGCTGTTTACGGAGGGAGAGGATGTGGCTCACAGCTATACTGCCAGCCTTGGTGCTGGGAGGCTGGGGTTCGTACCTCGGGGTCTCTTCTGTTTCCTGTGCTTCTGGGCGGGACATGTGAGGAGTGCTTAGGAGTCCGCATGGCCTGCATACACAATTTGTGGATGTGAGCTATGCCATATGTGGATCTGGCTACTCTCTGACAAAACAGGAATCATTAACTCTGCTTTTCCTTTTAGGCTTAGTCCCTGGGTTTACGTGCTTTGCTCCATGGGCCTGTCAGTTGTGTTGGCGGCGTTTGTCCGTGGCAGCTCTGGGGCGAGTCGGTCTGCACAGTGGCAGCGTGTGCCTGCGAGGCTGGAGCTATGCCTTGGTGTTCATGTGGCATGCTGGTATCCGACATTCTGGGTGGGAATCGGGCCGCAGGAGCTCGACCCTGTATGTTTTTGTCTTTCCTGTGAGTTGGTGCCCTCTCTACACTCTGGTGCCCTGCTGCACGGCCCTTCGGCCTTCGGCTCCATGGGTTCTGGTTTCGTGGCGGCTGGCAGTTCCTGCCGAGGTGCTCCGCTGTGCCCGCTGGGCGTGCCATTGCATGGCGGGTCTGCTATTCCGGGGCCCGGGCTGCTACTTCTTTGCAACACTGTTCCTGCGGTGTGCGGGTGTCCTGCTCCTCGCGCTGGCCCTGGCAGCTGGTCCTGTGGCCTGTGCGGTTCTGTTCCGCAGCCTCCGTTGCTCCGTTCTTCCCCTGCTGTGCCCTGTGTGTGCTCCTGGTTTTGGGTCCTGTACTGCCTGTGGATGCCGGGGTTTGTGCCTGGGGCCCTCTGAGTGCGTGGAGCCCTTCTCTTGCTTCCTCACATTGGTTCTGTCTGTATGGCATGGGGTTGCATGTGTTTGTCCCGGGGCCTCCAGCGTGTGTGGCTTGTCCTCTGCCTTTGGGCTGCATCGTGTGGGATGGTTGGCTGGTGCAGTGTCCAGTTGCTTGCCTCTTCCGTGCTGGGCGCTGCTGTCTTTTCTTGCTTGTGGCTCTAGCACTTTCCTGGCTTCTGTTGTTCCCTTGGTGTGGTGCTTGTGTTCCCCTGCTGCAGCTGCGCTCCGCTTGCCTCTCGGGGCTGCCCTGGCGGGTCTCCTGGCCATGGCTTTGCGGGCTCTGCTCTGTATCCTGGGCTTGCCTTTTGCCTTTGGCTTGCTTCGAATGGCCTGGCGCGCCCTTCTCTTTGGGTCTGGCTTTGCCTGTCTCCTGGTTCCGCCGGCAGTGCTGCTCGGTCTGTGGCTTTTCCTCCTGCGGCCCCCTATCTGCTGGTTGCTTATGCCTGGTGCCTGTGTACTCCTGTTCGTGGCTGGTGCTGTTGTTCTGTCCCTGCTCCCTTTGGGTCACATTCCCACTCAGTGCAATTTCTTACAGAGGTTGTGCCTTTGGTGCTGGTTGTGGGTCTGTGTTGCCGGGGCTTCTGGGTGGTCTTCGGTCCTCCCACCCTGGCTGCGCCTGTCCTTGTCTGTTCTCGGGGATTGGTGGAGTCCGGCCTGGTTGGTGCTTGGATGTGTGTCTGCCAAGTCTGCCGGGTGCTGAGGCTTGCTTAATTTTTCTGGCTGGAGTGGTTGGGCTCCTGCTCTTCCTTTGGTGTGCACTGAGAATAGGAGTCTGCCTCTGATTGTACGTTGGGGGCCTTGGTGCTCTGGCCCTCTCATGGCCTGGCTGTTGGTTGGGTTTTATCTGCCCCAGGTGTGCCTGGTGCAAGGGATGGTTGTTCATCCTGCCCTGGCATGGTGGTGCACCCTGGGCTGTGGAGGTTCTTTCTCCCGTCTCCCCCGGGGTAAGTTCCATGTCGCTGTTCGCCTGTTTGGCTTCCTTTTCCAGGGGTTCCTGGGGGTCCGTGGTGCGTGCCGCTGCTGTTTGGACTGGCCTGTCTTTTGCTGGTGCTCCGTCCTGGTCGTGGGCACCTGGTTTCCTCTCTTCTCTGCAGTTCTCCCTGTTGGGGGTCCGCCTGGGTTCCTGGTGCGGTTGCACCCTGGGGGCTTCTGGTCTAGTCTGGTCTGGCGGGGTCGGGCCTGGCTGGTGCCTGAGGGGTGGGCTGCTTGGGTTTTCCTGCTCCTGTGGGCTTTCAGCACCTGTTGGTCGCCTTCTTCGGCCCTTCGCCCTTGCCTGTGCGCTCTCTGGGTGTCCGGGCGTGGTGCCTCTGTGGTCTTGGTAGTGCCCTGGAGTGCCCTTCTGGGCTTCTCCTGCCGGCTGTTCTCTTCCCAGGCTTGGTTCGCCTCTGGTTGGGTGTCCGCATTTTTCTACCTGGTTCTGCTGGGTTTTCTTTGGCTGTTCTTGGACTTCGGTTTTCCCTCCGTTGACCCGGTGCTCCTCCTTCGTTGGCCCTTCTTGTGGCCGGTGGCCCTTCTGCCCTGTTTGCCCCTCGGCTGCGTCTGGCCTTGTTTGGCCTGTATGGGGCCCTGGTGTTCTGTGCTTCTGGGTTGTGGGTTTAGGGTTGACTCCGACCGCTCCTGATCTGCCGGCTTACTGCTGGTTCGGCGTGGGTTCCGACTGTGCCTCCTTGGTTTTGATGGCTGTGCTGTGGCTTCTGTGCCAGCTCTGGGCTGTGTTTTGCCTGGTGTCCCTGGTCCTTTTTGTTGTGCTGGTGTCCTGGCCCGCTCCTGTCTTCCCTTGCTCCCCCGGGTCCTGTTCCCTGTGTGTGTCTGTTGTTTGCAGTGCCCCCTTATGCCCCCCTCCCCTGTCAGGGTGCGGTCCTGTGGTGTTTGTCTTGTCTCTGTGGGGGTCTGCCCTCCTTGCTGCTGGTTGTCCGTGGTGTGGTGCTGCTTGTGCCTCTTGCTTCTCTGCTTCCTCCGGTTTCTGCTTGGGCGGATGCCTCTGTTTGTTTTTGTCCGGCCTGCTGTGTGGTCCGGTGGTTGTGTGCTGGGGTCTCTATTGTGTTACCTGCCCTGTGCTTCGGCCTGTGCGCTGCATGGGCTTCTTCCTGGTGTGGGTTGGGCCGGGGTCCTCCTGCTTTGGCAGGTTGCTTGGCTTCAGCCCTGGCTTCCAGCTGTTTTCTTGGCCTGCAGCCTTTCGTCCCTGCCGGCTCCTGCCCATGTCTCCTCTCTGGAGTTGGGTGGGTTTGGACCTGGTTGGTTCCTGGTCCGTGGTGCTGTGCGCTCTGGGGTCTTTTCAGCTGCTCCTGCCCGCCTTTGCTGCATTCTGGGAGGTGTTTGTGTGCCTGTGTGGTCCGTTTAGCTTCTGCCCGAGCTTCTGTTGCCTCTCTGGCTTGTCTGGTTTTGGGGGTTCCTTTTCCTTCCCTTTGGGGTTGGGGGTTTCGGGGTTGTGGCCATTGGCCCTGTCCCACCCCTTCTGTGCCTGTGCTGTTCTGGGCTGTTGGTCCCCCGTCTTGGCTGGGCTCTGTTGTTTGGTCGGCTGTCTGTCAGGTCTTTCTGGGGGCGTCTCTCGTTGACTTGTTCTTCTACCGTTGGGTGTTGTCCTGGTCCTGTGGCCTTTGGGTTTGGCCTCCTCTGCCCCTGCTGCTCTGGGGTTTCATGTCGGGCCCTGGTTCGGTTTGCAGCCTCTTTCTTGTGGGGCTTTTGGCCTTCTGGTTTTCTGGTCTCTGCTGCTTGGTTCGCGGGCCTGCTCCCGGCTGGCTCTTTGGGCCTTGTGCGGCGTCGTTCCTGGGGTTGTGTTCCTGTTTTCCGTGGCTGTTTAGGGGTCCCTTGGCTTTCCTGGTTCTTGGCCTGCTCCTGGGCTCTCGCTGTGGCTCGGCCTTCTGGGCTGGGTGCTTGTCCTTTGGTGGCCCTGGTGGTGCTGGCCGTTCTTTTCTGGGGCCTGGGTCTCCTCTGCGGAGTTTCGGGGGCTTTGTCCTCTGGGCTCTCTGGGGACCGGGTCGTTCTGGTTGGGGGTGGAAGTAGGTGCCTTGCCAGTGCTTCCCTCCTTCCTGGTTTGGGTGGTTGTGTCTGCGCCCTGTTGGCCAGCCTTGGCCTCTTTCCTTTGGCTTTCTCTGGTGTGGTTGGGGTTTGCTCTGTGTC
Organism: Triturus cristatus; assembly: GCF_964204655.1. NCBI lineage: Eukaryota > Metazoa > Chordata > Amphibia > Caudata > Salamandridae > Triturus > Triturus cristatus. Next base: position 315,575,276 of record NC_140588.1, on the reverse strand, counting down.
TGTGCTGCTGTCGGGTCCTCTGTGCCTTCCTGGTGGTGCTGGGCTTGTCGGCTTTTGTCTGGTGGGTTACCTTGGCCATGTCCTGTTGGGTTGGGGTTTTTCCTTTTTGGCCTGGTTGCTCTGTTTCTGGTTTCTCTGGTTGGCTCTCTCCTTGATGTGGATATGGGTTTCTGTTTTCCTTGGCTCAGTTTCCGGTCCTTGGTTGTGTCCCTTCTGGCCTGTTCTGGCTTGCTGGCCGGTTGTTTCCTGCGGTTCCCCCCTTTTTGCTCCCAAAGGTTGCTGCCTTGGTGTGGTGTCCTGGGTGTGCTTGCGGGTTTGGAAGGCCAGTTTTCTGATTTGGTATTCTCCACTTGTTTCAGAATGGGACGAGGACATAAGGAGCCTGGGGGTAATGCTCTATTACTTACCGGTAATCTTCATTACTCCGGGTCCCGTTGTCCTCGTCCCATTCTTACGCACCACCCTCTCTCCCCGACGGCCGGCCTTCCTGTGGGTTTGGTTGTTCAGGCGGAATGCTGGGTAAGTACTCCTTATGTACTCCCAGTGGGAGGAGCGGGGTTAGGGTCGCAGCATTCTTCTGCTCTTTTTTTTCTGTTGGGAGATGGTTATCTCCACTTGTTTCAGAATGGGACGAGGACAACGGGACCCGGAGTAATGAAGATTACCGGTAAGTAATAAAACATTAACACTGTTAGACCTGACATCCTTGGCGTGGGTTTTTTTCCCTATCTTTTGCCTCTGCTACCTGGATTTTTGATGCTGTGCTGGATTTCGATTTGCTGGTTTAGATGCTTTGGACACTCTGTCACTGCTAATCAGTGCCAGAGTGTAAGTGCTCCCTGTGTAAAATATCGCATTGATTGGATATACCTGATCGGCACATCTGTATCACCATGAAGTCCCTAGTAAAGTGCACTGTGTGTGCCAGGGCTGGTGATGACGGATGCTACTAGTGGGTCTGCAGCGCAGATTGCGCCACCCACCTGTGTAGCCCTAAAACAGTGTCTCAGGCCTGCCGCCGCAGGCCTGCCTGCAGTCCCCGGACTGCCATGTCCCCCTGGCCAGTGTCCACACTGGCCGGGCCTAACCCTTCCCTTTTCATACACGTCAGTCATCCCTATGGGAGGCCCAAGGTACCCCCCTGGGCAGGGTGCAGTGTATGTAGAAGGTAGAGCATGTACTAGTGCAGGTAACATGTTCTGGTAGTGAACACCGGCCATTTTGTGTGTTCACTACTGCAAGGCTATCTTGTTCCATAGGCTAACATGAGGGAGGCGGGTGCCGATGGCTATCCGCCTATCTTCTCATACGAACAAGATAAGACATGAGTGTTTGATATCCCTGAGCTCAGCATTTAATAACACATCTTTTAGGAGAGATTGTTTTTAAATCCTGAGTTGGAGAACAGTACTTTTTAGAGAATAGCTGTTCTCTTGTCTGACCCTTCTGTGTGCATGGGCGCGCTTGTGGATTGACTGTCTGGTTTGAGAGTGACAGGGGCTGGGGATCCCCCGGGAGGTTGGACGAGTCAGCCCTCTGCTGAATGGCGACAATAGCAAGGAGAGTGGAGGGAGGAGATAGCACCTGGGATTGAATAGGGCTGTGCCTGCCTGCCACTCCGCTGGCTCCACCTCCTGCTGGGCGGCTGACGACTCTGCCCCTCGCTCTGAAAAGAATGTAGAGACCAGGAAAACAACGTGCTCCAACAACACCCAGAACTGGATCAGACCGGGCTCAGGACCCACTTGCACAAAGACTTCAAAGACTTTTAGGGGTATAAGTACAAGACCCCCGACAACAGATTTTTAGATTCGACCATCAAGAGGAACCTCTGCTGAAAGACGGACCGCTGAAGAACTAAAGGAAGATTGCCGTGCTGTGTGCTCTAAAGGCCGACCTGTTCTGCTGTGCAACTGAAGCTGAGGAGGAGAAGGGGTCTTGCTGTGTGCTGACCCTATCCACTTGACCAAACAAGACTTTGCTGTGTGCTGTGTCTTCACCTGAATCTCCAAGGGCCTGAGAAGAGCTGGCCTCCTGTTTCGCAACCCAGGGATAGAAAGGTTGCCAAGAACTCAAGACTCTGCTGTGTCCCACCTGCGCTGCTGTGTGCCGCAGGGACCGTGGACTGTTCTACCAAGCTTCTCAACATCTGCCTGTGAGGTGGGCTGGCTGCTCTCTGTCTTGCTGGAGAGTACCGCACCGAGCCGGGCCTGACACCGGTTGCCGCATCAAGAAGATCGACGTGCTCATCGGCACGTGCCTTGCCGCGACCCGGAGGCCTGACGCAGACCGAGAGTCGTATTTCCCTGCTCTACGAAGCCGCGCAGTAAGTGGCTGACTCCGGTGACGTCGACATCGTCACTGGGGGCTCGTCGAGGGAGTTGTGGAATCCTTGCATCGAACAGCCCGAGGAGCGCTCGTGCAACGAGCGCAGTGACACCGCCGGAGCAACGTAGCTGCCTAAAACATCGAGAGCCTACAAATTGATTCATTCTCAGTGAGTATCGAATCACTCAAGAGACTAGAGACTATCGTCTGACGATCCCGACCAACCAAGAAAGCGATTGTTGTGTAAACCTGTGATGCTTGATTTCAACTGCGGAAACTAGATAAAGATATATTATTTTTGATATAACTCACCTGTGTGGTCTAAGTTTGTGGTGTGCGGAGGGGGGATCATTGTGGTGTCTACGTGCAAATACCTTACACATTGCCTTGGGGATAAGCCTGACTGCTCGAGCCAAGCTACCTAGAGGGTGAGCAGGGGTTATCTACCGTGTGTGTCCCTGTACCCTGACTAGAAGCAAGGGTCCCTATTTGGTCTAAGGTGTATGCCTCTGCCAACTAGAGACCCCCAGATCTAACATTGGTGGTCAGCGGTGCGGATTAGAACCAGTATTTGCACTTGACCTACAGTGATTCTTCGTACATCACTAATCTAGTAAGCAGTTGCATCGCACGAAGTTTTTTTTTGCGAAGACTATTCTTGGAGGATCGACGAAGCATCATGTCGCAGAATGGAGTAGGCGAGGAGTCGGAATTGCAATTTGAAGTGAAAAAGTTGCTCGAGTATAAGAAGGAGCAACTAAAGCAATTCTGCAAGCAGCTTGGATGCCCAGCGAAGGGCAGCGCCAACAAGACGGAGCTACAGAAAGCTCTAAGGGCCTGGTGGGAGGCCAAGAATGGCGCAACCGAGGAAACTACGGAAGGGGATGGCACACCGGAGGACGGATTTGGATCCGATGATCTGCCAGTGAACAGGCCAGCGTCGAGGGCTGGCAGCACCCATTCCAGTAGGAGCCTCTCTCCAGAGGAGCTGGAGGAAAACCAAAGGGTTAGAGCCCATGAGATTGAACTTTTTAAGCTCAAAGCTCAAGCGGAGGAAAGGAAACTGCGCCTTGACAGTGAGAAAGAGGCGGAGGAGAGGAGGAATGCTCTTGCTTTGGAAGAGAAGAAACTCCAGTTGGCTCATGAGTTGAGCATGAGGGAGCTGGACATTAAAGCCAAACAGGTGGCGTCCAGTCCGAATGGTGGCAGCGCACAACCAGTACAGGCGGGTAAAGTATACATACCGAAAGATTTGGTGCAGAATTATCAGAGGGGTGAGGATATCTATGCGTGGTTTAGATCCTATGAGCTTGCCTTGAAGATGAATGAAGTGCCTGAGAAAAGTTGGGGAGCGGGTTTGTGGAAGCATTTTGAGGCCTCTGGGAGGGATGTCTTAGCACCCTTAGAAGCAGCAGGGACCTTAACCTACCCCACGATGAAGGAGGCCTTATGCCTCAGGTATGGGCTTACACCAGAACAGTACCGACAGAAGTTTAGGAACTTCAAGAAACTTGATTCGAGTACGTGGGTGGAGTGTGTGAGTATGTACACGCGTGCACTGGAAGGTTGGATAAAGGGCAGCAAAGTTACTGATTATGTGGGGTTGTGTCACTTGATTAGTTGGGAGCACTTGAGTAGTCTATGTGTTCCAGAGCTGCGCCAGCATCTTTTAGACAGCAAGTTAACTGATCCCAGTGAGCTTGCTAAAGAGGCCGACCGCTGGACTAGCACCAGGGTCAACAAAGGGGTGGTAAGTATGCCAGCCAAGGGTGGACAGGGTCCCCAGCAGAAAAGTGGGGAGGACAAGGGTAACAGTAAGGAGTTCTCTAAAGGGCCCCAAAACAGTTCCCAGGAGAAGGAGTCCCGGGCCCCCAAGCCGAAGAGGTCCTGGCCCCCTAAGGGCAACAGACCACCGCCTACTTGCTATGCTTGTAGGGAAGTGGGGCACATCGCCCCTAAATGTCCCAACAAACCCCCAGCACCAGCTGCTGCTCCAGTCCCAGGGTTAGCTAGTGTAGCTTTGGGAGGGGATTTGATTTCCAGTGGGGAAGAGGGATTAGCTATGATGACCCTTGTCTCGTTAGGAGACCAAGAGATGGTCCGGGATGCCTTGATACCCGCTAACACTAAGAAATACGGGCAGAAGGTGACCATCAATGGGAGGGAGATAGAGGCTCTGAGAGACACCGGGGCTAGTGTGACATCTGTCAGGTGTCAGTGGGTGTCTGAAGAGCAAGTCATTCCCAATGTGCTCCGCCCAGTAGTGGCAGCTGACACTTCAGTTCGCCTCTGCAAGATGGCGCGTGTTCCCTTTACATGGGGGGGAGTCTCTGGTACCTTGGAAGTCTGTGTCAGTGATGCCTTACCGGTAGATTGTCTGTTGGGTAACGACCTGGAGAGTTCTCCATGGAAGGACGTAGAGCACAGAACTCACTTGGAGATGCTAGGACTGCCAGCGTGGATCTGCGTATCCACACGTGCCATGACAGCCAGTAAGGGTGAATTAGTAGAGCTGGAGCCTGGAACAATGGCCCAGGAACCTGCCAGGAGAGGAAGGGGCAGAGGGCGCGGGAAACCGGCCCCCGCTGTTCCCACGGTCCAGGAGGAAGCAGAACCTGAGGGGGATGCCCTGGAACCTACAGGGGAGCAGGTGGCCGAACTGGGGGAGTTGCCTGAGCTGACCCATTGGCAGCAAGAGGGTGGCCCCTCCAGGGAGGAATTCTGCCAGGCTCAGAAGGAGTGCCCTTCTCTCATTGGTGTGCGGCAGCAGGCTGCAGACCAGGCAGCAGGCCTAGGGTCCAAGGAACACTTGATCTACTGGGAAGATGACTTACTGTATAGTGAGCCTAAGTTCGCTGAGCCCGGTGCAGCCCGTGTGCTGGTGGTACCCGAGCGCTTCAGGAACTTCTTACTGGGTCTGGCTCACGACGTGCCTCTCGCAGGACATCTGGGGCAAGACAAGACCTATCACAGGCTTGTCACCCACTTCTACTGGCCCCAGATGAAGAAGCACGTCGGTACCTTTTGTAAGTCATGCCAAACCTGTCAAGCCAGTGGTAAGAGCGGAGGGAAGTGCGTGGCGCCCCTCCAGCCATTTCCTGTAGTGAGCACCCCTTTCGAGCGGGTGGGCATTGATATCGTAGGGCCCCTGGATCCCAAGACCGCCTTAGGCAACAGGTTTATCCTGGTCTTGGTGGATCACGCCACTCGGTACCCGGAAGCAGTCCCTCTCAGGACAATCACAGCCCCCGTGGTGGGCCGTGCATTGATGGGGATCTTTTCCCGTGTGGGGTTCCCTCGAGAGGTGGTCTCCGACCGGGGTACCAACTTCATCTCTAGGTACATGAAGTCTCTGTGGGAGGAGTGTGGAGTAACGTATAAGTTCACCACTCCTTACCACCCTCAAGGAAATGGGTTGGTTGAAAGGTTCAACCGCACCCTGAAGGGTATGATCATGGGCCTAGCGGAGCCCATGAGACGGAAGTGGGACGTCTTGTTACCATGCCTGTTGTTTGCCTACAGGGAGGTGCCCCAGAAGTCCTTAGGGTTCAGCCCCTTTGAACTGCTGTATGGCCACCCTGTTAGAGGACCTCTCACACTGGTGAAGGAGGGGTGGGAGAAATCCCGTGGGAAGACCCCCCAGGATGTGTTCAGCTATGTGCTGGCCATCTGCAACCAAACACAGCGCTTCAGGAAGCTCGCTCAGGAGAACCTAGAAGCCAGCCAGGAGGAGATGAAAAGATGGTACGACCAGAATACCACTCTGGTAGAATTTCATCCCGGGCAGAAAGTGTGGGTAATGGCGCCGGTGGAGCCTTGTGCGCTCCGTGACAAGTGGACCGGGCCATATGAGGTGGTAGAGCGCAAGAGTGAGGTGACCTACCTGATCAACATGAAGACTCCTAGGCAGCCCCTTAGAGTCTTGCATGTAAACCGCCTCAAACCCCACTTCGAGAGGTCTGAAGTGACGATGCTCATGGCTACCGACGACGGTGGGGAAGAGGATAGTGATCCTCTCCCTGACCTCCTGGCAACCAAGGAGCAAGACGGGTCAGTGGATGGTGTGGTCCTCTCGCCCACCCTGACCCCAGAGCAGCAGAGCGACTGTCGCCAGGTGTTGGGTCAGTTTGCCTCCCTGTTCTCCCTGACACCAGGTGTCACCAATTGGTGCGTCCATGATGTGGACACTGGAGATAGCCTGCCTGTGAAACAGAAGTTTTACAGAGTAGCTGACAAGGTCAGGGCCAGCATCAAGGAAGAAGTTTCCAGGATGTTGGCGTTAGGGGTAATTGAGCCCTCTAGCAGTCCCTGGGCTAGCCCAGTGGTCCTCGTTCCCAAGAAATCTGCTACACCCGGTGGCCCGTCAGAACTTCGGTTTTGCGTGGACTACCGTGGGCTCAATGCGGTCACCAAGACTGACGCGCACCCCATCCCCAGAGCTGATGAGCTCGTGGATCGGTTAGGAGCTGCCCGGTACCTCAGCACCTTTGATTTGACTTCGGGGTACTGGCAGATTGCCTTAACTGACGGGGCAAAGGAGAGGTCGGCATTTTCAACGCCAGAGGGGCACTTCCAGTTTCGAGTCATGCCCTTTGGATTGAAAAATGCCCCTGCCACCTTCCAGAGACTGGTCAACCGGGTACTGACCGGGCTGGAGCAATTCAGCGCCGCATACCTGCATGACATTGCTGTGTTCAGCTCCACTTGGGAGGAACACTTGCAACACCTCTGTGAAGTGTTGAGGGCGCTGCAGAAGGCAGGCCTCACTATCAAGGCTAGTAAGTGCCAGATAGGGCAGGGATCAGTGGTGTATTTGGGACACCAGGTGGGGAGCGGCCAGGTGGCGCCCCTACAGGTGAAGATCGATACCATTCTGGCTTGGGAACCCCCCAAGACGCAGACAGAGGTGAGGGCCTTTCTAGGACTCACCGGGTATTACAGACGGTTCATCAAGGGATACGGCACCATTGTTGCCCCCTTAACGGAACTAACCTCTAGGAATCAGCCCAGGAAAGTGAATTGGACCGAGGCCTGTCAAACTGCTTTTAATGCCCTGAAAACTGCAATGTGCACAGCACCGGTGCTTAAGGCGCCTGACTTTTCGAGTGAGTTCGTAGTGCAGACAGACGCTTCAGAGCAAGGCGTGGGAGCAGTACTCTCACAGATGGACGACGAGGGCGGGGACCAACCCGTAGCTTTCATTAGTAGGAGGCTACTTCCCAGGGAACAGAGGTGGAGCGCTATTGAAAGGGAAGCATTCGCTGTGGTCTGGGCCCTGAAGAAGCTGAGGCCCTACCTGTTTGGGACTCACTTCCGTGTTCAGACCGACCACAGGCCCCTCAGATGGTTAATGCAGATGAGGGGTGAGAATCCAAAACTGTTGAGGTGGTCCATCTCCCTACAGGGAATGGACTTTACGGTGGAACACCGTCGCGGTACAGAGCACGCCAATGCTGATGGTCTGTCCAGGTTTTTCCGCCTTAGCGATGAGAACTCCCAAGAGGGTGGGTAGTTCTCCCCGCTTTCAGCTGGAGGGGACACGTGTTAGACCTGACATCCTTGGCGTGGGTTTTTTTCCCTATCTTTTGCCTCTGCTACCTGGATTTTTGATGCTGTGCTGGATTTCGATTTGCTGGTTTAGATGCTTTGGACACTCTGTCACTGCTAATCAGTGCCAGAGTGTAAGTGCTCCCTGTGTAAAATATCGCATTGATTGGATATACCTGATCGGCACATCTGTATCACCATGAAGTCCCTAGTAAAGTGCACTGTGTGTGCCAGGGCTGGTGATGACGGATGCTACTAGTGGGTCTGCAGCGCAGATTGCGCCACCCACCTGTGTAGCCCTAAAACAGTGTCTCAGGCCTGCCGCCGCAGGCCTGCCTGCAGTCCCCGGACTGCCATGTCCCCCTGGCCAGTGTCCACACTGGCCGGGCCTAACCCTTCCCTTTTCATACACGTCAGTCATCCCTATGGGAGGCCCAAGGTACCCCCCTGGGCAGGGTGCAGTGTATGTAGAAGGTAGAGCATGTACTAGTGCAGGTAACATGTTCTGGTAGTGAACACCGGCCATTTTGTGTGTTCACTACTGCAAGGCTATCTTGTTCCATAGGCTAACATGAGGGAGGCGGGTGCCGATGGCTATCCGCCTATCTTCTCATACGAACAAGATAAGACATGAGTGTTTGATATCCCTGAGCTCAGCATTTAATAACACATCTTTTAGGAGAGATTGTTTTTAAATCCTGAGTTGGAGAACAGTACTTTTTAGAGAATAGCTGTTCTCTTGTCTGACCCTTCTGTGTGCATGGGCGCGCTTGTGGATTGACTGTCTGGTTTGAGAGTGACAGGGGCTGGGGATCCCCCGGGAGGTTGGACGAGTCAGCCCTCTGCTGAATGGCGACAATAGCAAGGAGAGTGGAGGGAGGAGATAGCACCTGGGATTGAATAGGGCTGTGCCTGCCTGCCACTCCGCTGGCTCCACCTCCTGCTGGGCGGCTGACGACTCTGCCCCTCGCTCTGAAAAGAATGTAGAGACCAGGAAAACAACGTGCTCCAACAACACCCAGAACTGGATCAGACCGGGCTCAGGACCCACTTGCACAAAGACTTCAAAGACTTTTAGGGGTATAAGTACAAGACCCCCGACAACAGATTTTTAGATTCGACCATCAAGAGGAACCTCTGCTGAAAGACGGACCGCTGAAGAACTAAAGGAAGATTGCCGTGCTGTGTGCTCTAAAGGCCGACCTGTTCTGCTGTGCAACTGAAGCTGAGGAGGAGAAGGGGTCTTGCTGTGTGCTGACCCTATCCACTTGACCAAACAAGACTTTGCTGTGTGCTGTGTCTTCACCTGAATCTCCAAGGGCCTGAGAAGAGCTGGCCTCCTGTTTCGCAACCCAGGGATAGAAAGGTTGCCAAGAACTCAAGACTCTGCTGTGTCCCACCTGCGCTGCTGTGTGCCGCAGGGACCGTGGACTGTTCTACCAAGCTTCTCAACATCTGCCTGTGAGGTGGGCTGGCTGCTCTCTGTCTTGCTGGAGAGTACCGCACCGAGCCGGGCCTGACACCGGTTGCCGCATCAAGAAGATCGACGTGCTCATCGGCACGTGCCTTGCCGCGACCCGGAGGCCTGACGCAGACCGAGAGTCGTATTTCCCTGCTCTACGAAGCCGCGCAGTAAGTGGCTGACTCCGGTGACGTCGACATCGTCACTGGGGGCTCGTCGAGGGAGTTGTGGAATCCTTGCATCGAACAGCCCGAGGAGCGCTCGTGCAACGAGCGCAGTGACACCGCCGGAGCAACGTAGCTGCCTAAAACATCGAGAGCCTACAAATTGATTCATTCTCAGTGAGTATCGAATCACTCAAGTGACTAGAGACTATCGTCTGACGATCCCGACCAACCAAGAAAGCGATTGTTGTGTAAACCTGTGATGCTTGATTTCAACTGCGGAAACTAGATAAAGATATATTATTTTTGATATAACTCACCTGTGTGGTCTAAGTTTGTGGTGTGCGGAGGGGGGATCATTGTGGTGTCTACGTGCAAATACCTTACACATTGCCTTGGGGATAAGCCTGACTGCTCGAGCCAAGCTACCTAGAGGGTGAGCAGGGGTTATCTACCGTGTGTGTCCCTGTACCCTGACTAGAAGCAAGGGTCCCTATTTGGTCTAAGGTGTATGCCTCTGCCAACTAGAGACCCCCAGATCTAACAAACACGCATCATACAAATCAGTTTCACTAACTCGATCACAAGGAGAATATCCATATCAATATTGCACAATTTCCCCAAACCACATATTTATAACCAATTTTGATAATCAATAATTCTAATTACCCCATTTCCGCAGGATTCTCATGAATTCTCTAACCATAGTGTAAGCATGTGGACGTTTTTCATCAAACCTTTTGTGATACTTATGATAGCCTATATTTGCGATAATGTAGCTTTGACTAATTTATTTGCTGACCAAATTCGAATCAAGATGTTTTTTGTGACAATTAACATTGATTCACACTACTACATCCTACAAATAACACATACTCTTAATTTAAGACCTTGATCAAATGTAGTGCCCAGCTCTTTCATTTTTGAATTTGTCAACACATCAATTTCTTTCTTTTCAAAGGTACATTCTTGCTACAAATCGAAGGAATATTTATGGGTGCTTACTTTGCACCAAATGTAACTAACCTCAGCATAGCACACTTCCAGGACACTCTGATTTTTCAGAATTCGAATCCCTCTTCACAGAGGTATGAGAGTTCAGAAAATATATGTTAACAGTACCCTTAACTTGGAGAGGCGCAGAAGAGAGACTTGAATAACAGCCAGACCAACATTTCAAGTGACAAATCAATATCCCACATAGCTTTATACTTATGGTGGAGGAGAGATGCTCAAAACACAGAGTACGCTTGATGTAGCAAGTTTGTTTAAGAATTGGCTATAAAGCCTCCAGCGTTTTACCTGACACCTTTAGAAAATTGCACCATAAAATATACCATGCGACTCTATTCTTTAAAAAGAAGCATAAGTAATCTGCCCCTTCCATCTAATAACTGGATTGTTTCAGGCTCACGTGCTGCACAAAATGATATGAACATGGTGTTACGCCATACATTGTTCATTGCAGTCCAGGATCCACGTGGTTGGCTACCATTTGTAATGCATCTGGGCACACTCATAGATTTCTGATGTTTTGAAAAAAATGCTAACAATCTTATTCCAGGGCAAAATTTGGATTTTGAATTTTACATTATGTAAAGTTGACATGAATCAACTTTTTGACATTTTAGCGCTAACTTCTCTGCAATTAATGTATTTAGGAAGCTTTCCCTTAGCGACTTTGTGTTTTTGTAGAATTGCTTGCTGCATGAAATAATTTTCTCTCTGGATTTTTAATGTGGTTAATGTTTGCTCCGTTGAAGCAGTTCGTAATTCCATCAAAAAGAGGAGCAGTGCTACGTTCTATAGCATGAGCTAATTCTCATATTTGTGGGCATTTACAGGGACGATTCCATGTGCATTATCCACGTTAAAGGGATCAGTATTGTGGGAATTGTAGAGGCATGGCTATAATGAGGAAGAGATTCAGCATTATCAATACTTTTTGTCGCCACAGTAATTTTGTACTCATTTTCGCTGGGTGGAATGATCAAAGATTGGGACAAGTATCGATAATTTACTGTACATTTATGAAGTCAAAACAATCTGCATCTTCATATGCAGGACTTTTGCGGTCATGTTGTACATGACAATGTTCTGTTCTCAATATAATTATTGTTATTTTTACAGGCGCACTCTACCCATAATGTGACACTTGGGTGTCTGTAAAGTGGAAAACTATATGTTTAATGGGTTCTCACTATTCTACTTGTTGCCCTACCTATTTGATGCCTGCAGTTGTATTGATTTCCATTTCCATTTATATTGTACCCACTAACCCTCACAAGGCACTGAAGTAATTTTCCAGACAAGCAGAACGCTACTCATGGTAAGCAATATTGTTTAATATGTATATTCCAAAACAACCTTATTCAGTTTTTTCAAGTTAGAGACATGCAACTTGCACAGGTTTCACACGCATCCTTGTTAAAGCAGTGCTATTCAGATATGGAGGTTGAATATGTATAGAGACAGGTTAGTCCCAGAGTTAGGAACTTGGGGGCAGATTTATGAGCCCCTGGCGCCACTTTTGCGTCACTTTTAACATGGGAAAAGTGACGCAAAAGTGGCGCAAGGGGCTCATAAATCTGCCCCTTGTTCTTTTCAGTCGAGTAGCACACTATCCATAGGTACCCGGTGCTAGAACTAAGTCTCATAATGAGTTACAATTCATTGATCATTCAGGTTAGGTTACAATGCTGCAGCGATTAGCTATAGCCCTATCTGCAATGGCAGCTATTGAAGGTTGGTGTGTGATGACACTCTTGTGAGCATATTGTGAAATACTAATGTTTCTTTATTGTTCCATGGTCAGTTGTAAGTGGACCAGGAATCCCAATGGAGCCTAAAAGTGAGTTATAACCTGCATCAGGATTGCAATAGATGATAGAATAAAATGGATGAACCATGGCCTGCGAATTTGCCTGGAATTTTCCAAGCAGACAATATGTATGAATAAAAAACTGCCAACAAAAGGAGAACAGTGTGCAAGAATTGGAGTCGCACAGGAATCAGCACAAAAACACTGATTCCTACAGAGAATTGCCATTTTTCAGAACCAATGCGGTGGCAGCTCCTCTGGCATGGCAGAGGAGCATCGCCCCGTCGGCTGCCAGTGCAGCAGGCACACACATTCATAAAATGGTGATAAATCACATTTTATTATGTGTGGCAGGCTTGCTCTGTTTCAGTGCGAGGGCAGGGGGCGGGGGTGATCAGTGCAATTGCACTTACATCAGCCCCTGGCAGTGCGCGTCAAAAATTGTCCGGCTGTATACAGCCGACCGATCTGTCGTGCGCAATTCAAAGCCTACAATACCAGGGCTCAACAATCATTTGCAATGCAATAGGTCTCGTATTTGTTGGAATTGGGGCTATTTACATTGTAAATGGCAATGTTTTTTAGTTCTGTTTTGTAATTGGAGTGATAATTTAAAGAGAAAAGTGCACACTATACCATACTATAAGCTTCAATAGCAACTGTACAGTAAAGCTAAGGCTATGTTAACGTAAAGGGGTGTAAATGGATGAAAAAAATACGAAAAAAGGATGTTAAAATGTAAGATGGAATGTATAGATGGTGAGCATGCAGCACCCCCACCTCCAGCGCCTTGGAGGCCAGGGTAGGTGCAACACCCCCACCTCCAGCACTTTGGGTGCCAGGGTAGGCGCTGCACCCCCGCCTGCAGCACCTTGGGGGGCCAGGGTAGATGCAGCATCCCTGCCTCCAGCACCTTGGGTGCCAGGGTACGTGCTGCAGAGCAGTGATGGACGGATTGGGGCATGCTGGGGAAGGGCTGGTGTCCCTGGGAAGGGATAGGCTGGGGTGGGGAGCAATGATGGGGGAGGCTGGGTGAGAATGCTGGGCGGGCAGGGGATGGGCCAGGGGAGGGCCTGTTTCCCTTGGGATGGTCCAGGGGAGGGCCGCTGTCCCTGGGGAGGGAGAGACTGCAGGAGGAGGGAGTGGAGAGGGTGACGGAGGAGGCTGGCTGAGGATGTGGGAGGAGAGCGCATTCCTCGCTTGGACCGGGGAAGAGCCGGAGTGCTGCAGAGGCTGAGACACACACAACACAGCAGGCTGGCACACACACACCACACCTTGCACACACGCTGACTCGTGCTTACACACACACTGTCACTCACACACAACGTGTACACACGCACTTAACGGGCTCTGACACAATGATGCGCACCTTGCACTACGCAATGATGACACCTGTCTTGGTAATGGCGGCTCTCTCGTCTGTTTCCATAAACATCAGCATCTACTGTTGGGTGTATTTCACAGGCACCGCTGTGCCACCTACAACGTCCGTCATACACAGTGGACATGCACAGAGAGGAGATATGTTGTGGTTCACACAAGGATGCTGTGCTTTGAACAGGCCCTTCACCCCAAAGTCGGCGCGAGCACAACCACTGACAGTGTAGGTTTACACGCTCTCCAATTAGCATTGAGTGTGCTAGTGCTCTAGATGACACAGACCAGACACCACAACACTGCTGGAACTTACACCTGCCTGGCACTGCTCCTGCACGTGCCCTCACATGAAGATCTAGGCCTCTGAATGAGTTTCATAGTAGTCATACACTGAAGAACTGTGCTGACACCGTTGGCACCATGCCTTCAGTTAGTGGCCACATGCTATGTTCCGTTCAGTAATGCCCAGTGCTTTCCTGCCCTCTGCAGTATATGCCACACACCTGTTGCTGCTGATACCAAGGTTGGCTCTGTGCCTTCTGAACAGACAAGCGTTATCTCCCTCCTAATAGCGCTGTTGTTGTGTGTGTGCCCTGTCTGATGCCAGCCAGGTGCCACATGAAAGTTCTTTTAAGGGAACACAGACGAAAGCATCTGCCACATTTTGCGGAGCGGGAAAGGCATCATCAAAATGGATGTCAGTGGCCCTAGCGTATCGCCCCTCTGGGTGTCCACCTGTAGAACAGCCCCCTGCATCTCTCACGCAGGGGCGACCCTGGGGATGCTGTGGGCGTCAACATCTTTACTGTCTGTCAACTATTCCTGATGGAAAGGTGCACATCGAATATAATCCAATGTTACTAGTAGTAGTATTAGCTGTAGCAGTAGTGGTAATAGCAGTAGCAGTGTTAGTAAGTAATAGGTGTAGAACTAGTATTAATGTTGGCGGTGGTAGTAGTAACAGTTGTAATAACTATAGTCACAGGTGTAACTATACTAGCAGTAGCATGTGTAGTGCTGGTATTAGTATCATTGGCAGTAGTAACAACAGTAGTAGGTTTAGTAGGTGAAGTTGATAGTAGTTCATGGGAGTAGCAGTAGCTCTCATGATAGGACCAAAGGTTGTACTAGCAATATGAGAAGGGGCTGTACTCCTTGCAGTAGTGGGAGTAGTAATGAAAGTAGTAGTGGTTGCACTGGTAATTACATTAGTAGTAGCGATCTGGAATGCCTGAACATAAGCACTGAAAGTCATAACTGAAATCCTGATTCAAATGTCCTCTCATTATAGGTAATTTGAGGTAGTAACACAGTGACGTGCTCTCCTCCTGCTCTGTAAAGAAACCTTGTGACATTCATCCCCAGATGAGAATATTGTTACGACTCTCAAATTAAGCAGCCCCAAATCTCGTCATGTTTCGGGGTTCCCGCAATGACCATGCTCGTATATTACAGCAATTGTAATTGACAACAACGTCTCAACCGGATTCAATGAGGCAGGCAGATTGAAGTGTACGTACACAACATTACAAAGCAGAAGCAAAAAGGGGCGGCTCCCAGTATTCTTTCAAAAGTGCTCATGGCATCATATTTTTAAATTCACAGTTCATACAAAACAGTTATAGCAGCACTGTGAGCATAGATTGCGAAGGCAACCCAAGAGAACTTTGTGCACATTGTCCTCATGATACAATGAATGGCGACGCAAGTGACAAGTGGAAAAACACAGAGAAAGACGCAAGGTGACATCACCGTACAGCGCAACTCACGGCGCATACTCAACCTTGGTTCATAAAAATGTATATACCTTCTAACCACTGATAAGAACTAAATCTACTGAACCATTGATTCTTGTATATATATTTTTTCATCACTTTGTCACCTTGCGTCTTGACTGCTTAAATGGCGTCCTTGGCTGGTACAGTAACAGCTCTCCTTTTCCTGGGTTCTGCAGTTAGTGATTACCCCAATGGCATTTTTGTCTTTGCCTTTGTTGTGCCGGAGCACTGACCAAGCTTTCTGTATTTTGCATGGGGAAGCTTCCACTTTTCATTGCGTGCATAAAAGATGTGAGCCTGTGCAATGTGTTTTATAGAAACAAGCCCACATGTATCTGCGACCCCTTCCATAATGGGACAATGTGCCTGCTGCACCTAACGCGGTCAGCCACCAGTTCTCTATTAAACTTTATGCCCTATTGACTGCCAAAAGTGGGTCTATTGTTCAAAAATAAAATACTTCTAATGCAATAATCAATAAGTAATTGCTTATAAATCGTTTGTGTATATCTTAAGATCCATGATTTACTCATAATCCAGTGGATTTGTCTTGCATTTACTCAATGAAAGGAATCGGTCTGGAATGGAAGCAATAAGCTGCTACGCTCCAACACTACTTTAGAGAATGAATTACAAATAGGACATGAATTGTCTGAACACAGGGTGGCATGTTATCTTTAAGCACGTAGTTCCCAAATGCCAGTTATATCCATGATTATACATAAACTATTCCTGGCAGTATAAGCCAACACTAATATGGAGATTGCCACAGAATTGTTTGTACATCAATGTCGTGGTCAACTGATTACATATTTTAAAGGAAAACAACATGGACCACACAGTCTTCTCCATTTCTGACCTTTCTGGCCTCCCTGTGAAGCATGCACTAGCAGGGGGACTGGTGTCTTTGAGTAGGCTGTACTGTGCTAGGAGAAACCACTAAACTTTGCTTACTGATACAAACTCTTAACATTGGGGCTGGATAGCAAAAAATGTAAGAGCCCCCCCCCCCCCACCTTTTTGCGAATGCTGAGGATAATGTTTGTGCCTTAATTTTCGTGCTAACCTGCCCCTTCAGGGGAACTTTTGCTATCCAGTCAGGCAGAGTCTGTGGCTGCCTGCTCACTTGCAACAAACGTCTCATCCCCGACGCACGTTTTTAGGATGGAGAGCACCCCCCCCACCCCCCCCGATTCTTGAGAGCCACACTGTCTTGAATTATTTCTGTTGTTTCAATGAGCTAGATAGGCATGTAAGCCCATTGTGGGTACTCACAAGTTAAAGCTATGAGCTCGGCGAGCTTCTGTTTAGGTCAAGTAGATACCAAAGAACAGTACGTCCCACTTTTATAGAATGGCTACTGTCCTCTCTACCAGCTTATGAGAGACTGAGAGCTGGCGGCATAACTCAAGTAGGAGACAGGCCTGTTTACCAGTGCTCCTGTGTGGAAAATTGCCTAATGGTCTGCCATGTTTAAAATGGTCCATTCAGTCTCTCCTGTCCTGGCCTATTGCCTCCATCATGTGTGAGGCATGCATGGAGAGCAGCAGGATATGTTGCTTATGTTCATGAGTGAATGTGTGTGAGAGAGTGTGAGAGAGAGAGAGAGAGAGAGAGAGAGAGAGAGGATGTATTGCGAAAGATATTTGAGGGGGCACAGAACCCATGGCAGAATTACTGTCTGGAGACAGTGGCTGAGTTGGACTTAACCACAGCGCCTTGGTCCCAAGAGGAACTAAACAATCCAGCAATAAAGAGGGCGCTAAATAAACAAACCACCCTGATATCAAGGAATGAAGATAGAGCTAGACTCAAGGACATCAGAGGGTTGGTCGGCCTAACTAAAGCATACAAGTTGCACAGAATCCAGCCATATAAGAACAAACCCCTAGGAAACAAGTGCTTGAAAGATATACAATGTCTAGTCCCACTGCCAATGTCTAGTCTCACTGCCAATAAAGGAACTGAACCCGGGCTAGAAATTGTTGAGCGAGATAACCAGATGTAGGCTGTTCAAGTATAGTGCAGAATTATTGGTACACCTAATATGTTGCTGCCCTGCCTTACTGCAACATCGATGCAAATTGTTAAAACCACTGTTTTTAAGGCATGGGCTCAGAAAATGCGCTAACGCAGTGGCCGTGCTCCAGTCCTGCACAGAGCCCTCGGATCTGGCCAAATTTGACAAAGTCATGAATAGACAGGAAGGGTCCTAATTGAAAACCGCACAGAAGAAAATGGTGTGGTTGCAGAAGGAGACGAACAGTAAGGATCCCCTCCAGAAAAGGACCACATGGTCCCTACAAAACCACAATGCATTAAGTGACTTTATTTTTTCTCAAGAACTATAAAGAACAGGGACCTTTCCAAACGTAATTTTAAACCAATGTATTTTAGGGTAGTTACAAATGGTCTGCGACCGATGTTCAAATTATATATTTTTATTTGTATCTATGATTTGATATATGTATTGTAATGGTGTGAGATACGTATTCATACAATAATTTGATATCGTACTGCAACTTTGCAATGATTTTAAGTAATTATCCAAATAAAATCATTCATTCATTATTAGATGTGGCACCCATATACATTCGTACCCTATGTCTCTCTGACCACAGGGCCATACAAAACTTACAATAACAATGACATAGTACGTGGAAACCTACTATAATGCAATAATAATGATGGTTAGGCTTTTTAAAATAATGGAAGTCAGTAGTAGACCGTCAATTATCACAACGTGTCCTCAACATCAAATACCCACCAGCCGCTGTCTTAGCTGTGCGGTTAATGCACCTGTTGCAATTGGCAATGTAGAGCGCATTGCCATTTTTGACCCGACACATTAGCTGCACCTGTATTTCTGACTGAAACAGAGGCGGTTGCGGAAGGTATGCGGCAAATATAATTTCCAGATGTCAAATCAGCTGCTGCCTGGCGCACCTCAGTCTGTGATTAACTGGTGAACCGTATGTATTTTCCTCTGATTGACAAGCGAGAGGAGGAACAGCTGTGCCCGGAACCACTGTAAAAGACAGCCCTCGCAGGGAAGTCGATTTGGCTGTCAGCAGGCCCACTTTTGTTGTTCTGCAGCCGAGCGCTAGTTTGCGGCCATCTCAATGCATGCCGCTTGAAAAAGAGTGTGCACTCGAGACTTCAGGGCTGTAGATTGTGAAATATGGGTGAACAGCAGCAGCATGGGGTAGAACGAACAGGCCATGAGAGTGTCAAATATGACAAATAAAAGAGAGGAAAGCAGAACTCGCAGCAGACCTATCACAATGTCAAACTATATAATGGCATGCCTCTCACAGGCAGACTGCAGTTTGCCAGCTGGAACTACTGAAGGAAGGTGCATGCTCTGATTTCAGTTACAAGCGACAATATTTTAGTGGCTTCTTACAGGTGTGTGATAATTGCAGTTGCCATGTCTAGCATCATGAAAAAAACTGAGAGACAGAAGGACTCCAAACATCATGAAGTTTACTAGCCAGAAAAAAAATTATACAGATACTGAGTAAGACAAATTATGGCGCCGTATTATTGTTTGCTGGAAAGGCATTGTGTGTGAACTGGATATTCTAATATTCTGTATTTGTTTTTAGCTAATCCAAATAGGTCTTCTTTTTTGTTAATTCTCTTTGAAATTCTTCTTCTTCAAAGAGACTTTGCTTAGCTGCGAGATTTCATGGGATTACCCCACTGCCCTCCTCCTACAACTAGAGCACACGGCTCCTAAAAGGTACCTCTGCTCGTCAGCGTATATTCGGCTAGGAACCTCTGGAGGTTTCGGTCTCAGTCCACTCGGTGACATCTCACAAGAAGCCCACCTGATAATGAAAATCCTAGCTCTACAAAGTGGCTACAAGTCAGAAGCCAGCACTGTATTAATTAATAACATTGGGGCATATTATCAAGGAAACACGATAAATATCGCATTTCCCGCTTTGCGCGATTCTGTTTAACGCCGCATATCGCCGGATTTAATCGCTGAGATATCACATTATTATCAATGAAAATCTCCACGGCGATTACATCCAGCGATAGCGGCTTGAAACAGAATTGCGCAAAGCGGGAAATGCGATATTTATCACATTTCCTTGATAATATGCCCCGTTGCCTCAGCCGTTCAATCCACCTGCCATTAAAATTATGGCTAGGTCAGTTTCTTAGCAGGTGTTACAAACCTGCGATAACCGCGGTTAGCGCGGATTATTTTATTTTATCAAGGGTTTGCAGGAGGCTTGATAACCTTGCGCTGCAGTGTCAGTGCGGATTTCCATTGAGCAATGGAAAGGAACGCCTACTTTGCATGTCATTAGCGATATTCATCGCTGACATGCAAAGTGGCGTTTAAAGGGCTGCTTAAACAAGGAAACACGCGTAAGCGTGCCCTTGTTGATTCTGCGATAGAATTATCGCCGCTTTTCGGCCGAAAACGGCCGCTAAAGCGGCGATAATTCTCTTGATAATGTGCCCCATAATTCTATAAACAGTGATATTGAAATCTGAATGTCTTTTCTCATTCAAGTAGAAACACACATATATCTGAGACTATTTAGCTAGTTTGATAGTTTGATGAAACATAACATTTGACCATGGAGTGCTAACTGATTCTTCAAAATGCAACATATTAAGGGTTGGGCCTGATGACCAACTAAGTACTAAAATTAACTCAGGTTTAAGGATATCTACAGTAAACATGTATGAGATTAATTTAAATATATAAGGAGTAATGGACCCCCTGCCATACATTATAAGCATATTGCAAGTCACCAGGAGTTCTATAATCCAATAGTGGAACGAAGCCAAAGGTTTTGTTCCCGTATAAGGTGATAGAACTCAGAGGTGACTTGCAATATCCTTATCATGTTTGCCAGGGGTTACTTTATCCCATATAATACATGGCCACACCATTATCTTTCCAACAAACCACTCAAAACCTTGGTGCATAGCTCTTTCTTACAATAAAGCGAGCATGTTTGCAAACGTGAAGAATAAAAACAAAGTCTCTAGTGCAAAATTAATCGCATTAAAAACCTGCTAGTTATTTGTTGCAAACAGATATTCGAAACAGTTTAATAGAATTGATTAAAAAAAAGAATATTCACTAGATCAGAATGTATAGAAACATACAGAGAGTCTAGATTTGTTCTAGCTATCTAAAGAGTGCAAAAAATAAACATGTTCTCGCTGGCTGTCATTGTAAGCGAAAAAATAGAGCAGAAGAAAGAAAAGCAACATACCGTTTCTGTTGCTTTAAACAGCTGCTTCAATTTTCCTCTGTGACCTAACCTCCCTTTCACTTCAGCTGCTGGCTCTGGCAACAGGCATTGTGATGTCAGAACTCAATTGTAATATCTTATAATAGTCGAGTCCTGAGGTCTTTTCTTTAGAATCTGTGACTGGGTGCGTCACAAGTAGCTTAGTATAAAGAAATTAGATACTGCCGTTTATACGGGATTACAGAATCTTTTGTATTGTCAATTATTTCACTTGAGATTATTTGCTGAGTTTAAATAATGGTGGATCAATAAACCCAGCACTGATTGACACTATAGTGTTGCTAAACTATTACTGAGGAAGAACAAAAGAACAACATTTTGTGTACAACGTAGAAAGGTGATGAGATAGAATGTTCCTAGCAAACAAACATACAACGTGTGATTCGTCAAGCATGTACATCAACCTGCTAGTTCTTGAGGGACTTATTTATGACAGGCTTGCAGAGTGTCACTTTTTTGATGTTCCTATGGCACTAGCCTCTCAATCATATCTATGAGATGACTGAAAGCCTGCCTAGGTAGCTTTGCATGGCCTCATGCCTTACTCTGCTTCAAGGAGGCATTCTATTGGTGTTGCGGTGGTGTTCCCACGCTATACCCAAGGATTTTGATGCTGCCTTAGATTTACTTAATCACGTAAACCTGGGCAGCGTCAAAACCTTACGCCTCCCCAGAGCAGGCAAAATGGGGAGAAATATTTTTATGTCTCATCTTTTTTTTCTCTTTCCATGTATGCTATATTCGGCAGCACACATTGATAGAAGAAAATGCATCTTGGGATTAGAGCCTGACACTTCTGTTTTTCCTGCTGGGAGGGGGTGAAGCTGTACCCAAAGGGAACCAAGCACATCTCCCTACAACCCCCTGCCTGCTAACACGTATTAAAGCGCAACTGTGACTCGCAGAGCGGGACGCAAGTTTGGGCCTGCCCAGGAAAAGCCCAGGCCAAGGGCGGCCCTGTCTATGCCTGTCAGCACCTGAAAGAGGCCAGGTCGGGCCACCCCTCTAACATCTTGGTCTCTGCTCCTGGGATCTCCTTACCATAAGAAGGGGCAAACGCAAGGCCAAAGCAGCTGAGCAGGGGGGGAAATTATCAACACCCTGGACTCCTTTTTGATGGGGTGGCGGATGTATTATCCAAAGAAATCGAACTGACTAAAAGTCGACTTTTACTGGAAGAGGTAAGAATTACCCCCAATTCTATTGGAATGTGTAATTTAGCTGTGCTGTTAAGCTCTAATATTTTGACTCTGGGAGACATTCCACCCACAAGGGCCCTTCCAAGATTTCTCGATGCTGATGATAGCCCTATCACAGAATCAGGGAAAAATAAAAGGGGAAGAACCAAGAACTCCTTGAATACTGAGACTTCCATGCCGGTCAAATCTAAGTCCAGTAAAACTGTCAGTTGGAAGTTGCAGTCAGTCCCAACCCTCTGTTCTGTTCTGACGATATCTGACAAAGATTGGAACAGGCTTTTACATTACTATTGCAACCTGTACTGTGCAGATTGCCTTACATAGAGGATTGTCTAGCTATACTCTCCAACAAAGGGTTCATGTCGAGCTGGGGGGACTCTGAGGAAGGAAATACTCAAGGCCAATCATTTCATGGGTGTCAGGGCTACACGGAATCCCACACTCATTTAACACAGGGGAAACTACAGCAAGGGTATATGAGGGGCAGGGTAGGTATCCTAATAATTTCATTTGACAAGCGCAGACTGTGTGCCTTCAAAGGACCTCAATAATTCCCACTCAGATATCTTACCCCCCGCAGAGTCAACTTTCAACAACAGCAGTGGGGCTTCAAACAGGGGGGTAAGGGCTTTAAATACCCGTAATGGGAATATTGAAAATGAGGGAGGGGGAATGGTTGATGGACCTGTTAGGGGGCTTACGAACTTGCAGAGGGCACAGACCCCCATAAGAAGAATAAAGTTAGATCTCCCCCCAGTGGCCTGCCCGTATGTAATTATCCTCACCAATACTCCTGAATTGGAAACCACCCATCTAGAGTCTACAGATCCATTAATGGCCAAAGTTCCACACTGGCTGACCAAATTCAGTATGGGGAGGCAAAATCTTTATAGTCACATTATTATGGCTAGAAGAGTGAAATGGGTGAACCATGTACCAAAAACTATAAGGGGCGACTGCATAACTTTAGCTCGTCTGACAGGCAAATTTTCGCACTCGCCTTAGGGTTGTTCTACAAACCACTAAGGCCTAACACCATTGATCAGAATCGAGATAGATTTGCTAGTGCTCTCCACCTCCCTAACTTCCATTCTGATACCAGGTATGTGAATATAGATGTTAGTAATAGATATACCCCCTTGGAAGATCATGAAGCATGCGACTGACTGGCCAAAGCCCAATTGTTCCATCTGGGAATAATAGCATGGCTTTCAAACTGCAGCAGGGAACTGATCCATTAGTGGAGGGTACTGAAATATTAAAAACCCTCCACAGTCACTTGGAATAGAGCTTGTTATAGACAGAAAAAGGAAAATCCAAATTGGCTGGCTTTGGTGATCATTTTTGTTATTATATGCCTACAAGAAACTTGGCCAATAGGCCAGATCCATATGGATGGCTATACCTCCTTTTCAGACAGAAGCAGCCCCTTCGAGAGCTGGTCACCCAAGTGGGGGCATAATAATCATAATACCTTACACAACTAGGCTCAAGGTTCTAAAATTTTTAAATGTCCCCCCATGCCCTTTCTTACCTGCATAGGGCAGCACAACAAGAAGTCTTGTGGTGCTGTCCTACGCCAATTCCTCATAAATGAGGCCCTGTGTGTGTATTAAGAAATAATTAATCAATTCTAGTTTTGATATTTGGTGAGAAAAGCATTATGATGGTATTTAGTATTCTTCTTCTTATGGGATTAGCTTGAGATGTCATAGTCTTGCAATTTATTCCAAATAGGAGGCATTTTTAAATTTCTTCTGGGCTTTATAATGCAGTGTGTTACTTATTAGGCAAAAACCTATTTATTGTACTACGAGAAGCTGTACAGAGTCTGGTAAATGATATATGGCAGTGGAGACAATGAGGCATATGTATTCTGTTTATCAGTGTTTACATTATATAGCATCTTGGGGGTGGTTTGGATCGAAATATTTGTAGATCAAATGTTCTTGCAAGTGGTGGAAAGGAGCACAATTGATCTGATGTGCAAGGCAGTGGAGTTCCAGATCTGAGGTACATCTGACTCAATTATGGGTTTGGCATAGATTGCATCATTATTTATTGGACCTGAGGATACCCTGGGTTTCGTTATTTATCTGATGCACTAAGTAATGTATGACTTCTTTGCCCTAAAACTAGGGCATTGCATCCTGATTTTGCTTCTCTTCCACACCAAAGTCCACATTTCCTGCCATTTACCAGACCTCTTTCACCAATAAATTTCAGTAAGTTTTACCTGTACAATATATGAGAGAAAAAGCTGACTATTGGAAACATTTGACATGGTCATAATTCTGTCATTGATGCAAACCATGATCTGGATGGGAGCTAGATTTATTTGAAGAATCAGGTCCTGAAACATGGGTTTTGCATGCTGATTTTGGTTCTCTTCCACATCAATGTCCAAATTTCCTAGCATTTACCAGACCTTTTTCAGCAGTAAATTTTAGTAAGTTGTACCTGCACAATATATGCGAGAAAGAAACCTATTGGAAACATTTGACATGGTCGTAATTCCGATCCTGGTGCAAACAGTAGTTTAGACTAACCCTGGGCGGTGAACTACGCTACGCTCGTGGAGTTTGCCTAGTTTCAGTAACTTTGTGGTTCGCGTAGAACGCGTAGTTACGGAATACTACGCAATCTGCAACGTAGCGTAGCTGTTTTTCTCCTTTGCGCGCTCAATATGCGTTCTCGCGCACACAGTAACGACTTACCGTGATTCTGCATTCGCCGACGAGATTTCCTATCCGTTCACGTGTGTCACGAGATTTGGAATCCGGCCGCACGATCCCACGAGAGAGTGCGAACGTGAGCATGTCATTCGGACACACGATCTGACTTCCGGCGACAGTGTTGGTAAGATCGCGATCCCGAACACGCAGAAACTACAATCTGGTGAAGAATATCTCTCGAGCATCATAAAACCTTCTCGAAAATGATCATTTTGCTCAAAAAAACTCCTCAGATTGTGATTTGGCTGTAGTTTTTTGTGCAAGGAGTCCTTTTTCCTTTTGTCCTTTTTTTTCAAGAGGAAGGAAGTGCCCCTGAGTCTCCAACTTCCTGTTCCTGTCCAGCAGGCTCCTCCCAGTGCTTTGTCCATTTGCTGTTCACTTTCATTTGGATTTGGAGCTGGAAGGACCACTTTTTGTGTCTGTCTGCTGCATCCTATCATTGGATTGGATTTGAGGACTTTTGGATTTGAGATTTACAAGTAAGTTGGAGAATTGGTGTACTTGTCTGTTTGATTGGGGCTTGTTTGTACCTAATTTTGTGGGGGATTTTCATCATTTTTAAAATGTATTGTTGTGGGTAGCCTGTAGTTTCAGTAGGGGCCTAGTTGTTTTACTTTGAAATTTCAGCCAGTAGGCCCGAGGTACCCATGGGTGCATGTTTCTGTGGTATCTGTTGAATTTAAACTTCATGTAGGGCATGGATGGCATTGGATTGATTTGCTAAATGTGGTTTTTGGGGTGTATTTAACTTTTTGGGTGTGTATGTTAATAAATAATTACCTTTGTTGGATGTGTGAGTGTGTGCTTGCTGTGTAACTTTTCAACCTTTCGTAGCCCTTTTGATTTTCGTTTTTGCATTTTGTATTAAAGCTGTGTTGTTTAGCCGGTCTCCTTTGACTGGTCATATATAGGTCTGCCTGAGTTCATTGTTTTCCATGGCCTGTTGTGACTGTGAGTGACCATGTGGCTTGGAGCCATTTTGTGGTGGCCTTCATGTCTTTTCTTTATTCCCCTTGGCTTATGCTTGTTGTTGTTGTGGCCTGGCCTTGTGGGTGGTGGCCATTTTGTGAAGACAGGCAGTGTGATTTTGCAATAGGCTTGCATTGTCTGTTTTCCATTTCTTTTTGTTGTGGGTGGCTAGCGGCCATTTTGTGGAGCCATCCATGCAGTGTGCTTTTGCCATAGGCCTGCATTCATTATCTGTCTTCACTTTTTTTGTTATTGTGGGTGGCCTGGCTATGTGGGTGGCGGCCATTTTGTGAAGCCAGGCATTTTACCATAGGCCTCCATTGTCTGTCTTGTCTTCCTTTTCTTGTTGTGGGTGGCCTGGCCATTTGGTGGCGGCCATTTTGTGGAACCAGCCACTGTGCTTTTGTCATAGGCCTCCAAGCTTGTGGCTTAGTCTGCCAGTCGGCCCAAAGGTACTCATCAATCATCATGGGTGCATGAAACAACTATTTTTGTGCTGTCTGTTGAATTTAAACATTATTTAGGGCTAGGGGTGGGCGGAATTTGCGAAAGCGACTTTCGCAAATTATCGCGAAAATGTTAAAAATCTCCGCAAACAAGCGGAAATATCGCGAAGATGCGGAAGATTTTTTCCCGCCCGTTCGCGATATTTTCTGCATGCTTGCGGGTCGCTAACTTACCCCTGCGGTTGCTCGCGGGCGCGGCCATCTTGTTTTCAGTTATCTCGCGGTGCATGATCGCGAGAAGAAAGACGTGATCGCGCGACGCATGACGTCACTGCGGACGCGAACTGTCGCGAGACAGCGCAAATGGCTAAAACAATACAACATCTCATGGAGAACGCGACCGGATCGGGAAAACTTGTCGGCGGACGCGGGGATTCAGGTAAGGCGATCGCGCACGCGCGAGAATGTATTATTTTACAGCACGAGCAAGAACCAAATTATCGCAAAGCTGCGGAATGCGGAAATTTTGACATTTCCGCGCTCTCCGCGGAACGCGGAAATGCCAAATTATCGCAAATTCCGCGAACGGAACGTAAATTTTGCCCAGGCCTATTTAGGGCATGGATGGCATTGGATTGAATTGTAAAATGTGTTTTTTTTGGAGGGGTTCACTTTTTGGGTGTCTGTGTTAGGCCTTTTCAGCCAGTAGGCCCAGAGGTAATCATGGGTGCATGAAACAACTGTTTCTGTGGTGTCTGTTGAATTTCATTTAGGGCATGGATGGCATTGGATTGAATTGCAAAATGTGTTTTTTTTTCCGGTGTATTTCACTTTTTTGGGTGTGTTAAATAAATGCCTTTTTTGCATGTGTATGTATTGTTTTTGTGGTTGTTGTGTAACTTTCCAACCTGTTTTTAGCAAGGTGGATTTTCATTTTTGCATTAAAGCTGTGTTGTTTATCAGGCATCCTTTGTCTGACCATATAGGCCTGCTTGAGTTCATTGTTTGCCGTGCCTTGTGCCTGTGAGTGACCATGAGGCTGGGGGCCATTTTGGGGTGGTAGTTAGTAGAGTGCTGTTTTTGCTACATAGGCCTGCGTGTCTTTCCATTGTTCCTCTTGTCTTACTGCTTCCAAATCCATCCCCATGGCCAGCTGCAGCTCCCTGATGCTGCATCCATCCCACGTGATGCACAAATTTAGGCCAAACAGGCTCCACTACATTTTTGTTTTTGTTCTTTGCTATTCTTATTCTTCCTGAGTGTACACAGTACACCAGGAAAGCCCTGGCCTTGTTGTCAAAGTCTCATAAATGGCTACACTGTTGTTGTTCACTGAGTTACTAACATTTAATAATTGTGACCACAACACACTAAGTTATATATTATATTAGTTTGATTGTACTATAGTTCGACTGATGTTCTTCTGGCTTTTTTGCTTTTAGGTGCACAAAAGACTGAGGAGGAGGTGTGTCATCATCGCCCATTGTGCTGGCAGACAGACATCCTGCTGCTGTACACAACGTGATGTGTGAGTGACCTGACCAGACATCTCTGCAACTTGTGCAACTGAGTGCTGCTGACATCTGAAAAAGATGCCCCCAAAGAAAGCAGGTACCAGGTCCTCCAGTACCAAGAAAGTTGCTATTGAGAAGAAGAAACAGAAGAAGGAAGTGACACTTAAGTCTCGTGTGCCGCCCAAAACCTTTTTGGGAAACCAAAAATGACGCCTGCAGCAGTGGTGTCTGGGGGGCAAGCTGGGGGCAGCACCTCTGCATCAGTGGGCCCAACCCACCAACCCAGGCCCAAGCACATGTATGTGGAAGAGGTAGCCAGCCTAATGGTGGAAACCAGTTATGCTGAGCCTGAGATAAACTTATTGCTATCTCAAAGTAGTACCCAATCAACACAGGAGGAAACACAGCAGATAAGTGGTCAACAACAACAGCCGCAACCACTGCCCACAATAGTAGTTGTTGTTTCTCCCAAAGTAGGGGCAGTTCAGGAAATTGAGCCTCATGCAGAGGAAGAAGAGGAAGCCACTCATTCAGAAGATCCATTGTCTTCCAAATCCCCAGCAAGGAAAAGGAGGGTTAGTCCATAAAGTTCTTCGCCAAGCACCCCTTCTGATGATCTAGATGCCACTTGGAAGCCACAAACTGAGTCTGAGAGGCAGACACGTCCCAAGACCAGGCTAGGGAAAAGGAAGGTTCCAGAAAGCCTTACACTAAGCCAGTCATCATGAACATCACTCCCAGCCCCGAGGAGATGGAGACCAACATTATTACACTATCCAAAATCGCTGCAAGGGAAGTAGCACGCATACCTCCAACACAGGTAACACCAACACGACCTACAGCTTCCATATTAGCATTAGCAAAGGCCCGGCAGCGACCTACATCCAGCACAATCACCACCTCAGTAGAAGTAGGTAGTGGTACAGCACAGAGTCAAATTCAGCGCACACCCTCCAGTTCATCCGGCATTGGAAGTGGCACCTCCAGCAGGAGGCAAAAGTTAAGCCCCCCAGTTTGGGACTTCTTTATGGTTAGCGAAAAGGAGGAGAACATTGCTATATGCTCCATTTTTAATACCTCTGTTAGTCGGGGTAAGATTGGTACAAACTATGGTACCGGAGGCTCAATAACCCATCTGAAAAAACACCACTTGATCGACTATTAAAAACTGTAACCATTGGTGTTGGTAGGGATAAACGAGTAGAAGATCCGATCACGGTGGAAGAGGAAGGACAGGGAGACATTCTCTCTGGTAGTGGTACACAAAGTAGCCCTGTCCCCAGCAGTGCAGTGTTATTGTTGCCCACATCTTCAGCAACATCTCAGTGGCACAAGAGTAAGAATCAGCCTGAGACAGCAAGGAGGACCGCAATGAAAAAAAGTGCATCGTTGAGCCTAAGAGAAAGGAAAACCATGCAGCCTACCATCATCAGCATGTTCAGGGGGGAGGGGAAGTTCGAACGCAACCACTCAATAGCACGTTTGTACAATGCAAAGCTGGCTAAATTGTTAGCACTGGACCTTCTCCCTTATTCTTTTGTTGAAGGGGTGGGTTTTCTGGAATTTGTGACAACCATCTGCCCAAAATGGCAGGTTCCCAGCCGCTACTATTTTGCCAGAGTTGCTGTTCCAGCACTACATCACGACGTGCTGGAATTGCTTGGAAAATCCTTGAAGCAGAGTGCTGTTCAGAGTATCCACCTGACAACAGACATGTGGACCAGTTGCCAAGCCACTGCTTACATGTGCATCACTGCACACTGGATCTCTTTTGTGGGGGTTAGAGAACAGATATCTGCTGGTGTTGACGCTGCTGAGATTTTTCGTGCCACTCGCAAACATGCAACTGTAGCCATGTTTGCCATGGAGAAATCTCATACTGCTGCAAACATTTTGGATGAGGTTAACAGCAAGGTCTTTGAGTGGCTGCGCCCAAGAGGGCTTAACATTGGCTTGTTGCCACGGACAATGGCAGTAATGTAGTTAGGGCCATGAAAGATGGTGGCTATTTCAGGCTCCTGTGTTTGGCACACTGCATTAACATTGTTGTTCAAGACTTTCTGAAAAATGAATACAAAGTCAGCAACTTACTGGCCACCTGCAGAAGAATATGCACACATTTCAGCCATTCTTTTAAAGCCCGGAAGCAGCTGAGGGTCATTCAACGTGAGCATAAAATGCCAGTCAAAGCACTCATCCAGGAGGTGCCAACGCGTCGGAACTCAATTTATTACATGCTTGATCGTCTGTTTGAGCAGTACATACCACTCAATGCTTATGTCATGCAAAGATTAGAGGTTCCTAGTTTGAGAGATATGACCGTTGAGATGGGCCAATGGGACCTTGTTAAATGCCTGACAGAGATGCTACTTCCTTTTGGAGGTCTTCACATGTGAAGTCAGCAGGGAGGACTGTACTATGGGCCAAACTATCCCATTGTTGCACATGCTAGAGCAACAGCTGAAGGAGGTGTCTGAAAAGTACGCAGGTGTGGATGACAAACAAGACGCATATTATTTGGCGGACTCCTTAGCCGTTCGCTTATCTGAAAATACAAGGATTCAAAATGACATTGTGTCACATCCACATTACATTACTGCCACAATTTTGGATTCATGGTACAAAGTATTTCTGAACAGTAAGGCAGTAATTCTTTTTTCAGAAGTGGATGTTGCCAAGTACAAAACTTTGATAGCTGAGCAAGCCATTGACTTAGAAAGTGAACGGCTGGTAATTAGAGGCCCCCCGCCCCAGGCCAGAACAAGTACTACAGGGCATCCAGAGTCAAGTTCTACTTCAGAGCCTGAGGGCAGTGTGTTTGCCTCTCAGCAGTCGCCGACACCAACACTACAAATAACATCAACAACAGCAAGAACAGGATCATCCACAGTACAATAGTCAACTGATTGGTTTCTACAGCAGGGGTATGGTAATTCCAGTGCTGATGCAAAGTCAAAAGGGGCCAAGCACATCAGAGCACCCCTGAGCATTGAGCGGACGGTCCAGGCCTATCTGGATGACCCAACAGAGGTCTTCATGGATCGAAACCCATTGGTGTATTGGTATGGGAAAAGAAGCCAATGGACAGTGCTCAGAAGGCTGGCGATAAAGTATCTGGCTTCCCCTGTCGCAAGTGTCTCTTCTGAGCGTGTTTTCAGTGCTGCTGGTGCCATTGTAACTTTGATAAGGACCAGTCTCTCACCCAAAAGTGGGGAGAGGTTAACCATGATCAAAACGAATCAGCACTTTATACCACCGGAGTACAAAATACGTGAATCACAGCAGGAAGAGAAGAACGACTTCAA
This sequence comes from Triturus cristatus, assembly GCF_964204655.1. Classification (NCBI taxonomy): domain Eukaryota; kingdom Metazoa; phylum Chordata; class Amphibia; order Caudata; family Salamandridae; genus Triturus; species Triturus cristatus. The sequence continues at coordinate 315,544,340 of NC_140588.1, read as the reverse complement.
TGACGTAAGTAGTGGGTTACATGACCTACTTCTGTCCGAACCACCAGAGTTTGAGGACGAGCTCCTCTTTCCTGACAACTAGGCTTTCAAATTGTTACTTTCTACCTTCCTTTATTTGTGTGTGTATCTGTCTTTCTGATTCAAATCAAACAACAACAAATCCATCACCACCTATTGGAGTTGCACGTCTGTGCATTTAACTGTCCACTCCTCAGAGTCCTGATTCATCTTCCTGACTCACCCTAAATACATTTCCATCAAGCCAGACATTGGATGGAGAATAATACAAGAAATGATGCCTCTAACAGTCCCTCCATTAGAAGTGAAGCGTGACTATAGCTATCCTCCATTTTGTTTCCAAGCCGAAACTCATCACTGTCCGAAGGCTACCACCTCTGCAGGTCAATATCCGTTGCAATTTTTTAATATGGAATCGGAGTCACTACAGACTGAGTTGGAGTTGGGCAACACGTACCACACCATGATGATGACCATACTATCTTTGCACGCAGTCAGTCAGTTGGATCAGAGATGATTGATGGAATAACTGCGTTTCATGAAGTGGCATAAAAGGTAAACACAACAATTCAACAAGAACCACAGCAGACCTACATGTCCGTGTAGTGGTGGAGTCAAGTGTAGTGGTATGACTGACAGCGGCGCATTGATTTAGTCACTTAATTTTAAAAATGCTAGATTGCTGTATATGCCTTTTGTCTGGTTCTGTCAAAATTTAAGGTAAATGGAGGTTGGGTCACGGCCCGGTGCCGTGGGCCTGTTCTGTCCTGACTCCTGTTGTTGTTGTAGCTTAATGCTGTAAACAGAGTAGACACGATGTATCTAAGCCGCCTCAGTCTGAAAGTGTTCTCTCTTCTCTTCTTGCACTCCACCGTAATTGATGCTTTTTTTCAATTCATTGATTTTTCAATACCCCTTTTGTTTTCCATCTACACTTACAGGCCGGCTTTTACCCTGTGCTATGCTGGGAGAAACAACTCACACTTACCTTACCAATCCGCATCAGGCAGCAGTGGCACCCAAGATTGATGTGCAGTGTGGCCATGGAAGGGAGGAGGGGGACCAAGAGGAATGACGAGATGCAACGCCACAATTTGACCAGGATAATACAGTAACTTGATTCCTTTTTCTCTTCAATCATAATGACTGTGTGTTGTGTTGTTGTTTGTTTGCTAATTGATCCCTACAGCTATTTTTTAATTTTCTTTGCTATCTTTAAAAGTAAACCCGGTACACCATGTAATTTGGGTCTCTCTGAGGGCATACAGGCAAGGCAAATTGCATATTAATATACTGCTGCCCTGTACTGTCTAATTGTCTTCTAGTAGTTAGTAAGTACTACTCATTAACAATCAAGTTATCTTCATCATCATGCATGCATTTCCTTTTTCTGCCTTTATAGATTTATTGGATAAGATCATGGTCGTCTGCCAAGATTGTGTTTTGCTTTTGTTGTGTCCATGCATACTGTTTTTCTTTGTCAAACCTTTCCCCAAACCCCCCTTCCCATCCATTCATCAAACCCTAACCCTCTTCCCCCGGGCTGTATGATTTATATTGAGGTGTGATGTGACTATATTAAATGTACACCAACAATTGATCACATGCTTGCTGGGGCAGATGTGGTGAAAGCAACACTAATTCAATTTCAAAGCAGGGCGAGGATCTTCTTCGGCTTGCCCACCCATGCTCAGTCTATGTTCAAGCCAATTTTTTTTCCAAAGGGACCTAATACATCATAGTTAATTGCCAGCATTGATTGAATTCATCATCAACATCCTACCACACAGCAGTAAAGGTTATGAATTCCGATTGTGTTAAGTGACTTACTCGAGACCACTACAGTAAATTGTAACTTTTTGTACTAGGCTGTCCCCGATCCCATTATGTTTTATTTTACTTTAGCAGTTGCAGTATTGTTTGTTTGGCAGTCTTCTTCTGTACTGTACTTTACTTTGTTCTACTACTCCTCCCACAGTCTCTTTTATTTTTTTTTTGCAAATGCTACTGCCAGTGTCTACTACTACCACCACAACCATGGCATCTTCTCCATTCTCTTGGGAAACCATGCAGCCATCGCTCTGCCGTACTTAATCATCATCAATCACAGGTAAGATAAATTTGGTTGGAGGTATAATGGACTAGGAGGAGAGACTGACAGTACTAGTAGGACAAATAACTCAGTGAGGGGTACCGCATCTATCTGTTTGTGTGTTACAAAATCGGCAGATTATTTAAATCAAACACTGGCTGCTGCCCTGCAGCTGCAAGGAAACCATGTGACGGAAATTCGTAAAACAGTAACCCCCCACAAAACATTAACATCGTATGTTTAAGTATAAATATAATTTATTACCCTAACAAAAATAAACTATCCCACACCTGCCCCACCCTTCTCCCTAACCCCAACCAATATCCAATACGAAAAAGTCTAAACAATGTCTATAAACCCCAATATCCAATTTCCACCCACCAACAAAAGGAATAAGAAAGGGGCAATCCAACGGGGTCCTAGATATTTCTTATATTCGGCGGGCTTGAAGGTGTTTGTCCACGAGGATCTTGAGCCGCTCAAATAGGTGCTCCTCTAGGCGTGCCATCCGGAGGAGTATCTGGCAGCGAAATGCCCTGCAGTTGCATGCAGGGTGGAAGGCAGCAGTGCTGGATGTTAAAGAAGTGCAGCGGCGGGCAGCTGCCTGACCGTGGTGCCGTACCACTGGAGGCGGGGCCTGGCTGGGGCCCGGGGCATTGAAGGAGTCTGCAGCTGCTGCCACCTCTTCACAGATGGCCTCCAGTTTCCGGCGCTAGGCCCTGGCTGCCAACTCCTTCTGTTTTGGTCTTTCATGGGAAGGAGTATCTATATCAAGAAAGAAAAAGAATATTGTAACCATTACTCTTAGCAAAACAGTAACACAAAATTATTTCAACACATAGGGGCCGATTCCGATCCGGGTCGGAAAGCTCTCCGACCGAGCCGGATCCGGAGTGTTTTCCAACCGAGCCGGAGTCCTGCAGTCCGACCGAGCAAGTACGACGCGGCCGTATGCTGCCGGACTCGGTTCGGTCGGACTCCCATAGAAGTCAATGGAAGCTGGTCGTACGATGCGTACATGGGCTCCCATTGACTGAATGGGTATGTTTCGCACAAGGACGCCCTACAGTGGGTACACGCCGGTGCCATCCGTAACGTACATGCCTGTATTGGGGGGACACTTGGGTCTCCCCCTGAGTCCGAGTCGAAGGGCTGCGGGTGTCAGGGGGTCCGACGCGGACCCCTAAAGGCAACCTCCCAGACATTTTGCATGCCAGAGTGTCCGGCTCGCACCGGCTGTCCGACGCATGCATCGTACTGGCTCGGTCGTAAATCGCATCCATTGCACGCCACGGTTAGCTTACGGCCGAGACGTATGGAGCGGTTTAGACCTTGAAACGACTCGGTCGGTGAATTTCATGTAGCTCGCATCGTACTTGCTCGCTCGTACAGCTGTACGAGTTGGGCGGAACACACGCATACGGCTCGTAGTTTTTCCGTCCAGATCGTGTTCGGTGCCCTTCCGACCCGGATCGGAATCGGCCCCATAGTGGCACAGTAGCACTAGCAAGCACAGTACATAGCATTTGTGGTAAGTATCTATCCTCCCATTTCCTCGGCCTGTAACATTTGTGGGAGTTTCAGGCATTATACTAGCACTATGGACTCCAGTACACAGTACACCAGTCTTCTTCTTATCTCCAGTTAAGCGAAATTACATAACCTTGTTGTATCTGGCATGCCAGCTCAGTCAGCTAAGCTTGCACCCAAGAAAATTATACATGACGCAGACTCACGTTAGTTTTATTTACTACTGTCTGCAGGTGGGGAAGCTCGTATGTTTCTATTACGGGTGGCACTGGCCATACTCTCTCTGTTACATGAAGGGCAATTGCTCAATTTCACTTTCACCCTACCCTGGCTACTACAAAAAGGCAGATTATATATCTGATCCAATGATCATTGGTTATATATGGGACGACGACATAAGGTCAGTAGCGGTCGGTGGTGGAATTGCTGCCGAGCGGTGACGTGGGTAGGGGGAGAGGCAGGTTGGGGGGTTTGTAAACTATGGATTACGGTCGATTACAGGTAAGTAAACAGGTAAGTAAACATATAAATAAATAAAACTAATTTCGTTGCGCGCACTGCATCGCATTTGGTTTTTTACACTGTTTTTCTGATTTTTTATTTATTATCTATCTCTCTCTGTCCCTATGTCCATATTTTGGATTTTATTTCTACTTTTACTGTGTTTTTTTAACTTTTCTACTGTTTTATATTACTTCCTTCTTTAAGCACCTACTTCTTCCCCTAGCTTTATTTTTTCCTTCTAACTTTTCTTTTCCGCCTCCCACACACCCCAGAACCATGGCGAAGGGTAGCAGCACTACCGGCCAGGCAGTGTTTCGCTGCTCAGGGGTCCGGCGCACCCATAAACAGCTGGCCCACCGGTGGTCAGACATCCTGGACCAGGAGCAGGACCTGTTGGACCTGCTAGGTGTCGAGGTCGTGGGGCTTGGTGAGTAGCTAATATATAGTAGTATAAGTATTGTGTATAATTTTTTACGAATAACAAGAATACTGCTGCTTAAATTGCAGCTAAATTATGTTTCAAAGTCTTCTGTGATTGTAGGACACAGGTGCTCGGCGCTACTCTTACTTGTTTTCAACTTTGCGCTCGCTTGGGCTGATTATTATTAGATCTGGGCGGTAAATTCTGTTCCGCTCGCGGAATTTGCGAAATTTGGGTAATTTCGCGTTCAGCGGAGAAAGCGAAATTGCCTAAAATTCTGTGTTCCGTGGTTTCGCAGAATTTTTTGCTTGTTTGCGTTCTCAAAATGTGTGTTCGCGAAATATTTTTCCCCAAGCACGCAAACAGCGCGCGCAAACAGGAAAAAAGTATCGCGAACAAGCAATTCTGCGTGTTCGCGGAATTTCTGCGTGCTCGTGGAGATTTTTTACCGTTTCGCAGAGCTTTGCGTAGCGCGACTACGCAAATTCAGCCCACCCCTAATCATTATGTAAGAGTTTACTTTAGAGAACTTAAGTTAGGTAATGCTATTGCTAGAGAGACTCTCTAGTCCTTCCTTTGTCCTCCTGTCAAATAGTGGTGGATGGATTGATACTAGGTTTAGTTAGTATTAGTTGATAATTTTTTAGCGGTCTGCGTGACGCATCCTCTGTCACTGAGTGCTGCTTACCCCAGTCCTTAGTAGAACCTTTTGTAGTTTGTTTAGTGAGTGGTAGGCTTAGCAGTGTCAGTCAGTAGCAGAATATCAGACGCAACCAACCAACAATTTGGTGTATACACAAATTTATGCATGTGTCCTCCATTTCATCTATGCATTTTTGAGGGCTAAAACAAATGGAAATGCAGACTTAGTGAACAATTGGCCCATCTGGAATAGGTGGCCTAGCTCAGGTGGTACTTAGGCTTAGTTAGTATTCTGGAATCAGAATGGAACACTGAATTAGTGTTCTTAAATAAGTAGACAGTCCGTGAATCCCGCAAGCCAGTAGTCGATCTGATTAGATAGGTAAATTTTATTGCAATTGTTGTTTCCGAAAATGTTTTTTGAGCGTTTTTACATTTTTAAAATTTGTTTCACAATCACAGCAATCATTAATGTTTGTCTCTTTCTTTGTAATATCTCACATGAGCAGCACCCAGGGGCAAGAAGACGGGGTCCGAGTCAGTGGGACAACCAGAGGACCGCTCCTCTACCGAGGGCCCTGCTGCTGGCCACAATAAGTCCTCCAGTGGTTAATATTAGCAATTATATTTCCCTAACTTTTACTGCACCTTATGTTTTCAGAACTATTAATTCTGGTTCCACTTCCTAATTCTATTTTTACAAAAGCTTCTTTGATCTTGACTATCTGTTTCTAAATTCTGGTTATCCCTGCCTCTAAGTTCTAACTGCCTCTGCTATGACGCTCTGTACTACTAATATTAGTCTGTCTTTAGCTAAGCTTGCCCAGTTGGCAACTCTTTATTTAAGGTTTTGAATAAAACTCAGATTGGCCAATAGCTCTAGCCACTGAGTCCAGTCCTTTGGGTTGTCCTCTTCTAGTCTTCTTAATCTTGAGGCTTTGACAATTCCCACCAACAAAATGCCCAACCAGATATTTGACTATTTTTGATAGGATATAGTACATACTACTACTGTTGTGGGGATTCTGCACAGCCACATACAGAACTATGCACAAGAAAATAGGATGTTGGTGATGGGAGGTTGGACCTTCCTCACACCTCAGTCAGAAACCACACAATCCCCTGACTGACTAGCTATAGTGTCTCATTAGGTCCCCGAACCCCCACCCGAAGCTACCCAAGGATTACACAACCCAGAGCATAACACCCTTTCGCTCACTCACTCGTGTAAGTCCACCAGCACACCAAATACCACAGAGTCTATGTGTAAGTTCAAAAGGTTTATTTTCAACTAACATGCTCTGTACGTTGTTCTATAAAATTCAGTGTACTACAGCCAGCTCCAACAGCAAAATGCATAAGATTAAAACAATAAACATTGTTACTTACAAGTGCATGATAGAAGACAAAAGATCAGTGCGAATTCTGGGAGACCCCTCACCATAAAATGTAGAAGTACTGGTTACATGCATCATAAGCTCTGCAAATCTCTGGCTCGTAGAAGGGAATCTTCCGCCTGTTATGAGAAACATGGTGCACGTTAGATAGTATTATGCAAGCATTTCTCAGTCATGCCAAAAAGTGTAACATGTTATGGCTAAGCAATACAGACCAACCGAACTCCATAACAAAGTGGCCTGTTTTTCGACCTCTTGTATGCAATGCTCAGACAGTAGCTATATGAACTCATGTGGGCTCAAAGGCATCTACTGCACAACAAGCTGCAAAGTAACATGCGCAAAAGACATGAAGCTAAAATGGTTGCATGGCTCAGGCTAACTTTGCAAAGAGTAGAGTAGACTATAATGACCCTAGGGACCATAACACTACTAGTGTCTACTGACTCTTCTCTAGTACCCGATTTGGACTAGTAATGTATGTTGTATATGTATGTATTAACTTTTTTTTCAATCTTGCCAGTGAAAACGAATAAATAGGGGGAGGTGTACAGGCATCAAAAAATGTGTAATGTTTTTTCTAGGCGTATTACCGACCACCGGTGCCGGCGGGGCCAGTGGCGATGGCGATGCGGCCATTCCGGAGGGGGCAGGAGAAGCGGCAGTGACACCTGCAGGAGCTACTACAGGGGGTGAACCAGCAGCAGTGGCGGGCGGTGGAAGGTTATATAAGGTTTCAGCCTCTTATCCAACCTATCACTCCTTTGTCAACGGTAAATACTCACGAAAAACGTATTTATATAAGTGCATCAATAATTCCACATAAACAGAAACAACTCATTGTCTATGAACACGTTTTTTCGTCTTTTGATTTTTTATTTATCAAAAATATCAATTTTTCGTATTTGTCTTTTCTGTATTTTCTCTCTTGATATTCAATTAATCATACAACATTTATATACATGCAATCATTGATGTGGACATTATACACATTGTTGTCAAATCACAGTTGTTAGACACAAGAGAAACCCCCAAATAACACCATAAATTCTACATTCTCACCTCGCATACTATTCATACATCCTAACAAACATACCACACAAAAAGGAAGAAAATTGTTTTTATATAAAGCGATAAAATACAGAACTGGAAAGATCATATGGGATACATCTATTTGGTGATTTCCCAAGATCGACTATAACAAATATGACATCAATGTGTATTTCCTCCTTAGTTTTGTTTCAGGTGATCCTTGAAAGATTTATTTTCCAGATGTGTCGTAGCTGGTCTATGTACATTTCGGTGAAATACTCTTTAGTATCACCTTCCTCAGGACCAATAAAAACAGTTCTTTGTTTCTATACAAAGGGGGGTTCTATTGTAGGTGAAGCGCCAGAAGTTATCAAGTTCACACCACCCTGCAGCTTCCAAAGGGGCAGGTATTAGGCCAATATTTATCTACGATATGTATAGTCCTCGATGTCTAGGTACTGGTCATAGAAGACATTTCCTATATTTATTGTAATCTCATATGATCAAAGTATTCGGAGGTAAGCGTAACTACACAAAGTACACCCAGGGTTAGTTTAGACAGGTGCTAGAGTTCTTGAAGGCACTCCTAATTGGGACCCTAGCAGGGGAAGGCTAGATTCCTTCTCCTTCTTGCACTTCTTGGTCTAGACCTAGGTGATATCACTCCTGTGTGTCTCTCCTGTGGGTGTTGAAAGGCCACTGATGGTCTTGATTCTTCTTGTCACAGTGGGTGACATGATAGTGGTCAGATCTTTAAAGCTCACTCAATCAAATGTGTTTGCCTTTCATTATGAGTTTCGTTCTGTGTTACACAAATCTATGATCTCTCTGAGAATATTAGCTTGAATATTGAGTCTGTTATTTTCCTTTATTCAATCAGTTTTTCAAGGTGCCATTCAATACCAGGCCTAACAAACATTACAAATAAATTATCTTCAGAAATCGCAATGATTTATAATAGCTCCAACAGTTCTAAAGTTAGTTGGAGGCCTGGATTGAAGAGTTATCTTTGCTTCTGCCCAGGAGTTTGTATTAGAGTCAGATGTAGGTCTGATTGGGTGCAAGAAGTGGTAGAGTCTCTACTGGAGACACATTGTCTAATCAGGAGTCCTCTCTGCATATAAAATGTTGAGAAATGCTTATTAAATACTTTGCATTGCAAATCTTTACAAAGCAGATTATCAACTGTGGAGTATAGAAAATGACCATCTTTTGCATGGTGTACCATTAGATTGTTGCCTTAACTGTTTTCCCTGGCTGTACAATTCTGTGCACTTTATCCCTGCTAACCAATAGTAAGATGCCTATACTCTCCCTTTCAACTTGCTGAAATTGGCCACGCTCTAATTGGCACGTTTTATTTACCTATCACAACCTATGTATTGGTACAAAGTGTACCCTGGGCCTGTGAGTCAAGGTCACTAATGGACTGCAGCACACATTGGGCCATTCAGTAAAGTGACAGTGAAAAAATGACTGCATGCCTCTCATTGGTAGCCTGGCTGTTGTAGCTTTCAACAGCAAACTCGACCTGTCAAAATAACACTTTTGACAGACCTAAAGCTTCCTTTTAGTATCGTAAATAGCCACCCATAAGTAGGCCTTACTCTATTTATTGTACAAATGCTATGATGAATACAATTACCTTACCACACCTACCTGCCTGTCTTACTGCCCATACGGCAGAGTGAATAGGATTTAAAAATAGGGCATGTAAACATTTAAACGGCTGGCGGGTCCATAGGAAAATACTTGGTTGCAATATTACATTTAAGAATGCTGATTTTGGATAAGAAACAGCTAGAAATGTGATTCTTGAAATCTTTTTACTAGTTATTCAAAATCTGATTCAATGATGAATTTGAACTTTTATTAGCTATTAAGCAAAAGGTTCTTTTATAAAAGTTATGTTTTCCATGCCTAAAGCCTCTGGAGGACAATTGGCATGAGCTTAAACTGCCACCTGAATCGCCCCCTTGATGAGGTATGAAAACTGCTCCCAGAGAAGGACAAAGGCCTTGGGTATGGAGAGGTGTTGTTGTTCCCTTGAGAAGATGGCCAGTGGGCTGGGGCCAGGAACTTGATTAACTTTAAAGAGGCCTACCCTATCACAGGCAACTGTTAGCTGAAACCGGGGCAGACCCTCTCTTTGTCCCCCTAAGCGAGGTAGGCACCAATCTCAGTAGTAGATAAGCTGCCTCAGAAATGGTTTAGCGTGACCTGAGAGGAGGGGTAGCTCATTTGCCGGGTCGCACCTCTGGTGGGTACACAGGATCTGCACAAGACCAGAAGAATTTTGCCATCTTGGATTTAGGCAGGGGGGCACTGTGTGATTGTAGGGCACACAAGAACTGCTGCAAAAGTGGGAAAGGTAACCCCATGGAATTTTTAGTCCACTAGGAGCCAGAAGTCACTTCCTCCAGCAGACTGGTGCCACGCATAAATGTCACACACATAGTATCCTCCTCAGAACACTACTTGGCCTTTGGAAGATCAGAAGTACACAGAATATGCTGCCTGCGACCTAAGAAGAGCATAGAAGACTGAACCTGCTCTCCCTCATTTACTCAGGGCAAAGAAGTTGACTCCAAGAGTCATGAGACTGATCTTCTGTTAAAACTCTATGGACACTATAAGCCACAAGAGGCCTCTTCTGCAATTACTCAGCTGACTTGTTCTAGCTTGACCTGTGCTGGACTCTGCTGCTATCCTCTGCTGAAAGAAGTATTGACCCCCATGGTCTGTCACAATGGGTACTCAGATCCTTGATTGTGTTAAAATGTTCTCCTCCTAACACATCCTGAAACTTGAGACTTCAAAAACTTTTATGGGCTTCAAAGGACTCCAGAGGACTGCAACCAATTAGCCAATCTAAACTGACAATTGGCACTGGGCTGATGATTCAGGTTGCTCCCGTGTGGAGCTTTTTCACAGCAGAAAATCTGATTCAGCGAGACCTTGCAGAAAAGCTATTTGGCTTTATGGTGCCCTCTTTGGCTACAGCCTGCTGCCTTTTCAGGCTGGAAGAATTTTGAAGAAAAGTGACTATGAGCAGATGTAGAGATCTTGACCTGGCGAAGAAGCCAACAGTTTACGACTGGTAAGGTTTCTTCTCTGAGTGCGAGTTTCGAATTTCTCCCATTTGGGAGCCTTTCTGCCAAAAGTCAAGGGTTCACTGAAACCTCATCCTGCTCCCATACAACAGTGTGAAACCCTCTTCAGCCACAGCCTGCTCCCTCGCCCACAGAGGTTTTTTTACTTTAAATCCAGAAACTAAGTCCAAAGGTCCAAAGGTAAAACCTCTGGCCGGGTCAAACGTGGGACCTGTATCTGACCCTCACTCCATCACAGTCATCCTTAACTTGCACCTAAAGACTGGCAAGGTGGCCATCATTGGCACGTAATGCTTTTTGGCGCCATTTTGAACCTTAAACATTAAAAAATTCACAACTTCACTTTCATATTTTGGATGTTTGTCATTTTGGTGACATTTTACTTATTAAAGTATTCTGTATATTTCTAAATTGGTTCGGGTTTTTTCTTGTGATTAAGTACTTCCCTCATATAATCTAAATTAAGCTTGTCTGCCCGGTGTCGTATCTACCAGGGGGTTGAGCTCACGTTAATTTAGTGCCTTTACCGCTACTCAAAGGCAAGGATTGTGGTTGTTGCTTAATATGGTTCACCCCCCTTAATTAATGAACACTCCCAGATTCCTACATGCATTACTGCTAAGGACACAATCTGATAGATGTCAGATATAGCAATTACTTGGTGCCATTTGCCAAGTGATCTTAATATCATAACATATTGGTATTCCAGACACCACCAAGATCCCAGCAATTGCCATCTTCATCCTACAGTATTCAGAAAAATTTCATCTCAATGGGGTCCGAGTTCTTTGGATTAATATTGGTCCCAACATTTGAATAATGCTTTTGCTCCTTTCCTGATTAAAACCAGAGTTCTAGCTCAAGTGCAATGTCAGCACGCATTACTTTTCTTAGTGAATCAAGCTTGTGCTCCAAGGCTTGGTTCCCAACCCCACTGGGTAGATACTGATTTGCTATCTCTCAAAATGATTATCTGCAAACTTATTATGTTATTGTTTTAGGGCTTTTGATATTTCCTTCAGACAATTAACACCTCTTGGGGTCTATTTTACTTTCATTAGAAGAATCAACAAAGATCTAAGCTCTGTGTTTTATCCTTATTTACATAATCGACCAATAATGTATATGGATTCTTGTTTCAAAGTTTATGAACAAAAACTTCTCTTCTTAGAACATCCTCTAGCACAGTATCTAATTTAATTTTAAAAAAACTTCTAAACTTGATTCTACTCCCGTGCTCTGTCATTGGATATAATGGATTATTGCTCTTGCTGGGATTGGTGTTTCTTCCTTTGGAGCCCATACTACAAGGGAAGCCATGATATCTAAAATCTTTTGGATGAGGTCCAGATTTGAAGACAGTCTTAGTTGGTCTAAAGTTATGATTTAATTATGCATGCCTTTCACTGTAAGCAGATTTCTACTGGTGTATAATAAAATGCATACTTTCCTAGCTAATTCTGAAGGAAAGTCTAGAATTTTATCAAAGACATTTATCAGACTATTATTCTGCATGATTATACATGAACACATGACCCAACACCTACGAGACATCCACTGGCTCCCTGTCGAGAAGAGGGTCACCATCAAACTCCTCACCCAAGCCTACAAATCCCTCAACAATATCGGACTCAAATACCTCAACGAGAGAGTCTCCTTCCACGCACCCAAGAGGAACCTCCGCTCCACCGACCTTGCCCTGGCAGAGGTCCCCCGCATCCTCAGAAACAGAGCAGTTGGGAGAGCTTTCGCCTACATCGCAGCCAAGACTTGGAACGAGCTCCCTGTAAACATCAGACGCTCTCCGACCCAGCACACGTTCAGGAAGGATCTCAAGACCTGGCTCTTCAACTGATCCGGAGGGGTTCCTCCCCCCAGCACCGTGAGACTCTCATGGGTGAGTAGCACACTTTACAAACCCCTGATTGATTGAATGATTGATTGATTTATATACTAATTTTCTCCCATTGCATTTCAGCTCTGCCTCTGCAGTCCTATGTTGTAGCCCAATAAATGTCCTACCAATGCAGTTCATTGGTTACTTCAGGAGTCTTCAAAATTTCTCCAGTCTACTCTGTTCTCTACAAATGCAAGGTCTCTTGAAATGTGCAATGTTTCCTTCCCATAATTTTATTGAATTTTTCTCAGGATTTTTTCATTGTATTATTAGCCTGTTCAGTTGTCCTGCTTAATATTTCACTAGGTCATTCAGTTTAATAACTGTGTATGAAAGAAAAGAGGGCCTGTTGCTTGCAGGCAAGATTACTATAGGTATAGCATAAGGTTCCTGTGTCTTCTACAACTTGTTTCCCATTCACGGTATTTTTAAAGCATCATTGGAATTGTAACTTTTTTTGTTGGCTGCTATTCTATATATAGCTAGAGAAATCTGTGTTGCATTCTTCAACATCACTTAAGATACTTTGTTTAAAGCTATGAGTACGGATCTCACTAGGGGTGGGAGGAACTCGTGGAATTTGATTTGCGGAATTATTTACAGAAAAACTCTGCGAGGTTCCGCAGTGTTCCATATATGGTTGGAAATAGGCACATTGTGCTGTGATTTAGCTCTGGTAGGTGCTCCACACTGAAAAATTGGTACCAACGGCACCACATGGGGGCACTATGGGACGCAGCTACTCTAATTGATTTTGTTGCTGCTCAAGTACATTTTTGAGCGGTAGCATTCTAATGTGAATGGTCATGACCGCCTGTGTTAGATAAATCTGACAGGATTTCCTCCTAGAGGGCAGTGATCATGCTAGGGGATGGTAAATCTCACTCGCGCTCATGATCTTATCATTCCGGAGTCGCATGCCAGAAATAATTATACCACACAGCGATTGGCAGAATTTGGTTGTAACTCCGCATTTCAAGAGTAAAGTGGAATCACCAAAATTTAGCCAATTCCGCTAGCGGAATGGAGTATTTAGCCCACTCCTAGATCTTACTATCATCAATTTTAATGTGTCCTAGATATTAGTAATGATTGATTATCAAGATCTATTATATTCATTAAGATATTCATCATCATCGGTGAAGGTGAGGAAGGGGCCTCACACAAGGCTAAAAACATCTAGTCCATCATTCATTTTGTATGTGACTCTTACATTGTGCAATTTGTTGAAGTTTGGTTAAACATTCACTGCTAGTAGGAATATTGTTCTTACACCAGTCAATCAGAATACAATCTCAGGCTGCTGACAAAGATGTAGCGAGCCACTCATGACTGTGTACGTTCAGAACTATTATGTCTGTTATGATATATAGTGTGGCTAAATGCATATATGCAGTAGTGTTACGGCGCTGATGAATTTTAGTTTAGACCATACCCTTTTCCAGTAAGACATTAGGACTCAGCAGTCCCATAGGATGTTGACTATGTTACACGTGTTGAAGACATATTTCCAGCACTTATCATGATTAAGGAGCCTTGCTCTCCTTATTTAGTGAGGGCTCTAGAACCCATCATTAAGAATTGTAAAATATAAGAATGTTAGTCTGATTCTCTAAGCATGTTATTATTGTTTTATAGAAGGGAAGCACAATTCTCTGAGGTATATTTGTTGTTCTCAAGAGTTTGCCAATAGAGTATGGTGGTAAACCGATTAGGAGTTGAGTAAAAATATGTAATTTTGAGTCTGTACAGTCCAGAGACAACTCCTCCGTAAAATCACCATGTTATCAAATAATGCAGAGTGAATCCAATAATGCCACAGGGATCACTGCTAACCAACTGTGAAGGCAGTGAATCTACTTCCTGCATTTCCAAAAGTCAGTGAATCTCAATCAATAATCTGTTTGCAGCTCATGTGAGGGTCTAGGGGTACCATCTCATACTAACTAATCAAGGTACTGCAGCCCTTCTTCTAACCAACTGAACAAGTTGATTGGTTAATTTACCACTTGGATATCTGCACTGTGCCATATGGGCATCATCTTTAAACCTTGGCTCAAAACTCCCTTCCGCTTGCGGAGTTTGCAGAGTTTTGGCAACTCTGCGTTCCGTATAGAAAAAGGAGTTGCAGAAAAACTCCACACTCCACAACGGAGCAGAGTTTTTTTGTTTGCGCGGCCAAAATGCGTTTTTGCTCATGCGGGAGTGACTTACTGGGTGCCTGCGATTACCGACGAGATTTCCTGAGCCATTCGCGAATGACACAACATTTGCTATGTGGCCACATGATCCCGCGAGTGTTTGCGATCACGAACACGTCATTAGGGACGCAGAATCTACTGCAACTGCAATATGGTCATGGTTATCTCCCCAAGCAGCATCAAAACCTTCTCAAAATGATGATTTGGATTAAAAAAAACTCCTCAAATTGACATTTGACTGTACTTTTTTGTGCAAGGAATCCTTTTTCTTTTTTTGAAGAGGAAGGAAGTGCCCCAGAGTCTCCAACTTCCTGTTCAGCAGGCTCCTCCAGTGCTTTGTTCATCTCCTGTTCACTTTTCATTTGGATTTTGAGCTGGAAGGATCACTCTTTGTGTGTGCTGCATCATATATCATTGGATTTGATTGAGGAATTTTGAATTTGAGATTTCACAAGTAAGTTGGAAAATTGTTTTTTTTTATTAGGGCAATGAACCTGGATTTATTTGTACTTTTCATAATTTTTGTTTTTTAAATGTTTCTTGTGGTGGGTGGCCTCTAGTTTCAGTAGGGGCCTAGTTGTTTCTTTGAAAAAAAATGTTTATATAAAGGAAACATGTTGCACAGTCCACTAAATTTTCTCCAACTTTTGAAATCAATTTGCAATATGTATTTAATTCACTATGTAGCCCTGTAGTCTACCAATAGGCCTTTCAGCCAGTAGGCCCCGAGATACTCATGGGTACATGAAACAACTATTTCTGTGGTGCCTGTTGAATTTGAACATGGCATGGACGGCACTGGATTGAAATACAAAATGTGTTTTTGGGGTATTTCACTTTTTAATTTTTTCATGTGTGTTAAATTCCTTTGTTGGATGTGTGTGGTTGTAACTTGCAAATATTTTCTTAGTCCTGTGGATTTTCGTTTTTGGCATTGCTGCATCTAAGATGTGTTGTTTAGCATGCCTCCTTTGTCTGGCCAGTGTTTGTAATAGCAGGCCATCATTTGCCTTTCTGAGCCTCAAACTTGTGATCAGGGGCCATTTTGTAAAGTCTATGTCCACCCATATATACCTGATTGTGTTCATTGTTTTCCAGGCCTCCTGCTTGTTGTTGTGGTAGCCTGGCCATGTGACTGGTGGCCATTTTGTGAAGGTAGCCAGTGTGCTTTTGCCATAGGCCTGCATTGCCTTCCCTTTGTAGGCCTATTGCTTGTCATTGTGGCCTGGCCATGTGGCTGGGGGCCATTTTGTGAAGGCAGCCAACATGCTTTTGCCAGAGGCCTGCAATGTCTTCCCTTTGTAGGCTTATTATTGCTCGTTGTTGTGGCCTGGTCATGTGGCTGGCGGCCATTTTGTGAAGGCAGCGAGAGTGCTTTTACCATGGGCCTGCATGCCTTCTTTGTGGTGGGCATGTCTTCTTGAAGTTTGTTGCTTTGCATGTCATTTCTTTCAACTTTTCTTCAGCAAAGATTTAGCATAGTTTGCTACATTTCTCGCAAGAAATGCGCATGCGCGGGCGTCCGCGCATGCGCATTTGTCAGGAAAATTGAAAACCAGGAAGAGGGAGCCCCGGGAGACGCCGCGTGTCAGGTAAGTGTCTTTAATTTGCTTTATTACAAATTAATTTTATCTTTTAAAAGTAGGGTGGGTGGGTGGCGGGTGGCGCGTAGCGGGGCTACGCGAAGCGCGTAGTGTGCGTAGATTCGGGCACACTACGTGCTGCTTCACGTAGCCCCACTACGCCCACTACGCCCACCCTTACTTGAAAGCCCTTGTTGTTGTTGTCAAAGTCTCACAAATGGTTTCACTGTATTTTTTATTGGTTTAAATACTGAGGTAATATTAACACTAGATAGTGTGACCACACACACTAAATTATATTATATTTGTTTATACTAGTAATTGAACCACAACAATGTTATGTCTCACTGATGTTCTTCTTGCTTCTTCGCTTTTATGTGCACAAACGAGGGGGAGACAACATCACTTATTGTAATGCCAGACAGAAGGCCTGACTCTGCGCACACCGTCACGTGACGTGTGACCACAAACAGACATCTCTTTAACTTGTGCCACTGCATGCTAACTGACATTTTCTAGATGGCCCCAAAGAAAGGTACCAGGTCCAGTACCAAGGAAGTTGCCAGTTAGAAGAATAAGGCACTACCACTTACCACCACCGGTTTGTCGCCCAAGACCTTTTTTGGGAAACCTAAAATTGTGCCTGCAGCAGCGATGTCCAGGGAGCAAACTAGAAGCAGCACCCCCGCATGAGGGGACCCACCCCACCAACCTAAGCCTAAGCCCATGTCTGTCGCAGAAGCAGTCGGTCTAATCACGAGTCCAACGCCGACGAGCAGTGATAGTGAAATTGACTTATCGGTATTGCAAAGTAGTACCCAATCAATGCAGGGAACTCAGATAAGTGGGCAACAACAGCCACAACCACCCCCAATAGTAGTTGTTCTTCCTAAAGTAGGGGCAGTTCAGGAGATCGAGGTTCCTGCCGAGGAAGAAGAAGAGCAAGCCACTCTTTCAGAAGATCCATTGTCTTCCAGATCCCCAGCAAGGAAAAGGGGGGTTAGTCCATCAATTTCTCCTCCTAGCCCCCTTTATGATGATCTAGACACCACTGGGATCCCACCTCCATCTGAGTTGGAGGCAAGCCACACCCACGAGACAAGGAAGGTTCCAGAAAGCCTTAGAGTTATGGAGGTAGATGTAGTAGAGGAGGATGATGGTGATGAGCCAGTCATCACGGACATTAGTCCCGCCCCAGTGGAGACCGACATTACCCCATCCCAAATTGCTGTGAGGGATGTGGCACAGAGACCACCAACACAGATGATACCACCAATGCCACCTTCAGCTTCCATATTTTGCCAGCAGCAACCTACATCCACCACAACCACCTCAGTAGAAGTAGGTACTGCAGAGAGTCAAACTTCATGCAGACCTATCAGTTTATCCGGTATTACAAGTGGCACCAGCAGTGCCAGAAAGTTGACCTCCCCAGTTTGGGACTTCTTTTCGGTTAGCAGGAAGGAGGTGAACATTGCTATATGCTTCATTTGTGGACAGGGTGTTATTTGGGGTAAGCTTGGTACAAACTATGGTACGGGAGGCCAAACAACCCATCTGAAAAAACACCACTTGATCCAGTAGGACGTGCACCTTAGCGGCCCAAAAAAAGCACCCATTGTTGGTGGTGGAGATAAAGAAGTAAAAGATCCGATCTCGGTGGAAGGTGAACAAGAGGGAGACATTTTCTCTGGAACACAAAGTAGTCCTGTCTCCAGTAGTGCAGTGGTACCGCCCACATCCTCATAAGCAACATCGCAGTGGCACAAGAGTCAGGCTGAGACACCAAGAGGTCCCAGGCAAGAGAGTACCGCAATGAAAAAATGTGTGATGCACCTAACAACATCTGGCGTCAAGAAGTCACCTGCATCAGTCGCACCAGAAAAGAAAAAAATCCAGGCTACCATTCTCAGCATGTTTAGGTTGGATGGGCAGTACTAACGCAACCACCCAATGGCACGTTTGTACAATGCAAAGCTAGCTAAAATGTTAGCACTGGACCTCCTCCCTTTTTCTTTTATGGAAGGGGTGGGTTTTCATGAATTTGTGACAGCCACCTGCCCAAAATGGAAGGTTCGCATCCAGTCCTATTTCGCAAGCGTTGCTGTTCCAGCACTGCATCACGACGTGCTAGAATTGCTTGGACAATCTTTGCCGCAGAGTGCTGTTCACACTATCCACCTGGCAACAGACATGTGGACAAGTTGCCAAGCCACTGATTACATGTGCATCTCTGCACATTGGATCTCTTTTGTGAGGGTTAGAGACAAGATATCTGCAGCAGTTGTTATTTACACTGCTAAGATTTTTAATGCCACTCGGAAACATGCAACTGTAGCTATGTTCGCAATGGAGAAAGGTCATACTGCTACAAACATTTTGGAAGACTTTGACAGCAAGATCTTTGAATGGTTGCGACCAAGAGGGCTTACCATTGGTTTTGTTGCCACAGACAATGGCAGTAAGATAGTTAAGGCCATGGTCAATGGTGGCTATTTCAGGGTCCTGTTTGGCGCACTGCATTAATATCATTTTACAAGACTTTCTTTAAAAAGAAGTCAGCAACTTACTAACCACCTGAAGAAGAATCTGCACACATTTCAGGCATTCTTTTAAAGCCTGGAGGCAGCTGAGGATCATTCAACATAATAATAGAATGCCAGTTAAAGCACTCATCCAGGAAATGCTAACATGTTGGAACTCAACTTATTTAATGCTCGAACGTCTGTGTGAGCAGTAAAGACCAATCAATGAATATGGGATGAAAAGAAGGGATGCTACTCTGAAAGGCATGATCATTGAGATGGACCAATGGGGCCTAGTTAACCCCTTCAGCGCTGCGCGGATTCCCCCGCGGTGCTGAAGGGTTCTAGCGCGGGCGGGGCCATGACGGAACGGTTCCGTCATGAGCACAGCTCAACCGATGCTCATGACGGAACCGTTCCGTCATGAGCATCGAAGGGGTTAAATGCCTGACAGAGATGCTGCTTCCTTTGGAGGTCTTCACATGTGAAGTCAGCAAGGAAGACTGTACTATGCACCAAGCTATCCCATTGTTGCACATGCTACAGGAACAGGTAAAGGATGTGTCTGCAATGTACGCAGGTGTGGAGTAAATAAAGAAGAATATGAGTTAGTGGAGAGCTTATTTGAAAATACAAGGGTGCAAAGAGGCATTGTGTCATCCAACCATTACATTTGTACCACAATTCTTGATCCATGGTACAAACCATTACTGCACTCTTTCATTCCTTTTTCATACGGGGATGTTGCAGCTACAAAACATGGATAGCTGTGCAAGCCAGTCAGCTAGAAAAAGTACTGCTGGGAATTAGAGCCCCTCCTCCTACTGGGCACAACAAGTACTGCAGGGCAGCCTTCAACTTCAACTTGAGAGCCTTAGGGCACTGCGGTTGGCTCACAGCAGCTAAAACCCCCAACAACAACAGGAGCATCAGTCCAAAAACTGGCACAGAAATGGCTTCTACAGGCAGGGCTTAAGTCCAGTGCGGAGGCAAAGGCAAAAGATGCCAAGCAAAGCGAGCATCCATGACCATTGAGCGGATGGTTCAGGCCTATCTGAATGACCCAAACAGAGGTCTACTTTAATCAAAACCCATTGCTGAATTGGTATGGGAAAAGGCGCCAATGGCCAGTGCTCAGCAGGCTGGCAATAAACTTTCTGGCTTGCCCTGTAGCAAGTGTCTCTGCTCAGCGTCTCAGTGGTGCGGTTGCCGTTCTGACAGTAGAAGGACCAGTCTCTCACCCCAAAACGTGGAGAGGTAAACCATGATAAAAATAATCAGCACTTTATACTACTGAATTACACCATACCTGAAGTAGCACAGTAGGAAGATAATGATGGCAACTCAGGTCATGGAAGAAGTGTCTTAGGTGACCTACTTCTGGGCGAACCACCAGAGTTTGAGGACGAGCTCTACTTCCCTGACTACTATTAGGCTCTTTCATTTTCAAGTTACTTTCTCTCTTTCTTTGGCGCCACAAAAAGATCGAGAAGACGATGTAGCTGAGGAACATTATTTACTTTATTTTTTGTGTGTGTCACTGTCTTTCTGGTTCACAACAAATCTATCCCCACCGTCTTCCTCTTTTATTGCCAAATTGGAGTTGAAACTGTGTGCAGTCAGTGAAGAAGTAAGTCCACCCCTGACTCACCCTAGTGCCATTTCCCTCAAGCCATATATAAATGGGGAATACAAATGTGAAATGTGTGCCTGCCTCAGTCCAAACCTGGGCCCTGACTATATATCTATCCTTTCCGAGCCTAGAGGCATTGCCCCGGAATAACATGATAAATGATGGCATGTATTGCACGCTGACTGATTGTTGTTTGTTGTGCATGATGTCTACTATTCTATACAAAAAAGTGACTCAAGTCAATCTTTCCCTTGTTCAAAAACAAAATTGTACTACTGCTGGCCGATCCATTGCATATTGAATCGGGATGAGTCTGGACTCACTCGGGACACCTTTGGTACAGAGTTGGACACCATGACCATACCATACTCCCAGTCGGAGTCAGGAGGATCAGAGATGATTTATGGAATGACTCAGGGCATGAAGTGGCATTAAGGTAAACAACAACATCAGACCTGCATGTCTGTGTACTGGTGGTGTGACTGACAGCGTTGCATTGATTTTTTTACTTAATTTCGAAAATGCTATGTTGCTGTGTGTGTGTGTGCTCAGTGCTGTCTGGCTCAAATTTAAAGCTAAGTGGAGGTTGGGTGGGAGGACCTGCTCCTGTTTTTGGAGGTAACTCCCGGAAACAGACATGATTTATCCATGCCTCCTCTGAAAGTCTTCTTGTTGCACTCTTCTTTAATTATGCAATTTGACTTTTCTCCTTGATTTTTCAATATCCTTTTTGTTTTTCCATCTAAAGTCCCAGCCTTTACCCTGTGCCATACTGGGGAAAACAACTCACTCCTACCTTACCAAACCGCATCCACCAGGCACCCAAGATTGACGGACAGACAGTCCAAGGAAGGACCAAGAGGAATGCGGAGATTCTACTCCTACTTTTGCAATAATATAGTATCATTTCCTTTGATTATTTTTTTTCTTCAATCATTAATACTGTGTGTGTTGTT
Organism: Triturus cristatus; assembly: GCF_964204655.1. NCBI lineage: Eukaryota > Metazoa > Chordata > Amphibia > Caudata > Salamandridae > Triturus > Triturus cristatus. The sequence continues at coordinate 315,522,796 of NC_140588.1, read as the reverse complement.
TAGGTTTGCTTATATTTGACTCCTACAGATATTTTAAAATTTTATTTGCAATCTTTCAAAGGAAGCTTGGTACAACAGAACATAAAATGTATGGAACTTGGGTCTCTCTGGGGGCAGACATGTAATTGCATAATTAATATACTGCCCTGTATTAGTCTAGTACTACTCAACAGCAAGTAATCATCATTATGCATGCATTTCCTTTTTTCTCCCTTAACAGATTTATGATGGTCGGCTGCCAAGATGAATGTGTGTTGTCCATGTATAGTGTTTTTCTTTGTCAAACCTTTCCCAAATCCCCCTTCCCAACCATTTATCAAACCTTAAACCTCTTCCCCCAGGCTGTGTAATTTATATTGAGGTGTGACTAAATTTAATGTACACCAATAATTGATCACACACTTTCTGGGGCAGATGTGGTGAACGCAATACTAACTCAAGGCAGGGGGAGGATCTTCTTCTGCTCTAAGTAAATATACTATAGCCCACACTGGCAATATATAGATTAGAATATCCACTCATTCACATAAACATCAATCACAGGTAAGAGAAGAAGTGTGGGGAGGCATAATGTATATAATATTGAAATTAATTAATTCACGAGTCCATGGGGGGGTTAGTTGCAGACTGCATAGACTAAGAGGAGAGACTGACAGTAGTAGGACAAGTGAGGGTACCGCATCTATGTGTTGGTGTGTTAGCCAATCGGCAGATTTCAAAAACAAGCTGCGGCCCTGTAGCAAAGGAGTGAAGAAAAAAAGTAACCTCCAAAAAAGATTTACATCAAATGTAAAAACTATAAATAATGTGTTCCCCTAACAAATAAACTAGAATGATTAAAAGAAACCCACAACACCTGACCCACCCCTCTCCCTAACCCCAACCAATGTCCAGTAAAGTCCAATTGTCTATAAATGTCTATAAAAATAGAACAACCAAGTTTTCCCCAACTCCCACATTCCCACCCTCTCCCCAACAAGTCCCACCCACCAAAAATAAGACTAAAAAGGGGACAAGGGTCAAGACTGAGGTCTAACAGTGGGCTTGCCATATCTTATGCCCTAGCGTGTGGTACTGCTTCTCAATCCTGGCCTCTAGGCGTGCCACCAGGAGGACCAAGCAGCACTGAAATGTTTTGCAGGAACTACAAGGATGGGCAGCAGTGTTTGAATTGCAGCAGGTGGCTACCAGATCACGGTGCTGTGCCACCAAAGGCACCTGGGGGGCCTGGCTAATGCCCGGGGCATTGGATGCTACAGCTGCTGCCTCTTCCTCCTCCTCCTCTGCCAGAACCACCAGCCGCCGATATTCATCCCTGATGGTCGTCATCTTCCATTGCCAGGCCCTGGCTGCTAACTCCTGCCAGTTGGGTTGGGAAGGAGTAGCTATATCAAGAAAGAAAAAAGACAATTGTAACCAATACTCTTAGCAAAACAGTAAAACAAAATTATACACATAGAATTATAGTGGCACAGTAGCACAAGCAGTACATAACATTTGTGGTATCCTCACTTCCTCGGCCCCTAACATTTGCATGTGATTAGAGTTTCAGGCATTAGGCAATATGGAGTAGACAAGTCTTCTTCTTCTCTCTCTCTTATTTAGCTAAATTAACCTTGTAGGGATACCAGCTCAGTCAGCTTGTGCCCTAGACAGACATAGTCATGTCGCAGGCTCATGTTACTTTAGTACTGTCTGCAGGTGGGGCAGCTGTACCACACAATTATCTATATTTCAATAATGACTACACTCTGTTAAATCAATGGCAAATGCTCAATTTTCACTTTCACCCTGACTACTACAACAAGGCAGATGATATGAATACTAATATTAATGATGATATACGGCATGACTTAATGTACATCAATTGTTTGATTGTAACCATGCAGCTAATAGGCCACCCATGGCTCACACGGTCGAAATGACATGGGTAGGGAGCGGGAGTGGGCCTCGGAGTTGGAGGGCGGTGATTGATGATGGGTGGGGACATACACAATATATTTGTTGTGCTTGCAAACTACTGTGAGTCAAGGAAGTATTCTGAAATACAGCCTTGAATCAAAAACCTTAAAAAAACATTCCTTGTTTATTCTTCTTCACAGCGATTTTTTCCATTTATCATGGCATTTCTATTCTAGGTTTATTTTTTTATTGTTCACCCGTGGCTTTGCTACTCTGGTACGGTTTTCTTTTCTTTTACATTCTCTTCATACAGTCTCCACCTATGCTCTGATTAAATACCATCCAGGCAGTCATCTGTTCAAACATATCTGTCATTCTCAATCTCAACAAACCTTTCACCAACAACATTCATTTGTCATTTTAACCACCACCCATGCATCCTTGCTTGCCTTTGAGTTTGACATATGAAACATACCGGAGGATTCCTTTCACCCATACAGTTTCACCCACCCAGAAACTGGAAGGCATCCTTTCTTTCACCTTTCACCTACCCTTCAAGCACCCATGCATCCTATCAGCCACCTATATGCAACCTGTGCCCCCTTCCTTCACCCACGCATCCTTCTCTGCCAGTCATATATTACATATCACCCGTCCTTCCTCCTTCCATCCTTCTTTCCCTTTTCCATCAACCCATCAAGGTCGTCTGACTCTTAGTCATCTTCATAAAAATTTCTCTGCTGAGTTGAAGATAGAAGAGGCCATTAGTAACTCAACTCCCGCTAATGCTAATGCTAAGTAAAGGGTGTCTTCTTCAAATGTTCACAAATTAGTCTCAACAGTACAGTGTACACCTTTGCATCGAGTGTATTGTCAATAAGTAAGGAATATGACTTACCACCACCCGCCACTGCTGCTGGCTCACCCTGCAGCTGCCGCATCAGCTCCCTCCTGACTGGCATCGCCTTCGCCCCTGGCCCCTGCACTGGTGGTTGGTACGCCTAGAAAAGACATTTCACATTTTTTAGAATGCCATATACGCCTCCCCCTATTTATTTTTTTCACTAGCAAGATTGAAAATTCAATACCTACCCCACACACATCACTACAATTCGGGTACTACTAGAGTAGTAGAGTAGACAGTATGTCCTATCAAAAATAATAAAATATCTGGTTGGACATTTTGTTGGTGGCAATTTTTGACAAGCCTCTCAAGAAGAGGACAACCCAAAGGACTGGACTCAGTGGCTAGAACTATCGGTGAATCTTAGTTTTGGAAAAAAAAAGAGTGGCCAACTGGGCATACAATCGGATAGGATGTCTCTCTTGGTTGGAAAATAAAATGGTGCCATCCTCCTCCTCCTTCTCATACTTCCTTCCAGCCATGGTGCACGGTAATCAGTTGTTCACCATCATGGGCTGCTAATAAAACTAGTACTAGGCCTAGACAGGAAAAAGTAAAATACACCACTTTGGGGTGTCCAACGTGACCATCATTTTATTTACTGAATGAGCATGAGAAAGTAAAGGCAAGCCTTCTCATCTCAACAAACATGCATAGAATACCTTACATGGGCATGCAATCTGCACAGCAGAGTAGTAGTACTAGTAGTAGCAAGGACCAATGGATTCTCTGAGTCTTAGAGTACCACAACTAGGCAGTCCACAAAATATATAAGGAGAGAGGAAAAGCTGACAGAAAAAAGAGTCAGAGGCACTTTAATTTTATGTAAAAAAAAACAGGCACTAGATATATAAATAACTAAGATGATAGGTAGTACACAGATAACAAGAATTTAGAAACAGATAGAACGACGAGGATTTGGTAAAAAACTTAAATTAGGAAACAGAAATAATAGTTCTAAATAAGATGCAGTAAAAGTTAGGTAAATATATATTAATATATATTAACAACAGGAGGATTGCTGGGGCCAGCAGAGCCATCTGCAGAGGAGCGTTCCTGCTGGGAGGCACCTCCAGCTCCCGCACCCGCCTCAGCAGATCCTGTATTCTTCTTGCGACTGGATGCTGATCATGTAAGACATAATTAAAGAGACACAAATTGATTGGTGTTAACAATATATTAAAAAATCATTCCAAAAAGATTTTTGGACAGGAAACAACAATTGCAATAACATTGACCTATCTAATCAGATCGACTAATAGTAGACTAGTATCGCGGTTGCGGATTGTCCTATCTTTATTATTCCACAGTTCCATTCCGATTCCTGAATCTTGGACCTAAAACTACCTAGCCCGCCTATTTCAAAGACTTTGGAATGAATTTCAAAAAAATTATGTTTGATTCTAAGTTCCGATCTCATTCGCAATCATCTCAACTCCCTTTGACGGGCCAATTCACTAAGTTTGCATTTAGTCTTCTTACATGCATAAATGGACGTATGCATATTGCATACACCAAATTGGTTGTTTGCTTGCTATATTCACTCACTATACAAACTACAAAAGGTTCTATGAAGTACTAATGAGTCAGCATGTGAGAGAGGAGGACGTGTCATGCGGGGCGCAAAATTACCAACTAATACTAACTAACTACCACTATCTTAGTGACAGAACAAAGGGAATGAGTCTTTCTAGTCTGCATTACCTAACATAGGTTCTGTAACCTCTCTTACATAATCATCAGCCCAGGCGAGCTCAAAAATGCAAACAAGTGCGATTAGTAGCACCTGTCTATAGGAATAACAATCACATAATATAAGGTTTTTAAACTGAACTTACCTGCATGTAAGCAGCAGCATTCTTGCTATTTGGTAAAAAAAGAATATTCACAATAACACAGAACTCACAATAGCAATAAATAATTAGCTGCTCAGCAAGCCCCAGGACCTCAACACCTAGCAGGTCCAGCAGGTCCTGCTCTCCATCCAGGATGTCGGACTACCAGTGGGTGAGTTGGTTATGGGTGCGCCAGACCTCAGAGCAGCGAAACACTGCCCGGGACACCCTCGCCCACCGCCGGTAATGCTCCTGGATCCCTTGTCCAGACTTAGGCCTGCCGCCTGCTGCCAGGGTTAAGAGGAGGTGGTCCTGCACACAAAAATAACAGTGCAACTACCTCCACCTCAGAAAATAAGGCCCGGGGATTCACCCCTTCCGGTCGATGCCTTCTGCAAGGAAGGCGGCTTCTGGTCACACTCTACGTCGTCTTTTTACTCTTAGCCATGGTTCTGGGGCGGGGGATCAGAAAAGAAAACGTAGAAGTAAAAATAATAAACAGAAGAAGAAGTAGGAAAGTAAAAAAGAAAAACAGTACACAAATGCAGTAAAAGTAGAAAAAAACGCAAAATATACACTTGGGAAGAGAGAGGGATAGAAAATAAAGTAAAAAGATCAGAATTTTTTTTTAAGGAACAAAGGATTGAAATGATATAGAGAGGATTCAAAACAGGCACTGAATCATAATAAAGAGTAGAAAAACAAGATGGTCGCGCCCATTGGCGACACTGTGGTGAAGTTTGCACGATATTTCCCCCGTACGCGCAATCCACGTTGCCGAACATCAGAAACGTCTTGCGATGAGTTGTGAACAGGCAGAGCAAGCACCTCCGCCCGCTTGCGGAACTCCGCGTAGTGTTGCAGAGTTTTTTTTAATTCCATGTAGCACTGCTACGTGAACTCCGCCCAGGCTTAATCTTCTTATGAAGTGGTGGGTGCACATGGATTGAATTGTGAGAAATTTTCCATTTTAAACATTGCCTTAATAATTGGATTGTTTACAGTTGATGATACTAGGTGTAAATATGTAGTGGAAGAACCAAGTCCAGACATGCTAGAAATATATGCTTCAGAGCCGACCAACTAGCTGTAGCATCTAGTCAATGTAAAAAGCATGGCAACAGCGATAAGTGGAATGCCAGGCAATATGATGCTATGTGTAGCAATTTAAGGTCTCCATCTCTAGTGTGAGCCCATAACTTAGTTGCTTTCCTCCTCGGTTTGTGGCCTCTCCACACATATGATCTTATGATCGAGTCAATTTGCGTAAATGAGGGACTGAGACAGGTAACATGCCAACAATATAAATAAATCTGGATGTAACCATCATCTTAATAGTGTATACTTTCCCTCATAATTTAAAGTTAAAATGTTTTCATTTAGCATAGTCTAGTTTAGCTCTGTTTATTGGAGAAATATATTATCGTTCACAATCTATATAGATACCGAGATGTCAAAGTTTTTCTAGGACATGTCTAAGCCCACTAGGGTGGCTATAGTGGTGGAACTGTCAGTAGGCATTTATAACTACTCCAATTGATCTTACATCTGGAGACACTGGAGAAGGTATGAAAAATGGCCATAACTGCTGACAGTAGGGTGCTTGGTTCAAACAGTGATTGGACAATGTTGTCTACATAGACAAAAACAGTCTTACTTTTGTAAGTATCCCTTTTACTGCCTGTGAGTGGTGGATTGCAGCTGATACTAGGTCTAAAGCTAAGAGGACCAAAAGCAGTGGGCAATACTGCATGGTGCCTTTATCTCTAATGCCGCAAGGTGACAATGCCCTGCCTCTGGTTATGTAGTTATTGTATTGGGTAAGAAGAGAGATACGCATTTAAATCAGCAAGTGATTGCAATATCCAACCGTAAAGGCTGATATCATGAGGAAGGGAGATCTAGCATGATATCCTAACTTGAGTAATCAGCAGCTACCTCAACTTCTAGAGAACCCAATCTACAGACAGACAAAGAGCGATAGCAATACATTCACAATCAACAGAGCTAGAAAGAAAAAAGTTCTAACATTATTACTTCTCATTCTTGATATTATAGTCCAACCAAGGACATAGATTATTTATCTTTCATGTGTAATTAGGAAAGAATATTATAGGTACACATCAGTCCATATCATGAGGATACTTAAGGTATCATTTAAAAGGTTCAGTATGACACAGACTGTTTCTGAGAAATCCTCCCCTCCATCTGATTGTCATAGTCATTTATCATGTTTATTCTAATCCATTTTTATGAGGTAAATAAGATTTAACTCTATTCTTTGATAATGACTCCACGATGTGATCAAACCCACTCTGTCTGATTTCCTGCATAAAATCACAATCAAGCTGTTCTGTTTCACAATCCTCAAGTTACGTGGCTGTAGCTTGTTTTATCTATCTCCACCAATAGGATCCTGTTGAATTATAATGGTGTTCATTGCCAAGTGCTCTATATAGTTCAGTTACTCTTTGAGTTTTTCTGCATTCCTGAATTCTTTAGTCTTTTCATTCACTGTAATAAGCATTATTAGTGGGTCTTTTAGTTCATAGTTAGCTTCCCATTGCTAGAGCCTATGTCGGCGAGCACAAACACAATGGATTTAGGCCCAGATCTCTGTACTGGGTTGAATGTTCTACATTCTGTCCATCAATTGTTCTTTTTGCATTTGTCACCCTGAGTGGGACAGGTATGCCCAGAAGTGGGTCTCGTGCTCGCCATGCCACTGGAGTCAAGCTATCCTGGCTGATGAGGGGGGAAAACCCAAAACCGGTCCTAGGATTCCTGGTGCCAGTCCAGGGAGGACCTGGCCTGGCAGTTCGAGCTGGACTGTTCCCATATGGCACAAGTCCAAGACTGATTTGCAGATGGCTGGGTTCAAACTGGAATGGCATGGTGAGCAAAAAAACAATGGATTTAGGCCCAGATCTCTGTACTGGGATGAATGAATGCCATTGTTCTACATCCTGTCCATCAATTGTTCTTTTTACATTTGTCATCCCGAGTGGGACGGGTATGTCCAGACGTGGGTCCAGTGCTCACCAAGCTACTGGAGTCAAGCTATCCTGGCTGATGAGGAGTGAAACCCCCGAAACGGGTCCTAGGATGCTTGGTTCCAGTCCAGGGAGGACCTGGCCTGGCAGTTCAGTCTGGACTTTTCCCATTGGGCACAGAGTCAAGACTGAATTGCATATGGCTGGGTTCGAAATGGAATGGCATGGTAAGCAAAACAACGATGGATTTAGGCCCAGATCTCTGTACTGGGGTGAATGTATGACATTGTTCTACATTCTGTCCATTAATTTTTCTTTTAGCAGAGAGCCTCGGTTGTAGCAACAGAAATTTCTTGTCTTATGCGTTGGTGTCAGAGTAGTAATCTGCTGAAATAAAAACAGAGTTGTCTTCAAACAAGACTTGTCCATTCTTCTTTTTTTTTCCTTTCTTTAGTCCTCATTTAGAAAAAAAGAGCTCTGATTTCAAGAAGATAGGGCCAGTCAGACCAGTGAGAGACAAAAAAGCACCCGGTCACTCCGTACTGGAGGATGGGTTAATTTTAAACCTGGGGCCTGTTGCAAGAGTAGACCTCCTGGGTTGATCGTGGCCCCTGTTCTTCTACAGGCCAGTGTTTTAACATAGCTGAGCCACCATCATAACGGCCAGTAGAACAAGTTGGTAATCATTGGACCATTGGGTGCACAACCTAAATTTTTACGTAAGCAGAGAAGAAAGAATAAACCCCATAAGATAGTGCCAATGAAAGAAAATTGTGAAACTTATATTTTGTGAGAAAAGCTAGAGATATAAATTGTAAACCAAGTGTCCCAAAGATCCCAAAATTTTGTTTTCTTAGCCCGCTTATTTGCTCGATCAAGTTGTGAAATTCTCTGTATCGAGCCAATCCATTCAATTTTAGTAGGGGAAGAAGGGAGGATCCATTTTACACATAGCTCCCTTCGTGCCAGAAGGATCAAGACGAAAAAGAGCGCCTTCTGGCTTTTAGAGAATATTTGGTTATCCACCCCACCTGGGATCACACCAAAGATAACTGAGGATCCAGTCAAAACAATTTCTCTACCCATAATAACGGAGATGGTCTTACCCACGTGATTCCAGAAGGGCTGAATTGAAGGACACTGCCAGAACATATGGACCTCATTAACGTTGTTCTCAGAACATTTCGGGCACTTCTTTGTCACTCTGTTCCCCATTTTTGACAATTTCTGTGGTGTCCAGTAAGCCTTATGGACAGTGAAAAGGTGGTTTCTCTTTAAAGGTGCAGCTTTCACATATGACCACAAAAGAGACATAGATACTTGCCCTAAAGTTTCGAGGTCTTCTCCCGGCAGGTCCTTCTTCCAGCTCTCTGTGAATGGGTTCTGCATGTCGTCCCCGGTCTCGATTATCAACCAGTTCCATGCTGCTACCTCTTTCCGCATTGTGGATCTTATGCAGATTCCATTCACCAGGTCATGGTTCCCATCTGTCTCCTTCCCTTTTGATTTTATCCAACTCGAGATCTGGTAATATTTGAATTTTGAGACCAAGTTGTTTGAGAGTGCAGAGAGGTACTTCAATGAAATCAACTCATTATCTACTATTAAATGCCCCCACTTTAGTATCCCGGATGTACGCAGGGGAAGTGCAAGTGCGTCAAGTAGGCATGCCGGGGTGCCTGGAGAGTCCCATATAGGTGTTTCATCATTGTAGTATGGTATATGCAACATTGACCTCACCTGAGACCATACTCTAGTTGCAGCTAGGAGGACTTTCAGCCTGACCTTCTTAAAGAATTTTGGGTTGCCAAATTTAGAAAGAAAAGAATCAGCTTGATTTGTGTAGTTCATTGTTAAAGCCTTGAAGAGTGGTGAAAAAACAGAGCTATCCTTTAATAATTGACGTTAGTTTTTCAGGTGGAAGGCACAATAGTATATGTAAAGGTCTGAGGTGGCTATGCCGCCATGGGCTTTTTTCCTCCTAAGCTTCCTCTGAGAATTTATTGGGTTCTTCCTTTCCCAGATAAAAGAGGCAAATAGCCCCTGTACTTTACTAAACCAAATTTTAGAGAATTCTAATTACAACAGTAAACTTAGGTAAAATTGTCATTTTTAACAAATTTGACCTACCCAAGATGGAAAGTGGAAGGGTCTCCCATGCCTGTAGCTGTTGTCTCACACTCACAGTTGTTTTATCGAAATTCACCTGTGCCAGCTTATCTACGTTTTCGACTATTTGAACCCCAAGATATCTTATTTGATGTTTTATAAGATCGCTCTTGTAGGGGGGGGTTCCATGTCATTAGCTCTCTTTTCTGCTGATTAATTAAGTATCCAGACACTCTCCCGAAACTCTCCAGATGCTCCCATATCTCGGGAAGTGACTGGTCTAGATTCCCCGTCAAAATCATGAGGTCATCGGCGTATAGACCTATTTTCTTTTCCCAGCCATTACAACTAAAAGAAGAGATGCCCTGGCAAAATCTTAATTTGCATGCTAGTGGTTCAATATACATATTGAACAAAAGGGGTGAAAGGGGGCAGCCCTGTCTGGTTCCTCTGGAGATTTTTATTTGTTTTGTTAGATTGCCGTTAACAAGTATTCTAGCAGATGGATTTTTGTATAAGGCCCTCACTGCTGTTATGTAGATTTCTCCTAAATTGAAGCACTGGATCATTTAAGTAAGAAGGGCCAGCTGACCCTAGCAAATGCTTTTGCAGCATCAAAGGTCATAATCGTTAATGGGATCTCATATACATTTGCCAGGTCAATTGCTCTAATTAGATCATGAGTTAATTCATCGAGTTGCCTCCCCTTCATAAATCCCTTCTGATCAGGATGTATTATTTACCCTGCTACCCTATCTAACATTTTAGTCACAATCTGAGTATATATTTTGTGGTCACTGTTCAGAAGGGAAATAGGTATGTACGATTCGCAAACTCGTGGGTTTTTATTGGGTTTCAGAATGATGGTTATAGTGGTTTCATTTCAGGATGAGGAGAGGTCTTGGGCAGATAAAAAAAGCAGAATTAAATAGTTGGAGCAAGAATGGAGCTAGCTCTTCTTTGAGAATATTATATATTTCATTCGGAATGGCGTCAGGACCCGCAGCTTTTCCTTTCTTAAGGGAAGTAATAGTATGTCAAATTTCTTCCAAAGTAATTGGGTTACTCAGGTTATCTCTATGAGAGTATGGTAGTATAGGAAGCTGCAAACCTGAAATTGTTTTTTCAATGGGGCATATCAACAACAACCGGCGATAATTATCGCTAAGCGCACTTAGCGCTAGGATAGTTATCGCCGGCTAGCGTTGATTTTTATCGCTGAGATAGCGTGCTATTAGCAACGCTTATCTCAATTGCGATTAAAATCCTCACGCTAAGTGGCTAACGTGAGATTATTGCTGGAAACCCAGTGATAATCTCACGTTAGCTTGTTGATAGGGACTGACAAACTTAGCCATGATATCCTCCTTCCATAGGATGTCATGGCTAAGTCAGAAAAATACCAGACGTAAAAAAGCAGAGTTAACCGCGGTTAGCGCTGCTTTTTTTGTCTCTAACAGGGTTAGCGATATTCTTGATAATAGGAGAAATGTCGCTTAGCGACATTTCTCCTATTATTTTACTCTGGAACGCCCCCTTTGCATCTCATTAGAGATGCAAGGGGAAGCGTAGAGTAAAAGGGTGCTAACATGCAAATTTGCATGTTAGCACCCTGTTGTTGATAGGGTGCTAGTTTTATCTCTGCTTTTTTGGCTTTTAAAGCCAAAAAAGCAGAGATAAAGCCCTTGTTGATATGCCCCAATGTGATCTTCGCTCAGGATTAAATCTTCAGAGTAGAGATCTTGGAAGAAATGAGCGAAGGCCTCCTCAATCTCTGTGTCTTCTAAGATGATTCTTCCAGAGGTCGGGCACTTTAGATCTTTCACCATGTTCCTGATGTGGTCCGCTTTTGCTTTCCACGCAAGGAATTTGCCACATCCCTCTCCGTATTCATGATGAGACAGCCTACTTGCTTCCCATTTCCTTTTAGTTATTGCTTCTAGGTAGTCTGCTAACTCATTTTTAGCCATGGTTAGTTTTTGAATGTTATTTGAATTGTTCGGCGCGTATTCGAACGCTGCCTGTTTCAGATATATTGTTGCTTCTAGTGTTTTGATTTCCTACCCCACTTTCTTATTTTGGGCTATTGAGAGAGAAGTTAATATGCCTCTCAAAAAAGCTTTATATGTATCCCAAAGTCTGTGTGGGGAAGCAGAGTTTGTTTTGAATAAAAATAATTCATTAGTGTCTTTTTTTAACCTATCAATAACTAGTGGTTCAAAAAGTATTGAGTGGTTTAATGTCCATCTACGCGGAGGGGAACTCTTTGGTATAACGATTTCCAAAAGAACGGCTGAACGATCAGACAGATGTTCTGGGAGATGACTAACTTTAGTCGTGTTCTTACTAGTGGTGCAATCTACCAGGAAAAATTTGATCCTAGATCGGTGACCACATTTTTTATTATGGGAGGTGAAATTTCCCCCTGATGCCCTAGAATCACGTCTCTTCGATCCCCATATATCCAGAAGTCCTGTATCTGACGTGAGTTGTTTCAGGACTTTTCGTGTGCTCTGTGTAACCCCTGCAGCTCTTTTGGACGTTGAGTCGTACCTAGGATCCAAGACTATGTTAAAATCCCCTCCCATAATAATAGGATCATTAACATTAGCCAAGTGGAGAAACAAGGCTTGTAGATGGGTCGGATCATCCAAATTAGGGCCGTAATAGCCCACGAAGGTAAACCAATTGATTTTTGCCCTGGCAATTACCCACCTACCATGTGGGTCTATAATAACATTCCCTAAGATTGCTTGTGTTGTTTTTTTAAAGATAATGGGGACTCCTTTCATGGGACAAGTCTGCGTGGTATAAACGCAATGCTCTATCCATTTATGATTTTTAAGTATCCCTACCCAATTTTCTTTACTAAGATGTGACTCCTGGATAAGCAGAACATCATAATTCACGAGGCGCAAGTATTCTAAATTTTCCTTCTTCTAGGAGGGACCCTAAGCCTGTTCACATTCCAGGATAAAGTTTTCTGATTTTTTGATCTACCCAAATCTGTCATGGAAGAATAGGTTGTATAGACTTGTTTCGTGTAACTCCCCCCAAAAGAAGAATTGAAATTCCACGCAATTGAGAATTTTTATTCATAAATGAGGATTTTTTTTTCCCCATATGCTCCCCCACCCTGTGCCTAAAACCAACCTCTGTGCTTTTTGTATTTTGTTTTTATTTTTAAACCCACCCACCCTTTCCCACCTTTGGCAACCCTCCCTCAACTCTGGACGTATACTGAAGTACCTCCACTTCAGACTCCCTCCCTTTCTAGGCAGACATAAAAATTTGAGAATTTTTCAATTGGATGTGCTTTTAATCTGATCGATCAAGGAGCTGACTTCGACGGGATCTCTAAAATTATACATTTTATTTTTCCACATCACCTTCAGGGAGGCGGGGAATTGGAGTTTTGCAGTGGCACCCAAACTCTTCAATTTTTTGTATGTGTTTTCCCAACTCCCACTGCCTGTCCTGTGTGGTGCGTGAAATGTCCAACCTGATACGGAAAGACCAGTCCCCTTTATTATATACTACCTTTCTAAGGCCCTCAGCAAGAATCTTTTCTTTGATTAAGTATGTTTTAAAGTTTACTAAGATTCTTCTCGGATTTTATTTGCCAGGCCTTTTAGTAAAGGGGTCTCGATGAACTCTTTGTACGTCACTTTCCAGGGATTGTTTCTCGATCTCTGGATGAAGCTCGTTAAGTAGATTAATGACAAAGGACCTTATGTCTCCCCCTCAAGGTCTTCTGGGATATTTAGGATCCTGCTATTGCTCCTTCTAGCATTGTTTTCGAAGCCTTCAAGCTTGTCTGTCAGTTCTCTGTCCTTCTGATTTAATCTCAAGACCTCCGATGTATTTTTTTCAACTTGTTTTGAAAGATCTTCTACTGCTGCTTCAACTACTTCTACTCTTCCCATTATATCTAAGGGTGGGCATAGTGGGCGTAGTGGGGCTACGTGAAGCAGCGCGTAGTGTGCCCAAATCTACACACACTCGCGCGCTACGCTTTGCCCCACTACGCGCCACCCGCCTCCCGCCCACCCTCCTTTTAAATCAAACCCAGCATGTAAAATAAATAGGAAGTAAAGAAACTTACCTGAAGCGCGGCGTCTCCGGGGCTCCCTCTTCCATTTCCAACTCCTCTGATAAATGCGCATGCGCCCCTGAAACCATAGGTTTCAGGGGCATTATAGTTAGGAATTGGCAGTTAAAAAACCTTAGAAGTTCACTGAAAAAACCATAGGTTCCAGGGGCGTTATAGTACAAAACCCTAGAAATTCCCCCGTTATAGTTAGTTTAGCTAACTATAACTCGCGCCCCCGCAATGCACTAGCCCACCAGGTACCTCCAGTATGCGCCAGGGAGCTGCGTTGCAGAGAGGTGTTCAGAGGCCACACGCCTTTTTACAACACTCTGCAACGCAGCTCCGTGGCGCTTAGTGGAGGTACCTGATGGGCTGTTTGTCCCCTAGGGGACCTCTGGATTGAAAAGGAATGAATTGACCAACTTAAAACGCGCCACAGGGCGTATTTGCACAGTATCACCTCAGGCCCCGCCCCCTACCTTCACCACTGTGCAAACACACCCCGTGGCGCGTTTTAAGTTGGGAGATTAAGTCCCCTTGAATCCTGAGGTCCCCTGGCGGCCAACTAGCCCACCAGGTACAATAAATTAAAGCCCCGGGGGATGGCGGTCCCCGGGGCTGGGGGGCCCCTCTGGGCCCCCCATTATCATAAAGAAATTGCCCCCGGGACTTGGCCCCCCCGGGGCTAAATCAAAACGAAGCGAGGGCTTTGTTTTTTTTGTCATTAGTGGGATGTGCAGACCCTAAGCGCATCCCGCGATTTAAAAAAAAATAAATAAAAATTTTTTGGGCCTTGGGGGTCCTTGTGGGACCCCCTGAGCAGGCCTAGTGGGTCAGGGTGTTTCTATCCTGCCCCCTTCTCGCGTTTTGCGCCTTTTTTTTGTGCTTTGGCTGCCAACACTTCCTGATTCAGACTGTTGGCAGCCAATTAGCATTCAGCGTGCGATCGGGATGGTGCGCGCTTGGTTCGGGGAGGGTGCACTCACGGTGCGGGGGTAGGGTCCGCGGATCGTCCCCGGTCATAGATATATATGTACTTTTAACTCTAATTTTTTCAGGAACTACTGAACGGATTTACACCATTTAAGCAAAAGTCTGACCTGAGGACTACCTCTTTGCCAATAGATAATATATATATATAAAGGGAGGAACTGCCAGCTTGCGCGAACCTTTCCCGAAGCGCCTCTGATGAAGAGATGAACTCGAAACGCGTAAGGCGGAGGAGAGGCTGCCAATTGCACTGACTGATGCTTCTTTCCACACCGTTTATTAAAGGCTGGTAAACCTTCTCTCTGACTCGTGTGCGGCTTACTGGGCTACCTGTGTTTGAATTGATGAGGCGGACGCCCATCCGCCAAGCCAGCACCACCCCATGATCCCCGGGGGGCCACGGAAGCAGATTCAACACTTCCAATGTGGAGCAGAGAGGTCGGATAGAGGAAGGAAGCCTAGGCCAGGGCCCATGTTAGGGCTTGATGCGGCAGTGATCAGCGCACCGTTATTGAGGTGGAGAATACTGGCACTACAACTCCCATAAGAACTTGCAACGCAAACAGGAAGCGTGATTTAAAAAGGGAGGAACTGCCAGCTTGCGCGAACCTTTCCCGAAGCGCCTCTGATGAAGAGATGAACTCGAAAGGCGTAAGGCGGAGGAGAGGCTGCCAATTGCACTGACTGATGCTTCTTTCCACACCGTTTATTAAAGGCTGGTAAACCTTCTCTCTGACTCGTGTGCGGCTTACTGGGCTACCTGTGTTTGAATTGATGAGGCGGACGCCCATCCGCCAAGCCAGCACCACCCCATGATCCCCGGGGGGCCACGGAAGCAGATTCAACACTTCCAATGTGGAGCAGAGAGGTCGGATAGAGGAAGGAAGCCTAGGCCAGGGCCCATGTTTGGGCTTGATTTGCGGCAGTGATCAGCGCACCGTTATTGAGGTGGAGAATACTGGCACTTCAACTCCCATAAGAACTTGCAACGCAAACAGGAAGCGTGATTTAAAAAGGGAGGAACTGCCAGCTTGCGCGAACCTTTCCCGAAGCGCCTCTGATGAAGAGATGAACTCGAAACGCGTAAGGCGGAGGAGAGGCTGCCAATTGCACTGACTGATGCTTCTTTCCACACCGTTTATTAAAGGCTGGTAAACCTTCTCTCTGACTCGTGTGCGGCTTACTGGGCTACCTGTGTTTGAATTGATGAGGCGGACGCCCATCCGCCAAGCCAGCACCACCCCATGATCCCCGGGGGGCCACGGAAGCAGATTCAACACTTCCAATGTGGAGCAGAGAGGTCGGATAGAGGAAGGAAGCCTAGGCCAGGGCCCATGTTAGGGCTTGATTTGCGGCAGTGATCAGCGCACCGTTATTGAGGTGGAGAATACTGGCACTACAACTCCCATAAGAACTTGCAACGCAAACAGGAAGCGTGATTTAAAAAGGGAGGAACTGCCAGCTTGCGCGAACCTTTCCCGAAGCGCCTCTGATGAAGAGATGAACTCGAAACGCGTAAGGCGGAGGAGAGGCTGCCAATTGCACTGACTGATGCTTCTTTCCACACCGTTTATTAAAGGCTGGTAAACCTTCTCTCTGACTCGTGTGCGGCTTACTGGGCTACCTGTGTTTGAATTGATGAGGCGGACGCCCATCCGCCAAGCCAGCACCTCCCCATGATCCCCGGGGGGCCACAGAAGCAGATTCAACACTTCCAATGTGGAGCAGAGAGGTCGGATAGAGGAAGGAAGCCTAGGCCAGGGCCCATGTTAGGGCTTGATTTGCGGCAGTGATCAGCGCACCGTTATTGAGGTGGAGAATACTGGCACTACAACTCCCATAAGAACTTGCAACGCAAACAGGAAGCGTGATTTAAAAAGGGAGGAACTGCCAGCTTGCGCGAACCTTTCCCGAAGCGCCTCTGATGAAGAGATGAACTCGAAACGCGTAAGGCGGAGGAGAGGCTGCCAATTGCACTGACTGATGCTTCTTTCCACACCGTTTATTAAAGGCTGGTAAACCTTCTCTCTGACTCGTGTGCGGCTTACTGGGCTACCTGTGTTTGAATTGATGAGGCGGACGCCCATCCGCCAAGCCAGCACCACCCCATGATCCCCGGGGGGCCACGGAAGCAGATTCAACACTTCCAATGTGGAGCAGAGAGGTCGGATAGAGGAAGGAAGCCTAGGCCAGGGCCCATGTTAGGGCTTGATTTGCGGCAGTGATCAGCGCACCGTTATTGAGGTGGAGAATACTGGCACTACAACTCCCATAAGAACTTGCAACGCAAACAGGAAGCGTGATTTAAAAAGGGAGGAACTGCCAGCTTGCGCGAACCTTTCCCGAAGCGCCTCTGATGAAGAGATGAACTTGAAACGCGTAAGGCGGAGGAGAGGCTGCCAATTGCACTGACTGATGCTTCTTTCCACACCGTTTATTAAAGGCTGGTAAACCTTCTCTCTGACTCGTGTGCGGCTTACTGGGCTACCTGTGTTTGAATTGATGAGGCGGACGCCCATCCGCCAAGCCAGCACCACCCCATGATCCCCGGGGGGCCACGGAAGCAGATTCAACACTTCCAATGTGGAGCAGAGAGGTCGGATAGAGGAAGGAAGCCTAGGCCAGGGCCCATGTTAGGGCTTGATTTGCGGCAGTGATCAGCGCACCGTTATTGAGGTGGAGAATACTGGCACTACAACTCCCATAAGAACTTGCAACGCAAACAGGAAGCGTGATTTAAAAAGGGAGGAACTGCCAGCTTGCGCGAACCTTTCCCGAAGCGCCTCTGATGAAGAGATGAACTCGAAACGCGTAAGGCGGAGGAGAGGCTGCCAATTGCACTGACTGATGCTTCTTTCCACACCGTTTATTAAAGGCTGGTAAACCTTCTCTCTGACTCGTGTGCGGCTTACTGGGCTACCTGTGTTTGAATTGATGAGGCGGACGCCCATCCGCCAAGCCAGCACCACCCCATGATCCCCGGGGGGCCACGGAAGCAGATTCAACACTTCCAATGTGGAGCAGAGAGGTCGGATAGAGGAAGGAAGCCTAGGCCAGGGCCCATGTTAGGGCTTGATTTGCGGCAGTGATCAGCGCACCGTTATTGAGGTGGAGAATACTGGCACTACAACTCCCATAAGAACTTGCAACGCAAACAGGAAGCGTGATTTAAAA
Organism: Triturus cristatus; assembly: GCF_964204655.1. NCBI lineage: Eukaryota > Metazoa > Chordata > Amphibia > Caudata > Salamandridae > Triturus > Triturus cristatus. The sequence goes on along the minus strand of NC_140588.1, from coordinate 315,504,796 downwards.
AGGGAGGAACTGCCAGCTTGCGCGAACCTTTCCCGAAGCGCCTCTGATGAAGAGATGAACTCGAAACGCGTAAGGCGGAGGAGAGGCTGCCAATTGCACTGACTGATGCTTCTTTCCACACCGTTTATTAAAGGCTGGTAAACCTTCTCTCTGACTCGTGTGCGGCTTACTGGGCTACCTGTGTTTGAATGAATATATATATATATATATATATATATATATATATATTCCACATGAAGCTGCCCTGAAATTGAGGCGCCACACATCAGCGTTGAAACGACCTTTTTATTCAACAAGGTGGCAAGAACAACGGCATCTCCGAACAGTAAGTTCTTTGAGTCCAGACGCGTTTCAGGCTATCTCAGCCCTTGGTCACTGGTGTTCAGGAGGCGAAGCTGTGCAAATCTCGCGCCATGTTGATAGCGCTTATCTAGTTGATTGCCGTAGTGGGCGTGGCTGTTGAGCACTTTGGTTCTTGTAGTTTTAAGTCTCTAGTAGTATGCCACTGTGTCTCCTTTGAAATAATACTTCCGTTAGTAGGTTTACTGGAAGGAAAATCGCCGTGTTTCTGCCTGTATTTCCTTCTGAAAATGGTCTCGCTGTTCCTTTGAACGCCGCTTTTCTCTTCATTGGCGTAAGGAGCCGCACTTCAGCGGCGGGGTGCCTCGCGACCCGAGCCGGGCCGCAACATAATCCACATGAAGCTGCCCTGAAATTGAGGCGCCACACATCAGCGTTGAAACGACCTTTTTATTCAACAAGGTGGCAAGAACAACGGCATCTCCGAACAGTAAGTTCTTTGAGTCCAGACGCGTTTCAGGCTATCTCAGCCCTTGGTCACTGGTGTTCAGGAGGCGAAGCTGTGCAAATCTCGCGCCATTTTGATAGCGCTTATCTAGTTGATTGCCGTAGTGGGCGTGGCTGTTGAGCACTTTGGTTCTTGTAGTTTTAAGTCTCTAGTAGTATGCCACTGTGTCTCCTTTGAAATAATACTTCCGTTAGTAGGTTTACTGGAAGGAAAATCGCCGTGTTTCTGCCTGTATTTCCTTCTGAAAATGGTCTCGCTGTTCCTTTGAACGCCGCTTTTCTCTTCATTGGCGTAAGGAGCCGCACTTCAGCGGCGGGGTGCCTCGCGACCCGAGCCGGGCCGCAACATAATCCACATGAAGCTGCCCTGAAATTGAGGCGCCACACATCAGCGTTGAAACGACCTTTTTATTCAACAAGGTGGCAAGAACAACGGCATCTCCGAACAGTAAGTTCTTTGAGTCCAGACGCGTTTCAGGCTATCTCAGCCCTTGGTCACTGGTGTTCAGGAGGCGAAGCTGTGCAAATCTCGCGCCATGTTGATAGCGCTTATCTAGTTGATTGCCGTAGTGGGCGTGGCTGTTGAGCACTTTGGTTCTTGTAGTTTTAAGTCTCTAGTAGTATGCCACTGTGTCTCCTTTGAAATAATACTTCCGTTAGTAGGTTTACTGGAAGGAAAATCGCCGTGTTTCTGCCTGTATTTCCTTCTGAAAATGGTCTCGCTGTTCCTTTGAACGCCGCTTTTCTCTTCATTGGCGTAAGGAGCCGCACTTCAGCGGCGGGGTGCCTCGCGACCCGAGCCGGGCCGCAACATAATCCACATGAAGCTGCCCTGAAATTGAGGCGCCACACATCAGCGTTGAAACGACCTTTTTATTCAACAAGGTGGCAAGAACAACGGCATCTCCGAACAGTAAGTTCTTTGAGTCCAGACGCGTTTCAGGCTATCTCAGCCCTTGGTCACTGGTGTTCAGGAGGCGAAGCTGTGCAAATCTCGCGCCATGTTGATAGCGCTTATCTAGTTGATTGCCGTAGTGGGCGTGGCTGTTGAGCACTTTGGTTCTTGTAGTTTTAAGTCTCTAGTAGTATGCCACTGTGTCTCCTTTGAAATAATACTTCCGTTAGTAGGTTTACTGGAAGGAAAATCGCCGTGTTTCTGCCTGTATTTCCTTCTGAAAATGGTCTCGCTGTTCCTTTGAACGCCGCTTTTCTCTTCATTGGCGTAAGGAGCCGCACTTCAGCGGCGGGGTGCCTTGCGACCCGAGCCGGGCCGCAACATAATCCACATGAAGCTGCCCTGAAATTGAGGCGCCACACATCAGCGTTGAAACGACCTTTTTATTCAACAAGGTGGCAAGAACAACGGCATCTCCGAACAGTAAGTTCTTTGAGTCCAGACGCGTTTCAGGCTATCTCAGCCCTTGGTCACTGGTGTTCAGGAGGCGAAGCTGTGCAAATCTCGCGCCATGTTGATAGCGCTTATCTAGTTGATTGCCGTAGTGGGCGTGGCTGTTGAGCACTTTGGTTCTTGTAGTTTTAAGTCTCTAGTAGTATGCCACTGTGTCTCCTTTGAAATAATACTTCCGTTAGTAGGTTTACTGGAAGGAAAATCGCCGTGTTTCTGCCTGTATTTCCTTCTGAAAATGGTCTCGCTGTTCCTTTGAACGCCGCTTTTCTCTTCATTGGCGTAAGGAGCCGCACTTCAGCGGCGGGGTGCCTCGCGACCCGAGCCGGGCCGCAACATAATCCACATGAAGCTGCCCTGAAATTGAGGCGCCACACATCAGCGTTGAAACGACCTTTTTATTCAACAAGGTGGCAAGAACAACGGCATCTCCGAACAGTAAGTTCTTTGAGTCCAGACGCGTTTCAGGCTATCTCAGCCCTTGGTCACTGGTGTTCAGGAGGCGAAGATGTGCAAATCTCGCGCCATGTTGATAGCGCTTATCTAGTTGATTGCCGTAGTGGGCGTGGCTGTTGAGCACTTTGGTTCTTGTAGTTTTAAGTCTCTAGTAGTATGCCACTGTGTCTCCTTTGAAATAATACTTCCGTTAGTAGGTTTACTGGAAGGAAAATCGCCGTGTTTCTGCCTGTATTTCCTTCTGAAATTGGTCTCGCTGTTCCTTTGAACGCCGCTTTTCTCTTCATTGGCGTAAGGAGCCGCACTTCAGCGGCGGGGTGCCTCGCGACCCGAGCCGGGCCGCAACATAATCCACATGAAGCTGCCCTGAAATTGAGGCGCCACACATCAGCGTTGAAACGACCTTTTTATTCAACAAGGTGGCAAGAACAACGGCATCTCCGAACAGTAAGTTCTTTGAGTCCAGACGCGTTTCAGGCTATCTCAGCCCTTGGTCACTGGTGTTCAGGAGGCGAAGCTGTGCAAATCTCGCGCCATGTTGATAGCGCTTATCTAGTTGATTGCCGTAGTGGGCGTGGCTGTTGAGCACTTTGGTTCTTGTAGTTTTAAGTCTCTAGTAGTATGCCACTGTGTCTCCTTTGAAATAATACTTACGTTAGTAGGTTTACTGGAAGGAAAATCGCCGTGTTTCTGCCTGTATTTCCTTCTGAAATTGGTCTCGCTGTTCCTTTGAACGCCGCTTTTCTCTTCATTGGCGTAAGGAGCCGCACTTCAGCGGCGGGGTGCCTCGCGACCCGAGCCGGGCCGCAACATAATCCACATGAAGCTGCCCTGAAATTGAGGCGCCACACATCAGCGTTGAAACGACCTTTTTATTCAACAAGGTGGCAAGAACAACGGCATCTCCGAACAGTAAGTTCTTTGAGTCCAGACGCGTTTCAGGCTATCTCAGCCCTTGGTCACTGGTGTTCAGGAGGCGAAGCTGTGCAAATCTCGCGCCATGTTGATAGCGCTTATCTAGTTGATTGCCGTAGTGGGCGTGGCTGTTGAGCACTTTGGTTCTTGTAGTTTTAAGTCTCTAGTAGTATGCCACTGTGTCTCCTGATGTGTGGCGCCTCAATTTCAGGGCAGCTTCATGTGGATTATGTTGCGGCCCGGCTCGGGTCGCGAGGCACCCCGCCTCTGAAGTGCGGCTCCTTACGCCAATGAAGAGAAAAGCGGCGTTCAAAGGAACAGCGAGACCATTTTCAGAAGGAAATACAGGCAGAAACACGGCGATTTTCCTTCCAGTAAACCTACTAACGGAAGTATTATTTCAAAGGAGACACAGTGGCATACTACTAGAGACTTAAAACTACAAGAACCAAAGTGCTCAACAGCCACGCCCACTACGGCAATCAACTAGATAAGCGCTATCAACATGGCGCGAGATTTGCACAGCTTCGCCTCCTGAACACCAGTGACCAAGGGCTGAGATAGCCTGAAACGCGTCTGGACTCAAAGAACTTACTGTTCGGAGATGCCGTTGTTCTTGCCACCTTGTTGAATAAAAAGGTCGTTTCAACGCTGATGTGTGGCGCCTCAATTTCAGGGCAGCTTCATGTGGATTATGTTGCGGCCCGGCTCGGGTCGCGAGGCACCCCGCCGCTGAAGTGCGGCTCCTTACGCCAATGAAGAGAAAAGCGGCGTTCAAAGGAACAGCGAGACCATTTTCAGAAGGAAATACAGGCAGAAACACGGCGATTTTCCTTCCAGTAAACCTACTAACGGAAGTATTATTTCAAAGGAGACACAGTGGCATACTACTAGAGACTTAAAACTACAAGAACCAAAGTGCTCAACAGCCACGCCCACTACGGCAATCAACTAGATAAGCGCTATCAACATGGCGCGAGATTTGCACAGCTTCGCCTCCTGAACACCAGTGACCAAGGGCTGAGATAGCCTGAAACGCGTCTGGACTCAAAGAACTTACTGTTCGGAGATGCCGTTGTTCTTGCCACCTTGTTGAATAAAAAGGTCGTTTCAACGCTGATGTGTGGCGCCTCAATTTCAGGGCAGCTTCATGTGGATTATGTTGCGGCCCGGCTCGGGTCGCGAGGCACCCCGCCGCTGAAGTGCGGCTCCTTACGCCAATGAAGAGAAAAGCGGCGTTCAAAGGAACAGCGAGACCATTTTCAGAAGGAAATACAGGCAGAAACACGGCGATTTTCCTTCCAGTAAACCTACTAACGGAAGTATTATTTCAAAGGAGACACAGTGGCATACTACTAGAGACTTAAAACTACAAGAACCAAAGTGCTCAACAGCCACGCCCACTACGGCAATCAACTAGATAAGCGCTATCAACATGGCGCGAGATTTGCACAGCTTCGCCTCCTGAACACCAGTGACCAAGGGCTGAGATAGCCTGAAACGCGTCTGGACTCAAAGAACTTACTGTTCGGAGATGCCGTTGTTCTTGCCACCTTGTTGAATAAAAAGGTCGTTTCAACGCTGATGTGTGGCGCCTCAATTTCAGGGCAGCTTCATGTGGATTATGTTGCGGCCCGGCTCGGGTCGCGAGGCACCCCGCCGCTGAAGTGCGGCTCCTTACGCCAATGAAGAGAAAAGCGGCGTTCAAAGGAACAGCGAGACCATTTTCAGAAGGAAATACAGGCAGAAACACGGCGATTTTCCTTCCAGTAAACCTACTAACGGAAGTATTATTTCAAAGGAGACACAGTGGCATACTACTAGAGACTTAAAACTACAAGAACCAAAGTGCTCAACAGCCACGCCCACTACGGCAATCAACTAGATAAGCGCTATCAACATGGCGCGAGATTTGCACAGCTTCGCCTCCTGAACACCAGTGACCAAGGGCTGAGATAGCCTGAAACGCGTCTGGACTCAAAGAACTTACTGTTCGGAGATGCCGTTGTTCTTGCCACCTTGTTGAATAAAAAGGTCGTTTCAACGCTGATGTGTGGCGCCTCAATTTCAGGGCAGCTTCATGTGGATTATGTTGCGGCCCGGCTCGGGTCGCGAGGCACCCCGCCGCTGAAGTGCGGCTCCTTACGCCAATGAAGAGAAAAGCGGCGTTCAAAGGAACAGCGAGACCATTTTCAGAAGGAAATACAGGCAGAAACACGGCGATTTTTCTTCCAGTAAACCTACTAACGGAAGTATTATTTCAAAGGAGACACAGTGGCATACTACTAGAGACTTAAAACTACAAGAACCAAAGTGCTCAACAGCCACGCCCACTACGGCAATCAACTAGATAAGCGCTATCAACATGGCGCGAGATTTGCACAGCTTCGCCTCCTGAACACCAGTGACCAAGGGCTGAGATAGCCTGAAACGCGTCTGGACTCAAAGAACTTACTGTTCGGAGATGCCGTTGTTCTTGCCACCTTGTTGAATAAAAAGGTCGTTTCAACGCTGATGTGTGGCGCCTCAATTTCAGGGCAGCTTCATGTGGAATATATATATATATATATATATATATATTATCTACTGGCGGTCGCCAGTAGATAGTTATAGTTAGGACCTATTTTCCATAGGAAATCCGCAACATTCTATTGGGAATTCCTTTGGTACCGGTTAATGAATCTTCGCGCAATTTTCCAAACTTTTGGCCAGCACTGCTCCGCTCCTACCCTGAAAGTTTCGTAGTGATTCGTCAAGCGTGGGCCGAGAAAAAAGGGGGGGTCGCAAAATGCGTTTTCCCCATGCAATTTCCCATAGGACCTGTTGTCGCAGCTACAGCCCGAACTGCTGAACGGAATTACACCAAATTTGGCAAGGAGGTAGTCCTCAGTTCAGACTTGTGCCTTTTGCTTAAATGGTGTAAATCCGTTCAGTAGTTCCTGAGAAACTATATGGCCGGGGAGGATCCGCGGATCCTCCCCGCACCCTCCCCGAACCCTCCCGAGCACGAGCTGAATGCTAATTGGCTGCTAACACTCTGAATCAGGAAGTGTTGGCAGCCATCTTGTGCCTCGGTAGAACCGATGCACAAGAAAGCACAAAAACAAAGGCGCAAAACGTGACAAGGGGGCAGGGTAGAAACACCCTGACCCCTTAGGCCTGCTCAGGGGGTCCCACAAGGACCCCCAGGGCCCAAAAAATTGGCGAAATTCGCGCACCCAGCGCGAATTTCAGCCGAAAATTAAAAAAAAAAAGCAAGGGACTTCCGCGCTGCTTTGGTAATTGGTCCCAATCCCCCCCACACTGCCCCGGGGACCGCCACCCCCTGGGGCTCAGAGATACTATATGGGGGGGCTCACGGCCCCCCCCAGCCCTGGGGACCACCACCCCCTGGGGCTTATACAAAATGGGTGGGGGGCTCGCGGCCCCCCCAGCCCCGGGGACCGCCACCCCCCGGGGCTTGAAAGTATTTGCGATTGGGGGGCTCTCAGGCCCCCCAGCACCGGGGACCGTCACCCCCGGGGCAACTTGTCCGTGTGGGAATGGGGCCACGCGGTCCCCCTTCTGGAGCCAATGGTGGCCCTGGGGACCGCCACCCCCCAGGGCCGGCTCCTGCAGTGTCCCGGGGTGCCCACCCCTGGGACACTGCTGTTTGCAATGACAGGGCAGGAGCCTCGCGGCTCCCACCCTGTCATTGCAAACTGCTTTGCTTCATTGAAGCGAGAGTAGGGAAACCTGCTCTCGCTTTAATGAAGCAAAGCTGATTGCTTTTCCACATGGGGAGCAGCATGTTAGCTGCTCCCCATGTCGAAAAGCAATGCCGGCAGAAAAGTTTGGGATCGGGCCGGAGGCCACGCCCCTTCCTTATACCACTGGGCAAACGCGCCTCCTGGTGCGTTTGCAGAGGGGGAACTAATTCCCCTTGAATACTGGGGGTCCCTGGGGGCCAACTAGCCCACCAGGAACCTCCAGTATGCGCCAGGGGGCTGCGTTGCAGAGAGGTGTAATGAGGCCACACCCCTTTTTACACCTCTCTGCAACGCAGCTCCGTGGTGCTTACTGGAGGTACCTGGTGGCCTAGTTGGCCGCTAGGGGACCTCAGGATTCAAGGGGACTTAATCCCCCAACTTAAAATGCACCACGGGGCGCGTTTGCACAGTGGTGAAGGTAGGGGGCGGGGCCTGAGGTGATACTGTGTAAACACGCCCTGTGGCGCATTTTAAGTTGGGGAATTAATTCCTCTTCAATCGATAGGTCCCCTAGGGGTCAAGTAGCCCACCAGGTACCTCCAGTAAGCGCCACGGAGCTGCGTTGCAGAGTGTTGTAAAAAGGGGCGTGGCCTCTGAACACCTCTCTGTAATGCAGCTCCCTGGAGCATACTGGAGGTACCTGGTGGGCAAGTTGGCCACCAGGGGACCTCAGGATTCAAGGGGACTTAATCCCCCAACTTAAAACACGCCTCAGGGCGTGTTTGCACAGTGGTGAAGGTAGGGGGCGGGGCCTTAGGTGATATGTGTGCAAACACGCCCTGTGGCGCGTTTTAATTTAGGGAATTAATTCCTCTTCAATCCAGAGGTCCCTCCAGGAAGCGCCACGGAGCTGTGTTGCAGAGTGTTGTAAAAAGGGGCGTGGCCTCTGAACACCGCTCTGCAACGCAGCTCCCTGACGCATACTGGAGGTACCTGGTGGGCTAGTTGGCCCCCAGGGGACGGCAGGATTGAAGAGGAATTAATTCTCCAACTTAAAACGCGCCACAGGGCGTGTTTGCACACGTCACCTCAGGCCCCGCCCCCTTCCTTTACCGTTGTACAAATATTCCTCTAAAATCAGCCGAACTACGAATTCCAATTTACTCACCTGTTATCAGGTGAGAACCCAGGGCTGCATCTTTTAGCCCAGCACTGACCCTGAAAAGTAATTCTAAGCGTAATTACCAGTAACTTGTATTTCCTTCCATAGGAATCCATTGTGTGGTTTTCACCAGAAAATTTTCTGTGTCCATTTTTGAAACGTACAAATATTCCTCTAAAATCAACCGAACTACGAATTCTGATTTACTCACCTGTTATCAGGAGAGAACCCAGCGCTGCATCTTTTAGCCCAGCACTGACCCGGAAGAGTAATTCTAAGCGTACTTACCAGTAACTTGTATTTTCTTCCATAGGAATCCATTGTGTGGTTTTCACCAGAAAAGTTTCTAAGTGTCTATTTTCACAAAATAAAATATTCCTAAAAAATCGTCTGTATGACTTAAACACATTCTTTCAACTGTTTACAGGAGGTTGGCCAGTGCTGGATCCAGGATCCACCACTGAGTAAGAAAAAGTAATGATAACACCACTTACCTGCTAAGTGAATTTTGTGCCATAGGATAACATTGGTGATTCTATGTGAAAAAATTTCTAAGTGTCAACATTTAAAATACAATAATATTCATTAAAAATAACTACTGTAACCAAAGCGCTTTTACTCAACTGTTTACAGGAGATGTCCAAGGACTAAATCTAGGATCCAGTCCTGTGGTTAGAAAAGTAATCCATAAAGTAACTAATTGCATTTCACTAGAAATTCACATTGAGCTCAATGTTGCTTTGTGTTTGAAATTGTGTTGCCCATTGCAACAACTGTAACTACTGTACTTAAAAGTCTGTTGCCTATTTGCCAAGTATTTAAACTAAAGTAATTCATTCTGAGAAAGTGTATTTTGTATTGTAATGTATAATGTAATTATAATGTAATTAAAAAATATATATCTAAAAATAAATAGTTTAAAAAATATAGTAAATCAGTATCAAAAAAATCAGTATAACAATTAATACATTCAAAATTGTCATTTACAAAACCTTTGAAATTCACTGAAAAGACCATAGGTTTCAGGCCTGAAATGGTTAGGAATTAGCATTTAAAAAACCTTTGAAATTCACTGAAAAAACCATAGGTTTCAGGGGCGTTATAGTTAGGAATTGTCATTTAAAAAACCTTAGAAATTCACTGAAAAAACCATAGGTTTCAGGGGTGTTACAGTTAGCTGGACATTTCCCTCATACAAAACCCTAGAAATTCCCCCGTTATAGTTAGTTCAGCTAACTATAACTCGCGCCCCCGCAATGCACTGCTGATGTCGTCACATATTACATCACTCATGACATGGTCAGGTGACAACCTTTGGTTTTTTCAGTGAATTTCAAAGGTTTTTTAAATGCTAATTCCTATCTATAACTTATCTCTAAAGATATCATGTTTAATGATTTTGATTGGATTTCTATATTTTTCCAATTCAGTGTGTTAATTTCATTAATTATGTTTTTTTAAATACTTTTTTATCACCATTTTTTAAACTTATTTTTTCAATTAATTCTTTTAAAAATTAAAAAATATTATTTGAATTTAATGGGTTTTTCAAACATATTTTTTTATATTTTTCAAAATATTTTTTTAACTATACGTTCAAAACTTTATTTTATCTATTTTTTTCCATGTTTTTGGATCCGCGCACCCTGTGCGCACCGTTCTCGATCCCGACGCGTTAGCATCCGCGCATGGTAAGAGTTGGGTATGTGTTTAGTGCGCGATCGCAATGCGACTGGTACACGACTCCCTGTCTATACGCGACATGTTTGATGTACGTAACGCGACGTTTATGCGCTTCCGCAATGCGTCATCTGCGTATATGATGCGGTAGGTGCGCGGATCCTGCGAAATATTTAACATTTAAAAAAACATATATATATATATTTCATGTGAATATTAATTGAAGACAAACTCTAAACTAGTCTTAAAACTAATATATTTTTACATCTAATCCTATAATTTTTTTTAATTCAATTTCGCGGATGCGCGCTGGGTGCGTGCTGCGTAGGCGCAGGGTGCGCGGATCCCATGTGACCTGCAAAAAAAGAGATTTGATTGGTTCATTACACTTCCTGTTCTAACTATTGAAAGACCCCACCCAATTCAATCATTCCTCTTTGACCTTCTTTGGAGGAGCATCTCTTTGAAGAGAAGAAGATTTTTTAGACTAAGTTTACACTTAGCTCTAACTTTTTTCAACCAAAAATGGCTTCAGGGCAGCAGGCATCACCTGCATCTCCTCATACATCTGAGGATGAATTTTTGGAGGAGGCACCACGCAAAGAACGTTTTTCTTCAGTGGTGTGTAAATTTTTTACTTTTCCCGAGGGGCAGAATAAGACCAATGCCACCTTGGTCACGTGCAAGATTTGCAAAAGAGTGCTGTCGCGATGGGATCTGGACAAGAAATACTCATGCGGCACGGCAAGTATGATGAAGCATCTGAGGACCCTTCATCCGAACAATCTTGCACGGGAAGAGTGCCGACGGATGAGAAACACTCCTGCTCCTGCGCCTTCGACCTCATCGCAGCCGAGCACTTCAAGAGTGCATCCATCAGCCCAAAACATGGACATCCGTCCTCAATTTCAATATTTAAAAGTGCTCTGCACTAAGTGCAATGCGACTTTGTTCTACGGTGAGCAGTCGATCGATCTGATCTGCCGCCGGCAAGAAAGTCGCATTTGCTAGGTTTTTTTTGTTGTTTTTTTTTGTCCCTGAAGTTCATTGTTTGGTTCCTCCTGTTTTTTTTTGTTTTTTTTCCAGAAAAATCACAAAATTGCTAGGAAATCCCCCAAAAAATATAAAAGAAGAAAGAAGAAAAAAAAAAGTTCTTCTAAGAACTAACATTCCTGGTTTAAAAAAAGAGCTAAATTTCTTTTAAGTGTGTGAAAGTTTAGATGAATGTATGTGTAGTACGTAATTGACTGAATGAATGCATTAGTAGCGTATGGTGAATGTATAAGTGCAGAACTATGAGGAAGTGCTGCAGCATCACATAGTAACCTCTTTAACTGCAGTGTGCTGTAGTACTTCCGAAGCACAGGGATGCAACATATGTACATAAATATGTTGCAAATCTTTCCTTCTCTCTGCACGGCTGCTTAAACTGCAGCCATGTGGTGACACAGACACCCTTGCACCATAGTGCAAGGATATCTGTGTCATGTGCTGTTTGTTTTTCTACAGGAAGACTGACCTTCCTGCACAAAAACAATGAGAAAATGCATTTTTCTCCTTCAATGTATGCTGAACATTTTAGCATGCATTGAAGATATAAAAATGTGGAGAAATACAAATAATTCTCCTTATTGTGCTTTCCTACACCAATTTTAGAATGGTGCAGCATTCACACACATATCGAGATTTATGATTTCTGATAAATCTAGAGATGTATCTTGTTCTATGAGTATTCAGTGCAATCATGCACAACAACACTTATAGAACACCCTTTCAATGCAAAGTGGTGTGTATGATGAGGTTGTATTTACATGGAGTAGAAAAAGTAGACAGAGTGCCTTTTCCTCTCTTTGTAAATATAAAAGAGTGTCTTGCGCAATAACTATGTTACAAAAAGTGACATATTTCCGGTTTTAAAATTCCTTGCGAATGATAGAAGGTAAGCACAGAGTTTTGTCTGCAAAGATGTTCAAAGAAGAATGATTGAAATGATTGCGGTCCTTCAATAGGTACAATGGGAAATATTATGAACCCCTCAAATGTCTTTTTTTGCAGGTCACATGATATCTGATTATGGTCAGATTTCAAAACTACATAGGTATAAACAGAGTGTTTTTAGAAACATGTTTCAACTTTGTAGCTTCTTGCAGACCTCCTCATTCTGCATATTGAGACTTAGTTAAACTTACCTTCACAATAATAGGAATAAAAAATGGTATACATTTTTTTCAGATTTTCATTGCAATCTAAATTCATATAAATTGCTTATTTTAAAATTTGGATCTGTGAAAGAAAAGAAAAAAAAATTATAACATGTAATAATACATTTTTTACAACACAGCATAATTTCCACGAAGTAATTTGTTTGCCTTTTTTGATTTCTCTCTGAATATATTGAATTTCACTAGAAATAGTGATTTCAATCGTCCTCATCACTTAACAGCGGGCAAAAAAAATAATAATCAGAAAGATTGTTATAAAAAGATCAACATACAATTATCAGTAAAGTACCAGAAAATACAAATCACACATATATGAAATGCTTACAGCTTACAAAATTTTATAACTTTAACTTATAAAAACTGTAAATATTGCCACATTAAAATAATCACCGACTCAATGACCACCAAAAAGTCCATAATTCAAAAATATACCTTTCCTTGAGGCCAAATGGTATTTTTGCACTCCTTCTTTATGTAAATTGTCCAATGGTAGTCCTATTAAATTATAATAATAAATTCCTCAGAGAGTGAATTATCTTCCTAAAACTTTGGCTTTAAAAATATTAGGTAGAAATTTGGTAATTCACTAGGCAAACGTTGTTTGAAAACCAACTGGGCATCATTACAAAGTGTCCAGCCTTTGTCACATTTTAGATAGGTAGTGTAATGTCCAGATGTTGTGGAATGACCATCATGGAAAATTATTGCAATTGCTACAAAAGTCCTTCCTGATATTGATAGTTGTGCTGCTACAAATTACTTTATTAAAGTATCCAATTTTCTTCCGTCAGCTGTACAACGTTGCATCATTAAAATTATGTATTTTCCATATTTTGTTAAGAATAATGTGGATAACATTTCTGATTTACATTGGCTACACTCCATGTTTTGAATTGCACCTTTAACTAATTTATTGAAAGACACTGATTTATAAGTCTGGTAATGTTAAATACAGAAATCTCTCAGTGTCTACATTGGTGCTACATGTATACATGCAATTTTCACAATAATGTTCCCATTTGTAAGAAAGGCCATAAATATTTTCTATTTCTACACCTTCATTTTCAAAAATGGTAAGCATATACATTAAAAATTCCTGAGCATCTTGTTGGATATTTTGTGTAAATTGTGTAGAGCCAGAACACACATCCAAAAGACTACGTCAATTTTTCATAAACAGAATGCAACAGAGAACAAAATCTTTTTTCCCGATTCTGCATAATTTGTTCTTGCAAACCTTCAAGATAAAAAACAACATAGACCACTACATTAGCATAGCAGTTGACACCAGAACTATTTTCAAATTGATAACCAACAATCTCTTCAACAGTGTCCAATTTCTTTTTACCTGCAATCACAACATTATCTTGTTCTTTTCCCTTCTTGACACCTTCAGAACAGATATTCTCTAACCTTCTTTTTCGACCAACCACACGCTTTTCAAATACAGGATAGTGACCTAAATTTGGAGCATACACCTGTCTTAACCTATTATACTCTTTTACACAGTTTGCATCTGCAGTAACCTTTGTCTCATCAAAATCAATCAAAAACAAAACAGATAATTTTCTGACTCTCGACAAAGCAACATATGCCATACCCTCTTTAAATACAGTAGATCCAATGCTCACCAATGCACTGTCTACACTTAATCCTTGAGATTTATGAATAGTCACTGTATATGCCAGAGAAAATGGAAATTGTTTCCTACGGACATATAAATCTTTAATAAGCAAAAAACGAACTAAACAACGACCAATTTCTTTAACTTCATCAATCTGATCAAATGTAATTTTTAAAAATTCAATTCCTTCTTTTTTCTGATAATTCACAAAATCCACCACTTTGCCAATTGCACCATTAACTAAACCATTCTCTACATCCAAATTACGCCTTAAAATTACCCGACAGTTTACACACGCATATAGGTGCCGATTCCGATCCTGGAAAAACCGGGTACGAACCGTCGGTCGGAGTGTTTTCTCCGTCCGACTCGTACCCGGGAAGAAAACATTACAAACATGCAAGTACGATTCGCACCGTACCCCCACCCGTGTATGTACACACGGGTGGGGGTACGGTGCGAACGTACACTAGTGTACATACACGAGTGGGGGTACGGTGCGTACGTACACTGGTGTACATACACGGGTAGGGGTACGGTCCGCACGTACACTGGTGTACATACACGGGTGGGGGTACGGTGCGTACGTACACTGGTGTACATACACGGGTGGGGGTACGGTGCGTACTCACGGGGGCTGGGGGGGTACTGTGCGTACTCACGGGGGCTGCGGGGGGTTTGGCGCGTACTCACGGGGGCTGGGGGGGGTACGGTGCGTACTCACGGGGGCTGGGGGGGTACGGCGCATACTCACGGGGGCTGGGGGGGTACGGCGCATATGTACACTGGTGTACATACACGGGTGGGGGTATGGTGCGTACGTACACTGGTGTACATACACGGGTGGGGGTACGGTGCGTATGTACACTGGTGTACATGCACGGGTGGGGGTACGGTGCGTACATACACTGGTGTACATACACGGGTGGGGGTACGGTGCGTACTCACAGGGGCTGGGGGGGTACGGTGCATACTCACGGGGGCTGGGGGGTTCGGCGCGTACTCATGGGGGCTGGGGGGGGTACGGTGCGTACTCACGGGGGCTGGGGGGGTACGGTGCGTACTCACGGGGGCTGGGGGAGGGTTCGGCGCGTACTTACGGGGGCTGGGGGGTTCGGCACGTATGCGGGCACATGTCTCCATGGTTGCTATGGGAGATCGGTCCGTACGGTGCATTTTCCATACGGTTGTAACATCGGACGCACGGGACGGATCGTACTTGCGCGCTCGGACTTCACTTTTCACATTTGTACGTAAAATCATCCGGGGATGTGTCGGACACTTTTTCCGACCCGAGGACGTGTGGGGAAATTTTCCCAATGCGATTCGTATGGACTTTTTCCCATACGAATCGTACTTGGCAGTTTGTACGCTACTTGTACGATTCGTACGGTAAAAAGACCGGATACGAGTCGTACGGGGAAAATTTTTCCAGGATCGGAATCGGCACCATAGTGTCTTTTCTAAACCAGCAGTTTTAGATATATTTTTTTCTAAACAATGCAGTATTTTATCGATGGCTTCCATTTTTACAATTTCTTCATTTTCCAGTTTCAATAATTCTTCGCTGAATATGGAACACTCGCGCAGTGTTGGCATTAAGCAAATCACTGACTTATTTTTAGCAATTTCCACATACACTTTTGCAGGAAGTGCATTTTCATTTGGAAAGACATTGCAAAGTAATCGACTCTCCATAGCTTCTTTGCCTTGTTTTGAAAGAATTCCAATTCTTAGATCTTGAAGAATACTTCCATATTCAGTATCATTTGCCTGTCGCATATTTGTTGTCAGTTCTTTGTATTCAAAATTGCTCCAAATGTTCACATTACCAACACTGACAAGAGACTTTCTGGTATCTTCATGGGCAAGTGTTTTAAATACCGGTTGTCCTCTTACCGGAGTCAGTTGCAGTAGATCTCCAAAAACTATGACTGTTTTAAGAATTTGCTGCATTCTTAAATGCACAAAGGCAAGCATAAAGTTTGAGACCATGCTCACCTCATCAATAATGAGAAGTTTCATTTTTTTCAGGACTCTTGAAACTTCACAACAAGCTTCTCCAGATAGCTTGTGGTATTCCAATTTGTTCTCATGCTCTACTGGCAGCATTAGTAAACAATGTAAAGTTATTCCTTTAATGTTATGTGCTGCCAACCCAGTTGGAGCAGTGACAACACAAGACAAATGCGAATCAGTTGTTTTCTGCAGATAACTTGTAATTACTTTAATTAAAAAACTTTTTCCTGTTCCAGCTTGACCACTCACATACATTCAGATAGGTTGAAATGATGTACATGAGCACCCTCTCTTTTCATGAAGTAATCCATGGTCAATCTGCTCTTTCACTTGCTGAAATATTTGTTTGTGTTCAACATTTAGTTGTTCTTCCAAGTTTCCTAACTGTATTGCATCTTCTTGAACTTGATACATTGCTGTTTCCACCTCATTCATTGCAATCGCTGCTTCATTTTCAACAATTGGTTGTCCTAGTGGATCTTGACTCAGTGCAACAGAACTTTGACTGTCTTGAGAACTGTCTCTAGCAATCTCAGCTGCAATTGTAGCTTCTTGATCAATTTCATCATTCAACATTTTGACATAATTTGCGAAAGCACTGCATTGTATGCTATCTTTAGAAGCATTAAATGAATCTTCATAGCTGGGAAAATCTCCAAGTAATTCCAGTTCTGAACGCCATGGTTTGAACATTTGCAAAAGGGCTAAATAGAAAAATTCCCTTTTGTCAGCAGTGTCACAACTCAGTTTCCTGTGATTAATTAAATTTCCTTTCCTTTGTTTCACCAGACATCCTTCGAAACCAATCACTCCATATTTTCCATAGTTGATGTTCTCTGTAGTATTCCGTTTAAAAGTGTAGTTTTGCAGCACTTCATAGAGATACGTTCCCAAGATGATGAGTTCTATTTGGATAGTATGTGTCCAACATATTCGTTTTCAAAATATCTGTACTTTCTGGTTCATTTTCTGCTAAATATTCAATTTCTTTAACAGATTTCAGTACCCGATTTCGCATTCCTGCAAGACCTAGACTCACCCAAATGATTCTTCTACTTTTGGAATATAGACTTGCAGATGATAACCGATCTGAACATTCATATGCTCCAATTTCACGATGCGATAACATCTTCAAACTGAAACTGTATAATTTCTTACTTAGAGTCTTCTCGTGAGAAATCTCTTCCCACATTTCTTTCAATTCAGTCTTTTCTGATTTAGTAATGTAAGACGTTACATATCGAGCAACAGCAATGGAATTGTCCACAACATACTGATGAATATCCATGTTAGCGTTCCACATGGATAAAATAACTGGATTGTAGTCATTTATGTATTTTGATTCTTCGCTTCTTTTTAAGTTGTAGGTGTTTTTCGGAGACTTTCTTGTGATGGTATGTCGCATAGCTGACAAAAAACTGTTCACTCTTCCTTTGGATAATACAGGACGTGGAAATCCAAAACGACATTTGGTATAGAACTTATCCTTTGACTTGTACTTTCGTCGACAGTATTTTCCACACCTGTGGCTTTGAAATCGTAAGACTTGTTGTTGTAAGTTTTTATCTTCTCTGCTATTGGGAAGAGCACATGTAGCATAATCTTCAATATAAGACAAAACAGTTTCATCTGAATCTGTTCCAAATTTGGGGGCGTCCTTGATCCATAACAACATATGTATGTGAGGAGCACCTCTTGCTTGATACTCTTTTCTCCAAAAGAAATCCACAACTTCTCCAAGAGGAGGATTCTTTTTATTGCAGATGAAAGACATCATAGCTTCAAATCTATGATTGAAATATCTGCATACATTGACAGGATCCAAAGAGCACAATTCTCCAGGTGTCTTGTATTCAATTTTTTTTATATTGGAATTTGCCTCTCGAAGAAATTCAAGTAAATCATCCCAAGCATACTCAGCACAGCTTAGTGTAACAAACCATATAGGAGTTCCCAAGTTCCGTAGCATACATTTTAGTTCTCCATGTCGACGGTACCAATATTCATTAGTCCCATGTTGACATGCCATCAGATTAATCAACTGAGATTCTAAATGATCATCTCTCTGATGCACTTTATCCATAAAATCCTTTGCAGTTACATTTTGAAGGTGCATTCCAGTTTTTAAAATGTGATTTACTGCATATGAAAGTCCAGACAAGTCACTTTCAAACTGAAGATGAAACATATAAGGGATACATTGTCGAAATCTTGGATCTTCTGCATATAATCTTGTTGTCCGATATTCAGATGCAGGAATCTGCACAGGACGTTCATCATATCGTCCACCTTTTCCTGTTGGAAACAACTGCGGGAAACCACGAGCTTCCAAGCTCTCTTCCCATACACTCATGGGACTTCCTGTTGCTTTTTTCATTTGGAACAACTCAATCATATTCCCCATCACCACTTTGGAATGAAGTGGATGTACACTGTAATGTTCATAGATTTCTTCACATCTGGACATGTCCACTTTTTCTATTTGTCCACTTAATGTTTCAGTATCTTCTGCTAAATCTATTTCTTCTTCTCCATCAAACACATTTCTATAGTACTCATTATTTTTTAACAGATACAATGATGCCTTTTGCACTTTTCTAACATCCACTAACTTTTGCCAAATGTTCCTATTCTTACTAGGAACACCATTAACTAGAATGACTAGTGGCTCATTTTCTGCATGGTCTACCCCAATAGTTTCAATATTTTTCCTTAAATCTAACGGTAAATACACAACTCTTCCTTTCAATCCTCTTTGCAACTCTGATGGAGGTAATTTACCTGTTTTAGGCTACATACGAACAATAGCCTGAAACGGGTGAACACATTGTATGAGAATAGACTCATACGTATTTAAATCTATCAGCTCTGGAGGAATAGCAACCAACTCTAGATTGTTATGAACAACTCTAGCAGGCATTTTATTCTCATCTAATTTGTTATAACAATATTTGCAAATACGCTGCTCACATCCCAAATCAAACCAATCCTTTACCAGCAAATAATTTGCAAATTCCATCCACTTATCATTATCTTCTATTTAACTTTTTTAATGCAGATTGACACCCCTAGTCTGATTTTTATAGTGACTTCGCCGACAACAAATACAAGAAACATTTGGTCTTTCACCTGAAATTACCTTAAACTTTCTGATTTCATCCTCAAATTTTTCTGTAATTACGGGTTGTACATTGTCTTCAACATTTTGTTCTACTAATGTGTCAGTTTCTTCACTCTCTTGCTGAGGACCAAAGTAACAAAACTCAATATCATCACAGACCTGCTTCACATCTGATACTGACCCACGCAAACGAGCACTGTTCAACTCACTTAACTTTAGTGCTGGACTTTTTGCATAATACAACCTTCTCAATAACTTCCGCATTTGAGTATGATGTACTGCCAGCATTCTGAAATGGTGAAAAACACTTTGACAAACTTTCCTAGAAAGACAAGCCAGAGAATGACCTTGCAAACCAGTATGTTTTCTCACTCTGCAAGGGTCTAGTCCTTGCAACAGGTTAATCTTTTGTTTTACACTTTTTTTAGTATAGGCTCGTAAAAAACTACATAATGTTTCAATCGATTCCTGTCGTACACTGCAAACACTACTGCAATCCCAAGTGTACACAGGGTTTGTAGCACGTCTCCCTAAAACTTCATCAGCTATCACTTCTTCTGCATTTCTTTCAACCATTTTCTCTTTCTCAATTGGACAACCGTCGCTAACCTCATAACCTCTACCACTGGTTTCAACTGCATACAATAATTTTTTGCTCAGTGAATAACTCTCTTCGTTAAAAAAAGGCTCTGAACTGGAACTGTATTTCCATTCTCCCCAAAAAACATCACAACATTTTTTTTATTAATAACTCTTTTCCTACTACTTTTGTCCTTCATTACATGGATTGGTTTATCTAGTGAACAAATTCTGTTTAACACTAAAATAAACAGTTTCCTTTTACTTCAAAAGCCTTTTCCACAATGTTTTCAATATGCTTCTTCTTTTTATAAAATAAAGTTCTCTTTTTATATTTCCTCACATCTTTCAGCAAATTATGCACTACTCTCTTGTAAAATATTTTTTTGCGTAATTCCTTATACTGATTTTGCCTTCTTTTACCATACTTTATCTCCTTTGACTGACCATTTGCTTTTTTACTTTTCCTCTTATTTTGATTTTTTTTCTTACTTGAAGAATTCTCAGTAGTTCCAGCATTATCTACATTCTGTTTGCTCCTACAAACATTTTTAATAAATTGCTTTGTGATCTTACCAGAAGATTTTTTCCTTTTAGCCACATTATCTTGTACATTCAATACTTGTGGTTGATGTTTCTTCAAATAATCCTCCTGTCTCTGTTCTTTTCTTTTTCTTTTTTTTTCTGGCATGATTTCTCTATTTTAACGTTGAAAAACAGTATCTGTAAAAAAGAATCACAAATAAATGTATATTAATAACTTTCAAATTCATACTATTCCATTACTGTACAAACACATTTTATATAAAAACTGCATAAGAAACTATAGCCCTGAACCACAAGTGTGACGATGGTTAACACACTACATGCATAGTGCACACTACTTTGAAGCAGTTCATGCCCTAAAGCCTACCTCACTTAAAGACTACATGCTAACTGACTGAATGATTACAGTACTATAAGGAGACACACTGGGTGAGTAACAGGGTGTTTGCTAGAAGTGTATGAATACTAACTGGGGAATTGAAGGTGTGAAAGACAACTGTGTAGGTGGTTAGAGGACTGCATGCATACTGGATAGGCATTTGAAGCAGTCCATGTGCTAAGGGCTGGCTCACTGCATGAGTACTTGGGTACTGACTGAATGATTAGAGTACAGCAAGGAGAGTGCCTGGGTGAATTTATAAGTGGTTGGCTTTTGGCGCAGGGAATGGATTAGTACTTCGTACTGAATGGGTCACTAGAGGAGTGCAAAGGGAGTGACAGGATGTTTGCTGGACTGTATGGATACTGACTAGGGAATTGAAAGTGTGAAAGACAAGTGTGTAGGTGGTTAGAGGACTGCATGCATAGTGAATAGGCGTTTGAAGAAGTCTATGTGCTAAAGCCTGGCTCACTGCATGAGTACTTGGGTACTGACTGAATGATTAGAGTACAGCAAGGAGAGTGATTGGGTGAAATTATAAGTGGTTGGCTTTTGGCACAGTGAATGGATTAGTACTTGGTACTGAATGGGTCACTAGAGGAGTGCAAAGGGAGTGACAGGGTATTTCCTGGAAGTGTATGGATACTGACTAGGGAATTGAAGGTGTGAAAGACAAGTGTATAGTATGTTAGAAGACTGCATGCATACTGCATAGACATTTGAAGCAGTCTATGTGGTAATGTATGGTTCACAACATGCATACTTAGAAACTGATTAAATCATCAGACTACTGCTAGGGCAGTGCCTGGGTAAAACTTTTAAATTTTCAGTTCTGGCGCATTGAAGAGAATAGTACATGGTACTGCACCTTAGTGTCAAACCCTAACTCATTTTGTCAATGCATGAGCAAAGACTATCATCTAATGCTACTAAAACTTGACAACATGACCGGTTTTAAAAGAGTTATCTGTCAGAAAATACACAATGTTACCAAATGCTTCTCTCACAGTGGTTCCCAAATGCACACACACTCACAGTGTGATCAAAGCATGACTCATGTTATCAATGCATAAGCAAAGACTGGCTTTTAATGCTACTAAAACTTGACAACATGACAGGTTTTAAAACAGTTATCTGTCAGCAAATACATGATGTTACCAAATGCTTTTCTCACAGTGGTTTCCAAATGCACACAGACTCACAGTGTGATTCTAGACAACAACCACTATCCCTAGGAGTTTACCAAAACTAATTCACTACTGTGGAAGTGGTAAGGGAACTGCACACAATCTACATATTTCAGGACTGCACTTTTGTGTCAAAGCCTAACTCATTTAATCAACGCATAAGCAAAGACTGGCTTCTAATGCTACTAAAACTTGACAACATGACAGGTTTTAAAACAGTTATCTGTCAGAAAATACACGATGTTACGAAATGCTTCTCTCACAGTGGTTCCCAAATGCACACATACTCACGGTGTGATTCTAGACAAGCGCCACTATCCCTAGGAGTTTACCAAAACTCATTCACTACAGTGGAAGTGGTAAGGGAACTGCACACAATCTACATATGTCAGGACTGCACTTTTGTGTCAAACCCTGACTCATTTAATCAAAGCATAAGCAAAAACTGCCTTCTAATGCTACTAAAACTTGACAACAAGACAGGTTTTAAAACAGTTATCTGTCAGCAAATACACGATATTACCAAATGCTTCTCTCACAGTGGTTCCCAAATGCACACAGACTCACAGTGTGATTCTAGACAACAACCACTATCCCTAGGAGTTTACCAAAACTCATTCACTACTGTGCAAGAGATAAGGAGACTACACACAAACTACATATTAAAGTACAACACATTAGTGTCAAAGCATGACTCATTTTATCAATGCATAAGCAAAGACTGGCTTCTAATGCTACTAAAACCTGACAACAAGACAGGTTTTAAAACAGTTATCTGTCAGAAAATACACGATGTTACCAAATGCTTCTCTCACAGTGGTTCCCAAATGCACACATACTCACAGTGTGATTCTAGACAAGCAACACTATCCCTTGCACTATACCAAAACACATTTCTTCATCTAGAAGGAGTACTGTATTTTAGTGTAGAAACATAACTCATTTCACAAATTCATAAACAATGACTGGTTTCTAATTCTACCAAAATATAAAAACAGCACAGTTATCTGTCTACAAACACATGAAAAACACAAATGCTTATCACCGAATGGTTTCTACATGCACACACACTGTCAATAAGATTGTAGAGAAAAAAAGTACTCCCTACACTTTAGCAGGAGAAATACATTAGTCTGATTAAAATCAAAATAGTCTACATACATCCCCTCACAATTAAATAACTCACCTTTCAAGTTGTTTTGTAAATTAAGAAGTATATCAGTCACACACCAGATATCAGTCACACACCAGATTTTCTTATACAGAATCTCTGCACTGTGCACCTGTCAGCAGAACCAAAGAATGGCAAAGTTTCCCTCTCATTTTCCACACATATACATGTAAACATCAAATCACATTTCTTCCCACATAAATTCAAAAGCAAACGCACATTTCTATTGGTTAAACATTTCAACCCTTTCCAAATGACATAAATTTGAACCCTTCCCCCAATCTGCCTTCTGCCCGTTACCATAGAAACAGGTCATGGAACACTGTACTGAGCACACAGGTCACAAGTTTAGCACACAATGTTGTTAATCAAGACAGCAAGTGTGCTTGACTTTTCAAAATATCAGCTTATCATATATAATGTTCCTTACAATCCGTTTTTGTTAACCAATAAGAATCATGTGTTTAAAAAACAGAAAAATACACCCTACCTTTCAGTGTAGAAGGTTGTCAAACAACCAATGATTTCTTTTCTTTTTTCAAAATTGCATCTTAGCCACCATTTTAGAAACATCTTACTTTCCAAACTGCCATTTCATTTACAGAGACCATCTGAGTGTATCCAGACCTCCTTTCAAGATGCTTAGAGTGTGGATTGTGGGACTCAGCTATATTTTCTGGAGCCAAAGGTATGCAGAAAACAAAGGCATTCACAAAGACCTAGGTTTGCCAAATGTAGACATTAAATGGATTGGACAGAGAAGGTTAAAGTGGCACCAATTGATGCCATTGGTGAAATCCTTCATGCAAATCCAACACCCTGGCCTCATAATAGTGCACTGTGGTGGCAATGACCTAGGCACTTGCTGGGGTAGGTCTGGAAATGCTTATGAAGGACACCTAAACTTACTACTTTTGGTATTCACAGAAGTTAGGATTTTGTCTTAAGTTTGTCCTAAGACAAACTTAAGCCACCATTTTAGAAACATCTTACTTTCCAAACTGCCATTTCATTTACAGAGACCATCTGAGTGCATCCAGACCTCCTTTCAAGATGCTTAGAGTGTGGATTGTGGGACTCAGCTATATTTTCTGGAGCCAAAGGTATGCAGAAAACAAAGGCATTCACAAAGACCTAGGTTTGCCAAATGTAGACATTAAATGGATTGGACAGAGAAGGTTAAAGTGGCACCAATTGATGCCATTGGTGAAATCCTTCATGCAAATCCAACACCCTGGCCTCATAATAGTGCACTGTGGTGGCAATGACCTAGGCACTTGCTGGGGTAGGTCTGGAAATGCTTATGAAGGACACCTAAACTTACTACTTTTGGTATTCACAGAAGTTAGGATTTTGTCTTAAGTTTGTCCTAAGACAAACTTAAGACAGACTTAAGACAGACTTAAGACAAACTTAAGACAGACTTAAGACAGACTTAAGACAAACTTAAGACAGACTTAAGACAGGCTTAAGACAGACTTAAGACAGACTTAAGACAAACTTTAGACAAAATCCTAACTTAAGTCTGTCTTAAGTCTGTCTTAAGTTTGTCTTAAGTTTGTCTTAAGTCTGTCTTAAGTCTGTCTTAAGTTTGTCTTAAGACAAACTTAAGGCAAAATCCTAACTTCTGTGAATACCAAAAGTAGTAAGTTTAGGATTTTGTCTTAAGTTAGTTCTGTGAATTGGCCCGTAATCTCTAGCCTCATTCATATCTCTGTTTCATTTTAAGGACTTGCTGGACCGCACTCTTTCTCTTGGACCCCACTCTTTCTCGTGGACCCCAGCGTCCCAGACACACAGGTGACGGGAGATGAACAGTGAGGGCTGGGTGCAGTAGGCTGACGCTCTGTCTCTTCCTCCCTCTGTTCTTTTGACTCTCCCTCCCCTTCTCCCTTCCACCCACTCACTCTCTGTCCCATTCTCACTTTTTTCCTTTCATTCTGACTACCTTTCTTTTTCTCTTGGACATGGCACACATACTTATGTTTCTTTTTTGTCTTGCAGGTTTTGTACGCTGCTTCTGGAGGAGGCCCACCCACTTATTTCATGTTATACTGTTGTTTCTTCGAATAAAGTTGCGTTTCCATTAATTTGTGTTGTTTTGATAAAGGTAATTTTTTTACCAATAAATAAGTGAGTGCCTGGGTCTTCTTTTTCTGACAACACTTGTCTGTAGTTTTTTGTGAAAATCGGTGGTTGATAGGAGCTTATGAGGGAAAACATTTGGAATTTTGCGGTGCACCTACCAAATATAAACCAACAGACTATTACATAAATGAAGCCTGGGTAATGCTACAACTGCAAGGGTTCTATGAGTGTATCACTTTATAACACCATGAGTACTGCCCGTGTGATCACAAAACCAATATGGCACTGCCTAGGGCCACCGAGGCTTCAGGGACTGGCAAGGCCCGCCCTGCATATTTAAGTAAAGCCCCGGAGGTTGCCGATCTCCGGACTTGAGTTGGCCTCGAAGCCCCACGAACAATTAGCAAACAATACCCAGGGAGGTGGCGATCCCCTAGGCTGCGAAACGTCTCTGTGCCCTCCGCGCCTAATTTACATGTGAGATTAAGGTCCCCAGTGATGCAGAGACCCTGCAATATAATATTAGGATTGGCCCCGGAACATTACCCACCAGGGGGCTCATTTAAATGAACGGGTGAGACACCGCTTCATTTTTTTTCTCCATATTTACCATCCAGATCCGCTTTATTGAAGGGATATAAGGTTTCCCTCCTCTCGCTTCAGCGAGGCAAACAAGGATTTGCTATCACAGGGCGGAAGCCATGCTCCCGCCCTGCAATAGCAAACATAAATGTCCCGCGGATGCACACCCCGGGACAAAATGTGCTATCTGGAACACACTGAAATGTTGCTGAAACTTATGAGATTTTGTCTTCTTAACAATATGTTTCTGTTTAATGGCACCATGTACAAGCAAATCCTTGGTACTACTATGCGCACTTGTTTTGTCCCTAGCTTTGCTAACCTGTTTCTTGGTGTGTGGGAGGAGGAGGTCCTCAGGAAACTTAACTCAGATCCCAAGGAAAACAGGGTCATTAGATGGTACAGTTACATAGACGATCTGTTCGTGGTATGGAGATGGAGTGAGGAGAGCAACATAGACACCATTACCCAACTCAATGACAACACTTTCAACCTTAACCTCACATACACCATGAGCAGGAAACAGATTGAATCTTTAGTGGTGGTGGCTGAAATTGCGAATAACCAAATGAACACCAAACTTCACAGAAAAACCACGTCAGGGAACAGTCTTCTCCATGCTTTCAGCAGCCACCCGGAGACACTTAAAATGAGTATTCCATTCGGTGAGCTGCTAAGAGCAAGGAGAAACTGCAGTACAAAAGAAAATTTCCTAGGAGAACATGATAACGAGGTTTAAAGAAAGAGGGTATCCTCAGTTGGTACTATCCAAAGAGTAAGGAAGGAAAATCAAAAGAGAGGAAACGCTAGAAGATCGAGCAGACCTACAGGGTAGGGAATAGAGTATTACAGCTAAGTAAGAAAGACTCCTGGTACATAATTAACTTACAAACCAAAAGCCCAGACGGGCTAAACCAGGACGAGGAAATGAGCATATACCTACATGAATAATGTCTACTATCATTAAGTTTTCTCTTGTTTTTCAGATATCATAGCAAGGAATATGCAAAGTGTCTTATAATATGTATGCTACATACTATAGTAAACTTTGTGCTAAATCTTAATATGATCTTAAACCACACTGTGAGAGTAACTCATGGATGCAATTTTCTTTTTTCTTTTATCACAGGAGAAAAGAAAGGGACCAAATTAGAGGTCCTGCTCCAACGCACTCCCTAACCTTTTCTTCAGCCATCACGGTGCAGGGTCAAACCTGAAAGATAAGAGTTTTGTTTCCATTACTTAACTATCCCTTTTGATCTAGGGTCTTAACTTGAGTGTAGATCATATTTTTTCTTAGTATTTTTCTAATTTTCACTATCTATTTAGTCTTCTTTGTGGACTACTGGGTTTTGGTACAGGTTTTGTACTCAATGCAGAAGAGTATGGGCACTTTTGTTAAGTACACAGGGCGCGTTTGCACGCTTGTCACATCAGGCCACGCCCCCTCCCTGCACCACTGTGCAAACCCCCTGGTGCCTTGTAAATTGGGGGATTAAGTCCCCTTGAGTCCTGAGGGTCCCTGGGGGCTAACTAGCCCATCCGCTACCTCCAGTAAGCGCCACAGAGCTGTGTTGCAGAGTGGTGTAAAAAGGGGGCGTGGCCTTGGACCACCTCTCTGCAAGGCAGCTCCCTGATGCTTACTAGAGGTACCTGGTGGGCTAGTTGGCCCCCAGGGATCCTCAGGATTCAAGGAGACTTAATACCCCAACTTAAAACAGGCCACGCGTTTGCACAGTGGTACAGGGAGGGGCGGGGTCTGATGTGATATGTGTGCAAATGCGCCATGTGGCACATTTTAAGTTAGGGGATTAAGTCCCCTTGAACCCTGAGGGTTCCTGGGGGCTAACTATCCCACCAGGTACCTCCAGTATGCGCCAGGGAGCTGTGTTGCAGAGAGGTGTTCAGAGGACACGCCCCTTTTTACACCTCTCTGCAACGCAGCTCTTTGGCACCTACTGGAGGTATGTGGTGGGCTAGTTGGCACCCAGGGACCCTCAGGATTGAAGGGAACTTAATTCCGTAGTTTACAATGTGCCAGGGGGTGCATTTGAACACTTGGTATGTCAGGCCCCGCTCCCTCCCTACGCCACTGTGCAAACGCACCCCCTGGCGCGTTGTAAATTGGGGGATTAATTGCCCTTGAATCCTGAGGGTCCCTGAGGGCCAACTAGCCCACCAGGTACCTCCAGTAAGCGCCACAGAGCTGCGTTGCAGAGAGGTGTAAAAAGGGGCGTGGCCTCTGAACACCTCTCTGCATCACAGCTCCCTGGCGCATACTGGAGGTACCTGGTGTGCTAGTTTGCCCACAGGAACCCTCAGGAATGAAGGGGACTTAATCCCCCAATTTACAATGTGCCAGGGGGTGAGTTTGCACACTTGCTATGTCTGGCCCCCCCTCCCTGCACCACTGTGCAAATGCATCCCCTGGCACGTTGAAAATTGGGGAATTCATTCCCCTTGAGTCCTGAGGGTCCCTGAGGGCCAATTAACCCACCAGGTACCTCCAGTAAGCACCACAGAGCTGCAATGCAGAGAGGTGTAAAAAGGGGTGTGGCCTCTGAACATCTCTCTGCAACGCAGCTCCCCTGGCGCATACTGGAGGTTCCTGGTGGGCTAGTTGGCCCCCAGGAAACCTCAGTATTCAAAGGGAATTAATTCCTCAACTTACAATGCGCCAGGTGGTGCGTTCACTGAGTGCTGCAGGAAGGGGGCGGGGCCTAGCCGCGATGCCGTTTTTTTTTTTAAAGAAGGGTTGCAA
The DNA here is from genome assembly GCF_964204655.1 of Triturus cristatus. Lineage (NCBI taxonomy): Eukaryota > Metazoa > Chordata > Amphibia > Caudata > Salamandridae > Triturus > Triturus cristatus. The sequence goes on along the minus strand of NC_140588.1, from coordinate 315,476,403 downwards.
AGGTTGATTGGTCACTTTTCTGTTGCTTATTGCTGTATTTGAGTGTCAAACTGGTACTGAGGTGAGCCCTTTGCCCCGATAGTCTTAACATGTTTGAAAATGAAAAAATAATGGGGTACTATTCACACAAAATGTGTCACATTGCACCACATAATTTGCGTTTTTGCCGCATAATTTAGACAATAATGTTGCATAATTTTACCCTTCCCTGTTGCATAATTTCAGTCTTTGAATAATCCAACACTATGGCGAACTAAATCTCTGACACATGCCTGGTACTTATTTACTTAGCGCAGCTGTGTAGTTCTCTCACTCAGTTCCCACAATATGCAGGTTTCCTTCCCCCCCAACCCCCACTGTGAATTATATATCTGTGTGGTGTGCGGCCTGCTCACCCAGTGTGATGGCATTACATTCAAAGCCCGCTTTGTACATTTTCACACAAAACATACTTGGTTGGAATGGTTGTGTGGCCCAGCTTCAGTGCATCCCATACCTATAAAAGGAGTTTTGCCTTTGTGCATTGTGCCTCCCTGGTTCTCTTGTGACAACTTCAAGCTTTCCCCAATGAATCTTGTTTATGACTTGAGGTCAGTCTTGCCCACTGTGTGCTGTGGGGATCCACCGAGCTGCTGCCTTTACAACCCAGAGTAGGACAATACTCATATTTTTATGTAAAGGTCTGGGAAAGGAGTCATGGTAAATACTGAAATATGAAATAGCAGTTGAATTATTTAAAGCCCGTTTGCATGCTTTCTGTCACAGCATCACAGAAGTGAAGGCCTGCTCCTTCTTGGTGTCACATGAGGTGGGTAAGACCGCGAACTGCTATTTAAAATAATGGGGATTTTAGTGTTGTAGGTACACCTGCGCACACTTACAAAAATATGAAACACCCTCTTGTGTATAAGGGACTGGTGCATCACGGTTTTGCACACGTTTGTAAATTCACCCCTCTCTTCTTCTCAAAAAGGGAAACGGACAAACAAAAATAATATTTAAAATGCTTGACCGAACTATTATTTTGCGCTGTCAATATAGTTGTGTGTGTTTTTAGCATGGTAAATAATAGGTGCTTCTGTTACCTAACTAGCCCTCTTTCCTAAATACACTGCTCATCAAGTCCGATTCGGGGTCCACCGGAAATGGAATTACAACTATTTACTATCATAATGACTGTGCAGATTCCATATACAAATCTTGCCATCTCAAATGTGGGTGAAATATGTGCGATAAATATCCTCAGATTTGTCAACTTATTGAGGGGAAAATCATACAGCATTAGAGCATGTTGTCGCACCATAGAATGGCCTTTTTAAAGTTCACTGGTCACCTTTCAATTGCTTATTGCTGTATGTAGGTGTTAAACTGGTACTAATGAGGTGAAACATTTGCCCACACACTATTAACATGTAAAAATCACAAAATAATAAAGTAATAGTTTCATAAAATATTCCATATTGCTTTTCTTATTTTGTTTTTTCTGCCTCATAATTTAGTCAACACTGCCGCATAATTTGGCCCTCTCCCATCACGTAATTCTAAGGGACTGGTTACCTCCCATCTGAAATGCTTAACTGGTAATGATGTTGTGGTATTACACCCAGGAAATACTGAAGCTTGGATTGAGACGCTAGGCCGTATCTCTCCCCTACTGACTGTAAAGGTAATTAAAAACATGGAATGGTGCTCGTATTTGTTCATGAACTCCCTACACCATTGTTGACAGGACAGAATTCCAGGTGGTTAGCTCAGTTAGTCAATGTCCCTACTGCAGAGAACGGTGTGCAGCCTGCAGGTTACAAGCTTGGACCTTGGCCTTTCATCTTATTGAGATTGATAAAATGAGTACCATTGTGTAACAGTAACTCTTGTAATGTACGTAGCCATAAAGTTGGGAGAATGGCCACGACTACTGCATGGTAACATTATTCAAATTGAAACAGTTACAAAAAATGTTCTGATTGCGTTCAGTTTTAGTTATCAGTTTGCTGGCTTTTCGGATAATTCATCTTTTTGCAAAACTAATGAGAGCTTGAGCTCTGCTTTATAGATTTATGTTCCTTCCCTTCTGTTCATTTTTTACCTCTTGCTGTTTGGAATGAGTTGTTCATTTCGCTACACACCTGTGAATATGTTTTACAGCTTGTTTCCGGTAAGGGATTCAAAAAGTGAGTTTATGGTGTCTACGTTTTACATGTTACAATTAAAAGACGCATGTTAATGCCTTTCCTGACATGCTACCAATGTTGTCCCAGCGTCCCTGCTGTATTTTCTGCCCAGCAAGGAACAGGTTAGCCATTTTCTGTGTCCTGCACGCATGACATTTTTTAATAATCACCTTGCGAGCTTCTTTCCAAATTTAGTTCGTCATGGTCTGCTTGTTAAAAACAAAGGTGCAATATAATGATTCAAATACGATGCCAATAGACGTTGCAGGTGGGCGGCAAAGGTGGTGGTCCCCAGGGCTGCGGGGGCCTCCCTGGGTCCCCGCAATTACATTATCACATGCCCCTGGGACTTGGCCCACCCGGGCCGAAATTCGGGGCCGAAATTCGCGCTGGATGCGCAAATCTCACCGATTAAAAAAAAAATGTATGCTTTTTTTTGCCCTGGGGGTCCTTTTGGGACCCCCTGAGCAGGCCTAGGGGGTCAGGTTGTTTCTACCCTGCCCCGTTTTCTTGTTTTACGCATTTGTTTTTCTGTTTTCTTGCGCCTCGATTACTGAGGCACAAGATTGCTGCCAACACTTCCTAGTTTGGAGTGTTGACAGCCAATTAGAATAAAGCTTGTGGTCGGGAGGGTCCGCAAGTCCACCACGATTCTATATAGAAACTTTTATTTTTTGAGTTTCTCAGCAACTACTGAACGGATTTACACCATTTAAAAAAAGGGCGCTTTCTAAACCAAGCACTACCTTTTTGCCAAATGTTGGGTAATTGCGCTCAGCACTTCCAGCTGTAGCCATGTCTAAAGTTTCCTATGAGAGATGCATTTTTTTTACCTCTATTTATTTAATTTCTCAGGAACTACTGAACGGATGTACACCATTTAACAAAAAGGTCTCTTTCTGAACCAAGGGCTACCTTTTTGCCAAATTTGGTATAATTCCGTTCCGCAGTTCGGGCTGTAGCCGTGTCTAAAGTTTCCTATGGAAAATAACATGGATAAAACACGTTTTGGGACCCCCCTTTTTTCTCAGCCCCCACTTACCGAATCACCCCAAAACGTTCTGGACAGGAGCTGACCGGAGCGCCCCACGAATTTTGAAAATTTTGCAAAGATTCGTCATCTGGCGCCAAAGTTTTTGGGAAAACAAAAAACGCTTTTCCTGTGGAAACTTGGTCCTAACTATAACTACCTACTGGCGACCGCCGGTAGGTAATATATATATATATATATATATATATATTATCTACTGGCGGTCGCCAGTAGATAGTTATAGTTACAACCTAGTTTCCATAGGAAATCTCAAAATTCTATTTTGAATAACTTTGGCGCCGGTTGACGAATCCTCGCGAAATTTTCAAAACTAATGGGGCGCTCCGTTCAGCTCCTACCCTGAAAGTCTCGGGGTGATTCGTCAAGCAGGGGCCGAGAAAAAAGGGGGGTCCCAAAACACGTTTTCCCCATGCATTTTTCCATAGGACCTTTAGACACAGCTACAGCCCGAACGGCTGAACAGAATTACTTGAAATTTGGCAGAGAGGTAGCCATAAGGTCAAGGAAGTGCCTTTTGCAGGTCTGGTGTAAATCTGTTCAGTATTTCCTGAGAAAATAGCATTTAAAAGCATATATATATGTGGGCGCAGCCTGACCACACATCTCATCCTGAGATCTGATTGGCTGTCAGCACTTCATCCAAGAAGTGTTGGCAGCCATCTTGGGACCAATATACATGATAGCACCTCCTTAAAAAGCATTGCAGTTAATAGAAGGTTTTACGACTTTAGTTACATTATAAATCATTTGTTGATGGTACCATACTCATTTTAGGAATTGTGGTATGTTCTAAGGTGATTTCACCATGTGAAAAAGCCTTCTGCTGGGATATCATGATTGAGAGAAAAATATTTTCTCATGCTTTTACCACAGAGGTTTGGAAGGTGATCTATAAGCTAAACTGAGAGCTTATTTTCTGTAAATTCACATTATCTTTCTCAGTCATGTGAGAATGAAGTCTGACATTCTCAGTAAAACATGTACATCCAACAAGGGCAGAGACTGTCAGTTGATTCCTTTGTGTTCTACTGCAGCTTCCCAGAGTGTTCCAAAGAACTACTAGAGCGCTAACAGTCCTACTTATGATAAACATATGGCACACCTGAAGCCATCTTGCTTGGATTAAAGTGGTATCTCTTAAAACATTTAATTTAAAAAGGAACAAAATGAGGGGGTTCATTTTTCCATAAAAAGCATGATTAGTGCTGCAGAAAGAAAAATTAGGGCACATTTTGAGTGACTTCTCAAATCCTCTTCTATTTCATTAAAAAATTCTGACATGCAGACTGAAACATGCACTTTCAATACCAGCAGCAGTTTTCCCTGGTGAGCAGTAGCTTTACTACAGTGATCTAATGAGCAAAAAGAGTGCTAACATTCTGAATTTATGGCAAATGTGTGACACATCTGAATGCCTTCTTGATGGAATCAAAGTAAAAAACTGAAAGTATTTCCTACTGAGGAGACTGCAGTAAATGAGGAAACTTAGGAAACTTCATAACAAATAAGTCTCCCAAGATGGCCACCAGAGACAAAAGAGCCCAAATGTAGCCCAAATATCACCCATATGTAGCCCAAGTATAGCCCAATGACAGAATGTCCCAGAATGTTCTTAAAAACAACTACAGCGCTTACTGTCTTCATTATGACAAAAGTATGGCACACCTGAAGCCATCTTGATTGGAATAAACTGGTAACACTTAAAACATTTAATTTAAAAAGGAACACAGTGAGGGGGTTCATTTTGCCATAGAAATTATGATTAATGCTGAAGAAAGAAAATGAGGGCACATTTTGAGTGACTTCTCAAATCCTCTACTATTTCATTAAAATATTCTGACATGCAGACTGAAACATGCACTTTTAATACCTGGAGCAGACTTCCATGGTGAACAGTAGTTTTACTACAGTGATCTAATGAGCAACTAGAGTGCTAACATTCAGAATTTATGGCAAATGTGTGACATATCTGAATACCTTCATGATGGAATCAAAGTAAAAAACTGGAAGCATTTCCTACTGAGGAGACTGCAGTACATGAGGAAATTAGGAAACTTCATAACAAATAAATCTCCCAAGATGGCCACCGGAGACAAAAGAGCCCAAATGTAGCCCAAAATCACCCAGATGTAGCCCAAATATAGCCCAATGACAGGAGTGTGCAAAACACTTATTATTTTGTTTTTTTGCAGTGTTATATAGTGCAGACTTGTCAGGTATTGGAGTGCTTTAAATGAGCATTGGTTACATCACACAAGAACAAATTCATTTTGGTTGTAGACATGGGGAGACTAAGTGATTTGACCAGAATCACAGAATGTCGAGCTGAAGCAGAAACTTCAACCTGGTTCCCCAGTTGCAAAGTCTGCAGTTCTGGAAGCAACACCACATCCTCTCCCCTAAGTGCAACATTTAATCAAGTGGTCAACTGGATAAAAAAACATAAAGATAACAAATCATTTAAAAGTGCTTTGTCGCTATTTGAAAACTCAGAAAATATGTCCTTATTTTAGTCTTTTAGAGCACTAACCATAATTTTGATGCCAATAAGACCCTCTCATATATGTAATTTCTAAAGGAAATGCTCTAGGTATTACAGTTTTGATTACATCAAGATGATGTCAGGCGTTCCACACTTTTGTAATAAATATAGAATGTTAGCAATCTAGTTGTTCATTAGGATACTGTTGAGAGGCAGAGGCCAGGGGCACGGACTCTGAAAATTGAAGGCAGGTAGGAGGGTGCAAAGGCAACAATTTAACCACACAGAGCAGGTAGGAAGGGCCGTGGAAGCACAACAGACTATGGAGGGCAGTGGAAAGGGGGGCAGGGGCAACAAACCAACAATACAGGACTTGCAAGAGAGGCTGTGGCAATGTAATAGACCATTGTGGGCAGAAGGAAGAGGCAATGGTAGTACAACCATACATGCCAACAGACCCAATTCAGCCAGGAAACGTCCAATGTTTTTAAGCTCACATGGGCTTTATTTGATCTGTCTCCTGTCTACAATCTCCTCTTTTTCAATGTAACTCAAAGGGGAAAATCAATACCCCAGTTTTTTTTCAAATCTCCCTCTTACCAAGTTCAAAATGTTCGCAAGTATGGTACATTGGATCATGGAAGGAAATGGGATAGGGACATGGACTTGGATAACAGAGGACAGGAGGGACATGGAGAGGTGCACCAAACTGACCCTGCAGGGCAGGCATCAGGGTTTGCAGCAGCACAATACACCACACAGGGCATGCAGGACGGGAGTGCAGCACAACAATCCATAGAAAGCAAGAGGGAGGGGACAGGACCATGCACATGGACAACAGAGAACAGAGGGGCAAGAGGCAATGGTAGCTAGCTGACCATAATGGACAGACAGGAGAGAAAGCTGCAGCATAACAGACCATAAAGGGCAGGAGGGATGGATCAGGGGCATTACAATGGAACAGACAAGCCAGGAGGGAGGGAGTAGGGGTCTGCACATGTAAACAGAGGGCTGGGGGCAAGTGGGCAGGGCAGGAGCAGCAAGATAGCCATGGAGGTCAGGCAGGATGGGCACTAGAAGCAAGACACACCATGAAGAGCAACAGTGAGACTGTGATGGCATACACACAGACCATGGAGGGAAGGTGGGAGGGGGTCAGGGGCAGCTAACTGACCACACAGGGAAGGTGGGAGGGGCCATGGCAGCTCAGAAGACCATGCATGGCAAGTGGGAGGGTTAGTGGCAGCACAATGGCTATGATGGGCAAGAAGGAGGGTGCAGGGGCATGCACAAAGGGTGATGGAGGATAGACTGTGCACAGACAAGAAAGTTCAGGGGAAGGGGCCTCACAACAGACCACACGGGGCAGGCAGGAGAAGCAGTTGCAGCACAACAGACCAGGGAGGGCAGAAGGGTGTGGCAGTACAATGGACCATGTAGGACAGGAGGAAGAGGATAGGGGCATTGCGTGTGGACAGGCAGGGTGGAGGTGGCAGGGACAGGTTACAGTCATCTGACAATGCTAGGCAGGTGGGAGGGGAGTGGCAGCTCAACAGAACACTCAGAGTAGATAGGAGTGGCAGGTCCATGGGACATGGTGGGCAAAAAGGATGGAGCAGGGGCATGCACAAAGACATCGGAGGGCAGGGGGAAGGAGAATAGGGGCAGCAAGCTAAGCACAGAGTTTAAGCAGGAGGTCAATGATGGGGCATAGAATTGGGCAATGGAGGGCAGGAGGAGTGGACTGGTACATCATACTGAATTGAGAGCAGTGGCAGCACATCAGACCATGCATGGCAGGAGGGAGGAGGCTAGTCCATGGATTCACACAACAGAGGATAGGGAGGAGGGGGATGGGCCAGCAAGCTAACTGTTCAGAGAATGCGGGTATTAGGAACTTTATTGTTTTTAAAACATTGTGTCTGTGCGAACTACTTAAAATATGAACAAGTATGCAGCATAATCTCACTTTTATTCAGGAAGAAGAGGACGTTTGTGACTGTGACTCCGGGCTCACTTGGCAGAAACACCCCCTGACCCTCCACCCCCTATCGCAAAATGTAATGCCCGTGAAAAGGGCAGGTGAACACAGTGTTATATAGAACATAGTCCTGAGAGCACGACTGAAAATGAAAACTAGATATAGTGTATGGTATAAACGATGCACCAAAAAATGTGATATAAGATGAACCGGGCGTGAAATATAATATGCAATACATTGTGCGCAATGACAGATTCATTGGAGAGCGCGAGATAGCACAGGCACTAGCGCGTGCTATGCGATATGCGCCTTGGAGTGTAATATGCACAGGGCAGTGTTGTGTAACCTAACTAGTCTCTAAAGTTGTAATATAAAATATGTGCTGGGGAGTGTAACGTTGCATATGCACTGTGACAAAGATATGGATCCCAGATTGTAATATGTATGGCATAGCACTGTGCGTTATAACATAGGCATCGAGGAAGGCACGTTAGATGGGGCAATATAACCCGTGCGAAGACAAGTGTGGCATGGCATATTCACGGGGTGGTGTTACAGTGCACATGGGCTAGAGAGTGTCATAGCATATGCACTAGCTAGTGGAATACAACACAGAGGTGTGTGGCACTCGGCAGGCAATGGTGGGTCTAACACAGCATTGGGCTCTGTCAGGAGCGCGCTGTGACTCTCAAGTGATGTTCGTCCCCTTTCCAGAGAGAAAAATACAAAGTATCACACATCCGGCAGTGGATGTGTGTTTTATTAACCGTGAGGGGGGTTTCTTGCATAGTTTTGGTCGAATTTTTGTCGAATCCCCTTTGAATGGCTTGGTGTGCATTTGTATTAAATGTGCCCGTCAATAGCTACCCATGTTTGTGTAAATAAACGACAAGGGTGTCTACCGGGATTAGGCACGGTAGGGCATCAGACATGTCAGAGCTTCACTAGTGGTGTAAATACATTCCACGTGGATTCATTGCATGCATAGTCGCCTTTTAATGAATATCACGCAAATCGTCATGGTGATAGGTACGTACGGTTTGTCCAGCATGTCCTAGGTGTGTCTATAAATATATATTTTTTAAAAATAATAAAAAACAGTGGCCGGCCCTGGGGATTGGGGTCAAAAAAATATAATTAGGAGACAGGCCCTGGGGGATGGGGTCATCAGGGCCAATAAATTAGAATAAGAAGGGGAACCACACAGCCCCCCTTCTTAAAAAATTAAAATAAATAAAAGACTGACATCATGCCGGAGGCCATGCCCCCTCCGTGCAGCACTCTGCAAACGCTCCCCCAACAGGCATCTCCAGTATGCGCCAGGGAGCTGCGCTGCAGACAGGTGTTCTGAGGCCAAGCCCCTTTTTATACCTCTCTGCAACGCAGCTCTGTGGCGCTTACTGGAGGTACCTAGTGGTCTAGTTTGACCCTAGGGACCCTTAGTATTCAAGGGGACTTAATCTCTCAACTTAGAACAGCCACAGGGTGCGTTTACACAGTGGTGAAGGGAGGGGACGGGGCCTGAGGTGATGTGTGCAAACACGCACTATGGCAAGTTTTAAATATGTTTTATATACGTATATCTCAAGGTCGATGGAAGAATAAATGGGTATATAAGTGTCTAAATGGATGATTTGTTTTTGAAAAATTGATTGTGTAACTGACTGATTAAGTGTATCATAGTGAATACATGGCTTAGTGAGTAATGTTTAAATATGTAAATATCTGTATCAGTCTCTCACTTTGTGTATAAGTGGCTGCATGGGTTGGTGAGTAGCTACATGGGTGTCTATATAGGTTATTAGTTGGTTTTTTGAGTATCAGTCTGAGTGTCTGCATGGTTCGGTGGGGGTATTATGTAGTGCATAGGTGCATGAATGAGTGACTCACTGTTTGTATGTGTAGAAGACAGCATGTGTGCAGGAGTGTATGGGTGGATGAGTGTGTGTAAGGGTGTGTTAGTGAGTGAATGACTGTCTCAATAGTGTCTTTATGAGTAACTGCATATGTTTTAAACTAGTATATGTGACTATTGGTGTATATAAGTGAGTATATGTGAGAGTGAGAGATTGAAAGAGTTCCTGTATGAATAAGTATGTGTTTCTATAAGTGATTGTTTAAAAGACTAAGTATGTGTAAGTTTCCGTAGAAGTAAGTGTGGTGGTGTGTGTATAACTGTATATGCAAGTAAATGTATGTTTGATTCTTTATTAGCATGAGTGACTATGTGTGTGAGTAACTCTATGGATGAGTGGCATTGTGTAACAGGATGTATAGGTGTATGAGTACATATGATGAGTGAGTACATGTATGAGTGACTGTATAGGACTGTTGGTGAATGAGTGGATGTGTATGTGGATCTTAGAATTACTGAAGAGGTTGTTGTAACTGGTATTAGTATGTCCATTGTTTTGAAAATTTTAGTCTCTATTTTTGAATGTGTGTATCAAAGGTTATATTAGGGTGAGAGGAGGTCTGCCACTCTATCACAAGGATGATGTCATCAGTGATGTCATCAGTGATGTCATTTGAGATGTCATCAGTGATGTCATGAGTGATGTCACTGACCATGTCATGAGTGATGTAATATGTGACGTCATCAGCAGTGCATTGCGGGCGCGCGAGTTATAGTTAGCTGAACTAACTATAACGGGGGAATTTCAATGGTTTTGTACAAGTGAAAAGTCCAGCTAGCTATAACACCCCTGAAACCTATGTTTTTTTCAGTGAATTTCTGAGGTTTTTTAAATGCTAATTCCTAACTATAACGTGCCTGAAACCTATGTTTTTTTTTGTGAATTTCAAAGGTTTTTTAAATGCTAATTTCTAACTATGCCTACAGAGATAGGACATGTGAAGAAAGAAGAAAAAATGCACAGAAAGAAAAAAAAGAAGTGCAGAAAGAAGCAACAGAAATCCTCAAAGACGAAGAAAAGTACAGGAAGAAGGATAACGTGCAGAAAGAACCAAAAGAAGAGCAGAAAGAAGCCTTGTTGCAAAATCATCCTGTACCCTCAACTTTTTCAGACGGATACTGGTGGTAACTGAGTCTGACTAACCAGTCCTAGAGCCAGTGCTATGTTAAAAGACACTTAGAATACAGTGAAAACACCTACATACACTAGGGAACATTATGCGTTGGGGTCCCCCTGTGATTAGCATGACCTCCTCTGTAAGCCCCTAGTATATAATAGGGCAGGGCGATTAAAACTACCTCTTAAAACAGGCCACAGGGCGTTTTTGCACACGTTAACTCAGGCCCCGTCCCCTCCCTTCACCACTGTGTAAACACGCCCTGTGTCCGTTTTTAGTTGGGAGATTAAGTTCATTTGAATCCTGAGGGTCCCTAGGGTCCAACTAGCCCACTAGGTACCTCCAGTAAGTGCCACAGAGCTGCGTTGCAGAGAGGTGTAAAAAGTGGCACGGCCTGGACCACCTCTCTGCAATGCAGCTCAGTGGCGCTTACTGGAAGCACTTGGTGGGCTAGTTAGCCCCCAGGGGCCCTCAGTATTGAAGGGAAATTATATCCCCAATTTAAAACGTGCCATAGTGTGTGTTTGCACACGTCACCTCAGGCCCCATCCCCTCCCTTCACCACTGTGTACACACGCCCTGTGGCTGTTCTAAGTTGAGAGATTAAGTCCCTTGAATCCTAAGGGTCCCTAGGGTCAAACTAGACCACTAGGTACCTCCAGTAAGCGCCACAGAGCTGCGTTGCAGAGAGGTGTAAAAAGGAGCTTGGCCTCAGAACACCTGTCTGCAGCGCAGCTCCCTGGCGCATACTGGAGATGCCTGTTGGGCTAGTTGGCCCTCAGGGACCCTCAGTATTGAAGAGGAATTAATTCCCCAACTTACAACTCGCCAGGGGGCGCGTTTGCAGAGTACTGCAAGGAGGGGGCGTGGCCTCCGGCGCGATGCCAGTCTATTATTTATTTTAATTTTTTAAGAAGGGGGGCTGTGTGGTTCCCCTTCTTATTCTTTATTGGCCCTGATGACCCCATCCCCCAGGGCCTGTCTCCTAATTATATTTTTTTGACCCCAATCCCAAGGGCCGGCCACTGTTTTTTATTATTTTTAAAAAATATATATTTATAGACACACCTAGGACATGCTGGACAAACCGTACGTACCTATCACCATGACGATTTGCGTGATATTCATTAAAAGGCGACTATGCATGCAATGAATCCACGTGGAATGTATTTACACCACTAGTGAAGCTCTGACATGTCTGATGCCCTACCGTGCCTAATCCCGGTAGACACCCTTGTCGTTTATTTACACAAACATGGGTAGCTATTGACGGGCACATTTAATACAAATGCACACCAAGCCATTCAAAGGGGATTCGACAAAAATTCGACCAAAACTATGCAAGAAACCCCCCTCACGGTTAATAAAACACACATCCACTGCCGGATGAGTAATACTTTTTATTTTACTCTCTGCAAAGGGGACGAACATCACTTGAGAGTCACAGCGCGCTCCTGGCAGAGCCCAATGCTGTGTTACACCCAGCATTGCCTGCTGAGTGCCACACACCTCTGTGTTGTATTCCACTAGCTAGTGCATATGCTATGAAACTCTCTACCCCATGTGCACTGTAACACCACCCCGTGAATATGTCATGCCACACTTGTCTTCGCATGGGTTATATTGCCCCATCTAACGCGCCTTCCTCGATGCCTATGTTATAACGCACAGTGCTATGCCATACATATTACAATCTGGGATCCATATCTTTGTCACAGTGCACATGCAATGTTACACTCCCCAGCACATATTTTATATTACAACTTTAGAGACTAGTTAGGTTACACAACACTGCCCTGTGCATATTACACTCCAAGGCGCATATCGCATAGCACGCGCTAGTGCCTGTGCTATCTCGCGCTCTCCAATGAATCTGTCATTGCGCACAATGTATTGCATATTATATTTCACGCCCGGTTCATCTTATATCACACTTTTTGGTGCATAGTTTATACCATACACTATATCTAGTTTTCATTTTCAATCGTGGTCTCAGGACTATGTTCTATATAACACTGTGTTCACCTACCGCTTTCACGGGCATTACATTTTGCGATAGGGGGTGGAGGGTCAGGGGGTGTTTCTGCCAAGTGAGCCCGGAGTCACAGTCACAAACGTCCTCTTCTTCCTGAATAAAAGTGAGATTATGCTGCATACTTGTTCATATTTTAAGTAGTTCGCACAGACACACGTTTTAAAAACAATAAAGTTCCTAATACCCGCCTTCTCTGAACAGTTAGCTTGCTGCCCCATCCCCCTCCTCTCTATCCTCTGTTGTGTGAATCCATGGACTAGCCTCCTCCCTACTGCCATGCATGGTCTGATGTGCTGCCACTGCCCTCAATTTAGTATGATGTACCAGTCCACTCCTCCTGCCCTCCATTGCCCAATTATATGCCCCATCATTGACCTCCTGCTTAAACTCTGTGCTTAGCTTGCTGCCCCTATTCTCCTTCCCCCTGCCCTCCGATGTCTTTGTGCATGTCCCTGCTCCATCCTTTTTGCCCACCATGTTCCATGGACCTGCCACTCCTATCTACTCTGAGTGTTCTGTTGAGCTGCCACTCCCCTCCCACCTGCCTAGCATTGTCAGATGACTATAACCTGTCCCTGCCCCCTCCACCCAGCCCGTCCACATGCCATGCCCCTATCCTCTTCCTCCTGTCCTACATGGTCCATTGTACTGCCACACCCTTCTGCCCTCCCTGGTCTGTTGTGCTGCAACTGCTCCTCCTGCCTGCCCCGTGTGGTCTGTTGTGAGGCCCCTTCCCCTGAACTTTCTTGTCTGTGCACAGGTCCTGACCCTCCCTTCTATCCTCCATCGTCCTTTGTGCATGCCCCTGCACCCTCCTTCTTGCCCATCATAGCTATTGTGCTGCCACTAACCCTCCCACTTGCCATGCATGGTCTTCTGTGCTGCCATGGCCCCTCCCACCTTCCCTGTGTGGTCAGTTAGCTGCCCCTGACCCCCTCCCACCTTCCCTCCATGGTCTGTGTGTATGCCATCACAGTCTCACTGTTGCTCTTCATGGTGTGTCTTGCTTCTAGTGCCCATCCTGCCTGACCTCCATGGCTATCTTGCTGCTCCTGCCCTGCCCCCTTGCCCCCAGCCCTCTGTTTACATGTGCAGACCCCTACTCCCTCCCTCCTGGCTTGTCTGTTCCATTGTAATGCCCCTGATCCGTCCCTCCTGCCCTTTATGGTCTGTTATGCTGCAGCTTTCTCTCCTGTCTGTCCATTATGGTCGGCTAGCTACCATTGCCTCTTGCCCCTCTGTTCTCTGTTGTCCATGTGCATGGTCCTGTACCCTCCCTCTTGCTTTCTATGGATTGTTGTGCTGCACTCCCGTCCCGCATGCCCTGTGTGGTGTATTGTACTGCTGCAAACCCTGATGCCTGCCCTGCAGGGTTGGTTTGGTGCACCTCTCCATGTCCCTCCTGTCCTCTGTTATCCAAGTCCATGTCCCTACCCCATTTCCTTCCATGATCCAATGTACCATATTTGCGAACATTTTGAACTTGGTAAGAGGGAGATTTTGAAAAAAAACTGGGGTATTGATTTTCCCCTTTGAGTTACATTGAAAAAGAGGAGATTGTAGACAGTAGACAGTTCAAATAAAGCCCATGTGAGCTTAAAAACATTGGACGTTTCCTGGCTGAATCGGGTCTGTTGGCATGTATGGTTGTACTACCATTGCCTCTTCCTTCTGCCCACAATGGTCTATTACATTGCCACAGCCTCTCTTGCAAGTCCTGTATTGTTGGTTTGTTGCCCCTGCCCACCTTTCCACTGCCCTCCATAGTCTGTTGTGCTGCCACGGCCCTTCCTGCCTGCTCAGTGTGGTTAAATTGTTGTCTTTGCACCCTCCTACCTGCCTTCAATTTTCAGAGTCCGTGCCTCTGGCCTCTGCCTCTCAACAGTATCCTAATGAACAACTAGATTGCTAACATTCTGTATTTATTACAAAAGTGTGGAACGCCTGACGTCATCTTGATGTAATCAAAACTGTAATACCTAGAGCATTTCCTTTAGAAATTACATATATGAGAGGGTCTTATTGGCATCAAAATTATGGTTAGTGCTCTAAAAGACTAAAATAAGGACATATTTTCTGAGTTTTCAAATAGCGACAAAGCACTTTTAAATGATTTGTTATCTTTATGTTTTGTTATCCAGTTGACCACTTGATTAAATGTTGCACTTAGGGGAGAGGATGTGGTGTTACTTCCAGAACTGCAGACTTTGCAACTGGGGAACCAGGTTGAAGTTTATGCTTCAGCTCAACATTCTGTGATTCTCGTCAAATCACTTAGTCTCCCCATGTCTACAACCAAAATGAATTTGTTCTTGTGTGATGTAACCAATGTTCATGTAAAGCACTCCAATACCTGACAAGTCTGCACTATATAACACTGCAAAAACACAAAATAATAAGTGTTTTGCACACTTCTGTCATTGGGCTATATTTGGGCTACATCTGGGTGATTTTGGGCTACATTTGGGCTCTTTTGTCTCCGGTGGCCATCTTGGGAGATTTATTTGTTATGAAGTTTCCTAATTTCCTCATGTACTGCAGTCTCCTCAGTAGGAAATGCTTTCAGTTTTTTACTTTGATTCCATCATGAAGGTATGCAGATATGTCACACATTTGCCATAAATTCTGAATGTTAGCACTCTAGTTGCTCATTAGATCACTGTAGTAAAACTACTGTTCACCATGGAAGTCTGCTCCTGGTATTAAAAGTGCATGTTTCACTCTGCATGTCAGAATTTTTTAATGAAATAGAAGAGGATTTGAGAAGTCACTCAAAATGTGCCATCATTTTCTTTCTTTAGCATTAATCATAATTTCTATGGCAAAATGAACCCCCTCATTGTGTTCCTTTTTAAATTCAATGTTTTAAGTGTTACCAGTTTATTCCAATCAAGATGGCTTCAGGTGTGCCATACTTTTGTCATAATGAAGACAGTAAGCGCTCTAGTTGTTTTTAAGAACACTCTGGGACATTCTGTCATTGGGCTATACTTGGGCTACATCTGGTTGATATTTGGGCTACGTTTGGGCTCTTTTGTCTCTGGTGGCCATCTTGGGAGACTTATTTGTTATGAAGTTTCCTAATTTCTTCATTTACTGCAGTCTCCTCAGTAGGAAATACTTTCAGTTTTTTACTTTGATTCCATCAAGAAGGCATTCAGATGTGTCACACATTTGCCATAAATTCAGAATGTTAGCACTCTTTTTGCTCATTAGATCACTGTATTAAAGCTACTGTTCACCAGGGAAAACTGCTGCTGGTATTGAAAGTGCATGTTTCAGTCTGCATGTCAGAATTTTTTAATGAAATAGAAGAGGATTTGAGAAGTCACTCAAAATGTGCCTAATTTTTCTTTCTGCAGCACTAATCATACTTTTTATGGAAAAATGAACCCCCTTATTTTGTTCCTTTTTAAATGAAATGTTTTAAGAGTTACCACTTTAATCCAAGCAAGATGGCTTCAGGTGTGCCATACGTTTATCATAAGTAGGACTGTTAGCGCTCTAGTTGTTCTTTGGAACACTCTGGGAAGCTGCAGTAGAACACAAAGGAATCAACTGACAGTCTCTGCCCTTGTTGTATGTACATGTTTTACTGAGAATGTCAGACTTCATTCTCACATGACTGAGAAAGATAATGTGAATTTACAGAAAATAAGCTCTCAGTTTAGCTTATAGATCACCTTCCAAACCTCTGTGGGAAAAGCATGAGAAAATATTTTTCTCTCAATCATGATATCCCAGCAGAAGGCTTTTTCACATGGTGAAATCACCTTAGAACATACCACAATTCCTAAAATGAGTATGGTACCATCAACACATGATTTATAATGTAACTAATGTCTTAAAACCGTCTATTAACTGGAATGCTTTTTAATGAGGTGCTATCATGTATATTGGTCCCAAGATGGCTGCCAACACTTCTTGGATGAAGTGCTGACAGCCAATCAGATCTCAGGATGAGATGTGTGGTTAGGCTCGCCCACATATATATATGATTTTACTTTTGATTTTCTCAGGAACTACTGAAGAGATTGACTCCATATATGCAAAAGGCACATCCCTGAGCTGAGGACTACTTCTCTGCCAAATTTCAAGTAATTCTGTTCAGCCGTTCGGGCTGTACCTTGGACTAAAGGTCCCTATGGAAAATTGCATGGGGAAAACATGTTTTGGGACCCCCCTTTTTTCTCAGCCCCCACTTGACGAATCCCCCCGCGACTTTCAGGGTAGGAGCGGAGCGGAGCGCCCCACCGATTTTGAAAATTTCGCGAGGATTCGTCAACCGGCGCCAAAGTTATTCCAAATAGAATGTTGCGGATTTCCTATGGAAACACGGTCCTAACTATAACTATCTACTGGCAACCGCCAGTAGATAATATATATATATATATATATATATATATATATATATATATATATATATATATGCCAGTAGATAATATGTATATATATATATGATCGGACGACACGACAGGATTTGGACCGGAGACACCCCCAGGCGGAGCTTTAAGGTATCGAGGGCTGGAGAGTATTTGTGCGGCGGTGGGCGGTTGCGGTTGTTAAATCTGAGCACTCGTATCAACCCCCCCACACGCTGATTAATTAAGCCCTGATTTTGAGCATGACGGCTGACAGCGTTCGCGACCGGGAGGCTGCAGCATTGTCAATGTTCTCTGACAGCCTCCCATTGCCTGTCAATATTCGGAATGGTCATACCACGGATGTGGTTATAAAGGACAGTTCACTTAAGGAGAAATTTAAAGTACTGGAGAAAAAGCTACGGAGCGAGCAAAGTAAGTGGTGGGAATCAAAATCCCTCCAGAGTTACATTGATGTGGAGCGTATCCCTCGTGGGTTGCGTATCTTAACGGCTCCCAGCTACGAAAACCCTAATCCTGAGCTCATGCGTGAATGGGCTGAAACGAATCTGGAATCCTCACGTAAGCTGGTGTTGATTTTAATTAAGTATGCTGATATTGATAGGGCTCTGTTACTCAAGGAGATTGATGCAATCAATGAAGAGCTTGATAAAATTGATGAGTCTGATGAGAAAACCAGGCTAAGAAATGACATGATAGCAAGACTCAAGAAGGAGGAAACAAAAATTATGGAGAGAAAAACGTTTAAATTCCAACGAGACCGCAATGACTATCAATTGGGGCAAATTTTTACATTTGCGCGGAAATATGACGCATTGCGGGTTCCGAAATCCAAGATCATTCCTCCTAATAGGGGCCCTAATAAAGTTACTTGTGTGAATGATACTTCACAGTCGGATTTGAGTTCTGTTGGTGGCAGTGACTCTGAATCTGAGCTACGCGTCAATCTGGCAGCAGGACTGATCCCTAAACCGACACCAGCAGAGGAAATGAATTTTTTATGTGTGGAGAGGAGGCAAACCCTACGTCCAAGGCCGGCAACAATGAATCATGTCGTAGACGTGCAAACTTCAGGTCCAGGCAGAGGCAGAGGGCGAGGAAGAGGGGCCTCAAATCAGAACAGGAGAAGAGGAAGAGGATACTGGGCGAAGAATCAATAGTATGTAAAGACGCCAATACTATCATCAATCTGACATCTGTGAAGTTAACTGATGATGATAAGAGGATCCTCTCTTTAGGCCTCTCCTATGCACCACAGAACAATTTTGATTATGTGTCCACGCGTCTTGATATCTATAAAGCTGTACGCAAACTCAAGCTTAAAAAATCCTTTGCTTTGCAAAACAATCGACGGAATACCACCAGCAATACACTTGAGGTATCGCTTCAGGATGCCATACAGGACTTGTGGGATACTGAGGGTGTGGACAAATGCAACCATACCAATTATCAGGATGGTGTCAACCTACGGGGACCTGTTACATCTTTCAGACCCAAATCCACATTTAATCCCATTATGCCCCACGATGCATTAGATATATTTAATGAAAACGTGGTTACTGAATTGAAGGTTTTGCATAAGGAAACTCAGATTAAGAGACGTTGTTACAACCGCCAAACG
The DNA here is from genome assembly GCF_964204655.1 of Triturus cristatus. NCBI lineage: Eukaryota > Metazoa > Chordata > Amphibia > Caudata > Salamandridae > Triturus > Triturus cristatus. The sequence continues at coordinate 315,457,647 of NC_140588.1, read as the reverse complement.
CAACAATATAATCAACTCATTCTTAAACTCAAGAGTGATAGAAAGACTATTGTTCGTCAAAGTGACAAGGGCGGCAACATTGTTCTTTTGACTAAGGAATACTATGACCATGAGGCCTTGAATCAACTTAATGATAGGAGCTGCTACATTCGCACCACAGCAGCAGCTATCCAGGTATCCAATAATGAGTTCCGTGGTAAATTGATCGGATGGAAGAGGCATAAACTCATTTCTGAAGCGGAATTCAACTTTCTGAGTAATGACAATCCTGTTATCCCCACTATGTATTTTATCCCCAAGGTGCATAAGGATCCAAACAGACCCCCGGGCAGACCTATTATTTCAGCCCGAGATGGCATGTATGAAAAAACGTCGCAGTATATTGACTTTTTCTTGCAAGACTTTGTTAAATCTTTGGATTCTTTTATACAAGATACAGGGGATTTCTTGCGCAAGATAAGTAGGGTTGAATGGAGAGAGGAGTACTGGATGTTAGCACTCGATGTGACATCACTGTATACCAGTATTGGGCACCGGGATGGTATCCAGGCCATCAAACATTTTTTATCACGCAAACCAGCTCAATTTGGGGTCCACAATGAAATGTTGATTGATATGCTAGAATGCTGTCTTCTTAACAACAATTTTATGTTCAACAGCTTACTGTACCGACAACTGAGAGGCGTAGCTATGGGGGCTTGTTTTTCCCCTAGCTACGCCTGTCTCCATATGGGCTATTGGGAGGAGATGATCCTCCAGAGGGACCATGCCCAATGTCTTAATGAAAAAGTGGTTGTCTGGTTACGATTCATTGATGACTTATTTGTAATATGGAATGGATCTTTAGATGAGGCCAATGGTTTTATTGAGATTTTAAATGTCAACAATCTTAACCTTCATTTTACTGCAACATGTAGCCAAACCAGTGTCACTTTTCTTGATACAGAAATTTACATACGAGCTGGTAAATTAGAAACTAGGCTTTACCGCAAACCTACGGCAGGTAATTCGACCCTACACGCGACTAGTGCCCATCCTCCCCATCTCATCAAAAGTATACCTTATGGGGAGATGTTGCGCCTTAAGCGCGTGTGCAGTAATGATACGGATCTTAGAGTAGCACAGACTTTGAGTAAACAAAGATTCAGGCAGAGAGGCTACTCAGAGGGTGTCATTGAAAGTGCCATTACAAGATCCAATGCACTGAGCCGCGAGGATCTGTTGAAACCCACGTCCAACATTACGGTTGTCACTACAATACACGGCAACCAAGAGGGTAATGACATGAATTCATTTAATGCTTTTAGAATTATCATGGGCTACAGTAAACAACAAGCGGAATTACGCAGAATCATAAACAGGAATTGGCCCATTGTGCGGAGCGATCCAATTATTGGTCCTTTGCTTCCGCAGCGTGTTACCATCACTTATAGTAGGGCCCCCACTATGAGACAAGCCTTAGTTAATACTAATCCTGAAACCATTGATAAAACTTCTTGGCTGCAGCTCAATAGTGGGTTTTACAAGTGCAAGACATGCAAGGCCTGTACCCATGGTATCAATACTAAGGTATATATTGATCCATTTAGTAACAGACAGCACAAGATCAGCAAACTATTGACGTGCAAAACCGAGTATGCGATCTATGTCCTCACCTGTCCTTGCAATCTTAGCTACATTGGCAGTACTAAACTAGCGGTACACAAGCGTGTATTGCAGCACTTACGTGCTATTTCCAACCAAGACAACACCTACCCCGTCGCCCGACATTTTAAAGAAGCGCACAATAGCGACACTAGGGGGCTCAATTATTATGTCATTGATTCCATTGAGCCCAGTAGGAGGGGAGGTGATCGTGAGTTTAACCTACGCAGATTGGAAACACGTTATATTTTGCAACTCAACACCAAGACACCATCAGGATTAAACATGACTGAGGACCTGCACACTTGTTTGGGTTGAGTTGCTCCTCATACGTTATAATGTTGCACTAGAATCTGTAATGCATTAGGACTTCTTTTTGCGATATTTGCACAAGTGTTCGTCACTTTTTAGTCTCCATTGGCTTTTATCCTGTTATGTTTTACTGGAATTTATATCGGATGTGTATACGGCAATTTTAAGAAAAGTTTTAGTCTCTTGTCTTAAAGCTATTAAGTTATAATATTTTATGGCTATTTATCTAGTATTTAACTATTTATTATTGACAAACTGTAATTTTTATGTAAATTTTACGTTTTTGCACATCTGCAATTGTCATCTATTCCTATATACATAGCTTTGAGGGTCAATATTCGCACTCCGTAATTTGATGAAACGTCCTTACAATTTGTGTTATACCAGTATTTAATTTTGGACGCTTGTAATCCTCTCTATATTTGTTCCTATAACAATATGAACAGTGTCCTTTTTGCCAGTTCCTGAGTCTTAACAACTTACTTTTTTGATATGACCATGTCCAAATATGAAATGTTTTTAGATATTTATATCATTATATTATCTTTTTCTTTAACAGCACAGGCGCTTTTGTATTTTTTGCACTATACACTTTTCTTATTTCATTGGCCCTAAGGGAGAACTGTTTACATGGTTTCTGACATTGAGAGCAGGCTGTATTCATTGACTTCGATATCAGCAAGTATGTTAAATATGCGTGTCATTTTGCCTTATTCTTACGAGCATTTATGCCATTATTGAAGAGCATGTCTTTCTGTTGCAAGATATTCGGTGATTTGAGTTTAATATATAACTACGGTTATTGGCAACTTGATTATATTGTCAGCCCGGTCTCTCGAACTATATATATTTTTACCATGTCTATGAAATTGTAACCATGTGACTCCCCCATGTGACCAATACTAGCACTTTAAATTTGTGTTAACACGAGTGTAACGCTGTCATGTGAGCAAGGCTCTGAGGAGCCGAAACGTTATGGCCGTCGCTCTGGGTGAATAAATCAACCTGCACTTGAATTTGGCTCGTGTACTTACTTCGTAAAGCAGTTGAAGGATTTCAAGGCTGGTGGAAGTGGTAGCTGTGATATATATATATATATATATATATATATATATATATATATATATATATATATATATATATTATCTACTGGCGGCCGCCAGTAGATAGTTATAGTTAGGACCGTGTTTCCATAGGAAATCTGAAAATTCTATTTTGAATAACTTTGGCGCCGGTTGACGAATCCTCGCAAAATTTTCAAAACTAATGGGGCGCTCTGCTCAGCTCCTACCCTGAAAGTCTCGGGCTGATTCGTCAAGCGGGGGCCGAGAAAAAAGGGGGGTCCCAAAATGCGTTTTCCCCATGCATTTTTCCATAGGACCTTTAGTCGAAGGTACAGCCCGAACGGCTGAACAGAATTACTTGAAATTTGGCAGAGAGGTAGTCCTCAGGTCAGGGAAGTGCCTTTTGCAGGTCTGGTGTCAATCTGTTCAGTAGTTCCTGAGAAAATAGTATTTAAAAGCATATAAATATCTATAAGCACGCACAGTGCGCGCACCGTGCGCGCACCGTGCGAGCACCCTAACGTGCGCGAGCGTAATTCTGATTGGTGGTTACATGTTAGTCAACGTTCGAATCGGTCAAAATAAGGAAGTGTCGGCCGTCATTTTGTTTGTTTTCAGTGCGAGAGTGAAAAAGGAAGGTGGCGAACGTGAAAAGGGGGCAGGGTAGAGAGTTCCTGACCCCCTAGCCTTTGTCAGGGGGTCCCTGAAGGACCCCGAAGGCAGAAAAAAAAATGTAAGTTTTTTTAAAAAAAATTGCGGGGGTGCGCGCACCGTGCGCGCACAGTGAAAAACCAAATTAAAACAAAAACACATTTTTTATACGTAATTTATTGTAAAATAAGTATATAAAAAAAATTATAATACATACATAACTTAGCATTTAAAAAACTGTACAAATTCACTGAAAAAACCATAGGTTTCACACACGTTATAGTTAGGAATTAGCATTTAAAAAACTTTGCAAATTCACTTAAAAAACCATATGTTTCATGCATGTTATAGTTAGGTGGATATTTCACTCGTAAAAAACCAATGAAATTCCCCCGTTATAGTTAGTTCAGATAACTATAACTCGCGCGACCGCCACTCTATCACAAGGATGATGTCATCACTGATGTCATGAGTGATGCCACTGACCATGTCATGAGTGATGTAATATGTGACGTCATGAGCAGGATTGCGGGCCGCGAGTTATAGTTATCTGAACTAACTATAACGGGGGAATTTCATTGTTTTTTTCGAGTGAAATATCCACCTAACTATAACATGCGTGAAACCTATGGTTTTTTAAGTGAATTTGCAACGTTTTTTAAATGCTAATTCCTAACTATAACGTGTGTGAAACCTATGTTTTTTTCAGTGAATATATATATATATGTATGGTATATTCACTGAAAAAAACATAGGTTTTACAGACGTTATAGTTAGAAATTAGCATTTACAAAACCTTTCAAATTCACTGAAAAAACCATAGTTCAAATTTCTCTGTTTTTGTACGAGTGAAATGACCAACTAACTATAACTTTCCTGAAACCTAGGGTTTCTTCAGTGAATTTCTAAGGTTTTTTTATGCTAATTTCTAACTATAACATCCCTGAAACCTATGGTTTTTTCAGTGAATTTGAAAGGTTTTTGAAATGTTAATTTCTAATTATAATGTTCAATAAACCTATAGTTTTTTCAGTGATTTTAAATTATCATTCCATTCTCAACCTGGTTAAAACAGCTGATATCACCAGTTTTCCAGCAATAGCTCCCACCCAAAAGAATTGCCACAAATGAGAGCAACAAGTAACGCAAATAATATACAGAGTAGGTGTTCCTGTTCAATAATAAAACAAAAACACCACTTCCCGATATTTTCAACGAGCAGCCAAATCTGCAGTGTGTTAAAAAAACAGGCGATAAGCTGCGTTGGCAGTAACATCTGCCTTTTACTGGTGTAAAGTAGGACAACTACCTTAAAGTGTAAAAGGGAGCCCAGCCCAGAATCACATCTGAAGACCAACACATGTCATAGATCTACTGTTCATGCACCTCCGACACCCAAGAAGGCCACAAAACCCACTGCCACCACCCTCAGGACCTCCCAAAGACCACCCCCCTACCACCGAGGTAGCGCACAACAGGACAACAGACCTTCCAAAAACGGCATGGCCCCTCAGCCACACAATAGCTGAATGTAGCGAGATGTGGCAACCAAACACGTGTGAAGAATGCAAGTCACCCACCAATAATAATGCACACTATACCAAGAGTGCAGGGTGACACATTGGCGCTTGCGGCCTGGGTGGCGGCAGCACTACAATAGGGACACCCGCATCAATTGATTCCTCATACAGGCCACGACAGAACCACGCCCAGAGCTCCAGAGTCATTGTTCACAGCCTCACGGAGGACTGGCATACGCCGGGCCAGCCCAATCTGTTTACACATCGAGGGAGGGAAAACAACGCTACATGATTCAGCTTTTCATTGTAGTGATCTGCTGAACACAAGTCTAGTTGTCAGTATGCCACAGCCACTCCCTGATGGATGGTTTTCATCCACACCACACCCATCAAGCACAGGTGTCACAGGACACGTGACTCTGCCAATAAAAACGCCCTGAAGCACGTGCTCCATGCCATTTCCATTTCAGACTTGCTGCACCAGATGCACTGTGGCCGTCACAGGCACACCGCCATGGGACGGTGAATTGCGGTCCACTGAGGTAGGGGCATTGTAAGTGCTGAGTGGCTGTGCAGCCTGCGATGACGCCCCGTCCCGGTGGTCCGGACAGCTCATGTTTTGTGTGCCCTGCTGGACCGCAGTGTAGGCTTGAGCCATCTAACATTGGGGGCCTGCCGCCACATGCGTGGCCTCACTGGTGACTGAATTAGTGGCACCGCAAGGGCTGAGCGGGTGTTCAACCTGCGATGATGATGGGTGCACTGGTATGTCCTCTGTCGTTGCAAAATCAAGACGCAGCCCCAAATGTGAGACCTGTGGACCTGTGGAGCGGGGCTGCATGATGTGGAGGGTGCCCTGTCCGCGAAAACGTGAGCAGTGAGGCCTGGGTGCACAAGGGCGGGCAGACACCTCTGAGTGGCAGGAGTGGATGGGGTGCAGCAGCCTGGGTGTGTAGCGGCGGGCAGACACCTCTGGGCAGTGGAAGTGGATGATGTGCAGCAGCCTGGATACACAAAGGGGGGACAGCAATTTAGGCGTGCGCAGTCATGTATACTCTCCCATTCCTGATTCTGTACTATGTTTCCGATGTGGGAGCTTGAGTGCTCCACTAGCTCCCGGCACCTGGTTGGAGACACAGCGGTGGCATAAAGGTGAGCTGTGAGGGTTTTGGCCACAGTGTGGCCACTCACTGTCCCTACTCATCTCTTTCTTTCTCACCCTCACACTCTTTCTCCCCCTCTTCCTCTCTCTCACACTGTTTCACTCTTTCTCTCTCTCTTCCTCTCTCACTCTTTCTCTCTATCTTTCTCTTTCTCTGTCTCTTACTTCCTCTGTTTCTCTCTTCTTTCTCACACTTTCTTTCTTTCTCTCTCTTCCTCTCTCTCACTGTTTCACTCTCTCTTCATCTCTCTAACTCTTTCTCTCTTTCTCTCTCTCTATTCCTCTCACTCTCACTGTTTCTCTTTCTCTGTCTTCCTCTCACTCTTTCTTTCTTCTTCTCTTCCTCTTCCTCTCACTCTTTCTTGCTCTCTCTCTCTTCCTCTCTCACACTCTTTTGGTCTCTCTCTCTCTCTCTCCTTTGATGGACGCATTGCCGCACAATCTTATCTTGCCTTTTGTCTAATAGGCTGTGATTCACGGATTGACATCCCCCCCAACACGTAACTCCCGCCACTCAGTGCCACCAGAGCTGAACGTGTGTGCAGCCTGCAATGATGCGTGGCCATCCTGACAATCAACACACATTCTGAATTGTAAGCTCTGTTTACCGTGTGTACACAACACCTGTGAAGGTTGCTTCGGCACATGGTACACCCTCTTACACACACGCCGTCGGCAGAAGGTGAGCAGCAGCGGACAGTCACCTCTGGGCGGTGGGAGTGGATAGTGTGCATCAGCCTGGGTGCACAAGAGTTGGCAGTCACCTCTGGGTGGTGGGAGTGGATAGTGTGCAGCAGCCTGGGTGCACAAAAGCAGACAGACACCTCCTGGCACTGGGAGTGGATGGGGTGCAGCAGCCTGGATGCGCAGGAATGGGCAGTCACCTCTGGGCACTGAGAGTGGATGGGGTGCAGAAGCCTGATGCACAGCAGTGGGCAAACTCCTCTGGGCAGTGGGAGTAGATGGGATACATCAGCCTGGGTGCGCAGACGCAGGCAGACACCTCTGGGCAGCAGGAGTCGATGGTGTGGAACAGCCTGAGTGCGCAGGCCGGACAGATACCTCTGGGTGATGGGAGTAGATGGGGTGCAGCAGCCTGATTGTGCAGGGGTGAAACAGAAAATTACACGTGTGCTGTTGTATGTACTCTGCCATTACTATTTCTATACTATGTTTCCGATGACTAAACTGGAGGACTGCATTATATCCTGGCACATGGTTGGAGACACACCGGTGGCAGAAAGATGAGCTGTGAAGATGTTCTCCACAGTGTCAACACTCACTCTCCCTCTCCATCTCTTACTTTCATGTTACTCACACTCTTTCTCTCTCTTATTCTCTATCTCTTCCTTTCTCTCTCTCTCACATTTTCTCTCTTTCTCTGTCTCTTCCTCTCTCTCACATTCTTTCTTTCTCTCTCTTCCTCTCTCTCACTCTTTCTCTCTCTCTCTTCCTCTCTCTCACACTTTTTCTCTCTTTCTTCCTTCCTTGTATCTCACTCTTTCTCTCTTTCTCTCTCTCACTCTTTCTCTCTTTCTCTGTCTTCCTCTCTTTCTCACTCTTTCTTTCTTTCTCTCTCTCTTCCTCTCTCTCACTCTTTCTCTCTCTCTCTTGCCTTTGGTGGACGCATGATGCACCATCTTATCTTTCTTTTTGTCTTGCAGGCTGTGATTCACAAATTGTCAAGGGATGACATGCCATACATGTACCTACTTTTATTTTGTTCTTTTGTTTAAATAAAATGTTTTATATGTAAATCCATGCATGACTAAGATTCTTATTTGTCCAACCTCACAAGCATCTTCTTATTAATAATTGTAGCACATTAGCCAATGTTGTTACGTTCCAGATTCCCTAACATGACTGTCACATTTGTTTGTGGAGGGTGGGGGTGAGGGGGGATGGCGGACAATAGCTGCTTCTGGGGGGTGTTGGAGCAGTGTTGGGTGTCCCACCTGCATGATCGTTGGCTCCATTGCATCTGTTCTCAGAGACTTGCCAGCCGGTGGGCTGGCTCGTAGATGAAGAGCTGCCAGTTGACTGGCTGGCTTGCAGAGGGAGAGCCACGGCCCATAAGTTCTCAGAGGGAGAGCTGCGGGCCATCTCGCAGAGGAACAGCTTCGGGCCGACAGGTATAGGGAAAGGTGCGGGCCGTCGGCTTCCAAAAGAATAGCTGAGGAACAGGGATGTGAGGAGAGGGAGCGTGAACAGGGTATCTCTCAGAGAGAGGCCTGCGGTATATTTCCAGACTTGCCTTCACAGATACAACTGTGGCCCGAGAAGTCCTACCCGAAAAGCTGTGAGCCGACCGGTGATTCACAGAGGGAGACTTGCGGGTTCAGGAAAGTTGTTGGGGGTATGCTGGTGATGTGGGAAGAGGGAGCGTTACCTGCTGATGTGGGAGAGAGGCAGCGTGAAAGGGGTATCTCGCACAGACAGAGCTCCAGTATGTTTTCAGAGTTGCCTCGGACAGATGCGAGCTGACGGACTGAATCACCAAATGGCTTTTCAATGCCCATATAGTGTGACTTATCAACTGTTCAAACCCAGGCTCGCAGAGGGACAGCTGCGGACCATGGGCTCGACTCGCAGAGGGAGAACTACGGGCCATCCACTCCCAAAGGAACAGCAGTGTACTAGCTTGCAGTGATAGAGGCACAGCAGCGTACTAGCTCGCAAAGGTAGAGAGCT